>NC_134357.1:277561247-279961247 GCF_048569485.1 Anomaloglossus baeobatrachus | reverse complement strand
ATCAGAGACAAGATCGTGGAGGGTCACAAGGCTGGCAAGGGGTACAAAACCCTTTCCAAGGAGTTGGGCCTACCTGTCTCCACTGTTGGGAGCATCATCCGGAAGTGGAAGGCTTATGGAACTACTGTTAGCCTTCCACGGCCTGGACAGCCTTTGAAAGTTTCCACCCGTGCCGAGGCCAGGCTTGTCCAAAGAGTCAAGGCTAACCCAAGGACAACAAGGAAGGAGCTCCGGGAAGATCTCATGGCAGTGGGGACATTGGTTTCAGTCAATACCATAAGTAACGTACTCCACCGCAATGGTCTCTGTTCCAGACGAGCCCGTAAGGTACCTTTACTTTCAAAGCGTCATGTCAAGGCTAGTCTACAGTTTGCTCATGATCACTTGGAGGACTCTGAGACAGACTGGTTCAAGGTTCTCTGGTCTGATGAGACCAAGATCGAGATCTTTGGTGCCAACCACACACGTGACGTTTGGAGACTGGATGGCACTGCATACAACCCCAAGAATACCATCCCTACAGTTAGGCATGGTGGTAGCAGCATCATGCTGTGGGGCTGTTTCTCAGCCAAGGGGCCTGGCCATCTGGTCCACATCCATGGGAAGATGGATAGCACGGCCTATCTGGAGATTTTGGCCAAGAACCTCCGCTCCTCCATCAAGGATCTTAAGATGGGTCGTCATTTCATCTTCCAACAAGACAACGACCCAAAGCACACAGCCAAGAAAACCAAGGCCTGGTTCAAGAGGGAAAAAATCAAGGTGTTGCAGTGGCCTAGTCAGTCTCCTGACCTTAACCCAATTGAAAACTTGTGGAAGGAGCTCAAGATTAAAGTCCACATGAGACACCCAAAGAACCTAGATAACTTGGAGAAGATCTGCATGGAGGAGTGGGCCAAGATAACTCCAGAGACCTGTGCCGGCCTGATCAGGTCTTATAAAAGACGATTATTAGCTGTAATTACAAACAAGGGTTATTCCACAAATTATTAAACCTAGAGGTTGAATAATAATTGACCCACATTTTTATGTTGAAAATTTATTAAAATTTAACTGAGCAACATAACTTGTTGGTTTGTAAGATTTATGCATCTGTTAATAAATCCTGCTCTTGTTTGAAGTTTGCAGGCTCTAACTTATTTGCATCTTATCAAACCTACTAAATCTGCAGGGGGTTGAATACTACTTGTAGGCACTGTATATATATACATATAATATAAAGCTGAGTGTATGTATGTGTGTGTATGTCCGCTAAAGTAATTTGCATGGAATGTCATAGACTAAACTTTGAGGGGAAATTTTAACCCCACACTTTACAGTCATTCACCAGAAAACCTGCCCCCATTAAAGTCAAGGGAGCTGGAGCTACAGTGCAGCCAGAACTTCAGAAGAATGCTCAGCCACACCCTTAAATGGAATGTTAGCGTGTTACAATGCAACCAGGGAAAGAGACGGACAGAGACAGAAACACAGACAGAGACAGACACAGACAGAGACAGGGAAAGGGAAAGAGACAGACACAGATAGGGAAATAGACAGACAGGGAAAGAGACAGACAGGGAAAGGAAAAGAGACAGACACAGACAGGGAAAGAGACAGACTGGCAGAAACAGGCAGAGACAGACAGACAAAGAGACAGATAGACAAAGAGACAGACACAGACAGAGGGGGAAAGAGACAGACAGACAAAGTGCTAGAGAGAGGGAGAGACAGACAGACAGAAAGTGAGACAGACAGAGACTGGGTGAGAAACAGAGAGGCAATGCCGGGTGCTACAACTAATATATATATATATATATATATATGTATATATATATATATATTATATATATACACATATGCACACACACCAGGTGGGGCCCAGGAATGGGTCATATACAAGAAGGAAGACATATATAGCAGGAAGGGGACAAAAACCAGGATGGGGATATATATGCCAGAATGTGTCAAGGAGGGAGATATACATATACACCAGGAGGGGCCCTGGAAGTGGACATATATACAAGAAGGAGTACATATATACCAGGAAGGGGACAAAAGCCAGGATGAGGACATATATACCAGAAGTTGCGCAGGAGGGGGATGTACCTACCAGGAAGGGCCCAGGATGAGAGATATATTCCAGGATGGGGACAAATAAACCAGGAAGGGGACATATATACCAGGAGGAGGACATATGTTCTAAGAAGGTGACAATATACCAGGATGGGGTCAAACATATCAGGAAGGGCCCAGGATAAGGAGAAAAAAACCAGGAAGGGCCTAGGATGGGGACATATATATCAGGATGGGCACATATAACCTGAAGAAAGACATATATACCAGGAGGATATTATACAGAGGGGCAATGTGTGTGTGTGTGGGGCAGAGGATAGTATACAGAGGGGCAGTGTGTGTGAGGATATATATAAAGAGGGGCAGTTTGTGTGGTGGATAGTATACAAAAGGGCAGCGTACTTGAGGGATATCATACAGAAGAGCACTGTGTGTGGGATATTATACAAATGGGCAGTGTGTGGGGGATATTATACAGAGGAGCAGTGCAGTTGAGGGATATTATACAGAAGAGCAGTGGGTGTGTCGGGATATTATAATTGAATCAGTATGTGAGGGGATATTATACCAAGGACCAGTGTATGTGGGAGGAAATTATACAAAGAAGCAATGTGAATCTGGGAATATTAACTAGAGGAACAGTTTGTGGGAGAGATATACAGAGGAGCAATGTGTGTAGGAATATTTTACACAGGGGCATTGTGTGGATACATTATACAAAGGGGCAGTGTGTGTGAGAGATATTATACATGGGGCAGTGTTGGAGAGATATTAAGGTGAGGGGCAGTGTAGAGGGTGTATTATGGAGAGTGGCTGTGTAGGTGGTGTATTATTAGTTATCTGAGGGAAATACTTAATTTTCAGGAACAACTTTAATTTTCAAGAAGAACGGGGTGCTAACACTTTTGGGCATGACTGTGTGTGTGTGAGTGTGTGTGTGTGCACATGTTTTTTTTTAAAATGGCAGTGAGCGTGTGGAAGGATTGAGGGTGCAGGCGGAGCTGGGGTGGAGCCTGGGTGGAGTCTCAAGGGGGCCAAAAAATATTGAAAGTATGGGGCCCTGAAATTCCTGCTTGTTTCTCTGCAGGTTCTTATATGGACCTACGAAATCAGTGCTCTCTTATACAAGACAGAAATGAAAGTGCTCACTGCATTAGTGAATACAAGGAAATAAAGAGAGAGGAAGTGGATATAGAGGTTGTGGGTTTTAAGATCTGCCAAATGGGTTATTATAGGTGATGATAACATCCATAAGTTCACTCAAAATTGTTCACCGACCTGCTGTCTACACATAACAGCATGTACCATACTAGTGACTGAACTGTAAATAACTTGATGCTGCTGGCTATGATTAAAGGGTTCAAACTGTATAGGTGCAACTCATCTGTGATTAAACACAATACAATATTAGAATATTGAAGGTAAATTTGTACATTACAGTTCTGAAAATAAGTATTTAATACACTGCCGATTTAGCAAGTTTTCCTACCTTTAGAAAATGGATAGGTCAGTAAATTTTATAATAGATACTCTGTGACAGACAAAATCCAAAACAAAATCCCAAAAATCACATTGAATTATTATTAAATAGTGAACTTGAATGTTAATGAATGAAATAAGTATTTGATACAAAAGAGCAACAGAACTTAATATTTAGTACAGAAACCTTTTGTTTGCAATTAGTCAGAAGTCAGGTGTTTCCTGTAGTTCTTAACCAGTTCTCCCGTGTAGTTCTGGGCTAATTCCTAACCTTTTTCACATAAGGCAAGATCTTGCATAGAGCCCCAGACCAAGTAAGATTGACTGTTTACTTGTGTTTCTTCCATTTTCTAATAATTGTGCCAACAGTTGTTGCCTTCTTACCAAGCTGCTTGCCTATTGTCCTGTAGACAATCACAGCCTTGTGCAGGTTTACCATTTTGTTCCTGGTGTCATTAGACAGCTCTTTGGTCTTGGCCATGATGGAGAGGTAGGAGTGTCTGTAATACAGGTAACGAGTTCAAACAGGTGCAATTAATACAGGTAATAAGTGCAGAGTAGGAGCTTCTTAAAGAAAAAAATAACAGGTCTGTGATAGCTGGAATTCTTATTCTTTGGTCGGTGATCAATACTTATTTCATGCAATAAAATGCAAAGTACCGTATTTTTCGGATTACAAGACGCACTTTTCCTCCCAAAAAGTTTGGGAGGAAAATAAGGGGTGGTCTTAAAATCCGAATATAGCGTGCTGTGGGGGGGGGGTGTAATGGAGAGGGGTCACTGGAGGCAGGACAATATTGTTCTCTTGTGTGCGGCGCCCGGCGCGGCTCTGTGCCGTCACTGTGACGGCTCTGTGCGGTGCCCGGCGCGGCTCTGTGTTGTGGCTGGCACGGCTCTGTGCGGTGGCCGGCGCGGCACCCTGTGCTGCCCGGCAAGACTCTGAGCGGCCGCTCGGTGCTGCCCGGAAAGTCTCTGTACAGCGGCCTGCGCTGCTGTGTGCTGGTGCTCACGATATCAGCGGTAAGTTCGTCAAATAATGGTGCCCATAGTCAGCGCATGCGCAGATAGAGCTCTCGGCTCAAGCTCCTATCTGTGCAAGCGCTGACTGCGGCTGCCATTTCTTTGAAGTCCACACCGCAGACATCTTCAGAATGGCCAGTGCCCGCAGCGAGCACTAGCACATAGTAGCGCTGGACTCCCCAGCACAGCAGCACAACAGCAGGGCATCAGCACACAGTAGCGCCGGCCACCCCAGCACAGCTCCGCAGTGAGTATCTGGGTCCCCCTCTGCACTGACTGTAGCATGGACCTGCTCCACCACCGCCGCTGCCTCCTGTAACCCCCGACTCCACCACTGCTGCTGCCCTCCACCGGACCCCACCGGACAAACGGAGCCCAGATTTTTACTTTTTTTTACTTTAGCTCAAATTTTGGGTGCGTCTTATAAAACGAAAATATGGTAATTATTTAAAAATCATATAATGTGATTTTCTGTTTTTTTTTGGGGAGGGGATTCTGTCTGTCACAATTGACATGTACCTATGATAAAAATTACAGACCTCTCCATTCTTTGTAGGTGGGAAAACATGCAAAATCGACAGTGTATCAAATACTCATTTTCTCCACTGTATGCACAACAAATGTGAGCGTGTTACTTTACTAGCAATATGCCTTTCCTTGCGTTCTCATAAAAAAGAATTTTGTAGATTTTTTTTTTTTTGAAAACTGCAAAATTAATAATTTTATACAGAGTCATTGTAAATATGCAGTCAATATGGGGAGCAGAATCAATATTTTTGTAAACACAAGAAATAAAATGCCCTTGCATAAGTCCTCAATTGGTACCTTCTAGTGGCAGCCACATGTTATTGTATTTTTTCTTCTTCATGAATGTAATTCAATGCTTTCTTTAGCCTCAATGTAGACATTTTTTAAAAATATTTAAATTAAAAATTACCACCGTTGCATACAGGATGTTATGTTTTTTTGTTTCCTGACATTTCATTTTATTGACATAAAGAGAAACCCTTAACCTCATAACGACGGCCGTACGACTTAAAACGGCGGCAAAACAGGGTACTTATTCTGTTCCGCCGCTTTACGCTATGTGCGCACTTACCGGATTTTGCCGCGGATTTTCCGCGGATTTGCTGCATGTTTCGCTGCAGAAAATGTTCATAACATCTCTGCAGTGAATCACCAGCAAATCCTATGGAGAAAAAAAATCCTGTGCGCACTGGGCGGAATTTGACAGCTGCATGTTTTGCTGCGGGAATCCCGCAGCAAAAACAAGTGCATGTCACTTCTTTTCCGCACATCGCTGCGGGATTTCACTCCATTGACTCCAATGTTAATCATGAAATCCCGCAGGGAATAACGCAGGCAGCAAATTCTGTGCGGTTCACTGCGTTTTCCTGCGTTATTCCCTGTGGTATTTCGCGGTGTACCTCCGGTAATGTACATCGCCTGTCTGCGGTTTTGCAGGGAAGTGATGTCATTACAGGAAGAGGAAGCCGTGCAGAGTAAACACACACAGATCACACACACACAGACATCACAGACATAGAACACATAGACACAGACACATAGAAAGAAAACGGAAATATAGAAAACGAAGAACGTGGGCTCCGCTGCATATTTACCATCCAGCCGAGGTAAGCACACAGCGGCGGCCCGGTATTCTCAGGCTGGGGAGGGAGAGGGGCAGGGATAATGTCCCCCGCCTCACTCCCCCTCCCGCAGCCGAGAATATCAGCCGCAGCTGCCCCGGGACTGTCGCATGCATTATGCGGCACTACCGGCGTGTCCTCGGCTCTTCTTGCCACCGTGTAGCAGTGGCAGCAAGGTAATACAAGGGGTTAATGATGGTGGATCACCGCCATTAACTCCAGGCTTGATCATGGCAGCGTCTATGTGACAGCTGACATGATCAACCCGTAAGTAAAGTGAAAAAAACACAGACACCGAAAAATCCTTTATTTTAAATAAAACAAACAAGCCTTGTTCACCATTTTATTAACCCCTCCCGCACCAAAGCTCCGGCGTAATCCACCGCTCCAGCGTAATCCACAGGTCCTGCGCTGCTTCCATCCAGCCGCGACTGTCACAGACACAGCGCTGAATGAATGCAGCAGACAGCAGAGGTAATTACCGGTCATTTCCCACGGCCAGTAATGTGAACTCACTGCCGACCATGGGAAATGCAGCGATCTGTCCTCTATCTATCCCTCTATCTATTCCCTCTATCTGTCTGTCTATCTATCTATCCCTCTATCTATTCTTCTGTCTATCTATCTACTATCTCAGAATTAAATGACTTTTTTTTTTTTTTGCTTTGAATGCAATAAAGCACATCCCAACCCGCACGCGGCAAAACCGCGGCAATACAGCGAATAATACCGCGGTAAAACCGCAGCAAACCGCATGCGGTTTTCGGGTGCGGTTTCCCACGTTTTTTTACCGCGGGTGCGGTAATCTTTGAGAGCATGCGGAATTTTCTCAAGGAAATTTCATTTCCCAGTGCGCACAAGGCCTTAAAGCGGCGGCCCGAAAAAACCCTGTAGCGCCCCCCAGCGACCGAAAATCTCGGGGGTTTCAGCTACCAGGGGTAGCCGAGACCCCCCAGATTATGAATCGGGGTGTTTTTTTTGGACCCCGATCATGTGATCGGCGGTATACACCGTATACCGACGAACACATGAAAAAAAAAGAAATTGCCGGTAAAACTGATTTCTTTTTCATCTGACATGATCAAACATGTCAGATGAGAAAGAAATCTAAACCCCTAGTGCCCCCAAAGCCCCCGGTACCGGAGAGTCCCCCCACCACCCCTACCCCCCCTCCGGAGCACTCAAAATGGCGCCGAAGCGCACAGAAAACTGCAGCCGCCGCCGGCTCTGCATTCATTTCCCTCCGATCTGAAATGATCAAACATTTCAGATCGGAGGGAAATGTCCTCCCCCTGACCCCTCCTCTGGTCCACCGGAGCCCTCTGAGCCCTTCTCCAGAGCCACCCCCCATCCCCTCTCCGGAGCATGGAAGATGGCGGCGCACAGCGCACAGCGCGCCGCCGCATTCATTCTGCTCTTTCTGCCGCATGTGACACGTCACATGCGACAGAAAGGTGTCCCCAGGTCCCACTAGGTCACCCCCCCCAGCCCCCGGTCTTAGTTACCTGTCTGGTGATCCGTCCCGCGATCACGCCGCCTCCTTCTTGAATGCTGGCGGCGCATGCGCAGACAGCGGCTGTCAGCTGGATCCCTGCTGACGTCGCTGCTGCACAGGCTGCTCCACTGTGGACCGGGGGAAAGTGAGTGCAGTAATCTGCAGCCACACTCCTCACATGGAGAGACTGCTGTTCCAGAAAATGGGGGGTACGTTCTGTGAGCGTGCCCCTCATATTCTGGAATGAGGTTACTGCAGGTCACTCTGCCCTAAGTTGGACCGGGGCAGTGTGAGTGCAGTATTCTCAGATTACTGCACCCACACTGCTCATGGAGAGCTTGCTCTTCCAGAAAATGGGGGATACGTTCCCTGAACGTGCCCCCCATATTCTAGAAGATCCAGAGTCGGCGTGGGACCTCCAAAATGGATTACAGCGACCGGAATTTCTTTATTTTCAATAAATTGGGGAAAGAGGAATGTTTCGGGGAGTGTTTTTTCAAATAAATTTTTTTTTTTGTCTTTATTTTTTTCTATTACTGACTGGGTTATTGATGTCGGGTATCTGTTCAGATGCCGTGACATCACTAACCCCAGGGCTTGATGCCAGGTGACATTACAGCTGGTATCAACCCCATATATTACCCCGTCTGCCACCGCACCAGGGCGCGGGATGAGCTGGGGCGAAGCGCCAGGATTGGCGCATCTAATGGATGCGCCACTTCTGGGGCGGCTGCGGCCTGCTATTTTTAGGCTGGGAAGAGTCCAATAACCATGGCTCTTCCCACCCTGAGAATACCAGACCCCAGCTGTCCGCTTCACCTTGGCTGGTGATCTAATTTGGGGGGGACCCCACGTTTTGTTTTTTTTTTAAAAAAACACCTGGGGAGCCTTCCAAATTGATCACCAGACAAGGTGAAGCTGTCAGCTGTGGTTTGCAGGCTACAGCTATCTGCTTTACCCTAGCTGGCTATCAAAAATAGGGGGGGACCCCACGTCGTTTATTTTAATTATTAATTTTTTGGGGGGCTAAATACAAGGCTAGGCACCCTTTAGTGCCACATGAAAGGCACTAAAGGGCGCCAGCTTAGAATATGCAGGGGGTGGGACATTATATATGTTTGACATCTATCCATTCATCCATTGTAGCATTTTAGGCTGTGTGCCCACAATCGGGGTTTGCAGCGTTTTGGGCGCAGAGTGTTTTCCCTGCGTCCATAACGCTGCATTGTGCAGTAGAAGCACAGTGGAAGGATTTTTAGAAATCCCGTGCCCACTGTGCTTCTTTTCTCCGCAGCATACACAGTCTTGCAACCCACCCCTTCACAGCTGAGTGCACTTGTATGTGTATATAGTGGGGCAATTAAAAGTCTGCACAAGACTTTTCGTCTGCACCAATACAAGTATGCACCATATAAGTATGATGCATTGAATTAGGCCAGAATTGGGCCGGAAGTAACCGGAAGGTAACAGCATACATAGGTAATGTAAACAATGTTTGTGTTTCTATTCACTTTCACCCCTATAATACTGCACTTTTTACTGCCCCCTCTGATCCCTAAAGCCAGTAATGAACTTTTCATCTCTCCCTCCATCCTCCCCACCCATCTCACCTTCCCCTCAGATATTTTCCTCCACATTTCACCCAGTGTCTCCAGACACACACGTCCATCTCATGGCCTCTCCTGCTCCCACCTACTAACACTCTCACTGCTTCTCCTCACTGCTGGGGATATCTCTCCTAATCCTGGTCCTCCTCACCACATCCCTATTGTCACTTCAAACCCTCTTCAACAACCTAACACAAATTTCCGCAACCTCACAAACCTCATACCCATTCACCCAGCCCCCGCTCCCCCAGTCCCACTAACAGGAGCTCTATGGAACGCTCGCTCTGTCTGCAACAAACTATCCTATATTCATGATCTGTTCATCACTAATAAACTCTCCTTCCTCGCCATCACAGAAACCTGGCTCACCCCCTCTGACACTGCCTCTCCTGCTGCACTTTCTTATGGCGGTCTCCAACTCTCTCACACCCCCCGCCCCAGTAACAAGCATGGTGGAGGAGTTGGTTTGCTCCTGTCCGACCAATGCTCCTTTACACCAATTCCACTACCACCCTCTGTTATTCTTCCCTCTTTTGAGGTGCACTCCGTACGCATCTACGCCCCCTCCAACCTTCAACTGGCTGTCATTTACCGCCCTCCAGGGCCAGCCACTGCCTTTCTTGACCATTTCACCACCTGGCTACTACACTTCCTTTCCACAGACATCCCCACCATCATCATGGGTGATTTCAATATCCCCATTGACACTTCCCACTCATCTGTCTCCAAACTTCTAACACTCGCTTCCTCCTTTGGCCTCACCCAATGGTCTTCTGCAGCTACTCACAAAGATGGCCACACGCTGGACCTCATCTTCACTCGCCTCTGTTCCCTATCTAACCTCTCTAACTTGCCTCTCCCCCTGTCTGACCACAACCTACTCACATTCTCTTCCCTCTCTTCTCCAAGTATGCAACCCCCCCTCCACAAATTTTCACACCCTCGCAGAAATATCAAACACATTGATTTACACGCCCTTTCTCAGTCCCTTCTCCCCCTCACAGACATTGCATTTCTACATGATGCAGATGCCGCTGCAACATTATACAACACTACAATCTCTGCAGCTCTCGAATCAGCTGCCCCCCTCACACACACCAAAACCCGCACAATCAACAGGCAACCCTGGCACACAAGGCAGACTAAAGAACTTAGACGGGCTTCCAGAATTGCTGAGCGCAGATGGAAGAGGTCTCATTCCACTGAGCACTTCATTGCATATAAAGAGTCCCTCACCACTTTCAAGTCCACACTCACTGCTGCAAAACAAACCTTTTTCTCATCCCTCATATCTTCTTTCTCTCACAACCCTAAACAGCTATTCAACACTTTCAATTCTCTCCTCCGTCCTCCGACACCACCTCCCTCTCCTCTCATCTCAGCTGAAGACTTTGCCTCTTTCTTCAAGCGGAAGATTGACAACATCAGAGCAAGCTTTGGCCCACAATCACCACAGCCCCTCATCATAGCTACTCAGCCATCTTCCTCCAAATCCAGCTTCTCCACCATGACAGAAAACAATCTCTCCACTCTACTCTCAAGATCACATCTAACCACCTGTGCACTGGACCCGCTCCCATCGCACCTCATCCCCAACATCACCGCAGTCCTCATCCCAGCCCTAACCCATCTCTTCAACCTATCACTAGCAAGTGGTGTAGTCCCTTCATGCTTTAAACATGCCTCTATTACACCCATCCTCAAAAAGCCCTCCCTTGACCCATCCTCTGTGTCAAACTATCGCCCCATATCCCTTCTCCCCTACGCCTCAAAACTACTGGAACAGCATGTCCATCTTGAATTGTCCTCATACCTCTCCTCCTGCTCCCTTTTTGACCGGCTTCAATCTGGCTTCCGACCACATCATTCTACCGAAACTGCCCTAACCAAAGTCACCAATGATCTACTAACCGCCAAAGCCAAGCGACACTACTCTGTCCTCCTCCTCCTGGACCTGTCCTCTGCCTTCGACACAGTAGACCATTCCCTCCTACTACAGATTCTCTCATCTCTGGGCATCACAGACTTGGCCCTATCTTGGATCTCCTCATACCTAACCGACCGAACTTTCAGCGTCTCCCATTCTCACACCACTTCCTCATCTCGCCCCCTATCTGTCGGTGTCCCCCAAGGTTCAGTTCTTGGACCCCTGCTGTTCTCCATCTACACCTTCGGCCTGGGACAGCTCATAGAGTCCCACGGCTTCCAGTATCATCTCTATGCCGATGACACACAGATCTACCTCTCTGGACCTGACATTACCTCCCTACTAACCAAAATTCCACAATGTCTGTCTGCTATTTCATCCTTCTTCTCGGCGCGATTCCTAAAACTTAACATGGACAAAACAGAGTTTATTGTCTTTCCTCCTCCTCACTCATCTCCTCCAACAAGCCTTTCCATCACACTTGATGGTTGCTCACTCACCCCAGTCTCACAAGCTCGTTGCCTTGGAGTGACCCTCGACTCTGCTCTATCCTTCAAGCCACACATCCAAGCCCTCTTCACCTCATGCCGATTACAACTCAAAAATATCTCCCGGATCCGTGCTTTTCTTAACCAAGAATCTGCAAAAACATTAGTGCATGCCCTCATCATCTCCCGCCTCGACTACTGCAACCTCCTGCTCTCTGGCCTCCCTTCCAACGCTCTTGCACCCCTCCAATCTATCCTAAACTCTGCAGCCCCCTTAATCCACCTCTCCCCTCGCTACTCCCCAGCCTCGCCACTCTGCCAATCCCTTCACTGGCTTCCCATCGCCCAACGACTCCAGTTCAAAACATTAACCATGACATACAAAGCCATGCACAACCTGTCTCCTCCCTACATCTGTGACCTAGTCTCCCAGTATCTACCTGCACGCAACCTTATATCCTCACAAGATCTCCTTCTCTGCTCCTCTCTTATCTCCTCTTCCCACAATCGTGTACAAGATTTCTCCCGTGCATCCCCCATACTCTGGAACGCTCTACCTCAGCACATCAGACTCTCCACGACCGTGGAAAGCTTCAAGAGGAACCTGAAGACCCACCTCTTCCAACAAGCCTACAACCTACAATAGCCCTCAGTCCAGTAGACCACTGCGCAACCAGCTCAGTCCTCACCTATTGTACCATCACCCATTCCCTGTAGACTGTGAGCCCTCGCGGGCAGGGTCCTCTCTCCTCCTATACCAGTCTGTCTTGTACTGTTAATGATTGTTGTACGTATACCCTCTTTCACTTGTAAAGCGCCATGGAATAAATGGCGCTATAATAATAAATAATAATAATAATAATAATACACTGACGTGTGGCGCAGCTTCCCGAGCCTCAGCATGTCAATTTATGCT
The DNA here is from genome assembly GCF_048569485.1 of Anomaloglossus baeobatrachus. NCBI lineage: Eukaryota > Metazoa > Chordata > Amphibia > Anura > Aromobatidae > Anomaloglossus > Anomaloglossus baeobatrachus. The sequence continues at coordinate 279,948,611 of NC_134357.1, read as the reverse complement.
GCGGAGATGAGTGTTCTCTGCAGGTAGCATAGAGCTCCACAGCGGCCTGAACCCAAATCGTGGGCATGGGCAGCTGCGTTCTCCCGTGGACAACACTCACATCTCTGCAGGAGGCTGACACTGTGTACTAGACGCCGTGTCGCTGGATCATGGCCACATAGCCTAAAAGTGAGACATTTGTTGCTACAGCAACATTTTTGTGAAGTACCTGTGGATTCAAAATGCTTACTATACTCCTGAATAAAATCCAGTTTCCAAAATGGGGTCACTTGTGGGGGGTTTCTAATGTATAGGTACCCAAGGGGCCCTGCAAATGTGACATGGTGCCCGCAATTTATTTCAACTTTTCCAGAATTCAAATGGTGCTCCTTCCATTCCAAGCCCTCCCATTTATCCAAACAGAGGTTTTTGGCCACATGTGGGGTATCCCTGTGCTCATAAGACATTGGATAACAACCTGTTGGGTCCACAGTTTGTTGTTGTCTCTTGGAAAAGTGAGAAATTTGATGCTGAAGCAACATTTTTGTGAAAAAAATGAAAATTTTCAATATGGCAACCTAAGCTTATCAAATTCTGTGAAGTATTCGTGGATTCAAACTGCTCACTATACACCTAAATAAAAGCCTTGAGGTGTCTTATTTCCAGAATGGAGTCACTTGTGGGGGACCGCCACTGTTTAGGCACCTCAGGGGCTCTCCAAATGCAACCTGGCGTCCGCTATTGATTCCAGCCAATTTTGCAGTCAAATGGCACTCCTTCCCTTCCGAGCCCTGCCATGCGCCCAAACAGTTGATTTCCACCACATATAAGGTATCGCCAAACTCAGGAGAAATTGCACAATAAATGTTATGCTGAATTTTTTCCTTTTACTCTTGTAAAAAAAAAAGCTACCTGGTTGAAATAACAATTTTGTGGTAAAATTTTATTTTTTTTTTTTCATGGCTCAACGTTATAAAATTCTGTGAAGCACCTGGGGGTTCAGGGTACTCACCAAACATCTAGATAAATTCCTTGAGGGGCCTAGTTTCTAAAATGGGGTCACTTGTGCGGGGTTTCTGCTGTTTAGGTACCTTAGGGGTCCTCCAAATGTGTCATGGTGCCCGCAATCTTTTTCAGCCAAATTTCCTTTCCAAAATTCAAATATTGCTCCTTTCGTTCCAAGCCCTCCCATTTGTCCAAACAAAGGTTTCAGACCACATGTGAGGTATCACCACGCTCATAAAAAAGTGGTTAACAGACCTTGAGGTCAAATTTTTGGAATTACCTCTTCAAAAAGTGAGAAAATTGATGCTAAAGCAACATTTTTGAGAAAATTATTAAAATTTTCAATATGACAACGTAACGTTAACAAAATCTGTGAAGTACCTGTGGATCTAAAATGCTCACTATACCCCTAGATAGAAGCCTTGAGGGGTCTAGTTTCCAAACTGGTGTCACTTGTGAGTGATTTCTTCTGTTTAGGTACCTTAGCGGACCTGTAAATGCAACATGGTGCCCGCAATCTGTTTTAGCCAAATTTGCTTTCCAAAATTCAAATATTGCTCCTTCTGTTCCGAGCCCTCCCATTTGTCCAAACAGAGGTTTCTGACCTCATGTGGGGTATCGGCGCACTCATAAGAAAGTGGGGAACAAGTTTTGGGGTCCATTTAGTTGTGTTATTTCTTCTAAAAGTGAATAAATTTGGGTTAGAGCAATATTTTTAGGTAAAATTTAATTTTTGCTTTTTTTCATTTCACATTGCTTTTGTTCATGTGAAGCACCTGAAGGGTTAATAAACTTCTTGAATGTGGTTTTGAGTACTTTGGGGGGTGCAGTTTTTAGAATGGTGTCACTTTTGGGTATTTTCTGTCATCTAGGCCTATTGAAGTTACTTCAAATGTGATGTGGTCCCTAAAAAAATGGTTTTTTAAATTTTGATGTAAAAATGAGAAATCGCCGATAAACTTTGAACCCCTCTAACTTCCTAACAAAAAAAAAATTTGTTTCCAAAATTGTGCTGATGTAAAGTAGACAAGTGGGAAATGTTATTTATTAACTATTTTGTGTCACTAAAATCTCTAGTTTAACGGTATAAAAATTCAAAAGTTGAAAATTGCTAAATTTTCAAAATTTTTGCCAATATTCAATTTTTTTCATAAATAAACGCAAAAAATATTGTCCTAAATTTGGTACTAACATGAAGTCCAATATGTGACGAAAAAACAATCTCAGAATCACCGGGATCCGTTGAAGCGTTCCAGAGTTATAACCTCATGAAGTGACACTGGTCAGAATTGCAAAATTTGGTCTGGTCATTAAGGTGAAAATTAGCTCCGTCACTAAAGGGTTAAATAAGACTTTTTCATTTCCAGGGTTTAGATAATGTAGTATATGTTTTGTGAACATGCCAGCAAAATATAGGCAGTTAATAAACCTCTCTGATCACTTGAAGCAGAAATACATATAGAGAACCGTGGAAAGATTATTTGCATCAAAAAAAACCCCTACTTTGTACATGATGTTTTCTAATCGTTCTCTCATATGTACCTCCCAGTCTGTTGTTTATAGTGAATCTCCACCTTTGGAAACATAAAGACATTTTGATGTAGTAGTCAAATTTATTAAAATACATAAAATAGTCTTTATAGGTGGATATTAACTTTGTGGGTTGCTAAAAGCTTGCATCAATATTTTCAGCAATTTGCAAGCCTAAAGAAAAATTTGAACAAAATTTCACACTAATTGCTATACCTACTGTACCCTATACTCATTAGGAGCTATATTTTTTCTTCTCCATTCATTGCTTGACGTGTGGTCAGTGAGTCGTGTACTAAGTGTTTAGAGGTGGTTGAATGCAGGTGTGGCGCCCTTGAGGCATCAATCGCCAAAGGGTACTGCATCTCCCTTAAGATGTAGTACTTGTCCCGGGTAAGGAGAGGTTAATCCCTCTTGTTTCTCACATTCACAAACCACAAACAGTTAGGTGCTTTCCCACAGGGAGGATGGCCTGGGGTAGATAGGGGGGGTGACCATCACGAAGCGTGGGACTTTCCCGGTCAGTAGGACAGCCACCCCAGGGGAGTGGGCAACACATGGGGAAAAGGAAGGAGCATCTCCACACATAGTCAGTTAGCCCCAGGCACAGCTAAGGGTGAGGAGCACAGTCGGGAATTTGGTCCAGGCACATTCTCTCTATCTTCACACTTCTGGGAGCACTGCAAGACCAGTTGCTTGGAGCAAGCTGCTTGGCCCGGGTTCTCTCAGATACACTGGATTGCAGGGTCTGCGGAGAATGCAGGAAACACCCACAGCCCGTTCAACATTCCACATACACTGGGATTGGAGGGACCCTGACCAGAAAGGACTCACAGTGGGAACACCGGCGGTGACCTCGAATTGCTTAGGATCCACTGGGGCGCATCATTGTTGTGATCAGTAACTCCTAGGTAAACCAGAACTGTGAGCAAAGAAACCTGAACCCACAAAGACTGTGTCAGCCTTTCCTTAACCGGGGTGCCCCACACTTTGGCGCCAGCCATCACTACAACACTCATCATCCTCTCCGGGGCCCACTCCATCTGAGGGGAGCAGAAACATATTACCTGCTACAACCATCAGCCCTGGAGGACAGCGACAGCAGTGGTGGCTATCCCCTGGCCGCGTACTACAGGTGGCATTATGAGACAAATCTCCATCTTCCATCATCATCCCCCCGTCTTTATTGTACACCTTGGGCCACGAAACTGGGCAAAGGGCAACCCTGTGATATCCCCCTGACCCAACATCACCGCCCAGTAACGAGTACTACAACCCGTTGCCCCGTGGGTGCTACAACCTGGCATCATGAACAGGATAACATGCCCAGGCTAATCGGGTACGGTGCACCTTACAGAACTGTTTAAACTGTATCCCTGAAAAAGGACAGTCGCCATTACTGGCACAGAGCGTGAAACAAGGGGGCGTGCTTTCATGGGCGGAGCCTAGAAAGAGCGTAAAAGAGAGCCCCGCTGCCAGAAACCAGCAGGAAACCCTGTGCCTGCAAAGACATGTCCAGGGAGGAAAAAGACCAAACCGTCCCTGCTGCCTGAGCTGCAGCATAGACCCCAGCTCCGGTGCTGCCATTTACCATGCCATACCTCTCAGGAGCAATGTGGCTACCCCAGTATTCCGGGGAAGCATATACCCTGGCTGAATTCAAGGAAAGACTATACAGTTTATTCCAGGTGTACCCTGTAACAGAGGATCAGAAAGCCAGCATCCTTATTGGTCAACTGACCGGGCAGCCTGTCGAGAAGTCAAGTCCTGGCCGGAGACTGATAAAAGAATAGCAAAGGACATTTTGACTAAACTCAAGGAAACCTTTGATACCCGTACAGCAGCCGAGATAAAGATGCAGTTTTATGGATGCAAGCAAAAGGTCCAGGATAGTATTGGGGACTATGCTTTAAACATACAGAAGGCAATGGGAGCTGTTCAGCAAGTGGAACCGGAGGGGATGATAGATGAGAACCGCCTGCTGACTGATCAGTTCATCGATGGGCTTCTGTCCGATGCCCACCGGACCCAGATGCGCATTGTATCCATGCAAAACCCTGACCTCAACGTTGCGAAATTTAAAGACCGGGCCATATGGGCATTTCGTGAGCCGGACTCCTGCAGTGCTATGCTTCAGCAACCAGGGTTGGTGCCAGCTAAACCAGTGTTGGTGGGAGCCAAGGAACAGACTGTAGGTGAGGACACCGTCAATGGACTGCGGCTTCACATCCTGGAATTGATTAAAGGTATGGCTACCTTGACCAAAGCGGTGCAATCCAAGCAAGGGACTCAACACCCTGCAACCACTGAACTGGCTTCCAGTGCTGATGACCTCCCATGGTGGCGACGCAGGAGGAACCCGTTGCCCCAGGTTCCTGACCATTACGATGCTGATGGGCAGCCAATCTGCCGGCGCTGCAACTGTTACGCTCACCGAGGAGGTGGACTCACTGGACCATGCCCCGGACTCCCCTGACAAGGCGACCAGCAGTGAACCCCTATACAGGGACTGTGCGGTGCCTCCCCAGAAGGCCTAGAAGCACGGCAGCCAGGAACTGTTGGTAGGAGTCTCTGTACGACCAGGCATAGCTCGGGTACGATGTCCGCAGCAGGCAGAACACGGATGTGGCACCGGAGACGTTCACAGCAGGTGGCATGGAGACGTTCACTGCGGGTATGGCCAGTGACATCCACTGCGGGTATGGCCGGTGAAGTCCACTGCGGGTATGGCCGGAAGGTACAGACGGCACTATGGTGAGATAGAGTATTAGTAATGGGCAGGTGACACACGGATAACAGCAGTACAAAGGGTCCTGAACACTAGCAGAGCTCTAGTAGGAGCATTGCTCGGGCGCCTACTGCCAGGGGAGGTGAACATAAATAGTCTTTAGGTAACAGGTGGCCTCTGAGGTCACTTCCAGAAAATGAGGCACTACTGCTTTAAGAAACGGGACATGGCCTCACGCGCAGCCTAGAGTTGCTCATTGCAGAATTGTGTGTGGACGGGAGACAGGAAGAGACTGCAGCAGCTCCAGGAACAGGACGCCTGACCCGGGAGTGAGCAGAGCCTGCAGAGCCATGGGACTGGTAAGAGGAAGCACGTCGCTGCCGGGGACTGGGACCGGGAGTGCACGTGGGGGCCATGCTGGGGCTGGGCAGATGTGAGAGAGAGCGCCCTCCTCGGGATCTGGTAGGACCAGATGCTACAGCGACAAGGTTGGACACTTTGCCCAAGGATGTCCTTTGAGTGCCCAGAGGCAGGGGGCTGGGACCAGCCCTCTGGCATCACCAGAAGCCAAGCAAGAATAACTGTTTTTCTATGCAAATGTTGATGTTTGTTTTTCTTGATGCACTTGATTTTCTTGCTAACCGATATCTGGTTTGAAATGTTTGATAGTGCCTCCTATAAAGGGAAAATTTGTTGATATGTTTATTGCATACTAAAAAATAAATTGCGGTGTACCACCTTTGTTTGGTTGCTGCCCAGTAGTGCTGCCATTTGCTGTGGAGGAATGTGGCATCCCTGAGGCTTCAGTCGCCAGAGAGTACTGCATCTCCCTTAAGATGTAGTACTTATCCCGGGTATGGAGAGGTTAATCCCTCTTGTTTCTCACATTCACAATCCACAAACAGTTAGGTGCTTTCCCATCGGGGATGGCCTGGGGTAGATAGGGGGGTGGACATCACAAAGCTTTCCTGTTCACTAGGACAGCCACCTGGGGGGCGGGCACCACATGGGGAAATGGAAGGAGCATGGTGACCCCGAATTACTCGGGAGACTGTGTGTGCCTGTTCTTGACAGCGCCGCCGCCGCGCGCTTCGGTGCCAGCCAACACTACAACCCTCATCATCCTCCCCAGGGCCTGGTCCACCTGTGGGGAGCAGAAATATCTTAGCTGCTACAACCATTAGCCCCAGAGAACAGCTACAGCAGTGGCGGCTGTTCCCTAGCTGCGTACCACAGGTGGCGTCACGAGACAAATCTCCATCTTCCATCATCATCCCCCATTCTTTATTGTACACTTTTTGGCCACGAAACAGGACAAAGGGCCACCCCGTGACATCCCCCTGATCCGACATCACCGGTCCGGTGACGAGTACTACAACCCCTTGACCCATTGCTGCTACACAGGCATTATATTTAATATTTCAATTAAGTTGTATACAAGTAAAGTTAGTTACTTGTGGACCACCCATATGCTTTAAATATTCTACTTTGCAGAGATGTTCTAAAACTAAATTCCATTGTAGAGCAGTTGCATATGATCCTCCAGTTATGGTGGTGGGGAGCCAGCTGTCAAACACCGCCAAACTCCCAAAGAAGACAGAGAAGTTTTGACACCATATCTACCTTCAAGTTTGCTGTATACACAGCCTTGAATATGGACTGCATGTACAACATTTCTACTGTAAGTGGGGCTAATATAGAAGCACGAGTTACAGGAGAACTCAGTTAAATAAAAATCACTTTCTAATTACTAATTAGTTTTATGCTGATGTCATGACTTTCCATGCTTTTTGCACCTCTCTTTCTGTCATGCAATGAGTAACAGAGTTGAACCTGAAACCAGGAAAACCCCAGTAGGTGACACAACATACAAGGTACACAGGAGTCACGATACAACAGATGTCTCTGCATCTAGGAAGTGGGGTGATGGGACACCTCCTAAACTCACATAAAGTTGTTTCAACCTGTCGCCAACCAGATTCCTAAGCCCTTGCTAGCCCTAAAACTCCCCCTGGTTAGTGAGTAGGCCGACGATATCACTAGTTTCACCACTACAATACAGAAACACTAGGGTTGGAAAAAAGACAGGGGCAAAAAAACATGAAAAGTAAAAACACTCCACGCAGCTTCAATGCAGCAGATTCCACTGCACACAAGACAAACTTCTTCCACAGCAGGCTCTTTCCTTAGTGGACCACATAGAAATGAGGATTCAGTTTCTATCACCAGCATCATGTGATCAGTTCACATGACTTAAATAATGAAGGGGAGTGATCCCAAAGAGCAACACCTAAGATTAAAAGCTACAGCCAGCAATTAGGAAGGAACGGGTGCTTAACCTATAGAACACTACTAGAAAGAAGATGTTTATCAAGTAACAGCAGTTATTCTGCCAGCCACAGGGCGCTGTGACCTTTGGATAGCAGACTCGCCGGAGGTCTCCCTCAGTTGGAATACACTCATGACACTTTCTTCATGTGTTCAATACTTTTTCCTTGTGTCATTTCTTATTATTACACATTACTAAATTTATAAAGATCTAATTAATTTCTTTGCATGTATTGATTGGACAGGTTCCACCAATATTTGGTGAGAAATTCATGTCAATAGCACCTTTAGAAATTTATTTACTTAGAAAATTGGTGACGTATTCAATACTTATATACTCGCTGTATACTGTAGATAGATAGACAGATAGATAGATAGATAGATAGAACAAAAAAAAGAGATTGTCAGCACTTCCAGTAGTGTGAACAGGTGCGTATCTGCTCATAATGCAAAATATTTACCAAAAAGGAACAGTCACACACTATAATGGCAGAGCATTAAACTACTAATAACAATCTGTAAAAAAGTTTTCTCAGCTGTTTGGCATATTAGAATGGACATTTCAATACCTGCCCAGCAGCCAGGTCACGGCAACCTTGACAACCCAGCAACTGATTTTCAGTATAAAATTAGCATAAAAAGCCAAATTGTTAAAGTAAAGGTGGTGGACAGACAATTTGATTGTTGTGCCACCCAGGCACTTGTTAGTATCAACAGCAGTAGCAACAGAAGCCATGACAAAGGCGTCGCAGACTGCAATAACGCGAGATCAATGCAGCACACTGAAAACTACACCATCGCCTAGTCTGCACAGCCTGCGACTGAGGTGGAAAAGTCATTGGGGATTCATGACTTTTTCATCTTGATGAAGGTTAGGTGGTCTACACATTCAGGGGATGTGCTTATCCATCAGGACACCAGCAGCAGCTCCGAAGAAATTTTCTGTGACGCCAGGCATGATAAAACCTCCAATGCGGGGCTGATTTTTAAAGACCAAAATGTTAAGGCGTCCAACCTCCCATTTATGGCATTGATGTTGAGCTTTAGATGCTCTTGCACCATCCTTTTCAGTCATTCACTATGTGTCAGTCTTGTCCTCTGTTCTGCTGATGTACAGAATAGTATAAAAATATGTGTGGCACAACTCACAGAAATTGCTTCTCCACTTAAACTGCTGCTAATGTTTCTGCGATGTTGACTCCATGTTCCTGGGGTTGGAAGTTTAGAACTGCCATGTGAAGCGATAGTCTGAGGGCCCCCGCTCTGTAAAGCAAGTTATGGGATCAGAAAGACTTAACGGGTAAACCAAGACGAAAGTTTATTTATCTGGGCAACAAGCGTAAGCTGCAGAGCCGTGGGAAAGGGACCAAAGGAAACAAACATTAAGAGAAAAAACTCAAGGTACAACAGTGTATACTTTAGCTGAGGCAGATGGCCCAGGTCGCCACAACTAGTACAATAAGCAATATACAGTAAGTTCAATTAGCAATACAACGATATGCACATATTCAACATAAACCAATCCTGCTCTGACCACTATCCTGGCTGGTCTCCTCTAAAAAGACCATGCAGATACCGCACTCTCACTATGGAGTCCTACACATGGTTCCCTCACCGCCATACCTGGGCATTCACTAATGGCTCCGTCCTCAGGACCAGTCTGCTTTGGGGCTTGTTGGTATTGCGGTGTACGCATCATCCCAGGAGGGGTGATGTAGGGTTCTTCCTCCACGATTCGTTGGACAGCTGGGCTCATCAGGCAAGGAACTCTCCTGCTTTCATACTTCTGTCTTCCACTGCTCTCCCAGTCTCTCACTTCCTGCTTGTCTCTCCACTTCTCTCAGATCAGACCAAACAAGCACCCAGCAGCAGGGGAGATGCGAGCCATTGCAGTATGCTCTGCTGGGAAGCAAGTCTCATAAAGTCACAGTACAACACAGTCTGAAAATCACAGTAAGGCTATGTGCGCACTAGAAAAGTGATTTTTCTCAAGAACATTTCTTGAGAAACTTCTGGGAGTTGAAGATTACCGCATCTGCGGTAAAAAAACGCACCAAAACTGCGGGAAAAACGCATGCGTTTTTGCCGCATTTTTGGCGCGGTTTTGCTGCGTTTTTTCCGCATTTTTTTCGCAGGTTGGTCCCTGCGTTTTTTTATAAATAAAACATGTTATAGATATAGATAGATAGAGAAATAGATGGATAAAGGATAGATATATAGATAGCTAATGGATAGATATATAGATAGATAAAAGGATAGATAGATAGATGGATGGATGGATTGATGGATGAATGGATGGATCAATGGATGGATGGATGGATAGATAGATAGATAGATAGATAGATAGAAGGATAGATAGAAGGATGGATAGAGGACAGGTCAATCAATAGATAGAGTCCCTGTGAGGACACTGCATTTCTCACGAGCGGTAGTGTGTTCACATTACCGACCATGAGAAATGACCTGTAATTACCTCTGTAGTCTCATTACGAGGCTTCATTCTGTACAGTGTCAGTCGCGGCTGGATGCAAGCGTCACGGGACCTCTGTGGATTAAGCCGGAGCTGTGTGTTTGAGGGGGGGTTAATAAAGGGGTGAAAGAGGGGGCTTTTTGTCTTTTATTTAAAATAAAGGATTTTTCGGTGTTTGTGTTTATTCACTTTACTTACAGGTTAATCATGAATGCTGTCTCATAGACGCTGCCATGATTAATGCCTGGACTTAGTGGTGGCGATGCGCTGCCATTAACTCGTTATTACCTTGATCGCCACCGCATCACGGCAATCTGGAAGAGTCGGGACACTTCAGGACTGCCGCATAATGGATGCGACAGTCCCGGGGCAGCTGCAGGCTGATATTCTCGGCTGTGGGGGGGGGCATTAACCCTGTCCCTCGCCCTCCCCAGCCTGAGCATACCGGGCTGCCGCTGTGTGTTCACCTTGGCTGGAAGGTAAAAAGACGGCGGACCACATTTCTTTTTTGTTTGTTTTTTTATATGTACGTTTGATTTGTATGTGTATTCTATGTCTGTGTCTGTGTGTGAGTGTGATGTGTGTGTTTACTATATGTCTGATATGTGATGTGTGTGTTTACTCTCTGCACGGCTTCCTCTTCCTGTCATAATGACATCACTTCCCTGCAAAACGCAGGCAGTGATGAACATTACAGCAGGTAAATCGCGGCTATACCGAGGGTATACCGCACATCAGTTGCTGCCTGCGGTATACCCACGATATTTCTCGATTACATTACAGTGAATGGAGTGAAATACCGCAGCTACCTGCGGAAAAGAAGTGACATGCACATTTTCTCAAGAAATTTTCTCAAGAAATTCTGCAGTAAGACTTTTCTTGAGAAAAAAACGCAGTGTGCGCACAGCTATTTTTTTTTCCCATAGGTTTTGCTGGGAAATGTCTGCAGAAAGACAAACATTGCTCAAGAAATTTCTGCAGCAAAACCGCGGGTAAAACTGCAGGTAAAAACGCAGTGTGCGCACAGGGCCTAAAGCAACATTGTTAGTAGGGGCTGCACTTCCCTACTGTGCCTCATTGCTGCCTTAGGGAAAACCACTCTTAAGACTGTGTACAAACTTGTTTGGATACTCCAGTATGCACGTATACCTTTCCAGGTGGGAACTATCTGGCAAAATGTACTCTTGTATCATGGATCTAATAGAATTGTAACCCAGTAGTCAGTACTGTTTCAAATCATACAGTAACAGTTCGAGAATCATGTTAAAGATAGTGTAGTAACAAGGTGCTCATTTGTTGGACGCTTACTTGAGGTCCAAGTCCATGGTGTATTAGTGGCGGGGTAACACTTAAGCTATCTTCCTGTTTCCCGTAAACCAACCATGGACAACAGAGAGTGGTTTAAAATCTTCTTCATCTCCTGACTGTTGTGCGCCCATCACCTCTTCTTCCACATCCTCCTCCATTTGATCATCAGCTCCTGCACCTTTGCTGACAGTTTGTCTGTAACCATAAGCACCCCTCAATTCCTGTACTCAACCCTCCCATGCCACCCGTCTGTGCGATGACAGTCTGGACCTTAGAGATGTTGGTATCCCTTCATCATCCTCCTCTGCTTCCTCTTTTTCCTCTGGGACAATCATCTCCTCTCATAGATTATTCAAAGTGTGCTCCAGCATGTAGATGACCGGAATAGTGATGCTGATGACAGCATCGTCAGTGCTTACCATCTTAGTAGGTGTTTTGAAACTGTGCAGAAGGGAGCAGAGGTCATTCATCTGTGTCCACTCCACAATCGTAATTTGCCCTACCAGTGGACTGTGTAGGACCAGGCTATGCATTATGACATACTGCACCACGACTCATCACTGCTGACACAGTCGCGGCAAAATGTGCATAGTGGAATTCAACTGTGTCGGCACATCCCATATCAACAGGTTAACCGGTAGCCCAAAAGACCTCTGTGGCGATGCTAGTCAATGAACCACGGGGTTCAAAAGGTGGAACTGAGCACACATGGATTGTGCCTTCTGCAGCAGTGGATCTAGGTTGGGATAGTGTCCAGATTTGCACCCTTATGGCACACAACCTTCCGTGGCTCCAGGTTCAGCGGAGACAGCCATTGCTGAAACATAGCCTGGATAGCTGTCCACAACTGTACAGCTGTGTGACTGCATTTTCTTATGCATTTAAAGTGCAACACTGTCTGATTGTGATGAGCCCTGGCTGCGCAATACTGAGGTGAGGGAATTGCGATAATACACAACTCAGAAATAGAATAAAATATATGAATTTTATAAGTATAAAAATAAAATAAAAAAAGACCTATAGAAATAATGGATAATACAGTGCTGTAGTGTCCCAGTATATTGATTTCACTGCACATGTAATACAGTAGACACACATACAAATGATGAATAAAGTGCTAAAGTGTCACAATAAATATATTCCACAGTATAAATATATGCAAAGCAGGAAAGTCTACAGTTACAAATTCCTTATATCGCATTTGGAATCAGTATTCCTAAAAAAGTAAGGGGGCTGTACCAAAGGGGTTATACCAATAGCGCACCTATATAAAGCATGTTAAGATATGAGGGAATGTAAACGTTTCTTATGCAGAAGATACGACTGTATATACTGTAGTTTTAATATTTTGATCGCCAACAGATCATTATTATGAATGTCCATAGACAATGACTTTTTTTTTTTAAGTTACATTATCTGTATTATCTACTAAGAGAAGTCACCACTTGCTTAACCTACACCCCTTTTCTCCGTTTCTGCGGAGATGGGTACCGTTATTCCACCTACCATTTTTATCTGGCTTTCGGCTGTCACACCACACACAATATTTGAATTTTTCTGTCACCTTCATTTTACTAGCCTCATCTTTGATGTAGCCATGCGTATTCATCACGTTTCAGTGCATTTTTGGCTGCGTTTTGCTGTTATTTTCATCACTGCGTTTTGCTGCGTTTTTCCAATGCATTGCATGGGTGAAAAATGCAGTAAAACGCAGGAAAGAATTGACATGTCCATTTTTTTTTAGCTCAAAACTGCAGCTAAAAAAAAAGTTGTGCGCGGACAGCAAAAGTGAAAAGTCATAGACTTTGCTGGAGAAGAAAATTCATGCAGTTTTGAGCCCAAAAATGCACCCGAAAAATGCGCAAAAACACAAAAAAAAATGCTTAATGCGCACATAGCCTTAGCTGTTGCATAAGGTATGAAGGCTCCCAGCACAGATGGCTGAAACTGGTCACTCATTCTTCCACCTCTTAATTTTAACCTCATTTGAAATATGTAAATTCTGGGCCAGACCCTGTCTGGTGCATGACCCATGCCTCATTGCTGAGCCAAAACACCATTTGTACTCTGGGGCAATTTATGCCAGTTTTCTTGGTGTCTGCCTCTAATTTTTGAAAATAAGGAGACTCCAAGTTGGGTCTCCAAGTTGAGTCTTGTCTGTAGTGGCAAGGGTCTCAGAACAATAGGTCAACTCCTGTCACTCATCCACCTCTTCATTGGAAAGCTGTAAATTCTGGGCCAGACCCTGTCTGATGCATGTCCCATCCATCACTGCTGCACCAAAACTCTATGGGTACTGTGGGTCAATTGATGAAACTGTCCTCGTGTCTGCTCCTAATTATTGGAAATTTGGAGACTCAAGTTGGTATCCAAGTTGTGTCTTGTCTGTACTGGTTGGAGTCTCAGAGAAACAGGCCTACTCCTGTTACTCCAATCAATCCAACTCTTCATTAGAAAGCTGTATGTTCTGGGCCAGACCCTGTCTGGTGCATGGTCCCTGCCCCACTGCTGGGCTAAAACACTATGGGTACTCTGGAGCAATGGATGAAACTGTCCTGGTGTCTGCCCCTAAATTTGGGAAATTGGGATGGGAACTCCTAGTTGGGTATCCTTTTTGTGTGTTGCCTGTAGCACTAGGGCTCCCAGATTGGCCGGAATGCAGCTATATTTCACTCATCTATCTCTCTTACGGTCCTTAAATTTGTCTAGCAGTAACAGTCTATGAAGCTAAGTTTGCAGCCACCTGAGTGTGGCTGAGCAGAAAAGCAGTTTAAGGTGGTGCATGAGGTATGAGGGCTCCAAGTCCACCAGGCCTATACTTGTCACTCATCCACCACAATATCTCTTATGTTAATAATATAAGAAACTAATGGCTGTGTCAGAACAACAACTGTAAAATGGTTTGAGCTGTTTTGACAGTTTTTGAGCCCCCTAAAGGTGTTGTCTGTGCTTTTGTTTTTGCCTCCCATTGAATTCAATGGGATTCAGATATGTTAGTCGAGCCAATCGTTGAGCCAATCAGCGAACACAGGTGAAGCGGGCAAACATGAACCCAATCGACTATTGGGAAGTTCGTTGAGCTCTAATTACCAATAATAAGATTTTTATTCCTCATTGAAACACATGTTTGTTAGACACAACTTATCTTTCAAGAATCTATGCTGGTTGTCAGTTCTTAAATTATTCTCTGCAATACATTTTTGCATGTCATCTCTTAGAATGTCAGAGAATACTACAACACATACTTGTCTCTCCGCATGAACGATTCTATCCTTTTTCTATATAATAGAGCTGGATATATTGAATTGTATTTTTATATTATTGAGAGATGATGTTTGATGATATCCTTTCTCTGTCAAACATAATGTTATACATGGTATGCATTATTGTCATGTGAGCATAGATATTGTTTAGTTTGTATATAAATGAATCATTAATATATTGTGTATTTTGTATATGAATTATCTTGTCTATTTCTGTAGTGCATGTCTGAAGAAAGTCTGACCAAAACCTCACATGTAGTGCACATCTTTTTGGACTGTTCACAATAAACTACATTTGCTTTAGTTTTGTGAGTGCTAGAATATTTTCTAAATTTTCTATGGGATTGGACCTTATCCTTGCACTACTTAACTTGATTTGGTAGAGTCGTATTAGATATTTCAACTGATCTGTTTAGAAGCCCCCAAATACTTTGCATAACTTTGATGTCAGACTTACTGGACGGTAGTTGCCTGGATTCACCCTCTTACTTTTCTTAAATATCTGTACAACAAACCAGGGGAGGAGTCCTGTGAGGATAATTTGCATATTTCAAGTGCCTTCTGGGATAAGTGAAGAGTCACCGCGAGCTCACGGAGAACCGGGTTTTGGCCGTTACAGCTGGAGGGAAGACTTCTGAAAACCACGCGTCGCTAGGCCCGTCTTCTTCATTGTGAGCGTGAGTGAACAAAGTGCGAGCAAAAGTAAGTGTGAGTAGAATTGTTTGTATTTAGATGTTTAATTACTTAACATTTGTTTAGTGCTATCTCCATTAGAAAATGTGCTCCACTATTGCTAATGCGATCCAGTCTACATTTTGTCTCATGTATGCAATCCTTGAAAAGCCGTTCGAGGGTGCATACTGTTCTTCGAGATGTGCGCAAGTTGCACGTTTGGAAGCCCAGATACTAGATCTAAATGAGCAGCTGGCAACTCTGAGATGCATTAGCAAAATGGAAAGGAGTTTGCTGCTCACTGAGCAGCAGCTTGCTGGGTCAGATGTGGGGGTGGATCGTAGTAGGGAGCGGCAGGACGGTGAGGTAGGTAGCTGGGTGACAGTTAGAAAGGGCAGTAAAGGGAAAAGTGCTAGGAAGGCTAGTCCTGAACTGACACACCCCAAAAGGTTTGCAAACTTGGCAGATGAGGGAGATGTCATTACAGGGGTATCATTGCTGCAGCAAGGCATGACCTCTGAACGCCAGAGGAGTGTCTGCTCCAGTAAGGGGGGGAATAGAAGTGCAGGGCAGGCAAGACAGGTACTGGTAGTGGGGGACTCAATTATTAGGGGGACAGATAGGGAAATCTGTCACAAAGACAGGGATCACCGAACAGTGTGTTGTCTTCCTGGCACTCGAGTTCGGCACATCGCTGATCGGGTTGACAGATTACTGAGAGGGGCTGAGGAGGACCCAGCGGCCATTGTACACATTGGCATAAATGACAAAGTTAGAGGTAGGTGGAAGGTCCTTAAAGATGATTTCAGGGAATTAGGTTGTAAGCTTAAAGCAAGGACCTCCAAGGTGGTATTTTCGGAAATACTACCTGTGCTACAAGCCACACCAGAGAGGCAAAGGGAAATCAGGGAGGTTAACAGGTGGCTCAGGAATTGGTGTAGGAAAGAGGGTCTTGGGTTCCTGGAGAATTGGGCCGACTTTTCAGTTGGCTACAGATTCTATGCTAGGGATGGGCTGCATCTTAATGGGGATGATGCAGCTGTGCTGGGGCAGAAGATGGCTAGAAGGTTGGAGGAGTGTTTAAACTAGGAATGGGGGGCGAGGGTATTCACTTTATAGAAGGGGAATGTAGTGCAGATAGTGACCAGGGCACAAGTAATGAAATTGGGGGTGGTACGGGGGGAAGGGTTAGGACAGTTAATACAGTAAGCAGGAATAGAGGTACAGAGTCATACGTAAGGAACAGAATGTGTCGTTGCTTACCAGTTAATCAGAGAATCAGCAAAGCAAAAGTACTAAAGTTGTGGTCACAATTAAAAATTAACTTTTAATATTTAAATCTTAAAAAGAGAATTTATACCACACGCCATAAATGGTTGTAAAACCAACCAACTAATTAGAGCTAATGTTCAAGCTCCTATCATTACCCAGTCAAGGACACTGTGTAGCCAGTAGTGATGGTTCTACTGGAATAGCACCAATTGAGACAATTGTCCCATATGTAACATATAGATTAATAATCCATAGCATAGACAAACATTTAAGCGGGTGTAATCCCACTGTAATGACGATGTTAGAGACTAAAAGATGTTATTGTCTCCAAAATATTATACAAAAGCTGCAATCTGCAGCGATCAGTAACCAACAATATGGTCAATTGAAGCAAAAACTTGTTTTTTAGTTGTCTAGTAGCAGGGGGGGGCACCAAACCGCCTCACAATACCCCTTAGCTGGCAACAGTCTGACCTGATGTTTTCTTAGACCTCCCAAACTAGGAATGGGGGGCGAGGGTATTCACTTTATAGAAGGGGAATGTAGTGCAGATAGTGACCAGGGCACAAGTAATGAAATTGGGGGTGGTACGGGGGGAAGGGTTAGGACAGTTAATACAGTAAGCAGGAATAGAGGTACAGAGTCATACGTAACATGCATGTACACTAATGCCCGAAGCCTCAACAATAAGGTGTAGGAATTAGAATTAATATTGTTGTAAAAAAATTATGATGTAGTGGGGATATCAGAGACATGGCTGGATGAGAGCTATGACTGGGCTGTTAATTTACAGGGTTATAGCCTATTCAGGAATGACCTACAAATAAGCGAGGGGGAGGTGTGTGTCTATATGTAAAATCATCCTTAAAACCCATCCTGCGTGACAACATATGTGAGGGTACTGAGAATGTAGAGTCCCTATGGGTGGAGATAAGGGGGGGGAGAATGAATAATAAAATACTGATAGGGGTGTGTTATAAGACGCCAAATATTATGGAAGAGGTAGAGAATCTCCTCATAAAGCAAATTGATAAAGCAGCGAGTCTCGGAGAGGTAATTATTATGGGGGACTTTAACTATCCTGATATAAATTGGGGAACAGAAACTTGCAGTTCCAGCAAAGGAAACAGATTTTTGATAACAATGAAAGATAATGAGGTGTGAGGTCCTTTCACAAATGGTACAGTACCTCACAAGAGGGGGAGCACTACTAGACCTTGTACTAACTAATAGGCCAGACCGCATATCAACTATACAAGTTGGGGGTTACTTGGGGAATAGTGATCACAAAATAATAAGTTTTCATGTATTCTTTAGTAAGATGTATAGTAGAGGGGCTACAAGGACACTAAACTTAAGGAAAGCAAATTTTAAACGGTTGAGAGATGATCTTAGTGCAATAAACTGGGATGATGTACTAAGTAATAAAAGTACACAAAGCAAATAGGAGACTTTTATGAGCATCCTGAATAGGGCTTGTGCAGAAAATATACCCTATGGGAACAAACATGCTAGAAATAGGAGGAAACCCCTATGGCTAAATAGAGCTGTAAGGGAAGCAATAAAAGAAAAACAGAAAGCCTTAAAAGAATTAAAGAGGGTAGGCAGTGATGAGGCATTATATAATTATAGAAAATTAAATAAAATATGTAAAAAGCAAATTAAGTTAGCTAAGTTTGAGACAGAGAGACTCATTGCGAGAGAAAGTAAAAATAATCCTAAAATATTCTTTAACTACATAAACAGTAAAAAACTGAAAAGTGATAGTGTTGGCCCCCTTAAAAATAGTCTTGGTGAAATGGTGGAGGGGGATGAAGGTAAAGCCAACCTGCTGAATGACTTTTTTTCTACGGTTTTTATACAAGAAAATGCCATGGCAGATGTCATGACCAGTGAAACCATAAATTCACCCTTGAGAATTACCTGCTTAACCCCGCAGGAAGTATGCCGCCGCCTCGAAATCACTAAGGTTGACAAATCTCCAGGCCCGGATGGCATACACCCCAGAGTACTACAGGAATTGAGTTCTGTGATAGATACACCATTATTTTTAATCTTCACAGATTCCTTAATAACAGGGTCGGTACCGCAGGACTGGCGCATAGCAAATGTGGTGCCAATATTCAAAAAGGGGACAAAAACTGAGCCGGGAAATTATAGGCCGGTAAGTTTAACCTCTACGGTTGGTAAAATCCTAGAGGGTTTCTTGAGAGATGCTATACTGGAGTATCTCAAGAAAAATAACCTTATGACAGAGTATCAACATGGGTTTATGAGAGATCGATTCTGTCAAACTAATTTGATCAGCTTCTATGAAGAGGTAAGTTCAAGCCTGGACCAGGGAAATGCAGTGGATGTTGTGTATATGGACTTTTCAAAAGCATTTGATACGGTGCCACACAAAAGGTTGGTACATAAAATTAGAATAATGGGGATAGGGGAAAATATGTGTAACTGGGGTAAAAACTGGCTCAGTGATAGGAAACAAAGGGTGGTTATTAATGGTACGTACTCGGACTGGGTCTCAGTTCATAGTGGGGTACCACAGGGGTCAGTATTGGGCCTGCTTCTTTTCAACATATTTATTAATGACCTTGTTGGGGGCATGCGGAGTAGAATTTCAATATTTGCAGATGATACTAAACTCTGCAGGATAATCAATACAGAGGAGGATAAGTTTATATTACAGGGAGATTTATGTAAATTGGAGAATTGGGCTGAGAAGTGGCAATTGAAGTTTAATGTAGATAAATGTAAGGTCATGCACTTGGGTAGAGGAAATAAAATGTATGATTATGTACTTAATTGTAGAACACTGGGTAAATCAGACACAGAAAAAGACTTGGGTGTATGGGTGGATGGTAAACTTAACTTTAGTGGACAGTGTCAGGCAGCTGCTGCCAGGGCTAATAAAATAATGGGATGTATTAAAAGAGGTATAAGTGTTCATGAAAAAAATATAGTTCTACCTCTGTACAAGTCACTAGTGCGACCGCACTTAGAATACTATGTACAATTCTGGTCACCGATATATAAGAATGACATAGCTTAACTGGAGAGGGTGCAGAGAAGAGCGACTAAGATTATTAGAGGAATGAATGGGTGGGCTGCAATACCAAGACAGGTTATTAAACTTACATGATAGGAGGAAAGAAAAGGAGATCAGGCAACAATGTGCATGTAAAAAATTTAATTTTATTAGATAAAATCGCATAAAGTCAACTGGTACAAAAAACACATAATAAGGACAAGTCAAGCCCAAATGTGGGAATATAGAAAAAATGGTGAAAAGTGTGGGCAAACCGATGCCGCACAACCTGCCCGTGTACAATACAGGAGTAAATGTGTATGAAGCCGTCACATAACAAAGTTATGTAGCATGGTGATTCAGTGACAAGGTGACAACCCCATGGAGAAAAAACATACATGCAGCAACGTGCTATATGTCAATATGATAAGTTTGAAAGGCAAATGTCAGGATGTACTTTCTCCATACAGGCACACCATAACAGTGATAGCACCATGCCGCAGGGACACCCAGGCTAGGATAAAGGGAGAAAACCGTATCCCAGCATAAGTATGCACAATGGATTCATCCCAGCAAGGGTGGCCCAGCATGCAGGAAGGCAGGGCAAATAGACAATACCTGAGTAGTGTGGCAGGGCAGGTTTCTTTTGGACAAGAATACCCTTCTACTATACATTGGCCCCATTGTGTCATTGGTGGTCTTGCAATTGAAATCTTTGTCTCATCTTACTTATTGTAATATATATATATTGTATGACCGCCAGCGTACGTCTCTTACGGTCACCGGACTGTGATGTTGCGCGTCCTTCGGCGTGCTGACTGCGGGCGGCTGCTGGGAGCGAGCCTGACTGGCGCGCGCGCCCGGGTACCATAGTGATGCGTCCTGTGGTCCCGCACGTGCGCCGTACACAGCAGGCTTTCTGTTCTCTGCCGCCCTCCGTACTCCGGCGCACGCGCAGTGCAAACATCGCAATCAGGCTGATTGTATACACTTGCTGGCCCCTAAATAAAAATCGTGCATACACGTAGCATCAACACCTCCTTTTGATAAAGCCATAGGCGAAACAGCTGTCAAGGAGGCTCCCTGCCTCTACAACCTGCCCTGCCACACTACTCAGGTATTGTCTATTTGCCCTGCCTTCCTGCATGCTGGGCCACCCTTGCTGGGATGAATCCATTGTGCATACTTATGCTGGGATACGCTTTTCTCCATTTATCCTAGCCTGGGTGTCCCTGCAGCATGGTGCTATCACTGTTATGGTGTGCCTGTATGGAGAAAGTACATCCTGACATTTGCCTTTCAAACTTATGATATTGACATATAGCACGTTGCTGCATGTATGTTTTTTCTCCATGGGGTTGTCACCTTGACTGAATCACCATGCTACATAACTTTGGAATGTGACGGCTTCATACACATTTACTCCTGTATTGTACACGGGCAGGTTGTGCGGCATCGGTTTGCCCACACTTCTCACCATTTTTTCTATATTCCCACATTTGGGCTTGACTTGTCCTTATTATGTGTTTTTTGTACCAGTTGACTTTATGCGATTTTATCTAATAAAATTAAATTTTTTACATGCACATTGTTGCCTGATCTCCTTTTCTTTCCTCCTATCATGTATGTTCTCTGGAGTAGGCTCCTGCCCTAGGGAGTCCCCACCAGTGGCCTCCTCGGTGTTATAAGTATCATGGCGAAATTGTTATATCTAGGTTATTAAACTTGGGGTTATTTAGTTTGGAAAAACAAAGGCTTAGGGGGAGATCTAATCACAATGTATAAATATGTGAGGAGACAGTACGGAGACTTTTCCAAAGATGTTTTTACACCTAGGCCTACGACTGGAACACGGGGGCATCCGCTACTTCTTGAGGAAAGAAGGTTTAATCATAATCACAGTGAGACTATGGAACTCTCTGCCGCATGATGTTGTAATGAGTGATTCCCTACTAACATTTAAGCAGAGCCTGGATGCCTTTCTTGAAAAATTTAATATTACCAGTTATGTATATTAGATTTTATGACAGGGTGTTGATCCATGGAACTAGTCTGATTGCCGTATGTGGAGTCAGGAAGGAATTTTTTTCCCTATTGTAGCTTGTTTGCCACATTGGGTTTTTTTTGCCTTCCTCTGGATCAACATGTTAGGCTACGGGTTGAACTAGATGGACTTAGGCGGGCTTTGCACGTTGCGACATCGCAGGTGCGATGTCGGTGGGGTCAAATTGAAAGTGACGCACATCCGGCATCGCATGCGAAATCGCAATGTGTAAAGCCTAGATGATACGATTAACGAGCGTATCATCGGTGCAGCGTCGGCGTAATCTATAATTACGCTGACGCGACGGTCCGATGTTGTTCCTCGCTCCTGCAGCAGCACACATCACTGTGTGTGAAGTCGCAGCAGCGAGGAACATCTCCTACCGGCGTTACCGCGGCTCACGTCGGCTATGCGGAAGGAAGGAGGTGGGCGGGATGTTTACATCCTGCTCATCTCCCCCCTTCCGCTCTTATTGGCCGCCTGCCGTGTGACGTCGCAGTGACGCCGCACGACCCGCCCCCTTAATAAGGAGGCGGGTCACCGGCCAGAGCGACGGTCGCAGGGCAGGTGAGTCCATGTGAAGCTGCCGTAGCGATAATGTTCGCTACGGCAGCTATCACAAGGATATCGCAGCTGCGATGGGGGCAGGGACTATCGTGTGCGACATCGCAGCATCGGCTTGCGATGTCGCAATGTGCAAAGTGCCCCTTAGAGTCTCCCTTCAACCTTAAACTATGATGATGATGTTAACATCAGGCATCCTCCAATCCTGTGGCATCAACCCTATTAAAAGAGAGTCTAAGAAGATGAGATACAGCGGTCTGTCAATTACTGAGCTCAGTTCCCTCAATATTCATGGATGAATGCCATCTGGCCCGGGGAATTTGTCAATGTTTAATTTACTCAGACGCAGGAGTACTTCTTCTTGTGTTAAATAGAGTTGATCGAACCCGCCAAAATCCGGGAGCGGCAGATCACTGCCGGATTGAAAAAAAAATCTGTATCCCCTCCGGATTCCGGTGCCCATATAAGTCTATGGTACCAGAATCCGGAGAACTTTTAAAAAAATTGTTTGTGGAGGTGATAGGGGTAGGAGCGCACGCAGTGTACTTACCTGAGGCAGTGTAATGGCAGCAAACTCCTTCTGGGTCACGCTTTTCCCTTCCGGAGGTGACAATTCAATATTCATTGTTTTGCCCACCCATTGGCGCGTATAATGGATTGAAGTTATATGCGCCCCCACCCTGAGTGGCAGCATGTTAGCTGATTACAACCAATCACAGGCGGCAGGAGGGCCGATGGGCGGGGAAAACAGTGCAAGTGTTTGTGGGTCAGTATGATGAATGTGCAGGTGTTTCAGAAACACATGCATGTTCCTGTCAGAAGTGTGCGCGACTGTATTGGTGATGCTGCTTTTTCTTATTATTATTATTTAAATAAATAATTAAAAAAAATGATATGCGGTCCCCCCTAATTTTGATACCCAATCAAGATAAAGGTGGATGGAGGCTGATATTCTCAGCCCGCAGCTGCCCGGTATTGCCGCATCTATTAGATGTGACAATGCCGGTGCTTTACCGACTCTTCCTGTTGACCTGGAGCAGTGCCAATCGGGGTAATAAGGGGTTAATAGCAGTGCACAGCTGCTACTAAACCCTAGGTTAGTGATAGCACAAGCATCTATGTGATACCTGCATCACACTAACCTGTAAATGAAAGTAAATAAACACAGAGAAAAATCCTTTATTTGGAATAAAGTACAAAACACACACCCTCCTTCAGCTCTTTATTATCCCCCAACACCCTGCAGGTCCGGCGTAATCCACATGAGGCCCCACGCCACTTCAGCTCTGCTACATAACACAACCAGCGGCCATAGAGCATGACCGCTGGCTGTGCTGACAATGACTGAGCCGCGATGACTGCATGGCAGGCAGATATTGTCACAGGCTGGGGGCGCGTCTGCCTGCAACCAATCACAGACAAGAGGAATGCCGGTAGGCGGGAAAACATGGAAAGCTGTGTGTATACGATGCACAGTACAGGAAGTGAATGCGCGACCCGGAAGCAGTGTGCCGCCATGACACCAAGTCTCGGTAAGTATGAAACACTGTTTTGTTTCTGTTTTTCTTTATTTTTCAATTACTTTCCCCAGTGCTGGATACAGATCATGCACCTGGAATCCCGGATCTGGGTCCAGCACCCGGGCATCTTTGAAACCGCATGGTTCCAGACTTTTACAGTCCTAGTGTTAAATTAATTATATCAGGTGGTGACCTTTGATTTAGGCTTTGTTGAATGATCCCTGGAATAGTCAGTTCCTTGGTGAACACTGATGGAAAGTGACTGGTAATATTGCAGCCTTTCTTTTTCCTGTATACTTATCCTGTTTTTATCTATTATGGGGCCAAAAGCATCCTTTGTAATTACAATCTTTATTTAACTTATATTGACATTCCGACAAACACTCAGGAGAGTTAATAAATTTATATATTTAGTCACCCAAACTACTGAAGAACGCTAAATGTATCTTGTAGAATTCTGCTCATGTTAAAAAAAGATTAATTTCTGTGTAAAACTTTGGGAGTGTGCAGTGAATGTTTATTGTGGGAGCCACCCAAAATTATTCTTATCTGGTAAAAGGGGTTGGCTGAGATATGTCAATGTCACGCTAGGTACGGGGAAGTACCAAGCCAACAGAGAAATGGAAGTGAAACCCTGTGTCTAGGGAAGGGGGAAATGGTGACCCCTGACCAAGCCTACCGCTGAGCCCTGGATTCCCTCACCACCCTAAATAAGTTCTGCACCAATGTACTGAGCTGGATACATGACCCTAGGCTGACCCTGATCTGGTCCCTAGGTAGGGAGTGAATGAAATGAGCTCTTCGTCAACTCCACTAGGCGCTAAAGGACACACAGGGATAACAAACAAGGGGAAAAAAACAACTTATTTCCAGTTAACTCAATGAGAGAAACTGCAACAACCACCAAGATTCTTCAGATATTTACAAAGGACTGCTAGCACTGAAGACATGATAAAGATATATGAAATAATCACTAGCACCAAGTAATAGGAAGTGAAGGTATATAGAGACAAGGGAAGTACTGATTAACAGCAGCTGACAGGCTGAGGAAATCCACAGGGTCCTAAAATGAAAGGAATGAAAGCCAAGCTGGACACCAGAGGACTGTTTGTCACCCATATGTGAACAGCCAGTTCCGTAAACCCAGCCCTGACAAGCCCCATTAACTCTCTCAACACTGTACGTGATGGTAGATGCATATAGTCCAACAATATATTTAATCCACAATGCATTAATCCCTTAGTTGGGACACTGCATTGTGTGACTGAGCTACTCAGAGTACAAATCAAAAACAGGAGGAAATGAGTAGAAATGCTTCAAACAATATGTATTTTCCATGCGTGTTTATTAATATATTTTCTATACCAGAAAAGTAATGAAAAAATACATATACAAGTATATACAAAATATGAACAGAGTGAGGCCAGGAGGAAAGATCTTAAGAGGTACATACATAACCTGCAAGAACCCTTACAGAGAGTCCTGCTAATCTACCAGGGAGTGATGTCCAAATATCATATCACATAGTTCCAAACATGCATATAAACATACAATGTGTGTCTGCTGCTGACATGGGTGTTTGAAAAATGCACAGTGGATAATTGTACCCGAGATCTACTTAAACCTGCTATATACGAAAACCAATACTTGTCTTAATAAAAATTATTTTTGTATAGAGTTTACATCAGCAGGATTCCAAATAGACACCAAGGCACAAGAGTATCCACAACCACAAAACTTACATTAAACACTGTGCATCCCTAGCAAGCACTCATCACATAGGAATTATTAGTATATTGTAGCGGTTGCAAAGGGGCCCTGTCCCTGCAATGCCAAATACTGCCAGGCACTGTTATATTGCACTTTGCATCAATCTTGTAAAAATATTATGTCAAGGCAGTGAAGGCATATGCACCACAGGAACCCCGTACATACTACACTCAGCAAGAGAATTTGCTGCAGATTAACTTGCCAAAAAGCCGCAGATGTATACATCTGAACAGTGTCTGCGAGTAAAAAAGCCCATGTGAATCAATGTGTGTACCTAACAGGCACCCATCGCATGAAGGGGAACTATATGCGTCCTAGTATATGTAATGGCTGCAAGGGGGTCCTGTCCCTACAATGCCCAATACTGCTAAGCACTTATATATTGCACATTGCATCAATCACATGAAAATTGTGTCAGAGCAGTAAAAGCACATGTGCTACAGGAACCCCGTACATACCATCCTCTGTAAAGGAACTACTGGCAGGTTAGTTAGATGAGAAGGGGTTAAAAACCCCCGAAAAACTCCAACGTACGTTTCACAAGACCACTTGTGTACTGTTGCTTCGTCAGGGAGTGACTGATCATAAGAAACGGCATGTTTAAATAGCCGCCAGTCCCATAGAATCAGCTGTATCCTGTCAGGGCATTCAAGCGGCGCATGCGCACATGGCGCTCCCGAGATCCGGAAACCCCACCAGGCCGTCATGGCATCAGCGCACGCGCGGGAGCAGAGACGCGTCTCCATAGCACCCGCGCATGCGCACACGCCACACAGAGACGGCCGAGGGGAGGCGGACCCGAGGCACAATGCGCGCACGCGCGCGTCCATGACAGGGAACGTAACACATGTCAGACCTGGACATGCTGCGATTGCATATAATGTAAGTGCAAGATACAGTATATATTGGAAACATATTGCCCAGATATTATAGAAAAATGGATAGACATTAATTCACACCACACAATATATATGCACATCTATGACAGATAACGTGAAGGGCATAATATATGTCAGACATAGACATGCTGTGACTGCATATAGTCTAAATGCAATATACAATACATATTAGAAAAACATTGCCAAAACATTATATAAAACAAGGATGAATATAATTTCATTCCAGCATAACATATTTGCAGTCCGATGTCCATGTCGTTCTTTGATAGAGGAAAATCCTCAAATTCTCATATGTCACGTTTCCACTCGAAAGTTTGAAAACGATACAGGATCAAAAGCTGTTATTTTCCAGGGAACATATAAAGAAAAGAAGGGAACAGAATAAATGACTCACATAGATTTAAAAATATAAAAACACCCAACTCCCATAGATCAGAGAGGGGAACAAACCCACTAAAAGTGGAGCAATGTCACAAAAAAGAAGCAAAACTTAAAGCCTCATTGAGACCCGACGGGGTGACTGTACCCAATGTCACCATCCATCTTGTCTCACGTTGGGCTAGCCTTCTCTTGATATTGCCGCCTCTAATGCCACCATGGACTACTTCAATCCCACGTATAAGTAGGGATTTCGGATCGCACCCATGGTAGGCCTTAAAATGGCGTGGAATGGTTTTCAAGGAAGCAATATCAACCACGGTCTTAGCCGCAACAATGTCTCGTACATGTTCTCGGACGCGAACACGTAGTTCACGTGACGTTAGGCCAATATAAATCAATGGGCACCCACAAACCGCATAATAAATGACGTTTGAGGTGCCACATGAAATATAATCCCTGATGTGATATTCACGCATCCCGTCAGCTGACGAGAATACCGAACTACGCAAGACATTGCTGCATGACAGGCAATGGCCACAAGGAAAGCAACCAACCCGAGGGTTCGTAAGACCTAAGAAACTAGAAGCCGGCGGAACATAATGGCTTCTGACCAATACATCACGTAAGTTAGCCGATCTCCTGGCCGTCATTAAAGGGGCAACCGAAAGAGAGTCCCTTAAAAGGGGATCAGATGTTAAAATTGACCAATGACGATTCAGAATAGCACGAATATTGTGCCATTCATGGTTAAAGGTAGTGATGAATCTGACCGTAGGGCACTCTACTTTGTCTTTGTGTCTCGTCAGGAGGAGTTGGGATCTTGGAGTATTTTTAGCCCTAAGGTAACCCTTCTTAATACTGCGATTACTATACCCTCTTTCTTGGAATCGAAGTGTAAGGTCGGCAGCCTGCTCCTCAAATTTCTGATCTGATGAACAGATTCTCTTCATTCTCAGGAACTGTCCGGTGGGGACAGCGCGAATAGTGGATAAGTTATGAGCAGACGATGCATGAAGTAACGCATTAACAGATGTACTCTTTCGGAAAACATCAGTCTGGATGACATTGTCGTCATCAACTGTAATCAAGACATCCAAGAAATCAATACATCTGCTATGATATTTGTATGTTAATTTGATGTTAAAAGGGTTCATGTCAAGTCTGCCCACAAACTGCTCAAGCTGCTCCGCCGTACCCTGCCACAAAATCAACAAATCATCAATGTACCTGAGCCAGCACTGCACATGGGATACGGCCTGGTCGCCCTCGTCGCCAAAAACGGATCTCTCCCAGAACCCTAGAAAGAGATTGGCGTACGAGGGCGCACAGGCCGCACCCATCGCAGTGCCACGTTGCTGCAGGTAAAACGAATCTTTAAACGTAAAAAAGTTGTGGGTGAGGATAAAGCGGAGCAGCTGGAGAATCAGATCACACATCGCGCTGTCCCGACCGGAGGCCCCAAGAAAAAATTGAGCGGCTGCCAAACCATCATCATGGCGGATGCAGGTATACAAAGATTCTACATCCGCCGTGACCAGCAACATGTCAGATTCCATATGGATGCCGTTGACCCTATTGAGCACGTCCGTCGTGTCTTTTAGATAGGAGGGAAGTGTTTCAACCAGTGGTTTTAGGTAGAAATCGATAAACTTACACACTGGGTCACACATTCCCTCCAATCCAGACACGATCGGACGACCCGGCGGGTCAAGGGCATCCTTGTGAATTTTGGGGAGCAAGTATAAGGTGGGCACCTTAGGGTATTTAATCATCAAGCCATCCACAACTTTCCTCGTGACAAGACCCAAATCCAACGCCCGTTCCAGAATTACTGAGAGCTCTCTAGAGAAGGAGTCAGCAGGATTAAAATGTAGTTTCTTATACGTGCCCTTCTCTCTCAACTGACGAAAGACTTCTCTCTCGTATTTAATTATGGGCCATATCACTACATTTCCCCCCTTGTCAGCAGGTTTTATTACTACGTCCTTCCAGCTCTCCAGTTGTTTTAAGGCTATCCTCTGTCGAGATGTAAGATTATCATTATGACGCCTAGATGACAATTGGGCAAAATCATTTAGTACCAATCTTGTGAATATCTCGACAGAGGGGCATAGTGACAAGGGGGGAAATCTAGTGGACCTAGGTAAAATACATGATGGAAACACACCTGTGCCGTCGGGGGATTGTTGTTCCGACTGAAGCTCCTCCAAAATTGCTAAGGCCTCTCTCTCTTCACGACTATCCAAACCAAAAGTTGGTGTCTTGTGACTATGCAATTTTTTTAACACCAGCTTTCTGGAAAAAAGATGAAGATCTTTCATAGCTGTGAAAAAATTAAATGCATTAGTTGGAGAGAAAGATAGCCCTTTGGATAAAACCTCAGTCTGTGCCGCCGACAACTCATGGGTGGAAAGGTTGATTACCTGAAGGGTACGATTATCTTTTTTAGATGTTTTTTGTGGGACTTGTTTAGTTGCTTTGAGTCGTGTCATTACACCTGACATCACTGGATTAGATCCCAAAGTCGTCCCATCCATATTACCGGGAGTCGTCATTTCGTCAGACGAGACACCAGAAGCTTGAGATGTGGAGCGCGATCGTGATCCTGATTTAGATCTAAATTTGGATCTAGACCTGTATGAAGGCTGCTGCCATCTATAAATCTGATTTAACTGTTGATCACGAAGATCGCGTTGAAACTTTTTTATTTTAAAAGCCTGTAACTCCTTCTCCATCTTACTAAGTTCAAGGTCAGTTTCAACATTAAATTTGGAGAGAGCCTCCGAAGATAATGAAGATTTGATCACATGAAGGAGTTGTTCCATTTCCTTCTCCATTTCTCCAATAGAAGAGCTATTCAGCTCACTTAGGAGTTGTAGATATCCTCTAGAACAGGTGCTGGATAATTCTTCCCAGCTGTTCCTAAAGGACTCACTCTCCACTGGAAATGACGGAAAGACTTGAACCCGTAAACCTCGAGGGATCAGTTGTCTCTGTATATATTTCTCAAGAAAAGCCCTGTTCCACCAGGTTCTCGTTCTTTTCCTTAAAAGGTCCTTATATCGTATGATTGCCTCTTTAGCAGTGACATCACCAACCACCTCCTCACCATTAGTACCAGTCGTCTCCAGCGCCAGATTTAATTGTGTGAGCCATGCGTCATCGCGGGCTCTAAAATCCATCATAAATAATAAGAGGAAAACTGTGGAAACCACAGAGAGAAATGTTAGATGCATATAGTCCAACAATATATTTAATCCACAATGCATTAATCCCTTAGTTGGGACACTGCATTGTGTGACTGAGCTACTCAGAGTACAAATCAAAAACAGGAGGAAATGAGTAGAAATGCTTCAAACAATATGTATTTTCCATGCGTGTTTATTAATATATTTTCTATACCAGAAAAGTAATGATGGTATGGTATGGTATGGTATGGTATGTACGGGGTTCCTGTAGCACATGTGCTTTTACTGCTCTGACACAATTTTCATGTGATTGATGCAATGTGCAATATATAAGTGCTTAGCAGTATTGGGCATTGTAGGGACAGGACCCCCTTGCAGCCATTACATATACTAGGACGCATATAGTTCCCCTTCATGCGATGGGTGCCTGTTAGGTACACACATTGATTCACATGGGCTTTTTTACTCGCAGACACTGTTCAGATGTATACATCTGCGGCTTTTTGGCAATTTAATCTGCAGCAAATTCTCTTGCTGAGTGTAGTATGTACGGGGTTCCTGTGGTGCATATGCCTTCACTGCCTTGACATAATATTTTTACAAGATTGATGCAAAGTGCAATATAACAGTGCCTGGCAGTATTTGGCATTGCAGGGACAGGGCCCCTTTGCAACCGCTACAATATACTAATAATTCCTATGTGATGAGTGCTTGCTAGGGATGCACAGTGTTTAATGTAAGTTTTGTGGTTGTGGATACTCTTGTGCCTTGGTGTCTATTTGGAATCCTGCTGATGTAAACTCTATACAAAAATAATTTTTATTAAGACAAGTATTGGTTTTCGTATATAGCAGGTTTAAGTAGATCTCGGGTACAATTATCCACTGTGCATTTTTCAAACACCCATGTCAGCAGCAGACACACATTGTATGTTTATATGCATGTTTGGAACTATGTGATATGATATTTGGACATCACTCCCTGGTAGATTAGCAGGACTCTCTGTAAGGGTTCTTGCAGGTTATGTATGTACCTCTTAAGATCTTTCCTCCTGGCCTCACTCTGTTCATATTTTGTATATACTTGTATATGTATTTTTTCATTACTTTTCTGGTATAGAAAATATATTAATAAACACGCATGGAAAATACATATTGTTTGAAGCATTTCTACTGTACGTGATGGGCCTGCTTCCAGGTTAACATCATCGAGGCTACCATCCTCAATGATACCTTGAGGACCTGTCTGTGACTCTCTGGAAGGTGACTCTATCCCCTTGCAATCTGAAAGGCATCTTGACTATACTGGTAACATAATGTCTGGTGTCGAGAAGGTAGTCTTCTCCTTAGCTTCCTTGGCTTTGTGGAATCTACCAGGCCAGTAGCCCTTATAGAGATCCAAGGTGGTGACCTTAACCTTTGAATGAGCTTATCTACATGGGGAATCAGGTAGGTGTAAGACTTTGTAATGTTTACAGGAAGCACAATGAAGTTTCAAAGCCATCACTCCCCATCTGGCTTTGGCACTAACACTGGACCAACTACTCTTGGGTTCTTTTATAATTGCTAGGTTCAGCATTCATTGCACCTCCTTCGAGATCACCTCTTACCAGGCTTCTGGGATCTGATAAGCCTTCAAATTGATTAGCTCCTGAGTCTCCACATGTACCTCATGCTCTATAACCTGCGTGAGAACTGTAAACTCTAAGAACGGGTCTCTATTTTGATGCAACAATTCCCAACACTGCTGCTTCTCGTGACAGGACAGGTTTCCACCACCTTGATGTCTTCCATGGTAACTTAAGACTTGGTCAACAGAAAAGAAGCTTCCACTGGTTCATTGTCATGCCAAGGTTTACTCACGTTGACATGGTAAACCTGTTAGGGCTTCCTGTTTCCTGGCTACTGAACTTTATATTTGGCCTTACCAACTTTTTTCACCACTTCACATAGACCTTGCCAATTTTCCAGGAATTTGCTGTCCACTGTGGGCACCAACACGAGTTCCCGGTCGCCAGGATTGAATTGTCTCACTCTAGCTAACTGATTATACATCCTTGCCTATACCTCCTATGCTGTGTTCCTTCACAATGGGCACCATGTTGTCAATCCTCTTTTGGATTGAGACCACATGCACAATCAAACTTCTTTAGGGCCGTTTCACACGTCAGTGAAAAACACTGACATTCTTCACTGATGTGTAAAACACGCACATGTCCCTCCGTGTTCCGTGATTCACGGCACACGTGGGTTGTCCATGTGCAATCCGTGATCCGTGATTCGTGATCCGTGATTGCATATGGACATTACTCACCTGCCTTCACTGCTGCTGTCCATGATGCTGAAGTCTCTGGCTCTGCAGCGTCCGCCCACCGCTCTCAGCACCTACTTCCTGGACGGGTTTTCCTGCTCTCATGAATATTCATGAGCCAGGCAGAAGCTGCCGAGAGCAGAGGCTGCACAGCGAATCGCAGGCAAGGTAAGTTGAAAATATTTAATATTTAATATGTCCGTGGTTTTCTGGTACAAGTTTCACTGCTCACACATGGATCACACCATAGTGTGGTCCGTGGGTCATAAGTGATGCCAGAAAAAAACTGACTTGTCTCCGTGCAGAATCACGGCAAAGCGTGCACGCTGCACGGAGACACATTCAGTGAAAAATCACTGATGTGTGAGCAGAGCCATTGATTATAATGGGTCTGCGTATGTCAGTGATTCTGGTATGTTTTTAAAAAAGCACAAATGTACCAGAATCACTGACGTGTGAAACAGGCCTTAGGGTGTGGTCTCAGCTTCCCAGGACTCTTTTTCCAGATCCAGTAGTCAATGAAGATGTCAGCCATATAGCATTTCAAACAGTGAGAAGCCTGTGGATGATTGGGGAACTTCCCTAATGGAGAACAACAGGAAGGTTAGGGTACAGTCCCAGTTCCAGCTGTCTTTTTCTACTGCCATCTTCGGCATGGCCTTCAAGGTCTTATTGAATCTTTCCACAAGACCGTCCATCTGCAGACGGTACACCGAGTTTCTTAACTGCAAGATCTGAATAGATCTTGCATAGTTCTCTCATGGCCTTGGACATGAACGGGCTTCCTTGAGCTGTTAGTTTTTCATTGGGAAGACCCATTCAAGAGAAGATATGGACCAACTTCCAAGCTATGAACTTTGCAGAGTATTTACAAACTTTTACCACCTTCAGGCACTGAGTTGCATAGTCCATGACCACCAGGACATATTGATGCTCTCTGGTGGACTAGATCAGGGATTTCACTAAATCCATGGCTATGTGATAAAATGGGATGAATGATGGGTAATAGAACCAAGATACTGCAGACCGAGCAACTTGGGCAGTTAGTTGGCAGGTGGGACAGGACCTGCAATAATTCACAATCTCCTGGTGATAGCTGGACCAGTAGAAAGCCTGGAAGACTTAGTGCCAGTTTGTCTTTATGTCCATATGGGCCACAGGGTAGACCTTAGATTCCCCGTGGATACATCAGACGCCCACATTCTTTCCAGGAATCAGCCAGCAAGGAAAAATGCCCCTTACTAGGGTTACCAAACTGCGAGTGTAACAGACTGAGCATTTTTACTCCAATCAATGAAACGGTATGTGCCTCTGGCCTCTCTCTGGGTGGAGAATATGCACTGCAGGCCAGATATGTATAATACGAGCAGCGTCAACTTATGTTGCTGTCCATTGTCTCGGTACTCATGTGGTGTCTATGTGACCTGGGGCGTGACACTTCCAACAAATGACATTATTAGCAGAGGACTTTGCAATAACTCATACATCCCCCTAATGACCTTAGTATCCCATATGTGTCACTAATACCCTTTTTTTGGGTGTTGACCTCCCTTTGGGAACCCCAATATGGAAATGCTTCAAATCCTTTATTCCCAAATGACCTCACAACACCTAGTACTTGTCTACCAAGCCCACCATTTCATCATTGAGTCGCCCACCACAGCGCTGCAGCAGTCGCCTGCGAGGCACTGTGGGGACTTCTCTGTTGGGACCCTTCTGGCCACATGTATGTCAGGTTCACTTCTATAGGAGTCGTGACGCCACTCTCGGTTTTGCGGTCAGGGTGATAGGGGACCATCACTGCTGTTTAACGAGCGTCTGGGGCTGATGGTACTTGCAGTTAGATGGTGTGGCCTCCCGAGAGTGAGGCGGGCCCCGGGGGCTCGGGTGTATGTGTGTGGAACCACAGGTCACAAAATAACTCATTCGCAGTCCAGTAATGTCTTTCAACTGTTTACTCACTTTTTGCTGGTAGAGTGAGGCATCCCGGGCGATACTGAGATGAACCAGAGAGAACCACGTATCCTTCAGGCTGATATAGAGGTGACTACAAGCTCGCCTTCCTAGCACTTCTTGTTTCGGATAACCCCCGACTTGAAGTATATGGGATTCATCCAGGGAAGTCGCATCTGCCTTTCTCCCCTTTCTGGCCCGTTTGCTGGCAGCGTGGACCAAGTAAAGATGGCTGCTTGCCCTATCTCACTTATGGGCCCCCTCGTTGCTGCTGATGCTGCGGACTCTGTATTGGTTGGTGAGACACCTGTAGTGCCCTCACCGGCAGGTTTTAGCAGACCACTAAATGGATGTCTGGCTCTAGGGACCTGTCCCCGTGCGTGCCTGGTCTACCAGGAGTCCCCGTACTCAGTCACCTCGCTTCTTCCTGAGGTGTCTTTCAGGCTGACTGTGTGGCAACCGAACTCGCCCGCAAACAGCCACTACACCTGCAGGGTCTGACTAGCATGTCTGCGTGCCCGCTCTCTGCTTCAGACTGACATGTGTCCTCCTCCACTGCTCCTCTCTCTTGGACTGCCACTGCATAACTCCTTCCAGCTTCTCCACTGCACCACTAGCTGAGATGTGGAGGCCACGCCCCCTCCTGGGTCTGCCCAGGGGTCCCCTCTAAGGTGTGTGTGAGCCCTGGTTAAAGTGTGTCTGTGTGTTCACACCCTATTCAGCCTCTGGGATTACCTGTTTGTACTCACCCAGCATGGGTGCAGTACTCAGTGGTGCCTGACCAGGTCAAGGGCGCCACATCATCATACCAGAGATCTTTGTGGGCAACCCAGGCAATGTATGAAATTGTTCATTACAACTTTCTCCATCATGTGCGCCGCTGAGGAGAAAGATTCTGAGTGCAACCACTTTTGAGCTAGATTTTATAAGTTGAATATTTGGTACCTGGGAAGTTTGTAACCATGATAGGCCCAGTGGTGCACCTTTTGCATCCTTGCAGTAAGAGTAACTCCCAAGAACACCAAGAGCTCAGTGTTTAACTTGGAGGAAAGCTCTGCATCTTGCAAGGCTTGGTCATAATAGGCTTTTTGTAGTAACCCCATTAGATATGGCACCAGAACCTCCACTCACTGCTCTGGAGGCAGTTTCTCCTGTTCCTCAACCCATTTGAACACTGTAAAGAATGTCTCAACATCATCACCCATTGTCATCTTTTGCAAGGCTTTCCTTACCATCTTCCACACATGTGAATCATCACCCTGACTTAGGAGTGGTGATGGGTGCAATTACCCTGCCCCAGACTGCCTCTGCCAGGAGATCCATCTGTTGCTGAGGCACCCACCGCTGCCACTGCAATTTATGTTGCTGCTGCTGTTGCTGGATCTATTGGATCAGTAGCCTGTTGGTCTCATGCTGCGCCTGTTTCTGCAGGATCAATTGTTTGACTATCTCCTCCATTTTATCTAATCACACTTCCACATATAAGGCCACCTTCACCCAGGATATGCAGTTTCTCCACAGCAGTCACTCGTGCTCCCTGGGAATCTTGCCCGCATTCTCCACCAATTGTAGTGTTTCTACCCTTTCAGTTGTGGTTTGTGGTAGGCACAGGGAACATTTTCAGTAAAGTGTTCTGGCAGCTTTAGACTTCATAATCCATTCATAATAACAAAAACAAAAACAGCCTTTTCTTGCGGAAGGTGAAAACAAAGTAATAAGTCCATACAGTAACGCAGGTTCACCTGCTCAGGTTAATTAATGTCCAGCTCTTAGTAAAGACAAACAACACTGAAGGTCTGCACATGTCCCCATACAGACCCTGAATGATACAACTGGTCTCTGATTTACCTGCCGTACCATGCCCCAGGGCATGAGCAGCTAGTCTCACTCATTACTCTGACTGATCATAAACCTGGCCCTGACACGCCCTATTAACTTTCTCAGCACTATACGTGCTGGAGTCTGCTTTTGGTCTTACATCATCGAGGCTACCAACTTCGATGATACATTTCTCCTATCGATGACCTGTCCGGTGGTCATCTTACTCTTTGATTAATTAAAAATAAAATTAAAAACCTTCTTATTGCTCCTGAAAACAGAGAACAGTTTATCTATTGTCCTCTATCTTACATATGACCCAGTAGACTAAGTAAATTAGAGCAGGTTGTGCAGTGTGCTGTCACTAGATACTCAGTTAATACCATGGAATGTACAACCTTGGAGTTATTCCTGAATTTCCAAGTACAAGTGACACTTTTTCAAAACTTTGCAAATCATAGAGTTTGATATCTGTAATAAGCATCCTTTTTTGCGTGCCTTTGGCAAGCTGTGAATTAGAAAATAAGCATAATTTTCCATCCTGGTAAAACTCTTCATGAATGTAAACAACCTTTTTATTGGTAATTTGTTTTTTGCCGTCACTTTATAATTTGTCAGCTCTACGCCAAGTTGGACTTAATCCACTGAATGTCAGTGGGCAGAAAATAGTAAATTAGATATCAGGAATAAAAGCTAAACCACAAAAAGAGGAAATACATTTTCCCCCCCAAAAAATTAAGAATTATTTACATCAACAAAAGGGTAACAGTATTTACCTGCCCAGGCCACAGAATCTAATGCACTAACAGGATGCAGAAAAACCCCTTAATAAAAGACAGAGGCAACAGGTGCAAAACACTGATGTAGCAACTACTCCCTAAATGACAATCCAGTGAGGCAGTGATTGCTTAGCATTAAAATTGAATACAAAAAAAGCCTTGTAATGGGCACCGTTCACACATGTAGGTGCATAGTTTCTGGCATACAGCCTATTAGTGACGCTCATAGTATTAGATTAGGCTGGCTGCCCAGCACTACATTAGTGCACCACATACGAACGGAGACTCCAGTTGACAAGGCCTATATTAATAGGCTTAGTTGCATCCTGTAAACAAATATAATACGTGAAGAAAAATATATATGAAATATACAGTATATGAGGTATTAGTTACTATTTTGGCCAAAATACGCGAGCTCGCAACCCAAACGTCAAGAGTCCTCATGTCTTGCGAGTCCCTCATGTATAATGCTGAGTGTATGTATGTGTGTGTGTATGTATGTCTGCTAAAGGAATCCTCAACGTTGCATTTACAATGACAACATCATAGAGTATGTTTTGTGGGGAAAATTGAACCCTGTGCTTTACAGTTATTTGCCAAAAATCCTGCTTACCTTACAGTCAGTGGAGCTGGGAACGGATCTGTTATTATAGATTTCTATTATGGACAGAGAAAGAGACACATACATAGAAAGAGACACACACATAAAGAGACACACACACAAAGAGACACACAGAGAGACAGAAAGAGACACACAGAAAGAGACACACACAGAAAGAGACACAGAAAGAGACAAATACACAGAAAGAGACATATACACACAAAGACGCACACACAAAGAGACACACACAGAAAGAGACACACAGACAGAGAAACATGCACAGAATTTGCAAACACAATTCCTTACTGTAATGTACTGAAGTACTGCACTTTGAACGCATCCAGAAGAATACTGAAATGGAGGAAACAGGAGCCATCCAAGGGGCAAAGCAAATGATACTCTTTTTGTCACGTCTACATTGTTCATCCATCAAATGAAGAGTGCTTCTACCTGCTTATGTTACTTCATGTTGACAAGAGCCAACATCATTTTTTGACCAGAAGACTGTTGGAGACCATATTTGTGAAACATTTAGGGACGTTGGCCAAAGACAAGGAGTTCTGGAAAATAATGGACACTGGGATATGACTCTCAGTGAAGCAGCAGTCACACAAATCCTAAATCAATTAAGACAACTCTGCTATTCTTCTAACAACCTGTAACATTTCAAATCCCCTTCAGATTTGGACAAGGTATAAAACTGAACTCAGTGAGGACATCCTCAGGCAGGTTAAACATGAAAATCCTCAGCAAATTTTTAACTTCACTGAAAACATTTTCAAGAAAGCCTTAATTCTCCTTGAAGACCAGAGCATTGCAATGTTCAGAAAAGCATTACAGTTGCTTGGCTTGCATACTCCAACAAGAAATCAGGAAGTTAACCAAATGTGCAGGGAGATCTTCATAGAACCAAATACAACATTTATGACTTCACAGCATTTGTCTCCCACAATGATCCACTGTTGGTACCAGACCAAAAAGATGCCTATTATCAAATTTTAAGTTTCATGGTAATCAAGTAGGATTGTCTTCCTAGATGCTCCAGAAGGAATAGGAAAAAACATTTTTAATCAACTTGCTTCAGGCAAAATTTCGGCAAACACAAAATATTGCACTTGCAGTGGCATCTTCTGGAATTGCAGATCCACTTTTAACTGGTGGTAGGACAGCACATTCAACATTCAAGCTACTGGTTAACCGGTCTCACAGTGACAGCCCAGTGTGTAACATTCCTAACGGATCAGGACAAGCCAATCTTCTTTAAACGTGCAGTGCCATCATTTGGGAGGATGAATGCACCATGTCATACAAGAGGGTTCTGGAAGCAGTGGAAATACTGCTGCAAGACTTGCATGCTAACAATTCTATAATGGGAGGTGTAGTTGTTGTTTTGGTTGGTGACTTTCATCAAACACTACCTGTTATTCCAAGGTCAACGCTTGCAGATGAACTCAATGCCTGCCTCAAAGCATCGTAACTTTGGAGACATGTGAAGAAAATGTCTTTCACAAACATGAAAGTTCACAGGAAAGCCAATGAATCTGCTGGACTGTTCTCGAGCCATCTGCTGACTATTGGAGATGGCAAGATACCAGTAAACTCAACCACTGCACAGATCATGTTTTCAAGCAACTTTTGCAACATTGTGACATTCATTGAGGAGCTAAAAGCAAAGGTTTTCCAAACATTCAATGCGACTTCAGAAAGTCTGTCTGGCTTTTTGAAAACCCAATTCTAGCTCTCAAGTATAATAGTGTCAACAAGAAAAAGCTTTAAATTCTAAATCTCCTTCCAGTTGTGTGCAGGACCTACAAGTCAGTGGATACAGTGACAGACCCTACCCAAGCATTATTCTATCCAACCAAGTTCCTCAACTCCTTGGAACCACAAGGACTTCCTCTGCATAACCTCTTTCTTAAACCTGGAGCATCTATTCTTCTGTTGAGAAATTTAGATCCACTAAAGCTTTGTAATGGAACAAGACTCTTGATTAAGAACCTGTTTCCACACGTAATTGACAAAACCATTTTGACAGGATGTGCCGAATGGAGAGGACACTTTCATTCCAACAATTCCACTCATTCCATCTGATTTGTCTTTGGATTTTAAATGCCTCCAGTTTCCAGTTCGACTGGCATTTGCAACGTCCATTAACCCCTTAACGACCCATGACGTACTAGATACGTCATGGATCGTGTGTCGGTAAGCCCCGCCCCCTGCCGCCGGCGGGCGGCGGCAATCGGCGCACATATCAGTTGTTATCAACAGCTGATATGTGTGCCTGCTAGCCGCGGGTGGAATCGCTTCCACCCGCGGCCATTAACCCCTTACATTTCGCTGCCAAAGTCTTGGCAGCGATATGTACATGGGCGCCGCCATGACAGTGACTTACCCCGCCCCCACCGGAAGTCACGTGACATGATCATGTGACTTTCGGCGGTTGCCATGGTAGCACAGGGTCATGTGATGACGCCTGTAGCTAACATGAGTCACTTCCTCTCAATGCCGGAATACAGCCGGCATTGAAAGTGAAGCAGCAAATCTGCAGTTCTCAGCTCTGTAGCTGAGATCTGCAGATAGTGCAGAGCGATCGGATTGCTGATCGCAATAGCCCCCTAGGGGGACTAGTAAAATAAAAAAAAAAGTAAAAAAAAAAGTTTTAAAAAATTAAAAAAAAATAAAAAAACCTAAAAGTTCAAATCACCCCCCTTTCACCCCATTGAAAATTAAAGGGTTAAAAAAATAAAAAATACACACATATTTGGTATCGCCGCGTTCAGAAATGCCCGATCTATCAAAATATAAAATCAATGAATCTGATCAGTAAACGGCGTAGCGGCAAAAAAATTCCAAACGCCAAAATTACGTTTTTTGGTCGCCGCAAATTTTGCGCAAAATGCAATAACAGGCGATCAAAACGTAGCATCTGCGCAAAAATGGTACCGTTAAGAACGTCAGGTCGAGACGCAAAAAATAAGCCATCACTGAGCCTCAGATCCTGAAAAATGAGAACGCTACGGGTTTTGGAAAATGGCGCAAAACGTGCGCCATGTTTTTTGGACAAGCTTTTGAATTTTTTTTAACCCCTTAGATACAAGTAAACCTATACATGTTTGGTGTCTACAAACTCGCTCCGACCTGAGGCATCATACCCAC
Organism: Anomaloglossus baeobatrachus; assembly: GCF_048569485.1. Classification (NCBI taxonomy): domain Eukaryota; kingdom Metazoa; phylum Chordata; class Amphibia; order Anura; family Aromobatidae; genus Anomaloglossus; species Anomaloglossus baeobatrachus. Next base: position 279,908,045 of record NC_134357.1, on the reverse strand, counting down.
ATATCAGTTTTACCATATAGTGAACACGGTGAATAAAATATCCCAAAAACTATTGTACAATCCCACTTTTTTTGCAATTTTTCCGCACTTGGAATTTTTTTGCCGTTTTCAAGTACACTATATGGTAAAACTTATGGTTTCATTTAAAAGTACAACTCGTCCCGCAAAAAACAAGCCCTCATATGGCAAGATTGATGGAAAAATTTTAAAAAGTTACGCCTCTCGGAAGAAGGGGAGCAAAAAACAAAAACGCAAAAACGGAAAGTGCCCGGGGGCTGAAGGGGTTAACAAAGCTCAGGGCAGTCCTTGAAAGTAACAGGAATTAATTTGTAATCTCCCTGCTTTTCTCATGGTCAACTGTATGTGGCCAGTTCAAGAGTTGGAACTTCCAAAAATCTGTTGATCTTTGAATCGGGAGGAAAAACAAAGAATGTCGCTTATTAAAAGGCTCTCAAATAAGGAGTTCAAGATAAAGTTCTTCACATTACTTTGGTAATCATTTAGTTAATTTATATTGCATATCTGTGCTGTTGAATATATGATGTGAAATGCTTGTATTACTTTTCTTTTTTTAGTTTTAATGATAATATTTCTGTCTGTTTAGTTTGTGAATTTTATGAGCAAAATAATTTTTTGTTAATGCATTTTATTTTGTTACTAGCTGTAGTACCCGGGCATTGCCCGGGATAATAATTGTCTCTCTCCCAGTCTCTGTCTGTGTGTTGCTGTCTGTATGTCTCGCTGTCTGTCTCTTTCCTTGTCTGTCTGTTTCTATCTCTCTGTCTGTATTTGCATCAGTCTATCTGTCTCAATCTCTGTATGTCTATATCTCTCTCTCTCTCTCTGTCTGTTTGCCCGACTGTCTCTTTGCCCGACTGTCTCTTTGCTCGATTGTCTCTTTGTCCGGCTGTCTTTATGCCCGGCTGTCTTTTTGCCCGGCTGTCTGTTTCTAGGTCTGTCTCTTTCCTGGTCTGTCTCTTTCCCGGTCTGTCTCTTTCCTGGTCTGTCTCTTTCCCGGTCTGTCTCTTTCCAGGTCTGTCTCTTTCCCGGTCTGTCTCTTTCCCGGTCTGTCTCTTTCCCAGTCTGTCTCTTTCCCAGTCTGTCTCTTTCCAGGTCTGTCTCTTTAAATGTCTGTCTCTTTGCCGGGCTGTCTCTTTGCCAGGCTGTCTCTTTGCCGGGCTGTCTGTTTCTAGGGCTGTCTTTTTCTAGGGCTGTCTCTTTCTAGGTCTGTCTCTTTCTAGGTCTGTCTCTTTGCTTGTCTGTCTCTTTGCCCATCTGTCTCTTTGCAGGGCTGTCTTTTCATCTGTAAGTGTATGCGTTGTTTCGCTCTCTACATCTAATATTTTCTAAGTCCATGAGCATGCTCAGTTTACAACTGTGAGATTACCCATAGTTCATTGTGGGATTACCCATAGTTCATTGTGAAGGAGATGAATGTCACATGATCGAACTTAGCTCCTGGATGCTTGTTCTGATAGGCGGCAGGTTTACCTGCTGGGAAGCTATTCATTGGTGGACTTGATTGATTGACTGATTAACAACCCTATTATAGAGGGAGACATAAAGCCATACTAAACTGTGGAAATTCCTGGAGTTATATCGGTCACCTTGATAGGTGCTTACTTATGAGTGACTGATATATTGGCAAATCATAGCGTAGAACACATAACAGTGCTCGATCACATCCAATTGAAGTGTGAATGGAAATTATCCTGAATTTGATTTGACCACTGGAGTCCACCACTATTAGTAGCCCTATGGTGAGGTCACCATCAGAGGTTTTAAAAGGGGATGTAACCGGTTTTCAGCGTTCTATAGCCTCAGCGCCGTGATGAAGTCAGTCATGGTGAAACTTGTCGGGGAGGCTATTAGCTGTTAGTTTTTAACAGGCAGTGTAGGTGATAGCCAGCCATATTACGCTAGGAATTTATCCAGAGTAGTGTCGGTCCGCGGCCGCACTTATCTTATACGGAATTGGCCTCCCACCTGCCAATTTTAACTTTTGACCATTTATATAATTTAATAAAATTTATTTGATTAGGTCTCTAGTTAGGGTACCTCTTGTTGCCCTTCGGGCAAATAGTGTTTGTCTTTCCAAGTCTGTCTCTTTCCAGGTCTGTCTCTTTCCCCGTCTGTCTCTTTCCCCGTCTGTCTCTTTCCCGCTCTGTCTCTTTCCCGCTCTGTCTCTTTCCCACTCTGTCTCTTTCCAGGGCTGTCTCTTTCCAGGGCTGTCTCTTTCCAGGGCTGTCTCTTTCCCCGTCTGTCTCTTTCTCGCTCTGTCTCTTTCCCGCTCTGTCTCTTTCCCGCTCTGTCTATTTCCCGCTCTGTCTCTTTCCACATTTGTCTCTTTCCAGGCCTGTCTCTTTCTAGGTCTGTCTCTTTCCAGGTCTGTCTCTTTCCAGGTCTGTCTCTTTCCAGGTCTGTCTCTTTGGGCATTTGTCTCTTTGCCCAGCTGTCTCTTTGCCCGGCTGTCTCTTTTCAGGGGTGTCTCTATCCAGGGCTGTCTCTTTGCCTGTCTGTCTCTTTCCAGATCTGTCTCTTTCCCGGTCTGTCTCTTTCCTGGACTGTCTCTTTCCATGTCTGTCTCTTTGCCCATCTGTCTCTTTGCCCATCTGTCTCTTTGCCTGTCTGTCTCTTTGCCCGTCTATCTCTTTGCCTGGCTGTCTTTTTGCCCGGCTGTCTCTTTGCCCGGCTGTCTCTTTGCCCAGCTGTCTCTTTGCCCAACTGTCTGTTCGCCAGGTCTGTCTCTTTGCCCTACTGTCTCTTTGCTCGCTTGTGTCTTTGCCCGGCTATCTGTTTTCAGGGCTGTCTCTTTCCAGGGCTGTGTCTTTCCAGGTCTGTCTCTTTGCCCGTCTATCTCTTTCCCGCTCTGTCTTTTTCCCGGTCTGTCTCTTTGCCCGTCTGTCTCTTTGCCGCTCTGTCTCTTTCCCGCTCTGTCTCTTTCCCGCTCTGTCTCTTTCCCGCTCAGTCTCTGTCTGTGTCTCTATCTGTCTCTCTATCTGTCTCACCACCGACATCTTTTTACCTCACACATAAGCTTGTTATACTAACAGTTTATTTTGTTCCTATAGCAACCACTGACAGTTGCTATTTATAGCCTGCAGCTCCCAGCTCCATTCAGTTTAATGGCTGCAGGATTTTTGTAGAGTAACTGAAAAGTACAGGGTTAAATTTTCCCGCCCAAACATAGTCTATGACATTCCCTGAGTCACATGGAGTGTCTGTGCAAAATTTTGTGATTGTACATGCGACGGTGCAGATTCCTTTAGCAGACATACACACATACACACATACATACACACATACACTGAGCTTTATATATTAGATAGTTAAGAATACTTAGTTACTATCCCGGGCAATGCCAGGTAATACAGCTAGTCTAATATAAAAGCTAAACCACAAAAAAACTAATTACATTTTACCTCAAAAAATTCAATTCTTCTTTTTGTGGTTTATCAATAACATTAGTTTTTGGTCAAGTTTAGTTTTTTCTGTATTTATTTACCCATTCTGATCCTGATTTTGGCTTACTGACCAAATACTCAACATGTTCACATGGTCTTAATTTATATTTTCTATCTCACATTCACATCAATACTTTATTGTTTGTAGCAATGTAAAAAAAAATTTTTTATGTTGCTTATTTAGCGCTAACATATTCTGGAGCGCTTTACAGACAGAACATTGCATTGTCAAAAGATTTATTACAATAAGATATTCATTAGTTTTTTTACTTACCGTATTTTTCGGACTATAAGACGCACCGGACCATAAGACGCACCCTGGTTTTAGAGGAGGAAAATAGGAAAATAAAATTTCAAGCAAAAAAATGTGGTCATGACACACTGTTATGGGGCGAGGATCTGCTGCTGACACTGTTATGGGGGTAATGTCTCCAAATTCTCTACTAAGGTACCCCATCCTGGTAATGATCCTCCTGCCTTATATATACAGTTATACAGTATATACCCCCATCCTTGTATATATATATATATATATATATATTTATATATATATGTCCCTCATCCTGGTGTAGCCCACATCCTGCTGTATACCGTCATCCTGGCATATGGCCACATCATGCTATATACTGGCATATGGCCGCATCCTGATATATACCCCATCCTGGCATATGGCCCCATCCTGCAATATAACCCATCCTGGAATAAGGCCCCATCCTGCTATATACCCCCATCCTGCTATATACCTCCATCCTGCTATATACCCCCATCCTGCTCATGTACCCCCATCTTGCTCATATACCCCTATCCTGCTCATATACTCCCATTCTGCTATATACCCACATCCTGCTATATACCCCCACACTGCTATATTCACCCATCCTGCTCATAATATACCCCCATCCTGCTCATAATGTACCCCCATCCTGCTCATAATATACCCCCATCCTGCTATATGCCCTCATCCTGCTATACACCCCCATCCTGCTATATACCCCCATCCTGCTCATAATATACCCCCATCCTGCTATATATCCCCATCCTGGTATACGGCCCACATCCTGTGGCACCTAAAAAAAAATAAACGTTCATACTCACCTTACCTCACTCCCTGCAGCATCGCTCCTCCTCCTGTCTGTGTCAGCAGTAGTGCCGCTGAGTTGAGCCGGTCACGATCCCTGCCTCATCGCAATCTCCTCCTGTCTGTGTCGGCAGCGACTGTGTGTGGACACGTGCGCATAGCGATGACGTCATCACTGTGAGCACCGCTAGTCTCCACACACAGCCGCCACCAGCAGACAGGAGGAGATCGCGGTGCTGCAGGGATCGTGGCCGATGAGTGTACTGATTCACTGCACCCCGCGCTGAGGATGATGCACGGGAAGCAGTGAATACAGCCACACATGATCACTCCAGGCTGTAGTTGCCAGGGGTGATCACGCGGGCCGGCTGTTTATCTCTCGCCCATCATCCCGCCCACCTGTCAGCGCCGGCTTCAGTGCTGAGAGATGATGGGCAGAATGATGGGCGTGCATAATAAATGAGCGGGCACACGTGGTCACAGCAGGTGCTGCTGCAGCCTACTCGTGCCCCTATGACCTGCGCCACCGTAGCACCCTCATTCCCCGCAGCCCTACATTCAGACTATAAGATGCACCCCCCACATGAAAAAAGTCCATTTTATAGTCCAAAAAATACGGTATACTTTTATTTCAGGAAAAAAATAAATTGAAGTTACCCCGTTACTACCTCTTTAAGTGTTTCACTTAACAGCATAATAAACTTGATTGGGCATTAATTTTGTATGTATGAAGTCATTATATTCTTACAATGAGCATATAATGATGTATAAAAGAATACAGGGGTATAAATAAACACCTGATGGATAATGTCACATGGTGACAATGGATAATGACATTATCCATCAGGTGTTTTTATTTCTGCCTCTGTATTCATTTGTATGTCTTACTTCTATACATCATTATATGCTCATTGTAAGACTATAACGACTTCAGAAGTCTACTTGGCCTGGATTTAGGGGTATATATCTATGTGTTTTCTAATTGATACCTAGGCTGGACTGTCACAACAGAATCTGACAGAGAGCTATATAACATGAATTCTATCTCAAGCAAATTTATCTTAAATTTGATATTTATTTAATAAAGTTGATTGGCCGAGTGATATACTTACCCGTATTTTTGGGACATATCACTGGCTTTTCCACTGCCTAACTAGCTGAAGTCTCTAATTCAGTCTTCCTGTTTGTTTAGATACCCTTAAGGTTGTTTTGTATGGGTATTTTAAACTTTGTATTAATAAAATTTGATATTTTAGGAGTAATTTTCTTCTGTGACACTATTTTTTGTTCCTTATTACTCCAACACATTTTTTTCTGTGAATCATTTGCCAACCTTACTTACCAGGTGGTGCTTTGACTCTTTTGGTTCAATGTAATGAACAATAGATCACATTTTCAAAACATTAAAGGCCCTGTCACACACAGAGATAAATCTTTGGCAGACCTGTGGTTGCAGTGAAATCATGGACATATTGTTCCATTTGTACACAGCCACAAACCTGGCACTGATTGTCCACAATTTCACTGCAACCACAGATCTGCCGCAGATTTATTTCTGTGTGTGACAGGGCCTTAACACCATACTAACATTTTTTAAATGGTGCCTTATCACATGTTTAACATACCAAAATGCACCAACTGGCTGTGCGTCTTTCGACTGGAGCATGAGTGCTTCATATATTTCTAGAGACTCTTGGCCACTCTGTGCATTTGTGGTCTGCATGAGCCCTAAGGACATGGGCACAAGTGCCGTAGCTCAAGGGGGGGATTGAAGGTGGTCAGTTATATGTGATGAGTCAATTCTTTCAAAAATGTTAATGATTTGTGGCTGCCATTAAGAAAATTGATAATTATTCCTTAATAGCTCATTCTTAGTAGGAGAATAAGATACACTTGCTACACTTAAACATTCTGTAAACTGCATAGTGTAAACTGTATTATAAGTTATTTGCAAAGAAAGCCACCTTAACTATCTCCAAAAGTTTTCTTCTGTTCCTATGTAATTAAACACACTGGGTGATAGACCATAAAATATACTGTTTGTGTTTCGCATTGTACTGCTCCATTTGAGGGAAATATTAGGAGCTGTTAATCTAAAATTAAATGCGCACTGGAGAGATAAATGAGTTGTTATTTATTTGTATTGCTACTTGGGATTCATTGTGTCTATAAAAAATTCCCTGCTTTCTCAAACAGTCATCAACTTTTGGAAATAAGATCAACAGAAGGAGGAAGAAACTTTTAGACTCAACTGTAATTAAAAAGGCAAATAATATGTTTCCTAATAAATGAAGGGAAGGACAAATCTTTCCTTATTGATTATAAAGTATAATTAGATTTATAAGTTCCCAAAGTTACGCAGATGAAATGAAACAAATATAACCATTGTGTTCTTTTAAAGAATGTTAATTGGGTACTTCATTAAAAGAAGTAATGTATGCTAGAACATTTTGTTTCTTTCTATAGTAAAAACCTTTTCACATTCTCTGCCATGGTATAATTATTTCGTGAACATCCTGTTAGTGCTTAGTGTAATAATTTTCATTTATTTTTCAGTGCAGACCCTCTGTCTCCTTTAAATAACTAGGCAATTATATTTCTAGATGTATACTCTATTTGTCATAGTTTTAAAGTAAGTCTGGCATATACTTTTTTCCCATTAAACCAATAAACAGTGTCACATAACTATAACACATAGAGAAATATAAGTTTGTGAATGTTGACAGAGGTCTATAACATTAATTTAGGTCATATATCATATTGAGTTCCTAGTAGGAGGTCCCCTGCCTGGCAAGTGCTAAAGATATCATTAGTAAGCCCTGTGTAGGACATCCCTTTTTGTCTTGACTGACTACCAAAAGTGGTGGTCCTAAGGTAAAAGACATTTTCATCTAAATCCCTATCTATTTAGTACTGTAATCTAAACTAATTTCTAATATGCTTGCATTAAAAGTTCCCTAACAACATTATCTTTTATTCTATTTTTTCCCCTTACTTCCTGTCTGATGATGACACTTTATTTGAGAATTCCAGTGCATGTTAGTGTACTCAAACAAAGCACCATCAAGGGGCAGAGCCTGCTGTTACTCCCACAGCCTCTGCCTTCTCCCTAAAATGAAGAAGTCTCTGCACGCCGTTATCCTGACACCACGCACTGACAGTGCACTTTTCTCTGTTGCCGGCTCAATACAACTGATATGAGCTGTCAACAGAGAGTGCACTGTCATTGTGCACATCACACAATAAACAGACTAACCTAGATCCTTAAATGTGTCACTAATATGCTTTGTTTTAGGAAGGGGTAAATGCTGCATCAGTGACAGCAGTTTCTGCCCCCTGATGACACTTCTTTTCAGTATCCCAACATGCACTGGGATTCTTAAATTAAGCATTTTCACACAGGAAGTAGGGAGAAAATAAAATGGAAGTTAGATAGTGTAGATAGGAAAGGATAGGGAATTTTAAATGCTAGCATATTAGAAATTAGTTTAGATTATGGCACTAAATAAATAGGGATTTAGATGAACATTTCTTTGTCCTTTTCATCACCCCTTTAACCATTGTCCTGCTCACTATTATCAGTCCTGTAGGTGAAAGCAGCAGGGAGAGAACTGTATATATAAAAGTCCTGCCCTGAAAAGAGTGTAAGGGCATTTACACTGTAAAGGTTCCGTTACACATAGCGTCGTACCAGTGATCCCACCAGCGATCCGACCTGGTAGGGATCACTGGAACGTTGCGACAAGGTTGCTGTTGAGCTGTCAATCAGGCAGATCTCCACAGCGACCAGGGACCAGCCATCAGCCACCAGCGACGTGTGTAATGACGGCTCCCTGAACACTTTTAACCGGTGCTTGTTGGTCTCCCGCCCTCAAACATGCCGATGTGTGCTGCATAGCGGGAGACAAACAAGCAAAAAATGGTCCTGATCGTTGTTTCACGATCAGCGACCTCGCATCAGGAGCCCGCTCTCTGCTGCTTCTCACACACAGCGATATCACTCACAGGTTTTGTGACGTTTCAGCAATTTCGTTAGTGATCTCGCTATGTGTGATGAGGGCTTAAGACAGTGATGAACGATCACCCGATGAACAAGCAAAATGCTCCTTCATCGAGTGAGTGCAACAGTGATCTGCACAAAATATGTAGCACACAAGTGCACTGAGACTATGTAGCCATGGACTTTCATATCCGTGGTGTATTTACACAACAAGCACAACAATACAATAACTCTCAATATATTTCGACAATACAGAGAAATATTGCCTGCTCCCTCTTTAGATTTTGATGGCAGCAACGATCTTATAAGTTTCGATCTTCAGCGTTTCTATCACAGGTCGCTCGTCCAAATATCAATATGGAGCAAAAACAGATACAAGAACATTAAAAGATTAGATAACTGTGGAGTGGAAAAAAAGATTACTATGTTACATGAACATTGAGGCTTAAAGGGGTTGTCCATCCTCTTGACATTTCTACCCAAAGCTTGAAATAGTACAACACAAACGTAATAATAATATACCAGACACCTGTCATTCCCGTTACCATGAATCAGGTCTCCTACTGGTTTTCTTGGTAGTGTATTTTGCAACCAGTTGACCAGGCATAGGGAAAGTTAAAGAGACTGATGAGAAGTAGCACCTCAGAGAAAGCAGTTCTCAGTAAGGTGAGTATAACTTTAAGTGACTGGACAATACTTGATATAAAAATACCAGGGTATAAGGTACACCGAAGACAATAAAAACTAGACTTGTAAAACTGGTGGACAAAACCTAACTTAACCATAGCTCTAAAGTCACAGCTCTTTGTTTTGTCTGATGTTTCACTTGACACAACACTTAAGTAAGTCTCATGTAAAGGTCCTCCTCAGTAAAATCCAAGAACAAGATTGGGCATCATAGAATTATAGAATCATAGAATGGTAGAGTTGGAAGGGACCTCAAGGGCCATCAGGTCCAACTCACTGCAAGTGCAGATTTTCCTAGATCATCCCAGCAATATGTTTGTCCAGTTTCTGCTTGAAGATTTCCATTGATGGACAGCTCACCACTTCCCATGGTAGCATGTTCCACTCTCTGACTACCCTCACTATCAGAATTTTTTTCCTAATGGTTGACACCTCAATTGAATCATTTAATGTTCTCAGTGTATCTCTCGGAGTCTGAAGTCATCTCAGATGTGAGAATGGACTCAAAGAGACACTTAAATAAAATAAGATATAAATGAGCTTTGTCTCTAAATCAAGTACTTAAACTGAAATACTTCGGACAAGTTTTGAGTTGATTTTCATTTGTACCAAATCCGCTCCCTATTTATGTATGCAGCCGGCATTGCAGAGATTTTGTGCACTTTCCATAAATGGTCTTATAATGAACTGTGGCATTTCAGTATTCTGTTAAAAAGTGTAATTTATCAAATCGCAGCGCTGATATCATTTGTGCCAGTACAGGTGTAGGGGAATCTGATTTGAGAGGAAATTTGCATTATTTATATATATCACTGAATCTGCTAGCAGATGTCTTGGGAATTCACATAAATTCCTCTCTGAAAAGCCATTAAGGTCAACTGGGTGATGTTGTAATGTAGTCATTCTTGATGTTAATTTGCATGTAAAATTATAACTATGACTTGTATATTACAAGATGAGAGAATACATTTGTTATCCATACAGGGTAAAGAGGGGTGTAGGGACAGACATCAAGAATTATTACTGTAGATTTGTCAAAGGTCACATTTTAATGTTTTCCATTTTTGTCTACTGAGAAAAAGTTGTGAGCTATTTTGACAATAATTTATCATTCCATTTAATTGGAAAGTAGTCAAAATATGATACGGACAACTAGAATTGCAAATACAATAACTACGACAAATACTACTACACCATTATTATTAAGATTATTATTATTATTATTATTATTATTATTATTATTATTATTATTATTATTATTTGTATTAATGTAATATTTTGTAATATTTGTATCATGCCAGTGAGGCGTGAAGAAGTTCTATGGACTTGCTGAACCACTGGAGGACCGGTGGCAGCAGATTACCCGATACAGTAAGAGACTGGAGAGTACTTGGAGAAAACAAATGGGCTGCCATTAACTCCTTATTATCCCGATTGCTAACGCACCAGGGCCAATTGGGAAGAGCCGGGTAGAGTCCCAGAACAGTAACATCTATTGTATGCGGCCATTCTGGGCAGCTGCTGGCTGATATTGTTAGGCTGGGGGGCTCCCCATAACGTGGAGCTCCCCATCCTGAGAATACCAGCCTTCAGCCGTGTGACTTTACCCTGGCTGGTATCAAAATGGGGGAGGACCGCTCGTCGTTTTTTTTAAATTATTTATTTATTTTTTTCACTGCACAGTATAGTCCCGCCCCCTGGCGGCTATGATTGGTTGCAGTGAGACAGCTGTCAATCAGCGTGGGGGCATGTCTAACTGCAACCAATCATAGGTGCCGGTGGGCGGGGAAAGCAGGGAATACGAGATTGTTTAATGAGCGGCCGGCTTTTTCAAAAGAGGAAAAGCCGCCGGAGTTTAGTGAACAGCTGTGCAGCGCTGCGGCAGTGATCGGGGAATGGTAAGTATGAGAGAGGGGGGAGACTGACCGACAGACAGTGACAGAGGGACAGACAAGACAGAAAGAGACTGACAGACAGACAGAGAGACCGACCGACGGATTGAGGGAGATTGACAGACATAGACAGGAAAAGAAAGAATGACCGACATCGCTAGAAAAAAAGCACAAAATGTACACGGAGCATACAGAGATGCATCCGTGTCACGTATTGTGCGCACATAACCATTGACTTTCATGGTGTCCACGTGTGCGTGTTCCGTGCAGAAAACGGACATGCTTCCGTGCAAAACGGAAACACATACGGATCACGGACACGGACATTATGAAATAACGCATGTGTGACCTCAAACATAGATTAACATTGGTGCACATTTGGCCATGTCTCCGGTACATACGGAAACGGGCCCAACACGCACGTGTTTCACAGACGTGTGAAGGGGGCCTAAGATAGAATAACATCATAGCATTATCCTTCCTCCACAAAAATTTCTATTTGGCACAATGTACTCAGACGGGTATTGTTTTTCTGGCATTCTCCAAACCCAGACACATCACATTGAAAGAAAGAAAACATATTTTGTCACTCTATAGAAGAACTTTAGAGTCAATTGACAGCCTGCTTTACACCACATATACAATGTTTTGCACTGTGCTCCTATGAATGCTTGAGATGAGCCGATCTGACTATATTCCAATTTGCCAAATCACACTGATTTTTCCAGAAAATTCAGTTTGGAGCAAAATGTTGTTTCTGCTATTTGAATATCCCTTATGTTCTGGGGTGAGACCCCCAAAGCATAAAATCACATAAATTACATAAAATGTAAAAAATATAGAAATATTTATACCCTCCTATTAACCTTACTGCTCATGTCTCTGTAACCTTCTCTCTTCCCCATCCTGTTTGGTCCTCGGTGCATATCATGTTGTTATCACCACTTCCAAGCACTGAATTCCAGAGGCTCCTCACGCTAGGCGTGACTTCCGTCTCTGATGAAGTCCGTGACATTTCTGTACAGGCACATGTAAGGACATGACTTTATGATGTCATAACATGTGTCGTGACCTTTTATACACAGAAATGTCCAGGGCCGTATCAGATCCACAAGTCAGAAATTAGTGTGAGAAGACCCAGGGATTCAGCCCTTGATGGTAGGGATATGAGGGTTTGACAAAGACAAGACTGGCCAGAGAAGTGAGCATTAAGGCCTAAAACACACTTCCGCAAAAAAACGTATGTGTCTTACGGTCCGTTTTTTGGGTCCGTGTTCCGGTTTTTTCGGGCGTTTCTCCAGTACGTATGGCATCCGTGTGATGGCGTATGCGAGCCGTGTGTATGTGTAAAATGTCCGTGTTTGTGTGTAAAATGCCCGTGTATGTGTACGTGGAATGTCCGTGTGGAATGTCCGTTTGTGTGTTGCACAATGTCGTTGATACATGTCGGCTGACAGCAGACAGAGTTGCGCGATGAGAATGAACTCGGGTGAACTTCACCCGACTTCATTGTCATGCCGCTGCTCTGTCTGTGTGCCGCGTACTGATTAGCGGTCACCTGTGAAGGATTCACCAGTGACCGCTAATCCCCCGAGTGACTGAAGTGAGCAGCCCTCTCTCATACTTACCGCTCCCCGATCACCAGCGCGGCGAGGAACAGCTGTGCAGAGAATACGCGGCAACAATTAATTTGAATATGCCGGCCGCTCATTAATCAATCTCGTATTCCCTGCTTTCCCCATCCACAGGCGCCTGTGATTGGTTGCAGTCAGACACGCCCCCCACGCTGAGTGACAGCTGTCTCACTGCACCCAATCACAGCAGCCGGTGGGCGTGTCTATACTGTGCAGTAAAATAAATAAATAAATAATTAAAAAAACTGGCGTGCGGTCCCCCCAATTTTAATACCAGTCAGATAAAGCCATACGGCTGAAGGCTGGTGTTCTCAGGATGGGGAGCCCCACGTTATGGGGAGCCCCCCAGCCTAACAATATCAGTCAGCAGCCGCCCAGAATGGCCGCATACATTATATGCGACAGTTCTGGGACTGTACCCGGCTCTTCCCAATTTGCCCTAGTGCGTTGGCAAATCGAGGTAATAAGGAGTTTTTGGCAGCCCATAGCTGCCAATAAGTTCTAGATTAATCATGTCAGGCGTCTCCCCGAGATGCCTTCCATGATTAATCTGTAAATTACAGTAAATAAACACACACCTGAAAAAATAATTTATTAGAAATAAAAAACGCTAACAAATTCCCTCATCATCACTAATTTAATAAGCCCGAAAAAGCCCTCCATGTCCGGCGTACTCCAGGATGGTCCAGCATCGCATCCAGCTCTGCTGCATGAAGGTGACTGGAGCTGCAGAAGACACCGCCGCTCCTGACAGCTCCACGCAGCTAATGAAGGGAATAGCGCGATCAGCTGTATTCAGCGTTGGCCGCGAGTAACCTCAGTGACAGCTCAACTGATCGTGCTATTCCCTTCATTTGCTGCGTGGAGCTGACAGGAGCGGCGGTGTCTTCTGCAGCTCCAGTCACCTTCATGCAGCAGAGCTGGATGCGAGGCTGGACCATCCTGGAGTACGCCGGACATGGAGGGCTTTTTCGGGCTTATTAAATTGGTGATGATGAGGGAATTGGTAGTGTTTTTTTTTCTAATAAAGGATTGTTCTGGTGGGTGTGTTTATTTACTGTAATTTACACATTAATCATGGAAGGCATCTCGGGAAGACGCCTGACATGATTAATCTAGGACTTATTGGCAGCTATGGGCTGCCAAAAACTCCTTATTACCTCGATTTGCCAACGCACTAGGGCAAATTGGGAAGAGCCGGGTACAGTCCCAGAACTGTCGCATATAATGTATGCGGCCATTCTGGGCGGCTGCTGACTGATATTGTTAGGCTGGGGGGCTCCCCATAACGTGGGGCTCCCCATCCTGAGAATACCAGCCTTCAGCCGTATGGCTTTATTTGGCTGGTATTAAAATTGGGGGGACCGCACGCTGTTTTTTTTAATTGTTTATTTATTTTACTGCACAGTATAGACACACCCACCGGCTGCTGTGATTGGGTGCAGTGAGACAGCTGTCACTCAGCGTGGGGGGCGTGTCTGACTGCAACCAATCACAGGCGCCTGTGGTGGGTGGGGAAAGCAGGGAATACGAGATTGATTAATGAGCAGCCGGCATATTCAAAGTAATTGTTGCCGCGTATTCTCTGCACAGCTGTTCCTCACCGCGCTGGTGATCGGGGAGCGGTATGAGCCGGGGGAAGAAAAAAACTGAGCGCCAATGTAAGTATGACTGAGAACATTAGAAAAAAAGGTAAGTATACTGAATTTAATTTAAAAAAAAAAAATAAGATCGCTAGTGTAAAAACGCACACGCACGAAACGTGCTGAACATGGACATACTCCGTGTGCGGTACGTGCAGGCACGGACCCATAGATTAAAGCGGGTCCGTGCCTGCATGCTGCCGGCCAAAAACGGACATGTTGTCCGTGTAGAAAAGCGCACACACGTACTTACCACATGGACACACGTTCCGTGTGATTTTACGTGTGTGTGCCATCTACCATAGAATAACATGGGTCTCCGTGTGTACGTATCTCCGGTACGTGCAAATACGTACCGCACACGTACAAATTAAACGGATATGTGTTGCGGGTCTACGTGAAATATGAGTAATTTTTTTTTTCTACGCCGAAATGAATTAAACATTTTTGGATGTATATGGATTTTTTTTATTATTCGATATGAATTAAACTCGACTTTAGTATATATGTTCATCTATCATTAACTCTGCTGTTATTGAGTCAGCAGACGTTGGCGATTTTTAGAAACTATGAGCCTTGGTATTCAGTGAAGGTCCTGTGTAACGTTACATAGTCTTACTGTATACTTCGAGCCAGGTTGCTATGGTTTCTAGTTGAGTTAATCATGAAATATTTAGGAGGAACTGACTTGTTGCAATATTGTTATCCTATTACAGTACCATGCTCAAATCCAGTGAGTCCTTTAGAACAATTGAATCTTCACAAATGTTTGTAAAGGCAGATTGCATGGCTAGGTGTTTGATTTTATATACCCCGAGCAATGGCACTATAGTTGAGCAAGTACCTAACTACTTATACTCACTATACTCATAATGAGTATTGTCTAATACTCGCATATTCATTCCGAATAGCTTGTGCAATGCAAGTCAATGGGGAAAAACTCACACAGTAACGAGTAACCATAATGCCGCACTATTCATGCAAGTTTTTCCCTAGTGACTTGCATTGCACACGCTCTTCGGAACAAATACGCAAGTATTAGACAGTACTCGTCATGAGTATAGCGAGTACAAATAATTAGGTACTCGCTCAACTCTAAATGACACTTAATGATGCAACATAATCATTAAGATGCGAAGCTGGCAGACTCTTCATCAAGACTAGTTCACAAAATGCCAGTCTTGATTAATCTGGACCTTTATGTGTCTACCTATACTCACTTACCAGGGTTCCCAACTTTGGTGAGATAGAAATTTACTACAAGGCATAAGTTGTGAGATATTTGACCATTTAATTTTTTCTTCATCCTCTATCAATGGCTTTAACTCTAGAAATGATCGAAATCATTCAATGAGAATTGAGTTCTGTCAAGATGTGTTAAAGACAAAGTGTCAATAGCAATGGAAATGTACGGTGAAGAGTAAATGAACTAAAACCCACATAATGGCTTAGAATTAGAAGTTACTAACATCAGTAGAAGCACCCCCATCACCAATGGCACCAGCTATCTGGCATTAGTACGACCATAGGCAGGTCACAATTGGCCTCTTCTGCCTCCAGCAAGCATATTAGCAGGGAGAAAGCAAAGTGCATCTTGTATACATGGCATATCACTCATCCTAGTTACAGTAGGATGATGTTACCTCTAACAGTGACAACATCAGTTTGAGCCAGTGTTCTGGAGCCAGACCATTCTGCCTGATTACAAAAGATAGAGGCCAATTCATGAATTGCATGATTTTCTAAGTCACTTTACTATTTTGACTTGTGGTATTAGTTGCAGTTTTTGGCACAAAATTCAATGCTTTACCTGGCTCATCCTGATTGTCTTTGAGTGTTGGCATTCAGGATAATACAAGGGCAAAATGACAGCTGTGATTTGTCTAAAATCATAGCTGCTACTAAACCCAGGATTAGTAATGGGCAGGTGGTCTATGAGTCCCCTGCATTACTAATACTATAAGTAAAAAGAAATAAAAACAAACACACAGAAATCCTTTATTTAAAAAAAAAAAACACTCACTTTCTCCAATTTATTAATCCCCAAAACATCCAGGTCCGATGTAGTCCACACCACGATGTCCCACGATTATCCCGACTCTGCTACATACTCAATTTGCAGCGCGGGCACATTAGCAAACATAACCGCACACTGCGGCTTCAAGCAGACACTGACTGAGCCTCAGCTGTGACTGGGGACATTACTGAGATTACCTGCGGACACAGCTGGAGGTTCCAATGATACCTCACCTCTGACAGTAGGTAAACTGATCTCAGGGGAATTCATTAAAATCAATGACATCTGCATCTCATGGAAGAAAAATGTTTTCTTTTTTGTGAAGAGATGCATATTGGTGCTAGAATTTATACACCAAATTTTCTGCACAAATATTGCATCTCCTGGCAAAAAGACCCCACATCAAAACGTGATGTGGTTTTGATGCATTTCTTTGTCAGGAAATGCAGATTTGGTGCAGGAAAATGGTGTATAAATTCCAGCACCAAATCTGCATCTTCTGGCAGAAAACCATGGTTTTGACGCTGTTTCGGTGCGGTTTCTGCTAGCAGATACAAATTTGGTGCAGAAACCTGGTGCACACATTTGATGCACCAAATCTGCACCTCCTGGCAGAAAACAGCACCTAAACTGCATTTTTTTTCCAGGAGATGCAGATTTGGAGCACTAGGAATCACTGATCTCTGATGGCTCAGGTTCTGACCACCACTGAACAAGGTATGGTAATCTGCTAAATTTCATAGTTACAGGTGCATCTCAATAAATTAAAATATCATCCAAAAGTTAATTTATTTCAGTAATTCAATAAAAAAAAGGAAACACATATATCATATTGTCATTACAAACAGAGTGATCTATTCCAAGTGTTTATTTCTGTTAATGTTGATGATTATGACTTACAGCCAATGAAAACCCAAAAGTCATTATCTCAGAAAATTAGAATAATTACTACAAAACACCTCCAAAGGTTTCCTAAGTGTTTAAAACGGTCCCTTAGTCTGGTTCAGTAGGCTACACAATCATGGGGAAGACTGCTGATTTGACAGATGTCCAGAAGGCAGTCACTGACACACTCCACAAGGAGGGTAACCCACAAAAGGTCATTGCTAAAGAAGCTGGCTGTTCACAGAGTGCTGTACCAAAGTATATTAATGGAAGGTTGAGTGGAAGGAAAAAGTGTAGTAGAAAAAGGTGCACAAGCAACCAGGATAGCTGCAACCTTGATAGGATTGTTAAGATAAGGCCATTCAAAAATTTGGAGGAGATTCACAAAGAGTGGACTGCTGCTGGAGTCAGTGTTTCAAGAGCCACCACACAGACGTACCCAAGACATGGGCTACAACTGTCGCATTCCTTGTGTCAAGCCATTCGTGACCAATAGATGACGCCAAAAGCATCTTACCTGGACCAAGGAGAAAAAGAACTGGACTGTTGCTCAATGGTCCAAGGTATTGTTTTCAGATCAAAGTAAATTTTGTAATTCATTTGGAAATCGCGGTCCCAGAGTCTGGAGGAAGAGTGGAGAGGCCACAATCCAAGCTGCTTGAGGTCTAGTGTGAAGTTATCACAATCAGTTATGGTTTGGGGAGCCATGCCATCTGCTGGTGTAGGTCCGCGCAGCCATCTACCAGGAAATTTTAAAGCAGTTCATGCTTCCCTCTGCTGACAAACATTTTGGAGATGGAAATTTCATTTTCCAGCAGGACTTGGCACCTTTCCACACTGCCAAAAGTACCAATACCTGGTTTAATAACCACAGTATCACTGTGCTTGATTGGTTAGCACACTCGCCTGACCTAAACCCCATAGAAAATCTATGAAAGACACCAGACATAACAATGCAGATGAGCTGAAAGGTGCTATCAAACCAACCTGGGCTTCCAAAACACCTCAGCAGTGCCACAGGCTGATCGCCTCCATGCCACGCCGCATTGATGCAGTAATTCATGCAAAAGGAGCCCCGACCAAGTATTGAGTGCATTTACTGTACATACTTTTCAGTAGGCCAACATTTCTGAGTTTAAAATCTATTTTTCAGTTGGTCTTATATAATATTCTAATTTTCTGAGATAATGACTTGGGTTTTCATTTGCTGTAAGTCATAATCATCAACATTAACAGAAATAAACATTTGAAATAGATCACTCTGTGTGTAATGACTCTATATAATATATATGAATAGATCTCTCTGTGTATAATGACTCTATATAATATATATAAATAGATCTCTCTGCGTGTAATGACTGTATATAATATATAGGAAAAGATTCCTCTGTGTGTAATAATGCTATATAATATATAGGAATAGATCCCTCTGTGTGTAATAACTCTATATAATATATAGGAATAGATCCCTCTGTGTGTAATGACTCTATATAATATATAGGAATAGATCACTGTGTGCAATGAATCTATATAATATATATGAATAGATCTCTCTGTGTGTAATGACTCTATATAATATACAGGAAAAGATTCCTCTGTGTGTAATGATTCTATATAATATATAGGAGTAGATCTCTCTGTGTAATGACTCTATATAATATATAGGAATAGATCCCTCTGTGTGTAATGATTCTATTTAATATATAGGAATAGGTCTCTCTGTGTAATGACTCTATATAATATATAGGAATAGATCACTGTGTGTAATGACTCTATGTAATATATAGGAATAGATCACTCTGTAATGACTCTATATAATGTATGTGTTTCCCTTTTTGTATTGAATTACTGAAATAAATTAACTTTTGGATAATATTCTAATTTATAGAGATGCACCTGTACTGGGCATTATGTTGAAGCTCAAGCAGTAATGTGAAATTACATTTTCATTTCTCTGATGCATCGGCAGTGTGGTAATGGTGTAGGGGAAGTTTGTTCTGTGAATCGAATGTTAATGTGTTCAAATTCATGTGAAACTTTGAATTTGAGGAAATTCAACTCAAATTTGATCCTCCACAAATTGATATGGTCATCTCTACTTTCAAGTAACATTTCAAAATGTTATGTGTCTCTACATGAGGATGTTTTCACAGAATTGTCACAGAAGAGTGCCATCTATTGGAAATAGCAATGATGAAAGTTAATATCAACTCTTTAAAGAGCCTTGCTGCATGTCTTAGGATATACATACACATAGACCAAAAGTACCATTACAAATACTTGTTTTGGGGGTTTCCTCCTCATCAGTGGAAAGCTGGGTGTGAAGTCTGTGACAGGGAGTCTAAAAGGTAAAGTTCTCTTTTATCTGTAGAAAAGGTAAAAACAACTATTGCAAGATCAACAAACCCAGAGGCTGTAGAAATATGTAGGAACAAGGAGAAAACTGTGAATTATAACTGTGCTGCTGTAAATAATATGAGGGTGCTTTACACAACGCATTTCGAAGTGATAACCCCACTTCTTCATCAGGAACAATTTGGTGCATTTCCTGATGAAGAAGTGGGATCACTTTGAAACGCGTTGAATAAAGCACCCTTATCTACAATCCAATGATTTAGACCTTCTTTTACCTACAGCAGTGCTGTTATAATCCACAGTTTTCTACTGGTTCCTATATATTGTACTTATGAGGAACATAAACCTTGAAAACACAGACCAGAAGCATCTATTTAGTGAGATAATCTGGTAGACGTAATGGCAGAAGTAATAGCAGCTGTAGAGGCTGGAGGGCACAAAGAGTAATGAAGGCTGTAGAGCAGAGGTACCAAACCTGTGGCTTGCGGGCCCTTGACGTCTGGATTGCTACTATCTACTTTGTTTATTTGGCAAGGGAGTGAGGATGGACTCCGGCGGTTCATGGGACGACTCAATGGAAACAATCATAACATCAAGCTGACCTATGTGTGCAGCAGGGTTGCGGTGGACTTCCTGGATATCAAGATTGAGGTCGACAATTATGGTCAGTTGCAGACAGACCTCTTCAGGAAGCCCACGGCAGTCAATTCCCTGCTGCATGCTGGGTCTAGCCACCATCATGCAACCATTAAGGCCATCCCAGTTGGCCAGTTCATGAGGACGAAGCGGATCTGCTCCACCCCACAAAAATATGAACATCAGGCAGAGGTACTTAAAAAGAGATTCCAGTCACGAGGGTACAGTAATAGGGCCATAAAACAAGGTTACAACAGGGCCAGAAATTCCACTAGGGAAACCTTACTCCAACCCTCGATACGTAATTCTGGGGGCAGGGACTGTGTTAGGTTTATTACAACCTTCAACACACAGAGTGAGGAAATTAAGAGAATTTTGCAGCGTCACTGGTCTGTTCTCCAAACGGAGCCAACTCTGAAGAACTACTTAATGGATTACCCCCAGATGTCTTATAAAAGAGATAAAAACTTAAAAGACCTGTTGGTTAGAAGCCATTATGCTACAACTACTAGTACACCATTCGCCGCGGGCCCACCAGTTAAGGGTTTTTTTCCCTGCGGCGGCTGTAAGGCCTGTGCCAACATGAGTAGAGCAAAAATGTTCAGGTCCTCTGGGGGAGATAAAGAATTTGAAATCCGGCAGTATATAACCTGCTCCACCACGCAGGTAATATACTATGCGGTTTGCGGATGCAACCTGATTTATATCGGGTTGACATCCCGCCAATTGCGAGTTCGGACCAGAGAACATGTCCGTGACATCTTAGCTGCAGCAACCATCCTCAATGTTGACGATCTTAAGACTATCCCACGCCATTTTAGATCCAAACATGGCTGTGACCCCAGCACCTTTAGGGTTATAGGTATTGAAAGAGTATCAGTGGGGATCCGTGGAGGTGATATTCACAAAAAACTATTACAGCAGGAATGTAAATGGATTACCCTTTTACAGACAGAGTCACCTATAGGGCTAAATGAGACAAAGTCATTTGCATGCTTTCTTTGAGCAGATTTACTTGATAGATCACAGAAATAGGGTGACCATCTTCAGCTTTGGTTCCTAGCGCGGCATGTTTGAGATTTTTGAGTAACATTAACAGCTCTCTCTCCACGACTCTCCTACACTGCTTTTAATCAATCTTTTAAAATATGTAATTTTTTTGTTTGTTCACAGTTAATTTTTTCTCCTATCACCTTGTGAAGAACATCATTCACGAACACGATCCTTATTAAGTCAAACTTACCATCTGGGGACACTAGTCCTGTGAAGAAAACAAGACAGCACGAGTATGGACACTCTTAATATGTAGTGCATCTTACTATACATGCACGGTTCTTATATACACTGTTATTTAGGTGATGTCATGTGAAATAGTGGACCATGTCCCTTTATAAAGACTTAGTGCATCCCAGGTGCATCCCTGCGCGCGTGTGCGCTGCCCTCCGCCGCTCCCCTAGGTGGCGCTGCTGTCTTAAGCGATGCATGTGCGTCTGGCATTTGCCACTCTGTACGCACGTGCGTCGCTGACGAGCGGCCCTTCCCCGGGGGGCGGTGGACGGCATCGCACATGCGCCGACAAGGGATTGCAGGTGAGATCGGGCGCCGCCGCATGTGCGTCATGACGTCGCCGCCGTGGGGTGCGCACGCGCGGTAGCATCGCACATGCGGCGGCGTGGGATTGCAGGTGTGATCTCATTTAGACACAAGAGTATAAAAGGTGAGGGTGTATGGATTGATAGCAGCCCCCTGAGGAAGCGTCTTAATCTGCGAAATGTACATTGGGGTAGAGGACTGACAGTGCTGAGTCACCACTTTACAAATGGGTAATACTTTGTTTGCTATGTCTGATTGTGCTTATTGGATTATATGTGCCTGGTGTTGATTTCTCTGTAATGGTTAACACCTCATGGTAATGTCATACTGTGTGGCTTGGACCACATGTTGATTAACTGATTATGTACAGTGATTGTGGACTTAATGTGGATCCATGCCCTATCCAGTGATTTGAATTGAACCAGACACAGATATTCATGTATGGTGAAGTGCATCTTATACAGTCTTTTATCTTGACTAGATATTATGGATTTTATTGGTCTATGGATTATACAAACCATTTAACTATTATATCCAGCACTTCAAACATAGCATCTGGGTGATTCATATCTTTGTTGCTCAGTATTGACAGGAGGAATAGACCTATGGAAGCCCTCCTAGTATGTTACACTAATTATTGTGAGCAGCGGAGATTCCGCCTGTAATTCTGTCCTTTGCATCTATGTGTGTTTTGTACACTGTGAAACACCTCATTTTTATCTTTATGTATGTTTTTATATTTTCTAATGTATGTGCAATAAAATTTGTTATATTGTAATGCGCAATTACTCCGGTGTTCTCTTTGTTTAAATATCATAGTGGAGTTAGCATAATATTGATTTATGATGCAAATCTGGATAAATGTATTAATTGTCATATTTACTGTGTTTTACACAGCATCCAGTATTAAGAAAATGGACTACAGAGCCAGAGAGAAAGTGTGGCTCTCTAAAGTCAACGAGGTGTTCAGTGATGAAACTACATCGGTGTCTCTGGAGAGCAGTGGAGAGATGCAAAGCTGTATATTTAGATATAAGGAGCTGCTGCGCAAAAGAACCAAAGTTTGGTGGAATAGGGCATTTCTAGAAAAATATTTGGAGAAGAATCTCATACCAAGAGGACTCAGAGTGCAGGTGTTTCCTGCCTTTGAGGTCCCGGATGATGTATTCAGGAGCAGGTGGGAACAGGCGGCCACCACCTGTTCTAGAGAGTTTATGGAGTTACTGGTGCAAAACAATAGACAGACTGTCAATGAGATGGACACTGAAATTGAATAACTGCAGAAGAAACTCCAGGATGGTCTGTCGAGTGAAGCACTAGTTAAACTAAATTCCGAGATTGAGGAGGAATCCATTAAATGTGAGAAAGAGATCTGTGAAATTAAAACAAAAAAGTTCCAAAGAGACACCATGGACCGTAATGCTAATAATGTTTACAAATGGCGTAGAAAACAACGGGGTAAATGGAGAAACACAGGCTCCAGATCCGGATCACTCACATCCTGCACGTCCAATGAGGAGTCAAGTAATCAGGAGTCGGGATCCAACAGTGGTATGATTTTAAGATCAGTAGACAGAAGACCAAACAACCCTAATAGGGGTATGCCCTCAGGGGCAAATAAGAAGGGCTTCAGGAAAAATAATCCTGACAAACTTCAGGTGATTAATTTATCTGATCACCTATTGACAGCCGATCAGAAGAGTTTGCTTGAGAGGGGGTTGACCTTTGTACCCACTAACGATTTTGATCTCTTTTCAGTAATCAGGGACGTCAACCTCTTCGCAAGGAAGCTCGTCTTGAAGAAACTCCATCATAAAAATTGTGATGATGACACCACCTTGACTGACTCCATGATAGAAGAAGATGCCCTCAGAGATTTGAATTCCTTGCTGGACGAGCAGGAGGGAACATTTAGAGGCAAGTACCCGGAGTATCTGTATCCTAAATCTACAACCTACCCCCCTTTGTCGACGTGTCCTACGGTGGAGATCTTCACAGAACTCGTCACTCGTGACCTGGGGGGGATCTCCACCGCACGACGTGTCGACAATCTTACCAAGGCTGAACGTAAAGCCCTGAGACAATTGCGGGCATTTGATGACATAGTCATCAAGCCCGCCGATAAGGGTGGTAATGTGGTCCTATGGCCTAAGGCTTTATATGAAAAAGAAGCACAAAAACAACTTAGGGATAGGACCACATATACTAAACTACCATCTAACCCGATAGTGGCGTTCTCAGCGGAACTGGATCTCATATTATATGATGCCCTCATACAGGGGATCATTCCTAAAAAAATTTATGAAGGCCTAACTACTAAATGCCCCAGGACACCAACAATTTATTTCATTCCCAAAGTCCACAAAAATGCCACTGAACCCCCCGGCAGACCTATTGTGTCGGGGATGGAAGGTTTGAATGATTCGGTGTGCAAGTTTGTGGACTTTTATCTGAAGCCATTAGCGGAGGCCCTTCCTTCATACGTCCGTGATACCACGGACGTGTTGAAGAGAATTAATGGCATATCCCTTGAGGAAGATATGTACCTCGTGACTGCGGATATTGAGTCTCTTTATACCTGCATAGACCATCAACAGGGGTTGGAGGCGGTCCGCTTCTTTCTTGTGAACAGTAACTGGGATGGCTCTACATGTGAGTTGGTCATGGCGCTGCTTGAGTTCATCCTCACTCATAATTTTTTTACGTTTAAAGAACAGTATTATCTTCAGCGGAGGGGCACCGCCATGGGGGCGGCTTGCGCGCCTTCGTTCGCGAACCTCTTCCTTGGGTTTTGGGAGAGGGGTTTGTGGGGGGACGAGGGCGCGCAGGCAGAAGACCATGTGCCCCTCTGGCTGAGATATATTGATGACATTTTGTTTATTTGGCAAGGGAGTGAGGATGGACTCCGGCGGTTCATGGGACGACTCAATGGAAACAATCATAACATCAAGCTGACCTATGTGTGCAGCAGGGTTGCGGTGGACTTCCTGGATATCAAGATTGAGGTCGACAATTATGGTCAGTTGCAGACAGACCTCTTCAGGAAGCCCACGGCAGTCAATTCCCTGCTGCATGCTGGGTCTAGCCACCATCATGCAACCATTAAGGCCATCCCAGTTGGCCAGTTCATGAGGACGAAGCGGATCTGCTCCACCCCACAAAAATATGAACATCAGGCAGAGGTACTTAAAAAGAGATTCCAGTCACGAGGGTACAGTAATAGGGCCATAAAACAAGGTTACAACAGGGCCAGAAATTCCACTAGGGAAACCTTACTCCAACCCTCGATACGTAATTCTGGGGGCAGGGACTGTGTTAGGTTTATTACAACCTTCAACACACAGAGTGAGGAAATTAAGAGAATTTTGCAGCGTCACTGGTCTGTTCTCCAAACGGAGCCAACTCTGAAGAACTACTTAATGGATTACCCCCAGATGTCTTATAAAAGAGATAAAAACTTAAAAGACCTGTTGGTTAGAAGCCATTATGCTACAACTACTAGTACACCATTCGCCGCGGGTCCACCAGTTAAGGGTTTTTTTCCCTGCGGCGGCTGTAAGGCCTGTGCCAACATGAGTAGAGCAAAAATGTTCAGGTCCTCTGGGGGAGATAAAGAATTTGAAATCCGGCAGTATATAACCTGCTCCACCACGCAGGTAATATACTATGCGGTTTGCGGATGCAACCTGATTTATATCGGGTTGACATCCCGCCAATTGCGAGTTCGGACCAGAGAACATGTCCGTGACATTTTAGCTGCAGCAACCATCCTCAATGTTGACGATCTTAAGACTATCCCACGCCATTTTAGATCCAAACATGGCTGTGACCCCAGCACCTTTAGGGTTATAGGTATTGAAAGAGTATCAGTGGGGATCCGTGGAGGTGATATTCACAAAAAACTATTACAGCAGGAATGTAAATGGATTACCCTTTTACAGACAGAGTCACCTATAGGGCTAAATGAGACAAAGTCATTTGCATGCTTTCTTTGAGCAGATTTACTTGATAGATCACAGGAATAGGGTGACCATCTTCAGCTTTGGTTCCTAGCGCGGCATGTTTGAGATTTTTGAGTAACATTAACAGCTCTCTCTCCACGACTCTCCTACACTGCTTTTAATCAATCTTTTAAAATATGTAATTTTTTTGTTTGTTCACAGTTAATTTTTTCTCCTATCACCTTGTGAAGAACATCATTCACGAACACGATCCTTATTAAGTCAAACTTACCATCTGGGGACACTAGTCCTGTGAAGAAAACAAGACAGCACGAGTATGGACACTCTTAATATGTAGTGCATCTTACTATACATGCACGGTTCTTATATACACTGTTATTTAGGTGATGTCATGTGAAATAGTGGACCATGTCCCTTTATAAAGACTTAGTGCATCCCAGGTGCATCCCTGCGCGCGTGTGCGCTGCCCTCCGCCGCTCCCCTAGGTGGCGCTGCTGTCTTAAGCGATGCATGTGCGTCTGGCATTTGCCACTCTGTACGCACGTGCGTCGCTGACGAGCGGCCCTTCCCCGGGGGGCGGTGGACGGCATCGCACATGCGCCGACAAGGGATTGCAGGTGAGATCGGGCGCCGCCGCATGTGCGTCATGACGTCGCCGCCGTGGGGTGCGCACGCGCGGTAGCATCGCACATGCGGCGGCGTGGGATTGCAGGTGTGATCTCATTTAGACACAAGAGTATAAAAGGTGAGGGTGTATGGATTGATAGCAGCCCCCTGAGGAAGCGTCTTAATCTGCGAAATGTACATTGGGGTAGAGGACTGACAGTGCTGAGTCACCACTTTACAAATGGGTAATACTTTGTTTGCTATGTCTGATTGTGCTTATTGGATTATATGTGCCTGGTGTTGATTTCTCTGTAATGGTTAACACCTCATGGTAATGTCATACTGTGTGGCTTGGACCACATGTTGATTAATTGATTATGTACAGTGATTGTGGACTTAATGTGGATCCATGCCCTATCCAGTGATTTGAATTGAACCAGACACAGATATTCATGTATGGTGAAGTGCATCTTATACAGTCTTTTATCTTGACTAGATATTATGGATTTTATTGGTCTATGGATTATACAAACCATTTAACTATTATATCCAGCACTTCAAACATAGCATCTGGGTGATTCATATCTTTGTTGCTCAGTATTGACAGGAGGAATAGACCTATGGAAGCCCTCCTAGTATGTTACACTAATTATTGTGAGCAGCGGAGATTCCGCCTGTAATTCTGTCCTTTGCATCTATGTGTGTTTTGTACACTGTGAAACACCTCATTTTTATCTTTATGTATGTTTTTATATTTTCTAATGTATGTGCAATAAAATTTGTTATATTGTAATGCGCAATTACTCCGGTGTTCTCTTTGTTTAAATATCTACTACCCTGGTACATTAGAATCTGGTCTAGCAAATAACTCTGAAGAGCAGGTCTCCAGATGGAGACTTTTGTGAGTAGCTGTCACAGAAGACCAAATCTAGTTGCACTTATACTGGCCTTCTGATAAGAGAGATAAATTAAGAAAGTGCTAAGCTGGAAATAGGATGACACTGTCAGATAGAGGAGGTGTTTGAAGATCAATATGATAGTGTGGTTGGTGTGCTCGATGTGAGACTATCCAATGGGGTTAAGGTGTAATTTCTTTGGGGAAGCTTTGGCTGTCATTATACAGATAATGTGTCAGTTCTTTGGGACACGCAGGAGCTGGATGTCACTAATCAGGGGGAGGCAATGGTTCTGCATGGGGATCATGACCCTCTTTCAGAGTTGAAAGTGGCTCTCAAGATCAGGAAGCTTGGGGACCACCTCACGGTTGCTAACTCTACTTGTTATTTTTTTCTGGATAGGTTATCAAAAAATCACGAGCAGACAATATTTTATATGGACACATTGAAAAATCATAATAAATCATTATTATTATTATATGTGATACATCTCTACAGGCCATAGTTCTAGTTCTGATATGAAGTCAAGAGATCATTCATTTGATTCATTTGTACAACTAATTGCAGTGTTTATTGAACTCACGTCTGAACGTTTCAGCCTCTCCAAGGATTTCCACAGCATTGGACTGCTGTGGAAAGCCTAGGCGGGGTGCAAATATCCATATGCGAGTTCATTTGAGACTGCAATTATCTGTACAAATGAGTGTTGGGATATGTTGACTTCATTACAGACTGATTATCCACGTGCACCATTTCCTGGTGGGAGTGCTGATGTTTTCTCTTGTACAGTTCTGATATGAAGCTGCATTCACTGTGAACTGTAAAATTATATTTACAGTCAAGATAATGTCAATAAGTGTCTTCAACTTGAAAATAATCACAGACGCCTACAATTTTTTTATTACAGATGGCAAAAAAGTCTACTTTTTTATGGACTGTCCTCGGATTACTGGATGGTTGTCAACCTTAGACCACTACTGTAGAGGATGGATAGTATCTGAAGGAATGAAAACACAGAAAAGTAGCAGAGCTGAGTAAAATAATAGAGCCCAGCAAAATGACAGTGCTGGGTGAGACACGTGACTCACTGGTAGCGATGTGGCAAAGCCCTGCGGAACAGGAGAGGTTGGCATGTCAAGAGACTCTCTGATAGCGATGTATCCGAATAGTAAAATTAGGTATGTTAAGGGGCTCAAGAAAGCAAAGTCTATATGGTGTAGCAAGCAGTGCCATGTATACCCATTAACTGAATACTTAGCCGTTACATCACCTAAATAGCCTATAATGTCTAGATTTCCATACTAACTCGATGTGTGCAGAAGTATCGAAGGTCTGGCCAAACCAAAAGGAGGACGGACAGTTCAACCTTGGGGCCAGGTCATGTGAGTCACAATACTTTTTACAATTTTTATAGATATATGTATCATTTATTTGTCTATTCTAATAGAAAATAGTAAACTAACTGATGATGGGCTTTGTAGATGGTTGTATATTCTTTTGAAGGTTCAAGAACTAAACATTAACCTGGTTATTCAGGCACCTGGAATTAATATCTGGATTTTCTACACACTTACAACAATCATCAGAGACTTTGTGAGGAAATATAGCGCTGTACAACACTTAATTAAACCCCCGTGACAGCTTTTTTATGGTGCTATGTAATTTAACATCTGCTGTAGCTTCACTAAAGTCTCACTCATAAATATTGCTTTCTTTTTTTACTTTGCAATCATAAAGACTTTTTTCTGCATTCAAGTAATGAAATAGTTTTTAAAGTATATCGTTACGAAGAGTAGAAACTATGGTTTGGGTAAGTTTGGTTAGTTTCTGATGACTTTTTTCTAATAAGCTGCCATGTGTTTCACATTTTCATAATTTAAGGTTGAAAGAAGACACAAGTCCCATTACTTAACATATAGATGTGCGTACTGACCATTTATATTTTATGTGACTTGCATTTGGTAATTTTCACCAGTTTTCTTCTCTACATGTGCTACCTCTAGATTTCGATTGTCTTTGAGCTGGTGGGTGAAGACTAGCTGATATGATGTCTTCCATACCCGTTCAATTCCCAATTCCCTATTGTAGGGAAATACGCTATAGTGTGCGGGTGAGCAATGTAGCTGTAAAATCAGCACTGGAGTGAGATAAAATACAAGAAAACTGCAGCATGATCTCTGTTCATCCTTTTCTTAAGGGGGCTTTACACGCTACGATATCATTTTTTATCGTCGGGGTCACGTCTTAATGACGCACATCCGGCGTCATTAACGGTATTGCAGCGTGTAACACTTACCAGCGACCTTAAACGTCCTCCAAAGTGGTGAAAATCGTTCACCATGGAGAGGCCGTCCTAAAACCAAAAATTGTTCATGGTTGTTTATAGATGTTGTTCCTCGTTCCTGCGGCAGCACACATCGCCGTGTGTGACACTGCAGGAGCGAGGAACCTCACCTTACCTGCGTCCCGCCCGCAATGAGGAAGGAAGAAGGTGGGAGGGATGTTCTTCCCGCTCATCTCCGCCCCTCCGCTTTGATTGGCCGGCCGCTTGGTGACGTCGTCGTGATGCCGAACGCACCACCCCCTTGAGGGAGGAATTGTTCGGCAGTCACAGCGACGCCACCGACCAGGTAAGTGCGTGTGACGCTGCCGTAGTGATAATGTTCGCTGCGGCAGCTATCACACAATATCGCATGCACGACGGGGACGGGTATTTTTGCGTACGATATCACTAGCAATTGCTAGAAATATCTTAGCGTGTAAAGACCACTTTAATCTGCTCCTCCATAGACTTCAATAGTCTGTAATGTGATCCATCAGTGTTATAGCAATTTATGTTTTTTTTACTTTAATAGAAGGGGGAAATGAAATAAAAGTTTATAAGAGGTATTTACACATGAGCATCCCTTGACATGACATGATCAGAGATACCAGAAATTATTCATGAAATGTCACCTGCTTAACCCAGCAGGAAGTACAGCGATTTCTCAAAAATGCAAATCATCAATGTTGAATGGCATACACCCCCCAGTACCGCAGGAATTAACTACCATGATAGTTTCTTTTAGTATTCAATGATATTATAATAACAAAGTCTGTTCCGCAGGACCAACACCATGCAAATGTAGCACCAATATTCAAAAAGGGGATAAAAATTGAGCCTCAAAATTTTAGTCTGGTAGGTTTAAAGGGAAACTGTCAGATCCTAAGTGCACAAAAAACTACAAGCAGTTCTGGGTGCATATCTAGAATCTCTCCCTAACTGACCCTGCATACATAAACAGATCTTAAGGAAAAGTACTTCTAAAGATCGTTAATGAGATGCTAATTAAGGCAGTGACTAGTTGTTAGAGCCTTGGCTAGACGGCCCACTTGGCATGTTAGCACAGCCCGGTGGGAGTGATATCCTGCATTACAATGTCCAGCATCATGGCAAAGCCGTACATGCATCTGGCTTTTTACCCGTTACCATTGAGCTCTTTTAATGCTGGGTGAATGCACCCTTGTTTCAAGGACACTCACTGCCAATGATTGAAAGTCTTCTGCACTTCTGTTTTGGCGCACTACTCCTCTCTGAAGCTGGGACACACACATTCAGCTTCTGAGTACATGGTTAGATGTGCGGGCAACTTCTGATTATGGGCAGTGAGCCGCATTGAAGCCAGGATCCCGGTGTCAAAGAAGCTGAAAGCTGACAGGTACAAAGCCAAATGGATGGCTTTGTATGGCATTGCCATGAACCTGGGCATTGTAATGCATGTTAGTATGACCTGACTAGCCATTGCCCTTGCGACTAGTCAATGCCCTCATTAGCATATCATCGACAAGCTTTAGAAATGTTTTTTCTAAGGATCTCTTTATGTATTCTAGTAAATGCTGGGACTGTTAGGCAGGGATTAACAATATACACCCAGAACTGCTAGCAGTTCTGAGTGAACTGGGACCTGACAGGTTCCCTTTGATCTTTTAGGGTATTCTAAGAAATGGTATCTTGAATTATCTCAGTAAAATAACCATATGACCCAACATTAACATGGGTTTACAAGGGATTGATCATGTCTACACATAAGTGGATCTTTTGAAATTTCGACAACTTAGAATTATTTTCTCCAAAAGTTTGATTTTCAATTAATACATTTGTGAATC
The DNA here is from genome assembly GCF_048569485.1 of Anomaloglossus baeobatrachus. Taxonomy (NCBI): domain Eukaryota; kingdom Metazoa; phylum Chordata; class Amphibia; order Anura; family Aromobatidae; genus Anomaloglossus; species Anomaloglossus baeobatrachus. The sequence goes on along the minus strand of NC_134357.1, from coordinate 279,876,551 downwards.
TCAATAAAGGAAACCTTATAATTGCTCAGAAAATACAGATAGCAGGCAGAAAAGACAGACAACTTTGCTGACCATAAGGGGTACTTTGAATGTTGCGACATCGCTAGCATTGGCTAGCGATGCCGAGCGCGATAGTACCCGCCCCGTCGCACATGCGATATCTTGTGATAGCTGCCGTAGCAAACATTATCGCTATGGCAGCTTCACACGCACTTATCTGCCCTGCGATGTCACTCTGGCCGGCGACCCGCCTCCTTTCTAAGGGGGCGGGTCGTGCGGCGTCACAGCGACTTCACGCGGCAGGCGGCCAATAAAAGTGGAGGGGCGGAGATGAGCGGGACGTAAACATCCCGCCCACCTCCTTCCTTCCGCATAGCCAGTGGAGGCAGGTAAGGAGATGTTCCTTGCTCCTGCGGCTTCACACACAGCGATGTGTGCTGCTGCAGGAACGAGGAACAACATCATATCTCCTATTGGTGCGACATTATGAAAATGACCAACGCTACACAGATCACCAATTTTCAACGCTTTTGCGATCATTTATCGGCGCACCTAGGCTTTACACGTTGAAATGTCATTACCGGCGCCAGATGTGCGCCACTTTCGATTTGACCCCGACGATATCACACTAGCGATGTTGGAGCATGCAAAGTACCCCTAAGAGTTTTTGCTTAGAAGAGAGAATGGAGCTCACAGTGTTCTACACATATTTCCCAAATGATTAAATGCTTTTTAATTATGTGATTCGTGCATATTTATTTACTGTGAATCAAAATTTGGGGAGAAATTTGGCGGACCTGGTGAATTTGAATTTTAGAAGTTTGCTCAACTTTGCTGTCTACCTCACATGTTTTTTGCATATCTGTTCTAGTGGTATTCATTTTAGCAGTCAAAATTAGTATCCATACACACTATACCAATACTGCCCTCTATTGACGCTGTTTGGCATTTTTTGTTCTTTTTTTTGGAATGGTTAAATAATTGTGTTAATGAACAACTTTATTAAAAGTCACACATTTATTTGTAACTGTTTACCTTAATTGTTCATGTTACAAACTATTGTTTTCTTGCACACCTACTTCAGTAGTCAAAGTAGTGATGTCAATAGTGGTGAACTGACCTTTTGATATTAACATGATTCTCTGGATATTAGAAAGCTTATAATTGTTTAGAAAATACATATAAGGGAGAGGAGAAAAACAGAATCCAGTTGACCATAACAGCTACATTTTACAGTTAAGAGAGAGAACCCTGCTGTTCAAAAGAGCTTACAATCTATAGGAGAGAGAGAGGGCCCTGTTGATCAAAAGAGCTTATGTGACGCCCCTGGACTATCAGGTCATCACAGGGTATTGCACAATCTGCCCTGCCATGCAATATCCACCTCCTTCTTGGTTATGGGTCCCCAACTATATGGTGTTGCCTACATCAGCTAATCAAAACCCTAGGTACACTCTGCACCATACCCACCAGACACACCAGTGGACGGCTTGAGTGGAATAGAGTCACCCACCTGGGGGGTTGGAGAGGGAGGTCAGGAGTGTCAGAAGAGAGTTGTAGTTTGGAATTGAAGGAAAGAGGAGGTCAGGAGCAGGGCTCCTAGATAGATATCTAGGTGGCAGACTGTGGTCTGGGCCTAGAGGAGCTGGACGCCCCGGTCGCAGGGGATCATGGCAAGGAGCACGGAACTGTCGAGTAGGACAGCTGGCGGCCTTGCACCATCACCGAACTGGGACTAAGGCACCACGGGGTACGTGGACTCTAGGTCAGGGATTAGCTTCAGGCAACCTGAAAACTTACCCGACAAGAATGGAGCCTTCAAGATCCGCTCTCCACCCACTCCAAAATCGGGATACTAGTGCAACGAGGGGGATAGTACTTTCCACTGAAAATGGTCCAGAAAATCCCAAGCGTGAACCCTGAGAGCAAGCTCCCACACTTAACCATAGTGGGGAGTGGGACTCGGCAAGTTCCATACTACCGGGACCAACAGAGAAGTAAACTTAGTGCCAGGAGGCAGGTCACGGATCACCAGGCAACACAATTGGGGACGGGACCCGAACTAGCTCCCCTCAGCGGCAGCGGTATCTAGAACTTTGGTTTATCCAGTTGTCGGTGTAAGCTTAATGGACTTAGTGAGTACGCAAGTGACCCCTTCACACCCAACGGCACTCCCTCACACCATCACTGAGCCCCGGGGTATCCCCCCTACCCGTGGAGGGTTACAACACCTGGCTTTCCCATTCCATCATCCCCGAGTACTCCCAACTGCAGTGGTGGTACTCCTAATTACCACATACCATGGGTGGTGTCACAAACTTTACGATTCCCTGTAAATACCCCCCTTCATTTGAGTGGCCGCATGACCCCCGGGTCTGGAGCCCTCGAGCCACCGCGGATCCGGATCCGAGCAGCCTGGCTGCTGACACAGGGGGCAGCACAATTACACTCTAGAGGAGAGAGAGGGCCTTGCTGATCAAAAGAGCTTACACTCTACAGGAAAGAGAGGACCCTACTGATCAAAAGAGCTTATACTGTACAGGAGAGAGAAAGTGAGGACCCTACTGACAGACAAAGCTTACCCTCTAAAACAGTAAGAGAGAGACTACTCTGCTGATCATAAGAGCTTACAGTCTTTGGAAGAGAGAGATGACCCTGCTGACAATTAGAGCATACACTCTACAGGTGAGAGAAGGGACAACACTGATCATAGGAGCTCACACCCTATAGGAGAGGATGTGAGGACTACGCTGACCATCAGAGCTTACGCTCTACAGGAGAGATGCATCTGGAGAAGGAGGTAGACCACCTCCAAAATGCATAGTGCCTGTATTTGTTATGTAATTATTTTAATAAAAACCTTTTTTAATAATTTGCCCTGGTTAACTCCTGATCTGTAGCGCAAGCCTGAGAGGCCCATTTGTTCTGATCTTGCATATTTTACAGAAGACAGGCACGTACTCAATGACTCTGGAGATGGAATATGACTGCAGCACAAACTGTGCTCAACTGGGAACCACTGATCTGTGATGATACAGTTATTGACTTCCAATATAATCTTTGATTCATATGATGTCAAAGCTACAAGGCATTATAGGGAAGCCTACACAGCAGTGCAAAACAACAATAGCCTGTTCTCTAATGCTTCAACAGTGTGATAAATTATGGCAGGCAAGTTTATTTTTTTTTTTGCTAACTGTGAATCAATATTCAAAGGGTTTGAATTTGTGTAAAACCACAAATTTTCCTCAGTCCTCTGTGGATCAATTTGCTTATCACTAGATGCCATCGGCGGAGGGCAATTGTGGCGCCCCTTAGGCTTCCGTTGCCACAGGTCATTGCACCCCATTCAGCGGTGTGATGCCCCATTCTGGGTGAGGAAGGGAGTGAACACCGGTTTCCCTGGTAAATCCACACTACACCCATTGCTAGGAACATACTGGGACCAGGGATAGTGGCAGAAAACCTCCCATGCTGCATGCTGGGAGGGGCCATAAGACCCATCACTGCTCCTATAGGGTAGATCAGAGCAACTGGGGAGGTGGGAGGAGCCACCAGAGAGCAGATAGAGAAAGGAAGGTCAAGTTAGTTTCAGTTTACCTCAGAGAGTGAGAGAGTGAGGAGCCAGCATGTAGCTGTGAAAGAGAAAGGAGCTCTGTGAGCTCAGAGTGTCCGCACAGAGAAAGCAACAGAAGATTGAGAGAGAGTGGGGAAGGAGGAGGAGGCCTGCTGGAGGCAGACAAGGAGGAGAAGAGAAAGGAAAGAAAGCTCCAAGTCAGTCAGGAGCTGAAAGGAAAGAAAGAGACGCTTCCTGGTGAAGATCCTGGGACTCAGAGGGTCCAGGTGACACCAAGCAGAGAACAGAAGGGGTCCCAGGGCCACGGGTAGCTGTAGAGCTGCGGTGGCCTGTTCCACAAGAACATCGGTGGAGGGATCCAGCTGCAACAGGGGACGGTCCCTAGAAACCGGAAGAGTGCAAAATCATCTCCAGACAGTAAAAACCGAGGCCCAGGGAATGTTGTAAACTCCCCGGGCCACAGCCCACAGCAGTACCTCTAGAAAAGGGATAATCAGCCGACAGGTGACTCCCCAGCCTGGAGGCTGTTGTGGAGGCCAAGCCAGGTTCAACCTACCAAGGCAAGGCTAAGGAAGACAGCTGAAGGCAGAGACACTTAAGAGAAGGGTACCGGCTTTTACTCTCAGAATCACCCACAAACGGCGGAGGTCCCTGACAGTGGTCCCAGCAGTCCAAGGGTCCCTGCAGGACTGTGACAAGAATTGTGAGTAAAGAACTTGAAACTGAACCCTTGAAGTTGCCTCTGTTATTTCATCTGCATAGACACTCACAAGCACCAACTGTACCCCGGGGCATTGCTCCACCTGTGGGGAGTAGTACCACCACTGCTGCCATATCATCCCCCGGAGGCCTCATACAGCAGCGGCGGCTTATTAGCCGCATACCACAGGTGGCGTCACGAACACAAACTTTCAATCACCAGCCATATTCTACTGACACCCACCAGGGCCACGGAGCTGGGCCCAGCCACCACTGACTACCACCGGACTAGTCCGCCCCGGCACCGGGTGTCCCATAGCCCTGGGGTGGGCGAGTCAACTTTGGCGTCACGAACAGGATTTCGTGCCCGGTCATTCCGGGTACTGTGCGCCTGAAGAATCGTGAAAAAGACTGTGTCATTGTGAAAACCGCCGCCATTACAGCTTGCAAAGCGCGGGAAGAAGGGGGGTGTGCCAGAAGAAAGGGCGCGAAGAGAAGCCCCGCCCCCTGGGTCTTGTCCAGAAAGAGAGCAAAGCGGTGCCCGCCATGGAAGGCGGAAGAAGAAGAAATGGCGCCTAGAAAAGCTGGCCGGCTGGCAGAACAAGTCTAAATGCCAGACCAGCAGAGAGAGAAAATGGCTCCTGTAAGCGGAGGCCAGGGGGAGCTCACCTGGATCAGGCCTGTGACCGCCGCTGCGCTGGAGGCTGAGGTCGGAAGGATGGCTGACGGGATGAAGAAGCAGAGCGGACGGGAGACAGCCGTGTGCGGGAAGGAGATGGTGCTGGCCATGAGGAGTCTGCAGATGTCAGTGCAGCGAGGCCTGTGTGGAGGTGCCGCCCACGACCATCCGGAGCCCACACCAGTGATGGTGATCCTGCTGCAGAACATCTCCAGCCTAGATCTGGGTGAGTCCCATGCTGCCCCTGCTGGCGCGAGAGCCCCAACCCCCGCTGCCATGCCCGCGGTCCCTGGAGAGACGCCCGGCACGGCGACGCCGATCCGGGCCGCAGCCACGCCAGGTGCGGCCCGCCAAGATTTCGCCGCCGGAGCGTCGCCCATCCACACCGCAGCAGCGACGTCAAGCCCGGCCCGTCCCCAGGCCGCAGCCACGCCAGGTGCGGCCCGTCAAGAATCGGTCACAGCAGCGACTCCAATACGGGCCGCCGCCATGCCAGCCGCGGCCCGCCAAGACCAGCAGACGCAGACTGTGCTGACCGCTGTCTACCTGCTGCCAGGTGGGGAGCCGGAGAAGAATCCCTACATGTAAATAAGTAAAAGTGAAAGTGAAGAAAAGAAGCTGAACTGTAAATAGCCCCTGTCTGCCCCTCATTCTTTGTGAAGATGTCCCTTTTGTGCTGCCCTAATGTGTTTTTCGAAGATGACACCCTACCCTGCCTTACTGCCCCGTGTACTTTTTGAAGAAGTCACCCCCCATGTTTATATGTACCGGGCCACGGAACTGGAATGTGGTCCCCGGTGTATGTGAATGTATAAATGTGTCCTGTGTAACCAGGCCACTGGACTTAGTGGCTGGTTTAGTTTTTGCACTTCTGTTGATTGAAAAAGAAACGGACTGCCAGGCTACTGGACTTGTTGTAGCCAGAAATGTAATTAGTTGCACCTGTTGTGCCCCCTACCAGAATTATGGGGGATGTGCCCAAACTGTGCAATAGACTGAAAGTGCACACTTAGATGTTTCTTTATAAGAAGTTTGCAACGTTCAAGTACCTATGCCTCCCATAAAGGGAAGAAAAGTTTTATTGTTTTATGTTATGCATAACAAAAATGTTTTTGCAGTTTCTCCCACATGTTTTGTTGGTTTTTTTTCAGCCCGAGGACGTGCTGGGATTCGCTGTGGGGGAGTGTGGCGCCCCTGAGGCTTCCGTTGCCACAGGTCATTGCACCCCATTCAGCGGTGTGATGCCCCATTCTGGGTGAGGAAGGGAGTGAACACCGGTCCCCTGGTAAATCCACACTACACCCATTGCTAGGAACATACTGGGACCAGGGATAGTGGCAGAAAACCTCCCATGCTGCATGCTGGGAGGGGCCGTAAGACCCATCCCTGCTCCTATAGGGTAGATCAGAGCAACTGGGGAGGTGGGAGGAGCCACCAGAGAGCAGATAGAGAAAGGAAGGTCAAGTTAGTTTCAGTTTACCTGAGAGTGTGAGGAGCCAGCATGTAGCTGTGAAAGAGAAAGGAGCTCTGTGAGCTCAGAGTGTCCGCACAGAGAAAGCAACAGAAGATTGAGAGAGAGTGGGGAAGGAGGAGGAGGCCTGCTGGAGGCAGACAAGGAGGAGAAGAGAAAGGAAAGAAAGCTCCAAGTCAGTCAGGAGCTGAAAGGAAACAAAGAGATGCTTCCTGGTGAAGATCCTGGGACTCAGAGGGTCCAGGTGACACCAAGCAGAGAACAGAAGGGGTCCCAGGGCCACGGGTAGCTGTAGAGCTGCGGTGGCCTGTTCCACAAGATCATCGGTGGAGGGATCCAGCTGCAACAGGGGACGGTCCATAGAAACCGGAAGAGTGCAAAATCATCTCCAGACAGTAAAAACCGAGGCCCAGGGAATGTTGTAAACTCCCCGGGCCACAGCCCACAGCAGTACCTCTAGAAAAGGGATAATCAGCCGACAGGTGACTCCCCAGCCTGGAGGCTGTTGTGGAGGCCAAGCCAGGTTCAACCTACCAAGGCAAGGCTAAGGAAGACAGCTGAAGGCAGAGACACTTAAGAGAAGGGTACCGGCTTTTACTCTCAGAATCACCCACAAACGGCAGAGGTCCCTGACAGTGGTCCCAGCAGTCCAAGGGTCCCTGCAGGACTGTGACAAGAATTGTGAGTAAAGAACTTGAAACTGTATCCTTGAAGTTGCCTCTGTTATTTCATCTGCATAGACACTCACAAGCACCAACTCTGCCCCGGGGCATTGCTTCACCTGTGGGGAGTAGTACCACCACTGCTGCCATATCATCCCCCGGAGGCCTCTGTCAGGGCCAGGCGGTCGGGCAGACCCAGGAGGTGGATTCACTGGTCCGAACTCTAAGATGGTGGTAAGGAGTCCGGTAGCTGAAGCACTATGGGCAGCAGAACAGTCCGTGCAAGTGAGTGTAACGGAGAAGTCCCTGGGACCACGGAGTCACAGATGGTAGTCCGGGTGACGTAGCTCAGGTTCGGAAGCCGAGATGAGGTCAGGCGGGGTCCGGAACCTTTGGAGCGAGATGACGGGTCACCGCAGGGATCCGAGATGGTACGGACTGTCAGATGGCAGACGGACAGCGTGCGGCGTTCGGGATTCAGCAGGACCGGATGCCGAGGCAGGATCAGCTCTAGAAGAGAGATACGTGAGTATGGCAAGGAGACACAAGGAGACCTGACTCCTAGCTTGGAAAACACGAAGATCAGGCCCCGCCCCCTTGGACAATAAACCCTTATATACCCTGTACCTGTTTGGCTTCATTTCCTGTTAATGGACGCTGGCCCTTTAAGAAAGGGTCAGTGACCGCGCGCGCGCCCTAATGCGCATGCGCGCCGCCCGGGTGCCAGAAGCCAGGGAAGGAAGCTGAGGGGAGGACGCAGGGGAGCCGGCCAGGGCCTGGGAAGCCGTCAGACGCCGGGATCGGAGGCCAGGGAACCTGGGAAGGACGGGCACCGGAGGCTGGAGAGCGGGGAGCGTGGCAGGTGAGCCGGGGAGCGGGGCAGAGGACCCGGGGAGCGGGGCAGAGGACCCGGGGAGGGGAGCCGAGGACCCGGGGAGCGTGACAGTACCCCCCCCACGCCCCCCTCCCCGCAACCGGGACATGAAGGCACGGATCAGAGGAGTGCCCACGTTCTCCCCGGGCTCCCAGGACCTATCCTCAGGACCATACCCCTCCCAGTCCACCAGGAAGAACTGTCGGCCTCGAACAGTCTTCATGGCCACGATATCTCTTACCGCATAGATGTCATCCTCGGCAATAGGAGGAGGAGCCGGACTGGCAGCAGAGGAGAAGGGACCAAGGAAAACCGGCTTGAGCAGAGAGACGTGGAAGGAGTTGGGAATCCGCATCGTGGCCGGAAGCCTCAGTTTGTAGGAGACCTCATTGATCTTGCTGAGGACCTTAAACGGCCCGATGTAGCGAGGACCCAGCTTGTAGGAAGGTATCTTCAATCGGATATACTGGGAAGCAAGCCAGACCAGGTCACCAGGAGAGAAACACGGAGGGTCCAGGCGCCTCTTGTCGGCGTGTTTCTTCATCCGCTGGGAAGCGCGCCCAAGGGACGCCTTGACAGAGTCCCAAATGGTAGCGAAGTCACGGGCTACAGTATCAGCAGCAGGGACATCCGAAGAAGGGGATACAGGCAACGGGATGGAGGGCTGAAGTCCGTAAACGACATGGAAGGGAGACTTGGAGGACGACTCACTGATGTGGTGGTTATGGGAGAATTCAGCCCAAGGCAGAAGCGTGGACCAGTCGTCGTGATGGGCGTTGACATAGTGACGTAAGAAGGAGGTCAAGATTTGATTGACCCTCTCCACTTGGCCATTAGACTGAGGATGGTAAGCAGAAGAAAAGTCCAGAGTCACTCCCAGATGTTTGCAGAGCGCCCTCCAGAAGCGGGAGGTGAACTGAGTTCCCCTGTCGGACACGATGTGGGATGGAAAGCCATGCAAGCGGAAGATGTGATGTATATAGGCTTCCGCGAGTTCCTGAGCAGAGGGCAGTCCGGCCATAGGGACGAAGTGAGCCATTTTGGAGAACCGGTCCACCACGACCCATATGACTGTGTGCCCGGAGGATAATGGCAAGTCCGTAATAAAGTCCATCGCTATGTGTTGCCATGGAACTGAGGGTATAGGCAGAGGCAGAAGACGGCCATATGGCAGGTGCTTGGGCGTCTTGTTCCTGGCACAAGAGGAGCAGGCAGAGACGAAAGCAGCGACGTCCGTGCGAAGGGATGGCCACCAGTAATGGCGTACAATCGCACCCCATGTTCTCTTCTGACCTGCATGACCGGCTGTTTTTGAGGCATGACCCCAGTGTAAGACTTTTTGCCTGTCGGTCTCAGAGACATAGGTCTTCCCGGGCGGTATCTGGGCCAGGGTGACAGGAGCCACCGGAATAATCTTGCTAGGAGAGATGATAGGTTGGGTACTCTCTTCCTCCTGCTCCATGGGCATGAGAGACCTAGACAGGGCATCAGCGCGTACATTCTTGTCCGCGGGTCGGAAATGGAGCTGGAAATCAAACCTGGCAAAGAATAAGGACCACCTGGCTTGCCATGGGTTCAGTCGCTGAGCGGACCGAAGGTATTCCAGGTTCTTGTGGTCCGTGTAGATAATCACGGGGTACACTGCTCCTTCCAGGAGGTAGCGCCACTCCTCCAGAGCCAGTTTGACCGCCAATAGTTCTCGGTCACCGATGGTGTAGTTGCGTTCAGGCGCTGAGAAGCTCTTGGAGAAAAAACCGCAAGTCACCATCTTCCCGGAGGAGGACTTCTGCATGAGCACTGCTCCGGCTCCTGAGGAGGAGGCATCCACCTCCAAGGTGAACTGGCGGTTTAACTCCGGTCGGTGGAGTACAGGAGAGGAGGCAAATGCTCGCTTCAGAGAGCAAAACGCGGCGTCGGCCGCAGGTGACCAGTCCTTTGGATTAGCCTCCTTCTTGGTCAAGGCGGAGAGAGGAGCAGTCAGGGCAGAGAAGTGAGGGATAAACTGGCGGTAGTAGTTGGCGAATCCCAGGAACCGTTGGATTGCCTTCAGTCCAGAAGGAGGAGGCCAGTTGAGAATGGAGGAGACCTTCTTTGGATCCATCTGTAGCCCTGTACCCGAGATGACGTATCCCAGGAAAGGGAGAGAAGACTGCTCAAAGACACACTTCTCATATTTGGCGTAGAGACGATTCTCTCTCAGTCTCTGTAGAACCAGCCGTACGTTCTCTCTGTGGGTCTGGAGGTCCGGAGAGAAGACAAGGATGTCATCCAGATAAACTACTACACAGATGTAGAGGAGGTCCCGGAAAATGTCGTTCACCAATTCTTGGAATACGGCAGGAGCGTTACACAGACCGAAGAGCATTACGCAGTATTCATAGTGCCCATCGCGAGTATTAAACGCGGTCTTCCATTCGTCCCCAGAACGGATACGAACTAGGTTGTAGGCACCCCGAAGATCCAGTTTGGTGAACACACGGGCTCCTCTGAGCCGGTCGAACAATTCGGGGATGAGCGGCAGGGGGTACTTGTTTTTTATGGTGATCTGATTCAAACCCCGGTAGTCAATGCATGGGCGTAGGTCACCCTCTTTCTTCTTAACGAAGAAGAAGCCTGCTCCCGCAGGAGAGGAGGATCTCCGGATGAATCCCTTTGCCAGGCTTTCTGTGATGTAGGTAGACATGGCCCTGGTTTCGGCTGGAGACAACGGATATATCCGTCCTCGAGGTGGTGTTGTTCCTGGGAGCAGGTCAATGGCGCAATCGTAGGGACGGTGTGGCGGAAGTACCTCAGACTCCTTCTTGTCAAAAACGTCTGCGAAGGACCAATAGGCCGAGGGTAGTTCCGGTAGGTTCTCTGGAACCGGAGGTCGTCGGATGGGTTGTATAGACTTCAGACACCTCTCATGACAGGCGGAGCCCCATCGGGTGATTTCGCCAGTGCCCCAGCTGACTGATGGTTCGTGTGTCCGCAACCAGGGAAGTCCCAGCAGGATTTGATGGGACATGTGTGGAAGGACGTAGAGAGCGATGTTCTCGGTGTGCAGGGCACTGATACGCAGTTCGACCGGCCTGGTGACCCAGGAGATGGTATCAGCGAGGGGTCTCCCATCCACAGAGGCAATCACTAGGGGCTTATCGAGTAGAGTAACAGGCAACTGGTACTTGTCCACCGTGGCCTGCTGGATGAAATTGCCTGCTGCTCCAGAGTCGAGGTATGCCTCAGCCGTGAAGCGCATCTCTCCCGCTGACACTTGCACGGTCCACATAACCGGGTCTGAGAGAGTCCCAGCACCTAGGGTGGCCTCTCCTACCAACCCTAGGCTTTGGAGTTTCCCGGCCTCTCTGGACAGGAGCGTAGCAGGTGTGTGTCCTCTCCGCAGTAAAAGCAGAGACCCTTGGCGAGCCGCTCTGCTCGACGTTGTTCAGACCGCCGTACTCGGTCAATCTGCATGGGCTCGTGGACGGGAATCCCAGCTGTTGATGACTGAGGTACGGAGGGCTTCCGTGGAGGAGAGGAATGCCGTACCGGACGTCTCTCACGAGATAGCTCTTTGGAGCGCTCCTGAAAACGAATGTCCACTCGAGTTGCTAGGGCAATCAGGGCATCTAGGGTTGAGGGCACGTCACGACCCGCCAACTCGTCTTTGATGCGACTCGAGAGTCCTTCCCAGAAGGCGGCTGTTAGGGCCTCATTATTCCACCCGAGTTCTGAAGCCAAAGTGCGGAAACGGATGGCATATTGGCCTACCGTCAGTGTTCCTTGACGTAAGCGGAGAAGGGATGAAGCAGACGCAGAGGCGCGTCCCGGCTCGTCGAAGGTGCTGCGAAAGGCCTGCAGGAACTCTTGAAGGTCCTTGGTCATAGGGTCCTCCTTCTCCCACAAGGGATTCATCCACGCCAGTGCCTCGCCCTCTAGGTGAGACATGATGAAGGCGACCTTGGTTTGGTCGGAGGCAAACAAATGTGGCAGCTGCGTGAAATGAAGGGAGCATTGGTTTATGAAGCCCCTGCAGGTCTTGGGATCTCCGGCATAACGAGGTGGTGAAGCCAAACGGAGTCGGGAAGCATCCGAAGAGGCTGCCACGGGTGCGGGAGCCGTGGATTGACTAGTGGAGGCCCGGAATGTTGAAGGCGTAACTGCCGCTTGTAACGTGTACAGGCGGGTGTCCACGGAAGTCATAAAGTCCAACATGCGGGTCTGGACTTCACGCTGGCGTTGGAGTTCCTCTTGCAAGGCCGCTAGTGCTGCAGCGGGATCCATGGCCTGATCTTACTGTCAGGGCCAGGCGGTCGGGCAGACCCAGGAGGTGGATCCACTGGTCCGAACTCTAAGATGGTGGTAAGGAGTCCGGTAGCTGAAGCACTATGGGCAGCAGAACAGTCCGTGCAAGTGAGTGTAACGGAGAAGTCCCTGGGACCACGGAGTCACAGATGGTAGTCCGGGTGACGTAGCTCAGGTTCGGAAGCCGAGATGAGGTCAGGCGGGGTCCGGAACCTTTGGAGCGAGATGACGGGTCACCGCAGGGATCCGAGATGGTACGGACTGTCAGATGGCAGACGGACAGCGTGCGGGGTTCGGGATTCAGCAGGACCGGATGCCGAGGCAGGATCAGCTCTAGAAGAGAGATACGTGAGTATGGCAAGGAGACACAAGGAGACCTGACTCCTAGCTTGGAAAACACGAAGATCAGGCCCCGCCCCCTTGGACAATAAACCCTTATATACCCTGTACCTGTTTAGCTTCATTTCCTGTTAATGGACGCTGGCCCTTTAAGAAAGGGTCAGTGACCGCGCGCGCGCCCTAATGCGCATGCGCGCCGCCCGGGTGCCAGAAGCCAGGGAAGGAAGCTGAGGGGAGGACGCAGGGGAGCCGGCCAGGGCCTGGGAAGCCGTCAGACACCGGGATCGGAGGCCAGGGAACCTGGGAAGGACGGGCACCGGAGGCTGGAGAGCGGGGAGTGTGGCAGGTGAGCCGGGGAGCGGGGCAGAGGACCCGGGGAGCGGGGCAGAGGACCCGGGGAGGGGAGCCGAGGACCCGGGGAGCGTGACAGCCTCATACAGCAGCGGCGGCTTATTAGCCGCATACCACAGGTGGCGTCACGAACACAAACTTTAAATCACCAGCCATATTCTACTGACACCCACCAGGGCCACGGAGCCGGGCCCAGCCACCACTGACTACCACCGGACTAGTCCGGCCCGGCACCGGGTGTCCCATAGCCCTGGGGTGGGCAAGTCACAATCATAGAAGGTGATGATTGTTAATGAGGAAGAGCGCAGCTGACGTTTGACCAAAAGATCTTTCAAGGGCAGATATTCTTCTTAATTTTAGAACCAATTGAGCATAAATGACCAATGGTGAAGGATTCTTAACAACTGAAAGTTATGGTCATAACCATTGTGGTGAAAAGTCCTAATTGTGGGCATCTTGGAATTAGAATTTATTTCCATTTTGCTGACTGAGGAATCTTTTGCAGTGCTCAAGCTTTTCAGGAGGAAAATAAACCATAGACCTCCTGGTTCAAACAAACTAGGATTTACGGTGGCTCAGTGGTTAGCACTGCAGTCTTGCAGCACTGGGGTCCTATATACAAATACCACCAAAGACAACATATGCAAGGAGTTTGTATGTTCTCCCCGTGTTTGCGTGGATGTTATCTGGTTTCCTCCCACACTCCAAAAACATAGATAGGGACCTTAGATTGTGAGCCCCAATCGGGACAGTGCTACCAATGTATGTAAAGCTGCGGAATTAATAGCGCTATATAAATGAATAAATATTATTATACATTATGATCATTCATGGATCTCATCAGTACCTGAAAAAGCATTACCTGGTCATGTGGAAAAGCAAGCTGGCCAGCATTATGATCAATGCTTAAGCTGTCCTCCTACCCTATCTCCTTGTGTTATCTTTCTGGTAGCCAGGTCGAATGTTCAAAGCCAAATTCATTTGTCATTGTTATCATCACCATCATCCTTATACTGTATATATCCTTTCCTCTTCTTCCATTGCATCTTCAGTTAGCCTTATGTCTTATGTGGTCATCTCTAAGCTAATTTACCATACTCTAACGTAGAATGAGGAGACTGTAAATCTAATTTTAATGTTTCTCTGAAGTATGTAATGTACACATAAAGCTTTACAGCACGCACATTATGTATACTCTTTGTAGCACACAGACCTAAAACACTACTGCATGTGCCATACATACATACTGTAATGCAAATGTAGCACCAAGGGATATGGGGTACTCGGTTCCGAGAAGTGTCTCTACGGGGAATGTCACGATGGTGGCTGTTACCTGATTCCGAGGCCTGGGCCCTTTTTGTAATGGGGAATATTTACAGGGGAGCTCTCTCTTTGCTACTGAGTCTTCGGATTCTTTAGGGTCAGCAAGGTCCTTGATGGTGCCCTTTGCTGTGCAGGTGTTAACAGGTCGGCTTGAAGCTCTTTCCTGTCTTAGGGTCCTCTACCCCGTTAGTGCTTAGTTATGGGAGTACTCCACCATACTCCACCAGCAACTACCTTTCCTGGGTACTAGGTCACCGTTAACCTCAGTCAGAATGCTCCTCAGTCAACTCTGAACTCTGACTTAGTTAGACTGACTACTGAATGCTCTGTTTCATTGCAGTCTCCATTCTGACTTCCTGTGATCCCTACTACTCTCCACAGTCTGCCCCTTCCATCTGGTTAACTAGTGGACTGAAGTGGCTTCACCTCTAGGCAGCCATCCATGGTCCCACCTTACCTAGGTACCATTGTATGGGGGATTGTTTGGGAAAAGTGGGATTACCTGGGTTTTTGTTGGCATCGGCATTGGGGTTCTGGGTCCCTAAGGGGGTAGGTCCGCAATCCTGGCGGGGATGCAGAACCTTGTAGCACCCTAATGGTCTCAGTGGCACTACACAAGTCACTATTTATGGATAGTAAGATGGAAGAGTAGTCAGGAAAGCTGGAACCTGGTAACAGGAGGACATGTATAGATACAAGGAGAATTCAGGCCAGGCATAGTCAGGTCACAATCCCGTGTTAATATTCTAGGAAGACACGTAATAACTTCATTGAGAAAACTGAGACGTAGTCAGATAACAGAGAGGGGTCAAAAGCCAAGAAGTCACGACAGGAAAAGGGAGCAGGAAACAAGAAGTCAAACAACAGTTCGGGGTCAGAAAAGAAAGATCAGAACAAAGTAAAGACACAGGCCAACAGCACAACTACAAAACCTTTAATGTACGACTGTCAAGTTTCTGGGGGGAGCATGCTCAGTAAAGAAACAGGGCAGTTACCAGCAATATGAAACACCTGAGCACACACCTCCAAGAACCAGAATGGAATCCCTCGCAGTCAATCAACCTGCCAGCTCAGCAGTACAGAAAACACAGGAGATCATCTCCTAGTGCAAGATGCTCTGCACAGAGGAATTGTGGCATATACTCAGCTCTTCTGTATATTTACATTGTTTTCTGCTTTATATGCGACATGCACAAACACAAAATCTACACACACAGCTCATCTACATCAACCCACATACAGTTCAGCTACATCAACACACATATCCCAGCTAGAATGCATGGAATTCAGGTACAACACACAGCTCAGTTATGTCACAAATACAGCTCAGCTACAGCACACCTTCACACACATTGCCACATATTTCCTTGCAGGTTTGTAACTGATCATCACATGATCAGCTAATCAGAACCTGCAGCATCTGTGCAGCTTTAAGTACAGACACTTGTAGATTCATCTCCTGCACTGCAAGAATTAGATAGAGTAATTACGGCAGAGGAAAATAATACATGGCTGTTGTATATTCACATCATCATACAATAGAGGAATTGCAGGATATAAGGAGTATAATACTTTAAGGACAAGTCGAAAAACTGATATGTTAAAAAAGAGTAAAGGACTTACCAAAAAGTCTGTAATATGCATATAAAATATTTGTACTTTATTAGAGTCCAAAAAAATTGTGATAATTGTATATTCTCTCAGTGATTATTAGATAGATCATAGCTGTTCTTTCAGTGATAATTAATGTGCTGTGTCAATATTTACTTTTATCAAGGGACAAAACCTCCAGACTATAAAACGCACATACTTTGCAGCAAGAAAAAAAACTTGCTAAAAAGAGCGTCTTATATTCTTAAAAATATGATGCTCATTGCCAGGCAAAGAACGGCCTCTAGAATTTACAGGCATAGAATAGTATGACTGAGCCATTCCTGAGTTGTGACATTGCAACCCGATGGGATTAAACACCGCATATGTTGAACCCCCTTTATGAACAATTTACAGTGTTTACTGATTATATCATGAAGCAGTGACACTGGATATTTGTCAACATTTGCGAAATGCGTTGGTTGTTTTTTGATTGAGCCACTTTTATTATTGACTATTTATGTCTATTACTAATCACTTTTATTGTGAGTTGATTATTTGCTGACATCTCTATAGTGACTCCTCAGTGTATGTAATAATACCAGGTTGATGTGCAGAGGTTACCACTCCGCCATGGCAGTGACAAAAGGAAAGGAAAAGGTCCATTATGCCAGGGTGCACTTAGCTAACGAAAGGAAAACACTTTTCAGCTCACCCGTATATGGCTTATGATTAACCCCTTCAGCCCCCGGGCACTTTCTGTTTTTGCGTTTTTGTTTTTTGCTCCTTTTCTTCCAAGAGCTGTAACTTTTTTATTTTTCTGTCAATCTTGCCATATGAGTGCTTTTTTTTTGCGGGACGAGTTGTACTTTTAAATGAAATCATAGGTTTTACCATATATTGTACTGGAAAACAGCAAAAAAATTCCAAGTGTGGAAAAACTGCAAAAAAAGTGTGATCGCAGAATAGTTTTTGGGATGTTTTATTCACTGTGTTCACTATATGATAAAACTGATGTATCTATGTGATGCCTCAGGTTGGTGCGAGTTTGTAGACACCAAACATGTATAGGTTTACTTGTATCTAAGGAGTTAAAAAAAATTCACAAGATTGTCCAATAAAAGTGGCGCACGTTTCGCGCCATTTTCCGAAACACGTAGCGTTCTTATTTTTTGGGATCTATGGCTCAGTGATAGCTTATTTTTTTGCGTCTCGAGCTGACGTTTATAATGGTACCATTTTTACGCAGATGCTACGTTGTGATCGCCTGTTATTGCATTTTGCGTAAAACTTGCGGCGACCAAAAAACGTAATTTTGGCGTTTGGAATTTTTTTTGCCACTACGCCCTTTACCAATCAGATTAATTGATTTTATATTTTGATAGATCGTGCATTTCTGAACGCGGCGATACCAAATATGTGCATATTTATTTATTTTTTAACCCTTTAATTTTCAATGGGGTGAAAGGGGGGTGATTTGAACTTTTAGGTTTTTTTTGTTTTTTTTTATTTTTTAAAACTTTTTTTACTTTTTTTTTTTTATTTTACTAGTCCCCCTAGGGGGCTATAGTGATCAGCACTCCGATCGCTATTATCTATCTGCTGATCACAGCAATACAGCTGTAAACACCAGATTCAGTCACTTTGTTTTTCCCTCTGCTCTCGGCCGAGGGAAAACGAAAGTGAAACATCATAGCTGCAGGCGTCATCACATAACCCTGTGCTACGATGGCAACCACCGATAGTCACGTGATAACGCACGTGACTTCCGGTGGGGGCGGCGGTAAGTAAAAAACATGGTCGCGCGCATTTAAATCTTGCTGCCAGACTTTGGCAGCAAGATTTAAGGGGTTAATGGCCGCGGGTGGAAGCGATTCCACCCGCGGCTAGCAGGCACACATATCAGCTGTTGAAAACAGCTGATATGTGTGCCGACCGCCGCCGCCTGCCCGCGGCAGGGGGCGTGGCTTAACAGGACACGATCCTTGACGGATAGATCCGTCCAAGGTCGTGAAGGGGTTAAGGATGGTTTTTATCTGCTCTGTCCGAAACGCGTCAAGCCAAATGACGTATCCCTTGGAATTTTTTGTACTATGACCTTTTATATGATATTATAAAGTTTCTGAATTTTACTTTTTGGAATCAGTGCTGGGTCCCACCCTTTTGTTCCTACTGCACTTAGTTAAACTCTGCTTCTTGGTGATGGGATGTACTGTGGTGTTCTCCAATTAATCCAGGAAACAGGATGGACACAGGAAAGCCAGTGCTTATTGAGGGTGGAGCTTATAAATGTCACGTGAGCCCCAGGAGCATGAGTTCTGACATTGATGGAACCGCGTTGGCATCAGAGGTGCATCTAAGCTGTTTTATATTTATGGGGCAAATATGGGGTTGTCCAAGTAGTGGACAATCCCTTTAAGGTGTAAGTTATGGCCGGGCATAGATAAAGTGAAGATATTATGCCATTTTTTATACATTTGTGCCTGTATATATAGGTTACAGAAAAGGAAAAAAAGATTAAACTATACATTTTTTAGTTTTTAACCCAGCAATTCTTATAGTTGAGTATTGAGTGAAACAACTAGGGAAATGTCATTCCTTTAATGTGCTTTACTTTACAGAGTCAGCATTCCAGGGCAGCATATGTCAGTTCATCTGGGGAATTTAAAACTTACTGGAGAAGCACAATCCACTTAGTCTTCAGATAATAGTATAGCCAAATTAGAAATATCTTGTAGGTAGCAAGACATCCGGAGTAGATTTAAAGGCCTGTTTTATGTTGTTTTACGGGAGTTATGTGCAAGGCCTAATTAACATCTACAAGTAATTAGAGAAGATTCAGCATTTACTGTTTCACCAATGACAGCGCTGTTCATATCACTCCATAACAAGTCCATTATTTAATGTGCTAGCTGCTGATACTCTTAGATCCTCAGGCAAGACATAGCAGAGGGTCACGCTGGTACTTATTTTACACTGTTCTCTACATACAAAGAAGGCTGGAAAAAGAATTTGATTTAATTTTTATCTTAAGAAAAATGATAGAATAAATTGGAAAAAGGATTTGATCTTGCAATCATCAGATTTCTTGTAATCAAGATTAATTGAAACATTTTGCATTCGCTTGTGGTTGATGACATCAATTATTTATTTCATGCCTCTTTAATCAAAGAGAAAAAAATACGTAATCCTTAAGAATATTGACTAGAGAGTGCTATTATGAAAGTTATTATACTGATTTCCCAATCACAACATTTTGTAAAGTCTGTTCTTCAAGAAATCAGAGTTCAGCTACATGGTAAGGAAGCTGGAGATTATTGCTTAACCCCTTAACGACCCATGAGAACTGGGTACATCATGGATCATGTGCGGTTAATCCCCGCCCCCTGCTGTGGGCAGGCCGCGGCAATCCGGGCACATATCAGCTGTTTTCAACAGCTGATATGTGTGCCTGCTAGTCGTGGGTGGAATCGCTTCCATCCGTGACTATTAACCCCTTACATCTCACTGCCAAAATCTGGCAAAGAGATGCATATGCACGCCGCCATTATGCTGACTTACCCTGCCCCCATCGGAAGTCACGTGACATGATCCCGTGACTTCCGGTACTTGCCATGGTAGTACTGCAGCTAACGCCTGCAGCTAACATGAGTCATTTACTCTCAATGCCGGAATACTGCTGGCATTGAAAGTAAAGCACCAAATCTGCAGATCTCAGCTCTGTAGCTGTGATCTGGAGATATGGCAGAGCGATCAGATTGCTGATCACTATAGTCCCCTAGGGGGAATAGTACAATAAAAAAAAAGTTAAAAAAAAGTTTTAAAAAATAACAAAAATAAAAAAACCTAAAACTTCAAATCACCCTCCTTTCACCCCATTAAAAATTAAAGGGTTAAAGAAATAAAAAATATACACATATTTGGTATCGTTGTGTTCTAAAATGCCCGATCTATCAAAATATAAAATCAATTAATTTGATTGGTAAATGGCATAGCAGCAAAAAAATTCCAAACGCCAAAATTACGTTTTTTGGTCGCCGCAGATTTTGCGCAAAATGCAATAACAGGCGATCAAAACGTAGCATCTGCGCAAAAATGGTACCGTTAAAAACGTCAGCTCGAGATGCAAAAAATAAGCTAAATTAACTGTAGGTGAGGTAACACATAGGTTAGGGACCCCAAAAATAGAGATTACCTTGGTGTTTAGTTTTGGGGCTCCTTTGCATTGACAAATACAATGGCTAAACATCTCTCATTCCTATTATTCATAGCAGTTATGCATATTCTATTTTCATGTTTTTCACTTTTTTAAGATAGTCCATTGTATTTTTCATTCTAGTATTCCCATAGCAGTTCTGCTTTTCATTATTCCCCTATACAATGATACTGGTGTGCAACTCTTTATCCTATTGCAAAAAATAAGCCGTTACTGAGCCATAGATCAAGAAAAATGAGAACGCTACGGGTTTTGGAAAATGCCACTTTTTTGGACAAGCTTGTGAATTTTTAACCCCTTAGATACAAGTAAACCTATTCATGTTTGGTGTCTACAAACTTGCACCGACCTCAGGCATCACAAAAACACATCAGTTTTACCATATAGTGAACACGATGAATAAAATATCCCACAAACTATTGCGCGATCACACTTTTTTTGCAATTTTTCCGCACTTGGAATTTTTTTGCCGTTTTCCACTACACTGTGTGGTAAAACGTATGGTTCCATTTAAAACTACAATTCTTCTCGCAAAAAAACAAGCCGTTATATGGCAAGATTGACAAAAAAATAAAAAAGTTACAGCTCTTGGAAGAAAGAGAGGGAAACCCCTCCCAGAAAAATGCAAAATGCCCGGGAGCTGAAGGGGTTAAATGTCAGAGCTTGTGGTGAAAAAATAAATGACTATGTAGTGTAACCTATTTTTGTCTAGTGATAATCCATAAGAAAACATTTGCATCATAGGTCAATAATAGATTTGAGTGAGCCTGAAAAGTAAAGTTCAGTGTTAGTACTGAGCATGGACTTTACAAAAAAAAACAGTGTTTGAGTTTGGAGTTCGAGTTCTGCATGTATGCTAACCACTCGAGCGAGCATCTCTGTGCTCAGGAACGCTTAGTGCTCGGCCCAGCGCAGGCTACTCGCATGGGGGGGGGGGGATAAAATCAGCAGGATCTGATGTAGTGTACACCAAACAAAAGAAATGGAAAAACCCTGCCCATTGTCCTCCGGAAGTGCTTTGTCTATGGCTGGCTGTATGTGAGTAGAGACCCAAACTGCCTAATCAGTGACTTCCATTATGGTTCAGGTCAAGTTCGGGTAGAGAACAGAATATTATCTATACCGGAGATCAAAACTAGAGAACAACGTATGATCATTTGCTTTTGTCAGAAATAATGTAATCCACACTGATTAATATTTCAAGGTTAACAACAATGAGGTAGCACAGAGAAAGATTATAACTAAATTTTCTGAAGGTAACAACAGTCACCAATCAGTAAGACATGTACAGGCCTTTGCTAAGGGGTACTTTGCACACTACGACATCGCAAGCCGATGCTGCGATGCCGAGCGCAATAGTCTCCGCCCCTGTCGCAGCAGCGATATCATTGTGATAGCTGCCGTAGCGAATATTATCGCTACGGCTGCTTCACATACACTCACCTGCCGTGCGACGTCGCTCTGGCCGGCGAACCGCCTCCTTATTAAGGGGGCGGTTCGTGCGGCGTCACTGCGATGTCACACGGCAGGCGGCCAATAGGAGCGGAGGGGCGGAGATGAGCGGGATGTAAACATCCCGCCCACCTTCTTCCTTCCGCATTGCAGCCGGGACGCAGGAAGGAGATGTTCCTCGCTCCTGCGGCTTCACACACAGCGATGTGTGCTGCCGCTGGAGCGAGGAACAACATCGGACTGTCGCGTCAGTGTAATTATGGAATTCACCAACGCTACACCGATGATACGATTACGACGCTTTTGCGCTCGTTAATCGTATCATCTAGGATTTACACACTACGATGTCGAGAGCGACGCAGGAAGTGCGTTACTTTCGACATGACCCCACCGACATTGCACCTGCGATGTCGTAGTGTGCAAAGTACCCCTTAGAATGACTTTAGCACATCTGTGGCCACAGGACATCACTAGTCTCTCACACGGCTCTGGTGTAAGTTTGGTCCACTCTTCTTCCAGAAGCTCCCACAGCTCTTTGACTATTGTAGGTTTATTGACCATAACGTTGTCACGGAGGATTTTCCAGAGGTTTTCTATTGGGTTTATATCAGGATTCTGAGCTGGCCATTTCATTGTTTCAATGTTTTCTGTTTCAAGGAACTGCTTTTCCTGTTTTGTTGTGTGACAGGGGCATTGTCCTGCATGAAAATTGCTGGCTGATAGAGTGATGAACGCAAGTAAGGCTCCATGTGTTGTTGAAGAAGGCTCTAATACACATTTGCATTCACTCTGCCATGTAGCTGTATGAGAGGTCCAGCTACTGCTGCAGAAAACATTCCCCAAACCATGACAATTCCTCCACAACCTTTCACTGACTTCTGAACACACTTTGGTTTTAGTCTTTCCCCAGTTTGTAGATGAACATAATGTTTCCCAACAGACCCAAATAAATTAAATATGCTTTCATCACTAAAATGAACAGTGGACCACTTTTCCTCTATCCACACTGGCTGTTACTTTGTTAAATGCCGCTGTCAATCTCTGAAAACAGCATTTAAGATCTGCTGGCAGGGCGACATATCATTCCACGTGCCCATCTGCTGAAGATCTCTGTGCCTGTCACTACTCTTCTCATGTGAAGGCCAATATTTATATAGCATTCACAGAAGATCGTGATTTTCACTATTTTTTATAGGACCAATTTTATTCAATGCACCAGTACTGATGTCCGAAGTCAGTGAAAAAAATTGCAACATACTGCGATTTCACTCTGAAATTGGATATCACTTACCAATTCAAGTCTATGACTTCATGGAAAACATTGGACTGCACTCGGATGTCATCCGAGTGTAGTCCTCTTTGTGTGGACTCTTGGGGGCACTTTGCACGCTGCGACATCGCAGGCCGATGCTGCAATGCCGAGCGTGATAGTCCCCGCCCTGTCGCAGCTGCGATATCCTTGTGATAACTGCCGTAGCGAACATTATCGCTACGGCAGCTTCCCATGGACTCACCTGCCCTGCGACCATCGCTCTGGCCGGTGACCCGCCTCCTTATTAAGGGGGCGGGTCGTATGGCATCACTGCGACGTCACACGGCAAGCGGCCAATAGGAGCGGAGGGGCGGAGATGAGCGGGATGTAAACATCCCGCCCACCTCCTTCCTTCCGCATATCCTACGGAAGCCGCAGTGATGCCGGTAGGAGATGTTCCTCGCTCCTGCGGCTTCACACACAGCGATGTGTGCTGCCGCAGGAACGAGGAACAACATCGGACCGTCACGTCAGCGTAATCATGGATTACGCCGACGCTGCACCGATGATATGATTACGACGCTTTTGCGCTCGTTTATCGTATCATCGAGCCTTTACACACTACGATGTCGCATGCGATGCCGGAAGTGCGTCATTTTCAATTTGACCCCACCGACATCGTACCTGCGATGTCGTAGTGTGCAAAGCCCGCCTTAGAATGGAAAGGATGGAGGCATTGTGTTCTCAATCTTCTCACAGTATGCTCTGATTCTCTCATTCGAGCACACCTGATCACACTAAGCTGACACTTAGACCAAACCTTGATCAGAGTTTGATTAAAGTGTCACTAGTACAATTGAGACGATTCTCTTGCCCTTAAAGGTAAGTGAAGCAGCAGCCAAAAAAAAAAGAGTTTAGGGTGTAAAAAAAGAGAGACAAAATCCCGTAATCCCAATGTATTATTCCCTCTCTAAAAATCATTTGCAAGGTCCCATCTAGATTTTGGGATTCAGTTTTGAGCTCCACATTTTAAAAAGGATATTGGAAGTGTAAAGTGGATTCAAAGACAGGAAAGCAGATTAATTAATGTTATGAAAATCCTTGTTGTGCTTGTTTAGCTTAGAAAATAGGAAATGTCAGAGGTGATCTTATTTATATGTATAGATAAATGAGCAATCAATACAAAGGACTGTCACACTGAGGTTAAAATTGGATACACAAACCTTACACTGATGCATTTTTTTTCATGTACATGTTTAAACATGGACATGTAAATGAGGCCTTACCTCCTGTGTCTAGTTCAATGTGAAAAATTTGGTGAAAGACCCTCATTAACAGTGTATAGTGAAATCTTTGCCTTGTAGAAGTTGGTGGCTGCAGCGGCGTTTAATGGATGCTGTCTGCTGATTCCCTAATGGAAGCCAGGTGTCATGCCCTCGGTCGCGGGGTCGGTCTTCCCTGGGCAGGGAGACAGATATTCTCCTCGCACCCCCATTCCTGCCTTTGGGCCAGCTGCTGCTGCTGGCTCCGTCGCTGCTGCTCAGCATGTCACTCACCCTGACCGCTGTGCTGAGCGTTCCTCTGCCTCCTTCTCCCAAAACATGCGTTCTCTGAGCAGGCCCTATGGGAATGTGTTTAGGCAGCGCACACCATACTCTGCTATGTTTTAAAGAAGCAGTACACCTGTCTCTTGCTATGTTGATTCTGATTGCAGGATTGCTGTTTGCTTATAAGGCACCTTTCCATATGGGTGGTGCCTGGGCAACATGCTCATTCCTTTAGAACGTTGCTAAGGTTCAGGCCCTTTACTGCAGCACTTTGTGCTCACTGACTGTGCTGTTCAAGATACTTACTTCTTTGTCTTCACAGAATCTAATGCAGCCGATCCTTCATTCTGTCACGCTCCCCGGGTCCTCACCCCCGCTCCCCGGCTCACCTGCCACGCTGCCCGCTCCTCAGCCCCCGGATTCCGTCCGTCCCAGGCCCCCGGGTCCCCGATCCCGGCGCCCGACGGCTTCCCAGGACCTGGCCGGCTCCCCTGCGTCCTCCCCTCAGCCTCCTTCCCTGGCTTCTGGCACCCGGGCGGCGCGCATGCGCGTTAGGGCGCGCGCGCGGTCACTGACCCTTTCTTAAAGGGTCAGCGTCCATTAACAGGAAATGAGGTGGAACAGGTACTGGGTATAAAGGGGGTTAGTGTCCAAGGGGGCGGGGCCTGATCTTCGTGTTCCCTGAGCTAGGAGTCAGGTCTCCTGGTGTTTATGTGCCTGTACTCACCTATCTCTCTTTGTAGAGCCGTACCTGCCTCGCCATCCCGTCTGCCGTATCCTGAACCCCGCACACTGTCCGTCTGCCATCTGACAGTCCGTACCATCTCGGATCCCTGCGGTGACCCGTCATCTCGCTCCTGAGGTTCCGGACCCCGCCTGATATCATCTCGGCTTCCGAACCTGAGCTACGTCACCAGGACTACCATCTGTGACACCGTGGTCCCAGGGACTCCTCCGCTGCCTTCACTTGCACGGACTGTTCTGCTGCCCATCAGTGCTTCAGCTGCCGGACTCCCTACCACCATCTTAAGAGTTCGGTCCAGTGGATCCACCTCCTGGGTCGGCCCGACCGCCCGGCCGTGACAGTAAGATCAGGCCATGGATCCCGCTGCAGCACTAGCGGCCTTGCAAGAGGAACTCCGACGTCAGCATGAAGTCCAGACCCGCATGTTGCAATTTATGACCTCCGTGGACACCCGCCTGTACACGTTACAAGCATCAATGACGCCTGCGGCACCCAGGTCCCCAGCTATGCAAGCCATGGCTCCCGCACCAGTGGCAGCCTCTTCAGATGCTTCCCGTCTCCGTTTGGCGTCACCACCTCGTTATGCTGGAGATCCCAAGACCTGCAGGGGCTTCATAAACCAGTGTTCCCTTCATTTCACGCAGCTGCCACATCTGTTCGCCTCTGACCAAGCCAAGGTCGCCTTTATAATGTCTCATCTGGAGGGCGAGGCGCTGGCGTGGATGAACCCCTTGTGGGAGAAGGAGGACCCCATGACCAAGAACCTTCAAGAGTTCCTGCAGGCCTTTCGCAGCACCTTCGACGAGCCGGGACGCGCCTCTGCGTCTGCTTCATCCCTCCTCCGCCTACGTCAAGGAACACTGACGGTGGGTCAATATGCCATCCGTTTCCGTACTTTGGCTTCTGAACTCGGGTGGAATAATGAGGCCCTGACAGCCGCCTTCTGGGAAGGACTCTCGAGTCGCATCAAGGATGAGTTGGCGGGTCGTGACGTGCCCTCCACCCTAGATGCCCTGATTGCCCTAGCCACTCGAGTGGACATTCGTTTCCAGGAACGCTCCAAAGAGCTGTATCGTGAGAGACGTGCAGTACGGCACTCCCCTCCTCCACAGAAGTCCTCTGTGCCTCACTCTTCAACAGCTGGGATTCCTGTCCACGAGCCCATGCAGGTTGACCGAGTACGACAGTCTGACCAACGTAGAGCAGAGCGGCTCGCCAAAGGCCTCTGCTTTTACTGCGGAGAGGGCACACATCTCTTACGCTCCTGTCCGGAAAGGCCGGGAAACTCCAAAGCCTAGGGTTGGTAGGAGAGGCCACCCTAGGTGCTGGGACTCTCTCAGACCCAGTTATGTGGACGGTACAAGTGTCAACAGGAGAGACGCGCTTCACGGCTGAGGCATACCTCGACTCCGGAGCAGCAGGCAATTTTATCCAGCAGGCCACGGTGGACAAGTACCAGCTGCCTGTTACTCCACTCGATAAGCCCCTAATGATTGCCTCGGTGGATGGGAGACCCCTCTCTGATACCATCTCCTGGATCACCAAGCCGGTGGAATTGCGTATAGGTGCTCTGCACACCGAGAACATCGCTCTCTACGTCCTTCCACACATGTCCCATCAAATCCTGCTGGGACTTCCTTGGTTGCGGACACACGAACCATCAGTCAGCTGGGGTACTGGCGAAATCACTCGTTGGGGCTCTGCCTGTCATGAGAGATGTCTAAAGTCCCTACAACCAATCCGACGTCCCCCGGCTCCAGAGAACCTACCGGAACTGCCCTCGGCCTATTGGTCCTTCGCGGACGTTTTTGACAAAAAGGAGTCTGAGGTACTTCCGCCACACCGTCCCTACGATTGCGCCATCGACCTGCTCCCAGGAACAACACCACCTCGAGGACGGATATATCCGTTGTCTCCAGCGGAAACCAGGGCCATGTCCACATACATCACGGAAAGCCTGGCAAAGGGATTCATCCGGAGATCCTCCTCTCCTGCGGGAGCAGGCTTCTTCTTCGTTAAGAAGAAAGAGGGTGACCTACGCCCATGCATTGACTACCGGGGCTTGAATCAGATCACCATAAAAAACAAGTACCCCCTACCGCTCATCCCCGAATTGTTCGACCGGCTCAGAGGAGCCCGTGTGTTCACCAAACTGGATCTTCGGGGTGCCTACAACCTAGTTCGTATCCGCTCTGGGGACGAATGGAAGACCGCATTTAATACTCGCGACGGGCACTACGAATACTGCGTGATGCCCTTCGGTCTGTGTAACGCTCCTGCCGTATTCCAAGAACTGGTGAACGACATATTCCGGGACCTCCTCTACCTCTGTGTAGTAGTTTATCTGGATGACATCCTTGTCTTCTCTCCGGACCTCCAGACCCACAGAGAGAACGTAAAGCTGGTCCTACAAAGACTGAGAGAGAATCGTCTCTACGCCAAATATGAGAAGTGCGTCTTTGAGCAGTCTTCTCTCCCTTTCCTGGGATACATCATCTCGGGTACTGGGTTGCAGATGGATCCAAAGAAGGTCTCCTCCATACTCAACTGGCCTCCTCCTTCGGGACTGAAGGCAATCCAACGGTTCCTGGGATTCGCCAACTACTACCGCCAGTTTATCCCGCACTTCTCCGCCCTGACTGCCCCTCTCTCCGCTTTGACCAAAAAGGAGGCTAAACCAAAGGACTGGTCACCTGCGGCCGACGCCGCGTTTTGCTCTTTGAAGCGAGCTTTCGCCTCCTCTCCTGTACTCCACCGACCGGAGTTAAACCGCCAGTTCACCTTGGAGGTGGATGCCTCCTCCTCAGGAGCCGGAGCAGTGCTCATGCAAAAATCCTCCTCCGGGAAGATGGTGACTTGCGGTTTCTTTTCTAAGAGCTTCTCAGCACCAGAACGGAATTACACCATCGGTGACCGAGAATTATTGGCGGTCAAACTAGCTCTGGAGGAGTGGCGCTACCTCCTGGAAGGAGCAGTGTACCCCGTGACCATCTACACGGACCACAAGAACCTGGAATACCTGCGGTCCGCTCAGCGACTGAACCCGCGGCAAGCCAGGTGGTCCTTATTCTTTGCCAGGTTTGACTTCCAGCTCCACTTCCGACCCGCGGACAAGAATGTACGCGCCGATGCCTTGTCTAGGTCCCTCATGTCCATGGAGCAGGAGGAAGAGACTACCCAACCTATCATCCCTCCTAGCAAGATTGTTCCGGTGGCTCCCGTCACTCTGGCCCAAATACCACCCGGGAAGACCTATGTCTCGGAGACCGACAGGAAAAAAGTGTTACACTGGGGTCATGCCTCAAAAACAGCCGGCCATGCAGGCCAGAAGAGAACATGGGGTGCGATTGTACGCCATTACTGGTGGCCATCCCTTCGCACTGACGTCGCCGCCTTTGTCTCTGCCTGCTCCTCTTGTGCCAGGAACAAGACGCCCAAACACCTGCCCTATGGCCGTCTTCTGCCGCTACCGATACCCTCAGTTCCCTGGCAACACATTGCGATGGACTTTATTACGGACTTGCCATTATCCTCTGGACACACAGTCATATGGGTCGTGGTGGACCGGTTCTCCAAAATGGCCCACTTCATCCCCATGGCTGGACTGCCCTCTGCTCAGGAACTCGCGGAAGCCTATATCCATCACATCTTCCGCTTGCATGGCTTTCCATCCCACATCGTGTCCGACAGAGGAACTCAGTTCACCTCCCGCTTCTGGAGGGCGCTCTGCAAACACCTGGGAGTAACTCTGGACTTTTCTTCCGCATACCATCCTCAGTCTAATGGCCAAGTGGAGAGGGTCAATCAAATCTTGACATCCTTCTTACGTCACTATGTCAACACCCATCACGACGACTGGTCCACGCTTCTGCCTTGGGCTGAGTTCTCACATAACCACCACATCAGTGAGTCGTCCTCCAAATCTCCCTTCCATGTCGTTTACGGACTTCAGCCCTCCGTTCCATTGCCTATATCCCCTTCTTCGGATGTCCCTGCGGCTGATACTGTAGCCCGTGACTTCGCTACCATTTGGGACTCTGTCAAGGCGTCCCTTGGACGCGCTTCCCAGCGGATGAAGAAACACGCTGACAAAAGGCGTCTAGACCCTCCGTGTTTCTCTCCTGGAGACCTCGTCTGGCTTGCTTCCCAGTACGTCCGCCTGAAGATACCGTCATACAAGCTGGGTCCTCGCTACATTGGGCCGTTTAAGGTCCTCAGCAAGATCAATGAGGTTTCCTACAAGCTACAGCTCCCGGCCACGATGAGGATACCCAACTCATTCCACGTCTCCCTGCTCAAGCCGGTTGTCCTTGGTCCCTTCTCCAATGCTGCCAGTCCGGCCCCTCCACCTATTGCCGATGACGACATCTATGCGGTAAGGGATATCGTGGCCATGAAGACCGTACGAGGTCGGCAGTTCTTCCTGGTGGACTGGGAGGGGTATGGTCCTGAGGATAGGTCTTGGGAGCCCAGGGAGAACGTGGGCACTCCTCTTATCCGTGCCTTCATGTCCCGGTTGCGGGGTGGGGGGCGTGGGGGGGGGTACTGTCACGCTCCCCGGGTCCTCACCCCCGCTCCCCGGCTCACCTGCCACGCTGCCCGCTCCTCAGCCCCCGGATTCCGTCCGTCCCAGGCCCCCCGGGTCCCCGATCCCGGCGCCCGACGGCTTCCCAGGACCTGGCCGGCTCCCCTGCGTCCTCCCCTCAGCCTCCTTCCCTGGCTTCTGGCACCCGGGCGGTGCGCATGCGCGTTAGGGCGCGCGCGCGGTCACTGACCCTTTCTTAAAGGGCCAGCGTCCATTAACAGGAAATGAGGTGGAACAGGTACTGGGTATAAAGGGGGTTAGTGTCCAAGGGGGCGGGGCCTGATCTTCGTGTTCCCTGAGCTAGGAGTCAGGTCTCCTGGTGTTTATGTGCCTGTACTCACCTATCTCTCTTTGTAGAGCCGTACCTGCCTCGCCAT
Organism: Anomaloglossus baeobatrachus; assembly: GCF_048569485.1. Taxonomy (NCBI): domain Eukaryota; kingdom Metazoa; phylum Chordata; class Amphibia; order Anura; family Aromobatidae; genus Anomaloglossus; species Anomaloglossus baeobatrachus. The sequence continues at coordinate 279,846,528 of NC_134357.1, read as the reverse complement.
CCCGTCTGCCGTATCCTGAACCCCGCACACTGTCCGTCTGCCATCTGACAGTCCGTACCATCTCGGATCCCTGCGGTGACCCGTCATCTCGCTCCTGAGGTTCCGGACCCCGCCTGATATCATCTCGGCTTCCGAACCTGAGCTACGTCACCAGGACTACCATCTGTGACACCGTGGTCCCAGGGACTCCTCCGCTGCCTTCACTTGCACGGACTGTTCTGCTGCCCATCAGTGCTTCAGCTGCCGGACTCCCTACCACCATCTTAAGAGTTCGGTCCAGTGGATCCACCTCCTGGGTCGGCCCGACCGCCCGGCCGTGACACATTCCTGGCTTCACTTTATGCCCTGGATTCAACTACTGCCATCTTAACCTTTGAGGTCATCTTGGAACATTCTTGATTCCTGCAACAGCTGGATCCGCTTCACTAGGATTGTGCAGAGCATCACGGATTCCTTCTACTGCTGGATCCGTTTCTCCAGGATGGCGCAAAACATTCTGGATTATCTTCTCTGACTGAGCCGGCATTCCTTTATTCAGTATTATGGACTATTGAGTCATCCCCTTGACAAATGACTTTCTGATCTTCCATTGCTGTGGCGGGATAATCCCTGAATAGGGGTTTTCTTCCAGTTGCTCCTCCAGCGGTGCTCAGTGTCATGACCCTTTGGGCCCTCTCATCTTCAGGTTTGTATAACATCCCATTAATTAAACCATCTTCTGTTTTCCTCTAAGTTCTCTCCAGTCTCATGATTTATCGGGTAATCTGCTACCACCATTCACCCGGTGGTCCAGTGAGTCCACAGAAACATCTCCACGCCTCTGGGCATGACACCAAGTACCTAGTATTTGTGGCAGTTTCTGGTATCAAAATGTTGCACATTTTGGCACATTTTTAACAAGCCTTTTGTTATACAAAATTGTATGATTACTTGGAGTTTTTATACTTTTGTTGCCACTTTTCAGAAGTGGATGTGTTTAACTATTCAAATGAGGTTTTAGCTATATTTAAACATAAAAAACATTTTTTTTCATAAAAAATAGCAAACTAAATTTACTAAATGGGTGATGTAAAAAGTGGAATACAATTTGTGGGCTAAAATATTGTAAGGCATTTCTTGTATATAAAAGAACATCATGTGGCAATGAAAACTTTGGCCCAAAAAATTACATTTTAAAAGTCCCCTTTTAAATCCTCATCCCCGATGTTTTTTCTTCTTTCTTTTCTTAAAACATAGACACCAAAATAGCACAAAAACTTTGCAAATCCCACGTGTTTGACAGTAACCTATTTTATATTTTACATTAAATTATAAAGTGACATTTGGCGTAAAAGAGAAAATGCAAAAATACCCTTCCTGCTGATGATCTGGAAACATAAACACCGGAAAAACAGTGAAGAATGCTGTATGTGAATCCATCCGGATAGTTTTTGCATTAATCACTTTGAGGCTAAACACCTCCGTCTCCATTTCTAATGCCTATCCCAGCAGGGCCCCGCAGGAGAGTAGTTCTTTGATGCAGTCGCGGTAAGGATTGCTTCTTCTAATTAAATGAATATTATTGATTCAACAAACCTCACTTGTTATTTACATTTAATGATAATGGTTCTACTGTCGTGCTGGAGTTTTCTTATTTTCAAATAATTTACCATCTTCCCTTGGAGATTCAGTTAATTAAGCTCATGCTGGACAAGTTGGCTTAAAACAAATATATTTAAGCTGTGAGTGCTATTATGTGATGAAATTACATTTGTTTTTTGTATTTTCTAGGGCATTTTGTAATCAAATATGTCTTGTGAATTTAGATAGTCAAAATAAGCCTTGGATAAATCTTCCCATTAAAGGGGTGACCACTTTATCTTCATTTTAATACGTGTTTTGGATATGACCTTCAGGCACTTACTAATATATAAGTATCTCTAAGTATTACAGATTGCCTTATGCAATTGTTAGTGCAGCCCTCCTTTCCACAATATGGCTATTGGTGGAGGAGCATGTCACTAGTCCTGTGGAAAACAGATTTCCGTTTTCAGTTGGACAAAGCTAAGACACAAGCATGGACAACGGAAGAATAGAAGCGGACACGCACTTCCAGATTACCTGGTCCATGGCTGCAGATGGCTGGGAACAGGTGAGGACTCCTTACTGCTGCTGGAGCTTCAGTGGTGTTTGCTTGTGCGAACAGGCAGATGCAAAGGTGAGCCAACAAAAAAATAAAAAAGCCGCACCATCCATAAAATATAATCTAGAATTTATTGAGAATGGTGTATAAAAATAATGGAGGTCCGGGACAGAGCGCTGGAACCCAAAAGCATAACTGACGTTTTGCGCAGTGAGCCTCCATGAATCCTTGCAAGTATGGTCACATGTCCTTCCATTAACTGTCATCTTGAAAACAGAGGAACTGTACAATCTATGAGCAAGGTGGCTGCACAAGGACTGTGTTATCCATGTTAGTGATCAATCCCTCTGCTTCTCCTTCTTTCACTAGGGCAGCACTGCGTCATGGTTAACGGCCATGCTTGAAAACAGTGCAGCTTTTGGTGAATCTTCGGGGGCTAGTCATGCTGTCCAAGCAGGGAACGTTGATGTTAACCACTATACTAAGTGATCTAATTAACTCCCTTTTGTAGGTCTGGAGTGGGGTATACATTACCTCTAGTTGCCAGTTAAACAATCTCTTATTCTGGTTCTCTTCTGGTTTATTGCTACTGCCCTACTTGTTTTACTCCTGCTTTTCACCTCAGCCTTTGTATCGACATCCTACTGTGTAACTATTCTGTTATTTTTCCTGATCTCTTGCTATTGACTTGGTTTCCTTACTATTCTCTACCAGGCCACTCAACCAGCCAGCAGACACCTGTGATGCTAGTTAAAGAGCACACTTTAATTTAACATATCCCTATAATCAAATTATTTTAATATAAACTACTTTTTCTGGATGGTAAAATCATTTTTGTCCATAAAGGCCATTATTTTCTGTTGAACCACAATTCAAAAGCAAAGTCTACTGTCTGATTTTCATTAAGAAAACTTGATTCTATTAAAATGAAAAAGCACACATAGGGTCTTATCATAAATCACACAGTGGGTAAAGAATCATCAGCTACTCACCCCTGTGGTTGTGTGAAGCACAACCAACAGACAAGCATAAGAGTAGCAGCTGCGGCCACTAACAAGGATCCAGTCCAAAGAAAACAGAGTGGCAATAGGAGATTCGCCAATTAGAAGGTCCAGAATCCAGTAAAAGAACAATATCTTTATTCTTTCAGTCACCACACTACACGGGGATATGAACTTACCCCTTAATCAGGTGTTTGAATTAAGAAAAGTGAGAAAAGTCAGCACTTTCACGAATAAAGTGATAAATACTTATTTTGGATACATTAACCCCTTCACGACTGAGGACGTACCAGTACGTCTTAAATAATGAAGGGGGCATCACCGCCAGCTGCTTATTTGAACAGCTGACATGTCTGCCTTGCAGGTGCAGGTGGATCTGTGATCCACCCATAGCTGTTAACACCTTAAATTGCGCTGTCAAAATGTGAAACAGTGATTTAAATGGCCGGAACGGGTAACATACACTTACCTGCCACCATTGGGAGCACCGTGAGATGATCATGGGAAGCCGGTGGTTGCCATTGTAGCACAGGGTCATGTGATGACTCCTGTGATAACATAACTCACTTGCTGTAACAGCCGGCTGAGCGCTGGCTGTTACAGAAAACAAGCATTTCTGGTGATCTGAGCTGCGCAGCTCTGATCTACAGAAATTAATGAGCGATCAGACTGCTGATCCGTATAGCCCCCTAGAGGGACTAGTAAAATAAAAAAAGTAAAAAAAAAAGATTTAAAAATTTAACAAAATTAAAAAACCTAAAAGTTCAAATCACCCTTCATTCGCCCCATTATAAATGAAAGGGTTAATAAAATAAAAGTATACACACATTTTGTATCACTGCATTAAGAAATGCCCGATCTATCAAAACATAAAATCAATTAACTTGATCGGTAAACGGCGTAATGGCAAAAAACTTCCAAACGCCAAAATTATGTTTTTGGTCATTGCTAATTTTGCACAAAATGCAATAAAAGGCGATCAAAATAAAGCATCTGTGCAAAAATGGCAAAATTAAAAACATCAGCTTGAGACGCAAAAAATAAGCCATCACTGAGCTCCAGATCCCAAAAAATGAGAAAACGACAGGTTGTGGAGTATGATTGAAAAAGTGCACCATTTTTGGGGACAATTTTCAGAATTTTTTTTAACCCCTTAAATAAATGTAAACCTATACTTGTTTGGTATCCACAAACTGGTACCAACCTGAGGCATTTTACTCATAATCAGTTTTACCATATAGTGAACACAGTGAATAAAATATCCCAAAAACCATCATCCAATTGCACTTTTTTTGCAATTTTTCCACACTTGGATTTTTTTTGCCATTTTCCAGTACACTATTTTGGAAAACTTATGGTTTAATTTAAAACTACAATTCGTCCCAAAAAATCCAAACCCTCATATGGCAAGATTGACGGAAAAATAAAAAAGTTATGGCTCTTGGAAATAGTTTGAAGATATTGTACAGACCATTGTGGGTTTTCTTACTTTAACAGAAGGCTATCAACAATTTTGTCTATTTGTGTATGTACCACAAAAATAGGTCCCCTACTCATTTCTTAAAATAATGATAATGTGATCATCTCCTTTAAGAAGTATGCACATGATGGATGTTATAGGATGAAACATTAATTTACTTCAAAAACATAGTAATAGGGAATTTAGATTGTGAGCCGCAATGGGGACAACGATGATGGTCTCTGTCATGTCCTGTGGAATTAATGGTGCTAAATAAGTAAGATAAATAAATAAAATGTACCAAAAAAGATAATTTTATATAATTAGGATAGCTAAAGAAATATAGATTTTATAGCACATTGAGGCACTACTATTTTGTGCTTGAGCCTGACTAGCACAACATTTGCATTCAGTTTATATGTTCTCTCAATCTTCTCTAGGCTTTCTTTTAGGCACTCATCCATCACTTTATATGCTACAGTTAGGGGCACTTTATTTTCACCTAGGGGTGTACTCACTTTGTTGTCAGTTGTTTAAACATTAATAGCTGTGTGTTGAGTTATTTAGAGGGCATAACAAATTTACAGTTATACAAGTTGTACACTGATTACTTTACATTGTATCAAAGGGTTATATCTTCAGTTTTGTCCCATAAAAAGATAAAATATTTACAAAAATGTGAGGGGTGTACTCACTTTTGTGATATACTGTATATACTAATAGGTTAAGATTCATTCATTGCTGTTGGACTTAAATCTCTTCTTTAAAAATTGTGAATTAGATCTTGACCTAAATCGAGTCAGGGATAGCCATTATTACATTCTCAACGAAGAACTTTGCAATATGGTATTTCTATACAGTTAGTATGAAATACTGTGTTGGATTTTCTGCACTATGGCGCATTCCAACCATAAATCGTGTTTATGGTCAGGATACTTATTTAAACAAGACTTCCAAAAAACAGATGAATACTGCAAATAATGTAATAATCCAATGTGGTTGGGATATGCCTTATATTTGAAATTTCATTTTGGTTTAATGGATTTACTAAAATAGCAATCCAAATATAGATGGGGTACAATCTCAGCATATAAAATAACCTTTATTCCTAAACTTGTAGGAGCAATAAAATTCACTCCAAGACACACAAGTTAGGTACTGAAAGCCATCACTATGAGAGGTGAGTAAACACCCTGGTATTGTCGGTTAGCCCAAAAAGGCAGGCGCCCAGAGGGGTCGCATATAGTGATGGCCAATAGAATAACAAACACATGAAAAAAACTAAACAAACATAAAGGAAAATAGTGTTGTTTGTAGGCAAAGGACAGTGGTCCAATTGGCAGAAAAAACACAACATACAAAATAATACCTAAAAAAACAATCAAAGTACAATGCACTCCATTTGCTGACAGTGGTCAGTCATACAGATATACGCAATGTAATCAATTTTAGGCATTAAAAAAGGAATGGTCTCACCCAATCCCTTTTGATGGAGGGACACGCAGTCTCTAGATCCTGAGTAGTGGATATGTTCGCCATGTACTGGCCCTACCACCTACCAGATATAAAATAACAAAAGACTGCTGCCCCAGACTTCCGTCCTGACAAGGACGGACCACAACTAGGTCTCAAGCTGGACCCCTATGCTGACCCTGATGACATCCCGGCGTCCCGACGCGTTTCGTCACTAAGACTCCTCAGGGGACATGATAGTCTTCAGTCAGGTCCTTGCTGCCAGCCCTCACCAAACCATAGTGTCAAACCTTGCGTATATCTGTATGACTGACCACTGTCAGCAAATGGAGTGCATTGTACTTTGATTGTTTTTTTAGGTATTATTTTGTATGTTGTGTTTTTTCTGCCAATTGGACCACTGTCCTTTGCCTACAAACAACACTATTTTCCTTTATGTTTGTTTAGTTCTTTAATGGATTTACCAAAGAATATAAAAAGAATATAAAAACAAGAAAAATTGGGTGCAGTACAAAGAAAGAAAACTAATTATAGGTTCTATATATTTATTGGTCAATATGTTTCAATTTTAAAATATAGGTAAATAGCAATATTAGGATATAATGAGATTAGAAAAAAAGGTTACATTTATGTTTTCTTTTGCTGTTCTTGTATTTTTTTTAGCTGTTGTATTATTTGATTGAGTTCATGTAATGTAAATCTGTATACATAATAAAAAATGATTGGATTAAAAAAAGGATTAAAAACTCATTATCTTAGATGACATATTTTCATACCGTACTTCTATAGAGCCATTGTCTTCAAATCTTACAGTGATGAAGGTGAAAAATCCTGAATAAGCTGTATTCAAATTGCAATGAATGCTGCTGTCCTTATCTGTGCTATATATTCTTAGGTGGGCTTTGCACACTACGACATCACAAGCCGATGCTGCGATGCCGAATGCAATAGTCCCCGCCCCCGTCGCAGCTGTGATATGTTTGTGATAGCTGCCGTAGCGAATATTATCGCTACGGCAGCTTCACATGGACTCACCTGCCCTGCGACCGTCGCTCTGGCCGGCGAACCGCCTCCTTATTAAGAGGGCGGGTCGTGCGGCGTCACTGCGATGTCCCACAGCAGGCGGCCAATAGGAGCGGAGGGGCAGAGATGAGTGGGATGTAAACATCCCGCCCACCTCTGTCCTTCCGCATAGCCGTCGGGAGCCGCGGTGACGCAGGTAGGAGATGTTCCTTGCTCCTGCGACTTCACACACAGCGATGTGTGCTGCCACAGGAGCGAGGAACAACATTGGACCATTGCGTCAGCGTAATTATGGAATTCACCGATGCTACACCGATGATTCGATTCCGACGCTTTTGCGATCGTTAATCGTATCATCTAGGATTTACACACTACGATGTCGAGAGCGACGCAGGAAGTGCGTCACTTTCGACATGACCCCACCGACATCGCACCTGCGATTTCGTAGTGTGCAATTTCGCCTTAATGCATAGCTGGCAACTCATGACAGACAGGAAGAATTTGCAAGATTCTAGAAAAAAAAATGTAACTTTGAATTTGCATACTTATATCTCCCTACCACCTAAGGCTGATTTCATATGTCTGTTGTAGTGCCTGTCTCCTGTCCCAGCCCAGCACCCCTGCATGCTCCCGCTCCCATGCCTTGATGGGGGCGCCGTTCTCCGCAGCTGTCCAGTGGTCCCAGGTGTCCTGTTTCTGCCCATGGTTTGCCACAACCTCTTCATGCTTGCAGGCCACACGCAGTCCTACTATGAGAACCTGTAGGGTTTGCGCGCCCACGTTTGCGCGGCCATGCCCCTTTTTAAAGGGTCATTGTTCTATTAGCCGGAAATGACCCCTGAGATCGGCAATCACCCTGGGAGTATTTAAGGCATTTTCGCCTTAGAGGAAATGTCTGAGCAATGTTTCCTGTCTGTAGTGCATTGCTAGTTCTCAGGTACCATACTCGATACTGTGTCTAGTTCTGCGTATTGTATCCTATTACCAGTTCCTTGTACTCGCTAACCTGTGTTTCTTCCTAGAGCCTGTTTGCTACCATAACCTCCGTGCCGCCACCTCTGAGCCATTACCTCCATGCTTCCACATCTGAGCCATCACCTTCGTGCCACCATGTCTGAGTTACCACCTCCATGCCACATCTGAGCAATTCCATATCAGACTTAAGAGACTCTCCAGTCTGTCTGAGCCGACTCCACTGGTCCTGGCTGTCATGCATTTAGGCCCCCTTGGGCTGCACCTGACAATCCCTGTATAGGGGTTATCTGGAAATTAGCTCCTCCAGGGGAGTCCGAAGTATGGCCTAGGAGGGAGTCCACTCCCGGATGCTAGCTGCCCCTTGGTGACCGTAACATCTGTTACTTTTTTTTGCATACTTGGAAATGGACCGATTTTTATCAGTACCTTGGATCACATTTTCATCAATAGTCAGTTAGTCTACTTTTACCATCAGTGCTTTTTGTATACAAATAATAAAAACTAATGGAAATTTCTCAAGATTCTCCTATAAGTCAGTCAGTGAAAAACTCACAGCACAAGGATTTACTAGAACATCGCCACTGTGATGCTTGGGTTTTCACTGACCCATAGACTTGTGTAGATGGCTGTGATCCAAGACTAGGTTCAAAATTGGATTGGTCTCTTTCCTTTTTTTGTACACACTTCGCCCCGAATTAAAATGGTCATGTAAACATTGCAATAAACTTAAATGGTACATGTTCTATCTATGAATAACATGAATGGATCACGCACACCAAATGTGGACGTGTAAAACTGTCCTGAGATTGTCCTAGGATTGGTATGCTTTACTTAATACAATAGCAGTTAGCAATGTACTCTCATAACAGATTCTAGAAGGATGCTCCATATCCTGTAGCTTGTGATGATGAAGCAGTTGCGATTAAACACAGGGCTAGATCATCATTAAAGGATATCTGACATAACTACAAGCTTTGCTCTTTCCAAAGTTCTTGCTCTTTGTAGTGATGTTTTAAAATCAGCTCAGAGCCAGAATGTCTGATGGTACAAAGCATCACTAAGCATTTTTGCTGCAGGTCTACAGAATGCATAATGGCAGATGCATTGCCTTATTTTACATTCTATGACTGGAATAAGTCAGGGTGTATTTGCATATTACTGTATTTGGAAAAATAAAGCTAAAGTTTTCATTTTAGATCGCTGCGAACAATACTACAGAAAAAAAGTTTTGGAATTCTCAGACATCTATTAGCATCACAGAGTTCAGAAGCTTAGCGAGGTGCCCAAAACCAAAAACTAGAAAGGAGCTCAATTTATTTATGAGTCTTATGACCTTCCCTAGAAGCTATAGGACACTGAAATTAGATAAGCAGTGATCTATCACATGTACAGTATAAGTGAGTCCTATGTAATGTGGTAACTAGAGATGAGCGAACCGGTCGCGGTTCGGCTCGAGTTCGGTTCGCCGAACGGGGGTCCCGTTCGAGTTCGGTTCGTCGAACGTTCGACGAACCAAACTCGAACCTATAGGCTATAATGGGAGGCAATCACAAACACATAAAAATGCATTATAAATGTACACAAACAGTTAATAAACATTGCCATAACACTTACCGGTCCCCGCGATCCCTTCTGCACTCTGTCTCCTGCCGCTATTCCATCCGATGATCGCTGAATGCTCCCGGTGACCGGCACTGCAGCAGTGAAGCAGGACCTATCGTGACGTCAAAATAGCCATGTGACCAGTCACGTGGCTATTATCTCATTGGCTACAGACTGGTCACATGACTATGACGCGTCATGTAGGACCTGCGAGTGCATCTCTCCGGTACACGGTGCACATATGTGTATCGCCGTGTACCGGCGACATGCTCTAGCACACGGTCGACTCCCCATTCCGTTAGGGACCGGCTGACACAGCCGGTCATTAACGGAGGTTGCCATAGCAACGCAGTTAGCGGTGACGTCACCGCTAACCGCGGCTCCGAGAGCACCGTTGCTATGGTAACACGTCTATCAGCGTTACCGCTAGCAGCACTGATCACTCACGGAGTGAAGGCTGCACGCTGCTTCCCGATTGTAGTGAGGATTGTAGTGAGGATGGAGGTTCCTCAGCCCCAAGTGATGAGCTGGGTAAACTCATCCTCACTACAATCGTCACTACTACTACACTAGTGAGGATTGTAGTGAGGATGAGGTTCCTCAGCCCCGAATGATGAGCTGGGTAAACTCATCCTCACTACAATCGTCACTACTACTACACTAGTGAGGATTGTAGTGAGGATGAGGTTCGCCAGCCCCAAGTGATGAGCTGGGTAAACTCATCCTCACTACAATCGTCACTACTACTACACTAGTGAGGATTGTAGTGAGGATGAGGTTCCTCAGCCCCAAGTGATGAGCTGGGTAAACTCATCCTCAATACAATCGTCACTACTACTACACTAGTGAGGATTGTAGTGAGGATGAGGTTCGCCAGCCCCAAGTGATGAGCTGGGTAAACTCATCCTCACTACAATCGTCACTACTACTACACTAGTGAGGATTGTAGTGAGGATGAGGTTCCTCAGCCCCAAGTGATGAGCTGGGTAAACTCATCCTCACTACAATCGTCACTACTACTACACTAGTGAGGATTGTAGTGAGGATGGAGGTTCCCCAGCCCCAAGTGATGAGCTGGGTAAACTCATCCTCACTACAATCGTCACTACTACTACACTAGTGAGGATTGTAGTGAGGATGGAGGTTCCCCAGCCCCAAGTGATGAGCTGGGTAAACTCATCCTCACTACAATCGTCACTACTACTACACTAGTGAGGATTGTAGTGAGGATGAGGTTCCCCAGCCCCAAGTGATGAGCTGGGTAAACTCATCCTCACTACAATCGTCACTACTACTACACTAGAAAGAAAGAAGACAGAAGAGCAGGATCGTGGAGGGCTGACAGGGGGTAATAAAGATGGAGTCTCTAATGTGTCTGTGTATTTATTTCTATTAAAGTATTTTTTCTCTGTGTGGTGTTTTTTTTTAACCCTTTATTGGAGATTCTTAATGGCCGGGTCAAACGTGCCTGACATTAAGAATCTCTGGCTTAATACTGGCTAGTAAAACAAAGCCAGTATTAACTCATGATTACCCAACAAGCCACCCGGCTCCAGGGCTGTTGGAAGAGTTGGATACAGCGCCAGATGATGGCGCTTCTATGAGAGCGCCATTTTCTGGGACGGCTGCAGACTGAAATTCGCAGCAGAGGCGCCCAAAAACCTCGGGCTAACCTGTGCTGCGGATTCCAATCCCCAGCTGCCTAGTTGTACCCGGCTGGACACAAAAATGGGGCGAAGCCCACGTCATTTGTTTTTTAATTATTTCATGAAATAAGTGAAATAATTAAAAAAAATGGGCTTCCCTATATTTTTGGTTCCCAGCCGGGTACAAATAGGCAACTGGGGGTTGGAGGCAGCCCGTGGCTGCCTGCTGTACTTGGCTAGCATACAAAAATATGGCGAAGCCCACGTCATTTTTTTGGTGGGCAAAAAAATTCTGCATACAGTCCTGGATGGAGTATGCTGAGCCTTGTAGTTCTGCAGCTGCTGTCTGCTCTTCTTCATACAGACAGACAGCAGCTGCAGAACTACAAGGCTCAGCATACTCCATCCATGACTGTATGCAGAAGTTTTTTGCCCCCTGAAAAAATTATGTGGGCTTCGCCATATTTTTGTATGCTAGCCAGGTACAGCAGGCAGGTACGGCTGCCCCCAACCCCCAGTTGCCTATTTGTACCCGGCTGGGAACCAAAAATAAAGGGAAGCCCTTTTTTTATTATTTCATGAATTTCATGAAATAATTAGAAAACAAATGACGTAGGCTTCGCCCCATTTTTGTGTCCAGCCAGGTACAACTAGGCAGCTGGGGATTGGAATCCGCAGCACAGGTTGGCCTGAGCTTTCTGGGCCCCACTGCTGCGAATTGCAGTCTGCAGCCGCCTCAGAAAATGGCATTTTCATAGAAGCGCCATCTTCTGGCGCTGTATCCAACTCTTCCAGCACCTGCCTGCTATACCTGGCTAGCATACAAAAATATGGCGAAGCTCACGTCTTTTTTTGTAGTTTTTTGGCAAAAAAAAAAAAAAAATGCTTCCCTGGATTTTCCATTGCCAGTGAAGGTAACACCAAGCAGTGGGGGTTAGCAGCCAGTAGCTGCTTGGATTACCCTTACCTAGCAATACAAAAAATGCAGCGGGAGGCCATATATATTTTTTTTAATTATTTATTTAAATAACTAAAAACAAAATGGGCTTCCCTGTATTTTGATTGCTGGACATCACAGTGCTGTAAAAATAAATCTTTAAAAAAATGACGTAGCGGTCTGCGGTATTTTTGATTCTCAGCACAGATAAAGCAGACAGCTATGGGTTGCTACCCCAGTCTGCCTGCCGTTACCTTGGTTGGCAATCAAAATACAGGGAAGCCCATTAATTTTTTCTATTTAAAAAATAGTTAAAAAAAAAATGACGTTGGGTCCCCCCATTTTTGATAGCCAGCTAGGGTAAAGCAGACGGCTGTAGCCTGAAAACCACAGCTGGCAGCTTTACCGTGGTTGGGGATCCAATGTGGAGGTCCCCTCAGGCTCTTTTTTATAATTATTTTATAAATATTAATAATTACACAATAAAAGTAGGGTCCCCCCCAAATTGGATCACCAGCCAAGGTAAAGCGGACAGCTGTGGTCTGGTATTCTCAGGGTGGGAAGGTCCATAGTTATTGGGCCTTCACAGCCTAAAAATAGCAGGCCGCAGGCACCCCAGACGCGGCGCATCCACTAGATGCGCCAATCCTGGCGCTTCACCCCAGCTCATCCTGTGCCCTGGTGCAGTGGCAAACGGGGTAATAAATCGGGTTGATACTAGCTGTAAAGTCACCTGAGATCAAGCCCAGCAGTTTGTGATGTCATGGCGTCTATTAGATACCCAACATCATAAACTGTCAGTACTAACAAAAAAAAAAAAATCGACAAAAGAAATTTATTTGAAAAAACAGTCCCCAAAACACTTCCTATTTCACCAATTTATTGTAAGAAAAAAAATAAAGGGGTCCCACGACGACACTGGACCATCTAGAATATGGGGGGGAGACACTCAGGGAACGTATCCCCCATTTTCTAGGAGTGCGGACCCTTCATGTGAGGAGTGTGGGTGCAATGAATCTGCACTCACTCTCCCCGGGACCACAGCAGCAGAGTCCATGTCGTAATGGTTGCTACCAAAGCTGCAATGCCCTGCTCATGAGGTAAGGGCATGCCTAATCAGGAGAACTACTGTAGAGGAAGCTCTGCTCACTAGTATATAGGTGCTCAGAGGTAATAATAGATAAAATTAGTGAGTAGCCTCGGCACTCTAAATCTCCCAGACTAAGTCAGTAAGTCACAACGGATAATAATGCAAAATCACTCTTTATTGGTCCGTATTAAGAAAAAAAAATTTTTCATAAGCATATATGTTTTTGTCCAAAACAAGTTACAAATGACGTTTCGGCCTGAGCCTTCGTCAGATTGGACTTATCTGCATGTAATCATGAAAAATGACAATAATCAGTATCACATAAGATTGAGAGAACAATAACATAAACTCGAACAATGTAGAGGTACAATTGGGATGCAGCAAAAAAATTGCAACACAGCAAGAAATGAAACACATGATACAAATGTCATAATACAGTACAAGGACAATATAGTAATGACAAATATGGGGTCAGAGTAGGCTTAGACAGCTCTGGTACGAAAGAGATGTCAATCATAAAGTAACATGTGCAGTAGGTGTAGAGCTACATTATGCATGGCAGAGCTAATGGGTAGACCGACCATAGAAAAAGAACGGAGAAAAAGTGGAGAAAAAGTGGAGAAAAAATGGATAAAAAGTGGAGAAAAAGTGAAGAAAAAGTGGAGAAAAAGTGGAGAAAAAGTGGAGAAAAAGTGGAGAAAAAAATGGAGAAAAAGTGGAGAAAAAGTGGAGAAAAAGTGGAGAAGTGAAGAAGTGGAGAAGAAGTGGAGAAAAAGTGGAGAAAAAGTGGAGCACCCTTTGGTGCCTTTCATGTGGCACTAAGGGGTGCTTAGCTTTGTAGTTAGCCAAAAAAATGAAAAAAAAATGACGTAGGGTTCCCCCTAGTTTTGTAGCCAGCTAGGGTAAAGCAGACGGCTGCAGCCTGCAGGCCACAGCTGGCAACCTCACCTTGGCTGGTAATCCAAAACTGAGGGCACCCCACGCTGTTATTTTAAATTAAATAAATAATTAAAAAAAACACGTAGGGGTCCCCCAAAATTGGATTACCAGCCAAGGTAAAGCAGACAGCTGAGGCCTGATATTCTCAGACTAGGGAGGTCCATGGTTATTGGACTCTCCCCAGCCTAAAAATAGCAGGCCGCAGCCGCCCCAGAAGTGGCGCATCCATTAGATGCGCCAATCCTGGTGCTTCGCCCCAGCTCATCCCGCGCCCTGGTGCGGTGGCAAACGGGGTAATATATGGGGTTAATACTAGATGTGTAATGTCACCTGGCATTAAGCCCTGGGGTTGGTGAGGTCAGGCGTCTATCAGATACCCGACATCCCCAACCCAGTCAGTAATAAAAAAAAATAGACGACAAACACATTTTTATTTGAAAAAACACTCCCCAAAACATTCCCTCTTTAACCAATTTATTAGAATGAAAAACAAATCCAGGTCTGGTGTAATCCAAGGGGTTGCCATGACGATCCACACTGTCCCAGTCAATGAAGAGCAGGATGTTCCCCATTGGCTGGGAGAGCAGTGCAGTGACCTGAGCTAACATCAATGGGTCAGCCCAGGGCACTGCAGGGCATGACAAGTGCTGCTGTCAGCGAGGTACATTACCTGCGCTGATCTCCAGCACACTGACAGCCCCTGTCACTGAGTTCAATGACCGCCACCTTCACAGCCAAGAATCGCGAGAGGCCCGTGACGTCACCGCTAGTCAGTCTCGGGTCGGAAGCGAGAGAAGGTGATGTGACAAGCGGCGGCCATGGAGGACAGTGACAGCGCTGAGGTAGGGATGGCGGGACTTCATCACCGCAGGCAGGGCCGGCTCCAGGTTTTTGTGGGCCCCGGGCGGAAGAGTCCCAGTGGGCCCCATAAACACGCAGACACACACACATACACAGATACATACACGTACATATACATATTTAAAGACAAACTCACAAAAATACATATAAACAGACAAATCTATACAGTCATATACACTGACATACATAGATACACATCATACATGCATACATACCGAGACACACACTGCTATGCTGCATACATACATACATACATACAGACACACACATACTGCTCTGCTGCATACATACATACAGACACACACACACACTGCTCTGCTGCATACATACATACAGACAGACACGCATACTGCTCTGCTGCATACATACATGCATACATACATACAGACAGACACGCATACTGCTCTTCTGCATACATACATACATACATACATACACGCATACTGCTCTGCATGCATACATACAGACACGCATACTGCTCTGCTGCATACATACATGCATACATACAGACACGCATACTGCTCTTCTGGATACATACATGCATACATACAGACAGACACACATACTGCTCTGCTGCATATATACATACATACATACAGACACGCATACTGCTCTGCTGCATATATACATACATACATACAGACACGTATACTGCTCTGCTGCATACATACATGCATACATACAGACACACATACTGCTCTGCTGCATACATACATGCATACATACAGACACGCATACTACTCTGCTGCATACATACATGCATACATACAGACAGACACGCATATTGCTCTGCTGCATATATATATACATACAGACACACATACTACTCTGCTACATATATACATACATACAGACACGTATACTGCTCTGCTGCATACATACATACAGACAGACACGCATATTGCTCTGCTGCATATATATATACATACATACACGCATACTACTCTGCTACATATATACATACATACATACAGACACGCATACTGCTCTGCTGCATATATACATACATACACGCATACTGCTCTGCTGCATATATACATACATACATACAGACACGCATACTGCTCTGCTGCATATATACATACATACAAACAGACACGTATACTGCTCTGCTGCATACATACATGCATACATACAGACACGCATACTGCTCTGCTGCATACATACATGCATACATACAGACAGACACGCATATTGCTCTGCTGCATACATACATACATACATACAGACACGCATACTGCTCTGCTTCATATATACATACATACATGCATACTGCTCTGCTGCATATATACATACATACATACAGACACGCATACTGCTCTGCTGCATATATACATACATACATACAGACACGCATACTGCTCTGCTGCATATATACATACATACATACACGTATACTGCTCTGCTGCATACATACATGCATACATACAGACAGACACGCATATTGCTCTGCTGCATATATATATATATATACATACAGACACGCATACTACTCTGCTACATATATACATACATACAGACACGTATACTGCTCTGCTGCATACATACATGCATACATACAGACAGACACGCATATTGCTCTGCTGCATATATATATACATACATACAGACATGCATACTACTCTGCTACATATATACATACATACATACAGACACGCATACTGCTCTGCTGCATATATACATACATACATACAGACACGCATACTGCTCTGCTGCATATATACATACATACAGACACGCATACTGCTCTGCTGCATACATACATGCATACATACAGACACGCATACTACTCTGCTACATATATACATACATACAGACACGCATACTGCTCTGCTGCATATATACATACATACAGACACGCATACTGCTCTGCTGCATATATACATACATACAGACACGCATACTGCTCTGCTGCATACATACATGCATATAGACACGCATACTACTCTGCTACATATATACATACATACAGACTTGCATACTGCTCTGCTGCATATATACATACATACAGACACGCATACTGCTCTGCTGCATATATACATACATACATACAGACACGCATACTGCTCTGCTGCATATATACATACATATAGACACGCATACTGCTCTGCTGCATGCATACATACAAACACACACCTTGCTCTGCGGGGCCCACACACGCGGCTCCGGGGGTCACACACACGGCTCTGCGGGGCCCACACACGCACGGGGGGACAGGGAGGGGCGGGGAGGGAGTGATGTCCCACATACTGATCAGGTCACGGTGCAGATGGGGCCCACACAGCGCCGGAGGGAAGCGATGTGCCGGGGGTCGCTGGCTGGCACTGTGACTCCTTCATCTGTGCGACCGAGCAGGACGCCGGGTGGTAGCTCCGCCCACAGATGATGCTCAATGCAGGAGAACACAGTGAGCCTTAAAGGGCCGGCAGCCACAGTTTCCAGTGCCAAGGACTGCTGCCCCCGGGCCGACCGCAGGTAAGCCGAGCGGGACCATGTGTGTGTGTGTGTGTGTGTGTGTGTGTGTGTGTGTGTGTGTGTGTGTACATGCCGCGGGCAGGAGGGGACGGAGTGAGCTGAGCGGGGAAGTGTGGGCTTCCTGTACGTAACTAGGATAAACATCGGGTTACTAACCAAAGCGCTTTGGTTGGATACCCGATGTTTATCTTGGTTACCAGCTTCTGGCAGGCTGCCAGCGATGGCTCCTGCACACTGTAGCTGTAAAAAGCCCTGCTTTTTGCTGACAGAACCGTTCTCGAACGTATCTAGAACTATCGAGCTTTTGCAAAAAGCTCGAGTTCTAGTTCGATCTCGAACAGCCCCCAAAATCACTCGAGCCTAGAACTGGAGAACCTCAAACCTCGAACCGCGCTCAACTCTAGTGGTAACGTGGCAACAAGGCTAAGGTATGTAGTAGCCTGCATGGACAGGCTTAGTGCTACTCACTTTGTCTCTCAGCTTAAACCTTGTACAGGGATCTGGATTTACACAGGAGGTCCTGGATTGGGCCCACAGAATAACTGGTGGCTGGTAGAGTGTGATGCCACAGGATGGTATGGAAAGTTGAATCACTAGCAAAAGGCCAGGAACAGGAAGAAAATTGTCAGAAGAATTGTCTAAACATGGGTTGGGGCAAAAAATAGGGATCAAACATGCTGATCGGGAGCTGAAAAACTGGAGTGAACCAGAGCATAAACTATAAATGGCACCTACAAGCAGCATGCTGGGAGTTAAGTAGGGTGTGGTGCTGTTCCACTAGCTACATCAGGAAGCTAATTACTCCTCTTCGACAGCCACATATCCATACTGCCAGACTAGGTTTCAGCTATACTAGCATTTCCGGCTAGAGAAACTGGTGATGGAGCTTCTAGTCCTGGCATCTCCATCACCAGTGCCACACATATAATGAATACAGCATTGCCTGATGAAAAAAGCAGATCTCACATGAGCAGCTGCAGTAGAGATGTCTTCTAACTTACTGTATATCCTTATTGAATTTTTTACCCATTCTCTCATTGCTCTTCATGTACTTCAATATCTCTTTCTCCCTCTCACAGACTCAGGCGTTCATGCATCTTCCTTTTTCAAAGTTGTATCTAAAGGCTACTTTACACACTGCGATATCGGTCCCGATATCGCTAGTGTGGGTACCCACCCCCATCTGTTGCGCGACACGGGCAAATCGCTGCCCGTGTCGCACAACAGCCGTCACACCCGTCACACATACATACCTGTCCGGCGACGTCGCTGTGACGGGCGAACCGCCTCCTTTCTAAGGGGGCGGTCCGTGCGGCGTCACAGCGACGTCACTGAACCGCCGCCCAATAACAGCGGAGAGGCGGAGCTGAGCGGGACGTAACATCCCGCCCACCTCCTTCCTTCCTCATAGCGGCCGGGAGGCAGGTAAGGGGAGCTTCCTCGTTCCTGCGGCGTCACACGCAGCGATGTGAGCTTGCCGCAGGAACGAGGAACAACCTCGTTACTGCAGCAGTAACGAGAATTGAGAATGGACCCCCGTGTCGCCGATTAGCGATTTTGCACGTTTTTGCAACGATGCAAAATCGCTTATCGGTGTCACACGCAACGGCATCGCTAATGCGGCCGGATGTGCGTCACGAATTCCGTGACCCCAACGACTCCGCATTAGCGATGTCGCAGCGTGTAAAGCCCGCTTTAGGCCTCTTTCACACGTCCGTGTCTCCGGTACGTGTTTGGTTCGTTTCCTCACATACTGGAGACACGGGCACACGTAGACCCATTAAAATCAATGGGTCTGCGCTCACGTGCGTATTCTGCCATGGACCGTGTGGAGCATACGTGTGCCCGTGTGCTCCACACGTGGACATGTCCGTTTTTCTCCAGCATCACGGGTGTCAAACGGAACACAAACGGACCCCACGGAGGTGTTCCATGTGACACACACCGGAGAAAACACACTGTAAAAAAATAACAAAACTTTACTCACCTTCTCCATCTCTGCTGTCTCTGCCGTTGCTGTCACTTGCTTCTGACCGCCGCTCATTATGCTCATTGCATATTCACTTCACTGCGGCTGGAAGCAGCAGCAGCAGGGAGTCGGCAGGACCGGAGACCAAAGATCAGGACCACGGACAGCGACGCCAGGGACAGGTGAGCAGAAAGTTCCCGTTCTCCGTGTGGTATCACAGATAACACACGGAAAACACACGTGTGCCATAAACACGGCTCACGGAGGGCAAAACGCACCTTTGACACGTCCGTGAAAAACGTGCGTGGTTTTGCACGGACATATGAAAGAGGCCTTAAAGAAGTTTTCAGAGTTTTTATAAAAAAAAAACAACATTGTGGAAAGTTATTACAAGGGGACGTTTTACAGCCGATTTTTCTTGGGGCTACATTGGCGTTATGCGCACCAAATTTATCAAAGTGTTCTATGATGTCTGATATGCATAGAATATCATAAGATTTTATCATTCTCACTAGAAATGTTATTCTATTTTATATGACACCCTTCCTAGATTAATTTTTCAAGAAGTCACACATTTTCGAGCAAGAACGTGTTGTTCCAAAACAGTTGGCTGTTTCAAGGCATATGCTAAATTTTGTAGTTATTTCCTACTGCAATTTTGGTACATTATTACCTCCAATATGCTCTAAGTATAGCGTATTTTGTGCCTTTTTCTAGTTGCTCTATGGAATTTTTCCAGGAAAAAATATATATACAAAATGAAAATAAATAAAAAAGTGGAATCAAAAATATATACAAAAATACCCTGCTCCAATATTTAAAAAATGTATTACATTTAACAAATTATGATGTTTTCATGCATCTTTCAAAATGCAAAATGAACACTGTATGACAGAGGTGTCATGATAGTACCAGTACCTATATATCTGAACAGTATTTTGCGACAGTATTTCAAAACCAAAAGCAAGAACATAGAATTAGAAAAATTCTAATACAAAAATTAGTATTTCTTCTGTATTTTGAACCCATTACTTTTTGTCTTCTAAATGCTTATACAAAACATTAAAAGTATAGGCACATGAAAGTAGTCTAAGGGCGGCTTTGCACACTACGACATCGCAGGTGCGATGTCGGTGGGGTCAAATCGAAAGTGACGCACATCCGGCGTCACTTGCGATGTCGTAGTGTGTAAATCTTAGATGATACGATAAACGAGCGCAAAAGCGTCGTTATCGTATCATCATTGCAAGCTCAGACTTTTCCATAATTTTGCTGCAGCGATGGTACGATGCTGTTCCTCGTTCCTGCGGCAGCACACATCACTGTGTGTTACGCCACAGGAGCGAGGAACTTCACCTTACCTGCCGCCGGCGGCTCTACGGAAGGAAGGAGGTGGGCGGGATGTTTACATCCTGCTCATCTTCGCCCCTCCGCCGCTATTGGCCGCCTGCCATGTAACATCGCTATGACGCAGCACGACCCGCCCTCTTAGGAAGGAGGCGGTTCGCCGGCCAGAGCGACGGTCGCAGGGCAGGTGAGTGCATGTGATGCTGGCATAGCGATAATTTTGCGACGGGGGCGGGGACTATCGCGTGAGACATCGCAGCATCAGCTTGCGATGTCGCAACGTGCAAAGCCCGCCTTAGGCCGAATTCACATATTCGTGTTACAGAATCTGAGTATGGATGGCGATGTATAGACCAAACATGGATCTCCTGAACGGAACTTTACATCTTAGGCCTGTTTCAGACGTCAGTGATTCTGGTACGTATGTGCTAGTTTTTACAAGTACCAGAATCACTGACATACGCAGACCCATTATAATCAATTGGTCTGCGCACACATCAGTGATTTTTCACTGACCATGTCTCCGTGCAGCATACACATGTGTTCGTGTGCTCCGCATGGAGACATGTCCATTTTTTTCTGGCTTCACTTATCACACTATAGTATGATCCATGAAACATGTACCAGAAAAACACGGACATCTAATATATAAAGCTGAATGTGTGTATGTATGTATGTATGTATGTGTGTGTATGTATGTCCAGGATTGGCATCTGCACCGTCGCAGCTACAGCCACAAAATTTTGCATTCACACGTCTGGACCCCGAGAGCGTCATAGGCTATGTTGTGAGGTGAAATTTTAACCCCGCGCATTCCAATTTACCAATCAATTTTGCCCCTATCTACATAATGGGGAAAAAGTGAAACGAAAAGTGTATCCGCACCGTCGCATTTACAATCACGAAATTTTGCACAGACATCTCATGTGACCCAGGGAACGTCGTAGACTATGTTTTGACAGGAAAATTTAATCCCGCGCTTTACAGTTACTCTCCAAAAAACATGCCTCCATTAAAGTAAATGGAGCCTGGAATTACAGGTTATTAGTAGGAGCTGTGATTGGTTGCTATAGGAACAAAAGACATTCATAGTATAAGAAGCTTATATGTGAGGTAATAAGATGTCGGTGGGGAGATGGATAGAGAGAGACAGAGAGACAGAAAGAGAGAGAGATAGAGACAGAGACAGACAGACAGAGAGAGAGAGAGAGACAGAGACAGACAGACAGAGACAGACAGACAGAGACAGACAGAAAGAGACAGAGACAGACAGACAGAGACAGACAGACACAGACAGACAGACAGAGACAGACAGACAGACAGGGAAAGAGAGAGATATAGAGACAGACCTGGAAATGACAGACCTGGAAAGAGACAGACCTGGAAAGAGACAGATGGGGAAAGAGACAGATGGGGAAAGAGACAGACAGACATGCAGACAGGGACAGAGACAGGCAAACAGGGAAGGAGGAGATAGCCAGAGAGACAGACAAAGATAGATGGGGAAAGACACAGACCTTGATAGAGACAGACGGGGAAAGAGACAGAGAAATAAAGACAGACAAGGAAAGAGACAAACAGAGACAGGCAGACAGGGAAAGAGACAGACAGGAAAATACACAGACAAATAAACGGGGAGACAGATGGGGAAAGAGAAATACCTGGGAAAGAGACAGACCTACAAAGAGACAGATGGGGAAAGAAACAGAGATAGAGACAGACAAAAAAAGAGACAGACAGAGACAGGCAGATGGGGAAAGAGACAGACAGGGAAAGAGACAGGCGGGGAAAGAGACAGACGGGGAAAGAGACAGACCTGGAAAGAGACAGACGGAGCACATTACTTAGCCAATTTAGTTAAATCTGTGTGGAATATCTGTGGTGTTGAAATATATGTTGTGAAATGTTTCTATTAGCTTAGTTTTTGCCTTTTAATAATTACATTTCTTTCTATTTGTTTTGTGGTTTTTGTGTGCAGAATAAATTTTTGTTAATACATTCTATTTTGTTAACAACAGTTATTAACCCTGGCGAAGCTGTGTAGTACAGCAAGTTGAAAATAAAAAGCTTTTTAAACTCACCTTCTCCAGCAACGCTTGTTCTGGACTCTTCAGCACCACGGACAGCAGGAATGGAAACAGGTGAGTTTATCTCCATGTGCAATACCATATCACAGAGCACGGATCACGGATAGCACATGGACAATCCATGTGTGTTGTGAATCATAATACATGGAGAGACACATGCGTTTTTAACACGTCAGTGAAAAAGTCTGTTTTTTTCACTGATGGGTGAAACAGGCCTTAAACATAGATATGAGTTTGTCAAGTTTGTATCAGGAGACCCACTGGCAGGACGTGTTTCACTATAAGCACTCAGACTGCGAAACACAGATTTGTGAATCTGACCTCTTTTAAGACCTTATGAGGGCATAAAAGAGGGGTAGAGCGTAAAATAAGTAAGTTTAAAAAAGCAAGAAAAAATAAAACGAAACTAAGGTAAAAAAATAAAGAATCACCAATCTGTTCTAAAAAAGAAAATTCAAAAAAGGTGAAAAGTGGTCCCTTTTTCCTATTTTCTCCCAATATCAATACAAGGAAAATTAAAGGGGATTGAAGTTAATTTTTAACGTTCATTTTAAATTTAATTTTAAGCAATAAAACTTGGAATAATAAGTTATACAATTGGATATGTTAAAAAAAAACGTTCCTGTGCTGATATGAGATGATGTGCTTCTGCTCTGTACTGTGTAATGGTTGTGTCTGACCGTACAGGGACATGGTCTGATCATACCACAGTTCGGAAGTAAAAAAGTATAAAGAATTCATAGTACCGGATCATACCTGATTTTTTTGTGAGGTAAAATATTTCCCTGCCTAATTTAAAAAAAGTTTTACCTCTTAGAAAGAAGAATTTGTGATCCTCTGCTGTAATGTCTGTATACTTTTTTGCTTCCTCCCCAGCCAAGTAGATGTGGTATGATCAGCCAAAGTCCTTGTTGTGTCAAAAAGATTAAATTAACTTTGTTAGTGGGGAAAAAACCCTTAGGTTCTGTGCGCACACTGCGGATTTGTTTCTCCAGCGAAAAATGCACTCTCTGGCAGAAAACTGCACCAAAAATCCATATGTTTTAACTGAGTTTTGGTGCGGTTTTGCAGCGTTTTTGCCCCTCCGTTTTTTTTAACATTGTCAATGTCAAAACGCAGGGAAAAACACAGAAAAGAAGTGACATGCTGCTTCTTTTTGCTGCAGATATTCTGCAGCAAAACCTGTAAGGAAAAAAGATGCAGCGTGTGCACAGCATTTTGGATTTCTCATAGACTTTGCTGGGGAAGGACTGCATGAGGCTTATAAACAAAAACTGCACCAATTCTGCAGCAAAAACGCAGTGTGCGCACAGGGCCTTCACGTGATATAAAAAGCAAACCTTATGTATCCTGAAAAAAATTATTTGAAATTTCAAATTATTAAAATTATTTAAAACAATTAAAAGTGCATGTATGATAAAACTCAAAAAATGTATCCTGTTGAGAACAGGGTATAATACATGGATTCCCTCATGTTTTCCTAAAATTAGGTGATATGCACTATCTAAAAGCTAATTCTTAATAAAATTCTTACTAAATGCCAGACTTAAAGCCATACCAGTCAGAGATTAGTTGCACAAATGCCTGATGAGAAATGCATCTTTTCTCCACTATTGTTACATATTTATACAGAATTTCTGAAAGACAAATTGGCGTGATATAGGGTTTTATCCCATGGATAAACAATAAATATGGAAATGCTCACCTGAGCGGGTTGTGATACAGTCATACCCACCTGTCGCGTTCAGAAAACGTCTGACACAGTCCCCATGTGCATTGACATAGTAGATGTGGAATAGAAGGGGTTAACACCGGGCTGCCATCTTAAGGAAGAAACCAGACCATGATGTACATCTTCTATTGTATCTGAAGTAGGAGAATTAGGCCTAGGACACACGGCGAGAAAAACGGTGCGAGTGGAATGCGATAAAAAAATCACATTCCACTTAGACCAATATTACTTTATGGGTCCACTCCCATGAGCGATTGTCTTCACAGCCCTAATCGGACCAAGAAAACAGTCGCAGCATGCTGCGGGTGCAATGCGATCCTGTTCCACTTGCACCCGTACAAGTCTATGGGGTGAGAGAAACATCGCATTGCTCTCGCGTTACAACAGTGTAATGCGAGAGCAGCGCGATTCTTGCATCAGCCAACAACAGAGGAGATATGGAGATAAATCCATCTCTCTTCTTAGAGCCGGCCCTCCCTATGCAGCACTGACTCCCGCCTCCACAGCGCCGGCCCTCCCCTCCGCAACAGTGGTCTGATCGCATGATCGGACCACAGTCGCACGACACTCGTAAGACACTCGGCTCCCGCTGTGCTGTGAGCGTGAGCATGTCATGCGAGCACTTGCAGTAATCCCTATGTGGCCTCAGCCTTAATGTAGTGCAACTAATAAGAGTAAAATACAGCCCCCTAATGAAACTGCCAAACTAGAGGGGAGTGGGGGAAGAGCTTAATGGAAATGGGCCTGAAACAGCAAGTAAGTGTCACGCACCCTGCCTGAAACCATGACTTCATATGGACTCACCTTGGCGAAGGAGAGCGGCACCCACACAGCCTGGATCTGGCTCATACCTTCACACTTAAAACTCATAAGGGGAACTGCACATCCTCTCTTCTTCTCTTGAATAGGAGCCGATGTGCAGTATTCGTCAGCAGCCAATGCACATTGAATGCAGCTGTGCAGTATAGCTCCAGGGAGTGGATATATCCAGCTGCTGACAGTGATAACAGTGGCCTGGTGGAGGTGTGTGGCGCCCCTGATGCTTCCGTCGCCACAGAGGTACTGCACCTCATCCAGAGGTGTGGTATCCCATCCTGGGTAAGAAGGGGATCATTTACCGATTCACAGACAAAACCTGCACACACCAAGTCTTAGGACACACACCGGGTCAGGGTTTAAGGCAGGTACTCCATTAATGCTGAGAAGCAGCGAACAGTATACCTGGTTATGGAGCCTTAAGTCCCATTAATTGTCCTAGAGGGGTAGAGCCTAGCAGAGGGAGTGTGGAAGGAGTCAGTGGGGTAGTTGGAGAACTGATTAGAATCAGCCAGGTCTAGTCAGAGTGAGTTTTCAGTCAGAGAGAAGTGACAGTTGACAGGAGTCTAGTCTAGTCAGGAGTACTGATTTTGACTAAAGGGGGAGTGTGGTGCACCAGCGTTGCCACAGGTGCTGTTTGCCAGACTTCCACAGATCAATTTTAATGACTTACGTCAAGTATGGGTTATCCATAACATATAATTGGAGAACCTATTAAAGAATGAAGACTTCTTTGCTCAAATACAAGGCAACACACATAAGATTATATATATATGGGTATATATCACAGTTGTAAAGGTTTCTTAAATTGTATAAAGGGAGAGTATATTGCTGGAATTTGCGATTAATTTATGATCAGTTAGGATTCTCAACTTATCAAAATTTATTGAGATTGAAAATGAAGAGTTCACAGTGCTAGATTTTTGCTGCTCCCCTGTGTGAGCTTTATATGTACACCAGTACAACAGCAAAGCCAGCTGAATGGCAATTTGATCTTTTCATTTTCAGGATTCATGAGAGTCCCAGTGCCTACCCAAACCCAGCATAAAATGTTAAGAAAGGTGGTTCAGTGCTTCCTACCGGGAGTGAATGGGGTCCGATGTTGCGTTACTCTGGTGGTAGGTACTGTCATTATCCTGCTGGCCCTGGAAAGATACACCATCTGTTATTACCTCCCCCCGGTTACCAAGAAGCAGACTGTTTTCCCTTTGAAGTAGAGCTTTCACACATGCAGATAACCCGTCCCAATTTGAGGTAGCTGCGAATAGTGGAGTATGGGCTTTATTGAAATGCAGGATGCCATGTCCCTGATGAGATTCACTGCCCGGGGAACATGGGATGCTGTGTTGCCTGGTTGCCAGGTAATGTAGGATGCGGCTGTGTTTGGACAAAGCAGTGGTGGGATTGTGTGCATTCTGCTGTTCAGGTTATCAGCTAGGGGCTTTCTGGGAGTGATTTGAAGGTACCCAACACATGATCATGTTTTCCCGCATTAGGCAGGCTATTTCAAACGTTTTCTCAGCCCAGGTCAACGCTGTTTATTAAAGTTCATGCATGGTAGTGTTGGTGAGTGATACAATGTTTGTCTTCCTGTGTTTGGTTTGGGTCTTTCTGCTTTGTTTTTTCTCTTCGGCTTTCTGCACTCCTTGGGTTTCTCTGAGAGGCATTTGCTGGGTCCTTGGCTGCGCTCCACCATACGCCAGGGAGGGCTCTGCCCAAGCTCCCCTCTCAGCTACTTAGAGAAGGGGGAAGAATATTCCAGTTCTTTAAGGCTATCCTAGCTTGGACGGCTTGTGCAAAGTTCGTCTGTGGCTCGGCTTTTACTGCTTTGATGCAGGCCTTGTAGTATTTCTCTCCTACTAAGCATAACAGGGATAACTTTAAATACATGCTTTAATTTAAACAGGTAAAACCAAATCAATATGCACTCTATGGTCTAGTCATATGTCAGAAGCTTGAAAGTTTCCTGGGCACATTATATGAAAAGGCTAACTGGAATTTAACATTCATTATGTATAGCTTTGTTATCCAATGGATATATATTATTCAGCACCAGATTGTATGAATATATACTATAGGGGCGGCTAGTTAAAATAATGATGTTAGATGTGTCTCATTCTTAACCGTTTCCCATTTTCTCTACTAAACACTTACATTATTCACTGTTGTATGGCAATGAATAACTGTCTAGTAAAGAAAGGCAGAAACGATTAAGAATAAGACCTAACTATTCAGCCTAAATTGTCCTATCCTTAACCTCTTCCCCCACTCCCCTAAACATTGGCAGTGTTATTAAAGGGCTGTATTATACTATTAATTGCTTTTCAAAATGAAAGTCCCTCAAGCAAAGTTTTCTTGTTTTGGCCAACAGCTTTAAAAAGGAAATAGCCCTTAACATTTACAAAACACCTTATTTTGCAGAAAGGTTAAGGTTTCTTTAAGCTGTGATAATTGGAAAATAGATAAGGCCATAAATTGGATCTATAAATTGAACACTTCCATATAAGATGAAGAGCGGGGAGCATGTGTCAGAAAAATACGTATGCCCTGGCCTAATATCATGTAAAGGTATGGGAGATTTTATAAATCATTAATAAGTTTAGATATCAATTATTCACTGGTTCCTATACTAATCAAGAATATTCAGGGAACATGAGTGATATTTCTATATTGCTTGATAAAGTAAAAGGAGAAGCAGGAGGGCTGAGAGATGGAGAAATAGTGGAGGGAATATTTATTTAAAATGGTTAAAATATATTTCTGTAAATTTACACATATACAATATATTAATGAAGTTTATGAACCTCCGTTTCCTATTATTATTTTCTTTAAGGAGGACCTATTGCTTCTGAGAAGTTAAAAAAAAAGTACAGAAGTTATTTTTTAAGATTTTTCTCAAATACACATCATTAGCAAATCAGATTATTTCCCTGAGTGATACAGACTTTACTTCCATTTTACCAGAGTGAGTGCAAAATCTGGTGAGATTTCCTTCTCTGGTACATAATGACTGTGTAACAGACTCTATACGGTATCTGAATGGGAAATGGAGTATTATTACAAGATTTCCCTTTGCAGACATTGCAGTAAGTTGCAGGTTGTATTGCAGCTGAGGAAAAACAACTGTATTTAAAGCAACAGAAATAGTGAATGAAAGAGCTTGCGAGTGAATTTGTTCTAAGTGTGATTTGATTTTAGTGTGTGACTTGTGATTCAGTGACTTTGGATTTAGGGACTTTAGAAACTTGTACTAATTTGCTGCTTATATTTACTTGTTTATATTTCTGTCTTGTGCCATCCGCATTAGTAAAAAGTGTTCCATTTTTAAAATTTCATCCAGTGCACATCTTGTCGCATGAATGCAATCTTTGAACAGACGTTTGAGGTTGCATACTGCTGTGCACGATTTGTGCATGTTGGTCATTTGGAAGCCTAGGTACTGGATCTGGATTAGCAGCTGGCAACACTGAGTTCCATTGATAATATGGAAAGGAGCTTGCTTCTCAGCAGGAGATGTATGAGAGGACGGTAGTATGGAACAGTAGGACAGAGAGGCAGCTAGCTGCATGACAGAAGGCGGGGTAAAGGGATGAGTATCGGGGACACTAAATCTGATCTGCCACACCCTAACAAGTTTGCCAATTTGGCCGATGAAAGGGGTGTCAGTACGGGGGAAGCATTTCTGCAGCAAGACATGAATTCTGAAAGCCAGGGGAGTGTCTACTCCAGAAATGAGAGAATCATCAAACAGTGTGTTGTCTTCCTGGAGCTTGTGTTCAACACATTGCAGATCGGATTGACAGATTGGTAAGGGACTGGTGAGGATCCAATCATTGTTCACATCAACACCAATGACAATGGAAGGTCCCTAAAAAAAGGTTTCAGGGAATTAGGCCAAAAGTTTAAGGCAAGGTCCTTGAACGTAGTATACTCTGAAGTACTATCCATACCAAGAGCCATGTTAGAGACACAGTGTGAGATTAGAGAGGTTAATAAGTGCTTCACAAATTTGTAGTAGGGAGGAAATTTTTGGGTTCCTGAAGAACTAGGCTGACTTCTTTAGTTGGCTCTATATTAGGGATAGGCTACATCTCAATGGGAAGGGTGCAGCTTTGCCAGGGTGAGGAAAGGATAGAATGCTGGATTTTAAACCAGGGACTTGGGGGGAATGGGTAACTACTTCACAAGAGAGAAAAATAGCGTAGATATTGACCTTTCCCAATGTGAAGAAAATAGGGATGAATGGGGAGCAGTGTTAGAAGAGTTAAAGAAATAGAGAGAAAAATAGAGAGAAAGAATAGAGATACAGAAAAATGCATAAAGTGCATGCACACTAATGCTAGAAGCCACATCCACAAGTTTGAAGAATTAGAATAAATATTGGTGGAAAAAATGATGATATTGTGGGGGACAACAGAGACATTGCTGGAAGAGAACTATCAATGGGTTTGTTAATTTCCAGCGCTATAATCTGTTCAGGAATAACAGTACAATAAGTTAGGAGGAGGGGTTTGATTACATGGAAAATCATCTCTGAAATCCATCCTCTGTGATAATATATGTGAGGCTAGTGAAAATGTAGAGTCCCTGTAGGTGAAGATAAGGTGAGGGAGGAAGAATAATAAAATACTGATAGGGGTTTGTTAAAAGTCTCCAAGTGGCAGAAAATATCTGTAAAGTGATGGCCAATAGAAGAGGCTCATCTTCAATGCACCTCGGCAGCTATAGAGCAACATCGCCATCTATTGGTCAACCAGAACCAACAGAAACTGAAATGGAGGGAGTATCTCTCCTCGAGAAAAGAGTTTGATGGGAAGGCCGAGTTAAGTGACAACTGTTGTCCAATTGCAAAATATAGACTGGGCTGGCAGCAAGTAGGCAGAATTGGTGCCATAACTACCAAGTGAGCGGACATGTACTTATTAGAGCAGGCCTATGTTATCTGTAGTTAAAGCATCTGGAAGTGTACTGAGTCCAACAGAGACCTTTCGACATATCATCGCCAGAGCAACCTAAAGAGTGAGTTTGTGTAAAACTGGTCCAAACCTATTTCGTTGACCACAGTAAATGGGGATCCATGGACCATGGATGTGTCTGTTGAGCAGAAACATTGGGGGATAAGGTTAAAGCCGGCTAGGACATCCTGGACCAGATGGAGGCAAATCTGATGGAATTCTCTCCCCAACAAGTGAAGGAGGTTGAAGGGCTGCTGAAACAGTATCATGAGGTGTTTGGCTGCCATGATCACCACTTCGACTGCACCAAGGCTATCCAACACAAATGGTACTGATGGTATCTTGGCACCACAGTCAATACTATATACAGTATACAGTCTATACTGGCTATAAACAGTGGGCCATTTTAGCAACCAGATTCTCAAGCATATTAAAAATCTATTTTGTTGCTGTCGTTGATGTTACATTTACAGGTATTAAAGTTGTCATTTGGTATAGTGAGATTTAACACACTGTACTTTACGACAGTTTGCAAACCCAGAGCTGTTATTGCATCTATAAATGGATACAGAAGGTTGGGACCGTGAGCTGTCATTGTTGAGTTATGGAGCATAAAATGTAGTCATCTAGTAATCCACCGGCATTCAAAAGAAAAAATATTTTTCCTGTTTTTTCTTCCTTGATTTGGATAAACCTTAACTGTCATTTTTATAGAGGCTCCAACACTGGCAATGTCTAGAAGTCAAAAGGGGTAATCATATACTAGCCATTTGCATCGCAAAATTCAGTACATTTAAGCCTATTCTTAAGAATGCCCCTGAAACACACATACTGTATTAGGGAATTGGTTTGCTAACATTTGCAACCCAGTACACTGCACTGTCCGAGCAAAATTGAAGAGGCAATTTCACCATCTTTTGGGAAATATATTGTTAAAATGATTTCTTACACAGCGTAATTGTACCGCCCCGCAGGCTCGGCTGAGACCGCCGAGCCACTCGGAACCTTGCTCGTACTGCGGGCGGTGGCTCGAGCCTCTCACGGACCCGGGGGTCACGCCGCTCTGCAAAGGAGTTGGCATTGCACGCGGGGACTTGGGTGAGGAGTCCCACGGCCGGGGCCACAGTTGTTTGGTTTGGATTGTAAGTTCGTGACGCCACCCACGGGTTGTGGTGAATGGATGGACACCACCGCTGCCGTTAACTAGGCCTCCCGGGTACGGTGTTGCGCAGCTTGGTGTTGACCCCTCTGTGGGTAGGGGAGTGATGGTCCCGAGGGCCCGAGGGAGGTGCTGAGGCGGGGGAGTGGGTGATGCGTGCTGGACGCTGGTGCAGTGCGGCGCGGTGTGCGGCCCAAAGGCACTGGTGTACTCACTCTGACACAAGACACTGGAGTCTCTGGTAAACCAAACGGAGTGATGAATGGGGCCTGCAGCCGGCTGCAGCTTCTCCCGGTATAGGTTGGTGGTTTCCGCCTTTCTCCTGCACCTCTGTGTGTAAATGTTTGACTCCTATGCCTAGACACCGGTAGTCCGCTCCCCGACTTGTATATGCCATAGGAGCCCATTTGCCCGCAGACGCTGGCCCTTTGGGTCTCTATGCCTTGGCAGTGGCTTTACCCTGTATGGTTGGGCTGTTGTCTTCTAACGGGTCTTGTGTGGGATAGGTCCTAAAGTCCAGTTCGCAATCAGTTGATTTGACTCGGCCCTGTCGGTTCAGGGCTTTGTACTGGGTCTGAGTACCCCTCCTGGTGCTCCGGTTTCCAATTGGTTCCCTGGTTCGGTACCGGCGGGCCACCGCCCGACCCCGGTCCCTACGGTTCCTCCGGCTGTAATCCCAGCTCCTGCAGGTGGCCACCACCATCTGCCTCCTTGCCAATGGTGACTGGGCTCCGACCCAGCCACCTGGTAGTCTCTTGGCAGGCCTGGACACAGGACTACCCGTGAACTTGACTACTCTCCACCTCCTTCAGACTACTCCTGCACTTGAACTAGACTCTTGTGTCCGTGTTTTCCCGCCTCCAGGCCTGTGAACTCCTTGGTGGGCGGAGCTAACCACCTGGCTCCGCCCCCCTGGTGTGGACATCAAACCTGGAGGGTCGTGACAAGGTTTTTAGATTGACTGATGTCACCTAATTGGGAGGGGGCCACCACCATCTGCCTCCTTGCCAAAGGTGACTGGGCTCCGACCCAGCCACCGGAGTAGTCTATGGCAGGCCTGGGCGCAGGTCTGCCCTTGGACTCAACCTCTCTCCTCTACTGTCAAACCTACTCTTCCTGTCAACTTGAACTTGTGTCTCTGTTTTCCCGCCTCCAGGTCTGTGAACTCATCGGTGCACAGAGCAAACAGTCTGGCTCTGCCCCCCTGGTGTGGACATCAAAGCTGGAGGGTGCTGACAAGGTTTTTAGTTTGACTGATGTCACCCAATCGGGAGGGGGTATGGTGTTGTGTATGACTACCTGGGACGACCTGACTAGTCCAGGGTGTCACATTATCACATGACACCGCATAAAAGAAAGCACATGAATACTAAATACATAATGACATTTGTTATCTTGGATTTTGCTATGTTTTTCTATAACCATCTTTAGTATCAGGTTTACTTATGCCGGAATTTGCCATGATGCAATAATATTGCAGACCTATTCCCAATGTAGATGTGGGTAAACCATGTGCCAAGGATAATCTAGTGTATTTACCATAAAGCATTATCTTCATAATAGAAACAAATATAAAATAACAAAGTATTGATGTGATTTTTGTAATGAATTGAACATTATGTTACTTGAACATACACAGTTACCACTTATTCTTATTGTATTGAGTTTATTTCTGTACTATTAACAACATGAATGATTATGTAAAAGGATTATACATAAGCAGAGACCTTGGAAATGGCAGATTACAAAACTACTGCATTGCGAAAAATTACATTTATATACTATGGTTCTTTTAAATGGCCAATGGTCTACAGAAACAGTTTCAAGCATTTGGTATTTTAGTCTTAATGAGTAAATTTAGGGAACTATCCAGGATTGTAGAATTTTGGGGATATTTTATGACAATAAATTAATATAAGTTCCATTCCTGTTTACTCTCAGTTTAGTTAAAGAATATGTAAGATTAAAAAAAAAAATAAAGAGCAGGATTGTGGGGTTTTTTTTAGAAGGAAAATCAACTTTTCTTCATTGGTCAGTCTGATAACATAGCTTGACAAAATACAAAATTTCCCGAACCTATGGTTGCTGGTTTGGTAAGTTAGAACATGCTATTTACAAAATTAGTTTAAGCAAAGAATATATTTCTAACATCAATTGCTAAATATATTAAAACATAACTTTTATGATTGTTTTTACAAAAGTTCTCAGTGTATTTGCAGTGAGCAGTTTCTGGGCATTGTGACAAATGCAAAGTTGTGAGAGTCTCTTATACAGTTAGGTCCAGAAATATTTGGACAGTGACACAAGTTTTGTTATTTTAGCTGTTTACAAAAACATGTTCAGAAATACAATTATATATATAATATGGGCTGAAAGTGCACACTCCCAGCTGCAATATGAGAGTTTTCACATCCAAATCGGAGAAAGGGTTTAGGAATCATAGCTCTGTAATGCATAGCCTCCTCTTTTTCAAGGGACCAAAAGTAATTGGACAAGGAACTCTAAGGGCTGCAATTAACTCTGAAGGCGTCTCCCTCGTTAACCTGTAATCAATGAAGTAGTTAAAAGGTCTGGGGTTGATTACAGGTGTGTGGTTTTGCATTTGGAAGCTGTTGCTGTGACCAGACAACATGCGGTCTAAGGAGCTCTCAATTGAGGTGAAGCAGAACATCCTGAGGCTGAAAAAAAAAGAAAAAATCCATCAGAGAGATAGCAGACATGCTTGGAGTAGCAAAATCAACAGTCGGGTACATTCTGAGAAAAAAGGAATTGACTGGTGAGTTTGGGAACTCAAAAAGGCCTGGGCGTCCACGGATGACAACAGTGGTGGATGATTGCCGCATACTTTCTTTCGTGAAGAAGAACCCGTTCACAACATCAACTGAAGTCCAGAACACTCTCAGTGAAGTAGGTGTATCTGTCTCTAAGTCAACAGTAAAGAGAAGACTCCATGAAAGTAAATACAAAGGGTTCACATCTAGATGCAAACCATTCATCAATTCCAAAAATAGACAGGCCAGAGTTAAATTTGCTGAAAAACACCTCATGAAGCCAGCTCAGTTCTGGAAAAGTATTCTATGGACAGATGAGACAAAGATCAACCTGTACCAGAATGATGGGAAGAAAAAAGTTTGGAGAAGAAAGGGAACGGCACATGATCCAAGGCACACCACATCCTCTGTAAAACATGGTGGAGGCAACGTGATGGCATGGGCATGCATGGCTTTCAATGGCACTGGGTCACTTGTGTTTATTGATGACATAACAGCAGACAAGAGTAGCCGGATGAATTCTGAAGTGTACCGGGATATACTTTCAGCCCAGATTCAGCCAAATGCCGCAAAGTTGATCGGACGGCGCTTCATAGTACAGATGGACAATGACCCCAAGCATACAGCCAAAGCTACCCAGGAGTTCATGAGTGCAAAAAAGTGGAACATTCTGCAATGGCCAAGTCAATCACCAGATCTTAACCCAATTGAGCATGCATTTCACTTGCTCAAATCCAGACTTAAGACGGAAAGACCCACAAACAAGCAAGACCTGAAGGCTGCGGCTGTAAAGGCCTGGCAAAGCATTAAGAAGGAGGAAACCCAGCGTTTGGTGATGTCCATGGGTTCCAGACTTAAGGCAGTGATTGCCTCCAAAGGATTCGCAACAAAATATTCAAAATAAAAATATTTTGTTTGGGTTTGGTTTATTTGTCCAATTACTTTTGACCTCCTAAAATGTGGAGTGTTTGTAAAGAAATGTGTACAATTCCTACAATTTCTATCAGATATTTTTGTTCAAACCTTCAAATTAAACGTTACAATCTGCACTTGAATTCTGTTGTAGAGGTTTCATTTCAAATCCAATGTGGTGGCATGCAGAGCCCAACTCGCGAAAATTGTGTCACTGTCCAAATATTTCTGGACCTAACTGTAGTTGGGAGATGTCATGAGATTGTTTGACCTCCAGGACCTATCTATTTGCCAAGATTGCAACCATTCCAAAGGGCAATGAATTAACCCCACTACAGATAGGGAATTATTTCTTAACACAAATCACAATCATATGGTATGAGGGTGAATATAAATTAATCTGAGTAGATGTTTGGTCACACCCAAAGAGAGGAGAGAATTTACAAACAGATTGGATGGTGTGCTATCCATGCTGAAGCATAACACCCCCTGAAGAAGTTTCGTAGCTGTGAGATATATGGGGGAGGCAGCCCCGTCATCAGCATCTGGCACACCTGGCCAAGTGCTGGAGCCCTGGAAAGCCAAGGGGGCCCACTCGCAGTTGGCATGAGCAGTTCATCATCTTTCCTGCAACCTCTAGACAGATTTCAGGGGACCACAGACAGTGCTCTGGCAGGCAGCTGCACTTTGCTAGCAGCTGACTTCTTAAGCCTGCCAAGCATGTGCCCACAACGTTCACTGCTGAATGCTGGGAGGAGGAGCGGCTACCAGACCCCAGCAGTGCTGCCTTAATGTGCCCCTAGCATCCTTCAGTATGTGTATGCCCCCCAGCATCCCTCAGTATGTGTATGTCTACCAGACCCCAATATCCCCCAGTATGTGACTGCCACCCAGGTACCAGTGTCTCCCAGTATGTGTATGGCACCCAAGCCCCAGCATCCCTCAGTATGTGTATGCCCCCCAGGCTCGAGCGACTCCCAGTAAGTGTAAGCCTCCCAAGCCCCAGCATCCCTCAGTATGTGTATGCCCTCCAAGCTACAGCATCCCCCAGTATGTGTATGCCCCCAAGACCCCAACATCTTCCAGCATGTGTATGCCCCTCAGCATCCCCCAGTATAAGTATGCCCCTCTGCATCTCCCAATATATGTATGCCCCCCACTGGCCCGAGTAATATATATAACCCCCACCAGCTTCAGTAATGTGCATTCCCCCCACTAGCCCCAGTAATGTGTATGCCCACTACTAGCCCCAGTAATGTGTAGGCCCCACAGTGGACCCCAGTAATGCGTATATACTCCTTATATTCCCCAGTAATGTATTTGTGCCTCTCCATTATTGTGGAAGCAGAGCTGCCTGAGTAGCATTGGAGAATGAATAGTTTGGGTGAATGGCAAAAGCATGCTACAGGTCTCA
Source organism: Anomaloglossus baeobatrachus (assembly GCF_048569485.1). Lineage (NCBI taxonomy): Eukaryota > Metazoa > Chordata > Amphibia > Anura > Aromobatidae > Anomaloglossus > Anomaloglossus baeobatrachus. Next base: position 279,809,763 of record NC_134357.1, on the reverse strand, counting down.
ACTATCAATCATTTAGGCCCCTTTCACACATCCGTTTTTTGCCATCAGTCACAATCCATCGAATGTTGCAAAACACAGATCCAGCGCTGGATTTGTTTTTTTTTTTCATATTGACTTGTATTAGTGACAAATTACGATGGATGGCCTGACGTTACATCCATCATACAACGGATCCATTGAAAAATGTGTGTCCGTCGGACGGAGATGACGTCCACAGTAACATTTTCTGTGTGCGACGAAAAAACGGACAGAGATGGATCCATCGCCGTCCGTCGTTTGGTGTAATGGAAGCCTATGGGCGCAGGATCTGCCATAATATGTCAAATGACGGAATCAAGCGACGGTTCCGTTTTTTTTTTTAACAGAGCATGCTTAGATGGGGTGTAAATTATTTTCTACGCAGAAAAGTCTCTTTCTCTCTGTGTCTCTGTCTCTCTCGCTCTCTCTTTTCCTCTTTCTCTCTCTTCCTCTCTCTCTCTTTCTCTGTCTCGTCCAGGATGGGGTGATATAGGTTTTCAATAGCAAATAACTTTTGACATGAAAAAAAGTGCTACGACGGATTTGATTTTTTACAGGGATCCGTCTCATCAGTTTTACCACAATCTTCGATGGATCCATCACATCAGTCACAAAACAGATTTTGACTGATGGAAAAAAACTGATGTGTGAAAGGTGCCTTAAATGCGCACCATTGCCTGGCAACCAGTAAAACAGGAGGCATAGAACAATGTGTTCCCGAAAATCTCGAATCAGCTAATTTGACCATTAGATTGATTTTTAAATCTTGGTTTAATTTAAATATGATAAACATTAAACTGTCCTCTTACCAATCAAAGAAAAGCACTTCCATCAGCATCAACATTTCCCTCTTTAATAGATAACAATTTGTCCTTAAAGCTTGTAGTATATTAAAGTACTACTTAGGCGCAAGTTTAATTTTCACTACTACTATCATATATTAATAGCAATATTAATTGGGACGAGGGGACCTTTTGAAATTTAAATTCCCAGATTTCATCAAATTTCCACCCAAAAATTGATTTGTGGCAAATAAATTCTTGCGAATCGAATAATTAAAAAGCCTGAAAAATATGTGTTGAAAACTTCCCTTTGGAGACAACTGAACATGTCTTTTAATATCCAAATGAGTTTCCAGCAAATGGATTACGGTAGTGCAGATGAAAACCAGAGGTAACGAACAGCATATTTTACAACACATTAACATACCTGACTTTCAACCTAAATTGTATACAGGGTCTAAAAATTATCCCTTTTTGGGGGGCAGATGCATGCTTTCCTGTTGTTTATACACATTTGGTATAAATATGTTTTCACTAAATGATGAAGCAGTAGCTTTTTTATAAGCTGTTGAAAAATTGTCCCTTTAAGCAATAGATAAAGCAGATTTATTTATTATTTTGAATGTGAACTTTCAATCACAACTGAAAAAAAATCCCTTTTTTGTGGTCGGCAACAGGTTTGCTAATCTCAAAATCATTAGGTACACACAAAGGCTTTTTAGCAAGCCGTCCAGATAGTATCTCCTTTATTATGACTGACATCCTCAACAATTCGAACCTCCCACTCCCGTCTTCAAGATTTCTCATGAGCTGCGCCTGTGCTCTGGAACACACTACCAAGAGCAATCCGATTAATTCCCAACATCCACACCTTTAAGCGGGCCCTAAAAACTCATTTCTTTAGACTAGCCTATCACCTCACTGCCCTGATCTAATCTAGTCCCTTTCTGCCCTTCAGAAAATTTACTTCCAGTTCTCGTCCCCTGTACCTGTATAAATTCTCACCGACGGGTTCATGCAGCTGCTTTTGAATCCCCTATTAAATCGATGGCTGGACCATATATGACAAGCTTTTCTCCCCCCCATTCACCTTTTGTGTCTCCCATATTTCCTCATAGACTGTAGCTTACGAGCAGGGCCCTCACTCCTCCTGGTATCTTAATTTTCTTATTTTGTATTGTCTCATATTGTCTGTACATGTCCCCTCTTAATTGTGAAGCGCGGAATATGTTGGCGCTATAGAAATAAAACTTATTATTATTATTGAGACAAAATACTTTTACTTATTTACTTATTTGAACGTGAACAAGTTCTAAGTAGTTGTGATTACACCTTTTCACAAATTAGCCCCCTTTTCAGAGCTGTTTCTTGAGGAAAAGAATTTAAGAGTTTGGCACCATCAGTAACACAGTCAAGCACTATGTTTCAAGATTTGGGAGATTTCTCTTAAAAAATAATAGTGGATCTCGAAACACAGGGATCGCACCTTATTTTACAAACTGAAGCAACCCTTGAATTCAGATTTAGTTGCAAAATCTGCAATGAGTGTTTTAATAATACCCTTGCTTGCCATCACAGTGTGAAACCAGTAAAACTCCAGCTATTAAGGTGCTGTTGAAGCAATATATCACAGATGTAATAATTTATGGTTGCACACTGAGTGAAGATGATGAGACTGCTGGAACAGTTCACCATATATCACTGGAATTTTGGATTTCTATTCCCAGCCTGAGGCTATCACTTCTATCTGCAATATAGTAGATCAGCACTGAGGTTGTATGCAACAATCGCATTAGACACTTGTCTACCCCTATCCTGTGTGCGCTGAGCGCTCCTTGGACCCTATGTTTTATATTGCCTGTGATAGCCCCTAATTGGCTATGCTACATCATTTGATCAGATTGCTACATGACATTATGGCACAGCCTTCACTGCCATCAATCCTTTTACTAAGTGTGCAGCATGGAAGAAATGATTCCAATAACAGCTGAGGAAAAAACTCACTGACTCATTCATTAACATGGGTCTGAGTGCATTGTGATTTTTTTCTCGTATTGCACTCGTCTGTTCTATAAGCACGTGGGATTGAGCCCTGACAGTGATGCTAGTTGCCTTCCTCAGTTTTTTGGAGCCAGGCCTGTGAAATAGCTCTCATTATATCCTTACCATCATTCAGGTCACACTAAGATGTGTAATGTCTTATGATACTAACTTATATAGCAGATACTAAACTGACTTTGCTATTTTTCGCTGTATTGAGTTGGGTTCTGTCACTATATTAGCGTGGTAAACCTATGATTTATATGAATAAGCATGCTTTCGGTGACTTTATATGTAATGACTGAGCCTAGTTCGGATACCGTATCTTCTGAACATGGTGTCTGTATACTGTGTGCAGAATTATTAGGCAAGTTGTATTTTAGATTTTTTTTTTATTATTGATCAACAACTATGTTCTCAATCAACCCAAAAGACTCAAAAATATCAAAGCTTAATATTTTTGGAAGTTGGAGTGGGTTTTTTTAGATTTGACAATCTTAGGAGGATATCTGTTTGTGTAGGTAACTATTACTGTGCAGAATTATTAGGCAATTTAATAAAAAACAAATTTATTCCCATCTCACTTGTTTATTTTCACCAGGTAAACAATATAACTACACAAAATTTAGAAATAAACATTTCTGACATGCAAAAACAAAACCCCAAAAAATTAGTGACCAATATAGCCCCCTTTCTTTATGATGACACTCAACAGCCTACCATCCATAGATTCTGTCAGTTGCTTGATCTGTTTACGATCAACATTGCGTGCAGCAGCCACCACAGCCTCACCACAGCCTCCCAGACACTGTTCCGAGAGGTGTACTGTTTTTCCTCCCTGTAGATCTTATATTTTATGAGGGACCACAGGATCTCTATGGGGTTCAGATCAGGTGAACAAGGGGACCATATCATTATTTTTTCATCTTTTAGACCTTTACTGGCCAGCCATGCTGAGGAGTAGTTGGATGCATGTGATGGAGCATTGTCATGCATGAATAATGTTTTTCTTGAGTGATACTGACTTCTTCCTGTACCACTGCTTGAAGAAGTTGTCTTCCAGAAACTGGCAGTAGGTCTGGGAGTTGAGCTTCACTCTATCCTCAATCGAAAAAGGTCCCACAAGTTCATCTTTGATGATACCAGCCCATACCAGTACCCCACCTCCACCTTGCTGTCGTCTGAGTCGGAGTGGAGCTCTCTGCCCTTTACTTATCTAGCCTCTGGCCCATCCAACTGGCCCATCAAGAGTCACTCTCATTTCATAAGCCCATACAACCTTTGAAAAATCAGTCTTAAGATATTTCTTGGCCCAGTCTTGATGTTTTATCTTATGTTTCTTGTTCAAAGGTGGTCATTTTTCAGCCTTGCTTACCCTGGCCATGTCCCTGAGTATGGCACATCTTGTGCTTTTTGATAGTCCAGTAATGTTGCAGCTCTGAAATATGGCCAAACTGGTGGCAAATGGCATCTTGGCAGCTTCACGCTTGATTTTCCTCAATTCATAGGCAGTTATTTTGCACCTTTTTTGCCCAACACGCTTCTTGAGACCCTGTTGGCTATTTGCCATGAAACGCTTGATTGTTCACTGATCACGCTTCAAAAGTTTGTCAATTTCATGACTGCTGCATCCCTCTACAAGACAGCTCCCAATTTGGACTTTTCAGAGCTCGTCAAATCTCTCTTCTGACCCATTTTGCCAAAGTTGTCTAATAATTAAATACACCTTATATAGGGTGTTGATGTCATTACACCACACCCCTCCTCAGTACAGAGATGCACATCACCTGATTTACTTAATTGGTAGTTGTCTCTCAAGCCTATACAACTTGGAGTAGGACAACATGTATAAAAAGTATCATGTGATCAATATTCTCATTTGCCTAATAATTCTGCACAGTGTGGTGTATTTTTGCACTTGTCTGCAGGAAAGTTTCCATAACAGGCTATATCTCATAGCACTTGAAACCCATATTTTAGTAGGCCAAACATTAACGGAGCTGGTCTCCCTGAAATGTATTTATAATTGTAGGTACTATTGTATATGTATGATATATACTTTCAAAACATGTTTTCAAGATAGGTTAAATACTCCATATAATTGATGAGGCAATACAAAATGATAGCCAAAACTTACATGATAGATAAACTAATCTAATGGAGCTGAAAGCTATCATACTGAAATAACTAAGTCTATGAGCTGGAACTTCACAGTACTTGGTGAGCATTGCTAAGGACCTTTGTGGTCATTAGCCTACTTTTAAATATGAGTTCATTGCATATATAAAGATAACTAAGTATACTATTGGAGCTGCTTATTTTTTTAGCTGCAGTGAAATAAGGCCACAAGTCACAAGGATAACCAATTCCCCATTGCCCCCTGTCAGCTCATCAGCAGACACAGTGTTTGTACATATTGTGCAAATAGCAACCTGATTTTAATTGATGATCTCATTGAAAATCAGCAAGGAATTTGGCCAGCTCTAGGCGAGAAAAGGATTAACTCTGATATTAAATGTATTTTAGAAAAAACAATCTATCAAATTTTCTTTTAATATAAATGAATTAAGAACATGCTCATCACATATCCACACAACAAATATATTTTCCGCAGATTATTATAGTAACATATTATTTATTTTCCTTTCACCTATGACACCACAAGTGTAAAAGGGTGTCCCATCTTACAGCTGGACAGCAACCACATATCCTACAGCTGGACAAGACCCACTTCTTCCATCAGTGCTCTCTTGTTCTTTGGACAGAAGAGCCTGAAGTATGTGGCTTGAAAACCATAAAGATGGAACGTTTTGGTAGACTGAGTGGTATCCAGGGACTACAGTGAATGCAACAGTGAAACTGAACTTTGGAACATAACTCTTCACTAGGAGCAGTTCAGCAGTCTCGATATCGATCCTCTCACATGGTCTCCTACCTATTGCTTATTATCTGGCTTGGCCTACTGCATGTCTCATGGCTTTATCCGTTGCCTCATGCCTTGGCTTAGCCTGCTGCCTCATGGATTGGCTTGGCCTAATGCCGCATGGCTTTGCCTTTGCCTGCCGCCTTATGCCTCATGGCGTTGTCTTCTCTCATGCTTCTTGGCTAGGCTTGATCTGCTGTTTCATGCCTCTTGGCTTAGCTTGCTGCTGCATTGCTTGGCTTGCCCTACTGTCTCATGATATGACTTGACCTGCTGTCTCAATGTGTGTCTTGGCTTGCTGCCTTATACCTCATGTTGTTACTTAATTTCTCATGTCTCAGCTTGTTCTGCTGCCTCTTGGCTTAGCTTTGAGGGATAGCTTGCCTTGCTGCCTCATGATGTTGCTTCTTGCCTCATGGCTTACTCATACTTCTAGGCTAGACCTGATATGCTGTCTCATGCTTGACCCTCTGCCTCATGGCTTGGCTTGTTGTCTCATTCCTCATGATATTGCCTTCTGCCTCATGGTTTAGCTTCAATTGCTTCCTCATGGCTTGTCTTTGCTTGCTTACTTATGCCTCTTGGCTAGGCCTGCTCTGCTGTTTCATGCCTCTTGGTTTGGTTTGTTGGCTTGGTTTGCTTCCTGTTGCCTTTGTGTACAGTTCCTGACTCTGGGCTAATGATGTGTGCCTTAGCTCAGAGCAACAATTTTTCTCTCTAAATCGTGAAGGATAGCAGTAGTCTGTGGCGCAGTCACACATAGAAAAGGGATCCAGCCAGTCTATACACTTCAATATAGGTTCATTTGTTTCTTGTTTCATGTATGAAACTTTGGCTAGGAAAAGGGAATAGAAGAATGCTTTGAAATCTGAGAAAGTCATGCATTATCTACATCTTTTTTTCATATTTTGCATATTTTTTATGCATCGTGTAGGCCTGGCCCTTCATTGGTGGCTGGATAATATGGAGTGTCTGTCCTGTCTTTTCTTCATAGAATTGTTTTGAATCGATCATAGGAACTCACCAGATAATGAGGGTCCTTCATGTGGGTTGCGAGCAGTGGCGTACTGTCAATGGAGGCAGACCATGCCACTGCTACGGGGGCCCGTGAGCTAAAGGGGCCTAGAAGGGCTGCCCGCCATGTGTGGTTTTCACATTCATGCATCATGTCCTCGGGCCATCACCAAGCAGCTGATTAATGCTGCTGGGTGCCAGCCTTGTTTGTATAGCTGCAGGCTGGCCAACGCAGAGATGCCTATCGTCCACACTGGACATTGTGCGTGGCCTGTGCTGAAGAGGAGGGAGTAGCCAGGCAGCTTCTTCTTCCAATCAGAAAGCTGTGAGATATGCCAGGAGGAGAATAGCCAATCGGGAGAGGGGGCTTAGCATGTTCAGTACAGCGCGGGAGAATGAAATGAAGAGGAAAACACAGTCCTGGAGTTGAGCAGGAGTAAAGACCACAGAAAAGAGAGAAAAGCAAACAGAGCAGAAAAACAGTGAGAAGCGGAGAACAGAAGGAATAGAAAGAAAAAGCAGAGGAGAGGAGGAGCAGCCAGGAGGACTGACAGGAAGTGCAGCATTGAGGCCGGAGCCACTAACATCATCTCTCAAATCAGAGGAGCAGGAATTTTAATGTACAAATGTCTGTAACACTACAAAAAAAACTGTCCTGTGTCATCACTGTGTGTGTGTCACCCCTGTGCTGTGCTATCACTCTGTGTGTGTGTCTCTTGCCCCTATGCTGTGCCATAACTCTATGTTTGTCGCCCCTGTCCTGTGCCATCACTGTGTGGGTATGTGTGTGTGTGTGTGTGTCGCCTCTGTGCTGTGTCATCACTGTGTGTGTCTGTTGCTCCTGTGCTGTGCTATCACTGTGTGTGTCTGTTGTCCCTGGGCTGTACCATCACTGTGTGTGTGTGTGTGTGTGTCTGTTGCCCCTGTGTTGTGCCATCACTGTGTGTGTGTGTATGTTGCCCCTGTGCTGTGCCATCACTGTGTGTGTCTGTTGCCCCTGTGCTGTGCCATCACTCTGTGTGTGTTGCCCCTATGCTGTGCCATCACTCTGTGTGTGTGTATGTGTTTGTCTCTGTTTCCCTTGTGCTGTTTGTCCATGTGCTGTGCCATCAGTGTCTGTGTGTTGCCCCCATGCTGTGCCATCACTGTGTGTGTATCTGTTGCCCCTGTGCTGTGCCATCACTCTGTGTGTGTGTCTGTTGCCCCTATGGTGTTCCATCACTGTGTGTGTGTGTGTGTCTGTTGCCCCTATGCTGTGCCATCACTCTGTGTGTGTCTGTTGCCCCTATGCTGTGCCATCACTGTGTGTGTGGATGTGTATGAGTGTTGCCCATGTTCTGTGCCATCAGTGTGTGTGTGTGTGTTTGTGTGTGTGTGTGTTTTGCCCATGAGCTGTGCCATCAGTGTGTGTGTGTGCGTGTGTGTGTGTGTATCTGTTGCCCCCATGCTGTTCTATTACTGTGTGTGTGGATGTGTATGAGTGTTGCCCATGTACTGTGCCATCAGTGTGTGTGTGTGTGTGTGTGTGTGGATGTGTGTGTGTGTGTGTGGCTGTTGCCCCTGTGTTGTGCCATCACTGTGTGTATGTGTATGTTGTCCCTGTGCTGTGCCATCACTGTGTGTGTCTGTTGCCCCTGTGCTGTGCCATCACTCTGTGTGTGTGTGTATTGCCCCTATGCTGTGCCATCACTCTGTGTGTGTGTGTATGTGTTTGTGTCTGTTGCCCCTGTGCTGTTTGCCCATGTGCTGTGCCATCAGTGTCTGTGTGTTGCCCCCATGTTGTGCCATCACTGTGTGTGTATCTGTTGCCAATGTGCTGTGCCATCACTCTGTGTGTGTGTGTGTGTGTGTGTCTGTTGCCCCTATGCTGTTCCATCACTGTGTGTGTGTGTGTCTGTTGCCCCTATGCTGTGCCATCACTCTGTGTGTGTCTGTTGCCCCTATGCTGTGCCATCACTGTGTGTGTGTGTGTGTGTGTATCTGTTGCCCCTATGCTGTTCCATCACTGTGTGTGTGGATGTGTATGAGTGTTGCCCATGTACTTTGCCATCAGTGTGTGTGTGTGTGTGTGTGTTTTGCCCATGAGCTGTGCCATCAGTGTGTGTGTGTGTGTGTATCTGTTGCCCCCATGCTGTTCTATTACTGTGTGTGTGGATGTGTATGAGTGTTGCCCATGTACTGTGCCATCAGTGTGTGTGTGTGTGTGTTTTGCCCATGTTCTATGCCATCAGTGTGTGTTTTGCCCATGAACTGTGCCATCAGTGTGTGTGTGTGTTTTCCCCATGTGCTGTGCCATCAGTGTGTGTGTGTGTGTGTGTGTGTGTGTTATCCCTGTACTGTGCAGAGTTTTACTATAGTTCCTAATGCTATAAAGAGGGTCATAATCGTTACCATTAAATGGGGGAGACAGATGTGAAAATTTATATTGTGTGGGCTGAGTGGCACGAAGAAGGACATTGCTACTTTAGGCCAAGTTCACATATTGCAGATATTTGGGGATTTGCGGTGTGAACCCACTGGTCTTGGTGCAGTGGGCTTTGCTCAGTAACAGGACGGTGGTTATATTCAGACTCTATGTGGTGATAATTGGTCATGGAGTGATGACATTACTTAGCAATGTATTATTTGCCTTTATATGGTGGGTGTTGTTCAGTAACACTATGTAGTAGTATGTGTTATTTCTGACTATAAGCTGCCCCCAGTAACACGTATAATCATTATGTTGATATTCTATTATAATTTATTTTTTTTGTTATCAGGGAAGGGGGGGGGGCCCATTCAGACTTTTGCTATGGGGCCCCATGATTTCTATGTACGCCCCTAGTTGCGAGCTAGTGTATTTGGCTAAAATATTGACAATACCTCATACCTTATATACATCTTTTCTGTACATTTTTTGAGCAGGGTGCAGGTTGGGCCCTTCACTTGTGGCTGTCCTGTGTCATATATTTGATACAGGGCAGCCCACCTGATACAGGGCAGCACTGTTGGTAATAGGCTGTTATCCGAATAGAGGTGCATCTCATGTAATGGTGTGAATGGAACCCTATGCAACTGGCGTGGATTTGGAATCCTAGGCAGCCACCCCATGGAAGTTTGGCTGGTTAGTAAGTGGTTGTTTTATTAGTATTTTGCATCTGGATGGCTTCTGCCTTTATGATGGGGGCCTGTTGGAGTCTGTTGTGCATTTGTGTCTTGACATGGCTGCCAATTTTTTTTCTGTGATTTTATTTAAAATTGCTTTTTGTCTTTTATCAGTGAATCATTTTTATATTTAGTATAGGGACTCACAAGATAATGAGGTTTTTTTTGGGTTGTGTACCTGAATATTTTTGACAAAATATCTACCAATACCTCAAGCATTAAATATACTGTATAACTTTTTTAAGGCTTTTTATGACAGGTGTATGCCCTTCACTGGCAGCTGGGTAATGCAGGGTGTCTGTTCTGTGGGGTGTAAATATGTTACTGGGCAGCCCACCTGATCTAATAGTAGGGGATTATAGTAGGCTATTATCCAGACAGAGATACATCTCACGTAATGGTGTGAATGGCACTCTATGCGACCTTTGTGCATTTGGAAAACCAGGCAGCCACCCCACAGTTGATTGGTGGGTTGGTAAGTGGTTGTTTCATTAGTATGTTGCACCTGTGTTGCCTCACTGTTATCATGGTGACCTGCTGCATTGTGTTGTGCATTTGTGTCTGGACATTGGTAAGTATGGCTGACTTTTTATCTGTGATATTTTGTAAAATAAACTAATTAAAACACTAACAGTCAAGCACTTGCCATGGAGGTTATTTTTGGTAGGATGCAAATGTGACGCCCCTGGACTATCAGGTTGTCACAGGGAATTGCACAATCTGCCCTCCCATGCAGTATCCACCTCCTTCTTTGTTTTGAGGTCCCTAACTACATGATGTTGCCTACATCAGCTAATCAAATCCTAGATACAGCCTGCACCACACCCACCAAACACACCAGTGGACGGCTTGAGTGGAATAGAGTCGCCCACCTGGGGGGTTGGGGAGGGAAGGTCAGGAGTGTCAGGAGAGAGTCGAGTCTCAGAAGTGAAAGTGAGAGGAGGTTGCGAGTGGGGCTCCTGGGAAGTAATCTAGGTGGCAGGCGATGGTCTGGATCTAGAGGAGCTGGACTCCTGGTCACAGAGGATCATGGCAAGGGGCACGGATCTGTCAAGGAGGACAGCCGGCGGCCTTGCACCATCACCGTGCTGGGACCAAGGCACGACAGGGTACGTGGACCCTAGGTTGGGGATTAGCTTCAGGCAACCCGATAATTTACCCGAGGAGAACGGAGCCTTCAAGATCTGTTCCCACTCACTACAAAATCGGGGCATTAGCGCAATGAGTGGGATAGAAGTTTCCAATTCAAAACGGTCCAGAAAACGAAAAGCGTGAGCCCTGAGAGCAAGCTCCCACACTTAGCCATAGTGGGGAGCGGGACCCGGCAAGTTTCACACTACCGGGACCACCAAAGAAGTAAACTTAGTGCCAGGAGGCAGGTCACGGATCACCAGGCAGCACCATTGGGGACTTGTTTGACCAGTTGTCGGTGTCAGCTTAATGAGTGAGTACCACAGTGACCCCTTTGCATCCAACGGCATTTCCCTTCAATCACTGAGTCCCGAGTATCCCCCCTATCCATGGAGGGTGACAACACCTGTCTGCCCTATTCCATCATCCCCGGATACTCCCAACTGCAGCGGTTGTACTCCTAATTACCACACATCACGAACTCTATAAAATCCCTTGTAAATACCCCCTTCATTTGAGTGGCCGCATGGAGACCCTCGAGCAACTGAGAACCTGGATCTGAGCAGCTCGGCTGCTGGCACAGGGGCGGCACACATAAGTTTCGGAAAGACTGTAGTAAAAATATTTTGATTGTTACTCAAGAACAAATGGAGAAATCCATGAGATTTTTTTTTTTTTTTTTCAGGCATATCGAGCAATGAATCCCTCAAATTAGCAAAACATGATTCTTGCTGTCTAATAAATATCTGCATAAGAGGGCGCTCTCACTGTTTTACATCCTTGTGTAAGGAGTTGTCATGGTCTTTTCTCTGTTGCAGAGTTTTGTGACAGGTTCTGGGTCAGAGTCTCACTTTATCTTGTGGGACTCTGTTTATTAAATGGATTCCTTTTCCTTTGGGGAGGAGAGGGTTAATGTTAGTTTTCCTTCCAGCAGCTTCTGACTCCTGGTCACGTGTTTCCGGTTGGGACCACGCCCAGGTCCTATAAATACCCTCAACTTCCACCAGAGGAGTTTGGTTATTTTAATCATTTGTTAGCTTGGCCAGGAGGAGAAAAGAGCTGGTGAAATCCTCTCTGAGACTCGCTTTGTAAGCTGCAGCATTGGTAGGTGGGCTGGTTGTACAGTATGATTGTTTCCCAGTAGTCTGTTTTATGTTGTTTCCCCTTATGCACTTTTAGTGGATCCTTTGTGTGTGGTTGCCGTGTGTATGAGTTGTTGTTATCACCCCTGTTTGGTCTTCATTGTCAGTGGGGTTATTGATTTCTGCTCTTGTCCTTTCTCCCTGGGTGGTGGGTTGTGGAGGGGGGTCTTACCATCAGGGACAAGGACAAGAGATAGGGCCTAGGCTTGGGGCCCGGACCTCTCTACCTTCAAGGGTACCTCCGGGTGTTAGGGTGAGCGCAGGGGCCCCAGCCTTAGAGCCAGAATAGGTTTCCCTGTGTTGCCGTGTCAATCCATGACATGAGTATATTGAGTGATCACCTATCCAGTTTTAGTTTTATCAATTCTATATCTTTATATTATGTAAATGTTGATCATCCTAGAATTGTTTGTTGTACCTCCTGTAGTCTCCCTTTAGATCCTTTATCTGTTTTTGGGGGTTTTTTTGCATTTTTTTTGTTTTACCCTTCCATACACATTAGACTAATGTTAGCCGAATTTGCAAAAATTAGCAAGTTCAGCTAACAGTCTAATGTGCATGGGGGCCCCCAAAAAATTGATTGTTGGAGGAGTTAAGGATTCTGCATGTCTGATTTTGGACTGCCAATTTATTTATTCAATATATAACGAGCAAGAAGATTGATAAAAGGTGATGTTTTAAATCTATCTATAAAAATACCTTAATAAGGAATATCATTATTATTATTTATTATTATAGCGCCATTTATTCCTTGGCGCTTTACAAGTGAAAATGGTTTACATAAAAAACAAGTACATGAATCATAAACATTACAAAAACAGACTGGTACAGGAGGAGAGAGGACCCTTCCCGTGAGGGCTCACAGTCTACAGGGAATGAGTGAGGGTACAATAGGTGAGGACAGAGCTGGTTGCGCAGTGGTGAATTGGACTGAGTGTTATTGTAGGTTGTAGGCTTGTTGGAAGAGTTGGGTCTTCAGGTTCCTTTTGAAACTTTCCACAGTAGGGGAGAGTCTGATATGTTGTGGTAGAGAGTTACAGAGTATGGGGGAGACGTGGGAGAAATCTTGTATGCAATTGGGGGAAGAGGAGATAAGAGAGGAGTAGAGAAGGAGATCTTGTGAGGATCTGAGGTTCCATGCAGGTAGGTATCAGGAGACCAGGTCACAGATGTATGGAGGAGACAAGTTGTGGCTTTGTATGTCTTGGTTAGGGTTTTGAACTGGAGTCTTTGGGCAATGGGAATACAAAATAAAATATTGAAAGACACAAATACACAAAACAACAAATTGCCCTTTATTAGATCATAACAATTAGGCATATGAGTCCATCGGTCAGATAAATAAAAATAAGACCAAAAAGTTCAAGTATGCAGAAAGGCAAGGTAAGTATTGAATAATTGGAACAGTCTTACCGTTGCCAATGTAAATGTCAAATTATTCACTTGATGATCCATGTACAAGTAAAGAGAAAATTAATCCAAACTTCACTTCACATTTAATCAGAATCTCCCAAGGAAAAGTAATAGGGTTCAGATTTGCACTAACAAACAAAAGGGTAACAATGTTTTGAACTTTTGACTTTCAGGCTCCATATCTCACCATCCACTAGAGCTCTAAGAGTGAGACGACCCTCACTTTATAGATAATTAAATTGGCAATCTCATACAAAAATTTGACTTGCAACTATTTAGCATATGATTAGCTACACAGATTCTTGTCATGTTACTGTTTTGCTCCTTGTGTTTGAAAAATCTTTTTCTACCTGTATACAACAAATTACAATCTGTTTTCAAATTCCATAAAAGCTCAGTGTGTTTTAGGAGTTGCCATAATGATAATTTCCCTTGAAAAGTGAAACAGCATCTTCCAGCTCATTGATAGCGGTCTCTTGGCAAAGAAAATTGCCAAACTACATCATGTGAGGCCATGACAGTTCGAAGAATATGCAATAAAGTCCATCCATTCATTCAAAAGCCAAGAGATGGATGTCCAGGCAAAATATCAGAGGCAACAAGTTGGCTCATCACAAGGTCTACCAGTTCTGGCACGACATACACGACATTGGAAGTGACTCGTATGCTTCGTAATAGTGAGATCACAGATGTCCATGCAAGCACCGTGCTACACACATTAGACAAGTCTGGAATGCTGGCCCAAAAAAGGTAAAGAAGCTTTGACTTTAACATTGTCATTAGAAGTGTTGGCTCAAGTTTGCAAAAAATTAGGGAGTGACAGGAGAAGATTAGAAAAGGGTGATTTGGAGCGATGAGACGAATGTCAAATAGACTAGGCTCTGATGGGTTCAAATAGGTCTAGAAGAAATAAAAAAGGCTAACATATTGAGAAATTGAAGGAACTGTCAAGTTTGGTGGAGGATATTTCACAGCCAAAGGCTGGTCTCAATGCTTAGCAATATGTGGGTATCCTACAAGACATGTTACTTTGTACATTCATGCGTTGCGTATGAAAAGGACAACACACTGTTAAGAGCAGAACAACAATCCGATGCATATGTCGAAATTACCAACATAAATGGTTCAATGACAATTCAGTAGAGGTGCTGGATTAGCCCACACAGTCCACAAACCTCAACCCTATCTAAAAATTGAGCAGAGAGTTGAAAAAAGCTGTATACATACCCTAGTGAGTAGACCAGTATATAAGGAATGGGCAGTACAGAGGAAAGAAGGAGATGAGTTTGGAGATAGATTATGGACAGATGTGTAAATCATTATCACAGGAGAATTAAAAGCCAGTGAAGGGATTGGCAGAAGGCAGAGTTGGAAAAGTATCAAGATGAGAGGTGGATTAATTGGGAAGCACAGTTAATGATAAACTGAAAGTGTAAGATAATGTTAGTTGCGTGAGCCACAGAGGAGGATATTGCAATAGTCTTGGCAGGAGATGACTAACATTTAGTTGTTTTGGGATTGAAGAAAGAATGGATTCTGGAAATATTTTTGAGTTGGAGGTGGCATGAGGTGGTAAGCTAAGATGTGGGATTTGAAGAGCAAAGCAGAACCAAGGATTCGGCATCAGACTTGTGATACAGAGGAAAGTTTAATCTAACTTATTGTGATAGATCAGGTAGGGGAGTTGAGTGTGATGGAGGAAACATAATGAGTTCAGTTTTTTCTACCTTGAGTTTTAAAAAGCATGAAAAGAAGAAAGAGGATATGGCTAATAGACTCACTGGGATTTTGGACAAAAGAGAGGTGTCAGAGAGATACATTTCAATGTCATCAGCATATATGTTGTTTTGAAAGTCTTTAGACTTTGAGTTGGCCAGGAAAAAAGGGGTCCAAGAACAGAGCCGTGAGAAACATCAGCAAAGAGATGGTGAGATGAGAAGGAAGTATGGAAATGGGAGATGGTAAATGTGCAGTTAGTAAGATATGCAGGAGAGGGAAAGATCTTTGACGCCAAGGAAAGAGCGGATCTGTAGTAGGAGGAAGTGGTTAACTGTGCCCATAGCAGAAGACCGATAATGGAGGAGGAGTATATATATGGTCTGTTGGCTTTGGTTTGTAACTTTAGTTTGGTCAGTTTCACTACAATGGTGGGAATGGAACCTGTATTGTAGGTTGTCGAAGAGTGTGTTGGATGGAAGGTGGGAGAAAGGTTTAATGTGGACATGCTGTTCAAAGAGTATTGAGGTGAACGAGAGCTACAATATTGGGCAATAGCTGCATGTAGATGTTAGTTCAAGGGATGTTTTCTTTTGGTTAGGTGTGATGATTGCATGTTTGAAAAAGGAACGGAAGACATAAGAGGCTAATGATAAGTTATAGAGATGGGTTAGAGCTGATATAGATACAGTGGTAAGGATAGAGAGGTGGTACGATAGGATACAGTCAAGTACACAAGTGGTTTCTGTTGTGCTAGATAAAGTGCAAAGAGACGATTATCCATGACCTGCTTGTGTTCTGCACAATTTTTTCCTGTTGGCCTTTAACCCTAGAACGCATACCTGGGGCCTCGCAGGCCTGCTAGGTTACTTGTTTTCTATGGTTGATTTCTATGGTTGCGCATTCTAGGGTTAAATCATGTTCTTGGAGAACTAAAGATGATGTTATAGTTGTGGGAACCACTTGCATCTTTGTTCCTTTTCTTGGATTGTATTCCTAATTTACTAAAATTATCTGAGCACCACATTGTGAAATCCCTCCTCAATACATTGTGTTTGCAATATTCTCTCGGGAGATGTTTATGCTAGTTGTGTTTTTATGTGGCCACCCAGTGGTTGTGATATGAATTTCAGCCCGTCAAACTTGTAGACTGAAACGTTTAGAGAAATTACCATAATAGCTAGGTATGGATGCTCCTCACAGATGTATTTGCCTTCATTAGTGCAAGTATGTACGTGCATCTGAAGTTTGAATATTAATTCATAAGGGATATACTTCTTATCCCCAAAAACAATTCTCCTCCTGTCCATAGCTGTAGTAACAGACATACCTCATGGACAAAAGTAGTGTTCTAAAAAATAAAGTAGACTTCTTTGGTTATATAACGCATTAATAAAACAAAGAATAAAGGTATGTTTAGTTTTTACAATGCCATATTACTTTTTTTATACATCTTTTAATATTCAGGAGGAATCCAGGTATTATATTACCTCCTTCGATATCATGTGCTGTGATTGCCTCCGTAAAGCCGTCTGTTATAAAAGACGCCTCACTAGTTCTCGCTGTTGCAGATTCTCAGTTTCATGGAAAATCCATGAGCACTGACAGCACTGTGATTGTGTGACATGGAGGTCAAGATAGAGGTATTGAAGACAACACCAGAGATGTGAGTTCTCACAATTTTAAGCTGTTAGAGACACAAATGCTAGATTGATGTTCTAAGCCTCACGTCTATATCAGAAGAGGAAGGCAGCGGGAATGCTGTTGATTTTATAGTGTCTGGCTCAGCAGCTTTATTTAGTGAGGCTTTCAGCAGTAAGTACAGGATGGGGAATTATTACAAAATGTACAAAATAGAACAGTTCACGAGAAGGAAAAACTGTGAGCAGGACATTTAAAATTGTGTTTAATTTTACAGAATTGATATCATCATAGCATCAATTTGCAATATGTCTGAAATTACAGTAACACATTGTCAGGATGGCATCTAATCTTAATGTTGTAATTGAGGCGTAATGACTCGGCTATACATTTCAGAGTCAGATCATTAGATGCAAAAATGGATAAATAAGGAAAATAATGAGATACATGAGTACTCTGTAATTTAAAAGATATCAAATGACAGAACGCAAAGCAGTTAGTGTAGGACTGCAGATAGATTTTCATGATGACAACCAGCAATGATAACATATGACATTTATTTACTCTATTACATTGTTTATGCTATGTTGATACTTTCATCAAGATGCATAAAAGTCAGAGAACCCACAGTAACCTTTAAGCAATTAAAGGCCCCTCTCACATCAGCTAATGATATTGTTCATTAGTCAACCTTTAGGAGGACACAGAACAAAGCAGGATTGCAAGCAGAAAGCCACTCATCCCCAAAAAGAATATTGTTGTCCATCTGCATCTTTCTAAAGATCATCTGGGCAACCCATAAAGCTATTGGAACAATCTTTTGATTTAATTGAGAGGCATTATGTTTGGAGAAGGAAAAGGATAATTATAGAATCAAAACCTCACACCATCTGTGAAACCTGGTGGTTGTAGCAGTGTCAGACTGGCTACCGAGGAACCGCCTGTAATCGCAGTCCTGGCTCCAGTTACCTGGGTTGAACTCCGGAGCTCTCATCTGAGCTCCGGAGTGCAGCCTGGACTGATCTCAGGGTTTACAGGACTGAACCGCGAGCGCCGACTGATTCCCCAATGTTTGCGGTTCACTTCATGACAGCTGCAGACAGGGCGGGCTGAACGCCAAAGCTCTCATCTGAGCTCCGGAGTTCAGCCTGGCCTGTCCATAGCTGTGACATGAACTGAACCGCAATCACCGTGGAATCATTCAGCGCTTGCAGTTCAGTCCTGCAAACTCTGAGTCCAGTCCAGGCTGCACTACAGAGCTCAGGTGAGAGCTCCGGAGTTCAACCCAGGTAACCGCAGCCAGGACTGATATTACTGGTGCTTTCTCCGGTAGCCAGTCCGATTCTGGGTGGTAGTATCATGTTTTGGGTCTGTTTTGATGCCTCTTGGCTAGGATGCCCTGATATAATTGATAGAACATTGAATTCTCCATTATACCAGTAAATTAGATGAAAAATATCATATCTGTCCATGAAGTTCAAACTCAGGAGAATGTGGATCATGTTGCAAGACATCAGCCAAAGCACACAGTGATTTACAAAATAATGATTTAAAGGATTCTGTCAGCAGGTTTTTGCTACTTCATCTGACAGTAACACAATGTAGGCAAGGAGATTAGGAATCCAACAGTGTATCACATAGATTAATGGGTGAAGCCATTCTCACACAATCAAGAATTGAATTTTAAACATGTAGCTGAGCCCAGGGAGCGGTGCTGCCCACACCAGGCTCTCAATGGAGAGCACTGACTGTGAGATGACAATTACAGCAGGGAGTGTGTCGGCCTGCAGTTTTTAGTCCTGTAATGTTGAAGAGGTGGTACAATACTCAGCATTAGTTGCCACATTGATGTAAAGTCCATAGAGAAGGCTTTTCTCAAATACCTTGTGTAGTAAATTCTGACTCTATTGTGGTCTGCTCATCTCCATTTCATGACTCTCGCGCTCCACAACCTTTCAGATTGGTTATGTCACGTCAACTTCTAGTTGAATCTACACCATCGAGGTGGGCCCCAGTCTCCGTGAGTGACTGGGCTGTGGCTGTAGTTTCACCGCTCATCACAGACCAGCATGACTTCTGCTTACGGCGCTCTGCAGCGAAAGAGAGATGCTGGGCTATGACGAGCAGGAAGACTGGGGCCCACCTCGATGATATTGACTCAACTGGAAGTTGACGTGACATCACCGGATCTCAGATCCTGAGGGTCACATGATGGGGATGAGAGGACCGCAATAGCGCCGCTTAAAGTCAGAATTTACTACACAAGGTATTTGAGAAAAGCCTTCTCTATGAGCTTTACATCAATGTGGTCACTAATGCTGAGTATTGTACCACCCCTTTAATCACAGGGTAATAAAGCTATTAGTATTAGTAAACAATGGTACAAACATAGATAAGAGACACTTGTTTTCTTTTAGTTTTTTTCTTAACCTCTATATCATGCAGTCCTCCGCTCACATAAAGCAAAAACCTGCAGACCGATTCCCTTTTAAGAAGGAGAAAATTAAAGTTTTGGAATGGTTTAGACAAAGTCTTCAGTTTAATCCTGTAGAAATGTTATGGAAGGACTTGAAGAAAGCAGTTCAATGTAGAAAATCCACCAACATAAGACAGTTGAAGCTGTGTTTTAGGAAGGAATGGGCTAAAATTCCTCCAAGATAATTACTGAAAATGTTTAGATGCAGTTATTGTTGCACAAGTGGAGTCACACCAGAAACTGAAAGCAAAGGTTCACAAACTTTTTCATCTCACAGAAATTTGATACTGGATCATTTTCCTCATTAAAAAAAATTACTAAGTCCAATATTTTTGACTAATTTGTTTGATTTGGTTCTTTATATCTGCTTTTAGGATTTAAGTGAAAATCTGATGTTATAGCTCAAATGTGTGCAGAAATATTGACAATTCTGGAGGGTTCACAAACTTTGTAAACAACATTTTATACTGCAAAATTGTGATATTACAATATATAGAAGAAATAATTCAAAGATCCCCATAAAGGGACAAAAAAAAGTTTGCAAAAATTCTAAAAATATTATACCACTATTTCCTCAATTTATAACTAATAAAAAATGTAAACATATATCTGATATTGCTGTGATCATAAAAGGTTGAGTTATCAAAATCTAAAAGTAATTAATACAGTAATTGCTATAAGGAGACAAAAGAAATAGAAACATCAGAATTTCCATTTTTTGTTTGTCACTCCTGTCTTAAAAGATAAAATAATAATCCAACAAGGGGGTATGGCTTGCCAATGGCTGAGTGAGACGCACAGCTCTGCAGCTCCATTAATAGGCCTCCCTTTCAGCCACTCTGATACAGTGTAACCGGGCCCAACCTTCCCATGGGCAGACCTAGGTGCTCCAACAAAACAGAGTCACATCCAGAGAATGGGATGAACAAGATGGACCATTTCCTGACCACAAACACCCCCACTCACCTCCGGAGCGTGCATTCCAAAATGGCGCCGGTAGAGAAGCAGCAGCATTCACTGCAGCCGCAGAACCGGGAAATGGGGGATTCCCCCAGCTCTGCAGTCCGGGACTCCAGCAGGGGTGAGGATGAATCAGTTGAGATTAACTTACACGATATTAGTAAGCATACAAAATTCCTTTCCACCAAACATGAATTTGAAAAGCTAGTCTGCAGGCTAGAGAATACCTATAAAAAAGCTGCACACACTTCAGAGGGAATTCACTGAGCGAGCAGAAGAAGTGGATAAGGCCCAAGATGCAGCTATGTCAGAGTTCAAGCTACACTGGAACACTCTCAGCCACCACTCAGCTAAGCTGGATGAGTTGGAAGCGGGCCTAGAAGTTCAGGAAAATCACAATAGATATAAACCCGTTCGCATACTTTGGCTTCCTGAGTCGGTGCGCCTATATCCAACTTGGACGCTGTGGCCCAACAGCTATTTTCTCAGCTCCTAGGGGAACATCCATCTATTGGAGAGCTGGATCTTATCCACAGGGCCCTAGACCCAAAG
Organism: Anomaloglossus baeobatrachus; assembly: GCF_048569485.1. Taxonomy (NCBI): domain Eukaryota; kingdom Metazoa; phylum Chordata; class Amphibia; order Anura; family Aromobatidae; genus Anomaloglossus; species Anomaloglossus baeobatrachus. The sequence goes on along the minus strand of NC_134357.1, from coordinate 279,788,811 downwards.
CCAACTGGAACCATGCGACCCAAAGATGGGATTTGCCGGGTGCACCTATGCAAAGTTAAGGAGCGCATCATGGCGGCAGTTAGAATGAAGGGGCACATCAATTTCAAGGAATCACAGGTGTCGCTTCTTCCTGATCTTGCTAGATGCAACGTCCAACTACGAAGGGCTCTGTGCCCTCTCTTGGCCCAGCTCCAGGACAACAACATTCTGTATTGATGGGGTTTCCCTTTCTAGCTGGTCGCCACAAAAGAGGGTAAATCAGCAGTTTTCCGATCACTTGGAGATCTCCCTAAATTCCTTGGAACCTTTAGCAATGACTGACCTCCCTGAGTGGCCTACAAGTCTAAATCTGCCTGTAGTCCTACTTAGATGGCAAACAGCTCCAAAAACCACCACCTGAACACTTGTCTGTTGCCTTAATGTTTTGTGCCCACAGCACATGAAGTATTGGGAGCTAGCTCTGGTTGGATCAGGGTCAACCCTTCACCGGCCATGGACTAGCATTGCAATATGACTGTTCTGGTTATCTGCCATGTCTTGAATATTTCCAGTGCTTCCCCGGATGGAGAAGGATACAGTCAACGGCTCATGTCCCCACTTCCCCATCCCCTCCCTCCTTGTGTCCCCCCTTTTTCCCTCCCTTGCCTTTCGCCCAGCACCTCACCTTTATTTATTTTTGTTCCTTGCCTCAAGATGCCAACTTTTATTTTGTGGGGCATATGCACCTGTGCACGTGTGCCTCGACACTGTTTTACATATATCATTGGCAATGTTTATATTCGTAAATGTGTTTCTGGTTTTAGCTATGCAACAGTTAATACCTCTATAGGCTGTAGCTTATATTTGCATCATCACCATGACCTAGTGGCTGGGGGGGCTGGGAAGGGAGTAAGCTCTGAAAATGGCTTCTTCCCCCCCTACAGTGTGTAGAACAGACATTGAGTGTTCAAATTACATCTAGTGCAAGCCAGGTACTCTCACGTGTAGTTACTCTTCCATGTCCTTCATTTCTCTTTCTGTCTTCTCATGTTTCCCCTTTATCTCTCATCTGGACAGCCAGGACAGCATTATATTTGTAATCCCACTACCATTATTTCAAAATTGATAATCTCAAGTTCTGCACCCTTAATGTTAAAGGGCTCAATATTCCCCATAAAAGAAGCCAAATAGCTATAATAGCCACAAGCAGTATGCCTCAGTCCTACTACTACAGGAGACTCATTTTAGACAGGACTAAGTTCCCAGGTGTTCATTCAGATTCTACCTGACCTGGCTCCACAGTAACTGTCCACACTCCAAATCCAGAGGTGTGTTCATAGCCTTCCATAAATCCTTTGTACCTGACATCTTGGGCTCGCTTACCGAACCAATGAGCAGATACGTCTTTTTGAAGGTTTCTTGTCTTTCTCATAGTTTTGTAATAGCTAATGTTTATTTCCCCAACAAGGATCAGCAGAGATTTTGGGACCATTTGGGAATCCTGGAGGACCTCACAGGTTCACTTCCTGTGATACTTGGTGGTGACTTTAACTTACCAATGGATCCATCCATGGACGTTTCCTCTGGTAGGTCCTCGTACTGCATCTCTTCTATACAAAAAGTTAGATTGCAGTTATATGGCTTGAGGCTAGTGGACGCTTGGAAGGTTCTTTATCCAGACACAAGAGATTACATTTACTACTCATCAGCCCACCTGCTTTATAGTAGAATAGACTATTTTTTTATCTTCCAATTTTTAGATCACAAAATTCACTCCAAAATAGGCTAAATTCTATGGTCTGATCACACCTCCATATATCTTTGCATTCAGTTTGACTCGGCCAGTAGATCTGGCTACACATGGCACCTTAATGAAAATCTATTGCAAGACAATAGCTGCTTGGCAGATGTGACTCAGACAATTCAGAACTTTGCTCTAGACCATAAAGATGACCAATCTGCCTCGCCTATAAAGTGGGAAGCACTAAAGTGTGTCCTGAGGGGAAAAAAAAAGATAGGCTTGAGGAAATCAAATCACTTTCTTCTCAGATCCTTGACCTGGAACTTCTCCATAAACGTACACAGGTCATAGACACCTATGCCCAATTTTCTACAGCTAGGCAGAAATTATTATCCATAATAGACCAGAGATTTTGGTGTTGGAGGGAAAAACTTAAGAGTCAACTAGAAACCAATATAGATATTCAATAAGGTGATATTACTAACAAAACCTGACCAAACACCTTATATCAAAAAAGTCTTTATTAAAATTCACTAAAATAACATGAATAAAAGGTTCATATAAGCTCATCAACAAAGTACAAGTGTCAATTAACATATATTCCAACTAGTGGAGCGCCCAGGACAGTTGTTGGTTAGAAGTTAAAGACATATATATATATGACGACAGTGAGAGGGGGAGGGGGAATCAGATGTGCATTAATATCTACTTCTCCACCCTTACTGCCCCTTCCTAACAATGGCAGAATCGTAATTTAATGGCTAACCCCCGTTCCTCGACTGCTGTTCCTTATTATCCCTAGGTTCCTCTAGTACGAAACCATCACCACAGGTACTCTCAGTGCTTAAATAGACAGACAAAACATAAAGACAATGGACAGGTACAGAACTGTCAACTGATAGAATTTTTCAGTTCTCTGCAGGAAAAAACTGCATACAGCCACCACATTTCTTTTGAAAAGGGCAGAGATCGGCACTATTATCCTGCTAATACTAGATATAAATCATATCACAAACGGAAGTGCTTGTATAACGTATCACCCCGTTCCGTATATCCGTATATATATTCCGTATACCCCATTCTTAATTCGAACATATTGAAGATGCTCCTTCCCCAGCTGATAAAGAATGACCAGGTGGGGTTTACTATCGGGCGATAATCAAGAGTTAACACAATAGGCACCATTTCTTTGATTAATATCGTGAAGAGCGCAGGGATACCCAGGTGCACCCTGTCAGTTGATGCCAAAAAGGCCTTCAACAGGGTGCACTGGGACTTTATGTTTCAGGCCCTGGAGATGGCCAGTTTCTAGAGGACCATGTTGCATAGAATCTCAGCCTTATACTCGTCCCCAACAACTCAGATCTAGATTAACGGTGGCATCTTCCAACCTTTCGACATTAAAAACTGAATGCGTCAGGGGTGCCTGTTATCTCCCCTGCTTTATATTCTGACCATGCAGCATCTCACGGTAGTAATAAGGAATAACAACTCAATCAGGGGTGTCCCGGCTCCATGCAGGGAAGGCAAGTTGACTCTTTTCGCAGACAACCTTTTTCTGTTTATAACAAGCCCAGTAACGAGTATACCAAACATTATGCATGAGCTTCATAGGTTCGGGGCATTAAGCAACTTCAAAATGTACAAACATAAATCGGAGGCACCCAATATTTCCATCCCATGGAAAGTGATTGAGCAGCTCTGTGCATCTTTCCCTTGCATCTTTCCCTTTCTGCTGGCAAGAGAAATCACTGCCATATCTTGGCATTGAGCTGATGGCTGATGTTGCTTCCCTGTATAGAGTCAACTTCTTCAAAATTCTGGGGAGGGTGGAACTTGATCTCCAAATGTGGAATAAAATACCAATATCCTGGTTTGGTAAAATTAATTTAATATAGATGGATTTCCTGCCCGCTTGCTACACTTCTTCCAGGCAATTTTCTTGTTTTTCAGTATATTTTATGGTAAAATGAATGGTGTCATTTAAAACTATAACTTGCCATGTAAAATGTTGAGGGGAAAAAACATTCTGTAAAAAACATGTTTAAGTGAAAAAAAACAAAAGTTATAGTCTAGTAATAGGTGACAAGATTTTGTTTTACAATGCTCAGATTATTCCATTATGCCTTTTTAGGCCTGCTTTACACCTTACGATCCAGCATATGATATCGTATGTGATCGTAACTGCCCCCATCGTATGTGTGGCACGTTCAATTTGTTGAATGTGCCGCACAAACGATTAACCCCCGTCACACGTACTTACCCGTCCATATGACCTCGATGTGGGCGGTGAACGTCCACTTCCTGGAGTGAGAGGGACGTTCGGTGTCACAACGACGTCACGCGGCAGCCGGCCAATAGAAGCGGAGGGGCGGAGCTGAGCGGGACATAAATATCCCGCCCACCTTCTTTCTTCCGCATTGTGGGCCGGGAGCCGCAGGACGCAGGTAAGATCTGTTCATCGTTCCCGGGGTGTCACACACTGCGATGTGTGCTACCCCGGGTACGATGAACAATCTGAGGTTCAATTCATGAGGAATGAACGACGTGCATGCGATGAACGTTTTACCATTCAATCGCAATCACACGTAGCTGTTACACACTGCAATGTACCTTACGATGCCGGATGTGCGTCACTTACGACGTGACCCCGCCGACACATTGTAAGATACATTGCAGCGTGTAAAGCGGGCTTTACACTGAGCACACATTTGTATACTTTCAATCAGCTTTATATTGTATATTTTTCTGCAATTATTCTAAAACAGTAATAAAACAATTAGTAAAAAAGTTATTTTCAGATTTTTGCGGCTTAACAATAATCTTTCAAAAATAACACAGGTCTGGAAGGCTAAAATTGCTTGAAAAGTAAGAGGGGATTTTTATATACTTTCAATCACTGATCTCAATAAAAATATTGAAAAAAATCCATCATGCATATTTCACAAATAACTCCATATGCTTCCAAAAGAAACAATTCCATAGACATTCAAAAAGGAATTCCTTTCATACATCTCTAGTTCGGGCTCTAGTATTTTGCAGTGTTCTTCCTGGGCTGTCGAAAAATGTAACATTGAGTATAATGTGAGCAAGTGGAGACTATTTATTTATTCTTCCAAAAAAGTCTGAAAGCTGTGCTACTCCATATAGACAGCAAGTAAGCTTCAGTGCCTGTAAGACATTGTGTGGACTTGAAGGAAACTTATGAATATTTAGACTTTATTCTTAAGAATCTTCACTGCGTCAATCAAGCATTGTCAATATGTGGTGATCTGAAAGTTCTCTTTGCTCCTTGGGCAACAAGGAGGATACACAAAGCACCCATTTTGTGTAAAAGAGACAGCTGGGGTAGAACATATCACTGAAGCCAAAAAAGTTGGCCAACAAAAATATTTTTGCAACCTGGATTCAAAAACATTGTTGCAGAAAGTTTTCTTGTTCCCATTAAAGTTCTCCTGCCATCACTCCACAGTAAGCTTGGACTGAAGAAGCAGTTTGTGAAAGCTCTACCGAAAGAAGTATAGACCATTAGTTAACTGTGAACCAAGTTTCATGGACTATTCGAAGCAAAACTGAAGGAAGGCATTTTTGTGTATCCTGATATTTGGAAACTCATGAAGGATGACGTGTTCAAAACAAAAATTAAAGCTGTTGAGAAAAGGGCCTGGGATAGTTTTAAAGAAGTCATGAAGAAACTTCTAGATAAGAACAAACATCCAAAATTTAAGTCCATCATTGGGAACATTCTGAAATGTTTCAAAGCTTTGGGTTATCTGATGAATTCAAAGTTACTTTTTTTACATTCCCACTTAGACTACTTTTCTGAAGACCTTGGTACTGTTAGTGAAGAATAGGGAGAGATTTTATCAGTAGATCAAGGAGAACGATGATACCACGGCAGATGGAACGTGAACATGATGGGAGACTACGGCTTGATGCTTCACAGAGAAGATCTGCAGGCCTGCTATCAGAGAAAAGGTAAAAGCGCAAGAATTAATTTCCAATAAAGTTGCGGAATGAATATTCAATACTAATATATATATATATATACATTTTTTACATTTTCGGCTACACTAAACTAGAGATTTTTCTTGTTCATCTTGCTTGAATGCAATTTTATTCATGTTTTGTGCAAAATCCATACATGGTGGTTAAAAATAGAAGAGATTTTTAAAATAACAAAAATAAGAAAATATAAAAAGCAGTCATTGAATTTGAAATAATTTTCATAAACCCAAATTTTGTATACCTGTGTAATTTTTGTATAGCATAGCAAATTTAGAATTGCTTGAGAAGTGTATTTTCTATTGTTTGAAATAAAATAAATATAATGGCTAATTAAAAAATATTGACCATTTTTAAGAAAATCTAGTATCTGTTGATCTAATCTGAGCAAGGGTCAAACTCGCACACTGCCAGATTTCTTGATCTGTCACGAACCTGACACAATAATGAAGCCTGGACACAACAGGGAATATAAGGCTCGGCAGGGCACAAAGCAGCTTGGAAATGCTTGCTGTCTATATTGTGCACTGGACATAGCATGAGGAAAAAGGAAAATTACTACAAGATCTGAAATAGAAGGAGACTCCATGACATAGTTCACTGCATAAACTTCTTCAGTTGTATAGACAATATTGTGCAGAATTACTTATAGATTCTATAAAAATTGTATTTAGGTACTGTTATATGTTTACTGTATGCCAATTGCTAAAAAGAACAATTGCTCTAAGGTTTCCATCATGCAGGAGCTTTTTCACATACATTTTTTTTTTAAATATTGGCAGCTGTGGCTTGTGGCAAACTTAGCACATTTGCCATTCTGTGATGTAGACAATGGATAAGATATTATATTATTAACCCCTTCATGACCGTGTTTGTCCCTAAAATGCTGGTTCGCATTTTCCCCGCACATGTCTGCTGATCTGATCAGCAGACATGTGGAGGTAACAGATGCTATGTGGAATAGAGATCCACCCCTGCCTGTTAACTCCTAAGATCGCCTTGTCAATTTATGACAACACAATCTAACACGTGCCGGCGGCCATTGCGTTTTTCACTGCTGCCATCGACTCTCCCGTGAAGCGATCATGTGATGACAATGGGTGTCCATGACAGTGTAGGGTCAGATGATGACTCCTGTCACGGCTCACTTCCTGTGATTGCTGAGCGCTGGCACTCACAGAAGATTAGCATTTCTGCTAATCCGTGTTGTACTGAAGCATTGATCTGATCAGCAAAAGCAATTAGACAGTGCAGGCATAAAGTAGAGTCAATAAAAATTGCAAAAACAAACAAAACTAAAAGTTCAAATTATCCCCCTTTTACCTCACACAAAATAAAACAGTAAAAAAATACACATATTTGGTATCACTGTGTTCAGAAATGACCGATCTACCAAAATATGAAATCAATTAATCTGATCGCCAAAGGGCGTAGAGAGACAAAAAATCAAAGTGCCAGAATTACGCATTTTGGTCACCGCAACATTGCATCAAAATCCAATAACAGGCAATGAAAATATTTAATTTACCCATAAATGATATATTTATAAATATCAGGTCAAGACCAAAAATATATAAGAAAAAGACCTCGCATCACCTCACGTAGGTGCTCAAGAGGAAATTAAGGCAAAAACATAGAGTAACTCCGGCACACTAACTCTTTCCCAAAGAAACTGAAGAAAACACAGTAAAATTGATGTCAAAATCCTTCTCTTTTATTTTGTTGGTGCAAAAAGTGGAACAAAAGGTGCTGTACAAGGGTCCGCCAAGACGTTTCGGCCTATCGGCCTTCCTCAGGTCCGACAGACTAGATACAATATTTACAGGTGTAGAAAACAGAACAAAAGGACATCCATCAATATAGATAATGAAGCATATTCAAATGACATATATAAAAGTACAAGGAGATAATGAAGAGACAATGGTATAGACTCTTGAGTACAAATCATCATGCGGGGAATAGGGAATAAGAATCATGGGAGTGGGTGCCGTATATGAGTGGCGTGAATATGTGAAAACCATATATGCATATATACACCCATAGGTAAGAACACTCAATCACATGCCCCTGCGGTCTCGGATATGTTGGGCAGACTACCCAACATGTTCGAGACTGCATCAACAAGCACAAGTCCGACATAAGATGCGGACATACTCATGTTACCCATTCCCTCCCACTTTATATCAGCAGGACACAGGATTTACTAACTCAGATTTCAGGTCATTGACAATGTGGGCATTAACCGTAGGGTGGGTGATAGGGTAAAACTGCTCCGTGAAAGAGAATCACGATGGATTCATCCCAAAAAATTAGAACGCTAAGCGTTTTGGAAAATGGCACCAAAACCGCAATTCTTTTTTTTGTTTTACAAACTTGAATTTTTGTTCACCACTGAGATAAAAGTAAAACTATACCTATTTGGTATCTACGATCTCACACTGACTTGAAGAATTATACTGCCAGCTCAGTTTTACCATATAGTGAACAAAATAAATAAACAAAAATGGAAACGCAATCGTGGAATTGCACTTTTTTTGCAATTTCACCACACTTGGAATTTTTTTCTCACTTTCCAGTTCAATATGGGGCAGAATGAATGGTGTCGTTCAAAAGTACAACTCGTCCCACACAAAACAAACCCTCATATGGTTATATTGACAGAAAAATAGCAAAGTTATGGCTCTTGGAAGAAGAGGAGGAAAAAACAAAAAATGGAAAATCGCCCAGGTGTAAAGGGGTTGAACAAGATCGAGCATCGGAGTTTCCCATTGACTTCCATTATATTCGGTACTTGAGTAGTGCTCGAAAACTACCATGCTGGATCATGTAATGAGCAGTAGCGCGCACGCTTGCTCATCACTACTAAACATAAAATATTGAACTACACAGCTTTATAGACCATATTATATTTGACAATGTAAGGAACAATATCTTATGACAAATAATGATGTTTGACCTCAAGTTTCAAATTGATTCTAATGAATCCTATTGTATTACAGAACACAATGTGATACAAATCGTTGGTTAGGTTTTACAGTAACTGCTGTGGAGTGAAAAACAATGCCACACTCTTTCGATTATATAAAACATCTATATAATAAATATTGAACTATTTCACTAACTGGAAAAAAATACAATTTAAAAATGAAAAAAAAGATTAAGGATATTTCTTCCATAAACTCATGTTTGCTCCAGAGTTAAAAATGTTATAACAGTGTAAATACATAAAAATAAAAGCAAGAAAACACTACAGCACTTTACTATAGTCATTGTATAAAAAATATAAGCCCTCCCCCGAAAATAAGCACTAGTTGGGGTTCATTAATGATATGTCCATGTAGCTAAAAAAGTTAAGGAATACTACAAGACACTTAATTATAGAAAGCAGATGACCCCAAAAGAGAGAAGAAAGAAGACCCCGCAATCATACTCACCAGATGCAGAACGGGAGGACCTGCAAGGGAACGCACACCCACACACATTAGATAGCACACCTACACACATCAGATCACATACCCACATCAGATCCCACACGCACACACATCAGATCCCACACGCACACACATCAGATCCCACACGCACACACATCAGATCCCACACGCACACACATCAGATCCCACACGCACACACATCAGATCCCACACGCACACACATCAGATCCCACACGCACACACATCATATCCCACACGCAGACACATCAGATCCCACACGCAGACACATCAGATCCCACACGCAGACACTTCAGATCCTACACACACTTCAGATCCTACACACACTTCAGATCCCACACACACATCAGATCCCCCACACACATCAGATCCCCCACACACATCAGATCCCACACACACATCAGATCCCACACACATCAGATCCCACACACACATCAGATCCCACACACACATCAGATCCCACACACACAGATCACACATCAGATCCCACACACACATCAGATCCCACACGCACAGATCACACACAATCACACATCAGATCACACATGTCAGTTCGCACACACAATCCCACATCAGATCACTCACACAATCACACATTAGATCACTCACACAATCGCACATCAGATCGCACACACAATCGCACATCAGATCGCACACAATCACACATCAGATCGCACACACAATCACACATTAGATTGTTCACACAATCACACATCAGATTGCACACACACATCAGATCGCACACACCTACACACATCAGATCGCACACACCTACACACATCAGATCGCACACACACATCAGATCGCACACCCACACACACATCAGATCACACACACAATTACATCAGATTGCAGACACTCACCACATCCGACGATACCGATTGCTTCCAGCCGACAGGTGAATCTGAGATGCAGTGCAGTGGATTGCGAGGACCTGCAGTGGAACGCATAGAGTATCTGCAGGGAAAAATGCTTGAGTTTTCCATTGTCTTCCATTATATGAGGGGCTGCTGATAACTCTTTGGCTTTGTGATCTTTTTTGTTTCTATGGTAATGAATGTTACATCACATGACAGCCTTATGTGTCTAATATATATTTTCAAAATTTTGTGTTTTGTTGCTTATGGCAACAGTGTTTTGCGCATGCGGGAAAATAAAATGGCAGAGTCTAATGCGATGTTCACAGCAACTGAGAGCAGAGGAAAGATAAAATTCTTGTTTCTGCAAGGAAAGTCCAAGAAGGATATTCATAGTGATATGTCGCAGACATTGGGGTATAATTGCCCTTTATATTCCTCAGTTAAGAACTGGGTTGCCAAATTTAATACCGGTCCATTTCAGCACCAATGATGAGGAAAGTCCTGGACGACTGAGAGTGGTTGTTGTTCCAGAGATTGTTGATGCTGTGAACAACCTCATACTGGAGAATCAACGAACTTCAGCTGAAGCAATAGCAGACATCATGTGGATTTCCCGTGAACGTGTTTGTGTCAGTATCCATGAAAATTTGGACATGAGGAAGCTATTTGCAAAGTGGATCCTCAAATGTTTGACAACAGATCAGAGAAGTATGCAAGTGAAAACTTCCCGGTCCATTTGTCAGCGTTTCTGGACTGATAAGAACGTTCTGGGTCGACTGGTTACTATGGATGAGACCTGGATTTATTTGTATGACCCTGAAAAGAAGGAGCAGTCAAAAGAGTAGAGGCACAGTGGTTCTCCTCATCCAAAGAAGTTCAGGGTGCAAAAATCAGCCATGGTGATGGTGTCTGTATTCTGAGATAAGCAGGGCATGCTGCTGGTGGACTACCTTCACAAGGGTTCCACTATCAATGCAAGGTATTACATTGAACTTTTGGACCAATTGAAGGCAGCTCTGAAGGCCAAAAGGTGCGGCAAGCTTTCCGAAGGAATCTTGTTCCTGCAAGACAGAGCCTCCAGTCACACTGCACAAGCGACCACGGCAAAACTGGCAGAGCTGGGTTTCCAGTTGGTTGACCACCACCTTATTCACCAGAGCTAGTTCCCTCCGACTATAATCTGTTTCCAAACATGAAGAAACACCTCAAGGGTACCAAATTTCCCACCATTTCTGATACCATGGCTGCTACGAATGCCTGGTTTGAGGCACAACTGAAATCTTTCTTTTTGCTAGGCTTACAGAACTTGGAATACCGATGTAAGAAGTGTGTTAGCATCAGTGAAGAGTATGTGGAATAAATGTAAAGTTTCATCATCATATCTCGTTTCACTCTGGGTAAAGCCAAAGACTTCCACTTACCTCTTAAACCCGTTTAATCCAGATATCTTCTGACTTTTGGCACCTCAACAAATCAGCTGACTGGAGTGACAGAACACTTCATGGTTTACCGGGGAACAGCACTATTCATTTGTAGATGTGGCTGCAGTTCAGTAGCTGTCACTTAAAGCAGTGAGGCTTCAGAGAACTGTAGTACCAGAAAAAACAATCATGACATGAACAGTACTAATGTAGTGCCCCTGAGCTACTAAGGGCACTACTAGGAACTGCATCCTCACCAGGATGTAGGGCCTACCCCCTTGGACTTGGAACACCAGTGCCATAAACACTCACACACACCAAAATCCTAGTTACCACTCCACACCAGGGGTAATTGGCTAGTCAGACACAAGGGGATGGCCACCTAGAGGGCGGAGCCAGATCAGAGGGTTTAGACAACCAGGTGGTAGAGAACAGCAGGCAGTAAGCAGTAGTGAGTGAAAGAGAGGAGAGGTGCCTGAGAGCTGGGTCGTGTAACGGTGACCCAGGGGCACAGGAGAGTGGTCACCAGGGCAGGTCCGCCCGAATACCGCTGGGACCAGAGCATACATGGGGCACAGTGCCCTAGGTCAGGCGACAGTTTCATACGGCCTGGCAAATACCTGCACAGTGAGGGGACTTCCACAGACCTCACTGACCCACAAATACAGGGGCGCCAGCAGCAAAGCAAGGATCAGGGTTTGGGACACAGACCAGCCCTACAGGGTCCACACTGCCCACCGTATGGACAAGGAAGCTGCCACCACAATGGGACAGTCGGGCCCCAAATGCTCCACGCTACGGTTACCCAACCACACTTAGAGTGCCGGGGACAGAGCAACCGAGTCATCAACTGGCACTGGAACTCCAGGGACCTGAACCAGCCATTCGAGGGTCAAGAGTGAGAAGAGACTGTTAATTAATTAACCCACGGTGTGGCCTCCCTTATTACTCTTTCACACCTCTACATCTATCTACGAAAGGCCTACCACCACAGCTGTTACCACCAGCCCTAGGAGTAACCAATCCAGCAGCGGCGGTTCCCCCATATTAACCGCAACCCGCAGGTGGCGTTACACAAATGACTTTAATCTCCCCTGTAAATACTTCCCATTAAAAAGCACCCAGGGCACAATATTTAGGCCATAAGTAGTGTTTTAAGTTGTATTTGGGTGTTTTGTGGCATGTTTCAAAAACAAAACATAATCTATGTGTGATGTTTTGGATACATTTCTCACCAGTAGAGCTCAATGTGCCTAAAATGGCAACTCCCTTTAATTAATTTGTTGGAGTAGATTGTAATTATTTATTATTATTTTTTTAAATGACTGAGCTTACCTATGTGTCGCCCTGGGCAAGCCAGGGGACACAGGTCACACACCACCACACCCTACATCCCAGGTAGGAACATCTAAAGCTGAACCACAAATCCTTGTTGCCTTCCTCCAGAGGCTGATGATTCACACCAGGGGGTGGGCCAGGCGGTTGGCTCCGCCCACCGAGGAGATCACAGCTCTGGAGGCAGGAAGTACCAGGCAGATAGGTAGTGAGGAGAGAGAGAGTGAGGAGGAAGTGGAAGGAGTGGAGAGATTAGCCCAGGCAGGGCTTGTGTAAACAGCTAAGTGAAAGTAAAGAAAGAAAAGTGGTAAAGGAGGAAAGCAAGAGTGGTGACAGAGAGAGAGAAGCCTGAAGGTCCAGCTGTGTGCAGGGCAAGCCAGCAAGGTCAGCAACGGCGGTGACTGTCTGGAGGGGGACCGTTTGGACGTTCCTGAAAGGACCCCGTAGGCTGTGTGCCCGGTGGTCTGGAGCAGTGTTCCGAAGGACAGTCTGCACCAGGGCAGGGGCCTCTCGGACCCCGGCAAGGCTAGGAGTCGCCAAATTTGCCGAATCCGTCAGTGAAGGGGACGTAGATCTCCCAACAACCAAGTCCCGATTGAAGGCAAAAGCTCAACCTGTACAACAGAGACACCGCCACCGCCAGGGCACCAGTCTCTGAGGGCCAGCGCCTGCGGGCAAAGAGTAGTGCTCCTCCGGCCCAGCTTGAAGCCGGGGAGCGGGTTACCGGTGGGGACCCATCGCAACCAACAAAGACACAAAGGTGCAAGGAAGAGCGACATCACCGTCACCTACCGGGTGAGCAAGTGCAGCCGTCCGTGGGACCGTCTTACCAGCCGTTTGGTTTACCGTAAAAACTGTGTCAACGTCTCAGGCTGAGTGAGTACCACAGTGCCGCAAGGCACAGCGCTGCCCCCGCGTCCCTGCGCCCACCAGGCCCTGCACCTCCCAAGCCATCACCGGGCCCCAGGATCACCAACCCCTACCCACGGAGGGGCAACACAACACCTAGCTGCTCCACATCACCATCCCCGGGATCCCTGTATTGTGCAGCGGTGGTGCTACAAATCACCACAACCGTGGGTGGCGTCACGGACATTATCCCAACACCCCAAACCCCCTTTCACTCACGGGCGAGGAGTGCCGCTCGAGAAACCCCCGGGATCCGGCCCACAGCTCGAGCCACCACTGAGCAGCGGTGGCCGCCGGACCCGAGCAGAAGGGGTGAGCGCGGTGTGCTGACACCCTCCTCCCCGCCCGCGAGAACTACTATTTAACTGAGTAGGAGCTGAGCTGGAGTTCTTAGCAACAGCCTCAGCAATGTGACTGGATCCATGTTGTTCTGGCTCTGTTCGCTTTTTTTCATGAAGCCAGAACCACAGCTGAAAAAAACTGATCAAGGTTGGAGGGGATGCTGGATGACACCCAATGATCTGGTATTGATGACCTATCCTAAGGTACAGTAATAGCTAATTACTAATTATATATACAATATAATATAAAATGAAATATAAAAGCAGTGCTTTTTTTTGTTGCGGTACATGCTGGTACGGCGTGCCGGAAAATCTGAAGAGCGCTGAGGGCCAGCACCTCTGGCTCTGTCTACATGGCTAATTTGTAAACTATACAAATTAGCCATGTGTGGAGTGGAGGCACAAGCAGAGCAGCTACTGGAGCTGCAGGACCTGCGATGATGTCACGTACATGTGACTCGGGTGGGCGGAGCCATGGAGTTCTGCCCAGCGGGAAAGAAGCTGGAGAAGATGGAGGAGTGCAGGGTGTGTGAGAGAGGGGTGCAGAGGGCGGCAGGCTGTGAAGGGGAAAGAAGGATGCAGGGGGGATAGAGTGAGATCAGGGGTATGGAGAATTGAGAGACAAAGGGGATGGAGAGATCAGGGGATCGAGGATGGAAGGAGCAGGGGGATGGAGGATGGAGAGAGCAGGGGGATGGAGAATGGAGGGAGCATGGGGATGTTGGATGGAGGGAACAGGGGGATGGAGGATGGAGGGAACAGGGTTCATTGAGTTTTGTTTCGTCAAACTTGTCTTAGATGGATAAAATAACGCACTATTTCTCGGTTGGTGCGGCTCCGGCATGCAAAAGACCCCGAACAGATATGGAGACAGAAAGAAATTAGATGATAGAGCAGAACGTGGCCACCGGTTCTTCAACTATCGAACCTGCATCAGCTAGTGTTAATGATCCTGATGAATTTGGTTGAAATTTGGCGTTTCTTATAGAATACAGGATAGGTAAGTCGAAAACCATAATTTGCAAGTGAAAAAAAACGATTATACAGTATGTCATTTTTTATTTTTCTTTTGAAATCTGAATTACATAGTTTTTGATTGAAATTAGCGTACAGACTACAAAACTGAATAATGAGAAACAGGGCCGCACCATCCATTGGACAAGTTGAGCAGTTTGCTCAGGTGGCACTATATTCAGGGGGGCAGCAATGCGGCCAGGGGGCGGAGCTGTATGGGGACTGCAATTTTCCGCCGCTCAGTGCCTCAACAGGTAAACAGTGCACAGGATCTCCCGGTCGCCCGACAGCACGACAGCAACCCCTCCCCGCTCCTTAATCTCGGCCGCCAGCTGACAGATTCTCCCCCCCCCCGCTCCTCAATCTCGGCTGCTGGCGCCAGACAGCACCCAGCACCCCCCCCACTCCTCGCCTCAATGATGCGTACCGGCAAAATTTTTTTTACAAAAGAAGCGCTGTATAAAAGAAAGGAAGAATGAGACAAAAGAAACTGGACTCTCTTGAGTAGTAATAAAACTACTATTGTATACACATTTAAAAAATTTTTTTCCATGCTCACCTTATGAGCGATGCATATAAGTTTTGTAATAATCAGATTGCAGCCAATTCCTTTCTGGATCTTTTAATGAACGTGGGAAATGATTAGAAGGAAAAGAAAGAACTGGAGTCAGCCTGGCTCTGTCCCCGGATTCCAAGATGTATCAGAATAAAGTGCTTTATAAAAAATAAATCAAGATGTCTTGAACAGTGAGAAGCTAGCTGTCTTTATAATGCCTACAACTAATGCATCTTTGATCATGATATAAGATTTTCAACAGGCTAAAAGGACATCCACATATTTGACATTAACCTGCTGAAGATCCTAGTTCAGAATCGAAAACACATTTGTTGCTGACATTTTAAACGGTATTGTATAGAGATGGGCAACTCGCAGATAACCGGCACCGGCGTGTTCCTGAGAATTTAAAAAAAAAAAATCCAGTTACGGTCCGGAATCCAGTAACCATATAAGTCTATGGGGACCAGAATACGGAGATTAAAAATGTTGGTGGAAGGGATGGGGGGATAGAAGCGCAAGTGGTGTACTCAGCGAACGTCCGTGTCATGGCAGCAAGCTGCTTCAGCACACATTTACTTCTGGGGCTGCATGCGTCTAGATCGTGCACTAAAAACAAAGGTAATTGCTAGAATGTACGGGCTGCTTCCATGTATGACATAATTTGTCACATTATGGGGGGCATGTTCAAAATGCATCCCAATGTTTTCCAGATCGAATAAAGATTCTTTTCCATGGAGTTGTTTATTATAGAAGCGGGAGTCTGGGGATAAGATCTTTGAGCAGATCTCTGCTCCCGCGATGTTTCTTCCTCTGCTCATCATGAGTCACCTGGTTCATGATTCATGAACCAGGAGGCCCAGTAGGAACAGATCTCTGCAACTGCTGTGGCGCCCCTGACCTAGTCAGGCACCACTGAGTACTGCACCCATGCTGGGTCAGTACAAAACAGGTAATCCGGAAGGCTGACCAGGGTGTGGACACACAGGCACATAGTAACCAGGTCTCCCACATTTACCTTTGAAGGGACCCATGGGAGACCCAGGAGGGGGCATGGCCTCCATCTCCACTCAAGGGGTGTGGTAGAGAGGCTGGTTGCTAAGTTGCGGAGGCAGGCACAGAGGGGAGGGAGTAGTGAGCCGAGTCGGTTAGTGAAGTCGCAGAGAGAGAACCTGCGGGCTGCCACTAGTCAGACACCTCAGGTGTAGTGGCTGCTGGCGGGGAAGAATGGCTACCTTGCAGTGCCGCCTGAAAACCACCTAGGGCCGGAGTGCTGAGAGGTGGCTGAGTAAGGGGACTGCCTGGTGGACCAGGCCCGCACGGGAAAACAGGATCCCAGAGCAGGAACCTATTTACTAGGCCTGCTAAACCTGCTGGTGAGGGCACTTCATGCCCTCCTCAAACCTACACAGAGTCCGCAGCCATGCAGCAACAAGAGGGCCCATAAGTGACAAGAGGCAAGCAACCGGAGTTACTTGGTCCAGGCTGCAAGCAAAGGGGCCAAAGAAGGAAGAACAGGCAGAAGCAACTTCCCTGGGTGACCCCGTAGGACTTCAAGTCTGGGTCACCACAAAAACAAGAGGGCTAGGAAGGCGAGTCAGCAGTCACCCCTACATCAGCCGAAGGGATACCTGGTTCCTCCTGGTTCATCATAGCATCACCTGGGTTGACTCACAGCTACCATCTGAAAGTGAGTAAAAACTCTGAAAGACATTGCTGCTTGTGTGTGAGTTCTTCTGCAACCTGTGGTACTACACACCTAGACTGGGCCCTGGGGCCAGCCTCACTCTCGGGAGGCCAACAACAACTGACTGCATCTAACATCAGCCCTAGGCGTTCCCTAAACTGCAGTGGCGGTCACCCTAACCGCAATTACCTAGAGTGGCATCACAATCCCCATTGAAGTTAACCTGACCTATCTGTGGCCAGAAGATTCCTTGCACTGTGGCATCCCCGAACAGGATCAGCGCTCCTGGGGTGGCACACTGCGATGTTTCCTCCTCTGCTCATAATGAACCTCCTGGTTCATAAATAGATGTACAGCACTTTAACAGTGCAGTGCCGGCAGGGGTGTGCGGGCTGCACTCCCCGACCCCGGCACCACTGTCAGTGTGAAAGGGCTGGAAGGGTGCAGGGCACGGCCCTGTACTTTAAGCCAGAGTGCTTGAGGTCACCAGAGGTTATACCGTGTGAACCCCAGTATGACCTCCGGTGAACTGAGTGACATCACTGCTACCAGCCAGGTCCTTCTTGTCAGTGCTTCCCGGAGCCTGGAGAGATCGGACATGTTTTCAGTCTCTCCAGACTTGGATGAAGCAAAGCAAGGACTGTTGTAGCACCCGTGTGGATTACGTCAGGGTTAATAAAGTTTTGAAAGAGTGTTGTGACTCGCCCACCACAGGGCCTTAGGTGACTCGGTGTCGGGCCGACTAGTCCAGGGTAGTCAGTGGTGGCGGGGCCCGACTCCATGACCCTGGTGGAGTCAATTAAAGTGGCGGCTGTGGGGGTGATGATCACTAATAAAGTTTGTGGAAATATATTGTGACGCCACCTGTGGATTGCGGATATGGAGCCGCCGCTGCTGGATGGGGTCTCCGGGGCTGATGTAATGGCAGCTATGGTGGTTCTGCTCCCCACAGGTGGAGCGGTACCCCGGGGCAATCGTTGGTGCTTGTAAGAGTCTATGATGGTTTTGTGGATGATGCGGTGCAGGGCTGGCAAGGCAATGAAAGAAACAGACAGGGCTTGCAGTTTAGATCTTTTACTCACTGTTTCTGAGTCCAGGTGTCGACAAACCAGTTGCCCAATGGTATGCTGGGATCCACTGTCAGGGACCGCCAATCCCAAGTAATTCTTAGAGTCAATACTGGTGCACAACTTTTATGTCTCTTTCCTTGACTGGCTTCACAGCCTTGACTTTGATAGATTAACTTGTCTTGGCCTCTACCATAGAATCTGGTCAAGGGGGCTTGCCTGACTGGAATCTTGCCATCTTCCCAGGGGATCTACGACAGGTTGTGGCCCTGGGCGCTTACAACCACCCTGGGCCTCTGTGTCACTTTATGAGGAAATGTCTTTCTTCCCTGTGTCTGGGGACCATCCCCGAATGCAGCCAGGTCCCTCCACCCGATCTTCCTGTAGAGCAGGCCACGAGCAAATATGCCCTTCCGTGGCCCTGGGATCCTCTCTTCTCTGTCTGTGGTGTCACCTGGGCCTAGCCGGGCCCCAGGATCTCCACCAAGAACCTTCTCTCTCTTTACTGTTTCGGCTCACCCTCCTGAGGTAACTACCTCCCTCTCCTCCTCCCTCTCTCAGACTACACTCTTTACTAACTGACTTTTAACTTCCTGTTTCTACTCTTACTTTCTAGTTGGCTCCTCCCACTTTCCTTGTTGCTAGGCCCCCACCCCATGGGAGGAGAGATGGGTCTTACGGCCCCCCTGACTACAGCACAGGGATAGCTGCCACTATCTCTGGTCCCTGTATGTGCCTAGCAATGAGTGTTTGTTCAGATTTGCCTGTGAACTGGTATGTACCCTTGTCCTTACCTAGGATGGGACATCACACCTCTAGCTGAGGTGCAGTGTCTCTGTGGCGATGGAAGCCTCAGGGGCGCCACAGTTGAAATGTGTGTTGGGGTTAATAAAGTGGTGAAAGAGGGTGATTTTTGTATTTGATTCCAAATAAAGGATTTTTTTCGGTGTTTGTGTATTTCTTTTTACTTAAAGGATTTGTGATGAGGGTGTCTCATAGACTCCTTCCTATCACTAATTTTGGGCTTGATGACAGTTGTGTGCTGTTATTAACCCCTCATTACCCTGATTGCAACTGATCAGGGCAATTGGAAAGAGCCGGGTAAAGCGTAGAGCTTGTCTCATTTAATGGATGCGAAAAGCTTGGGCAGCTACAGGTTGCTGCCTGGGGGCTATTAGGCTGGGGGCAGCCCAATAACCATAGGCTTCCCCAGTCTGACAATTCCAGCCTCCAGCTATCGGGCTGTATCATGGCTGAGTATCAAAATTGGAGGGGACCGCACGCCGTTCTTTTTCATTATTTATTTAAATACTGTAATAATAAAAAAATGCATGCACTTGCTGCATTCTTATTTGCTTTGTTTTTCCTTTCTTTTTTTTTTTTTATTTCTCGAGTGCCGGATCCGGATCAAACACCCGGGTCCGGCCCTGGGCAACTTTGAAACTGTTTGGATCCGGACTTTTAAGGTCCGCGTCCTCCCATCCCTAGTACCATATCTTCTAATTGTTGTAGATGTTATTTTTAACAAATCACTTTATTCTGATACATCTCGAAAGCAATTAATCTGCAAATTAGCATTTTTTGACATGACAGGTTCCCTTTAAGGTAGACTTTCTTATGGATAGTTTGTCAGTCATATAATTTAGAAACATTATGCATCATCTAAAAGAGTATAATTTTTGGGGAACTCATAAACTATAAAACGTAATTGAAGTTAAAGGAGTTTTTCCATTTTCAGAAAACCCCTCTCTGTAGGCTCGGCATATTTTATTAAAAAAAACTATACTTTACTCTCCCTCCCCAGATGTAGCACTCAGGCTACGTCACAACTCTCAGTGCCAGTTACAGTCTGCAGTGCTGGACCCAGGAAAGATGAATAAAGCACAGTTTATTTAGATATTGACATCAAAGCCATTTGGCTCCTGAATTCTGATGCTTTTCTTAGAGTTCTAGGATTTGATCTTCAAATTGAGGGGCACTGCAGCCAAATTTGAGATGCTGCCCACTGACTGCTGGCCCCTATGCATGGTTTTGAATGAGGTTCCCCCTTAGAAAGACAGTTTTGCTGCCCCTGCCTCCTGTGGTGTGATAGCTCTCGCCCCGCCTCTCGGATACATGATATCATGCTGTCCAGCTTCCGGTCTCTCTGTTGCAGGACCCAGACCTGTTGGGCAGTCGGAGACATGTACCCGCGCCGGGAGGCGGTAAGAGAGCATATTAGCAGGGAGGGAAGCGATCTGCTCATGGCGCTGTTAGCTGTGAGCGGCTCCCTCCCTGCTGAGGCAAAAGCTATGTGTGCCGGCGAGTGGTGTTCTGAGGGAACTACCCGCTCGCCATCAGTCACCCCCTCCCACATCAGCAGGGAGGGAAGCATCCTGCTCATGGTGCTGTTAGCTGTGAGCGGCTCCCTTCCTGCTGAGGCAAAAGCTATGTGTGCCGGCGAGTGGTGTTCTGAGGGAACTACCCGCCCACCAGTCAGCTGGAGCCTATTCAAATTTTGAAAAAGAGCGCTTCGCGCTCTTTGCCTATGGCACCGCCCACCCGCAGCCCTGCCACCACCAGCACGGGGGACGCGGAGAGTACGGGTGCATACTGTGGGCCGGTGCGGTCCCTGATGCAGGCGCAGGTTGGAAGCCCTGCAGCAATGGATGCGCCGGCCTGCTGAAGTTTAACAAACAGCTCGTGCAAGCCCGCCCACCTCCTGCTCCTGGCTCCACCGTGCTCCTGTGCAACGGACGGAGGAAGTGACTCTGGTGTCTTCTAACAAGGCAGGGAAGTATGGGACCCTGCGGAGAAAGCAGCAGGAATAATTTACATGCTGCAGATTTTTCCTCAGGGAAATCTGCATTATTTCCGCTGCGGAAAAAAAATGCAGCATGGGCACAGCAGTCCCCAAATGCCATAGAAACGGCTGGGGACTTGCTGTACTGTAGATTTTTGAAAAATCCGCGGAATTTCCATGAAAAAATCGCGACAAATTCCGCAAATTTTCCGCAGCCTGGGCACATAGCCTAATAGTATCTGCTATTACTACCTCTTGTGGTCAGAAAAAATGGAAACCTGTGGAAGAAGAAACGCAATACCCGGTAATGGGTTTTGGGGAGAGACAGTGCTAGGATTGCACTCCCCTGATTGGGTTGTGCCAGTCACAATTCCTATTTGCGCACATACTCTGGTTGTGGTCAGCTGCAGCCCCAAACAGGAACGTAGAGAAAAAAAATTCGAGTGGTTTCTAGCGCAGCATATAACCCGTATTCCTTTCAAAAAAAGTTTTTTCTCTACCTCTTGTAGTCGGCATTCCGAAATATGTCTGCTTTAATTGTAAAAACCTTTTCCTATTTAGCTGCGGAGGAGGAAGCTTGCACCAGTCCTTTGTATGGACCACACATGTATTTATACATATCCACACATGTATTGGTGCACATGAATGTAATTACCTTCTGAGTCGGCTTTTTTCTGGGCTAGACATATCTGGCTATTTCAGCCTCTCATCATGTCGGCAGCATTCTTTCCTTGCGGTAGTCTGGTTGCCGCCTATCGAGCTGACTGTAGCTTTTGAGGGTCCTTTTTTGAATGTGGAGCTCAGGTTGGATTCCGGGTCCTGGATGTTGCCTTCCAGGTGGTTCGTGTAGAGTTAGTGGTGCTTTGGGATCATAGGACCTGAGCCCCCGTTTTTATGTACCCTTATTTTGTACTGTAGCTGAGAAGATGGGAATTTTATTGGTCACCGATAATTTTATTGAAATGGCAGAAGTATATTTCTGTACATTTTCGCTGCTTGACTGTTTTTCCTTTGTTATAGAAAAAAAATAAAACAAAAGCGTGATGTAAACTTGGCGTTTTTTATTTAATTGCATTATGATTATGCCACTAATATTTCCTGAACAATTATGTCCACGTAAATAACCCCCCCAAAAAAAACAAAAAAACCCTTTTAGTTTTTGTTCACAGGTGCATATAACCAATATGCGCTTTCCAGTGTTTTATCAGACAGTAATCACTCTAATATTATACTATAGAGGGTGCCAACTAGCTTTATTATTTAATGCACCCATATGGTTAGAATACAGCAGTTACTGATCATTAGAGATGAGCGAACCGGCTGTGGTTCGGCTCGAGTTCGGTTCGTCAAACGGAGGTCTCGTTCGAGTTCAGTTCGGCGAACGTTCGACGAACCGAACTCGAACCAATAGGAAATAATGGGAGGCAATCACAAACACATAAAAAAGCATTATAAATGTACACATACAGTTAATAAACATTGACATAACACTTACCGGTCCCCGCGATCCCTCCTGCACTCTGTCTCCTGCCGTTATTCCATCCGATGATCGCTGAATCCTCCCAGTGACCAGCACTACCAGCAGTGATGCAGGACCTATCGTGACGTAAAAATAGCCATGTGACCAGTCACATGGCTATTATCTCATTGGCTACAGACTGGTCACATGGCTTTGACGTCATGTCCTGTCCTAGGTCCTGTCATTGCACTCTCCGGTACACGGTGCACATTTGTGTATCGCCGTGTACCGGCGACATGCTCTAGCACACGGTCGACTCCCCGTTCCGTTAGGGACCGGCTGACACAGCCGGTCATTATCGGAGATCACCGTTGCCATAGCAACACAGTTAGCGGTGATGTCACCGCTAACCGCGGCTCCGGGAATTACATGATCGGAGCACCGTTGCTATGGTAACGTGTCTGTCAGCGTTACCGCTAACAGCCAGCAGCACTGATCACTCACGGAGTGAAGGCTGCACGCTGCATCCCGTGCAGCCTTCACGGAGTGAAGGCTGCACGGGAAGCAGCGTCTTCCCCCATGCAGCAGTGATGGAGCAGAGCTGCATTTATTGAACGAGAAAGACAGAAGACCTTGGATCGTGGAGGGCTGACAGGGGGTAATAAAGATGGAGTCTCTAATGTGTCTGTCTATTTATTTCTATTAAAGTATTTTTTCTCTGTGTGGTGTCTTTTTTTTAACCCTTTATTGGAGATTCTTAATGGCCGGGTCAAATGTGCCTGACATTAAGAATCTCTGGCTTAATACTAGCTAGTAAAACAAAGCTAGTATTAACTCATTATTACCCAACAAGCCACCTGGCTTTAGGGCTGTTGAAAGAGTTGGATACAGCGCCAGATGATGGCGCTTCTATGAAAGCGCCATTTTCTGGGGCGGCTGCGGACTGCAATTCGCAGCAGAGGCACCCAGAAACCTCGGGCTAACCTGTGCTGCGGATTCCAATCCCCAGCTGCCTAGTTGTACCTGGCTGGACACAAAAATGGGGTGAAGCCCACGTCATTTGTTTTTTAATTATTTCATGAAATAAGTGAAATAATTAAAAAAAACGGGCTTCCCTATATTTTTGGTTCCCAGCCGGGTACAAATAGGCAACTGGGGGTTGGAGGCAGCCCGTGGCTGCCTGCTGTACCTGGCTAGCATACAAAATATGGCAAAGCCCACGTCATTTTTTTGGTGGGCAAAAAACTTCTGCATACAGTCCTGGATGGAGTATGCTGAGCCTTGTAGTTCTGCAGCTGCTGTCTGCTCTTCTCCATACAGACAGAAAGCAGCTGCAGAACTACAAGGCTCAGCATACTCCATCCAGGACTGTATGCAGAAGTTTTTTGCCCCTGAAAAAATTATGTGGGCTTCGCCATATTTTTGTATGCTAGCCAGGTACAGCAGGCAGGTACGGCTGCCCCCAACCACCAGTTGCCTATTTGTACCCGGCTGGGAACCAAAAATAAAGGGAGCCCTTTTTTTATTATTTCATGAATTTCATGAAATAATTAGAAAACAAATGACTTAGACTTCGCCCCATTTTTGTGTCCAGCCAGGTACAACTAGGCAGCTGGGGATTGGAATCCGCAGCACAGGTTGGCCTGAGCTTTCTGGGCCCCACTGCTGCGAATTGCAGTCTGCAGCTGCCTCAGAAAATGGCATTCCATAGAAGCGCCATCTTCTGGCGCTGTATCCAACTCTTCCAGCACCTGCCTGCTATACCTGGCTAGCATACAAAAATATGGCGAAGCTCACGTCCTTTTTTTGTAGTTTTTTGGCAAAAAAAATAAAAAATGCTTCCCTGGATTTTCCATTGCCAGTGAAGGTAACACCAAGCAGTGGGGGTTAGCATCCAGTAGCTGCTTAGATTACCCTTAGCTAGCAATACAAAAAATGCAGCGGGAGCCCATATATATTTTTTTTAATTATTTATTTAAATAACTAAAAACAAAATGGGCTTCCCTGTATTTTGATTGCTGGACATCACAGTGCTGTAAAAATAAATCTTTAAAAAAAACGTAGCGCTCCGCGGTATTTTTGATTCTCAGCGCAGATAAAGCAGACAGCTATGGGTTGCCACCCCCATCTGCCTGCCGTTACCTTGGTTGGCAATCAAAATACAGGGAAGCCCATTAATTTTTTCTATTTAAAAAATAGTTAAAAAAAAATGACGTTGGGTCCCCCCATTTTTATAGCCAGCTAGGGTAAAGCAGACGGCTGTAGCCTGAAAACCACAGCTGGCAGCTTCACCGTGGTTGGGGATCCAATGTGGAGGTCCCCCCAGGCTCTTTTTTTATAATTATTTTATAAATATTAATAATTACACAATAAAAGTAGGGTCCCCCCCAAATTGGATCACCAGCCAAGGTAAAGCGGACAGCTGTGGTCTGGTATTCTCAGGGTGGGAAGGTCCATAGTTATTGGGCCTTCACAGCCTAAAAATAGCAGGCCGCAGGCATCCCAGACGTAGATGCGCCAATCCTGGCGCTTCACCCCAGCTCATCCCGTGCCCCGGTGCAGAGGCAAACGGGGTAATAAATCGGGTTGATACTAGCTGTAAAGTCACCTGAGGTCAAGTCCAGCAGTTTGTGATGTCATGGCGTCTATTAGATACCCAATATCATAAACTGTCAGTACTAACAAAAAAAGATCGACAAAAGAAATTTATTTGAAAAAACAGTCCCCAAAACATTTCCTCTTTCACCAATTTATTGTAAGAAAAAAAATAAAGGGGTCCCACGACGACTCTGGACTGTCTAGAATATGGGGGGGAGACACTCGGGGAACGTATCCCCCATTTTCTAGGAGTGCAGACCCTTCATGTGAGGAGTGTGGGTGCAATGAATCTGCACTCACTCTCCCCGGGTCCACAGCAGCAGAGTCCATGTCGTAATGGTTGCTACCAAAGCTGCAATGCCCTGCTCATGAGGTAAGGGCATGCCTAATCAGGAGAACTATTCTACATTTCCAAATATTGGTATATGCTGATATTATTGCCATTCCACCTACTATATATTGGGGATAGGATCTTGGAGATGGAATACCCCTTTAAGTCCAGTTATCCAGCTGAATGAATACTTAACAACAGAGCTCGCTATTAGTGATGAGCGAGCATGCTTGTTACTACTCGGTACTCGCACGAGTATCACTGTACTCGGTCTACTCGGCGGGGACCGAGTAATCTCGCGATACTCGTGCTGTACTCGTGATCTTCATTTCTGCATGTTGGCGCTCTTTTGAGAGCCAGCCCTCATGCAGGGATTGGCTGGCAGACCACTGCAATGCCACAGCCCTGTTAGTTGTGGAATTGCAGTGATTGGCCGGCCTGGACAGCGTGACCGAGCCTTTATACCGGCGGGCGCGCTGTGCTCTGCTCACAGCTATCCAGACAGTCAGTGCAGGGAGAGTGTCGCTGCTTCAGGGAAAGGTTTGCGGCCCTTTATAGCTATTTCCGTAGCAGGGCTGCAAACAGTGTGACCAAAAGTTCTTCTCAGGACTATTCTAGTTGTATACAGGCAGGCAGGGTATAGCCAGGTCGGAGTACAGTAGCAGAGTCTTTCTCAGGACTATTGTTGCTGTATACAGGCAGGGTATAGCCAGGTCGGAATACAGGCTAGTGACCAAAAGAGTCCTTGTCAGGACTATTGTAGCAGTATACAGGCAGGCAGGCAGGCAGGGTATATAGCCATTCCTAGTGGTGACCGTATACCAGCATTCATCATATCTGGGGCTGGTGTACACAGTCTAAAACAGTCCACATAGTGTCAGAGTTCTCATAAATTTTTGCTCCTAAAACCTGTTAGGTTCTTAGTGCGTCCGTGCTTGCATTTAAAAACCGCACGTGTGTGCCTGTCGGTGGCAGCGTACAGGTGCACTTGTGTGCGTTTTTACCAAACTATTATATAACGCACAAGTGTAGTGTATAATACACGTCAGTCAGCAGTGGCTGATAGTGTCAGAGTTCTCGTCATTAATTTTTGCTCCTAAAACCTGTTAGGTTCTTAGTGCGTCCGTGCTTGCATTTAAAAACCGCACGTGTGTGCCTGTCGGTGGCAGCGTACAGGTGCACTTGTGTGCGTTTTTACCAAACTATTATATAACGCACAAGTGTAGTGTATAATACACGTCAGTCAGCAGTGGCTGATAGTGTCAGAGTTCTCGTCATTAATTTTTGCTCCTAAAACCTGTTAGGTTCTTAGTGCGTCCGTGCTTGCATTTAAAAACCGCACGTGTGTGCCTGTCGGTGGCAGCGTACAGGTGCACTTGTGTGCGTTTTTACCAAACTATTATATAACGCACAAGTGTAGTGTATAATACACGTCAGTCAGCAGTGGCTGATAGTGTCAGAGTTCTCGTCATTAATTTTTGCTCCTAAAACCTGTTAGGTTCTTAGTGCCTCCGTGCTTGCATTTAAAAACCGCACGTGTGTGCCTGTCGGTGGCAGCGTACAGGTGCACGATTTGCACAAACTTGGATATAACGCCCAAGTCTAGTGAATACACGTCAGCACAGCATTGCAAAATGCGCAAGGGCGTTGGCAAGGAACAAGGAAGTGGACGTCATGGTGGTGCAGGCAGAGGCCGAGGTCGTGGGCAAGCTCTAATTTTGCCACAACAAAGGGCCACATCTAGTCGCTCGCACGTCCTGTCCCAAATTCTTGGGGACCGCAGCAGTACACCGCTCTTGAACCAAGACCAGTGTCAACAGGTTGTTAGTTGGATAGCGGATAATGCTTCCAGTCAGATTGGCACCACCACAAACACTCTGTCTTCCACACGGTCAAGTGTCAGTAGCCGTGATACTGCACCGCACATTTCAGAACCTGATCCTCCTTCCTACCACAACGCTGAGTACACGTCCTCGGACATTAATGATCCCACACTTGGACACTCGGAAGAGCTGTTCACGTTTCCATTTGCACATTCTGGCCTCTCGCCAGCTCATGTTGAAGTGGGTCATGAGGAGATCGTATGTACAGATGGCCAAATATTTGAGCAGCCACGTTCTCACGAAGTTGGCAACGTGTCTCAACAAGGGGTGGACGATGATGAGACACAATTGTCAGGAAGTCAGGAGGAGGAGCAGGGTGCGAAAGAGGAAGACGACGTGGTGGATGATCCAGTAACTGACCCAACCTGGCAGGAGGATATGCAGAGCGAGGACAGCAGTGCACAGGGGGAGGGAGGCGTAGCATCCCAACAGGCAGTAAGAAGCAGGGTGGTGGCTCCAGGCAGAAGTCAGGCAACCGTTCCCCGGAACAACAACACGACACAAGGTGCCTGTACAAATGTTAGGTCTTCCCGAGTCTGGCAGTTTTTTAAGTTGGCTCCAGATGATTCTAAAAAGGCCATTTGCAACACCTGCCGTGCCAGCATCAGCAGGGGTACCAAAACTAGCAGCCTGACCACCACCAGCATGATCAGGCACATGTCAGCCAAGCACCCGACTTTGTGGGAAGTACAACAGAGTCGAGGAGCAGTGCTTGCTAATGTCACTGCTACGTCTTCGCTGGTTGTGCATGCGAGCCAATCCCCTGTCCATGCTGCCTGCGAACAAGCCTCCTCCGGTCCTGCACCTGCAGTTGCCTACGCAGAAATAACACCATCATCAAGCACGTCCTTGTCCCAGCGCAGCGTTCAGTTATAAATTCAGCAAACCTTTGAATGCAGGCGCAAATACACTGCCAACACCCCACATGCCACAGTTCTAAATGCTAACATTTCGCGACTGCTTGCGCTGGAAATGTTGCCTTTTAGGCTGGTGGAGACAGAAGCATTCCGCGACCTGATGGCGGCAGCTGTCCCACGTTACTCGGTCCCCAGCCGCCACTATTTCTCCCGGTGTGCCGTCCCCGCGTTGCATAACCACGTGTCACAAAACATCACACGTGCCCTGAACAACGCTGTTTCACCCAAAGTCCACCTAACCACAGACACGTGGACAAGTGCTTGTGGGCAAGGCCGCTACATCTCGTTGACGGCACACTGGGTTAATATTGTGGAAGCTGGGACCCAGTCTGAGCGAGGGACGGAACACGTCCTTCCCACACCAAGGTTTGCAGGCCCTACCTCAGTCAGTGTTTCACCCACACTCTACAGCTCCGGAATGTCATGCTCTTCAGCCTCCTCCTCCTCCTCCTGCGCATCCTCATCCACTGTACCCTCCACACCAGTCCCAAGCTGGAAGCACTGCAGCACTGCCTCGGTGAAGCGGCAACAGGCTGTGCTGAAGCTAATCTGCATAGGTGACAAACCCCACAATGCAGAAGAGCTGTGGACAGCTCTGAAACAGCAGGCAGATCACTGGCTCACACCTCTGAACCTAAAGCCAGGAAAGGTCGTGTGTGACAATGGCCGGAACCTGGTGGTGGCTTTGAGGCGAGGCCAGCTGACACATGTTCCATGCGTGGCCCATGTGCTCAACCTCGTGGTTCAGCGGTTTCTAAAGTCATACCCAGAGCTGTCTGATCTGCTGGTAAAAGTTCACCGCCTGTCTGCACATTTTCGAAAGTCACCTACTGCTTCAGCCGGCCTTGCCGGCTTTCAGCGCAGTTTGCATCTTCCGGCTCACAGACTGGTGTGTGATGTCCCCACGCGTTGGAATTCAACTCTGCACATGTTGGTCAGGATATGTGAGCAGAAGAGGGCAGTTGTTGAGTACCTGCATCACCTAAGCCGTCGGGAAATGGGTCAAACTCCACACATAACACCTGAGGAGTGGAGATGGATGTCCGACCTATGTACCATCCTCCAAAACTTTGAGGACTCCACCAAGATGGTGAGTGGTGATGATGCCATTATTAGCGTCACCATACCGCTACTCTGCCTTCTAAAACGGTCTCTGCTCAAAACCAAACATGATGCATTGCAGGCGGAGCGCGATGAGTTGCAGCAAGAAACAGTAGTGGGTGTGGGTGATAACACACAGCCCAGCCTCGTCTCATCACAACGTGCAGTGGAGGACTATGACGAGGAGGAGGATGAAGACATGGAGCAAATCTTCGGCCAAATTGAGGATATGACATGCACACCAGTCATATCCTCGGTTCAGCGTGGCTGGCCAGAGGACAGGGTAGATGAGGAGGAGGAGGAGGAGGAGGAGGAGGAGGACAGCATGTTCAGTCAACGTGTTGGTCAGGCTACTGAAGTCCTGGCTGTTAAGAGTCTGGCGCACATGGCTGACTTTATGGTAAGCTGCCTGTCTCGTGACCCTCGCGTTAAGAACATCTTGGCCGACAATCATTACTGGTTGGTAACACTGTTAGACCCACGCTACAAGGAGAACTTTATGTCTCTTATTCCCGAGGCGGAGAGGTCAACCAAAATGCAGCAGTTCCGGAAGGCCATAGTCACGGAAGTAAGCAAAGCATTCCCCTCACAAAACGCTAGCGGCATAGGTCAGGAATCAGTGGACAACCAAGGCGTACAGCCGAGAGAGGCACAAGTCCAATCCGCCAGAGGTAGGGGAACAGTCTTTAAGATGTGGGACAGTTTTCTCAGCCCCTCACGTACCACAGCCCCTGAGGTGCGGGGTAGTGCCACAAGAAATCCTAAGTTTGCCCAGATGCTCAAGGAGTACCTTGCAGATCGAACAACTGTACTCCGACATTCCTCTGTGCCTTACAATTATTGGGTATCCAAGGTGGACACGTGGCAAGAATTGGCTCTCTACGCCTTGGAAGTCCTGGCCTGCCCTGCCGCTAGCGTTTTGTCAGAGCGTGTTTTTAGTGCCGCAGGTGGAATCATTACAGATAAACGCACCCGCCTGTCACCTGAAAATGCTGATAGGCTGACTCTGATCAAGATGAACAAGGGTTGGATTGGGCCAGACTTCACCACACCACCAGCAAATGAGAGCGGAATTTAAAGTTTGTAACGGGAATTTGCCATGTACCTCCAGTCACCCATGGGTACACACTTCTGGACTTTGGATAATCGCTGGACTGCTCCTCCTTCTCCTCATGCGCCACCATGATGACCGTTACAAGAGTTAGGCCTTTGTTTCAGGTATACCCCCAGTGGTAAATTTTTTCGCCCATTCTTTGCAGAATGGACATTACAACGACAGGAGACCCGCTCCTTTGCAATGGGAACAATGTTTTGAGGCCCTCATGCACGTCTCTATGCAGGGACAACGTGGAGCCTCCCAATTTTTGGCTGCCCTGCCAAAGGGCTATACTATAATACACCCACTTCCTGACAATGGACACTTAATGTTTTGAGGCCCTCATGCACGTCTCTATCCAGGGACAACGTGGAGCCTCCCAATTTTTGGCTGCCCTGCCAAAGGGCTATACTATAATACACCCACTTCCTGACAATGGACACTTAATGTTTTGAGGCCCTCATGCACGTCTCTATCCAGGGACAACGTGGAGCCTCCCAATTTTTGGCTGCCCTGCCAAAGGGCTATACTATAATACACCCACTTCCTGACAATGGACACTTAATGTTTTGAGGCCCTCATGCACGTCTCTATGCAGGGACAACGTGGAGCCTCCCAATTTTTGGCTGCCCTGCCAAAGGGCTATACTATAATACACCCACTTCCTGACAATGGACGCTTAATGTTTTGAGGCCCTCATGCACGTCTCTATGCAGGGACAACGTGGAGCCTCCCAATTTTTGGCTGCCCTGCCAAAGGGCTATACTATAATACACCCACTTCCTGACAATGGACACTTAATGTTTTGAGGCCCTCATGCACGTCTCTATCCAGGGACAACGTGGAGCCTCCCAATTTTTGGCTGCCCTGCCAAAGGGCTATACTACAATAGACCCACTTCCTTCCAATGGGCACTTCAGGTTTACAGGCCCTCATGCACGTCTCTATCCAGGGACAACATGGAGCCTCCCAATTTTTGGCTGCCCTGCCAAAGGGCTATACTACAATAGACCCACTTCCTTCCAATGGGCACTTCAGGTTTACAGGCCCTCATGCACGTCTCTATCCAGGGACAACGTGGAGCCTCCCAATTTTTGGCTGCCCTGCCAAAGGGCTATACTACAATAGACCCACTTCCTTCCAATGGGCACTTCAGGTTTACAGGCCCTCATGCAAGTCTCTATCCAGGGACAACGTGGAGCCTCCCACCTTTTGGCTGCCCTGCCAAAGGGCTATACTACAATAGACCCACTTCCTTACAATGGGCACTTCAGGTTTACAGGCCATCATGCACGTCTGTATGCAGGGGCATTGGTGAACCTCACAATTTTGGACTGCCCTGGCAAAGGAAAATACTACAAAGACTCAGTTCCTCAAAATGGGCACATTAGACTCAGAGGCCTTTATGTACGTCTCTTCTCAGGGACATCGGAGTGCCACACAATGTTTTACGTAAAATCTTTCATGTATTGATCTCAAAAAGTAACATACATTAGCTCTATCTCACTATTGGGTATGTGCCCTTAACATTTCCGCCATGAAAATTCATTTTGGTGTCATTTTGGAAGGTTTTCTGGTGAGTCCGTAAAAATGGCGTAAAACGCGGACAAAATTGTTCACAGCTGTGACTTTTGAGTGATAAATGCTTCAAGGGGTCTTCCCCATGCTGTTGCCATGTCATTTGAGCACTCTTCTGAGACTTTTGTGCCATTTTTAGGGTTTCTACATGCTGCCGGTTGTCATTTCACAAAAATACTCGGGTCTCCCATAGGATAACATTGGGCTCGTTGCTCGGGCCGAGTACACGAGTATCTTGGGAGGCTCGGCCCGAGCTTCGAGCACCCGAGCTTTTTAGTACTCGCTCATCACTACTCGCTATTTAGATGTGTTTTCTTGTGGCGTATAACGGACTCTCATGTTTGGTAGTCGTTCAGCAGGGAAACTATAAAAGCAAATCCCTCCATTTGGAAATGTAGTATATAGCTCTCCTGATCAATTATGTTCCTTACCTCATGAGCAGGGCATTGCAGTAATAATAATAATTTATTCATTTATATAGCGTTATTAATTCCATAGCACTGTATGTCTTTGGAGTGTGGGAGGAAGCCGGAGTACCTGGAGGAAACCCACGCAAACACTGGGAGAACATACAAACTCCTTGCAGATGGTGTCTTTGGTGAGAATAGAACCCAGGACCTCAGCGCTGCAAGACTGCAGTGCTAACCACTGAGCCACCGTGCCGCCCATTTAGCTTACAGATGCATAACCACCACTCACTGTGTCTGAACACAGGAAGCTGAGCTGACAGCCGCTCTGTGCATGCGGCAGCGTCTATTGTAAAGGAGAGGGCCGTGGGGGGATCAACGCTGCACAGGTACCGTGGTACATCGGGGAACACCGGTGAAGTTATAGGGGGTGACCTGGCAGGGCCTGGTGAGGAGTTTTCTGTCACATGTGTCATGGCACATGCGACAGAAATCAGAGAAGTAGCATGAATGCGGCCGGCGCGCTGCTGTGCGCGCGGCCATCTTGGATTTCTGGGAGGGCATCAGGGGGGGCACTTTGGCGACACCGGGGGACCGGGGAGGAGATTTATCATGTTTGTTCATGCCAGATAGGAGATAAATAATTTTTTACCGATGCTGTCATTTACTATAACGTGATAATTGGTATGCGCTGTATACCTGTGATCACGTGAGCGGGGACCGGAAAAACCGTCCTGAATCATGATCTCCAGGGTCTCAGCTAGCCATGAAACCCCGGAGATTTTCTGACGCTTGGGGGCATTATTCACTTATTTCTGCCTGCTGTTTATAAACGGCAGATCAGAATAAGGCTACATTAACACGACCGATCCACTTTTGCGGTCTGCAAAAAAGTTTTTTTTCACGGGTGCATTCGTGTGGCATCCGTTTCCGTTCCGTAGACGGTCCGTATGTCATCTGTTTGTCATCCGTGTGCCTTCCGTTTTTTTTTGTGTACTGCAAAAAAACTGAAGGAGGGAAAATACATAAATTTACCGAGGATCCATAGCTTCATCCTACATGAAGCGGTCACATGTTAACTCCAGTGCCATTTTCTACTGCTTTTCACAGCGTAAAGCGCTCTGGTGATTTTCTTGTGCTTGTGCACTTCATATCAGTCTTTTCTGTCATTATAATGGCAGAAAGACACATAATGTCCCACTCTCCTGCATTTTGTAATTTTGCACCCTTTGGTGCCTTTCATGTGGCACTAAGGGGTGCTTAGCTTTGTATTTAGCCAAAAAAATGAAAAAAAAAATGACGTAGGGTTCCCCCTATTTTTGTAGCCAGCTAGGGTAAAGCAGACGGCTGCAGCCTGCAGACCACAGCTGGCAGCCTCACCTTGGCTGGTAATCCAAAACTGAGGGCACCCCACGCTGTTATTTTAAATTAAATAAATAATGAAAAAAAAAAAAACACGTAGGGGTCCCCCCAAAATTGGATCACCAGCCAAGGTAAAGCAGACAGCTGGGGTATGATATTCTCAGACTAGGGAGGTCCATGGTTATTGGACTCTCCCCAGCCTAAAAATAGCAGGCCGCAGCCGCCCCAGAAGTGGCGCATCCATTAGATGCGCCAATCCTGGTGCTTCACCCCAGCTCATTCCGTGCCCTGGTGCGGTGGCAAATGGGGTAATATATGGGGTTAATACCAGATGTGTAATGTCCCCTGGCATCAAGCGCTGGGGTTGTTGAGGTCAGGCGTCTATCAGATACCCGACATCACCAACCCAGTCAGTAGTAAAAAAAAATAGACGACATACACATTTTTATTTGAAAAAACACTCCCCAATACATTCCCTCTTTAACCAATTTATTAGAAAGAAAAACAAATCCAGGTCTGGTGTAATCCAAGGGGTTGCCATGACGATCCACACTGTCCCAGTCAATGAAGAGCAGGATGTTCCCCATTGGCTGGGAGAGCAGTGCAGTGACCTGAGCTAACATCAATGGGTCAGCCCAGGTCACTGCAGGGCATGACAAGTGCTGCTGTCAGCGAGGTACATTACCTGCGCTGATCTCCTGCTCTCCTGACAGCACCTGTCACTGAGTTCAATGACCGCCGCCTTCACAACCAAGTATCGTGAGCGGCCCGTGACGTCACCGCTAGTCAGTCTCGGGTCGGAAGCGAGAGAAGGTGATGTGACAAGCGGCGGCCATGGAGGACAGTGACAGCGCTGAGGTCGGGACTTCATCACCGCAGGTAAGCCGAGCGGGACCATGTGTGCAGAGTGCAGGTGGGCGGAGCCATGTGTGCTGACGGCGGAGTGCGAAGTGGGTGGCGCTGAGGACGTCAGTGTCGTGGACTGCTTGGCTGGGGACAGGTGAGTGTGAGTGTGTGTGTGTGTGTGTGTGTGTGTGCATGCCGCGTGCAGGAGGGGGCGGAGTGAGCTGAGCGGGGAAGTGTGGGCTTCCTACACGTAACTAGGATAAACATCGGGTTACTAACCAAAGCGCTTTGCTTGGATACCCGATGTTTATCTTGGTTACCAGCTTCTGGCAGGCTGCCAGCGATGGTTCCTGCACACTGTAGCTGTAAAAAGCCCTGCTTTTTGCTGCTAGAACCGTTCTCGAACGTATCTAGAACTATCGAACTTTAGCAAAAAGCTCGAGTTCTAGTTCGATCTAGAACAGCCCCCAAAATCACTCGAGCCGTGAACTGGAGAACCTCGAACCGCGAACCGCGCTCAACTCTACTGATCATACTATTTAACAGGAAAATTGAAATTTGAAAGCTTTGCTGTTTGCCAATAGCAGTGGTTGATGTATGCGTGGCGCCTGCTAAAATCTGTTAAAGAGGCTTTTAAACCTGACAGTAGACACAAGAGTTATCAACAATGTTGTTTCTCTTATATCTATATTTGGAAAAGCATTCCTAGGGATGCAACAGTAGAGAAGATCCCTTTTGGTTCGCCCTTTCTTCTGGAAGGTTTTATCCTCTACTACCCATTATCTGGACGCTTGCTATCTTTCGGCCCTGTGGACCCACAGGTATGCCCCAACTTTTTGTGTTAGGTTATTTCCAGGGCAGTAATTTTTTCCATGGTGCCTTTCTCAGGCTACCTAGCACACGACTGAGTGGCAGCGTTGTGCTACCTGGTTTTTGGTATGAGGGTTCAACCCCAGGAGTGGAAAGTTTAAACTTGAATTTTCCACAACATGAAATCTGGATTCCGGCACCTCTAAAGTAGGACCTGATGGTGTAGTGGAGTTTCTTGTTAAGTTCAATGGCCACACTCGCTTCAAGAGAAGGAATAGACAAATTTGTGGGTGGAGTATTTTCCGGCACGGTAGGGCCAGCTGTTTTTAGTTTGTTTTTAAATACAACGGGGTTCCAAAAAAAAAAAAAAGTTCTGTATCTTGGCCCAGCGGGCATGGTCAAGCAACCTAACCCTGGTCGCGCCTTTTCCCCCATTTTATGTTGCAGTTGAAAAAGGTGGGGGAAGACCCTAAAATAGGGGAATGACCTGTTGGTTTGACAAGGCCAGTGGGGAAAAAGACATTAACCATCTGCCTACAACTTCCCTCATCAGTAAGCAGGCTGGTTTAAGTTTTCGGATTTTAGAACTCCCATCGGTTAACGCAAGTTTGAAGGTAAAACAGGTACCCGGGCGCTGTGATAGCTTGGCTCACACCATATCGCATTTTTTAATTCCAGGTATTCTGGTAACTATGCACCCATAGGACCAAGGCTTGGAGTTTTAAACTTGGTAGTGGGATGTTCCAGTGAAGGGAGACCGATGACATCGCCCCCCGTTACAATACCAACATGATGTGCCTGCAGTCAGTATATAGGGAATCTGCATCACCAACAGGCATTGGTTTCTGTGGCAAGCAATTGGTTACGGGTTTTGCCTTGCCATTTTAAATTGCCGAATTGGACCGAAGTGACCAAAGCTTTGTGGGGCACAAGGTATTGAAGGTTTGGAGGACTAGTGGCAGGTGAGTGGATAACAGGAGGCCGATTACTTCCTAGCCATTTGTTGACCTAAGAAAAGGTACCAGGTTGGGCTGTTATTCCCATTGTGAATGTACTCCTTTTTCTGCGGTTTTGGGATCTTTTTCCCACCCCCTGCGGGTATGCCCGAGGGTGTTTGTCATGGCCCTTAGGCGAGCAGAATAACAGGGACCAATTTTTATCCACAAAATGGTCCTCCATTTTAGCGAGCAGTTTTTGTCGGTACTGCAGCGTTTTTTGATTATTTTGTTTTTTGACAGCTTCGGAATCTGTGGTGTACCCTTCCAGAATTGGGGCGTCTCCCGAGGCTTCACGGGCAAGTGTGCATGAGCATGGTGTCAGTGAGTTGGGTGATAGCAATTCAAATCCACTTTGAGGGACGTTAGGACTGATTTTGTTTTGAAAACGTTCTTTTGTTAGACTCGCAAGAGGCTACACACTGGCGTACAGTGCTGGCGTAACATTACAGATGATCCAGATCTGGGTATTAAATTACATTAAAAATAAAAAAGGTGTACATGGGGTTTTGCCAGAACCACCCCAGGGAGAAGATGTTGGTTACGAGAATTTTCTTTGCTGACAATGTTTTTTCTTTTCAGATGTAAGTCGGCCTAGTGCTGGGCTTAGGTCACTCCAACATATTTTGGGCTGCAAAGAGAGCTGAGCTTCGCCCTGGTGGTCGGTCCTTTGTTTTCGTTGCCGTAGATGTAAATTGGAGAGGTTGCCGGGGCCTGGCTTAGCCGAGGGTGCTACCAGAGGTGATCAGGATTGCGTGAGCTGCTCTTCCCCAGTTGACTTGGTGATCCACGTAGGCGTCAAAGATCTGGTCTCCTGCCGTCTAGTTGTGCTCCTTACCATCATCCGGTCAGAGATGTGCAAAGTTCCCTGTTCTAGTTCGAGTTTAAGATGGTCCAGGCTGAGATGACCCTTTGGTGCGGAGCTAGGGAAGGATGTGTTATGGGGCTGTTCTGGCATGCAGTCAACCAGTGCCTACCTAAGTTGATTCTGTTTAAAATTATTAAAAAAAATTTAGTTGTTGGTCTGGCACCGCCAGCGGGAACGTAATAACTGGCTTTCCTTATGCTGGGATGGTTACTTCTTAAATGATGCAGTTTCAGATCTGTTGGCAGCGGGAATGAGTTAGGGGTTGGCTCAGGTACTGCAGTTTTGGGGGGGGTTCGCAGCTTGCTAGCACTGGGCAGCTCCTTGGCGGAAGGGGTAGGAAAAGTGGTGGTGAAATTCACGCACCGGACGGCCGGATGGCGGAAAATTTCCCTAAACCCTGTTTTGTTGGCTAGTTAATGCCTAATTAAAAGCTGCAACCTAAATTTATGCCAAAGTAGAGATGAGAGTGTTTTTTCCTCATGCCTCTCCAAAATCTGAAAAGTGAAATAAAAGTATTTTAAGTTATAAGAGAACAGTGTTGTGTCTTTCTAATGGGAAAAAGTGGTGTTTGGGTCCTGGCAGTCTGTATCTTGAAATATGTGTAAGAGGGTTGAAGAATCAGGACAAATCTTGCCCATTTTTTTATGTAGATATGTTAATTCAACCAATCTAGCCTTCTTATAAATGGCATGGGGATGGAGCAGGCTCAGTGCAGATTATACTCCTATCTGTAGCAGATGTCAGTTATATATGGGGAAAAAGAGAGAATATTGATCATGGCATATATATATGCTCAACAAAATGTGGATTTCTCTGTAATAAGAGATTGGACCACAGATCTCAAGGTATCATTTTATTCAACTTTGTATGACCTAAATGCTCATATAGACATCTTGGGAGGGGTGATCCTATTGAGAGATTCTCTTTACATTGCCATATATATATATATATATATATATATATATATATTATATGTATGTATGTATATATATATATATATATATGTATGTGTATGTATATATATATATATATATGTATATATATATATATATATTATATGTATGTATGTATATATAAATTTATATATGATGTTAAGGTATTTAGGTTGAACACAGATCTGTCTGAGAATCTGCTTTCAGAGCTGGCAGAGTTACCACACTGAGACATGTAAGTCAGGAGAGCAGACTGGCAGTTATTACATGTCTCAAACGTAGATGCCAATTCAATAAGACTGGTGATTTTCTTTCTGTCATCAGGCTGGCCAATCAGAAATGTACTCAAGGCCTTAACTTGGACTGGAGTAAATTTATGCTTTAATTCACATCACAAATTATGATAAATTTGTCAGGTCTAACTCAACCATAACCTTCTCACTAAGCTCTACTTATTTTACAAAAAGTTGGTGAAATAATAAATATATATATATAGCAAGTTACCCAACCTATTACATGTTCTTGCTTTTTCAAGTCCGTGAAAAAAAAAAAAAACTTCCTATTAGTTGCATGACTTTTTCTTTCAGATGCATTTGTCAGTGTATAAAGACCATAGTGCAGCATAGGTTCAAAAGGTCTTCTTTTATTATACACACCCTAAGACATTAGGTTTAAAAGCTGTCATTAATAAAAATACTTTCAGGAATAAACATGTTAATCATGTAAGCCTGACACTGGGTTTCGCCAATAACAGCTTTTTCTGGGGCATGATCAGCATTATCATGGTGTGGTTTCACTAGCTGCATAACAAAGTAACTTAAGAGATTTAGGTTCAAAGCATTATTACTTGGCTAGTTATTGATATATGAAAGGAAAGGAGGACTGGAGTGTGATCCACACAAGCACTTTTTGATTTGATAGTATTTTCTCATTTGTCAAATTTGGAGGATGTTATGGCACTTACATTTCAGTCATAGCAATATATAGGTATGATTTATTTTAACCATGGTGATGACTTCGTAATGGCCAATGGATTTATTGACATAGAAAGGTGTTAATTTAATTATATTTGCATACTTTCCTTATTATAAATGTGATCATCTTAACAAAACCAAAAGTACTAGCTTTTCACTGTGTAGTCAGTGTATTGCGATACTGGGGGAGCATGGCTGGAATCAATGGCTGGAGAACCACAAGTGAAGTACAGAAAGAGGAAGATACATTTCTTGGAAGGAGCATTTGGAATAGTAGAACAATCCTGAGAGGAATGGGAATAGTCTGAGTAAGACCTCATTCACACATCAGTGTTTTTGATCAGTATTTGTATGCCAAAACCAGGAGTGTCTCCAAAACACAGAAAATAGGTGTCAATTATAGTTTTTCTCAACTTCCACTCCTGATCTTAGTATACAAACATTGATGTATGAATGAGGCCTTAGACATTCTCTGGAGCTGGAGAGTGGAAGTGGGTTAAGGTCGAGGTCACACGGGTGTATAGCACCTGATGCAACAGACTTGGATGCTATATGCTAATGCTCAAAATCTGTTGCGAGCATGAGCCAAGGGTCATCCATTGTGATCCGATGTGAGAATCAGATGACAGGTGCGGAGAAGAAGAGATTAATTTCTCCATCTTCTCCTTTGCATGTCTCTCCGTACATCGGATTGGACTCAAATGACATCCGAGTGCAGTCCAATGTTTCACGCTCACTCATAGACTTGTATGGGTGCTCATGATCTGATTTGTGAAGGCACTTGCAGCATCGTGAAATAAATTTCTCTTGCCGGATAGGCATGAGAAAAAAATTGCAGATCTGTACTGCCATATAGTATAACACCGGTCGTAATGCTATCCAATAAACATGGGATATCACTCGTCTGTGTTATACGCCAGTGTGAGCAAGCCCTAAATGCTAGATACAATGCTCAAGCAAGCAATGAGTAAGAGATCCAAGTAGGCCCAAACCTAAAACAAGATGGCCTTCAACGATCAACATCGGCCATCTTATAAAAGGGCGATTGCAGAAACACAATATCAGCCTCTAGTGGTAGGGAGGGGAAATGCAGCACAATTTAGCAAAGTGAATAATTGCAGTCACTAGTGGTCATACACAGAAGGACAGCAGAATCCTGACAGTGGCCTGTTTAACAACTAATATTAAAGGATTTTTTTTATTCTTGTGCCAAACTTTTAAGCACATTTAACCATCCAGAATTCCTGATAAGGTTGCTACTAAGTGTATAATAAAACACTGCATTTAAAGAGCAAAAAATGAAATAAAATAAAGAGAAACATTTTAAATCAGTAGAAAGATGAGAAAAAGTTCCCAAGAAAAATCTCTGCTGTGAAACTAAGACGAAGATGTGTTTTCTTAAAGGCCATTGCATGAATTAATGCTGCCTGCAGGCACTGCTTGTACATGTGGGATTTGGTGTGACTTTATCTCTTTCTGTTTAATATAAAACTGTGCTTACCATAGCAACCAATGCTCTGATAGTATGCGCACTCTCATCCCCTTGGATTTAGAGAATTTGATCAAAAAAATCAGCCCAAAACAGTATGTAAATTATCAGCCAGCAATATTTTCTCAGTTAACCCCTTCACTCCTGTTTGTCAGCATACTTGAAAATAACAGGATATCTGCGAAGTGATTAGTCTCTGATTTACACAATGAAAGCCATATGTATCGGGAACTTAGATGGCAAGGACTAATGGAACATGATCTACAGCGCTTCCAGACGATAAATCCTATGGTAATGAAATAACCATGGAGAAAGCCGCATAGGAGAACATGTATTGATCGGCAGCGCTAATCCTTAGTATGATTGGTTTATTATTACAGGTTACCTATTTGTACATTGTCAGTAATGTATGTCTGCTACCAGACTATGATTTATTAACAGAATCTGTTTATTATGTATGATGCTTATATATAGAGAAAATTACTTTAACAATGCTTTG
The DNA here is from genome assembly GCF_048569485.1 of Anomaloglossus baeobatrachus. NCBI lineage: Eukaryota > Metazoa > Chordata > Amphibia > Anura > Aromobatidae > Anomaloglossus > Anomaloglossus baeobatrachus. The sequence goes on along the minus strand of NC_134357.1, from coordinate 279,747,520 downwards.
ACTGCTTTGTATGTCTAGTCTTCCTGCAACCGACATGCCAGTGGTGCAATCGGTGCAGTCGCTGTAGCGCCCATTGCAGCGCGGTATCCCCACACACTCCTGGTGGGGGCGGCCTCCCTCTCACTTGCCCAGCTGCTCCACTTGCTCTTCTCCTGCCCCAAGGTCTGCTGCAGCCTCCTCCTGCTTCCAGTCCTTTTGTTTGTGCCCGTAGGGTGTGTGCGGCCACGCCCTGTTCTAAAAGTTCAGCGCCTCATTATCCCTTAAGTCACCTGTTACCTTAAAAGTATTTAAGACTGCCTCCCCTTACAGGAGGAGCCTGAGCATTGTTTCCTATTAGTTGCTAGTTCTCAGGTCCCTGTGCGCTACGTGTCTAGTTCTGCTATTGTGTCATAGTTCCAGTCTCATGTTTCTAATCTTTGTCTCGTCATAGAGCCTGCTCTCTACCACCTCCGCGCAGCCACATATGAGCTACCACCTCCGTGCTGCCATGTCTGAGCCACATCCTCCATGCTGCCACATCTGAGCTATTACCTCCATGCTGCTACGTCTGAGCCACCACCTCTGTGCTACCACATCTGAGCCACCACATCCGTGCTGCCCCGTCTGAGCCATCATCTCTGTGCTACCAAGTCTGAGTTACCATCTCCATGCTGCCACATCCGAGCACACCAGCACCGGACGTTAAGAGATTATACCAGTGCGTTAGAGCCGATCACCACTGGTTCCTGGTAGTTGTGTATTTAGGCCCCCTGTTGCTGCCCCAGACAATCCCTGTATAGGGGTTCAGTACTGGTTGCACCTTCAGGGAGTACTAGGAAATGCTGGTCAAGGCCTAAGTATGGAAGATGTGGAAACAATGGAAGTGCATCAGAATTTTCTGTGTAATTAGCTCCAAAGAGAATCTTCCCTCCAACCTTGTGTAAATAGACAGAGTTTACGAGAGTTGATTGCAATTTGTCGATGAAGAGGACAGATCAAGTATAGCTGGTTATTATTTCATAATAGACATTGTTAAGTTGTAAGGCTCTATGGGACATAAAAAATAAGTGGAACATTTTTCACCACGATTCTATTTCTATACATAGCAAGGAGATAATGTTTAAAGCAGAATCTAATGAAATTACTTCATTTGATTAGTGTGTAAAGGAGAAGAAAGCATTTCCCTTGATGAGTCTATTGCTGAATTTTCTATATATGATGTTTCATGGTTTTATTTGTCTCTGCAAAAGTATGACTAATTCTCTTGTGTAGGGAAAAGAAAGGTATAGTGTAGATGCAGAAGACATTTAGGCCATGTGCGCACATGTTTTTTTCTTGCGTTTTGGCTGCGTTTTAAAACTGCACTGTGTCATTGACAAAATGCTTGTGTTGTGCTTCCCCAGCAAAGTCTATGACAAATCAGAAATTTCCTTGCGCACGTTTTGTTTGACAAATATTTGTCAAAATCGTTGCATAAGGAAAAGCAGCATGTCACTTATTCAGTGCATTTTGGTTGCATTTTACACCCATTGGAATGAATGAGGTGTGTCAAAGCGCAACCAAAATGTTTAGCTGTGCGTTTGCACTGCATTTTGGATCTGTTCTTGTCAACAAAAACGCAGGTCTCTCTCTCTCACTCTCTCTGTCGCTCTCTCTGTTGGTCTCAGTCTCTCTCTCTCTCTGTCGGTCTCTCCCTCTCCCCCTCTTTCCTTCATACTCACCGATCACCGGCAAGGCTGTCACACTGCTCCCGCAGCCTGTCCTGCTTCTGAAAGTGCCTGCCACTCATTAGGCCCATCTCATCTGTACATCACCCACTCATTAGGCTCATCTCATATTCACTGCTTCCCCCGCCCACCGGCACCTATGGTTAGTTGCAGTCAGACACGCCCCCATGCTGAGTGACAGCTGTCAGACTGCAACCAATCACAGCCTACAGGTCTATATTGTTCAGTACAGTAAATAAATGAATAATTTAAAAAAAAAACACATGCGGTCCCCCCCAATTTTGATACCCAGCCAAGATAAAGCCACACAGCTGAGGGCTGGTATTCTCAGACTCGGGAGGCCTATCATTTTTAGGCTGCCTCCAGCCTAAAAATATCAGCCAGCAGCCGCCCGGAATTGCTGCATCCATTAGACAGTCCCGGGATCTCACCCGGCTCATCCAGATTACCCTGGTGTGGTGGCAATTGGGGTAATAAGGAGTTAATGGCAGCCCATAGCTGCCACTATGTCCTAGGTTAATCATGACAGGCATCTATGAGACACCCCCCATGATTAATCTGTAAGTGAAAGTAAATAAATACATACACCCAAAAAATCCTTTATTTACACCATGTTCAAAATTATTATGCAAATTATATTTTTCTCTGATTTTTCCTAAATGGCCAGTGCATATAAGAGTCAGTCTAATAAAAGTTATTACCCGTTAGAGTATACATTGATTTTTATTGAAAAAAACTCCCAATGATAACAGTATGATCTTCAAAATTTAAAAAAACTCAAAATACACTGTTCCAAATTATTAGGCACAATAGAGTTTCTAAACATTTTATATGTTTTAAAGAACTAAAAATGCTCATTTGTGGAATTTGCAGCATTAGGAGGTCACATTCACTGAAATAAAAAGCTATTTAAATCCAAAACATCCTAACAGGCCAAGTTACATGTTAACATAGGAACCGTTCCTTGATATCACCTTCAAAATTCTTCCATCCATTGAACTTGTGAGTTTTTGAAGAGTTTCTGCTTGAATTTCTTTGCATGATGTCAGAATAGCCTCCCAGAGCTGCTGTTTTGATGTGAACTACCTCCCACCCTCATAGATCTTTTGCTTGATGATACTCCAAATGTTCTCTATAGGATTGAAGTCAGGGGAAGATGGTGGCTCCTCCATGACTTTATCTCCTTTTATGCCCATAGCAGCCAATGTGACAGAGGTATTCTTTGCAGCATGAAATGGTGCATTGTCATGAATGTGCAACGCCTGCCTGGATCCACAGACTCAGATGGGCTGTAAAGGGGAGGCTAGAGGGGAGCCACTCACCAAGCAGGACCCCCAGAACCCTGAAACCCTTTAACCCCTATACAGGGATTTGGAATTACACAGGGCTCTGGCGATCACTACCTGTGGAAGGCTGCAGTCCGATGAGAGTAGTAGTCAGGCAGGGTGAAACCAGGAATTGCGGAACAGGGACAGAATCGGCAGGCAATGACGTAGTCAGCAAATGTAGCAGAGGTCAAATCCGGATCAGGCAGCGAGGTAAAAAAACAGTAGGCAGGAGGGTAGTCAGAAAACATGCAGAAGTCAGCACACAGGAATCACTAAACAGAATAGGACGGAACAGGAGCCAGGAAAATCAGAACTATCTCTGGCAGTGGTCATGTGACAGGAGGGGGGATAAGAAGAGTGTGGTGTCTTCCCATTGGCTGTAGCTGAACGCTGGCAACTTCAGCTGGAAGACACATGCCACCCACAGTCAGCCAGCGGTACTGAAGATCCCAAGATAACCCAGCCTGTGCCCACCGGTGCCGCTGGCATCGACTCCTCTCCCATCACCAGCACCATCCACGGCAGGAACACGGCGTCGCCTGGCGATCGGAGCAGAAGTCGCTGGAGCAGATTCCGGCGGTAACGTAACAGAATGAAGATGATTTTAATCCTGAATGCACATTTCTGCTTTTTGTACTATGGAGGAAATTTGTCAGTCAGAAACTCTATATCCTTTGCAGAGGTTATTTTCACACCTTCAGGAACCCGAAAGGGGCCTACCAATTGTCTCCCCATGATTCCGGCCCAAAACATGACTCCTCCACCACTTGCTGACGTCGCAGCCTTGTTGGGACATGGTGGTCATCCACTAACTATCCATTACTCCATCCATCTGGACCATCCAGGGTTGTTCGACACTCCTCAGTAAACAAGACTGTTTGAAAATTAGTCTTCATGTATGTCTGGGCCCACTGCAACCGTTTCTGCTTGTGAGCACTGGTTAGGGGTGGCCGAAAAGTAGCTTAATATACCACAGCAAACCTTTGAAGGATCCTACTCCTTGAGGTTCGAGGGACTCCAAAGGCACCAGCAGCTTCAAATACCTGTTTTCTGGTTTGTAATGGATTTTTAGCAGCTGCTGTCTTAATGAGATGGATTTGCCTGGCAGAAACCTTCCTCATTCTGCCTTTATCAGCACAAACACATATGTGCTCTGAATCAGCCATAAATCTCTTCACAGTACAATAATCACGCTTAACTTTTCTTGAAATATTTAATGTTTTCATCCCTTGTCCAAGGCATTGCACTTTTTGATGCTTTTCGGCAGCAGAGAGATCCTTTTTCTTTCCCGTTACTTGAAAACTGTGGCCTGCTTAATATTGTGGAACATCCAGTTTTCCTTTTGTTGGGCTCACCTGGCAAACTAATTATCAGAGATATCTGAGATTGATTTCAGTGATCCAAAGAATCCTGAGACACAATACCATCAATGAGTTTCATTGGAAAAAAAAAAAATAATCGCTATGACACTTAAATCCAATTTGCATAATAATTTGGAACTTAGTGTAATATGAAAGACAAAAAAACATCCTCTTTCACCACTTTATGAACCCCAAACTCCCGTCCAGGTCCAACGTAATCCACAGAAGGTCCCACGACGCTTCCAGCTCTTCTACATCGGAGGCTCACAGCGAGCGGCCATAGAACATGACCGCTCTCTGTGAGCTCCACGCATCAACTGAAGTGAATCGCGCTATCAGTGGTGACGTCACTCAGGTGATTTTTGCGGTTACAGGTGAGTCCTTCACCAGTGACCGCAAATCAGGCGGCGACACAGAAACAGAGCCGCGCGATGAGAATGAACTCAGTTGAAGCTCTGACATCAAATCTACGAACCCTGCACTACTGCCTGTGTCACGGCACTGACTTTAGAGGTTCACTCGAGTTCATTCTCATCACATGGCTCTCTCTCTGTCTGTTGTCAGCGGACAGTCATGCTATTTATTCTTCTTATCTATTTTTTTTTATCTAGCCCTCTATCTATCTACGTATTCTAGCTATATATGAAATCATATTGTATTTTATTTCTCTTTTAAAAACACACTGTCCAAATTGCAGCCCAAACAAAGGGAAAACACAGTGAAAATGCATCGAAAACACATGTGTTTTACTGCGTTTTTTTTTGTCAAACGCAGTGTTTATGTGGCGCCCCTGAGGCTTCAGTCGCCATAGAGTATTGCAGCTCATTCAAGTTGCAGTATTCACCTCAAAGTAAGGAGGGGGTTAATCACCAGCGTTCCACATTCACACTTTACATATAGCTTAGGAGCTTTTTTTCTGGGGAGCTGGACTTGAGTAGACAGGGGGGTGGCCAACACAGAGCTTGGGACTGCCCCGGTCACTAGGACAACCACCTGGGGGGATGGGTTCCACTTGGGGTAGAAGAAGAGCAAACTCACACAATCACTAGGCAGTCTACCCGGGACATCAGTTCTGGGACACGACACCACTTCTTTCTTCTCTACACAGGACCTGGGGCTGGGGGTGTACTGCTCAGCCCAGGTGCATCACAGCTATAAGGACCACTCTGACAAGGGACTTTCTTTTTCTTTTCAACAACGGTGACTTCTAACTTATCAGGGGGTCGGCAGAGCCCATTACAGCAAGTGACCTGTATTACCTGGGCGAGCAGCACGAACTGTGAGTAAAGACATCTGGAACCTCAGCAGCAGACTCGGACTCTTTATTACCAGCACCACCACCCCGCGTCTCGGCGCCAAACGCCATTACTACTCCTCTCATCATCCTCCCCGGGGCCAGCTCCACCTGTGTGGAGCGATACCATCTCTGGGTGTTACTACCATCTGCCCCGGAGGACAGCGACAACAGCAGCAGCTAAATTCCTGGCCACATACCACAGGTGGTGTCACGACATTTATCCTACTACTACCCCATCATCATCTTCCCGTACGCTTCAGGGCAACAAAGCTGGTCTAGGCTGCCCATGACAACGACTGTCGACAGCCCGGCAACGAGTAGGTTAACCGCCTGCCCCATGGGGCGCTACATTTACGTTTGTCAAGAGTCAGCCAGAGGGTGCATTTTTGTTGTCAAACCAGTTTGCAGCATGCTGACATAGCCTAACAGAAACAGGAGTTTTTGGGAGTAAGAAGACAAGCAGAGGGGCTGAGGATAATAAGATTTCTGCCCCTGTGCATCGTAATCTAATTATCAAAAAACTTTAAATGGTGATTGAAGAAGAACCCCAGAGCAGATTTCTTCACCAAATATACTAAGGTAATTAGTATTACAGCCCTACTACATATGTTTCTTTACATTGCAAAATCATGCTGAGAGGTTTTTCTTAAGTAGCAGCATCCTTGATTGGATCACATTTGCCCACTCAGCCTATAACACAACAATGGGAATGCCATTTCTCACCATGGATTTTGAAATCTTCATGTCTTCATCGAAAGCAGTGGTCACTTGACATGGTGCCTGTAAGAACAACTCTATCTTGTGATGTTTAATATGGTCTCACCAGCTTCTTCTGGTTCACCCACAGACTGCTCTGTAAAGAAAAAGTATATGCTTTATAATCGCTTTAGCCTAGAAGCTCTGAGACAATCCTGCTGCATAAGGAGCCTCAGCAAGGAACCTTCAGCAACTGCTGAGAGGAGGTATTTGGCCATCTTTGTGGAAGGAACTCAGGCAGCAGTGCAGATGAAAGGTCATGTCAAGTGTCGCGGGCGGGGGGGACGCTGCCGCTTCGCTCGCTAACGCTCGGGTCCGGCGCTGCTGAGGCTGCTGCTCGGTGGTTCGAGCGGTTGGCCGGATCCGGGGACTCGAGCGGCGCTCCTCGCCCGTGAGTTAAAAGGGTGGTTGGTTTGGGGGATTTAGTCCGTGACGCCACCCACGAGTTGTGGTGAAGATGGGCACCACCGCTGCTGGTGACGGGGATCCCGGGAGCGATAGTAGGGAGCAGCTGGGATGTTGTTTTCCCCCTCCGTGGGTAGGGGTCGGTGGTCCCGGGGCCCGGTGGTGTGACTGGGAGGCAGGGTTGGTGAGGTGCAGGGTTGCAGGGACAGCGCGGCGCGGTGCCGGATGGCACGGGTGTACTCACTCAGCAAGAGATGCACAAAGTCCTCGGTAAACCAAACGGCTGGATGGACGGGTCCCGCAGCCGGCTGCAGTGTCTCTCCCCGGACAGGTGATGGCGGCTGTCTTTCCCTGCACCTTTGTGTAATTGTTTGACTACGATGGATCCCCAACGGTAGTCCACTCCCCGGTGTATGGATACCGGAGGAGCCCGTTTGCCTGCAGGCGCTGGCCCTTGGGTCTCTAGCCTTAGGCGGTAGCTGTATACCCTCACGGTGTGGGCGGTTGCCTTCTAACGGGTCTTTGGCCATTAGGAAACCCCAGGGGGGTTCCTGTCACACTCGGATTTGACTGTTGACGGCGACTCCAAGCCTAGCCGGGGTCCGATGGCCCTGCCTTTGTGTGCTGGCTTCACTTCGCTCCCCGGTCGGTACCGGCGGGCCAACGCCCGACCCCGGTCCTATGGTTCCGCGTTGATTCACCACTCCTGCAGACGGCCACCACCATCTGCCAACCTTGTTGTCAGTGCCTGGGCCACAAACCCAGACACTCTCCACTTCACTCCTCTCACTTCAACCTCCTGAACTTCACTAAACTGCTCCATTTCCTGCCTCCAGGCCTGTGAACTCCTCGGTGGGTGGGGCCAACCGCTTGGCTCCGCCCTACCTGGTGTGGACATCAGAGCCTGGAGGGAGGCAACAAGGATTTTTGGTTTGGCTAATATTACTGTCTAGTGGGGGTGGGGGTGTTTGTGTGTTATCTGTGATGACCTGGCTAGTCCAGGGCACCACACAAGCAATAATCTCTCCCTCCCTGCCAATGCATTTCAGGAACAGCGCAGAAGGATCTGGACTAGGAAGTCTGCTCACCTATCTAACAGAATAGATTTTTCTCTAACCAAGGGCTGCCAGGGGGCTGCTGACATAACACATAGAGGGGAAACCCCAATTTTATAGCAACAAAACCATGCATAAAGTCATGGTTTTGTTGCTATGAAAGCATTTTCATTTGTGGTCAGCATCACAGTCAAAGATAGACCACAGTGCAGGCCAGGTACAGAGGTACATCAAATAAGACCAGAACGCCATGGAATTTACATCAACAGGCAGGTAGAAGCTAAATTGTGCTTCCTATAGGTTCCGAGACTGGAATCATGCCTATTCTATCTTCTGCAGTGAGTTTGTTTGAGTAAGTAAAGGGGGCTTTACACGCTACGATATCGTTAATGTTTGGTCGCCAGGGTCAAGTTGTTAGTGACGCACATCCGGCGTCATTAACGATATCGCAGAGTGTAATACTTACCAGTGACCTTAGGCGACCTCAAAAATGGTGAAAATCGTTTACCATGGAGAGGTCGTCCCAAAGTCAAAAATCGGTAAGGGTTGTTTAGCGTTGTGGTTCATCACTCATGCGGCAGCACACATCGCTATGTGTGACACCGCATGAGCGAGGAACGTCTCCTTACCTGCCGCCGGCCCCAATGCGGACGGAAGGAGGTGGGCGGGATGTTACGTCCTGCTCATCTCCGCCCCTCTGCTTTGATTGGCCGGCCGCTTAGTTACGTTGCGGTGACGTCGCTGTGATGCCAAACGTCCCTCCCCCTTGAAGGAGGGATTGTTCGGCAGTCACAGCGACGCCGCCGACCAGGTAAGTATGTGTGACGCTGCGTAGCGATAATGTTCGCTACGGCAGCGATCACAAACAATCGCATGCGCGACGGGGGCGGGTACTTACACGGTCGCTATCGCTAGAAATTGCTAGCGATATCGCTATCGTGTAAAGCCCCCTTAACTCTCTATGTCTGTTTATGTCTTTACTAAAGCAGGCAAGTTTGATCGTTGCTTGTGTGTGTCCTTTGGTGCATCAGGTAAGGAAAGCTTTATCAGTTAGGCTGCAGGGATTGGTGGTTGGGTGGCACCACTGTTAGCATGGGTTAGGGATGTTCTGGTGCATTAAGGCTGAGTCATTAAGTGCAGAATGCACTGGTTAGGGCATGGGTTAAGCCCGGATGTTTGAGCAGTGGGTGGGTTTAAGGGGGTGTTGCAGGTTACAGCACGATCACAGATAATTTGGATCCATCCATGCAAATCAGGGATGCCACTTAGGGGAAGTGTGAGTTTACGTAGATGGCTCTCGGGTACACATTTAATGCAAGTGGTGACAGCCAAAAATAGACTAAATCATTTTTTTTTTAATTTCCTTTAGAGCAAGTTAACCTGACCTGAGGGAAGCGAAATAAAAGCAAAAAAAGAAGAACATTAGTGATATTGATTGATACCTCACACCTTGTAAAGTTGGCTTCAGGCATTAGTAATCTGATCTATTTTGCTACATGGATTCAATAAGAAAGTTTACCAAGGAATGGAGAGAATGCATGGCTGCAATATGATGAGCTGTTTAGGTAGTGCAAGGTGGTTCAGCCATCTTTTCAATGGACTATAAGAATGTAATCATTGTAGATGCGGTTGATAGTTGAAGGAAGAGCTGAAACCCAAGCCCTTTTTAGGTATTTAAAAAAAGGAGGACAAGAGTATTTTGTGCAAAATGATACAACAAAGTTTATTAAGTAATAAAGATCACATACAGATCAAATAAAACCATAGTGTCTTAAAAGCAAGCATGAGAGGAGGGAAGGATGGTATATAACTAGTAAGAGGTGTATCAAACTCAGGGAAAGTCCAGCACCATCACATACTTCCAAAATAGGCCCTAAGGACACCCAACGTACTTTTCGCTAGGGTGTTGTTACTTCACCAGGGAGGAAGACCCTCCCTCTTGAAGTAACAACACGGGTTTGCACGCTGCACTTTAGGTATGGTGTACCTGGTCTCTCTTAATTTTCTAATTTGTTTGCACTTTGAGGGATACGGTGTGCAATAGCCATTATTACGTATGGTACACACTTTGTCATTGGCTATACTCCATTTTCTTCCCTATTATAGAGGAGTATTAGAAACCTTGTGCAATCCACATCTACCTGTAGGTACACCTCCTACTAGTTATATACCATCTTTCCCTCCTCTCATGCTTGCTTTTAAAACATATGGTTTTATTTGGTCTGTCTACGATCTTTATTAATTAATTGCTTAATTAACTTTGTTGAATTATTTTGCAAATAATACTCCTGTCCTCCTTTTTTTAAAAAAATGTATATTTGAGTAGTGCAGACACTGGTTTTGTCTTACTGTGGCTAACTAGGTGTTATTCACAATTGAGATGTGTTTTCACCCTTCCTAGATATGGCTGGAAAATCGGCATAAACCACAAATAGGCCAGGTTGCTGCTTAAATTCATTGATGGATAGTGTTAATTGAACTCTTAATGCCACTTATAACATGAATGTACTTTGTGCGGAGATAACTGTTCTCACATGAGATGGTTTAATCGGAGCATGGATAAGGAATATGAGACTAAAGGGTGCTTTACACGCCTCGACATCACTAACGATATATCGTCGGAGTCACAGTGTTTGTGACGCACATCCGGTGTCGTTAGCGACATCGCAGCGTGTGACAGCTAGGAGCGACGATCAACGATCGCAAAAACGTCAAAAATCGTTGATCGTTGACACGTCGCTCCTTTTCATATCATTGGTGGTGCATGGCGCTGGTTGTTCGTCGTTCCTGCGGTATCACACATCGCTATGTGTGACACTGCAGGAACAATGAACATCTCCTTACCTGCGTCCACCGGCAATGAGGAAGAAAGGAGGTGGGCGGGATATTCCGCCTGCTCATCTCCACCCCTCCGGTTCTATTGGACTGCTGCCGTGTGACGTCGCTGTGACGCAGGAACGAACCGCCCCCTTAGAAGGCGGTTCGCTGGCCACAGCGACGTCGCAGGCAAGGTAAGTCAGTGTGACGGGTGTAAGCGATGTTGTGCGCCACGGGCAGCGATTTGCCTGTGTAGCACAACTGACGGGGACGGGTACACTTGCTAGCGATATCGATAGCGATATCGCAGCGTGCAAAGTGCCCTTTACGCAAGAGACAAATACAGTGACGATAAAAGTAATGATCCTGTATCTAAATAAGTATCCAGATACAGAGGTGGCTGAGCTGTGGAGGAAAGGATTTCAAAGTGGCTGTATGATTCTTCATGTCCTGACTGCTTCGATTTTAGGACCTTGTTATCTGAAGTCAACTAGAATTAATCCTTAAAATTTAGGTGACCTTGGAGTCATTTCTTCTAGTTGTCATTAATTTGGCCCTTAGTAAAGCCTTTATTGTATGCGATGGGTGACAAGAATTGTCTCTGAATTTGGTATTCCAGATAATGGTTTACGAAAGGTCAACAGAATTGTCATCAAAGTGCATTCCATAAAGACAAGATAGGGTGAGGTTTCAATTGCTAGTGAGATCTGTCATCTTCCTATACCAATAAAAAAGTAAAGGATTTTTCTTTACTACCAAGATGTCTACCCCACAATAAGTGGCGCATGTGCTTAAGAAATATACAGCTTAGATGAAATGTCCAATACTAGCTGCAGATAAAAACTATCATTCTACACACACCACTAGTGAGTGCTCAGGAAATATAGATTTATATAGCAACTCTTGAACCCGTTGGCAGCTGCAAGGTGTTACGGGGGCTGTCGTATAATAAGGGAATGGAAGGCTATCCAACAGTCAGGGTCCACCGTGCAGAGCTCTGCTGCAGAGTATGGCAGAGGATAGGGGAAACCTGTACCACCAATGCGGTACTGACACTGTTGCATCACAGTGTCACCAAGACCAATAGCGGCGTATACTTTTTAAGTCACAGCGACTACCTTAGAATAACATAAGAGTGGAAATGCAAAAGAGTGAGGAATACAACATAAAAGTGCATAGAAGTCTCACAGTCTGTGAGCGTGAAGGCACCTGTCTTAGTTAGCAGTCACAGACACTAGGTGTAGTGTGTGCAATATGGCACCTACCTATGTCCGCTCCACTTGTGGTGCAAGGATACGGACAGCAGCAAGGCTGCTAGCTTGAAACTCCTGCCTATGACCGCTCCCTTAGTGTGTGAGGATACGGACTGCTGCAGGAGGCAGCGTAGTGGAGCGTTACCCTAGAAGGCAACGACCACCTAACTTACCTATGTCCGCTCCACTAAGGTGCGAGGACACGGACAACAGTACGGCTGAAAGGTACAGGAGCGCTACCCTACCGATAGCGCTCACCTCAGAGTAGAACCAGAAGACCAGTCAGACCATGTGAAGCAAGCACCTGCCTATGTCCGCTCCACTAAGGTGCGAGGATACAGACCACAGCATAAGCTGCAAGGTACAAGAGCGTTATAAATGCAGCCAAGCAATAGTGTAACACTGTGGTAACAATTAAAATATAACCTTTAATGGTTAATGATTAAAAATATCAAACCACACAACAAATACGGTTGTAGAGAACAACCAAACAGATTGGAGCAGATGTAAAGCTCCTAGTATCACCATGGAAGGACAAACTTCACACGGGGGGGGGGAGAGAGAACCTCCCACCACGGTGATAGAAAAAGAGACAACACTAGACAAGTTGTCAAATACATAAAACTGAGTTATATACAAAAGATAGTATAGTCATATAGACAAAGCTCATAAATTATATAAAGAAAACTTTAGTTGTCCAATATAAAGAGGGGGGGCCAATTCATAACAGCCTCACAATACCCCTCAATTGGCAACCATCTGACCTGATATGCTCTTAGACCTTCCAACGCGTTTCATAATATGCTTATTCCTCAGGGGACTATGGTCAAAAGAGAGCTGCAATAATAAACAAGAAGGTCAGGATGCTATTTAAGTACAAATGTAACAAAAGAAAACGTATATTGCAAAAAGAATCCACATGTTTTTATCTTCAGTAAAGCAGACCTCCAGCATGTTGTGTCTGGGCCTTGGCATACAGCACCAGACTTTCAAAACTCCCACCCTTAAATATCCTGTGGGTGTACAGGGAAACGCCCCTCTCACATTAATGGGGCTAATGATAATTGTCCACCATATGTAGGGAGGCAGTCCTATCCTTGGGAAATAAACGCCCCTAGGGTGTATGGGCGGAGATATACTCCTATTGTTCCTCCCTTAGCAATCCCCCCATACAAAAGCAGGGCTTTCCCCGCGATCACGTCACGGGGGCACTGCCCACCTCTGACACACGCCGACATGGGCGTGGCCCAGGCTCCGCCCTACATACTAACACCTCAGCCAGCCGCTTGTCACTAGGCGGCGTATATGTAAAGCGACTCACATCCGGTCGCACAGTGTTGCCTCACAATTATGCTGAGGGGTCACATGCACGAACAGCGTAATATCCGGTCATGCGGCCGCGCACGTGACCCGGTGACCATGGAAGCGCTGGACGCACATCGGCCAGAGGATCCCGTGTGCGAGCCGCGCAACATCCGGTCACGCGGCTATGCAAATGATCAAGCGACCATAGACGCGCTGCATGTACATCGGGCAGAGCATTCCATGTGCGAACAGCGTAACATCTGGTCACGCGGCCGCGTACGCGATCCGGTGATCATGGAAACGCTGGACGCACATCGGATAGACGACCATGCGCGTGAACAGCGCGGTGTCCAGTCACGTGGCAATGCAATTAATTAGGCGACCATGGACGCAATATCTGGTCACCTTAAGCCGTACAAGTAAACCGGTGACCATAGAAACTCTGGACGCACATCTGCTAAAGAGGCACGTGCGCGAGCAGCGCCATATCCGGTCACCCGGCCATGTAAATGGTCTGGTGACCATGGTAATGCCGGACTCCCCACGGGCACCACCCACCCACAATACGTCCCGCCCCACACTGACTGCGCGGCCACACACAGAGGCCACGTGATATCAGAAGAGGGCAAAGGATCCAATGAGATGGTGCCGCCCACAATACTAACCTATAAACAATGACATTATTAACTATTACTACGAAAAAAGCTGCAAAATGTAGTTTGTCAATTGTAAGATCACTGTCAATAGCCCATGTTAGATGTAGGACCGCACTTTTACGTTAAAAAAACATGATTATATAAGGCACAGCTCATACTCAAGAGATAACGTTATTATGAATTCAAGTAATAGCCGGCTAAGGTTGTATAAGTGCAACACACTACTGACTAATGCCACATGCTACGGTCATACAAGGTATAGGCAATGGGGGTAGAGAGGAGCAGAGGTGGAGCCGGGGGGGGGGGAGGCAGGGGGAGGGCAATAGCTGGCCAGCCTCAATATTATACGGGCTGAAAAGGTACAGCCCCAAACGAGGAGAAGGTAAAATATATACGTTAACTCAGGTTGTCCTACCAACGAACCCCATATAAGGTAGACATATAGATCGGATTAGGGCAGGCATCCACACAAGTACCATGACCAAGGGCACGGGGAAAGAAACTAAGGAGATGAAAAAAGCGAAAAAACAAAAGTTGAGAAGGCCATGATTCCTGAAATGATCCCTAATATGGCCCTAAGAGGCTCCTACCTACCGACGGAGTGTAACAACACCTTAAGGTACTGGGTGCCCCCATTCCACGGTGGCTGTCCCTAGGAGTCCCTCGCTGACCCTACAGGACTATAAGAAGCATCCAAAAGTAAGAATCTCATTAACGCCTAATGGGGTCTGCGTCCTGAGAGTATGGATCCATCTGCATTCCCGTTGGAGAATCCTACGATCCCAATCCCCACCCCGGGCCGGATAATTAATGAGATCAATGCCCATAAATGTAAGGCCGGAGATATTCCCATTGTGTACCATTTCTACATGTTTGGCCAACGGGGTGTCTCTTTTGTTGGCTATATCTCGAAGGTGTTCCCCGACACGCCTCCTGAACTCTCTACTTGTTTTGCCCACATATTCAAGACTGCAGCTACATCTTGCCTTATATATTACACCTCTCGAGCGGCAGTTAATAAACGCTCTAATCTGAAAAGTCTCTCCCGTTACGGAGCTCGAGAAGCTTTTACCAGTCTGAATGTGTGGGCAAGCGACACAGCCACTACATTTGTAACATCCTTTAAGGTCCGAATGCAACCAACTGATTTCCTTAGGACGTACAAAGTGGCTGTGAACGATCCTATCACCAATAGAGCGACCCCGCCGATAGGTGCATTTAGGAAGGGTTCCCACTATATCACCAATATCTACATCCATTTTCAGGATAGCCCAGTGTCGCTCGAGAATCCTGCGTACTTCTATGGAGCAGTTATTAAAAGTGGTGATAAAGCGGAACTTGCCATCCATTAGCTCCTCCTTCTTTGGTGAAGGGACCAGTAGACTTGTCCTGTCTCTTGATAGTGCCGTCTGAAATGCCTGGGAAAGGACCTGATCGGGATAACCTCTTTCTCTAAATCGGCTGCGTAGATCCTCTGCTTGGTGAGAGAAATTCGAGGGGGTCGAACAGTTCCTACGTGCCCGCAGGTATTGGCCCTTCGGGATGCCTGCCCTAAGGGGTCTAGGGTGGTTACTTTCCCAGCGCAGGAGTGAGTTCGACGAAGTGGGTTTGCGAAAAGTACTTGTAGCAAGGGTGCCATCTGCCTGTTTTGTAACCAGGATATCCAGGAAAGAGAGCTCCCTTTCACTACTCTCTGCCGTAAAATGAAGACCAAGGGGGTTCTGATTGATGTCTGAGACAAACTGAACAAAAGTCTCCTTCGTCCCCCGCCACAATACGAAAACATCGTCTATGTAGCGGGTCCATAGGACGATACTATTCAAATCATAACTGGAACCCTCCCCAAAAATCAGGTTTTCTTCCCACCTACCCAGGAGCAGATTTGCGTAGGATGGTGCACATGGACAACCCATGGCGGTGCCCCTGAGTTGGTGGAAGAAAAACCCGTCAAATAAAAAGAAATTCCTGGTGAGACAAAACTCAAGCAACCTAAGAAGCCAATCATTATGTTTGAAAAATTGACAACCCCGACCTTTCAAAAAGTATTCCACTGCTCTCAGTCCATCACTATGTACAATAGAGGAGTATAACGCCTCTACATCTATTGAACATAGGATGGTATTTTCATCCAATTCCACATCTTCGATTTTCCTCAGAAAATCTGTGGAGTCCAAAGTGAATGAATTTAGAGCCCCCACAAAAGGTTTAAGAATCTGATCAAGGTACGTGCCAATGTTCTGACAAAGGCCTCCCACCCCCGACACAATTGGTCTGCCTTTAAGGGGGGGAGAGGCCTTTGTGAACCTTGGGGAGGCAATAGAAAGTGGCCAGGGTGGGATGTGCAGGAAACAAAAATTCATATTCATTTTTGTCTATAAGTTTGTCCCTCAAGCCCTCGGATAAAATAATTTTGAGTTCAGATTTGAAATCCTAGAGGGGATTACTCGGAAGTTTCTTATAATTATTTTCATCCTGAAGAATAGAAAGACACATCTCCTTATAGTGTGCCACGTCCTGTACCACAATATTGCCCCCCTTATCTGAACTTTTTATGATGATTGAGCGATCACGTTCAAGAGTCTGGAGGGCCAACATTTCAGATTTAGTCAGATTAAACCTCTTGTGTTTCTTTTTTCGAGCCAGAGATTCAAAGTCCCTTGAGACCTGCTCAACGAAAACATCAATGGTCGACTGGTCGAATAAGTTAGGAGGCATACGGCTGCTCTTGTTTTTCAAAGTGGTGAAAGGACCTTCACCACCAAGATTCGGATCAGGGTCCGATAAATGATACAGCAATCGTATATCCCCCAACAAAGTTTCAGGTACCCCCAACTCCTTGCTAGCACGTTTTTCTTCTTTTACAAAATGTTTATGCCATTTAAGCTTCCTGGCAAAAAGATGTAAATCTTTTATGCCGTCAAAAGCCTGCTTTACACGTTGCAATTAGTTGTACAATCGCATTTGCGATGTGACACGCCCAGGTTGCATACGGGATCTTATGAGATCACACGTAGGTCGTTCATTTGCTGTCACACGTGCGTTAGTAGTCTATGTTAAATTGATCAATTTTGTGTGCGATCCTTTAGATCATGTGTTCTGTGACGTATGCATTGGGCACCTTTTTTTTTTTTTATTTATTGACTTGCCAAGCGTGTGTAATGTGTAGGGATGCGTTTTTACTATGTCATCTGCCATTCAGCTCTGCTACATGGCCGCTAACAGCAGACACAGACAGCCATGTAGCAGAGCTGAATGGCAGATGACAGCAGACACAGACAGAGCCGCACTGTCAGAATGAACTCGGGTGAACTTCACCCGACTTCATGGTCATGCTGCGGCTCTGTCTGTGTCGCGTCCTGATTAGCGGTCACCTGTGAAGGGCTCACCGGTGACCGCTAATCTCCTAAGTGACTGAAGTTAGCAGCCCTCTCTCATACTCACCAATCCCCGATCCCCGGCGCTGCACGGCATTCACACTGCTCCGGCGGCTTTTACTGTTTTGAAAAAGCCGGCCGCCCATTAAACAATCTCGTATTCCCTGCTTTCCCCACCCACTGGCGCCCATGATTGGTTACAGTGAGACACGCCCCCACGCTGAGTGACAGGTGTCACACTGCACCCAATCACAGCAGCCGGTGGGCGTGTCTATACTGTGTAGTGAAATAAATAATTAAATAATTAAAAAAACGGCGTGCGGTCCCCCCCAATTTTAAAACCAGCCAGATAAAGCCATACGGCTGAAGGCTGGTATTCTCAGGATGGGGAGCTCCACGTTATGGGGAGCCCCCCAGCCTAACAATATCAGCCAACAGCCGCCCAGAATTGCCGCATACATTAGATGCGACCATTCTGGGACTGTACCCGGCTCTTCCCGATTTGCCCTGGTGCGTTGGCAAATCGGGGTAATAAGGAGTTATTGGCAGCCCATAGCTGCCAATAAGTCCTAGATTAATCATGTCAGGCGTCTCCCCGAGATACCTTCCATGATTAATCTGTAAATTACAGTAAATAAACACACACACCCGAAAAAATCCTTTATTAGAAATAAAAAACACAAACATATACCCTGGTTAACCACTTTAATCAGCCCCAAAAAGCCCTCCATGTCCGGCGTAATAGAGGATGCTCCTGCGTCGCTTCCAGTGCTGCTGTATAGAGGTGACCGGAGCTGCAGAATACTCCGCCACTCCGGTCACCTCCACACAGCAACTGAAGACAGCCGCGCGATCGGCTGAGCTGTCACTGAGGTTACCCGCTGTCACTGGATCCAGCGGTGGCCGCGGGTAACCTCAGTGACAGCTCAGCTGATCGCGCTACTCACCGCCGCTCCTCTCACCTCCACGCAGCAACTGAGGTGAGTAGCGCGATCAGCTGAGCTGTCACTGAGGTTACCCGCGGCCACCGCTGGATCCAGTGACAGCGGGTAACCTCACTGACAGCTCAGCTGATCGCACGGCTGTCTTCATTAGCTGCGTGGAGGTGACCGGAGCGGCTGTGTCTGCTGCAGCTCCGGTCACCTCCATGCAGCAGTGCTGGAAGCGACGCTGGACCATCCTGGACTACACCGGACATGGAGGGCTTTTTGGGGCTGATTAAAGTGGTTAACCAGGGTATATGTTTGTGTTTTTTAATTCTAATAAATGATTTTTTCGAGTGTGTGTGTTTATTTACTGTAATTTACAGATTAATCATGGAAGGTATCTCGGGGAGACGCCTGACATGATTAATCTAGGACTTATTGGCAGCTATGGGCTGCCAATAACTCCTTATTACCCCGATTTGCCAACGCACCAGGGCAAATCGGGAAGAGCCGGGTACAGTCCCAGAACTGTCGCATCTAATGTATGCGGCAATTCTGGGCGGCTGCTGGCTGATATTGTTAGGCTGGGGGGCTCCCCATAACGTGGAGCTCCCCATCCTGAGAATACCAGCCTTCAGCCGTATGGCTTTATCTGGCTGGTTTTAAAATTGGGGGGGACCGCACGCCGTTTTTTTTAATTATTTAATTATTTATTTCACTACACAGTATAGACACGCCCAACGGCTGCTGTGATTGGGTGCAGTGTGACACCTGTCACTCAGCGTGGGGGCGTGTCTCACTGTAACCAATCATAGGCGCCGGTGGGCGGGGAAAGCAGGGAATACGAGATTGTTTAATGGGCGGCCGGCTTTTTGAAAACAGTAAAAGCCGCCGGAGCAGTGTGAACGCCGTGCAGCGCCGGGGATCGGGGATCGGTGAGTATATGAGAGAGGGGGATAGACTGACATGGACAGAGAGTGAGGGACAGAGATAGTGACCGACTGACAGAGATTAATGAATGACAGACATTGTGAGGCGCTTCAGAACGCAGCTTTTCAGCTGTGCTCTGAAGCGGACCTTTTTTAAGCTGCGGTGCAGAGCGCACACCTGCGCACATAGCCTCAGACACCAAAATTGTATGAGGGATGTCACACGTTACAATTGACTAGGTTCGTGCAACAAAACGCTCAATTCTAGACAAAGATACAATGTGTTTGCGATCAACGGTTTTGCGTTCAATCCTGATCGCACGTAGCTGTCACACGCAGATACCTCACAAACGATGCCGGATGTGCGTCACTTACAACTTGACCCCAACGACGGATTGTGAGATATATTGAAGCGTGTAAAGTGGGCTAAAGAGTTGGAAGTCTGAGGTGGGAACAAAAGAAAGACCTTTACTAAGCACACACATCTCTTCAGTGGTTAAAGTGCGTGAAGATAGATTCAAAACCTGTGGCTGTCTGTTTGATTGGATGCTCGAGACTGACTTCTCAGATAGTACCCCTGATCTAAAAAACGAACTCCTGAGTTCTCGTTATGAAAACCTCTACCCCTTCCTCTTCCCCCTCGGCCGCGCTGTCTCCCTCTAGAGTTCTTATTACGTTTCTCGTTATCCGAAGCCTCGTATTGTGGCAGGGGATGAAGGAGACTTTTGTTCAGTTTGTCTCAGACATCAATCAGAACCCCCTTGGTCTTCATTTTACGGCAGAGAGTAGTGAAAGGGAGCTCTCTTTCCTGGATATCCTGGTTACAAAACAGGCAGATGGCACCCTTGCTACAAGTACTTTTCGCAAACCCACTTCGTCGAACTCACTCCTGCGCTGGGAAAGTAACCACCATAGACCCCTTAGGGCAGGCATCCCGAAGGGCCAATACCTGCGGGCACGTAGGAACTGTTCGACCCCCTCGAATTTCTCTCACCAAGCAGAGGATCTACGCAGCCGATTTAGAGAAAGAGGTTATCCCGATCAGGTCCTTTCCCAGGCATTTCAGACGGCACTATCAAGAGACAGGACAAGTCTACTGGTCCCTTCACCAAAGAAGGAGGAGATAATGGATGGCAAGTTCCGCTTTATCACCACTTTTAATAACTGCTCCATAGAAGTACGCAGGATTCTCGAGCGACACTGGGCTATCCTGAAAATGGATGTAGATATTGGTGATATAGTGGGAACCCTTCCTAAATGCACCTATCGGCGGGGTCGCTCCATTGGTGATAGGATCGTTCACAGCCACTTTGTACGTCCTAAGGAAATCAGTTGGTTGCATTCGGACCTTAAAGGATGTCACAAATGTAGTGGCTGTGTCGCTTGCCCACACATTCAGACTGGTAAAAGCTTCTCGAGCTCCGTAACGGGAGAGACTTTTCAGATTAGAGCATTTATTAACTGCCGCTCGAGAGGTGTAATATATAAGGCAAGATGTAGCTGCAGTCTTGAATATGTGGGCAAAACAAGTAGAGAGTTCAGGAGGCATGTCGGGGAACACCTTCGGGATATAGCCAACAAAAGAGACACCCCGTTGGCCAAACATGTAGAAATGGTACACAATGGGAATATCTCCGGCCTTACATTTATGGGCATTGATCTCATTAATTATCTGGCCCAGGGTGGGGATTGGGATCGTAGGATTCTCCAACGGGAATGCAGATGGATCCATACTCTCAGGACGCAGACCCCATTAGGCCTTAATGAGATTCTTACTTTTGGATGCTTCTTATAGTCCTGTAGGGTCAACGAGGGACTCCTAGGGACAGCCACCGTGGAACGGGGGCACCCGGTACCTTATGGTGTTGTTACACTCCGTCGGTAGGTAGGAGCCTCTTAGTCATTGTTTATAGGTTAGTATTGTGGGCGGCACCATCTCATTGGATCCTTTGCCCTCTTCTGATATCACGTGGCCTCTGTGTGTGGCCGCGCAGTCAGTGTGGGGCGGGACGTATTGTGGGTGGGTGGTGCCCGTGGGGAGTCCGGCATTACCATGGTCACCAGACCATTTACATGGCCGGGTGACCGGATATGGCGCCGCTCGCGCACGTGCCTCTTTAGCAGATGTGCGTCCAGCGTTTCTATGGTCACCGGTTTACTTGTACGGCTTAAGGTGACCGGATATTGCGTCCATGGTCGCCTAATTAATTGCATTGCCACGTGACTGGACACCGCGCTGTTCGCGCGCATGGTCGTCTATCCGATGTGCTTCCAGCGTTTCCATGGTCACCGGATCGCGTACGCGGCCGCGTGACCAGATGTTACGCTGTTCGCACATGGAATGCTCTGCCCGATGTACATGCAGCGCGTCTATGGTCGCTTGATCATTTGCATAGCCGCGTGACCGGATGTTGCGCGGCTCGCACACGGGGTCCTCTGGCCGATGTGCGTCCAGCGCTTCCAGGGTCACCGGGTAACGTGCGCGGCCGCGTGACCGGATATTACGCTGTTCGTGCATGTGACCCCTCAGCATAATTGTGAGGCAACACTGTGCGACCGGATGTGAGTCGCTTTACATATACGCCGCCTAGTGACAAGCGGCTGGCTGAGGTGTTAGTATGTAGGGCGGAGCCTGGGCCACGCCCATGTCGGCGTGTGTCAGAGGTGGGCGGTGCCCCCGTGACGTGATCGTGGGGAAAGCCCTCCTTTTGTATGGGGGGATTGCTAAGGGAGGAACAATAGGAGTATATCTCCGCCCATACACCCTAGGGGCGTTTATTTCCCGAGGATAGGACTGCCTCCCTACATATGGTGGACAATTATCATTAGCCCCATTAATGTGAGAGGGGCGTTTCCCTGTACACCCACAGGATATTTAAGGGTGGGAGTTTTGAAAGTCTGGTGCTGTATGCCAAGGCCCAGACACAACATGCTGGAGGTCTGCTTTACTGAAGGTAAAAACATGTGGATTCTTTTTGCAATATACGTTCTCTTTTGTTACATTTGTACTTAAATAGCATCCTGACCTTCTTGTTTATTATTGCAGCTCTCTTTTGACCATAGTCCCCTGAGGAATAAGCATATTATGAAACGCGTTGGGAGGTCTAAGAGCATATCAGGTCAGATGGTTGCCAATTGAGGGGTATTGTGAGGCTGTTATGAATTGCCCCCCCCCCTCTTTATATTGGACAACTAAAGTTTTCTTTATATAATTTATGAGCTTTGTCTATATGACTATACTATCTTTTGTATATAACTCAGTTTTATGTATTTGACAACTTGTCTAGTGTTGTCTCTTTTTCTATCACCGTGGTGGGAGGTTCTCTCCCCCCCCCCCCGTGTGAAGTTTGTCCTTCCATGGTGATACTAGGAGCTTTACATCTGCTCCAATCTGTTTGGTTGTTCTCTACAACCGTATTTGTTGTGTGGTTTGATATTTTTAATCATTAACCATTAAAGGTTATATTTTAATTGTTACCACAGTGTTACACTATTGCTTGGCTGCATTTATATATCAATTGTGAAGCATACGACATCTTTTTGAAAGTACAAGAGCGTTACCCTTCCGATAACGCTCACCTAGATAGAATAGGTGCCGCAAGGGACATGCACAGAGCATATACTCCTATGCAGGAACCAAGAGGACTGAGCGCCGAGCAGCATGCGTCAGGGTCTTATATAGACTCTGTGCTTCATCCAAGATGGAGGACACCAGAGCCAATCCGCTGCCAGAACGAAAGCAATGACGTCACGCTGGCCTATCACCGAGTAAGGCATCACATGCACATGACCAGCGACCAATCGGCTTAGAAGGTGTCAGAGACATGTGACCTCGTGTCAGGGATGATGTCACTCGCACATGTGCAATGGCTCTAAAATAGGACTTAGTCTCCAGTGCTCGCATATGTGCAGTAGCAAGAAATGCGAACATAGTCTCCAGTGCCACAGCAAAGGGAAAAGAGACACGCAGATACCCAGAACGGGAACCGTAACAGTACCTCCCCCTCAAGGGCCCCCCTCCCGGCGGCGCAGGTAATTGGCAACTAAGAGAAAAAGGAGCCAGCACGATCCGAAATTGGCATCCACCCCGGGAGGCCTTAGGGTGTTCATTGCGGCTATTTATGGCCACACATATCTAGTGCAATATCTATTTTTGGGAACTGTGTACCATCCCCTCCAACCCTTCCTCCCCCCCCCCCTTTTCCCTCCCCACCCCCCACCCTCACCCCTCCCCCCCCCCAATCCCCCATATCGCCATCCTTGCTAGTGATTATGCTATGTTTAACGGTGTGATCCCCATAATGGGGTTATCTGTTTACAATGGGGTTATGGGCATTTTGTCACTTGTCTGTTTATAATTGGGGCACTGTATTTATATGTACCCTTTGTATGTGCACATATGTGTGCCTGCATGTGTACATGTGCATATATACGTACGTACATATTTATCTTCATTGTCATTTTTGCATAAACCATATGGGTCCATCTAATCAACTGTCCCTTGTTTTTCCGCATGTATTACTTTATTCCTTGTTTCTACTTATGACATTCATAACATAAACCCTTGTTTGGTGTTACACTGCCTGCAGGCACGCATTGGCTCCACTACACTGTTGTCTATGCAGCCCTATCTGACATCTAATTGACGTCTTGAGCTGCATCACAACTGAGCCTCTTCTCTTACCGTACGCTTACTGCGCATGCGCCTGCGTCCATAGTACCCGGGCGTTGTTACGAGCCCCTTCCTCCACTGACTATACACACTGCGCGTGAGTACGCGCCTGCGCTCTCCCTCACATGGTCCGGACCATGCCAGCGTCACACACACATGAACCGTAAGTAATACTACTCCTCCTTTATAAATGAACCGGTGCTTTAGTACACGCTATTCCCCTGACGAAGCCGCAGCAGCGGCGATACGCGTGGGGTGATCTGTGTACCCACTCCCTTGTTCCTGCCTCAGCGCGGACGCTCTGCCCTATTGGACCCAGCGGTCACGATTCCTTCCATCTCTCCCCCCTCTATGGGGTGAGCTCTGACTGCTCTATTGATGAGCGCTGTGTTCTCAGCACGTGCATGCTCAAATCCTTTTTCCCACTTGGGAATTAATCATTTTGTTGTCTGGACCATCTTGGACCTTGGGGATTCTGTGAGTTCTCGCTTCCCCAATACTTTGATGCTGCTTTGGCCTTACATGTGGTTCTTTGTATTTTGCATTTTTAAGGTCTATGAGCTCTTTTCATCACTCAGAGCGTCTGCAACTTGAGTATACCTTGTCTATTTTGCATCCTGCTAGCCTTATACAGTATATATGTATATGGTATGATATATCATTGACTCTTGATACTTTTTTAGACGGCTGGTGGCTTGCATCATAAACTCTAGCTGTGGCAGGACATTTACATTATCATTGTCTTTGTATACATTATTGCATTGTTGAGGGTACAAGATCTTGTCCTTGTCTATGTTTTAATTGTTTTTAGATTATATTAGTGTACCAATAAAGGTTTTATTTCATCTTTATTTCGGATTGTGCGTTCATATGTAATGTCTGTTTTCTCCCCCTTACATTGTCCTTCGGTCCATTGCATCAACAGCACCCCTTTTTTTACCATTGGCTATTGTGGTGCACTCTCCCTTCTTGTCCGAAATTGGCATGTATCATATAAAAGGTGCAAATTCACAGATTTATTCCAACTGTACTATAATAAAAAAAATTAGATTTTTAGCAAATAATTGATCAATTCTTTGAGCCACCCCTGCCAACGTCACGGCAAATCTCAATAGGGGGGTCCTACACTATATTCTGTATTTCATGTGCCATGCGGCCTCCTAGATAAAGTTAAAAGCAGAACCATAATGGAGCACACATACCTGTAACCTGTATATATAACCGCTTCTATGTTGCAAAAGAGGCAATTATGGATAGAGGCCAGCCCTAGTTGCCTCTTTTGCAACATAGAAGCGGTTATATATACAGGTTACAGGTATGTGTGCTCCAAAAAACAGAATATAGTGTAGGACCCCCCTATTGAGATTTGCCGTGACGTTGGCAGGGGTGGCTCAAAGAATTGATCAATTATTTGCTAAAAATCTCATTTATATTACAGTACAGTTGGAATAAATCTGTGAATTTGCACTTTTTATATGATGCATGCCATTTTCAGATCGTGCTGGCTCCCCTCTCTAATTGGCAACTAAGTCAGGAGCATGGACAGCCTCCTCAGGCTCCCAAGAGCTAAGTTCCGGGCCCTAGCCCTCCCAATCTATCAAGAAGAACCTGCGGCCTCGAACCATCTTAGAACCAACTATCGCTCGTACCTCATAGCTAGAGCGAGAGGAATCAGAGGCAGGAGAGTGCACTTCACGAGCGTGACGTAAAATAGCCGGCTTTAACAGTGAAACATGGAATTTGTCATGGATCCTAAGATGGACGGGTATCTTCAATTGGTAGACTACAGGATTTACCTGTCGAAGAAGCTCATAAGGACCCAGGAAGCGAGGAGCAAATTTGACAGAGCTCACTCTAAGTTTCATGTTTTTTGCAGAGAGCCACACAAAGTCCCCAGGAGAAAAGACAGGGGCCGGGCAACGAAACCGATCGGACACCGTCTTCATACGGTCCTTAGCTGCTTGGATCGACTCTTGAGTCCGATCCCAGACCTCTCTGGCATTAGTTGCCCAGTCGGCCACAAGAGGAGGAGGTGCAGCAGCGGGAAACGGTACCGGTACCCTAAGGTGTTGCCCATTGTTGAGTACGAACGGTGTCTGCCCAGTGGCCTCAGCCAGAGAATTGTTAAGGGCAAGCTCTGCCCAGGGTAGGAGGGAAGACCAGTTATCGTGGTTCTCAGCAACAAAGTGTTGAAGGTATATAATCATGGATTGATTGGTACGCTCAACCAAACCATTGGTCTCCGGATGGTATGCAAAAGAGAGATTCAACTCAATTTGCCGAAGACTTCAAAGATCTCGCCAGAAACGGGAAGCAAATTGTGGACCTCTATCACAAATGATACGATCTGGCATCCCGTGAAGCCTAAAGACATGCTTGAGGAATAGTTTGGCTAGTACCCTGGAAGATGGGATTCTTGCTAATGGTACGAGATGAACCATCCGGGAGAAATGGTCCGTAATGACCCACACAAATCGATGTCCCTGTGAACACGGAAGATCACACACAAAGTCCATGCCTACCACCTCCCATGGTCTATCTGGCACTGACAAAGGATGTAAGAGCCCAGCCGGTCTCTGCCGTAACGGACGGTTGCCTGCACATGTGTAGCAGGTACCGACATATCTCTTGACGTGGCTGGCTAAGTGTGGCCACCAATACCACCTCTCGAGTAACTCTCGTGTCCGTCTAATACCAAAATGCCCACCCACCTTTGAGGTGTGGGCCCACGACAATGTATCATTTTGTTGATTAGGCAGAACAAAGGTCTTGCCCGGTGGGATTTGATCTAACATTACAGGAGAGAGTGTGAGAAAAACCCTAGATGGAAGAATGAGACGAGGGTCCTCATTCTCTTCCTGAGATGATTCCATAGAGCGAGAGAGTGCGTCGGCCTTATTATTCTTACTCCCGGTAAGAAAATTAATGGAGAAGTTAAACCGAGAGAAAAACAAGGACCAGCAAGCTTGCCGAGGATTCAAACGTTGTGCAGTTTGCAAATATGTTAGGTTCTTATGGTCCGTAAAGACCTGAAAGGGCTGCCTAGCTCCCTCGAGCAAGTGATGCCACTCTTCCAATGCTAATTTTAGGGCAAGTAGTTCCCTGTCACCAATAGTGTAGTTCCTCTCAGCAGGAGAGAACGTCTTTGCAAAGAAAAAACATGGTCTTTTTCTACCTGAGCTGTTCTTTTGATATAGAACTGCTCCAGCTCCTACAGAGGTCGCGCCCACCTCCATGAGAAAGGGCCTATTCTCGTCAGGTCTTTGGAGGACAGGAGCAGATGAAAAGTGTTATTTAACTGCCTTGAAAGCCTGGGATGTCTCAGTAGACCAGACCTTAGGATTGGCGCCCTTTTTAGTCAAAGCCACTAACGGAGCTACCAAGGTAGAAAAGTGTGGTATAAATTGCCGGTAATAATTTATGAATCCCAGGAAGCGTTGTACTGCTTTCAAGGAATGAGGTTCAGCCCATTCCATAACTGCAGAAAGCTTTGCAGGATCCATTGCCAATCCCTCATAAGAAATGATATAGCCTAAGAAGGGTAGAGAGCCTTGCTCAAATATACATTTCTCGAGTTTGGCAAACAGAGACGTGACGTGACAGAACTTCCTTAGACGTGACAGAACCCTGATCACATCCAACCGATGTGTCTCCAGGTCGGGAGAAAAAATTAGTATATCATCCAGATATACCACCACTGATGATAACAGTAAATCCCTAAACACGTCATTTACGAAGTCCTGGAACACTGCGGGTGCATTACACAGACCGAAAGGCATGACGAGGTATTCATAGTGACCGTCTCTGGTGTTAAAAGCGGTCTTCCATTCGTCACCCTCTCGAATTCGCACTAAGTTATAAGCACCTCGCAGATCCAACTTCGTAAATACCATAGCTCCCCGTAGTCTGTCAAACAGTTCAGAAATTAGTGGCAAGGGGTATCTATTCTTTACAGTAATGGCGTTAAGACCCCTGTAGTCTATGCAGGGACGCAGATCACCCTCTTTTTTCCGCACAAAGAAAAAAACAGTTCTGCAGGTGAGACAGACTTACGGATGAAGCCCCTCTCCAGACTATCCTTTATATAGGCCGACATAGCCTCGGATTCTGGGATAGACAAGGGATAGACCCTGCCTTTTGATGGAACAGAACCCAGCAAGAGGTCTATAGCACAGTCATAAGGCCTATGAGGTGGAAGAGTCTCAGCACCCTGCTTGGAAAACACATCAGCGAAATCCACATAGGGTGTAGGTAAGGGAGAGAGATCAGTTGATGCAACCGCAACGACCTTAAGTGGTAAGGGAAGACATCGGGACTGACATTTTGAACCCCAACTAATAATGCTGTCGGACTCCCAGTCAATTAGAGGAGCATGAGTCTGAAGCCATGGGAGACCCAGAAGTACATCGTCTGTACCCTCAGGCAAAACAAGAAAAGAAATCTCCTCTATGTGACCATGAGACACGGAAAAGCGCAAGGGAACTGTCCTTAATGTAATGGAGTCAGACAACATAGTCCCATTAACAACCCGGACAGGAATAGGCGCCTCTAACATGATAGAGGGAATATTGTGTCTCTTTACAAATCCTGAGGACACAAAAGTCCCGTCAGCTCCGGAATCCACAAAAGCCATAATAGGCCATGTATTCTCAGAGAATGAGAGCTGACCTGGGACACTACACTTAGAGGGTGCAGAAGGCATCTCTAGTAACCCCCCCTCTAATGGTTACTAGGCCTGGGAGTTTCCCTGACGGCTAGGACATTTGTTGGCATAGTGCCCATCCTGACGACATATGTAACAGATAGGAGAGCTCGCCTTACAAGGTCGGGAAGTAGTATAACCCAACTCTATAGGAGTAGGAGATGTCTCAGATGCTGAGGAAGATGGAGAAGGAACCACAGCATCTGAACCAACTTGGGACGTGACAAGGTAACCTTGAGTCTACGTTCCTTATGGCGTACATCGATCCTAGTTGCTACCATAATTAAGTCCTCCAGAGAAGGAGGAACTTCCCGAATAGCAAGAGCATCTTTGACATAGCCTGCAAGACCCCTCCAGAAGATAGGTATTAACACCTTCCCAGGCCAGTCTAACTCTGCTACCAAGGTACAAAAAGCAATGGCATAAGAGCTGGTAGATAACGAACCTTGAGACAGATCTAGCAGTCTCAAAGCCGCATCAGGGGTAACCTGCGGTCCCATGAACACCGCTTTAGGAGCATCAAGGAAGTCTTGATGTCTCTGAGTAACCAAATCAGAGCGCTCCCATAAGGGAGTAGCCCACTCAAAGGCTTTATCCTGAAGCAGGGATATAATAAAGCCTACTTTGGACCTCTCCGTAGAGAAGTGAGAGGAATTAACCTCAAGGTGAATCTGACACTGGCTTATGAACCCACGACAAGACCTGGCATCGCCAGAGTATCTGTTGGGTAGAGCAAGTCGTGGGTCATGTAGCGAAGACACCAAAGTTTGAGGCTTATCCTCTACAGTCTTGAGCCTTGCTTCAAGAACCTGTATATACTGATGTAATTGTTGATACTCTGCCATCTCTGCCAGACCCTTGGCTCAGTCCTAATGTTACGGGGGCTGTCGGATAATAAGGGAATGGAAGGCTATCCGACAGTCAGTGTCCACCGTGCAGACCTCTGCTGCAGAGTATGGCAGAGGATAGGGGAAACCTGTACCACCAATGCGGTACTGACACTGTTGCGTCACAGTGTCACCAAGACCAATAGCGGCGTATACTGTTTAAGTCACAGCGACTACCTTATTAGAATAACATAAGAGTGGAAATGCAAAAGAGTGAGGAATACAACATAAAAGTGCATAGAAGTCTCACAGTCTGTGAGCGTTAAGGCACCTGTCTTAGTTAACAGTCACAGAGACTAGGTGTAGTGTGTGCAATATGGCACCTACCTATGTCCGATCCACTTGTGGTGTAAGGATACGGACAGCAGCAAGGCTGCTAGCTTGAAACTCCTGCCTATGACCGCTCCCCTAGTGTGCGAGGATACGGACTGCTGCAGGAGGCAGCGTAGGGGAGCGTTACCCTAGAAGGCAACGACCACCTAATCTACTCATGTCCGCTCCACTAAGGTGCGAAGACACGGACAACAGTACGGCTGAAAGGTACAGGAGCGCTACCCTACCGATAGCGCTCACCTCAGAGTAGAACCACAAGGCCCAGTCAGACCATGTGCAGCAAGCACCTGCCTATGTCTGCTCCACTAAGGTGCGAGGATACAGACCACAGCATAAGCTGCAAGGTACAAGAGCGTTACCCTACCGATAATGCTCACCTAGATAGAATAGGTGCCCCAAGGGACATGCACAGAGCGTATACTCCTATGCAGGAACCAAGAGGACTGAGCGCCGAGCAGCGTGCGTCAGGGTCTTATATAGACTCTGTGCCTCATCCAAGATGGCGGACACCAGAGCAAATCCGCTGCCAGAATGACAGCAATGACGTCACGCTGGCCTCTCACCAAGTAAGGCATCTCAAGCACATGACCAGCGACCAATCGGCTTAGAAGGTGTCAGAGACATGTGACCTTATGTCTCAAGCACATGATCAGCAGCCAATCAGCTTAGAAGGTGTCAGAGACATGTGACCTCGTGTCAGTGATGATGTCACTCGCACATGTGCAATGGCTCCAAGATAGGACTTAGTCTCCAGCGCTCGCACATGTGCAGTAGCAAGAAATACGAACATAGTCTCCAGTGCTCGCACATGTGCAGTAGCAAGAAATCCGAACATAGTCTCCAGTGCCACAGCAAAGGAGAAGGAGACACTCAGATACCCAGAACGGGAACCGTAACACAATGACGAATCCAATTACTCCAATTTGGGAAACAGTAGTATGTGCCCCATAGCAATCGAGTGATTTGCCTTTAAGGTACTGTAGGTGCGCCATTAAAAAGTAAAATAACGAAAATGAATGTTATTTCTTTCTCCGATGATCTTTTTTATGTATCAGAGATCTTCTTTGTTGACCAATATGGAAAACACTGCATTGATAATTCATAGCCATGCAAAATAGCATTAGGAACCAAGCAGCATAATGTATCTTAATCATAAATATGCAATAAAAGTTTCATGACTACAATGTAGGCATGAATAATTCTGACCAGCAGATATTGCTAACACTTAACAATTTCTGAAATAAAATGTATAATTATTTCCCCCTCATATCCAATAATATAATCAACTCGTTTTTCTCCCTCGTCTTCTTCTTCGTTAGAAGCTCAACATCAACATTTCCCCAAAGCCACGCAGTACAGGGAAAATAAAGAAATGAAAAAAATAAATTATCAAAGAGAGAGATGAAATTAAATCTGGAGCGGAGTTCAGCATTTTAGGCTTTAATTTAAAAATAAAATTAACTGTTCAGAGGGAAAGAAGAGGAACGATATCTGGGATAAATAAGGAAACTTGACCAAAATCTGTCACTTAATCGTACATCATATCTCCTCATTCTGGAAGTGACCAATTTACAGGTTTCACAAGGCTTTAATAGTTTTCATTGATTTTTTTTTTAACTCCGGTTATTCAACCACTGTAGTGCCACCTCAGCATTATGGTAATAGATATTCATCTCTGGGTTTCTGGAAACTGATAGTGAAATGTTTGCGTGTGCCTTTAAAAGCACATGTGTCGTAAAATGTGTCGTAAAATGCGTGTAAAATTCAATTTCTGCTCAATAAAGGGATTTCATAACAACCAATCTGTGGTGTCTCATTGTGTCAGATCAATTCAGATTGAAAAAGGTATCTATGAACCATCTTCCTGCTTCTCTATAGCAATAGAAAATATCATTAAAGAGGATCTGTCCAATCTTCCAACATTTCCCATAAAACACATAGCCCCGATTCATCAAAGTGTTTATACCAGAAAACTAGAGTGAAACAGTTTGAAAAAAAATTAAATTTTTGTGAACTTCATTCAAACGTTCATAAACTGGAGGCAATTTTTTTTAACCTCAAATTTGTTACTCCAGTCGCTGACTGGAGTAACATTTCTGATGAGGTGTACCCCACTGGTAAAGATGGACATAACTTATTAAGTGGTGCGCACGCCTTAATGAATTTCACGCATCTTATTTTTGCGTGCTCTGCTTAAAGCCTGCTTTACACAAGTCGATCTATTGTGCGATAGCACGAGCGATCGTACCTGCCCCCGTTGTTTTTGCGTCTCGGGCAAATCGCTTCCCATGGCGCAAACTCCCGTCACACGCACTTACCTTCTGGACGACCTCGCTGTGGGCGACAAACGTCCACTTCCTGAAGTGGGAGGGACGTTCGGCATCACAGTGACGTCACACGGCAACTGGCCAATAGAAGCGGAGGGGCGAAGATGAGTGGGATGTAAACATCCCGCCCACCTCCTTCCTTCCATTAAGCCGGCGGGAGCCACGTGATGCAGGTAGGCTGTGTTCATTGTTCCCGTGGTGTCACACGGAGCAACGTGTGATGCCACAGAAACGATGAACGACCTGCACCCATGAAAATAAACGATATTATGAAAGTTAACGACGAGTACACGACTCACGATTTGTGAGCGATACTGCGTCGCTCGGAGGTGTCACACGAGACGACGTCGTGCGCTATGCCGGATGTGCGTCACGAAAACCGTGACCCCCGACGACATATCGTCTTGTGTAAAGCCCGCATAAGACTGGCATAAGTAATGCCAGTCATAATGAATCAGGGCCATAGTTTTATTAAAGCTATAGCCTCAATTAATCAAAGCAATTATGCTACAATTCTTGGGTAAATCACTTTTACAATTTTTGTGCACCATGGAGTTACACAAAACGTTGCCACCTTTGGTGTTTTCATGCCAGTTTCATCCATCTACAGCACAATGGGGCAGACTTGGGCAGGCTGAGGGTATAATGGTGCCAAGATCTCACAACTCAACTAATTCATAACATGTTGTGATATTCCTTCTGCACTGCAAGAAATCTTATTCCACTCCTTAACTGTAGTAAGATTTGTGGTGAGGCACATGAAGGTGCATACCACTTGTCAGACATTCCTGATTCATTAATAGGGGTGCATATCCAAATCTGTGTGTGGGGGTGAGGGATGCTGCAGGACTATCAAGCTATCAAGTAGGGGTCCCCATACTGTTTTTGGTTGCTGTAGTGGCCCTTATACTGAGTATAAGGCTTTGGTGGCCATCCTATTGCATGTGAGGGCCAGCATATTGTGTGGCAGCTTCAAACGGTGAGTGGGCTGTGAGTGACTTAATGTGTTTGGGGATCCTCACACTACCTGTGGAATGTGTGTAGGACACCTTGTTGTGTATAGGGGCCCTCATACTATGTAGAGGGTTACGGGAGGATACTGCGATGGAGTTAATGTGGCAGCATCATTCTTTGTTGAAGGCACTATGGTGTCATTATGGTCATTATAATATGCGTGAGGAGGGTCCTTGGACAGTATTCAATATAGGGGTATCATACAGTATAGGGAAAATATTTTAGGGTCTTGAAAGGGATATAGTAGGAGGTGAGACCACTAAGATGTTTGGTATTGGCATAATTACTGTGTACCTGCTCCCTGATTTTAAAAGTTGGGATATATGACCTCGCCTACTTCACCACACTTTTTTGAGAGGGAGCCCAACTAGGATGTTTGCTGTGGGGCCTCATGATTTCTACCCCACTGGATCAGATTTAAAATACTGCTGTTCAGATATGTGCAGTAAATGGCAATGTCCGCTCATGCAAGTGCGTCATTACTTAAAGGCTGATGGCTTTGTCTTTTGCTTCTATTGGTACCACACATGGTATTGTTATAACGATGTATTTTATTCATAATTTAATATATATATGGTTCGATCAATATGGGCAGTTTTATTTAGTACAAATTTTAATGGTTTTCACCAAGGGGGTGGTGCTCACAGGATTCTCTGCGGCATGTCTTTTGTCCGCTCTGCAAAATTACCATGTAAACAACCCTCACATGTAAAAAACATGAAACGCAACAGTATAAAAGAAAAAGCTCCATATCTCCAAAACCCATATGATGGATTTGGAAAACAAAACAAAGTAAGAGTAAAAACCGGCCACTTTTGACCTAGAGGAAAGTCCTCTTAAAGCCCCTAACGACCACCAATAAGTTTTTGAAAATGGAGGCCGTTAAGTGTACTTATTCCTTACCACCATTACTAAACAACTAGTACAAGAGACAAGCTACAGGGACACGTTGAACAAGCACTGGCCATGGGGAGTAGCAAGTCTTAAATACCCAAGGTTACTTATTAGTGATATTCCGTACAGCTGTGCTGGCCCTTTAAGTCAAGGAGAGTGCTCGCGCGCAACCCCTAGTGTGCATGTGTGAGGGCCGCAACCCGGAAGTCAGATCCGAGACCACAGGGGGAGAGGCAGGATGCTGGGGCGCAAGTGGCTGCAGGGAGTGAGCGGTGCGGGGCTGGGACCGAAGGGGAAGGGGTATAGATGGGGTAGTAGGAGAGCGGGCTCGGCGGGGAGCGGGGACCCCAGGGGTTGGAGCGACGGGTGGTGAGCGGCGCAGTCTGACCAGAAGCGTGACACTGGCATTGGCCATAAACATTATTTTATTGCAAGGCACAAAAAAAGGTTCATCAATTACACCGACGTTTCAGCTCGTAGAGCTTTTATCAAGGTGATACTAAAAAAGATATATAAGGACATAGACCATACAATGGATGGATCAATTGCATCAAAACGTGGTTGTGGGATGATGCCTATTGCTGCAATAATACAAGTAGGTGTGAAAAGGAATGGTGATGATGCCAATATATACTGGCGAAAAGTGATGCTGTCCTTGCCAATAGTCCTCAGCGGAAAATAGAAAGTTTGGGAGCTGAAGAGCGTGAATTGCCTATGGCGTCACAGCGGGGTATTTTAATGGCAACCGTAAATACAGGCTTAGTGCAATAGGAATCCAATGGAAATCCTAAAGGTAAGTGTGTAATAGTGAGAATCTCTCCAGGTTGATTGAACCATATAATGCATATCAGAGATCCACATTCAAATCAGGCTGTGGTATGCTTCAAAGAGACCATTGGAAGTGCCTATGAACGGAGTCATTGGGGAACAGGGAGTGCACTCTTAAACGCCAGGGGACAGCAGGAGATATATATATATTATATATTACAGCGGTATCTAAGTCGTTTGAAAGTTGGTTAAAAGACCCCCTGTGGCAGGATCGGAGCCCCGCTATAGTAATCAAGGGGGCTGATCGTTGCCATCATACCCCGAAGTCATCTGTTCTTCTGTACCTGTGGTCTTATGCCGGCGTCACAAGGTACGATATATGAGTGATATGTCGATGGGGTCACATCGTAAGTGACACACATCTTGCATTGTTTGATATATTGTAGCATGTGACAGCTACGAGCGACGGTGAACGAGCAAAAATACTCACCTTATTGTTGCTCGTTGACACGTCGCTCATTTTCAAAAAGTCGTTTCTTCTTCTGTGCTCCGGTTGTTCATCGTTCCCAGGGCAGCACATATCGCTCCATGTGACACCCCAGGAACGATGAACACAGCTTACCTGCGTCCCGCCGGCTATGCGGAAGGAAGGAGGTGGGCAGGATGTTTACGTCCCGCTCATCTCCGCCCCTCCGCTTCTATTGGCTGGCCGCTGTGTGACATCGCTGTGACGCCGAACGTCCCTCCCCCTTCAGGAAGAGGATGTTCGCCGACCACAGCGAGGTCTTCCGGGAGGTAAGTGCATGTGACAGGGGGTTAACGACTTTGTGCGCCACGGGCAACTAATTGCCCGTGACGCACAAACGACGGGGGCGGGAACGATCGCTCGTGCGAACGCACGATAGATCGTCCCGTGTGACGCCGGCCTTACATTCACAGTCAGTGATTCACTGAAATGTCACATGTACTGCAGTACAATATAGCACTGTAATACATGAGGACAGGGATCAGACAAAAAATATTTGTGTCTCCCAGTGGACTGAAAGAGTAAAAACAAAAAGTTAATTAAAATTTTGTAAAAGGTGAAAAAATACACAAAAAAACCCCACAAAAATCAGTTTTGCCACTATAAACGCAAAGTTTGCATTAAAGCAAATGTAAAATGTATACATAATTGATAGTGCTGGAATGACCCTAACTATACAACTGTCATGTTATTTATTACATTTGGCAAAAAAACGTCAAAAACTTAATTTTTTCATTATGCTGACATGAAATAATGGTAAAAAAGCGATCAAAAAGTTATATGTAAAAAAAATGTTTTAATGAAAAAGCTAAACAGTCCCACAAAAACATGCCCTAATTTGGCTTATTTGGAAAAAAAAATCAAAAAGTTACAGTTCTCAGAATATGGCGATGCAAAAACAAATTAATATTAGTAAAATATTGTTTTTAGTGTGTAAGAGTATCAAAGTATAAAAAAGTGATATTCAGTGCCTTGCGAAAGTATTTAGCCCCCTTGAGTTTTTCAACCTTTTCCCACATTTCAGGCTTCAAACATAAAGATAAAAATTTTAAATTTTATGGTGAAGAATCAACAAGTGGGACACAATTGTGAAGTTGAACGAAATGTATTACTTATTTTAAATTTTTATAAAAAAATAATAAACTGAAAATTGGGGCGTTCAATATTATTCATCCCCTTTAAGTTAATATTTTGTAGCACCACCTTTTGCTGCGATTACAGCTGCAAGTCGCTTGGGGTATGTGTCTATCAGTTTTGCACATTGAGAGACTGAAATTCTTGCCCATTCTTCCTTTGCAAACAGATCGAGCTGAGTGAGATTAAGAGGGTTTGTGAACATCAGTTTTCAGCTCTTTCCACAGATTCTCGATTGGATTCAGGTCTGGACTTAGGGGTACTTTGCACGCTGAGACATCGCTACTGTGATCTCGTCGGTAACGACGTTGCAACGTGTAAAGCCTAGATGCGCCGATAAACGATCGCAAAAGCGTCGTAAATCGGTGATCTGTGTAGTGTCGGTCATTTTCATAATGTCGCACCAATAGGAGATATGATGTTGTTCCTCGTTCCTGCGGCAGCACACATCGCTGTGTGTGAAGCCGCAGGAGCGAGGAACATCTCCTTACCTGCCTCCACCGGCTATGTGGAAGAAAGGAGGTGGGCGGGATGTTTACATTCCGCTCATCTCCGCCCCTCCACTTCTATTGGCCGCCTGCCGTGTGACGTCGCTGTGACGCCGCATGACCCGCCCCCTTAGGAAGGAGGTGGGTCGCCGGTGTGAGACTGTGACCGGGGTTATCTATGACGGCCGGTATGTCTCGCCCCGGTTGTGCTCACTCCATGATAGAAAGTAAATCCACTCTAGGGTTAATGCTGTTTCCCTACAGGCTGAAGGAAGGGTTAAATGGAAACCGGAACGAGGGCAGGTGTACCGGGTGTGAGGGAGTGAACAGAACTCCCTGAGCTCTCTGCTGGAGAGGCACATGTATATATTGTTGTGGACTTTTTTTTGTTTGGACATTAAAACCGTGTGCTGTGAACCTTAATGCCTGGATCCCGTGTCTTCTGCAGCGCAGCCGACCGTGCTACCTCACATATGGTGGAGAATCGGCGGGCATGACAGCCGGTGAGGTGTAGCATCATCCCTGGTGACCCAGCAGCACATGTCTTGGATCCGAGCGGCTATACTACAGCCCAAACCCGGTGACGCCATGGAGGACATACTAAGGCAGCAGCAACAGACTAATGCACAGCTACAAGAGGCTAATGCACAGCAGCAACAGACCAATGCACACCTGCTCCGGGCGTTGGAACGTCAGCAGCAATCCTTGCAAGCGCAGGAAAAAAGGCACCAAGAACAGATGGTTCTCCTGGCCAAGTCGATCCGTACCGGACCGGCAGCAACAACCCCGGGACCGGGTAACGACGGCAGTGTCCGGAAAGCGGTGAGACAAGCGTTGCAAAAGATGACCCCGGGGGACGATGTGGAAGCGTTCCTGGCGGTGTTTGAGCGGGTGGCCGAGCGGGAAAAGCTGCCGACCCCCCAGTGGGCTGAGGTATTGTCGCCCTATCTGACGGGGGAACCCCAAAAAGTGTACCTGGACCTCTGTACCGAGGACGCCATTGACTATGTGACCCTAAAAGCCGAAATACTGGCACGGTTGGGGGTGAATACCTATGTACGGGCTCAGCGGGTAAATCAGTGGTTCTATGAGGAAGCCAAACCCGTACGCTCCCAGGCCTATGACTTGTTGCATTTTGTAAAAAAATGGTTGCAGCCTGACACTCTGAGCCCGGCGCAGATGGTGGAAAGGGTAGTAGTGGATCGTTTTGTGCGCACTTTACCCGTCACCGTTCAACGGTGGGTAGGACAGGGTGACCCGAGTACCCTGGACCAGTTAGTGTCCCTGGTAGAGCGGCATGTGGCTACGCAGGACTTGATACGGGACACTGAGACTTTGCGTACCGCCCGTCGGTCCGGCCCCTCCAAGCCTAGGGCCAAGGACCCACCACCGACAACGGTGCAGGAGTCCCCTACCGTCCCGCCTGAGGCCGCGGCCGCCAATCCTGAGGTCCGGAAGGTTCTGTACCCTAAACGACAACCCGTCAAGGGGGTTTCCGTCCCCATTAGATGTTGGCGGTGCCAGCGGGTGGGACATATGGAAGCCCAGTGTCCACTCACCACGGAGCCCATGGATTGTGGGGTTACCCGGCGGGGTTCAATGTATGCTCAGGTGGTGTGTACCGCTGACCTGGTCTCCCCAGAGACGGAGCCCCACTTGTGCCAAATACAGGTGAATGGATGTCCGGTTACAGGATTGTTGGATTCCGGAAGCTTAGTGACCCTTGTGTGATCCACCTTGAGGGCTAAAGTAAAGGCCACAGGACGTACCGTGGGGGTGGTTTGCATACATGGGGACCGCCGAGACTATCCCACGGGGATTGTCACCATCACAGCACCTTGCGGTCAGGTGCAACATGAGGTGGGACTTCTTAACACTCTTCCTTATGACGTGATCCTAGGAAGGGATCTGCCCTATTTTTGGACTTTAGGGAAGGGACCCCCTAAGTCTCCTCAGATATTGGTCAGTCCGGGACCTGAGCCCTACAATCCTGAATCCGGGACACCTGCCGTAGGGGTCCCCATGATAGGGACAGAATGTGAACCCGATAGGTCGCCCCTAGAGGTATTGGCAGGAGAGGCTGAGACGGTCGAACCCATCCCGGAGTTGGAGGCGTCCCCACATACGTTTGGGACTGCCCAACTCCAGGACCCTACATTAATACATGCCCGGAGTCGGGTGACAGTAATTGACGGGGTGGCACAGCTGCCCGGTGCCCAGGTAAGGTACCCCCATTTCGCTCTTAAGCAGGATTTACTCTACCGGGTAGATGAAATACGGGGCGTGGGGGTAGAGCAGTTGGTGGTGCCCCAGCCGCATCGTCGGCGGGTCCTCGACTTGGCTCATAAACACCTGATGAGTGGCCACCTAGGGGTCAAGAAAACGCAGGAGCGAATATTGCAAAGGTTCTAT
Source organism: Anomaloglossus baeobatrachus (assembly GCF_048569485.1). Classification (NCBI taxonomy): domain Eukaryota; kingdom Metazoa; phylum Chordata; class Amphibia; order Anura; family Aromobatidae; genus Anomaloglossus; species Anomaloglossus baeobatrachus. The sequence continues at coordinate 279,708,195 of NC_134357.1, read as the reverse complement.
TGGCCCGGAGTCTTTGGGGAGGTAAAACGGTTCTGCGAAACCTGCCCGGAGTGTCAGCTTACCGCACCCCTGACCCATTTTCGCAGTCCGTTGGTACCGTTACCCATTATAGAAGTCCCTTTTGAACAGATAGGGATGGATCTGGTGGGGCCCCTCGTAAAGTCCGCTCGAGGGCACCAACACATCCTAGTGATCGTTGACTATGCCACCCGGTATCCCGAGGCGATACCTCTCAGACATACTGCAGCAAAGCTTATAGCTCGGGAGTTGTTTGCTGTGTTCTGCCGGGTGGGGTTGCCCAAGGAGATCCTTACGGATCAGGGGACCCCATTCATGTCTAAAGTGACCAAAGAGCTATGCCGGCTACTCCAGATCAAGCAGTTGCGTACGTCTGTGTATCATCCTCAAACGGACGGCTTAGTCGAGCGTTTCAATAAAACCCTGAAAACCATGCTAAAAAGGGTGATTTCAAAAGACGGGAAAGACTGGGATATGATGCTTCCCTATTTGATGTTTGCCATCTGTGAGGTGCCACAGGCATCCACGGGGTTTTCGCCTTTTGAGTTGTTATACGGGCGACATCCCCGGGGATTGTTGGACCTGGCAAAGGAAACATGGGAGCAAGAGCCCACCCCCCATAAAAGTGTGATTGAACACATTTTGGGTATGCAGAACCGCATAAGCGCGGTCATGCCAATTGTGAAGGAGCATTTACAGGAGGCTCAGGCCGCGCAAAGCGGCCGCTACAATAGACAAGCCACCGTGCGGACCTTTAAACCCGGGGATCGGGTGTTGGTATTAATCCCCACGGCGGAGAGTAAATTCCTGGCTCAGTGGCAAGGCCCCTACGAGATAAAGGAAAGAGTCGGGGTGGTTAACTATAAAGTATTGCAGCCCGGTAGGCGGAAACCTGAACAAATATACCATGTCAACCTATTAAAACCCTGGCAGGAACGGGAAAGCCTGATGGCTGTTTTTTCCCCATCTCCCTCCTCTTCGGGTCGTTCACCTCCGGCTCCAGCGACCTCCTGTGAGGACGAACCGGAAGTAAGGATTGGAGAAGCCCTCACCAAGACTCAGAGGCGAGAGGCCAGACGGTTGGTTCAGCAGAACCCCGATGTCTTCTCCGAGCTGCCCGGTAGGACCAGTCTGATACGACATGATATTGTCACCGAGCCCCACCTCAAGGTACGCCTGAAGTCATACCGGGTACCGGAGGCTCGACGACAAGCCATATCGGAGGAAATAAAGACAATGTTACGCCTGGGGGTCATCGAAAAATCCCGGAGTGAATGGGCTAGTCCGATCGTCCTAATACCAAAACCCGATGGCTCCTTAAGGTTCTGCAATGACTTTAGGAGATTGAACGAAATATCCAAGTTCGATCTCTACCCCATGCCCAGAGTGGATGAGCTGATTGATAGGCTGGGACAGGCGCGGTATTTTACCACGCTCGACCTGACCAAGGGGTACTGGCAGGTGCCACTGACGGAGTCCGCCAAGGAGAAAACCGCTTTTGTTACGCCGGAGGGTCTCTTCCACTATGTTGTCTTGCCTTTTGGGTTACATGGCGCTCCAGCCACGTTCCAGAGGTTGATGGACTTAGTGCTGGAACCCCACCAGGCGTATGCATCAGCGTACCTTGATGACATCATTATTTACAGCTCCGATTGGCAGACCCACTTGGAACAGGTACAAGCGGTGGTGGACGCGCTTCGAACAGCCGGATTGACAGCCAATCCCAAGAAATGTGCGTTGGGACTTACGGAAGCCCGCTACTTGGGCTACGTGATAGGCCAAGGAGTGATTAAGCCCCAAATTAACAAGGTTGAGGCGATCCAGAAGTGGCCTAGACCCCTGACCACGAAGCAGGTTAGGGCCTTCCTGGGTATCGTGGGATACTACAGGAGGTTTGTAAAGGATTTTGCGGGACTATCAGCCCCCTTGACGGACCTTCTCAAAGGCAAGAAGTCCGTCATGGTGCGCTGGACTCCGCAGGCCGAGGACTCCTTCCGGGCCCTGAAGGGGGTCCTGTGCGGACAGCCCGTTCTTGTACACCCTGATTTCCGGAAGGAGTTCATAGTACAGACTGACGCCTCAGAGGTCGGCCTGGGGGCAGTGCTGTCTCAGGTGGTTCAGGGGGAGGAACACCCCGTCACCTTCTTAAGTAGGAAGCTCACCCCTCCCGAGCGGAATTATAGCGTAGTGGAGAAGGAGTGCCTGGCGATCAAGTGGGCCTTGGAGTCCCTACGCTATTACCTGCTGGGACGGCAGTTTCGCTTGGTGACGGATCACTCTCCACTGGTCTGGATGAGGTCCGCCAAGGAACGGAATGCCCGGGTTACCCGGTGGTTCCTTTCTCTGCAGAACTTCCGGTTTACGGTTGAACATAGGGCCGGTGGGTTGCAGGGCAACGCCGATGCCTTGTCCCGCGGCCCGTGTTTGATGGCGGGAGTTCAACCCCGCACGCTTGAACTGAGGGGGGGGGTATGTGAGACTGTGACCGGGGTTATCTATGACGGCCGGTATGTCTCGCCCCGGTTGTGCTCACTCCATGATAGAAAGTAAATCCACTCTAGGGTTAATGCTGTTTCCCTACAGGCTGAAGGAAGGGTTAAATGGAAACAGGAACGAGGGCAGGTGTGCCGGGTGTGAGGGAGTGAACAGAACTCCCTGAGCTCTCTGCTGGAGAGGCACATGTATATATTGTTGTGGACTTTTTTTTGTTTGGACATTAAAACCGTGTGCTGTGAACCTTAATGCCTGGATCCCGTGTCTTCTGCAGCGCAGCCAACCGTGCTACCTCACACCGGCCAGAGCGACATTGCAGGGCAGGCAAGTGCATGTGAAGCTGTCGTAGCGATAATGTTCGCTACGGCAGCTATCACAAGATATCGCATGTGCGACGGGGGCGGGTACTATCGCACTTGGCATCACAAGCATCGGCTAGTGATGTTGCAGCGTGCAAAGTACCCCTTAGACTTGGCCATTCTAACACCTCGATACGTTTATTTGTGAACCATTCCATTTTCCCTGCTGAAGAAAAGCAGGCCCAAACCATGACGCTGCCACCACCATTTTTGACAGTGGGAATGTTGTGTTCAGGGTGATGAGCTGTGTTGCTTTTACGCCAAACATATTGTTTGGCATTGTGCCCAAAAAGTTCAATTTTGGTTTCATCTGACCAGAGCACCTTCTTCTACATGTTCGGTGTGTATCCCAGGTGGCTTGTGGCAAACTTTAAATGACACTTTTTTTGGATATCTTTGAGAAATGTCTTTGTGCTTGTCATTCTTCCATAAAGGCCAGATGTGTGAAGTGTACGACTGATTGTTGTCCTATGGACAAACTCTCCCACCTCAGCTGTAGATCTCTGCAGTTCATCCAGAGTGATCATGGGCCTCTTGGCTGCATATCTGATCAGTCTTTTTATTTGAGATGAAAGTTTGGATTGACAGATGGGTCTTGGTAGATTTGCAGTGGTATGATACTCCTTCCATTTCAATATGATCGCTTGCACAGTGCTTCTTGGGATGTTTAAAGTTGTGGAAATCTTTTTGTAACCAAATCCGGCTTTAAACTTCTCCACAACAGTTTCCCAGAACTGTCTGTTGTGTTCCTTGGTCTTCATGATGCTCTCTGTGCTTTAAACAGAAGACTGAGACTATTACAGAGCAGGTGCATTTATACGGAGACTTGATTACACACAGGTGGATTATATTTATCATCATCAGTCATTTAGGACAACATTGGATCATTCACAGATCCTCAATGAACTTCTGGAGTGAGTTTTCTGCACTGAAAGTAAAGGAGCCGAATAATATTGCCCCAATTTTCAGTTATTTATTATTTAGAAAAGTTTAAAATAAGCAATAAATATCGTTCACCTTCACAATTGTGTCCCAGTTGTTGTTGATTCTTCACCATAAACTTAATTTTTTTTATCTTTATGTTTGAAGCCTGAAATGTAGGAAATGGTTGAAAAATTCAAGGGGGACGAATACTTTCCCAAGGCACTGTAAATATGGTATCGCTGTAATCACACTGACCTGAACAATAAATTGGTCTTATCACTTTTACTGCTCGGTAAACAATGCAAAAAATAAAAACAATAAAGTTTATTGATGGCTTTTGTACATTTTGCATCTGAAAAATCTGAATAAAAAGTAATCAAAGTTATATATAGCAAAATGATACTCCCAAAAAATCTCCAACCCATCACGTAAAAAATAAGGCCCTGTTTGTCAAAAAATAAAAAAGTTACAGATCTCAGAAAAAAGCATTTTTACTGTGTGATAGCAAAATATGAAAAAAATATAAATCTGGTATTTGTGTAATTGCTCCAACTTAAAAAATAATTGCGTCTTATTGCTAATACCACATGTTAGACTGCGCAAAAAATAAAAATTAGAACGATTCTTATACTGCTGAATATTTCTTCATTCCACCTCCAAAAAATTGAAATAAGGCTTTGTTCACATTTATCCTGTGCTCACCGCTGAGCACTTACATCAAGATTTCTGTGTAAATCCCCAAAAAATGTGGTTCAGACTAAACCCAGATGGAACTATTCACTATAATGGGGAAGAACAAGCCACTTTGGATTCCGTCTGGTTTATCTTCAGATGGTGTCATTTCATTTGAGGTGTCATTTTAGCATACAAGTGTGGATGACTACAGATGTGTGCAGCCTAAAAACATGGACACCACTGTAACAAATGCCAAAAGAAGTCTAAAGTGTCTTCATCTGCCTCATTATAGTGATTTGTTCTGTCCAGGGTTTCACCTGAAATACATTTGTGTGTGATTCACATGGAAACTTTGATGTATGTGCTCAGCAGAGAACAAGAGTATGATCCTGGCATTATACTGAAAGCAATAAAAAAAAGTTTTGTACCCCAAAATGTTACCAATAAAACCTCTAACTTATGCTCCACAAAACCAGCCTCCACTCAGTTCTATCTTCTGTCACTGGAAATATAGGGAGCCTGTACCGCCCTTGTGTCAGCAGCCGAGCTGCTCGAATCTGGATCCGTGGTGGCTCGAGGGGCGTCTGGACCCGGGGTCTCGCGGCCACTCTATTGAAAGGGTGTATTTACAGGGGGTATGGTATATTGAGAGTTTGTGACGCCACCCGTGGTGTGTGGTAAGATGGAGAACCACTGCTGCGGCTGGGAGTACCCGGTGGTGATGGAGTGAGCAGCCCGGTGTTTATCCCCTCCATGGGTAGGGGGGGATGCCCCGAGACTCGGTGGTGACAGGAAGCTGCCGTTGGGAAGGTAAGGGTCACTTGCGTATTCACTCGCAATAACGCTGACACCGACAACTGAAGGAACAATAGAAACGGAGTATTTATGTGCAATTAAATTAATTTTAATAGAAATCGTTACAAGTACATGTAAAAAACATTCAAGAAGCATAGACCTGGGAAAAATACATCAGATCCCCATGAATCACCTAACATATCAAAAATGAACATAATCAGGAAAGAGATTCCGGTATACAGGTGATAAGGCAGCTAAATGCGGCTATATATAGTGTGGCCTAGTCCACAATGGATAGGGAGGCTATACAAAAAATGTATAATAGAGTATATCAGAATAGCCATTATTAGTATATAGATCTTACACCTACCCAAAGGAAACTAGATAAAGACATGGTCACATATGGAAATATATACAAAGAAGTAAAGTATAATAGAAAAAGTCAGCTCCATAGGGACCAAGGTGAATAGGGCCGGCACAAAAGCTTACCAATATATAGGTGGTTCAAGGGGACCAGGCAGAGGGGACCTCCGACGGCCGTTTCGCAGTCCTAAGACCGCATTTTCCGGGAGGAAAGGTATAGTGTCTGTCTAGCAGACCGGCTCCTATATGTCTGAACACCCGATCACGCGATTCCTCACGTGACCGGAAGCCGCACCGCATCTGACAGGGCAGGCAGTGCACGTGCGCGATCCACGCTACAGGAAGCGCGGCGTCCCCATTCCCCCGGCAACGGGAGGGACGTATAGAGTGCCAGCGCTCCAGCACGCCACACCGCGACCATAGCAAATGCAGATCGCAGGTGACGGCCAGAGGCTGCACACCCCCGCACCCCCGCTCCCCCGGTGATGGACAAAAGGAGCAGGCAGATAAGTAAAGAAAGGGGTAAAGTGATAGTAGTACAAACATCCAGAATGGGGAAAGCACGTGGGTCACACGTCACTAAGCACATAGCAACCGGCTCAGGAGGGGGACGCGTCACCAGCCAAATGAGCCAGGTTGTACTTAAAGTGGAAAGGGACCCACGTAACAGACCCAAAATTCAGTAACTCTGGATATATTAATTTACGTGATCTGACACCTTAGGCTAGTTTCACACTTGCGTTGAACGGGATCCGTAGCATTGCATTGAGTGACACATGCAACGGATGCGTTGCATATAGTGGCACAACTCATGCTACAGATCGTACAAAATAACGCAGTCCATTGTAGTTTTTTTTCCTTGACTTTACACATCTGAGCATGCGCAGTTGTGTAAAGTCAGGTGCGTTAACGGAATCCGTCAAATGACGCATTCTAACGGAATCCGCCACCATAGGCGTCCATTATAAAAACAACGGACGCCTAATGGATTCCTGCAGATTGCGTTTTTTTGACACTCCGCCAAGCGCAGAAAAACGTTACATCCTGCGTTCCATCCGCCCGACGCAGCGTCAAAATAACAACGCTGCGTCGCCCAGCGGATGCAACGCAGAAACTTGCGTTACAGTGCGTCGTCCATACAAGTCTATGGAGAATAGCGAAGTGCGTTAACGGACTGCGCTATTCTCCATAGTGACGGACTGCGCTGAACGCAAGTGTGAAACTAGCCTAACTCCTAAGATGGTCAGAAAGGAGTAAGGAAAGAGGATAGTTTATATATGTGTCAGAAATGGATAAATGGGGCCAAAGAGGAGGAGGACTGGACACATAAGTAATGGAATATATGAAAAAAAATCATCATTTGCTACCACATAAGTGACAGAACTAAAGTGCAAACATAGTGCATATCCAGTATATATATAATTATTTGATATGTAAAGGACATAAAACATTATATTATACAAGGCATGAGAAAATATCACATCAAATATCCATATCCATTCTTGCAGTCCTTCTTGCTCAGATGGCCTCAATCCAAAGGACAGACACTGGGATCAATCGATAGGGATGACAGAATTAAGATCACTTAACAAAAGAAAAAAGGAAAAAATATAAGTTTCAAAATAATAAACTAAAAATATATTAAAAACCACATGAAGGGAAAAGATTAACATAATACATCTTCACATCAGAGTCAATCAGTAGTAATAAAGGTCAGACAAGATGGGCTCATAAAAAGGGTGCAAAACTAATAGATTCATTTAAACCAGCAGGGGACAGCGTGCCAAGAACAGAGATCCAACGGGTCTCACACTGTGCCAAGCGTTTCTTTAAATTGCCGCCCCTTATGCCACCATGAACGACGTCAATCCCCAGTACTCTCAGGGATCTCGGATTACAGTTGTGCACAGACTTAAAGTGTCTCGGTAAGGTCTTAAGAGTTGAGATGTCCGTGATGGTTCTGGCTCCACAAATGTCTCTCACGTGTTCACGTGTACGTACCCTCAATTCACGACTCATAAGTCCAATGTATATCAAGGGGCAGTCACAGGTGGCATAATAGACCACATGAGAGGTTTGACATGAGATGTAATGTTTGATTTGATACGTGCGAGACCCATCAGCAGAGGCAAAAGAATTGCTCCTGCCAATATTCACACATGCCATACAGTGGCCACAGGAAAAACATCCTCTTCTCGGTGTACTGAGACTAAGAAAGTTGGAAGGGGCTGGAACATAATGGCTGCGTACTAGGAGATCCCTAAGGTTCCTAGATCTTCTTGACGTCATAGAGGGAGCACAGGGGAGGCAGTCCTTAAGTGCCGGTTCGGCCTGCAAGATAGGCCAGTGTTTGGTTAGTATGCGGCGCATACTGTCCCACTGTTGGTTAAAAGTAGAGATGAAGCGGATAGTACCCTCAGTCTTTCTTGGTTTAGTTGGTAATAGCAATTCACCCCTAGTATTTTGGATAGCTCTTCTATATCCATTTTTGATTGCCCTTCTACTGTACCCCCGATCCAAAAATCTCTCCCTAAGGTCATCGGCCTGACGGTGGAAACGGGCCTCAGTTGAGCAGATACGCCTCACTCTGAGGTACTGACCAATCGGAACTGCCTGAAATTGTAGCATGACTATGCGCCGAAGAGGCGTGCAAAAATGAGTTTACAGAGGTCGACTTCACCAAAACGTCAGCCTGGATGATCCTATCCCGATCCAACTCCAGGCTGACGTCCAGGAAGTCGATTCTACTGGAACTAGAGGAATAAGTCAGTTTTATATTATAAGTGTTTATATTCAATTCATTCATTAATTCCCCGAGCTGCTCCACCGTACCCTGCCACAAAAACAAAATGTCATCAATGTACCTCATCCAGCACAGCACATGGTCGGCCGCCCGCGCACCCCCGTCGCCAAAGAGCCCCCTCTCCCAGAAACCCAGGAAGAGATTGGCGTACGCAGGCGCGCAAGCCGCCCCCATGGCTGTGCCGCGGGTCTGTAGATAAAAAAGATCTTTAAAAACAAAAAAATTATGTGTCAGGATAAAGTGGAGGAGCTCGAGGATTAATTCAGATAAATGGGAGTCCAGATTGGTCATCTCCAAGAAGAAACGAACTGCAGTAAGGCCGTGATCATGTGAAATGCAAGTATATAATGATTCCACGTCAGCCGTGACCAGAAGGACCTCTGGATCCACAAAAATCCCATCGACCCTTGCCAGGACGTCTGTAGTGTCATGAACATAAGAGGGGAGCGTCTCAACTATAGGTTTTAAATAATGATCCAAAAATTTACAGATAGGATCGCTCATCCCCTCTATGCCAGACACTATAGGACGCCCGGGCGGGTCAAGGGGATCTTTGTGGATCTTGGGTAGAAGGTAAAAAGTGGGGATCTTAGGGAATACAGTAAAGAGGCCATCATGCACCTTTTTAGTGATAGTTCCCTCTTCCACTGCCCATGTAGAATAAGGGAGAGCGAGGCCTGAAAGCGAGAGAGAGGGTTGTAATCAAGTTTTTGATAAGTATCCCTTTTTCTGAGTTGCCTGAAAGCCTCCCTCTCATACTTATCACATGGCCAAACCACTATGTTACCCCCCTTGTCTGCGGGTTTAATTACCACATCTGTTAAAGATTGTAATTGTCTCAATGCCAGACGGTGATCAGGATGTAAATTATCACCCCGTCTTTTGGTGGTGATCTTCATAAAATCTTCGGTCACCAGCTTGGTGAAGATATCAACAGATGCACATAGGGACAAGGGGGGAAACCTAGATGATTTGAGATAGGCACATGGAGGGAATGTTCTTGAATCTGAGCATTTTGTTCCTCAAGTAGATCATTCAGCGCCTGTAGGGCCTCACCTTTAAGGGTGCTGTCCGGAGCCTGCTCCCCGCGGCCTTTAAGATGGAGCTTCTTAAGAATCAGCTTTCTAGCGAATAAATGTAGGTCCTTCACTGCAGTGAAAAGGTTGAAAGAGTTAGTAGGTACAAAATTTAGACCTTTGGATAACACCTCAAGTTGTTGTTGGGTAAGGAAATGATTAGAGAGATTAATTACCTCCAAAGCATTAGGCTTTTTAGTGGGTTTCGTCTTTGTGACGTTCTTTAAAGGAGGATTATTAGTACGGTTTCTACCTCTCGTATTAATTGTATAGGTTTCTATATTTCCAGAAGGCCCAAGAGGGCTTCCCCGATAGATTCAACATCAGAAAAACCTGACTGCAAGGAAGTCGATCTGGAACGGGAAGCAGAGCCAGACCTAGAAAAAGGTCTGGATCTGCCGCCCCACCGATCTCCACCGATACATTCTATTATTTTTAAATCATTTTGATCCCTCTGCAGTTTCTTAAATTTTTGATCTCTGACTTCCTTATCCCATTTTTCAACCAACTGCTTCAATTCCTCTTCAAGTGCCGTGAAAGACTCGCGTGACATATCCCGAGAAATTGAAGTTTGTAACTCCTCCATATCATGTTCAAATTCCCTCAGGATTGACAGTTCGCTTTAATTAATAATTTCATGAAGCCACGGGAACAAGCACCAGACAGCATTTCCCATTCTTTTTTAAAATCCGGATTATCAACACATAGGAAGGGAAGACCTTAACTCTCAGGCCTCTGGGAATAAGGTCATTTTCTAGATATTTTTCCAGAAAGGCCTTATTCCACCACATACGGAGTCCTCTTCCTAAGAATGCCTTTGCATTTGAAAATCTTTTCCTTGATTCCATCATCCACACCCTCTGGTGTAGTATTATTCCCATCCTTAAATGCTCTGTCAAGTTCTAGGAGCCACGTCTGGTCACGTGTCCTAAAATCCATGGTGAACCACGGCCAAGCTGTGGAAAAACACAGAAGAAATAAGTATCCAAACAAGAAGCCTCATGGTTAAACCTTATGGTCTCTAGAGTGTCATACTAGTAAAGGGTATAAGTTAACCCACCAGCAAGTCCCAGAGACTGCACACTCCAAGAAACAATTGAAGGAACAATAGAAACGGAGTATTTATGTGCAATTAAATTAATTTTAATAGAAATCGTTACAAGTACATGTAAAAAACATTCAAGAAGCATAGACCTGGGAAAAATACATCAGATCCCCATGAATCACCTAACATATCAAAAATGAACATAATCAGGAAAGAGATTCCGGTATGCAGGTGATAAGGCAGCTAAATGCGGCTATATATAGTGTGGCCTAGTCCACAAAGGATAGGGAGGCTATACAAAAAATGTATAATAGAGTATATCAGAATAGCCACCCATTATTAGTATATAGATCTTACACCTACCCAAAGGGAACTAGATAAAGACATGGTCATGGACATGGAAGTCAGAGATCAAAAATTTAAGAAACTGCAGAGGGATCAAAATGATTTTAAAAATAATAGAATGTATCGGTGGAGATCGGCGGACGGCAGATCCAGACCTTTTTTTAGGTCTGGCTCTGCTTCCCGTTCCAGATCGACTTCCTTGCAGTCAGGTTTTTCTGATGTTGAATCTATCGGGGAAGCCTCTGGGCCTTCTGGAAATATAGAAACCTATACAATTAATACGAGAGGTAGAAACCTGTTACGAGGGGGACCCGGGGAAGCGTGCCAAGATGAGAAATGGAGTGCTTCCGCCGGTCAAGGTCCACTGTGCGGTGTAAGGGACCGCCGCTATGGTGGGTGAAGAGTGAGCGGGTTGCTGCTAGCGATCGTCTGGAATGTCACAGACGATCTATGTACACCGATCTGCCCTAACCCCTGAGGGTTGTATGGCACAGATCTCACGGCTCGGTGTACCTGTTGCACGGGGAAGCACAGAGGTGCCCACGCACGTGTGCCAGTGGAAGTCACGAGAATATGGCACGAGGGTAGCACAGAGGTGCCCACGCACGTGTGCTTTCAATAACCAGGTGAGTCCAATGGAGACTTGAGGAGCTCACCTGGGACAGGAACACGGCCTGTTGACGGGGGTACTGCCGGAGCAGCAAGGCAGGAACACGGCCTGCAAACGTGGTACTGCCGGAGCAGCAAGGGCCAAGCCCACAAGAGACAGTAATGCCTGAGCAGTGGCGTGGCAGCACGCTGCCAGACATCCAAACATAGAAGGACGGTCGCGCGCCGCCATGATGGCAGGGGGAGCTTTTAAGGAGGTGCAGCTCCACCCGAGGGCGGGCGCGAGGCGGAGATGACGGACTTGACCCAATCAGGGTCCACGACGTCCCAGCCTGGCCAGTCAGGATTCACCATGTCACCAGCCTTGTCATCAAGCCGTGTGACGTCAGTGAGCGAATCAGGACCCACCACGCATTGCACATGCTCACCCTCCTGCCTCTGGGAAATAGAGGTGGGATCCTCGGTCTCACAATGTGCAGAGATAACGGGAATCTCACTGCTTCCCTGAGCAGTAAACCTCTGCACATTGCGCAGCCTCGCAGACCTTCGGGGCCGCTGAGCAGGAGAGTCTGCGGCAGGCCAGGAATGGGAGACCGCTTCACTCCTTTTAAACAGGAGAACCACTAGGTGTCACCCTTCTGCTGCCTCTCTGAGAAGGTATCTCCTGCACACTGCGCAGTCTGGCAGACCTTCGGCGCTGCTGAGCAGGAGTGCTCGTGGCAGGCAAGGAATGGGAGACTGCCTCAGTCCTTGCCTCAGGAGAGCCACGAGATGTAACAGAAACCGTACTAATAATCCTCCTTTAAAGAACGTCACAAAGACGAAACCCACTAAAAAGCCTAATGCTTTGGAGGTAATTAATCTCTCTAATCATTTCCTTACCCAACAACAACTTGAGGTGTTATCCAAAGGTCTAAATTTTGCACCTACTAACTGTTTCAACCTTTTCACTGCAGTGAAGGACCTACATTTATTCGCTAGAAACCTGATTCTTAAGAAGCTCCATCTTAAAGGCCGTGGGGAGCAAGCTCCGGACAGTACCCTTGAAGGTGAGGCCCTACAGGCGCTGAATGATCTACTTGAGGAACAAAATGCTCAGATTCAAGGTACATTCCCTCCATGTGCCTATCTCAAATCATCTAGGTTTCCCCCCTTGTCCCTATGTGCATCTGTTGATATCTTCACCAAGCTGGTGACCGAAGATTTTATGAAGATCACCACCAAAAGACGGGGTGATAATTTACATCCTGATCACCGTCTGGCATTGAGACAATTACAATCTTTAACAGATGTGGTAATTAAACCCGCAGACAAGGGGGGTAACATAGTGGTTTGACCATGTGATAAGTATGAGAGGGAGGCTTTCAGGCAACTCAGAAAGAGGGATACTTATCAAAAACTTGATTACAACCCTCTCTCTCGCTTTCAGGCCTCGCTCTCCCTTATTCTACATGGGCAGTGGAAGAGGGAATTATCACTAAAAAGGTGCATGATGGCCTCTTTACTGTATCACCTAAGATCCCCACTTTTTACCTTCTACCCAAGATCCACAAAGATCCCCTTGACCCGCCCGGGCGTCCTATAGTGTCTGGCATAGAGGGGATAAGCGATCCTATCTGTACATTTTTGGATCATTATTTAAAACCTATAGTTGAGACGCTCCCTTCTTATGTTCGTGACACTACAGACGTCCTGGCAAGGGTCGATGGGATTTTTGTGGATCAGAGGTCCTTCTGGTCACGGCTGACGTGGAATCATTATATACTTGCATTTCACATGATCACGGCCTTACTGCAGTTCGTTTCTTCTTGGAGATGACCAATCTGGACTCCCATTTATCTGAATTAATCCTCGAGCTCCTCCACTTTATCCTGACACATATTTTTTTTGTTTTTAAAGATCTTTTTTATCTACAGACCCGCGGCACAGCCATGGGGGCGGATTGCGCGCCCGCGTACACCAACCTCTTCCTGGGTTTCTGGGAGAGGGGGCTCTTTGGCGACGGGGGAGCGCGCGGGGCGGCCGACCATGTGCTGTGCTGGATGAGGTACATTGATGACATTTTGTTTTTGTGGCAGGGTACGGTGGAGCAGCTTGGGGAATTCATTAATGAATTGAATATAAACACTTATAATATAAAACTGACTTATTCCTCTAGTTCCAGTAGAATCGACTTCCTGGACGTCAGCCTGGAGTTGGATCGGGATAGGATCATCCAGGCTGACATTTTGAGGAAGTCGACCTCTGTAAACTCATTTTTGCACACCTCTTCGGCGCATAGTCATGCTACAATTTCAGGCAGTCCCGATTTGGTCAGTACCTCAGAGTGAGGCGTATCTGCTCAACTGAGGCCCGTTTCCACCGTCAGGGCCGATGACCTTAGTGAGAGATTTTTGGATCGGGGGTACAGTAGAAGGGCAATCAAAAATGGATATAGAAGAGCTATCCAAAATACTAGGGGTGAATTGCTATTACCAACTAAACCAAGAAAGACTGAGGGTACTATCCGCTTCATCTCTACTTTTAACCAACAGTGGGACAGTATGCTCCGCATACTAACCAAACACTGGCCTATCTTGCAGGCCGAACCGGCACTTAAGGACTGCCTCCCCTGTGCTCCCTCTATGACGTCAAGAAGATCTAGAAACCTTAGGGATCTCCTAGTACGCAGCCATTATGTTCCAGCCCCTTCCAACTTTCTTAGTCTCAGTACACTGAGAAGAGGATGTTTTTCCTGTGGCCACTGTGTGGCATGTGTGAATATTGGCAGGGGGCAATTCTTTTGCCTCTGCTGATGGGTCTCGCACGTATCAAATCAAACATTACATCTCATGTCAAACTTCTCACGTGGTCTATTATGCCACCTGTGACTGCCCCTTGATATACATTGGACTTACGAGTCGTGAATTGAGGGTACGTACACGTGAACACGTGAGAGACATTTGTGGAGCCAGAACCATCACGGACATCTCAACTCTTAAGACCTTACCGAGACACTTTAAGTCTGTGCACAACTGTAATCGAGATCCCTGAGAGTACTGGGGATTGACGTCGTTCATGGTGGCATAAGGGGCGGCAATTTAAAGAAACGCTTGGCACAGTGTGAGACCCGTTGGATCTCTGTTCTTGGCACGCTGTTCCCTGCTGGTTTAAATGAATCTATTAGTTTTTGCACCCTTTTTATGAGCCCATCTTGTCTGACCTTTATTACTACTGATTGACTTTGATGTGAAGATGTATTATGTTAATCTTTTCCCTTCATGTGGTTTTTAATATAATTTTAGTTTATTATTTTTGAAACTTATATTTTTTCCTTTTTTCTTTTGTTAAGTGATCTTAATTCTGTCATCCTATCGATTGATTCCAGTGTCTGTCCTTTGGATTGAGGCCATCTGAGCAAGAAGGACTGCAAGAATGGATATGGATATTTGATGTGATATTTTCTCATGCCTTGTATAATATAATGTTTTATGTCCTTTACATATCAAATAATTATTATATATACACTGGATATGCACTATGTTTGCACTTTAGTTCTGTCACTTATGGTGGTAGCAAATGATGATTTTTTTTTCATATATTCCATTCCTTATGTGTCCAGTCCTTCTCCTCTTTGGCCCCATTTATCCATTTCTGACACATATATAAACTATCCTCTTTCCTTACACCTTTCTGACCATCTAAGGAGTAAGGTGTCAGATCATGTAAATTAATATATCCAGAGTTACTGAATCTGTGGGTCTGTTACGTGGGTCCCTTTCCACTTTAAGTACAACCTGGCCTCGTTTGGCTGGTGACGCGTCCCCCTCCTGAGCCGGTTGCTATGTGCTTAGTGACATGTGAATCACGTGCTTTCCCTATTCTGGACGTTTGTACTACTATCACTTTACCCTTTTCTTTACTTATCTGCCTGCTCCTTTTGTCCGTCACCGGGGGAGCGGGGGTGTGCAGCCTTTGGCCGTCACCTGCGATCTGCATTTGCTATGGTCGCTGTGTGGCGTGCTGGAGCGCTGGCACTCTGTACGTCCCTCCCGTTGCCGGGGGAATGGGGACGCCGCGCTCCCTGTAGCGTGGATCGCGCACGCGCACTGCCTGCCCTGTCAGATGCGGTGCAGCGTGCGCGGACATCCCCGCCTCCTTCCGGCTTCCGGTCACGTGAGGAATCGCGTGATCGAGTGTTCAGACATATAGGAGCCGGTCTGCTAGACAGACACTATACCTTTCCTCCCGGAAGAAGCGGTCTTAGGACTGCGAAACGGCCGTCAGAGGTCCCCTCTGCCTGGTCCCCTTGAACCACCTATATATTGGTAAGCCTTTGTGCCGGCCCTATTCACCTTGGTCCCTATGGAGCTGACTTTTTCTATTATACTTCCCTTCTTTGTATATATTTCCATATGTGACCATGTCTTTATCTAGTTCCCTTTGGGTAGGTGTAAGATCTATATACTAATAATGGGTGGCTTTTCTGATATACTCTATTATACATTTTTTGTATAGCCTCCCTATCCTTTGTGGACTAGGCCACACTATATATAGCCGTATTTAGCTGCCTTATCACCTGCATACCGGAATCTCTTTCCTGATTATGTTCATTTTTGATATGTTAGGTGATTCATGGGGATCTGATGTATTTTTCCCAGGTCTATGCTTCTTGAATATTTTTTACATGTACTTGTAACGATTTCTATTAAAATTAATTTAATTGCACATAAATACTCCGTTTCTATTGTTCCTTCAATTGTTTCTTGGAGTGTGCAGTCTCTGGGACTTGCTGGTGGGTTAACTTATACCCTTTACCAGTATGACCCTCTAGAGACCATAAGGTTTAACCATGAGGCTTCTTGTTTGGATGACACCGACAACTGTAGTAAACCAAAGTTCTGGACACCGCTGCCGCTGAAGGGGAGCACGTTTGGGTCCCGTTTCTGTTGGTGTTGCCTGTTGATCTGTGACATTTTCCTGTGGCACCTTGTTTCTTTCTGGTTGGTCCCTGTAGCCTAAAACTAGTCAGGTCCCGCTCCCCAGTATAACTAACTTAGGGAGCTTGCTCTCAGGGTTCACGCTTGGGATTTGTTAGACCATATTTGTGGAAAGTCCTATCCCTCTCGTTGCTCTATTACCCCGATTTTGGAGCAGGTGGAAAGCAGATCTTGAAGGCTCCATTCTCATCGGGCGAATTGTCAGGTTGCCTGAAGCTACTCCCTGACCTAGGGTCCATGAACCCCGCTGTGCCCTGGTGATTGTACAAGGCTGCCGGCTGTCCTCCACGACAACTCTGTGCCCCTTGTCACGATCCCCAGCAACCGGGGGTCCAGCTCCTACCAGGCCCAGACCAACGTCTGCTACCTAGTAGTTCCAAGGAGCCCAGCTCCTGACCTCCTCTTACTTTCACCTCCAACTCTACACTCTCTCTTTCTCTGACTGACTCCTGACACTCCTGACCTCCCCTTAACCAATCCCCCAAGTGGACAATCCTATTCCACTCAGGCCATCCACTGGTGTGTCTGGTGGGTGTGGTGCAGAGTGTTCCTAGGATTTGTATTAGCTGTTTTTGGCAACAACAATGGTTAGGGACCCGTAACCAAGGAGGAGGTGGATATTGCACAGAAGGGCAGATTGCACAATACCCTGTGACGACCTGATAGGCCAGGTAACAAGCCCACATTACTGGTAGAACAGACTTTGAAAAAGCAAAATGGATCCCACCCCTTGAATAAAATCCAGTGAAATGTGTGCTCCCAAATCCAAATGCCAAACTTCCTTCCGAGCCCCCATTGTGCCTAAACTACAGAAAGTGAGCATGTGTGTGGCATTATTGTAATGGGAGCGCGCACTTAACAATTTAAGGGTTGCCTGTCGCCAAAAACAAAAGCTGGGCACAATGTATGGGCACTAAACTGGCATGTTTGTAATTCTCCAGAAAAAAATCATAGCGTGGATGTTACAAAATAGTAACTGCAGCCATACGTAAATAATTAAAAGGTGCAATATCTACGAGGGATCATTTTGGAGGAGGAGGTTCTGCTCTCTGGCTCTGAAAATGTCACCCACAAACTCTTCTTGAAAAATCTGTACTAAAAACCAAAAAGCGTTCTTACCTTTCCAAGCCATACAATGTGCCCAAACAGGAGTTTTTGACTGTATATGGAGTATATTTGTGTTCGGGAGAAATTACGTAACAAGCTATGGAGTCCATTTTCTAATACTATCCATTGTGAAAATTATTAAAAAGTTATGGGGGTAAAATCACATTTTAGCAGAAAAAAACTTAATTTTCGTTTTTGCATCAACACTTTTAAAACGTTCTGTAAAGCCTCTATGGGTTCAAAATGCTCTACACACCACTAGATTAATTCCTTGATGGGTCAAATTTGAAAAATGGGGTCATTTGTGGAAGTTTCTCATCTTTTGGTACCTCAGGGACTCTGCAAATATGACATGGTGTCTGCAATCTATTCCATCCAAATTTCCATTCCAAATGTCACTTCTTCTGCTGTGTGTTCAAATAGAACTTTTTAACTACATGTGGAGTATTGCTGCACTTATGAGAAAGTGGGTAACAAAAAATGTGTGGCACTTTAGGGTCACTGCATATGCTACATGGTGCCCGCAATCGATTTCAGAAAAATTTGCTTTCCAAAATGCAAATACTGCTCTTTATCTTCCAAACCCTCCAAACTAAACTTGTTAACTACATGTGTATCGCTGTACTCATAAGAAAGTGAGCAACAAACAGCAGAGTCCACTTTTTGGTGGTGCATCTTGTAAAAGTGAGAAATTTGATTCAAAATCAACACTTTTCTGAAAAAAAAATGACAAATTTCAATATGGCGACCTAATATTATCAAACACTGTGAAGAACCTGTGGATAAAATCCTTGAAGGTGTAGTTTCCAAAATAGGGTCACTTGTGGGGGGTTCTGCTGTTTAAGCACCTTGAACCCTTCTAACTTCCTAATAAAAAAATGATGTTTCAAAAATTGTAAAGAAGACATGTGGGATATGTTATATAGTAACTATTTTGTGTGACACACTCTATAGTTTAAGGGCAAAACATTTCAAAGTTTGAAAATTGAAAAATGTTTAAAATTATCTCCAAATTTCTCACAACCTCTGAAGGTGAGCTCATACAATGTTATACTCTTGCACAAACCTCTGGAGAAGACCCTATTTGCACTTCTATGTCTTTCCAGTTGTCTATTTTTAGGAAATATTTGAACATTTACCCAAACATTTTCCTTTAAATACTTTTGGCACTTTATTACATGTATAGTGCAGTAGAGGGCTGTCCATTAAAGGCATATCTTAACATTCACTATTGATATGAATTCTCTTCCTGCTGAATGAAACTTGGATGCCTGTTTGTTGAGGCAATAAGTCTACGCCAGGCACTAGGACTATGAGCGATAGATTTAAAGGGAACCTGTGAGGTGCAATATGCACCCAGAACCACGAGCAGTTCTTGATGCAAATGTCTAATCCCTGCCTAACTGTCCCTGTATACACTAGCATAGAGAAAGGGATCTTGAGAAAAGTATTTCTAAAGATCCTTCATGATATGCTAATGAGCGAAGGGACTAGTCGCAAGGTTGTTAATTCCTGCTCTCATTCTGCCCCTCAGCATGTTAGCACACCCACAGGGTTGTACTAACATACTATTCAGTGCCCATTGCCCAGCGTCATCAGCGGTGATGCATGTACCTTGTCCATTGTAATTGCATCAGACGCCGGGCAATGCACATGATCAAAAGTCCCAGTGTGCTGCCCCGTGCTCGGTGGTAGCCGAGCCACTCGGGTCCGGACCTTCAGTGGGTGGCACCAGGGTCTCCGGACCCGGGGGTCCTGTGGTCACTCCGATCAAAAAGAGGTTGATGTTTTGGGGACGAAGGTGTACGGCCGGAGGCGTGTTTAAGTTCGTGACGCCACCCACGGGATGTGGTGAAGGTGGACACCACCGCTGCAATTACAGGGAACCGGGGGGAGATGTTACGCAGCAAATTGTTAACCCCTCCGTGGGTAGGGATGGTGGCCCCGGGACCTGTTGGGGAGAGATGGACGGTGGTGCAGGGAGATGGACAGCCAGAGAGCACTGTTGTACTCACGATTAGTAACACACACAAGTCTCTGGTAAACAGAGGTGATGGTGGTCGGTGCCCGCAGCCGGCTGCAGTCTGGTCCCCCACCCGGTTGGTGGTCTCTGCCTTTCTCCTGCACCATTTGTGTGATGATCGACTACCTGCACCTACAACGTCAGAAGTCCGCTCCCGGGCTTGTGGTTGCCTAAGGAGCCCTTTGCCCACAGACGCTGGCCCGTGGGATCTCTCTGCCGTGGCGGTGGCTTTCTATCCCCCTCATTGGACTGTTGTCTTCAGTCGGGACTTTGGGTGGGACAGAACCTATAGTCCTGTCCGCAATCAGTTAATTAGCTAGCTCCCAGTAGCTTCTGGACCTAGCTTCAGGGTCTGAATACCCCCCTTTGTGCTCCGGTTTCCGAGTCGTTTCCCCGGGTCGGTATTGGCGGGCCACTACCCTGTCCCGGTCCACTATGGTTCCACCGAGCCGTCTTCCCGGTTCCTGCAGACAGAGGCCTCCGTATGCCTCCTAGCCAGAGGTGCCCAGGCTCCAACCCTGGCATCTGTCAGTCAGTTGCAGACCTGACACACAGGCCTGCTTCCGCTTAACTTCACCTCCACTAACAGATTCCCAGATTAAACTCAACTGTGTTTCCTGCCTCAGGCTCTCTGAACTCCTCGGTGGGCATGTCCAACCACCTGGCTCCGCCCCCTGGTGTGTCCATCAAGCACTGAGGGAGGTGACTAGGGTTTTAATGTTTAGCTGCTGTCACCTTG
The DNA here is from genome assembly GCF_048569485.1 of Anomaloglossus baeobatrachus. Taxonomy (NCBI): domain Eukaryota; kingdom Metazoa; phylum Chordata; class Amphibia; order Anura; family Aromobatidae; genus Anomaloglossus; species Anomaloglossus baeobatrachus. Next base: position 279,687,842 of record NC_134357.1, on the reverse strand, counting down.
TTAGGGGACTGGTGTAATGCGGGGCCCTATCTGTGACTACCTGGCCCGGGCAGGGCGTCACACTAGCACTTCCAGTCATGCGCACTATGAAACCGGGTGTACATGTCTCAGCTTCAGAGAGGTCTAGTGCGCATGATCGGAAGTGCCAGGACTTCTGATCATGTGCACTGCTCGGTGTCGGACGCGGTGACTACGGATACAGATATGCGCGTCGCCACTGATGATGCTAGGAAATGGGCATTGAATAGCATGTTAGCACATCCCTGTAGGCATGCTACCATGCTAGCAGGGTGGAGTGTGCGCAGGAAGTAACGCCTTTATGACTAGACCCTGCTCTTATTAGCATATCATAAAGGATATAGAAATACTTTTTCTAAAGATCTCTTTATGTATGTTACTAGATACAGGAACTGTTAGCCAGCAAATAGCAATATGCACCCAGAATTGCTCGTGGTTCTGGGTGCGTATTGTACCTGGCAGGTTCACTTTAACACTAATTAGACAGTGTCGGAATGGGAAGGAACACACCTGAAAAGGGGAGAGGTAACATAGTTGGAATATATTCACATATTTCCAGTAGTGATAACAGAGGAACGGTACAGATGCTCCTCAGTTGTTATTTTAAGGGAAATAAAAGCATTTACTCATTTTTTGGTAGAATGGGAGGGAGAATAAGAGCTGCAATGTCCTTTTCAAGATGCAAAAAAACCTTTCTTTAAAAAGTATACAAGGAAAATTTTGACTTTTTACATCAGCAAATTTGCAGAAATCGATAAGTATCTGTGTTACACTCTGGTGAACACTTGTATTTAGTTAGTAATGGTATCAAAACACACAACAATCGAATACTGTGACAGATTTAAGGCGCCATCTGAATACCATAAAAGCTTTTCCGGTAGAAGATAAGCACATATGTCCATATCACCTTACATTAAAAGTAATTGCTAGAGGATTTCACATTTTACATGCTGTTAGAAATGACATAATGACTTGTGAGAACAACACTGCCTTTTATAAGATGACCTTCTCTATGGTAGGAAGTAAAGTCAAAGAAAAAAATCAAAGAGAAATCATCCTTTCCTCCCAAACATGCTAATGAATGCGCTGGGTAGGAGCTTTCCAAACAGCTGAAATTCTTTTCTATTTCATGTTCAGTCAGGTAGAAAGTGACAAATTGACATTAATCAGAACATAATAAGTCACTGGAAACTGGGCTTTCATTTCTAGTTGGACACAACATGTATTCTCCTAATTCCTTGTCCGCTTCATTCTCAATACATTCATTAAAATAAATAAACAGACAATTAAGGATGAAAAAGAAGAAAAAATCAGCTGTAGGGAAAGTCAGTACAGCGGCTTGACTTGTAGCAACCATGAGTAAAAAGTAGAATACTGTAACACTAGATTAATATCTTATCTCAAGGGTTTGGTTAACATTTAACAATAACGTATTTAATTTATACCATGGGTGAACGAGTCCTAGTTACTAGAATTGAACAAGTCGGTAGCTCGGATGGGCTTGATTAGTGATTATAATGGAAGTCAATAGGGAACTCAAGCATTTTCCCAGCAGACCCCACCTGAAGAGGCTGGAAAGTTTCTAAAATGGATGAAAGCAGTGCTCAAATGTAATAAGAACAGCATAGAGAAGACGCCTGGACTGCCAATTTGCTGCTAAGAAGTAAATAAGTTCTTAAAAAAAATGTGTTGTAGTCAACCTTATTTTTGATCACCAGGCAAGGTAAAGCAGACAGCTGGGGGCTGATATTATCGGGCTGTGAAGGTCCAAGGTAATTGGGCCCTTCCCAGTCTCAAAATACAAGCCTGCAGCCGGCGCAGAATTAGCACATCACATTAGATGCGCTAATCCTGGTGCTTCGTCCCAGCTCTTCTAAATTGCTGCCGCACCAATTACTACCTCAGTAAATGTAAAGTGAAAAAACATACACACAGGCAAACATTGTTCACTTGAATGAAGACTCCCCTATGCTTTCCTTGGTTCACCAATTAATTATAAAGAATTTTCCCACTAAGCTGTCATCATCCATGATTCAGGACAGCTCCAGTGACTGTGAATAGCAATAAAGTACTCCTATTCACAGGCGTCAGGTAGTGAGACAATGCTCATTAGCATCGCAAGATCTCGCTGAGCGCAAAGTTAAGGCAGCAGCTCTGATCAGCATTGTCTCACTCCTTGGTGCCTGTGAATATCTGTATTTTTATCAGGTTACTTTTTTATTGCACAATTTATACATAAAATTCAATAAACACCCAGCCTGCCACCCACCATCCAACCAACCCCAATGTCCATAATATGCTGCATCCAAAGACAGTGATAGAAGCAATAAATAAATAAATAAATATAAATATATATATATATATATATATATATATATATATATATATATATATATATATATATATATAAAGCATCTATAATGTGCCAACCTTTAAATGTTACATTCTGATAACTATAAAATCAAATACTGTAGAGAGCCACAGACCAGTCATCCAGATAGTTTTCATTTCGGAACATTCCAACAAGGCTTCTTGACCATGTCGAAGCTAGAGGGGCAAATTTTGGACTACCAACCAGGGTGCCAAAATATCTTTGAACTTCTGGTATACCTTTCTTTTTTGGTACACAGATTTCTCTAGACTTAGAATATTATTCAGCATTTTGACTACTTCCCTAAAGGGGGCTTTACATGCAGCGATGTCGCTCGTGAAAGCATCCGCCCCCGTCGTTTGTGCGTCACGAGAAAATCGCTGCCCATGGCGCGCAATATCGCTGTTACCTGTCACACTACTTACCTTCCTAGTGACGTCACTGTGGGCGGCGAACAACCTCTTTTTTAAGGAGGAAGTTCGTTCGCCGTCACAACAACGTCACACAGCGGCCTGGCAGTAGAAGCGGAGGGGCGGAGACCAGCCGCATAAACGACATGCCCACCTCGTTGCGCCTCGTTGCCGGCAGGACGCAGGTACATTGTTGTTCATCGTTCCCGGGGTGTCACACGTAGCGAAGTGCGCTGCCTCAAAAACGACGAACAACCTGTGTCCTGAAGCAGCAACGATATTTTGGAAATAAACGACATGTCAACGATCAACGATAAGGTGAGTATTTTTGATCATTAGCAGTCGCTCGTACGTGTCACACGCAACAATGTCACTAACGAGAATGGATGTGCGTCACGAATTCCGTGACCCCAACAACATCTCGTTAGTGATGTTGTTGTGTGTAATGTGGCCTTAATGACAGGAGGATTATGTTTTTTTCCCAATATGAAGCTATCAGCTTCCGAATATGATATACTGTAGAATACATGCAAAAGATATTTGGTGGCTCTCCTGTACAATGATCTCAGCAGTGTAACCAAGAATGCGTGTTAATGGTCCTGGATGAATCTGTCAATCATACAGAGCGATTATCATCTCAATCATATCTGTCCAGTATCACCTGAGACGGGAAGAGTTCCAAATTAAGTGTATCAAGTCAGCGTCTGGCAAATCACATTTCCAACAGTCTGTTTTACCCCCAATTTGAATAAGAGAAAGGGAGTCCTATATACTATGTGGACTAAAAATAATTGAGAAAATGTGAAAACACGGTACAAAGATATATTTTAACTGTGAGAAAATGTGACAACATTAACTAAAACCATAGGGATGTCCTGCTCTCTTTCTTCCCACAACTCTGCAGTTGTTGCCAATATCCTTCTGCCATCTCTCTTTCAGAAGGCAAGATCCACCTCTAAGCCAGGATTCCATTGAATATTTGTAGTATAAAGTATTTTCTCCTTTCATGTCCCCTCCCGCCACCACAATATTCATAAAAGGAGTGGCTGCCGTATGGGATAGTAGTTTTGGCATGTATTTCACAGACATACCTAATTTGTAAGTATTGAAAAACCTATTGCGTGGCATATCAAACTCCTGTCTGAGCATTTAAAAAGTTTTAAAGTGACCTTCACTATAAAATTGGGTTATTCTGCAAATACCTTTTCCTTCCCAGAAGTCAAACCACGATAATTTATCCAGTTCAGAATAGTTTGAATTCCTCTAAATTTAGTCACCCATATAATTTTTATCAACTTTTTAGCCATTTTCAGACATTGTCTCTGCCCAGCATTGTGACTGGTACAGGTTTCAAAGTTGTTAGTAGTCTCCCATAGTTGAACATTGCAACCCATTTTTTTCCTTCAACAGATATCTTAGCAAATCCATTGAGGAAGTAGGTTTTGCATCCTCTCTACATCAGCTTCTCAAGTGTTATAACTGCTATGAAATGTAATATAGGAAGGGATCCAGGATCTCTAATCCTCCATTAGTCTTAAGGCTGCTTTACATGCAGCGACATCGCTAGCGATGTCGCTCGTGAAAGCACCCGCCCCCGTCGTTTGTGCGTCATGGGAAAATCGCTGCCCGTGGCGTACAATATCGCTAGTACCAGTCACACGTATTTATCTTCCTACCGACGTTGCTGTGGCCGGCGAACCGCCTCTTTTCTAAGGGGGCGGTTCATGCGGCATCACAGCGACATTACACGGCAGGTGTCCAATAGAAGCGGAGGGGCGGAGAGCAGCCACATTATCGACACGCCCACCTCATTGCCGGAGGACGCAGGTAAGCTGTTGTTCATCATTTCCGGGGTGTCACACGTATCGATGTGTGCTGCCTCAGGAACGACGATCAACCTACTTCCACAATAACCAACGAGATTTTGAAAATGAACGACGTGTCAACGATCAACGATAAGGTGAGTATTTTTGATTTTTAACACGCGCTCAGAGCTGTTACACGCAACGACGTCGCTAACGACGCCGGATGCGCGTCACGAATTCCGTGACCCCGATGACATATCGTTAGATATGTCTTTGCATGTAAAGCCCCCTTTAGGCTTATGTAGTTTTTGTAATTGTATCCTAAAAATTCCCTTTCTCCATAACAAATCCTAAAAAATACTATTGATCCTTATTGAATATACCCCTAGGCAGGCATATTGGGGCAGTTTGTAAAATATAAAGGGCTTGTGAAAGAAGAACCATTTTGGTCAAATTAGCTCTCCCTGTTTCCAATAGTGAACGTTTACACCATGCATTGGTCTTTTGTTGAAACCTGGCTAGCATAAAATGTTTAGTGCTTCATAATCTATTTTTTCATTAATTTGAATTCCGAGATACTTGAACGAAATAAATACTTTCAATTGACCTGAGAGTCACAAATAATTAGATGGCTTAAGACCTAAGGTCATCAGGGAAGACTTATCCCTTATCCCAATCAATAACCCTGAAAGAGTTCCAAAATGGTTGATTATGGAGAGCACCTACTTTAGTGAATTTGGCCAGTCATTACGAAATAGCAACATATCATCCATATAGAGGGCAACTTTATTAATTAGTAAACTATACAGAAAACTTTGTATTGTTTGGGACATTATCAATGTTGCAGCCAGAGGCTCGATTGTTATTGAGAATAGTAGTGGGTAAAGTTTACACCCCTGCCTTGTTTGTCTACCTAAAGAAAAGTATTCTTACTAGAGATGAGACACCCCCCTAACGTTCGAGTTCGGTTCGGCGAACGGAGGCTCTGTTCGACAAACGTTCGACGAACCGTTCGACGAACCACTCGAACCCCATTGAAAACAATGGCAGGCAAACACAAACACATAAAAACACATTATACATGTACACATACAGTTAATAAACATTGCCATAACATTTACAGGTCCCTGTGATGCGTCCTGCACTCTGTCTCCCGCCGCTTTTCCTTCCGATAATCACTGCGTCCTCCCGGTAACCAGCACTGATGATAGGACCTATCGTGACGTTAAAATGGCATGTGACCAGTCACGTGTGTATTATCTCAGTGGCTACAGACTGGTCACATGGCTAGACGTCATGCTAGGTCCTGTCAGTGCATCTCTCCGGTATGTGGTGATCGTTCCAGCATCTCCGTGTACCGGCGAAATGATCTGGCACATGGTCAGCTTCCCCATTCCTGCATGTGGGCGCTCTTTACAGAGTCAACCCACATGCAAGGACTGGATGCCACAGCCGGTGAATAACGGAGATCACCATTGCAATAGCAACCCGCCTGTCAGCGGTGACATCACCGCTTACAGCACGCAGCTTCTGCTCACAGAGTGAATAGACTGCACCGGAGCAGCAGCTTTCTTCCTTCCATGCTGTGCTGTCTGATATAGCAGAGCTGCATGGGTTGAAAAAGAAAGAAGACAGAAGACCATGGATTGTGGAGGGATGAGAGGAAGTAATAAATATGGAGTCTCTAAGTGTGTCTGTGTATTTATTACTATTAAAGTATATTTTCTCTGTGTGGTGTCTTTTTTTAACCCTTTATTGGAGATTCTTAATGGCCGGGTCAAACTTGCCTGACATTAAGAATCTCTGGCTTAATAGTAGCTAGTAAAACAAAGGTAGTATTAACCCATTATTACCCAGCCAGCCAGCCAGACGGCTTCAGGGCTGCTGGAAGAGCTGGATACAGCGCCAGATGATGGCGCTTCTATGAAAGTGCCATTTTCTGGGGCGGCTGCGGACTGCAATTCACAGCAGAGGGGCCTAGAAAGCTCGGACCAACCTGTGCTGCGGATTCCAATCCCCAGCTGCCTAGTTATACCTGGCTGGACACAAAAATGTGGCGAAGCTCATGTCGATTATTTTTTTAATTATTTCATGAAATTCATGAAATAATTAAAAAAAGGGCTTCCCTATTTTTTAGTTCCCAGCCGGGTACAAATAGGCAGCTGGGGGTTGGGGGCAGCCGTACCTGCCTGCTGTACCTGGCTAGCATACAAAAATATGGTGAAGCCCACATCATTTGTTTGGTGGGCAAAAAACTTCTGCATACAGTCCTGGAGGGAGTATGCTGAGCCTTGTAGTTCTGCAGCTGCTGTCTGCTCTCCTGCATACACTAGTGAATGGAGCATGCTGAGCCTTGTAGTTCTGCAGCTGCTCTCTGCTCTCCTCGATACAGACAGGCAGCAGACAGCAGCTGCAGAACTACAAGGCTCAGCAGACTCCATCCAGGACTGTATGCAGGAGTTTTTTGTCCCCCCAAAAAATTACGTGGGCTTCGCCATGTTTTTGTATGCTAGCCAGGTACAGCAGACAGCTATGGGCTTCCCCCAACCCCCAGCTGCCTATTTGTACCCGGCTGGGAACCAAACATATAGGGAAGCCCTTTTTTTTTTTAATTATTTCATGAATTTCATGAAATAATTAAAAAAAAAAAATGACGTGGGCTTCGCCCAATTTTTGTGTCCAGCCAGGCATAACTAGGCAGCTGGTGATTGGAATCCACAGCTCAGGGTGCCCAAGCTTTCTGGGCACCCCTGCTGTGAATTGCAGTCCGTAGCCACCCCAGAAAATGGCACTTTCATAGAAACGCCATCTTCCGGCGCTGTATTCAACTCTGTCAGCTGCTCTGGTGACGAGTGGCTCACTGGGTAATAATTGGGTTAGGGCTAGCTTTTTATTATCAACTGGCCCTAAGCCCGAATTTCATAATGTCATGCCAATATTAGACATGGCCACCATGAATTTCTAGTCCAGATTAAAAAAAAACACCACACAGAAAAATATTTGTATTAGAAATAAAACACAACATAATTAGTGACTCCATCTTTATTGAAATAAAGAACCCCCCTCCGCAGTAATCCTGGGTAAAGGGTCCCACGCCGTACAATCCAGATCCAATATCATCTGATCGGTTTGCTGAAAGGCAAAGCAATCAGATGATGTGTCAGGTTCAAGGGCCTGAATCACATGACATAGCAGCTGATTGTATAAACGGCTTTTATACAATCAGCTGATGCATCAGTGCAAAAAAAACCAAACTACACACTTCAGTGCAGACTCCTGTCCGACAGCAACAGCTGATAGTTTAGCCGGCCGGGCAGTAAAAATCCAGCCTCACCGCTCGACTTATAGTGTCAGCTGATTCCGTCAGGTGACCGCATCAGCTGATCATCACCAGGTCTGAGAGAGAAGAGAGAGAGAGAAGAGAGAGAGAAGATAGAGAAAAGAGAGAGAAAATAGAGAGAAAATAGAAGAGAGAGAAGAGAGAGAGGAAAAAGAGAGAGAAAAGAGAGAGAGGAGAGAGAGACAGAAGAGAGAGAAGAGAGAGGGAGAGAGAGAGAAGAGAGAGAGAGTGGAGAGAAGAGGAGAGAGAGAAAGAAAAGAGATAAAGAGAGACTGAGAAAAAGAGAGAGAGATAAAGAGAGAAATAGAGAGAGAGGAGAGAGAGGGAGAGAGAGAGAGAAAAAAAGAGAAAAAGAGAGAGAGAGTGAAAGAGAGAGAGTGAAAGAGAGAGAGAAAGAGACAGAGAGAAAGAGAGAGAGAGAAAAAGAGAGAGAGAGAAGAGAGAGAGGAGAGAGCAATGCAGCCTCATTCCGTGAACTGCTACGATTTTAGAGGTGTGTCCCGCGGCTCACAGCTGATGGCCGGCTCCTCCCCTCAGTGCATAATTAAAATAAATTTTAATTATAAATAAACAATAATTATAATTAAAATTCTTTACCGGGGCGGCCAGGATTTGAACTCGTGAACTAATGCTTCTTAGGCGAGAGCTCTAATCATTGAGCCACTGGCTCTAATAAGAAACATAGGCAGATTTGGTAATCTTTAGCTCTATACTGCAGAGAATCTAGAAGCAAATTGTTCAGCTGCAAGGATGGATGGATGGATGGGCGGATGGGCGGGCAAACACCGGCGGTACCACACTTATCACCGCACACACACAGGCACTACAACCACCATTACCGTAGGCACTACAACCCCCATCATCCTCCCCTCAGTGCATAATTAAATTAAATTATAATTATAAATAAATAATAATAATTAAATTCTTTTCCGGGCCGGCCGGGACTTGAACTCGTGAACTAATGTTTCTTAGGCGAGAGCTCTAACCATTCAGCCACTGATTCTAATGAGAAACATAGGCAGATTTGGTAATCTTGACGTCTGCATTGCAGACTGAAGTCTCCGCTGACAGCGCGATTCACTTCAAGTGCTACGTGTAGGGGACACAGTGCTCGTGTTCTATGGTGCTCCCTGTCATCTTCATGTAGCAGAGCTGACAGTGTCGTGTTGATTACTTTGGACCTGGATTGATGTTTGGGGATTAATAAAGAGGTAAATGAGGTGTTTTTTGTCTTATATTCCAAATAAAGGATTTTTCGCTGTGTGTGTTTATTTACTTTTACTTACAGTTTAATCATGGAAGGTGTCTCGGGTGACGCCCGGCATGATTAACTCCTTATTACCCGATTGCCACCGCACCAGGGCAATTCGGGATGAGCCGGTTAGAGTCCCGGGACTGCCGCATCTAATGGATGCGGCAATTCCGGGTGGCTGCTGGGTGATATTGTTAGGGTGGTGGGTAGAGTTGAGCGCGGTTCGTGGTTCGTGGTTCTCCAGTTCTAGGCTCGAGTGATTTTGGGGCATGTTCTAGATCGAACTAGAACTCGAGCTTTTTGCAAAAGCTCGATAGTTCTAGAAACGTTCGAGAACGGTTCTAGCAGCCAAAAAACAGCTAAATCTTAGCTTGGTTTCTGCTGTAATAGTGTAAGTCACTCTGTGAATCAAACTATTATCACATTTCAGTGTATAGTGTGCGTGAACAGCGCCTTCAGATCACTGCTGTTTCTATAATGGCGATCGCCATTTTTTTTTTTTTTTTTCTTGTCTTCCTTCCCTAAGCGCGCGCGTCTTGTGGGGCTGGCCAGCATGTCAGCCAATCACAGACACACACACAGCTAAGTGGACTTTGAGCCAGAGAAGCAACGGCATGTGTGATAGGATGTCCATGTCACATGTCCCTGCATTATAAAACCGGACATTTTCTTCACGATCGCCATTATCTGCCTTCTGCGTCTTTGGTGTCAGACATCACTGTCGCAGTTCCGTCCTTTGTCCTATCGCCGATACAGCTGTATGCGCTGCATACACAGCGTTAGACAGCTTAGGGAGAGCACATTCTAGCAGTCCTTTTAAGGGCTCGTACCGGCAGGGTCAGAGAGCCATAGGTGACAGGTCCTGCAAACAGCGCCAGCGTCTGTGTAGCCCAGGTCAGGGATTTCCTCCCTGCATTTCACCATTAGGAGGGAATAGAAAGGCAGGCTTCCATTCCTCTACCCAGAGCACCACAATCCTGGCACTGTACCCTCTTGTCCTCTGCACACTCCAACTCATTCTAACTAAGCCATTATACTAGCAAACACTCAGTGTACCTAGTGGCATCCTATCTGTGGCTATTGGACTTTGCTATAGTCCCACTAGTGCAAAGACATTTGCAGAGCACATCTGCCTGCATTGCACACTCCAAGTTTTTTAAACTAAGCAATTTTACTAGCAAACACTCAGTGTACCTAGTGGCATCCTATACGTGGCTATTGGACTTTGCTATAGTCCCACTAGTGCAAAGACATTAGCAGAGCACATCTGCCTGCATTGCACACTCCAAGTTTTTTAAACTCAGCCATTATACTAGCAAACACTCAGTGTACCTAGTGGCATCCTATACGTGGCTATTGGACTTTGCTATAGTCCCACTAGGGCCAAGACATTTGCAGAGCGCATCTGCCTGCGTTGCACACTCCAACAAATTATAACGAAGCCATTATACTAGCAAACACTCAGTGTACCTAGTGGCATCCTATACGTGGCTATTGGACTTTGCTATAGTCCCACTAGTGCAAAGACATTAGCAGAGCACATCTGCCTGCATTGCACACTACAACAAATTATAACGAAGCCATTATACTAGCAAACACTCAGTGTACCTAGTGGCATCCTATACGTGGCTATTGGACTTTGCTATAGTCCCACTAGTGCCAAGACATTTGCAGAGCGCATCTGCCTGCGTTGCACACTCCAACTAATTATAACGAAGCCATTATACTAGCACACACTCAGTGTACCTAGTGGCATCCTATACGTGGCTATTGGACTTTGCTATAGTCCCACTAGTGCAAAGACATTAGCAGAGCACATCTGCCTGCATTGCACACTACAAGTTTTTTAAACTCAGCCATTATACTAGCAAACACACAGTGTACCTAGTGGCATCCTATACGTGGCTATTGGACTTTGCTATAGTCCCACTAGTGCCAAGACATTTGCAGAGCGCATCTGCCTGCGTTGCACACTCCAACTAATTATAACGAAGCCATTATACTAGCAAACACTCAGTGTACCTAGTGGCATCCTATACGTGGCTATTGGACTTTGCTATAGTCCCACTAGTGCCAAGACATTTGCAGAGCGCATCTGCCTGCGTTGCACACTCCAACTAATTATAACGAAGCCATTATACTAGCACACACTCAGTGTACCTAGTGGCATCCTATACGTGGCTATTGGACTTTGCTATAGTCCCACTAGTGCCAAGACATTTGCAGAGCGCATCTGCCTGCGTTGCACACTACAACAAATTATAACGAAGCCATTATACTAGCAAACACTCAGTGTACCTAGTGGCATCCTATACGTGGCTATTGGACTTTGCTATAGTCCCACTAGTGCCAAGACATTTGCAGAGCGCATCTGCCTGCGTTGCACACTCCAACTAATTATAACTAAGCCATTATACTAGCACACACTCAGTGTACCTAGTGGCATCCTATACGTGGCTATTGGACTTTGCTATAGTCCCACTAGGGCCAAGACATTTGCAGAGCACATCTGCCTGCATTGCACACTCCAAGTTTTTTAAACTAAGCAATTTTACTAGCAAACACTCAGTGTACCTAGTGGCATCCTATACGTGGCTATTGGACTTTGCTATAGTCCCACTAGTGCAAAGACATTAGCAGAGCACATCTGCCTGCATTGCACACTCCAAGTTTTTTAAACTCAGCCATTATACTAGCAAACACTCAGTGTACCTAGTGGCATCCTATACGTGGCTATTGGACTTTGCTATAGTCCCACTAGTGCCAAGACATTTGCAGAGCGCATCTGCCTGCGTTGCACACTACAACAAATTATAACGAAGCCATTATACTAGCAAACACTCAGTGTACCTAGTGGCATCCTATACGTGGCTATTGGACTTTGCTATAGTCCCACTAGTGCCAAGACATTTGCAGAGCGCATCTGCCTGCGTTGCACACTCCAACTAATTATAACGAAGCCATTATACTAGCAAACACTCAGTGTACCTAGTGGCATCCTATACGTGGCTATTGGACTTTGCTATAGTCCCACTAGTGCCAAGACATTTGCAGAGCGCATCTGCCTGCGTTGCACACTCCAACTAATTATAACGAAGCCATTATACTAGCACACACTCAGTGTACCTAGTGGCATCCTATACGTGGCTATTGGACTTTGCTATAGTCCCTCTAGTGCCAAGACATTTGCAGAGCGCATCTGCCTGCGTTGCACACTCCAACTAATTATAACGAAGCCATTATACTAGCAAACACTCAGTGTACCTAGTGGCATCCTATACGTGGCTATTGGACTTTGCTATAGTCCCACTAGTGCAAAGACATTAGCAGAGCACATCTGCCTGCATTGCACACTCCAAGTTTTTTAAACTCAGCCATTATACTAGCAAACACACAGTGTACCTAGTGGCATCCTATACGTGGCTATTGGACTTTGCTATAGTCCCACTAGTGCCAAGACATTTGCAGAGCGCATCTGCCTGCGTTGCACACTCCAACTAATTATAACGAAGCCATTATACTAGCACACACTCAGTGTACCTAGTGGCATCCTATACGTGGCTATTGGACTTTGCTATAGTCCCACTAGGGCCAAGACATTTGCAGAGCACATCTGCCTGCATTGCACACTCCAAGTTTTTTAAACTAAGCAATTTTACTAGCAAACACTCAGTGTACCTAGTGGCATCCTATACGTGGCTATTGGACTTTGCTATAGTCCCACTAGTGCAAAGACATTAGCAGAGCACATCTGCCTGCATTGCACACTCCAAGTTTTTTAAACTCAGCCATTGTACTAGCAAACACTCAGTGTACCTAGTGGCATCCTATACGTGGCTATTGGACTTTGCTATAGTCCCACTAGTGCCAAGACATTTGCAGAGCGCATCTGCCTGCGTTGCACACTCCAACTAATTATAACGAAGCCATTATACTAGCAAACACTCAGTGTACCTAGTGGCATCCTATACGTGGCTATTGGACTTTGCTATAGTCCCACTAGTGCCAAGACATTTGCAGAGCGCATCTGCCTGCGTTGCACACTCCAACTAATTATAACGAAGCCATTATACTAGCAAACACTCAGTGTACCTAGTGGCATCCTATACGTGGCTATTGGACTTTGCTATAGTCCCACTAGTGCCAAGACATTTGCAGAGCGCATCTGCCTGCGTTGCACACTCCAACTAATTATAACGAAGCCATTATACTAGCACACACTCAGTGTACCTAGTGGCATCCTATACGTGGCTATTGGACTTTGCTATAGTCCCACTAGGGCCAAGACATTTGCAGAGCACATCTGCCTGCATTGCACACTCCAACTAATTATAACGAAGCCATTATACTAGCAAACACTCAGTGTACCTAGTGGCATCCTATACGTGGCTATTGGACTTTGCTATAGTCCCACTAGTGCCAAGACATTTGCAGAGCGCATCTGCCTGCGTTGCACACTCCAACTAATTATAACGAAGCCATTATACTAGCAAACACTCAGTGTACCTAGTGGCATCCTATACGTGGCTATTGGACTTTGCTATAGTCCCACTAGTGCCAAGACATTTGCAGAGCGCATCTGCCTGCGTTGCACACTCCAACTAATTATAACGAAGCCATTATACTAGCACACACTCAGTGTACCTAGTGGCATCCTATACGTGGCTATTGGACTTTGCTATAGTCCCACTAGTGCCAAGACATTTGCAGCACGTCTGCCTGCGTTGCACACTCCAACGAATTATAACTAAGTTACATTGTCAGGGATATTTATTCTTTATTATTCTGCTGTTAATAAAGCTAGACCACCACTGCAATCTTCACCACCTCTCAATTTTTACTACCACATTTTCAGTCCACAATCTTGTCGCAATCAACATGAGTGGCAAAATGACAGATGCTGGTGGAAAGGGGAAGAGGCGTGGTGGAAAAGGCAAAAAATGTTTTGTCAGTGGGGAAGGTGGCAAAGCTCCATTATCATCTGCTGAAGATAGACCATCTACTAGCAAAAGTAAGATGTCTACTACTTATTGTGGACAATCCGATGTGCTCCCTTTTTTACGGACACGAACAAGAGGAACAAAGGTAGATGATGGGCAAAAAAGGAAAATGCTTGAATGGATCTCAAGTGGTCCAACAAGTGCCCTCTCAGCCACTTCAAGTACCGCATCCAAAAAACACCATTCCTCTGAGTTGTCATCCCAATCACACTTGATTTCTCCCAGCTCTGAAGTCTCCATCAGCCCTGCACAGTATGGTGGAACTGAGATGGCTGAGTCTGCAGAGCTGTTCAGTCACACTATAGCCTGGGAATCAGAGGTCTGCTCCCAAGCTACAGTGAGTACAGAACAGGAAATGGTCTGCAGTGATGCCCAGAACCTTTGTGACTCAGATTCAGGCCGTGAGGACCAAGTTTCTGAGCATAATGTTGACCCTTTGTCACAAACTGTAACACCTGTGGTTATAGACAATGAGGAACATACTGATGAAGATGAGACGCAGATACCCGATTGGGATGACAACTTAAATATTCGGTCAGGGCAAGAAGAGGCTCGGTCTGAGGGGGAGGGGAGTGCAAACACAACAATTGATGATGACGTTCTAGATCCCACCTACTGTCAACCCCCAGTCAGGCACTCGAGGAGGTCAACAGAGGCGGTGGAGGAGGATGCAACCGACGACGAAGTTACCTTGCGCCTTCCTGGACAGAGTCGGAGCACTGGTAGCACGTCTACAACTGCATCCTCAGCCACCACTCTGCCTATGAGCATTATTCGGGGTGGATCAACAGGTCGCATGGCCTCTAAGCCTTGCCTAGCCTGGGCCTTTTTTCACATCGAAAAAGATCGCCCAACTCATGTGATATGTAACATTTGTCATGATTCTGTTAGTAGAGGTCAAAACCTCAGCAGTTTGACAACTTCTTCCATGAATCGTCACATGAATAAATATCATAAGTCCCGGTGGGAAGCTCACCGTGCTGCAATGCCGGCTAGCGGAGCGAACCATCCACCGCCCGCCCCTTCCAGTGCATCCGCGCGCTCTTCATCTTCTAGGACTGTGGGGACAGCTGTCACACCTGTTTTTCCACGCAAAACTTCCACCACTGTAACCGCAACAGGCAGTTTGCTTGTAAGGTCGTCAGTTGGTTTGGAAGGGGAAACAAGTGAGTGTGTACAGCTCTCTCAGACATCGATAGCACCAACGTTGGATGAAGGCAACATCATGTCTCCGCCTGCACTTTCCTCACAAACCTGCATTTTTCCAGGGACACCCTACTCAACACCGTCTACACACAGCAGCCAGATCTCTGTCCCTCAGATGTGGTCAAATAAAAGGCCACTTCCTCCGACCCATGACAAAGCTAAGAGGTTGACTCTATCCCTCTGTAAGCTGTTGGCTACCGAAATGCTGCCTTTCCGCCTAGTGGACACACAGGATTTTAGAGACCTTATGTCTGTCGCTGTGCCCCAGTACCAGATGCCTAGTCGCCACTACTTCTCTAAGAAAGGTGTGCCCGCGCTACACCAGCATGTCGCACACAACATCACCGCTTCCTTGAGAAACTCTGTGTGTGAACGGGTGCATTTCACCACCGATACTTGGACCAGTAAGCATGGACAGGGACGTTACATGTCGCTGACTGGGCACTGGGTAACTATGGTGATAGATGGTGAAGGGTCTGCTGCACAAGTCTTGCCGTCCCCACGACTTGTGTGTCAATCCTCTGTCTGTCCAAGTTCCGCCACAGCTTCTGCATCCTCCACCTCATCTGGGTCCTCCACCTCCGCCCCAAGCCTGCCTGGTCAGGCCACCAGTGTTCTCACTGCGCAGAAGGAATTACGCACGCCTCATTACTATGCTGGCAGCCGAGCGCAACAGCATCAGGCGGTCTTTAGCTTGACATGTCTTGGTAATAAGAGTCACACAGCTGAGGAGTTGTGGTCAGCTCTGCGGTCCGAGTTTAATAAATGGTTGTCTCCACTCAACCTGCAGCCTGGTAAGGCCGTGTGCGACAATGCTGCAAACCTGGGTGCGGCCCTTCGCCTGGGCAAGGTGACACACGTACCTTGTATGGCTCACGTGTTGAACCTTGTCGTGCAGCAATTTTTAACACACTATCCCGGCCTAGATGGCCTTCTGAACAGGGCACGAAAACTGTCTGCTCACTTCCGGCGTTCAAGCGCCGCAGCTGAGCGACTTGCATCGCTCCAGAAGTCTTTCGGCCTGCCGGTTCATCGCCTGAAATGCGATGTGGCGACACGCTGGAATTCAACTCTACACATGTTACAGCGACTGTGGCAGCACCGCAGAGCCCTGGTGCAATACGTCATGACGTATAGCCTGGGCCAACGAGATGCAGAGGTGGGGCAGATCACCCTGATGGAGTGGTCTCAGATCAAGGACCTATGCACCCTTCTGCACAGTTTCGACATGGCGACGAATATGTTTAGCTCTGACAATGCCATTATCAGCATGACGATTCCAGTCATTTACATGCTGGAGCACACGCTAAACACTATTCGGAGTCAGGGGGTGGGACAACATGAAGGGGAGGAACTACAGGAGGATTCATATGTGCAAGGGACAACAACATCACCAAGATCCAGACGTTCATCATCACCAACGCAGCAGGCATGGGACCATGGGGAACAGGGATCGACAAGGGCGCATAGTAGCAGGCGAAATGTTGAGCAAGGTGCAGGAGAACATGAAGAAATGGAGGACGAACTGTCCATGGACATGGAAGACTCAGCGGATGAGGGAGACCTTGGTCAAATTTCAGTTGAAAGAGGTTGGGGGGAGATGTCAGAGGAAGAAAGAACGGTTAGCACCTCTATGCCACAAACACAGCGTGGACTTGGTCCGCATGGCTGCGCAAGACACATGAGTGCCTTCTTGTTGCACTACCTCCAACATGACAGTCGTATTGTCAAAATTAGAAGTGATGATGACTACTGGATTGCCACACTATTAGATCCCCGGTACAAGTCCAAATTTTGTGACATAATTCCAGCCATAGAAAGGGACGCACGTATGCAGGAGTATCAGCAGAAGCTGTTACTCGATCTTAGCTCGGCTTTTCCACCAAACAACCGTGCAGGTGCAGGGAGGGAATCTCCCAGTTGTAACTTGACAAACATGGGACGGTCTCGTCATCTTCACCAGTCTACCCGTACCAGTAGGACCGTATCTGGTGCCGGTAACAGCAATTTTATGGAATCTTTTCATAATTTTTTTAGACCCTCTTTTGCAAGGCCACCAGAGACAACAAGTCTGACACATACTCAACGGCTGGAGAGGATGATACAGGAGTATCTCCAAATGAACATCGATGCCATGACTGTGCAACTGGAGCCTTGCTCCTTTTGGGCTTCAAACATAGAAAAATGGCCAGAGCTCTCCAGTTACGCCTTGGAGATTTTGTCGTGTCCAGCTGCCAGCGTTGTCTCTGAACGTGTATTCAGTGCTGCTGGGTGTGTGCTGACAGATAAGCGCACGCGTCTGTCCAGTGACAATGTGGACAGACTGACGTTCATCAAAATGAACAAGTCATGGATCCAGAAGGAATTTACTACCCCTGTGTCATCCTGGGGAGAGTAAATGCTTGTGGATTTGGAATGTGCTTGATGCAAATCAAAACATCCTGTTTGCAACTAGGGCCCAAGTGCTGCCACTGATGGGGTGGGTGTCTGTGTGGCCCAATTTTTGGAAAAAAGGGAGACTCCGCTTGGAGTAACCCTTGCTTGCTGTGTTTTTAAAAGAAGCCAAGATGAACAGAGCTGGGATCAGGAAAGACTTTGCTACCTACCCCGGTGTCATCCTGGGGACGGATAAGAATGGCGTATTTTTGAATGTGCTTGATGCAAATCTAGCTGTGAAGTGTACAACTGGGGCACAACTGCTGCCACTGAAGGGGTGGGTGTGTGTGGGCCCAATTTTTGGAAAAAAGGGAGACTCCGCTTGGAGTAACCCTTGCTTGCTGTGTTTTTAAAAGAAGCCAAGATGAACAGAGCTGGGATCAGGAAAGACTTTGCTACCTACCCCGGTGTCATCCTGGGGACGGATAAGAATGGCGTATTTTTGAATGTGCTTGATGCAAATCTAGCTGTGAAGTGTACAACTGGGGCACAACTGCTGCCACTGAAGGGGTGGGTGTGTGTGGGCCCAATTTTTGGAAAAAAGGGAGACTCCGCTTGGAGTAACCCTTGCTTGCTGTGTTTTTAAAAGAAGCCAAGATGAACAGAGCTGGGATCAGGAAAGACTTTGCTACCTACCCCGGTGTCATCCTGGGGACGGATAAGAATGGCGTATTTTTGAATGTGCTTGATGCAAATCAAAACATCCTGTTTGCAACTAGGGCCCAAGTGCTGCCACTGATGGGGTGGGTGTCTGTGTGGCCCAATTTTTGGAAAAAAAGGGAGACTCCGCTTGGAGTAACCCTTGCTTACATTGTTTTTAAAAGAAGCCAAGATGAACAAGTCATGGATCAGCAAAGACTTTATCTACGTACCCCGGTGTCATCCTGGGGACGGATAAGAATGGCGTATTTTTGAATGTGCTTGATGCAAATCAAAACATCCTGTTTGCAACTAGGGCCCAAGTGCTGCCACTGATGGGGTGGGTGTCTGTGTGGCCCAATTTTTGGAAAAAAAGGGAGACTCCGCTTGGAGTAACCCTTGCTTACATTGTTTTTAAAAGAAGCCAAGATGAACAAGTCATGGATCAGCAAAGACTTTATCTACGTACCCCGGTGTCATCCTGGGGACGGATAAGAATGGCGTATTTTTGAATGTGCTTGATGCAAATCAAAACATCCTGTTTGCAACTAGGGCCCAAGTGCTGCCACTGATGGGGTGGGTGTCTGTGTGGCCCAATTTTTGGAAAAAAGGGAGACTCCGCTTGGAGTAACCCTTGCTTGCTGTGTTTTTAAAAGAAGCCAAGATGAACAGAGCTGGGATCAGGAAAGACTTTGCTACCTACCCCGGTGTCATCCTGGGGACGGATAAGAATGGCGTATTTTTGAATGTGCTTGATGCAAATCAAAACATCCTGTTTGCAACTAGGGCCCAAGTGCTGCCACTGATGGGGTGGGTGTCTGTGTGGCCCAATTTTTGGAAAAAAAGGGAGACTCCGCTTGGAGTAACCCTTGCTTACATTGTTTTTAAAAGAAGCCAAGATGAACAAGTCATGGATCAGCAAAGACTTTATCTACGTACCCCGGTGTCATCCTGGGGACGGATAAGAATGGCGTATTTTTGAATGTGCTTGATGCAAATCAAAACATCCTGTTTGCAACTAGGGCCCAAGTGCTGCCACTGATGGGGTGGGTGTCTGTGTGGCCCAATTTTTGGAAAAAAGGGAGACTCCGCTTGGAGTAACCCTTGCTTGCTGTGTTTTTAAAAGAAGCCAAGATGAACAGAGCTGGGATCAGGAAAGACTTTGCTACCTACCCCGGTGTCATCCTGGGGACGGATAAGAATGGCGTATTTTTGAATGTGCTTGATGCAAATCAAAACATCCTGTTTGCAACTAGGGCCCAAGTGCTGCCACTGATGGGGTGGGTGTCTGTGTGGCCCAATTTTTGGAAAAAAGGGAGACTCCGCTTGGAGTAACCCTTGCTTGCTGTGTTTTTAAAAGAAGCCAAGATGAACAGAGCTGGGATCAGGAAAGACTTTGCTACCTACCCCGGTGTCATCCTGGGGACGGATAAGAATGGCGTATTTTTGAATGTGCTTGATGCAAATCAAAACATCCTGTTTGCAACTAGGGCCCAAGTGCTGCCACTGATGGGGTGGGTGTCTGTGTGGCCCAATTTTTGGAAAAAAAGGGAGACTCCGCTTGGAGTAACCCTTGCTTACATTGTTTTTAAAAGAAGCCAAGATGAACAAGTCATGGATCAGCAAAGACTTTATCTACGTACCCCGGTGTCATCCTGGGGACGGATAAGAATGGCGTATTTTTGAATGTGCTTGATGCAAATCAAAACATCCTGTTTGCAACTAGGGCCCAAGTGCTGCCACTGATGGGGTGGGTGTCTGTGTGGCCCAATTTTTGGAAAAAAGGGAGACTCCGCTTGGAGTAACCCTTGCTTGCTGTGTTTTTAAAAGAAGCCAAGATGAACAGAGCTGGGATCAGGAAAGACTTTGCTACCTACCCCGGTGTCATCCTGGGGACGGATAAGAATGGCGTATTTTTGAATGTGCTTGATGCAAATCAAAACATCCTGTTTGCAACTAGGGCCCAAGTGCTGCCACTGATGGGGTGGGTGTCTGTGTGGCCCAATTTTTGGAAAAAAAGGGAGACTCCGCTTGGAGTAACCCTTGCTTACATTGTTTTTAAAAGAAGCAAAGCTGAACAAGTCATGGATCAGCAAAGACTTTATCTACGTACCCCGGTGTCATCCTGGGGACGGATAAGAATGGCGTATTTTTGAATGTGCTTGATGCAAATCAAAACATCCTGTTTGCAACTAGGGCCCAAGTGCTGCCACTGATGGGGTGGGTGTCTGTGTGGCCCAATTTTTGGAAAAAAGGGAGACTCCGCTTGGAGTAACCCTTGCTTGCTGTGTTTTTAAAAGAAGCCAAGATGAACAGAGCTGGGATCAGGAAAGACTTTGCTACCTACCCCGGTGTCATCCTGGGGACGGATAAGAATGGCGTATTTTTGAATGTGCTTGATGCAAATCTAGCTGTGAAGTGTACAACTGGGGCACAACTGCTGCCACTGAAGGGGTGGGTGTGTGTGGGCCCAATTTTTGGAAAAAAGGGAGACTCCGCTTGGAGTAACCCTTGCTTGCTGTGTTTTTAAAAGAAGCCAAGATGAACAGAGCTGGGATCAGGAAAGACTTTGCTACCTACCCCGGTGTCATCCTGGGGACGGATAAGAATGGCGTATTTTTGAATGTGCTTGATGCAAATCTAGCTGTGAAGTGTACAACTGGGGCACAACTGCTGCCACTGAAGGGGTGGGTGTGTGTGGGCCCAATTTTTGGAAAAAAGGGAGACTCCGCTTGGAGTAACCCTTGCTTGCTGTGTTTTTAAAAGAAGCCAAGATGAACAGAGCTGGGATCAGGAAAGACTTTGCTACCTACCCCGGTGTCATCCTGGGGACGGATAAGAATGGCGTATTTTTGAATGTGCTTGATGCAAATCTAGCTGTGAAGTGTACAACTGGGGCACAACTGCTGCCACTGAAGGGGTGGGTGTGTGTGGGCCCAATTTTTGGAAAAAAGGGAGACTCCGCTTGGAGTAACCCTTGCTTGCTGTGTTTTTAAAAGAAGCCAAGATGAACAGAGCTGGGATCAGGAAAGACTTTGCTACCTACCCCGGTGTCATCCTGGGGACGGATAAGAATGGCGTATTTTTGAATGTGCTTGATGCAAATCAAATCAAAACATCCTGTTTGCAACTAGGGCCCAAGTGCTGCCACTGATGGGGTGGGTGTCTGTGTGGCCCAATTTTTGGAAAAAAGGGAGACTCCGCTTGGAGTAACCCTTGCTTGCTGTGTTTTTAAAAGAAGCCAAGATGAACAGAGCTGGGATCAGGAAAGACTTTGCTACCTACCCCGGTGTCATCCTGGGGACGGATAAGAATGGCGTATTTTTGAATGTGCTTGATGCAAATGTAGCTGTGAAGTGTACAACTGGGGCACAAGTGCTGCCACTGAAGGGGTGGGTGTGTGTGTGGCCCAATTTTTGGAAAAAAGGGAGACTCCGCTTGGAGTCACCTTGCGGTGTTTTACATGATTTTAGAAGGGCGTGCCATGCCTATATCTGTGTGTCCTCCTCTTTTTCCTTGTCCAGCTGTTTTGTTTTCGCATGAGTATATGTCCTTGTCACTTTCCAATGTGTTTGAGTTGTTTGTCACCTTTAGGACACCTTTGAGGGTGTTTTCTAGGTGTTTTTCTGTGTTTGTGATTGCCTGCCATTGTTTCCTATGCAGTTCGAGTTCGGTTCGTCGAACGTTCGACGAACCGAACTCGAACGGGAGGTCCGTTCGGCGAACCAACCTCGAGCCGAACCGCGACCGGTTCGCTCATCTCTAGTGGTGGGCTCCCCATGATGTGGCGCTCTCCATCCTGATAATACCAGCCTCCAGCCGTGGGGCTTTATCTTGGCTGGTATCAAATATGGGGGGAACCGCATTTTTATTTATTATTATTATTTATTTATTTTACTGCACGATACAGACCCGCCCGCCGGCGGCTGTGATTAATTTCAGTGAGACAGCTTTCACTCATCGTGGGGGCGTGTCTGACTGCAACCAATCATGTGCGCCGGTGGTATGGGGAAAGCATGGAATAACTAATTGAATAATGAAGCGGCAGCCATTTTCAAAAGAGGAAATGCCGCTGGAGATTTGTGACAGCCATGCAGCGAGGCGCCCATGATTGGTGAGTAGGAAAGATAGAGGGATTGTGCTGGGGACGCAGGATGCATGCAGATATGCAAGGTGCGCACATACTTACTGTGAAAAGCTACGCTTTTGGTGATCGAACCGTTCTCGAACGTATCTCGAACTGCCGAACTTTTAGCAAATCGTTCGAGTTCGTCGAACGACTCGAACACCCCCCAAAATCACTCGAACATGAAATTGGCGAACCTGGAACCTCGAACATCGCTCATCTCTAATTCTGACATTAAACCATTTGCTTGCAACTTGGCCCGTAGAGCAGAATATAGCAACTGAACCAACGCAACAAATTTCCCACCAAAACCACATTTGACAGCACAGCCACAGATACCCCCATCTTATACTATCAAATGCCTTGGCTGTATCAAGCAACACTACCGCTTTAAAATGTCGGTCCTCTTAGGGTAATCGAATATTTAGTTATAGCCGTCTGACATTAATTGCCTTCAATTTGTTCATCCTCAATCACATTTGATTGGGATATATAATGTCTGTAATAACTCTAGAAAGGTGGCTTCCAGGGCTTTGGCTAATATTTCAACATGTATAGTAAATAAAAAGAATGGACAATATGATTCAGGGAGGCAAGGGTCTTTATCTTTTTCAGGAATGACCATAATGGTTGCTTCATTCATAGAATGGAGTGATCTACCTTCCTTTATTGCTGTATTGAAAACAATTAATAACTGGGGTAATAGGATGTCATTAAATAATTTAAAGGGAACCTGTCAGGTCCAATATGCACCCAGTACCACGAGCAGTTCTGGGTGCATATTGCTAATCCCTACCTAACTGTCCCTGTATACACTAGCATAGATAAAGAGATCTTTAGAAAAAGTATTTTTAAATAAAGATCTTTTATCGTATGATAATGAGCGAGGGGACTAGTTCTCTGGGCGTTGGTTCCCCTGGCTAGTCGCCCCCATTAGTGTGTTAGTATGTCCCTGTGGGCGTGCTAACATGCTAATGAATGTACAGCGTCAGAGGATGATCTCACTCACCTCTCCACTGCCATCGCGTCCGACACTCGATTTCGGCTCAGTGTGCATGACCCCGGAATTCCAGTCATGCACACTACTTCAGTTTGAAGCCATAATGCGTACACTCGGCTTCATAGTGCACATGACCAAAACTCCAGGGTCATGCGCACTGAGCTGAACCCGATAATCCATCCCTGAGGATTTAATATTAGCCAACAAGCTTAATGCAATTTCAAGTTCCTCCAGGCTAAGATGAGCATCCAATAATTCGGAACTCTGCACTGTTAATTTTAGTATGTTAAGTGGGTATGAAAAGGTTTGAAGGTCTTCCATAGAATGGAAATCTTCGACTGATATAGAGTTTAAAAAAATTCTTGGAAGGCTGATAGAGGAAGACAGTCTAAGATTATCTTTGGTCCTGGATGTAAGGGAGCAGTCTGCAGTAAATTGTGAAATGGAAGCAAAATGTTCCCAGAGTATAATGTTAAAGAATAGTGCCTGCAGTCAACGTGTTCCAGAGACACTGTGTGAGATCTAAAGTAAAGAACTGTTTAATGTGAAACTGGACACCTTGTCTAAATCACCGAATGAGGAGAAGTGGGGTTTAAGTGGTTGTAATTGCACTGTGGAGGTGGCCAGGGTACGGACTGATAATGCAGGGCTGTGCAGCAGCAGGAGTTCTCCCTTGCCTGCGACTACTACTGCCCTGTGCCACCCCAACAACATTCGTATGACAGTCACAGCACTCACTTCCTGTTAGGAAGCCAGTGAAGATTGGTTGTTGGTTGTTGGTTGTAGGGCTCGCCTGTGACTACAATGTCACCTGAGCTCCGTGGCAACTTGAGTTCCAACATCACTGGAACCACACCGGTACCACAGGTAAGTATAGGCTTTGTTATTTTTATGTGGACAAACATGGGGAAAGAGAAATGTTTGTCCAAGTGGTGGACAACCCGCTGAAGACATTAAGAAATTAGAACTAAAAAAACGAAAATAAAGAATAATGTTTAGTAAAAATAAACGTAAACTAGGGCAGATTGGTGTGGTGAATTAACAGTTAAATTTATGCAATATTTCAATACTGAAGCATTTTCCCTTTTAAATAATGTAAATACGCCCACCATACATCAAGAATAATTCATTATGACAGCCTACACTGTAATGAACTCAAGCGACTGCTGACATAAAGCCTCCGCTCTTATACTACTCACAAAGCAGAGAGTACTTTAGGAGATCAGATATGAAGAATCTTTGTAATGCCGGCTCCAAATGCTGAAGTACACTCCTACCCAACAAGCTTAAAGCATATGCTTCTGTCTTTTAATTATCAAGGTCCTCAAAAATGATCATGAAGCATCTGTGATCATGGTATAACCAACATGAAAACACAAACAGACATCTTATGGACCAGGCTTTGATGTCTAATGAATTATTCGAAGGGTCGTCGTAACTAACAATAAAATGGAAAAATATACGATAGGAGAACAAAGTGCACAAGGAGCAATTTGTATTATGATAAATTATACAGTATAAGGTCAGAGCTTAGAAGATAGTCTCATGAAATAAATGTTGACATAAAATGTCTTTGCAATCCCTAATTAGTACAGTTTAAGGTTTTGAGTCATCATATCATTTCAGCAAGCAACCAAAAAAATAAAAACTTTCACACTTTTGATGCGCACTGAATATAAATATTTTACTTACTTTGCACGGGTCTATTTATATCTGTGACTATCTTACCCTCTTCAAGACACATGATGTACTGAGTACTGAGTAGGTCATGGATCGTGTCAGGTTAATCCCTGCCGGTGGCCGCGAGCAGCCAGCAGCGATCTTTGCACATGTCAGTGTGACACCCCACGGAGCAGAAGATAGGAGCTTAACTCCGTACCTTGTATATCCGTCGCCGGGCCAGTGGTTTGTAGAAGTCGTGGCCTGACCCTGTTTTGTGGCCCCGTGGTGCACAGTAAAGAAAAGGCTAGCAAGGACTGTCCTGGAGAGGTAGTCACCGGTTACGGTGGTGACTGAGGTCCCGGCCTCCTCTGCTGTGGACCCTTCCTGCGACCTTTCCTACTCCAGGAGTGGAACGGCTGATATCGACTACGCCACCTGTGGTGTGCGGCCTGGGATAAGGCCGACACGGCAGAGTACCTCGCCGGGGAAGATGTTGGGGTGTGTCGCGGGCGGCAGGGCGTGCGCTCGCTAACGTTCGGGTCCGGCGCTGTGGCTGCTGCTCGGTGGCTCGAGCGGTGGGCCGGATCTGGGGACTCGAGCGGCGCTCCTTGCCCGTGAGTGAAGAGTGGGTGGTTTGCTTGGGGATTTAGTCCGTGACGCCACCCACGGGTTGTGGTGAAGATGAGCACCACCGCTGCTGGTGACCGGGATCCCGGGAGCGATGGTAGGGAGCAGCTGGAATGTTGTTTTCCCCCTCCGTGGGTAGGGGTTGGTGGTCCCGGGGCCCGGTGGTGTGACGGGGAGGCAGGGTCGGTGAGGTGCAGGGTTGCCGGGACAGCGCGGCGCGGTGCCGGATGGCACGGGTTTACTCACTCAACAAAAGATGCACAAAGTCTCCGGTAAATCAAACGGCTAGATGGACGGGTCCTGCAGCCGGCTGCAGTGTCTCTCCCCGGACAAGTGATGATGGCTGTCTCTCCCTGCACCTTTGTGTACTGTGCTGACTCCAATGACTTCCCAATGGTAGTCCACTCCCTGGTGTATAGATACCGGAGGAGCCCATTTTGCCCACAGGCGCTGGCCCTTGGATTTCTAGCCGGTGGCGGTGGCTGTATATCCTCACGGTGTGAGCGGTGTCCTTCAATCGGGACTTGGTTGTTAGGGAACCCCGGGGGTTCCTGTCACATTCGGATTTGACTATTGACGGCGGCTCCAAGCATGGTTGGGGTCCGATGGCCCTGCCTGTGTGCTTAGCTTCAGTCCGTTCCCCGGTCCGGTACCGGTGGGCCACCGCCCAGCCCTGGTCCTTACGGCTCTGCGGAGTTCCACAAACTCCTGCAGACGGCCACCACCGTCTGCCAACCTTGCTCTCAGTGCCTGGGCTCCAACCCAGACATTCGCAGTACGTGACCTCTCACTTTCACCTCCTGAACTGATCTACTCCAAACTCTAACTGACTGCTTTTCCCGCCTCCAGGCCTGTGAACTCCTCGGTGGGTGGGGCTAACCGCCTGGCTCCACCCCACCTGGTGTGGACATCAGACCCTGGAGGGAGGCAACAAGGGTTTTTGTCTGACTAATGTAACTGTCTGGGGGGTGGGTGTGTGTGTGTGTCTTGTCTGTGGCTACCTGGCTAGTCCAGGGCGCCACAGGTGCAGCCGGGATGATATCGCTCCCCACAGATGGAGCGGTCCCTGGGAGGGAGAACAGGGAACTGGAAATCATTGGATTGCAAGGCGACGACAAACAAAGCCAAAGTCACTGGGTTGCGGGTTTCAGATTTTGTTTACTCACATTTCTTTCTTTACTGCAATTGCTTCAGTCATTCCCAGGCAGGACAGAGGTCAATGTCTGGTAGAGCAGTCTTGGGGCTTTCTCCTTGTGCGCTTGTGTGGTGGTCCCCTCCTTGTCTCTAGAGTTTTTCGGACCCACTACTCTGCCACTCAAAGCTGCACTAATTCCAAGGGGGCAACGACATCTTCCCCCTCTGTAATCCTCTTCTCCTTCATGCCACATGGCTACCAGTCCCAGGCTCTCAACTCTTTCCCGGCTAGCCACCTCTCCCATTCCAAGTCTCTGCCGGCTAATGGACCTGGAGCCTCCTAACTGGCGCTATCCGCTCTCTCAGCTTAGGGGTCCTAAGCCATCAACTCGCACTGTCCCAGGTAAGGAAAGGGTGTATGAACCGGTCTGGACTTGGTAGTTCCTCTGCTCTGCTTCCCTGAGAGGGATGCTCCCAGGGAGCTGCCCACTGCGTGTCCACTCACAGTGTTTTACCAAGACATTCTGAAGTAAAGTGAAACCAAACTGTCTTTTTTGTAACTACCTCCTGCATGTGCCCCCACCTAAGGAATGTTCCCTCTGCCTGTGTGTGAGGCTGTGTGCTGCAGAAACAGACTTAACCTATTCCTGCCAGGGTGGACGCACATTATAAAATACATAAAAATACATACAATACAATACCCTGTAGCACCCAGTCTCAGGGGCGCTACATTCCTCTAGAGTGAAACGCAATACTCCTGGGTTGCAAGAGAAAATTACTCCGCAATTGTTTTTTTTTTCATAGTTCAACAAATAACACGTCCCTTTTACTGAGACCCAATAAAGGAAAGGAAGAAACAGGAGGAAAAAGAAGAAGGAGAAGAAAAGAAAGGGAAAAGAAACCGGCATAAATCAAGTCATTTAAAAAAAAAGTCATTAAACATTCTGGAACAGGCCTCCATGTGACACTCCAGGGCCCTCCAGGTATCCAGGTTTGGGGAACTAGAATGACAGTCCTATCCCGGTGTGGGCTGTTGTGCCAGGCTCACCCTCAGGCCACCACTCGCCAAGGCTCGCAGCCGGGCAGTCCAAGTCATCTCCCCATCTTCTCCTGGTCCTAGGGAGGCAGGGTTCCTGGCTCCTAGAGTGAATGTCCAACAGTGGGGTGGGCACTGGTCTTTCGTGCCCCACTGCA
Source organism: Anomaloglossus baeobatrachus (assembly GCF_048569485.1). Classification (NCBI taxonomy): domain Eukaryota; kingdom Metazoa; phylum Chordata; class Amphibia; order Anura; family Aromobatidae; genus Anomaloglossus; species Anomaloglossus baeobatrachus. The sequence continues at coordinate 279,659,622 of NC_134357.1, read as the reverse complement.
ATCCCACGCATGAAAGGTGGGCAAGTCAAATCTCTGTTGGTACGCACGACGCCCATACCATTCTCAATAGATGCCATTTTACGGTCCCAGTCCGGTAGTCACGGTGCCCATGGCTGAGGGTACAAAATAAACATACGACAGTCCAGGAAAGGCACATGTGACGCCCTGGACACCCAAGGGTCACAGGTCACTACACTCACCACATACACCCCCACCCCAGTAAGGTATCACCAGTCAACCAAAAGACCTGATTGCCTCCCTCACAGTCAGACAGGCACACCAGGTGGGCGGAGTCAGGCAGAAAGACATGCCCACCGAGGAGTCTGCTGGCTTGAGGCAGGAAAACACAAACAGTAGAGGAGTAGAGTTTAAAGTTTGAGGAGAGAGGAGCTCAGTTCTGTGTGGGGCCTGGGTTGGAGCCTAGGACCCCAGATCAGTCAGGCAGGCAGACGGTAGTGGCCGCCTGCAGGAGACCGGGAATACGACCAGCGGAACCATAAGGGACCGGGACAGGGAAGTGGCCCGCCGGAACTGAACCAGGGAGCTAACTGGATACCGGAGCACCGAGCAGGGTACTCATACCCCGACTAGGCTATAAGCCACCACCATAGTCAAATAAACCTCAGGGGTTCATTCCCACCTAAGTCCTGATAGAAGGCAACAGCCCAACCCGTCCGGATAGTAGCCACCGCCAAAAGCCAGAGAACCAAGGGCCAGCGTCTGCAGGCAACCGGGCTCCTACGACACATACACGCCAGGAAGCGGGCTACCAGTTCCCAGGCACGGTAGCCAAAATCACATAAAGGTGCAGGAGAAAGGCGGACATTACCAACCTATCTGGAGAAACTGCAGCCGGCTGCGGGCTCCGTTCGTCACCCCATTTGGTTTACCAGTGACTCTGTGTGGTTTAATCGTGAGTACACCAGTGCCATCAGGCACCGCACCGCGCTGCACCATAACCCTGCCCCTGCACCCCGGCCTTCACCACCGGGCCCCGGGACCAACATTCCCTACCCACGGAGGAGTCAACACCTAGCTGCGCCCCTACACCACTCCTGGGATTCCCCGTACCTTTACCGCAGCGGTGGTGTCCACCATCACCACAACTCATGGGTGGCGTCATGAACTTTCCCAAAAACAACCACCACCCCACAATCCCTGCGTGCACTGCCACTACTCCCTTCCAGAGCGACGTAACCCCCAGGTCCGCCAGGAAACTGCAGCCGGCTGCGGGCTCCGTTCGTCACCCCATTTGGTTTACCAGTGACTCTGTGTTGTTTAATCGTGAGTACACCAGTGCCATCAGGCACCGCACCGCGCTGCACCGTAACCCTGCCCCTGCACCCCAGCATTCACCACCGGGCCCCGTGATCAACATCCCCTATCCACGGAGGGGTCAACACCTAGCTGCGCCCCTACACCACTCCCGGGATTCCGCGTACCTTTACCGCAGAGGTGGTGTCCACCATCACCACAACCCATGGGTGGCGTCATGAACTTTCCCAAAAACAACCTACCCCACCCACAATCCCTGCGTGCACCGCCACTATTCCCTTCCAGAGCGACATGATCCCCGGGTTCGGAGGCGCTCGAGCCACCAACACACGCGAGCCTGGACCCGAGCGGCTCGGCATTCGCAGCCGAAGCCGCGAGGTGGTACACATCGACTCTTCTGGCATCTCGAACAGGATATAACCAGTCTTCTTACCAGTAGAAGTGCGCCTTGTGGTTCCCGTCAGCGGCGTCTCGCTGAAAAATCTGAAGATCCGCCATCTTCGGCGCGAAAGTTTCCCACTCGAGTCGTTTTCCCCGAGCAGTGAAGGCGCGAAAGTGAAGCCCTGCCCCAAAGAGAGAAGTGCTTTAGAAAAACCAAGGGTGGGCGGGCGAAGAGCTTGCCTCATGTTATCTTGGAGATAAGAAGCAGGGACGCCAGGACTCTGTACCCGTCTTGTTCCTAGACCCCGAAGGTGCAGCGCCATGTCTACCCCGTCCGAGCAGCCCGAAGCCCTGGAACCCGCGCCCGGAACAACGGCGCCGCCTGATGGAACAATGGACGGCCGAAGTGGAGGAGCTGGTTACGGTCGCGCGGTTGTACGAAGTGGAGGCCATTCATGTGGAGCGAGTAGGTGACCCACGCCCCTATGTCCCTGAGGGACCAGCCGCTGCGGCTGAGGGACCCGGTCTGCCCCCAACCACTATACAGCCTCCTCCGGTGCACGCGCCGGCCGCCGCTGCTTCCCCACCCGGTCCGCTGACGTCTTCACCAGCAGCGGAGGCCGCGGTCCTGGCCCGAGAGGATTGGCTCGGAAGAGAGCATGGCAGCGCCAGTGGAAGACAAGACAGCGGCCGACCCGGAGTTGCCGGTGGCGACCTCCCGTGCGATAGCTGACGGAGATCCACCTGCCGCCGAGGAGGTGTTGGCCCAGCTATAATGAAGATGAAACTCGCTTGAAGTGAGGCGCGCAAGTCCTGAATGCCCGTGCGGGCCGAGAGTGTGAGGAGGGCGTATATGGGCACCCAGCTGCACGTCCGCGCCTCCCCGCCACCCTCTCACTATGAAAATTAAGACAACAGACCCCTGTTCAGAAAGGAAAGTCCCCGTTGGGACCAACAGTTTATTTTATGGTAGCCCGTTGGCTGATGAAGTGCCTGTCCCTGTTGGGACTGATGTTGTCTCCTTTTCCCTAAAGACAAGGCTGAGAATTCGCAAGCCACCCAATAACTATTGGGCTTGTAAATATTGCCCAACTTCCCTTCCCGCAACTGCCAGTCTCCGGAGAGGCTGGTTGGAGGAGAGACCTGCAGTAGAGCAGGCTGGGGTCCAGTCACCATCAGAACTGGTGAACATCCTCCGGGTCAGGGGTCCCCTTGAATGTGGGGCCTCTGAATGACTGCCGGGTGCGAAGCACCGTACCCGTTCCCGCTTGGGTAGCCTGGCCAGGTTCCTGTTTCCGGACTGGGGAAAAGGGGTGCTGCCCGTTTTTTAGGGGCAGCATCAAGGTTCAGGTTGCTTTGGTGGGAAAGCGGAAGGACATGGACCCGTTCCCGTAGGTTTAGTAAAAATGTTCCCGTTTGTAACGGTTCAAGTGATGTGCCTCCCGTAAGGGAAGAAATGAAAAAAAAATGCCTTTGACTGTTTTTCACCTGTTTATATCTTTTCAGAAAAATAAAATCGGTGATGGATGGGCAGTCGGCGGACGGTCTGCATTAAGCCAAGGGGGAATGCGACGCCCTGGACACCCAGGGGTCACAGGTCACTATACTCACCCCATACAACCCCATCCCAGTAAGGTATCACCAGTCAACCAAAAGACCTGATTGCCTCCCTCAGAGTCAGACAGGCACACCAGATGAGCCGAGTCAGGCGGAAAGACACGCCCACCGATGAGTCTGCTGGCCTGAGGCAGGAAAACACAAACAGTAGAGGAGTAGAGTTTAAAGTTTGAGGAGAGAGGAGCTCAGTTCTGTGTGGGGCCTGGGTTGGAGCCTAGGACCCCTAATCAGTCAGGCAGGCAGACGGTAGTGGCCGCCTGCAGGAGACCAGGAATACGACCAGAGGAACCGTAAGGGACCGGGACAGGGTAGTGGCCTGCCGGAACTGAACCGGGGAGCTAACTGGATACCGGAGCACCAAGCAGGGTACTCAGACCCCGACTAGGCTATAAGTCACCACTATAGTCAAATTAGCTGATTGCGGTCTGGTCCTCAAGGGTTCATTCCCACCTAAGTCCTGATAGAAGGCAACAGCCCAACCCGTCCGGATAGTAGCCACCGCCAGAAGCCAGAGAACCAAGGGCCAGCGTCTGCAGGCAACCGGGCTCCTACGACACATACACGCTGGGGAGCGGGCTACCAGTGCCCAGGCACGGTAGCCAAAATCACATAAAGGTGCAGGAGAAAGGCGGACATTACCAACCTATCTGGAGAAACTGCAGCCGGCTGCGGGCCCCGTTCGTCACCCCATTTGGTTTACCAGTAACTCTGTGTGGTTTAATCATGAGTACACCAGTGCCATCAGGCACCGCACCGTAACCCTGCCCCTGCACCCCAGCCTTCACCACCGGGCCCCGTGATCAACATCCCCTACCCACGGAGGGGTCAACACCTAGCTGCGCCCCTACACCACTCCCGGGATTCCGCGTACCTTTACCGCAGAGGTGGTGTCCACCATCACCACAACCCGTGGGTGCCGTAATGAACTTTCCCAAAAACAACCTACCCCACCCACAATCCCTGCGTGCACCGCCACTATTCCCTTCCAGAGCGACATGATCCCCGGGTTCGGAGGTGCTCGAGCCACCAACACACGCGAGCCTGGACCCGAGCGGCTCGGCAGTCGCAGCCGAGGCCGCGGGGTGGTACACATCGACTCTTCTGGCATCACGAACAGGATAGAACCAGTCTTCTTACCAGTAGAAGTGTGCCTTGTGGTTCCCGTCAGCGGCGTCCCGCTGAAAAATCTGAAGATCCGCCATCTTTGGCGCGAAAGTTTCCCGCTCGAGTCGTTTTCCCCGAGCAGTGAAGGCGCGAAAGTGAAGTCCTGCCCCAAAGAGAGAAGTGCTTTAGAAAAATCAAGGGGGGCGGGCGAAGAGCTTGCCTCATGTTATCTTGGGGATAAGAAGCAGGGACGCCAGGACTCTGTACCCATCTTGTTCCTAGACCCCGAAGGTGCAGCGTCATGTCTACCCCGTCCGAGCAGCCCGAAGCCCTGGAACCCGCGCCCAGAACAACGGCGTGGTTGGAGGTCCAGACGATGCGGCTGTGTCGCCGCAGCCAAACTGAAATGCGCCGCCTGATGGAACAATGGACGGCCGAAGTGGAGGAGCTGGTTACGGTCGCGCGGTTGTACGAAGTGGAGGCCATTCATGGGGAGTGAGTAGGTGACCCACGCCCCTATGTCCCTGAGGGACCAGCCGCTGCGGCTGAGGGACCCGGTCTGCCCCCAACCACTATACAGCCTCCTCCGGTGCACACGCTGGCCGCCGCTGCTTCCCCGCCTGGTCCGCTGACGTCTTCACCAGCAGCGGAGGCCGCGGTCCTGGCCCGAGAGGATTGGCTCGGAAGAGAGCATGGCAGCGCCAGTGGAAGACAAGACAGCGGCCGACCCGGAGTTGCCGGTGGCGACCTCCCATGCGATAGCTGACGGAGATCCACCTGCCGCCGAGGAGGTGTTGGCCCGGCTATAATGAAGATGAAACTCGCTTGCAGTGAGGCGCGCGAGTCCTGAATGCCCGTGCGGGCCGAGAGTGTGAGGAGGGCGTATATGGGCGCCCAGCTGCACGTCCGCGCCTCCCCGCCACCCTCTCACTATGAAAATTAAGACAACGGACCTCCGTTGCAGAAAGGAAAGTCCCCGTTGGGACCAACAGTTTATTTTATGGTAGCCCGTTGGCTGCTGAAGTGCCTGTCCCTGTTGGGACTGATGTTGTCTCCTTTTCCCTAAAGACAAGGCTGAGAATTCGCAAGCCACCCAATAACTATTGGGCTTGTAAATATTGCCCAACTTCCCTTCCCGCAACTCCCAGTCTCCGGAGAGGCTGGTTGGAGGAGAGACCTGCAGCAGAGCAGGCTGGGGTCCAGTCACCATCAGAACTGGTGAACATCCTCCGGGTCAGGGGTCCCCTTGAATGTGGGGCCTCTGAATGACTGCCGGGTGCGAAGCACCGTACCCGTTCCCGCTTGGGTAGCCTGGCCAGGTTCCTGTTTCCGGACTGGGGAAAAGGGGTGCTGCCCGTTTTTTAGGGGCAGCATCAAGGTTCAGGTTGCTTTGGTGGGAAAATGGAAGGACATGGACCCGTTCCCGTAGGTTTAGTAAAAATGTTCCAGTTTGTAACGGTTCAAGTGATGTGCCTCCCGTAAGGGAAGAAATGAAAAAAAAAAAATGCCTTTGACTGTTTTTCACCTGTTTATATCTTTTCAGAAAAATAAAATCGGTGATGGATGGGCAGTCGGCGGACGGTCTGCATTAAGCCAAGGGGGAATGCGACGCCCTGGACACCCAGGGGTCACAGGTCACTATACTCACCCCATACAACCCCATCCCAGTAAGGTATCACCAGTCAACCAAAAGACCTGATTGCCTCCCTCAGAGTCAGACAGGCACACCAGATGGGCCGAGTCAGGCGGAAAGACACGCCCACCGATGAGTCTGCTGGCCTGAGGCAGGAAAACACAAACAGTAGAGGAGTAGAGTTTAAAGTTTGAGGAGAGAGGAGCTCAGTTCTGTGTGGGGCCTGGGTTGGAGCCTAGGACCCCTGATCAGTCAGGCAGGCAGACGGTAGTGGCCGCCTGCAGGAGACCAGGAATATGACCAGAGGAACCGTAAGGGACCGGGACAGGGTAGTGGCCCTCCGGAACTGAACCGGGGAGCTAACTGGATACCGGAGCACCAAGCAGGGTACTCAGACCCCGACTAGGCTATAAGTTACCACCATAGTCAAATTAGCTGATTGCGGTCTGGTCCTCAGGGGTTCATTCCCACCTAAGTCCTGATAGAAGGCAACAGCTCAACCCGTCCGGATAGTAGCCACCGCCAGAAGCCAGAGATCCAAGGGCCAGCGTCTGCGGGCAACCGGGCTCCTACGACACATACACGCAAGGGAGCTGGCTACCAGTGCCCAGGCACGGTAGCCAAAATCACATAAAGGTACAGGAGAAAGGCGTACATTACCAACCTATCTGGAGAAACTGCAGCCGGCTGCGGGCCCCGTTCATGACCCCATTTGGTTTACCAGTGACTCTGTGTGGTTTAATCGTGAGTACACCAGTGCCATCAGGCACCGCACCGTGCTGCACCATAACCCTGCCCCTGCACCCCGGCCTTCACCACCGGGCCTCGGGACCAACATTCCCTACCCACGGAGGAGTCAACACCTAGCTGCGCCCCTACACCACTCCTGGGATTCCCCGTGCCTTTACCGCAGCGGTGGTGTCCACCATCACCACAACCCATGGGTGGCGTCATGAACTTTCCCAAAAACAACCACCACCCCACAATCCCTGCGTGCACCGCCACTACTCCCTTCCAGAGCGACATAACCCCCAGGTCCGGAGGCGCTCGAGCCACCGACACATGCGAGCCCGGACCCGAGCGGCTCGGCAGTCGAGGCCGCGGGGCGGTACACACACAGTACCCATTAGATTGAGCATGCAATCTTGCTGACTGCGCCAGTTGTGACACCCCACGGATCTCAAGATAGGAGCTTTAGTCCGTACCTTGTATACCCATCGCCGAGACAGTGGTTTGTAGAAGTCATGGCCTGACCCAGTTCCATGACCCCGTGGTGCACAGTAAAGGGGAGGCTAGCAAGGACTTTCCTGCAGAGGTAGTCACCGGTTACGTTGGTGACTGGGGTCCCGGCCTCCTCCGCTGCAGACCTTCCTCCTCCAGGAGTGGAACGGATGATGTTGACTACATCACTGACATGCTGAACTCTAAGATGTACACTAGTAGTACAGCGCGGTAATGTGGGACAGAGAGGATTCCTGAAACTACCTGAGAAGGTAGTTAGCTGTTAAACCACGAGGGGAGGCTTTGAATGGAGAAAATGTATGAGCAGAGAATTCACTAGCAGAGGTATTACTAGTCAAGCCCACCAGATGGCAGTAGAATCGTCAGAAAGCCGTATCACAACATGAGGTCTTGTAAATACACTGGGGCAAAGTCTAAACATAGTCAGAGGGAAACAAACAGTCAGTAGCTGTTACGGGGGGCTGTCTGATAATCTAAAGGAGTATCAGACAGTCAGGGTCCACCGTGCAAAGACTCTGCTGCAGACTATGGCAGAGTGCAATACCTCTGTTAACTCACAGAAGGATATAATAAGTAAGTAAAGCAATTCCTCCCTTACTTGGAGGGTGTGTGGAATGATCTCTGTTAATAATCACAGAGACAAAGACAATGTGTGCGAAATGGCACCTACCTAGGTCCGCTCTTCTAGTTGTGCAAAAGAGACGAACAGCAGCGTAAGCCGCACAAAGCTCCTACCTGCGTTCGCTCCACTAGTGTGCGAGGACACGAACCACTAGATATGGCACCTGCCTAGGTCCGCTCTTCTAGTGGTGCAAAAGAGACGAACAGCAGCGTAAGCCGCACAAAGCTCCTACCTCTGTTCGCTCCCCTAGTGTGCGAGGATACGAACAACTGCCAGACACAGTATAAGGAGCGTTACCCTAGCGGCAACGTCCACCTAGAAGTCGAACCACAAGGCCCAGCAAGACCATGTGCCTCAGGCACCTGCCTATGTCTGCTCCCCTAAGAGGTAAGGATACGGACAGCAGCCGAAGCTGTAAGGTATAAGAACGCTACCCTGCCGGTAGCGCTCACCTAGCATAGACAGAGGAATGCCTAGAGGAACGCGCACAGAGCGTCTATTCTTATGCATGAACCAAGAGGACTGAGCGCCATGCGGCGTGTGTCAGGGTCTTATATAGACTCTGTGCCTCATCCAAGATGGAGGACACCAGGCCAATCCGCTGCCAGAACGACAGGAGTGACGTCATGCTGGCCTATCACCGAGCAAGGCATCACAAGCACATGACCAGCGACCAATCGGCATAGAAGGTGTCAGAGACATGTGACCTCGTGTCAGTGATGATGTCACCCGCACATGTGCAATGGCTCCAAGATAGGACTTAGTCTCCGGCGCTCGCACATGTGCAGTAGCAAGAAATCTGGACTTAGTCTCCAGCGCTCGCACGTGTGCAGTAGCAAGAAATCTGGACTTAGTCTCCAGTGCTCGCAGCAACCGTAACAGTACTTCCCCCTCAAAGGCCCCCCTCCCGGCGACGCAGGTAATCGGCAACTAAGTCGGGAGCATGGACAGCCTCCTCAGGCTCCCAAGAGCGATGTTCCGGGCCGTAACCCTCCCAATCTATCAAGAAGAACCTGCGCCCTCTAACCATCTTAGAACCAACTATGGCTCGTACCTCATAGCTAGAGCGAGAGGAATCAGAGGCAGGAGAGTGCACTTCACGAGCGTGAGGTAAAATAGCCGGCTTTAGCAGTGAGACATGGAATTTGTCATGAATCCTAAGATGGACGGGTAACTTCAATTGGTAGACTACAGGATTTACCTGTCGAAGAACCTCATAAGGACCCAGGAAGCGAGGAGCAAATTTGACAGAGCTCACTCTAAGTCTCACGTGTTTTGCAGAGAGCCACACAAAGTCCCCTGGAGAAAAGACAGGAGCAGGGCGACGAAACCGATCGGACACCGTCTTCATACGGTCCTTAGCTGCTTGGATCGACTCTTGAGTCCGATCCCAAACCTCTCTGGCATTAGTTGCCCAGTCGGCTACAAGAGGAGGAGGTGCAGCAGCGGGAAACGGTACCGGTACCCTAGGGTGTTGCCCATTATTGAGTACGAACGGTGTCTGCCCAGTGGCCTCAGCCAGCGAATTGTTAAGGGCAAATTCTGCCCAGGGTAGGAGGGAGGACCAGTTATCGTGGTTCTCAGCAACAAAGTGTCGAAGGTATATAATCATAGATTGATTGGTACGCTCAACCAAACCATTGGTCTCCGGATGGTATGCCGAAGAGAGATTCAACTCAATTTGCAGAAGGCTACAAAGATCTCGCCAGAAACGGGAAGTAAATTGCGGGCCTCTATCACAAATGATACGATCTGGCATCCCGTGAAGCCTAAAGACATGCTTGAGGAATAGTTTGGCTAGTACCCTGGAAGATGGGATTCTCGATAACGGTACGAGATGAACCATCCGGGAGAAATGGTCCGTAATGACCCACACAAATCTATGTCCCTGTGAACATGGAAGATCACCCACAAAGTCCATGCCTACCACCTCCCATGGTCTATCTGGCACTGGTAAAGGATGCAAGAGTCCAGCCGGTCTCTGCCGTAATGGACGGTTGCGAGCACATGAGTAGCAGGAACCGACATATCTCTTGACGTGGCTGGCTAAGTGTGGCCACCAATACCACCTCTCCAGTAACTCTCGTGTCCGCCTAATACCAAAATGCCCACCCACCTTTGAGGTGTGGGCCCATGACAGTATATCATTCTGTCGATCACGCGGAACAAAGGTCTTGCCCGGTGGAATTTGGTCTAACGTCACAGGGGAGAGCGTATGAAAAACCCTGGAGGGAAGGATAAGACGAAGTTCATCAATCTCCTCCTGGGTAGAAAGCATAGAGCGAGACAGGGCATCTGCCTTGTTATTCTTACTCCCAGACAGATAGTTGATGGAGAAGTGAAAGCGGGAGAAAAACAAGGACCAGCGGGCTTGGCGAGGATTCAGACGCTGAGCGGTTTGTAAGTACGTCAGATTCTTATGGTCTGTATAGACCTGGAAAGGATGTTTCGCTCCTTCCAGCAAGTGACGCCACTCCTCCAAGGCTAATCTCAAGGCGAGCAGTTCCCTATCCCCAATGGTATAGTTTCTCTCTGCCGGTGAAAAGGTTTTCGCAAAGAAGAAACACGGCCTTTTTCTACCTGCACCGTTCTTTTGATACAAGACCGCACCAGCACCCACTGAAGAGGCATCAACCTCTAAGAGGAAGGGCTTACTCTCATCGGGTCTTTGAAGAACGGGAGCAGTTGAAAAGTGTCTTTTTACTGCCTCAAAAGCCTGAGATGTCTCAGTAGACCAGGCTTTGGGATTAGCACCTTTCTTAGTCAAGGCCACCAAAGTAGAAAAATGGGGTATGAACTGCCTGTAATAATTTATGAATCCTAAGAAGCGTTGCACCGCCTTCAAGGAATGAGGTTCGGACCATTGCAGAACAGCAGAGAGCTTCGCAGGATCCATAGCCAGGCCCTCTTAGGAGATAATGTAACCCAAAAAAGGCAATGAGGACTGCTCGAATACACATTTCTCGAGTTTAGCAAACAATGGGTGCTCCCTTAAACGGGAAAGGACACGAACGACATCCTGACGATGAGTCTCCAGATCAGGAGAAAAAATCAGGATGTCGTCCAGATACACCACTACTGAGGATAACAGTAAATCCCTGAACACATCGTTTACGAAGTCCTGAAATACTGCGGGTGCATTACATAACCCAAAAGGCATGACGAGGTATTCATAGTGACCGTCTCGGGTGTTAAAAGCGGTCTTTTATTCGTCACCCTTTCAAATTCGTACCAAGTTATACGCACCCCGCAGATCCAACTTCGTAAAAACTTGAGCTCCTCTCAGTCTGTCAAAGAGCTCTGAAATTAAAGGTAATGGGTATTTGTTCTTTATTGTGATTGCGTTGAGACCCCTGTAATCTATGCAGGGACGCAAATCACCCTCTTTCTTCCGAACAAAGAAAAACCCAGCTCCCGCGGGAGAGACAGACTTACGAATGAACCCCTTCTCTAAACTCTCTCTTATATAGGTCGACATGGCCTCCGACTCAGGTATCGACAGGGGGTAAACCCTGCCTTTAGGTGGAACCGAACCTGGGATAAGGTCTATGGCACAGTCATACGGCCTATGGGGTGGAAGAACCTCAGCACCCTGTTTGGAGAACACATCAGCGAAATCCAGATAGGGTGTAGGTATGGGAGAGAGATCAGTTGATGCAACCGCAATGACCTTAGGTGGTAAGGGAAGACATCGTGACTGACATTTCGAACCCCAACTAATAATGCTGTCAGACTCCCAGTCAATGTGAGGAGCATGAGTCCGAAGCCATGGGAGACCCAGAAGGACGTCGTCTATACCCTCAGGCAAAACAAGAAAAGAAATCTCCTCTATGTGACCCTGAGACAGGGAAAGGCGCAAGGGAAGTGTCCTCAATGTAATGGAGTCAGACAACATAGTTCCATTAACAACACGGACAGGAATAGGCGCCTCTAACATGATAGAGGGAATATTGTGTCCCTTTACAAATCCTGAGGACACAAAAGTCCCGTCAGCTCCGGAATCCACAAAAGCCATAATAGGCCAAGTATTCTCAGATAACGAGAGCTGACCTGGGATACAACACTTAGAGGGTGCAGAAGACGTCTCTAGTAACCCCCCTCTAATGGTTACTAGGCCAGGGAGTTTCCCTGACGACTAGGACACTTGTTGGCATAGTGCCCAGCCTGACGACATACGTAACATATAGGAGGACCAGACTTGCGTAGTCTGGAAGACGTATGACCTAACTCCATAGGAGTGGGAGATGTTTCAGATGCTGAGGAAGATGGTAGTGGACCCTCAACAACTGGAATAGCCCGATGCTTAGGGCGTGAGGAAGAGACCTCGAGTCTACGTTCCTTATGGCGTACATCGATCCTCGTTGCTACTGTGATCAAGTCCTCCAGAGATGCAGGGACCTCACGAGTAGCAAGAGCATCCTTGACATAGCCTGCCAACCCTCTCCAGAAGATAGGAATCAACACCTTCTCTGGCCAATCTAGTTCTGCCACCAGAGTTCTAATAGCAATGGCATAAGAACTAGTGGATAACGAACCCTGAGATAGATCTAACAGTCTCAGGGCCGCATCATGGGTAACCTGCAGACCCATGAATACCGCCTTAAGAGCATCAAGAAAGTCTTGATGTCTCAGAGTAACCACATCAGAGCGCTCCCATAGGGGAGTCGCCCATTCTAAGGCTTTGTCCTGAAGTAAGGAGATGATAAAGCCTACTCTGGACCTCTCCGTAGAGAAGCGAGAAGAGTTGACCTCTAGGTGTATCTGACACTGACTAATGAAACCACGACATGATCTGGCATCGCCAGAATATCTGTTTGGCAGAGCAAGTCGAGGATCATGTGCAGATGTCACCATGGTCTGAGGTTTATCCTCTATACTCTTGAGCCGTGACTCAAGTACTTGTATGTAACGGTGTAACTGCTGATATTCTGCCATAACTGCCAGACCCTTGGCTCAGTCCTAATGTTACGGGGGGCTGTCTGATAACCTAAAGGAGTATCAGACAGTCAGGGTCCACCGTGCAAAGACTCTGCTGCAGACTATGGCAGAGTGCAATACCTCTGTTAACTCACAGAAGGATATAATAAGTAAGTAAAGCAATTCCTCCCTTACTTGGAGGGTGTGTGGAATGATCTCTGTTAATAATCACAGAGACAAAGGCAATGTGTGCGAAATGGCACCTACCTAGGTCCGCTCTTCTAGTGGTGCAAAAGAGACGAACAGCAGCGTAAGCCGCACAAAGCTCCTACCTGCGTTCGCTCCACTAGTGTGCGAGGACACGAACCACTAGATATGGCACCTGCCTAGGTCCGCTCTTCTAGTGGTGCAAAAGAGACGAACAGCAGCGTAAGCCGCACAAAGCTCCTACCTCTGTTTGCTCCCCTAGTGTGCGAGGATACGAACAACTGCCAGACGCAGTATAAGGAGCGTTACCCTAGCGGCAACGTCCACATACGAGTCGAACCACAAGGCCCAGCCAGACCATGTGCCTCAGGCACCTGCCTATGTCCGCTCCCCTAAGAGGTAAGGATACGGACAGCAGCCGAAGCGGTAAGGTATAAGAACGCTACCCTGCCGGTAGCGCTCACCTAGCATAGACAGAGGAATGCCTAGAGGAACGCGCACAGAGCGTCTACTCTTATGCATGAACCAAGAGGACTGAGCGCCATGCGGCGTGTGTCAGGGTCTTATATAGACTCTGTGCCTCATCCAAGATGGAGGACACCAGGCCAATCCGCTGCCAGAACGACAGGAGTGACGTCATGCTGGCCTATCACCGAGCAAGGCATCACAAGCACATGACCAGCGACCAATCGGCATAGAAGGTGTCAGAGACATGTGACCTCGTGTCAGCGATGATGTCACCCGCACATGTGCAATGGCTCCAAGATAGGACTTAGTCTCCGGCGCTCGCACATGTGCAGTAGCAAGAAATCTGGACTTAGTCTCCAGCGCTCGCACGTGTGCAGTAGCAAGAAATCTGGACTTAGCCTCCAGCGCTCGCACATGTGCAGTAGCAAGAAATCTGGACTTAGTCTCCAATGCTCGCAGCAACCGTAACAGTAGCTGGGAAATCAGAACTCAGAAGCGAGAGAGAATGGGAAGACAAGAACAGAATCAAGGTAAACAGATAAGGAACGAACAGGGAGACAGACGAACAGGGAGCTGAGGGGAGAGAGTGGGAAAGACAGTGACAAGATGGAAACAGGGAACAGAGGAGGGTATCAACAGGTTGGGTCAACACGGAGGTCAGGAGGGGAACAGGGCAGACAACAGGTCACTCACGAGCAAAACACAGCAGAGCCAGAAATATCACTGGCATAATCCCAGAGAAACAGTGTCCTAATAAAGTAGCCTGACCTCCAGAACGAGGCAGGAAGTATTAACCCCTAATGGGACCTGTATCAGAAGTGAAACTAATAAAAAGCCTCAGCTGCAGCTGAGCCCGGAGTAAATCATGACAGCCACCTGTGGTGTGCAGCCAGGGATAAGGCTGCCGCTGCAGGGTACATCGCCGGGGAAGATGTCGGGGTGCAGCTGGGATGATATCGCTCCTCACAGGTGGAGCGGTCCCTGGGAGGGAGAACAAGGAACTGGGAATCACCGGGTCGCAAGGCGATGACAGAGTCAGAGACACTGGGTTGCGGGTTTCAGATTTTGTTTACTCACAGTTCTTTACTGCAATGACTCCAGTCATTCCCAGGCAGGACAGAGGTCAAAGTCTGGTAGAGCAGCTTGTGGGCTTTCTCCTTGTGCACTCATGTGGTGGTTCCCTCCTTGTCTCTGGAGCTCTTGGGACCCACTACTCTGCCACTCGAAGCTGCACTGGTTCCAAGAGGGCAACAACATCTTCCCCATCTGTAATCCTTCTCTCCTCCATGCCACATGACTACCAGTCCCAGGCTCTCAACTCCTTCCCGGCTAGCCACCTCTCCCATTCCAAGTCTCTGCCGGCTAATGGACCTGGAGCCTCCTAGCTGGCGCTACCCGCTTTTTTAGTTTAGAGATCCTCAGACATCCACTCGCCCGGTCCCAGGTAAGGAAAGGGTATATGAATCGGTCTGGACTTGGTGGTTCCTCTGCTCTGCCTCCTTGAGAGTGATGCTCCCAGGGAGCTACCCACTGCGTGTCCACTCTCAGTGCTTTTCCAAGGCATTCTGAAGTAAAGTAAAACCAAACTGTCCCTTTTGTAACTTCCTCCTGCACGTGCCACCACCTAAGGAATGTTCCCTCTGCCTGTGTGTGTGAGGCTGTGTGCTGCAGAAACAGACTTAACCTATTCCTGCCAGGGTAGACGGACATTATGAAATACATAAAAATAAATACAATACAATACTCTGTAGCACCCAGTGTCAGGGGCGCTACATCAGCTGATTTGAACAGCTGACATGTGTGGCTATCAAGCACGAATGGATTCACTACCCACTCATGCCTGTTAACCCCTTACAGCGCCCTGAGAATATGTCACAGCGTGCTATACGTGCTGGCCGTGGTAAATATTCACTTACCCTGCACCATCGGAAGTCATGTGATGTGATCACGTAGATCCGATGGTTATCATGGTAGCACAGGGTCATGTGATGACTCCTGTAGCTATCATGAGTCACTTCCTCTTTCACTCAGCTGGCTGCTGCCAGTGACAAAAGGTGAGCTTTTGTACAGATCTGAGCAATGCTGCTCTGATCTACAGGAAAGAATGAGAGATCAGACTGCTGATATAGCCCCCCTAGAGGGACTAGTAAGCTAAAAAAAAAAAAAATTGAAAAATTTGTTTGGAAAACTTAAAAAAAAATAAATAAAAGTTCAAATCACCCCATTCACCCCATTGAAAATTAAAGAGCTAAAAATATTTAAAATATAGATGTATTTGGTATCATTGAGTTCAAAAATGCCCGATCTATCAAAATATAAGTTCAATTATTATGATCGGTAAACGACGTAGCAGCAAAAAAAAATCCAAAAGCCAAAATTACGTTTTTTGGTCACCGCATATTTTGCGCAAGGTGCGATAACAGGCGATCCTAATGTAGCATCTGTGCAAAAATAGTACCAATAAAAACGCCAGATCAAGATGCAAACAATAAGCCATCATTGAGCCATATATCCGGAAAATGAGAATGCTACGGATTGCGGAAAATGGAGCAAAAAGTATGTCATTTTTTTGCACAAATTTGTGAATTTTTTTAACCCCTTAGATAAAAGTAAACCTATACATGTTTGGTGTCTACAAACTTGTACCGACCTGTTCCCCAACACATCTGTTTTACCATATAGTGAAAACGGTGAATAAAATATCCCAAAAACAATCATGCAGTTGCACTTTTTTTGCAATTGTTTCTCACTTGAAGTTTTTTTGCCATTTTCCAGTACACTATATGGTAAAACTAATGGATGTATTCAAAAATACAACTCGTCCCGCAAAAAATAAGCCCTCACATGACAAGATTGACGGAAAAAAAAAGTTACGGCTCTCCGAAGAAGGGGAGGAAAAAAACAACAGAAAAACAGAAAACTGCCCTGGGGATGAAGGGGTAAAGAGGACCTGTCACCAAGTCAAAAGTGGCCAAATGGTGCTCTAATTTTATTGCCACTGTTGCCCTAAATAATGATTTTTTTGTTTGTTTGTGTTTGTTGTTTTTAAATACTCCATGCGGTTACAGAGAAATATTTATGGTTTACACCAAGGAAGCGTTGCCCATAAGGTTATTATTCAGAGAATCCTAAAGACACCCCCTAGAGAATCCTGTGAGCTCTGCTATCTTGGTAAAGACCTTTTCAACTAAATAAAAAGCCCAATATTTCTGGTACCATGCAATATATTTAAAAAGAAACATAAAAAATAAATACATAAAATGGATTACCAATGATTAAGACAATAGCAAAACGTACCACTTTTGACATGCTGACTTTCTCTTTAACTTCTTTGAGTCATGGCTTTTTTCTGGCTTTTTACCTTTTTGTTATTTCTTCTCCTTCTTAAGAGCCATAATTTTTATTTGTTCTTCGACACAGCCATATGAGGGCTTGTTTTTATGTGGGATGAATAGGAATTTTAAGTGCATGCCCTATTGCGGAAAGGGGTTAAAGAGAACGTGTCAGCAGATTCTACCCCATTAATCTGCCCGTATTATTGCAAAAAACATATTTTAATATTGCTGTGCATTAGCTGAAGGTGGAGGAGAAGACAGATTGCTTGCATGTAGACTGGCACATAAAGGAATTTCCAGTAGGCCCTCTATAGTAGGGGGCCTCCAAACCCACCTACGCCTCTAAGCAGTGCTTGGCACAGAACCCTTGATACACTATATATTGCCAGGCTACCTGCTGTATTATGAATATGCACAGTATTATCAAAAATGCCATAAATACCAAATCTGAGATCCTCACTTATCAGGTGGAATGAGGTCCACCAACTCTACCTTACTGCATCCGCCATGTACTTCAGTGAATACAAAATGGATACAGCCGCACACTAAATGCCATCAATGTATAAGGGAACTCTGGTACTGCATTACTGCTATATGAAAAAATGAGATTTTTAGTTTATGAATTGGCCAATGCATGTAAGCCCGGAAACCAACGGCAAGGTAAATCTCAATATTCTCATTTTTTCATATAGCAGTAAGGCAGTACCAGAGTTCCCTTATACATTGATGGCATTTAGTGTGCGGCTGTATCCATTTTGTATTTGCTAGGTTTTTTCAACTGGCACCTATACACACTTGTAGGATGTGCAGGTCAGTTTTTTGAAATATTTGCAGTGTTTCTTTGTGACTGAGCACTCCGCCCTATAAACCAGGCTGTGTTCATAATCCTTATACCAGGAATCCTAGCTGCCCAGACATGGAGGTTAGTCCAGATAGTGGCATTTCAAGTTAGATTTTTAGTCTAGCTGCCCAGACATGGATGTTTTTAACCTAGATTGTGGCATTTTAGTTAGGGACCCGAAATATTGAGATTTACCTTGCCGTTGGTTTCCGGGCTTACATGCATTGACCAATTCATAAACTAAAAATCTCATTTTTTCATATAGCAGTAATGCAGTACCAGAGTTCCCTTATACTTTTATGGCATTTAGTGTGCGGCTGTATCCATTTTGTATTTGCTAGGTTTTTTCAGCTGGCACCTATATACACTTGTAGGATGTGCGGGTCAGTTTTTTGAAACTGTGGCTGCACAGAGCCATCTTTACATACAAATATATTGTGACTATGTTGGATTGAAATCTGCGAACAAGTATGAGGGAGGGGAAACGGCAGTTTTCACATCCAATCAGCCTAAAAGTGCTGGAAGAAAATTGCCTTCTGCTGGCCAAAGAAATCCCTCCAAACCAATGAATAATGGACCTATTTGCTTGGTGGAAGAGTTTTAGTAAGTCGACAGGTCAGGTGATAATTGGGGTGCAGAGGTAAAATGTTAAAGCTTTGAGCGCCAGAGGAGAAGAGGAGTTTGTGCTGCATCAAGGAAGGAAGCAGAAATTATTCAGATGGAACTTGACACGGATGAAAATCGCACTAGAATAAACACGTCCACCTGGGTGAGGGAACATCAAAACCGATTACAAAAGCTAAGGCAGTTTGTGAATAAAAAGTTTCTGGAATTAAGCCCTTCTGATATTGTCGCGGGCGGAGGAGGGGACGTTGCGCTCTCCCACTGCTCGGGTCCAGCCGCTGCTGCTGCTGCTCGGTGGTGGCTCGAGCGGTGAGCCGGATCCCGGGGACTCGAGTGGCGTTCCTCGCCCGTGAGTGAAAAGGGGATTTGATTGTGGGGATTTATTGTCCGTGACGCCACCCACGGTTGTGGTGATTTTGGTGACACCACCGCTGTTCTAGACGGGGATCCCGGGTGCGGTGACTGGGAGCAGCTTCGTTGTTAGTTCTCCCCTCCGTGGGTAGGGGGTTTGGTTGTCCCGGGGCCTGGTGATGGGGTAGGGATGAATTTCAAGCAGGTTACGGGGCCTGGGGAGGTGCAGGGTCGCGGTGGCAGCGCTGTGCCGCACGGCACGGTGGTACTCACTCAGCCCAATGATGAAGACACAGTTCTCGGTAAAACACACGGCTGGATGGACGGGTCCCGCAGATGGCTGCGGTGTTGTTGCTCCCAGCAGGTTGGTGGTAACTGCCTTTCCCTGCACCTAAGATGTGTGTACGGTCCCAATGGGTTCCCACCGGTAACCCGCTCCCCGGCTTGGATATTGGCCGGAGGAGCCCCTTTTGCCCGCAAGCGCTGGCCTGAGAAACGGTTGCCTTGGCGGTGGCGGTGTCTCTCTCACTCGGTTGGACTGTTGCCTTCTGTCGGGACTTGACTGTTTGGAAACCCAGGAGGTCCCCTTCACTAACGGATTCGGCAAATTCACGGCGACTCCTAGCCTTGCCGGGGTCCGAAAAGCCCCTGCCAGTTGGTGCTGGCTTCTCTTTGTGTACCGGTCCGGTACCGCCGGGCCACCGCCCGTCCACGGTCCTTACGGTAGACTCCAATCGGCCACTCCTGCAGACGGTCACCACCGTCTGCCAACCTTGCTGCTCTGTCCGGGCCACACACCCGGACCAACTTCAGGCTGCTCAACTACTACTTGCTTCTGCTCACTTTTACTACTCAACTCTAACTCTCTGGTTTTCCCGCCTCCAGGACTGTGAACTCCTCGGTGGGCGGGACCAACCGCCTGGCCCACCCCCTGGTGTGATCATCAGCCCCTGGAGGAAGGCAACAAGGGTTTTGTGTTCTGGCTTTGGTGTGCCTGCTGGGAGTGTGGGGTGTGTGGGTGTTGTGCTCTGTGGCCCCTGGCTTGTCCAGGGCGCCACAATATGACTCTAGTGCAAGAGAAGCCCGTACAACCTGGTGATTTGGTGCTGGTTTGGGCCATGAGATGGGAGGCTATTCCTCACTGAGTAATAAAGAGGGTTCACCCCAACAATTTGGTGTAAGAAGTACAATCTGAAGGAGATGAGGGGGCCCCAGGTTTGGTATTACATTGAAATATACTTCTACCCTTTGTGCCTGAAGCAGAGAACCAAGAGGGGCAGATTTGAAAGCATTTCCAACCAGGGGGAAATACAAAAGAAGAAGAGGAGTGGAGTCTAGTTCTGTCCTGTAGGAACCATACTCCACCCCTCTTCTTCTGTAGCTCCCCTCATTAAGTGGTACCTCCATCTCCAACAGCAGGAGAGTGCGAGGTGCTGATGCAAAGTGCGCGGGATTGAAGATAAGTACGCCATAGTTTAAACACAATCTCAAAGTTTGACACAAGAATATAGTTTGACTTTATCCTTATATGTTTCCCATTGTTTTATTTTATTTATTTTTTTTCTTTGTTTTTCTATTTTACTGTTTATCCCCATTTATTAGGTGCTCCATGGACAATGCTATCAGGTGTGTATCTTGTCAGATGTATGCATGCTTTGAGCAGCCATTCGACGGTGAATATGTCTGCACTCGATGCAAGCATGTTGCGTATTTGGAAGCCAAGGTAACTGATCTAAATAAGCCGCTTGCAACAATCAGGGGCATTGCAAACCTGGAGAGTAGTTTAGAGCTCACTGAGCTTTCACTGGCTGGGGCCAGTGATATGGAGGAGGGTGGAGGTGGAAAAGATCAGGACCTAGAGATAGATAGCTGGGTAACAGTTAGAAGAAGAGGTAGGGGAAAAAGTGTCAGGGAGCCTAGTCCTGACCTGACACAACCTAGAAAATATAACGAGGACTTGGGTATTCTCATTACAAATAAGCTGAGCAGCAGCACTCAATGTCAAGCAGCAGCTGCTAAAGCAAACAAGATTCTAGGGTGTATAAAAAGAGAGATTAGATCCCGTGATCCCAACGTATTGTTGCCCCTCTATAAATCACTTGTAAGGCCATATCTGGAATATGGGATCCAGTTTTGGGCTCCACATTTTAAAAAGGACATTCAGAAGTTAGAGTCAGTTCAAAGGCGGGCAACTAGACTACTACAAGGAATGGAAGGCCTCACATATGATGAGAAGTTGAAAACGTTAGATATGTTTAGCTTAGAAAAAAGACGTCTTAGAGGAGATCTCATTTATAAGTATAAATTCATGTGTGGTCAATATAAAGGACTGGCACATGACTTATTTCTTCCAAAGACAATACTAAGGACCAGGGGGCACTCACTGCGATTGGAAGAAAAGAGATTCCGGCAGCTAAATAGGAAAGGGTTCTTTACAGTTAGAGCAGTCAGACTGTGGAATGCCCTACCACAAGAGGTATTAATGGCAGATGCTATAACAGCTTTTATATCAGGGCTGGATGATTTCCTCAGTACACAAAACATTGTTGGTTATAAATGACTTAGTAACCAAATGTAGAACTGGTGGAGGAAGGTTGAACTAGATGGACCTAGGTCTTTTTTCAATCTAAGCAACTATGTAACTATGTAACTATGAGAAGAGGAACCCGAACTCCCACACAAGGCTCCTGAAGTTTGCAATGTACCCAATGAGTCACCTCTGGAAGAGTTTCGTAGGACTGAGCATGCCAACACTGGTATTCTGCCTACAAGATATACCCAAGATAAGTTAATTTGGCAGAGGGTAGTGCAGAAGGTTCGGGTATGTGATCGGATGCTAGCAACATTAAGCCCACTTTGGAAGGCCATCCAGAAATGGAGAGATTCTTCTCGCTGGAGAACAGTTGAGTTTACAAAGAGGAGAAACATAAAGGAGTAGAAATGGCAGTCTGTGCATCCCATCAGACCTAATAGTGCTGGAATAACATTGCCCTCTGCTGGCCAAAGAAATCACTCGGAACCAATGGATAACTGAGCTATTTCTTTGGGGGAAGAGTTTTAGGAGGACTACTGGTCAGGTAATAGTTGTGGCAAAATGATAAAATATTAAAGTTCATAGCTTCAGAATAGAGATTTAGTTGGAACCAAATCAAGGAAAGAAGCAGATGTGCTGTCAGATATAAGTAAAGGATGCTTTACACGCTGTGACAAATACTTTTTCTAAATATTTCTATCTATGCTATTAGATACAGGGACGGTTAGGCAGGGATTAGCAATACGCACCCAGAACTGCTCATGACTCTGGGTGCATATTGGACCTGAGAGGTTGTCTTTAATTTTCTGAAAAAAAGAAAAGTTTGAATTGCAAACAAAATTGCAACAAAATGCATCATGAGTAGTGATGAGCGAGTACTAAAAAGCTCGGGTGCTCGAAGCTCGGGCCGAGCCTCCCAAGATACTCGTGTACTCGGGCCGAGCAACGAGCCCAATGTTATCCTATGGGAGACCCGAGTATTTTTGTGAAATGACCCCCCGGCAGCATGGAGAAACCCTAAAAATGTCACAAAAGTCTCAGAAGAGTGCTCAAATGACATGGCAACAGCATGGGGAAGACCCCTTGAAGCATTTATCACTCAAAAGTCACAGCTGTGAACAATTTTGTCCGCGTTTCACGCCATTTTTACGGACTCACCAGAAAACCTTCCAAAATGACCCCAAAATGATTTTTCATGGCAGAAATGTTAAGGGCACATACGCAATAGTGAGATAGAGCTGGTGTATGTTACTTTTTGAGATTAATACATGAAAGATTTTACATGAAAATATTGTGTGGCACTCCGATGTCCCTGAGAAGAGACGTACATGAAGGCCTCTTGAGTCTAATGTGCCCATTTTGAGGAAGTGAGTCTTTGTAGTATTTTCCTTTGCCAGGGCAGTCCAAAATTGTGAGGTTCACCAATGCCCCTGCATACAGACGTGCATGAGGGCCTGTAAACCTGAAGTGCCCATTGTCAGGAAGTGGGTGTATTATAGTATAGCCCTTAGGCAGGGCAGCCAAAAATTGGGAGGCTCCATATTGTCCCTGGATAGAGACGTGCATGATGGCCTGTAAACCTGAAGTGCCCATTGTAAGGAAGTGGGTCTATTGTAGTATAGCCCTTAGGCAGGGCAGCCAAAAATTGGGAGGCTCCACGTTGTCCCTGGATAGAGACGTGCATGAGGGCCTGTAAACCTGAAGTGCCCATTGGAAGGAAGTGGGTCTATTGTAGTATAGCCCTTAGGCAGGGCAGCCAAAAATTGGGAGGCTCCACATTGTCCCTGGATAGAGACGTGCATGATGGCCTGTAAACCTGAAGTGCCCATTGTAAGGAAGTGGGTCTATTGTAGTATAGCCCTTAGGCAGGGCAGCCAAAAATTGGGAGGCTCCACGTTGTCCCTGGGTAGAGACGTGCATGAGGGCCTCAAAACATTAAGTGTCCATTGTCAGGAAGTGGGTGTATTATAGTATAGCCCTTAGGCAAGGCAGCCAAAAATTGGGAGGCTCCACGTTGTCCCTGGATAGAGACGTGCATGAGGGCCTGTAAACCTGAAGTGCCCATTGGAAGGAAGTGGGTCTATTGTAGTATAGCCCTTAGGCAGGGCAGCCAAAAATTGGGAGGCTCCACATTGTCCCTGGATTGAGACGTGCATGATGGCCTGTAAACCTGAAGTGCCCATTGTAAGGAAGTGGGTCTATTGTAGTATAGCCCTTAGGCAGGGCAGCCAAAAATTGGGAGGCTCCAAGTTGTCCCTGGATAGAGACGTGCATGAGGGCCTGTAAACCTGAAGTGCCCAATGGAAGGAAGTGGGTCTATTGTAGTATAGCCCTTAGGCAGGGCAGCCAAAAATTGGGAGGCTCCACATTGTCCCTGGATAGAGACGTGCATGATGGCCTGTAAACCTGAAGTGCCCATTGTAAGGAAGTGGGTCTATTGTAGTACAGCCCTTAGGCAGGGCAGCCAAAAATTGGGAGGCTCCACGTTGTCCCTGGATAGAGACGTGCATGAGGGCCTGTAAACCTGAAGTGCCCATTGTCAGGAAGTGGGTGTATTATAGTATAGCCCTTAGGCAGGGCAGCCAAAAATTGGGAGGCTCCACATTGTCCCTGGATAGAGACGTGCATGATGGCCTGTAAACCTGAAGTGCCCATTGTAAGGAAGTGGGTCTATTGTAGTATAGCCCTTAGGCAGGGCAGCCAAAAATTGGGAGGCTCCACATTGTCCCTGGGTAGAGACGTGCATGAGGGCCTCAAAACATTAAGTGTCCATTGTCAGGAAGTGGGTGTATTATAGTATAGCCCTTAGGCAGGGCAGCCAAAAATTGGGAGGCTCCACGTTGTCCCTGGGTAGAGACGTGCATGAGGGCCTCAAAACATTAAGTGTCCATTGTCAGGAAGTGGGTGTATTATAGTATAGCCCTTAGGCAGTGCAGCCAAAAATTGGGAGGCTCCACGTTGTCCCTGGGTAGAGACGTGCATGAGGGCCTCAAAACATTAAGTGTCCATTGTCAGGAAGTGGGTGTATTATAGTATAGCCCTTAGGCAGGGCAGCCAAAAATTGGGAGGCTCCAAGTTGTCCCTGGGTAGAGACGTGCATGAGGGCCTCAAAACATTGTTCCCATTGCAAAGGAGCGGGTCTCCTGTCGTTGTAATGTCCATTCTGCAAAGAATGGGCGAAAAAATTTACCACTGGGGGTATACCTGAAACAAAGGCCTAAGTATTGCAATTTGTAACGGTCATCATCATGGTGGCGCATGAGGAGAAGGAGGAGCAGTCCAGCGATTATCCAAAGCCCAGAAGTGTGTACCCATGGGTGAGTGGAGGTACATGGCAAACTTTAAATTCCGCTCTCATTTGCTGGTGGTGTGGTGAAGTCTGGCCCAATCCAACCCTTGTTCATCTTGATCAGAGTCAGCCTGTCAGCATTTTCAGTTGACAGGCGGGTGCGTTTATCTGTAATGATTCCACCTGCGGCACTAAAAACACGCTCTGACAAAACGCTAGCAGCAGGGCAGGCCAGGACTTCCAAGGCGTAGAGAGCCAATTCATGCCACGTGTCCAGCTTGGATACCCAATAATTGTAAGGCACAGAGGAATGTCGGAGTACAGTTGTTCGATCTGCAAGGTACTCCTTCAGCATCTGGGCAAACTTAGGATTTCTTGTGGCACTACCCCGCACCTCAGGGGCTGTGGTACGTGAGGGGCCGAGAAAACTGTCCCACATCTTAAAGACTGTTCCCCTACCTCTGGCGGATTGGACTTGTGCCTCTCTCGGCTGTACGCCTCGGTTGTCCACTGATTCATGACCTATGCCGCTAGCGTTTTGTGAGGGGAATGCTTTGCCTACTTCCGTGACTATGGCCTTCCGGAACTGCTGCATTTTGGTTGACCTCTCCTCCACGGGAATAAGAGACAAAAAGTTCTCCTTGTAGCGTGGGTCTAACAGTGTTACCAACCAGTAATGATTGTCGGCCAAGATGTTCTTAACGCGAGGGTCACGAGACAGGCAGCTTACCATAAAGTCAGCCATGTGCGCCAGACTCTTAACAGCCAGGACTTCAGTAGCCTGACCAACAAGATGACTGAACATGCTGTCCTCCTCCTCCTCCTCCTCCTCCTCCTCCTCATCTACCCTGTCTTCTGGCCAGCCACGCTGAACCGAGGATATGACTGGTGTGCATGTCATATCCTCAATTTGGCCGGAGAGTTGCTCCATGTCTTCATCCTCTTCCTCGTCATAGTCCTCCACTGCACGTTGTGATGAGACGAGGCTGGGCTGTGTGTTATCATCACCCACACCCACTACTGTTTCTTGCTGCAACTCATCGCGCTCCGCCTGCAATGCATCATGTTTGTTTTTCAGCAGAGAACGTTTTAGAAGGCAGAGTAGCGGTATGGTGACGCTAATAATGGCGTCATCACCACTCACCATCTTGGTGGAGTCCTCAAAGTTTTGGAGGATGGTACATAGGTCTGACATCCATCTCCACTCCTCAGGTGTTATGTGTGGAGTTTGACCCATTTCCCGACGGCTTAGGTGATGCAGGTACTCAACAACTGCCCTCTTCTGCTCACATATCCTGACCAACATGTGCAGAGTTGAATTCCAACGCGTGGGGACATCACACACCAGTCTGTGAGCCGGAAGATGCAAACTGCGCTGAAAGCCGGCAAGGCCGGCTGAAGCAGTAGGTGACTTTCGAAAATGTGCAGACAGGCGGCGAACTTTTACCAGCAGATCAGACAGCTCTGGGTATGACTTTAGAAACCGCTGAACCACGAGGTTGAGCACATGGGCCACGCATGGAACATGTGTCAGCTGGCCTCGCCTCAAAGCCGCCACCAGGTTCCGGCCATTGTCACACACGACCTTTCCTGGCTTTAGGTTCAGAGGTGTGAGCCATTGATCTGCCTGCTGTTTCAGAGCTGTCCACAGCTCTTCTGCATTGTGGGGTTTGTCACCTATGCAGATTAGCTTCAGCACAGCCTGTTGCCGCTTCGCCGAGGCAGTGCTGCAGTGCTTCCAGCTTGTGACTGGTGTGGAGGGTACAGTGGATGAGGATGCGCAGGAGGAGGAGGAGGCTGAAGAGCATGACATTCCGGAGCTGTAGAGTGTGGGTGAAACACTGACTGAGGTAGGGCCTGCAAACCTTGGTGTGGGAAGGACGTGTTCCGTCCCTCGCTCAGACTGGGTCCCAGCTTCCACAATATTAACCCAGTGTGCCGTCAACGAGATGTAGCGGCCTTGCCCACAAGCACTTGTCCACGTGTCTGTGGTTAGGTGGACCTTGGGTGAAACAGCGTTGTTCAGGGCACGTGTGATGTTTTGTGACACGTGGTTATGCAACGCGGGGACGGCACACCGGGAGAAATAGTGGCGGCTGGGGACCGAGTAACGTGGGACAGCTGCCGCCATCAGGTCACGGAATGCTTCTGTCTCCACCAGCCTAAAAGGCAACATTTCCAGCGCAAGCAGTCGCGAAATGTTAGCATTTAGAACTGTGGCATGTGGGGTGTTGGCAGTCTATTTGCGCCTGCGTTCAAAGGTTTGCTGAATGGATAACTGAACGCTGCGCTGGGACAAGGACATGCTTGATGATGGTGTTCTTTCTGCGTAGGCAACTGCAGGTGCAGGAGTGGAGGAGGCTTGTTCGCAGGCAGCATGGACAGGGGATTGGCTCGCATGCACAACCAGCGAAGACGTAGCAGTGACATCAGCAAGCACTGCTCCTCGACTCTGTTGTACTTCCCACAAAGTCGGGTGCTTGGCTGACATGTGCCTGATCATGCTGGTGGTGGTCAGGCTGCTAGTTTTGGTACCCCTGCTGATGCTGGCACGGCAGGTGTTGCAAATGGCCTTTTTTGAATCATCTGGATCCAACTTAAAAAACTGCCAGACTCGGGAAGACCTAACATTTGTACAGGCACCTTGTGTCGTCGTGTTGTTCCGGGGAACGGTTGCCTGACTTCTGCCTGGGGCCACCACCCTGCTTCTTACTGCCTGTTGTGATGCTACGCCTCCCTCCCCCTGTGCACTGCTGTCCTCGCTCTGCATATCCTCCTGCCAGGTTGGGTCAGTTACTGGATCATCCACCACGTCGTCTTCCTCTTCCGCACCCTGCTCCTCCTCCTGACTTCCTGACAATTGTGTCTCATCATCGTCCACCACTTGTTGAGACACGTTGCCAACTTCGTGAGAACGTGGCTGCTCAAATATTTGGCCCTCTGTACAGACGATCTCCTCATGACCCACTTCAATATGAGCTGGCGAGAGGCCAGAATGTGTGAATGGAAACGTGAACAGCTCTTCCGAGTGTCCAAGTGTGGGATCATTAATGTCCGAGGAGGACGTGTACTCAGCCTGGTGGTAGGAAGGAGGATCAGGTTCAGAAATGTGCGGTGCAGTATCACGGCTACTGACACTTGACCGTGTGGAAGACAGAGTGTTTGTGGTGGTGCCAATCTGACTGGAAGCATTATCTGCTATCCAACTAACAACCTGTTGACACTGGTCTTGGTTCAAGAGCGGTGTACTGCTGCGGTCTTCAAGAATTTGGGACAGGACGTGCGAGCGACTAGATGTGGCCCTTTGTTGTGGCGAAATTAGAGCTTGCCCACGACCTCGGCCTCTGCCTGCACCACCATCACGTCCACTTCCTTGTTCCTTGCCAATGCCCTTGCGCATTTTGCAATGCTGTGCACTGCTGACGTGTATATTCACTACTTGTGCGTTATATCAAAGTTTCTGGAAATTGCACACAAGTGCACCTGTACGCTGCCACCAACAGGCACACACGTGCGGTTTTAAAAACCAAGCACGGACGCAATAAGAACCTAACAGGTTTTTTTGGGGAGCGACAATTACAGACAAGTCAGACACTATCTGGACTGTTTTACACTGTGTACACCAGCCCCAGATATGATGAAGGCTGGTATACGGTCACCACTACCCTGCCTGCCTGCCTGCCTGTATACTGGTACAATAGTCCTGACAAGGACTCTTTTGGTCACTAGCCTGTATTCAGACCTGGCTATACCCTGCCTGTATATAGCAACAATAGTCCTGAGAAGGACTCTGCTACTGTACTCCGACCTGGCTATACCCTGCCTGCCTGTATACAACTAGAATAGTCCTGAGAAGGACTTTTGGTCACACTGTTTGCAGCCCTGCAACTGAAAAAGCTATAAAGGGCCGCAAAGCTTTCCCTGAATCAGCGACACTCTCCCTGCACTGACAGTCTGGATAGCTGTGAGCAGAGCACAGCGCGCCGGCCGATATAAAGGCTCGGTCACGCTGTGCAGGCCGGCCAATCACTGCAATTCCACAACTAACAGGGCTGTGGCATTGCAGTGGTCTGCCAGCCAATCCCTGCATGAGGGCTGGCTCTCAAAAGAGCGCCAACATGCAGAAATGAAGACCACGAGTACAGCACGAGTATCGCGAGATTACTCGGTCCCCGCCGAGCAGCCCGAGTACAGCGATACTCGTGCGAGTACCGAGTAGTTACAAGCATGCTCGCTCATCACTAATCATGAGAACACAGCCCAAGAAATCTGTATCCAAATTTGCAGTCTGCTGAAATGGCGCATCCACAATGAGACTTATCAGCAGAAATCAGTCCATGAAATAAGAATTTCTGTATAGGAGTTTTTTTTCAGCATATCAACAGTGCTACGAAAACCACATTCACATGCATCGGATCTTAAAACGGTTTTGGTGGAAAATGTGTATCAAATAAAACATGTGGACATGGACTATGTTATTAGATAAGAAGGTTTTTAAAATGCAAAAATATAGCCGTTATATCTGCCTCACTGTAAAAATGATTTAACTCAGGAATTTCTAATGCCATAGACTTGTCTAATAATCCACCAGAAATAATGGCTAAAAGTTGGTTTACTAGTTATAAGGTGACAGCAGCGCATTTATTATAGTTAATTGAGAGGTTGTTTTTACATGAGAAATTTGTGTTCTTGGCATTCATTACTTTTACGCTAATTTTTAGTGCATGTTCATTTATGCATCACAAGCGACCATAGTTCTCTCGTGCTTGTCATTTTTCAAAACTGAAGTCAGGGACTTTAAAATTGATGGACGATTAATCATATTAAATGTTAAAGTTTGGTGCTGCAAAATCGTTTGCCTGATAGATGGATCAGAGCAGAACATTTTTTTTCTAGTAGCAATTGACTTCACGTTATGATAGTCTCAGACATGTGTAACACAAATACAGTCAGGGCCAAAAGTGTAGACACCTTTGAAATTATTACAGAAATTGAAGTATTTCTGCCAAAAATGTATTGCATTTACACATACATCTGTTTATTTAATGTGTGTGTGTGTGTGTGTGTGTGTGTGTGTGTGTGTGTGTGTGTTGGAACAACACAAAAAAAAACTTTGTTTCAAGGATGTCATGCTCGTTCAAACTGAACACTGGCAAGTAACATATGTGGGCAATATGAAAATCACACTAGAAACCAAATAAAAAGGAGAGAAGTTTACTCAATCTTTGCATTGTGTATCTCTGTGTGCCATCCTAAGTATGGAGAACAAAGAGAGGAGAAGAGAACTGTCTGAGGACTTGAGAACCAAAATTGTTGAAAAATAAGAACAATCTCTAGGTTACAAGTTCATCTTCAGAGATCATGATGTTCCTTTTTGCACTGTGCGCAATATAATCAAAAAGTTTAGAATCTATGGCACTGTAGCTATTCTTTCTGGACATGGACGGCAATGAAAAATTGATGAAAGGTTGAAAGGCAGGATAGTCCAGATGCCAGATAAGCAGCCTCAATCAAATTCCAAAGAAATTCAAACTGTCCTGGAGGCTCAGGGAACATCAATGTCAGTGCAAAATATAAATTGACATTTGAATGAAAGGAAATGCTGTAGCAGGAGACTCAGGAGGACCCCACTGCTGACACTGAGACATGAAAAAGCTAGACTGTAGATTTTTTCAAAATGTACTTTAGTAAGCCAAGATCCTTCTGAGAAAGCATCTTGTGGTCAGATGAGACCAATATAGAACTTTTTGGTAAAGCACATTAATCTACTATTTTCTGAAAACAGAATGAGGCCTACAAAAAAAAGGACACAGTACATACAGTCAAATATGGTGGAGGTTCAAAGATGTTTTGGGGTTGCTTTGTTGCATCTGGCACTGGGAGCAAGGCATAATGAAATCTGAAGATACCAAAGGATTTTGGGTCTCTTCTCAGAAAGCTGGGTTTGTAAAGAAAGTCATGGGTCTTCCAGCAGGACAATGGCCCCAAACATACTTCAAGAAGCGTTCATCTCAAAAAGACTCCCATGGACAGATGAATAGTATGCACTATGGTGTTTTGACTTTAAGGGGCAGGTGCATACTATATATCTGTCCGTGGGGGTCTTTTTGAGATGAACACTATATTTATTAAGCACCCATGAGGGGGTTTTTTGGATTACTTATACTTCAAGGAGCACCTAGAAATCATTACAAACAAAGTGCTTTAGAGTTCTTAAGAGGCCAGTAATGAATCCAGATGTAAATCCCATTGAACACCTGTGGACAGATTTTAAAATTGCCATTGATTGAAGGCACCCTTCAAATATGAGAGACCTGGAGCAGTTTGCAAAAGAAGAGGGGTCCAAATTTCCAGTTGAGCACTCTAAGAAGCATGTTGATAATTACAAGACACAACTGATTGCATTTATTTTTTCAAAAATGTTAGAGTGTGCAAGCAAATACTCAGTTGAGGGTGGCAAAAAATTGTTGGGTCCATTTTTAAGGGTTTTGTGTGAAATTATGCCCACTTTACCTTTTTCTCAGTTTTTTTGTGTTGTTCCAATACACACAAAGTATATAAACATGTGTATGATAAAACATGTGTACTACAATAATGTTCTCAGAGAAATACCACCAGGTATTACAGGGACAGGTTTATGGAGAGAAAAGTGGGTCTGGCTATCCATAGACCTCTGCCTATCATGTTCTAAAATATTGTTTGCTTGACACATAGCCAGTTGGGCAGGCTTTGTTGTCTTCACGAAAGAATCCTCTGAGAGAAGACACTGTTTGCTTCTTCTGAACGGAATCAGTGTGTGGAGACCGCTACATATCCACTGGGATACTTCTAGAGAGAAGTGTTATTTGAACCTCAGAGGTTGTGACGGCTCTGGAAGGAATCCTCTGAGAGAAGAGAGGGTTCGCTTCTTCCGACCGAGGTCAGTGAGTGGAGACTGAGATAAGTCCGCTGGGATACTTGTAGGGAAAAGTGGTATCCGAACCTGGGAAGGCGTGGACAGTAAACCATGTTATGTTCTGTGAAGCCATAGGAAAGCTTCGGTTATGTTCCCTTATCTGTGTTGCAAATAAACCAGGTTAAACTTTTAAAAGGAAAATGTTCCTGTTGCTACCTTGAGAAGCAAGCTGAATACGTCCCTCCATCACATTTGGTGCTAGAGTGCGGGCAGCGTTCCAGGAATCATGTGTAGCGACTGCAGAGTGTTTGCTGTGGATCGGCGGTTCCATCTCGTGCACTCTCTATTTCACTACAGAGCGCGGCAAGCAGGAACGATGCTGGGTTGTGACGAGCAGTGAAACTCCGAGCACAGCCCAGTCACTCAGGGTAACTGGGTCCGGCTTTAGTGATGTCAGGTCAACTGGAAGTTGACGTGACATCACCAGATCTCAGAAGTCACGGAGACAGGTAGTCATGTGATGTGGATGTATGGACCGCAATAGCGCCACTTAGAGGCACAATTGACTAAACAAGTCAGTTTAGAAAAGTCTTCTTTATGAGGTTTACATCGATGTGTGGCCACTATGCTGAGGAGTGAACCACCCCTTTAAGTATACCGAGCAGCTAAGCATGTTAGTACTCACTCATCACTAGTTACGAGTACTGAGTACCTGAGCATGGTAGTGCTCACTCATCACTAGTTATGAGTACTGAGCACCTGAGCATGGTAGGGCTCACTCATCACCAGTTACAAGTACTGAGCAGCTAAGCATGGTAGTGCTCACTCATAACCAGTTACAAGTACTGAGCAGCTAAGCATGGTAGTGCTCACTAGAGATGAGCGAGCCTCTGAAGGCTCGAGTTCAGTTCGGTTTGTCGAACGGAGGCTCCGTTCGAGTTCGGTTCAACGAACCATTTGACGAACCTCTCGAGCCCCATTGAAACCAATGGCAGGCAAACACAAACACATAAAAACATATTATAAATGTACACATAATAATATACAATAAACATTGCCATTACACTTACAGGTCCCCGCGACGCGTCCTGCACTCTGTCTCCCGCCGCTTTTGCTTCCGATAATCGCTGCATCCTCCCGGTAACCAGCACTGATGATAGGACCTTCCGTGACGTCAAAAAAGCATGTGACCAGTCACGTGTCTATTTTCTCATTGGCTACAGACTGGTCACATGGCTAGACATCATTGCTAGGTCCTGTCATTGCATCTCTCCGGTACGCGGTGATCGTTCCAGCATCTCCGTGTACCGGCGAAATGCTCTGGCACATGGTGGGCTTCCCCGTTCTGCTTCCCCGTTCCGTTGTTCACCGGCTGCCACAGCCGGTCAATAACGGAGATCACCGTTGGTATAGCAACCTGACTGTCAGCAGTGACGTCACCGCTTACAGCTTGCAGACTCTGGTCACTCGCTAAGTGAATAGACTGCACGGGGAGCAGTAGCGTCTTCCTCCCATTCAGCGCTGTCTGATGTAGCAGAGCTGCATGGCTTGAAGGAGAAAGAAGACAGAAAACTATGGATCGTGGAGGGCTGACAGGGCGTAATAAACATGGAGTCTCTAATGTGTCTGTGTATTTATTTCTATTAAAGTATTTTTTCTCTGTGTGGTGTCTTTTTTTTTTTAACCCTTTGTTGGAGATTCTTAATGGTCGGGTCAAACTTGCCTGACATTAAAAATCTCTGACTTAATACTAGCTAGTAAAACAAAGCTAGTATTAACTCATTATTACCCAGCAAGCCACCTGGCTTCAGGGCTGCTGAAAGAGTTGGATACAGCGCCAGATGATGGCGCTTCTATGAAAGCGCCATTTTCTGGGGTGGCTATGGACTGCAATTCGCAGCAGAGGGGCACAGAAAGGTTAGGCCAACCTGTGCTGCCGATTCCAATCCCCAGCTGGCTAGTTGTACCTGGCTGGACACAAAAATGGGACAAAGCTCATGTCGATTTTTTTTTTTAATTATTTCATGAAATTTATGAAATAATAAAAAAAAAGGGCTTCCCTATTTTTTTTGTTCCCAGACGGGTACAAATAGGCAGCTGGAGATTGGGGACAGCCGTACCTGCCTGCTGTACCTGGCTAGCATACAAAAATATGACGAAGCCCACGTCATTTTTTTGGTGGGCAAAAAACTCCTGCATACAGTCCTGGATGGAGTATGCTGAGCCATGTAGTTCTGCAGCTACTGTCTGCTCTCCTGCATCACTAGTGAATGGAGCATGTTGAGCCTTGTCGTTCTGCAGCTGCTGTCTGCTCTCCACCATACAGACAGACAGCAGCTGCAGAACTACAAGGCTCAGCATACTCCATCCAGGACTGTATGCAGGAGTTTTTTGCTCCCCAAAATATTACGTGGGCTTTGCCATGTTTTTGTATGCTAGCCAGGTACAGCAGGCAGCCACGGGCTGCCCCCTTCCCCCAGCTGCCTATTTGTACCCGGCTGGGAACCAAAAACATAGGGAAGCTGTTTTTTTTTTAAATATTTCATGAATTTCATGAAATAATTAAAAAAAAAATGACGTGGGCTTTGCCCAATTTTAGTGTCCAGCCAGGTACAACCAGGCAGCTGAGGATTGGAATCCGCAGCCCAGGGTGCCCAAGCTTTCTGGGCACCCCTGCTGCAAATTGCAGTCCGCAGCTGCCCCAGAAGCGCCATCATCTGGTGCTGTATCCAACTCTTCCAGCTGCCCTGGTGACAGGTGGCTCGCTGGGTAATAATGGGGTTAGGGCTAGCTGTATATTATCAACTGGCCCTAAGCCCGAAATTCATGGTGTCACGCCAATATTAGACATGGCCACCATAAATTTCTAGTACAGATAAATAAAAACACAACACAGAAAATTTTGTTTATTAGAAATAAAACACAACACAATTAGTGACTCCATCTTTATTGAAATAAAGAACCCCCCTCCGCAGTAACCCTGGGTAAAGGGTCCCGCGCCGTCCAATCCGGGTCCAATATCATCTGATCGGTTTGCTGGAAGGCAAAGCAATCAGATGATGTGTCAGGTTCAAGGGCCTGAATCACATGACACAGCAGCTGATTGTAGAAATGGCTTTTATACAATCAGCTGATGCATCCGTGCAAAAAAAAAAGAGAGAGAGAGGGGAGAGAGGAGAGAGAGAGGAGAGAGAGAGAGGAGAGAGAGGAGAGAGGAGAGAGAGAGGAGAGAGAGAGAGAGAGGGGAGAGAGAGAGGAGAGAGAGAGGGGAGAGAGAGAGGAGAGAGAGACGGGAGAGAGAGAAGAGAGAGAGGAGAGAGAGGAGAGAGAGAGAGGTGAGAGAGAGAGGAGAGAGAGAGACCTCATTCCATGAACCGGCTCATAGATGATGTCCGGCTACTCCTCTCTGTGCATAATTAAGATAATAATATTTTATAAGTAATTATAAATACCTAACAATAATTAGTTAATTTAAAATTGAACATAAAAAAAAAACCGGGACAGCCGGGACTTGAACTCCTGAAGTTATGCTTTTTAGGCACCCACTCTATCCATTCAGCCACTGGCTCCACTGTGGAACATAGGCAGATTTCATTATCTTGATGTCTGCAAAGCAGACTGAAGTCTGAGGTGACAGAGCGATTCTCTTCATGTGCTACGTGGAAAGGACACAGCTATCGTATTCTGCGGTGCTGCTGCATCTTTACGTAGCAGAGCTGACAGTGTCGTGTGGATTACTTCGGACCTGGAGGGGTATTTGAGGATTTTAATAAAATGGTGAAAGAGGATTTTTTTTTGTCTTTTATTCCAAATAAAGGATTTTTCGCTGTGTGTGTTTCTTTACTTTCACTTTCAGGTTGATCCTGGAAGGTGTCTCGGGGAGACGCTTATCATGATTAACCTCTTATTACCCCGATTGCCACCGCACCAGGGCAATTCGGGATGAGCTGGGTAGAGTCCCGGGACTGTCACATCTAATGGATTCTACAATTCCGGGCGGCTGCTGGGTGATATTGTTAGGGTGGTGGGCTCCCCATAACGTGGCGCTCCCCATCCTGACAATACCAGCCTCCAGCTGTGTGGCTTTATCCTGGCTGGTATCAAATATGGGGGGAACCGCATTTTTTTTACTTTTTTATTATTTATTTATTTATTTTACTGCACGATATAGACCCGCCCGCCGGCGGCTGTGATTGGTTGCAGTGAGAAAGCTGTCACTCATCGTGGGGGCGTGTCTGACTGCAACCAATCATGGGCACCGGTGTGTGGGGAAAGCATGGAATAACTAATTGAATAATGAAGCGGCAAACATTTTCTAAAGAGGAAAAGATGCCGCAGATTTGTGACAGCTGTGCAGGGAGGTGCCCATGATCGGAGAGTAGGTAAGAGAGAGGGATTGTGCTGGGGACGCAGGAGCATGCAGACAGCAACGTGTGCACATAGCCTTACTGTGAAAAGCCACGTTTTTGGTGCTCAAACCGTTCTCGAACGTAACTCGAACTGCCGAACTTTTAGCAAAAAGCTCAAGTTCGTCGAACGCCTCGAACACCCTCCAAAATCACTCGAACATGAAATTGGCGAACGTCGAACCTCGAACATCGCTCATCTTTAGTGCTCACTCATCATTTGTTAAAAATAAAAAAAAGCAACAAATCTTTATTTTTATATAGCGCTAACATATTACGCAGCGCCTTACATACATCTGGAATGCTGTCCCCATTGGGGCTCACAATATAAAATCCCTATCTGTATGTCTTTGGAGTGCTCAAGTACTGAGCACTTGAGCATGGTAGTTCTCGATCATCACTAATTGCAGCAGTCACTTGAATGGGACAGAGCTGCAATACCAGACATAACCTTTGCACTACAGTGGTGCTGTTTTTAAAATAAAATATATTTGTAATATTAAGCAAAATCTTGAATTTAACAATCTACAAAGAGTTTCCAGGTTATGGTACATTGACTTTAAATACTAGCATTCGAATGTTGAAGCAAGAACTGCAAGCTCCTATTATTGTAACCCTCACATCATTATATTGACAGATTATCAGTGTTTAGGTTCCACAACAACTAAAAATGTTCACATAATAATTGTTTTCCCTCCATTCACTTTCCAAAAGCCATACACAAATGTATCTTCAGTTCGTATCTTCGGGCAAAATGGTCATTATGTTTTTTTAATGGACCTATAAAAATATATTTTTGTGATGGGTCAGGAACGAGCCTGTACATTCCTCTCTCATGCCAGGACCGTAAATGGTATTAGGGCCATTAAAGATGCTGTGAGTTTTCCGAAAGGGAATCACACTTGTACACACCAGAGTGAGCATTTCAAGGACCTGTACAGATGCTTTAATGACAATGCCATTTCACTGTACTCTGGAAACAGCAAGCAGCAAGGCAATTATTGTGGAAATAATCATGCTTATTTATAGAGCACTTTATGTCAAGGCAATTTCATCTGCAGAACATTATGTACACATAC
This sequence comes from Anomaloglossus baeobatrachus, assembly GCF_048569485.1. Classification (NCBI taxonomy): domain Eukaryota; kingdom Metazoa; phylum Chordata; class Amphibia; order Anura; family Aromobatidae; genus Anomaloglossus; species Anomaloglossus baeobatrachus. The sequence goes on along the minus strand of NC_134357.1, from coordinate 279,622,803 downwards.
ACAAATGAAAACAAATAAAGCATGTTATAGTCACCTAGTGGAGGCCTGCAGCGCTTCAATGATACCGGCAAACAAGAAGGATAGATCTTATTTTTATTACTATTATTATGACAAAGTTAAGTTTTATCTCGGAAACAAAGTTATGTGTTTACTTATTTACACTACACATTGCTGCTTTCCTTATACTCAAGGCTTTTGCTTTCTGTCCTCAAGTGGATCATTATAGCATTTTCTTCAAGGTAGAGCGTAACGATTTCCTTCTTTTCGTTTTATCAACACTCATTAAGGCTTGCAATAAGGAAGTGTTTCCCAAACATTATGGAATCCAGGATCTCGGGAATTTTTAGACTAACTTTTGGAAATATGAAAATTGCATATGACTGGAGCGGCCATGTGATGACTGCTGGAACCAGTGAGCAGAGCTGAATCCTGACAGGGAGTATATTACATGCTGTTTGGATTGGCCTAAAAGTGCTTTACTTTATAGTTAAAGGTTTGTCCAGGTTTAACCCATTCAGCCCCCGGGCACTTTCCGTTTTTGCGTTTTTGTTTTTTGCTCCTTTTCTTCCGAGAGCCGTAACTTTTTTATTATTCCGTCAATCTTGCCATATGAGGGCTTGTTTTTTGTGGGAGGAGTTGTACTTTTAAATGAAATCATAAGTTTTACCATATAGTGTACTGGAAAACGGCAAAAAAATTCCAAGTGCGGAAAAATTGCAAAAAAAGTGGGATCGTACAATAGTTTTTGGGATATTTTATTCACCGTGTTCACTATATGATAAAACTGATGTATCTATGTGATGCCTCAGGTCGGTGCGAGTTTGTAGACACTAAACATGTATAGGTTTACTTGTATCTAAGGGGTTAAAAAAAATTCACAAGTTTGTCCAATAAAAGTGGTGCACATTTTGCGCCATTTTCCGAAACACGTAGCGTTCTTATTTTTTTGGATCTATGGCTCAGTGATGGCTTATTTTTTGCGTCTCGAGCTGACGTTTATAATGTTACCATTTTTGCGCAGATGCTACGTTTTGATCGCCTGTTATTGCTTTTTGCGTAAAACTTGCGGCGACCAAAAAACGTAATTTTGGCGTTTGGAATTTTTTTGCCACTACGCGGTTTACCAATCCGATTTTTTTATTTTATATTTTGATAGATCGGGCATTTCTGAACGCGGCGATACCAAATATGTGTATATTTATTTATTTTTTAACCCTTTAATTTTCAATGGGGGGAAAGGTGGGTGATTTGAACTTTTAGGTTTTTTGTTTTTTTTTTTATTTTTTAAAACTTTTTTTTACTTTTTTTTTATTTTACTAGTCCCCCTAGGGGGCTATAGCAATCAGCAATTCGATCGCTGATTGCTATCTGCTGATCACAGCAATACAGCTGTAAACAGCAGATTCAGTCACTTTGGTTTTCCCTCTGCTCTCGGCCGAGGGAAAACGAAAGTGAAACATCATAGCAGCAGGCGTCATCACATGACCCTGTGCTACGATGGCAACCACCGATAGTCACGTGATAACACACGTGACTTCCGGTGGGGGCGGCAGTAAGTAACAAACATGGCCGCGCGCATTTAATTCTTGCTGCCAGACTTTGGCAGCAAGATTTAAGGGGTTAATGGCCGCGGGTGGAAGCGATTCCACCCGCGGCTAGCAGGCACACATGTCAGCTGTTGAAAACAGCTGATATGTGTGCCGATCCACGCCGCCTGCCCGCGGCAGGGGGCGGGGCTTAACGGGACACGATCCTTGACGGATAGATCCGTCCAAGGTCGTGAAGGGGTTAAGATGAATTTGTGAATTCTCACAATGCATGCTCTGCACACTTTTAGGATTCTCCCATGCCAGTGGCAAGAGTGGAGCATCATGTGAGCACAAGTATGCCGGGTACTGCACATCCACCTCATTGATTTGAATAGGAGCGGATGTGCAGTACCCAGCTGTGACCACTATCAGAAGACAGAGCAGATCTAGAACTGCTCTTATTTGCTATAATATTTCCTGTACATTGTCCTGAAGAAGGGGATGGATATGTCCCTGAAACGCGTAGACCTGTGGAAATAAAAGGGATTTACTTTTACTCCTCGCATTCCTGTGGTTTTGGCACGGTATTCAAACCCGTTTTCTTCTGCATTGAAATTTATCAGATCTAGAACTGAGCATTCCAGCCGTCTGCTGCTGCCGCCACCGGTACCTAGAGCAGCCTATTGTCAGTGACCTAATATCATGACCTATCCTAAGGATGTATATAAAACATAATCTACAAGTTATAAATTGTTACTTGTGTACAGGATCAAAACTAATAACAGCATCAGAAAAAACAGAGGTACAGAAATACATAATTAGAACCCCCATCAGAACAGAAACACAGCATCACAACCACCAGCAGTACATAAATTCCTCACCAGAACCACCAGGAGTACAGAGATTTATGGTATATGGTATATGAATTGTAATGTCTGGTCAGGCCCATATAGATTTGTATTCCATGAATCTCCAACTTTCAGTACATCCTTAACAACTTTTTTACCATTGTTATCAGTCATCATCAGTCTTCGGTCGTACAGGAACCTCAGAACAGATGAGAATTATGCAGTATCAGAAATTAACATCTACATTCAGGTACCTTATAGAAGATTTTGTCTCTGATCCAAGTCATGTCTTTCTTTTTTTCATCTTGTCCAGACACCATGATGACTTTTTACATTCACAGCTCTACCCTACAGACTTCTATCTTCTCCGGTCTTCTGCAGCACATCTCGGTAGGATACCCTTAAAAAATAGCAGAATGATTATAATACTCCTATATAAAAATATCTGCCCTACTCTGTGCCCCTGAATAAATAATGGCCCCTCACTGTGTTCTCTGCATCAAATATGATACCCACATTATCCTTCTAATGGTACATGCCCTCCACAGTGCCCTGTCCTTTCCATACTAAGCCCCCTCTTCACACTGTCCTCTACACTGTGTCCTCACAATACTGCCCAGTCTTTGTACTGTGCCCCCCTCATCACACAACCCTCCTTGCTTTGGCATCTTTCCCCCCTCTCCATACTCCCACTATTCAGTCTCTATTTTGTGCCCTCTCACATTTTTTTCATCCCATACTGTCGTCTCACTATCTCCACACAAATTCACCCTCATTCTCCATACTGTGTCTGCCTATATTTCTTTCACATTCCCCATTCTGCCTCTTGATCCCCATACCATGTACTAAAAACTCCCACCTTGCTCATATATAGTCCTGAAATTCTCCATAGCATCCTCAAAATTTCTTTCCCTCATTTGCTCCCCATACTGTGTTCATATGCACTCCCACTTTGCTTCCCAATCTATGTCTGTATACATTCCCCCTTCACCCTCTCTCCCATACTGTCTTTATATATACATCCCCCTTCCACACCCTCTCTCCCCATACTATGTGGCCATATATACATTACCCCTCCACACCCTCTCTCCCCACACGGTGAACCCATATATACTTCACCCCTCCCCCTCTCCTCGTATTGTCTAAAGATATAAACATCCCTCTTCCCCACCCTCTCTCTCCATACTGTATGGCCATATATACATCTTCCTTCTCCACCCTCTCTATCCATACTGTTTGGCCACATATACATTCCCCTCCCAACCCTCTCTCCCCATACTGTGTGGCTATGCATACATTTCCCCTCCCCACACTGTGTAGGCATATATACATGTTTTCTCCCAATACTGTGGCTATATATATATATATATATATATATATATATATATATATATATATATATATATATATAAATAGATATACAGTTAGGTCCAGAAATATTTGGACAGTGACACAATTTTCGCGAGTTGGGCTCTGCATGCCACCACATTGGATTTGAAATGAAACCTCTACAACAGAATTCAAGTGCAGATTGTAACGTTTAATTTGAAGGTTTGAACAAAAATATCTGATAGAAATTGTAGGAATTGTACACATTTCTTTACAAACACTCCACATTTTAGGAGGTCAAAAGTAATTGGACAAATAAACCAAACCCAAACAAAATATTTTTATTTTCAATATTTTGTTGCGAATCCTTTGGAGGCAATCACTGCCTTAAGTCTGGAACCCATGGACATCACCAAACGCTGGGTTTCCTCATTCTTAATGCTTTGCCAGGCCTGTACAGCCGCAGCCTTCAGGTCTTGTTTGTGGGTCTTTCCGTCTTAAGTCTGGATTTGAGCAAGTGAAATGCATGCTCAATTGGGTTAAGATCTGGTGATTGACTTGGCCATTGCAGAATGTTCCCCTTTTTTGCACTCATGAACTCCTGGGTAGCTTTGGCTGTATGCTTGGGGTCATTGTCCATCTGTACTATGAAGCGCCGTCCGATCAACTTTGCGGCATTTGGCTGAATCTGGGCTGAAAGTATATCCCGGTACACTTCAGAATTCATCCGGCTACTCTTGTCTGCTGTTATGTCATCAATAAACACAAGTGACCCAGTGCCATTGAAAGGCATGCATGCCCATGCCATCACGTTGCCTCCACCATGTTTTACAGAGGATGTGGTGTGCCTTGGATCATGTGCCGTTCCCTTTCTTCTCCAAACTTTTTTCTTCCCATCATTCTGGTACAGGTTGATCTTTGTCTCATCTGTCCATAGAATACTTTTCCAGAACTGAGCTGGCTTCATAAGGTGTTTTTCAGCAAATTTAACTCTGGCCTGTCTATTTTTGGAATTGATGAATGGTTTGCATCTAGATGTGAACCCTTTGTATTTACTTTCATGGAGTCTTCTCTTTACTGTTGACTTAGAGACAGATACACCTACTTCACTGAGAGTGTTCTGGACTTCAGTTGATGTTGTGAATGGGTTCTTCTTCACCAAAGAAAGTATGCGGCGATCATCCACCACTGTTGTCATCCGTGGACGCCCAGGCCTTTTTGAGTTCCCAAGCTCACCAGTCAATTCCTTTTTTCTCAGAATGTACCCGACTGTTGATTTTGCTACTCCAAGCATGTCTGCTATCTCTCTGATGGATTTTTTCTTTTTTTTCAGCCTCAGGATGTTCTGCTTCACCTCAATTGAGAGTTCCTTAGACCGCATGTTGTCTGGTCACAGCAACAGCTTCCAAATGCAAAACCACACACCTGTAATCAACCCCAGATCTTTTAACTACTTCATTGATTACAGGTTAACGAGGGAGACGCCTTCAGAGTTAATTGCAGCCCTTAGAGTCCCTTGTCCAATTACTTTTGGTCCCTTGAAAAAGAGGAGGCTATGCATTACAGAGCTATGATTCCTAAACCCTTTCTCCGATTTGGATGTGAAAACTCTCATATTGCAGCTGGGAGTGTGCACTTTCAGCCCATATTATATATATAATTGTATTTCTGAACATGTTTTTGTAAACAGCTAAAATAGCAAAACTTGTGTCACTGTCCAAATATTTCTGGCCCTGACTGTATATATATACAGACCAAATGTTTGGACACACCTTCTCATTCAAAGAGTTTCCTTTATTTTCATGACTCTGAAAATTGTAGATTCATATTGAAGGCATCAAAACAATGAATTAACACATGTGGAATGAAATGCTTAAAAAAAAGGGTGAAGCAACTGAAAATATGTCTTATATTCTAGGTTCTTGAAAGTAGCCACCTTTTGCTTTCATTACTGCTTTGCACACTCTTGGCATTCTCTTGATGAGCTTCAAGAGGTAGTCACTGCAAATGGTCTTCCAAAAATCTTGAAGGAGTTCCCACAGATGCTTAGCACTTGTTGGCTCTTTTGCCTTCACTCTGCGGTCCAGCTCACCCCAAACCATCTCAATTGGGTTCAGGTCTGGTGACTGTGGAGGCAAGGTCATCTGGCGTAGCACCCGATCACTCTCCTTCTTAGTCAAATAGCCCTTACACAGCCTTGAGGTGTGTTTGGGGTCATTGTCCTGTTGAAAAATAAATGATGGTCCAACTAAACGCAAACTGGATGGAATAGCATGCCGCTGCAAGATGCTGTGGTAGCCATGCTGGTTCAGTATGTCTTCAATTTTGAATAAATCCCCAACAGTGTCACCAGCAAATCACCACCACACCATCACACCTTCTCCTTCATGCTTCACGGTGGGAACCAGGCATGCAGAGTCCATCTGTTCACCTTTTCTGCGTCGCACAAAGACATGGTGGTTGGATTGAAAGATTTCAAATTTGGTTTCATCAGACCAATGCACAGATTTCCACTGGTCTCATGTCCATTCCTTGTGTTCTTTAGCCCAAACAAGTCTCTTCTGCTTGTTGCCTGTCCTTAGCAGTAGTTTCCTAGCAGCTATTTTACCATGAAGGCCTACTGCACAAAGTTTCCTCTTAACAGTTGTTCTAGAGATGTGTCTGCTGCTAGAACTCTGTGTGGCATTGACCTGGTCTCCAATCTGAGCTGCTGTTAACATGCAATTTCTGAGGGTGGTGACTCGGATAAACTTATCCTCCGCAGCAGAGATGACTCTTGGTCTTCCTTTCCTGGGGCGGTCCTCATGTGAGCCAGTTTTTTTGTAGAGTTTGATGTTTTTTGCCACTGCACTTGGGGACACTTTCAATGTTTTCCCAATTTTTTGGACTGACTGACCTTCATTTCTTAAAGTACTGATCTCCCCTTTCTTCAGGGTCACCCAATCATGCGATTCTATTTACTAGCCAGATCTTTGGTCTGGTCTTACATCATGATGTGCCCCTATCTGAACTTCAGACAGTAAACTGTCTCTATCCCTTCACTCTAGCCCCTCCCACTCTTGGCTAATTTCAACATTAAATCTGTCTTTCCCTACTATTAAGCAAATGCAATCTTATCACTAATAACGCATATGAAACTACAAATTACAACCAGACAATACACATGCTACACCACGCATACTGCAGCACACAATATTTTTTCCAATTTTGTGTTTCCCCTCTCCAGATAAGTTTGGCTACAAGTGTAACATCTGCACCTTATTTATCTACTTTCCTGCCCATTAGAAGAAATAAGGTTACCTACTATACTTTGTAAAGAAAAGTGCTATAACAGAAAACTATTACAAACCCCAAGACACCAAACGAGTCCTGTTAATCTCTAAGCAGAAGCAGGTTTTTTTTCCCAGTGATGTCAGATTATAAAGAATTTGCAATAAATGTAATACAGAAGCCCGAGAGACCAGAATAAGAAAACCTGCAAGTGTTTGTAAACGTGTCTGCAGCATTTCACAAGGAGCGTCCTTAAAGTAAAACATGACTGATTGCCCTGATTGAGAAGCAGAGGCTATTCCCCTATTACTCCAGACCAATTTATTGTCTGTGCTGTCAGCTGGTAGAACAAGCAGTTCAGGCATCAGTGAGCCTAGCCTGCTGCCTAGAAATGAATGTATTTTATTGTTTTCAGATAAATTCTGCTCTTTATAGCTGATATCACTTTGTGCCTTCACTGTGAGGGGCTATTAATATTTATTAAGTCTGCAGACAGTGGCCGACCATAGACATTTAAGCATTACTTACGGATTTTGTGGCACGATTACTGCACACTCCCAGATTCAGAGTGTAGTAGCATATCAATTTAGCTGTCCCTCATAGCACAGTGAGGTATCTTGTAGCTTAAACTACTAATACATCCCTTAGGAAGAATAGATTATTAAGATAAGTAAGTCTTTAGGGTAGAGAGAAGGATGTATTCACTTAGGATGACTCCTACCCTGTGTTCATATAAATGATGCCTGTGAGGTCGATTTTCTATTACTGCTCATTGGCTGAATATAGTTTATCATGTAATACCAGCATTCTTTGACACATTGTTTTGGTTATCAAGGTCATATTTATAACATTAGGCACGTCTGATTGGTTCCTTAAAAGGGTGGTCCAAGTTGGGAGTTCAAGTCTGCAGTTACTCTATGTAACTGCAGACTTGTGAATCCTCACAGCACACAGACTGCGCACTCTCAGGATTCTTCGGTGCCGGGGCTAGGAGAGGGTGGGCATGTGACCATAAGTATGCAATATACATATATGCGATTACGTGCCAATGTGCTCGGCCTTGCCCAATACAAGTAAATTGAGCAAGTCAAACGTGTAGTCAGAATATGCTTGGAAGTATGCAAACTTGTAGCTTCATGACCACCCGTTGCACTCTATGAGGATAAACAAGTCTGCAGTCACAGTGACTGCAAACCAGAACCTCTAAGCCTGGATAACTCCTATAAGAAAGGCCCTTTTACAATTACTAATTACCAACATGATTCACTAATGAAAATTTTTCACTATTGGCAAAGGACATTTGACATCAATTTTGTTAGTCTAAAGCGGGCTTTACACGCTATGATATCGTTAATGAATTATCGTCGGGGTCACGGTGTTTGTGACACACATCCGGCTTCATTAACGATATCGCAGTGTGTGACACTTATGAGCGACCTTAAACGATCGCAAAAGCGGTCAAAATTGTTTGTCGCGGAGAGGTCATCCTGAAACAAAAAATCGTTTTCTGCTTATTAGCGATGTTGCTTCTCGTTCCTGCGGCACCACACATCGCTATGTGTGACACCGCAGGAGCGATGAACATCTCCTTACCTGCCTCCAGCGGCAATGCGGAAGGATGGAGGTGGGCGGGATGTTACGTCCCGCTCATCTCCGCCCCTCCGCTTCTATTGGACGCCTGCCGTGTGACATCGCTGTGACGCCGCATTAACTGCCCCCTTAGAAAGGAGGCGGCTCGCTTGCCAGAACGACGTCGCAGAGCAGGTATGTGCGTGTAACGCTGCCATAGCGATAATGTTCGCTACGGCAGCGATCACCAAATATCGGCCATACGACGGGGGCGGGTGCTATCTCACTCGACATCGCCAGCAAATACTAGCGCTGTCGCAGCGTGTAAAGCCCGCTTAAAGTAATTGTTTATAGCACGCTTAATTAATGTGTATGTCCCTTACCCATAGCGTTAGTGCATACCACAGTTACAGTCCTTTTGTTTACTGTTGTGGATTTATATATCAGGGAAATACTGTGCTCTTACCGAATCTTAATACATATATTAGCTATACGGTACACTACAGGTGATAAAAGATAAAATAGCTAATTAATTTTACCTTACAGTGACTAATGCGGGCGTCACATGAGATGATCTATTGTGCGGTATGTCGTCGGGGTCACGGTTTTCGTGACGCACATCCGGCATCGTTTGTGACGTCGTTTCGTGTGACACTTACGAGCGTCTCTGAACTATTGCAAGTCGGTTACAAATCGTGTATCATTTACACGTCGTTTATTTTTTAAAAATCATTTATTTTTCCGTGTGACACCCCAGGAACGATGAACACAGCTTACCTGCGTCCCGCAGCTCCCGCAGGCTGTGCGGAAGGAAGGAGGTGGGCGGGATGTTTACGTCCCGCTCATCTCCGCCCATCCGCTTCTATTGGCCGGCGGCTGTGTGATGTCGCTGTGATGCTGAACGTCCCACCCCCTTCAGGAAGTGGATTTTCGACGCCCACAGCGACATAGCTCAGCAGGTAAGTACGTGTGATGGGGGTTTAATGACTTTGTGCAACACGGGCAGCGATTTGTCCGTGACGCACAACGACGGGGGCGGATATGATCGCTCGTACGATCGCACGATAGATCGTATCGTGTGACGCCCGCATAAGTATCACCACCTGACCTAAACTACATAATACCACTGTATTGTTATTAAATAATACCTCTATATGTCATCTGAATAATTATGAGAAGTAGGAGATAGGCATTCTGGTAGACTTCGCTGCTCTGAATGAGGAGTAATTTCACCCAGTGACTTATCTAGACGGGGGCATAGTTGAAATTTGCCCTGGGCACAACAGGCAGGGAGCGTCATCAGGCAGCCTGATGTGGTGGTCTGAGGTGTCACCTCGGAGGCTGCATTTTGTTGCACCGATTAGCGGGAGTCAGCCATTTTCTGAGCCAACTGTCAAGCCAACAGCCAGCTCAGAGAAGGTGCAGCAAGTTGGCTCCCAGTGATCAACTGTACTTATGTCTTTCAGGTGGGATTACAATTGAAACCCTGACCGGCGGCACTTCTGGTTCAGGGTGACATCAGCAGCGTGGATATCACTCCATGGCACCAGGCGGCAGAAGTTTGGTGTGGTGAGTGTTCCCGTGGAGCTGAAAACACCAAAGAGTTATTGTAATTAGAGGAAAGGGGGAAAAAATGAGTACATAGCATGGGGAGAGAGGGTGGGGGGAATGTATACAGACAAATATGAGTAGCGAGGAAGGGGGAATTTGAGAACATAGTATAGGGAACAAAGGGGAGGAAAATTTGAGTACATGATATGTAAAGTGAGGGCTGGGGGGAATGTATATGGACACAGTATGGGGATCAAGGTGGGTAATGTATGAGGACACAGTATTGAGAGTAAATTGGGGGAAGAAAAGTGAGTACAAAGTATGGGGAACGGGGGGGGTAATTTGAGCTTACAGTATAGGGAGCGAGAGGGGGAGAAATTTGAGGACACAGTATATTGGAGCTGGAGCAAAGGGGTGAAATTTGAGGACAGTATAGAGAGCGATGGGGCAAATTTGGCAACACAGTATGGGAAGCAATGTGGGTGATGGGTGTAGACACACTTGCACAGCAAGGGAGGGTGAGTGTGGAGGTAGTGAAGAAACCATATCGGATGAGAAAAAAGTGAAGGGGAACAGAATAGAGACTGAGTAATGTGTGTGAGGGTATAGAGAGGTGGCAGCATGGGGGGACAGTGTGAGGTCATAGCAAGGTGGGGACAGTATGCCGTGGAGGGGGTGTGATGAGGAAGTATAGTATAGTGACTGGGCAATATAGGGGGCACAGTGTGAGAGGACAGTGTGAAGATGTGGTTCAGTATGGAAAGGAGAAGGCATTGTGGAGGCCATAAGATGGACATTATGGTAAGGGAGGTGCCTGGGCAATGTGGTCTATATGTGCCGCCCCCGCGACAGCCAACGGGCTGCTCGGATCCGGATCCGCAGTGGCCCGAGGGGTCTCCGGACCCGAGGCGGGGTCGCACAGCCGCTCGAAATGAAAAAGGGGAAAAAAGGGTGGATTGGATAATGTTCGTGATGCCACCCACGGGTCATGGTAAACTGGAATACCACCGCTGCTGCGTTTAGGAGAGAGGGAAAGCACCTGGGAGCGATGGGATGGCAGCTGGTGATGTTAACCCCTCCGTGGGCAGGGGAAGGTGTACTGGGGCTCGGTGATGGTAGGCTCGGGACCCGTTGGAGGCAAAGGGGCACAATGTACTCACACAGTCCAGAGATGCTGACACTGACACCGGGTAAACCAAAGTCTTGAAAGCCCTGCAGCTTTAGTTCGAACACGCTGGGTCCATGCCCTTTTGGCGCTGCTGGTTGTTCTGAAGCCTTGTCCCTTGGCACTGTGTTCACACTTGGTGGATCCCTTTTGCCTAAAACTACTCGGGTCCCGCTCACCTGCGTGGCTAGCAGGGTGAGCTTGCTCTCAGGGTTCATGCTTGGGATTTTCTGGACGGTTTTGGGAAGTCCTATCCCCCTCGTTGCACTAGTACCCCGATTTTGGAGTGGGTGGATAGCGGTTCATGAAGATTCCGCCCTCGTCAGGTGAATTACTTGGCTGCATAAAGCTACTTCCCAGCCTAGGGTCCGCGTACCCCATTGTGCCCAGGCCCCTGCCTGGTTGCAGCACAAGGCCGCCGACCTGCCCTCCTTGGAAGTACCGTGCCCCTTGCCACTGCCCCCTGTGACCAGGGTTCCCTCTCCTTCCAGGTCAGGCCAACGTCTGGCTCCTGGGATGAGTACAGGAGCCCAGCTCTGCAGCATGACCTCTTCCTGTCACTGCTCACTGACACTCTCTGACTACTACTGACACTTCTGGCCCTCCTTCTACCATCCCTCCATCTGGGCGGCCCTATTCCTCTCAGGCTGCCCAATAGGTGTTTGATGGGTGTGATGCAGAGTGTTCCTCAGGATTTGTGTATACCTGCTCTTAGCAACATCAAAGGGACAGGACCCATAACCAAGGAGAAGCACAAAATAGCCCGTCCTTATTAATGCCCGATGCGTTTCCCCTCCAGGACTTGAAATCAAAGGAGGTTCTTCACTGGCTTTTCCAGATTGAAATCACATAGATGGTAAACTGTAACAACAATATGTCTTAAATTAATCAAAACAACCCTTTGATAATTCCACCAGCCATATACATGATTTACACTCCCTAATAAATCACTACTTACTAAATATCCCATTTGTCAAGAAATAAATCGATCCTTAAATGAGGAATTTCTCTTATTGCTGAAAAAACATAAAAATAAAATATATAGATATATATAAACATTTTCATTCCAAGGTCCCCTATAGGTTCCACATTTTTCACCCCAATAATACTCACTTGCAGACAGAGCTGCATAAATGAAGCAAAATATCTGTCCATGAACCACCACAGGATAGGCGATTGTTTGCGCCACTCACCCACTGGGTATATTTTCCCTCCAATGTGGAGATATAAGTAGCTGCAATACATATATGAGAGAACATCAGTCTCTCCAAATTAACACAAATGGAATAAGATCCCATAGAGTGATAGTACTTACTGTTGGGTGAAACGGCAACAAATATGCTGGATGTTTAGCTGGGAGTGCAGGTGGTGCACGCCTGCTGGACAGGGCTTCCCATGGGGTTTAAATACCCCCCCAAAACCCCCCTATTTCCGGTTCTATGTATAGGAGTAATGATTGTCATTTTTACCAGCCTATCGAGCTATTCAATGCCCGTGAGGTCACTTCCGGTAACTACATCCGGTTCTCCGGGTAAGATGCGACACGTCACTTCCGTTTTAAATCCTCCACATTGTGCTACATGAAACGGAACATAATAAATAACGGGGCGTAATATATCCAGAAAGCCCATTCCATCAATTATTCGGGATGTGTATTACAAGTGACTACAAGGATTACTTCACTCCTCTATAATAGTATGTGATGCCGGATAGTGATACGTCACTTCCGGTCCTGATCGTTTCCAATAAAGTTTTCATTCAAATGTGTTGCTTCCTGTTTCTATGGTGACCGCTGTTGTGTGTATAGGGAGGCATTTTAAATGGGCCAAAATCAAGCAGGGTCTAATTTTTCTACATAGCAATTTCCACCAATTACTAAGAGAATCACATATAGTAATTACATATATCGATCGTCTCTATAATAGTATGTGATGCCGGATAGCGATACGTCACTTCCGGTCCAGATCGTTTCCAATAAAGTTTTCATTCTGATGTGTCGCTTCCTGTATCTATGGTGACCGCTGTTGTATGTATAGAGTGGCATTTTAGATGGATCAGAATCAAGCAAGGTCTAATTTTTCTACATAGCATATTCCACCAGTTACTAAGAGAATCACATACAGCAATTACCTATATCGATCGTCACCTATACAGATATATGTGACATCGGGAAGTGATAGTAATTTCTAGTGGAGCTTGTATATTGCTGTTTCGCTTCCTGTTTATACAGTAACTACATATCCTCTAAGGGGCAACATATCTATATAGTTACAATAAATTAAATCCATCAACACTTAATATGATATTTTAACTGGTAGAACCACCTTTCTATAACTCCCCTCATATAGGCAGCTGTATAAATCCCAATTTTGGGACCCCGGACTCAATTCAATTATACATGAGACAATAAGCCAAACAAGGATATTATGGTATTACTTAGTATATAGGACTCAACAATGGAGCATATGTTTGAACAATGGGCTTTGGTGGAATCAAACAAGGTTATATGTATAATTTCTAAATTTCACTCCCACCCTATTTATTATGGTTTTCTATCTGCAAAATTTCAACTGCTATATAGTCTTTTAGCAGTCCCTATTTTCTGACACTATCCTTCTCTTGGAAGGTACTTTATGTGTCTTGCTGGATTATTGTTGCATTTTGACCTATATAAAGCTCACAAAACTGAGCTGCTCATTCAGCCCCTTTGGATGGATAGATTGCAACCAAAACATCCATCGTGTTTCCCTCTGTAAGATTATTTTATCCCAATCTCCCCTTCTAATTGATTTGGGTACTGTTTCTATAATCCTAAAGGACAAGGATCCTACATCACCCCCATGACAGCTGTTAACATGGCGGGCAATGGGGGTGTCTCTCTTATTCCTGACGTCTCCCAAGTGCTCACTAATCCTAGTTCTAAATTGTCTTTTTGTCTTTCCCACATAATTAAGTGGGCAGGAGCAGGTACATAAATACACTAACCCTTCAGTCTTACAGTTACCAAAATTTCTATTTTTATAGATTCTACCCGTGCTCACACTGACAAACTCCTTGGATGGTCTAACCAAGTCCCCTTCTTTTGATGGGGGGTATAGAGGCTGTGTACCACATGGTCCCCTATCGTACGTCCCCTCCTGTATGTTACTGATGGTGTCTCCATGATTGCATTGCTGATATCCGGATCACTCTGGAGTATTCCCCAGTACTTTTTCAGAATCCCCAGAACTCTGTTATTCTGGTCATCAAAGGTCCCTATCAACCTTGTTTTTAATCTTTCTCATCCTTCCGTCTAGGGACCAAAAGCTCAGTCCTCTGACTTCTCCATGCATGTTCTTGGGCTTTTTCTATTGTTTCCCCTGGATAGCCTCTCTGGAGAAATCTATTGGTCAGTGATCTCGATTGTTTATCAAAATCACTCACCAAACAACAGTTCCTGCGCAATCTCAGGAACTGTCCCTTGGGTATGCCTCTTTTTAGGGGAGGAGGATGGTAACTTTTCCAGTGTAATAGGTTGTTAGTACAGTTCGGTTTTCTATACACATCAGTTTTTAATCTCCCATCCTCATCTTTTTGGAATCAAATGTCAAGGAACGGGATTCTATCCCCACCGATCTCATATGTTAGTTTTAAGCCCACATCATTGATTAAATGCTCTACAAATGAGATAAAGGATTCATTAGACCCATTCCACAGGATGATGACATCGTCAATGTATCTCCCCCAGAACATGATCTGGGGGGTCCATTCATTTTCCTCCTCACCAAAAACCACAGTATCCTCCCACCAGCCCAGGAACAAGTTAGCGTAAGTGGGGGCACAGGGGCTCCCCATCGCTGTGCCCCTGAGCTGGTGGAAAAATTGAGAGTTAAAAATGAAGTAGTTTCTGGTGAGGTCGAACTTCATCAGTTCTTGTATAAATTAATTGTGGAGGGCAAACTGAATACCTCGGGATGAAAGAAAGTGGTTAATAGCTTTAAGACCACAGGGATGGGGGATACGACTATATAGTGACTCAACATCAATTGACACTAATATAGTCTCCTTATCTATCATCATCCCTTCTAGTCTCCTAAGGAGATCCATGGTATCCCTAATGTGTGAGGGAAGGGCCATAACAAAAGGACGCAGGATATGGTCCATGTAAGTACTGCTATTTTGACATAAGGCGTTGATCCCAGACACTATTGGTCGTCCTTTGAAGGGATCCAACCCCTTATGTACTTTGGGTACTGTATAAAAGGTGGCTATTCTCGGATGTTTTGGTAAGAGGTAGTCAAATTCATCCTTACTGATTAATTTGTTGTTTTGAGCTTTAATCAAAATTGATTTTAATTCCCCCAGGAAGATATCCGTGGGATCCTGCTTAAGGATCTCATACGTTTGTTTATCCGACAGTAGCGACATACACATTTGTAGATATTTATCTCTATCCATAACGACCGTATTTCCGCCTTTATCCGCCGGTTTTATTATGATCTTTTGATTGTTTTCTAGACTGTCTAGGGCTTCTTTCTCATATCTAGTGAGATTTTTCGGAGCCGGGTTGTGTTTGGGATCAATTTTCATTAGGTCCATAGTTACCAATTTACAAAAGATCTCAGTACTGTCCTGTTCTCCTTGAGGTGGCATTTTTGTGCTCCTATTTTTCAACAAAGAAAGGGGGCCTTCACCTGCTCTTCTACCTTCTTATTCCTCCAAACTCACCAGATTATCAAAATCACTCAACATATCCATCGGAATATCTAATTGTTGACATCTATTCCGATTCAAGATCGCATAGTGTTTTTTCCATCTCAATTTACGTATGAATAGGTTGAGATCCTTTACCCACGTAAATACGTCATACCTAACTGTAGGCACAAAACCTAAACCAGCCATGAGTACTGTCAATTCAGTTTCCGAGAGATCATAGCTAGATAAATTAATCACCTGTGTCCTAGTCGCTTTCTGGTTTACAGTGTGAATTAGGCTTTGTTCATTCCTTGGGGAGTCCTTTCCCTCAGGTCGTATGGCCTTGATTCTCTCATTTCTAAAAAAAAGGTGGTGGGTAGGGGGGCTGAGGAGGCAGATGGCTGCCCAGAGGTAGATGAACCAGGTCCATCTAGCCCTCCCTGAGGTCTGTCTTGATAATATCTTCCATTCCCTCTCCCCTTCATATAGCCTCCCTTCCATCTTCTCTTTGGTGGTCCTCTAGGAGTCCACCAATTCCTATTGGTGCGATTTTCTGAGTCTGACGATTCAGCTTCTGTGGATGATATATCACTTGGGGGAAATTTTTGTCTATTGTCTACAAAATTATAGGCCTGCTTATCTTTGAAGTCCTTTAGATCTCTTGCAAAACGTTTATGCTTTCTATCTTTTATACTCAATCTGTATCGCTCTATTGATGTTTTTAGAGTTGCCTCCCTATTAGCGAAATCCGCCTCTGTTTTAAATTTTAAAGCCCTCTCAATGGTCTTTTGTAATTTTTCAGTTTTTTGCAATCTATCCATCCAAAGGGGCTGAATGAGCAGCTCAGTTTTGTGAGCTTTATATAGGTCAAAATGCAACAATAATCCAGCAAGACACATAAAGTACCTTCCAAGAGAAGGATAGTGTCAGAAAATAGGGACTGCTAAAAGACTATATAGCAGTTGAAATTTTGCAGATAGAAAACCATAATAAATAGGGTGGGAGTGAAATTTAGAAATTATACATATAACCTTGTTTGATTCCACCAAAGCCTATTGTTCAAACATATACTCCATTGTTGAGTCCTATATACTAAGTAATACCATAATATCCTTGTTTGGCTTATTGTCTCATCTATAATTGAATTGAGTCCGGGGTCCCAAAATTGGGATTTATACAGCTGCCTATATGAGGGGAGTTATAGAAAGGTGGTTCTACCAGTTAAAATATCATATTAAGTGTTGACGGATTTAATTTATTGTAACTATTGTGAGGTAGCGACCACCAATGTTGTGGATGGTCGCAGTGGAGAAGGATCCCCCTGTGATATTGAACTGAAGGTGTGACTGTGGGACTTGTAGTTCCACAGAACTTGGGTTGTAATTAAGGGTTAGGTTCCCTTTAAACTGTGACCAGTGTGATGGACAGAGCTGGAGAATCACATACCTCCACCTGTGGGTGTATCCGGTTGGGTTTTAAGAGACTGTTAGTTTTAGAAACAGGGGGAAGCCTGGGAGTGCTGCACATGGAGGATGTGTGCTGGAGATCTCAGTCTGTGTGAAGACTGAAGAGAGACTCCTGGAAATCAGTCCCGGTGATGACTGGGGAAAAATACTGCAGCCTGGCTGGAGAGTGCTGGAGGCTGCAGGAAGCAACCACAGTGACTTGTGTTCGCTGGCTGGAGCCAGAGTGTGGAGAATCCACTATGGACACTTAATTGGACTGGAAGCCCACGGTATGTGGATGTTATATTTTCCTTTAAGCCAGGAGAGGCTTCATTGTGTTTTGGAAGGGCAGTTTATGTTGGTTACTAATAAACTGCTGCATTTTTGAGAGAGACTGTGTTGCCTGTGTATGCCTAAGCTAGCAAAAACCAAAAAGAAAAAACTCCTAAAAAGATATTTTATTCTAGAATAAAATATCTTTTTAGGAGTTTTTTCTTTTTGGTTTTTGCTATAAACACTCCTATTTATATATGGTAGTTTTGGTTATAAGTATGCCTAAGCTACCCTGCACCGCTGCAAGCGTGTAAAACCCCCGGGTTGCGGTAAGCAACGTTCACACTATATAGATATGTTGCCCCTTAGAGGATATGTAGTTACTGTATAAACAGGAAGCGAAACAGCAATATACAAGCTCCACTAGAAATTACTATCACTTCCCGATGTCACATATATCTGTATAGGTGACGATCGATATAGGTAATTGCTGTATGTGATTCTCTTAGTAACTGGTGGAATATGCTATGTAGAAAAATTAGACCTTGCTTGATTCTGGTCCATCTAAAATGCCACCCTATACATACAACAGCGGTCACCATAGATACAGGAAGCGACACATCAGAATGAAAACTGTATTGGAAACGATCTGGACCGGAAGTGACGTATCGCTATCCAGCATCACATACTATTATAGAGACGATCGATATATGTAATTACTATATGTGATTCTCTTAGTAATTGGTGGAAATTGCTATGTAGAAAAATTAGACCCTGCTTGATTTTGGCCCATTTAAAATGCCTCCCTATACACACAACAGTGGTCACCATAGAAACAGGAAGCGACACATTTGAATGAAAACTTTATTGGAAACGATCAGGACCAGAAGTGACGTATCGCTATCCGGCATCACATACTATTATAGAGGAGTGAAGTAATCCTTGTAGTCACTTGTAATACACATCCCGAATAATTGATGGAATGGGCTTTCTGGATATATTACGCCCCGCTATTTATTATGTTCCGTTTCATGTAGCACAATGTGGAGGATTTAAAACGGAAGTGACGTGTCGCATCTTACCCGGAGAACCGGATGTAGTTACCGGAAGTGACCTCACGGGCATTGAATAGCTCGATAGGCTGGTAAAAATGACAATCATTACTCCTATACATAGAACCGGAAATAGGGGGTTTTTGGGGGGGTATTTAAACCCCATGGGAAGCCATGTCCAGCAGGCGTGCACCACCTGCACTCCCAGCTAAACATCCAGCATATTTGTTGCCGTTTCACCCAACAGTAAGTACTATCACTCTATGGGATCTTATTCCATTTGTGTTATTTTGGAGAGACTGATGTTCTCTCATATATGTATTGCAGCTACTTATATCTCCACATTGGAGGGAAAATATACCCAGTGGGTGAGTGGCGCAAACAATCGCCTATCCTGTGGTGGTTCGTGGACAGATATTTTGCTTCATTTATGCAGCTCTGTCTGCAAGTGAGTATTATTGGGGGTGAAAAATGTGGAAACTATAGGGGACCTTGGAATGAAAATGTTTATATATATCTATATATTTTATTTTTATGTTTTTTCATCAATAAGAGAAATTCCTCATTTAAGGATCGATTTATTTCTTGACAAATGGGATATTTAGTAAGTAGTGATTTATTAGGGAGTGTAAATCATGTATATGGCTGGTGGAATTATCAAAGGGTTGTTTTGATTAATTTAAGACATATTGTTGTTACAGTTTACCATCTATGTGATTTCAATCTGGAAAAGCCCCTGAAGAACCTCCTTTGATTTCAAGTCCTGGAGGGGAAACGCGTCGGGCATTAATAAGGACGGGCTATTTTGTCGATCCATCTAGTTTGATGATATCTTGGAATTGATGCATGAACCCTGGACTGGGTCCCAGACCCTGGCTCTTAATTAATTACTAGTGGTTGCTGGATTTGTTGTGAACATTGGAGTTCTGTATTGGAGATATTGTTGACCATAGCTAGATCAACAATGTTTCATCACTGAGGTGTGAATGGGAATCACTTTAATTTGGAAGAGCCCCTCAGAATAGCAGCACTAACTAGTGTGGAGTATAGGGTGCCAACAGGGCCAGTCGACGTAGAGTGGGGGCACCTTGAGCGTGACATCATAGGGTGCCGACCCCCACGGGTAGGTAGGGGGAGTATAGGGAAAAGCCCGCTAATTCTCACCAACCATAATATATGCATTAATGTATTTTAAATTTTTCACTTGTTCCTTGAAGTGGTGTGTTAAATAAAATTATATATATATTTTTAATAGGGGTTTGCTTATTGGTATTATAATATATAAATTATGAAATTACCAAGGAGCGGTGTCCAAAAAGATGGGACACAATTATATTTAGTTTTATTCCAGAAGGAAACCATTCCCACATAGAAGAATCCATACATAGTGATGCCCACTCAGGTGCATATAGATCCCACACCATGGGATCGTGAATAGTATAATTCCTGGTAAGCCCTCATAACTGTTAGTACCACCAAGGTGGATTTATCCTGTAATTGAAAATCATAAGGACATAGATCACCCGAGAACCACTGAAGGGATATAATAGTCCAAATAAGTGCATATAATTGTCAAAGACAGAAGTCTAAGGCCCCTATTGGAGTGAAACTGCTGTTAATACCACCGGCGAGGCGGATTTATCATATATTTGGACACAAAAAATGGGAAAATGCAAAACTAAAAGCCGACCACTGAGTGGTCATTGGTTCATCACTAAATTCGTTTCCCCACCCTAAGTGCATTAAATTATCCAAAAGAAGAGGCTGAGGACCCCTATTGAGATGTAAATATTGTTAGTACTGCAAAAATAGGCGGATTTGTCAAAACAATTGAGCAACGCAAGGGGTGCAGTCCTCAATTGAGGCCCAGGATTAGATGTTGTTGCACCGTTTATATAAAAAGAACAACATGAGTGTGATTTGTTCTTGTATTCAAAATAGAATCTAAACGCTAACCAATTGGAAATATGAAGAGCTCTATATTATATCTTATACCATATAAAAGGGGAGGGGGGGAAGCCGGATTGACGAGCCATCCTAATGTGGGATGTAACATATACCTGTATAAGTATCCTTGAAATCAACAAGATATCGACAATATTCCAATGTAGTATGGACAATATGATAGTCGCGTTTGACCTTGTATAGATGTGGGATATGCTCTAGGCCAGAGCCAAAGATATCCTAAAACTCCCGTAATTTTGTTCCCCCCAACAAGAAGTGAGTATCCGTCCCATAAATGTCCATATGGGCGGAAATTGATAAGAAAGTTCACCGATATAGTTGAACAGGATGCAGTTGCCGTTGATATACCAATTTCTCCAAGACCAGGATGTTAATCCCAGATCCTTCACATCCAAAGGGTGAAAAGATGATATCCGGTGAATCAAAGCCATCAATATAAACCATAATTTTCAGACCATATGTCCCTGTCTGCTTGATTTAGCCAGAGTAGACCAAGACATGAGTGGAAGCCGTATCCCCATTTGATTCTTGTTTAGAGAGAGTGGGAGGAGGAGGAGTGGTCCTGATGTTGCAACTGTAAAGATAAAGATAATAATAAGGTAAGATGAGGGTTAAAGTGTGGTTCCTGTATATTAGCCCAAAAGCCAGTATACAGTAGCTCTTCATTGAGCCCCGATGGTGTAAGTGATTTCAAGTTGAAAATCCATCTTGCCTCAATTTGTAACAAAGGCTTGAGAAGGGACCCACCTCTTCCATTCGTAGTTATCCTATGGAGCCCTACGAAACTTAGACCGTGACAGAAGCCCTGATGATATCTGAGGAAATGTGCAGCCACCGAGGTCAAAGTTTGTCCTATTTTCTGGTCAGATCTGGCCAAATTGATAGTGGACATGTTTTTGTGCCCTTTTTCGCAGTTCTTGAGAGGTCTGTCCCACACAGACCTTCTGGCAAGGACAGACAATAGCATAGATCACATTGGAGGTCTCACAGTTGATGTATCCATTTAGTCTATGTGAGACAGCATCAAGGGATTCAGAAAGACATCCCTGACCGGTTGCATGAAGGGGCATACATTACACTCACCACATGGGTAAGATCCTCGTAGTATGATTCCTCTATTCAATCTCGTCGTCGGTCTCCTAAAATGGCTCCTCATTAGCAGATCTCTAAGTCTGGGCGCTCTTCTGGCTGTAAGGAGGGGAACGTCACTAACAAGGGATGCGGTTTGGCAATCAAGTCTGATAATCTTCCAATGCTCCCGCAAGATCCCTCCTACCTGCTCCCAATGACTGTTGTAATTGGTTACCAGCCGTAATGGTTGATCCCTCACTGGTCCTTTGCGGTAAGCAGATCCTGCTGAGACTCCTGTTTGGCCCTTTGGAAAGCTGAGGAGATAACTCCCCTGGTATACCCTCTATGTTTCAGCCGTTTCGTCAAATCACAGGCTTGCTTCCAAAAGTCCTCATCCGTGGAACAGTTACGGCGTACCTGTAACCCACTGGTATTCCCTTTCTTGTGTGGAAGGGATGAAAGCTGATGAAGCGTAAAAGCCCGTTCGTTGCTGTTGGTTTACGGTATAAATTCGTGGTGATGTGTCCATCTTCTAGTTTTATAGTCAAATCCAAGAAGGTTGCTGTGGAGGATGACACATCGGAGGTCGAAAAGATGTTATGGTTATTGATGTTGAGGCAGTTGAGGAAATCATGACAACTCTCCTCCGTGCCAGTCCACAAAAAGAATTCATCATCAATAAATCTCCGCCAATGCAAACATGCTCCTTGTAGCGGTGGGAGGGATACACCTGGGTCTCCTCCCACCACCCCAAGAACAGGTTTGCATAGGCTGGTGCGCATTGTGCCCCCATTGCGACTCCTGAGACCTGTCTAAAAAAGACGTTGTCAAAAAGAAAATAATTGTGCTCCAGCACAAATCTGCATAGGTCAATCAAGAGGGAGGCGTGTATCCTATCCGAATTCGACTGTTTTGCCAAGAAGTATGTTAGAGCCTCAATACTGTCTTCATGTTTGATGTTTGAATATAACGATTCAACATCACATGTAACCATCCACGTCTGGGAGGGTACCGTGATGCTGAGGAAAAAACGGATACAATCCAAGGAATCTTGTATGTAAGATGGAAGCTGAAATACCATGGGCTGGAGAAAAAAATCAACATATGTGCCCACCTTCTCGCACAAACTTCCGACACTAGACACAATGGGGCGGCCAGGTGGTTTGGTGGCATCTTTGTGTACTTTTGGAAGCATATAGAAAGTGGGTATCGTAGGATCCTCTACCCACATATATTTGCGTTCCTTGTTGTTAATGATACCGAGGCCACATGCACCATCTAGCAGGGCTTTCAATTTTTTATGGAACACTGCAATTGGATCGGATGATATTCTGATATAACATCTGGCATTGTTAAGTTGTCTATAGGCCTCCTCCAGGTATAATGAGATAGGCCATAGAACAACGTTGCCACCCTTATCAGCCTCCTTGATGATAAAGGTGCTGTTGTCTTTTAACTGGTGCAGGGCTGTTTTTTCGGCAAGGCTTAAATTATTTTCCATAATGACCCTGTTTGGTAAATTCATGATGTCCGTCTTAACTAGGTCAAAAAAAGTTTTGACCGCGGGTGCCAGGGACAATGGCGGTGAAACCAAGGACTTACATGTGTGTGGAAAGATCCTCCTGCCTGTGGTGCCCTCACTTTCTTGGAGCAAGTCAAGGAGGTCCTGGAAGACCAGTCTGTCTGTGTCCGGCAGATGGTCCAACATGTCTGGTTTCTTGTGGATCGCCCTAAGAACCAGATTCCTACAAAACAGATATAAGTCCTTGATCAATGTGAATTTATCCAACATGTGCGTTGGATAAATAATGGGGTTAGGGCTAGCTGTATATTATCAACTGGCCCTAAGCCCAAAATTCATGGTGTCACGCCAATATTAGACATGGCCAGCATGAATTTTTAGTACACATGAAAAAAAACACAACACAAAGAAATTTTTTTTATTAGAAATAAAACACAACACAATTAGTGACTCCATCTTTATTGAAATAAAGAACCCCCCTCCGCAGTGATCCTGGGTCAAGGGTCCCACGCCGTCCAATCCGGATCCAAAATCATCTGATCGGTTTGCTGGAAGGCAAAGCGATCAGATGATGTGTCAGGTTCAAGGGCCTGAATCACATGACACATCAGCTGACTGTATAAACGGCTTTTACAATCAGCTGATGCATCAGTGCAAAAAAAAAACAAAAAAAAAACTACACACTTCTGTGCAGACTGCTGTCCGACGGCATCAGTTGATAGTTTAGCCGTCCGGGCAGTAAAAATCCGGCCTCACCGCTCGACTTCCGTCAGGTGACCTCATCAGCCGATCATCGCCAGATCTGAGAGAGAGAGAGAGGAGAGAGAGGAGAGAGAGGACAGAGAGGACAGAGAGGAGAGAGAGTAGAGAGGAGAGGGGATGGAGAGAGAGAGGAGAGAGAGAAGAGAAAGAGAGGAGAGAGAGAGGGGGAGAGAGAGAGGAGGAGAGAGAGAGGGAGAGAGATAAGGGGGGAGAGTGGGAGGGGGAGAGAGAGGGGGAGACAGAGAGAAGGAGAGAGAGATGGAGAGAGAGAAGACAGAGAGAAGAGAGAAGAGAGAGGAGAGAGAGAGAAGAGAGAGAAGAGAGAGGAGAGAGCAGAGAGAGAGGAGAGAGAGAAGAGAGAGAGAAGAGAGAGAGGACAAAGAGAGAGAAGAGAGAGAGAAGCGAGAGAAAAGTGAGAGAGGAGAGAGAGGAGAAAGAGAGAAGAGAGAGAAGAGAGGAAAGAAGAGAGAGAAGAGAGGAGAGAAGAGAGAGGAGAGAGAGAAGAGATTGCAGAAAGTAATAGAGATGGGTTTTCAGCCCCGTGCCAATGACCAAAGATGGCTTGAATATAGGATTAATGTTGCTTTATTTTCATGCACAGGTTAATGCGTTTCAGGAGTCTCAGCTCACTTCATCAGGACAAACAGGCAAAAGAAGATCAAATCAATAAGAGAGAGAAGAGAGAGAGAGGAGAGAGAAGAGAGAGCGAAGAGAGAAAGGAGAGAGAGAGGAGAGAGAGGGGAGAGAGGGAAGAGAGAGTATAGAGAGAGAGGAGAGAGAAGATAGAGAGGAGAGAGGGAAGAGAGAGTATGGAGAGAGAGGAGAGAGAAGATAGAGAGAATAGAGAGGAGAGAGAAAGAAAAGAGAGAAGAGAGAGGAGAGAGACGATAGAGAGAAGAGAGAGAAGAGAGGAGAGAGAGAGACGAGAGAGAGGACAGAGGAGAGAGAGAGAAGAGAGAAGAGAGAGAAGAGAGAGGAGAGAGGGAGAGGAGAAAGAGATGAGAGAGGGAGAGAAGAGAGAGGGAGAGAAGAGAGAGAAGAAAGGGTAGAGAAGATAGAGAGAAGAGAGAGGAGAGAGAGAGGAGAGAGAGAAGAGAGAGAGAAGAAAGAGAGAGAAGAGAGAGAAGAGAGGGAGGAGAGAGGAGCGAAGAGAGAGGAGAGAGGAGAGAAGAGAGAGGAGAGAGAAGAGAAGAGAGGAGAGAGAGCGAGGAGAGAGAAGAGAGAGAAGAGAGAGGAGACAGAGTGGAGAAAGAGAGAGGAGAGAGAAGAGAGAGAAGAGGAGAGAGAGAGGAGAGAAAAAGCGAGGCGAGAGAAGAGAGAGAAGAGAGAGAGTGGAGAGAGAGAGGAGGGAGAAGAGAGAGAGGAGAGAGAGAGAGGAGAGAGAGAAGAGAAAGAAGAGAGTGGAGAGTGAGAAGAGAGAGAGAGAGAAGAGAGAGAGGAGAGAGAAGAGAGAGAGAGGAGAGAGAGGAGAGAGAGAGGAGAGAGAAGAGAGGGAGGGAGAGAGAGGAGAGAGGAGAAAGAGAAGAGAGAGAAGAGAGAGAGAAGAGAGAGAGAGAAGAGAGAGAGATAGAGAGAGACACGCAGGCACTACCGCACTCATCATCATCCCCGCACACACCCCGACATTACCGCACTCATCATCATCACCGCACACACCCTGGCAGTATCGCCCCCATCGTCATCCCCGCACAAACCTTGGCACTACCGCACTCATCATCATCACTACACACACCCCGGCACTACCGCACTCATCATCATCCCCGCACACACCCGGCACTACCGCACTCATCATCATCACCGCACACACCCTGGCACTACCGCACTCATCATCATCACCGCACACACCGGCCCCCGCCATTCTCGCACACACGCAAGCACTACCTGAGTTAAGTCTCCTGTGACAGCGCGGCTCACTTCAGTTGCTGTGTGGAACTGACACATAGCGGTCGTGTTCTACAGCGCTCCATGTCAGCTTCATGTAGCAGAGCTGAAAGCGTCATGTGCATTACTTCAGACCTGGAGTGGTATTTGGGGATTTAGAAAGTGGTAAATGAGGGGGGGTTGTCTTTTATTCCGAATAAAGGATTTTTCGTTGTGTGTGTTTATTTACTTTCACTTACAGGTTAATCATGGAAGGTATCTCGGGGAGACGCCTGCCATGATTAACCTAGGACTTAGTGGCAGCTATAAGCTTCTATTTAACTCCTTTATTACCCCGATTGCTACCGCACCAGGGCAATTATTCTTGGGGTCGTATGCAGTGCCATCCAGTCTCCAAACGTCACGTGTGTGGTTGGCACCAAAGATCTCGATCTTGGTCTCATTAGACCAGAGAACCTTGAACCAGTCTGTCTCAGAGTCCTCCAAGTGATCATGAGCAAACTGTAGACGAGCCTTAACATGACGCTTTGAAAGTAAAGGTACCTTACGGGCTCGTCTGGAACGGAGACCATTGCGGTGGAGTACGTTACTTATGGTATTGACTAAAACCAATGTCCCCACTGCCATGAGATCTTCCCAGAGCTTCTTCCTTGTTGTCCTTGGGTTAGCCTTGACTCTTCGGACAAGCCTGGCCTCGGCACGGGTGGAAACTTTCAAAGGCTGTCCTGGCCGTGGAAGGCTAACAGTAGTTCCATAAGCCTTCCACTTCCGGATGATGCTCCCAACAGTGGAGACAGGTAGGCCCAACTCCTTGGAAAGGGTTTTGTACCCCTTGCCAGCCTTGTGACCCTCCACGATCTTGTCTCTGATGGCCTTGGAATGCTCCTTTGTCTTTCCCATGTTGACCAAGTATGAGTGCTGTTCACAAGTTTGGGGAGGGTCTTAATTAGTCAGAAAAGGCTGGAAAAAGAGATAATTAATCCAAACATGTGAAGCTCATTGTTCTTTGTGCCTGAAATACTTCTTAATACTTTAGGGGAACCAAACAGAATTCTGGTGGTTTGAGGGGTTGAATAATAATTGACCCTCTGAATAAACTTTTCACAATTTAAAAAAAAAAACAAAAAAGAAATAACATTCTTTTTTGCTGCAGTGCATTTCACACTTCCAGGCTGATCTACAGTCCAAATGTCACAATGCCAAGTTAATTCCGATTGTGTAAACCTGCTAAATCTGCAGGGGGTTGAATACTACTTGTAGGCACTGTATGCTAATAATAATAATAATAATATGCTAATCATGTGGGCTAAACAGGCGTTTTATCACATGATGAGCAGCCAAAACACTTGTGAAATTATCAGAAAAAGGGAGGAATTCCAGGGCACTACTCAGTATTCAACAAGCCTATTTGTCCATTACAAAGAAAGTCCTGTATTCAGAGGCTGGAAGCAAACACCGGGGTGCTTATATCAATAGATAACAAATCTTGCAATGCAAAGTAGAAAAAGTATAGCACTCACCGGTTAAATTGCTGTGCAGAAAAACTGTTTATTTAAACAGCGGAGGTTACATGTGCGGAGAGGGCTGGTGGGGAGAGGGAGTGTGCGCTGTAGCAGACGACGGCCGTTTCGCACCTGTCCGGTGCTTCAGCTGGACCAGCTGAAGCACCGGACCAGGAACATACATATGTATTTATCTATGCCGGACTGATTATTTATTTATTTGGAGAAATTCTACACTTTGGATTCCGATTGTATGGCTTACCCACTGTGGAGCGCTTTAACATAAAAAGTCCTTGTGCGAATGGTGATTTGTTTGATTAATGTATATTTCATATTTTTATTTCATTTATCAGATTATTATATATGTATCTATATAATATTTGAGATGAAAAATTATTCTATACATATATTAATGTTTTTCACAAAAAAAATCATTATTGCTTATTATGAATTATTATTCTTCACTATACTGTTCATAGATTTCTATATACACAGTACAGACCAAACGTTTGGACACACCTTCTCATTCAAAGAGTTTTCTTTATTTTCATGACTCTAAATATTGTAGATTCATGTTGAAGACATCAAAACTATGAATGAAAACATGTGGAATGAAGTATTTAAAAAAGTGTGAAACAACTGAAAATATGTCTTATATTCTAGGTTCTTCAAAGTAGCAACCTTTTGCTTTCATTACTACTTTGCACACTCTTGGCATTCTCTTGATGAGCTTCAAGAGGTAGTCACCAGAAATGGTTTTCCAACAGTCTTGAAGGAGTTCCCAGAGATGCTTAGCACTTGTTGGCCCTTTTGCCTTCACTCTGCGGTCCAGCTCACCGCAAACCATCTCGATTGGGTTCAGGTCTGGTGACTGTGGAAGCCAGGTCATCTGGCGTAGCACCCCATCACTCTCCTTCTTAGTCATATTACCCTTACACAGCCTGGAGGTGTGTTTGGGGTCATTGTCCTGTTGAAAAATAAATGATGCTCCAACTAAACGCAAACCGGATGGAATAGCATGCCACTGCAAGATGCTGTGGTAGCCATGCTGGTTTAGTATGCCTTCAATTTTGAATAAATCCCCAATAGTGTCACCAGCAAAGCACCCCCACACCATCACACATCCTCCTCCATGCTTCACGGTAGGAACCAGGCATGTAGAGTCCATCCGTTCACCTTTTCTACAAAGACACGGTGGTTGGATCCAAAGATCTCAAATTTGGACTCATCAGACCAAAGCACAGACTTCCACTCGTCTAATGTCCATTCCTTGTGTTCTTTAACCCAAACAAGTCTCTTCTGCTTGTTGCCTGTCCTTAGCAGTGGTTTCCTAGCAGGTATTTACCATGAAGGCCTGCTGCACAAAGTCTCCTCTTAATAGTTGTTCTAAAGATGAGAAGGTGTGTCGAAACGTTTGGTCTGTTTTGTATATATATATATATATATATATATATATATAATTTTTCATAAAATTGTATAGTTATAATTATTGCACTTTTAGTACTACACTGTACACATATAGTTCTTGGATGTGCTATAGGATATATGTTTATTACTTTATTTGATTTTTTAGGATACACTTCATATACACAATCATCCCATGCGGTTTTTATAATGAGTATATGTGACGCCCTGGCCGGGCCAGGTAATCACAAATAGGCCCCTGCACAACCCCTTTCCCTCACAGGTGATATCAGCCAACCTTAAAAACCCTAGTCACCCCCCTCAGGGTTAGATGGACACACCAGGGGGCGGAACCAGGCGGTTGGAAGACACCCACCAAAGAGTCTGGACTGCCCGGGGCGGGAAAGTAAACAGTTTCAGTTAGAGTTCAAGTTGGAGAGCAATGTGGGCTGGAGCTATGTCCAGCTCCAGCAGAGGCGACTACCCCAAATTGAACGACGCCAGGGTAGGAGCCCTAATGCCTCTGGCTAGGAGGCAGATGGCGGTCTCCGTCTGCAGGAGCTGGGAAGACGGCTCGGTGGAACCGAGGTGGACCGGGATAGGGTAGTGGCCCGCTGGTACCAACCCGGGGAACCGACTCGGAAACCGGAGTACACAGGGGAGTATTCAGACCCTGAAGCCTGGACCGGAAGCTATTGGAACTGGTTAATTCACCGATTAAGGCCAGGACTACAGGTCCTGTCCCACCCAAAGTTCCGATAGAAGGCAACAGCCCACCAAGGGGAATACAAGGCCACCGCCAGGGCTCAGAGATCCCACGGGCCAGCGTCTGCAGGCAAGGGCTCCTTAGGCCGCATCCAGCCGGGAGCGGACTCCTGAAGTTGCAAACACAGGCAGTCCACCATTACACAAAGGTGCAGGAGAAAGACAGAGACCACCAGCCGGGTGGGGGACCAGAACGCAGTTGGTTGCGGGCACCGACCACCGTCACCTTTGTTTACCAGAGACTCATGTGTTTCCTTCAATAGTGAGTACACCAGTACCCTGTGGTCGCCCATCTTCCCTGCACCAACAAAGCACTCAACGGGTCCCAGGGCCACCATCCCTGCCCATGGAGGGGTTAACAACTTGCTGCACAACATCTCCCCCGGGGGCCCCGTAACTGCAGCGGTGGTGTCCAAACTCACCACATACCATGGGTGGCATCACGAACCTAGTACGGCCCAGCCTGTACATATATGTCCTACATCCACCATCCCCCAACCCTTTTCATTAGGAGTTTCCGCGAAATCCCCCGGGTCCGGAGACCCTCGAGCCACCCACAGGCTGCCGGCACGGGGGCGGCACATATATATATATTTTACACTGACACTATATTATTAACATTTTCAGCAATAGTTGCTGTTCACATTTCATGATACACAATATTTATTTATTGGGATATGTCAACTACTACATTCACAATACGCATGAGTTCTTTTTTAGCGTTATACACTTTCTGGGCTATTTTCACATATTTACTTGCTTATATAATTAATTTTTGCATAAAAACTATATCTATATAGTTATAATTATTTACACTTTTGGTACCACACAGAAAACATATAGTTTTATAGTTTTTATAGTTTTTATGTGTTATAGGATATACTGTATATTCATCACCACATTTGATTTATTAGGACACACCTTCATGCACTCATGCAGTCATTCTATGTGGGTTTTACAATGAGTATACACATTTGCATATTAACATTATAGTTATTATTAACACTATCAGTAATAGCTGCTTTTTTATTTTTCACGATATATAATATGTTATGGGATAGGATCTATTATTAACTTCACACCACGTATGCATACATTTTTAGCGATATACCCTTTTTGAGTTATCTGACATATCTACCTGCTCACATAATTCATTCTTACATAAAAAAATCATGAACCAATGGATAGATATTCTTTGTAGCGGATAAAGTAGGTTATCTATATAATTTATATATAATTTGTGGATATTGGTTGAATACTGCATTTGTTACTGAAATATATATATATATATGTATTTATTTATTTGTTCATTAGTAGTGATGAGCGAGTATGCTTGTTACTACTCGGTACTCGCACGAGTATCACTGTACTCGGGCAACTCGGCGGGGACCGAGTAATCTTGCGATACTCGTGCTGTACTCGTGGTCTTCATCCCTGCATGTTGGCGCTCTTTTGAGAGCCAGCCCTCATGCAGGGATTGGCTGGCAGACCACTGCAATGCCACAGCCCTGTTAATTGTGGAATTGCAGTGATTGGCCGGCCCGCACAGCGTGACCGAGCCTTTATACCGGCGGGCGCGCTGTGCTCTGCACACAGCCATCCAGACAGTCAGTACAGGGAGAGTGTTGCTGCTTCAGGGAAAGGTTTGCGGCCCTTTATAGTTATTTCCGTAGCATGGCTGCAAACAGTGTGACCAGAAGTCCTTCTCAGGACTATTATAGTTGTATACAGGCAGGCAGGGTATAGCCAGGTCGGAGTACAGGAGCAGAGTCCTTCTCAGGACTATTGTTGCTGTATACAGGCAGGCAGGGTATAGCCAGGTCGGAGTACTCAGCTCTCTTCATCAGGACATCAGGCAAAAAGAACATCAAATCTGCTGTAACATGAACATGTGGGTACTATATACCCATGCATTGACGTCAAAAGAAGACGCCCACAAAGAAAAAAACAAAGCAAAAAAAAAACTGGACGGGACCATTCAAACTTGACAAGAAACAGATGACGTCAAACAACTGGTTAACAGAATTATTAGTCAAGCGTTATTAATTATTTAACAATCAAAATATGTCATAATAAATAATCTATTGTTAAGAAATTTTCAGAGAAAAATAAAAGAAAAAATGAAATAAAATAAAGAAAAAATAAAAAAAATATATATATATATATATATATATATATATATATATTTCTGGTAATCTCAAACTCAAAACTAATTTTTTTTTCCGCAAAAGATATAGAGTGTGGGTAACACCACTTGATTTGTGCTCCACTAATAAAAAGATACCGAAAATAATGATGAAAGTGAATTAATTATAAAGGGTAAATTCAAATTAGCCCTTCTGATTATCAACCTGTGGGCTGAGAAGTTTTAAATCGTGGACAACAGCAATATAAAAAAAAGTCCCAAATATACTGCAAATTGCAGTGCTCTATCCGCATTACGTGAAGGCAGGAAAAAGATTCATAGAGATTATCCTCGATTGAAAGAAACAGGTGCCAGAGGGAATCATACATTTGCGGAGTGGTGAATTGTGCGGCATCCAAACTGGACTTCTTCCTCCGATCTATCCATATATTCCACCTGGGGCTGCAGCTTTCCATCAGGATACTAAATGCAATTAATGGGGTTGCGACTGGCACAACTCCCATAGGTGAATGTTTTTTACCCTCATTTCACTCACGTTATCGTTGGTAAGACCCTATTGCGCTTTTTCTTCCACAGTTGATATCATTATCTCTGTGCATTAAAAATTGGATCGATCTGTTTGTTGTCATAAAATATGTCTGTTAATACCATAACCCGACCGCCTCCATGGGCCACTCGAATCACAACTATGACATCAGCAAACCGCTCACCCACACAGCGCCATACATGCAGTCTGATATGTGCCCTGTACAGTAAAAACCAGGATTCACCCATTAAACGAACACTTCTCCAATGTTCTAGATGCCAATGATTGTATTTCCCTGCTCAAATCAATTAAGTTGATGAACTGCAGTCAGGTGAAGACTCAGATTGGGATGACGACCATGCGGATGAGCTTCCCTGAAATGGTTTCTGACAGTTTGTGTTGCAATTCGTTAGTTATGCAAACTAATTCCTGCAGCTGCTGTCCGGGTTTCTGGTCTCAGACGATCTTGAAGGTGAAGATGCTGGATGTTGAGGTCCTGGGCTGGTGTAGTACAATAGTCTGTGATTGTGAAGCCGGTTGGATGTGTGGCGCCACTGAGGCTTCAGTCACCACAGGTTACTGCATCTCACTTAAGGTACAGTACTTTCTCCGGGTAATGAAGAGGTTAATCACTGGTGTTTAGCACTTATACAACGTTCACACAAACACCCAGTTAGTGAGCCAGTCACTTACACAACTGAGGAAGTCAGCCAGCCTGGGAAATTCCCGGTTACCAGGCCAATGGCCTAGGAAGTGGGGCAGAACTGAGGAAGTTACAGGACACACAGGAAAATCACTTTAGTGTTACACAGAACAACATGGTCACTGGAGAGAGTGCTTAAGAGCTTCTCCAGATAAGACCGGCCCGACTGGAAAAGGCAGGAGACGACCGGGTGAGCTGGAGAGACAGAGGAGACACACGGTTGTTGAGGGGAGAGCTTCATTTCTACCTCAGAACCAGCGCAGAGGAGGGTGCAGAGCCCTAGGGTGGAACATACTCCATTTTGGACTACCAGAACCTGCAAGACAGAGGGATTGTATGTTCCTCTGGTCACCACAGTTCCCGAAACACAGTGCTACATAGGGTCCAGCATCGTGATCTAAGTCAGGAACCACCACAGACCTTCGGCACCTGGATACAGGATGGAAGCAAACACTTTACAAGAACCGGGGTCCCCAAGTAGCTTCTGGCCACAGGGATCCAACACCAAGCGCAAGGAGGAAAGGTCTCTCAGTTCACAGCACCAGCGTTGACCTTGAAATTACCCGGGATCGGCTGAGGCTCATCACGGCGGAGACCAGTACCCTGAGTGCAGAACCAGAACTGTGAGTAAATAGATCTTGACCAGCACTTGCTGCCTCAGTCTATCATTGCCGGTGCCATCGCCCCGTGCTCCAGAGCCAGCGGCCAACTATCATCCCCATCATCCTCTTTGGGGCCCACTCCACCTGTGGGGAGCAGGACCATCTTTGCTGCAACAACCATGCACCCCGGAGGACAGCGACAGCAGTGGCGGCTAATCTCTGGCCACACACCATAGTTGGCTTCACGAGACAAACATCCTTCTTCGTCATCCCCCTTTTTATTGTACGCCT
The DNA here is from genome assembly GCF_048569485.1 of Anomaloglossus baeobatrachus. NCBI lineage: Eukaryota > Metazoa > Chordata > Amphibia > Anura > Aromobatidae > Anomaloglossus > Anomaloglossus baeobatrachus. The sequence continues at coordinate 279,588,958 of NC_134357.1, read as the reverse complement.
CGGGGCCACGAAGCTGGGCAGGGCCACCCGTGACATCCCCAGACCCGACATCACCGGCCCGGCGACGAGTAAAGTTAACCCCTTGCCCCGTGGGTGCTACAGATGTACTGCCAAATTCTCTTAAACACCATTGGAGATGGCTTATGGAAGAGAAAATGAACATTTAATTCATGGGCAACAGCTCTGTTGGACATTCCTGCAGTCAGCATAGCATTTGGATGCTCACTCAAAACTTGTGATATCTAGCACTGTGCTGTGTAATAAAAGTACACATTTTAGAGTGGCCTTTTATTGTGGCAAGCCTAAAGGCTACTTTACACACTGCGATATCGGTCGCGATATCGCTAGTGTGGGTACCCGCCCCCATCTGTTGCGAATCGCTGCCCGTGCCACACAACATCGCCCAGAGCCGTTACACATACTTACCTGTCCGGCGACGTCGCTGTGACCGGCGAACCGCCTCCTTTCTAAGGGGGCGGTCCATGCGGCGTCACAGCGACGTTACTGAAGCGTCACTGAACCGCCGCCCAATAGCAGCGGAGGGGCGGAGATGAGCGGGACGTAACATCCCGCCCACCTCCTTCCTTCTGCATAGCAGCCGGGAGGCAGGTAAGGGGAGCTTCCTCGTTCCTTCGGCGTCACACGCAGCGATGTGTGCTGCCGCAGGAACGAGGAATAACTTCGTTACTGCTGCAGTAACGATTTTTAAGAATGGACCCCCATGTCGCCGATTAGCGATTTTGCACGTTTTTGCAACGATGCAAAATCGCTTATCGGTGTCACACGCAACGGCATCGCTAATGCGGCCGGATGTGCGTCACAAATTCCGTGACCCCAACGACTCCGCATTAGCGATGTCGCAGCGTGTAAAGCCCCCTTTAGGCACACTTCTTTTATAATCATGCTGTCTAACCAGCATCTTGATATGTCACACCTGTGAGGTGGATGTATTATCTCAGCTAAGGAGGAAAAGTGCTAGAGCCCCCAATACTTTAAAACTACACATTTTAGAGTGGCCTTTTATTGTGGCCAGCCTAAGGCCCACCTGTGTAATAAATATGCTGTCTGATCAGCAACTTGATATACCATACCTGCCACACCTGTGATTTGCAATGATTATCTCAGCAAAGGAGATATGCTCTCCAACACAGATTTAGACAAATTTAAGAACAATATTTGAGAGAAAAGGCCTTTTGTGTACTTAGAAAAAGTCTTAGATCTTTGAGCTAAGCTCATGAAAAATGGGACCAAAAAAAGTGTTGCATTTCTATTTTTGTTCAGTGTATATTGAGGACTTTCGTCGGCTCATTATACTATATGGGGGTCTATTGGATGCATTACACTGGTCAACACAATTTTTCTGGCAAAAGCTTTTAAAACATGTTTTAAGTCAATTTTGCCTGCTAATTACGAATATGAACTCCGTTTTTGGCTATCACATCAGGATTTTGAGATATTTTCAATTTTTGATGAAAATTACTCATATCGAATGTTTTATGATAAAACACATGATTTTAGGTACTACATGTTGTATATTTTTAATCAAGGAATAACAAAGTTCTTCCATTGTTTTAATCCTGATGAAAACGCTCCCCTTGTTCCTCGCTCACATCCCCAAGGTTCTCTGGAAAAAAGTCCAAATGGCTGAGTAAATAGATAATCTTGATACTCATTCTACATTGAAGATTTCGCAGACTTATTAGTAGCTCTTCCAAAATCTCTTCATAGTTGTCTGCTTTCTTATTCCCTAGAAAAGTCTTGACCACATTACAAAATGCATTCGAATCTCTTTCTTCTGTGTCATTCATTGATGTGATAAAATTTAGGTCTCTCATAAGTGTTCTTATTTGAGGTCCATCAAATATTCTAGCCTTTTTCTTCTCTTCACTAAGACCAGGAAAAATTGAACATATATAGTTAAAGCATTCTCCACTGTGATTGAGAGCTTTGACAAACTGCTTCATCAATCCAAGTTTTATGTTCAAGGGAGGAAAGGCAATGTTCTTCTTATCCACTAGAGGATCATGGATGGCATTCTTATCGCGAGATGCCATACATTGTCGCTGAGGCCATTCAGTTTTCACCCAATGCTCTGCTGTAGCTCTACTGTCCCAGTAGCACAGAAAACAAGGGTGTTTTGTGTACCCTCCTTGCAGACCCAAAATAAAGTTAACCATTTTCAAATCAACACAAATTAACCACCCATGAACATTATATTGTAACCTCTCTAGAACAATCTTGATGTTTTTATATTCTTCTTTAAGTTTTACAGAATGACCTATTGGTACAGAGCCATACTTATTTCCATTGTTTAACAGAACACATTTAAAACTTCATTTTCTAACTTTCAATAAAAAGCCTCCAATCCCTTGAATCATATGCTGGAAGTCCCATGGAGAGAAGTAGCCCTTCAACATCAGTATAATAGACAAGTTGGCCATCTGAATAGAAGTACTTACGCAGTTCTGCTTCCCTGTTACGATAAAATGAGACACTTGTACCGGGTTTCAACATTCGATTCTCTTATAGTCTTGAAGCCAATAGTTCAGCAGACTCATTTGGTAGATCAAGATCTCTAACCAGATCATTCAAAGCAGACTGAGTAAACAGAATTGGTTTGTCACAATATTCATCACATGGCTGAAAAATATCTGGACTGTCTTATTCATCAGTATAACAATGTGAGGAGAGATCTGTGTCAACGTTTTCTGGAAGTGCAGTATATTTTGGAACAGGTATGTCTTCACTATGGGCAACTAGTCGAATAGCTGAAGGGATACTCGGGTATTGCAAATATTGCTTGTTTTTCTTATTAAAACCTTTTACATTGACAAGGCAGAAATAGCAGTCTTCTAAATGATTGCTTGGTTCTCTCCAAACCATAGGAGCTCCAAAGTGAAGTTTAGCATTCTTTCCTTGAGACCATGATCGCAAGCTCTCAATACAGGTTTTGCACACTTTGTGAGGAGCCCAATGCTTGCCTGGATCTCCAAGTTTTACTTTGAAGTACACAAAATACACCGTCTTAGAAAAGTCAGTAATGTTGCGCCTCTGAGTCTTCACAGTAAAGTTTCCACAGATGTAACAAAAAATATTTTGTATCATTTGAGCACTGTCTTCTGCGAGATGTAGAGGCCATTGTTAGATTAGCAAAACCTCCTGCAGAGAAATACAAGATAAAAGTTGTTAGCTACCTGAGTTGTTCATTAAATTTCTGTCCCCCCCACACCTTAGGTATTGATTCACAAACAAAAAAACAGAAAAACAGCAGGATAAAAACAATAAATATCAAAATTCATTGAAAATTTCAATAAATAAAACAGTACCTGCACACGACTGTTGTGTACGTTGAAAACTGTTTGTTTTCTTTCTTATCAAAACAAATGGGAATTATGCATGCTCAAAGAAACCAAAGATATTCTTACATTTATTGGGAGACTAAATGAAAACTAAATTTACCTTAGTGAACCATATAAACCGGCACTTTTGATACACTACTTATATTTTTCATGGAATTCATGAAACTGGGATATATACCTATAGCGCAAAAACGTGATGTGATAGAGAAATTATAAGATCAGATTTTAATTCAGCACCCTCGGATTAGTCTAAAACTGTTCTTAAAGTCCATGCCAGAATTTTTTTTTTTTTTTGTAGACTAGTGTTATAATACTATGTAGAAAGCTGTGTGGTGCCCATTATAGAAATAGGGGAGGATATCAAAAGAAAAATATTATGCTGTCTGGAAGGACTACAGGGTTAAGCATTAGAAGAGCTAAAGCCAGTAATGAAGTGAGGCTTGTAAGAGAGACCAAAAGCAATAAAAAGGTTTTGGTGGATATGTCAAAAGCAAAAGAAACGTCATAGATGCCATAAGATTTTTATATGATGAAAAGTCTGAAATGATCAAAAATGATGTTGAGTAGGCAAAAACTTTAAATTCCTATTATGCACCTGTGTTCTCTAAGCAAGCAAATGTAACATCAACTGGTCTTCACTGTACTATGAAAGAAATAAAATAATTCACACTATCTATAAGCAAAGCAATGGTGAGGGAATACTTCGCTATTTTAATAGAATTTAAATCTCCTGGACCAGATGAATTACATCCTAAGGTAGTGAAGGGGATACCAGAGGAAATTGCAGAACTACTAGCTGGAATCTTTGAAACTTCCTGGAGAGCAGGAGAAGTTGCAGAAGATTGAAGAAGAGCAAATGTTGTCCCTATCTTCAAAAAAAGGAAAGAAGATGGAGCCATTTAATTACAGGCCAACTAGCCTTACTTCTATACCAGTAGATCTTTGGACAAATTATTAAATAGCATGTAGGTAAGTACTTGGAGAACAATACAGTAATTAACTAAAGCCAGCATGTGTTTGTAGCAAACAAGTCATGCCAGACTAATATAATCTCCTTCTTTGATCGAATCACTAACTGGGTAAATCAGGGAAATGTGGTAGATCTAGTATATCTTGATTTCAACAAAGCATTTGACAAAGTATTTCATGCTATTCTTATTGAAAAAATAACAATTATGGGATTGACAAGGATACACTTAGATAGATTTTTAACTGGCTCAGTGTTCGTACTTAAAAAATGGTAATACATAGTTGCACATCCAATTGGAGGAGTATTTCAATACAAGACAAGGCTCTGTCTTGGCCCCAGTGTTGTTCAACATTTTTATAAATGATCTAAGGGAACTAGGTAATCTAATCAAATGTGCAGATGATGGAAAGGAAGGATGGATAGCTAACACTAGAGAAGACAGACAAAGGATGAGGATCTAGATAAGCTAGAAAAATGTGCAGCCACTAATAGAATGGTATTTAACAGGGAGAAATGCAAAATTCTATATCTAGAAGAAAAACAAAATTAACATTACAGAATGGGAGGAATAGAACTAAGCAACAGTATATGTGAAAAATACTTGGGTATACTAATAGATTACAGACTGCACAGTCAACAGTGTGATGGATGTATTAAGCAAATCATAGAGTCTAGATCACATGAATTAATTATCCCACTCTACGTCTCTTTGGTCAGAGCTCATCTGGAATACTGTGCCCAGTTTTAGGCACTACATTTAAAAAACCACAAAAACATTGAAAAACTGGAGCAAGTTTAGAGAAGAACTACCAGCATGGTGAACAGCCTGCAAACTATGCACTATGAGGAACGGTTAAAGGATCTGGGAATGTTTAGCCTGCAAAAAAAAGACTAAGAGGAGACTTAATGGCTGTCTACAAATATCTGAAAGGATGTCACAAGTGTAGAAGGATCATTCTTATTCTCATTTGCACATGGAAACATGTGAAGCAATGGAATTAAACTGAAAGAGAAAAGATACAGATTAGATATTAAAAAAAACCTTTTTGACAGTGAGGATGATCAACGAGTGGAACAGACTCACTGGTGGTGAATTCTTCAATGGAAGTCCAGACACAGGCTGTGGGTGGATAATACTATATGAATGGCTATGTGGAACTCATTTTACTTTATGGACGAGTATGAGAGGTACATAATACTGTATTGATGGCTATGTTGGCTCCATTATACTATATGGAGGACTATGGGTGGTGAATAATAATATACAGTTAGGTCCAGAAATATTTGGACAGTGACACAATTTTCGCGAGTTGGGCTCTGCATGCCACCCCATTGGATTTGAAATGAAACCTCTACAACAGAATTCAAGTGCAGATTGTAACTTTTAATTTGAAGGTTTGAACAAAAATATCTGATAGAAATTGTAGGAATTGTACAAATTTCTTTACAAACACTCCACATTTTAGGAGGTCAAAAGTAATTGGACAAATAAACCAAACCCAAACAAAATATTTTTATTTTCAATATTTTGTTGCGAATCCTTTGGAGGCAATCATTGCCTTAAGTCTGGAACCCATGGAGATCACCAAACGCTGAGTTTCCTCCTTCTTAATGCCTTGCCAGGCCTTTACAGCCGCAGCCTTCAGGTCTTGCTTGTTTGTGGGTCTTTCCGTCTTAAGTCTGGATTTGAGCAAGTGAAATGCATGCTCAATTGGGTTAAGATCTGGTGATTGACTTGGCCATTGCAGAATGTTCCACTTTTTTGCACTCATGAACTCCTGGGTAGCTTTGGCTGTATGCTTGGGGTCATTGTCCATCTGTACTATGAAGCGCCGTCCGATCAACTTTGCGGCATTTGGCTGAATCTGGGCTGAAAGTATATCCCGGTACACTTCAGAATTCATCCGGGTACTCTTGTCTGCTGTTATGTCATCAATAAACACAAGTGACCCAGTGCCATTGAAAGCCATGCATGCCCATGCCATCACGTTGCCTCCACCATGTTTTACAGAGGATGTGGTGTGCCTTGGATCATGTGCCGTTCCCTTTCTTCTCCAAACTTTTTTCTTCCCATCATTCTGGTACAGGTTGATCTTTGTCTTATCTGTCCATAGAATACTTTTCCAGAACTGAGCTGGCTTCATGAGGTGTTTTTCAGCAAATTTAACTCTGGCCTTTCTATTTTTGGAATTGATGAATGGTTTGCATCTAGATGTGAACCCTTTGTATTTACTTTCATGGAGTCTTCTCTTTACTGTTGACTTAGAGACAGATATACCTACTTCACTGAGAGTGTTCTGGACTTCAGTTGATGTTGTGAACGGGTTCTTCTTCACCAAAGAAAGTATGCGGCGATCATCCACCACTGTTGTCATCCGTGGACGCCCAGGCCTTTTTGAGTTCCCAAGCTCACCAGTCAATTCCTTTTTTCTCAGAATGTACCCGACTGTTGATTTTGCTACTCCAAGCATGTCTGCTATCTCTCTGATGGATTTTTTCTTTTTTTTCAGCCTCAGGATGTTCTGCTTCACCTCAATTGAGAGTTCCTTAGACCGCATGTTGTCTGGTCACAGCAACAGCTTCCAAATGCAAAATCACACACCTGTAATCAACCCCAGACCTTTTAACTACTTCATTGATTACAGGTTAACGAGGGAGACGCCTTCAGAGTTAATTGCAGCCCTTAGAGTCCCTTGTCCAATTACTTTTGGTCCCTTGAAAAAGAGGAGGCTATGTATTACAGAGCTATGATTCCTAAACCCTTTCTCCGATTTGGATGTGAAAACTCTCATATTGCAGCTGGGAGTGTGCACTTTCAGCCCATATTATATATATAATTGTATTTCTGAACATGTTTTTGTAAACAGCTAAAATAACAAAACTTGTGTCACTGTCCAAATATTTCTGGACCTAACTGTATGAATAGTAAAATATGGGGTCCGTTTACAATATTGAAGGTTGTGTGAGGGCCATTATACTATTTTGAGGGCTCTGTGAGGGCCATTATAATTTATAGAGGGATATTTGAGGGCCGTTATACTGTATGCAAGCAATTATAAAGTGTGAAGGTTTGTGTGAGGGACTGTGTGGGGATCAAAGCTGGGAATGGGAATTGTACTGTATTGGAGTCACCATATTTTGCCAGGCTAGTTGAGGTTGGGTACCGCAGGGTTAACATACTGTGCATGTTAGGGCTTTTTAACCCACATACATCATACATAGTCATAATAAGACTATCACACTTCTCTTACAGGAATACACGCCAAATACCTACAGTACTTCCTTGTATTTCTAGGCCAAATTAGATTGGCGATTCTCAGTCTTTCGTTATAATGGATTTCCCAACCAGAACCAGACCACACATTGACACATCAGCATATGTTGGGGTACCTTTCTGCAGGTCCTTTTCTTCTCCATTCACCAGCAAGGTATGTATGCCCATATGCACATCCACTGACCACTCCGTCAGAAACTTGCCACAGTTGTCCACTAAGGGCTCTCTCCAAGATTCATGTTTCGTTAATATCAACATGATTTTCTTCTCCTACATAAGTAGGCACTAGTCCGCCACAGCCGACAATACATGTGATATTGCATAACCCTTATGTCTAGATAGGTACTCACCTTCTTCTGATATATATATATATATATATATATATATATACATAGCTTACTCTCTACATGTTATTTATCCAGAAACAGGAGAAAAAACGAGTAATAATGCTTCAATTGTATTTATTGATAATAAATATCTAAACATATAAAAAATAAGATCAAAGCAACAAAATGCTATATTTATCAGTTATAATCTTTTACATGATATTATTGATTAATATAAGATATTCTGAGGAATTGTTGTTGCCAGTGTATTGGAATATTCAGGGACATAACTCATTTATTTGAGCTTATTTTCCTCTCTATATTGGCTAAGGTTGCTCTCTTTTTGATGGCTTTCTCCTTATTTCATTTACCCCTTGCCATGTTGATACCACATTGTATGATGTACCACCAGTATCGCTTTAGTGTGTACTTGGGTTTTGTTTTCACAAACACCCTTTTATAGTGCTATTACCATATGCATGACAGGTCATAAAACTGCCTTTTAACATCCCTTTCTCATTCTGTGACCTATCTTTTGGAATTGTTGTTGCTTTGATCTTATTTTTTACATGTTTAGATATTTATTATCAATAAATACAATTGAAGCATTATTACTCGTTTTTTTCTCCTGTTTCTGATTTGCTATTTGAGTAGCTCTGCATTCTGGGAGTGATCCTTTCAGCAGGATCCTCATGGCTTTTTCCCCTTGCATATGCACTCTTTGTGTCTAAATGTTATTTATCCATCACATTCATTTCTGTGAACTGCTATTCCCATTTTGTACATATTGTCTCCCTATTTTTGTATTTCTCTGTATTTCTGTAAAACTTTTATTATTTTGTGGTACACAGGTCCTGATAACCTTGATGAAGGCTCCTGCTAGGGCCGAAATGTTGGGTGGGACATACTGTTCGATTGGTATCACAATGAAAGCATAAGACTCCTTGAAATGTCCCCGTTTTTTCTGTGTGAGTGCCGAAGTTCACCTTTTCTAACTACTTTAATTGACCTCTGCCTAGTTGACTCCTGTAGAGACTGTCATGAATTTCCAGTAATGTTTCAGAAAAATCTGGTAGAGGAAGGGGATAATAGATCATATAGAGACGCATTTGGAAGATTTTGTATTTTGGATTCTATGCACTCTGTCTATAAGAACAAAACATAAAACAAATTTTTATAAAGTATCATGCCATATCTTCCGAGATGCCCCAAATGTGATATTATTCTTTCTCGAATTGGTGTATCTCATTGTGTGCAACAGAGAACTTGCCCACTTTCTGCTCAATATGGGGAGGGGGATAGTTTGCTTATTGCCTTAAGCCCAATTTTCTATAAGTTTAGAAGCAATCATTCATAATCAAATTGAATTGTATAACTCAGATTTGTATAAATATCATAATTTTTATGTCCTTGAGAATGAAAAGTGAGCTCAGAGAGAGAGAAAAATATCAAAAACATTGTCAAGTTACCTTATATTTAACTTTTCATTAAACAAATAGTAAAACAATTTAGCTTTTTAATTTGGATTTATCTAGTGCGGAGAAGTAAACTTCTCAGTGGAAAGACTTCACTTTTTGTGTCATTAACTTCTATTACACAACCATTTTCTGTGGCTCAATGAGCAGAGTAGATTTTGACAATCAAGTACCTAATCACTGAAGCGCAATATTGAATGAGTGCAATGTAATAAGTGCATTTCATGACAGGCTGCTTTTATGTAGTTATACTAAGGGTGACTGCTTGTTTAAATCATTCAGTGAATATGTTTTTCTAGATGTAATGCTTCAAAGTTTGCAAAACTCAGTTTTTTTCACTATTTCTAAATACAATAAAAGCCAAGATCAGAGTACACTGTTAGAATGATGGGCTCATTAGGTGTCCGGTACAGACGCTTCATTTCCTTCCATTTTTATTTCAGAAGGAGACATTTTAAAAAGTAGTAATTTTTACTTTGAAATATGGTCCTGGAGCCAAACTTTGGCTTAGGCCGGTTTCACACATCCGGCTTTTCGCCGGTTTGCCGGATCTGGCGCTCTCCCGTACAAACAATACAGTACAGTGACAGCGCTGTAACTTCCGGGTCACATGCGCCGGTCACATGACAGCATGTGACCGGCACTTGTTGTACTGTCACTGTACTGTAGTCACTGTATGGGAGAGCGCCGGATCCGGCAAACCGGCGAAAAGCCGGATGTGTGAAACCGGCCATACACGTCCTGTTTTATTGTAAATAGATAATAATAAGAAACGAGAAGGAGATGCCGCGGCAATGTATCTTCTGCTTTCTCTCTCTTTGAGCTGATGCAGACATCCAAGCATATCGGTCTAGTCACGGACTAAAATGCACTGATTGAGCACGGCTCTACCAAACCAAATGTCGCTGCCTCATAGAATTATATAAAGCCATCATGCTCTGGTCAGAAGACACATGGCCAGTCCGTGTATTGCGGTCTGTGATCAGATGAATTTGCACAAAAGTCTTCCTAAGCCCAGTCTCTAAGACTTTATGCTGCAAGACTTAAGGAGACGCCTGATTGGCTATCTCTACTTAGCAGGGTATCATATCTATAGGGAGTAAGGGTTCATTTGCATAACATGTTTTCCAATCAGAGATCTTCTAGTACAATGTTTATGTGGTGCCCCTGAGGCTTCAGTTGCCACAGAGATACTGCATCTCAGCCAGAGATGTGCTGCCCCATCCTGGGTAAAGAACAGGTCATCCACCGGTATGCGCACAAAACCACACAACACTCTAAATTAGCAGCTCCCCACTGGGTCACAGTTAGGACTTGGTGCCATTAATGCTTATGTATAGCCACCACTGGTGATGGCATCTCCCTCCCCCTAATCCGACCTAACCTGGTGGTGGAATCTAGTTAGTGAGGTGACACTGTAGTGACAGAGAGTCGAGAAGGAGCAGTGGAGGAGAAAAGACCTGCGGTCTAGAGCTGGTGCAGCTCGGCCCAGGCACAAGACAGAGGGTCCTAGAGCCCACGGGAAGTGTGCCATACTCCCATGGCCTCGTTCCACATACGACATATTGTAGTGGAAGGACTTGGCCGCAGATCAGGGACTGGTACCTAGACTAGAGGAGAAGAACCAACGTGTTCATCTACTAAAACCAGAGGCTAAGGACACAAAGCCAACTCCACACTCGAATCCACTGGAAGGTGACAACATACGGCCAAGGGATAGAGCTTCAAGCCACCCGACAGGGCCCGCAGACACCGGCTCAGGGCACTGTGTGCGTAGGTGCGCGACAAGCTGGTGAGAAGTCAGTGCCCAGGGAAGGAACACTAGAAGGGTGCACCGGTCTTGACCTCCGACCTACCCGGGAGCCCATCACAGTGAAACTCAGGACTCCAAAGGTGGTCACTGACATGTTGTGTTACCTTGGAACCTGCTGCAGTGAGTAAAAACCTTGAGACTGCATCCCTGTGTTACTCCATTATTCACCTGCGCCTCTGGCCCTGCACCCCTGCCATCACCTACTACTTACTACTAGGCCCCTTATCCGCCCTGGGGAACAGCTCTACCTGTGGAGAGCTATACCAAACAAGCTGCGTCACAATCTTCTCCAGAGGCCCCATCCCGCAGCGGTGGCACATATCTAGCCGCGTACCATAGGTGGTGTCGCAAACTATTATATCTCCCTTTTAACTGAGTCAGGCTTTGTCACCGCAGCGTCCCAGAAACAGAACCACGACCCGGTAACAACTAACTCCAGGCCCCGATGCGGGTGTGTCATTTCTCCAAAAATAAGACGGGTCTTATATTATTTTTGGCTCCAAAAGATGCACTAGGGCTTATTTTCAGGTGATGTCTTATATTTTATATTGGTGTCAGTGATTGGAATGCCCATTAATTGAAAATGAATATTCACTGCCTTCCTTCGCCTACTCCTTTGTGCCGTCCTCAGTGATTGGAATGTGTGTTAATGGAAAATAAAAGTTACATATCCTGAAAAGTCTCCCAAGCCCTGTTTCAGGATACTGTTATAGTATGGTACGCAACTAGGGCTTATTTTTGGAGTAGGGATTACATTATAAACATACTCCAAAAAGGACCAAAAATACTGCAAGGGCTTATTTTTGGGGTAAGTCTTATATTCGGGGAAACACGGTAGTACATAAGCTGACACCACGTCAGATTGGCACTGGACGATGGGTGATGTATCATTCAGTAGACATAGGCTGACATTGTTCTTGGCAGCACAGCTCCTGCTTTAAAAGATGTAATCCGAGTGCTGCCCCATTTTTTGATGCACCCATATGCTTGCATTGCACATTTTGAGCCGACTCTTGGATCAGAATCAGACATGTCACCATGATTTTCCATGGACCCCACATTCCGCGATAAAACACGGACATGCGAATGGCCCCATACACTATTGTGCCACCCCAGTGTCAGCAGCCGAGCTGCTCAGATCTGGATCTGCGGTGGCTCGAGGGGCGTCCGGACCCGGGAGTCATGTGGCCACTCAAATGAAGGGGGTATTTACAGGGGATTTTATTTAGAGTTCGTGAAACCACCTGTGGTATGTGGTAATATGGCGTACCACCGCTGCAGTTGGGAGTACCCGGGGGCAATGGAGTGGGGCAACCAGATGTTGGAACCCTTCACGGGTAGGGGGAATGCCCCGGGTCTCAGTGATGGTGAAAGGGAAGTGCAATTGGGAGTGAAAGGGTCACTTGCGTACTCACTCAGTCCATAAAGATGACACTGACAACTGGATAAACCAAAGTTCTGGACACCGCTGCCGCTGAGGGGAGCTAGTTCAGGTCCCGTCCCCAATGGTGCTGCCTGGTGATCCGTGACCTTCCTCCTGGCACAAAGTTCACTTGTCAGTTGGTCCTGGTAGTATAGAACTAGTCGGTTCCCGGTCCCCAGTGTGGATAACTGTGGGAGCTTGCTCTCAGGGTTCCCACTTGGAATTTTCTGGACCATTTTTGTGGAAAGTCCTATCCACCTCGTTGCACTAGTACCCCGATTCTGGAGCAGGTGGAGAGCAAATCTTGAAGGCTCTGTTCTCATTGGGTGAATTGTCAGGTTACCTGAAGCTACTCCCTGACATAGGGTCCACGTACCCCATTGCGCCCTGGTCCCAGCCTGGTTATGTTACAAGGCCGCCGGCTGTCTTCCTCGTGTCACGATCCCCTGGGACCAGGGGGTCCAGCTCTTACTAGGCCCAGACCACCGTCTGCTACCTAGTTGCTTCCAAGGAGCCTGTTACGGGGGCTGTCTGATAATAAAACCCAAAGGAATATCAGACAGTCAGGGTCCACCGTGCAAAGACTCTGCTGCAGACTATGGCAGAGGATAAGGGGTATATAAGTGTGCCACTGTAAATAGTAATAGCACAAGTGCAGAGTGCAATACCTCTGTTAAACTCACAGAGGAATATAATTAGAAAATAAAGCAATTCCTCCCTTACTTGGAGGGTGTGTGGTATGGTCTCTGTTAATGGTCACAGAGACAAAAGCAGTGAGTGTGAAATGGCACCTACCTAGGTCCGTTCCTCTAGCGGTGCAGTATGAGGAACGTTACCCTAGCGGCAACGTCCACCTATGAGCAGAATCACAAGGCCCAGCCGGACCATGTGCCTCAGGCACCTGCCTATGTCCGCTCCACTAAGAGGTAAGGATACGGACCGCAGCCGAAGCTGTAAGGTATAAGAACGCTACCCTGCTGGTAGCGCTCACCTAGCATAGACAGAGAGATGCCTAGAGGGACGTGCACAGAGCGTCTACTCTCATGCATGAACCAAGAGGACTGAGCACCGGGCGGCGTGCGTCAGGGTCTTATATAGACTCTGTGCTTCATCCAAGATGGAGGACACCAGAGCCAATTTGCTGCCAGAATGACAGCAATGACGTCACGCTGGCCTATCACCGAGCAAAGCGTCACAAGCACATGACCAGTGACCAATCGGCATAGAAGGTGTCAGAGACATGTGACCACGTGTCACAAGCACATGACCGGCGGCCAATCAGCTTAGAAGGTGTCAGAGACATGTGACCTCGTGTCAGCGATGATGTCACTGGCACATGTGCAATGGCTCTAAGATAGGACTTAGTCTCCAGCGCTTGCACATGTGCAGTAGCAAGAAATCCGAACATAGTCTCCAGTGCCACAGCAACCGTAACAGTACCTCCCCTTCAAGGGCCCCCCTTCCGGCGACGCAGGTAATCGGCAACTAAGTCGGGAGCATGGACAGCCTCCTCAGGCTCCCAAGAGCGATGTTCCGGGCTGTAGCCCTCCCAATCTATCAAGAAGAACCTGCGCCCTCTAACCATCTTAGAACCAACTATGGCTCGTACCTCATAGCTAGAGCAAGAGGAATCAGAGGCAGGAGAGTGTACTTCACGAGCGTGAGGTAAAATAGCCGGCTTTAGCAGTGAAACATGGAATTTGTCATGGATCCTAAGATGGACGGGTAACTTCAATTGGTAGACTACAGGATTTACCTGTCGAAGAACCTCATAAGGACCCAGGAAGCGAGGAGCAAATTTGACAGAGCTCACTCTAAGTTTCACGTGTTTTGCAGAGAGCCACACAAAGTCCCCTGGAGAAAAGACAGGAGCCGGGCGACAAAATCGATCGGACACCGTCTTCATACAGTCCTTAGCTGCTTGGATCGACTCTTGAGTCCGATCCCAAACCTCTCTGGCATTAGTTGCCCAGTCGGCCACAAGAGGAGGAGATGCAGCAGCGGGAAACGGTACCGGTACCCTAGGGTGTTGCCCATTATTGAGTACGAATAGTGTCTGCCCAGTGGCCTCAGCCAGCGAATTGTTAAGGGCAAATTCTGCCCAGGGTACGAGGGAGGATCAGTTATCATGGTTCTCAGCAACAAAGTGTCGAAGGTAAATAATCATGGATTGATTGGTACGCTCAACCAAACCATTGGTCTCCGGATGGTATGCCAAAGAGAGATTCAACTCAATTTGCAGAAGGCTACAAAGATCTCGCCAGAAACGGGAAGCAAATTGCGGGCCTTTATCACCAATGATACGATCTGGCATCCCGTGAAGCCTAAAGACATGCTTGAGGAATAGTTTGGCTAGTACCCTGGAAGATGGGATTCTCAATAAGGGTACGAGATGATCCATCCGGGAGAAATGGTCCGTAATGACCCACACAAATCTATGTCCCTGTGAACACGGAAGATCACCCACAAAGTCCATGCCTACCACCTCCCATGGTCTATCTGGCACTGATAAAGGATGCAAGAGCCCAGCTGGTCTCTGCCATAATGGACGGTTAAAAGCACACGAGTAGCAGGAACCGAGATATCTCTTGACGTGGCTGGCTAAGTGTGGCCACCAATACTACCTCTCGAGTAACTCTCGTGTCCGTCTAATACCAAAATGCCCACCCACCTTTGAGGTGTTGTGTCCACGTCAGTATATCATTCTGTCGATCCGGCGGAACAAATGTCTTGCCCGGTGGGATTTGGTCTAACGTCACAGGGGAGAGCGTATGAAAAACCCTGGAGGGAAGGATAAGACGAGGTTCGTCAATCTCTTCCTGGGTAGAAACCATAGAGCGAGACAGGGCGTCTGCCTTGTTATTCTTACTCCCAGACAGATAGTTGATGGAGAAGTGAAAGCGGGAGAAAAACAAGGACCAGCGGGCTTGGCAAGGATTCAGACGCTGAGCGGTTTGTAAGTACGTCAGATTCTTATGGTCTGTATAGACCTGGAAAGGATGTTTCGCTCCTTCTAGCAAGTGACGCCACTCCTCCAAGGCTAATCTCAGGGCGAGCAGTTCCCTTTCCCCAATGGTATAATTTCTCTGTGCCGGTGAAAAGGTTTTAGCAAAGAAGAAAGATGGCCTTTTTCTACCTACACCGTTCTTTTGATACAAGACTGCACCAGCATCCACTGAAGAGGCATCAACCTCCAAGAGGAAGGGCTTATTCTCATCGGGTCTTTGAAGAACAGGAGCAGTTGAAACGTGTCTTTTTACTGCCTCAAAAGCCTGGGATGTCTCAGTAGACCAGACTTTTGGATTAGCACCTTTCTTAGTCAAGGCCACCAAAGGGGCCACCAAAGTGGAGAAATGGGGTATGAACTGCCGGTAATAATTTATGAATCCTAAGAAGTGTTGCACCGCCTTCAAGGAATGAGGTTCGGACCATTCCAGGACAACAGAGAGCTTCGCAGGATCCATAGCCAGACCCTCTTGTGAGATAATGTAACCCAAAAAAGGCAAGGATGACTGCTCGAATACACACTTTTCGAGTTTAGCAAACAATGAGTGCTCCCTTAAACGGGAAAGGACACAAACGACATCCTGACGATGAGTCTCCAGATCAGGAGAAAAAATCAGGATGTCGTCCAGATACACCACGACGGAGGATAACAGTAAATCCCTGAACACATCATTTACGAAGTCCTGAAATACTGCGGGTGCATTACATAAACCAAAAGGCATGACGAGGTATTCATAGTGACCGTCTCGGGTGTTAAAAGCGGTCTTCCATTCGTCACCCTCTCGAATTCGTACCAAGTTATACGCACCCCGCAGATCCAACTTCGTAAAAACCTGAGCTCCCCTCAGTCTGTCAAAGAGCTCCGAAATTAAAGGTAACGGGTATTTGTTCTTTATTGTGATTGCGTTGAGACCCCTATAATCTATGCAGGGACGCAAATCACCCTCTTTCTTCCGAACAAAGAAAAACCCAGCTCCCGCGGGAGAGACAGCCTTACGAATGAACCCCTTCTCTAAACTCTCTCTTATATAGGTCGACATGGCCTCCGACTCAGGTATTGACAGGGGGTAAACCCTGCCCTTAGGTGGAACCGAACCTGGGATAAGGTCTATGGCGCAGTCATACGGCCTATGGGGTGGAAGAACCTCAGCACCCTGTTTGGAGAACACGTCAGCGAAATCCAAATAGGGTGTAGGAATGGGAGAGAGATCAGTTGATGCAACCGCAACGACCTTAGGTGGTAAGGGAAGACATCGGGACTGACATTTCGAACCCCAACTAATAATACTGTCGGACTCCCAGTCAATTAGAGGAGCATGGGTACGAAGCCATGGGAGACCCAGAAGAACGTCGTCTATACCCTCAGGCAAAACAAGAAAAGAAATCTCCTCTATGTGACCCTGAGACAGGGAAAGGCACAAGGGAACTGTGTTCAATGTAATGGAGTCAGACAACATAGTCCCATTAACAACACGGACAGGAATAGGCGCCTCTAACATGATAGAGGGAATATTGTGTCTCTTTACAAATCCTGAGGACACAAAAGTCCCATCAGCTCCGGAATCCACAAAAGCCATAACAGGCCATATATTCTCAGAGAATGAGAGCTGACCTGGGATACTACACTTAGAGGGTGCAGAAGACGTCTCTAGTAACCCCCCTCTAATGGTTACTAGGCCTGGGAGTTTCCCTGACGGCTAGGACACTTGTTGGCATAGTGCCCAGCCTGACAACATATGTAACATATAGGAGGTCCAGACCTGCGTAGTCTGCAGGACGTATGACCTAACTCCATAGGAGTGGGAGATGTCTCAGATGCTGAGGAAGATGGTAGTGGACCCTCAACAACTGGAATAGCCCGATGCTTAGGGCGTGAGGAAGAGACCTCGAGTCTACGTTCCTTATGGCGTACGTCGATCCTTGTTGCTACAGTGATTAAGTCCTCCAGAGAAGCAGGGACCTCACGAGTAGCAAGGGCATCCTTGACATAGCCTGCCAACTCTCTCCAGAAGATAGGAATCAACACCTTTTCTGGCCAATCTAGTTCTGCCACCAGAGTTCTAAAAGTAATGGCATAAGAACTAGTGGATAACGAATCCTGAGATAAATCTAACAGTCTCAGGGCCGCATCATGGGTAACCTGCGGACCCATGAATACCGCTTTAAGAGCTTCAAGAAAGTCTTGATGTCTCTGAGTAACCACATCAGAGCGCTCCCATAGGGGAGTCGCCCATTCTAAGGCTTTGTCCTGAAGTAAGGATATGATAAAGCCTACTCTGGACCTCTCTGTAGAGAAGCGAGAAGAGTTGACCTCTAGGTGTATCTGACACTGACTAATGAAACCACGACATGATCTGGCATCGCCAGAATACCTGTTTGGCAGAGCAAGTCGAGGATCATGTGCAGATGTCACCATGGTCTGAGGTTTATCCTCAATAGTCTTGAGCCGCGACTCAAGTACTTGTATGTAATGGTGTAACTGCTGATATTCTGCCATAACTGCCAGACCCTTGGCTCAGTCCTAATGTTACGATAAGGGGTATATAAGTGTGCCACTGTAAATAGTAATAGCACAAGTGCAGAGTGCAATAACTCTGTTAAACTCACAGAGGAATATAATTAGAAAATAAAGCAATTCCTCCCTTACTTGGAGGGTGTGTGGTATGGTCTCTGTTAATGGTCACAGAGACAAAAGCAGTGAGTTTGAAATGGCACCTACCTAGGTCCGTTCCTCTAGCGGTGCCAGGAGACGGACAGCAGCGTAAGCCGCACAAAGCTCCTACCTGCGTTCGCTCCACTAGTGTGCGAGGACACGAACCACTAGATATGGCACCTGCCTAGGTCTGCTCCACTAGTGGTGCAAAAGAGACGGACAGCAGCATAAGCCGCACAAAGCTCCTACCTATGTTCGCTCCCCTAGTGTGCGAGGATACGAACAACTGCCAGACGCAGTATAAGGAATACCCTAGCGGCAACGTCCACCTACGAGTAGAATCACAAGGCCCAGCCGGACCATGTGCCTCAGGCACCTGCCTATGTCCGCTCCACTAAGAGGTAAGGATACGGACCGCAGACGAAGCTGTAAGGTATAAGAACGCTACCCTGCCGGTAGCACTCACCTAGCATAGACAGAGAGATGCCTAGAGGGACGTGCACAGAGCGTCTACTCTCATGCATGAACCAAGAGGACTGAGCATTGGGCGGCGTGCGTCAGGGTCTTATATAGACTCTGTGCCTCATCCAAGATGGAGGACACCAGAGACAATCCGCTGCCAGAATGACAGCAATGACGTCACGCTGGCCTATCACCGAGGAAAGCGTCACAAGCACATGACCAGCGACCAATTGGCATAGAAGGTGTCAGAGACATGTGACCACGTGTCACAAGCACATGACCAGCGGCCAATCAGCTTAGAAGGTGTCAGAGACATGTGACCTCGTGTCAGCGATGATGTCACCGGCACATGTGCAATGGCTCCAAGATAGGACTTAGTCTCCAGCGCTTGCACATGTGCAGTAGCAAGAAATCCGAACATAGTCTCCAGTGCCACAGCAACCGTAACAGAGCCCGACTCCGGAAATCCTCTCTCCTTCACATCCTACACTTCAATATCCTACTGACCTACTCCTGACATTTCTGACCTCCCCTTACCAAACCCCCAAGTGGGCGAATCTATTCCACTCAGGCCGTCCACTGGTGTGTCTAGTGGGTGTGGTGCAGAGTTTACCTAGGACTTTAATTAGCTGATGTAGGCAACACCATGTAGTTGGGGACCCATAACCAAGGAGGAGGGGGATATTGCACAGAAAGGCAGATTATACAATACCCTGTGACGACCTGATAGTCCAGGGCGTCACACTATCAAAGGTAAAAGTGCTATCTGTGAAAACGATGGATAACACTTGTATATGAAAATCATACTTCTGAATAGGGCCTTACTCTGAAAATATCAATTTAATTCTATAACAATATATGTTTTTTACTTTTTTTTAAAATTTTACTCAAATTTTACGTTCATCTTTGCAAAACACTTTACTACTGCTCTTATATCTTTAAAGGGGATCGCCAATAAATGCAACTAAATAAATAAATACAATAAATAAAATACAATTAAATCATAAACATTTTTCTAAATACCTTTATTTAGCAAAAAAAGGTCTTTATTATCTACTGCACTTTGTTAAGATTTTAAACATATCAGCTGTCAGGACATGGAGAAGAATAGACTGCATGAAGGATGAGATAGACATACTAAAACTGTCAGGACATGGAGTAGGACGGACTGCGTGAAGCATGAGACAGACATACTAAAACTGTCAGCCTGTGTCAGGACATGGAGTATAATATTTAACTGTGTATTATGTGTTATTTTTTTTTTTTATTTTAGTACATTTCTTGGAGAACCCCTTTAAAAACAGTTCCTGTGTACAATGCACTAAAAAAAACAGTGTAGTCCAATCTAATCCGTTGATCATCAACATGTTTGCTGATTGTCTGTCGTTTGCTTTTTTACACAAGCCGACTGCACTTCACATGCACACTGAACAATTTGTAAGGCCATGTTTACACATTGAGTATTTGGTGAGTTTTTTACCTCAGTATTTGTAAGTGAAAGCCATCTGTGGAACAATTAGAGGAAAAATATGATAGAAACATGGGCGCCACTTCTGTATTGATCACCCACTCCTGGATTTAGCTGACAATTACTGTCGTAAAAAACAAATTAAATACTGACCGTGTGCACGTTACCTTATAAATTGTTCAGTGTGCATATGAAGTTCAGTGAAGTGCAGTCGGCTTGTAGAAACAGACAAATGGCCAAACATTGCGTGAACATAGCCTAATAGTTCGCTTAGTGCACATGGGCTGCACAGAAGGTTATATCACCCAATTAACCCTAGACCCTTTGATACATGTCTTTCCATCCCCTTTTTCTATTAATTGAATTTTTCCCATCAGTAGTTGTAGCACCCATGGGGCAAGGGGTTAAATACTCGTCGCCGGGCCTATTGATGTCGGGTCTGGGGATGTCACGGGTGGCCCTTTCGCCCAGTTTTGTGTCCCCGAGGTGTACAATAAAAGAAGGCGTTGGGGGTGATGATGGTGGAGGATCATCTCATGACGCCACCTGTGGTATGCGGCCAGGGAATAGCCGCCACTGCGGGTGATGTCCTCCTGGGCTGATGGTGTCGCAGCAAAGGTGGTTCTGCTCTCCACAGGTGGTGCGGGCCCCGGGGAGGTGATGGGGAAATGGTGGCCATTAGTGAAGAAGCACAGGGCGTTGGCAATAAGAAGCATAGTCAGCTTCTGCAGTTCCAGGTCTCTTTACTTACAGTTCATAGGCTGCCCGGAGGCACTGGTCTCCGCTGCGATGGACTCCAGACGATCCCGTGTAAGTCGAAGGTCAGAACCGGTGTGATAGTCTGTGAGCCCTTCCTTCTTGTGCTTTTTAGTGTGGATCCCATGACTTGAAGTGCTTGGGGACCCCAGTGCAGTGTTAAAGTTCATGTCCCGTATGCAGGTGCCGCGGGTCTGTGGTGAGGTGTGACTGCAATCACGACTCCGGACGCTATGTTGCACAGTGCTCCGGGAACTGTGGTAGCCAAAGGGGCATTCAAACCCCCTGTCCTGCAGATTCTGGTGATCCAACATGAAGTCTGTTTCACCCTAAGGCTCTGCACCCTGAATAGCACCGGTTCAAAGGGAGCAATGAAGCTCTCCCCTCGGCAACTGTGTTTCTCTTTCATCCCACAAGAGCTACAAGTCAGCCAGCTCCTCAACTGTCGTCTCCTGCTCCTTCCAGTCTGCCCGGTCCAATAGCGACTGTGTTGTTCTGAGTCTCAGAGTATTCTGATGGGAAAATTGTATGCTCTCTCACTTCCCCTGTGCTGCCCCCACCTTCCTGTTGACTCACTGGTGGCTGTTATGGTAACCACTTTTAGCCCAGTTTCAGCAGGAGCTGCTAAGCTGTGTGTGTTGTGTAAATGAAAACCAGTGGTTAATCTCTTCCTTACCCTAGATGAGCATTGCATCTTAAGTCAGATGCAATACCCTGTGGTGACTGAAGTCTCAGGAACGCCACAAATTTTCTCGTCCCTTGACGCATTTTTGCCACATTTGTACTGTATGTGCATCTATATAAACACACCACTATGTGTTTGACATGTTCATTTTTTTACATCTGCACTCTGTGTTTTTAGTCACATATTGACCTAGAATTTGATATACTTCTGTCGTATTTACACTCCATCTTCACTTATCTGCATACTTATCTATATGCTCTTACTTTATGCTCTTAATGTGCACTTATCCGTGCATTCACCATTCCGCTGACACAGTTTTGCCATATCTAAGCCTTATGTATATTTATTTAAAAACTTATTATTTGTTTGATATGCTCTCAGCATATTTTAATTATTATGTGCATTTATGTGTATAGCTACCAACTTTTGATTGACATACTTCCATCTAAACTTGTTTCTGCTTCACCTGCACTTTATATGCACTTATTGGAATAATTATTACCGTATTTTTCGCTTTATAAGACGCACCAGATTATAAGACGCACCCCAAACTTAGACATAAAAAAAGGTACAAAAAAAAAGGGGTCCGTTTTATAATCCGGTGTTCTCTTACCGGAGGGGGGCAGCAGTGGTGGTGAAGTGGGGTAACAGGAGGCAGAGGTCGTGCTGGCAGGCACGGCGGGTAAGTGGCAGCGGGGTCCGTGGTGGCAGGTGGTGTCCGGGGTGGCAGGAGCCGGGGGACCCGTAGTGGCTGGAGCCGCAGGGCCCGTGGTGGTGGCAGCAGCGTCGGCGACGGCAGGCGAGTCATGCAGCAGGCCGGTGCAGTGAGTGTCCCAGTGTCCGCGGTCCCGGTTCAAATAATGGCGCCTGCGCAGATGGAGCTCTCATCCAAGGGCTCCATCTGCGCACGCGCTGACTCCCGGGGGAGCGCGTGCGCAGATGGAGCTCTCATTCAAGAGCTCCATCTGCGCACGCGCCCGCTGCCATCATTTTAAACTGGGACCGTGGACAAACTGGGTAACTTGCTGCACAGCCGCCCGCCCCACACGCACAGATTGGCAGCCAACAGGGTGCCCGCCCACCCTGCATGCAATCGGCCGGGTACCTGTGCTTGCGTGCGGGCGGCAGCCATCTGCCGCCCGCACAGGCACCCGACCGTCACCCGCACACAGGACCCGGCTGCCGGCCGCTGCCCGCACACAGCACCCAGCCGCCGTCCGCCGCCCGCACACAGCACCCAGCCGCCAACCGCCACCCGCACACAGCACCCGGCCACCGCCCGCACACAGCACCCGGCCGCCGCCCGCACACAACACCCGGCCGCTGCCCACACACAGCACCCGGCCGCCGCCTGCACACAGCACCCGGCCGCCAGCCGCAGCCCGCACACAGCCCCCGACTGCCACCCGTACGCAGCTACGGGTACACGGCTGCCACCGCACGCAAGCGCAGGTACCCGGCCGCTTGCATGCAGCCACAAGCACCCGGCCGCCTGATCACCGCACAGACAGGACCTCCAGTACCGCTATATTCACGTTATAAGACGCACCCCCCATTTTCTTCTCACATTTTTGGGAGGAAAAGTGCGTCTTAGAAAGCGAAAAATACGGTAATTTGTTCTTAGCAGTTTCACTCAATGTGGACTCATTTACATACTTACCATCTGTTAGATATGGCTTCACTATGTTTATGCCCTATGTGCTTTTCTTCATATACAGGCATGTGCATTTTAAGACGCATCAACCTGTATACCTATCATATGTTTTTGCAACACTCAGCACTTTATTTCCATACATCTGCACATATACAATGTACCTGATTTGACCTTTTTGTATTGGCACTTAATAAGACTGAAAAGGTCTTGAGACAGCTCCCTGGTGTTACGCATGATGAGATGTTTCTTGTGTGGCACCTTGGCAACGAAGCACCTTTTAACTCCTTTACCCCTAAGCCTGGTTTTAACCTTCCTGACCAGGCCATTTTTTCAATTCTGACGAGTGTCACTTTGACAGGTTATAACTCTGAAACGCGTCAATGTACCCCGGTGATTCTGACATTGTTTTCTTCTTGACATATTGTACTTCCTGATAGTTGTAAACTTAAGACAATATTTTTTTTACTTTGTTTCTGAAAATATTAGAAATTTAGCAAAAATTTTGAAAATAGAATTTAGATGCCCTTAAACCAGAGAGTTATGTCACACAAAATAGTTAATAACATTTCTTGCATGTTTACTCTACATGAGCACAATTTTTGAAAAATCTTTTTTTCTACTGTTAGGAAGTTAGAAGGGTTCAAAGTTTATCAGCAATTTCTCATTTTTCCTCCAAAATTTCCAAAAACATTTTTTACGCACCACATCACATTTGTAGTGGCTTTGAGAGGCCTATATGACAGAAAATACCCAAAAGTTATACCATTCTAAAAACTGCACCCCTTACACTGCTCAAAACAACATCCAAAAAGCTTATTAACCTTTCAGATGTTTCACAGGAAGTAAAGCAATGAGAAATGAAAAAAATGAAAATATAACTTTTTCCCACAAAAATGTTATTTTAGGCTCAAATTTTGTATTTTCACAAGGGTAACAATTGAAAATACACCAATAACCCATATGTGGTGGAAATCTACTGTTTAGGCGCCCAGCAGGGCTCAGAAGGGAAGGAGTGCAATTTGAATTTTGGAGTGCAAAATGAGCTGGAATAGATAATGGACACCAATGTCACATTTGGAGAGCCACTGATGTGCCTAAACAGAAACCCCCATAATTGACCCCCAATTTGGAAACTAGACCCCTCAAGGAATTTATCTAGAGGTTTGGTGAGCACCCTGAAACCCCTGGGTACTCCACAGAATTTTATAAATTTGAGCCATGAAAATAAAAAAAGTACATTTTCACCACAAAAATATTACTTTAACTGCAAATCTTTCATTTTCACTAGGATAACAGATGAAAATGCATCATTCAGTTTGTTGAGAAATTTCTCCTGAGTCCACCAATACGCCATGTGTGGTTTAAGCCTACTGTTTTGGCACATAGAAGGGCTCTGAAGCGAAGGAGCGCTATTTGAACACAAAATAGTCTGGAATCATTAGCAGAGGGCATGTCGCATTTAGATAGGCTCTGAGGTGCCTAAACAGTGGAACTCCCCCACAAGTCACCTCCTTTTGGAAAGTAGACACTTCAAGAAATTTATCTAAATTTTTAGTGAGCACTTTGAACTCCTTGGTGCTTCTTCTCTTGTCTGCCTGACATATCCTCAACAGCTAATGAACTGATACCGGTAAGTCCAAGAATAGGCACATTCTACATGCTTCCCAAAATTCACAAATCTGGAAACCCAGGAAGACCCATCATTTCATGTGTGGACACCCTCACTGAACAAGGCTCTGGATGGGTAGAGGGTATCCTTAAACCCTTGGTAAGGGATACAACCAGCTACATCCAGGACACTACTAACCTATTGAAAAAACTATCAGCAATAGGTCCTCTTCCAGAGGGAACAATCCTTGCTCCCATGGATGTGGAATCCTTGTACTCGAATATTCCACACCAGGATGGATTAAATGCTTGCAAAATTTTCCTGGAAAATACAGGAACTGATGCCGATTCTGTAGTGAAGCTTACAAAATTCATCCTCACCCATAATTACTTTGCATTTGACAATAACATATATCTACAGGAGACTGGGACTGCAATGGGAAGCAAAATGGCACCACAATATGCAAATCTTTTTATGGCTAAGCTCGGAAGTGACTTTTTATCCTCTTGTGCTATCAGGCCTCTGGCCTAGTATCGTTACATTGACGATATTTTAATCATCTGGACAGAGTCTGAGGAGCAGCTGAAGACCTTCCATAACACTTTAATCAGTTTCAGCCCACCATCAACCTAACACTCAACTACTCCTGCACGAAAATCAACTTCTTGGACACCATCATTAAACTATGGAACAATGAAATAGAGACATCCCTGTACAAAAAGCCAATTGATCGTCCAACATACCTGAAATGGGACAGTTTTCATCCAAAACACATAAAAAACTTTATTGTATACAGCCAGGCCATCAGGTACAATCGGATATGTTCCACAGTACAGATAGAGACAATCACCTTGAGGGCCTCAGAAAGACATTTTTGAATCAAGGCTACCACCCAAGAACAATTGAAAACCAGATTACAAGAGCCACCAGAATATCAAGAAACCATCTCCTACATTATAAAACTAAAGAAGAAAACAATCGGGTCCCTCTTGTAGTCACCTACAATCCACATCTGGAGGTGTTTAGAGGAGCTGCACGGAAACTACAACCATTACTGCAAAAAGATGCCCGATTCAAATCTATTTTTCCAGAACCCCCACTTCTGTGTTTTAGACAGCCCCCAAATCTAAGAAGCATCATTTTCAGAAGCTCCCTATCCTCTCCAACAACAACAGGAACACCCCCCTGCAACCAGAAAAAATGTAAGACCTGTCCATTTATATTGACAAGATAAAGATTCCCAGATCACATCAGGACTACAAGATCCCAGGTACCTTCAGCTGCACCACAACCAATGTAGTGTACTTAATTATATGTACCAAATGTCCAACTGGGGGTCTATATGTAGGGGAGACAGGACAACAGCTCAGGACAAGGATGAATTCTCACCGCCACACAATTAAGGAAAAAAGAATAGCTCTACCTGTGGCCAAACATTTTTGTAACCCCGACCACAGGATCATGGACATGAAATTGCTGGTATTGAAATTAGGATCGCTACTTCCAATAGGTGGCGCTGTGCTACAGTTTGTCTCCTTTACTGGAGAGACAATTTGGTATTGAAAGGGAATTTCAGGTCCCAGAGAGATAGGAGACTATGGGAGTACAAACTTATGATGACCTTTGACACATTCAGAGCAGGAATGAATGTGTCTCATGGATTCATGTCTTTTTACATCAGTTAAGAGATGTGCTCCTCTGACCATCCGAGCGCATCACAGCCCTGGACCAGACCCCAATTAGAGGACAATAAAACTTTCACACTGAACTGCAGCAATATTTATGGCCACAACAGTTTGCCCCCTGCCATAGTGAGAGTTCTGTTTCATATAACTTGGGTTTTTTTTGGGTTTTTTTTACTGCACTATTCTATGTCCTGTTGTGTATAAATATGTGACTCTCCAGATTTTGTGTTATAGCATGCCTGATGAAGAGACCTGAGTAGTCTCGAAAGCTTGCTATTATTACCATCTTTTCAGTTAGCCATTAAAAGGTATCAACCACTGAGGACTTCAGTTCTTTTAAACAATTTTGGTGCTTCAAAGAAATTTATCACATTGAGCCGTGAAAATGAAACAAAAATTTTTTTTACCAAAAAAATACTGCTTTAACCCAAAATTTTCTTAGATTACAGGGTCATGCCTACTGATTGAGCGCTCCTGCTCTTCAGCCTCAGGCAATTTTAATTCTCCATTTGCAGGTTCCTGTCTGCCCATAAAATGTAGGTTTTTTTAACCCAAAGAGTTTCATTAGTTTGATAGGGAACCAACAAAAATGAGATCGCCTTGCCGCTGGCTGTTAGGCTCACATAAAATCTGGCCAATTTTTTTGTGTTAAGTATCTCAATTTTTTCATGTTTTTCATAGCAGTAATGCATGTCTATATTCCCATATTCATTGCTCCACATATCTTAGCACTGAAGTGTGCAACTGTCTCCTTTTTGTTACTATGTTTCATATTCAGTTTTCACCTGTTCACATTAGAAAAATAGGATGTTCCATCAGTTTTTTTCTTAGGAGTTTAAAAGTGACTCCCTC
The DNA here is from genome assembly GCF_048569485.1 of Anomaloglossus baeobatrachus. Classification (NCBI taxonomy): domain Eukaryota; kingdom Metazoa; phylum Chordata; class Amphibia; order Anura; family Aromobatidae; genus Anomaloglossus; species Anomaloglossus baeobatrachus. Next base: position 279,561,488 of record NC_134357.1, on the reverse strand, counting down.
TGTCTCATTACAGTGAATTATACATTTAAGAATTTTGTCTGAATTAAAATTTTTCAGAGATTTACATGTAATCCCCGCTGTAAGTGCTCAAGCGGACAGCGCAGGATAAATGTGAGCCGCGCCGTACTGCGACATTTGAGAGGAAGAATGAACAAATCAAAAGTAGTTGAACAATTGACTTTCTTTTTTTTCTTTTTTTTTTTTTTTTACACCGTACATCGTGCGGTATAAGTGATTGGGCAGCTTTATTCCTCAGGTCAGTATGATTACAGCTATACCAGGTGAATATAGTTTTTTTAGGTTTGGCTACTATCACGCTAAAAAAAATGCTTTTTTACAAAATAAAGGTTTTTTATATCACTGAATTTTGAAGACTATAGTTTTTTATTTTTTTGGCAACAGAGTCATGTGAGGGCTTGTTTTTTGTGGAAAGAGTTGTAGCTTTTATTGGTTCCATTATTGGTTGCATCGTATTCTTTTATTGCTTAATATTTTGCTTTTTGAGAGGCGGAATCAAGAAGAAACAGCCATTCACAAATTGTTTTTTGTTAGTTTTTTTACACTGTTCAGTGTGTCATAAAAGTGATGACAGCTTTATCCTTCATGTCAGTACGATTCCAGCGATACCAAATTTATATAGGTTTTTTTTGTTTTGTGCTTTAAACTATAAAAACAATTTTAGAGAAAAAAAATTGTTTTTGTATCTCTGTATTCTGAAAGCTACAGCTTTATTATTTTTTGGCTGACGGAGCTGTATGGCAACTGATTTGTATCTGTATGATGAAAAGACATAGTTTTTGCTACGTTTATGTTTTTGTTTTTTTTACCATGTTTAATGAAGGGGTTAACTAGTGTGACAGTTTTATAGATTGTTTTATTATGTACACAATACCAAATATTTGTCATTTTTTTACATAATTTTACATTTTTATTGGATTAAAAAAAATATTCTTTTGTTATTTATTTTCAGTTTTTTTATATTTTCATCATTTTTCAAACTTTTTTTAACTTTTAACTTTTACTTAGCCCCTTTTTTGGATATTACTTTTTATTACTGTGATCACTCATAAAATCCACTGCAAGGCACGTTCAATGGATTATATATCAGTGCTGTACTCGCAGGACTGATCGCTCGCCTCTCACACTATGATGTATCTGTCATAGTGTGCAAAGCTTTCCGTAGGTGGGTGACCCAGGGGTCATCATGATGATGACCCTGGGTTAACATGGGAGTGATCAGGTCCCCTTGATCGCATCACGGTGATCCCGATTGCTTGGGAGAGAAGCGCGATACTCTCCCAGCCACCTAAATGCTGTGATCGCTGTTGATCGTAGCATTTGGAGGGTTAAACTGCCTCGACAAATGTGGGCACTGCGCCTGACAGTGAGAACCGAGACTTGGCTAAGCTGAAAACCCAGCGGTAATGGTAACGGTTCTTATTTATTTATTTCACTGCTTTATTACTAACAATTTTATATAAGGGGCTTGGTTTAACACTGCTTTACTTTCACCCTGAAGAAGTCACAGAGTGGTGGCGATACGCGTTAGGTTCATTCTTTACCCCATTCTCATTGTCTGGCTTCACAGATTTCTTTATTTATTACCTAGCTTTCTATAGCCATCTTTTGGGGTTTTTTTCTGGGTCCTTCATATGGCTATCTATTTCTACCACTGCTGCTTGTTCTATTTCTGTGTCATTTTATACTCATATTGAATCCACATAATCCAGTATAAGGTTGGTTGAGGTATTTATATACATATCTCTTTTTTCATATGTACTAAGATGTTTACTTTGAACTAAAGTGTGGCATTTGGGGTAATTTCCATTATTATGAGTATTCAGTCCTTAATCTATATCAGACTTTACATACATTAGGTGTGTTAGGCTTCAGCGCTGCCGATGCCGGAAACAGCCTTCTGCAGTTTATAATCTGCCTGGACACCGGCCACAGATTCTGGCAGTGTCTCGGGCTGTTCAGCTGGCTGCTCTGGCCTCCGTGTCTAAGTGTGGAGTGCCGACTACTGAGCATGCATGGTCTGAACTCCCACGGCCAGAGGCAAAGTCCCATGAGTACCCCATGGCGCATGCGCAGGCTGAATTGCCAGGGCCGGGTTCTAAGTCCCGTAAAGCCTCTATAGAGCATCCTCAGGTTGTTAGTGATCAGCCAGAGACTAAAGGGTGCTTTACACGCTACGACATCGCTAGCTATATAGCTAGCGATGTTGAGCGTGATAGCTTCCGCCCCAGTCGCTCGTGCGACATTTGGTGCTTGCTGCCGTAGCGAACATTATCGCTACGGCAGCGTCACATGCACATACCTGGTCAGCGATGTCGCTGTGACCACCGAACAATCCCTCCCTCAAGGGGGAAGTGCATTGGGCGTCATAGCGATGTCACTGCGGCGTCACTAAGCGGCCAGCCAATAGAAGCGGAGGGGCAGAGATTAGCGGTCTGAACATCCAGCCAACCTCCTTCCTTCCTCATTGCCGGCGGGACGGAGGTAAGGAGATGTTCGTCGCTCCTGCGGTGTCACACATAGCGATGTGTGATGCCGCAGGACCGAGGAACAACATCACTACTTACCTGACAACGATTTTTTGTAAACGACCTCTCCAAGACAAACGATTTTTTTTTTTTTGCGATCGTTTTAGGTCGCTTCAGCCTGTCACACGCTGCGACATCGCTAACGACGCCAGATGTGCGTCACAAACACTGTGACCCCGACAATATATTGCTAGCGATGTTGCAGCATGTAAAGCACCCCTTAGTCTGAAAATCTGCTCACTGAGTATGTGCAGTCAGTTTTCACTCCAAAGGAAGCTAAGTCTGGAAAGGGCTCTACTGGGCATGTCCGTGACGTGGAAGGATCCAATTGGCTTTCCTTTATCAGTTGACTTACCGAGGTGTCGTTTTTGGATCTGCTAATGGAAACCTGTCCTGATAACTGTGCCTTTCAGGATTGGTCATCTGACGACTATTGACTCCCTCATTTGGGGCGGTTCTGTGATTGTTTGGGGCAGTGCTGAGATTATTTAAGTCTCCCGCCATTGCAAATGGGTGCACACTTATCAAATGATATTACCTCATGAATATGGATGTCTGGCTGGATGCCATTGCTGTGATTTGGGTCTGTGAGAGGTACTCCATGCCTTAGACAAGTCACCTAGGTAGGTACTGCTCATCCGGTGACCTGGTGCTGTGAGAGGGTTACTCCACATCTTGGGCGGGTCACCTAGGCAGGTACTGCTTGTGCCGTGGCCTAGTGCTGTGAAACATACTCGGCACCTTAGCCAGGTAACTTCGGACACAGTCTGTTGTAAGTGACACGTTCGCACGGGCCTAGGGGTTACTCATTACCAGGCCACAACTCTGTTCTGTCCTGGAAGGATATCATGGCGACAAGGCCCGACTCCGTGATCCCGGTGGTGTCATTTTAAATAAAGATGGCTGATGATGGTGGGGATAATATTTACAAGGGAGATGTCGTGATGCCACCTATGGCATGCGGCAAGATAGGTGCCGCCGCTTCTGTTCAGTTTCCCCTGGGGTCGGTGGTGATGCAGCAGAGTTGAAATAGCTCTAAACAGGTAGAGATGGGACTCATGGCTGTTGGGAGTAGTAGTCTATAATGGCGGGGCACAGGGCCGGAGGCGCAGAGAATAACCAGATGACTCAGGGATGGAGTCACAAGGTCTTTACTCACAGTTAAGAGTTCTTGGCTAGCACATCCAGACAAATGCTGCCCTCGGGGTGTGGAGTCCTGCTGTGGTGGGCTCCAGCCGATCCCAGATAGATCGGAGACACAACCCGCTACACCCTTCTGTGTTCCTTTCGTGGTCGTGTTCCTGTGCTGACCTCTCCTGCCTGTCCCACGCCTGCACACACAGTGCCCCGAGCCGATGTCCGCGGACCCTGTTGGGTGGCTTGAAGCTCAATGCCTTTGGCCATATGTAGTCACCTTTTCACTGGATGTGTGTGGATTTAGATTTGGCACTTGAAGTAACCTCAGTCTAAGGTTAGCTAGCTGAGTCTTGACGTTTTCCACTAGTTGAGGGGCCAGTCCCCTACTGTGGCCAAGTCCCTCCACTCCGGTATGTCATCTGTGGAACGAGTCACGGGAGTATGGTCGCTTCTCGTGGGCTCTAGGACCCTTTCAGTCATGTGCCTGGGCCGAGCTGCTGCAGTTCCAGACCACAGGTCTTGACTCCCACTGCTCCTTCTGGACTGCTCACATTTTACAGTCTTCTCCCACTAACTAGTATCCACCCCCCAGACTGGCTCTGTGATTTACAATGGCGCATCAAAGGTGCAACTTGCCGTAACCACGGTCCAGTGGAGTGTTGCTAATGAGAGTTGATGTGTTTTGTGTATACTGGTTTTTGATCTCCTCCTTATCCGGGAATTGGATATTACACCTCTGGCTGAGGTTCAGTACCTCTGTGACAACTAAAGCCTGAGGGGTGCCACATAAGCACAGTGTGTTCAAGGTTGTCTACAGACATTCCCTTTGTGTGCATGCAGGATAGGCGTGTCACACTCCACTGCCACTTCAGTTTCGCTGGCTAGGCGTGAGTTCTGAGTGTGGTGAGTGTGTATGTGGGCATGAGGTTTTACTTTGAGTTGTTGAGTTGTGTACCCTCTGTGAGGACAACATTGGTTACAGCGACTATTTTCATTTAATTTGCATGACCTCTGTGAGGTCAACACAGGATATTGTGACCCACTATATACTACTGTGTGCCGTCAACACAGCCTATTAGGTTTATTTTTGTTTTTGCCTATAAGCTGTTGTGTCTGCCTTGTCCTCAGGACTACTAGCAGCAGTGTACCATCTCTGCACAGTGGACCCTGGGTTACGATTGAAGTAATTATATTTCCCTTCAATCTGACAGCCCCGTAACAATGTGTTAGATATCTTGTGAGTTATTTATCAAGCATATGAGGGTAAGTGCTGGTTTTATTATTATTATTATTATTATTATTAGTACACCTTACAAGTGAACTTATAACCTAGTGTCTTTTTTATATTTTATGTTTTTGTTAGTATTGTGTTTTCCATGTCTTCCTTTTTTTATTTCTAGTAAAGATTTTCACATATAATGATCCAATAGTACTTGCATGCTTCTTTCTTACTCCGTCATCACCGGGTAAACAAGCACTTCCAATAATTTTGCAGGATGTGGTCCTTTAGACCAGATATTCAAAGAATGTACAAACTTTATCTAAGGCGGGCTTTGCACACTACGACATTGCAGGTGCGATATCGGTGGGGTCAAATTGAAAGTGACGCACATCCGGCATCGCATGCGACATCGTAGTGTGTAAAGCCTTGATGATATGATTAACGAGCGCAAAATCGTCGTAATCGTATCATCGGTGCAGCTTCGGCGTAATCCATAATTACGCTGACGCGACGGTCCGATGTTGTTCCTCGCTCCTGCGGCAGCACACATCGCTGTGTGTGAAGTCGCAGGAGCGAGGAACATCTCCTACCGGCGTCACCGCGGCTTCCGTAGGATATGCGGAAGGAAGGAGGTGGGTGGGATGTTTACATCCTGCTCATCTCCGCCCCTCCGCCGCTATTGGCCGCCTGCCGTGTGACGTCGCTATGGTGCCACACAACCCGCCCCCTTAGGAAGGAGGCGGGTCGCCGGCCAGAGCGACGGTCGCAGGGCAGGTGAGTGCATGTGAAGCTGGCGTAGCGATAATGTTCACTACGCCAGCTATCACACGATATCGTACCTGCGATGGGGGCGGGGACTATCGCGTGCGACATCGCAGCATCGGCTTGCGATGTCGCAACGTGCAAAGCCGCCCTAAGAGTTTGAATCATCTTGATCAATTTTGCACATGTTAAGACTAATTCTTCTAAATTAGCCCTTCTCAAAAGATAGATGGGAGCAGGAGTGAAGAATAATGGAGGAGCAGAAGTGCATGCAGCCCCTAGGAGTGCTTAAAAAATGTTGTCCTGGACTTTACCATTGATGATCTATTCTTAGGGGTACTTTGCACACTGCGACATCGCAAGCCGATGCTACGATGCCGAGCGCGATAGTCCCCGCCCCCGTTGCAGCTGCGATATCTTGTGATTGGTGGTGTAGCAAACGCCAGCTTCACTACTCGCTACGCCAGCTTCACATGCACTCACCTGCATTGCGACGTCGCTCTGGCCGGCGATCTGCCTCCTTCCTAAGGGGGCGGGTCGTGCGGCGTCACAGCGACATCACATGGCAGGCGGCCAATAGCAGCGGAGGGGCGGAGATGAGCAGGATGTAAACATCCCGCCCACCTCCTTCCTTCCGCATAGCAGCAGGGACGCAGGTAGGAGATGTTCCTCGTTCCTGCGGCTTCATACACAGCGATGTGTGCTGCCGCAGGAACGAGGAACAATATCGTACCTGTCGCTGCACCGGCATTATGGAAATGTCGGACCCTACACCGATGATACGATAACGACGCTTTTGCGCTCGTTAATTGTATCAAAAAGGAGTTGCACACTATGATATCGACTGCGACGCCGGATGTGCGTCACTTTCGATTTGACCCCATCGACATCGCACCTGCGATGTCGTAGTGTGCAAAGCCCGCCTTAGGGTTATCAATGTCTGATAAGTAAGGGTGTGACACTTGGCATTCGCAGTGATCAGCTGTTCCTGGTCCCACTGCAGGACTAAACTGCTTAGTTGCAAAGGTTTGTCAACTGTATAGCAGCTGCAGTTGGATATTTCATATCTGCCTCTATTCAAATCAATTGGGAGGGGTGAATGTGCAGTACCTTGTTGTGTCAACTATTCCATCAATGCAGCTGTTTTGTGCAGCTCTGCACCTGAGTAGTTCTTGCCAGTGGTAGGAATTAAGGGAACTGGCACTGTGACCTATGGACCGGCCATCAATGTTAAGTCCTTGACAACGCCATTGAAGAACATGCAAAGACTATGTAAGTCAAACTACCAAGCAGAAAACCAGCCCCAAAGGATTACTCATAACTTAGTGGCCAAACAAGCAGAAAGCCAGGATCTAGAGCAATGGTAGAGAATAGCTTGTAAGATAGGATTTACAGGAATGTGAGCAGATAAATTGTACACCCCTTTGCGTTATTGCATATATTTATTGTATGGATCTGATGTAGGAGGTGGTTGAGTCCCCATACTGTTTATGTCATTTTCCTGACTGTAAAAGATGCGTTTTATACAAAGCATATTGTATGTGCTGTTGAGTATTAAAATGTATATGATAACATGTACTGCTGCTAGCAAACTATAGGCCTGATGTAGGATAGCCGGAACGGTGTAGCGGCCGGCGCCATCTGCTAGTTGGGCACTAACAGCGGTAGGTTACATGTTAGATGAGATAGGGTTGAGCCAAATAGGACAGGAGTGGCAAGTGAGTTGGCTAGTGGTGCGGTCCTCTTGGGGTGCCAATTCAGGGTAGGATTTGAGTAAGCAATAACATGGCTACAATTTCAGGGCCAGTCAGGGAACCCTGAGGTAATCGCGAGAGGTTCAGAGCCTACGGCTAACCCTGGTGGGCTCAGGGAGGTCGTTTGACTAGAAAGCCATCGCAGCCCAGAAGAGGATAATGGTGTAAGAAAGAGGGTGAATGGAGACAAAGGCCTGACAGCTTCAGGACGAGATACAAGATAGTGGGGATAGGTTGAGAGAGAGTACCCCACAACAACAGAAACAGCAGAACTATGAGAAGTGAGGCCATGTCTGTAGCAGTGTGAAGAATAAACTGTACAAGTTTGGTTTGAAAGAGAACTCTGATGTCACATGATTTACTACTTTGTCTATGATGGGAACCAGCAGCGGGGCAATGGGCACCAGCCTGAAGAAAAAAGTAAGTGCATACAGGAGCTCCTTAGCAAAAGAGCGTGGAGCCCATATGGCATGGCATCTGTGCCTTCCTTCACTGCTATATGTCGCGGGCGGAGGGGCTTCTGCTGCTGCTGCTGCTCGGTGGCTCGAGCGGTGGACCGGACCCGGGGACTCGAGCAGCGCTCCTCACCCGTGAGTGAAAAGGTGGTGGTATGTTTAGAGAGATTGTTCGTGACGCCACCCACGGGACGTGGTGATGATGGCACCACCGCTGCTGGTAACGGGGATCCTGGGACAGATGGTAGGGTGCAGCTAGGATGTTGTCCCCTCCGTGGGTAGGGGGGTTGGGGATCACGGGGCCCGGTGGAGTAACGGGGAGGCTGGACGGCTGGGGTGCAGGGTTGCAGGGACAGCGCGGTGCGGTGCCGGACGGCACTGGTGTACTCACTCAGACAATCACTGACAAAGTCTCTGGTAAACCAAAACGGCCGGATGGACGGGTCCCGCAGCCGGCTGCAGTGTTGTTGTTGTGCTCTCCCCGGACAGCTGATGGTGGCTGTCTTTCCCTGCACCTGTGAAGATGTTCTGACTCCTGTGGTTGCCCACCGGTAGTCCGCTCCCCGGCGTATAGGTGCCGTAGGAGCCCGTTTTGCCTGCAGGCGCTGGCCCTTGGATCTCTAGCCTGTGGCGGTGGCTGTATATCCTCTCTGGGTAGACTTTTGCCTTCAATCGGGACTTGGTTGTTAGAAAACCCCTGGGGTTCCTGTCACATTTGGATTTGACTATTGACGGCGGCTCCAAGCCTGGTCGGGTCCGATGGCCCTGCCTGTGTGCTTAGCTTCACTCCGTTCCCCGGTCTGGTACCGGCGGGCCGACGCCCGACCCCGGTCCTTACGGCTCAGCGGAGTTCCACCAACTCCTGCAGACGGTCACCACCATCTGCCAACCTTGCTGTCAGTGCCTGGGCTCCGACCCAGACACTTGCAGTTCGTGTCCTCCTACTTTCACCTCCAAGACTAAACTGTCACTTTTCCCGCCTCCAGGCCTGTGAACTCCTCGGTGGGTGGGGCCAACCAGCTGGCTCCGCCCCACCTGGTGTGGACATCAGACCCTGGAGGGAGGCAACAAGGGTTTTTGGTTGACTGTTGTTCCTGCCTAGGGTGGGGGGTGTGTGTATGTTGTTATGTATGTGACTACCTGGCTAGTCCAGGGCATCACACTATACATGCAAGATTATTAACTCCACCATCAAATCTACATGTACAGTATGTGTTCGAAATGGTTAACACAAATATGTTTGCAACCAATTGCATTGCGTATGAGCCTGTAAGCCGTTTGCTTGTCAAATAAATGAGCAAAAATCCAGCAACTGTTTTTCTCAAGAGTGAGTTGGCTTCGGTGACATATGGATAAACATTTCATCACTATAGAACTTTGTCACTGCCTTGTCAGATCATATGACCTAGTTTTCCTATAACATATTTTATAAGATGCTGTTTTTGGAAGTCAGAAATCCCTATTTTGTTGAGATGACAGCTGAAAACATTGCTTGTCAGTCAACAAAAGTACTTTGCAGGAAGAAGATAGCTTTAAAGTAGATTTCAGGTGTGCCTTTGAGAAGACGTTTCCAGAGGTGATGCTAACAAAAAATATCTAAGTCAGGAGAAATAAAGCAAACAAGTGTGAAAAACCTCTCAAAATATGTGGAACAAGCGGCACAGTGTCTTTAAATGTATGTAAACAAATTAGGTATGCACACAGCTTAGAGGGCAGCACAGGAGCGGAGACTGTGCTCAATGCATTTTTCCCTTCATATTGGAAATCTGTCTGCTTATTGAGAAGTGAGAACTGTGCAGATTGATATTTAGCTTTATTCAGTAGTGTAATTGGGGTCCCAAGGGCCTCAGAGCAAGTTTTCGACCACACCACAAAAGAGACGAAAGACAAACCGTTCACCAGATTTGTCCCTTATAAGCTGCGGTCACCACTAGTAAGTAGTATATACATTCTGGAATGCTGTATATAAGTGCCCAGGCCGCTCTATATAACGTAAAAACATCTTTTATCATACTCACCTGCAGGGTGGGTTGGTTCAATCCGCGTCACTGGTCTCCATTCGGTGCCTCCTATCTTCCTTCCATCGCCATCCTCCTTCCCAACTCCATGTGGATGACGCTCCATGGAGCAGTATAACATTAATGGGCACTAAAGCACTGCAGAGATGCAGGGAAAATGCTGATAAAGTGCTTCTACTGATGATGGGCAGTGAAATGGCAAGGAAAACCCTTCTGATAAGGTAAAGCAATATCCCCAGCAGCAGTTAATGCAATATCAGTACCTATACAGTCTCTCTAAGCAGTAAGCTTTATCATGACATCTTGTGCTTTTGATTGGGGGCAACAAAGCTACAGTCTTGTTTAATTTCTATGACGTTTTTTTACCAACCAGCCAGGGAGCTATGGGGTTAGTTTCTGGCTGGTATGGCTTTATGCCCTGCTTTGAGTCCAGGGCCCTGTAGTTAAACCCCTGAATCTGTGACTTTTGCTGCGTTTTATGTGTTTTTTATCTGCTCTACAACTCAGTGCTCATTTCTTTTTTCTAACTTTTCTATCGGTCTATTTTGTCTCTATTCTGCCATCCTGATACCAATCCAGTGACCTGACCACTTCTGCCAGTCTTCACCACCAGCCAGCAACCTACTTTGTAGACACAAACCAGTGGCCAGGCCCCTTTGAAAGTCCAGATTCCTGTGCAGAGGTTAAATGATGAAGGCCAGGGAAACTGTGACGCCCTGGACTAGCCAGGTAGTCACAGACGGAACACCACACACACCCCTTCCCCGGATACGTGACAACAGTCACACCAAAAACCCTTGTTGCCACCCTCTAGGGCCTGATGTCCACACCAGGTGGGGCGGAGTCAGGCGGTTGACTCCGCCCACCGAGGAGTTCACAGGCCTGGAGGCGGGAAAACAAAGACAGTTGAGTCCAGTACAGTACGGAGTTGAGTCAGGACAGTGGAGGAGTGAGGAGTGGAGTCAAGGGCAGACCTGGGACCAGGCCTGCCACGGACTGTCTAGGTGTCTGGGTCGGAGCCCAGGCACCTTCAGCAAGGTCGGCAGATGGTGGTGGCCGTCTGCAGGAGTTGGCGAACGGTCGGTGGAACCGTAGGACCGGGGTCGGGCGGTGGCCCGCCGGTTCCGAACCGGGAAGACGATTGGAGCCAAGCACCAAGCAGGGTACTCAGACCCCGACTAGGCTAGAAGCCGCCCTGATAGTCGAATTTACTGATTGCGGTCTGGACCTCAGGGGTTCATTCCCACCCAAGTCCCGATTGATGGCAACAGCCCAACCATCCCAGATAAGTGCCACCGCCAAAGGCAAGAGATCCAAAGGGCCAGCGCCTGCAGACAAACAGGCTTCTATGACATTTACACGCCGGGGAGCGGACTACCAGTGTCCAGGCACAGGAGTCACTCACAACACAACACAGGTGCAGGGAAATGACAGCCATCACTAACCTGTCCATGGAGAACACCGCAGCAGGCTGTGGGCCCCATCCATTCTACCGCTGTGTTTACCAGAGACTCCGTTATCTTGTGTCAGAGTGAGTGCACCAGTGCCGTCAGGCACCACACTGCGCTGCACCGCAACCCTGCGCCCTGCACCCCAGCCTTCATCCTCCCCGCAGGCCCCCGGGACCATTGCCCATGCCCACGGAGGGGTTAACACCAAGCTGCATAACACCGTAACTGGGAGGCCTAGTCAACGGCAGCGGTGGTGTCCATCCTACGATCACCACAACCCGTGGGTGGCGTCACGAACTTTACCAAACAAACCCCCCAAAGCCCCCTGCGTACACCGCCACTACAAACTTCCAGAGCGACGTGACCCCCAGGACCGGAGGCGCTCGGGCCACCGACACACGAGCCCGGACCCGAGCAGCTCGGCGGCCGCAGCCGAGGCCGTGGGGCAGTACAAAACCACTGGAATCTGGTAAATAGAGAAGCTAGCTCTAACCCTGTTTGCGGTATCCATTTTAGCTGCCTCGTGACCTCTCAGAACCTCGTCACAGCATTTCACCACTGGACTCGTGCTTATCATCTGAAGTGATGAGCCATGTTTAATTATCTAGCAATCTGATATATAAATGTGAGTTTGTCAGATCACCAGACAATGCATTGTGCCTACTATAAAATCTGGAAGATGAAGTGTAGCGCCCCACGGGGCAGGTCGCATTGAACCTACTCGTCGCCGGGCCGTCGACTATCATTGTCACGGGTGGCCTAGCCTAGCTTTGTTGCCCTGAGGTGTACAGAAAGTTGGCTGGGGAGAGATGTTGGGGTTAGTAGTGAGGTGTTTGTCGTGACGGCCACCTGTGGTATGCGACCAGGGAATGGGCCGCTGCTTCTGTCGCCATCCTCCGGGGAAAATAGTAGTAGCAGCTGGAGATGGAATCGCTCTCCACAGGTAGAGTGGGCCCAGGGGAGGATGATGAGGGGAGTAGTAATGGTGGTGGGGAGCAGCAGTACGGGTAATAAAGAGTCAGAGTCTATGTCTGCGGTTCCAGGTTGTTTTACTCACTTTTGTATGATGCCGCTCACCCAGGTAATACCAGTCACTTGCTATGATGGGCTCCATTGAACCCGAATCCCCTTAGAGGTCAGCCCGGTTTGATGTTCGTTGGGTTTCTCCTTGTAACGCCTGTCTGTGGATCCCCTGGCTTGAAACTATGAAGGGACCCTGGGTTTCACAAGATGTACTCTTGCCCCTATATGCAGGTGCCTCGGTTCCGATGTGGGGTCCGGCTTGAAGCGAGGCCATGGATCCTATATGGCACTGTGCTGTCGGGTGCTGTGTGGACAGGGAATCTTGAAACTTTCCCCATCCAGGCAGATTCTGGAAAACCAACGTGAATTAGGATCCCTGTGTGGCGTCAGTTCCGTGGGGAGCAGAGATCCCGCTCCCCGTGGCAACCGTTGTGAACTTCTCCTCCTTCCCACCGGAACACCTGTAGATGCAACTGCTCTGCTGCTCTCCTGCTGGAGAACTCCCCTAACTGTTGTGTTGGCTCCTGACTCCCCCTACTGGCTGCACCTCCCACTCCCAGGTCCCAAGCTAGTGGGACTGGTGCCCCTGTTGAGGGCATCCTGTAAATGTCTCTCTGTCAGCACCCCCTTTATTACCCGACCCTAGCCCAGTGAACAGTAGGAACAGGGAAACCTGGTGTGTATTTGAGTATGTAATGTGGTGAAACCAGAACTGACCTCCTGAGGAACCGGGTTTAGCATTACACCCAATGTTGGGTGCAATACTCTGTGGCAACTGAAGCCTCAGGGGCACCACAGAAGTGTTATAGTATGTGACTATTTTTCAGGGCCCTTATTTCCAACTAAAAGGTAATGTTCACGTTACAGCATATAAAGTGATTTAGGCAAAAGTATACTTTTTACTTTTAGAACCTGAATAGTTTGAAGAATGTCTTTGCTTGTTAGAGCATGGAGTGCATCTCTGTTGGTGAGTATAACTGCACCTGATTTTGATATCAGCCATAACGTTCCATTAACATGACCGGAAGATCTATTTACAAAGAGGAAATTTTTTATGTTAATGAAAGATACAGCTGCTGTACCTTGGCTGGTTATCAAAAATATGAGGATCTTATGCCATTTTTTAAATTTTATTATTTATTTGTTTGGCTAAATAGCTATACAAGTTATGTAGCTATGTATCTATTATCTAGCTGTCTATCTATCGGTTATCGGTCTCTATTATCTCTATTTAGTATCTGTCTATCTATCTATCTATCTATCTATCTTTGCACACCTTTTACACATCCAAACCATTCAATTCAGTGTCATGCGTTTTTTCCAGTACGTGTCACACTGATGTTAATGGGATAATGTTAAGATGACACACACATACACACAGATGGACAAAACGGACAGTGAAATTTCGCAACAGACGTGTGAGGGGGGCTTAAGTTGGTGTCACACATAACGACGACGACAACGACGTCGCTGCTACGTCACCATTTTCTGTGACGTTGCAGCGACGTCCCGTCGCTGTCGCTGTGTGTGACATCCAGCAACGACCTGGCCCCTGCTGTGAGGTCGCCGGTCGTTGCTGAATGTCCAGCTTCATTTTTTGGTCGTCACTCTCCCGCTGTGACACACACATCGCTGTGTGTGACAGCGAGAGAGCGACGAAATGAAGCGATCAGGAGCCGGCACTGGCAGCTGCGGTAAGCTGTAACCAGCGTAAACATCGGGTAACCAAGGGAAGACCTTTCCCTGGTTACCCGATGTTTACGCTGGTTACCAGCCTCCGCTCTTGCTGCCAGTGCCGGCTCCTGCACTGTGACATGTGGCTGCAGTACGCATCGGGTAATTAACCCGATGTATACTGTAGCAAGGAGAGCAAGGAGCCAGCGCTAAGCAGTGCGCGCGGCTCCCTGCTCTCTGCACTGTGACATGTAGCTGCAGCACACATCGGGTTAATTAACCCGATGTGTGCTGCAGGAGAGCAAGGAGCCAGCGCTAAGCGCGGCTCCCTGCTCTCTGCACATGTAGCACAGCGACCTTATGATCGCTGCTTCTGCTGTGTTTGACAGCTAAGCAGCGATCATAACAGCGACTTACAAGGTCGCTGTTACGTCACCGAAAATGGTGACGTAACAGCGACGTCGTTGTCGCTGGCGTTTAGTGTGACACCAGCTTTAAGGCTGTGTACTCTACCAGTTTGAAATGAGCTGGTAAGGTCAACAAACAAACCAGTTTTTGGAAATCTTATCACTTTATTCAGAACTAGAAAAAGGATTCTTGAAAGTCGATGAGTCACAATATCAGACTCAGACATAAAGTAGTAATGCTGAGAGTAAGCAAGAAACAATCCTTTTTTTCACTAATCCTAGACATACCTTTAAAATTAAAACTAGTCCTGGGCAAAATTCCTTACTATGCTGAATTTTGCTGAGGTGAAGTTGCATTATTGAAAGTATAGGAAGCTGACCGCAGAAATTATGATAATGTCAGAACCTTGTTGCTAAATAATTTTTTTTTGTATTGAGATAAATCTAACTTTGGTACATAAATTGCGTAGCCAGCTTCTTTTGTTGTCTTGGAGGGGAGCTAATTTGCATATACTTTTGTAGTGAGTATTGTTTGGATTATACCTATCCATCTAGTAATTTGGCATTCTCCAATTATACTCCTGAGAAGTATTCCAAACCACACATCCAGTACCCAACTGTGTATTAACAAGCAGCAAGAACCCCAGTAAAAGTGTCCATAGAGGGAGAACTTTTTCTTTTGGAGAAGACATTGGTTTAATAAAAATCCTAACTCTTGTTAAAGTGTCTATATTGACTTCTACAGTTGATTCATCAAAGGGTATCATTATTAAACCAATTTCTTTCCTCTTAGAAAGAACCAGAAAGTATTATTTCCTCCACTATAATTGTCTTTATACCAGATGGTGTCCACAAGAAACAGAACCCTCTATATTTAGAAAAATACTCAAGGCTAAACATATCCACTGTCTTATGTCTAGAATTGGGCCTAATAGAATAAGGCATGACCAAGTGATTCTCTCTTTGGTCTTCTTTGTATGTCATGCCCCATCTTCCGGGTTCTGAATAGAGATGAGCAAACTTGATGCTCGAGGTTTGATGTTCAGGTTAGAACATAGACTACAAAAAACTCCAGAGTTTGGGTTCGAAGTTTGAGTGAGTTACGAATGGAAACCATTCAAGAGAGCAGTGCTGTGCTTGGGTATGAGTGATGCCCACCCGCCCCCTAAGTGTTCTGCTAATAGCTGGCTGGATGTGTGCAGAGACACGAACTGATCAATTACTCACTTCTATTGAGGTTCGGTTCAAGTCATTGTCACAAACCGAACCTTATCTAAAGTTATCTAAAGTTCCACTGAGCCCTCTGAGGCGAACTTCCAAAGGTTCGCTCATCTCTAGGCCTGAACGGTATTTTTGTTTTTCCTGGACTGATTCACTAATTCCAACTGAACTTTAAAGAATCAATTGTTCTTTTTTGATAGGTAGACTCTTATTTCTGTCCTTTTTTGGTAATTATTTTATAATGCCCACTGTTATGTTTCTCGACTGTTAATTAGTTGTTATTTTACCATTTATTTCTGCCCATCTGTCACTCAAGCTATTCAAAGGCCGGTGAACTACAGTATAATGAAAGTGAATGTAATAAGGTTGATTGATGTCATTTGTGCAGTTCAGCTGATGGAAATGTGTTTACAAAAAGCCATTGTATAGAAATAATAAGAACCATGGCATAATTACGGCAGCGTGACTTCCAGCATAGAGCAGCAAACTATATCATTTACTTGAATTCTGATAAATTTAATCTCATCCACACACTGCTTCTCAATACTGTTTGCAAAAATGTTCCGGAATGGAAATTACATTTTACATGCTTATCCTATATACAAAAAAAACCCTTCCCATCCGATATATAGGCAGCAAATTGATTGGTTTCAATTAGAAGGACAGGGTGATGCAGATATTATCAAGGTCTGCTGTATATTTCATTTTGAATCTGGAGTAATCACAGCAAATAACAGCGATGATTGACAAAGTTGGATATTGATGTCTTATGGGACCAGATGTAATTCTGTTGCCCTAGGTTGAGTATTCATATTCATCTTGGATATCTGTTGACGTGGTATGTACATGAGTAATGTCAGGTTCACACTCGGATTGGGTCTTACATATATTTGGTTTAAACTCTACCAATGTGTGAATCTGATTCTCCAAATGTATTTTAAGAGTAACCTTGGTTGACCAGTTTGCTTTGGGTTATCTTTTACTCAACTGTATTGAAGAGTGCCGTCAGCTAAGATATATTATTTTCAGCGACAGCAATGGCATACACATGCATAGGAGTACAATGAAAATGTTTCTGAGCAAAATGCCTTAAGAGAGAACAAACTTAGCCTAAGATGGATTATAAATACTTTTGGTTGAGCTGAGGCAATGAACCATGAGGATCAAGGGCATAGCCTTGTTTCTAGAGATATTACAAACAAGAAGACAAATGAGTTTTTATAGTGCAAAAAAGTGTACAAGATTTTATTTAAAGACAGCAAGTGAACATCCATTAAAATCAAGTAAAAAATACGTAAAAAATATACAAGACCAAGCTCCAAAGTTTATGCATCAATGTCAGGGTTAACAGTACATTTCAATAGCCTTTGACATATCCTGACATAGCATGACATAGTCTGACATATCTACCATTGGTAGCAGCATAAGGGTGGCAGCTTGGTGGCAAAACCTCAAGAAGCGACGTACATTTCGATGATGTTGTTTTCTTCATCACGGCAGAGATACCTCTGCCCTGCTGAAGAAAACAACATAATCGAAACGTACGTCGCTTCTTGAGGTTTTGCCACCAAGCTGTCACCCTTATGCTGCTTCCAATGGTAGATATGTCATCACTATTCACACTAAGGGTGGCTTTACATGCTGCGATATCCGGCCCGATATCGCTAGCATGAGACCCGCCCCCATCATTTGTGCACGACGGGCATATCGCTGCCTGTCGCGCACAAAATCGTGCACCCCCGTCACACATACTTACCTGTCCTTCAACGTCGCTGTGACCGGCGAACCACCTCCTTTCTAAGGGGTCGGTCCGTTTGGTGTCACAGTGATGTCACTAAGCGGCCGCCCAATGTAAGCGGAGGGGTGGAGATGAGCGGGACGTAACATCCCGCCCATCTCCTTTCTTCCGCATTGTGGCCGGAGGCAGCTAAGATGATCCTCGTTCCTGCGGCGTCACACGTAGCGATGTGTGCTGCCGCAGGGATGAGGATCAACTTCGCCCCAGCGATAACTGGCAGTGGACCCCCATGTCAACGAGGAGCGTTTTTTTACGATTTTGCAACGATCCAAAATCTCTCCTAGGAGTCACACGCTACGACATTGCTACAGCAGCCGGATGTGCGTCACAAAATCCATGACCCCAACGAGATCGCTGTAGCGAAATCGTATCGTGTAAAGGCCGCTTAATTGTAGTGTGAATAGGTTCTGGATGGGTCACACTTTCTATGGGCACAGTCCCAGGGGGAACACTTGTAATATAACATGCCCCCCTGTTGTCATGTATTAATGTACTGATAAAAAGGTTATTGACATGTATTGTTAACCCTGAAAGTGTTATCTTCCATGGGCATATTCCCAGAGGGAATTACTTGTAATATATATGTCCCTCTACAGGTATTGAAGTACTGACATAAAAGGCTATTGAAATGTACTGTTAACCCTGACATTGATGCATAAACTTTGGAGCTTGGTCTTGTATACTATTTACGTATTTTTTACTTGATTTTAATGGATGCTCACTTGCTGTCTTTAAATAAAATCTTGTACACTTTTTTGCACTATAAAAACTCATTTGTCCTCTTGTTTGTAATATAATGTGGAGTTGGTGCTCATTGTGGGGATCCATGAGATTCATTAACCACAAAAAACTTTGTTTGGGGGTACGGAGCTACTTGCTAATCTTTGTTTCTAGAGATATATGAATATGTTTTGTTGAAAGGGAATGTTCCTTCCTCACCTTGAACTTGAGCCTTCAAATTAAAGGAGTAGACCAGGTGGGGACATACCATTTATGAAACATTTGCAGCTGTACAAGTTCCCAAAAGGTCTGGGAGCACACATCTACCTTTATACCCGGTGGAATTGTGCATTGTGTTGAGCTGTTTGACAGGAAATGGACATAAATATGGATATATTATTCATGCACAGGGGCCCTCTTCTGTTTGTGTCCACTGCTAGAGTAGACATTATAGAGGCAGCTCTCATGATTCATGCATGGCTCTGCCGTCCCTGAGCCAGTGCATGTATCTTGCCTCAGAGGTTTAGGTCCCTTGGGAGGGGCCTGTTTGTTCTGGCCTCGTTCTAGGCGTCGTGCTGCCATATATTGGTCCTGCTACCTCCGGGACCCCACCAGCAATATTTCCAGCTCTGCTGTGTGCACTGTTCCTGAGAGAAGTTCTCTGTTTCTTGTCCTGCTACTCGGTACTGTTCATCCTGACCTCTGTTCCTCTTGCCAGACCTAACCTTCATCCCTTCTGCCCGATCTGACCTGACCTCAATTTCCCAAGCCTGTCCTGACCTCTGTCCCTCCTGCCCATTTTGACCTCCGTCCCTCCTTCCCAACCTTACCTCCGTTCCTCCCTGTCCTCTGGACTCTGGTCCTTTTCTGTGTCCTCTGCTTCCTCCCCTGGGCTTACTGACTCTCCCGGTATCCGACCTTGGCTTCGTTCTTTGACTTTGGCTTGTTTTCTCCTCAGTACAGAGGTAACATCCCTGCATAGACCCTAACTGATCGACTATCCCTGCTCTTGTGCTAGCGATTTCTAGTGGGCTTCTGTCTAACTGCACTCAGGAGTTCTCTTTCTACCTGAGTCCCAACCCTAGTGGTAGCTTGACAACAGCATCAAACTCTTCTAGCCAGATAAAACCACTGATAAGTTCACCTTTCATGCTGCTGAGAATAATTGCCATGGGTTCAGTGGCTTGAGTTATGATCAGTCACGTTTTAGGGCAACTTTCTTTTGCAAAAGGGTTGTCTGGTTAGTATAAACCCTTTAATTATGTTGACAATAAGTTGTTTTTTGTGATTTCGGGCAACCAAGAAAAGAACTGAGAGGACAATGCACAAGAGCCTAGCATTTAAATGCCTTATTATTGAACAAAGGGAGCTATTTTAGTAGCTCTCAGCTCTTTCCTTTACTACAACAGATTCAAAGGAAAGAGCCATTGACTGCCAACATGCTTTCAATGAGAAAATCCCAAAAGTGACAGTAGCACTTTTCAGACATATTGGGCCCAATTCATGATTTCAGTAGTTTTGTCACTTTACTTAGCTTTATTTTGTAGTATTATTATTATTGTAGTATTATTATTTTGTATTGATATTTTTTAAATTCTTCAAAATGGAGCACGTGGTTCAAGAAAGCCATGGAACCCCTGGGGTGGAGGGGCAACATGACCAAGGGGGAGGTTAGGGAGTGATGGGGTTAATAGGGCAGTTTGTGCAGGGATGCCAAATATGGCATTAGTGGGTGGTTTAGTTGGGGAGGAAGAGGAGGAGTAGGGAAAGGGTTAGTCTGGGAGTTTAAGGGGTTACCTCCTCTCTTCTTCCGGATGCCGAGCGATCAACACGTGGACTCCATGGCGGACCTCCAGGAGATGCAGCGGATCATCCAGGCAGCAGTAGCAGCACACGGGCCCCTGGCAGTGCAGTCCCACATCAGGGCTGCCGGGGTTAACCCGTCGGCGCTTGCCCCTTTCTCCCCCAGCAGCGGTGGGCGGCAGTCACGGCCCCCCACAGGTATTCCCTGGGTGCGGGGGGGCGAGGAGGAGTTGTCAGAGTTCCTCCAGAGACCCTCCGCAGCGGGCCAAACAGCAGCGGCGTCTGGCTGTTGTGCAGGCCAGCGGGAGGAATCCGCGCACCAACCGCGGCGGTCAGGAGGTGGGGAGTGGCCAGCACGGGGCCTACTTCTGGTCCCGGCCTCCGGGTTGGATTTACAGAGACGGCAGCAGCTCCAGGCAGCTGAGAGAGGCCAGCAGATCCCCCTGTAGTCGTCGGGGGGGACCGCGGGGCTGCAGGGGGCGGTAGGTCCGGTGCCAGGGGGAGGTCTGTGGTGCCTGACCCTGGTGTGGCAGTGAGCGGGAGTGACGGCGGGAGCCCTGCGGCGACCGCCCGGTTACTCAGGGCCGCTGTGCAGCTCCCAGTAGTGGCAGTCTCCCGTGGGGGTGGGAGGATCCAGCGACAGGAGGCCTGTGGTGGCCCTGGAGGGACGGAGGTGGCGACGGATAGGATCAAGAGACGGGCATCTGTACATCCGTGTCCGGAGCCCCCTGACAATTGGCAAGGGGGCAGGCGCGGGCGAAAGAGGTCGAGACCCGGGGTGCCGATGTGGGGGACAGGACGGTCTCCTGGGCTGTCTCCTCAGGGCAAGAGATGGAGCGGGGATGGCTCTGCCCATGGTGGGGGGGGCGCTGTGGCGGTGCCTCCCGGATGTTGGATGGAAGAGGAGGCCAGCGGCGAGGAGGAAGAAAAGGATGTCAGTATCTCAGATGAATCGGATGGACGGCAGACAGAGGACAGCGAGGCGGCGGTTCCAGGGGACGCCGAGCTGCAGTTGGGTTAGACGGCCAGGGTGTCGGCAGGGGTTGCGCTGGCGGGGTGTTCTGGGGGGGTGGCTGC
The DNA here is from genome assembly GCF_048569485.1 of Anomaloglossus baeobatrachus. Taxonomy (NCBI): domain Eukaryota; kingdom Metazoa; phylum Chordata; class Amphibia; order Anura; family Aromobatidae; genus Anomaloglossus; species Anomaloglossus baeobatrachus. Next base: position 279,540,420 of record NC_134357.1, on the reverse strand, counting down.
GGATACAGCAGTGCCCGGTGGTTCAGCAGTGTGGAGCCAGTTGTTGGGGTTGTTGCAGGGGCTGGCGGCGGTAACCGGTGCAGCGGGGGAGGGGGCGCAGGCGCAGGCAGCGGCGTGGGTCGGGACGACAGGCCGGGGTGCCGCGATGACGGGGAGGGACGGGGCGGGCAAGGCGGCGGGTGGGGACAAGGCGGAGAGTGCGGCGGGGGGTGCAAAGGAGAAGGAAAAGGAGAAGGAGGATGAAGTTGTGCGGCTAGACGATAGGGCAAAAAGCGAGGTTTATGTTTGTTTCGAGGATCCGCTGGGGCACATTTAAAGAAGGAGGTGGGGGAAAAAATTTGGAAAGGGGAATATGTGGAGATATTTTCTCTGCTTCCCTTGGAAAAATTCAATCTAGATAGGGTTAAGCCGAGCGACTCCAAAAAAGAGAAGGACGAGGAGGAAAAACGCCGCTATAGGCTTATTCCTCGGACTTTTGCAAACTGGTTGCAGGCGTTTGCGATATTGGCAAGCGTTGTCGGGGAAAAGAAGCATTGTTTGGCTTTGTTCGGCTACATGGATGCGATAGGGGAGGCCTATCAGGTTTATGGCGGGTTGGCGTGGCTGCGTTACGACGAGCAATTTAGGCAGAGGAAGGTGTTGTGGCCGGGTATGCGGTAGGACCATAAGGACATCTCCTTATGGATGCAGCTGATGTCGGCGCCGGCCCAGCCCTTTCGGGGGGGAGCCGGGGGACTGGGCGCCGGGTCCCCGGCATGCCAGAAGAAAGGTTTCTGTTGGCAATATAATGAGGGGCAGTGCAGGTTTGGAGTGGCCTGCCGCTTTAAGTATGAATGCTCAGGATGTGGGGGAAGGCATAGTCTGTCCAAATGTTTTAAAAAAGGGAAAGGAAAGGTTGGTGACGGGGTTGGTAAGAGGGACGACAGTGGTGAAGGTAGAAGTGATAGTTCCATTTTTAAATAGATATCCGGATGGTGAGGCTGCGGCGTTGTTATGGTTTGGTGTTTCTGACGGTTTTCGTATCCCGTCGGTTGTTAGTTCATCGGTCCCGCCGTACCGAAATTTGCATTCTGCTAGGGAACATGCGGAAGTGGTGGATGAGAAGCTGAAAAAGGAGGTGGATTTGGGTAGGATGGGCGGTCCTTATGACTCCCCGCCGTGTCTGAATTTGGTGGTTTCGCCGCTGGGGGTTGTGCCGAAGAAAGAGCGGAACAAATTTCGGCTCATTCATCACTTGTCTTACCCGGAGGGGTTGTAGGTGAATGATGGCATTGCACCAGAGTTGTCGGCGGTGTATTATGTGTCGTTCGACAAGGCGTTGGACCTGGTCAGGGCGGCGGGTCGGGGTGCATTGATGGCAAAGGCAGATGTAGAGGTGGCGTTTCAGTTGTTACCGGTTTATCCAGATAGTCAGCATTTGCTAGGTTGCTGGTGGGATGGTAGTTATTATGTTGATCATTGTTTGTCAATGGGTTGTTCAATTTCGTGTTCCTATTTTGAGGCGTTTAATTCATTTGTAGAGTGGGTGGTTCGGGATGTGTCCGGGCTTACGTCTATTATTCATTATTTGGACGATTTCTTTTGTGTCGGCCCAGCGGGATCGATGGTTTGTGCAGGGTTGCTATTTTCATTGCAAAAAGTTGTGAGCAGCTTCGGAATTCCTTTGGCACCGGACAAGATGGAAGTCCCGGTGCTGGTGATGCGTTTTCTGGGGATTGAGATTGATTCTATTGCTATGGAATGTAAGTTGCTTTAAGTTGGAATATAAGTTGCACCGACTTTATTGTCGGTGGTGAGTACGGATTTCTCGGTTGGACGATCGGCGTCGGCCGTGACTCATCGAGTGGCGGCGGTGGCGTTTTGGTTGAAAATGAGAGGGGAGAGCGATGTTTCTCAGGATTTTCGGGTTCGACAGACTTTGCGGGGTTTTCGCTGCGGTGTACGGGAGAGGGACACAAGAGGCATCCTATATCGTTTGTTTTTTTGAGACGGTTGGTGGGTGGCCTGAGTGGCATTTGTGCATCGGCTTATGAGACGGTGTTGTTTACGACGGCCTTCGGCCTTGCTTTTTATGGGGCTTTCCGGATTGGAGAGATGGTAAGCCCGTCCAGGGTGACGGGTGGCAGTTTGATGCTTGAGGACGTGCGTGTGGGTGGTAGTCAGGTGGCGTGCCGGATTCGTCAGTCAAAGACAGATCATTTGGGTCGTGGTTGGTTAGTTGTGTTATACACGGTTCCGGGGGAGGAATTGTGACCAGTGCATTTGGTGGAGAGATTTGTGGCCGTGAGGAAGGGCTTACCGGGCCCGTTCTTGCGGCATATGGATGGGTCTTTCTTGTCAAGATTTCAGTTTGTGGCAGTTCTGCGGAGAAGTTTACGGAGCGTAGGGGAGCGCCCGGGGGATTTCGGGTCGCATTCCTTCCGGATTGGTGCAGCTATGGAGGCTGCTCGTTGGGGGCTTGGAGATGAGGTGGTAAAGCGCATTGGTAGATGGGAATCAGCTTGTTTTCGGCGGTATGTGAGACCGCAGTTGTTGTAGCATGAGGGTAATTTTGGTTGGGGTTGAAGGTGGTCTGACAGTTTTGAATTGCTATATATATACAGAAAAAAAAAAAAGATGGATGCAGAGGTGGTACTTATGAGTTGTGTTCAATTGCTGTTGTAATATTGTATTGATTTTCCTTTTTGTTTCACTTTATTGTAGGGATGTGCCTGATCTGGATTTTGGGGCATTCCTTCGTATTTTGGGGTGCCCGTCGGGCTGAGGTTCGCCCGAATGGTCGGCAACTAGGTCTGGATCGTGCGCAGGTGACCGTTCGGTGGATCGTCGTACAAGGCATAGAGTGGTGCAGGGTGGTCCCGGAATTCCGGTTTCATTGTAAGATAGAACGGCCTCCGGACGTGCTGGTGTTACATGTGGGAGGTAACGATTTGGGTGTCCGGGCGTCACGGGATCTGATCCGGGATATAAAGATTGACTTGCTGTGGTTGTGGAAGTAGTACCCGGGATTGATTGTCGTGTGGTCCGACATAGTGACCAGGTTGTCGTGGAGGGGTCTCGGTCGGTAGACAAGGTCAATAAGGCCTGGGCTCAGGTGAATCGGGTGGTGGCGCGGTTTGTGATCAGGAATAGTGGGATTGTGGTGAGGCACAGAGAGTTGGAGTCGCCGAACTGGCAGTTTCGGAGGGGTGATGGTGTGCACCTCAACGACATCGGTGCGGATTTATGGGCGTTGGGTCTACAGGATGGTGTGCAGCGAGCTTTTAGTGTGTGGCGGGTCCATGCCACATAAGGTGTCACGTGGTCTGTCTTGTGGCGGGGGGGTAGGTATGGTCCAGAGGTTTGGAAGTGATTGGTAACTGGACCGGGAGTCATCGTCTTGGTATGGTGGCTCTCGGTTCCGGGATGTGACAGGCACAGGGTTCTGCTAAAGTGTGGGGGTGTCAATCTGTGGGTGATTGGCACCTCATCCCTGGGTCGGTGTGTTGCGGCCAGGGATAGGGGGAGTAGTAGTGCATGGACCGGGCCTGCCCCGGGGGGCCATGTAAAATGGTATTGTCTATTGTTACCTTTATGTTGTTGTTTTGGGTCGCCCATTGGACAGCATCCCCAAGGTGTTAGTCTGTAAACAATAGGCAATAAAGGCTGCTGTGGCCATTTGAACCAAGTCGCATGCAGTCCGCGTGTTTATTTATATATGTTAAGAGGTTGGGTAACACAGACATCACGACCAGAGAATCCTCCCTCTGCTGGTCAAGAAAGCCATGGAACCCCTGGGGTGGAGGGGTGACATGACCAAGGGGGAGGTTAGGGAGTGATGGGGTTAATAGGGGCAGTTTGTGCAGGGATGCCAAATATGGCATTAGTGGGTGGTTTAGTTGGGGAGGAAGAGGAGGAGTAGGGAAAGGGTTAGTCTGTGAGTTTAAGGGGTTACCTCCTCTCTTCTTCCGGACGCCGAGCGATCCCCGCCCACCCTCCCTTTGTGTTGTTGTCTGGGGGATGTGGATTGGAAGTTGGGGTGCTATTTGTCACAGCAGCGAGGGGGGTAGGTCTGGTCCAGAGGTTTGGAAGAGATTGGTAACTGGACCGGGAGTCATCGTCTTGGTATGGTGGCTCTCGGTTCCGGGATGTGGCAGGCACAGGGTTCTGCTAAAGTATGGAGGTGTCAATCCGTGGGAGATTGGCACCTCATCCCTGGGTTGGTGTGTTGCGGCCAGGGATAGGGGGAGTAGTAGTTCATGGACTGGGACTGCCCTGGGGGGTCATGTAAAATGGTATTGTCTATTGTTAACTTTATGTTGTTGTTTTTGGTCGCCCGTTGGACGGCATCCCCAAGGTGTTAGTCTGTAAACAATAGGCAATAAGGGCTGCTGTGGCCATTTGAACCAAGTCGCATGCAGTCCGCATGTTTATTTATAAATGTTAAGGGGTTGGGTAACACAGACATCATGACCGGAGAATCCTCCCTCAGCTGGTCATGAGTTTTATGCAAAATTAAAAATGATCTGTATCCTTTTTAATTTTTTTGTGACTTTTTAGTGCAAAAATTCACATTCAGATAAAATATTGCAAAACTTTTAGGCATACATAAAATTACACCAAAGGAGTCTGAAGTACAATTGCTCAAAAATTTAGTTGATGAGTCAGACAAAAAAACCCTCTGAAAACCCTAAACTTTTTCCACAATGAAAAACATAAAATAATGGGAGATAAAATATATTTTAAAAAAGGCTCAAATTAAAGGAAAAACTATGTGCAATGAAAAACAAGTGAAAAATCCAAAAAAAAGTGGTTTACCAGCTCACTTTCCACTATGCACAGAACCGCAATGAGACCAAATGTGGTGGATAAATAAAAAATAATTTATAAGTTCTAGCTTTTGGATAAAAGCATACTGTGTCATAAAGGACACAGGATAGCATTCAAAATGTGTAGTATTGTCTTGTTCTCCCACCAAGTACCTGGAATTGGGAATTTTAACTGTTTGTTATTTTAATAAAGAGGAAGATTTTATCCAGAAAGTGAAACCAACAAAATACTTTTTTCATTCAAAAAACACCAAAAAATAGACAAACTAGTTGCAAATGTTTTAGTGAATCAAGCCCTTATAGTCTGATAAAATCTATCACAAGTTTTATATGAAGACTTCATTCAGTAGGATTTATATAAATTACAAAATTTAAGAGAGTATGCCTGGTTTAATCTATTGAATAAGTGATAATTGCAGAATTAGTGAGGCTCTCATCTTTGAGATCTCAATAATTCACTAGACTTCGGGTCATGTCTAGAGTTGAGCGCGGTTCGCGGTTCGTGGTTCTCCAGTTCGCAGTTCGAGTGATTTTGGAGGGTGTTCTAGATAGAATTAGAACTCGAGCTTTTTGCTAAAAGCTGGATAGTTCTAGTTACGTTCGAGAACGGTTCTAGCAGCAAAAAGCCTAGCTAACTACTAGCTGACTTTTCGCTGTAATAGTGTAAGTCACTCTGTGACTCACACTATTATGAAATTTCGCGTATAGTGTGCAGGGACTGCGCGTTCAGATCACTGCTGCTGGGATAATGGCGATCGCCATTTTTTTTTTTTTTTTTCTTCCTTACCTAAGCGTGCGTGTAGTGGCGCGGGCCAGCATGTCAGCCAATCCCAGACACACACACAGCTAAGTGGACTTTTTGCCAGACAAGCAAGGGCATGTGTCATTGGCTGTCCATGTCACATGTCCCTGCATTATAAAAACGGCTATCTGCCCGTCTGGACGAAATTATCTGCCTTCTGCGTCTGGGTGTCAGTCACCGCTGGCGCAGCTCCTGTCGCCGATCCTGTTGCGTACGCTCTAGACACAGCGCATTACAGAATAGGGATAGAAGTTTCTTTCAGCCCTTGTAAGGGCTAATACCAGCAGGCTCAGAGCCATGGGTGACAGTCAAGTCCGTGGAAACAGTTTTTAACAGCTACAGATAACAGCGTCTGTGTAGCTAAGGTCAGGGAAATCCTTGCTGCATTTCACCATTAGGAGAGATAGAAAGTGAGGTTTCCTTTCCTCTACACTGATCCACAACCCGGCCACTGTGCACTCCTGCACTTTTTAGCAAAGCCATTTTAATTGCAGAGTGCTGCCAGTTAGTGCCATCCTAAAAGTGTCTGTTGGAATTCATTAGTGTCCCACTGGTGCAAAGCTATTTGCAGCACCTCTGCATTGCACACTCAAGCTCATTGTTACTAAGCCATTATAATAGCAAACACTGAGGAAACTTAGTGGCATCCGAAAAGTGACTGTTGGACTTCATTAGTGTCCCACTGGGGCCAAGCTATTTGCAGCACCTCTGCATTGCACCCTCAAGCTCATTGTTACTAAGCCATTATAACAGCAAACACTGATTAAACTTAGTGGCATCCTAAAAGTGGCTGTTGGACTTCATTACTGTCCCATTGGTGCAAAGCTATTTGCAGCACCTCTGCATTGCACACTCAAGCTCATTGTTACTAAGCCATTATAATAGCAAACACTGGGGAAACTTAGTGGCATCCTAAAAGTGGCTGTTGAACTTCATTAGTGTCCCACTGGTGCAAAGCTATTTGCAGCACCTCTGCATTGCACACTCAAGCTCATTGTTACTAAGCCATTATAAAAGCAAACACTGGGGAAACTTAGTGGCATCCTAAAAGTGGCTGTTGAACTTCATTAGTGTCCCACTGGTGCAAAGATATTTGCAGCACATCTGCATTGCACACTCAAGCTCATTGTTACTAAGCCATTATAATAGCAAACACTGAGGAAACTTAGTGGCATCCTAAAAGTGGCTGTTGGACTTCATTAGTGTCCCACTGGTGCAAAGATATTTGCAGCACCTCTGCATTGCACACTCAAGCTCATTGTTACTAAGCCATTATAATAGCAAACACTGAGGAAACTTAGTGGCATCCTAAAAGTGGCTGTTGGACTTCATTACTGTCCCACTGGTGCAAAGCTATTTGCAGCACCTCTGCATTGCACACTTAAGCTCATTGTTAATAAGCTATTATAATAACAAAGACTGAGGAAACTTAGTGGCATCCTAAAAGTGGCTGTTAGACTTCATTAGTGTCCCACTGGTGCAAAGCTATTTGCAGCACCTCTGCATTGCACACTCAAGCTCATTGTTACTAAGCCATTATAATAGCAAACACTGAGGAAACTTGGTGGCATCCTAAAAGTGACTGTTGGATTCATTACTGTCCCACTGGTTCAAAGCTATTTGCAGCACCTCTGCGTTACACACTCAAGCTCATTGTTACTAAGCCATTATAATAGCAAACACTGAGGAAACTTGGTGGCATCCTAAAAGTGACTGTTGGACTTCATTACTGTCCCACTGGTGCAAAGCTATTTGCAGCACCTCTGCATTGCACACTCAAGCTCATTGTTACTAAGCCATTATAATAGCAAACACTGGGGAAACTTAGTGGCATCCTAAAAGTGGCTGTTGAACTTCATTAGTGTCCCACTGGTGCAAAGCTATTTGCAGCACCTCTGCATTGCACACTCAAGCTCATTGTTGCTAAGCCATTATAATAGAAAACACTGGGGAAACTTAGTGGCATCCTAAAAGTGGCTGTTGAACTTCATTAGTGTCCCACTGGTGCAAAGATATTTGCAGCACCTCTGCATTGCACACTCAAGCTCATTGTTACTAAGCCATTATAATAGCAAACACTGAGGAAACTTAGTGGCATCCTAAAAGTGGCTGTTGGACTTCATTACTGTCCCACTGGTGCAAAGCTATTTGCAGCACCTCTGCATTGCACACTTAAGCTCATTGTTAATAAGCTATTATAATAACAAAGACTGAGGAAACTTAGTGGCATCCTAAAAGTGGCTGTTAGACTTCATTAGTGTCCCACTGGTGCAAAGCTATTTGCAGCACCTCTGCATTGCACACTCAAGCTCATTGTTACTAAGCCATTATAATAGCAAACACTGAGGAAACTTGGTGGCATCCTAAAAGTGACTGTTGGATTCATTACTGTCCCACTGGTTCAAAGCTATTTGCAGCACCTCTGCGTTACACACTCAAGCTCATTGTTACTAAGCCATTATAATAGCAAACACTGAGGAAACTTGGTGGCATCCTAAAAGTGACTGTTGGACTTCATTACTGTCCCACTGGTGCAAAGCTATTTGCAGCACCTCTGCATTGCACACTCAAGCTCATTGTTACTAAGCCATTATAATAGCAAACACTGGGGAAACTTAGTGGCATCCTAAAAGTGGCTGTTGAACTTCATTAGTGTCCCACTGGTGCAAAGCTATTTGCAGCACCTCTGCATTGCACACTCAAGCTCATTGTTACTAAGCCATTATAATAGCAAACACTGGGGAAACTTAGTGGCATCCTAAAAGTGGCTGTTGAACTTCATTAGTGTCCCACTGGTGCAAAGATATTTGCAGCACATCTGCATTGCACACTCAAGCTCATTGTTACTAAGCCATTATAATAGCAAACACTGAGGAAACTTAGTGGCATCCTAAAAGTGGCTGTTGGACTTCATTAGTGTCCCACTGGTGCAAAGATATTTGCAGCACCTCTGCATTGCACACTCAAGCTCATTGTTACTAAGCCATTATAATAGCAAACACTGAGGAAACTTAGTGGCATCCTAAAAGTGGCTGTTGGACTTCATTACTGTCCCACTGGTGCAAAGCTATTTGCAGCACCTCTGCATTGCACACTTAAGCTCATTGTTAATAAGCTATTATAATAACAAAGACTGAGGAAACTTAGTGGCATCCTAAAAGTGGCTGTTAGACTTCATTAGTGTCCCACTGGTGCAAAGCTATTTGCAGCACCTCTGCATTGCACACTCAAGCTCATTGTTACTAAGCCATTATAATAGCAAACACTGAGGAAACTTGGTGGCATCCTAAAAGTGACTGTTGGATTCATTACTGTCCCACTGGTTCAAAGCTATTTGCAGCACCTCTGCGTTACACACTCAAGCTCATTGTTACTAAGCCATTATAATAGCAAACACTGAGGAAACTTGGTGGCATCCTAAAAGTGACTGTTGGACTTCATTAGTGTCCCACTGGTGCAAAGATATTTGCAGCACCTCTGCATTGCACACTCAAGCTCAATGTTACTAAGCCATTATAATAGCAATTACTGAGGAAACTGAGTGGCATCCTAAAGTGGCTCTTGGACTTTATTAGTGTCCCACTAGTGCAAAGCTATTTGCAGCACCTCTGCATTGCACACTCAAGCTCATTGTTACTAAGCCATTATAATAGCAAACACTGGGGAAACTTAGTGGCATCCTAAAAGTGGCTGTTGAACTTCATTAGTGTCCCACTGGTGCAAAGATATTTGCAGCACCTCTGCATTGCACACTCAAGCTCATTGTTACTAATCCATTATAATAGCAAACACTGAGGAAACTTAGTGGCATCCTAAAAGTGGCTGTTGGACTTCATTAGTGTCCCACTGGTGCAAAGATATTTGCAGCACCTCTGCATTGCACACTTCAGCTCATTGTTAATAAGCCATTATAATAACAAAGACTGAGGAAACTTAGTGGCATCCTAAAAGTGGCTGTTGGACTTCATTAGTGTCCCACTGGTGCAAAGCTATTGCAGCACCTCTGCATTGCACACTCAAGCTCATTGTTACTAAGCCATTATAATAGCAAACACTGGGGAAACTTAGTGGCATCCTAAAAGTGGCTGTTGGACTTCATTAGTGTCCCACTGGTGCAAAGATATTTGCAGCACCTCTGCATTGCACACTCAAGCTCATTGTTACTAAGCCATTATAATAGCAAACACTGAGGAAACTTGGTGGCAACCTAAAAGTGACTGTTGGACTTCATTAGTGTCCCACTGGTGCAAAGATATTTGCAGCACCTCTGCATTGCACACTCAAGCTCATTGTTACTAAGCCATTATAATAGCAAACACTGAGGAAACTGAGTGGCATCCTAAAAGTGTCTGTTGGACTACATTAGTGTCCCACTGGTGCAAAGCTATTTGCAGCACCTCTGCATTGCACACTCAAGCTCATTGTTAATAAGCCATTATAATAGCAAACACTGAGGAAAATTAATGGCATCCTAAAAGTGGCTTTTGGACTTCATTAGTGTCCCACTGGTGCAAAGCTATTTGCAGCACCTCTGCATTGCACACTCAAGCTCATTGTTACTAAGCCATTATAATAGCAAACACTGGGGAAACTTAGTGGCATCCTAAAAGTGGCTGTTGAACTTCATTAGTGTCCCACTGGTGCAAAGATATTTGCAGCACCTCTGCATTGCACACTCAAGCTCATTGTTACTAATCCATTATAATAGCAAACACTCAGGAAACTTAGTGGCATCCTAAAAGTGGCTGTTGGACTTCATTAGTGTCCCACTGGTGCAAAGATATTTGCAGCACCTCTGCATTGCACACTCAAGCTCATTGTTACAAAGCCATTATAATAGCAAACACTGAGGAAACTTAGTGGCATCCTAAAAGTGGCTGTTGGACTTCATTAGTGTCCCACTGGTGCAAAGCTATTTGCAGCACCTCTGCATTGCACACTTAAGCTCATTGTTAATAAGCCATTATAATAACAAAGACTGAGGAAACTTAGTGGCATCCTAAAAGTGGCTGTTGGACTTCATTAGTGTCCCACTGGTGCAAAGCTATTGCAGCACCTCTGCATTGCACACTCAAGCTCATTGTTACTAAGCCATTATAATAGGAAACACTGGGGAAACTTAGTGGCGTCCTAAAAGTGGCTGTTGGACTTCATTAGTGTCCCACTGGTGCAAAGCTATTTGCAGCACCTCTGCATTGCACACTTAAGCTCATTGTTAATAAGCTATTATAATAACAAAGACTGAGGAAACTTAGTGGCATCCTAAAAGTGGCTGTTGGACTTCATTAGTGTCCCACTGGTGTAAAGCTATTGCAGCACCTCTGCATTGCACACTCAAGCTCATTGTTACTAAGCCATTATAATGGCAAACACTGAGGAAACTTGGTGGCATCCTAAAAGTGACTGTTGGATCATTACTGTCCCACTGGTGCAAAGCTATTTGCAGCACCTCTGCATTGCACACTTAATCTCATTGTTAATAAGCTATTATAATAACAAAGACTGAGGAAACTTAGTGGCATCCTAAAAGTGGCTGTTGGACTTCATTAGTGTAACACTGGTGCAAAGCTATTTGCAGCACCTCTGCATTGCACACTCAAGCTCATTGTTACTAAGCCATTATAATAGCAAACACTGAGGAAACTTGGTGGCATCCTAAAAGTGGCTGTTGGACTTCATTAGTGTCCCACTGGTGCAAAGCTATTGCAGCACCTCTGCATTGCATACTCAAGCTCATTGTTACTAAGCCATTATAATAGCAAACACTAAGAAAACTTGGTGGCATCCTAAAAGTGACTGTTGGATTCATTACTGTCCCACTGGTGCAAAGCTATTTGCAGCACCTCTGCGTTGCACACTCAAGCTCATTGTTACTAAGCCATTATAATAGCAAACACTGAGGAAACTTAATGGCATCCTAAAAGTGGCTGTTGGACTTCATTAGTGTCCCACTGGTGCAAAGCTATTTGCAGCACCTCTGCATTGCACACTCAAGCTCATTGTTACTTAGCCATTATAATAGCAAACACTGAGGAAACGTAAAGGCATCCTAAAAGTGGCTGTTGGACTTCATTAGTGTCCCACTGGTGCAAAGATATTTGCAGCACCTATGCATTGCACACTCAAGCTCATTGTTACTCAGCCATTATAATAGCAAACACTGAGGAAACTTTGTGGCATCCTAAAAGTGGATGTTGGACTTCATTAGTGTCCCACTGGTGCAAAGCTATTTGCAGCACCTCTGCATTGCACACTTAAGCTCATTGTTACTAAGCCATTATATTAGCAAACACTGAAGAAACTTGGTGGCATCCTAAAAGTGACTGTTGGACTTCATTAGTTTCCCACTGGTGCAAAGATATTTGCAGCACCTCTGAATTGCACACTCAAGCTCATTGTTACTAAGCCATTATAATAGCAAACACTGAGGAAACTTAGTGGCATCCTAAAAGTGGCTGTTGGACTTCATTAGTGTACCACTGGTGCAAAGCTATTTGCAGCACCTCTGCATTGCACTCTTAAGCTCATTGTTAATAAGCCATTCCATTATAATAACAAAGACTGAGGAAACTTAGTGGCATCCTAAAAGTGGCTGTTGGACTTCATTAGTGTCCCACTGGTGCAAAGCTTTTTGCAGCACCTCTGCATTGCACAATCAAGCTCAGTGTTAATAAGCCATTATAATAACAAAGACTGAGGAAACTTAGTGGCATCCTAAAAGTGGCTGTTGGACTTCATTAGTGTCCCACTGGTGCAAAGCTATTTGCAGCACCTCTGCATTGCACACTCAAGCTCATTGTTACTAAGCCATTATAATAGCAAACACTGAGGAAACTTGGTGGCATCCTAAAAGTGACTGTTGGATTTATTAGTGTCCCACTGGTGGTCCAACAAGTGCCCTCTCTGCGACCTTAACTACTGCGTCCAAAAAACACCAGTCCTCTGAGTTGTAATCCCAATCACACTTGCTTTCTCCCAGCTCTCAAGTCTATATCCGCCCTGCACAGTATGGTGGAACAGAGATGGCTGAGTCTGCAGAGCTTTTCAGTCACACTATAGCCTGGGAATCAGAGGTCTGCTCCCAAGCTACAGGGAGTACAGACCAGGAAATGGTCTGCAGTGATGCCCAGAACTTTTGTGACTCAGATTCAGGTCGTGATGACCAAGTTTCTGAGCATAATGCTGACCCTTATTCACAAACTGTAACACCTGTTGTAACAGACAATGAGGAACATACTGATGACGATGAGATGCAGATACCAGATTGGGATGGCAACTTAAATATTCGTTCAAAGCTGAAAGAAGCTCAGTCTGAGGGTGGGGGGAGTGCAAACACAACGCTAGATGAGGAAGTTCTAGATCCCACCTACTGTCAACCCACAGTTAGGCACTCGAGGAGGTCAACAGAGGCAGTGGAGGAGAATGCAACTGACGACGAAGTTACCTTGCGCCTTCCTGGACAGAGGAGGAGTACTGGTAGCACGTCTACAACTGCATCCTTAGCCACCACTCTGCCTCTGAGCACTAGTCGGGGTGGCTCAGCAGGTCGCATGCCCTCTAAGCCTTGCCTAGCCTGGTCCTTTTTTGACCTTGCAAAGGATCGCCCAAATCATGTGATCTGTAAAATTTGTCGGGAATCTGTTAGTAGAGGCAAAAACATCAGCAGTTGGACAACTTCTTCCAGGAATGTCACATAAATAAATATCATATGTCCCAGTGGGAAGCTCACCGTGCTGCAATGCGGCCTAGCGGAGCGGACCATACACCGCCTGCCCCTTCCAGTGCATCCGTGTGCTCTTCATCTTCTAGGACTGTGGGGACAGCTGTCACACCTGGTTTTCCACGCACAACTTCTACCAGTGTAACCGCAACAGGCAGTTTGCTTGGTAGGTCGTCAGTTGGTTTGGAAGGGGAAACAAGTGCGTGTGTACAGATCTCTCAGACATCGATAGCATCAACGTTGGATGAAGGCAACATAATGTCTACGCCTGCACTTTCCTCACAAACCTGCATTTTTTCAGGGACACCCTACTCACCACCGTCTCCACACAGCAGCCAGATCTCTGTCCCTCAGATGTGGACAAATAAAAGGCCATTTCCTGCGACCCATGACAAAGCTAAGAGGTTGACTTTATCCCTCTGTAAGCTCTTGGCTACCGAAATGCTGCCTTTCCGCCTGGTGGACACACAGGATTTTAGAGACCTTATGTCTGTTGCTGTGCCCCACTACCAGATGCCCAGTCGTCACTACTTCTCTTAGAAAGGTGTGCCTGTGCTACTCAAGCATGTCGCACACAACATTACCGCTTCCTTGAGAAACTCTGTGTGTGAACGGGTGCATTTCACCACCGATACTTGGACCAGTAAGCATGGACAGGGACGTTACATGTCGCTGACTGGGCACTGGGTAACTATTAGAGATGAGCGAACCGGTCCCGGTTCGGCTCGAGGCCGGTTCGCCGAACGGAGGTCCCGTTCGAGTTCGGCTCGTCGAATGTTCGACGAACCGAACTCGAACTGCATAGGAAACAATGGCAGGCAATCACAAACACAGAAAAACACCTAGAAAACACCCTCAAAGGTGTCCAAAAGGTGACAAACAACTCACAACACATGGGAAAGTGACAAGGACATATACTCATGTGAAAACAAAAGAGCTGGACAAGGAAAAAGAGGAGGACACACAGATATATGAGTATATGCAAGGAAACATCGATTGCATTATTGTGCAACTTGAGCCCTGCTCATTTTAGGCTTCCAATCTTGATAAATTGCCTGAGCTCGCCACGTACGCCTTGTGGATCTTGTCGTGTCCTGCAGCCAGCATTCTCTCGGAACCTGTCTTCAGTGCTGCTGGGGGTCTGCTGGCAGATAAGCACACATGTCTGTCCACTGACAATGTGGACATGGCTCTCAGAGGACTTTTCTTCCCCTGGGTCAGCCAGGGGACGGGAAAGGCACGCGTATTTTTGAGAGTGCTTCTTGCAAAGCATCTTTTTCTTTTTCAAAAGGGGGGGTCAACCGATGCCAGTCAAGTGGGGTGTGTGTGGCCCAGTTAGTGGCAACGAAGGAGACTGTGGTTGGAGTCCCCTCGCTGTGTTTCTAAAAGAACCAAGAGGAACAAGTCATGGCTCTCAGAGGACTTTTCTTCCCCTGGGTCAGCCAGGGGACGGGAAAGGCATGCGTATTTTTGAGAGTGCTTTATGCAAAGCATATTTTTCATCTTGAAAATTGGGTCAACTGATGCCAGTCAAGTGGGGTGTGTGTTATATATAGCATAGAATCTGGCTCACAAGGGTCCCACTTCGGCCTACATTATTTTCTGACAATCCAACGTTCTGTAATAAATTTGAAGGGATTCTCAACAAATGTTCATTGGACATCATTATACTTACCATTGACTATCTGCAGCAAGAGATCACGGATACTACCAATCAGATACGCAGCATCGAGGAGCAACTAACCAATACTCTTCCTACAGCAGAGTGGAATAATATCAAGACTCGGACTCAGGAGACCATCACAGAATTTAGAAAAACATTACAGGATCGAAAAAGGTCTAAGTTCATCAGGGACCAGGAGGACTATCAAAGGGACCGTGTATATAAGTGGCGTTTTTCTGATTCCCACGACAAACGGCAAACTTATCAGTCATCCTACCAGAGCTCTACCAGCTCGGACAGTGACCAGAGCCACTCACGAGGGGCATCTTTTTTAGGACCCCGTCGTCCCCCAAAAGAAAGACGAGGAGGGGGAAGAGGAAACCCCGGGACCTCACACAAGATCACGACTCGGTCACAGGTAGGACCAACATCGTCTTTAATATTTCCTCATACCACTTATCACCAACAGAGACGAGAGTCCTACAGAAAGGACTCTCCTTCTGTCCAACCCCTTCATTTAATGAGTTTTCAGTAGATCAGGAGTTGCGCCGTTTCTTCAGGTCTGTCAGACTGAAAGCTCACTTTCGTTCTTTAGATTTTAATCACACTACTGCTCTGCCAACTGATCCCCATATGTTTAGATTGAATGATCTTAAGTTGTCCATACCCAGTACATTTTCTCCTCCAAGAATTTATCATCCTGTGGAGACCTTTATCGGTCTAGTTACTGCAGATACCAAGAAAGTTATCGGTGATATAAGGGACGGTCATATGCACATACGCCATAATCTAACATCTGAGGAGACACAAGCTTTACAGGGGCTAAAGGATAATAAGAAACTGATAATTAAGCCAGCAGATAAGGGCGGGGCGATAGTGGTTATGGATAAGTCATATTATGTGAATGAGATCTACGGACAGCTAAATGATACAACCACCTATACTCCCATTCCACATGACCCTACACCAAGGATTAGGGAGACTATCAGGCACCTGGTGGATGAATACACAGGATTGGGTACCATTGATGGGAAGTTGGCGGACTTCTTAATCAAGGACCATCCTATTACACCGGTTTTTTATACCTTACCGAAAGTGCATAAAAATCTAACTCAACCATCAGGTCGTCCTATAGTAGCGTCAACAGAGTCCATTCTTTCTCCACTGGCCATAACACTAGAGAAAATTCTGAATCCAATAGTACCCCTTACCCAGTCTTACGTTAAAGACACCTCAGACTTTCTTCGGCTCCTCGGGACAGTACAGAACAGTTCCCCAGATGACATCTTAGTGACTCTTGACGTGAATAGTCTCTATACAAGCATTGGTCATCAACAGGGCATAGAGGCTGTCACCACATTTCTGGATAAACAAACCATACTTTCACCTCATCAAAGAAAATTCTGTTTGGACCTTCTTGAGATTGTACTGCATAATAACTTTTTCCTCTTCGAGGATCAGTTTTTTATGCAGAGGAAAGGGACCGCAATGGGCTCTAATATGGCGCCGCCGTATGCGAATTTATTTATGGCACACTTTGAGGACAATTTTGTCTATAACCATCATCTATATGCCTCCCATGTCACCACTTGGTGCAGATATATAGATGACATATTCTTGATCTGGCATGGCGATTTGAGCTCATTGCTTTCCTTTCACATGGATCTGAATAGCTGCTTGGAGGGTCTACAATTCACGCTGCACCATGATCTACAGAACATTAGCTTTTTAGACACTATGATAGTGAAGTGCCCGGATGGTAGACTAATCACTGATTTATATATGAAACCAACTGACAAAAACAGTCTTTTACATTTCACAAGTGCACATCCGAAGCACGTGAAAAAGGCTTTGCCAATGTCACAGATCAAAAGGGTACAACGCATAGTGTCTGATCCGGTTACTCAAACAGAACGCTGTGCAGAAATTAGTCAAAAATTTATGAACAGGGGTTACCCACGAAGTATTGCAGCCCCCTGCCCCACTGATAGGGAGAAACCCGTGATTAAGGGACCTAGGGTAGCGTATGTTTCTACATACCACCCCTTTCAGTCGCAGATAAAAAAGGCCATTCTTGGCCATTGGTCCTTGTTGGGTAAATCTTATCCCGAAGTGCCAGCCTTCCAGAATCCACCTTTGTTTTGTGACAAACGACCAAGAAATTTACGGGATTCATTGATTAGAGCAGATGTGGGTTCCCAAAAGAAGGAGCCCCGTCAAACATTTCTCCATACTGCACGAAAGGGCAATTTCCCATGTTTACATTGTATGCAGTGTTCAAATATGACGAAAGGTAGCTCTTTCTCTCATCCACGTACGGGTAGAATTTTCCATCTCCAGGACTTTTATACGTGTGATTCGTCATACGTGATCTATCTCATTAAGTGTCCGTGCGGTCTCGGGTATGTTGGGGAGACCACCCAGCATATCCGAGACCGAATTAGTAAACACAAGTCTACTATTCGGTGTAAATACGAACTTCTACCAATCCCGGCGCATTTCATGAAGGCAGGCCACTCGGTATCGCAATTGCGTTATCAAGTGATTGAGCATATCCCGGTTAGTAGGAGGGGAGGCAATAGGATCTTAAAACTAAAAGAAAGGGAATCCTTTTGGATTTATACCCTACAGACACTCGAGCCCAATGGCCTCAATCGTGAATATGAGGTGTCTTATTAGTCTAAATAGAATTTTGTATGTAATAAGGGACCTTGAGAATTTAAATTTAATTGGGGGTACAGGGGACATTTACCATTGGATTATATAGGCATGCTTTGAGGGGCTTTTAGACAGTTTTCATATTCTTATCTTATATTATTAGTTCATTAGAACTATGGACGTGTTGCTGTAATCCTTCATAAAACTAATCACTTTTTCTTTTATTCCCTAGGCACCTTAATATGCCAGCACGGAGGTCACGTCATCACCACATCACGTTTACCTATGGATCACTCCGACTTCACCTATTTTACCTTACGTACTGTATACACTCATCCTGAGTATGTACGCATGCGTGCGCGGCCGCGGGGATCTATACCCGTGCCCGCGCTAGCGTTAGTCATACAAGGGTATCACGCCCTATTCACTTTCACATGCCGTGTGTGGGGCATGGGCGCGCGTCCATCCTGGCGCGCGCTCCTGTTCCACGTCCGCATTACGCCGCCTGTGGTCCGCTTGTGCGCAAGCGCGGGGGGCGTTCCTGACCGGGATGCCCCCTGCGCCTGCGCGCTGATGCGTTCCACGGACGGCACAGCGTGTCACTCACAGGATTTCCTGTGCACATGATTTAGCTTTAACCCCTTTACGACCGCCGATACGCCTTTTAACGGCGGTAAATAAGGGTACTTTTTCCGATCCGCCGCTTTTTAACGGCGGTCGGAAAAAAGGGTCTAGCGCCCCCCAGAGTCAGAAAATTTCCGGGGTCTCAGCTGCCGGGGGGTAGCTGAGACCCTGGAGATCATGATTCGGGCCGGTTTTTCCGGTCCCCCGCTCACCTGATGACCGGTATACACCGTATACCGATCATCAAGTTATAGTAAATGACCGCGCCGGTAAAAAATGATTTATCTCCCATCTGGCATGATCAAACATGCCAGATGGGAGATAAATCTTTTTCCCGGTTCCCTCCGGTCCCCCGGTGTCCCCAAAGTGCCCCCCCGACCCCCAACCCCCTCCCGAAAATCCAAGATGGCCGCGCGCACCGGCGATCACAGCAGCGCGCCGGCCGCATTTCCACTGTTCCTATGGTTTCTGTCGTATGTGCCATAACACATACGACAGAAACCTGCTCCCTAGGCCTAGGCCCCGCCGGGTCCCCCCCTACCCCCCCCCTGGTGTCCCCGGTGTCCCCCGGTGTCATACATACCTGTCGGAGCCCTGATCCCCCGCGGCCCCCTCCTCCGGCTCCTTCTCTGCAGACTCCGGTCACATGAGCAGAGCGCAGCTGTCAGCTTCCTGTGTTCAGGACGCTGGCTGCTCGCACTCTGCAGCTGTGACCCAGGGAGGGTGGGTGCAGATTCTTTGCACCCACTCTCCTAAAATGGAGGGTCTGCCCTCCTAGAAAATGGGGGATACGTTCCCTGAACGTGTCCCCCATATTCTAGAAGGTCCAGAGGCGACGTGGGACATCCAAATGGATTATTGTGGATTTTTTTTTTTTCTTTTCAATAAATTGGTCAATCAGGGAATGTTTGGGGGAGTGTTTTTTCAAATAATTTTTTTTTTGTTGTCAATTTTTTTTTTATTACTGTCAATTAGTTATGTCGGGTATCTGATAGACGCCGTGACATAACTAATTGCTGGGCTTGATGCCAGGTGACATTACACACCTGGTATCAACCCCATTCATTACCCCGTTAGCCAACGCACCAGGGCGCGGGATGAGCTGGGGCGAAGCGCCAGAATTGGCGCATCTAATGGATGCGCCACTTCTGGGGCGGCTGCGGCCTGCTATTTTTAGGATGGGAAGAGTCCAGCTCTTCCCATCCTGAGAATACCAGACCCCAGCTGTCAGCTTCACCTTGGCTGGTGATCTAATTTGGGGGGACCCCACGTTTGTTTTTTTTTTTTAATTATTTATTTATAAATAATTAAAAAAAAAAAACAGCTTGGGGAGCCCTCCAAATTGATCACCAGACAAGATGAAGCTGTCAGCTGTGGTTTGCAGGCTACAGCTGTCTGCTTTACCCTAGCTGGCTATCAAAAATAGGGGGGACCCCACGTCATTTATTTTAATTCTTTTTTTTTTTTTTTGGGCTAAATACAAGGCTAGGCATCCTTTAGTGTCACATGAAAGGCAGGTAAGGGGAGCTTCCTCGTTCCTGCGGCGTCACACATAGCGATGTGTGCTGCCGCAGGAGCGACGAACTACATCGTTACTGCTGCAGTAACGATAATCGAGAATGGACCCCCATGTCACCGATGAGCGATTTTGCACGTTTTTGCAACGATGCAAAATCGCTCATCGGTGTCACACGCAGCAACATCGCTAATGCGGCCGGATGTGCGTCACCAATTCCCGTGACCCTAACGACTCCGCATTAGCGATGTCGCAGCGTGTAAAGCCCCCTTAACAGTGAGAAATTTTTTGATACAGCAACAGTTTTGTGAAGTACCTGTGGATTCAAAATGTTTACTATACTCCTGAATAAAATCCTTGAGGGGTCCAGTTTCCAAATGAGGTCACTTGTGGGGGGTTTCTGATGTATAGGTGCCCAAGGGGCCCTGCAAATGTGACATGGTGCGCGCAATTTACTTCAACTTTTCCAAAATTCAAATGGTGCTCCTTCCATTCCAAGCCCTCCCATTTATCCAAACAAAGGTTTTTGGCCACATGTGTGGTATCCCTGCGCTCACAAGAAATTAGATAACAACCTGTGGGGTACACGTTTTGTTGTTGCCTCTTGAAAAAGTGAAAAATGTGTCGCTAAATCAACATTTTTGTGAAAAAAATGAAAATTTCAATATGGCAACCTAAGCTTATCAAATTCTGTGAAGTATTCGTGGATTCAAAATGCTCAATATACACCTAGATTAAAGCCTTGAGGGGTCTTATTTCCAGAATGGGGTCACTTGTGGGGGACCTCCACTGCTTAGGCACCTCAGGGGTTCTCCTAATGCAACATGGCGTCCGCTATTGATTCCAGCCAATTTTGCAGTCAAATTGCACTCCTTCTCTTCTGAGCCCTGTAGTGTGCCCAAACAGTTGATTTTCCACCACATACAAGATATCAACAAACTCAGGAGAAATTGCGCAATAAATTTCATGGTGATTTTTTTCCTGTTACCCTTGTGAAAAAAAAAGCTACCTGGTTGAAGTAACAATTTTGTGGTAAAATTTTATTTTTTTATTTTCATGGCTCAACGTTATAAACTTCTGTAAAGCACCTGGGGGTTCAGGGTACTCACCAAACATCAAGATAAATTCCTTGAGGGCCTAGTTTCCAATATGGGTCACTTGTGGTGTTTTTTTGCTGTTTACGTACCTTAGGGGTCCTCCAAATGCGACATGGTGCCCGCAATCTTTTTCAGCCAAATTTCCTTTCCAAAATTCAAATATTGCTCCTTCGTTCCAAGCCCTCCATTTCTCCAAACAAAGGTTTCAGACCACAAGTGAGGTATCACCGCGCTCATAAAAAAGTGGGTAACAAACATTGGGGTCACATTTTTGGAATTACCTCTTGAAAAAGTGAAAAATTGATGCTAAAGCAACATTTTTGAGAAAAAAATGAAAATTTTCAATGTGACAACGTAACGTTATCAAAATCTGTGAAGTACCTGTGGATCCAAAATGCTCACTATACCCCTAGATAGAAGCCTTAAGGGGTCTAGTTTCCAAAATGGTGTCACTGTAAGGGTTTCTGCTGTTTAGGTACCTTGGCGGACATGTAAATGCAACATGGTGCCCGCAATCTATTTCAGCCAAATTTGCTTTCCAAAATTCAAATATTGCTCCTTCTGTTCCGAGCCCTCCCATTTGTCCAAACAAAGGTTTCTGAACACATGTGGGGTATCGCGCATTCATAAGAAAGTGGGTAACAAGTTTTGGGGTTCATTTTGTTGTGTTATTTCTTCTAAAAGTGAACAAATTTGGGGTAGAGCAACATTTTAGGTAAAATTTTATTTTTTGCTTTTTTTCATTCCACTTTGCTTTAGTTCCTGTGAAGCACCTGAAGGGTTAATAAACTTCTTGGATGTGGTTTTGAGTACTTTGAGGCGTGCTGTTTTGAGAATGGTGTCACTTTTAGGTATTTTCTGTCACTTAGGCCTCTCAAAGTCACTTCAAATGTGATGTGGTCCCTAAAAAAATGGTTTTGCGAATTTTGTTGAAAAAATGGGAAATTGCTGATGAACTTTGACCCCTTCTAACTTCCTAACCCCAAAAACATTTTGTTTCAGAAATTGCGCTAATGTAAAGTAGACATGTGGGAAATGTTATTTATTAACTGTTTTGTGTGACATAACTCTCTGGGTTAAGGGCATAAAAATTAAAAGTTTGAAAATTGCAAAATTTTCAAAATTTTCATCAAATTTCCGATTTTTTCACAAATAAAAGCAAAAAATATCGTTCTAAATTTATAACTATCATGAAGTACAATATGTCACGAAAAAACAATGTCAGAATCACCGGGATCCGTTGAAGCGTTCCAGAGTTATGACCTCATAAAGTGACACTGGTCAGAATTGCAAAAAATGGCCTGGTCATTAAGTACAGAACTGGCTTCGTCCTTAAGGGGTTAAATGGCGGCCGCCATACACCCGCCGGTACCTCCGGTCATCACGCAGCTTTCGTCCCCACGGAACCACCACTGCAATTGCGTACTCAGGTAACGGACAGGGGGTCTTTCCCTCTTTTCTCTCTTGAAAAATTACTATGATATATCTATTAATTATGTAATTCCTACAGATCCTCACAGGGGGGCTGTAGATACAGGACCTACAGGATTACTGACAGTGTATTTCCACTGAACCACCTCTGCATCTGACCTATCCAGGTAATGAACAGGGATTTATTAATACTCCGGGTGTAGAGAGGTTAATGATTCTTTAATAATCCTACAAAAACTTATAGATACACAAGGAGATATTCCCTAAAGGATCTTTAGAAGTATATCAAGGATTAAATTTCAACACACACAGTGGTGAGTGATGAAAATCCTATCCTGTACCTATATGTTTCATCCCCTTCATATTTCTCAGTCTGCCTTTTATTCTTCATATTTTATTCTTCATATTTGAAGGAACTTGGTCCCATAGTGCAGCAACAACACGAGCATGAGCACCTTGAGAGGTTAAAAGACGGTGATTAAGGTAACACCACATTACTTACTGAGCCCAACATGGTGATTGAATCTGTACTAAGCCCTGCCTGGCCCGCCCCCCCCCCTCCCCCTCCCCCCCGTTTCTTCAGAAACACCACCCTCTCTTTCACCGGATGGTGGTTTCAATCTAATTCTTATCATTCTTTCTGTATCTCAAGCGTTATAGCGGACCATATACCACAGCTTGCTAGTGAACATTTGGGTCTCCAAGAGACATATCACATAGATAATAGCAAAGGTAAATTTCGTGTATTTTACATAAATCTTTTGGTTTTCTTTATGGTCCCTTTTCATACATCTATACATGAAATATCTATAATATTCTCAAGATGGGTTTGTTTTCTACTTCAGGTTGATCACTAAGGTACCACTGATCAACATATGTGAACTTAGTTTCACCTGTCTAACCTCATATACGTTTCCTGTGGTACGTATTTTCTATATAATGCCTTCTTACATATGTGTTATGTATACTAGGGTCTCTCAATTGAACAATCATGAATTGGTAATTCATACAAATGTACATCAGGTTTTTCTGTTTGTCATACGTATTGTTCTAATGCCAAAAAACATTGGCCGAATTTTTTTGTTGCATGCATTACGTGTAAAATTGACTGTATGTGTGAAATCGACTGTACATGTCTATGAGATTTGATATTGTATTTTTCTTTTTCCTTTGTTTCAGTACATTTATTTGATAAAGGCCAAAATTGTATGGCCGAAACGTCATAACAGCACAAACCTTTGCATGAATAAAAATTGGCATTGATAAGCATCAATACTCCCGTTTTTTCAATTCTTTGAGTGCCCGAGCTGACTTTTTGCATCAAGTGGGGTGTGTGTGGCACAGTTAGTGTAAACGAGGGAGACTGTGGTTGGAGTCCCCTCGCTGTTTCTAAAAGAACCAAAATGAACAAGTCATGGCTCTCAGAGGACTTTTCTTCCCCTGGGTCAGCCAGGGGACGGGAAAGGCACGCGTATTTTTGAGAGTGCTTCATGCAAAGCATCTTTTTCTTTTTCAAAAGGGGGGTCAACCGATGCCAGTCAAGTGGGGTGTGTGTGGCCCAGTTAGTGGAAACGAGGGAGACTGTGGTTGGAGTCCCCTCGCTGTGTTTCTAAAAGAACCAAGATGAACAAGTCATGGCTCTCAGAGGACTTTTCTTCCCCTGGGTCAGCCAGGGGACGGGAAAGGCACGCGTATTTTTGAGAGTGCTTCATGCAAAGCATCTTTTTCTTTTCAAAAGGGGGTCAACCGATGCCAGTCAAGTGGGGTGTGTGTGGCCCAGTTAGTGGAAACGAGGGAGACTGTGGTTGGAGTCCCCTCGCTGTTTCTAAAAGAACCAAAATGAACAAATCATGGCTCTCAGAGGACTTTTCTTCCCCTGGGTCAGCCAGGGGACGGGAAAGGCACGCGTATTTTTGAGAGTGCTTCATGCAAAGCATCTTTTTCTTTTTCAAAAGGGGGGGTCAACCGATGCCAGTCAAGTGGGGTGTGTGTGGCCCAGTTAGTGGAAACGAGGGAGACTGTGGTTGGAGTCCCTCGCTGTGTTTCTAAAAGAACCAAGATGAACAAGTCATGGCTCTCAGAGACTTTTGTTCCCCTGGGTCAGCCAGGGACGGGAAAGGCACGCGTATTTTTGAGAGTGCTTCATGCAAAGCATCTTTTTCAAAAGGGGGTCAACCGATGCCAGTCAAGTGGGGTGTGTGTGGCCCAGTTAGTGGAAACGAGGGAGACTGTGGTTGGAGTCCCCTCGCTGTGTTTCTAAAGAACCAAGATGAACAAGTGATGGCTCTCAGAGGACTTTTCTTCCCCTAGGTCAGCCAGGGGACGGGAAAGGCATGCGTATTTTTGAGAGTGCTTCATGCAAAGCATATTTTTCATCTTGAAAATTGGGTCAACTGATGCCAGTCAAGTGGGGTGTGTGTGGCACAGTTAGTGTAAACGAGGGAGACTGTGGTTGGAGTCCCCTCGCTGTTTCTAAAAGAACCAAAATGAACAAATCATGGCTCTCAGAGGACTTTTCTTCCCCTGGGTCAGCCAGGGGACGGGAAAGGCACGCGTATTTTTGAGAGTGCTTCATGCAAAGCATCTTTTTCATCTTGAAAATTGGGTCAACTGATGCCAGTCAAGTGGGGTGTGTGTGGCCCAATTAGTGGAAGCGAGGGAGACTGTGGTTGGAGTCCCCTCGCTGTATTTCCGAAAAGAACCAAGATGAACAAGTCATGGCTCTCAGAGGACTTTTCTTCCCCTGGGTCAGCCAGGGGACGGGAAAGGCACGCGTATTTTTGAGAGTGCTTCTTGCAAAGCATCTTTTTCTTTTTCAAAAGGGGGGGTCAACCGATGCCAGTCAAGTGGGGTGTGTGTGGCCCAGTTAGTGGCAACGAAGGAGACTGTGGTTGGAGTCCCCTCGCTGTGTTTCTAAAAGAACCAAGATGAACAAGTCATGGCTCTCAGAGGACTTTTCTTCCCCTGGGTCAGCCAGGGGACGGAAAAGGCACGCGTATTTTTGAGAGTGCTTTATGCAAAGCATATTTTTCATCTTGAAAATTGGGTCAACTGATGCCAGTCAAGTGGGGTGTGTGTGGCACAGTTAGTGTAAACGAGGGAGACTGTGGTTGGAGTCCCCTCGCTGTTTCTAAAAGAACCAAAATGAACAAGTCATGGCTCTCAGAGGACTTTTCTTCCCCTGGGTCAGCCAGGGGACGGGAAAGGCACGCGTATTTTTGAGAGTGCTTCATGCAAAGCATCTTTTTCTTTTTCAAAAGGGGGGTCAACCGATGCCAGTCAAGTGGGGTGTGTGTGGCCCAGTTAGTGGAAACGAGGGAGACTGTGGTTGGAGTCCCCTCGCTGTGTTTCTAAAAGAACCAAGATGAACAAGTCATGGCTCTCAGAGGACTTTTCTTCCCCTGGGTCAGCCAGGGGACGGGAAAGACACGCGTATTTTTGAGAGTGCTTCATGCAAAGCATCTTTTTCTTTTTCAAAAGGGGGGTCAACCGATGCCAGTCAAGTGGGGTGTGTGTGGCCCAGTTAGTGGAAACGAGGGAGACTGTGGTTGGAGTCCCCTCGCTGTTTCTAAAAGAACCAAAATGAACAAATCGTGGCTTTCAGAGGACTTTTTTTCCCCTGGGTCAGCCAGGGGACGGGAAAGGCACGCGTATTTTTGAGAGTGCTTCATGCAAAGCATCTTTTTCTTTTTCAAAAGGGGGGTCAACCGATGCCAGTCAAGTGGGGTGTGTGTGGCCCAGTTAGTGGAAACGAGGGAGACTGTGGTTGGAGTCCCCTCGCTGTGTTTCTAAAAGAACCAAGATGAACAAGTCATGGCTCTCAGAGGACTTTTCTTCCCCTGGGTCAGCCAGGGGACGGGAAAGGCACGCGTATTTTTGAGAGTGCTTCATGCAAAGCATCTTTTTCTTTTTCAAAAGGGGGGTCAACCGATGCCAGTCAAGTGGGGTGTGTGTGGCCCAGTTAGTGGCAACGAAGGAGACTGTGGTTGGAGTCCCCTCGCTGTGTTTCTAAAAGAACCAAGATGAACAAGTCATGGCTCTCAGAGGACTTTTCTTCCCCTGGGTCAGCCAGGGGACGGGAAAGGCACGCGTATTTTTGAGAGTGCTTCATGCAAAGCATATTTTTCATCTTGAAAATTGGGTCAACTGATGCCAGTCAAGTGGGGTGTGTGTGGCACAGTTAGTGTAAACGAGGGAGACTGTGGTTGGAGTCCCCTCGCTGTTTCTAAAAGAACCAAAATGAACAAGTCATGGCTCTCAGAGGACTTTTCTTCCCCTGGGTCAGCCAGGGGACGGGAAAGGCACGCGTATTTTTGAGAGTGCTTCATGCAAAGCATCTTTTTCTTTTTCAAAAGGGGGGTCAACCGATGCCAGTCAAGTGGGGTGTGTGTGGCCCAGTTAGTGGAAACGAGGGAGACTGTGGTTGGAGTCCCCTCGCTGTTTCTAAAAGAACCAAAATGAACAAATCATGGCTCTCAGAGGACTTTTCTTCCCCTGGGTCAGCCAGGGGACGGGAAAGGCACGCGTATTTTTGAGAGTGCTTCATGCAAAGCATCTTTTTCTTTTTCAAAAGGGGGGTCAACCGATGCCAGTCAAGTGGGGTGTGTGTGGCCCAGTTAGTGGAAACGAGGGAGACTGTGGTTGGAGTCCCCTCGCTGTGTTTCTAAAAGAACCAAGATGAACAAGTCATGGCTCTCAGAGGACTTTTCTTCCCCTGGGTCAGCCAGGGGACGGGAAAGGCACGCGTATTTTTGAGAGTGCTTCATGCAAAGCATCTTTTTCTTTTTCAAAAGGGGGGTCAACCGATGCCAGTCAAGTGGGGTGTGTGTGGCCCAGTTAGTGGCAACGAAGGAGACTGTGGTTGGAGTCCCCTCGCTGTGTTTCTAAAAGAACCAAGATGAACAAGTCATGGCTCTCAGAGGACTTTTCTTCCCCTGGGTCAGCCACGGGACGGGAAAGGCACGTGTATTTTTGAGAGTGCTTCATGCAAAGCATATTTTTCATCTTGAAAATTGGATCAACTGATGCCAGTCAAGTGGGGTGTGTGTGGCACAGTTAGTGTAAACGAGGGAGACTGTGGTTGGAGTCCCCTCACTGTTTCTAAAAGAACCAAAATGAACAAGTCATGGCTCTCAGAGGACTTTTCTTCCCCTGGGTCAGCCAGGGGACGGGAAAGGCATGCGTATTTTTGAGAGTGCTTCATGCAAAGCATCTTTTTCTTTTTCAAAAGGGGGGTCAACCGATGCCAGTCAAGTGGGGTGTGTGTGGCCCAGTTAGTGGAAACGAGGGAGACTGTGGTTGGAGTCCCCTCGCTGTGTTTCTAAAAGAACCAAGATGAACAAGTCATGGCTCTCAGAGGACTTTTCTTCCCCTGGGTCAGCCAGGGGACGGGAAAGGCACGCGTATTTTTGAGAGTGCTTCATGCAAAGCATATTTTTCATCTTGAAAATTGGGTCAACTGATGCCAGTCAAGTGGGGTGTGTGTGGCACAGTTAGTGTAAACGAGGGAGACTGTGGTTGGAGTCCCCTCGCTGTTTCTAAAAGAACCAAAATGAACAAATCATGGCTCTCAGAGGACTTTTCTTCCCCTGGGTCAGCCAGGGGACGGAAAAGGCACGCGTATTTTTAAGAGTGCTTCATGCAAAGCATCTTTTTCATCTTGAAAATTGGGTCAACTGATGCCAGTCAAGTGGGGTGTGTGTGGCCCAATTAGTGGAAGCGAGGGAGACTGTGGTTGGAGTCCCCTCGCTGTGTTTCCGAAAAGAACCAAGATGAACAAGTCATGGCTCTCAGAGGACTTTTCTTCCCCTGGGTCAGCCAGGGGAGGCGAAAGGCACGCGTATTTTTGAGAGTGCTTCATGCAAAGCATCTTTTTCTTTTTCAAAAGGGGGGTCAACCGATGCCAGTCAAGTGGGGTGTGTGTGGCCCAGTTAGTGGCAACGAAGGAGACTGTGGTTGGAGTCCCCTCGCTGTGTTTCTAAAAGAACCAAGATGAACAAGTCATGGCTCTCAGAGGACTTTTCTTCCCCTGGGTCAGCCAGGGGAGGCGAAAGGCACGCGTATTTTTGAGAGTGCTTCATGCAAAGCATCTTTTTCTTTTTCAAAAGGGGGCTCAACCGATGCCAGTCAAGTGGGGTGTGTGTGGCCCAATTAGTGGCAACGAGGGAGACTATGGTTGGAGTCCCCTCGCTGTGTTTTACATGCTTTTAGAAGGGCATGACATGGCTTGGAGGTTGACTTTCAGCATCTGCAAACTGTTGCCTACCAAAATGCTGCCTTTCCAACACCTGTGGTTATAGACAATGAGGAACATACTGATGAAGATGAGACGCAGATACCCGATTGGGATGACAACTTAAATATTCGGTCAGGGCAAGAAGAGGCTCGGTCTGAGGGGGAGGGGAGTGCAAACACAACAATTGATGATGAAGTTCTAGATCCCACCTACTGTCAACCCACAGTCAGACACTCGAGGAGGTCAACAGAGGCGGTGGAGGAGGATGCAACCGACGACGAAGTTACCTTGCGCCTTCCTGGACAGAGTCGATCCACTGGTAGCACGTCTACAACTGCATCCTCAGCCACCACTCTGCCTCTGAGCATTATTCGGGGTGGATCAACAGGTCGCATGGCCTCTAAGCCTTGCCTAGCCTGGTCCTTTTTTGACATAGAAAAAGATCGCCCAAATTATGTGATCTGTAAAATTTGTCATGGTTCTCTTAGTAGAGGTCAAAACCTCAGCAGTTTGACAACTTCTTCCATGAATCGTCACATGAATAAATATCATATGGCCCGGTGGGAAGCTCACCGTGCTGCAATGCGGCCTAGCGGAGCGAACCATCCACCGCCTGCCCCTTCCAGTGCATCCGCGCGCTCGTCATCTTCTAGGACTGTGGGGACAGCTGTCACACCTGTTTTTCCACCCACAACTTCCACCACTGTAACCGCAACAGGCAGTTTGCTTGGTAGGTCGTCAGTTGGTTTGGAAGGGGAAACAAGTGAGTGTGTACAGCTCTCTCAGACATCGATAGCACCAACGTTGGATGAAGGCAACATCATGTCTCCGCCTGCACTTTCCTCACAAACCTGCATTTTTCCAGGGACACCCTACTCAACACCGTCTACACACAGCAGCCAGATCTCTGTCCCTCAGATGTGGTCAAATAAAAGGCCACTTCCTGCGACCCATGACAAAGCTAAGAGGTTGACTCTATCCCTCTGTAAGCTGTTGGCTAACGAAATGCTGCCTTTCCGCCTAGTGGACACACAGGATTTTAGAGACCTTATGTCTGTCGCTGTGCCCCAGTACCAGATGCCCAATCACCACTGCTTCTCCAAGAAAAGCATGCCCGCGCTACACCAGCATGTCGCACACAACATCACCACTTCCTTGAGAAACTCTGTGTGCGACAGGGTACATTTCAACACAGATACTTGGACCAGTAAGCATAGACAGGGTCATTACATGTCACTGACTGGGCACTGGCAAACTATGGTGAGAGATGGAGAAGGGTCTGCTGTACAAGTCTTGCCGTCCCCACGAGTTGTTTCAATCCTTCTTCTGTATGTAGAAGTTAATACACTGCTTCTGCCTCTTCAACCTCGTGTGGGTCCTCCACCTTGACGCAAACCCTGTGTGGTCAGGCCACCCTTCCTTGTAACTGCGCACAAGGACTACCACACACCTCCTTACTATGCTGGCAGCAGAGCTCAATGCCATCAGGCGGTCAAAGTTTTACTTTGAAATGTATGGGAAATGTGAGTCACACCGCTGAGAAGTTGTGGACGGTTAGCTCTGGAGACCGAGTTTCATCAATGGTTGTCTCCACTCAACCAGCAGCCAGGGAAGGCCGGGTGTGACAATGATGCAAACATGGGTGCGGCCCTTCGCTGTGACAATGTGACACACATGGCTTGTGTGTTTCACGTGTTGAACCTGGTTGTCCAGCAATTTTTAAAGCACTATCCTGGACTACATGGCCTTCTGCAGAGAGCACGGTGTAATGCCTTCCTTGATCCACACACTCAGATGGGCTGTTAATGATAGGCTAGAGGGAAGCCACTCACAAAGCAGGACCCCTAGAACCCTGAAACCCTTTAACCCCTATACAGGGATTAGGAATTGCACAGGGCCCAAGGTGATTAATACCTGTGGAAGGCTGCAGTTCCAGAGAATAGTAGTCAGGCAGGGTCAAAACATTAATTGAGGAACAGGAACAGAATGGGACGGCCAGGACTTAATCAGAAAACAGGCAGAGGTGAAATGCGGATCGGCCAACAAGGTACATAAACAGCAAGCAGGAAAAGTAGTCAGGTAACAAGCACACAAAATCATAAAACTGAACTGGGGGTAAAAGTAACCAGAGGTCATAGCTATGTCTGGCAGTGGTCTGCAGACAGGATGGGCATAAAAAAGGGTGTGGTGTCTTCCCATTGGTTGTAGCTGAATGATGGTATTTCATCTGTGAGATACCCACCAGCTACATTCAGCCAGAGATTCTGCATCTGTCAAGGTAATGCAGCCCAGTGGGTGAGCATAACCTGCGTCCACCTGCGCCGCTGGCATCGACTCCTCTCCCATCATCAGCACTATTCATGAAAGGAACACGTTGTCACCTGGCGACCGGAGTACAAATTGACGGAGCGGACTCCGTTGGTGACTTAACAGCCGTGTGCGGCAATGATGAAAACCTGGCTGCGGGCCATCCTCAGGGCAATGTGACACACGTGCCTTGTATGGCTCACGTGTTGAACCGAATTCTCCAGCAATTTTTAAAACACCATCACGGCCTACATGGCCTTGTGCAGCGGGCACGCTCGCTATGTGCTCACTTCCATCGTGCGCCCACAGCAGCTCAACAACTTTCATCACTCCGGAAGTCTTAGGGTCTGGCAGTTAAACGCCGGAAATGCGATGTTCCGACACGCAGGAATTGGAATCTGCACATGTTGCAGCGTGTGTGGCAGCACCGCAGAGCCCTGCTGAAATACGGTAAGACATAGAGCCTGGGATAACTTGATCAAGAGGTGGTGCAGATCACGCTGCTGGAGTGGTGTCAGATCAAGGACCTATGCACCCTGCTACATAGTTGGGACCCTGCTACAGGTGTTGGGACTAGAGGAAGGGGAGGAAGTACAGGAGGAGTCATATGCGGAAGGGATAACAAGATCTACGAGGTCCAGATGGTCAGCGGCACCTATGCGGCATTCATGGTGAGGGAGAGGGATTAACAAGGGCGCATAGTATCAGCAAAAAGTGTTGATGAAAGTGCAGTAGCCCATGAAGAAATGGAGGAGGAACTGGCGATGGGCATGGAAGACTCAGCAGATGAGTGAGAGCTTGCTCACATTTCGGTTGTGCGAGGTTGTGGGGAGAGGGCAGAGGAAGGAGGCACGATTCTCACCTCTCTGCCACCAACACACCAAGGACTTGGTCCTCCTGGATGCACAAGACACATGAGCGCCTTCTTGCTGCACTACCTACAACATGACCCTCGGATTGTACGAATTCAAAGTAATCCAGAATACTGGGTTGCCACACTGTTAGATCCCCGGTACAAGACAAAATTTGGCGAAATAATTCCTGCCATAGAAATGGACGCACGTATACAGGAGTATCTGCACAATGTGGTACGCAATCTTAGATCTGCTTTTCCACTAAACACCAGTGCTGCACAGAGTGAATCTCAACGCTTTGTCATGGATAGGAAGAAATGGTCTTTTACTTGTCCACATCTGAGGGACCGAGGGCTGGCTGCTGTGCTGAGATGGCGTTGAGTACGGTGTCCCTGCAGAGTTGCACTTTTGGTCATATACCAAAATGAGTTGAAAAAGGACAGATGCTGGTGGAAAGGGGAACAGGTGTGTTGGAAAGGGGAAAAAAGTTTTGGTCCGTGGATTTGGTGGTTAAGCAACAGTAACATTTGCTGAAGAAACAACATCTGTTACAGTGGGACTGGCAGATTTGGATAAAGTGGTATATACTATGTTACCGCTATATAACGAAAATTAATAAGAAAAGAAAGAGAAAGGTATATATCCCCATCAGCAGTCAGTGTCCACCGTGCTCCCAGATGGAAAAGGAGAGGTTGGCAACTGGAAGGTTTGGTGGAGGATACAGAGCTGTGTGGCTATGAAACTAATAGTAGCCTGAACCGAGTTAGACGCCATTCGGATCTGGAGACTGTGAGCCCTGTTAGCGTCACAGGGTCCACATGCCCACCCAGCCCAGGAACTCCCTGTTAACAACACAGGGGCCATTGAGTACGCTGACCGTGTGCGTAGGGGCACACCTGTGGACAGCAGGCGCATCAGCAGCAGCAGGCCTGTTAATGCCACTGGGCTGCACAAGCAGGACTGGTAGGACAGGAGCTGGTCTTAACCGTTCTGCGTTACCAACTGTGGTGGTGGCCTGCATCGACACCCTATCCCTGCCTACCTCTGGCCTAAAGCCGCAATGGGTTCAACACATGGAGGTGTGCTCTTTCGGAGCATAATAGAAGACTGCGCACCTCCTTGTTGGCTCCAGCCCCTTTTATAACCTGGGTCCGCCCCAAACCAGGGTGAACCACAATGCACCTCCTGGAGACAAAAGTAGAGTGACACGTCATGAGTGGCATAACTAGCGTCCTATTTGGAACCGCAACTTCAATGATGACCTCATGGCTGCCATGACCCAAACACCTCACCAGTCATCGTCTGACCATCAATAATGCGGTGACAAGTCATAGGGGTGGGCCTCTGCAAGCCATTTGGGAAGACACCTGATGCCCTGTGGTCTATATGGGACCCCCACATAAGGGCCAGGGCCAAAGAGTTCATTACCGGACCTAGTCTCTGATGCAGGAAGTGCCTGAGCATGCTCATTAGCATGAAATACAGTCTCTGAAAAAAGATTATCAGCTTTAGCATGGTGTCTAGGCACAAAACCGGACTTAGACCCGGCACGGAATGCAAGCACCTGTGCAAAGAGGCTTTTCACACTTAGTGTGGGAGCATGCGCTGTATCCCGAAAAGAAGACTTAGCGTCAGGAATAACACAGTCAGGCTGAGCATACTCACTAGGCGAAACACTGTAATTATGCTGCAGCTGGGGTAAATCGGCACACGCATGCGCACTAGCTGCCTCTCCACACAAAGACGTGG
The DNA here is from genome assembly GCF_048569485.1 of Anomaloglossus baeobatrachus. Classification (NCBI taxonomy): domain Eukaryota; kingdom Metazoa; phylum Chordata; class Amphibia; order Anura; family Aromobatidae; genus Anomaloglossus; species Anomaloglossus baeobatrachus. Next base: position 279,506,956 of record NC_134357.1, on the reverse strand, counting down.
AGGGGAAATTGATCTTGGAGATGCTGTCTATGAAAAGAAGGAAAAGCTAAAGGAAGCCTGACTTTCTATCCCTCCAAATTATGAAATGCAGCAATGAATTCCATGAGTTTGCTATAACATTAGCGTAGCAAAATGTGCATGAGGGTGTCATGTAGAGGTGCTAGAAATAGCTTGTCACCAGTGGGGCACTAATGGAATACAACAGCCAGTTCTATGATGCCACTAAATGGCAGTATTTTGTGCTATCATTATAGCTTATTAAAAACAGAGCAGGAGGGTGTCATGCAGAGGTGCTAGAAATAGCTTGTCACCAGTGGGGCACTAATGGAATACAACAGCCAGTTCTATGATGCCACTAAATGGCAGTATTTTATGCTATCATTATAGCTTATTAAAAACAGAGCAGGAGGGTGTCATGCACAGGTGCTAGAAATAGCTTGTCACCAGTGGGGCACTAATGGAATACAACAGCCAGTTCTATGATGCCACTAAATGGCAGTCTTTTGTGCTATCATTATAGCTTATTAAAAACAGAGCAGGAGGGTGTCATGCAGAGGTGCTAGAAATAGCTTGTCACCAGTGGGGCACTAATGGAATACAACAGCCAGTTCTATGATGCCACTAAATGGCAGTATTTTGTGCTATCATTATAGCTTATTAAAAACAGAGCAGGAGGGTGTCATGCACAGGTGCTAGAAATAGCTTGTCACCAGTGGGGCACTAATGGAATACAACAGCCAGTTCTATGATGCCACTAAATGGCAGTCTTTTGTGCTATCATTATAGCTTATTAAAAACAGAGCAGGAGGGTGTCATGCAGAGGTGCTAGAAATAGCTTGTCACCAGTGGGGCACTAATGGAATACAACAGCCAGTTCTATGATGCCACTAAATGGCAGTATTTTGTGCTATCATTATAGCTTATTAAAAACAGAGCAGGAGGGTGTCATGCAGAGGTGCTGCACATAGATTTGCAGTAATGTGACTAGACAAAAGTACAATAGCCACGTTTAGGATGCCACTAGGTACACTGAGTGTTTGCTAGTATAATGGCTTAGTTTAAAAAAGTTGGAGTGTGCAATGCAGGCAGACGTGCTCTGCAAATGTCTTTGCACTAGTGGGACTATAGCAAAGTCCAATAGCCACGTTTAGGATGCCACTAGGTACACTGAGTGTTTGCTAGTATAATGGCTTAGTAACAATGAGTTGGAGTGTGCAATTCAGGCAGACGTGCTGCAAATATCTTTACAATAGTGTGAATAGACAAAATTACAATAGCCACGTTTAGGATGCCACTAGGTACACTGAGTGTTTGCTAGTATAATGGCTTAGTTTAAAAAAGTTGGAGTGTGCAATGCAGGCAGACGTGCTGCAAATATCTTTACAATAGTGTGAATAGACAAAATTACAATAGCCACGTTTAGGATGCCACTAGGTACACTGAGTGTTTGCTAGTATAATGGCTTAGTTTAAAAAAGTTGGAGTGTGCAATGCAGGCAGACGTGCTCTGCAAATGTCTTTGCACTAGTGGGACTATAGCAAAGTCCAATAGCCATGTTTAGGATGCCACTAGGTACACTGAGTGTTTGCTAGTATAACGGCTTAGTTTAAAAAAGTTGGAGTGTGCAATGCAGGCAGACGTGCTCTGCAAATGTCTTTGCACTAGTGGGACTATAGCAAAGTCCAATAGCCACGTTTAGGATGCCACTAGGTACACTGAGTGTTTGCTAGTATAATGGCTTAGTTTAAAAAAGTTGGAGTGTGCAATGCAGGCAGACGTGCTCTGCAAATGTCTTTGCACTAGTGGGACTATAGCAAAGTCCAATAGCCACGTTTAGGATGCCACTAGGTACACTGACTGTTTGCTAGTATAATGGCTTAGTTAAAAAGAGTTGGAGTCTGCAATGCAGGCAGACGTGCTCTGCAAATGTCTTTGCACTAGTGGGACTATAGCAAAGTCCAATAGCCACGTTTAGGATGCCACTAGGTACACTGAGTGTTTGCTAGTATAATGGCTTAGTAACAATGAGTTGGAGTGTGCAATTCAGGCAGACGTGCTGCAAATATCTTTACAATAGTGTGAATAGACAAAAGTACAATAGCCACGTTTAGGATGCCAATAGGTACACTGACTGTTTGCTAGTATAATGGCTTAGTTTAAAAAAGTTGGAATGTGCAATGCAGGCAGACGTGCTGCAAATATCTTTACAATAGTGTGAATAGACAAAAGTACAATAGCCACGTTTAGGATGCCACTAGGTACACTGAGTGTTTGCTAGTATAATGGCTTAGTTTAAAAAAGTTGGAGTGTGCAATGCAGGCAGACGTGCTGCAAATATCTTTACAATAGTGTGAATAGACAAAAGTACAATAGCCACGTTTAGGATGCCACTAGGTACACTGAGTGTTTGCTAGTATAATGGCTTAGTTTAAAAAAGTTGGAGTGTGCAATGCAGGCAGACGTGCTCTGCAAATGTCTTTGCACTAGTGGGACTATAGCAAAGTCCAATAGCCATGTTTAGGATGCCACTAGGTACACTGAGTGTTTGCTAGTATAATGGCTTAGTTTAAAAAAGTTGGAGTGTGCAATGCAGGCAGACGTGCTCTGCAAATGTCTTTGCACTAGTGGGACTATAGCAAAGTCCAATAGCCACGTTTAGGATGCCACTAGGTACACTGAGTGTTTGCTAGTATAATGGCTTAGTTTAAAAAAGTTGTAGTGTGCAATGCAGGCAGACGTGCTCTGCAAATGTCTTTGCACTAGTGGGACTATAGCAAAGTCCAATAGCCACGTTTAGGATGCCACTAGGTACACTGACTGTTTGCTAGTATAATGGCTTAGTTAAAAAGAGTTGGAGTCTGCAATGCAGGCAGACGTGCTCTGCAAATGTCTTTGCACTAGTGGGACTATAGCAAAGTCCAATAGCCACGTATAGGATGCCACTAGGTACACTGAGTGTTTGCTAGTATAATGGCTTAGTTATAATGAGTTGGAGTGTGCAATGCAGGCAGAGGTGCTGCAAATGTCTTTGCACTAGTGGGACTATAGCAAAGTCCAATAGCCACGTTTAGGATGCCACTAGGTACACTGAGTGTTTGCTAGTATAATGGCTTAGTTATAATGAGTTGGAGTGTGCAGAGGACAAGAGGGTACAGTGGCAGGATTGTGGGGCTCTGGGTAGAGGAATGGAAGCCTGCCTTTCTATTCCCTCCTAATAGGGAAATGCAGGGAGGAAATCCCTGACCTTGGCTACACAGACGCTGTTGCTGTTTTCAGGACCTGTCACCTATGGCTCTCTGACCCTGCCGGTTTGAGCCCTTAAAAGGACTGCTAGAAAGTGCTCTCCCTAAGCTGTCTAACGCTGTGTATGCAGCGCATACAGCTGTATCGGCGATAGGACTCAGGAGGACGGAGCTGCGACAGTGATGTCGTACACCAAAGACGCAGAAGGCAGATAATGGCGTCCTGGAGGAAAATGTCCGGTTTTATAATGCAGGGACATGTGACATGGACATCCTATCACACATGCCGTTGCTTCTCTGGCTAAAAGTCCACTTAGCTGTGTGTGTGTCTGGGATTGGCTGACATGCTGGCCCGCCCCACTACACGCGCGCGCTTAGGGAAGGAAGACAAGGAAAAAAAAAAATATAGAAACAGCAGTGATCTGAAGGCGCTGTTCACGCACACTATACACTGAAATGTCATAATAGTGTGATTCACAGAGTGACTTACACTATTACAGCAGAAACCAAGCTAGGATTTAGCTGTTTTTTTGCTGCTAGAACCGTTCTCGAACGTTTCTAGAACTATCGAGCTTTTGCAAAAAGCTCGAGTTCTAGTTCGATCTAGAACAGGCCCCAAAATCACTCGAGCCTAGAACTGGAGAACCTCGAACCACGAACCGCGCTCAACTCTAGTAACTATGGTGATAGATGGTGAAGGGTCTGCTGCACAAGTCTTGCCATCCCCACGACTTGGGTGTCAATCCTCTGTCTGTCCAAGTTCAACCACTGCTTCTGCCTCCTCCTCCTCGTCTGGGTCCACCACCTCCGCCCCAAGCCTGCCTGGTCAGGCCACCAGCGTTGTAACTATGCAGAAGGATTCACGCACCCCTCATTACTATGCTGGCAGCAGAGCGCAATGGCATCAGGCGGTCTTTAGCTTGACATGTCTTGGAAATAGGAGTCACACAGCGGATGAGTTGTGGGCAGCTCTGGAGACTGAGTTTAATAAATGGTTGTCTCCACTCAACCTGCAGCCTGGTAAGGCCGTGTGCGACAATGCTGCAAACCTGGGTGCGGCCCTTTGCCTGGGCAAGGTGACACACGTGCCTTGTATGGCTCACGTGTTGAACCTTGTCCAGCAATTTTTAATACACTATCCTGGCCTAGATGGCCTTCTGAACAGGGCACGAAATCTGTCTGCTCACTTCTGCCGTTCAACTGCCGCAGCTGAGCGACTTGCATCGCTGCCGAAGTCTTTCGGCCTGCCGGTTCATTGCCTGAAATGCAATGTGCCGACACGCTGGAATTCGACTCTCCACATGTTACGACGACTGTGGCAGCACCGCCGAGCCCAGGTGCAATATGTCAGCCTGGGCCAACGAGATGCAGAGGTGGGGCAGATTACCCTGATGGAGTGGTCTCAGATCAAGGACCTATGCACCCTTCTGCACAGTTTCGACATGGCGATGAATATGTTTAGTGCTGACAATGCCATTATCAGCATGACAATTCCAGTCATTTAAATGCTGGAGCACACGCTAATCAGGGGGTGGGACAACAGGAAGGGAAGGAACTACAGGAGGATTCATATGCGCAAGGGACAACAATATCACCAAGGTCCAGACGTTCATCATCACCAAGGCGGCAGGCATGGGACCATGGGGGACAGGGATCACCAAGGGCGCATGGTAGCAGGCGAAATGTTGAGGAAGGTGCAGGAGAACATGAAGAAATGGAGGAAGAACTGTCCATGGATATGGAAGACTCAGCGGATGAGGGAGACCTTGGTCAAATTTCAGTTGAAAGAGGTTGGGGGGAGATGTTAGAGGAAGAAAGTACGGTTAGCACCTCTCTGCCACAAATACAGCATGGACTTGGTCCGCATGGCTGCGCAAGACACATGAGCGCCTTCTTGCTGCACTATCTCCAACATGACCCTCGTATTGTCAAAATTAGAAGTGATGATGACTACTTTCTTGCTACACTATTAGATCCCTGGTACAAGGCCAAATTTTGTGACATAATTCCAGCCATAGAAAGGGACGCACGTATGCAGTAGTATCAGCAAAAGCTGTTACGCGATCTTAACTTAGCTTTTCCACCAAACAACCGTGGTGCACGGAGTGAATCTCCCAGTTGTAACTTGACAAACATGGGACGGTCTCGTCATCTTCAACAGTCTACAAATACCAGTAGCACCGTATCTGGTGCTGGTAACAGCAATTTTATTGAATCTTTTCATAATTTTTTTAAACCATCCTTTGAAAGGCCACCAGAGACAACAAGTCTGACAGAAAAGTCAACGGCTGTCGAGGATGATACAGAAGTATCTCCAAATGAACATCGATGCCATCACTTTGCAAATGGAGCTTTGCTCATTTTGGGCTTCAAATCTTGAAAAATGGCCAGAACTCTCAACTTTCGCCTTGGAGATCTTGTCGTGTCCAGCTGCCAGTTTTGTCTCGGAACGTGTCTTCAGTGCTGCTGGGTGTGTGCTGACAGATAAGCGCACGCATCTGTCCAGTGACAATGTGGACAGACTAATGTTCATCAAAATGAACAAGTCATGGATCCACAAGGAATTTACTATCCCTGTGTCATCCTGGGGAGAGTAAATGCTTGTGGATTTGGAATGTGCTTGATGCAAATCAAAACATCCTCTTTGCAACTAGGGCACAAGTGCTGCCACTGATGGGGTGTCTGTGTGGCCCAATTTTTGAGAAAAAAGGGAGACTCCGCTTGGAGTAACCCTTGCTTGCTGTGTTTTTAAAAATGATCCAAGATGAACAAATCATGGATCAGTAAGGTCTTTGCTTAGTACCCCGGTGCCATAGTGGGGAAAGTTAAGGATGGCGTATTTTTGAATGTGCTTGATGCAAATCTACCTGTGAAGTGTTCAACTGGGGCACAAGTGCTGCCACTGAAGGGGTGGGTGTCTGTGTGGCCCAATTTATGGAAAAAGGGAGACTCTGCTTGGAGTAACCCTTGCTTGCTGTGCTTTTAAAAAGGAGCCAAGATGAACAAGTCATGGTTCAGCAAAGATTTTGCTACCTATCCCGTTGTCATCCTGGGGACGGTTAAGGATGGCGTATTTTTGAATGTGCTTGATGAAAATCTAACTGTGAAGTGTACGACTGGGGCACAAGTTCTGCCACTGAAGGGGTGTCTGTGTGGCCCAATTTTTGGAAAAAAGGGAGACTCCGCTTGGAGTAACCCTTGCTTGCTGTTTTTTTAAAAAGGAGCCAAGATGAACAAGTCATGGTTCAGCAAAGACTTTGCTACCTACCCTGGTGTCATCCTGAAAACGGTTAAGAATGGCATATTTTTGAATGTGCTTGATGCAAATCTACCTGTGAAGTGTACAACTGGGGCACAAGTGCTGCCACTGATGGGGTGGGTGTCTCTGTGGCCCAATTTTTGGAAAAAAGGGAGATTCCGCTTGGAGTAACCCTTGCTTGCTGTGTTTCTAAAAATGATCCAAGATGAACAGAGCTGGGATCAGGAAAGACTTTGCTACCTACCCCGGTGTCATCCTGGGGACGGTTAAGGATGGCGTATTTTTGAATGTGCTTGATGCAAATCTAACTGTGAAGTGTATAACTGGGGCACAAGTGCTGCCACTGAAGGGGTGTCTGTGTGGCCCAATTTTTGGAAAAAAGGGAGACTCCGCTTGGAGTAACCCTTGCTTGCTGTGTGTTTAAAAAGGAGCCAAGATGAACAAGTCATGGTTCAGCAAAGACTTTGCTACCTACCCCGTTGTCATCCTGGGGATGGTTAAGTATGGCGTATTTTTGAATGTGCTTGATGCAAATCTAGCTGTGAAGTGTACGACTTGGGCACAAGTGCTGCGACTGAAGGGGTGTCTGTGTGGCCCAATTTTTGGAAAAAAGGGAGACTCCGCTTGGAGCAACCCTTGCTTGCTGTGTTTTTAAAAATGATCCAAGATGAACAAGTCATGGATCAGTAAAGACTTTGCTAAAATACCCCGGTGTCATCCTGGGGACGGTTAAGTATGGCGTATTTTTGAATGTGCTTGATGCAAATCTACCTGTGAAGTGTACAACTGGGGCACAAGTGCTGCCACTGAAGGGGTGGGTGTCTGTGTGGCCCAATTTTTGGAAAAAAGGGAGACTCTGCTTGGAGTAACCCTTGCTTGCTGTGTTTTTAAAAAGGAGCCAAGATGAACAAGTCATGGTTCAGCAAAGACTTTGCTACCTACCCCGTTGTCATCCTGGGGACGGTTAAGTATGGCGTATTTTTGAATGTGCTTGATGCAAATCTACCTGTGAAGTGTACAAATGGGGCACAAGTGCTGCCACTGAAGGGGTGTGTTACGGGGGGGCCGGCAGATTAGGACCAGGGGTATATATCCCAATCGCCAGTCGGGGCCCACCGTGCTTCAGATGGTAATGGAGCTGCTGGCACCCTGTGGGTTAGGCGGAGACTATAGAGCTGGATGGCTCTGAGATAACTCAAGGAACCGGTCACGTGTGTAGGGACACGTCAGACCGGACGACAACCCAGTTAGCGTTTCGGTGGAGCGGACGCTACTCCGACCACGTGTGTAACAACACGTCAGGCCGGATGGTAACCAGTTAGCGTTGACCGAGAAGACCGTTGCGACAGCGCCCTATCGGCCACGTGTGTAAGACACGTCAGGCCGATCGGTCCTCCGATTAGCGTTTCTGGCCTCCACTCGACTGGCCACGTGTGTAAAGGACACGTCAGACGAGGTAGTCAGACCAGTAGCATTTGACTGGGAAGCCGAGGAGGATAATAGGGTTCACACACCCAATCCAGGAACACCCTGTTAACTTCACAGGGGTTCTGGGGGCGCTCTCTGTGCGCGTAGAGGGCACAACCGGACAGGTGGCGCAGCATGTACACTGTCCGTGTGTGTAGAGGGCACTCTCGGACAGGTGACACAATAGGTATTCTGTCCGTGTGCGTAGGAGGCACAACTTTACAGGTGACGCAGCAGCTGCAGCCCAGTTAACGCCACTGGACTGCTCTAGCACAACAGGAATGGCAGCAAGGAAGCACGGCGCCTGACCCTCATGTGCTGATCCACGAATCTTGGCGTGACAGGCACCGTTCGCCTAGCCCTACCTACCACTTCCAACAAGGCTTATGCCACCAAGAACTCTAAATGAAGACTGCGCTCCTCCATGTTGTCTCCAGCCCCTTTTATAACCTGGGTCCGCCCCAAACCCAGGGTGGAACCACCAAGGTCTAATAGCAGAGTGCCATGTCATCAGTGACGTCACATGCGACCTATCCGGAACCGCCACGTCATTGATGACCTCATGGCAGCCACGCCCCAAACACTTCACCAGTCATCGTCTGACGACCAATGGTGAGGTGCCAGATCATAGGGGTGGGCCTCTGCGAGCCAGTCCGGAGTTGCCACGTCATCAGGACACCTGACACCCTCTGCCCTATCAGGGCCTGCCACCTCACGGATATGCTTAGTGAGGTCCTTACCGGACCTAGCCTCTGATGCACTAAGTGCCTGAGCATGCTCAGTAGCCTGAACTGAGGACTTAGTCTCAGACATAACACAAACAGGCTAAGCATGCTCACTAGGCAAAACACCGCGCTTAAACTCTGGCTGGGGTAAATCGGCGCACGCATGCGCACTAGCCGCCTCTCCACACTTAGACATGGTGGAAGGAACAGCCAACTGGACGACCCGAGGCATGGCCAAGAACGGCAGCCGGCGCCTGGGCGCAACAGGAACCGCAGCAAGCTGATTGCGGCTATGGCGGCGCCGGTTCATAACAGGGTGGGTGTCTGTGTGGCCCAATTTTTGGAAAAAAAGGGAGACTCCACTTGGAGTAACCCTTGCTTGCTGTGTTTCTAAAAATGATCCAAGATGAACAGAGCTGGGATCAGCAAAGACTTTGCTACCTACCCCAGTGTCATCCTGGGGACGGTTAAGGATGGCGTATTTTTGAATGTGCTTGATGCAAATCTACCTGTGAAGTGTACAACTAGGGCACAAGTGCTCCAACTGAAGAGGTGGGTGTCTGTGTTGCCCAATTTTTGGAAAAAAGGGAGACTCCGCTTGGAGCAACCCTTGCTTGCTGTGTTTTTAAAAAGGAGCCAAGATGAACAAGTCATGGTTCAGCAAAGACTTTGCTACCTACCCTGGTGTCATTCTGAGGACGGTTAAGAATGGCGTATTTTTGAATGTGCTTGATGCAAATCTACCTGTGAAGTGTACAACTGGGGCACAAGTGCTGCCACTGATGGGGTGGGTGTCTGTGTGGCTCAATTTTTGGAAAAAAGGGAGACTCCGCTTGGAGTAACCCTTGCTTGCTGTGTTTTAAAAAAGAGACAAGATGAACAAGTCATGTTTCAGCAAAGACTTTGCTACCTACCCCGTTGTCATCCTGAGGACGGCTAAGAATGGCGTATTTTTGAATGTGCTTGATGCAAATCTACCTGTGAAGTGTACAACTGGGGCACAACTGCTGCCACTGAAGGGGTGGGTGTGTGTGGGGCCCAATTTTTGGAAAAAAGGGAGACTCCACTTGGAGCAACCCTTGCTTGCTGTGTTTTTAAAAAGGAGCCAAGATGAACAAGTCATGGTTCAGCAAAGACTTTGCTACCTACCCCGGTGTCATTCTGAGGACGGTTAAGAATGGCGTATTTTTGAATGTGCTTGATGCAAATCTACCTGTGAAGTGTACAACTGGGGCACAAGTGCTGCCACTGATGGGGTGGGTGTCTGTGTGGCTCAATTTTTGGAAAAAAGGGAGACTCCGCTTGGAGTAACCCTTGCTTGCTGTGTTTTTAAAAAGGAGCCAAGATGAAGAAGTCATGGTTCAGCAAAGACTTTGCTACCTACCCCAGGGTCATCCTGAGGACGGTTAAGAATGGCGTTTTCTGAATGTGCTTGATGCAAATCTACCTGTGAAGTGTACAACTGGGGCACAAGTGCTGCCACTGATGGGGTGGGTGTCTGCGTGGCCCAATTTTTGCAATAAAGGGAGATTCCGCTTGGAGTAACCCTTGCTTGCTGTGTTTTTAAAAATGATCCAAGATGAACAAATCATGGATCAGTAAGGTCTTTGCTACCTACCCCGGTGTCATCCTGGGGACGGTTAAGGATCGCTATATTTGAATGTGCTTGATGCAAATCTACCTGTGAAGTGTACAACTGGGGCACAAGTGCTGCCACTGAAGGGGTGGGTGTCTGTGTGGCCCAATTTTTGGAAAAAAGGGAGACTCCGCTTGGAGTAACCCTTGCTTGCTGTGTTTTTAAAAAGGAGCCAAGATGAACAAGTCATGGTTCAGCAAAGACTTTGCTACCTACCCCGGTGTCATTCTGAGGACGGTTAAGAATGGCGTATTTTTGAATGTGCTTGATGCAAATCTACCTGTGAAGTGTACAACTGGGGCACAAGTGCTGCCACTGATGGGGTGGGTGTCTGTGTGGCTCAATTTTTGGAAAAAAGGGAGACTCCGCTTGGAGTAACCCTTGCTTGCTGTGTTTTTAAAAAGGAGCCAAGATGAAGAAGTCATGGTTCAGCAAAGACTTTGCTACCTACCCCAGGGTCATCCTGAGGACGGTTAAGAATGGCGTTTTTTGAATGTGCTTGATGCAAATCTACCTGTGAAGTGTACAACTGGGGCACAAGTGCTGCCACTGATGGGGTGGGTGTCTGCGTGGCCCAATTTTTGCAATAAAGGGAGATTCCGCTTGGAGTAACCCTTGCTTGCTGTGCTTTTAAAAATGAGCCAAGATGAACAAGTCATGGTTCAGCAAAGACTTCGCTACCTACCCCGTTGTCATCCTGGGGACGGTTAAGTATGGCGTATTTTAGAATGGGCTTGATGCAAATCTAGCTGTGCAGTGTACAACTGGGGCACAAGTGCTGCCACTGAAGGGGTGTCTGTGTGGCCCAATTTTTGGAAAAAGGGAGACTCCGCTTGGAGTAACTCTTGCTTACTGTGCTTTTAAAAAGGAGCCAAGATGAACAAGTCATTGTTCAGCAAAGACTTTGCAACTACCCCGTTGTCATCCTGGGGACGGTTAAGTATGGCGTATTTTTGAATGTGCTTGATGCAAATCTAACTGTGAAGTGTACGACTGGGGCACAAGTGCTGCCACTGAATGGGTGGGTGTGTGTGGGGCCCAATTTTTTCTAAAAAAGGTAGACTCCGCTTGGAGTAACCCTTGCTTACTGTGTTTTTAAAAAGGAGCCAAGATGAACAAGTCATGGTTCAGCAACGACTTTGCTACCTACCCCATTGTCATCCTGGGGACGGTTAAGGATGGCGTATTTTTAAATGTGCTTGATGCAAATCTACCTTTGAAGTGTACAACTGGTACACAAGTGCTGCCACTGAAGGGGTGGGTGTCTGTGTGGCCCAATTTTTGGAAAAAGGGAGACACCGCTTGCAGTAACTCTTGCTTGCTGTGCTTTTAAAAAGGAGCCAAGATGAAAAAGTCATGGTTCAGCAAAGACTTTGCTACCTACCCCGTTGTCATCCTGAATTTTTGGAAAAAGGGAGACTTCACTTGGAGTAACCCTTGCTTGCTGTGCTTTTAAAAATGAGCCAAGATGAACAAGTCATGGTTCAGCAAAGACTTTGATACCTACCCCGTTGTCTTCTTGGGGATGGTTAAGGATGGCGTATTTTAGAATGTGCTTGATGCAAATCTAGCTGTGAAGTGTACAACTGGGGCACAAGTGCTGCCACTGAAGGGGTGTCTGTGTGGCCCAATTTTTTGAAAAAAGGGAGACTCCGCTTGGAGTAACGCTTGCTTGCTGTGCTTTTAAAAAGGAGTGAAGATGAACAAGTCATGGTTCAGCAAAGACTTTGCTACCTACCCCGTTGTCATCCTGGGGACGGTTAAGGATGGCGTATTTTTAAATGTGCTTGATTCAAATCTACCTGTGAAGTGTATAACTATGGCACAAGTGCTGCCACTGAAGGGGTGGGTGTCTGTGTGGCCCAATTTTTGGAAAAAGGGAGACTCCGCTTGGAGTAACCCTTGCTTGCTGTGTTTTGAAAAAGGAGCCAAGATGAACAAGTCATGGTTCAGCAACGACTTTGCTACCTACCCCGTTGTCATCCTGGGGACGGTTAAGGATGGCGTATTTTTGAATGTGATTGATGCAAATCTACCTGTGAAGTGTATAACTGGGGCACAAGTGCTGCCACTGAAGGGATGTCTGCGTGGCCCAATTTTTGAAAAAAGGGAGACTCCGCTTGGAGTAACCCTTGCTTGCTGTGCTTTTAAAAAGTAGTGAAGATGAACAAGTCATGGTTCAGATTAGACTTTGCTACCTACCCCGTTGTCATCCTGGGGACGGTTAAGGGTGGCGTATTTTTGAATGTGCTTGATGCAAATCTAACTGTGAAGTGTACGCCTTGGGCACAAGTGCTGCCACTGAAGGGGTGTCTGTGTGGCCCAATTTTTAGAAAAAAGGGAGACTCCGCTTGGAGTAACCCTTGCTTGCTGTGTTTTTAAAAAGGAGCCAAGATGAACAAGTCATGGTTCAGCAAAGACTTTGCTACCTACCCCGGGGTCATCCTGAAGACGGTTAGGAATGGCGTATTTTTGAATGTGCTTGATGCAAATCTACCTGTGAAGTGTACAACTGGGGCACAAGTGCTGCCACTGATGGGGTGGGTGTCTGTGTGGCCCAATTTTTGGAAAAAAGGGAGATTCCGCTTGGAGTAACCCTTGCTTGCTGTGTTTTTATAAATGATCCAAGATGAACAAATCATGGATCAGTAAGGTCTTTGCTACCTACCCCGGTGTTATCCTGGGGACGGTTAAGGATGGCGTATTTTTGAATGTGCTTTATGCAAATCTACCTGTGAAGTGTACAACTGGGGCACAAGTGCTGCCACTGAAGGGGTGGGCGTGTGTGTGGCCCAATTTTTGGAAAAAGGGAGACTCCACTTGGAGTAACTCTTGCTTGCTGTGCTTTTAAAAAGGAGCCCAGATGAACAAGTCATGGTTCAGCAAAGACTTTGCTACCTACCCCGTTGTCATCCTTGGGACGGTTAAGTATGGCGTATTTTTGAATGTGCTTGATGCAAATCTAACTGTGAAGTGTACGACTGGGGCACAAGTGCTGCCACTGAAGAGGTGTCTGTGTGGCCCAATTTTTGGAAAAAAGGGAGACTCCGCTTGGAGTAACCCTTGCTTGCTGTGTTTCTAAAAATGATCCAAGATGAACAGCGCTGGGATCAGTAAAGACTTTGCTACCTACCCCGGTATCATCCTGGGGACGGTTAAGGATGGCGTATTTTTGAATGTGCTTGATGCAAATCTACCTGTGAAGTGTACAACTAGGGCACAAGTGCTGCCACTGAAGGGGAGAGTGTCTGTGTGGCCCAATTTTTGGAAAAAAGGAAGGTTGCGCTTGGAGTAACCCTTGCTTGCAGTGTTTCTAACAATGATCCAAGATGAACAGATCTGGGATCAGCAAAGACTTTGCTACCTACCCCGGTGCCATCCTGGGGACGGTTAAGGATGGTGTATTTTTGAATGTGCTTTATGCAAATCTACCTGTGAAGTGTACAACTTGGGCACAAGTGCTGCCACTGAAGGGGTGGGTGTCTGTGTGGCCCAATTTTTGAAAGAAAGGGAGACTCCGCTTTGAGTCACCTTGCAGTGTTTTACATAATTTTAGAAGGGCATGCCATGCCTATATCTGTGTTTCCTCCTCTTTTTCCTTGTCCAGCTCTTTTGTTTTCACATGAGTATATGTCCTTGTCACTTTCCCATGTGTTTGTGTTGTGAGTTGTTTGTCACCTTTTGGACACCTTTGAGGGTGTTTTCTAGGGGTTTTTATGTGTTTGTGATTGCCTCCCATTGTTTCCTATGGGTTCGAGTTGTTCGCCGAACCGGTTCGCCGAATCAAACGTGAACCAGACCTCGGTTCGGCGAACCGAGCTCGAGCCGAACCGCGACCGGTTCGCTCATCTCTAGTCATGTCTTTGCTTAAGGAAGCACTCCCATAAAAGTTTTTATACTCTTAATATGTTGCAATCATCATATTATATGCCACTGTGTACTTAAAATTGCTTCTTTTGCCCTTCTACCCTGTTAATTCTTTTCCATTTCAAAGAGGAAGTTATTTTTTCTTACATTAGTCATCACCCTCTTGAACTACTGACACAAATGCTTCACTTCTCCCCAGGGGTGGGATTCAAATTTTTAACAACAGGTTCTCTGTAAAACCCGCCCATTTGAAAACCACACCCATTCTGTAACCACACCCATGTTGTTAGCCACACCCATTTTCTCGTACTTTCCTCAACCAAAAAATCCAAGTAATTTAAAGTATAGTCTCTTTCCCCTTCTTCCCTTCCTCTACCATCACTCTCCTGTCCAGCACCAGTTGTTCCAGTCAGCCATATTATATTAACGGTTTTTCTACAATTTTTAAAAATTATTACTAAAGGAGCCCTGCTAAAATTGGAACGGACGGCCTTCCTCATGCAGATCTCATCCTATGTGGCTGCTTTCCACTACAGATCCCATCCCATGTTGTTTCTCTTCCCCATACAGATCTCATCCCATGTGACTGCTTTCCCCTACAGATCCAATCCCATGTGGTCTCTCTTCCCCTGCAGATCCCATCCCATGTGGTCTCTCCCCCGCTACAGATCCCATCCCATGTTGTCTCTTTCACCTGCAGATCCCATCTCATTATGGCCTCTTTCCCCTGCAGATTCCATCCCATTATGGCCTCTTTCCCCTGCAGATCCTATCTCATTATGGCCTCTTTCCCCCTGCAGATCCCATCCTACTATGGCCTCTTTCCCATGCAGATCCCATCCCATCATGGCCTCTTTCCCCCTGCAGATCCCATCCCATCATGGCCTCTTTCCCCCTGCAGATCCCATCCCATTATGGCCTCTTTCCCCCTGCAGAACCCATCCCATCATGGCCTCTTTCCCCCTGCAGAACCCATCCCATCATCGCCTCTTTCCCCAGTAGATCTCAACCCATGTGCTCCTTTTCCACTGCAGATCCTGTCCCATATGACTCCTTTTCCCATATAGCTCCCATCTTATGTGGCTCATCTCCCCATATAGCTCCCATCTTATGTGGTCTCCTTTCCCCATATAGCTTCCATCTTAATGTGGCCTCCTTTCCCCATATAGCTCCCATCTTATGTGGCCCCTCTCCCCATATAGCTCCCATCTTATGTGGCCCCTCTCCCCATATAGCTCCCATATTATGTGGTCTCCTTTCCCCATATAGCTGCCATCTTAATGTGGCCTCCTTTCCCCATATAGCTCCCATCTTATGTGGTCTCCTTTCCCCATATAGCTTACATCTTAATGTGGCCTCCTTTCCCCATATAGCTCCCATCTTATGTGGCCCCTCTCCCCATATAGCTCCCATCTTATGTGGCTCCTCTCCCCATATAGCTCCCATATTATGTGGTCTCCTTTCCCCATATACAGTTAGGTCCAGAAATATTTGGACAGTGACACAAGTTTTGTTATTTTAGCTGTTTACAAAAACATGTTCAGAAATACAATTATATATATAATATGGGCTGAAAGTGCACACTCCCAGCTGCAATATGAGAGTTTTCACATCCAAATCGGAGAAAGGGTTTAGGAATCATAGCTCTGTAATGCATAGCCTCCTCTTTTTCAAAGGACCAAAAGTAATTGGACAAGGGACTCTAAGGGCTGCAATTAACTCTGAAGGCGTCTCCCTCGTTAACCTGTAATCAATGAAGTAGCTAAAAGGTCTGGGGTTGATTACAGGTGTGTGGTTTTGCATTTGGAAGCTGTTGCTGTGACCAGACAACATGCGGTCTAAGGAACTCTCAATTGAGGTGAAGCAGAACATCCTGAGGCTGAAAAAAAAGAAAAAATCCATCAGAGAGATAGCAGACATGCTTGGAGTAGCAAAATCAACAGTCGGGTACATTCTGAGAAAAAAGGAATTGACTGGTGAGCTTGGGAACTCAAAAAGGCCTGGGCGTCCACGGATGACAACAGTGGTGGATGATCGCCGCATACTTTCTTTGGTGAAGAAGAACCCGTTCACAACATCAACTGAAGTCCAGAACACTCTCAGTGAAGTAGGTGTATCTGTCTCTAAGTCAACAGTAAAGAGAAGACTCCATGAAAGTAAATACAAAGGGTTCACATCTAGATGCAAACCATTCATCAATTCCAAAAATAGACAGGCCAGAGTTAAATTTGCTGAAAAACACCTCATGAAGCCAGCTCAGTTCTGGAAAAGTATTCTATGGACAGATGAGACAAAGATCAACCTGTACCAGAATGATGGGAAGAAAAAAGTTTGGAGAAGAAAGGGAATGGCACATGATCCAAGGCACACCACATCCTCTGTAAAACATGGTGGAGGCAACGTGATGGCATGGGCATGCATGGCTTTCAATGGCACTGGGTCACTTGTGTTTATTGATGACATAACAGCAGACAAGAGTAGCCGGATGAATTCTGAAGTGTACCGGGATATACTTTCAGCCCAGATTCAGCCAAATGCCGCAAAGTTGATCGGACGGCGCTTCATAGTACAGATGGACAATGACCCCAAGCATACAGCCAAAGGTACCCAGGAGTTCATGAGTGCAAAAAAGTGGAACATTCTGCAATGGCCAAGTCAATCACCAGATCTTAACCCAATTGAGCATGCATTTCACTTGCTCAAATCCAGACTTAAGACGGAAAGACCCACAAACAAGCAAGACCTGAAGGCTGCGGCTGTAAAGGCCTGGCAAAGCATTAAGAAGGAGTAAACCCAGCGTTTGGTGATGTCCATGGGTTCCAGACTTAAGGCAGTGATTGCCTCCAAAGGATTCGCAACAAAATATTGAAAATAAAAATATTTTGTTTGGGTTTGGTTTATTTGTCCAATTACTTTTGACCTCCTAAAATGTGGAGTGTTTGTAAAGAAATGTGTACAATTCCTACAATTTCTATCAGATATTTTTGTTCAAACCTTCAAATTAAACATTACAATCTGCACTTGAATTCTGTTGTAGAGGTTTCATTTCAAATCCAATGTGGTGGCATGCAGAGCCCAACTCGCGAAAATTGTGTCACTGTCCAAATATTTCTGGACCTAACTGTAGCTGCCATCTTAATGTGGCCTCCTTTCCCCATATAGCTCCCATTTTAATGTGGCCTCTTTTCACCATATAGCTCCCATCTTATGTGGTCTCCTTTTCCCATATAGCTCCTATCTTATGTGGTCTCCTTTCCCCATATAGCTCCCATCTTATGTGGTCTCCTTTCCTCATATAACTGCAATCTTATGCGGTTCCTCTCCCTGCATCTTCGGCTCACTGAGCGCTTACCTGCTGCAAGCACCGGCTGCCTCTCCTCTGTCTTCCGTCCTCCTCCGCTGCACTCTGAACACTGACAGATGGCAGGAGGAGGAGCTACCTCCCTCACACTGCCGTGACCTCTCTGCAGCGTCAGCACGTCGCTGCACGCCGGGTCAGGTAGCAGACAGGCTCCACTGAACCCGGAAGTGCAGCGCGGAGGTATGGAGATTCGTTTGTGGTAGTGTCTTAAAGACACTAACACAAATGAATACAGGGAACTGGATCGCCGGAGCTGTTTCTTGCTGGTTCGGGGAACCGGCTGCTATTTTAACAACCGGTTCTCCAGAACCGGACAGAACCGGCTGAATCCCACCCCTGCTTCTCCCCTTTGTCAGGCACTTTACAGTGATTACTCATGCAGGGAAAAGAAACTTCTTGTTTCTACATAGAAGGATTCAGTCTGTTTCAATCACGTGCAATCATAGACTTTATGTAAAAGAGAATAATTAACTGAGTAGAAGAGCAAAATAAGCAATAATAAGTACACATTACTATATTATATGGTAACTGCAATTATATTAAGGGGATACAAATTTTGATGGGAGTGCTTCTTTAAGTGAACGTTGATTGTTCATTTACACTGGCTTTGTCAGACCCACATTCTTTCAATGGACAGTAAACTTGCTTTATTTAAAAGGGAACATGGACCTCTCTTTCTGTTGTTGGTATTAATAGTCTCACACACACACACACACACACACACACACACACACACACACACACACATCTAGCAGCTATCATCTAATTATGACTGGTGATAGTTCAAACAATAAGATGCCCATAGATGATAGCTAGGTGATATCTTCAACATTTGTGGTGGTGAAACCATTAAGGCTAACAATAATTTTCAGAACAAGGGTCCCAAGTCTACTGTTTCTTCTGTTCACTCTATGTAAAGACCATTGCACCTGTGTGGCCCACCAAAGAAAACAGAGTGCTATGTTGGTCTATTTAGTCAGTTCCATAGTGATTGGATGGAGCATCATGCATTTGCAACTGCCTCTTTGTTTTATCAGGATACAGTGAGGATATCAGCAGTAGGACATTGACCAATTCTAACTAGGTGAAAACCAGTAGATCGGTAGGTTTCTGACTAATAAGGTATTGAAAAAATTTAAGAAAAGTGTAAAACCTTTTAAAACTACTATTTAAAAAATACCACTGGTGACACCATGAACACAACAAAAAACAATTAAAGGGAGGTTGGTATACAAATGTGGCAGGATAAACGACCGCTAAAATATAAAGAATAAAGGACCCAGTAGCCTGACAGGACAAAAAACAAATGGCCCTAGACACACCCTATCCAAAGTATCACTCATATTTGAACACGGTTGCTCTATAAAACAGTCTTTTCTTTTAACTTTATATAACTTTCATATGTCTGATTATAAAGATACGTGAATTAAGTTGGCATCGCACATGCACTGTACTTGGCTGTTTGTATCCGTCCCATAGAAATTGATAGTAGTTAGAGATAAGCAGACCCATGTTCAGCCAGACTTTAGATAACCTTTAATTCGAGACCTGAACTTCACCCCGGAACCCGAATCCCATTGGATGTCAATGATTGGGCAGTTCATCTCTGTGCCCACATATAGCCAGCCATAAACAGAGCACTTAGAGCAGAAGAAGCGTGTTTTTTTTATTTTAGACACAGCATCAGAAAATGTTTTTATCCCCAGTGAGAGCCAAGCAGAGACTGGAAGCAGTTTTCACTGGGCCAAGCACCCCAATGCTCGATTGAGTGGTTAGTATATGAAGGGCACCAAAACTCCAAACTTGGCCACCACATTTTTTGAAAAGTCTGTTTGGCACGAACCCCGAACTTTAGACTTTGGGTTCACTCATCTCTAATAGTGAATAAACAATGTACATGCTTGACCTCAACTACTTGTACACATCAGATCCACTTTCGGACAATTATGTAAGATCTCATCTGTTGGAGTCTCTGATCCAGTAGGTAATAGCTATATAGTGGATAAATTGTAATATAGCGCCATTAATTCCATAGCGCTTCTAAATTCCGTTTCAGTAAATCTTTGGAGTGTGGGAGAAAACTACTGATCTCCCATGCTGCTCATATATAACTTTGTTTTTTTCTTTAATTTCCTTTTAGTTATTGATTTTTATAGTGCGATAGCTCAGCCTGTCTGAGATATACCTTTGTATTTTCAAAGATGTTCAACCCTGAATCTACGCCATTGTAAAAGCTTCTCAGAAAAAAAAGGAAAAAATACATTTTCCCCTTGTTATCAAATGAATGATGTTTGCAAGAAATCTACTGATGTATTGCCTAACCTGAGGCTGTAAATTTCCATATTAACCAATGAGTACTGTAATACTGGATAGAATAGTAAACATATGACTCCAGAAAAGCCAGAAAATGTCGCCTTATTTTAAATGCTAAGCAGGAAACTCTTAAAAGTAATTTTGTGTGTTCATTGCCTTTGAAAAGAGCAGATTTAAATAAATTCCATTAAAAACATTGAAGTATTCATTATTTTCAAGGAGAAAAGATGTATGCAAATTGTGGTACATTTGAGATGCATTTATAATAAACCTCCTTAATGCTATTTTTCACTATAAGTAGGGAAGTCGATATTCAATAGTTTTTATTTAAATTTTAGTCTGGGCA
This sequence comes from Anomaloglossus baeobatrachus, assembly GCF_048569485.1. Lineage (NCBI taxonomy): Eukaryota > Metazoa > Chordata > Amphibia > Anura > Aromobatidae > Anomaloglossus > Anomaloglossus baeobatrachus. The sequence goes on along the minus strand of NC_134357.1, from coordinate 279,486,740 downwards.
TTCATTATTATTTTTCTGAACAAAATGTGAATATTAAGTGGAAGACCACCTGGGCAGCGACTTTTCCCCAAATTCTAAATATTAACACTACCAACTTTTAATTCCTTTGTAGTTATATACATATCTCTCCAAATGTTAGTGGAACAGCAGAATATATTTTACATTGCCTGGACTGAATTTATCCTGAATTAAAGAGCGCATGCTGCAATGGTTGCATAATCATATTTTAGTGTCTGAGTCTTGACTTAACATGTTTTATATCATTTCCACTGGATATAACATGTATTTTAAGCTGCCCGCTTTTCATGTTTTCACAGTTAATACTAAGTAACCACTGGGACTTTTTAGACATTCATGTTTAAGTGCTCAGTGACCCCTTACTGTTAAGTCAGGCTAAAATTGGCCATACCTTAATAGATTGTGCTTAAGACCCCATACACATTAGATTAATGTTGGTGGAATCAGCTAATATTGTCGCGGGCGGAGGAGGGGACGCTGCGCTCTCCCACTGCTCGGGTCCGGCTGCCGCGGCCTGCTGCTGCTCGGTGGTCCGAGCGATGGGCCGGATCCCGGGGACTCGAGCAGCGCTCCTCGCCCGTGAGTGAAAGGGGTTTGGTTGTTGGGATAGTTTATTGTCCGTGACGCCACCCTCGGTTGTGGTGATTGTATGGACACCACCGCTGCTCTGTATGGGGATCCCGGGAGCGGTGACAGGGAGCAGCAAAGTTGTTAGTTCTCCCCTCCGTGGGTAGGGGGTGGTTGTCCCGGGGCCCAGTGATGAGGTGGGTGATGAGGGATGGCGGGGCCGGTGCAGAGCTTGGTGGGGTGCAGGGACGCGGGGGCAGCGCTGTGCCTCACGGCACTGTGGTACTCACTCAGCCTGAGACGGGGACACAGTTCTCGGTAAAACAAACGGCTGGAAAGACGGTTCCCATGGACGGCTGCACTTGCTTTTCCCCAGTAGTCGACGGTGACGGTCCCTTTTCCTGCACCTAAGATGATGATGGTAGCGATGGGTTCCCACCGGTAACCCGCTCCCCGACTTGGTTATGGGCCGGAGGAGCCCTACTTTGCCCGCAGGCGCTGACCCTGAGAAACTGGTGCCCTGGCGGTGGCGGTGTCTCTCTCTAACGGTCGGACTGTTGCCTTCAATCGGGACTTGGTTGTTGGGAGACTCAGAGGTCCCCTTCACTGACGGATTTGGCAAATTCACGGCAACTCCTAGCCTTGCCGGGATCCGAAAGGCCCCTGCCTATGGTGCTGACTGCTCTTCGTATACCGCTCCGGTACCGCCGGGCCACCACCCGTCCACGGTCCTTCCGGCAACCTCCAAGCAGCCTCTCCTGCAGACAGTCACCGCCGTCTGCTAACCTTGCTGTTCTCAGTCCGGGGCACACACCCGGACCAACTTCAGGCTTTCTCCTGTCACTTTTACTGTCACTACTCTCACTGTCCTCCTTCTCCTTCCTCTCACTTTGAACTCTCCACTTAATCTCTCACTGCTTCCACTTCCTCCTCCAAACTCTCCCTCAACTGATCTGCCTGGTTCTCCCGCCTCCAGGGCTGTGTACTCCTCGGTGGGCGGAGCCAACTGCCTGGCACACCCCCTGGTGAGGACATCAGCCCCTGGAGGAAGGCAACAAGGATTTTTGTGTAGCTTAGGTGTACCTATCTGGGGTGTAGGTTGTGGTGGTGTTATGACCTGTGACCCCTGGCTTGCCCAGGGTGTCACAATATCACTTACTTAAGGTGGCCAAAAGATTGTCAAGAGAGATAAACAGCATGTCTGATTTCAGACTGTATATCATTTTGATCTCTCTGAGATAAGTCAAGACCAAAAACGTTTAGCATCTCTCTCATACTCATAAAGAGCATAGGAGCTCCCAGTAGAGCAATCTCTCTTATGTAAAGGAGTTAGGTGAGGAAGCTGTCTGCCGAACGATCATAATTGTCCAGCCGAGAACTATCTAAAGTTTATGGGGGCTGTAGTCAAACACTTGATTGGCTAACATATATGGCCTCGTTTAGACAGCTTTATTTTCAGTCCATGTGTGCAACGGACAGTACACTGACTCCAATGATGTATTGTCAATTCTGACAAATTAAGGATTAGTAAATCTACATTTCTACAGGATTAAGGCCCCGTCCCACACAACGAGATTGCTAACGAGATCGTTGTTGCGTCACCGTTTCTGTGACACAACAGCGATCTCGTTATTATGACACCTACCAGCGATCAGGCCCCTTCTGTGAGATCACTAGTCGTTGCTGAAGGGTCCTGACCATTTTCTTCAAAGGTGATGTCTTGCTAAGCAGGACACATCGCTGTGTTTGACACATAACAATGACCTCCTGTACAGGTCGCTCATTGTTATACAGGTCGCTCATCGTTACTGCATCGTTGGTAAGATCTGACTGTGTGACATCTCACCAGCAACCTCCCAGCGACTTACCAGTGATCCTTATCAGGTCGCATCATTTTCGGGATCGCTGGTAAGTCGTTAAATGTTACGGGGGCTTTAGAAACACCATTAGCACATGCATATAATCAACACAATCACTGTCAGAACATTATTGCTTCATCAGAATCACCATTAGTAGATGAATACAACAACAGAGCTAGAATCAGTACAGAAAATCACCACTAGAACCATTATTAATACATGAGTACAGAACTACAGTCATCATCAGTACATAAATGAAGTAACAGAACTGCTATTTATATATTAATATTGCTGCACCAGAATCTTCATAAACACATGAATGAAGCACAAGAACCTCAATTAGTACAAGAATACAGCATCAGAGCCATCATTATTATATATGAAAACAGCAAAAGAATCAATAGTACAGGAATACAGTATTAGAACCACAATCATTACATTAATAAAGCACCAGGACTACCAACAATATGTAGACATAGTACCAAGCTTAGTATAATGAATTAGAATATTAGGTTAGCTTCTCTTATAGAGTCATAGTCAAAAGTGTTGGCACCCTTGAAATTGTTCCAAGAAATTAAGTATTTCTCCCAGAAAATGATTGCAGTTACGCAAGTGTTGTTATATATGTTTATTTTGTGAATTGGAACAACAGAAAAAATAAAATAGAGAAAAAAAGGCAAATTAATCATCGCTCATAAAACTCTAAAATTGGGCTGGACAAAATTGTTGGCATCCTCAACTTAATATTTGGTTGCACATCCTTTGGAATAAATAACTGCAATCAATCACTTCCTATAACCATCAACATGTTTCTCACACCTGTCAACTCGAATATTGGTCAACTTTTCTTTTGTAAACTGCTCCATGTCTCTCATATTTGAAGGGTGTCTTCTCCCAACAGCAATTTTTAGATCTCTCCACAGGTGTTCAATTTATTTTAGATCAGTACTCATTGCTGCCACTTTTGAATTCTCCAATGCTTTGTTTTAGCCCATTTCTGGGAGCTTCTTGAAGTATGCTTGGGGTTATTGTCCTTCTGGAACACCCATGACCTAGGAAGAAAACCCAGATTTCTGACACTTGGCACTACATTGCGACCCAAAATACTGTAGTAATCTTCAGATTTCATTATGCCTTGCTCAAAGTAAGTAGCACAACAACCCCAAAACATCTTTGAACCTCCAGCACATTTGACTTTAGGTACTGTGTTCTTTTTTCTATGCCTCATTCAGTTTTCAGTAAATAGTAGTAGTGTTTTACAAAAAAATCTCTATCTTGGTCTCATTAGTCCACAAGTTACTTTCCCAGAAGGATTTTTGGCTTACATATTTTTTAGCAAACTGCAGTCTAGCTTTTTTATGCCTCTGTGTAAACAGTGGGGTCCTCCTTGGTCTCCTGCCATAGAGGTTCATTTCACTCAAATTGTTGATGGATCTTTCATGGTGTTACTACTCACTAATGCACCCTGAGTTTGCAAGACAGCTTGAATTTATTCGGAACTTGATTGGGGCTACTTATTCACAATCCGGACTAACCTACGTTGCAACTTTCAGCAAGTTTTCTCTTCCTTCAATGTCCAGGGGGATTAACTACAGTGCCATGGATTATGAACTTCTTGATTATGTTGCGCAACATGGACAAAGGAACATCAAAATCTTAAAAGATGTAACCTTGCATTTGTTGATATTTTTCAACAATTTTGATTCTCAAATCATGAGACTATTCTCTTAAACATTTTCTGCTCTCCATGCTTAGTGTGGCACACACAGATTCACAATACAATGATTGAGTCAACATCTCCTCTTTTTATCTGGTTTTAGGTATGGTTTTCATATTGCTCACACCTATTACTTGCCACTGGGGAGTTTAAAAGAGATTAAAATGCTTGAAACAAAGTTGTTTACCCACAATTTAAGAAAGGTGGCAACAATTTTGGAAAGGTGTCAACAATTTTGTCAGTCCCATATTTGTGGATTTATATAAAATTATGTCCATTTTGCTTTTTTTCTAGGTTTTTTGTGTTGTTCCAATACACAAAGGAAATAAATATGTGTAGTTGCAATAATTTTCTGGGAGAAACTTCATTTTCTAGAACAATTTCAACGGTGCCAAGAATTTCAGACTTATTGTATGTATAAATGTCCCTTATGAACTTGCAAATGCCAGACTGACCTAACAATGGAAAAGAGATGTAAGACTTGTTGTTACCAGACATGAACAGACTGTGGACCATACAGGAACCGAAGTACCGATTAAACGCAGTCAGTATTATTCAACATTTAAAGAGTAACACATTGTGAAGATATTTTATGTTTTAGGCACTTTTATTCTGGGACTCCCGTTGATCACTTAAAAGACTTCTTAAAAGTGTCCAGCTTAGAAGACAAGAATTGATAACTTTTTACTGCACCAATACCTTGTTGTATGTGAGAGCTACTAACTCTGCAGCTGCACATTTCTATGAAGTAATTGATGGGGGCTCAGGACCCCACTGATCAGCTGAAAATTAATTGGCCTAAAAAAATATTTTAAAAAATCTCCAAAAAGTTTAAAAGAACCGAAGTCCTCAGTGGTTGATACCTTTTAATGGTTAACTGAAAAGATGGTAATAATTGCAAGCTTTCGAGACTACTCAGATCTCTTCATCAGGCTCAATATAACACAAAATCTGAAGAGTCACATATTTATACACAACAGGACATAGAATAGTGCAGTAAAAAAAAAAAAAAGCAACCAGGTAATATGAAACAGAACTATCTCTATGGCAGGGGGCAAACTGTTGTGGCCATAAATATTGCTGCAGTTCAGTGTGAAAGTTTTATTGCCCTCTGATTGAGGTCTGGTCCAGGGCTGTGACACGCTCGGATGGTCAGAGGAGCACATCTCTTAACTGATGTAGGGACCACGGGGGAACACTATTCTCCTTAAGGAGACTTTGCAAGCCAGTCTGGCTGCCAGGTAAGGGGACTTATAGCTGCCACGCCCCTCTAAGAAATATTCAAATTGTCTCTCCAGTAAAGGAGACAAACTCTAGCACAGCGCCACCTATTGAAAGTCCCGACCGAGCCGATGCTCTTCTGCAGGCAGAAGGAGTGGTAACCCCGGTTCCTCTTCAGGAACAAGATCACGGTTTTTACTCCAATCTGGTTGTGGTGCCAAAAAAGAGACAATTTGAATATTTCTTAGAGGGGCGTGGCAGCTATAAGTCCCCTTACCTGGCAGCCAGACTGGCTTGCAAAGTCTCCTTAAGGAGAATAGTGTTCCCCCGTGGTCCCCACATAGCTTTCTCATGAGCCAGATCAGACACCCCCATACTTTGCACTGACGAGGGGCAAGCACCCCGAAACACCGTGTCTGCAAATTGGGATTCTGATCTGGCTTATATATCCTGAGTCATATTGCAAAGGATTGTTGAAAATCCACTTGTGACTTTTAGGATCGCTACTTTCAATAGGTGGCGCTGTGCTAGAGTTTGTCTCCTTTACTGGAGAGACAATTTGAATATTTCTTAGAGGGGCGTGGCAGCTATAAGTCCCCTTACCTGGCAGCCAGACTGGCTTGCAAAGTCTCCTTAAGGAGAATAGTGTTCCCCCGTGGTCCCCACATAGCTTTCTCATGAGCCAGATCAGACACCCCCATACTTTGCACTGACGAGGGGCAAGCACCCCGAAACACCGTGTCTGCAAATTGGGATTCTGATCTGGCTTATATATCCTGAGTCATATTGCAAAGGATTGTTGAAAATCCACTTGTGACTTTTAGGATCGCTACTTTCAATAGGTGGCGCTGTGCTAGAGTTTGTCTCCTTTACTGGAGAGACAATTTGAATATTTCTTAGAGGGGCGTGGCAGCTATAAGTCCCCTTACCTGGCAGCCAGACTGGCTTGCAAAGTCTCCTTAAGGAGAATAGTGTTCCCCCGTGGTCCCCACATAGCTTTCTCATGAGCCAGATCAGACACCCCCATACTTTGCACTGACGAGGGGCAAGCACCCCGAAACACCGTGTCTGCAAATTGGGATTCTGATCTGGCTTATATATCCTGAGTCATATTGCAAAGGATTGTTGAAAATCCACTTGTGACTTTTAGGATCGCTACTTTCAATAGGTGGCGCTGTGCTAGAGTTTGTCTCCTTTACTGGAGAGACAATTTGAATATTTCTTAGAGGGGCGTGGCAGCTATAAGTCCCCTTACCTGGCAGCCAGACTGGCTTGCAAAGTCTCCTTAAGGAGAATAGTGTTCCCCCGTGGTCCCCACATAGCTTTCTCATGAGCCAGATCAGACACCCCCATACTTTGCACTGACGAGGGGCAAGCACCCCGAAACACCGTGTCTGCAAATTGGGATTCTGATCTGGCTTATATATCCTGAGTCATATTGCAAAGGATTGTTGAAAATCCACTTGTGACTTTTAGGATCGCTACTTTCAATAGGTGGCGCTGTGCTAGAGTTTGTCTCCTTTACTGGAGAGACAATTTGAATATTTCTTAGAGGGGCGTGGCAGCTATAAGTCCCCTTACCTGGCAGCCAGACTGGCTTGCAAAGTCTCCTTAAGGAGAATAGTGTTCCCCCGTGGTCCCCACATAGCTTTCTCATGAGCCAGATCAGACACCCCCATACTTTGCACTGACGAGGGGCAAGCACCCCGAAACACCGTGTCTGCAAATTGGGATTCTGATCTGGCTTATATATCCTGAGTCATATTGCAAAGGATTGTTGAAAATCCACTTGTGACTTTTAGGATCGCCACTTTCAATAGGTGGCGCTGTGCTAGAGTTTGTCTCCTTTACTGGAGAGACAATTTGAATATTTCTTAGAGGGGCGTGGCAGCTATAAGTCCCCTTACCTGGCAGCCAGACTGGCTTGCAAAGTCTCCTTAAGGAGAATAGTGTTCCCCCGTGGTCCCCACATAGCTTTCTCATGAGCCAGATCAGACACCCCCATACTTTGCACTGACGAGGGGCAAGCACCCCGAAACACCGTGTCTGCAAATTGGGATTCTGATCTGGCTTATATATCCTGAGTCATATTGCAAAGGATTGTTGAAAATCCACTTGTGACTTTTAGGATCGCTACTTTCAATAGGTGGCGCTGTGCTAGAGTTTGTCTCCTTTACTGGAGAGACAATTTAACTGATGTAAAAAGACATGAATCCATGAGACACATTCATTCCTTCTCTGAATGTGTCAAAGCTCATCGTAAGTTTGTACTCCCATAGTCTCCTGTCTCTCTGGGACTTGAAATTCCCTTTCAATACCAGCAATTTCATGTTCATGATGCTGTGGTCTGGATTACAAAAATGCTTGGACACAGGTAGATCTATTCTTTTTTCCTTAACTGTGTGGTGGTGAGAATTCATCCTTGTCCTGAGCTGTTGTCCTGTCTCCCCTACATACAGACCCGCAGTTGGGGTTTAGTTATTCTTTAAGGTTCATTTACACTGGTTAATATTCAAGAACCGATTAGTTGTCTATCTAGACTGCCAATCACCAGATGCACGAGCAAAACATTCGTCAAGAAGGATGATTTTTAAGCTAAATTAAAAATCATTGTTTTTGGCAGTAGATCGTTCTGTATAAACAAAATGTGCTGCCAATAGCAATGCAATTCTATTTGCACAGAACAATCATATTAACAATCCTTCTGTGCACATGAATATGCGGTCAGCCTCACTGACCAGGTTATTTAATAACTGCCAATCAATGTCATACTGGTTGTCAGTGGTCTTGATTGGTTAGTGTACATGCACCTCTAGATCCAGTTACCTCATAAGTAATGTCTCCTCTAATTAAGATCTTTTTAATCCTTTCCTTCTTAATCTGTTCCAGACACCATGATTATCAGGGTACTCAGCAGCAGGTTGTCCTCTGTAAACAAACCACGTGTTGCCAAGAACAATGAAATTTTATGTGCACGGAACGACCATGTTAAATTCATTCTGTTTGCATTAAAATGCAGTCAGGCTTTTTAATCAAGTTAATAAATGACTGCTGATCAACTTCATACAGTTGGTCGATGACCTTGATTGGTCAGTTTCCTTGCATTATAAGATCCGGTTATCTTATAGGCTCACATCTAGTGATGGGCGAATAGTGCAATATTTGGGTTCGGATTATTAGTCTTAAATATTTTGTACTATTTGTGTATTCGGCACAAATAACAAATCTAAAGCAAATTAATGGGAAACTGAAAATAATTTCCAGCAGATTCTTTCAGAATGTCTTGCGGGACTGTAAAAATGCTGAAATGGATAGAAAAGTGCTCAGATTGAATAGGAACAGCATGGAGAAGATGTTTGGATGCATCTCTGAAACACAGGTAACTTCTGGGGACAATGCTTTCAGAGTATTACACGTGTGGTCCGCTGCCTATATGTAATAACAAGCTCAGGTAAAGTAGACAGCTGTGGGCTGCAGCTCACAGCTATGTGCTTTGTCTTGGCTGGTTATTAGTGATGAGCGAGTACTAAAAAGCTCGGGTGCTCGAGGCTCGGGCCGAGCATCCCAAGATACTCGTGTACTCGGCCCGAGCACCGAGCCCAATGTTATCCTATGGGAAACCCGAGTATTTTTGTGAAATGACCCCCGGCAGCATGTAGAAATCCTAAAAATGGCACAAAAGTCTCAGAAGAGTGCTCAAATGACATGGCAACACCATGGGGAAGACCCCTTGAAGCATTTATCACTCAAAAGTCACAGCTGTGAACAATTTTGTCCGCGTTTTACGCCATTTTTACGGACTCACCAGAAAACCTTCCAAAATGACACCAAAATGAATTTTCATGGCGGAAATGTTAAGGGCACATACCCAATAGTGAGATAGAGCTAATGTATGTTACTTTTTGAGATTAATACATGAAAGATTTTACGTAAAACATTGTGTGGCACTCCGATGTCCCTGAGAAGAGACGTACATAAAGGCCTCTAAGTCTAATGTGCCCATTTTGAGGAAGTGAGTCTTTGTAGTATTTTCCTTTGCCAGGCCAGTCCAAAATTGTGCGGTTCACCAATGCCCCTGCATACAAACATGCATGAGGGCCTGTAAACCTGAAGTGCCCATTGTAAGGAAGTGGGTCTATTGTAGTATAGCCCTTAGGCAGGACAGCCAAAAATTGGGAGGCTCCACGTTGTCCCTGGATAGAGACGTGCATGAGGGCCTCAAAACATTAAGTGTCCATTGTCAGGAAGTGGGTGTATTATAGTATAGCCCTTAGGCAGGGCAGCCAAAAATTGGGAGGCTCCACGTTGTCCCTGGATAGAGACGTGCATGAGGACCTCAAAACATTAAGTGTCCATTGTCAGGAAGTGGGTGTATTATAGTATAGCCCTTAGGCAGGGCAGCCAAAAATTGGGAGGCTCCACGTTGTCCCTGGATAGAGACGTGCATGAGGGCCTCAAAACATTAAGTGTCCATTGTCAGGAAGTGGGTGTATTATAGTATAGCCCTTAGGCAGGGCAGCCAAAAATTGGGAGGCTCCACGTTGTCCCTGGATAGAGACGTGCATGAGGGCCTCAAAACATTAAGTGTCCATTGTCAGGAAGTGGGTGTATTATAGTATAGCCCTTAGGCAGGGCAGCCAAAAATTGGGAGGCTCCACGTTGTCCCTGGATAGAGACGTGCATGAGGGCCTCAAAACATTGTTCCCATTGCAAAGGAGCGGGTTTCCTGTCGTTGTAATGTCCATTCTGCAAAGAATGGGCGAAAAAATTTACCACTGGGGGTATACCTGAAACAAAGGCCTAACTATTGTAACGGTCATCATGGTGGCGCATGAGGAGAAGGAGGAGCAGTCCAGCGATTATCGAAAGTCCAGAAGTGTGTACCCATGGGTGAGTGGAGGTACATGGCAAATTCCCGTTACAAACTTTAAATTCCGCTCTCATTTGCTGGTGGTGTGGGGAAGTCTGGCCCAATCCAACCCTTGTTCATCTTGATCAGAGTCAGCCTGTCAGCATTTTCAGTTGACAGGCGGGTGCGTTTATCTGTAATGATTCCACCTGCGGCACTAAAAACACGCTCTGACAAAACGCTAGCGGCAGGGCAGGCCAGGACTTCCAAGGCGTAGAGAGCCAATTCATGCCACGTGTCCAGCTTGGATACCCAATAATTGTAAGGCACAGGGGAATGTCAGAGTACAGTTGTTCGATCTGCAAGGTACTCCTTGAGCATCTGGGCAAACTTAGGATTTCTTGTGGCACTACCCCGCACCTCAGGGGCTGTGGTATGTGAGGGGCTGAGAAAACTGTCCCACATCTTAAAGACTGTTCCCCTACCTCTGGCGGATTGGACTTGTGCCTCTCTCGGCTGTACGCCTTGGTTGTCCACTGATTCCTGACCTATGCCGCTAGCGTTTTGTGAGGGGAATGCTTTGCCTACTTCCGTGACTATGGCCTTCCGGAACTGCTGCATTTTGACCTCTCCGCCTCGGGAATAAGAGATATAAAGTTCTCCTTGTAGCGTGGGTCTAACAGTGTTACCAACCAGTAATGATTGTCGGCCAAGATGTTCTTAACGCGAGGGTCACGAGACAGGCAGCTTACCATAAAGTCAGCCATGTGCGCCAGACTCTTAACAGCCAGGACTTCAGTAGCCTGACCAACACGATGACTGAACATGCTGTCCTCCTCCTCCTCCTCCTCATCTACCCTGTCCTCTGGCCAGCCACACTGAACCGAGGATATGACTGGTGTGCATGTCATATCCTCAATTTGGCCGGAGAGTTGCTCCATGTCTTCATCCTCCTCCTCGTCATAGTCCTCCACTGCACGTTGTGATGAGATGAGGCTGGGCTGTGTGTTATCACCCACACCCACTACTGTTTCTTGCTGCAACTCATCGCGCTCCGCCTGCAATGCATCATGTTTGTTTTTGAGCAGAGACTGTTTTAGAAGGCAGAGTAGCGGTATGGTGACGCTAATAATGGCGTCATCACCACTCACCATCTTGGTGGAGTCCTCAAAGTTTTGGAGGATGGTACATAGGTCGGACATCCATCTCCACTCCTCAGGTGTTATGTGTGGAGTTTGACCCATTTCCCGACGGCTTAGGTGATGCAGGTACTCAACAACTGCCCTCTTCTGCTCACATATCCTGACCAACATGTGCAGAGTTGAATTCCAACGCGTGGGGACATCACACACCAGTCTGTGAGCCGGAAGATGCAAACGGCGCTGAAAGCCGGCAAGGCCGGCTGAAGCAGTAGGTGACTTTCGAAAATGTGCAGACAGGCGGCGAACTTTTACCAGCAGATCAGACAGCTCTGGGTATGACTTTAGAAACCGCTGAACCACGAGGTTGAGCACATGGGCCACGCATGGAACATGTGTCAGCTGGCCTCGCCTCAAAGCCGCCACCAGGTTCCGGCCATTGTCACACACGACCTTTCCTGGCTTTAGGTTCAGAGGTGTGAGCCAGTGATCTGCCTGCTGTTTCAGAGCTGTCCACACCTCTTCTACATTGTGGGGTTTGTCACCTATGTAGATTAGCTTCAGCACAGCCTGTTGCCGCTTCACCGAGGCAGTGCTGCAGTGCTTCCAGCTTGGGACTGGTGTGGAGGGTACAGTGGATGAGGATGCGCAGGAGGAGGAGGAGGCTGAAGAGCATGACATTCCGGAGCTGTAGAGTGTGGGTGAAACCCTGACTGAGGTAGGGCCTGCAAACCTTGGTGTGGGAAGGACGTGTTCCGTCCCTCGCTCAGACTGGGTCCCAGCTTCCACAATATTAACCCAGTGTGCCGTCAACGAGATGTAGCGGCCTTGCCCACAAGCACTTGTCCACGTGTCTGTGGTTAGGTGGACTTTGGGTGAAACAGCGTTGTTCAGGGCACGTGTGATGTTTTGTGACACGTGGTTATGCAACGCGGGGACGGCACACCGGGAGAAATAGTGGCGGCTGGGGACCGAGTAACGTGGGACAGCTGCCGCCATTAGGTTGCGGAATGCTTCTGTCTCCACCAGCCTAAAAGGCAACATTTCCAGCGCAAGCAGTCGCGAAATATTAGCATTTAGAACTGTGGCATGTGGGGCGTTGGCAGTGTATTTGCGCCTGCGTTCAAAGGTTTGCTGAATGGATAACTGAACGCTGCGCTGGGACAAGGACGTGCTTGATGACGGTGTGATTTCTGCGTAGGCAACTGCAGGTGCAGGACCGGAGGAGGCTTGTTCGCAGGCAGCATGGACAGGGGATTGGCTCGCATGCACAACCAGCGAAGACGTAGCAGTGACATCAGCAAGCACTGCTCCTCGACTCTGTTGTACTTCCCACAAAGTCGGGTGCTTGGCTGACATGTGCCTGATCATGCTGGTGGTGGTCAGGCTGCTAGTTTTAGTACCCCTGCTGATGCTGGCACGGCAGGTGTTGCAAATGGCCTTTTTAGAATCATCTGGAGCCAACTTAAAAAACTGCCAGACTCGGGAAGACCTAACATTTGTACAGGCACTTTGTGTCGTGTTGTTGTTCCGGGGAACGGTTGCCTGACTTCTGCCTGGAGCCACCACCCTGCTTCTTACTGCCTGTTGGGATGCTACGCCTCCCTCACCCTGTGCACTGCTGTCCTCGCTCTGCATATCCTCCTGCCAGGTTGGGTCAGTTACTGGATCATCCACCACGTCGTCTTCCTCTTCCGCACCCTGCTCCTCCTCCTGACTTCCTGACAATTGTGTCTCATCATTGTCCACTCCTTGTTGAGACACGTTGCCAACTTCGTGAGAACGTGGCTGCTCAAATATTTGGGCATCTGTACATACGATCTCCTCATGACCCACTTCAACATGAGCTGGCGAGAGGCCAGAATGTGCGAATTGAAACGTGAACAGCTCTTCCGAGAGTCCAAGTGTGGGATCATTAATGTCCGAGGACGTGTACTCAGCCTTGTGGTAGGAAGGAGGATCAGGTTCTGAAATGTGCGGTGCAGTATCACGGCTACTGACACTTGACCGTGTGGAAGACAGAGTGTTTGTGGTGGTGCCAATCTGACTGGAAGCATTATCCGCTATCCAACTAACAACCTGTTGACACTGGTCTTGGTTCAAGAGCGGTGTACTGCTGCGGTCCCCAAGAATTTGGGACAGGACGTGCGAGCGACTAGATGTGGCCCTTTGTTGTGGCGAAATTAGAGCTTGCCCACGACCTCGGCCTCTGCCTGCACCACCATCACGTCCACTTCCTTGTTCCTTGCCAACGCCCTTGCGCATTTTGCAATGCTGTGCTGACGTGTATTCACTAGACTTGTGCGTTATATCCAAGTTTGTGCAAATCGTGCACCTGTACGCTGCCACTGACAGGCACACACGTGCGGTTTTTAAATGCAAGCACGGACGCACTAAGAACCTAACAGGTTTTTAGGAGCAAAAATTAATGAGAAGTCTGACACTATCAGCCACTGCTGACTGACGTGTATTATACACAACACTTGTGCGTTATATAATAGTTTGGTAAAAACGCACACAAGTGCACCTGTACGCTGCCACCGACAGGCACACACGTGCGGTTTTTAAATGCAAGCACGGACGCACTAAGAACCTAACAGGTTTTTAGGAGCAAAAATTAATGAGAAGTCTGACACTATCAGCCACTGCTGACTGACGTGTATTATACACTACACTTGTGCGTTATATAATAGTTTGGTAAAAACGCACACAAGTGCACCTGTACGCTGCCACCGACAGGCACACACGTGCGGTTTTTAAATGCAAGCACGGACGCACTAAGAACCTAACAGGTTTTTAGGAGCAAAAATTAATGAGAAGTCTGACACTATCAGCCACTGCTGACTGACGTGTATTATACACTACACTTGTGCGTTATATAATAGTTTGGTAAAAACGCACACAAGTGCACCTGTACGCTGCCACCGACAGGCACACACGTGCGGTTTTTAAATGCAAGCACGGACGCACTAAGAACCTAACAGGTTTTTAGGAGCAAAAATTAATGAGAAGTCTGACACTATCTGGACTGTTTTAGACTGTGTACACCAGCCCCAGATATGATGAAGGCTGGTATACGGTCACCACTAGGAATGGCTATATACCCTGCCTGCCTGCCTGCCTGTATACTGCTACAATAGTCCTGACAAGGACTCTTCTGGTCACTAGCCTGTATTCCGACCTGGCTATACCCTGCCTGTATACAGCAACAATAGTCCTGAGAAGGACTCTGCTACTGTACTCCGACCTGGCTATACCCTGCCTGCCTATATACAACTAGAATAGTCCTGAGAAGGACTTTTGGTCACACTGTTTGCAGCCCTGCTACGGAAATAGCTATAAAGGGCCGCAAACCTTTCCCTGAAGCAGCAACACTCTCCCTGCACTGACTGTCTGGATGGCTGTGAGCAGAGCACAGTGCGCCCGCCGGTATAAAGGCTCGGTCACGCTGTGCGGGCCGGCCAATCACTGCAATTCCACAACTAACAGGGCTGTGGCATTGCAGTGGTCTGCCAGCCAATCCCTGCATGAGGGCTGGCTCTCAAAAGAGCGCCAACATGCAGAGATGAAGACCACGAGTACAGCACGAGTATTGCGAGATTACTCGGTTCCCGCCGAGTAGCCCGAGTACAGTGATACTCGTGCGAGTACCGAGTAGTAACAAGCATGCTCGCTCATCACTACTGGTTATCAAAAATAGAGGCTCCCCCATGTTTTTTTTAATTATTTAACACTAGAACTACTGGACTCGTGACACCTATATAGAAATACATAGTGCAAAGTAGTCAAAATGACTACCTCAGTAGTTCTAGTGTTAAGTAGATAATAAGAAAACTGATGTGAACTCCTGCCCATTTTTGATAACCAGGTGCAGATAAAGCCAACAGCTGAAGACTGGTATTCTCAGGCTCGGAAGGCCCATGGTTATTGGGTTATCCCTAGCCTAAAAATAGCAGCCCACAGCTGCCCCACAATTAACGCATCGATTAGTTGCTCCAATTGTGGCGCTTTAGCCTGCTCATCTCGATTACCATGGTGCGGTGGCAATCGGGGTAAGATATGTGCCCCCTCCTTATGCTGACCCTTCATATAGCCCTCCATTCTGTGCTATCACATTATCCTTTCCTCTGTATACCGATCCCCAATACTGTCTCCTGACACTTTACCTCATTCTGTATACTGACACCCTCATACTGTGCCTTCACACTATTCCTCTTCTGTGCCACTCCATAATGTGCCTTTAAACCATCCCTCCTTCTATACACTACTCCACCCAGGGCTATCACTAGGAATTTCAGGGCCCCTGACTGGCATAATTTTGGGGCCCCCTTGAGACTCCACCCCAGCTCCGCCTCCATTCCTGCTCTGCCTCCACCTCTCACACCTTCCACAGTTCCAACGCCAATCTTGGAAAAACTCCACCTCTGCACGACATCCTCACCAATCGCACATTAAGGCTATGACACCACATGCCAAAAACCTTCAAATATGTATACAAGATGATCGAAATGTAGCTTATCTGCCTATAGTATAATGCAGCCCCCATAGTCCCCCATATAGTATAATGCAGCCTCCATAGTCCACCATATAGTATAATGCACTGGAATTGTCTCCCACGTTGTATAATGCACTCGCATAGTCCCCCATATAGTATGATGCACCCCCATACTAGTCCTCCATATAGTAGACTGCACCCCATATAGTATAATTCTCCCCAACAGTCCTCTATATTATACTCCAGCCTCATACATCAGAGAACACAAGAGAGAGGGGTGTTAGATACTGCGCCAAAAGATCACTTGGACAGATGTTCAGATTAATGTATCTTTATTTTCATCCAGGTCTACGCGTTTCAGGAGCTGCTGCCCCCTTCCTCAGGACCGTCAGGAAAGACAAACATCAAATCTCATGGGATTTGATGTTTGTCTTTCCTGACCGTCCTGAGGAAGGAGGCAGCAGCTCCTGAAATGCGTAGACATGGATGAAAATAAAGATACATTAATCTGAACATCTGTCCAAGTGATCTTTTGGCGCAGTATCTAACACCCCTCTCTCTTGTGTTCTGTTATCTGCCATTGGGTGGCTGCAGCCTATGATCAAATACTACATGCGATTACAGTTGTTGTGACTTTCACAACGACACTTGGTGAGTAGTTTCACCCCCCCCTCCACCCCGTACATACTGGGGTAAGACCCTATTTTGCGCTTTCTCTCCACAGCTTGTTCCTTCTCCAGCCTCATACATAGCACTCTGTACAGTACAATGCAGCCTTATATTGCCATAGCCCCTCGTAGGCCACCTTTCACTCATTGAATAAAACAATAAACAGGTTAGGGGGACGTTACACGCTACGATATATCTTACGATATGTCGTCGGGGTCACGTCATAAGTGACGCACATCCGGCATCGTTTGACATATCGTAGCATGGTACAGCTACAAGCGACTGTGATTGAGCAAAAATACTCACCTTATTGTTGCTCGTTGACATGTCGCTCATTTTCAAAAAATCAAATGTCCGGTTGTTCATTGTTCCCGAGGCAGCACACATCGCTCCATGTGACACCCCGGGAACGATGAACTGCAGCTTACCTGCATCCTGCTGGCAATGCGGAAGGTGGGCGGGATGTTACGTCCCGCTCATCTCCACCCCTCCGCTTCTATTGGGCGGCTGCTGAGTGATGTTGCTGTGACGCCGAACGTCTCTCCCCCTTAAGAAAGAGGATGTTCGCCGCCCACAGCGAGGTCATTCAGAAGGTAAGTACATGTGACGGGAGTTAACGACTTTGTGCGACACGGGCAAGAAATTGCCCATGCCGCACAAAGAATGGGGGCGGGTGCGATCACACATGCGATTGCACGAGAAATCGACGCGTATAAAACAGCCCTTATTCACCTCTCGGCACGGTAAGATTCCCCCAAATGGTTCCGGTCCCTGCTGTGTGGGCCTCCTGCCTATAGAGTGGTGATGTCACTATGATGAGCTGCCACAGCCCAGGAGACGCAGCCAGGAAAATGAGGAAGGAGTCCACACTAAATAGTGTCGCACTGACTCTTTCCTCATTGCAGGGAGGGGAGGGAATCAGCGGTAGTTACGTGGCACCCCTGGTTTGTAAGCCAATAAATGAAGCATGAAGGGGCCCCCCTTCTGTTGGGACCCTGGACTAGAGTCCTGTTTGTCCCCCCTGGTGGTGGCCCTGCTCCACCATACTGTGCTCTTTGACTGTCCCTTCTATAGTCTGTTATCTGCCAACCCATGGTACATCCCCACACTGTCGTCCTGAACTCTCCCTTCTACTGCAAAAGTCTCTCATATCTTCAGCTCTATTATGAAGTTATCCACACTAAGCAAAAGGTTCAGCCTGCCATGTACCATACGACTCTTCCATCAGGGTGCACGGAAGAAAGAGGGCGGTCCACCTCCACAGGTAAATCCAAATATAAAGAAGTAAATCCAGCTCCCGTAGTCCGATCTTCAATTTAAATAAAACATCCTTTTATTGGAAACATGTTAAAATATACATGTATAGATAGAAATTTTTTTTTTATCTATACATGAATATTTTAACATGTTTCCAATAAAAGGATGTTTTATTTAAATTGAAGATCGGACTACAAGAGCTGGATTTTCTTCTTTATATTTGGATCTATTATGAAGTATTTATGTCGCGGGCGGAGGAGGGGACGCCGCGCTCTCCCACTGCTGCTCGGGTCCGGCTGCCGCAGCTGCTGCGGCCTGCTGCTGCTCGGTGGCTCGAGCGATGGGCCGGATCCCGGGGACTCTAGCGGCGCTCCTCGCCCGTGAGTGAAAGGGGATTTTGAGTGAGGGGATTGGTTATTGTCCGTGACGCCACCCACTGCTGTGGTGATTTGTTGACACAACCGCTGCTCTGTATGGGGATCCCGGGAAGGATGGTATGGAGCAGCCAGTTGTTGTGTTGCCCCTCCGTGGGTAGGGGTTGGTGATCCCGGGGCCCAGTGATGAGGTGGGTGATGCAGGGCTTGGTGGGGTGCAGGGACGCGGGGGCAGCGCTGTGCCTTGCGGCACTGTGGTACTCACTCAGCCTGAGATGTTGACACAGTTTTCGGTAAAACACACGGCTGGAAAGACGGTTCCCACGGACGGCTGCACTTGCCTTCCCTAGTAGGTGACGGTGATGTCCCTTTTCCTGCACCTAATGTTTCTGTGTTGGTAGCGATGGGTTCCCACCGGTAACCCGCTCCCCGGCTTGGATATGGGCCGGAGGAGCCCTACTTTGCCCGCAGGCGCTGGCCCTGAGAAACTGGTGCCCTGGCGGTGTCTCTCCTCAATGGTTGGACTGTTGCCTTCCATCGGGACTTGGTTGTTTGGAGACAGACGTCCCCTTCACTGACGGATTTGGCAAATTCATGGCGACTCCTAGCCTTGCCGGCGTCCGAGAGGCCCCTGCCCTGGTGCTGACTGTTCTTCGTATACTGCTCCAGACCGCCGGGCCACTACCCGTCCGCGGTCCTTCCAGCAACCTCCGAGCAGTCACCCCTGCGGACTGTCACCGCCGTCTGCTGACCTTGCTGACACTGTCCTGGCACACAGCCGGACCAACTTCAGGCTTTACTACTGTCACTTCAGCTCTTCTCTTTAGGTTTGCTACCACTTTCTTCCACTTCCCTAACTGAACTCCACTCCTTACTCCTTCACTTCCCTAACTCAACTCCTTCCTGTCCAAACTCTATCTCTGATCTTCCTGGTTCCTCCCACCTCCAGGGCTGTGAACTCCTCGGTTGGCGGAGCCAACCGCCTGGCCCACCCCCTTGTGTGAACATCAGCCCCTGGAGGAAGGCAACAAGGATTTTGGTAGCCTTGGTGTTCCTAACTGGGGTGTAGGGTGTGGTGGTGTAATGACCTGTGACCCCTGGCTTGCCCAGCGCGTCACATTCCCCCTTAGCAAAATGCAGACCGTCCGTGGGCTGCCCGTCCAACACCGGTTTTATTTTCTGTAATGGTAAAAAGGTAACATATAAAGCATAACATCATCCCACAACGGGAGGCACATTTCTTAAATGTTGCAAAACGGTTTACGGCTACGGTTTCCGCTCTCTCCCACCCAAGCAACCTGGCCCTGATGCTGCCCCTAAAACCCATGCAGCACCCCTTGACCCAAGTCCAGCACAAGTCACCCGAGCGGGATCTGTCCTTCCCCTCCAGAGGGTAGCCACCGGTTCCTGTGGTGGCTGGGCCCCAGCCTGCTCTGCTGAGGGCCCTCCCTCCAACCTGCTTCTCCGGAGGCGGCAACTGCGGAACGGTAACGGTAAAACAACTTATTTACAAGCCACTAGCGTCTGTGGTTGCCCTGCAAGTTCACGGGCTTGTCCATGGAAAGTCCTCCATGCAAACTTTTTAAACGGTCCCCACGGGGACAACGGTGCCGGCAACGGCCGGTTTTCTCTCAATCACGGTTGTAGACAATCTGATGAAACTTCGGTAATCATTTTTGCTTATCATTCTTTTTCAACAAACTTTTTCAAACATACAAACAGGTGGTCCCAACGGGGACTGCTGCAGCGGGCATCCTCTGCCCTTACTCAGATTCTTTTGCTGAGGCGGACCTATCCTCTGCCACCAGCATATCAAACATGCACTGACATGCCTGCTGTGACAGGGGTACCCGGTACCCATTTCCACCGGTACGCGGGGTACGGACAACCACAGGGTCTCCTACATAGCGGGAACGCTCACTTGCCTCTTCAAACTCAACAGCGGACCCGGGGCTGGGGCAGGAGTCGTCATCTCTTGTTCCTGCGTCAGGCGGGTTGCCGCCAGCTGTCGCAGCCTCCTCGCCTCCAGCATTCAGCACTTCAGCCCCTTCTGCGGTAGCACGGAGCAGCAGATTAAGCGAGATTACACTGAGGCGCCCCATAAATAACGGCAAGGGTGATGCACAGGCCAAGACTAGGCCGGGCCCCTCAGCTGCAGCGGCCGGTCCTGGTAGGACATAGGGACGTGGGTCACCAGTCGGCTCTGCTACATCCATTTCCTCTCCGTACATCGGGACAGTTGTAATCAGCGCCTCCACCTCATGAGTCCACTGCTCCATCATCCGGAAGATCTGATCCTGCTGACGCTGGTGGAATTGCATCACCCGGGCCTTCATCCAGGCCACGGTTCCAGACTCAGGGTCTGGCACGGCCACTGCCGGGGCTTCTGGCACCATGCTGTTAAGGGGCCGCGGTCCTAGCGGTTCCCCCTGGTGTACTTCAGGGACGTCCCGGACGTCTGCAGACGGCTGGTCCGCCGGAGCGGCTGGGCAGGGTATCGCTACCGGGTGGGCAGGTAGCGGGCCTAATGGCGGGGCAGCAGCAGCTATCACGGGTAGCGGGGAGAGAGGCAGGGTGAGCGGAAGCCGGCCGGGCCCCTCAGCTCCAATGGCCGATCCCTCAGGAATACAGGGGCGTGGGTCGCTTACCCGCTCCTCCAAATCCTCTTCTGCCTCGAGTCTCCACATAGCAGCCACCACGTCCGCCATGTCGGTCTCCCACTCCTCCAGGAGTAGTTGCATATGGGCCTGCAGACGATTACTCAGCGGGACGGTCCGGTCCCTCAACCACGTCGCCGTGCCGGGCGGGGGGGCTTCCTCGTTGGGAGTTGGGTTGTACATCTTGGCAATCGTGCCTTCCAGGAACCCAGTATTGCTGCAGAGTCCTGGCGTCTCTGCTTTTATAGCTGCGTTCACATGCAGCCAGCCGCCATTGCGTCCCCCTTAGCTTCTTTCCGGCCCCTCCTCTATTGGGGCGGAGTTTTGGCCTTCGCGCCTCTGCTACTCGAGAAGACGCTCGAGCGGGAACTTTTCGCGCCAAAGATGGCGACTTCCGAAACTTTTCAGCCGGATACCTCCGGCGGTCACAAGGCGCACCTCTACCCAACGGCAGAGCGGTAAGATCCTGTTCGTGACGCCAAGTTGTCGCGGGCGGAGGAGGGGACACCGAGCTCTCCCACTGCTGCTCGGGTCCGGCTGCCGCGGCTGCTGCGGCCTGCTGCTGCTCGGTGGCTCGAGCGATGGACCGGATCCCGGGGACTCTAGCGGCGCTCCTCGCCCATGAGTGAAAGGGGATTTTGGGTGAGGGGATTGGTTATTGTCCGTGACGCCACCCACGGCTGTGGTGATTTGTTGACACCACCGCTGCTCTGTATGGGGATCCCGGGAAGGATGGTATGGAGCAGCCAGTTGTTGTGTTGCCCCTCCGTGGGTAGGGGTTGGTGATCCCGGGGCCCAGTGATGAGGTGGGTGATGCAGGGCTTGGTGGGGTGCAGGGACGCGGGGGCAGCGCTGTGCCTTGCGGCACTGTGGTACTCACTCAGCCTGAGACGTTGACACAGTTTTCGGTAAAACACACGGCTAGAAAGACGGTTCCCACGGACGGCTGCACTTGCCTTCCCCAGTAGGTGACGGTGATGTCCCTTTTCCTGCACCTAATGTTTCTGTGTTGGTAGCGATGGGTTCCCACCGGTAACCCGCTCCCCGGCTTGAATATGGGCTGGAGGAGCCCTACTTTGCCCGCAGGCGCTGGCCCTGAGAAACTGGTGCCCTAGCGGTGGCGGTGTCTCTCCTCAATGGTTGGACTGTTGCCTTCAATCGGGACTTGGTTGTTTGAAGACAGACGTCCCCTTCACTGACGGATTTGGTAAATACACGGCGACTCCTAGCCTTGCCGGGGTCCGAGAGGCCCCTGCCCTGGTGCTGACTGTTCTTCATATACTGCTCCAGACCGCCGGGCCACTACCCGTCCGCGGTCCTTCCAGCAACCTCCGAGCAGTCACCCCTGCGGACTGTCACCGCCATCTGCTGACCTTGCTGACACTGTCCTGGCACACAGCCGGACCAACTTCAGGCTTTACTACTGTCACTTCAGCTCTTCTCTTTAGCTTTGCTACCAATTTCTTCCACTTCCCTAACTGAACTCCACTCCTTACTCCTTCACTTCCCTAACTCAACTCCTTCCTGTCCAAACTCTATCTCTGATCTTCCTGGTTTCTCCCACCTCCAGGGCTGTGAACTCCTCGGTGGGCGGAGCCAACCGCCTGGCCCACCCCCTGGTGTGAACATCAGCCCCTGGAGGAAGGCAACAAGGATTTTGGTAGCCTTGGTGTTCCTAACTGGGGTGTAGGGTGTGGTGGTGTAATGACCTGTGACCCCTGGCTTGCCCAGGGCGTCACATTTACCTTCTCCCATATCTTTACTGCCTCGGCGCAGCAGCTTTGTCAACAGCTTATTGAGGTGACCTCATTACACTGCAGCTAATCATCATCTATCTATATAATTGTCTAATTCTGTCTGTCTGTAACGGAAAACCCGTATCGCTAATTGGTCGCGCCAGCCACATGTCCCGCCCATCTCTCTTCTCAGCTGCCTCCGGATTGGATGTGAGTGTTGCTGAGGGAGTGGTGCAGGCAGGCCCCTTAGATACCCGACTGTGGCCTTAGCAACGTGACACAGAAATAACTACATACATATTCTAGAATACCCGATGCGCTAGAATCGGGCCACCATCTAGTGATTAGATAACCTTATTATACTAAAGAAATGCCAGCAGCGTGATTATGCTGCTGATTTGTTCTCCTCTGCCCCAATCCTCCTGCAAACTGCAGCCCTTTGGTGCCTTGTAGCATATACAGCTATGTTAACCCATCAACTCTTTCAATCAGCAGCAGGGTCCCTATTCGGTTTAGTTTCTCACTAAACACTAAACCTAATATTATAGTCCCAACTAACTTAAAAACTAATGAATATACAAGATCTTGCTCTGCCTAATGAATATTACCATATCTTCTTTCCTAGCAGTTGTCAATGAACCGTTAGGGGCACTTTGCACACAACGACATCGCAAGCCGATGCTTGCGATGCTGAGCACGATAATCCCCGCCTCCGTCACAGCTGCGATATCTTGTGATAGCAGCCGTAGCGAACATTATTGCTACGGCAGCTT
Source organism: Anomaloglossus baeobatrachus (assembly GCF_048569485.1). Taxonomy (NCBI): domain Eukaryota; kingdom Metazoa; phylum Chordata; class Amphibia; order Anura; family Aromobatidae; genus Anomaloglossus; species Anomaloglossus baeobatrachus. The sequence continues at coordinate 279,463,409 of NC_134357.1, read as the reverse complement.
CACATGGACTCACCTACCTTGCGTTGTCGACGGCGACCCGCCTTCTTATTAAGGGGGAGGGTCGTGCGGCGTCATAGCGACGTCACACGGCAGGCGGCCAATAGAAGCGGAGGGGCAGAGATGAGTGGGACGTAAACATCCCGCCCACCTCTGTCCTTCTGCATAGCCGGCGTGAGCTGCACGACGCAGGTAGGAGATGTTCCTCGCTCCTGCGACTTCACACACAGCGATGTGTGCTGCGGCAGGAACGAGGAACAACATCGTACCTGTCACAGTCGCGTAATTATGGAATTCCCAGACACTACACCGATGATACGATTACGACGATTTTGCACTCATTAATCGTATCATCTAGGATTTACACACTACGATGTCGAGTGCAACGCCGGAAGTGCGTCACTTTCGACATGACCCCTCCGACATCGCACCTGCGATGTCGTAGTGTGCAAAGTGCCCCTCAGGGCGGATTTGCACACTACGACATCGCAGGTGCGATGTCAGTGGGGTCAAATCGAAAGTGACGCACATCCGGCGTCACTTGCGATGTCGTAGTGTGTAAAACCTTTTTGATACTATGAACGAGCGCAAAAGCGTCGTTATCATATCATCGGTGTAGTCTTCGACATTTTCATAATGACGGTGCAGCGACAGGTATGATGTTGTTCTTCGTTCCTGCGGCAGCACACATCGCTGGGTGTAAAGTCGCAGGAGCGAGGAACATAACCTTACCTGCATCCCGGCTGCTATGAGAAGGAAGGAGGTGGGCGGGATGTTTACATTCTGCTCATCTCCGCCCCTCCGTTGCTATTGGCCGCCTGCCGTGTGACGTCGCTATGATGCCGCATGGCCCGCCCCCTTAGGAAGGAGGCAGGTAGCTGGCTAGAGCGACATCGCAGGACAGGTGAGTGCATGTGAAGCTGCCGTAGCGATAATGTTCGCTACGGCAGCTATCACAAGATATCGCACGTACAACGGGGTCGGGGACTATCGCACTCGACACCGCAGCATCGGCATGCGATGCCGTAATGTGCAAAGCCCGCCTTAGAGTTCATGCTCAATAGAGTTCATGCTCAATATTCGCCCACAAAACAATAGCTTCATCATGGTAAGTTATCCAAGGGATTAGTGTTTATATTACTAGTGAATATGGTTAAAAAATAATTGTTGTTTAAGTGTTTCTTTTTTCATGAATGAATAGTATGCATGAAAATAAGAAACTTTTGTTGTTGATATATCACTGGTAACAATACTATTTTAGTTGGCTGCTAGGACATACTATGTTTAATATTCTATCTATTATTCACCATTGTTCGTAGGTGGTTGTAGATGTATTGTTCACTATTAGATGGTTGACCTTCTTCATAATTACAATTTACCTCTTTTAGTGAGATATCCCCATCTGTAACATTTATGGCATATTCACAGGTAATGCCATAAATGTTAAATAGATGCGGGTTTCACCACAGAGACCTGAAGCTATCTAAAAACAATGTCTAATTCTTTTTATGGAAGGCTTTCAGAAAGAGCCCCTTGTTTACCTGCAGCTCCATCACAGTAGCGTCGGTGTTGGTTTTATTCATTTATTCTCTGTCTAATTCTTGTAATAGAAAGCTATTATGTCTTCTATAAAGCCAAATCTTTCTGTTAGGTAAAACATATTTAAAATGTTTTAGCTCACAAAAAACAGCAGCTATAGTCTTGTGATGTAATGTCTATATATTCTTATGTTTCCTCCCCTGCCCAGGATATGTTTTACAGTGACAAGCAAAACAGTAACAATGTTTTTGATCTTTGACTTTTAGGCTCCATATCTTACCATACACTTCATATTTGAATGTGAGACTACCTTTATTTTATGGACAATCATATTGGCTATCTCATACATAAATTTGACTTGCAACTATTTAGCATATGATTAGTTATACAGATTCTTGCCTTTTACTGCATTGTTTCTGTTCTGCTCCTGGTGGTACAAAAATCTATTTCTTCCTGTATACTGAAAATTACAACCTCTTTTCACGTTCCCTAATAGCTCAGTGTACTATAAGGTTCATTCCTAAGCAAAAGGTCTATGATTCAAATCGAGGCGCAGCCGTGAAGAAAATTCCCCAAGTAAAGAAAACAGCATCATCCAGCTTATTGCTAGCGGTGTCTCGGCCAAGAAAGTTGTGAAACTGCAGCATGTGAGGCCATGACAGTTGGAAGAAAACAAAATGAAGTTCCTTCATCAATTCAAAACCCAAGAAGTGGACGTCTCGGCAAAATGTCGGAGTCAACAAGTTGGCTCATCACAAGGATTATCAGTTCTGGCATGAGAAACATGGCCTTGGAGGTGGCTCATGTGCTTCGTAATAGTGAGATCATAATCTTCCCTGCAAGCACTGAGAGATGCACGTTACAGAAGTTTGGAATGGTGGCCCAAAAAAAGATGAAGAATCCCCAACTTCAATATCATCATAAGGAAGCGTCGGCTTAAGTTTGCAAAGAAGTATGAAAAGGGAATAGTAGAAGATTGGAAATGAGTGATTTGGAGTGATGAGACAAAAGTCAATAGACTAGGTTCTGTTGGGTTAAAATGTGCCTGGAAGAAACAAATGGATAATGGACTGAGAAATTGAAGGTTATGTTCAGTGGAGGAAGCCTGATGAGATGGGGTTGTTTCTCAACCAAAGGCATTGGATACTTGACAAAGATCGATGGTGATCTCAATGCTGAGCTATATGTGAGTATCCCACAAGAGGAGCTACTTTGTACACTCTAGTATTATGGGTATGAAAAGGATGACATACAGTTCCAGCAGGACAATGACCCAAAGCACACAATGAGATTGGCAAAAAAAAAAATGGTTCAATGACTGTCATGGACTTTCCTCTGTTGCAGATTTTGGTAACAGGTTCTGAGTCTCCCTTTATTTTGTGGGACTCTGTTTATTAAATGGATTTCTTTTCATTTGGGGAGGAGAGGGTTAATGTCAGTTTTCCTTCCAGCAGCTCATGAGTGCCGATCAGGTGTTTCCGGTTTGGATGACTCCCAGGTCCTATAAATACCATCAACTTCCACCAGAGGGTGTTGGTTATTTTCATTCATTTGGAAGCTTGGCCAGGAAGTGTAAGGAGCTGGTGTAACCATTTCTCAGTTGGGCTTTTGGCTGCAGCATTGGTTGTTGCTGCAGCATTTCTAGGTGTGCTTGTTAAGGTTTGGAAGTTACCCAGTAGTCTGTTTACTCCCCTCCTTTTATGTTGCTTACCCTCATGCACTTTTAGTGGCTCCTTTGTGTGTGGTTGCCAAGTGTATGAGTTGTTGTAGTTGTTACCCCTGTTTTGTCCATATTTGTTGATGGGGTGTTGACATTTTTTCTTGCCCCTTCCCTCCTGTTGGTGGGTTGAGGGGGAGGGTCTTATCATCAGGGACAAGGACAGGCAATAAGGCCTAGGTGGGAGGCCTGGACAACCCTACCTTCAAGGATACCTCTGGGTATTAGGGTGAGCGCAGAGGCTCCAGCCTTAGGGCCAGTATAGGTTACCTTGTGTTCCTTAGCTCACCCGTGACAAGGCCAATGAAGCAGAGGTGCTGGATAGGCCCCAACAGTCCCCAGACCTTAACCCAATTGAACACTTGTGGGTAAACTTGAAGGAAAAGCTGTATACATACCCAAGTGATTCGACCAGTATGCGCCAATATTGGGAACATATAGAAGAAACCTGGTATTTAGATCAAGACATGCTTGAATCTGATCGAGAGCATGCCCAGAAGGAATCAGGCAGTGTTGAAAGGCAAAGGTGGATTTACAAAATACTAACAAAATAATGAAAATATAAATTTAGATTTTTAGGAGAAAAACAGTAACAATGAAGTGACCTGGGGAGAATTTGCATAACTAATCATATGCTAAATGAACAAAACAATAAATAAATAAAACAAGTCAAATTTATGTATGAGATAACACCACCATGAGATATGGCGCTTGAAAATGAAAAGTTCAAAACATTATTACCCTATTGCTCTTCACTGTATTTTAAGACCATGTCCCTGTACGGTTAAGCATGCACATTAGATAGTACAAAGTAGGGAACCATTTATAAGATTATCTCAGTACAAGAATGTTTATTTGACCACATCCAGTTGTAGAAACTATTATTTCAATATCTACAAGGCTCTTTTATAAGTATATTGTCCCTACTGTACCTCATCATAAAGAAAACAACAGAAAAGGTGGAATGTTTTCGGAATTCCTTTTCATAAGTGATACTTTTTATAGAATGATGGTGGCACAGAAACTATTGTGTGTATGGGGAAGATGGAGTAAAACTTTCCAGCTAACTTGTTGAATAAATAACTAAAGAAACTGTGAACTAAATTTACTCACCCAGAAAAGCTGCTACAGATCTACATTTTAAGTGTCACTCAAGCCCAACTTTTAGCTTATAAGAAAGCCTATTTCTGCAGGAAAGGTCAAATTTGTTATCTATCAAAATAGCCTAGGACAGAGGAATAATGAGCTGCCTTAAAGAACTGGCCTTTTTACCTTCAGAATGGGCTTCTAAATCAAGTCAGGAAAGCATTGACTGAAAATCATTCCTTTCTGTCTGCAAGAAAGGTCAAAGTCTGAAATATTATGGGATAATTTTACTCTATTTTATTGTAAAGCAAAACACAGCTTTGTAATGTAACAAACAGCACATATTTACTATAATTCCACTTCCAGCTTCTGAGTGGCCACTTGTATTAGAATATCGCTGTCACCGGTTGGATTGGGACCGATAGATATAAGGGCGATGTAAATATTTTGTGTATTACTTCCCAATGTAAGAGAAGTTGCCACACGGTAAAGTAGTTTCTTTAACGTTGTTTTTTCATCTCATTTTTGAGCTTCAGCTGCAATGAGTTTATTCTCAGGAGAGAATCCAGTAATAGCCTTACCTGAGATGTTGAAAATTGTGTAGCTTACTGTCCCTTATTTAGTTTCTTTTTATTGCCTCTGAAAGATGGAACATTTGTTACTACTTTTTCTCTGCTTGATCGCTCAAAAACAGTAGATTCTATTATGCTTCATTATGAAATTGTTCAATATATCTATGGAAATTGATTTTGTCATTGAACTGAACTTTATTATTATAATTATTAATACTATTTACATTTTTGTTAACCACCTAAAGACCGAGCTGCTTTGTACACTAATAACTGCACTTTATTTTTAAATTCTAGCCAGTGCAAATTTATGAGGTTATAACTTTGGAATGCTTCAACATATCCCAGTGATTCTAAAACTGTTTTTTAGAGACACATCGGGGTACATTTACGCAACTCAGTGCACCCATCATGGGTAAGTTTATTCAGGCCTTTATATATTCCCAGATTTCTTATGCTAATTTTGGTGATAAGTGCTCCATTTCTAATTACTAGACAGCGAAACATGCACGTCGGGGCACGTTTACACCACTCAGTGGACCCATTATGGGTACGTTTATTCAGCCCTTTATATATTCCCAGCTTTACTAGGCTAATTTTGGTGATGAGTGCTTGATATCTAATTACTAGACAGCAAAATGTGCACGTCCGGGGCACGTTTATACCACTCAGTGCACCCATCATGGGTAAGTGTATTCAGCTCTTTATATATTCCAAGCTTTGCTAGACTAATTTTGGTGATAAGTGCTCCATTTATAATTACTATTCATTGACTTATGAAGCACTTCCCTTAGGAACCTTCTGTGCCGTCTAGTGTTCCTGGAAGGTATTGGAGGCCTTATTTATTTTTGCTTGCTGGAAATCTTTAGATTTATATTAAAATATCGTTGTATGACTTTTCACTTGGGCTGTATCTCTTGCCATGAGGTTCACTGATTGATGATTGCTCTAGGACTCCCTGTCCACTTGTCTCTTTGTTCTACTGTATGACTTTTTTGTTATTCTATTTATTCCTTCTGCTAAATAAATTGTACTTAATAAAAATGTTTTTACTTTTTTGTGCATTACTTCTCTGATTATTATGGCCTTCACTACATTTCCCTTATCCTCTGTGGTTGGTATCTTCTGAATTTCTGGGAGTAGTTTTCTGCTATTTTCTAATATGGTCCCTGTATCTGTCCATATTCGTGTTTTTTATTTCATTGTGCTTCATGGTAGTGGTACATTTTAGTCAATATGATTGCTTTTATTTATGAAAATATCAAAAATTTGTAAAAAAAAAAAAAATTAAACATTTCACAATTTTAAAATTTAGAATTTTTAGGTCCCTAAACTAAAGTTGTTAATAAATAACATTTGCCACATCAAGACCGTCTTTAAAATATATATCTTTTTTTTAGTTATGAAGTGAGGAGAATTAAAAGTTCATCAGCAATTTCTAATTTTTCCAACAAAATTTACAAAACCATTTTCAGGGACCACATCACATTTCAAGTGAATTTGAGGGCCCAAAGTGACAAAATACCAAAAGAGACATCATTTTAAAAATTACTCTCCTCAAAGTGTTCGAAACCACATTCAATAAGTTTATTAACCCTTCAAGTGCTTCTCAGGAATTAATACAATTTGAAAAGACATGAATGAACATTTTTCTTTTTGCATTTTCACAAGGGTAACAGGAGAAAATAGACCATACAATTTGTTTTGGAGTTTCTCCTAAATACGCTGATACCCCACTACTGTTTGGGCACACAGCTGGGCTCGCAAGCAAAAGAGCAGCATTAGACTTTTGGAGCGAAAAATTTGCTGAAATAGATAGCGGATGTCATATTGTTTTTTACAAGCCCTTAATGTACCTAAACAGTGGAAACATCCCACAAGTGATCACATTTGGAAACTAAACCCCTCAACGAATTTATCAAGAGGTGTGATGACCACTTTAAACCCACAGGTGCTTCACATAATTTTATAACTTTGAGCCGTGAAGATGGAAAAATAGATTTTTCCCACAAAAATGTTGCTTTATAACAAAATATTTCATTTCTACAAGGGTAACAGGAAAAAATGGACCATTCAGTTAATTGTGCAATTTCTTCTGATTACACAGCTATCTCATATGTTGTGTAAAACTACTGTTTGGGCATAGGTAGGGCTTGGAAGAGAAGGAGCAGCATTTGACTTCTTTTGGAATGCAAAATTGGCTGGAATAGATATTGGATACCATGAATGTTTGCAGAGCCACTGATGTGCCTAAACATTACAAACCACCCACAAGTGATCCCATTTTAGAAACTAGACCCCTCAAGGCAATTCTCTAAAGGTACAGTTAGGTCCAGAAATATTTGGACAGTGACACAAGTTTTGTTATTTTAGCTGTTTACAAAAACATGTTCAGAAATACAATTATATATATAATATGGGCTGAAAGTGCACACTCCCAGCTGCAATATGAGAGTTTTCACATCCAAATCGGAGAAAGGGTTTAGGAATCATAGCTCTGTAATGCATAGCCTCCTCTTTTTAAAGGGACCAAAAGTAATTGGACAAGGGACTCTAAGGGCTGCAATTAACTCTGAAGGTGTCTCCCTCGTTAACCTGTAATCAATGAAGTAGTTAAAAGGTCTGGGGTTGATTACAGGTGTGTGGTTTTGCATTTGGAAGCTGTTGCTGTGACCAGACAACATGCGGTCTAAGGAACTCTCAATTGAGGTGAAGCAGAACATCCTGAGGCTGAAAAAAAAGAAAAAATCCATCAGAGAGATAGCAGACATGCTTGGAGTAGCAAAATCAACAGTCGGGTACATTCTGAGAAAAAAGGAATTGACTGGTGAGCTTGGGAACTCAAAAAGGCCTGGGCGTCCACGGATGACAACAGTGGTGGATGATCGCCGCATACTTTCTTTGGTGAAGAAGAACCCGTTCACAACATAAACTGAAGTCCAGAACACTCTCAGTGAAGTAGGTGTATCTGTCTCTAAGTCAACAGTAAAGAGAAGACTCCATGAAAGTAAATACAAAGGGTTCACATCTAGATGCAAACCATTCATCAATTCCAAAAATAGACAGGCCAGAGTTAAATTTGCTGAAAAACACCTCATGAAGCCAGCTCAGTTCTGGAAAAGTATTCTATGGACAGATGAGACAAAGATCAACCTGTACCAGAATGATGGGAAGAAAAAAGTTTGGAGAAGAAAGGGAACGGCACATGATCCAAGGCACACCACATCCTCTGTAAAACATGGTGGAGGCAACGTGATGGCATGGGCATGCATGGCTTTCAATGGCACTGGGTCACTTGTGTTTATTGATGACATAACAGCAGACAAGAGTAGCCGGATGAATTCTGAAGTGTACCGGGATATACTTTCAGCCCAGATTCAGCCAAATGCCGCAAAGTTGATCGGACGGCGCTTCATAGTACAGATGGACAATGACCCCAAGCATACAGCCAAAGCTACCCAGGAGTTCATGAGTGCAAAAAAGTGGAACATTCTGCAATGGCCAAGTCAATCACCAGATCTTAACCCAATTGAGCATGCATTTCACTTGCTCAAATCCAGACTTAAGACGGAAAGACCCACAAACAAGCAAGACCTGAAGGCTGTGGCTGTAAAGGCCTGGCAAAGCATTAAGAAGGAGGACACCCAGCGTTTGGTGATGTCCATGGGTTCCAGACTTAAGGCAGTGATTGCCTCCAAAGGATTCGCAACAAAATATTGAAAATAAAAATATTTTGTTTGGTTTATTTGTCCAATTACTTTTGACCTCCTAAAATGTGGAGTGTTTGTAAAGAAATGTGTACAATTCCTACAATTTCTATCAGATATTTTTGTTCAAACCTTCAAATTAAACGTTACAATCTGCACTTGAATTCTGTTGTAGAGGTTTCATTTCAAATCCAATGTGGTGGCATGCAGAGCCCAACTCGCGAAAATTGTGTCACTGTCCAAATATTTCTGGACCTAACTGTATGTTGAGAACTTTGAATTACAGGTGCTTCAGAGAATTTTATAATGTTGAGCCATTAAAAAGCAATAGCACATTTTTCCCAAAAATATTGCTTTAGCCCCGAATTTTGCATATTCACAAAAGTAACAGAAGACAATGGACTATAAAATTTGTTTTGCAATTTGTTTTCAGTATGCTGATACCCCAAGTGGTGGAAAACTACTGTTTGTATGCAGGGCTCAAAAGGGAAAAAGCATCATTTGGCTTTCAAAGGGCATAATTGGCTGGAATACATCGTGGATGTCATGTTGCTTTTGCAAAAAAACCTTTTCTGCTAGTGGATGTGGAACCACTGTGCCCAGGCTTACCCTGGATGGGCAGGACTAAGTGCCTACTAAGTTTTCACCAGAGCCTCTGATGGTGAGGATGAACTGGGCTGCTGGTAGACACCAGGTACCACTCCAGAGCAGCAGCTGACTCCAAGGATCAGGGAAGCAGGTGCAGAGAGCAGGTATTATGGAGTTGGTAGCAAAAGTCTGACAGGACAGAGTATGTACAAGTACTGGTTCAGGATGAGTTCAGGTTCAGGCACAGTTTCAGACAGGAAGAGTTCATGTTCAGGCACTTGTTCAGGATGGGTACAGTTTCAGATACTGTTTCAGACAGGATGGGTTTGGGTTCAGGCAGGATAGCCTGGCACTGAATACAGGCAGGACTGGTACAGGTAATGACAACTGGCCGGAAATAGATTGGCGTTCTGACAAGATCAGGTAAACCACGTAAAAATATTGCACAAGAACCTCCCTACAGGGCAAGGTGCCCTAAATATCCAGTGCCTCCCAGCCACAGGCTGGAGAATACTTTTAGTATGTGTACCACCCCTTCAGCAGTCGGACTGCTTGAATCCAGGGTTGCTGTGGCTCTAGGGTCTCCGGACCCAAGGCTTGAGGTCACCCGACAGTAAAAGGGTGCTATTTACAGGGGGAGTAGATGTTCGTGATGCCACCCATGGTTCACAGTGAAGGGAGTACCGCCGCTGCCAATGGGGGTACCCTGGAAAGATGGAGTGGGGCAGCCACATGATGTTCCCTTCACGGGTAGGGGAGGCCCTGGGACTCTGGATGCTGGAAGTGTAGGGGAGCGTGGTACAGGCCAGGCAGGGAATTTCAGGGGGAGAGCAGCGTACTCACTCAGGCTGTATGGATGTTGGTGCGACCATTAAGTAGACTCTGACACAGAAGTAAACCAAGTCTCTGGGTGCCGCTGCCACTTTAGGGGGAGCTCGTCTGGGAATCCATCTCCGTGGGTATTGATGATGGTTCTGGACCTGCCTCCATGCACTAAATTTAGACTGTTCCGTGTAACCCCTCAGCCTGAAGCTTTCGGGGTCCCACTCCATACGATTAGAGGGAGGAGCTGTGCTCTTGATGGCTGACACTTGGGATCTCAGTGGGCCACATAAGCTGCAAAGCCCTCTCCCCCTCGTTGTGTTGATGCCTTCGATCTCTGAGCCCTTCGGGAAAGTTCATAAAGAGACTATCCTCCACAGGTTAATTATCAGGTTGCGTAAAGCTATTCCCTGATCTAGGGTCTAGTACCCCGATGTGCTCGGTACCGGTTCGAATACTAGATTTTCCGGAGCCGACCGTTCTCCCAAACTAAGTCTGGCACCCCTCTCTAATACCCTGCAACTAGGTTTCCGACTCCTTCGGTCCCAGACCTTCGTCTGCGGCCTAGCCAATGTTTCCCAGGGAGCTCCAACTCCCTTTAGCTCCTCACTCTCTGAGGGCTACCACTCGACTCTGACCCAGCCTCTCCCACCAGTCTGCCTGACCCCTAGGCAGGTGGTCCTGTTCCAGCTAGACCACCCACTGGTGTGCCTGACATGGTGTGGTATGAGGTGTGGCTAGGATTTGAATGCTGATGGAGCAATACCAAAGGTTAGGATCCCAGAACCATGGGGGGTTGAGCTCTGCACCAAAAGAGAAAAGAGTGCAGTACCCTGTGACACCCTGACTAGTTCAGGGGTGTCACATATGCATTCGATGGCCCTTTAAGAAGCGGGAAGCTTGTGCGTGCCTTAAGGATTTTTGACAGGAGAACTGCTCGATGTGCATAGACCCTGGAGCGTGGTGACCAGAGCAGGGTAACATGCAGAGTGACTGCATTGGAGAATATGTTGGCATCCCAGCCACGTGGAGGAAGTTGGACAGTGCAGGGATGCCAGCTTTACAGTACCCCCTCCTCACACCCCCTCATCACCAGGCAAGAAAGTAACTAACATCTTCAGGAAAAAGGAGCATGAATGTTTTTCTTCGGTTCCCACAACCTCTCTTCAGGACCACATCCTTTCCATTCAATCAAATGTATCTTCAGAACTGACAGACATAGCCATGGAACAAGGACCCTTTCAGAAGAGAGTCAAGATGACAGACTTGAGGAGGGATTTATAGAAGGAGTTGGGCACATGTAATAAAGCATGTAGTTTAAACTTGTAGGTCACGGTGTTGATCTGAATGATAACCTCAAAGGCACCAATGGAGCATGGACCTAACTTATAAAATGGAATCTTGAGATGAATATATTTTAAGGTAAGCCATTATCCCCAGGATGGAAATTCGGTGAATCTCTGCGCAACTAGTCAGAGTGGTCCTTCATCCACTCGGACAATTTCTTAAGAGCGGTTTTAGAGTGCTACTAGATTTTGGAGAAATCCTCAGTGAGAGTTTCAGGGATTCCAGATATTAAGCTGCTGACCATAGTCAATGAAAAATAGAGATTTCACAGAAGCCTCACTTACATAGTTATTGTAAAAGAATTATGTCCAACATAACAGATTGGACCAATTGTCGTGGTGCACATTTGAAAAAATTGGCTGTTGGACTGTGGATAGTATTCAGATGAAAAATCCAAGGACATTCACCCTGAATCTTACACAAACTTTCCAGAATCTGGACATTGAGCTAACCCTCCTCAGACATGATATGAAGCGAGAAACCTTAAAGGTAGAAGATGTGCTTAATGAACTCCCTAACCTGTTCTGGAACTGAAGCAAAACCAGGTAGGGGCACAAAGAGAGCCACCTTTCAGAAGCGATTCTCCGCTACCCAGACGGCTAAACAAAAGAGCAACCAAAAGACACAGGAATATCTGTAATAAAGTCTATAGCTATATGCTGCCAGGGAGCCAAAGGAATGTGAACTAATAGAATTTTTCCAGCCGGCCATTGCTTGGGAGTCTTGTTCCAGGCGCAAGAAGAGCAAGAAGCAACAAAGTCCAAAATGTCTCTATTCATGGATGGCCACCAGCAGTGTCGAGAGATGAGCTTAATGTATTTTTATACATGCATAACAGTGCAGTCGACCACCTCTTTTGTGCACATCTTTAAAGCTGAACACCACCAAACAGAAGCCATACAGAGTCCAGAGTAAAGGCCGATTTACATGCTGCGATATCGTTACTGATATCGCTAGCGTGCGCACCCACCCCCATCGGTTGTGTGACACGGGCAAATCACTGCCCTTGGCACACAGCATTGCTCAGACCCGTCACACTACTTACCTGCCTAGCAACGTCGCTGTGACCGGCGAACCGCCTCCTTTCTAAGGGGGTGGTTTGTTCGGCGTCACAGTCACACAGCGGCCACCCAATACAAGTGGAGGGGCGGAGATGAGCGGGACGTAACATCCCGCCTGTGACGACATGGACTCTCATGGGTTAAAGTTTCTTAAAATTCAGCCAGACAGGATGATAGATTGTTTATAGACGGGGGATAAGTCCCTCATTGTTTTTACAAGACTCTTGTTGACTCATGTAATTGTGTTGTCCACTGAAAGCCAGACATATTGTTTCTCCAGACTCTTCCAGTAATCATTGTATTGTAGTTGTGTATTGCTAATGTAACTACCTTAGTAGCCATTGTCTAGTCGGTGACTTCCAGACTACATGTATACCCTCAGTCTTTCTGTAGACATCATTTGGATGAACATTGTCCATGCAGCTTGAGATTCATCCAATGGGAGAGGAGATCTTGTCCAACCAATCGATGAAGACGCAGTGTATCCAAGTGGAAGGCTGTGGCTATAAAAGGGATTTCTTTAAGCCACCAGGTTGTTGTTGATGGATGCTGATGGATCCAGTCTAAGCTCTTAGGAGCTGACTAGAGGATCAGGATATCTTATGGCTTCAATTTAGGGACTCCGGTTCCGGTTGGAGACCATATCCACAGCCTAGGGATTTCGACTCCGGCTGCCAGGATTGTATCATCATACCAGAACTACCTAAGGAGGACACTCAGGTTGGGACAGTTCAGTCACCTTTTACAGACTTTGCAGACCTCAGACAGCTTCCTAAATCTGGCATTATTCCTTTCTCGGTGGGTGCCTGCCAAAAGCGGGGTGCTGCTGGATTGGAGTAAATAGCCCTGGAACATCTGAGGCATGGACATTCTAAATCCCTGGTGAGCCAGCGGAAGGGTGAGACTCTGTTGCCTGTTACATTTGTGTTTTTCTGGTTATGTGTTATGTGCCGTTAATTGTTTGGGGATCCAATAAAGTCTAATTATTGTGGTTCCCTCACCCTGTGTTTTCTGAGTAGTGTTACGCCCAGGAGGCCAGCGTTCAGTTGGGATGAGCCCTGAGCCACGCTGTCTTTCTAAAGGCGGCGGGTTTTAGTGGACGAGAGCACCCACTGAGCCCCGTGTCTCCACACCACCCACCTCCTTCCTTCCTCCTTGCCGGTGGCCGCAGGTAAGGTGAGGTTCCTTGTTCCTGCGGTGTCACACATAGCGATGCGTGCTGCCGCAGGAATGACGAACTACATCGTACACGCAGCAGCAACGATAATCGAGAATGGGGCATGTCACCGATTAGCGATTTTGAAAATTTTTGCGACGATTCAAAATCGCTTATAGGTGTCACACACAACGACATCGCTAAAGCGGCCAGATGTGCGTCATAAATTCCGTGACCCCAATGAGATCGCTTGAGCGATGTCGTAGCGTGTAAAGCAGCCTTAACTTTGTTGCCTCATTAGTGAATGGATCCATCAGGGTTTCATCTGAATCACGTATGAGCCAGTTTCTTTGTAGCGTTTGATGGTTTTTGCCACTGCACTTGGGGGCACTTTGAAAGTTTTCCCAATTTGTTGCCCTCCGACCACTGGAAGTTGGTCGGAGGGCAACAAAGCCAGTAAAGAAACAACTTCTGACATCTCCAATGAAGGCAAAATGACTCGCATGGGCAACAAATAAAAATCTTGGACAACTAGCCAGTGGAAAAAAGGTAATTTTCAGTGATGAAACCTATCTTTTTGTTCAAAGGTACAGAGCAAGTGTTGTTAGAAGAAGCACAAATAAACCGAGCTGATCATTTGCAACAAACTGTAAAACACCCTCAAAAACAGATCTTTTGGGGCATACATAGATGTTTTAAAACGTTTTATTGTGCCATTCATGCGTTAATTTGAAGGCACATTCCAACAAGATTTGGCTCCAAGCCACAATTCCAAGTGTGTGAAGAAATTCCTGGAAGAAAATAAAGTAAAAGCGCTGGACTGTCCTGGCAATTCACCAGACTTAAATCCTATAGAAAATTTGTGGAGCATTGTGAAGAGATGTCTTGGCAAAATGGAATGTACAACCAAACAGCGCATGATAAACAGTGCCATGCAAGTGTGGTTCCATGATGAAGAATTGAAGAATTTATGCTTAACTTGATTAACTTGGTAGAATCAATGCCAAAACGCATTGAAAATCTCAAATCTGCTAAAGGAGGACATATTTCTTACTAAAATTGGTATGTAACAGTGCATTATAACATTTTATTATTAAATATTCAAAAATATGTGTTTTTTTGCTTTGTCTTAATTAATTTGCACAACACTTTACTTTAACTTTAAGGCTACTTTCACACTTGCGTTGAACGGCATGACGTATGTGATGGATGCGTTGTAAATAGTGTGATATAAAGGCAACGGATTCCTGTGAAATAACGCGTTGCGTTAAGCCGAGAGAGAGAGCCCCCATCATCATTGCACACACCCCGGCACTACCACACTCATCATCACCGCACGCATACCGCCACTACCGCCCTTATCATCCCCGCACACATAGGCACTACCGCACCCATCATCATCACTGCACACACCCCAACACTACCGCCCCCATTATCATCACCGCACACACGCAGGAACTACCACACTCATCACTGCACATACTCCAACACTACCGCACCCATCATCACCGCACACAAGCAGGCACTACCACACTCATCATCACCGCACACACCGGCACTACCGCACACATCATCATCACTGCACAAACCCCGGCAGTACCGCCCCCATCATCATCATCACCGCACACACTCATCACCGCACAGACCCCGGCACTACCGCACCCATCATCACTGCAGACACCCCGGCACTACCGCACCCATCATCACCGCACATAAGCAGGCACTACCGCACCCATCATCACCGCATACACACAGCCATTACCTCAGTGATGTCCCCACTGACAGCGCGACTCACTTCAGTTGCTGCCTGGAGCTCACAGGAGCGGCAGTGTTCTATGGCCGCTCCTGTAGCATTCATGTAGCAGAGCTGGATGCGTCGCGGGACCTCGTGTGGATTACGCCGGACCTGCAGGGGTATTTGGGGATTAATAAAGTGGTGAAAGAGGGTGTTTGTTTATCTTTTATTCCAAATAAAGTATTTTTTCGGGTGTATGTGTTTATTTACTTTTACTTTCAGGTTAATCATTGTGGGTGTCTCAGACTCTTGCCATGATTAACCTAGGACTAAAGAGTGCTTTACATGAGACGAGCTATCGTGCAATGCATCGTCGGGGTCACGGTTTTCGTGACGCACATCCAGCATCCTTCATGACGTCGTCTCGTGTGACACCTCCGAGCGACGCAGTATCGCTCACAAATCGTGAGTTGTGTACTCGTCGCTCAGTTTTAAAAAATTGTTTAATTAAAATGGCGCTGGTTGTTCATCGTACCCGGGGTAGCACACATTGCTCCGTGTGACACCCCGGAATGATGAACACAGCTTATCTGCGTCCCGCGGCTCCCAGCGGCTATGCGGAAGGAAGGAGGTGGGCAGGATGTTTACGTCCCGCTCATCTCCGCCCCTCCGCTTCTATTGGCCGGTGGCTGTTTGACGTCGCTGTGACGCCGAACGTCTCTCCCCTTTTAGGAAGAGGATGTTCGCCGCCCACAGCGAGGTCGCTCAGCAGGTAAGTACGTGTGACGGGGGTTTCACGACTTTGTGCGACACGGGCAGTGATTTGCCCGTGATGCACAAATGACGGGGGCGGGGACGATCGATCGTGAAATCGCACAATCGGTCATCTCGTGTAAAGCAGGCATTAGTGGCAGCTATGGGTTGCTGCCATTAATTCCTTATTACCCCGATTGCCACCGCACCCGGAGAAATTCAGGATGAGCCGGGTAGAGTTCCGGGACTGTCGCATCTAATGGATGAGGCAATTCCGGGCGGCTGCTGACTGATATTTTTAGGCTGGGGGACTCCCCATAACGTGGGGCTCCCCACCCTGAGAATACAAGCCTTCAGCCGTGCGGCTTTACCTTGGTTAGTATCAAAATTGGGGGAACCGCACGCCAGTTTTTTAAAATATTTATTTATTTATTGGACTGCACGATATAGATCCGCCCACCGGCGCCTGTGATTTGTTGCAGTGAGACAGCTGTCACTCAGCATCTGACTGCAACCAAACATAGGCACCAGTGGGCGGGGGAAGCAGTGAATACTACATGAAATAATGAGCGGCCGGCATTTTCAAAAGAGGAGAAGCTGCCAGAGAAGTGTGACAACCGTGCAGCGCCGCGACGGTGATCGGTGAGTATGAGAGAGGGGGGAGTGAGGGAGAAACAGACCGACAGAGAGAGAGCGAGAGACTGACATTGACAGAGAGAGAGAGAGAGAGAGATATACCGACATTGACAGAGAGAGAACGATAGACCGACAGAGAGCTAAAGACCGAGAGAGACCGACCGACAGAGAGAGAGACCGACAGACAGAGAGACCAGGAGTGCTTTTAAACTATTTAGAACATTCTGCTGGGCATAGGAATTAATTAATAAATAATATAAAAGAAGAGCATGCGGTGCCTCCTAATTTTGATAGCCAGCCATGATAAAGCCCAATAGCTAGGGGCTGGTATTCTCAGGCTGGGGAGACCCATGTTTATTGCCCCCCCAGCCTAAAAATAGCAGGAGTCTGTATCCACCCATCACTAGTCATTTAAAATTAAATGGGTTTTCCAAGCTTTCCAAAAAGGCTTGTAATTCTTCTATATGACTGCAAACTTGTGTATCCTCACATCACAGCATGCACGCTGTCAGGATTCTCCGATGTCAATAGTGAGACTGAGTAGTAATGTGATCAAAAGCATGCAATTTACATATTTTTGGTCCCATTCCAACTAGACACTATGGTTTGGTGAGGGCTGGCAGTAAGGACCTGACTGACGACTATTATGTCCCCTGAGGAGTCTGAGTGACGAAACGCGTCGGGACGTCGGGATGTCATCAGGGTCAGCATAGGGGTCCAGCTTGAGACCTAGTTGTGGTCCGTCCTTGTTAGGACGGAAGTCTGGGGCAGCAGTTTATTATTTTGTATCCGAGGAGTGGTAGGGCCAGTATATGGCGGACGACTCTACTGCTCAGGATCAAGAGACTGCATGACCTCCCATGAAAAGGGACTGGGTGAGACCATTCCTTTTATAAATACCTAAAAGTCCACTGCATATTTATGTACATGTATGACTGACCATTGTCAGCTAATTGAGTGCATACTGTTTTGCTTTTTTAGGTATTATTTCTTTTGCTGTGTTTTTTGTCAATTGGACCATTGTCCTTTGCCTACAGCAACATCACTTTTTTGTTATTGTTTGGTTGGTTTTTTTCTTGTGTTTGTTTTTCTAGTGGCCATCACTAGACGGGACCCCTTGCGGGTGTGTCCCTATTTGGCTAACTTGAGTGGCCATGGTGTGTTCACCTCAGATAGTGATGGCTTTTTGAACCTGATTTGTATGCATCAGAGTAACTAACGTTGCTCTTTTAAGGTTATTAATAAAGGTGTATATTTTAATGCTATATTGCACTCCCATTCCAACTAGACATGTGTGACTTTGCCTAATACAAGTGAATTGAGCGAGGCCACGCACGTCCATTGGAATGTGGGCGGGAGTATGCATATCGCATACTCGCAGTCATATAACCGATTGATTTCACCGCCCACACAAGAGAATCCTGACAGCTCAGGCAGCACGTGATGTGAGGATTTTAAAGTCTTGTATGTAAGCTTATGGAAGTTTATCCATTTGAATGTAATTCTACAATTATTCACCATTCTGCCCAGTTTTGTGTATAAGGGGTGAACAATACAATCTTATCACTGGCATTTTGTATATTATATAGAACAAAACAGTTTAGTGATACTTCAGTAAACTTTTAATACATGCTGATTCCAAATGTAGAAGAAATGTTCTCTAGTTTAGAATGTTAATACAATATATTAAGACAGCATTATGTAAAATGAACTAAATCATTGTACAGAGTAAATTCAGAGTTTACAGGAGTCAAAAGAATAAGAAATATTGATGAAGGATTATTTGGATGAGTTCACACTTTGCATTTTGATTCAGATATTGCAAAATTGGAAAAGTTTTCAGTTACACTTTTCTATTTCTTTTTTTTTTTTTTTACAATACTCTTGTACTCTCTGACTTAGGGAACAGTCTGACGGTGGTATAACACGGACGAAAAAATGCTTGGACTAGGCAGCGGCTCCCCTGACCAGAGTGTGACATCGTGTATTCTATGCACCCTCAAAAACAAAAGTGTACCAAAACTGCAATGTAGGCTGGTAGAAAAATAGATTAATATTTACATATTTTGTTGGTGTATGATATTCTATGATGTCTCATATATTTTGCTATATTAGTATTTGTTATTTCATATTACAGTTCTATCTCCCTGACATAAAAGAGCAAACCTTATCTGTAAGAACATGCTTAGTGGGTATGCAAAGAGATGCATAATTTGTCATCTGCCCAACCACATGGAATCCTGGTAGGCCACGCTGATTGAACCTACATTAGGCCACCTGCACCTGCAGGCTCTTCTCCAGGTCCCTTTACATGACTGCCATGCACACAAGCCCTGCTGTGGAGTCTAGTGTTGGGTGGGAGGATGTTCTGCGTGGGCAGAGCCAATACTTCTTCACTTTAACAGATCCTTTTTTTCCCTCTGATTGTCTAATTGCTGCAGTCAGAGATCTGCCATATGGCTGTGTATTGCCAGTGGGTAGCCTAGAGAAACAGCTTATGGTCAGCAAGGGCAGGCTCATGATTTATCAGCCTTAATAGGTAGAGCCTAACAACATGTGCAAAGCTTCAATCTGCAGGAAGGATCTTGTTGCAAATGAGGAATAGATGTCGTAGTCATAGCTTGTGACTTTGCTTGCTGAATATAATGTCCTTTGTGCATTAACATTGCATGTTTGTTTTGTGTGTATTCTGTAGATGTCTACTGCACTTGTTTAATGTCTCTGACATGCTCACTGTGCTTGTGTGTCATGTGCTCTGTGTTTGTGTCATGTGCTCTGTGCTTGTGTGTCGTGTGCTCTGTTCATGTGTGTCATGTGCTCTGTGCATGTGTGTCATGTGCTCTTTGCTTGTGTGTCATGTGCTCTGTGCTTGTGTGTCATGTGCTCTGTGCATGTGTGTCGTGTGCTCTGTGTTTGTGTGTCATGTGCTCTGTGCTTGTGTGTCATGTGCTCTGTGCATGTGTGTCGTGTGCTCTGTGCATGTGTGTCATGTGCTCTGTGCATGTGTGTCATGTGTTCTTTGCTTGTGTGTCGTGTGCTCTGCATGTGTGTCATGTGCTCTGTGCTTGTGTGTCATGTGCTCTGTGCATGTGTGTCGTGTGCTCTGTGCATGTGTGTCATGTGCTCTGTGCTTGTGTGTCATGTGCTCTGTGCATGTGTGTCGTATGCTCTGTGCTTTTGTGTTGTGTGCTCTGTGCTTGTGTGCCATGTGTGTTGTGTTTGTGTGTTGTGTGCTCTGTGCTTGTGTGTCGTGTGCTCTGTGCTTGTGTGCCATGTATGCTGTGCTTGTGTACCATTTGTGCTGTGCTTGTAGGACATGTGCACTATGCTTAATGTGTGCTTTTGTAATGTGTGTGCTTTGTGAAATGCCTGTGCTCTGCTTGTCATGTATATGACATGTGCTTTGTGCTTTGTGATGTGCATTGTGCTTGTTTGACATGTGTGCTGTGCTTGCATGATATGTGTGAAGTGTATTATGTACTTTTGTGATGTGTGCACTTTGCTAATGTAATGTGTGCTTAGGTGTTGTGTGCAGAATGCTTGTGTGATATGTGCACTGTGTTTTTATGACAAGTGCATAATGATTTATATTATGTGTGTGTTGTGTTTGTGTGATATGTACATAATTCTTGCATGTCATGTACTTATCTGACATATGTTCTGTTGAAGTGTGTGCTGTGCTTATGTGACATGTTCTTGTGCATTGTGTGCATTATCATTGTGATGTATGCATAATGCTTGTATGGTTTCTGCTCTTTGTGTAACGTGCGATCTGCTTTTGCATGATGTATGCATAATTCTTGTGTGATGTGCTTGTGTCATGTATACATAATGCTTGTGTGATGTGTGTGCTGGGCTTGTGTGATATATGTTATCTGATTACGTGGCGTGTGCTATACACTTCCATGGCCTATGCTTATGGGATGTGTGCGTCTTGCCTATCTGACATGTGCAAGTGTGACATATGTATAACACTTAAGTGATAAGTGCATAATAAACATGTGGACTGTAATTTTGTGCATATGTGATGTGTGCTTGTCTGATTTATACTGTGTTCGTGTGATATAGTGGCATGTAAAAGTTAGTGCACCCCTGGCTCCCACTAGCCAGTTTCCGACTCCACACTGATGAGGGGCAAATACCCCGAAACAGTTGTCTGTGGATGGATACCATGTTTTGGCATAGGTGGTTTCCTTGACTGGAGACTGCCCTTCCCGTGGTTGTTCCTTCCCATTGAAAGACCTGGCTAGTTACCTGCCAGCGTTGAGAAACATGTGATGAAGTATCCGCGGCTTCCTTGTTTTGCATATTTCTCAGGGGGCATTGCTCTAGATTCACTGCGCTGAGAAACATGTGATGGTTCTCCGCGGTGCTGGATGTTGATCTCCCTAAGGTCAACCATCCTTACCTATTTAGTTTTCTACTAGGCATTGCTCCCCCTAGCCAGTTTCCTACTCCACACTGATTAGGGGCAAACACCCCGAAACAGTTGTCTGTGGATGGATACCATGTTTTGGCATAGGTGGTTTCCTTGCCTCGAGACTGCCCTTCCCGTGGTTGTTCCTTCCCGGTGAAAGACCTGACTAGTTACCTGCCAGCGTTGAGAAACATGTGATGGTGTCTCCGCGGCTTCCTTGTTTTGCATAGCTGCCACTAAGTCCTAGGTTAATCATAGCAGGCGTCTATGAGACACCCCTCATGATTAACCTGTAAGTGTATATTTTGGTATTCGATCACCCCTATTGGCGATATATTATTTTTCTGAAATTCTGTGTCCTTTTTTCCTCCACACTGATCATTGTAGCCAAAGAGTTCTATTTTAACCTTATCAGTCCATAGGATTGTTTACAAAATGTGTCAGGCTTGTTTAGATGTTCTTTTGTATACCTCTGACACTGAATTTTATGGTGAGGATGCAGGAGAGGTTTTATTTTGATGACTCTTCCTTGAAGGCCATATTTGTGTAGATGTTTCAGAACAGTAGAACAATGTATCAAAACTACAGAGTCTGCTAAAGAAGGTTTTTTGCAGTCAAGCAGAAGTTCTGACTTGACTATACAGCAATCCTACGAACAGCTCTCACAGAAAATTTACTTGGTCTTCCAGACCTTATATTAACCTCAACTATTCCTTTTAAATGCCATTTTTTAATTACATTTCAAACTGAGGAAAGGGCAACTTGAAAATGCTTTGTTGTCTTCTTATAGCCTTCAGTTTTAGGACTCAAACCGGTGCCCACTTGCTGGGTGATTGGTTTCCCTCTCTGCTGAGGCACAACCTGGTCAGTCTCTAACTGCTGATGTTTCTCTTATCTTTGATTTTCTTCCCTTTCTTTGCTGCTAGTCAGGTGTTTTAAACTTTCCTATTTTGTCTCTGTCCAGTCACTGCTTGGGTGGGGGCTATTTACAGTATGATCACCTTACACTAACCTTCTCTAGTGAATTACAGATAATGATCACAGCTAAGGAGTTCCAGTCCTCCAACTAAGGGAGTTTTCCTGCTAAACAAAGACAAGTTGAGTTACTGTTCTGTGTTTGCGCAATTATTTTCCCATCACCTTCAATTAGGTTGATGGGAGGTTTCCCTTGCTTTAATTGATTTTCCTTTATCCCTTTGTGCACGTGCTTTATGTTTCCATGTTTCCTCACCTTGGGTCCCTGTCTACCTCTGCACTGTTTCTTTGTTATTTATGGGTAGCAGCCTCCCCTCTGGTTCCTTAGGAGGTATGAGAAACCACTCAATGGCCTGTCAGGTAGCCATGTCCAGTTTGGTGTTTTTAGTTGTTCGGCAAGGAATCTTCTAGTCTGTACAGAAACCAGTAGGATGTGGGTGCGGCTGTTGTTTTGTAGTCTTATTTCTCCTTTTACTGTGTTTAAGTTAGGTGTGTGCATAACTGAAATGAGCAATCGAAAAATGCTGATATCTGATAATTTTTCAGTCAAATGCACCTTAAATGCAGGATCAACATCCCAAAATACATTAAATCAAAGTTGGCTGAACCTACAGGCATCAATTGGTTCATTTTAAAGTCTAATACACATGGGGTCAACTAATGGTTGGAGAAAATGTCAATTGCACATGCTGTGTGCATAATGGTAGAAGAGAATTTTATTAAAGAAAATCTGTCAACAGGTTTTTCTATGTAATCGGAAGACAGCATGAGGTATGGCTTAAAACACTGAATTCAGTATCATTTATAAAGCAGTGTACTGTTGTTTACTTACAATGAATCTTTTGTCACCAGGAGATTACTACTGTTAGAATTATCACATGCGCATGTTAGATCGACTAATCCCCCTCCTCTAATAAACATCTCTCTCTCTCTGTAGCCAAGTACATACAAAATCGTGATGTAGGCAGGGTTAGTGTTACGTCACCACCGGAGTCCGGTCAGCGACTTGTACTCCGATCGCCAGGTGACGCCGTGTTCCTGCCGTGGATGGTGCTGGTGATGGGAGAGGAGTCAATGCCAGCGGCGCTGGTGGGCGCAAGTTCCACTCATCCAGTGGGCTGGGTTTCCTTGGGATCTGCAGTACCACTGGCTGATTGTAGGTGGCATGTGTCTTCCGGCTGAGGTTGCCATCATTCGGCTACAGCCAATGAGAAGACACCACATACTTCTTAACTACCCTACTGTCTGCTGACCACTGCCAGAGATAATTCTGATATTCTGGTTCCTCTTCCACCCTGTTTTGTGATTCTGGTGTTCTGACTTCTGCTTGTTTCCTGAATACCTCTCCTGCCTGCTGTTTATGTACTTCGCTGCCTGATCCGGATTTGACCTCTGCTACGTTTTCTGATTATGTCCTTGCCTACCGATTCTGTCCCTGTTCTGTAATTCCTGGTTTGACCCTGCCTGACTACTACTCTCTTGGACTGCTGCCATCTACAGGTAGTGATCTCCAGGGCCCTTTGTAATTCCAAATCCCTGTATAGGGGTTAAAGGGTTTCAGGGTTCTAGGGGTCCTGCTTGGTGAAGTGGTTTCCCTCTAGCCTGTCCATTACAGCCAGTCTGAGTCTGTGGATCCAGGCAGGCATAACAGTTAGCTTATTGAGCTCTTGTACATGCCACATCTAAAACCCCTGATTGTGTCACAACTGCTTCACCCAGTAAACTAAGTGATATATCATTGGATTCATGGTCTCTGTCTCTACATTCTGCTGCTCTTAGAAAAACCTGCTAACAAATTCCTTTTAATGCAATAGTGTATATACCCTTCTGGGAGGCAGCGTTATATACAAGTGTCGATTTTTGTCCCCCATGATGTGTCTATGGACATACTAAAACTCGCTGGAGTGTGTTGTACTCACAGTCACTGCGCAAAATAAAAATGAGTAGGGGCTGGGTCAAGCTATTTGATTAAGTCAAATTAAAAAAAACCTGACATGGGCTTTTATTTTTGGAAAGATCTGTAGGAAGATAGTGGTACGGATGTTTCCCTCCAGGATGGGTCTTGCAAGAGGCCTATTGCCACGGTTTACAGTTAAACCTGCAGGAAAGGGCAGATGGGGGTTGTTGTTGGATGCAGAACTGAAGGTGATGAGTGTGTGTGTCTGTGTGAGTTGAACGAAGATTGGGGACAGAGACTTGAGTGAGACCCTATGCCACACTAGACATTCCTACATAGTGCAGGTGCCTTATGTGCCAAACTAAATGTGAATATGACCGGCTGCCATCCAGAAGTAAAGGTCTGTGTTTGATGAAGTTTGCCATTAAAGACTTTGTTTGAACTATACTTACCTGGGTCACTGTCTCTCTATAACATTGCTGGTGTAAGGTCATACAGATAATTTACTGTAGAGCTTTATAACGTTCTGGAGATCCAAATATCCAGTCTAGGGTTTATATCTTTATTAGAAGAGAAGCCATAATGCCGCATATTGAAATGATACATGAATATATACTTCTGTGAATAAATCTCTTTAAATTGCCCAAATTATGTTTTTTTTTTTTTAAATTGTTTGAAGAACAAACTTTAGGCACCAAATAGAAACTGTGTTTAATCGCAGAGTAAATCTGCAGAGGTTTCACAATACGTAAAATTATATTTGTAAGGTCCCAGGAGTTTGCATGTACGTAAACAACTCCTATTATATTTTAGTGCATGTCCCTTCAAAGTTTTCCAGATTTGATAGCTTGCAAATATCATCTTATTGAAACAGTTCATCAAAATTCACAGAAGATTCCCTTAGCTGCTTCAGCCATAACTCACATTGGCTCCGGTAGGGGCCTAGCATTAATCTTTAATGAAGCTTGATACAATATAATATTACAGATTGCTAAATTACCATTGTCTGAAATCGCAGCAGAACTTTACAGAGCAACATTTCCTAATTTTTCAAAAAGTTCTTTGAGCAATATTAAACTTTATTGTAACATATCATCCTTAAAACCTGAAATATTTATGTTCAATACAAGTTCACAAGTGATTGTGGGTTTTTTTAGATTCATAGTCAATAGGCATTTGTAAAGATGGATTTGTGTATATTGTGTAATAATCAATCCCCTCTTGTAAACCATAAAAATACTAGAAGCTCCTTACAGTTTTATTAACAGTATATAAGCACAGTCGCATGTTTTAGTTGATTGATTTGATTGAGGTTAACCTCTGAATAAGAGAGATTAACATGCTATGTCTCCCCATATAGAATAATATGTCGCCATCATTAATGATAGAGTGGTTCTCAGCTAAAGGATAGAGGAATTGTGCATTGCACAGATGTAGGGATGAGCAAACCCAAACTGTAAAGATCGGTGTTCATACTGAAAACTTTGTGTCTGGTGCTGAACCCCGAACACAGACTTTTTATTGTACGGAAAGTACCCAATCAGCAAGCTTCCAGCCCAATCACAGCCATCTAAAGTATTGGCATGGCTGTAGTTGACCAGCAAACCAGTGTTACAAAAAAAAAAAATGTTGCGGGCTCCTGCACTATGGTTGATAACCAGCATGGGTAAAGCAGCAGCTACAGGCTGCAAACCCCAGACGTCTGCATTACCATGGCCGGTTATCAAAGATAAAGATGATTCCATAATTAAATAAAAAACAAGGTGGGGTTTCCCACATTTTTGGTAACCAACCACAGTAAAGCTGATAGTTGAGGACTTGTATTATCAGGGTTAACTTCACAGGGATTATGCACCTCACAGCACCTGGCATTCTGGCTGTTACCAGGATGTGGTATCTTTAGTCCTGGAATTTATCTGTAGCTGGCCCCTGATGAGCCCTGTGAAGTTAACAGGGAGAAACGCGTCGGGACGACGTCTGATCATGAGGATCTGATGCACTTCTGCCAGATAAGTTATACTATTATGTTGACAAGTTATACTATTAGGATTCTTTTTTAATGTTAAATTCATGTTTGGTTCACATATTAGTGTAGGTCTATTTAGAGTGACTTTAGGGTCTCCTGTCAGTGAATAGGGGCACCACAACCCTAGGGCATCATGCCCTACATTGATAGGTTGGGCAAAAATTAGGGATAAATTAGGGATAGTCTACCCCCCTCCCTCCCTTTCCGGGCATTTACCTGTTTTGTTGCCCCTACACTATTAGGGTGAGTGTTACACTTTTTGGTAAATTTTCTACCTTTTAATTGATGAAGCATTATTATTTTTTATCGGTATTTTTTTGTTTTGGTCTTATACATCCAGAAGCTGCAGTGATGGAAAATGCGATCGATAACTGTATCTTCTGGGACACACTGACGCCGCTGGGGACCTGACTGTGAGAAGCCGTAACGTCATTGATTTCATTGGAGATAACAGCCGGGCTCCCACAGTACCAAGTGTGACTGCCAGTGAACCCTCTGCCAGATTGTGAGACACAGAAGCACAGCAGTTCAACAATTTGTCAGACAGGTCATAGGAGTTCACACTGGGAGCTCCAAGCTGCCCTCAGTGAAGGTGAACCCGTAGTCAGATTGCTGGACTGCTGTGCAGCCGTCTTTCACAATACGACAGTTCAGTAATCAGGCAGCGAGTTCAACTGAGTTCACTAAGAACAGTAGGAAGCCCCCAGTGTGAACTCCAGTGACCTGACTGCTGGATTGCAGGACACGATACCACAGCAGTCAATCTGGCAGTCAGGTCACTGAAGTTCACACTGGGGGCTCCCAATTGCCCTCAATGAACTTAATTGAACCTGCTGCTGGACTGCCTGATTGTGGGACACGGCACACAGCAGTTGGGCAATCCAGCAGCGGATTCAACTGAGTTCACTGAGGGCAGCGGGGAAATCCAGAGTGTGAACTTTTATGACCTGACAGCCAGATTGCCGGATTGTTGTGCCACCATGTCCTGCAATCTGACAGTACAGCAGTCAGATCACCAGAGTTCACACTCTAGGGCTCTCTCACTGCTTTCATTGAACTCAGTTGAACCCGTTTCCGGACAATCGGATTGCAGGATATGGTGGCTCAGTAGTCTGGCAATCCTGCAGTGGGTTCAACTCAGCTCACACCATGGGAACCTAAAGCTGTGAACTCAGTTGAACTGCTGCCAGATTGATGGACAGCTATGTCACCGTGTCAGACAGCCCAGCAGTCTGGCAATAGTTAAACTGAGGTCACATCTGGAGGTTTCCATGCTATGAACTCAGTTGAACCCACTGCCAGATTGCCAGACTGTCTTGCCGCCATGTCCAGTAATCCGGCAACGGGTTCAACTGAGTTCACTGACAGAAGTGGGGAAGCCTTCAGTTATGAACTCCTTTGAAATCAGTGCCTCCTCACTTCCCTCAGGGTGTAAAGGAGGCTGTAGGGATCAGTAACATTTTCCATAACTGCAGACAGCAGATGCAGCAGAGCCAGAATCATAGTGGGATGTCGTGTGGATTGCTTCAGACCTGCAGGAATGTTTTGACGGTTAATAAATGGGTGAAAAAGGGTGTGTTTTTTTATTTTAAATAAAGGATTTTTTTGTCTACTTATTTCCTTTGACATACAGGTTAATAATGGGGATGTATAATGGACCCCTCCCCATTACTAACCTAGGGCTTAATAATGGCTGTGATTTTTGACAAAACACAACTAACATCATCCCCACACCAGGGCAATCAGGATAAGCCGGGAAAAGAGCCAGAATTGGCGTATCTTATGGATGATCCACTTCTGGGACGGCTATGGGCTAGTATTTTTAGGCTTTGAGGGGCCAATATCCATGTCTCTTCCCACCCTGATTATAATAACAGCCCCCAGATGTCAGCTTTACAGTATCTGGTTTTCAAAAATGATGGGTGACCCACCACCTGCTTTCTAATGGTTTCATCTCTAATTTTGATAACCAGCCATGGTAAAGCAGACTGCTGGGGATTGCAACCCATAGTTGTCTGCTTTACCCACACTTATTATCAAATAAATAAGGCAGGAGCACACACCAATTTTTTTGATCTTATTTATTTATTTATTTTTACACTACTATACAGCAAACTTGTCTGAAATCAATCACAGACACTGGCACACAGGGTGGGAAAGGGAAGCAGAGAATATTCATGAAATTTAATGAGCGGGGCCAGAAAAGAGTTTGACTACAGTGTTATCATCTGGGAATCATGGTATGCATAACTGTTCTGCTTTTACCCCCAGTTAGCTTCCTTTTGTAGCCCCCTGGCCCTTACTAGACTCATTTTATTTCACAGAACTTCTCGTCCCCATTGACTTGTATGGGGTTCATTATCTGGGGTCAACTTCATCTCAAAATCCTGAACCTGACTTTTTTTTAGTACTCGGAGATTTGGCAAATATGAATATCCATGGGTTCCTTAATCTCTACACAGATGTAATTTCAACAACTATACTCGAAGACAACATGAGTGTGGACACAATGGTCAGTGTGTGCTCTCTTCAACTGGCCTCCCTGCCCTTTGAAAGACTACTTGGACAAGAGCTCATGCCACTGAATGCCCTTACTCCTTCTCTGAGGGCAGAACACTACACAGACCACACTTAGGGCCAGCAGAGGACTGCCCTTGTCAGGGCAGGAGATTCAAAGAGAATAGGGTCAAAGTATATGGTCAGGATCTGATAGGATTTATCTAGGCATACTGCAGTGGTACTGATGGACTTATCTAGGATTGCCATTAAAAAGGTGTATCCTATCCTTATATACAGAATCTCCAACTTTGTATGTCTGAATGGGCGAGATTGCTCAAATTTTGTAATTTCAAAAGTAGGGTCAGGATTTGTATGTGTCGGATCACTGCCAGATACAGTTATTACCATATACAGTATATATTATATATACAATCAGGGTCAGAAATATTTGGACAGTGACACAAGTTTTGTTATTTTAGCTGTTTACAAAAACATGTTCAGAAATACAATTATATATATAATATGGGCTGAAAGTGCACACTCCCAGCTGCAATATGAGAGTTTTCACATCCAAATCGGAGAAAGGGTTTTGGAATCATAGCTCTGTAATGCATAGCCTCCTCTTTTTCAAGGGACCAAAAGTAATTGGACAAGGGACTCTAAGGGCTGCAATTAAGTCTGAAGGCGTCTCCCTCGTTAACCTGTAATCAATGAAGTAGTTAAAAGGTCTGGGGTTGATTACAGGTGTGTGGTTTTTCATTTGGAAGCTGTTGCTGTGACCAGACAACATGCGGTCTAAGGAACTCTCAATTGAGGTGAAGCAGAACATCCTGAGGCTGAAAAAAAAGAAAAATCCATCAGAGAGATAGCAGACATGCTTGGAGTAGCAAAATCAACAGTCGGGTACATTCTGAGAAAAAAGGAATTGACTGGTGAACTTGTGAACTCAAAAAGGCCTGGACGTCCACGGATGACAACAGTGGTGGATGATCGCCGCATACTTTCTTTGGTGAAGAAGAACCCGTTCACAACATCAACTGAAGTCCAGAACACTCTCAGTGAAGTAGGTGTATCTGTCTCTAAGTCAACAGTAAAGAGAAGACTCCATGAAAGTAAATTCAAAGGGTTCACATCTAGATGCAAACCATTCATCAATTCTAAAAATAGACAGGCCAGAGTTAAATTTGCTGAAAAACACCTCATGAAGCCAGCTCAGTTCTGGAAAAGTATTCTATGGACAGATGAGACCAAGATCAACCTGTACCAGAATGATGGGAAGAAAAAAGTTTGGAGAAGAAAGGGAACGGCACATGATCCAAGGCACACCACATCCTCTGTAAAACATGGTGGAGGCAACGTGATGGCATGGGCATGCATGGCTTTCAATGGCACTGGGTCAATTGTGTTTATTGATGACATAACAGCAGACAAGAGTAGCCGGATGAATTCTGAAGTGTACCGGGATATACTTTCAGCCCAGATTCAGCCAAATGCCGCAAAGTTGATCGGACGGCGCTTCATAGTACAGATGGACAATGACCCCAAGCATACAGCCAAAGCTACCCAGGAGTTCATGAGTGCAAAAAAGTGGAACATTCTGCAATGGCCAAGTCAATCACCAGATCTTAACCCAATTGAGCATGCATTTCACTTGCTCAAATCCAGACTTAAGACGGAAAGACACACAAACAAGCAAGACCTGAAGGCTGCGGCTGTAAAGGCCTGGCAAAGCATTAAGAAGGAGGAAACCCAGCATTTGGTGATGTCCATGGGTTCCAGACTTAAGGCAGTGATTGCCTCCAAAGGATTCGCAACAAAATATTGAAAATAAAAATATTTTGTTTGGGTTTGGTTTATTTGTCCAATTACTTTTGACCTCCTAAAATGTGGAGTGTTTGTAAAGAAATGTGTACAATTCCTACAATTTCTATCAGATATTTTTGTTCAAACCTTCAAATTAAACGTTACAATCTGCACTTGAATTCTGTTGTAGAGGTTTCATTTCAAATCCAATGTGGTGGCATGCAGAGCCCAACTCGCGAAAATTGTGTCACTGTCCAAATATTTCTGGACCTAACTGTATATATATATATATATATATATATAAATAAAATGTGCCGCCCCTGCAGCGGTTGAAACTCTCGGATCCGTGGGATGATTACTCGTGGCTCTAGGGCATCCGGACGCGGGGGCTAGGGGTCACACTCGAATAAAGAAGGGGGTACGGTAATCGGGAGTACCGCCGTTGCCTTTGGGAGTACCCGGGGTGATGGAGTGGGGCAGCTAGGTGATGCTGCCCTCCACTGGTGGGGG
Source organism: Anomaloglossus baeobatrachus (assembly GCF_048569485.1). Taxonomy (NCBI): domain Eukaryota; kingdom Metazoa; phylum Chordata; class Amphibia; order Anura; family Aromobatidae; genus Anomaloglossus; species Anomaloglossus baeobatrachus. The sequence continues at coordinate 279,432,569 of NC_134357.1, read as the reverse complement.
CAGGCCCCGGGACTTGGTGGGATGTCGTGGGATGCAGGGGTCACTCAGGTATTCACTCAGTCAAAAAGCAGACGCTGACAATCGGGTAAACCAAATCTCGGGGTATCGCTGCCGCTTGAAGGGAGCTCGTCCGGGTCCTGTCCCCTATGGTATTGCCTGGTGATCCGTGACCTGGCACTTAGTTTAACTTCAATGTAGTAGCCCAGTAGTCTGAAGCATGCCGCTTCCCACTGTGGCTGAGTGTGGGAGCCTGCTCTCAGGGCTCACGCTTGGGATTTTCTGGACCATTTGTTTGGAAGTCCCTATCCCCCTTGTTGCGCTAATGCCCCAAATCTGGAGCGGGTGGGAACAGATCATAAAGGCTCTGTTCTCCTCAGGTTAATTGCTGGGTTGCCTGAAGCTTCTCCCCGACCTAAGGTCCCTGTATCCCGCTGAGCCTTTGGTCCCGGACCAGTGATAGTGCAAGGCTGCTGACCGTCCTCCTTGACAGGTCCAGGCACCTAGCCGCAATCCCCTGCGATCGGGGGTCTGACTCCTCTAGGTCCAGACCACCATCTGTAACCTAGACAGCCTCTCCTGGGAGCCACCACTCCCAACCTCCTCTCACTCTCACTACAGACTACTCACTACACTACTCACCTCCCCTCCCTGACCCCCCCAGGTGGGCGACTCTATTCCACTCAAGCCATCCACTGGTGTGCCTGGTGGGTGTGGTGCAGTGTGTATCTAGGATTTGATTTGCTGTTGTAGGCAACACCAATAAGATAGGGACCAAGAGCCATGAGGGACTTGGGACACTGCACGGAAGGGCAGCTTGTACAGTACCCTGTTATGACCTGATAGTCCAGGGGCGTCACATTCCCTTTTGGTTAAACGTAGCTCGTCCCCGAGCTACAGAACACCCAGAGGTTTATTTTTGCAACTGATAGAGAAAAAGAATAACATTTTATTTACAAACTCATGTCCCACATTAGGGAGCCACATTGCTTAAATGTTACTTTAAACTCTTAGAGTTCATCTTTTACTATGGAACGCTACCGGTTATGCTAGTAGTGGAGGCTCAACCTGCTCTGTTGCTACCTCTTCCTGCGACAGTCCAGTCCCAACGTCCCAGATCCCATCAACCCGCCATCCAAACAACCTGACTCGCTGCATTCCTATTTGTGGGTCCATGACCAGGTTAAGGTCCCAGGTGTTGAAAAGACAACTCTGGTAGGCACAGGAGGTGCAACTATTTATATTGAGCACAAGTACATGCTGGCCACAACCAGTCCCGTAGCCATGGTCCATTTTTACTACAAAAAATATATATAATGGATACAATTCTCAATAGACGAACCATAGGGTGGACACGCTGCCAGCATAATATACTGGCAACGCGTCTGCACTACTCAAATTAATTCAAAGAAGGAGAAGAAACGAGTATATATGCAATACAAAAACTTTATTGATCACACGCAAAAACAGCACAGTGTTAAAAAACTACCAAATATCAATACATCAAAGGGAGGTACATGGTCTATAATAAATATTGTAATATCAAAATTTCCTGTTAATCTCAGATAGACGTTGGAGAGGCGAATTTGATCAAGACAAATCAATCTCAGATAGCCGTGAAAGAGGTAACCTTGACCAACTAAATCAATCTCAAATAGCCGTGGGAGAGGTAATATTGATCAGGAAACACACTCCCAGATAGCCGTGGGAGAGGCAGTTTTGCTCAAATAGACAGAACAATGTAAGACAGTATAGAGAAAACAATAATAACAGTAGCATGAGTAAGACTCCATAATATAGTCCGATGGAGCTGCTAACATCAACTACGCAGAACCGAGGGGAGTATGACCCACGCTACAAGTAAACATGAGATGGATTTAAGATCATGACAAAAAATATATACTGTTCAGAATAATTATCAGTCTACCTGACCCAAGGTGTTCCACAGGGGGCAGGGGAAAGAAGGCCTGGAGAAATCACAGTGCAATTGAAATAGATAAAGTGCAAGTGCACATGCCCGTACTAACATCAAAAATGTGGTAAAACACTATGAAAGGTTAAAAGGCATTACCCAAAAATCAGGGAGATTGAGATAGGAAAAGGAAAGGCTGAAGTCCTAAGCCATGGAAGCACCTATGCACACATACCCAATGAATAGGGATCACCGCCGACGTGCGTTTCGCCGAGGTACTCTTGCTTTCTCAAAGAGGAAGACTCTAATGGCGGTATAGACCCAGTGAGTATAAATAGTCACTCCATTAAATGCCATGACCGTCAGGTGTGGAGGAATGTGTGATGCAACAGACAGCAACGCCCATATGTCAGCTGATAGGATGTTAGTAAGAAAGTGGGCGAGTGCCAAGGGACGTGAAATACAACATGATCACATATAAAACATAATACCAGTAAAGAAATAGCATATCGTATTCACAAATTTTGCCATCAGAAGTGGTAGCCACAGTGGTGAAATGCACCGATAGTAGTAGAGAGCAGAAGGTCTAAAAGAACTGTGTGTTTATTATGGAATAAAAGCAGGAAGTGTCCCACAGTGCCCAGATGTCCCGCCCTCTAGTCAAGCCAGGGAGGTATGCACGGTGTCTGGGACGCGTTACCCCGCAACCATGCGATCCAGCCCGGCATTGAACATAACAGGGTGGGGGACATCACGTGGGAGGCACGGAGTCGGAAGTCCAACCCCCCACTCATCACTGTGTAAGGATGAAGAGCGTCACCAGCGCGTTACCACAGTGATAGCTCAACCAATCACAAGTGGACAGCAAGAAAAGGGGGTGTGTGTGAATACCGGTGAATGCATTATACATCAGCGAATGAAATCGCAAGATAAAGGCCTCCGCCCCCAAAAGCGTGTCACTGCCAAGGCTAACACGCTGGAATGTACATTCAAAGCAGAATGCTAAAGACAGTCTTACACATATTATAAGATCATTGGAATGGGGCCGCATAATTGCTACACAAGATGATAATATAACCAAAGAAGATCATAAGGCAAAGATGTCAAGGGATGTGTCACATATTCAAAACAAAGGCCCGCCCTCCAGTCTAATCAGGATGCAAACATGGTGCCGCGGACGCGTAACCCCGGTAACCATGCAGTTAAACCCGGCATCAGACATAACAGGGCACGGAACAAGGTTTGAAGGACACATCCCTGACCACTCAAGTGTGTCAAAAAGCAATCCAATATAAAGCCTGAAAGATTTTTATATATCAAGATGGACCAGAAAAGGACATATATAGATTAGTATGAATAGATAAGAAGAATAAACTACTGGCTACTCATTTGGGTCCCATATAATCATAGCAACATTGTGAGTCACAGAGTGTGATGATCATGACTTATGCCAAACACAAATCATACATTAACAGCAAGCATATATATATATATATATATATACAGTTAGGTCCAGAAATATTTGGACAGTGACACAATTTTCGCGAGTTGGGCTCTGCATGCCACCACATTGGATTTGAAATGAAATCTCTACAACAGAATTCAAGTGCAGATTGTAACGTTTAATTTGAAGGTTTGAACAAAAATATCTGATAGAAATTGTAGGAATTGTACACATTTCTTTACAAACACTCCACATTTTAGGAGGTCAAAAGTAATTGGACAAATAAACCAAACCCAAACAAAACATTTTTATTTTCAATATTTTGTTGCGAATCCTTTGGAGGCAATCACTGCCTTAAGTCTGGAACCCATGGACATCACCAAACGCTGGGTTTCCTCCTTCTTAATGCTTTGCCAGGCCTTTACAGCCGCAGCCTTCAGGTCTTGCTTGTTTGTGGGTCTTTCCGTCTTAAGTCTGGATTTGAGCAAGTGAAATGCATGCTCAATTGGGTTAAGATCTGGTGATTGACTTGGCCATTGCAGAATGTTCCACTTTTTTGCACTCATGAACTCCTGGGTAGATTTGGCTGTATGCTTGTTGTCATTGTCCATCTGTACTATGAAGCGCCGTCCGATCAACTTTGCGGCATTTGGCTGAATCTGGGCTGAAAGTATATCCCGGTACACTTCAGAATTCATCCGGCTACTCTTGTCTGCTGTTATGTCATCAATAAATACAAGTGACCCAGTGCCATTGAAAGCCATGCATGCCCATGCCATCACGTTGCCTCCACCATGTTTTACAGAGGATGTGGTGTGCCTTGGATCATGTGCCGTTCCCTTTCTTCTCCAAACTTTTTTCTTCCCATCATTCTGGTACAGGTTGATCTTTGTCTCATCTATCCATAGAATACTTTTCCAGAACTGAGCTGGCTTCATGAGGTGTTTTTCAGCAAATTTAACTCTGGCCTGTCTATTTTTGGAATTGATAAATGGTTTGCATCTAGATGTGAACCCTTTGTATTTACTTTCATGGAGTCTTCTCTTTACTGTTGACTTAGAGACAGATACACCTACTTCACTGAGAGTGTTCTGGACTTCAGTTGATGTTGTGAACGGGTTCTTCTTCACCAAAGAAAGTATGCGGCGATCATCCACCACTGTTTTCATCCGTGGACGCCCAGGCCTTTTTGAGTTCCCAAGCTCACCAGTCAATTATTTTTTTCTCAGAATGTACCCGACTGTTGATTTTGCTACTCCAAGCATGTCTGCTATCTCTCTGATGGATTTTTTCTTTTTTTCAGCCTCAGGATGCTCTGCTTCACCTCAATTGAGAGTTCCTTAGACCGCATGTTGTCTGGTCACAGCAACAACTTCCAAATGCAAAACCACACACCTGTAATCAACCCCAGACCTTTGAACTACTTCATTGATTACAGGTTAACGAGGGAGACGCCTTCAGAGTTAATTGCAGCCCTTAGAGTCGCTTGTCCAATTACTTTTGGTCCCTTGAAAAAGAGGAGGCTATGCATTACAGAGCTATGATTCCTAAACCCTTTCTCCGATTTGGATGTGAAAACTCTCATATTGCAGTTGGGAGTGTGCACTTTCAGCCCATATTATATATATAATTGTATTTCTGAACATGTTTTTGTAAACAGCTAAAATAACAAAACTTGTGTCACTGTCCAAATATTTCTGGCCCTGACTATATATATATATATATACATATATATATATATATATATATATATATACATACATACACATATATATATACTGTATATACATATACACACACATATACACACACATACACACGGATACATATATATAACCAGGATTTTCGGCCATCATACATACCTGTGCTGACATCACCGAACTCATCTTCGTACTACTTTTTTGGACTTTTTTATTTTTTGCTTTTTGTTTTCTGCCTCTTATTTCTTTTATATTTTCTGATATATATGTATCTGTGTGTATGTGTGTGTATATGTATATATATATATACAGAGTGTGATGATCATGACTTATGCCAAACACAAATCATACATTAACAGCAAACATATATATATATATATATATATATATATATATACATACACATGATATATACAGTGCCTACAAGTAGTAATCAACCCCCTGCAGATTTAGCAGGTTTTACATTCAGAATTAACTTGGCATTGTGACATTTGGACTGTAGATCAGCCTGGAAGTGTGAAATGCACTGCAGCAAAAAAGAATGTTATTTCTTTTTTTATTTTTTTTTAAATTGTGAAAAGTTTATTCAGAGGGTCATTTATTATTCAACCCCTCAATCCACCAGAATTCTGTTTGGTTCCCCTAAAGTATTAAGAAGTATTTCAGGCACAAAGAACAATGAGCTTCACATTTTTGGATTAATTATCTCTTTTTCCAGCCTTTTCTGACTAATTAAGACCCTCCCCAAACTTGTGAACAGCACTCATACTTGGTCAACATGGGAAAGATAAAGGAGCATTCCAAGGCCATCAGAGACAAGATCGTGGAGGGTCACAAGGCTGGCAAGGGGTACAAAACCCTTTCCAAGGAGTTGGGCCTACCTGTCTCCACTGTTGGGAGCATCATCCGGAAGTGGAAGGCTTATGGAACTACTGTTAGCCTTCCACGGCCTGGACAGCCTTTGAAAGTTTCCACCCGTGCCGAGGCCAGGCTTGTCCAAAGAGTCAAGGCTAACCCAAGGACAACAAGGAAGGAGCTCCAGGAAGATCTCATGGCAGTGGGGACATTGGTTTCAGTCAATACCATAAGTAACTTACTCTACCGCAATGGTCTCCGTTACAGACGAGCCCGTAAGGTACCTTTACTTTCAAAGCGTCATGTCAAGGCTCGTCTACAGTTTGCTCATGATCACTTGGAGGACTCTGAGACAGACTGGTTCAAGGTTCTCTGGTCTGATGAGACCAAGATCGAGATCTTTGGTGCCAACCACACACGTGACGTTTGGAGACTGGATGGCACTGCATACGACCCCAAGAATACCATCCCTACAGTCAAGCATGGTGGTGGCAGCATCATGCTGTGGGGCTGTTTCTCAGCCAAGGGGCCTGGGCATCTGGTCCGCATCCATGGGAAGATGGATAACACGGCCTACCTGGAGATTTTGGCCAAGAACCTCCGCTCCTCCATCAGGGATCTTAAGATGGGTCGTCATTTCATCTTCCAACAAGACAACGACCCAAAGCACACAGCCAAGAAAACCAAGGCCTGGTTCAAGAGGGAAAAAATCAAGGTGTTGCAGTGGCCTAGTCAGTCTCCTGACCTTAACCCAATTGAAAACTTGTGGAAGGAGCTCAAGATTAAAGTCCACATGAGACACCCAAAGAACCTAGATAACTTGGAGAAGATCGGCATGGAGGAGTGGGCCAAGATAACTCCATAGACCTGTGCCGGCCTGATCAGGTCTTATAAAAAACGATTATTAGCTGTAATTGCAAAGAAGGGTTATTCCACAAAATATTAAACCTAGGGGTTGAATAATAATTGACCCACACTTTTATGTTGAAAATTTATTAAAATTTAACTGAGCAACATAACTTGTTGGTTTGTAAGATTTATGCATCTGTTAATAAATCCAGCTCTTGTTTGAAGTTTGCAGGCTCTAACTTATTTGCATCTTATCAAACCTGCTAAATCTGCAGGGGGTTGAAGACTACTTGTAGGCACTGTATATATAGATACATATATATCAGAAAATATAAAAGAAATAAGAGGCAGAAAACAAAAAGCAAAAAAAAAAAAGGCCAAAAAAGTAGTATGAAGTCGAGTTCGGTGATGTCAGCACAGGTATGTATGATGGCCGAAAATCCTGGTTATATATATATGTATCTGTGTGTATGTGTGTGTATATGTGTGTGTATATGTATATATATATATATATATATATATATATATGCTCGCTGTTAATGTATGACTTGTGTTTGGCATAAGTCATGATCATCACACTCTGTGACTCACAATGTTGCTATGTGTCACGCTCCCCGTGTCCCAGCACCACTCCTTACCCACTGATCCACTCCATGTGTCCACCAGTCATGGCTGCCGCTCCCGCTCCTGCTCCCCTGAGTCCTGCTCCTGGTCTCAGGAGTCTGACTCTGAGTATTGGCCTCATGGTTCTCTATAGGACCAGGCCGCGCCCACTCTCCTGGTCTTATAGGCCCAGCACACCTGAAGCAGGAAATGACATAGGGCTGTGCTGGGTATATAAGACTTGCCTTTCCATGTGGGCGGGCCCTGATCAACGTGTCCTGAAGCTTGTCTTCTGAGCTTAGGTGCTCAGGTCCCCTTGTGCTTTGCCCTGTTACTGTTTTGTCTTTTGCTACCGGGTACCTGTGCCTGTTTCCAGTATTATCCTAAAGAACTCCGTGACCCTGGTTACACCCGTCCCGGCCACGCCAGTGCTCCGGCTGCCGTGTACCCTGCCCCCCAGTGGGGTACTTGGTCCAGAGGATCCACCTCCTGGGTCCACCAGTCCTCCCGGCCCTGACAGATTGATCAGGCCATGGATCCCGCTGGAGCGCAAACATCCGAGCTGACTGAGCTGCGCCAGGAGCTGGCACAACAGCGTGAAACCCTGACCCGGATGCTGAAATTCCTGGCGTCCGTGGACCACCGGTTATATACGCTGCAGACCGCCGCCTCGTCTGAGTCCACGCAGCAACCAGTCTCTACGTCCGAACCCGTTGTCTCTGCGGCCTCGCAACTCCGCCTCGCGGCACCGCCTCGCTATGCTGGGGACCCCAAGAACTGCCGGGGGTTTTTGAACCAGTGCTCGCTGCACTTCAAATTACTCCCGCACCTCTTCGCTTCCGATCAAGCCAAGATAGCCTTTGTGATGTCCCACCTGGAAGGCGAGGCGTTGTCCTGGATAAATCCGTTGTGGGAGAACGAGGATCCGGTGACGACCGACATCCGGGAATTCCTTCAGGCTTTTCGAAGTACCTTTGATGAACCGGGACGCAGTACCGCGGTTACCTCCTCACTCCTCCGGTTACGCCAAGGAACCCTGACGGTGGGCCAGTACGCCATCCAGTTTCGCACGCTTGCCTCCGAGCTAGGCTGGAACAACGAGGCATTGACGGCAGCCTTCTGGGAGGGGCTCTCCGGTCGCATCAAGGACGAATTAGCCGGTCGTGATGTTCCCCGTACCTTGGATGCTTTGGTATCCCTAGCCACCCGGATTGACCTCCGTTTCCAAGAGCGAACCAAGGAAGTATCCCGGGAGAAGCGACCAATCCGTCACATCTCCGTTCCGCAGAGGTCTACCGTTCCCCCGCCACTGCCGTTCTGCGATTCTACTGCGGAACCAATGCAAATCGACCGACTGAGCCAAGCTGAACAACGCCGAGCAGAGCGACTCGCCCGGGGCCTGTGTTTCTATTGTGGAAGCGGTTCACATCTGCTTCGTTCTTGCCCGGAGAGACCAGGTAGACCCCAAGTCCAAGGGATGGTGGGAACCGCCACCCTTGGTACCGGAATCCCTTCAGTCCCGGTTACACAGACTGTCCAGGTCACGACCGAGAAAACCCAGTTCACGGCAGAGGCTCACATTGATTCGGGAGCAGCGGGTAATTTCATCCTACAAGCTACCGTGGACCGTTATCGGATACCGGTCATCCCGCTTGCAAAACCCCTCTGGTTCGCCTCCGTGGACGGAAAACCACTATACGAACCTGTCCGGTACACCACCGAACCCGTGAGACTTTGTATTGGTTCCCTGCACACTGAGACTATTGCGTTATACGTCATCCCGAGAATGACTCCTGCGCTCCTGCTGGGTCTGCCCTGGCTACAACTACATGACCCTGACATCAGTTGGCGCTCTGGTGCAATCACTCGCTGGAGTCCCTCGTGCCATGATACCTGTCTACAGTCCGTTCCTCAGCCCCTGGCACCTGACCCTATTATGTCACAAGAAGAGGAGAAAATGACGCAGTCCAGCGTTGTACCACAGATCCTGGCACTTGTGCCTGTGGTGCCACCAGAACCAGAAGTGATGACGCACTCCAGCGTCGTTCCACCGTCCCTGATGATTGAGACTCTGATGCCACCGGCTACCGGGGATGAGTCACTGTCCTGTGCCCGGTCCGAGACGCCCGGGCCGGTCCTTCACGATGCCAGTCCTGTTTCTGTCGGTCCTCCTCTTCCCGTTGCCCCCGTCGCCACTGCCGGTAGATCGGCTAAGCGCCGTGCGGCTAAGAAGGTGGTACGGGGTCAGCGGTCCTTCCCCGCCTTTGCGTTGGGTCCCGGTCCGGTGTCTCGATCCGGGGTGCCCCTGGGGTTCTGTGCTCGGAGGGGGGGGCTTAGAGGGGGAGGTACTGTCACGCTCCCCGTGTCCCAGCACCACTCCTTACCCACTGATCCACTCCATGTGTCCACCAGTCATGGCTGCCGCTCCCGCTCCTGCTCCCCTGAGTCCTGCTCCTGGTCTCAGGAGTCTGACTCTGAGTATTGGCCTCATGGTTCTCTATAGGACCAGGCCGCGCCCACTCTCCTGGTCTTATAGGCCCAGCACACCTGAAGCAGGAAATGACATAGGGCTGTGCTGGGTATATAAGACTTGCCTTTCCATGTGGGCGGGCCCTGATCAACGTGTCCTGAAGCTTGTCTTCTGAGCTTAGGTGCTCAGGTCCCCTTGTGCTGTGCCCTGTTACTGTTTTGTCTTTTGCTACCGGGTACCTGTGCCTGTTTCCAGTATTATCCTAAAGAACTCCGTGACCCTGGTTACACCCGTCCCGGCCACGCCAGTGCTCCGGCTGCCGTGTACCCTGCCCCCCAGTGGGGTACTTGGTCCAGAGGATCCACCTCCTGGGTCCACCAGTCCTCCCGGCCCTGACACTATGATTATATGGGACCCAAATGAGTAGCCAGTAGTTTATTCTTCTTATCTATTCATACTAATCTATATTTGTCCTTTTCTGGTCCATCTTGATATATAAAAATCTTTCAGGCTTTATATTGGATTGCTTTTTGACAGACTTGAGTGGTCAGGGATGTGTCCTTCAAACCTTGTTCCGTGCCCTGTTATGTCTGATGCCGGGTTTAACTGCATGGTTACCGGGGTTACGCGTCCGCGGCACCATGTTTGCATCCTGATTAGACTGGAGGGCGGGCCTTTGTTTTGGATATGTGACACATCCCTTGACATCTTTGCCTTATGATCTTCTTTGGTTATATTATCATCTTGTGTAGCAATTATGCGGCCCCATTCCAATGATCTTATAATATGTGTGTGACTGTCTTTAGCATTCTGCTTTGAATGTACATTCCAGCGTGTTAGCCTTGGCAGTGACACGCTTTTGAGGGCGGAGGCCTTTATCTTGCGATTTCATTCGCTGATGTATAATGCATTCACCGGTATTCACACACACCCCCTTTACTTGCTGTCCACTTGTGATTGGTTGAGCTATCATTGTGGTAACGCGCTGGTGACGCTCTTTATCCTTACACAGTGATGAGTGGGGGGTTGGACTTCCGACTCCTTGCCTCCCACGTGATGTCCCCCACCCTGTTATGTTCAATGCCGGGCTGGATCGCATGGTTGCGGGGTAACGCGTCCCAGACACCGTGCATACCTCCCTGGCTTGACTAGATGGCGGGACATCTGGGCACTGTGGGACACTTCCTGGTTAAATTCCATAATAAACACACAGTTCTTTTAGACCTTCTGCTCTCTACTACTAGCGGTGCATTTCACCACTGTGGCTACCACTTCTGATGGCAACATTTGTGAATATGATATGCTATTTCTTTACTGGTATTATGTTTTATATGTGATCATGTTGTATTTCACGTCCCTTGGCACCCGCCCACTTTCTTACTAACATCCTATCAGCTGACATATGGGCGTTGCTGTCTGTTGCATCACACATTCCTCCACACCTGACGGTCATGGCATTTAATGGAGTGACTATTTATACTCACTGGGTCTATACCGCCATTAGAGTCTTCCTCTTTGAGAAAGCAAGAGTACCTCGGCGAAACGCACGTCGGCGGTGATCCCTATTCATTGGGTATGTGTGCATAGGTGCTTCCATGGCTTAGGACTTCAGCCTTTCCTTTTCCTATCTCAATCTCCCTGATTTTTGGGGTAATGCCTTTTAACCTTTCATAGTGTTTTACCACATTTGTGATGTTAGTACGGGCATGTGCACTTGCACTTTATCTATTTCAATTGCACTGTGATTTCTCCAGGCCTTCTTTCCCCTGCCCCCTGTGGAACACCTTGGGTCAGGTAGACTGATAATTATTCTGAACAGTATATATTTTTTGTCATGATCTTAAATCCATCTCATGTTTACTTGTAGCGTGGGTCATACTCCCCTCGGTTCTGCGTAGTTGATGTTAGCAGCTCCATCGGACTATATTATGGAGTCTTACTCATGCTACTGTTATTATTGTTTTCTCTATACTGTCTTACATTGTTCTGTCTATTTGAGCAAAACTGCCTCTCCCACGGCTATCTGGGAGTGTGTTTCCTGATCAATATTACCTCTCCCACGGCTATTTGAGATTGATTTAGTTGATCAAGGTTACCTCTCTCACGGCTATCTGAGATTGATTTGTCTTGATCAAATTCGCCTCTCCAACGTCTATCTGAGATTAACAGGAAATTTTGATATTACAATATTTATTATAGACCATGCACCTCCCTTGATGTATTGATATTTGGTAGTTTTTTAACACTGTGCTGTTTTTGCGTGTGATCAATAAAGTTTTTGTATTGCATATATACTCATTTCTTCTCCTTCTTTGAATTAATTTGAGTAGTGCAGACGCGTTGCCAGTATATTATGCTGGCAGCGTGTCCACCCTATGGTTCGTCTATTGAGAATTGTATCCATTATATATCTTTTTAGTAGTAAAAATGGACCATGGCTACGGGACTGGTTGTGGCCAGCACGGACTTGTGCTCAATATAAGTAGTTGCACCTCCTGTGCCTACCAGAGTTGACTTTTCAACACCTGGGACCTTAACCTGGTCATGGACCCACAAATAGGAATGCAGCGAGTCAGGTTGTTTGGATGGCGGGTTGATGGGATCTGGGACGTTGGGACTGGACTGTCGCAGGAAGAGGCAGCAACAGAGCAGGTTGAGCCTCCGCTTCTAGCATAACCGGTAGCGTTCCATAGTAAAAGATGAACTCTAAGAGTTTAAAGTAACATTTAAGCAATGTGGCTCCCTAATGTGGGACATGAGTTTGTAAATAAAATGTTACTCTTTTTCTCTATCAGTTGCAAAAATAAACCTCTGGGTGTTCTGTAGCTCGGGGACGAGCTACGTTTAACTAAAAGGGAATGTGACGCCCCTGGACTATCAGGTCGTCACAGGGTACTGCACAAGCTGCCCTTCCGTGCAGTGTCCCAAGTCCCTCATGGCTCTGGGTCCCTATCTTATTGGTGTTGCCTACAACAGCAAATCAAATCCTAGATACACACTGCACCACACCCATCAGGCACACCAGTGGATGGCTTGAGTGGAATAGAGTCGCCCACCTGGGGGGGTCAGGGAGGGGAGGTGAGTAGTGTAGTGAGTAGTCTGTAGTGAGGAGTGAGAGTGAGAGGAGGTTGGGAGTGGTGGCTCCCAGGAGAGGCTGTCTAGGTTACAGACGGTGGTCTGGACCTAGAGGAGTCAGACCCCCGGTCGCAGGGGATTGCGGCTAGGTGCCTGGACCTGTCAAGGAGGACGGTCAGGAGGCTGTGGGAAAAAAAGGCGCAAATAGGGTCTTACCCGGTATAACAGTGTGAGGTGAATGTAAGAAGGGACACTCACCTGATAAGGTTGTGACAGTCACAACCCCTTTAACAGCATAAAAGTAGCGTGGAAGGCAGCAGTCCCGCGAAACAGAGTAGTTACGGACAGCAGGAGAAAAGCAGGTTAAAGTACCGCGCCAAACCACAGGAGTACAAATGGAATTAATAGATCTCTTTTCTTTATCCCGCTAATTTAGTGAACGTTTTCTCCCCCTCCTGACCCAAAGTCCTATTCCCATCCATCCAATTCCACTGGTCTTTTTCTTTTTCAGTTTCACTTATTCCATTTGTGTTTTAAACACATTTTTTTCCTTTCACCCACTCTCATTTTTGCTTTTAATCACTTTCCTAGCCCCTAGCCGCTGACCGCGGATTATTATCTACACGGCTTCCACCCCTCCTTTTTGCGCAAGCGTAATGTCCTTTTTTCCCACGGTATTAACCTCTAGTCACCCTTTCGCGCAGGCGCTCACTATTTTCTTTCCCTGCACGCTCTCACCTCACTTCACCTTTCGCGCAGGCGCACATCATTTTTTCCCACGCTGTCAACTTCTATTCGCTCCTATAACGAGTGTTCTCCGCTCCCGCCCCGTTGTTTTTTCACTTGCAAATCTTTCTACCGCAGAGCTGCTCACACTGCTCTGGCACAGCGATCCTATGTCATGTTTTTACGTTGATCCTTCATTAAAAAATTTTTTCACATTTTCTACATGCTATTTCAAAGGATAATGACAACCATCATAGCACATTTTTATTCATTTATTAAATTAAATTCATCACACATATTTTTTATTAAGACATGCACATTTTTTGGATCCGTAGGTTCCCACACAGTTTTTTAATGACATTTGAGTCCCAATCACTATATTTTCATCCATTTATTTATTTCATTTTTCCACACTTTTTTCTTTATTTTCTTTCTTTTTCTTTGCTTTCATCTCCCCCTTTTTTTCCCCCTTTTTTCTTTTTTTTCTCTTTTTCTTTTTTTCTTCTTCTCCCTTTTTTCTTTTTCTTTTTTTCTTTTTTTTCTTCTTTTTTTCTCTCCTTGTTCTGAACTTTATTCACTCCTCCACGTGCCTATGAGTCACGGGGAGGCTGATGACGCAATCAATGCATACGTGGCTTTTTTCTTACACATATATTAGAGCCTGTAGCCTCTGTTTCGCTATGGTATTCTCTGCATTTGTCCTGAGGAAGAGGACGGATATGTCCTTGAAACGCGTAGACCTGTGAAAATAAAGAAAAGAGATCTATTAATTCCATTTGTACTCCTGTGGTTTGGCGCGGTACTTTAACCTGCTTTTCTCCTGCTGTCCGTAACTAAGGAGGACGGTCAGCAGCCTTGCACTATCACTGGTCCGGGACCAAAGGCACAGCGGGGTACAGGGTCCTTTCCTGGTTTTATTCCATAATAAACACTCAGTTCTTTTAGACCTTCTGCTCTCTACTACTAGCGGTGCATTTCACCGCTGTGGCTACCACTTCTTACTAACATTCTCTCAGCTGACATATGGGCGTTGCTGTCTGTTGCATCACACATTCCTCCACACCTGACGGTCATGGCATTTAATGGAGTGACTATTTATACTCACTGGGTCTATACCGCCATTAGGGTCTTCCTCCTTGAGAAAGCAAGAGTACCTCGGCTAAATGAGCGTCGGCGGTGATCCCTATTCATTGAGTATGTGTGCATAGGTGCTTCCATGGCTTAGGACTTCAGCCTTTCCTTTTCCTATCTCAATCTCCCTGATTTTTGGGGTAATGCCTTTTAACCTTTCATAGTGTTTTACCACATTTGTGATGTTAGTACGGGCATGTGCACTTGCACTTTATCTATTTCAATTGCACTGTGATTTCCCCAGGCCTTCTTTCCCCTGCCCCCTGTGGAACACCTTGGGTCAGGTAGACTGATAATTATTCTGAACAGTATATATTTTTTGTCATGATCTTAAATCCATCTCATGTTTACTTGTAGAGTGGGTCATACTCCCTCTCGGTTCTGCGTAGTTGATGTTAGCAGCTCCATCGGACTATATTATGGAGTCTGACTCATGCTACTGTTATTATTGTTTTCTCTATACTGTCTTACATTGTTCTGTCTATTTGAGCAAAACTGCCTCTCCCACGGCTATCTGGGAGTGTGTTTCCTGATCAATATTACCTCTCCCACGGCTATTTGAGATTGATTTAGTTGATCAAGGTTACCTCTCTCACGGCTATCTGAGATTGATTTGTCTTGATCAAATTCGCCTCTCCCACGTCTATCTGAGATTAATAGGAAATTTTGATATTACAATATTTATTATAGACCATGCACCTCCCTTGATGTATTGATATTTGGTAGTTTTTTAACACTGTGATGTTTTTGCGTGTGATCAATAAAGTTTTTGTATTGCATATATACTCGTTTCTTCTCCTTCTTTGAAGTAAAAAGATATATATAAGAACCGGAGTCCATGCACCTGGTGCAAACATTATCTAACTTCATAATCAGATGAGGTATTCAGTTGATTAAACCCGGTGATAATCATTTTTGTCTATAAACACTACTCATCATTGTTCAAGAAAAATAATAAACTATGGAAAACAAGAAAAGAAAACACAGATTTTTCTAACACTTTAACTTTAAATAGCAAGGTACCACTAACATTAGTGCTTGTAACCCACAGCAGAGGCTGGCATGACCTGCTCATCAATCAAAACAAGCCTTTTCACATCCACAGCATACCAGCCCTGCTCTCCACAATGCCGGGTGTATGAAACCACCTCTTCTGGCTCCAGGTTATGGCCTGGGTGCCCCCTCGGGAGATGCTCCTCTACATCTCTCCGGGAGACAAACACCTCATCTGTGAGGCCTGCTTCCATTATGAACCCTTTATCGGGGTCAAAACGCCTCAAATGGCCCCGGTGCCGCAGCCCTCTGATGCGGGAGGTGGCTTTTCTCAAATGCTCCTTCTCTCTTTGGGCACAGGCAGCAATCTCCCGTCGTCGCTGATCTTGGGTTGTCATCTCCTGATGTAGCTTACGCTGGTGACGTTCCCAGTAGGGGGCGTCAGCGTCTGGCCTCGACTCCCTTGCCGGCATGGGTTGTAGGTGTACTCCTGTGGCCCCAGCAGGCGCTGGGATGCCGCACGGCGGCGGAACTGGCAGCTCCTCAGGTTCCGCCTCCACCATGATAAAAAAGGGACCGTCTGCTCTGCAGCTAGGGGTGCAGAGTCCGGGTGCTCCATGTCAAGGTGTGGGCCCGGTGATGCGGCCGGATCTGGTAGGGCCGGTGTTGGAGTAACCGCTGTTGTGACCTGGTCGGGTGACGGGGTCGAGAGCTCTGCAGCTCGCGCCTTGCAGATTGGGGCTGAAGGTTTCACTGCCGAGGCTGGAATAGGCAGCTTGGCGTCCGCCGAGGACGGGGGTGACAGTGGTGAAGTGCTTGCCGCGAGCGGAGGAAGACCACACCGCATAGGCCAGATGACTCGGATCAACTGGGACTGGGTAACCGCTTACTCGCTCTTCACGTGGGACTTCTATCTCACGGGCTCGTACCGCCATTGCCAGGCTCCTCATCTCTTCCCTCCAGTGGTCCAGTATGAAGAGGAATTGCGTCCACATCCTTCTGTAGAGCTGCTCCGTCTCTTGCTCGATCCAGCTTGCGGTCCTGGGAGCAGCGTGCTCCGGTGACTAGTCTCACGCAGCCGCTATCTTTCCTCTGTGGTGTCCAGGAACGTTATCACAGAGTTCTGGTGTCCCTGCCTCTCTTCCGCTGCTACATGCCATCACACCCCCTCAGTTTTCGCCCACCACTCTCTGCTGCGCTCACGTCCTCTGGGAGCTTCCGGGCCGACTCTCAGGATGAAGGGCGGGGCCTCTGCTTTGCGTGCTTTTGGTCGAGAAGACGGCATTTTGGCGCCAAAGATGGTGAAAATGTCGGGAAACGGGATTTTTGACACGCAGTTTGGACTTTCAAGGCGCATGTCACCCAGGTTAGTGGGTCCTGTTCGGATCCTGTTCGTGACGCAAAGTTTTTCGAGGGTGTGCTGCCCCTGCAGCGGTCAAACCGTTCGGTTCCGGGGGATGATTACTCGTGGCTTGAGGGCGTCTGCAACCTAGACAGCCTCTCCTGGGAGCCACCACTCCCAACCTCCTCTCACTCTCACTCCTCACTACAGACTACTCACTACACTACTCACCTCCCCTCCCTGACCCCCCAGGTGGGCGACTCTATTCCACTCAAGCCATCCACTGGTGTGCCCGGTGAGTGTGGTGCAGTGTGTATCTAGGATTTGATTTGCTGTTGTAGGCAACACCAATAAGATAGGAACCCAGAACCATGAGGGACTTGGGACACTGGGACACTGCACAGATGGGCAGCTTGTGCAGTACCCTGTGAAGACCTGATAGTCCAGGGGCGTCACATATACACAGTATATATATATATATATATATATATATATATATATATATATATATATATATACATATATATATATATATATATATATATATGAATAGGTTATTCTCCATAAATCAGTGATTTATGACATCCATATAAAAGCAAATGGCTTTATTTGTCCATTTCGGTGGCAATTTTATTTGATCATTTTTATTGTTATAATTAAAAGTTACAGTATTTTTTATTAATATGCACTAATCTGCTCAGTACTTAATATATTTGTAAGAAGCCATTGAGGAACCAGTTTGCACTGGAGTGTAAAGTCCGTGCTTGCTTTTTTTGGTCTAGGCTGAAGTTCTGTAGAATGACCCTAATGACAGGAGCAGTACCTTTTTATATCCTTCAATTCCCATTTCAAGTTATTGTGTCTTACAGGATTGGGGGGAGAAAATCATGGCTGCTCCTTCATTGTTCGGTGATTCAATTAGACTTCATATTTGTCCTTCAAATGCAGATTAGTACACTACAGAATTCTAATGCAATCTTTACACCAGCCATGTCACAAATTCACATACAGAAAGAGGCACTGAACAGTTACATGAAACAATGGCTAATGTCTCTTGATTTTCTGAACAAAGGAACAATACATCTGGCATATTAGTTCACCCTCGCACAAGTGTTCACAAAGATGCTGATCATAGTGAGTTTTTTAATCTATGCACTTGATGTTGGTGCTGTGATGCTGTCCTATGTAGTGGTCGGCAGCGTAACTTGTTACCTGTGGGTCCCAACTGAAAATATCCAACAGTGCCCCCAACTATCACAGGTTTTTAATAGTAATAGTCCTTTACCATGGGGAATAAGACCCTTTTGGGCCCCCCTAGTCGCCAGGGTCTGGATGTGATTCCAAAATCTGCAGCTATTATACTTGCAGCCCTGGAGTTGGTGGCACCTGAAATCACAGGGGCACTACCTTGTAGCATTGAAGCTGTGGACAGTGCTGTAATTTGAAGCTCGTGGGCACTAGTGCAAAATGTTCAACAGGGCCGCTAATTATCACATATTTTTAATAGTAATGTTATTTTCAAATGGACGAAAATTAACATTTGGGCCCCCTAGGCTCCAGTGCTTGCTCTGAACCTATTATAGTTAAAACCCTTACTGAGGGGTACCTTGTTTCTCCCCCTGCTGGTATGGTGTTGTCTAGGCAATTGTTGGTGTATGGCGCTGCACACTTAATGTCATGGACTCACTTAGAGGTTCGCAATAACACACATCAGATAATTTTAACCTTGTGTTCAGTACTCAAAATTTTTGCTCAATATAAATCTAATACATAGGGATGAGCAGACCCTTGGAAGTTTGGATTCACCAGGTTTGGCCAGACTTTAGTTAAAAGTTCGGTTCGGGATCCAGACTTCTCCCAAACTTGACCCCGAACCCCATATAACTCAGTGGGTACCTGAACTTTGGTCAATAGGGGTCCTCAGCTGCCTGCTTTACTTTGGCCTGTTATCAAAACTAGAAGGCACCTCATACCATTTTTTAAAATTATTGAAACAATTTAAAAAAAATGGCATGTTGTCTCCTCTATTTTTGATATCCAGCCAAGATAAAGCAGACAGGGGCTGGTATTGCCAGGCTGGGAAGGCCCATGATTATTTGGCCTTTCCCAGCCTAAAAATAGCAGTTTGCAGCTGCCCCAGAAGTACTGCATCCATTAGATGTGCCAATTCTAGCGCTTTGCCTGGCTCTTCCCAATTGCCCTGGTGCGGAGGCAATCATTGCTATACTTTGGGGTTGATGTCAACTGTGAATTAACAGATGGCATCAATTCCAGGGGTTAGTAATGGAGAGGGGGCACTGTAATAGAGGGCATTGTATATATAGGACATGATGAGGTTAGGGCACACTGTCATTGATAAATGAGGGCCAAAACAAGGCCTAGATTTTTGAAGCTTGCAACATTGCTCTCTGTGGTTAGTTGGAAGGTACCTTGGTAGTCCCCTTTTGATACCCCATATCCATGACAGAAATTGATGCTTTTTGCTTCTTTATATGCCTTTCAGTGCTGTAATTATTAGCCTCTCCATGCCATCTGCTCTAAGCAGCCTATGATCATATATTGGATCATAAATAGATGTGAGAATCAATCCTTTTTGTTCCTCTTTGAAATTGTAAACTTTGCTTTAGTTAAGAATAAGAATAGTCATTAAAAATAATGGATGGCATATCTAAACATTACACTTTAGCTGTGAAGAAAGCATGTATTATATACTTTATAGGGCAAATATATGCTGTTACCAAAAACATAAGGAATATTTTGAATAAACTGTGTATTCTGGAAAACCCCACCCCATTGTACGGGACACCATCTCATAACAAGCAATTCCTTAATACACCACACTCCATTAAACCTATCACTTACCCTTAAATAATTGGGAAATATTGACAGCTCTGCATTACACTGTGTATATGTAACTTACAAATAACAATATTGTTTTCACAGTAGATATAGTTGTATAGACGACCAAAGAACCTAACGTAATGGACCCTTTCCAATTCTCATCCTATTTGAAGGCTACTAGAGTTAAGGCCCCGTTACACGCAACAACATATCTAACGATATGTGGTCAGGGTCACGGAATTTGTGACGCACATCTGTCGTTGTTAGTGACGTCATTGCGTGTAAAAGGTCCGAGCGAGTGTTAACGATCAAAAATACTCACCTTATCGTTGATCGTTGACACGTCATTCATTTTCAAAATCTCGTTGGTTGTTGTGGACGTAGGTTGTTCGTCGTTCCTGAGGCAGCCCACATCGCTACATGTGACAACCCGATGAACAACAGCGTACCTGCGTCCTCCGGCAACGAGGTGGGCGTGTCGTTAATGCAGCTGTTCTCCGCCCCTCCACTTCTATTGGTCGGCCGCTGTGTGACGTCGCTGTGACGGTGCACAAACCTCCCCCTTAACGAAGAGGTTGTTCGCCGCCCATAGCGACCTCGCTAGGAAGGTAAGTACGTGTGATGGGTGTTAGCAATATTGTGCGCCACGGGCAACGATTTGCCCGTGACGCACAAACAACGGGGGCGGGTGCTTTCACGAGCGACATCGCTGCGTGTAAAGCTCCCTTTAGGCTGTCTTCACACATTTAATATTCATGGCCTGAGTATGGATGGTGATATATGAACATAACTGAAGACGTGTACGAGGCTGGTGGATTTAGGTCAGGAGACTTTTGGCCATTCCGGCTCTCAAGTTCTGCACGTAGACGGTGAATAGTCGACTCATGAAGCCGATCTTCTTTTTCTTGGATTTTTACATATCCTATAAACTTCGGCTTACCCTTAAGTATCTCTGAGCACAGCCTAATTACATGCTCTTTTATTGTGGTGCTGCAGCAAAGCAAGGTGTGGTTGTCATGGTGACGTTTCTTCTATGACACGGTCAGATATTATCAAACCTGATCCATGCTTTTGTTAATTAAATTGCTCATTTGGGAGGTCATATTGTGCTCTTCAAAATATGAGAAATTATCCGTAATCCCTCAGAGTATTTGTCGGTGGGAAATCAGATCTAAATGCTGTCCTTAATGTAATAATTTACCTTGAATCTAATACTCCCTCTCTTGTGTTTCTCTATCTTGCTTTTAAATTGAATAGGAAACCTTTGGCTTTTCTTACACAATGCATACTCCCAATGATAGGAAATCATATTTAGTACACCAGAGGTGTAACAGAACCCTGCAACCTTGTAGGCACTGAAGATACTTCTTAGTTTGCTTTCTTATTTCTGGAATATAAGGATTATATTCTGCGTACTTTTATAATTCATGTGAACTAATAAATTATTTGCAAAAATCACTTTTAAATTTCTAAATTTCTATCACTATAAGTGTGGCTTTTCACAGTAAAGCTATGTGCACATGTTGATATCTGCGTCCCCAGCACAATCCCTCTCCCTTTCCTACTCACCGATCACGGGCGTCTCGCTCCCCGGCTGTCACAAATCTGCGGCGTCTTTTCCTCTTTAGAAAATGGCTCTTCATTACTCAATTAGTTATTCTGTGCCTTCCCCGTCCACCGCCGCTTATGATTGGTTGCAGTCAGACACGTCCCCAAGTTGAGTGACAGCTGTCTCACTGCAACCAATCACAGCCACCGGTGCCGGGTCTATATCATGCATTAAAATAAATAAATAACTAAATAAATAAATTTAAAAAAATGCGGTTTCCCCCATATTTGATACCAGCCAGGATAAAGCCGCACGGCTGGAGGCTGGTTTTGTCAGGATGGAGAGCGGCACGGTATTGGGAGCCCTCCACCCTAACAATATCACCCTGCAGCCGCCCAGAATTGCCGCATCCATTAGGTGCGACAGTCCTGGGACTCTACCCAGCTCATCCCGAATTGCCCTGGTGCAGTGGCAATTGGGGTAATAATGAGTTTAATGAGTTTAATCATGGCAGGCGTCTCCCCGAGACACCTTCCATGATTAACCTGTAAGTGAAAGTAAGGAAACACACACCGCGAAAAATCCTTTATTTGGAATAAAAGACAAAAAAAACACAGTTTCACCATTTTATTAAAATCCTCCAATACCCCTCCAGGTCGACGTAATCCACACGACACTGTCATCTCTGCTACAGAACACGAGTGCTCTGCATGAGCTTCACATAGCTTTAAATGAATCATGTGGTCAGCTGAGACTTCAACAATCCAGACTTCAAGACTACCAAATGTGCCTATAATTGGCATTAGACGCAATAGCTGAGTGGATAGAGTGCTCACCTAGGGAGCATAAGGTTGCGAGTTCTAGACCTGGTAAATTTATTTATTTATTTTTATTTTTAATAAATTATATTTATAATATATTTATAAATATAATTTAATTATGCAGGGGAGGAGCCGGACATCAGCTGTGAGCTCTCTCTCTATCTCTCTCCTTTCCCTCTCTCCTATCTCTCTCTCTCCTTTCTTTCTCTCCTTTTTCACTCTCCGTTCTTTCTCTTCTTTCTCTACTTTCTCTTCTTTCTCTACTTTCTCTTCTTTCACCTCTTTCTCTTCTCTCTCTTCTTTCTCTCTCTCTTCCTTCTCTATTTCTCTTCTTTCTCTCCTTTCCCTCTTACTTTCTCTTCTCTTTTCTTTCTCTCCTTTCTCTCTCTCTCCTTTCCCTCTCTCATATCTCTCTCCTTTCTTTCTCTCCTTTTTCTCTCTCTCCTTTCCCTCTCTCCTATCTTTATCTCCTTTCTTTCTCTCCTTTCTCTCTCTCCTTTCTTTCTCTCCTTTCTTTCTCTTTTTTCCCTCTCTCCTTTCTTTCTCTTCTTTCTCTTCTTTCTCTACTTTCTTTGCTGGTGATGGTGGCTTGCTGGGTAATAAAGGTTAATACTGGCTTTGTTTTACTAGCTAGTATTAAGCCAGAGATTCTTAATGTCAGGCAAGTTTGACCCGGCCATTAAGAATCTCCAATAAAGGGTTAAAAAAGACACCACACAGAGAAAAAATACTTTAATAGAAATAAATACACAGACACATTAGAGACTCCATGTTTATTACTCCCTCGCATCCCTCCACGATCCGGCTCTTCTGTCTTCTTTCTCCTTCAACACATGCAGCTCTACTACATCAGCGCTGCATAGGAAGAAGGTGGTGCTATTCCCCAAGCTGCTGCTTGTGAGCGGTGACGTAACCACTGACAAGCGTGTTGCTATAGCAACGGTGATCTCCGTTATCGACCGGCTGCCGGTTTATAACAGAACGGGGAAGCAGACCGGGAACCTGACCGTGTGCCAGAGCATGTCCCCGGTACACGGCGATACACAAACGACCACCGCGTACTGGATAGATGCACTCGCAGGCCCTACATGACGCGTCATAGTCATGTGACCAGTCTGTAGCCAATGAGATAACAGACACGTGACTGGTCACATGGCTATTTTGATGTCACAAAAGGTCCTGCATCACTGCTGGCAGTGCTGGTTACCGGGAAGATTCAGCAATCATCTGATGGAATAGCGTCAGGAGACAGAGTGCAGGACGCGTCTCGGGGACCGGTAAGTGTTATGTCAATGTTTATTAACTGTATGTGTAAATTTCTAATGTGTTTTTATGTGTTTGTGTTTGCCTCCCATTGTTTCCTATGGGTTTGAGTAGTTCGCTGAACCGGTTCGCCGAGCCAAACTCGAACTAGACCTCCGTTTGACGAACCAAGCTTGAGCTGAACCGCTACCGGTTCGCTCATCTCTACTCCACACCCCAGAAAAAAACTATATTTACTGTATGTGCACATTTAGGTCTTTTAAAGACAAATCGAGCAATACTTTTACATGGCCAGTCTGTTCTGCTGTTATTGAGAAATCAGTATCTGAATTGATATGCAAATCAGGCTGATGTTCTATGGTAGATCTAAAGCCTCTGTCACTCCAGCTCTATTCATTGCGCTGCCTTCTACTGCTTTACTGATGGTTTCACATTTGCGTTGTTTTGACGGAAACGGACCCATCACAAATTCAGTACAGTTCACTTATTTACAGTGGAAGCGCGACATCATGCTGACACATGTGGGTTGTGTATGAAGCACACAACTGCATGGTGTCACGCTTCCACTGTAAATAAATGAACTGTACTGTATTTGTGACGGGTCCCGTTTCCGTCAAAACAGCGCAAATGTGAAACTACCCTTAACACTAGAAGTCCCAGAGAGGGGTCATTTAACATTTCTACCTTTGGAACCCATAGACGTAGACATTTCTGGGACTTCTAGTGTTAATAGGAGGAGGCGGTGCTGGGTGGGGAATAGAGCTGGTGTGACAGAGGCTTCTGATCTGTGTCTAGAGCGAACTGTTCTGTAAAACTGTCACACTATTTAATCCCTACAGTGCCTATTGTAGAAAAAAAAAAGAAAAAGATAAATGTAGCCAAAAACTCCTTTCACACATACATACAACAAATAAGTGGGACAAAATGTGATCACAAAGTCATAAAAGTAGAGATGGTATCCTTAAAAACATCACCTTGTCCCACAAGAAGAATCCCCCATTCAGCTCTGTGAGACAAAATTTTAAAAAGCTATAGCTGTCAGAATAAGGCCATGCAAAATAGTTTTATTGTGTAAAGGCACCAAAAGATTAAAAAAAATATATAAATGTGGTATCACTGTATTCATTTTGGAAACAAAAGGAATCTGGCTTACTACAATGATCCAGTTGGGCTGCAATCTGGAGCACGATATCGTCTCGTCTGTGCCAAGATGTGTAGAATGCAAAAGGAGGATAATCTAGCTTAATAAGTTTGAACTCTTCTTTAATTGATTAAAAATTAGTGAAATACATAGACAGTGCCTACAGTCTATAGCATTATATGAGTTTCGGATATCATAGCATCCTTTGTCATGAGTGGTATATACTGCAAGCACTGGATATGTATGTATTTCACTAATTTTTAAGCCACCGTATTTTTCGCATTATAAGACGCACTTTTGTTCCCCCATATTTTGGGGGAAAGTAGGGGGTGCGACTCATAATCTGAATATATGGATTATATACTGCAGGGTCCAGGGGAGGTGGGGGCAACTCTGGAGTGGTGCTGGAGGCTGGTGGAGGCTGCAGGAAGCAGCGGGAGATCTCTTGCTCCTGCTCATATAATATGCACTGCCGCTGTTCATCATCGTGGTGCTGAAACCGCACCGCGGTGATGGGCTGGGGGAGCGACGCATATTATGCACTCGCACATGCCCCCCCATGTTAGATATGGTCCCCATGCTACTGCCCATCCTAAAATAAAAAAAGGTTTACTTACCTCCTCCAGCGTGTCTCCCGGTGTCTCCCTGATCTCACTGCTACCACTGTGATCAGGAACGCAGAGATCATGTCACTCTGCTGTGCCAATCACATGACCGGCACCGAAAACCAGGAAGTGCAGGAGCTCAGCATCACTAAGGGAGATACGAGGGAGGACAGCGCTGAAGAAGGTAAAGTAAAGTATTTATTTTACTATGGGTAGCAGCATGGGGGCCATATCAAACACAGAGGGACATGTGCGATCCATAGGAGACCTGTGCCAGCTGTAGGGGATGTGTGCCAGCAATATGGGTTGTGTGCCAGCAATAGGAGACTTGTGCCAACAATAGGAGACCTGTGCCAGCTCTAGAGGATGTGTGCCAGCAATATGGGATGTGTGCCAGGAATAGGAGACTTGTGCCAGCTGTAGGGGACGTGTGCCAGCTTTAGGGGACATGTGCCAGCTGTAGGGGATGTGTGCCAGCTGTGGGGGATGTGTGCCAGCTGTAGGAGACGTGTGCAAGCAATATGGGATGTGTACCAGCAATAGGAGACTTTTGCCAGCTATAGGAGACTTGTGCCAGCAATAGGAGACTTGTGCCAGCACAGGGGGACATGTGCCATCAATAGGAGACGTGTGCCAGCAATAGGGGACATGTGCCATCAATGGGGGACATGTGGCATCACTGGGGACGTATGGCAGCAATATGGGATGTGTGCCAGCAATTGGAGACTTGTGCCAGCTGTAGGGGACGTGTGCCAGCTGTAGGGGACGTGTGCCAGCTGTAGGGGATGTGTGCCAGCTGTCGGGGACGTGTGACAGCTGTAGGAGACATGTGCCAGCAATATGGGATGTGTGCCAGCAATAGGAGACTTGTGCCGGCAATAGGAGACTTGTGCCAGCACAGGGGGACATGTGCCAACAATAGGAGATGTGTGCCAGCAATAGGGGATGTGTGCCATCAATGGGGGACATGTGGCATCACTGAGGGATGTGTGCCAGCACAAGGGGACTATATTCAAAATAAGGAAGCCATATCCAGATTAAGGGGGCTAATTTTAAGATGGGGGGGCTATAAGGGACGTATACCCTATATGATTTGTTAGACGGACACTGGCATTATAAGACGGACCCCATTTAACATAAAAAAAAATCTCTTTTTCTTCACCGAATTTGGGTGTGCGTCTTATAAAGCGAAAAATACGGTAATTATCTTCAAACCTGTGAAGCTTGATTATCCTCCTTTTCATCACTGTACTCATGCTGATACTAAGAATAAGGATGTTATCACTTTTACAAGAAGATGAATGGTGTAAAAAAAAAAATAACAAAACATGAATTGTGGTTTCTTCTTGATTCTGCCTTCCAAAAATTGGAATAAAAAGGGTTGAAAAAATATTCTCAAGTTTGTTAAAAAAAAGTGGCACACTTTTTGCACCATTTTCCGAAACTTGTAGCATTCTCATTTTTCGCGATCTATGGCTCAGTGATGGCATATTTTTTGCATCTCAAGTTTATATTTCTAACGGTACCATTTTTACGCAGATGGTAGTTTTTGATCGCCTGTTATTGCATTTTGCTTAAAATTTGCAGCGACCAAAAAATATAATTTTGGCGTTTGGAATTTTTTTTGCCGTTACGACGTTTTCCGTTCGCATTAATTGATTTTATATTTTGATAGATCGGGTGTTTCTGAATGCAGTGATATCAAATATGTGTATATGTTTTATTTTTTTAACCCTTTAATTTTCAATGGGCCAAATGGAGGGTGATTTGAACTTTTAAGTTTATATTTTTTTTAATTTTTGAAAACTTTTTTCAACTTTTTTTTATTTTATTAAGTTTCCTAGGGGACTATAATGATTAGCAGTCTGATCGCTCTTCCATTTCTCCAGATCACAGCTACACAGCTGAAATCTGGAGAAAAGCTGCTTTACTCTCACACACAGCAATCTGCCGGCAGTGAGAGAAAGTGACTCATGATAGCTACAGGAGTCATCACTTAACCCTGTGCTACCATGGCAACCATCGTGACTTCAGATTGGAGTGAGTAAGTTATCCCTATGGCAGCGCTCTGATACATTTTGCTGTCAGAATTTGACAGCGAGATGTAAGGGGTTAATAGGTGCGGGTAGAACGTGATTCCACTCCCACCTGGTACGCACACATGTCAGATGTTGAAATCAGATGACATGTTCATGGATCAGTGTGGACTGCTCACGGCAGCCCACGGTGATTAGCTTCACTTGATCCATGACGTACACAGTATGTCATGTGTAGTAGAGGTTAAATACTATGAAACTATGAAGTATACCAACCCAGGTCTAGAAAATCTATTTAATCATACATGCAATTTGTAATGTAAAATCTGGTGACATATCAATTTAAATAAGTAATTCGGTCATCTAGTAATTGAAACACAACATGCTTTAGTCCAGTAGTATGCACCACATAATATATATGCACAGCGTAGGGGATTCTGGCTCCATATAACACTGTATTTACATAAAGAGGTAGTATTTGGAGATAAGCCAGTATTAGTAAATGTACCTAACTGTATAGACACTACTGTATATTGTATGGGTAATTTAATAGGAAATTCTAAGTGGCTGCCAGATTTGTGTAGAAATGTGTCTTCATCAGCTCAGCTACCTAAATTCTTGAATTGATAAGGTAGTAACCGTTCTTATCATATGTCTGCATACTAGTAGCATACAGAAATACAGATATGTTCAAAATGTAACAAATTCTTTATTCTTTTCTTGGCATACTTTAACCTAAAGGCAAACAATTTTCAGCAGAATTACAAATGAACATAAAGGTAATTTTTGCACTGACATAACACAATAGAGTAATGATATTTGGATTATATGAGCAAGAAGTTGTGCCTCTATCACAATGGCAGAACCCATCTGGCCAGCACAGTGCACTCCGTAATTACATTTACCTAACACAACAGAGCGGAGCAGCTGGTTGTAGAGTGTTTAAGATACTCAAGCAGAAAATCAAATAACCATAAATCTTCCCATGGCTTTACTTTATTTGTAAAAATCCATAAAAAGCAGCAATTTAGCATTTAAATGTTTCCATTTAACATTGTATTTTTAAGGCATCAATTTATTTTAAATTAAAGTTCTTAAATT
This sequence comes from Anomaloglossus baeobatrachus, assembly GCF_048569485.1. Lineage (NCBI taxonomy): Eukaryota > Metazoa > Chordata > Amphibia > Anura > Aromobatidae > Anomaloglossus > Anomaloglossus baeobatrachus. Next base: position 279,404,115 of record NC_134357.1, on the reverse strand, counting down.
TTAGGGAAGAAATTATAGTCATTCCGATAGAATTGGTAATTTTAAGTGCAAAATGCGTTAGTTTCATTAAGGACATCATACTCTATTAGGTATAGGGCTCTGTTAAATGAAATGCAAAATAATTGTTATAATTGTTGCTTATATTGTATCATACCATGTTTGACGTTTGGTTTGTGAATTGTTCTTTATATATCCAAAAACATTGTCTAAGCAAAAATTGACCACTTACAGGGGGGGGGGATAATTTAGTCAACCACCAATTGTGTAAGTTCTCCCACTAATGCGGGCGTCAGACGATACGATCTATCGTGCGATCACACGAGCAATCGTACCCACCCCCGTCGTTTGTGCGTCACGGGCAATTAGTTGCCCGTGGCGCACAAAGTCGTTAAACTCCCATCACACGTACTTACCTGCTGAGCGATGTCGCTGTGGGCGGTGAACATTCACTTCCTGAAGGGGGAGGGACAGTCGGCGTCACAGCGACGTCACACAGCCGCCGGCCAATAGAAGCGGAGGGGCGGAAATGAGCGGGACGTAAACATCCCGCTCACCTTCTTCCTTCAGCATTGCCAGCGGCCGCAGGTAAGCTGCAGTTCATCGTTCCCGGGGTGTCACACGGAGCGATGTGTGCTACCCCGGGTACGATGAACAACCGGCGCAAAGAAATATAAACATTTTTTTAAAAATAAACGATGTGTAAACGATACACGATTTGTAACCGATTTGCGATCGTTCTGAGACACTCGGAGGTGTCACACAAAACAACGTTCCAAACGATGCTGGATGTGCGTAACGAAAACCGTGACCCCCGACGACATATCGCACGATAGATCGTCCCGTGTGACGCCCGCATTAAAACATGAGAGAGGCCTGTAATTGACATCATAGGTAGACCACAATCATGAGAGACAAAATGAGAAAACAAATCCAGAAAATCATCTTGTCTGATTTGGCAAGATTTGTTTTGAAAATTATGGTGAAAAATAAGTATTTGGTCAATGACAAAAGTTCATCACAATATTTTGTTATATATCCTTTGTTGGCAATGACAGAGGTCAAACGTTTTCGGTAAATCTTCGCAAGGTTGGCACACACTGTTGGTGGTATGTTGGCCCATTCCTCCATGCAGATCTCCTCTAGAGCAGTGATGTTTTGGGCCTGTCATGGGGCAACACAGACTTTCAACTCCCTCCAAAGGTTTTCTATGGGGTTGAGATCTGGAGACTGGGTAGGCGACTCCAAGACCTTCATATGCTTCTTACGAAGCCACTCCTTTGTTGCCCTAGCAGTGTGCTCTGGATCATTTTCATGCTGAAAGACCCAGCCATGTATCATCTCCAATGCCCTTGCTGATGGAAGGAGGTTTGCTCTCAAAATCTCACGATGCATGGCCCCATTCAATATTTCATGTACACGGATCAGTCGTACTGGTCCCTTTGCAGAGAAACAGCCACAAAGCATGATGTTGCCACCCCCATGCTTCACAGTAGGTATGCTGTTCTTTGGTTGCAACTCAGCATTCTGTTTCCTCCAAACACGACGAGTTGGGTTTCTACCAAACAGTTCTACTTTGGTTTCAACAGACCATATGACATTCTCCCAATACTCTTCTGGATAATCCAAATGCTCTCTAGCAAACTTCAGATGGGCCCGGACATGTACTGCCTTAAGCAGAGGAACATGTCTAGCACTGCACGATCTGAATCCCTGGCAGTGTAGTGTGTTAGTGATGGTAGCCTTTGTTACAGTGGTTCCAGTTCTATGCAGGGCATTCACTAGGTCCCCTGTGTGGTTCTGAGATTTTTGCTCACTGTTCTTCTGAACATTTTGAACCCACGGGGTGAGATCTTGCGTAGAGCCCCAGATCGAGGGAGATTATCAGTGGTCTTGTATGTCTTCTATTTTGTTATTATTGCTCCCACAGTTGATTTCATCACACCAAGCTGCTTTCCTATTGCAGATTCAGTCTTCCTAGCCTTGTGCAGGGATACAAGTTTGTTTCTGGTGTCCTTTGACAAATCCTTGGTCTTCACCATAATGGAGCTTGGGGTGTGACTGAGGTTGTGGACAAGTGTCTTTTATACTGATAACAAGTTCAAACAGGTGCCATTACAATAGGTAATGAGTTGAGGACAGAGGAGCCTCTTAAAGAAGAAGTTACAGGTCTGTGGGAGCCAGAAATCTTGCATGTTTAGATGACTAAATACTTATTTTCCACCATAATTTCCAAAAAAAAAAATCTTGCCAAATCAGACAAGGTGATTTTCTGTGCCTCTTATAGTTGAGGTCTATCAATGATGTAAATTACAGACCTCTCTCATCTTTGTAAGTGGGAGAACTTGCACAATTGGTGGCTGTCTAAATACTTTTTTTCCCCACTGTAGCTCTATACAGCACTTTAATTGGATGTTATTCTTTGGATATATTGTTCTAGAAAAGTAATCTGGTCCAGTCGACTATCCAATATGTAAGTGGCCTCTCCTCTCTCTCCTGTTAGCAGATATCGGTGGAGTTAACCCATGTGTTCCCATGGAAGACAAGCTCTAGCTAGACATATCCATCAGACTCTCTTTCTTCTGGGAACACATGTACATTCAACAAAGCTGTGCATGTGTGATGCCCTGGACTAGCCAGGTAGTCACAGATAGTGCCTTGCACAACACCAGTCTCACACTAGGTAACATCAGCCAAACACATAAACCCTAGTCACCTCCCTCAGTGCTTAATGGACACACCGGTGGGGCGCAGTCAGGCAGTTGGCATGCCCACCAAGGAGTCCAGGGAGCCTGAGGCAGGAAACTAACAGGCAGTCAAGTTTGTAGTGTTGAGGAGTAAAGAGGTCAGGCCTGTGGTACGGGCCTGTGTGAGACTGACAGGTGTGAGGGTCGTAGCCCGCACACATTGGGTAGGAGGCATACGGCAGCCTAGCCTGCAGGAGCCAAGAAGACGGCCAGGTGGAATCGTGGTGGACCGGGACAGGGTAGTGGCCCGCCGGTACCGACCCGGGAAACCGTCTGGAAACCGGAGCACACAGGGGGGTACTCAGACCCTGAAACGAGGTCCAGAAGCCACTGGACTGAGTTAATTCACTGATTGAGGTCTGGACTATAGGGTCTTTTCCCACCCAAGTCCCGACTGAAGACAACAGCCCACCCAGGGGGATAGAAAGCCACTGCACAGGCAGAGAGATCCCATGGGCCAGCATCTGCGGGAAAACGGGTTCTCACGACGTACCTACAGCCGGGGAGCGGACTGCCGTCGCTGAAGCGCAGGCAGTCTACACATACACTACACGATGCGGGAGAAAGGCAAAGACCACCGAATCGGGTGGGGGACCAGACGCAGCCGGCTGTGGGCTCCGACCACCATCAACTTTGTTTACCAGAGACTTGTGTGTGTCAATAACAGTGAGTACAACAGTGCCATCCGGCTGTGCACCGCACTGCACCGCCCAGCTACTTCTCCCCAACGGGTCCCGGGGCCATCATCACTGCCCACCGAGGGGTTAACATCTTGCTGCATAACCATCTCCCCCGGGTGCCCCATAACCGCAGCGGTGGTGTCTACACCTTCACCACATCCCGTGGGTGGCATCACGAACTCAAACACGGCTCCGGCCGTACACCTACCTACCACCCCCCTACGTAGCGCCAGCATCCTTGCAGAGCGAAGTGACCCCGGGTCCAGAGGCGCTCCAGCCACCCACCAACGAGCCCAGATCCGAGCGTCTCGGCTGCAGGCGAGCGCGGAGCGGTACACATGCATATGTATGGGGGCGCACTGTAGCTAATTAGAGTGCCAACCTTCGTGGCTAGGAAGGGAACAGCCTTTATAAGAGAACTACTCCCTTGGCCTGCTTCCCTGGATAACATATATAACCCTATTCTCCCTTTATGCTCTTATAATACTTTTTTACAGGAATAACATGGTGATTTGTGATATACTACATGTCCCTTGTTGGCCATGTGTCTTCTCCTTTTGGATTAATTATTTTCACATATGAATAGTATTAGTGTTATAGACTATTTTTAAATTAATTAATTAATTAAGATTACATTTTAATATATAAGGGTGGTTGAATTGCTCTGGTTACATAAATATCTTTACCCAATTATCTATGCTCTGTTAGCCCAAAGACTTTTATGATCATTGGACAGCATAGGTAATAAATATTGATGAGCCCCCATGATGATTATGGGTCAGGAGGACCAAGGTCCTGTTTGTCTATTTTCCCCTTTTTTTAGCAAACAATGGAGTGGTATTGTAGAACAAGCTCACCACTGGTTCACTATCTCCACCGTAAAGGGCCTAAGTTCTGTCCCACTTTGCCATGTGTTATCCTTGGTGCACCTCAAGATGTCAACCACTATGCGTCCCTGGGTGTCTTTCGCAGTATCCTTTTCAAGTGTTACACACAATCTGCACTGCATCCTTTATTCTTGATCTTTATGATATAGCTTTGTCCCCCCATAAGCTGCCTTCAGTGTCTTGAGAGAAGGTACAGAATATTAAGGCTGGAAGCCTACGCTTCTATGCCCCTGCCAGTGCCTGCTATGGTTATGTGAACACATTGAGGAGAAAGTTGCGCTAAAAATGCTGCAGTTTACAGTATTAGTAAAATGAACACCATTTCTGAACTCATATTCATTTACCGCTTATTTTTTCCTTGCAGATTTGTTGCAGTTTCAAATTGAACCGTGTCAAGTCTTACAGCTTTATTTTGAAGCATTTTTCACCCATTCAAATGAATGGAGAAAAACATTAAAAACACTAGAGATGAGCGAACCGGTCCCGGTTCGGCTCGAGGTCGGTTCGCCGAACGGAGCTCCCGTTCGAGTTCGGTTCGTCGAACGTTCGACGAATCGAACTCGAACCGCATAGGAAACAATGGCAGGCATTCACAAACACATAAAAAACACCTAGAAAACACCCTCAAAGGTGTCCAAAAGGTGACAAACAACTCACAACACAACACAAACACATGGGAAAGTGACAAGGACATATACTCATGCGAAAACAAAAGAGCAGGACAAGGAAAAAGAGGAGACACAGATATAGGCATGGCACGCCCTTCTAAAATCATGTAAAACACCGCAAGGTGACTCCAAGCGGAGTCTCCCTTTTTTCCAAAAATTGGGCCACACAGACACTCACCCCTTCAGTGGCAGCACTTGTGCCCCAGTTGTACACTTCACAGCTAGATTTGCATCAAGCACATTCAAAAATACGCCATAATTAACCGTCCCCAGGATGACAACGGGGTAGGTAGCAAAGTCTTTCCTGATCCCAGCTCTGTTCATCTTGGCTCCTTTTAAAAAACACAGCAAGCAAGGGTTACTCCAAGCGGAGTCTCCCTGTTTTCCAAAAATTGGGCCCCACAGACACCCACCCCTTCAGTGGCAGCAGTTGTGCCCCAGTTGTACACTTCACAGCTAGATTTGCATCAAGCACATTCAAAAATACGCCATAATTAACCGTCCCCAGGATGACACTGGGGTAGGTAGCAAAGTCTTTCCTGATCCCAGCTCTGTTCATCTTGGCTCCTTTTAAAAAACACAGCAAGCAAGGGTTACTCCAAGTGGAGTCTCCCTTTTTTCCAAAAATTGGGCCGCACACACACCCGCCCCTTCAGTGGCAGCAGTTGGGCCCCAGTTGTACACTTCACAGCTAGATTTGCATCAAGCACATTCGAAAATACGCCATAATTAACCGTCCCCAGGATGACACCGGGGTAGGTAGCAAAGTCTTTCCTGATCCCAGCTCTGTTCATCTTGGCTCCTTTTAAAAAACACAGCAAGCAAGGGTTACTCCAAGCGGAGTCTCCCTTTTTTCCAAAAATTGGGCCCCACACACACCCACCCCTTCAGTGGCAGCAGTTGTGCCCCAGTTGTACACTTCACAGCTAGATTTGCATCAAGCACATTCAAAAATACGCCATAATTAACCATCCCCAGGATGACACCGGGGTAGGTAGCAAAGTCTTTCCTGATCCCAGCTCCGTTCATCTTGGCTCCTTTTAAAAAACACAGCAAGCAAGGGTTACTCCAAGCATAGTCTCCCTTTTTTCCAAAAATTGGGCCCCACACACACCCACCCCTTTCAGTGGCAGCACTTGTGCCCTAGTTGCAAACAGGATGTTTTGATTTGCATCAAGCACATTCCAAATCCACAAGCATTTACTCTCTTCAGGATGACACAGGGGTAGTAAATTCCTTCTGGATCCATGACTTGTTCATTTTGATGAACGTCAGTCTGTCCACATTGTCACTGGACAGACGCGTGCGCTTATCTGTCAGCACACACCCAGCAGCACTGAAGACACGTTCAGAGACAACGCTGGCAGCTGGACACGACAAAATCTCCAAGGCGTAACTGGATAGCTCTGGCCATTTTTCTAGATTTGAAGCCCAAAATGAGCAAGGCTCCATTTGCAAAGTCATGGCATCGATGTTCATTTGGAGATACTCCTGTATCATCCTCTCCAGCCGTTGACTATGTGTCAGACTTGTTGTCTCTGGTGGCGTTGCAAAGGAGGGTCTACAAAAATTATGAAAAGATTCCATAAAATTGCTGTTACTAGCACCAGATACGGTCCTACTGGTACGGGTAGACTGTTGAAGATGACAAGACCGTCCCATGTTTGGCAAGTTACAACTGGGAGAATCACTCCCTGCACCTGCACGGTTGTTTGGTGGAAAAGCCGAGCTAAGATCGAGTAACAGCTTCTGCTGATACTCCTGCATACGTGCGTCCCTTTCTATGGCTGGAATTATGTCACAAAATTTGGACTTGTACCGGGGATCTAATAGTGTGGCAATCCAGTAGTCATCATCACTTCTAATTTTGACAATACGAGGGTCATGTTGGAGGTAGTGCAACAAGAAGGCACTCATGTATCTTGCGCAGCCATGAGGACCAAGTCCACGCTGTGTTTGTGGCATAGAGGTGCTAACCGTTCTTTCTTCCTCTGACATCTCCCCCCAACCTCTTTCAACAGAAATTTGACCAAGGTCTCCCTCATCCGCTGAGTCTTCCATGTCCATGGACAGTTCGTCCTCCATTTCTTCATGTTGTCCTGCACCTTCCTCAACATTTAGCCTTCTACCATGCGCCTTTGTTGATCCCTGTCCCCCATGGTTCCATTCCTGCCGCGTTGGTGATGATGAACGTCTGGACCTTGGTAATGTTGTTGTCCCTTGCGCATATGAATCCTCCTGTAGTTCCTCCCCTTCCTGTTGTCCCACCCCCTGACTCCGAATAGTGTTTAGCGTGTGCTCCAGCATGTAAATGACTGGAATTGTCATGCTGATAATGGCATTGTCAGCGCTAAACATATTCGTCGCCATGTCGAAACTGTGCAGAAGGGTGCATAGGTCCTTGATCTGAGACCACTCCATCAGGGTGATCTGCCCCACCTCTGCATCTCGTTGGCCCAGGCTATACGTCATGACGTATTGCACCAGGGCTCGGCGGTGCTGCCACAGTCGCTGTAACATGTGGAGAGTTGAATTCCAGCGTGTCACCACATCGCATTTCAGGCGATGAACTGGCAGGCCGAAAGACTTCTGGAGCGATGCAAGTCGCTCAGCTGCGGCGCTTGAACGGCGGAAGTGAGCAGACAGTTTTCGTGCCCTGTTCAGAAGGCCATCTAGGCCGAGATAGTGTGCTAAAAATTGCTGGACAACAAGGTTCAACACGTGAGCCATACAAGGCACGTGTGTCACCTTGCCCAGGCGAAGGGCCGCACCCAGGTTTGCAGCATTGTCGCACACGGCCTTACCAGGCTGCAGGTTGAGCGGAGACAACCATTTATTAAACTCGGACCGCAGAGCTGTCCACAACTCCTCAGCTGTGTGACTCTTATTCCCAAGACATGTCAACTAAAGACCGCCTGATGCCGTTGCGCTCTGCTGCCAGCATAGTAATGAGGTGTGCATGATTCCTTCTGCGCAGTGAGAACGCTGGTGGCCTGACCAGGCAGGCTTGGGGCGGAGGTGGAGGACCCAGATGAGGTGGAGGAGGCAGAAGCAGTGGCGGAACTTGGACAGACAGAGGATTGACACACAAGTCGTGGGGACGGCAAGACTTGTGCAGCAGACCCTTCAACATCTATCACCATAGTTACCCAGAGCCCAGTCAGCGACATGTAACGTCCCTGTCCATGCTTACTGGTCCAAGTATCGGTGGTGAAATGCACCCGTTCACACACAGAGTTTCTCAAGGAAGCGGTGATGTTGTGTGCGACATGCTGGTGTAGCGCGGGCACACCTTTCTTAGAGAAGTAGTGGTGACTAGGCATCTGGTACTGGGGCACAGCGACAGACATAAGGTCTCTAAAATCCTGTGTGTCCACCAGGCGGAAAGGCAGCATTTCGGTAGCCAAGAGCTTACAGAGGGATAGAGTCAACCTCTTAGCTTTGTCATGGGTCGCAGGAAGTGGCCTTTTATTTGACCACATCTGAGGGACAGAGATCTGGCTGCTGTGTGTAGACGGTGTTGAGTAGGGTGTCCCTGGAAAAATGCAGCTTTGTGAGGAAAGTGCAGGCGGAGACATGATGTTGCCTTCATCCAACGTTGGTGCTATCCATGTCTGAGAGAGCTGTACACACTCACTTGTTTCCCCTTCCAAACCAACTGACGACCTACCAAGCAAAGTGCCTGTTGCGGTTACAGTGGTGGAAGTTGTGCGTGGAAAAACAGGTGTGACAGCTGTCCCCACAGTCCTAGAAGATGAAGAGCGCGCGGATGCACTGGAAGGGGCAGGCGGTGGATGGTTCGCTCCGCTAGGCCGCATTGCAGCAAGGTGAGCTTCCAACCGGGACATATGATATTTATTCATGTGACGATTCATGGAAGAAGTTGTCAAACTGCTGAGGTTTTGACCTCTACTAATAGAACCATGACAAATTTTACAGATCACATAATTTGGGCGATCTTTTGCTATGTCAAAAAAGGACCAGGCTAGGCAAGGCTTAGAGGGCATGCGACCTGTTGATCCACCCCGACTAGTACTCAGAGGCAGAGTGGTGGCTTAGGATGCAGTTGTAGACGTGCTACCAGTACTCCGACTCTGTCCAGGAAGGCGCAAGGTAACTTCGTCATCAGTTGCATCCTCCTCCACCACCTCTGTTGACCTCCTCGAGTGCCTGACTGTGGGTTGACAGTAGGTGGGATCTAGAACTTCATCATCAATTGTTGGGTTTGCACTCCCCTCCCCCTCAGACCGAGCCTCTTCTTGCCCTGACCGAATATTTAAGTTGTCATCCCAATCGGGTATCTGCGTCTCATCTTCATCAGTATGTTCCTCATTGTCTATAACCACAGGTGTTACAGTTTGTGACAAAGGGTCAACATTATGCTCCGAAACTTGGTCCTCACGGCCTGAATCAGAGTCACAAAGGTTCTGGGCATCACTGCAGACCATTTCCTGTTCTGTACTCACTGTAGCTTGGGAGCAGACCTCTGATTCCCAGGCTATAGTGTGACTGAACAGCTCTGCAGACTCAGCCATCTCACTTCCACCATACTGTGCAGGGCTGATGGAGACTTCAGAGCTGGGAGAAAGCAAGTTTGATTGGGATGACAACACAGAGGACTGAAGTTTTTTGGATGCGGTACTTGAAGTGGCTGAGAGGGCACTTGTTGGACCACTTGAGATCCATTCAAGCATTTTCCTTTTTTGGCCATCATCTACCTTTGTTCCTGTTGTTCATGTCCGTAAAAAAGGGAGCACATCGGATTGTCCACGGTAAGTAGTAGACATCTTACTTTTGCTGGTAGATGGTCTATCTTCAGCAGATGATAATGGAGCTTTGCCACCTTCCCCACGGACAAAACCTTTTTTTCCTTTTCCACCACGCCTCTTCCCCTTTCCACCAGCATCTGTCATTTTGCCACTCATGTTGATTGCGACAAGATTGTGCACTGAAAATGTGGTAGTAAAAATTGAGAGGTGGTGTAGATTGCAGCGGTAGTCTAGCTTTATTAACAGCAGAATAATAAAGAATAAATATCCCTGACAATGCAACTATGGCCCTTAAACTGGCAGCATAAATTGCTAGTATAATGGATTAGTAACTATGAGTTTGAGTGTGCAATGCAGGCAGACGTGCTGCAAATGTCTTTGCACTAGTGTGACTAGACAAAAGTCCAATAGCCACGTTTAGCATGCCACTAGGTACACTGAGTGTTTGCTAGTATAATGGCTTAGTTATAATGAGTTGGAGTGTGCAATGCAGGCAGACGTGCTGCAAATGTCTTTGCACTAGTGGGACTAGACAAAAGTCCAATAGCCACGTTTAGGATGCCACTAGGTACACTGAGTGTTTGCTAGTATAATGGCTTAGTTATAATGAGTTGGAGTGTGCAATGCAGGCAGACGTGCTGCAAATGTCTTTGCACTAGTGGGACTAGACAAAAGTCCAATAGCCACGTTTAGGATGCCACTAGGTCCACTGAGTGTTTGCTAGTATAATGGCTTAGTTATAATGAGTTGGAGTGTGCAATCCAGGCAGACGTGCTGCAAATATCTTTGCACTAGTGGGACTAGACAAAAGTCCAATAGCCACGTTTAGGATGCCACTAGGTACACTGAGTGTTTGCTAGTATAATGGCTTAGTTATAATGAGTTGGAGTGTGCAATGCAGGCAGAGGTGCTGCAAATATCTGTGCACTAGTGGGACTATAGCAAAGTCCAATAGCCACGTTTAGGATGCCACTAGGTACACTGAGTGTTTGCTAGTATAATGGCTTAGTTATAATGAGTTGGAGTGTGCAATGCAGGCAGACGTGCTGCAAATATCTTTGCACTAGTGGGACTAGACAAAAGTCCAATAGCCACGTTTAGGGTGCCACTGGGTACACTGAGTGTTTGCTAGTATCATGGCTTAGTTATAATGAGTTGGAGTGTGCAATGCAGGCAGACGTGCTACAAATGTCTTTGCACTAGTGGGACTATACAAAAGTCCAATAGCCACGTTTAGGATGCCACTAGGTACACTGAGTGTTTGCTAGTATAATGGCTTAGTTATAATGAGTTGGAGTGTGCAATGCAGGCAGACGTGCTGCAAATGTCTTTGCACTAGTGGGACTAGACAAAAGTCCAATAGCCACGTTTAGGATGCCACTAGGTCCACTGAGTGTTTGCTAGTATAATGGCTTAGTTATAATGAGTTGGAGTGTGCAATCCAGGCAGACGTGCTGCAAATATCTTTGCACTAGTGGGACTAGACAAAAGTCCAATAGCCACGTTTAGGATGCCACTAGGTACACTGAGTGTTTGCTAGTATAATGGCTTAGTTATAATGAGTTGGAGTGTGCAATGCAGGCAGAGGTGCTGCAAATATCTGTGCACTAGTGGGACTATAGCAAAGTCCAATAGCCACGTTTAGGATGCCACTAGGTACACTGAGTGTTTGCTAGTATAATGGCTTAGTTATAATGAGTTGGAGTGTGCAGAGTACAGGAGGGTACAGTGCCAGGATTGTGGGGCTCTGGGTAGAGGAAAGGAAGCCTGCCTTTCTATTCCCTCCTAATGGGGAAATGCAGCGACGAAATCCTTGACCTTAGCTACACAGACGCTGTCGCTGTTTTCAGGACCTGTCACCTATGGCTCTGACCCTGCCGGTACGAGCCCTTAAAAGGACTTATAGAAAGTGCTATCCCTAAGCTGTCCAGCGCTGTGTATGGAGCGCATAAAGCAGTATCGGCGATAGGACAAAGGACGGAGCTGCGCCAGTGATGTCTGACACCAAAGACGCAGAAGAGATAATGGCGTGCTGGAGGAAAATGTCCGGTTTTATAATGCAGGGACATGTGACATGGACATCCTATCACACATGCCGTTGCTTCTCTGGCTAAAAGTCCACTTAGCTGTGTGTGTGTCTGGGATTGGCTGACATGCTGGCCCGCCCCACAAGACGCGCGCGCTTAGGGAAGGAAGACAAGGAAAAAAAAAAAAAATTATACAAAAAAAAAATTATACAAACAGCAGTGATCTGAAGGCGCTGTTCGCGCACACTATACACTGAAATTTCATAATAGTGTGAGTCACAGAGTGACTTACACTATTACAGCGGAAAGCCAGCTAGGAATTAGCTGTTTTTTTGCTGCTAGAACCGTTCTCGAACGTTTCTAGAACTATCGAGCTTTTGCAAAAAGCTCGAGTTCTAGTTCGATCTAGAACAGGCCCCAAAATCACTCGAGCCTAGAACTGGAGAACCTCGAACCTAGAACCGCGCTCAACTCTAAAAAACACATGCAAAAAAACATTAAAAAAAATAATTTAGCATTTTTCCTGATGAAAGATGTGTTTCTTTGTATCTTAATTTTGATATTTTGTATTGTTTCACATTGTCTGTACATGTCCCCTCTGAATTGTAAAGCGCTGCGGAATATGATGGCGCTATAGAAATAAAAATGATTATTATATTATTATGTGTTTGTGCACATACTCTAATGTGGTTTTACTGTAAAATTGACCTGGAAAACAGTTTCTTACATTTCCTCAATTTTCCAAATTGGATGTTATTTTCCACCCTGCCCAGGAGAACCATCCAGATTCCACCCATGATCTGATCTATTGTATGTAGAAGCTGTAAAATGTTTTTAAATGGTGGAAAATGCACATTGAAAAATTAGGCTGTGATACCTGGTTTCCTCGAAAATAAGACCTACCCAGAAAATATGCCTTAGCAGGATTTTCAGCTTTTTTGGAGTATGCATAAAATGCAAGTCCTACTCGAAAAATAAGCCCTAAATGCAGATCATCAAACTAATAGTATCCCGAAATAGGGCTCGGACACCCCTTTTGGGATATGTACAGTCATGGCCAAAAGTTTTGAGAATGCTACAAATATTAATTTTTACAAAGTCTTCTGCTTAAGTTTTTCTAATGGCAATTTGCATATACTCCAGAATGTCATAAATAGAGTTGAGCGCGGTTCTAGGTTCGAGGTTCTCCAGTTCGAGGCTCGAGTGATTTTTGGGGGTGTTCTAGATCGAACTAGAACTCGAGCTTTTTGCAAAAGCTCGATAGTTCTAGATACGTTCGAGAACGGTTCTAGCAGCAAAAAGCAGGGCTTTTTACAGCTACAGTGTGCAGGAGCCATCGCTGGCAGCCTGCCAGAAGCTGGTAACCAAGATAAACATCGGGTATCCAAGCAAAGTGCTTTGGTTAGTAACCCGATGTTTATCCTAGTTACGTGCAGGAAGCCCACACTTCCCAGCTCAGCTCGCTCCGCCCCCTCCTGCCCGTGGCATGTATTGTACACACACACACACACACATGGTCCCGCTCGGCTTACCTGCTGTGATGAAGTCCCGCCATCCGGACCTCAGCGCTGTCACTGTCCTCCATGGCCGCTGCTTGTCACATCACCTTCTCTCGCTTCCGACCCGAGACTGACTAGCGGTAACGTCACGGGCCTCTCGCGATACTTGGTGTGAAGGCGCCGGTCATTGAACTCAGTGACAGGGGCTGTCAGTGTGCTGGAGATCAGCGCAGGTAATGTACCTCGCTGACAGCAGCACTTGTCATGCCCTGCAGTGACCTGGGCTGACCCATTGATGTTAGCTCAGGTCACTGCACTGCTCTCCCAGCCAATGGGGAACATCCTTCTCTTCATTGACTGGGACAGTGTGGATCGTCATGGCAACCCCTTGGATTACACCAGACCTGGATTTGTTTTTCTTTCTAATAAATTGGTTAAAGAGGGAATGTATTGGAGTGTTTTTTCAAATAAAAATGTGTTTGTCGTCTATTTTTTTTTATTACTGACTGGGTTGGTGATGTCGGGTATCTGATAGACGCCTGACCTCACCAACCCCAGGGCTTGATGCCAGGTGACATTACACATCTGGTATTAACCCCATATATTACCCCGTTTGCCACCGCACCAGGGCGCGGGATGAGCTGGGGCGAAGAACCAGGATTGGCGCATCTAATGGATGCGCCACTTCTGGGGCGGCTGCGGCCTGCTATTTTTAGGCTGGGGAGAGTCCACTAACAATGGACCTCCCTAGTCTGAGAATATCAGGCCCCAGCTGTCTGCATTACCTTGGCTGGTGATCCAATTTTGGGGGACCCCTACGTGTTGTTTTTTTTTTAATTATTTATTTAATTTAAAATAACAGCGTGGGATGCCCTCAGTTTTGGATTACCAGCCAAGGTAAGGTTGCCAGCTGTGGTCTGCAGGCTGCAGCCGTCTGCTTTACCCTAGCTGGCTACAAAACTAGGGGGAACCCTACGTCATTTTTTTTTTCATTTTTTTGGCTAAATACAAAGCTAAGCACCCCTTAGTGCCACATGAAAGGCACCAAAGGGTGCTCCCCTTTTTCTCCACTTTTTCTCCATTTTTTCTCCACTTTTTCTACATTTTTTCTCCACTGTTTCTACATTATTTTCTCCATTTTTTCTCCACTTTTTCTCCACTTTTTCTACATTTTTTCTCCACTGTTTCTACATTATTTTCTCCATTTTTTCTCCACTTTTTCTCCACTTTTTCTCCATTTTTTACTCCATTTTTTCTCCACTTTTTTCTCCACTTTTTCTCCACTTTTTCTCCACTTTTTCTCCACTTTGTCTCCACTTTGTCTCCACTTTTTCTCCACTTTTTCTCCACTTTTTCTCCATTTTTTTCTCCACTTTTTCTCCACTTTTTCTCCACTTTTTCTCCACTTTTTCTCCATTTTTTTCTCCACTTTTTCTCCACTTTTTCTCCACTTTTACTCCACTTTTTCTCCACTTTTTCTCCATTTTTTTCTCCATTTTTTCTCGACTTATTCTCCATTTTTTCTACAATAATTCTCCACTTTTTCTCCACTTTTTCTCCACTTTTTCTCCACTTTTTATCCATTTTTTTCTCCACTTTTTCTCCACTTTTTCTCCACTTTTTCTCCATTTTTTTCTCCATTTTTTCTCCACTTTTTCTCCACTTTTTCTCCACTTTTTCTCCACTCTTTCTCCATTTTTTCTCCACTTTTTCTCCACTTTTTCTCCATTTTTTTCTCCATTTTTTCTCCACTTTTTCTCCACTTTTTCTCCGTTCTTTTTCTATGGTCGGTCTACCCATTAGCTCTGCCATGCATACTGTAGCTCTACACCTACTGCACATGTTACTTTATGATTGACATCTCTTTCGTACCAGAGCTGTCTAAGCCTACTCTGACCCCATATTTGTCATTACTATATTGTCCTTGTACTGTATTATGACATTTGTATCATGTGTTTCATTTCTTGCTGTGTTGCAATTTTTTTGCTGCATCCCAATTGTACCTCTACATTGTTCGAGTTTATGTTATTGTTCTCTCACTCTTATGTGATACTGATTATTGTCATTTTTCATGATTACATGCAGATAAGTCCAATCTGACGAAGGCTCAGGCCGAAACGTCATTTGTAACTTGTTTTGGACAAAAACATATATGCTTATGAAAAAAAATTTTTTCTTAATACGGACCAATAAAGAGTGATTTTGCATTACTATCCGTTGTGACTTACTGACTTAGTCTGGGAGATTTAGAGTGCCGAGGTTACTCACTAATTTTATCTATAATTACCTCTGAGCACCTATATACCAGTGAGCAGAGCTTCCTCTACAGTAGTTCTCCTGATTAGGCATGCCCTTACCTCATGAGCAGGGCATTGCAGCTTTGGTAGCAACCATTATGACATGGACTCTGCTGCTGTGGACCCGAGAAGAGTGAGTGCAGATTCATTGCACCCACACTCCTCACATGAAGGGTCCGCACTCCTAGAAAATGGGGGATACGTTCCCTGAGTGTCTCCCCCCCATATTCTAGATGGTCCAGAGTCGTCGTGGGACCCCTTTATTTTTTTTCTTACAATAAATTGGTGAAAGAGGAAATGTTTTGGGGACTGTTTTTTCAAATAAATTTCTTTTGTCGATTTTTTTTTTTTGTTAGTACTGACAGTTAATGATGTTGGGTATCTAATAGACGCCATGACATCACAAACTGCTGGGCTTGATCTCATGTTACTTTACAGCTAGTATCAACCCGATTTATTACCCCGTTTGCCACTGCACCCGGGCACGGGATGAGCTGGGGTGAAGCGCCAGGATTGGCGCATCTAGTGGATGCGTCACGTCTGGGGTGCCTGCGGCCTGCTATTTTTAGGCTGTGACGGCCCAATAACTATGGACCTTCCCACCCTGAGAATACCAGACCACAGCTGTCCGCTTTACCTTGGCTGGTGATCCAATTTGGGGGGGACCCTACTTTTATTGTGTAATTATTAATATTTATAAAATAATTATAAAAAAGAGCCTGAGGGGACCTCCACATTGGATCCCCAACCACGGTAAAGCTGCCAGCTGTGGTTTTCAGGCTACAGCCGTCTGCTTTACCCTAGCTGGCTATCAAAAATGGGGGGACCCAGCGTCATTTTTTTTTTTTAACTATTTTTTAAATAGAAAAAATTAATGGGCTTCCCTGTATTTTGATTGCCAACCAAGGTAACGGCAGGCAGATGGGGGTGGCAACCCATAGCTGTCTGCTTTATCTGCGCTGAGAATCAAAAATACCGCGGAGCGCTACGTCATTTTTTTAAAGATTTATTTTTACAGCACTGTGATGTCCAGCAATCAAAATACAGGGAAGCCCATTTTATTTTTAGTTATTTAAATAAATAATTAAAAAAAATATATATGGGCTCCCGCTGCATTTTTTGTATTGCTAGCTAAGGGTAATCCAAGCAGCTACTGGCTGCTAACCCCCACTGCTTGGTGTTACCTTCACTGGCAATAGAAAATCCAGGGAAGCATTTTTTATTTTTTTTGCCAAAAAACTACAAAAAAAGGACGTGAGCTTCGCCATATTTTTGTATGCTAGCCAGGTATAGCAGGCAGGTGCTGGAAGAGTTGGATACAGCGCCAGAAGATGGCGCTTCTATGAAAATGCCATTTTCTGAGGCGGCTGCAGACTGCAATTCGCAGCAGTGGGGCCCAGAAAGCTCAGGCCAACCTGTGCTGCGGATTCCAATCTCCAGCTGCCTAGTTGTACCTGGCTGGACACAAAAATGGGGCGAAGCCTACGTCATTTGTTTTCTAATTATTTCATGAAATTCATGAAATAATAAAAAAAGGGCTTCCCTTTATTTTTGGTTCCCAGCTGGGTGCAAATAGGCAACTGGGGGTTGGGGGCAGCCGTACCTGCCTGCTGTACCTGGCTAGCATACAAAAATATGGCGAAGCCCACATAATTTTTTCAGGGGGCAAAAAACTTCTGCATACAGTCCTGGGTGGAGTATGCTGAGCCTTGTAGTTCTGCAGCTGCTGTCTGTCTGTATGGAGAAGAGCAGACAGCAGCTGCAGAACTACAAGGCTCAGCATACTCCATCCAGGACTGTATGCAGAATTTTTTTGCTCACCAAAAAAATGACGTGGGCTTCGCCATATCTTTGTATGCTAGCCAGGTACAGCAGGCAGCCACGGGCTGCCTCCAACCCCCAGTTGCCTATTTGTACCCGGCTGGGGAAGCCCGTTTTTTTTTAATTATTTCACTTATTTCATGAAATAATTAAAAAACAAATGACGTGGGCTTCGCCCCATTTTTGTGTCCTGCCGGGTACAACTAGGCAGCTGGGGATTGGAATCCGCAGCACAGGTTAGCCCGAGGTTTCTGGGCGCCTCTGCTGCAGATTTCAGTCCGCAGCCGTCCCAGAAAATGGTGCTCTCATAGAAGCGCCATCATCTGGCGCTGTATCCAACTCTTCCAACAGCCCTGGAGCCGGGTGGCTTGTTGGGTAATTATGAGTTAATACTGGCTTTGTTTTACTAGCCAGTATTAAGCCAGAGATTCTTAATGTCAGGCACGTTTGACCCGGCCATTAAGAATCTCCAATAAAGGGTTAAAAAAAAACACCACACAGAGAAAAAATACTTTAATAGAAATAAATACACAGACACATTAGAGACTCCATCTTTATTACCCTCTGTCAGCCCTCCACGATCCTGCTCTTCTGTCTTCTTTCTTTCTAGTGTAGTAGTAGTGACGATTGTAGTGAGGATGAGTTTACCCAGCTCATCACTTGGGGCTGGGGCACCTCATCCTCACTACAATCCTCACTAGTGTAGTAGTAGTGACGATTGTAGTGAGGATGAGGTTCCCCAGCTCATCACTTGGGGCTGGGGAACCTCATCCTCACTACAATCCTCACTAGTGTAGTAGTAGTGATGATTGTAGTGAGGATGAGGTTCACCAGCTCATCACTTGGGGCTGGGGAACCTCATCCTCACTACAATCCTCACTAGTGTAGTAGTAGTGACGATTGTAGTGAGGATGAGGTTCACCAGCTCATTACTTGGGGCTGGGGAACCTCATCCTCACTACAATCCTCACTACAATCGGGAAGCAGCGTGCAGCCTTCACTCCGTGAGTGATCAGTGCTGGCTGTCAGCGGTAACAGCGGTAACGCTGACAGACGCGTTACCATAGCAACGGTGCTCTCGGAGCCGCGGTTAGCGGTGACGTCACCGCTAACTGCGTTGCTATGGCAACGGTGATCTCCGTTAATGACCGGCTGTGTCAGCCGGTCCCTAACGGAACGGGGAGTTGACCGTGTGCTAGAGCATGTCGCCGGTACACGGCGATACACATATGTGCACCGTGTACCGGAGAGATGCACTCGCAGGTCCTACATGACGCGTCATAGTCATGTGACCAGTCTGTAGCCAATGAGATAATAGCCACGTGACTGGTCACATGGCTATTTTGACGTCACGATAGGTCCTGCATCTCTTCTGGCAGTGCCGTCACCGATTCAGCGATCATCAGATGGAATAGCGGCAGGAGACAGAGTGCAGAAGGGATCGCGAGGACCGGTAAGTGTTATGGCAATGTTATTAACTGTTTGTGTACATTTATCATGCATTTTTATGTGTTTGTGATTGCCTCCCATTATAGCCTATTGGTTCGAGTTCGGTTCGTCGAACGTTCGACGAACCGAACTCGAACGGGACCCCCGTTCGGCGAACCGACCTCGAGCCGAACTGCGACCGGTTCGCTCATCTCTAGTCATAAAGAGTGATCAGCTTAACAGCAATTACTTACAAAGTCAATATTGGCTAAGAAAATGAACTTTAACCCCCAAAACACATTTCAACAGCATTGCATTCCTGCCTTTAAAGGAGCAGCTAACATTGTTTTAGTGATTGTTCCATTAACACAGGTGTGGGTGTTGATGAGGACAGGGCTGGCAATCAATCAGTCATGATTAAGTAAGAATGACACCACTGGACACTTTAAAAGAAGGCTGGTGCTTGGTATCATTGTTTCTCTTCAGTTAACCATGGTTATTTCTAAAGAAACACGTGCAGCCCTCATTGCTCTGCACAAAAATGGCCTAATAGGGAAGAGTATCGCAGCTACAAAGATTGCACCTCAGTCAACAATCTATCGCATCATAAAGAACTTCAAGGAGAGAGCTTCCATTGTTGCCAAAAAAGCTCCAGGGCGCCCAAGAAGGACCAGCAAACGCCAGGACCGTATTTTAAAACTGTTTCAGCTGCGGGATCGGACTACCAGCAGTGCCGAGCTAGCTCAGCAATGGCAGCAGGCTGGTGTGAGTGCTTCTGCACGCACTGTAAGGCGGAGACTCTTTGAGCAAGGCCTGGTTTCAAGGAGGGCAGCAAAGAAGCCACTTCTCTCCAGAAAAAACATCCGGGACCGACTGATATTCTGCAAAAGGTACAGGGAGTGGACTGCTGAGGACTGGGGTAAAGTCATTTTCTCAGATGAATTCCCTTTTCGATTGTTTGGGACATCTGGAAAACAGCTTATTAGGAGAAGAGGTGAGCGCTACCACCAGTCTTGTCTCATGCCAACTGTTAAGCATCCTGAAACTATTCATGTGTGGGGTTGCTTCTCAGCCAAGGGAATCGGCTCACTCACAGTCTTGCCTAAAAACACAGCCATGAATAAAGAATGGTACCAGAATGTCCTCCAAGAGCAACTTCTCCCAACTGTCCAAGAGCAGTTTGGTGCCCAACAATGCCTTTTCCAGCATGGTGGAGCACCTTGCCATAAAGCAAAGGTGATCACTAAATGGCTCATGGAAAAAAACATAGAGATTTTCTTTCCATGGCCTGGAAACTCCCCAGATCTTAATCCCATTGAGAACTTGTGGGCAATCATCATGAGACGGGTGGACAAACAAAGACCAACAAATTCTGGCAAAATGCAAGCATTGCTTATGCAAGAATGGACAGCTATCAGTCAGGATTTGGTCGAGAAGTTGATTGAGAGCATGCCAGGGAGCATTGCAGAGGTCCTGAAGAAGAAGGGTCAACACTGCAAATAATGACTTGCTACATTAAATCATTCTAACTGTCAATATAACCTTTTGGTACTCATAACATGATTGCAATTATATTTCTGTATGTGATGTAAACATCAGACAAACACAATTAAAAACCAGAGGGCAACAGATCATGTGAAAAAATAATTTTGGTGTCATTCTCAAAACTTTTGGCCATGACTGTAAATCTTATTGGTGTATCTTGTCCCATTGTGTTGCTGTAAGCCCCGAAATTTAGTGTCGCATGTCGGCTAGGTAATGGAATGAACCCCTCTGCTGGCATCAGTGATTTGAATTTGTGTTAATGAAAAAATGAATATTCTCCCCTTCCCCCTCCCTTAATCCCACCATCCCTCTGCTTATCAGTTATTGAAACTTGTGTTTATGATAAAATGAATATTCACTCCCTTTCCCAGCTCACTCCTCTGCCAGCATCAGTGATTGGAAGCTGTGTTAATGAAAAAATGAATATTCACTTCTTTCCCCCTCCCACCACTGTGTGCCAAGTGTCAGTTATTGGCAGTAATATGGCAGTCAGTGTCAGAGTATTGCAGCACAATGCTCTCACTGCTCTCACTACTCTCCTCATCTGAGGGTGTCAGCTGTATAGAAATACATGTTGACAGGCTCGGGTCTGAGGACCCACCAATCAGTGCAATCCTTGTGCTATGATCCTTGGGCAGTAATATGGTAGTCTGGGTGACACCCGCACAGAGGGGTGGGCAGGGAAGAAAGAAAGTGAACATTATTTTTTTTTATTAACACAAGTTCCATTCACTCATGGCGGCAGAGGGGTGGGCGGGGGTAGAGTCGGGAAAGGGGTGAATATTCATTTTTCATTAACAGGCAACCCAATCATTGCCACCAATACAAAATATAACACATTCCCCAAAAATTAGCCCTAGCACATATTTTGTAGCCAAAAATAATGTCTTATTTTTGGAGAAATACAGTATATAGATATGTAAGTCCCAGTTAAAAAATAAAAAAAGGTTTATACTGATAGAGAGGATATCAAGTATTGTAATGCTAATATAATGTTTCTTTATCAAATATGACAAATTATAAAACTTCTTAACTGCTATTTCCTCTCAGTTTGAAGAGAATCTTCTTTGCAGCTTATTAGACTATATAACAAATCATTTTTGTGAGCTGGGATTACAAATAATTCATTCCTTGCAGATGAAATGTTACAGGTCTCCAATCTGTCCATAAAGGATATTGTCCCATTCTTTCTAGATCAAACTCAATTACAACTGCAATTTATCTTAGTCTCACACTCAAGACTATGTGCGGACAGGTAAAATTGGAACAGAGCAGTGTAATGACATGTATCTCCGTGACAAAGAGAACGCACAAGGTGCAGATCTACCCAAAATGTCATTTACTGTAGTTTGTTGCCTTGAGAAGATTATAAGAATGTGTGAATGGTAAAGGCTCTTTTTTCCACTCACAAGAAGTTATTAATCCTAATTAGGTTCCAGGAACAATTTTCTATTTTTCTACTTAAATTGATATAATTGGTAAAAAGACAGAATCTAAAGCTGGTGTCACACTAAACGACAGCGACAACGACGTCGCTGTTACGTCACCATTTTCGGTGACGTAACAGCGACCTTGTAAGTCGCTGTTATGATCGCTGCTTAGCTGTCAAACACAGCAGAAGCAGCGATCATAAGGTCGCTGTGCTACATGTGCAGAGAGCAGGGAGCCGCGCTTAGCGCTGGCTCCTTGCTCTCCTGCAGCACACATCGGGTTAATTAACTCGATGTGTGCTGCAGCTACATGTCACAGTTCAGAGAGCAGGGAGCCGCGCTTAGCGCTGGCTCCTTGCTCTCCTGCAGCACACATCGGGTTAATTAACCCGATGTGTGCTGCAGCTACATGTCACAGTTCAGAGAGCAGGGAGCCGCGCGCACTGCTTAGCGCTGGCTCCTTGCTCTCCTTGCTACAGTATTCATCGGGTTAATTACCCGATGCATACTGCAGCCACATGTCACAGTGCAGGAGCCGGCACTGGCAGCAAGAGCGGAGGCTGGTAACCAGCGTAAACATCGGGTAACCAGGGAAAGGTCTTCCCTTGGTTACCCGATGTTTACGCTGGTTACAGCTTACCGCAGCTGCCAGTGCCGGCTCCTGCTCGCTTCATTTCGTCGCTCTCTCGCTGTCACACACAGCGATGTGTGTGTCACAGCGGGAGAGTGACGACCAAAAAATGAAGCTGGACATTCAGCAACGACCGGCGACCTCACAGCAGGGGCCAGGTCGTTGCTGGATGTCACACACAGCGACAGCGACGGGACGTCGCTGCAACGTCACAGAAAATGGTGACGTAGCAGCGACGTCGTTGTCGTCGTCGTTATGTGTGACACCAGCTTAAGGCTTCAATAGAGTCTGTTAAAAGTTTACCTTACACTTAGCAAAGAATGAGCTTTGTGACCTCTTGAATGCGGAAGACCCCATGACATTTTCTTAACGGCACAATCAATGGAGATTAAGTAAATTAACACATGTATTGACTACACTTTCTGAGCTGAAAGATTAATTGTAATATATCTTGGCAAATTAAGGCAAGTAATCTAAATAAATCTGAATCACATTAGTCACGCAAGTAAAATTGGCATGTAGAGGGGAACGATATGGCTTGTTGGGTGTTCGTTAAATCAAGCATATGCAAGTTTAAAGTAGGAAAAATCAATTATCTTAATGGGCAAGGAAAGTAACTGTTGGATGATATATTTTACATCCTACGTATTAATGAAAGAAGCAAGGCATTCAAGTAAAGTAAATTAGTCTTTACCTACTCTGTCCCCTTAAGTTATAATTGGTGGGTTACAAGTACTGACAGCATCAGTTAGAATAAAGTTGACGCAGTATAATGGAGAGCTCCATGACCCTGCAATTATTTTGCAGTGATTAAAATGGTGAGATGCATGAAAATATATTGGAGAAGTAAATATGAGTTATTATTATTTATTATTATAGCGCCATTTATTCCACGGAGCTTTACATTCAAAAAGGGATATATATAAAACAAGTACAATACTCATGAGCAATACAAGAGATAGACAGGTACAGGAGGAGAGAGGACCCTGCCCGCGAGGGATCACAGTCTACAGAGGATGGGTGAGGACAGGGCTGTTTTTATACAAAGTGGGACCCTTTGTAAAAGTTTAAAGAGGGGACCTAAATACTCAAATATTTGACCATCACACTCAAACATTTAGGCTATATTTAGATAGAGTGAGTTTAGACCGTTAAATGAGCGCGATCGACAATATTATGTCCTTCAGTCTGTGTTTCTGATCTCGTTATACAGGATGAGGAAGAATCAAGGACACAGAGCAATCACTAGTAGATCAATCAGTCCCCATATAGTGTAATGTTATCAGCAGCACTTCTGCAGTTTGCATCAAGCAAGGTGCTGCCGAGAACAAGGATTTTTGTTCCACCATAAACAATCCAATCTCCTAATGAATGAGTAGCGTTTTGCTCATTCATTGGGCAACTGCCAACATGTTTACTCCTATGAACTCTCATCTGCGATGCTGGGATTTATAAATGGATTCTACATACACACAGTATGTGGCACAAACACTGTATGTTACACACATGTATTCACACATAGCACACATATATGTATACACAAACATATCACACACACCACTGAACAAGGTATGGTAATCTGCTAAATTTCATAGTTACAGGAGCATCTTAATAAATTAGAATATCATCCAAAAGTTAACTTATTTCAGTAATTCAATACAAAAAGGGAAACACATATAATATTTAGAGTCATTACAGAGTGATCTATTTCAAGTGTTTATTTCTGTTAATGTTGATGATTATGGCTTACAGACAATGAAAACCCAAGAGTCATTATCTCGGAAAATTAGAATAATTACCACAAAACACCTGCAAAGGCTTCCTAAGCATCTAAAATGGTCCCTTTAGTCTGGTTCAGTTGTCTACACTATCATGGGGAAGACTGCTGACTTCACATATGTCCAGAAGCCAGTCACTGACACACTCCTCAAGGAGGGTAAGACACAAAAGGTCATTGCTAAAGAAGCTGGCTGTTCACAGAGTGCTGCTTCCCCTGACATACGAGGAAATACAGTCCTCCGATGCATCACACTTATCTTTCTCCTCATCCCGGCCCGAAAGCGATCACCATCTTATACCAATTAGACTAAGTTGTTCCTTAATCTTCCATCCAGCTTGAACTGCTTCACCTCTTCTAGGTAAGCAGTATGATATTCTAAATAAAAACATATTTTCCAACATTTTCCTTAATTCCCGCAATTACAAAAGGAACCATCCCATCTTCACAGGGTATCTTAGCTTCAGTATGCCTTCCAATTCTCACTCTTACAACACTGGTTTTATCTATGAAGTGCCGGATGATTTTTCCATTCTTTCCAACCATTTTCCCAACAAGATTTCTGGGGACCTGGATAAAGTCTTCCACAAGTTCCAATAAAGTCAGTGCTCTGTTCATGGCTTCCGTAGTCTTTCCATAAACTCTACAGGTTCCCTTACCTTCTTTGAATTTTATTGCTGAAATACCCGAGATATAAATGGTCTGCTTAACGTTACTTCTGAGTGTACATATGGCAAGCCCTACTAAATCTCTGTTCACTACTCAGTAGAGATGAGCAAGCCTCTGAAGGCTGAGTTCGGTTCGGTTCATCGAATGGAGGCCCCGTTCGAGTTCGGTTCGACGAACCGTTCAACGAACCTCTTGAATCCCATTGAAACCAATGGCAGGCAAACACAAACACATAAAAACACATTATGAATGTACACATACAGTTAATAAACATTGCCATTACACTTACAGGTTCCCGCGACGCATCCTGCACTTTGTCTCCCGCAGCTCTTCCTCCTGATAATCGCTGTGTTCTCCCAGTAACCAGCACTGATAATAGGATCTATCGTGACGTCAAAATACCATGTGACCAGTCACGTGTCTGTTATCTCATTGGCTACAGACTGGTCACATGGCTATGACATCATGCTAGGTCCTGTCAGTGCATCGCTCTGGTACGCAATGATCGTTCCAGCATGTCCGTGTACCGGCGAAATGCTCTGACACATGGTCGACTCCCCGTTCCTGCATGGGGCGCTCTTTACAGAGTCAGCCCACATGCAGGGACTAGCTGTCACAGCCGGTAAATAGCGGCACCGGGATTCACGTGATCGGAGCACCGTTGCTATAGTAACCAGCCTGTCAGCAGTGACGTCACCGCTTACAGCCTGCAGCCTCTGCTCACTCTTACTGAGTGAATAGACTGCACGGGAAGAAGCAGCGTCTTCCTCCCATGCAGTGCTGTCTGATGTAGCAGAGCTGCATGGGTTGAAGGAGAAAGAAGACAGAAGACCATGGATCGTCGAGAGCTGACAGGGAGTAATAAAAATGGAGTCTCTGAGTGTGTCTGTGTATTTATTTCTATTAAAGTATTTTTTCTCTGTGTGGTGTCTTTTTTTTTAACCCTTTATTGGAGATTCTTAATGGCCGGGCCAAACTTTCCTGACATTAAGAATCTCTGGCTTAATACTAGCTAGTAAAATAAAGCTAGTATTAACTCATTATTACCCAGCGAGCCACCCGGCTTCAGGGCAGCTGGAAGAGTTGGATACAGCGCCAGATGATGGCGCTTCTATGAAAGCGCCAATTTCTGGGGCAGCTGCAGACTGCAATTTGCAGCAGAGGGGCCCAGAAAGCTTGGGCCAACCTGTGCTGATGATTCCAATCCCCAGCTGCCTAGTTGTACCTGGCTGGACACAAAAAAGGGGCGAAGCTCATGTCAATTTTTTTTTTAATTATTTCTGCCCTCTCTTGGGGACGGCAATATTACCTTCAATTTCCTTTGAGTTCTCTGTAATGTCAGAGGTTTTCTCACAGTCTAACTCCTCAGCCTCAGTTTTGTTTGAAGTCTTCATCATTTTCCTTTTCAAATGTCTCTTCTTTTGTTTGCCAGAATGCAGATAAAAGAGGTAATTTAAATTCCACAAGCTATGCTACTGGCATAGTGATTGGGGCATTGGCAAAATTACAAGCTCTATGTGACATGGCAAATCTCAACCTGGGAGTAAACTGAGGTGTTGGGGTGGGGGATGGGATGAGCAAAAAGCAGGCCATTTACCACACAAAGACAATTGTCAACCAAATCAGGGAAGATGAAGACGATAATTTTGTGTACAAGAATTGGGAACAAGAGAGGGATTCTGAGAAGCTGCCATCTTTAAAGGAGCTGTGTCTTGGCACAGGTATCTTGCAGCTAAAAGATTGTATGGGAGCAAAATCTGCTCATTCTGCAGTCAACTCTGGAGTAAATGAAGCCGGACATGCAATTTTTGGATGTGGTAGAACATCACCTTTAAGTCATAATGGTGGCAAGTCATACATGTGAGCATATCTTTTGGGTGAGCTCTTTTGCACATTGCCAACAGAATATTTCTTTGGCATATGTAGGCTCTGCAAGATCAAAATAACTGTGGATATCTCAACTTGTATATACTTGGTACTCTCCATCAGCATATAAAGCAATTTCACCTGCTCCTTTGGGAAAAGCATGCTGCAAAGCAATCAGAGCAAGCCTAAAGTTGTCCTGGGAGCATGGCTCATGTCCTGAGTTTAATTGTTCAACATTTATTTAAGAACAATACCCACATGGCGAAGGTGTTGGCTATGACAAGGACTGTGTTTGCTCTTTTCAACCATTCTTACATGACATGGCTTTGGGAAAACAGAACAGTCTACAGAATGTCTCCTGATTTGTGATATTGCAACCGGCTAGTATGCAACAGTGCATGTATGAGCAGCATAAAGTACAGACAGGCTATATCATAACTAGAGAGTAGGTTACTCTGACATTTAAAATTGGTAGCTTTAAAGAGTTTACAAAAGTTGTAATGACAACTGGAGAATCAATATCAATGTAATCCCCCTCATCTTTATTCTGTAAAAAAAACACTCACAAGACAGAAACAGTGAAGAAGAACAGCAACCTCTGAGGGGGTGAAGGAGGAGCAGCAGCAGTAGTGTGATGCCCTGGACTATCCAGGTCGTCCCAGGTAGACACAACAACACTACACATTCCCTTCACAGTTAGGTAACAGCAGTCAAACTAAAAGCCTTGTCACCACCCTCCAGGTTTGATGTCCACACCAAGGGGGGGTGGAGCAAGGCGGTTGGCTCCACCCTCCGAGGAGTTCACAGGCCTGGAGGCGGGAACAAAGTAGTCAAGTTCAAGTGAGTGAAGAGGGTGGTTTGGGCAGTGAAGGAGGGAGGTCGTGTCCAGAAGCAGACCTTTGCTCACGCCTGCCAAAGACTACTCCGGTGGCTGGGTTGGAGCCCAGTCACCATTGGCAAGGAGGCAAACAGTAGTGGCCGCCTGCAGGAGACCGGTAAGATGACCGGTGGAACCGTAAGGGACCGGGACAGGGTAGTGGCCCGCCGGAACCGAACCGGGAAGCCAACTGGATACCGGAGCACCAGGCAGGGTACTCAGACCCCAAACTAGGCTAGAAGCCACCACCATAGTCAAATTAACTGATTGTGGTCTGAACCTCAGGGGTTCATTTCCACCTAAGTCCCGATTGAAGGCAACAGTCCAACCATTCCGGATAAGTGCCACTGCCAACGGCCAGAGATCCAAAGGGCCAGCGTCTGCAGGCAAACGGGCTCCTATGACAGATATACGCCGAGGAGCGGATTACTGGTGCCTAGGCACAGGAGTCAAGATTCACATACAAAGGTACAGGAGAAAAGCGGACATTACCAACCTAACCTGGGAAAAGCTGCAGCCGGCTGCGGGCCCCGTTCATCACTCCGTTTGGTTTACCAGCGACTACAGTGTCTTGTGTCAGAGTGAGTACACCAGTGCCATCAGGCACCGCGCCGCACCGCAACACTACATCCTGCACCCGGGCCTTGGCCCACCGGACCCCGGGACCAACATCTCCTACCCACGGAGGGGTCAACACCTAGCTGCGCCACTACACCACTCCCGGGGGCCCCCACACCTTCACCGCAGCGGCGGTGTCTACAATCACCGTGGGTGGCGTCACGAACTATCACTTCAAATCCAAACACCTCAAATCCCCGCGTGTAGCGCCAACTCACTTGCAGAGCGTCCGTGAGAGGCTTGAGCCACCACCTGCAGTACGAGCACGGATCCAAGCGGCTCGGCGGTCGCAGCAGTACACATCAACTCTTCTGGCATCACGAACACGATTGAACCAGTCCACTTACCAGGGGAAGTGCACCTTGAAGTCCCCGTCAGTGGCGTCCCGCTGAAAATGTTGAGAATCTGCCATCTTTGGTGCGAAGAGTTGCCTCCCAAGCCGTCTTTCCTGAGCAGAAAGGGTGCAAAAGTGAGGCCCCGCCCCCCGAGAGCGGAGCGGAGTAAAGAAGCTAGAGAAGTGCTCGGAAAAGACCAAGGGGGGAGGGTGAGAACTGTTCGCCATGTGACTGGATCGATAAAGGGCAGGGACGCCAGGACCCTGCCACCCATCTTGTTCCTGGAACCCGAGCATACAGCATGTCTGCCCCGTCGGAGAGCTCAGAATTCCCGGAGCCCGCACCCGGAACATTGGCGTGGGTGGAGACCTGGACAACCCTCATGTGCTGCTGGCTGCAGGTCCAGGTGAGGTACCTGATGGAGCAATGGGCGGCCGAGATGGGGGAGTTAGCCACGGCCGTGCGGGCACGCGAGATGGGGGGAATTTGGAGGAGAGGGCGAGCGACCCACGCCCCTATGTCCTTGAGGGACCGGCCGCTGCAGCTGAAGGGACCCGGTCTGCCCCCAATTTTCCTGTCGCCCCCTCCACTGCTCGTATCGATCGCTGCCGCTACTCGCTTGGTCTGCCCCCAACACCGGCGGCAGAGCCCGTCCCAGTTGCCCAGAAGGACCTGCCTGTGGAAGCAGCCCGCAGGCGACCGTATTCACGGCCCACACCTGTCCCGCTTCCGTGGAAGGAGGGTTCCAGGAAGAATCCCATTCCCGAGGAGGTCCCACTACTCCAGAAAGCAACCGCACCCAAACAGGTCCTGGCCCCGGCAGTCTGCCCGGCCAAGACGGAGGTGCCAGATACCCAGCGGCCCGCCCGGCAGGTAAAGGTGGCCACTCCCCACACCCAAGCCTCGGCTGAGGCGGTGCAGGGTTGTCGCAGCAGGGCAGCAACCCAGGCCATGACACAGCGGGGTTCCCAGAAGAAGGTGCCGATCGTAGTTGGCACGGGGGAAGTCTGGCTGGGCCTGACCCGCGCACCCGAGGGGCACGCAGACGCCCCGTATTGGGAACGGCAGCAGAGCCAGCTAGGCCGGGAAATTGTGGCCCTGGGAGAAGAGAAAGGCTGAGGTCCTGGCCCGCACGATTAAAGAAAAAGAAAACCTGCGGTGTGCCACCTTCCTTGTGCGAGGTCCGAGGTACGAGGGCCAGATCCGACGCTTTGACCCCGACAGGGGGTGGGGATTCCTGTTTGAGCCTGGCTTGGAGAAGGAAGTGTTTGTGTCCCGTCGGGACGTGTACCCCCACCTGCCTATGGGCCACCCAGACCGTACCCTGATCCCTGGAGAGTTGGTCACCTACACCCGCCACTGTGGGGAGAGGGGCTGGTTTGCCCTGAGCATGCAAAGAAGGGCACGGCATGAAGGCCCAAGGCGCTCACAGACCCCTCCCCCTCCGTACAGCCCAGGAGTTACCGTAGAGGAAGAGTACGGAGTGGGGGATGAGGAGTAAGGTGGCGGATTCCTGTTGCCACAAGGAAAGTCCCCTTTGGGACCCACCTGCAAGTCCCCATTGGGACCTATGTTTATGGTAGCGGACCAGCTCCTGAAGTGCCCGTCCCCATTGGGACTCTTGTTGCCCCCCTGTTTGCCCGACATGAGAAATCATGAACATGGCTGAGAACTAGCAAGCCACCCAATAACTTTTGGGCTTGTAAATAGTGCCCTTATTGTCTTCCCGCAACTGCCGGTCTCCAGAGAGGCTGGTTGGAGGGAGGACCCGCAGCAGAGCAGACTGGGATCCGGTCACCACAGGAACCATCTTCCGGGTCAAGGGTCCCCTGGACGTGGGGCCTCTGAGTGACTGCCGGGTGCGAAACACCGTACCCATTTCCGCTTGGGTTGCCTGGCCAAGTTCTTGATCCGGACTGGGGAAAAGGGGTGCTGCTCACTTCTTAGGGGCAGCATCAAGGCTAGGTTGCTTGGGTGGGGAAGCAGAAGGACATGGACCCGTTTCTATAAAAAATGTTTGCAACGTTAAAGTGATGTGCCTCCCGTAAGGGAAGAAAAGAAATCTTGCATATTCTTGACTAATGTAAATATGTTATTATAAATGTTATCTGTTTTTACCTTTTTGCAGTTTACAACAAAATAAACCGGTGATGGATGGGCAGCCCGCGGACGGTCTGCATTAAACCTAGGGGAATGTGACGCCCTGGACTATCCAGGTCGTCCCAGGTAGACACAACAACACTACACAACCCCTTCCCTGTTAGGTAACAGCAGTCAAACTAAAAGCCTTGTCACCACCCTCCAGGTTTGATGTCCACACCAGGGGGTTGAGGCAAGTGGTTGGCTCCACCCACCGAGGAGTTCACAGGCCTGGAGGCGGGAACGAAGTAGTCAAGTTCAAGTGAGTGAAGAGGGTGGTTTGGGCAGTGAAGGAGGGAGGTCGTGTCCAGAAGCAGACCTATGCTCAGGCCTGCTAAAGACTACTCCGGTGGCTGGGTTGGAGCCCAGTCACCATTGGCAAAGAGGCAGATGGTAGTGGCCACCTGCAGGAGACCGGGAAGACGACCGGTGGAACCGTAAGGGACCGGGACAGGCTAGTGGCCCACCAGAACCAAACCGGGGAGCCAACTGGATACAGGAGCACCAGGCAGAGTACTCAGACCCCAAACAAGGCTAAAAGCCACCACCATAGTCAAATTAACTGATTGCGGGGTGGACCTCAGGGGTTCATTCCCACCTAAGTCCCGATTGAAGGCAACAGCCCAACCATTCCGGATAAGTGCCACCGCCAAGGGCCAGAGATCCAAAGGGTCAGCGTTTGCGGGCAAACGGGCTCCTACGACAGATATACACCAGGGAGCGGACTACTGGTGCCTAGGCACAGGAGTCAAGATTCACATACAAAGTTGCAGGAGAAAGGCGGACATTACCAACCTAACCTGGGAAAAGCTGCAGCCGGCTGCGGGCCCCGTTCATCACTCCATTTGGTTTACCAGCGACTCCAGTATCTTGTGTCAGAGTGAGTACACCAGTGCCATCAGGCACCGCGCCGCACCGCAACACTACACCCTGCACCCGGGCCTCGGCCCACCAGACCCTGGGACCAACATCCCCTACCCACGGAGTGGTCAACACCTAGCTGCGCCACTACACCGCTCCCGGGGGCCCCCACACCTTCACCGCAGCGGTGGTGTCTACAATCACCACAACCCATGGGTGGCGTCACGAACTATCACTTCAAATCCAAACACCCCAAATTCCCGCGTGTAACGCCAACTCCCTTGCAGAGCGACGTGACCCCCGGGTCCGTGAGAGGCTCGAGCCACCACCCGCAGTACGAGCACGGATCCGAGTGGCTTGGCGGTTGCAGCCGAGCCCGTGGGGCAGTACAGTAGTTATGGAGGGAACCTCTCAGTTGGTACTGGCAGGGCAGAGGGCTGACATTGTGAAAATGATGACAATGACAATGATCATGACAATCAACAATTTCAAATTGAATCAACGGGACCCTCGATCTTGCTGGTATGACACGCTCTATGTTGGATTGCTTGTGTCATGGCAAGTGTACTGTTATTATCATCGAGAAAAATGGTGAAGAGAGGTGAAGTTGGCATGTTGCCAGAATAAGTTGTGTTCCTTGCTCAACAAAAAGACAGGCATCTACTATTGGGAATTATGTCATCTATACTGTACTGCTGCTTCCAAGGCTGATGTTGCTGGCCCTTCTGTACCAAACAGCTCCATGCCTGCCCAGTAATATTTTTATAATGTGCTGCTTCAGTCACTACTAATGTCGGTAGACACATACACACATCTTCTCTGCTTGTCCTGTATGTTCCATAGATACACTGTACTCCTGCTGTGTAGCATACCCTCACAATAAGCTACTGTGTCTTTACAATGGCAAGCCATTGCCTCTTCACTTTGAAATTGGCTATCTTGTTCCTGTTCACTAAATAAAGGGATTGCATTTGAATAGCTTAGTGAACAAACATTGTATTATTTAGATATATTGAAAATAGCAAATCTTTTGGGAATCCAAAGAAGGAATACTTTTTTCACTCTAAGTTGAGAAACAATAGCTTTCAAAAAAACACAACTGGTTTTGATCCTTAATAAAGGGCTAATTTTTGCACGAGTTATGAAAAAGCTTTTGCTTCTTTATTTAGCAAAGGACAAAGTTCTTGATACTCGCCAAACAGAGATATTTTTTGCATTACCGCATTACCCTTGTGAAAAAGCCACATTTTCTTATGTTGTTTCTTACTGTGCACTCCTGTGTATGAACACCATCAAGGTGGGCATCAGCCCTATTAAGAATCAACTTTAGGGGAAAATTCTTCGAAGTGGGTAAATTTGAATTTGAAAAGATTCTCTCATCTCTGCTTTACACCAGGTACTTTATAATTTAGCTGGATGTAGTTATCTTCTATTTGTCATTTTTGACAAAAAATGGATTGATACAGCCACAGTAGATTGAGATACTCCTCTTAAATCCTTAGTTTCAATTGCTTAAAGCAACAAAATGGAAGTGCTGTCTTTTAAACCTGAAGATAACATAGATGAAGGAAGAGAGATATGGTATTCCAGCACATGAGCAGAAATAGTGAAATATTAGTCAGGATTCCTAATTCATTGCTGCCCCATAATAGTTTCATAGCTATGAATAACATTAGGAAGCCAAAATGAAAAAAATGGTTTTCAATGATGCCATTTTTTATTGCTCAGAATGCTGTAGATGGAGAGTCATATAAAATAAGGGGAAGATGCATTTCTGTGCAGGGCATAAAAAATTCAGGATGTGTTAAGCATCTAAAAAGCCCTGCAATTATTCATTGCTGTAAACACCAGTAAAATTAGAAAAGAACTGGAGTTTGTGGATATATATTCAGTTTACTTCCAGAGTAATGGATAATCAAAATGTGCAAAAGGACAATGGCTATGATGATAGTTTATGCTGATTACAAGGGCACTTAATTTGCGAGACGATGCATCATTTAGTATGTATGGTGTATGGAAAGTTTTCCACAGCTAATTCTACCTGTAAAAAAATTGTAATAATGTATCAAGCACGATTCAGAAGACTTTTTTAGACCGTATTTTTTCCCATCCATCTAAAGTTTACTTAAAGTAAATGTCTGATCTAGATTTTTAACTATTAACAAAACACATAGTGAAAAATGTTTTTCTAATTTATCTTTATTTCTTACTTTTTAACTGTACAGGGGCAGTCATCTTATATTGAGCAGTGGTTAACATTATACTGAGAGAGAGTATACTTTATATCAGCCACATGAACCATAGGAAACAATATTCTGGTATTAATTTATAGGTGCAAATATTTTGGGCACATTCTGTGACCTGCTGAGATCACTGTCCATCACCATTTGTCAATGAAAGATCCAGCTTTATAAAAGATTTTATCTATCAATCATGCCTGTGATGATAATGAGATGGCTGCTGGAAAGTGATGTTGTCAGACTTGGTTGTCAGCGTGAAAGCTGCAATATTTTTGGATTATTTTAAAAAAGATAGATAATATCAGTAAAAAAAAATATGTATTTGTGACATGAACACTCTATATAAACAGTAGATTATTTTCTGAAGATACTTTTGCTTTCAATGAGTCATTCCATTAGGACAACTCAACTCCAAATACTATTTTCATCATATAGGCACCTTTCACGCACGTGGGTGTGGAGCCACTGCACCAAACACCAGGTTCTAATGGTGCGGTTGGTCTTGGCTGCTGGTAGACACAAGGTACCACTCCATGGCGACCCCCGAATAGCAGCAGTTGACCCCAAGAGTCAGAGATGCAGGCAAAGGGCTAAGAGTAACAGACAGGACTGGAGTAGGATAACAGGCAGTGTGTATACAGGTACTGGTTCAGACTGGACAACTTGTACTGACAAGAGGGGTGGTTCCGACAGGACGCCTGGAATAGTATGCAGGCTGGCAGGATGGACACAGGTTCAGGCAGACTGGACAGGTTTGAGTTCTGACTGGCATGTCAGCCTTGGGTTCAGACTGGCAGAACAGATTCAAGTGCAGGGACCTGAAAACTTACTAGCAGGCACAGTACTAACTTTAAACAATGTTGCTCAGTCACCTCCCAGTAGGAGAGGTGTTTTAAATACCTAGTGCCAGCAATAGGCTCAGGACACTTCTGGTTTGTGAGTGCTGCCCCTTTAAGAATCGGGAGCAAGTGTGCACCCTAAGGGTGTTCTAGGAGATCTGCATGGCTCACACAGGCTCTGGAACAGGGGACTGTGGTGGGAGCGGGCACACATGGAGGAGAGACAACAGGACAGCTGTGGTGGTAAGTATGTCAGTGTCCCTGAGGGGGCCCTGGCTTTACAGCATCATAATGCAGGAGACCTCAATTTATGAGGCAGGCGTGTTGTCAAGCATTGTAATTTATGGACAGTCATACCTTAGTGTGTGACTGCTAAAGGAGAAATGTCTGACTCTCTGCCTCTTTCCCTGGCTTAAATAGTTTTCACAATAAAAGGGTTGTTTTGGTTGCGACAACCCCTTAAACAAAGGACAATTTAAATACTTTGCATATTCTATCTCAATATTGGATTGCTGAGTTTTATGCCCCATAACAAAAAGTGTGGGGTTGACCTTAAAAAAAGGTCATCCTGAACTTTGACGGTCAACATTGTCTGTAGCAGCATTGGAAACCATATGACGTTGTGACTTGGTACCCACAACGTGACTGGGACACTGTGATGGTGGGATATGGTGGGTTGTGTATGCTCAGATGTTGGGAGTGTTGCCTTGTGTGTACATTGTCCTGTCTGCAGGTTAATCACCCCTTGCAGGGCTTCTGTCCCTAGGTCTGGTGAAGGGGGACCATGAATCCATCCAACCTCTTTGCTTACCTGGGGGATGATTCAGTCTGTCTGAGGACAAGAGACAAGCAGGAAGATTTATCCTCTTTGGGTAAAGCTGGGCTACGGTCCGCACCCCAAGAGACACTTAGACATTTATTGCTTACTGGACTATTTTACCCTCTGTGTGGTGGATTATTTTATGGACCTTCTGTATTGCATGGAATAAAGGTTCTTTGGATTGTTCACCCATATCCCACTCTGTTGATTGTGTGATATTGGAGAAGGACCCTGTGACAGACACCTTCTTGCTTGTCCATTTATAAAGATCCTTTGAATCAGTTGTCATGCCAAGAGGTAATAGGTAGTGAGTTTTCATTTCCTTTGCAGATATAGTTTGTGACTGGGGAAATGAAGCATTTCTAAGGGTAATATTAGTGAAGTTCATTTTGCTAAGAGAGAAAAAATTCTTGTTAGCTTCTTCTTTATTACCTCAGGCCTTTAGAAAGCGGCTGTCCAACTGGTTCCTCTGGGTTTTCCACTTTTGGAAACTTGGCACGTCATGGAAATAATTCAAAAATATGTAATAAATTGTAAGTCTTCCTCCATGAATAAATAGCGGGGGCTAAAGTCTCTAGAACTCTCCAGATATCCCTGTAACCAAACTATCTGCTATTTTCACAAAATCAAGCTATGTCACATTTAGTAATTTATCAAGCTATCAGTAACTAACAGTAAGAAGACAAAGAAGCTGCTTCCCTCATCCATGTTTTTAATTACTCTTCATATTACAGAATATAATTAATCTCTGATAAATATGTAAGATATAACAGCAGCACTGCATATTCATGAAATCATGGTCCATTGTTAATGTAAAGGTCGATGACGTGCTGGGTAGGATTCTAACTATTAAAACTGATATGATATACTACCTGAATAAATGAATCTGTTTATATTCTCTGACTGTAGCTGTACTTTTTTATATTCCATTTTCTTTACATGGTCTTGGGACAGCCATCTTGCTTGAGTTGTAGCAAGAGAAACTGTGGACATTGGTTTTACAGTAAGGTTGGGGCTATGCATTGGCTGCGATGTACTAATGACCCTCGGCTCCCACTGTGTTGCGAGTGTAAGCCGAGTGTCATTATTATACTTTGATCTGATCCTGCAATTACATCACAGCTGTAGAGGAGAGGGCGGTATTAAGCTCCCTATCTCCTCCATTGCCAGCTGATGCAATTATCGCACTGCACTCTGGTGTCATCCGAGTGCAGTGCAATGTTTCACTCGCACCCATGGACTTTTATGGGTGCAAGTGAATATAGATCGGATTCCACCCACATATCACTGTGACTGCTTTCTCGTTCCGATTAGGGCTGATAATTGCAGATGGGAGTAACATGGGTCAGAGTAGAATGTAATTTTTTTATTGCACACCACTTGGGTCGTTTTACTCGCCATGTGTCCTAGCCCCAACAGTAGACTTCCTTAGGTCAAAGCAGAGAGTGTTGTAAGCATTCTCTGTGGCATGGGCAGGAGTCACTGTGCAGTGTCAAGGCGGAGGGAGGGCAGAGGAGCGAAGCCACTGTCAGAGGTGTAATCATGCGATATCTGCCAGTGTTGTAGCAAATATGCTATTGACATGAGTACCAGCCCTGACACAAGTGGATGCAGCACAAGAAAGCAATAGAACGTATCCGTGTATTGTGAGACTGACTGATCAGTGTAAAATATTAATATGTAATATTAATATTTCAGGATATTTACAAAAGGTATAGTATGGCCCTTAATGGGCTTTCAGTGATAGATCCAGAGCTTAGCTGTAGTTTTAAAGGGAATCTTTCATCAGGTTTTTGCTGCCTCATATGAAAGCAGCATAATGTAGGCAAAGAGTCCCTGATTCCAATGATGTAGCACTTAATTTACTGTCTTTAAGAGTTGTGACACAGTCAGAGTTATTAGATGTAAGACCGGGACCACACGGGGATTACTGCATTCCTCGCATGATACTTGGCTCCCGTTGGCAGCACAGCGGGAGCCGAGTCTCATGTGAGGGTCATTGCGACTGTGGTCCAATCATGAGATCAAGACCAAAGCTGCGGGGGTGGACCGGCGCTGCAGAGGGGAGAGTCGGCGCTGCTGGGGGGAGTGCCGGCACTGCAGAGGAGAGGGATTTATCTCCTCCGTTGCCGGCTATTGCGATTCTCACACTGCACTCGCATTACACCAGTGTAACGCGAGTGCAGTGCGATGTTTCTCTCACCCCATAGGCTTGAATGTGCGAGAGAAACAGGCTCGCATTACACCTGCAGCATGCTGCAACTGTTTTCTTGGTCCGATTAGGGCTGAGAAAATAATCGCTCATGGGTGCGGGCACACAGAGCAATATTGGTCTGAGTGAAATGCGATTTTTTTTTTTGGGGCCTACGCCTAACAGAGCAGCTTATCAGAGGACGGGGTGTGGTCGTAATAGTGCTCACAAGAGCTGTAATTCAGGCAGTAATAATCCCCTGGTGATAAAACATTCATTATAATTATTATTATTTATTATTATAGTGACATTTATTCCTTGGCGCTTTACATGTGAAAGGGGTATACATAGTAGGGACAAGTACAATAATCATAAACAATACAAGGCACAGACTGGTACAGGGTAAGGAAACAGTAGTTGAAGGTAGAGATGGTCATGCAGTGCTATAGTGGACTAAGGATTACGGCAGGTTGTAGGCTTGTCGGAAGAGGTGGGTCTTTCATTGTACTGAAGCAACAGCAAATAGTGTAAAAAGTGACACATCACTATAATAGGTATCTCAGCCCCTATCTCATGCTGTCTTCGGATTGCAAAGCAAAATCTTGCTGATGGATTCCCTTTAACTCTTGATTATCAAGCAACCATCTATTACTGTAGCTACCAAAAGAAAGGCAGGCTGGCGATGGCTTAGGAGGCCCTGAGGAGTAGAGTTGAGCGCGGTTCGAGGTTCTCCAGTTTGTGGTTCGAGTGATTTTTGGGGGTGTTCTAGATAGAACTGGAACTCGAGCTTTTTGCTAAAGCTCGATAGTTCTAGATACGTTCGAGAACGGTTCTAGCAGCAAAAAGCAGGGCTTTTTACAGCTACAGTGTGCAGGAGCCATCGCTGGCAGCCTGCCAGAAGCTGGTAACCAAGATAAACATTGGGTATCCAAGCAAAGCGCTTTGGTTAGTAACCCGATGTTTATCCTAGTTACGTGCAGGAATCCCACACTTCCCCGCTCAGCTCAATCCGCCGCCTCCTGCACGCGGCATGTACACATACATACACACACACACACACGTCCCCAGCCATGCAGTCCACGACACTGACGTCCTCCTGTCACTCTGCACACATGGTCCCGCTCGGCTTACCTGCGGTGATGAAGTCCCGACCTCAGCGCTGTCACTGTCCTCCATGGCCGCCGCTTGTCACATCACCTTCTCTCGCTTCCGACCCGAGACTGACTAGCGGTGACGTCACGGGCCTCTCGCGATACTTGGCTGTGAAGGCGGCGGTCATTGAACTCAGTGACAGGTGCTGTCAGCAGTGCAGGAGATCAGCGCAGGTAATGTACCTCGCTGACAGCAGCACTTGTCATGCCCTGCAGTGACCTGGGCTGACCCATTGATGTTAGCTCAGGTCACTGCACTGCTCTCCCAGCCAATGGGGAACATCCTGCTCTTCATTGACTGGGACAGTGTGGATTGTCATGGCAACCCCTTGGATTACACCAGACCTGGATTTGTTTTTCTTTCTAATAAATTGGTTAAAGAGGGAATGTATTGGGGAGTGTTTTTTCAAATAAAAATGTGTTTGTCGTCTGTTTTTTTTTATTACTGACTGCGTTGGTGATGTCGGGTATCTGATAGACGCCTGACCTCACCAACCCCAGGGCTTGATGCCAGGTGACATTACACATCTGGTATTAACCCCATATATTACCCCGTTTGCCACCGCACCAGGGCGCGGGATGAGCTGGGGCGAAACACCAGGATTGGCACATCTAATGGATGCGCCACTTCTGGGGCGGCTGCGGCCTGCTATTTTTAGGCTGGGGAGAGTCCAATAACCATGGACCTCCCTAGTCTGAGAATATCAGACCCCAGCTGTTCTGCTTTACCTTGGCTGGTGATCCAATTTTGGGGGGACCCCTACGTGTTTTTTTTTTTAATTATTTATTTAATTTAAAATAACAGCGTGGGGTGCCCTCAGTTTTGGATTACCAGCCAAGGTAAGGTTGCCAGCTGTGGTCTGCAGGCTGCAGCCGTCTGCTTTACCCTAGCTGGCTAAAAAAAAATAGGGGGAACCCTACGTCATTTTTTTTTTCATTTTTTTGGCTAAATACAAAGCTAAGCACAATGCAAAATTACAAAATGCAGGAGAGTGGGACATTATGTGTCTTTCTGCCATTATAATGACAGAAAAAACTGATATGAAGTGCACAAGCACAAGAAAATCACCAGAGCGCTCTACGCTGTGAAAAGCAGTAGAAAATGGCACTGGAGTGAACATGTGACCGCCTCATGTAGGATGAAGCTATGGATCCTGGGTAAATTTATGCATTTACCCTCCTTCAGTTTTTTTGCAGTACACAAAAAAAACGGAAGGCACACGGATGACAAACAGATGACAGATGACCGTCTACGGAACGGAAACGGATGCCACACGGATGCACCCGTGAAAAAAAACTGATTGTTTTTTGCAGACAGCAAAAATGGATCGGTCGTGTTAATGTAGCCTTATTCTGATCTGCCGTTTATAATTAGCAGGCAGAAATAAGTGAATAACGCCCCCCGGCGTCAGAAAATCTCTGGGGTTTCAGGGGTAGCTGAGACCCTGGAGATCATGATTCAGGACGGTTTTTCTGGTCCCCGCTCACGTGATCACAGGTATACACCGTACACCGATGATCACGTTACAGTAAATGACAGCGTCGGTAAAAAATTATTTATCTCCCATCTGGCATGAACAAACATGATAAATCTCCTCCCCGGTCCCCCGGTGTCGCCAAAGTGCCCCTCCTGATGCCCTCCCAGAAATCCAAGATGGCCGCACGCACAGCAGCGCGCCAGCCGCATTCACCCTACTCCTCTGATTTCTGTCGCATGTGCCATGACACATGTGACAGAAAACTCCTCCCCAGGCCCTGCCAGGTCACCCCCTATAACCCCACTGGTGTTCCCCGGTGTCCCACGGTACCTGTGCAGCGTTGATCCCCCCACGGCCCTCTCCTTCACAATAGACGCTGCCGCATGCACAGAGCGGCTGTCAGCTCAGCTTCCTGTGTTCAGACACAGTGAGTGGTGGTTATGCATCTGTAAGCTAAATGGGCGGCATGATGGCTCAGTGGTTAGCACTGCAGTCTTGCAGCGCTGAGGTCCTGGGTTCAATTCTCACCAAGGACACCATCTGCAAGGAGTTTGTATGTTCTCCCCGTGTTTGCTTGGGTTACCTCCGGGTACTCCGGTTTCCTCCCACACTCCAAAAACATACAGCGCTATGGAATTAATAACGCTATATAAATGAATAAATTATTATTATTACTGCAATGCCCTGCTCATGAGGTAAGGAACATAATTGATCAGGAGAGCTATATACTACATTTCCAAATGGAGGAATTTGCTTTTATAGTTTCCCTGCTGAACGACTACCAAACATGAGAGTCCGTTATACGCCACAAGAAAACACATCTAAATAGCGAGCTCTGTTGTTAAGTATTCATTCAGCTGGATAACTGGACTTAAAGGGGTATTCCATCTCCAAGATCCTATCCCCAATATATAGTAGGTGGAATAGCAATAATATCAGCAAATACCAATATTTGGAAATGTAGAATAGTTCTCCTGATTAGGCATGCCCTTACCTCATGAGCAGGGCATTGCAGCTTTTGTAGCAACCATTACGACATGGATTCTGCTGCTGTGGACCCGTGGAGAGTGAGTGCAGATTCATTGCACCCACACTCCTCACATGAAGGGTCCTCACTCCTAGAAAATGGGGGATACATTCCCTGAGTGTCTCCCCCCCATATTCTAGATGGTCCAGAGTCGTCGTGGGACCCCTTTATTTTTTTTCTTACAATAAATTGGTGAAAGAGGAAATGTTTTGGGGACTGTTTTTTCAAATAAATTTCTTTTGTCGATTTTTTTTTTGTTAGTACTGACAGTTTATGATGTTGGGTATCTAATAGACGCCATGACATCACAAACTGCTGGGCTTGATCTCAGGTGACTTTACAGCTAGTATCAACCCGATTTATTACCCCGTTTGCCACTGCACCAGGGCACGGGATGAGCTGGGGTGAAGCGCCAGGATTGGCGCATCTAGTGGATGCGCCACGTCTGGGGTGCCTGCGGCCTGCTATTTTTAGGCTGTGAAGGCCCAATAACTATGGACCTTCCCACCCTGAGAATACCAGACCACAGCTGTCCGCTTTACCTTGGCTGGTGATCCAATTTGGGGGGACCCTACTTTTATTGTGTAATTATTAATATTTATAAAATAATTATAAAAAAAGAGCCTGAGGGGACCTCCACATTGGATCCCCAACCACGGTAAAGCTGCCAGCTGTGGTTTTCAGGCTACAGCCATCTGCTTTACCCTAGCTGGCTATCAAAAATGGGGGGACCCAACGTCATTTTTTTTTTAACTATTTTTTAAATAGAAAAAATTAATGGGCTTCCCTGTATTTTGATTGCCAACCAAGGTAACGGCAGGCAGATGTGGGTGGCAACCCATAGCTGTCTGCTTTATCTGCGCTGAGAATCAAAAATACTGCGGAGCACTACGTCATTTTTTTTAAAGATTTATTTTTACAGCACTGTGATGTCCAGCAATCAAAATACAGGGAAGCCCATTTTGTTTTTAGTTATTTAAATAAATAATAAAAAAAATATATATGGGCTCCCGCTGCATTTTTTGTATTGCTAGCTAAGGG
Organism: Anomaloglossus baeobatrachus; assembly: GCF_048569485.1. NCBI lineage: Eukaryota > Metazoa > Chordata > Amphibia > Anura > Aromobatidae > Anomaloglossus > Anomaloglossus baeobatrachus. Next base: position 279,361,760 of record NC_134357.1, on the reverse strand, counting down.
TAATCGAAGCAGCTACTGGCTGCTAACCCCCACTGCTTGGTGTTACCTTCACTGGCAATGGAAAATCCAGGGAAGCATTTTTTATTTTTTTTGCCAAAAAAACTACAAAAAAAAGACGTGAGCTTCGCCATATTTTTGTATGCTAGCCAGGTAGAGCAGGCAGGTGCTGGAAGAGTTGGAAACAGCGCCAGAAGATGGCGCTTCTATGAAAATGGACTCAAGGGTCTAATGTCTCTACCAGATGTAGTGCTGAAGCCAGCGGATAAAGGGGGTAATGTCGTCGTCTGGCCAACCTCCCAATATGAGAGGGAGGCTTTTCGTCAGCTTAACAATACTGTGTGTTATAAAAAATTAACATTCAATCCATTGTCATCTTTTAACGCACAGTTGGTTAAAATTCTGACGAAAGCCAAGGACGACGGCATTATCTCCAAGGAACTGGCTTCGGCACTACAGGTGGCGGAACCCACCATAGCCACACTATATCTCCTCCCTAAAATTCATAAGAATCGGGAGGCCCCTCCGGGGAGAACAATTATCTCCGGACGTGGCAATTTTCTGGAAAATATAAACAAATGGATTGACTCGGTACTTCAACCTTTAGTTGGGTCTTTGCCATCATACACCCGTGACACAAGTGACTTCTTGAGGAAGGTAGACAGACTTTTTGCAGGTAGTGACACTTTACTGGTTACAGGGGACGTCGAGTCCCTATATACCAGTATTGTTCATAGTGATGGTCTGCGCGCAGAAAAGTTTTTTCTGGATACCACATCTAACCCACCAGACTTTCATGAATTGGTGTTGCGTCTACTGGAGTTCTCATTAACTCATAATTTTTTTATTTTTAAAGGGTCCTTCTACCTACAGCTCCAAGGTACTGCAATGGGGGCGTCTTTTGCCCCCTCATATGCTAATTTATTCCTGGGGTTGTGGGAGAGGGACCTTCCCCTGTCAGATCGGGAGTCGTTGATGGACCGCGTCCTCTTTTGGGTGCGGTACATTGACGACATTTTTCTTATCTGGCAGGGTTCTTTTGTTGAGTTACAGCAGTTTATATCCTTATTGAACTCCAGTGGACGCAACATCTTTATTACATATCAATGGTCACACCAGCAAGTCGAGTTTTTGGATGTCCTCGTGAGCAAGGACAGTGATTATACTCTACAAACGGATTTATATCGCAAGCCAACTTCCACGAACACCTTGTTACATGCGTCATCTGCACACCCTAATTATATGATTGGATCAGTTCCTACTGGCCAATTTTTACGGCTACGTTGCATTTGCTCTACAAATGCGGACTTTGAGAGACAGTCGGTGGACCTGATGGAGAGATTCAGGGAGAGGGGTTATAGTAGACGCATGATAAAAAGAGCTTATCATCGTGCGAAACATTCTGACAGGGATCAACTTCTATATACTAACTCTATCCCTGGACCCTCCAATCAGGTTCGATTTATCACAAATTATAGCTCCAGTTTCAACCTAGTGAGGGCCAGCTTAGAACATGCCTGGCCAATATTGATGGCCGACCACACCTTAAGGAAGGTCCTGCCGGATACACCAAAGATCACTTTTCGGAGAGGAACGAATTTTCGTGATCTATTGGTGCATAGCCACTACGTGGGAAGTAACAAGGATAGTACTTTCTTGGGTGATATGCGACCTAAGATCCGTAGTGGCTGTTCTCCTTGCGGCCAATGTGTCGCCTGCCCCAACATATGTCGCAGAAATACCTTTTCTGACTCCTCAGGCAAGAAGAGTTATTATATTAAGAAATCTATTACATGTTCATCACGGGCAGTAATTTACTACGCTACATGCCTGTGCCCGAGGATATATGTAGGATTGACTACTCGTCAGTTAAAGGTTAGAGTACGTGAGCATGTGTTGGGGATTGAGGCGGCACCTGGCCAGGCAGATAAAACCATGTTAAAAACTATCCCCAAACATTTTTTGGTACATCAGGCATCAAATAGTTCACAATTCCGTGTTTTGGGCATCGATCAGATTGACCTTGGCATTAGGGGTGGTGAGGTGAGCAGGAGGTTGGCCCAATTAGAGGCCAGATGGATATACAGACTAAATACTGTGTATCCCTCTGGCCTCAATGAGAATTTGAGTTTTGCATCCTTCCTCTAAGGTTATTCCACTTTATATGTATATGTCTGTATGCATACAATGGTACACATGTATGTTTGCCCTGAGCAGGTTGTTTTTAATTTTTTAAGTGTGTGGTTACATATTTTAATTATGGTTTTCTTCCTCCTTTTATGTTAGTTTTGGGCCTGATGTTGATCTTTTGGTTTCGGATTCCTCTCCACATTTTGGACGTTATCCTGGCGAGCAACACGTCGATTATGAATTTTTGATACAACAATTGATAATAGTTCAATCCATGTATTGTTCTTCAACCCTTGCCCCCCCTCCTTCCCCTTCCCCTCTCCCCCTCTCCTCCCCCTCCCCCTCCCCTCCTCTTCCCCCCTTCCACCCCTTTCCCCCTCCTTTCCTTTCCCCTCCCCCGTCCCCCCCCCCTTTCCCCCTGGTCTTTGGTCCAGAATATATGTATGGGTTTACAACTTGTTATGTATTTACATAGAGTATTTTTCTGTATTCAAGGATCCTTTTGGTTATGTGACTTTATTTTATTTTATATACATCAATTCCCGTAACTTATAGATGTACCTTTCTATATACGTGGACATGGCTGCTTACGCATGGTCTATGACATGCGCAGTATTGCTGTCTCCGCGTGTTGATGTTTGGCCTACACACATCTGAGCGTGCCCCCTTCTTTTCTCTATAATGAGTAATATAAAATATAGTATATGCTGCTTTGATGTGTGTCGGCTAAATATATATAGTTGCATCTTATGAATTTGAATAAACTTTGGTTGTAATGTATACCCTTCATTGGTGTTATAAGATATATAGTGGTACATACTAATATACTGCTATATCTTATGAAGTGGGGATTCGATCCTGTTAGTATGGTGACACTGTGTCTCTTAGTATGCGGTCTCACCGCTAGTCTAAGTATCTGGATAATTATCCACAGCTTCACCTTCTATCCCGGCTGTTTCATGTGTGCCGGTACTCGTGCACTGTGCTGCTGTCCGCTGCCTGGCTGTCGGCCACGTCTATTTCGATCAGGTGGTTGCGGGTGTTTACACCCCCGGCCGCGTGGTTGGTGACGCGGCTGGTATCCAGGGGCGGAGCCATATGCAGCACAGCGGCATGAGTCATAGAGGCATGCTATGATTGGCTATGGGATTATATATATACCTCACGTCCTGGCCCTTCTAACCACGCCCCCTGACGAAGGCAACCTCGTGTTACGGAAACGGCCGTCGGGTGGATCATGGTCCCCATTTCTCATTGGCACCCAGCGTCTCCTTGTGTGGCTCCATTGTGGGTAAATATACTGCTTGTTTTCATTGTATTGTGGGAATTTTCCTAGTTACATTATATGTATATGCAGGGCTATGGCACGGGGCGTTCTAGTGACACCTAGTGGACGCTCCTGATATTTTTATAGTAAAGGTGCCTTATGATCTTGCAAGTTTGGCAGTTATATATATATATATATATATATATATATATATATATATATATATATATATGTGGGCTCTGTGACCTTGTTTGGGTGCTTTTAAGTCCTGTATTGTTTCTGTTTCACCTTTTGCATGTGCACTCTTCAAAAAATAAAAAAATAAATTTTTCTATGAAATTATCTGGGCATATGGTCGTTTGTCCTCTCTATGTATCCTCTCCTAGGTGCAGGGCCTACCCCAAGGTCCCAGGGAACTCAGTGCCACTACCACCACAACACAGAAAATCCCAGCTACCACCCACACCAGTGCCTTACAGTCACAGACTGGGGGGCGAGTCCCATGTCCCAGTGCCAGCCCGGGGGGTGACTAGACAGACTGGTGGGTGGAGACAAGTCAGTGAAGGGGAGAGCTCCGAAGAGAGAGGAGCTGGAGGTGGAGGGCAGACCTCCCAGGAGGGGAGCCTGCCAGCTGGGTGTACAGCAGTGACCCAGGGGCAGAGGCGGACAGTTGCCAGTCAGGAGTGACCTGTATCTGAGGTTTGCCAAGGACACTGCCTAGAGGGGGCAGTGGACGCCAAGACGGTGCAGCAAATCCCTCTGGAGTTGTGCACAGAGGGGGCACAGGGCCCTAGATGAGGGAAGAGCTTCAGGCGCCTTGATAATTAACTTGCCCAGGGAGGGATCTCCATGACCCTCTTTGACCCAAATGATCTGGGGGCATCAGCAGCACCAATTCCAGACCAGGGCCAGGAGACACCAAGTACCGGCCCTACAGTGTCCACGCTGCCAGCCGGACGGACAAAGGGGTGTAAAACAGCCAGAGAACCTAAAGTTTCAGGCTTGGGATCTCACCACAGACTACAACACAAAGCGCAAAGGCAGAGCAACTGGATCACTACATGGCACTGATACTACCGGGACCGGAACGGGCGTCTCAGAGCTCTGAGTGAGTAAGGACTTGGTTTACAAATTGTGTGTGGTTCCTGTCTCCCTCATCCAGCACCTCGATAATCAGCAGTGTGTGTTCCTATTTCCTGCACTGTGCATGTCATCCAACACCAAGAGGTCTCATAGACTGTTCCTGCACAATCCACCTCATCCAGCACCACGAGGGCACCGGGGCCTTCCCTACCTGCGGAGAGACTCACATCTAGCTGCTCCATTCCTTCATTCCCGGCCCCCTTACACAGCAGCGACAGTATACACGTTACGGCAACCCACAGGTGGCGTCACGAACACATCTCCCTTGTAAATAGCCCCCTTCAGTGTCCGCTAAACCTCAGGTCCGGGGACTCTCGAGCCACAGTAATCCCGGATCTGAGCAGCTCGCCTGCCTAGGGGCGGCACACAACCTTCTTCCGAAACTTGCAGGTCAGGGCACCTCACTCTACAACTAGGTAGTATACCTTTCATTATGTGGGCTATTTAGGGGATGTGTGTTATTCTTTTCACATTCTGTGTTTGAAAGCTTCTCTAACATTTATCGCTATCCAGTTTCAATCTTTCTATACACACCGCAATATGGGGTTTCTTTATATATGTTGTTTTTGAGCATGTGAGAGGCAAGTCCTGGTTGGGATTTTTGCAGTAAATTTGTATAACATATAGCCTCTTTCTGTAGTAGTGCTATCTGTTTACTGTTTTGTGGAGTGTGGCTGCCAACTTTTGGCTATCCACTTTTTAATTATTGTACATTTTAAAGTTGTCTTCAATAAAATCTTTCAACTTTAATTATGCCGTGATACAGGATTTTTTTCTTTTTGGTGCAGAAAATTGTTGACTACCTTATTGCCTGCAACCGTGACTTACCCGGGGTGTAGTAGATGCAGTGGACCATGCATGTAGTGGACAAGCCGGAGGACATTAATGCTTATGTGCTACAGAACGATCAGGTGTTTGTGTTCATAGGAATGCTGGAGGCAGTGTCGCATGTCGACCAGCTTGCCTCCATTTTGGGTCACGAGCTCGTACATGCCATTCTTGAACACACACCATTCAATGATGAGAGACCAGCTCCATCTTTTGGAAACAGATGGAACTCATGTGCACCCTGGGGGGGCAGCCCTGCATCCCGCAGTTGCTATCCACTAGAGATGAGCCACCCCCCTGGCGTTCGAGTTCGGTTCGGTTCGTCGAACGGAGACACCACAAACACATGGAAAAGTGACAAGTACATATACTCATGTGAAATCAAAACAGCTGAACGAGAAAAAAGAGGAGGCGAAACAGACATAGGCATGTCATGCCCTTCTAAAATGATATAAAACACAGCAAGTGGACTCCAACCAGAGTCTCCCTTTTTCCCAAAAAATGGGCGACGGACACCAATTTAGTGGCATCACTTGTCCCCCAGTTGCAAACTTGACAGGTAGATTTTCATAAAGCACAATCCAAATCCACAAGGCTTTAATTTCCCCAGGAAGACACCGGGGTAGCAAAGTCCTTGCTGATCCATGACTTGTTCATCTTGGCTTATTGTTAAAAACACAGCAAGGGGACTCCAAGCAGAGTCTCACTTTTTCCAAAAATTGGGCCACACACAACACTTCAGTGGCATCACTTGTGCCCCAGGTGCAAACTGGACATGTTGATTAGCATCAAGCACATTCAAAAATACGCCAGCCTTAACTGTCCCCAGGATGACACCGGGATAGGTACCAATGTCTCTGCTGAACCATGACTTGTTCATCTTGGCTCATTGTTAAAAACACAGCAAGGGGACTCCAAGCAGAGTCTCACTTTTTCCAAAAATTGGGCCACACACACCACTTCAGTGGCATCACTTGTGCCCCAGGTGCAAACTGGACATGTTGATTAGCATCAAGCAAGCACATTCAAAAATACGCCAGCCTTAACTGTCCCCAGGATGACACCAGGATAGGTACCAATGTCTCTGCTGAACCATGACTTGTTCATCTTGGCTCATTGTTAAAAACACAGCAAGGGGACTCCAAGCAGAGTCTCACTTTTTCCAAAAATTGGGCCACACAGACCACTTCAGTGGCATCACTTGTGCCCCAGGTGCAAACTGGACATGTTGATTAGCATCAAGCACATTCGAAAATACGCCAGCCTTAACTGTCCCCAGGATGACACCGGGATAGGTACCAATGTCTCTGCTGAACCATGACTTGTTCATCTTGGCTCATTGTTAAAAACACAGCAAGGGAACTCCAAGCAGAGTCTCCCTTTTTTCCAAAAATTGGGCCACACACACCACTTCAGTGGCATCACTTGTGCCCCAGGTGCAAACTGGATGTGTTGATTAGCATCAAGCACATTCAAAAACACGCCAGCCTAAACTGTCCCCAGGATGACACCGGGGTAGGTAGCAAAGTCTTTGCTGAACCATGACTTGTTCATCTTGGCTCATTTTTAAAAACACCACAAGGGGACTCCAAGCAGAGTCTCCCTTTTTTCCAAAAATTGGGCCACACACCACTTCAGTGGCATCAGTTGTCCCCCAGGTGCAAACTTGACAGGTTGATTTGCATCAAGCACATTCCAAAATATGCCAGCCTTTACTCTCCCCAGGGTGACACAGGGGTAGTAAAGTCCTTGCGGATCCATGACTTGTTCATCTTCATGAATGTTAGTCTGTCCACATTGTCACTGGACAGACGCCTGCGCTTATCTGTCAGCACACACCCAGCAGCACTGAAGACACGTTCAGAGACAACGCTGGCTGTGGGATACAACAAGATCTTCAAGGCGTAAGTGGCGAGCTCAGGCCATTTTTCAAGATTTGAAGCCCACAATGAGCAAGGCTCCAGTGGCAAAGTCATGGCATCGATGTTCATTTGGAGATACTCCTGTATCATCCTCTCCAGCCGTTAACTATGTGTCAGACTTCTTGTCTCTTGTGGCCTTGCATTGAATGGTCTAAAAAAATTATGAAAGGATTCCATAAAATTGCTGTTACCAGCATCAGATACGGTGTTGCTGGTACAGTTTGACTGATAATGATGAGACAGTCCCATGCTTGGCAAGTTACAACTGGGAGATTCACTCCATGCACCACTGGTGTTTGATGGAAAAGCCAAGCTAAGATTGAGTAACAGCTTTTGCTGATACTCCTGCATACGTGCATCCCTTTCTATGGCTGGAATTATTTCGCCAAATTTGGGATCTAGTAGTGTGGCAACCCGGTAGTCATCATTAGTTCTAATTCAGACAATCCAAGGATCATGTTGTAGGTAGTGCAGCAAGAAGGCGCTCATGTGTCTTGCACATCCATGCTGACCAAGTCCTCGCTGTGTTTCTGGCGGCGAAGTGATAACTGTGATTTCTTCTTCTGACATCTCCCCCCAACCTCATTCAACCGAAATTTGACTAAGGTCTCCCTCATCTGCAGAGTCTTCCATGCCCATCGAGAGTTTGTCCTACATTTCTTCCTGGTCTCCTGCACCTTCCTCAACATTTTGGCTGCTACCATGCGCCCTTGTTAATCCCTCTCCCCCACCGTCCCATGGCTGCCGACTTGGTGATGCTGAACGTCTGGAACTTGTAGATGTTGGTATCCCTTGCGCATACGAATCCTCCTGTACTTCCTCCCCTTCCTCTTGTCCCACCCCCTGACTCCGAATAGTGTTTAGCGTGTGCTCCAGCATGTAAATGACTGGAATTGTCATGCTGATAATGGCATTGTCAGCGCTAAACATATTCGTCGCCATGTCGAAACTGTGCAAAAGGGTGCATAAGTCCTTGATCTGAGACCACTCCAGCAGCGTGATCTGCTCTACCTCTGCATCTCGTTGGGGCAGATCAACGTATTGCACCAGGGCTCGGCGGTGCTGCCAGAGTCGCTGCAACATGTGCAGAGTCGAATTCCAGCGTGTCGGAACATCGCATTCCAGGCAACGTAACGGCAGGCCAAAAGACTTCTGGAGCAATGCAAATCGGTCAGCTGTGGGGGTTGAATGGCGGAAGTGAGTAGAAAGTGACCGTGCCCTGTGCAGAAGCCCATCTAGGCCGGGCTAGTGGGTTAAAAATTTCTGGACAACAAGGTTCAACACGTGAGCCATACAAGGCACATGTGTCACCTTGCCCCAGTGTACGGCCGCACCCAGGTTTGCAGCATTGTCGCACATGGGCTTCCCTGGATGCAGATTGAGTGGAGATAACCATTTACTAAACTCGCTTGCAAGAGCTGAGCACAACTCCTCAGCTGTGTGACTCTTATTTCCAAGACATTTCAAGGTAAAGACCACCTGATGCCGTTGAGCTCTGCTGCCAGCATAGTAAGGAGGTGTGCGAGATTCCTTGTGTGCAGTTCCAACGCGGGTGGCCTGACCAGGCAGGCTTGGGGTGGAGGTGGAGGACCCAGACGAGGTTGAGGAGGCAGAAGCAGTGGAGGAACTTTGATATTCAGAGGATTGATGCACAAGTCGTGGGGATGGCAAGACTATTTCAGCAGACCCTTCTACATCTCTCACCATAGTTACCCAGTGCCCAGTAAGCGACATGTAATGCCCCTGTCTATGCTTACTGGTCCAAGTATCGGTGGTGAAATGCACCCGTTCACACTCAGAGTTTCTCAAGGAAGTGGTGATGTTGTGTGCGACATGCTGGTGTAGCACAGGCACACCTTTCTTGGAGAAGTAGTGGCGACTGGGCATCTGGTACTGGGGCATTGCAACGAACATAAGGTCTCGAAAATCTTCTGTAACCACCAGGCGGAAAGGAAACATTTCTGTAGCCATCAGCTTGCAGAGCGTGAAAGTCAACCTCTTAGCTTTGTCATGGCTCAGAGGAAATGGCCTTTTAATTGTCCACATCTGAGGGACCGAGATCTGGCTGCTGTGCGGAGACGGTGTGGAGTAGGGTGTCCCTGGAAAACTGCTGGTCTGTGCGGAAAGTGCAGGCGGAGACATGATATTGCCTTCATCCAAAGTTGGCGCTCTCGATGTGTGAGAGAACTCTACAACAGCACATGTTTCCCCTCCCAAAACAACTGATGATGACCTGCTAAGCAAACTGCCTGTTGTGGTTAAAGAGGTGGAAAGTCTGCGTAGAAAAACATGTGTGACAGCTGTCCCCACAGTCATAGAGGATGAAGAGCGTGTGGATGCAATTGAAGGGGCAGACGGTTGTTGGCCCGTTCCGCTAGGCCACATTGTAGCACAGTGAGCTTCCCACTGGGACTTATGCTTGTTATTCATGTGACGGTTCATGGACGAAGTGGTCAAACTAGTGAGTTTTTGGCCTCTACTTACAGATTGGCGACAAATCTTACAGATCGCATGAGTTGGGTGATCCTTTGTAATGTCAAAAAAGAACCAGGCCATGCAACTATTAGAGTACATATGACCTGCAGAGCCACCCCGACTTGTGCTCAGAGGCAGAGTTGTGGCTGAGGATGCAGTTGTTGACGTGCTGCCAGTACTCCGTCTTTGTCCTGGAAGGCGCAAGGTAACCTCGTCGTCAGTCTCATCCTCCTCCACCGCCTCTGCTGATCTCCTCGAGTGCCTGACTGTGGGTTGAAGGTAAGTGGGATCTAGAACTTCCTCTTCAAGCGCTGTGTTTGCACACCCCTCACCCTCAGACCTAACCTCTTCCTGCCCTGAGTGAATAGTTAAGTTGCCATCCCAATCAGGTATCTGCGTCTCATCGTCATCAGTATGTTCCTCATTGTTCTACCAAAAGGTGTTAAAGTTTGTGAATGAGGCTTTACATTATGCTCAGAAACTTGGTCATCAGGGCCTGAATCAGACTCACAAAGCTTCTGGGCATCACTGCAGACCATTTCCTAGTCTGTACTCACTGTAGCTTGGGAGCAGACCTCTGATTCCCAGCCTATAGTGTGACTGAACAGCTCTGCAAACTCCCCCATCTCTGTTACATCATACTCTGCAGAGCGGGTGGATACTTGAGAGCTGGGAGAAAACAATTGTGATTGTGATGACAACTCAGAGGACTGTTGTTTTTTGGATTTTGAAGTTGAGGTGGAGGAGAGGACACTTGTTGGAGCACTTGCGACCCATTCAAGCATGTTCTTTTTTTGTGCATCCTCTACCTTTGTTACAGTAGTTCTGTTCCGTAAAAAAGGGAGCACATCTGATTGTCCACAAAAAGTAGTAGACATCTTACTTTTGCTTGAAGATGCCCTTTCTTCAACAGATGTTACTGTAGCTGTACCACCTCCCCCACGGACACAAACATTCCCTTTCCAACACGCCTGTTCCCATTTCCACCAGCATCTGTCCTTTTCCACTCATTTTGCTTGTGACCAGATTAGACACTTAAAATGTCGTAGCAAAAATGGAGAGGTGGTATACAATGCAGAGGTGGTCTAGCTTTATTGACAGCTGAAGAACCAACACTGACTATCCCTGACAATGCAACTATGGCCCTAAAACTGGCAGCACTGTTTGCTATAAAAATAGCGTAGCAAAAATGGGCAGGAGGGTAGAATGCAGAGGAGGTGGACCTTGCTTGGCACCAGTGGGCAATAAGTTAGTATAGCAGACACTTTTTGGATGCCACTAAGTGTCAGCACTGTTTGCTATAAAAATAGCATAGCAAAAATGGGCAGGAGGGTAGAATGCAGAGGTGGTGGACCTTGCTTGGCACCAGTGGAACACTAAGTTACTATAGCAGACACTTTTTGGATGCCACTAAGTGTCAGCACTGTTTGCTATAAAAATAAAGTAGCAAAAATGGGCAGGAGGGTAGAATGCAGAGGTGGTGGACCTTCCTTGGCACCAGTGGGATACTAAGTTACTATAACAGACACTTTTTGGATGCCACTAAGTGTCAGCACTGTTTTCTATAAAACTAGCGTAGGAAAAATGGGCAGGAGGGTAGAATGCACAGGTGTTGTAGGTAGCAAGACAGCTATGGAAGCCTCAGTTTCTATCCTTGCCAATGAAAAAATGCAGCAAGGACTTGTCAGAGCTAATGTAGCCAGACACTGTTATCTAAAGCCCTGCACAGCGTTTGCACGGACCAGCCTAGCAACAATGCCTATGAACGGCTGTAATGTAGGTCTGAAAAGGGCTTAAATTACAAGGAGTCCCTAATCCCTAAAGCGCTGTGTAGATTGCACTGTATGCCTATAGCGCACACAGCAGCAGCAGCAGCGGGAGCGGGATCAGTGACTGTTACCCACCCACAGCAGAGAGATAATGGCGGTGACGGGGAAAATGGCCGGATCTTATAGAGCAAAGACATGTGACATGCATAGCCTATGACACATGCCCTTGCTTGTCTGGCAAAAATTCACTTTGCAGTGTGTGTCTCTGTGATATGCTGACAGCCTGGCCCGCCTCACTGTACACGCGGTTAGTGAGAAAAAAAATAAAAAATGGCGATCGGCATTCTTTCAACACTCAGCAGCAGCACTGATCTAAACCCCGTCCCCCCCGCACACTATACGCTGAATTTTGAAAATAGCGTGAGTCACAGTGACTCACACTATTACAATGAAAAGCCAGCTAGTAACTAGCGAGGCTTTTTGTTGATCGAACCGTTCTCAAATGTAACTCGAACTACCGAACTTTTACCAAATCTTTCGAGTTCGTCGAACGACTTGAACACCCCCAAAATCACTCGAACATAAAATTGGCGAACCTCCAACCTCGAAAATCGCTCATCTCTACTCTCCACCCATCCGTCACGTGAGAACCGAGTGGAGCTGTACCGCCCTGGGGCTCGGCCGGCTGCCGAGCCGCTCGGGTCCGTGCTCATCGGTGGGTGGCTTGAGCTCCTCTTGGACCCGGGGGTCACGTCGCTCTGAAGGGGACTTGGCGCTACATGTAGGGATTTCGGTGGGGAAGGTTCACGGCCGAGGCCGTGGAGTTTAAGGGTGTAAGTTTGTCACGCCACCCACGGGTTGTGGTGAATGTGGACACCACCGCTGCCATTAACTAGGCTTCCAGGGGCGATGTTATGCAGCCTGGTGTTAACCCCTCCGTGGGCAGGGGGTGATGGTCCCGGGGCCCGGTGGTTGTGAGGTGCAGGCAAGATGGTGTGGTGCGGTACGCGGCCCTAGGGCACTGTTGTACTCACTATGACAGATACACAGGAGTCTCTGGTAAACCAAAAAGGATGGTGATTGGTGCCCGCAGCCGGCTGCGCTTTGCCCCTTTCTCAGGTTGGTGGTTCCCGCCTTTCTCCTGCACCTCTGTGGTAGAACTTGACTGCCTGTGCTTCAGCAATGGTAGTCCGCTCCCCGGCTTGATGTATGTCGAGGAACCCGTTTGCCCACAGGTGCTGGCCCATGGGATCTCTCTGCCTGTGTGGTGGCTTTCTATCCCCCTCGGTGGGCTGTTGCTATCTTTCGTTTTATCTTACCTAATGTCCAGACCTCAATCAGTGAAGTTGACGTGGTTCAGTGGCTTCTGGACCTCGTTCTGAGTCTGAGTACCCCTCCTGGTGCTCCGGTTTCCGATTGGCTCCCCAGTTCAGTACCGGCGGGCCACTACCCTGTCTCGGTCCCTTACGGTTCCACCAGCCGTCTTCCCGGCTCCTGCAGGCGGCAACCACTGTCTGCCTCCTTGCCACGGTACAAGGGTTACGACCCCGGCATCGGTCAGTGTTGTCGCTGCAGACCTGACGCCACAGGCCTGCTGCACATGAACTTGAACTCCACTCCACTTCACTGTACTGAACTGACTGACTGACTGTTTCCTGTCTCAGGCCCTCTGGACTCCTCGGTGGGTGTGGCCAACCGCCTGGCTGTGCCCCCTGGTGTGACCATTAAACACTGAGAGAGGTGACAAGGGTTTGTAGGTTGGCTGCTGTCACCTTATTAGGGGTTGGTGTTTGTGCAGGGGGTCTACCTGTGACTACCAGGCTAGTCCAGGGTGTCACAGAGCAACTAGACAGACTCATACCAAAGACTATTCAACAGAAAGAGTCCTGTAACTGCACGGCTCTCCCTGCCATTGACCCCTGATCAGTTTTTGAACTGAGTATGAAGCATCTACTGCAGAAACACAGATAAAACAAAGTAATAACCGTCACCATCACACCTCTCCAGGTGGATGACGGAGTGGCGCTCACAGCTGCAATCAGAGGAGCAGAGTGGTTTCAGGTGCTCAGTCATGTCCCCCATTATTCTTCCTCCTCATTATCCTATGTGTTGGTGTAAAGCCTGCTTTACACGTTGCAATTTCGCATCCGATATCGTATGCGATTTGCAACGCCCCCATCGTATGTGCGGCACGTTTAATTTGTTGAACGTGCCGCACAAACGATTAACACCCGTCACACGTACTTACCCGTCCATACGACCTCGATGTGGGCGGCGAACATCCACTTCCTGGAGAGGGAGGGACGTTCGACGTCACATCGACATCACGCGGCAGCCGGCCAATAGAAGCGGTGGGGCGGAGATGAGTGGGATGTAAACATCCCGCCCACCTCTTTCCTTCTGCATTGCCGGCTGGAGCCTCGGGAGGCAGGTAAGATGTGTTCAATGTTCCCGGGGTGTCACACACTGCGATGTGTGCTGCCTCGGGAACATTGAACAATCCGACATGCAATTCGTCATTATTCAACGACGTGCGTGCGATGAACGTTTTAACGTTCAATCGCAATCGCACGTACCTGTCACACACTACAATGTACCTTACAATGCCGGATGTGCGTCACTTACGACGTGACCCCGCCGACACATCGTAAGATATATTGTAGCATGTAAAGCGGGCTTAAAGCCTGCTTTACACGTTGCAATTAGTTGAACAATCGCATTTGCGATGTGACACGCCCAGGTTGCATACGGGATCTTATGAGATTGCACGTAGGTCGTTCATTTGCTGTCACACGTGCGTTAGTAGTCTATGTTAAATTGATCAATTTTATGTGCGATCCTTTAGATCATGTGTTCTGTGACGTATGCATTGGGCACCCTTTTTTTTTTTTTTATTTATTGACTTGACAAGCGTGTGTAATGTGTAGGGATGCGTTTTTACTATGTCATCTGCCATTCAGCTCTGCTACATGGCCGCTGACAGCAGACACAGACAGCCATGTAGCAGCGGTGAATGGTAGATGACAGCAGACACAGACAGAGCCGCACGATCAGAATGAACTCGGGTGAACTTCACCCGACTTCATTGTCATGCTGCGGCTCTGTCTGTGTCGCGTCCTGATTAGCGGTCACCTGTGAAGGACTCACCGGTGACCGCTAAACTGCTGAGCAACTGAGTTTAGCAGCCCTCTCTCATATACTCACCAATCCCCGATGTCCGGCGCTGCACGGCATTCACACTGCTCCGGCGGCTTTTACTATTTTCAAAAAGCCGGCCGCCCATTAAACAATCTCGTATTCCCTGCTTTCCCCGCCCACCGGCGCCTATGATTGGTTACAGTGAGACACGCCCCCCACGCTGAGTGACAGGTGTCACACTGCACCCAATCACAGCAGCCGGTTGGCGTGTCTATACTGTGTAGTGAAATAAATAATTAAATAATTAAAAAAAACGGCGTGCGGTCCCCCCCAATTTTAAAACCAGCCAGATAAAGCCATACGGCTGAAGGCTGGTATTCTGAGGATGGGGAGCTCCACGTTATGGGGAGCCCCCCAGCCTAACAATATCAGCCAACAGCCGCCCAGAATTGCCGCATACATTAGATGCGATCAGCTGAGCTGTCACTGAGGTTACCCGCTGTCACTGGATCCAGCGGTGAATGCAGCGGTGGCCGCGGGTAACCTCAGTGACAGCTCAGCTGATCGCGCTACTCACCGCCGCTCCGGTCACCTCCACGCAGCAACTGAGGTGAGTAGCGCGATCAGCTGAGCTGTCACTGAGGTTACCCGCGGCCACCGCTGGATCCAGTGACAGCGGGTAACCTCAGTGACTGCTCAGCTGATCGCACGGCTGTCTTCAGTTGCTGTGTGAAGCTGACCGGAGCAGCGGCGGTGTATTCTGTAGCTCCGGTCACCTCCATGCAGCAGCGCTGGAAGCGACGCTGGAGCATCCTGGATTCCGCCGGACATGGAGGGCTTTTTTGGGGCTGATTAAAGTGGTGAACCAGGGTATATGTTTGTGTTTTTTATTTCTAATAAAGGATTTTTTTGGGTGTGTGTGTGTTTATTTACTGTAATTTACAGATTAATCATGGAGGGTGTCTCATAGACGCCTGACATGATTAATCTAGGACTTATTGGCAGCTATGGGCTGCCAATAACTCCTTATTACCCCGATTTGCCAACGCACCAGGGCAAATCGGGAAGAGCCGGGTACAGTCCCAGAACTGTTGCATCTAATGTATGCGGCAATTCTGGGCGGCTGCTGGCTGATATTGTTAGGCTGGGTGTTACGGTTGCTGCGAGCACTGGAGACTAAGTCCAGATTTCTTGCTACTCCACATGTGCGAGCGCTGGAGACTAAGTCCAGATTTCTTGCTACTGCACATGTGCGAGCGCCGGAGACTAAGTCCTATCTTGGAGCCATTGCACATGTGCGGGTGACATCATCGCTGACACGAGGTCACATGCCTCTGACACCTTCTATGCCGATTGGTCGCTGGTCATGTGCTTGTGATGCCTTGCTCGGTGATAGGCCAGCATGACGTAACTCCTGTTGTTCTGGCAGCGGATTGGCTCTGGTGTCCTCCATCTTGGATGAGGCACAGAGTCTATATAAGACCCTGACACACGCCGCATGGCGCTCAGTCCTCTTGGTTCATGCATAAGAGTAGACGCTCTGTGCGCGTTCCTCTAGGCATTCCTCTGTCTATGCTAGGTGAGCGCTACCGGCAGGGTAGCGTTCTTATACCTTACAGCTTCGGCTGCTGTCCGTATCCTTACCTCTTAGGGGAGCGGACATAGGCAGGTGCCTGAGGCACATGGTCTGGCTGGGCCTTGTGGTTCGACTCGTAGGTGGACGTTGCCGCTAGGGTAAAGTTCCTTATACTGCGTCTGGCAGTTGTTCGTATCCTCGCACACTAGGGGAGCGAACAGAGGTAGGAGCTTTGTGCGGCTTACGCTGCTGTTCGTCTCTTTTGCACCACTAGAAGAGCGGACCTAGGCAGGTGCCATATCTAGTGGTTCGTGTCCTCGCACACTAGTGGAGCGAACGCAGGTAGGAGCTTTGTGCGGCTTAAGCTGCTGTTCGTCTCTTTTGCACCACTAGAAGAGCGGACCTAGGTAGGTGCCATTTCGCACACATTGCCTTTGTCTCTGTGATTATTAACAGAGATCATTCCACACACCCTCCAAGTAAGGGAGGAATTGTTTACTTATTATATCCTTCTGTGAGTTAACAGAGGTATTGCACTCTGCCATAGTCTGCAGCAGAGTCTTTGCACGGTGGACCCTGACTGTCTGATACTCCTTTAGGTTATCAGACAGCCCCCCGTAACATTAGGACTGAGCCAAGGGTCTGGCAGTTATGGTAGAATATCAGCAGTTACACCGTTACATACAAGTACTTGAGTCACGGCTCAAGAGTATAGAGGATAAACCTCAGACCATGGTGACATCTGCACATGATCCTCGACTTGCTCTGCCAAACAGATATTCTGGCGATGCCAGATCATGTCGTGGTTTCATTAGTCAGTGTCAGATACACCTAGAGGTCAACTCTTCTCGCTTCTCTACGGAGAGGTCCAGAGTAGGCTTTATCATCTCCTTACTTCAGGACAAAGCCTTAGAATGGGCGACTCCCCTATGGGAGCGCTCTGATGTGGTTACTCTGAGACATCAAGACTTTCTTGATGCTCTTAAGGCGGTATTCATGGGTCCGCAGGTTACCCATGATGCGGCCCTGAGACTGTTAGATCTATCTCAGGGTTCGTTATCCACTAGTTCTTATGCCATTGCTTTTAGAACTCTGGTGGCAGAACTAGATTGGCCAGAGAAGGTGTTGATTCCTATCTTCTGGAGAGGGTTGGCAGGCTATGTCAAGGATGCTCTTGCTACTCATGAGGTCCCTGCTTCTCTGGAGGACTTGATCACAGTAGCAACGAGGATCGATGTACGCCATAAGGAACGTAGACTCGAGGTCTCTTCCTCACGCCCTAAGCAACGGGCTATTCCAGTTGTTGAGGGTCCACTACCATCTTCCTCAGCATCTGAAACATCTCCCACTCCTATGGAGTTAGGTCATACGTCTTCCAGACTACGCAAGTCTGGTCCTCCTATATGTTACGTATGTCGTCAGGCTGGGCACTATGCCAACAAGTGTCCTAGTCGTCAGGGAAACTCCCTGACCTAGTAACCATTAGAGGGGGGTTACTAGAGACGTCTTCTGCACCCTCTAAGTGTTGTATCCCATGTCAGCTCTCGTTATCTGAGAATACATGGCTGTATTGCAAATATAAAAATGGCTATTTTTGAGTTTATAAATTATGTTATACTATAACATTGATTAATCAGACAGACAAAGTGTACATGGTTACAAAATCTTATATATACTTAAGGATTTCTGTGTGTTTGTCTTGAATATACAGATAAACAATATATCCATTTACCTAGCTCAAATACCTGATGTGTATTCTTGGGAGACTTGAATGCTGTGGGTTTATTACCCCATTGTCTGATGTGTGGTGTATCTCTGGTTCATCTATGCCCAATGACTGGCCATCAAAGGGCATGGATCAATAAGACTACAACACATTAACTTTAAGGCTTGTAATATTGTTCAAGCCTTTTTAAGATCATCTGAAGTATAGCACAGACAGAAGCTCGTGTTACCTGTACCGAGATGTTGTCACGCTCCCCGGGTCCTCGGCTCCCCTCCCCGGGTCCTCTGCCCCGCTCCCCGGGTCCTCTGCCCCGCTCCCCGGCTCACCTGCCACGCTCCCCGCTCTCCAGCCTCCGGTGCCCGTCCTTCCCAGGTTCCCTGGCCTCCGATCCCGGCGTCTGACGGCTTCCCAGGCCCTGGCCGGCTCCCCTGCGTCCTCCCCTCAGCCTCCTTCCCTGGCTTCTGGCACCCGGGCGGCGCGCATGCGCATTAGGGCGCGCGCGCGGTCACTGACCCTTTCTTAAAGGGCCAGCGTCCATTAACAGGAAATGAAGCTAAACAGGTACAGGGTATATAAGGGTTTATTGTCCAAGGGGGCGGGGCCTGATCTTCGTGTTTTCCAAGCTAGGAGTCAGGTCTCCTTGTGTCTCCTTGCCATACTCACGTATCTCTCTTCTAGAGCTGATCCTGCCTCGGCATCCGGTCCTGCTGAATCCCGAACCCCGCACGCTGTCCGTCTGCCATCTGACAGTCCGTACCATCTCGGATCCCTGCGGTGACCCGTCATCTCGCTCCAAAGGTTCCGGACCCCGCCTGACCTCATCTCGGCTTCCGAACCTGAGCTACGTCACCCGGACTACCATCTGTGACTCCGTGGTCCCAGGGACTTCTCCGTTACACTCACTTGCACGGACTGTTCTGCTGCCCATAGTGCTTCAGCTACCGGACTCCTTACCACCATCTTAGAGTTCGGACCAGTGGATCCACCTCCTGGGTCTGCCCGACCGCCTGGCCCTGACAGTAAGATCAGGCCATGGATCCCGCTGCAGCACTAGCGGCCTTGCAAGAGGAACTCCAACGCCAGCGTGAAGTCCAGACCCGCATGTTGGACTTTATGACTTCCGTGGACACCCGCCTGTACACGTTACAAGCGGCAGTTACGCCTTCAACATTCCGGGCCTCCACTAGTCAATCCACGGCTCCCGCACCCGTGGCAGCCTCTTCGGATGCTTCCCGACTCCGTTTGGCTTCACCTCCTCGTTATGCCGGAGATCCCAAGACCTGCAGGGGCTTCATAAACCAATGCTCCCTTCATTTCACGCAGCTGCCACATTTGTTTGCCTCCGACCAAGCCAAGGTCGCCTTCATCATGTCTCACCTAGAGGGCGAGGCACTGGCGTGGATGAATCCCTTGTGGGAGAAGGAGGACCCTATGACCAAGGACCTTCAAGAGTTCCTGCAGGCCTTTCGCAGCACCTTCGACGAGCCGGGACGCGCCTCTGCGTCTGCTTCATCCCTTCTCCGCTTACGTCAAGGAACACTGACGGTAGGCCAATATGCCATCCGTTTCCGTACTTTGGCTTCAGAACTCGGGTGGAATAATGAGGCCCTAACAGCCGCCTTCTGGGAAGGACTCTCGAGTCGCATCAAAGACGAGTTGGCGGGTCGTGACGTGCCCTCCACCCTAGATGCCCTGATTGCCCTAGCAACTCGAGTGGACATTCGTTTTCAGGAGCGCTCCAAAGAGCTATCTCGTGAGAGACGTCCGGTACGGCATTCCTCTCCTCCACGGAAGCCCTCCGTACCTCAGTCATCAACAGCTGGGATTCCCGTCCACGAGCCCATGCAGATTGACCGAGTACGGCGGTCTGAACAACGTCGAGCGGAGCGGCTCGCCAAGGGTCTCTGCTTTTACTGCGGAGAGGACACACACCTGCTACGCTCCTGTCCAGAGAGGCCGGGAAACTCCAAAGCCTAGGGTTGGTAGGAGAGGCCACCCTAGGTGCTGGGACTCTCTCAGACCCGGTTATGTGGACCGTGCAAGTGTCAGCGGGAGAGACGCGCTTCACGGCTGAGGCATACCTCGACTCTGGAGCAGCAGGCAATTTCATCCAGCAGGCCACGGTGGACAAGTACCAGTTGCCTGTTACTCTACTCGATAAGCCCCTAGTGATTGCCTCTGTGGATGGGAGACCCCTCGCTGATACCATCTCCTGGGTCACCAGGCCGGTCGAACTGCGTATCGGTGCCCTGCACACCGAGAACATCGCTCTCTACGTCCTTCCACACATGTCTCATCAAATCCTGCTGGGACTTCCCTGGTTGCGGACACACGAACCATCAGTCAGCTGGGGCACTGGCGAAATCACCCGATGGGGCTCCGCCTGTCATGAGAGGTGTCTGAAGTCTATACAACCCATCCGACGACCTCCGGTTCCAGAGAACCTACCGGAACTGCCCTCGGCCTATTGGTCCTTCGCAGACGTTTTTGACAAGAAGGAGTCTGAGGTACTTCCGCCACACTGTCCCTACGATTGCGCCATCGACCTGCTCCCAGGAACAACACCACCTCGAGGACGGATATATCCGTTGTCTCCAGCCGAAACCAGGGCCATGTCTACCTACATCACAGAAAGCCTGGCAAAGGGATTCATCCGGAGATCCTCCTCTCCTGCGGGAGCAGGCTTCTTCTTCGTTAAGAAGAAAGAGGGTGACCTACGCCCATGCATTGACTACCGGGGTTTGAATCAGATCACCATAAAAAACAAGTACCCCTTGCCGCTCATCCCCGAATTGTTCGACCGGCTCAGAGGAGCCCGTGTGTTCACCAAACTGGATCTTCGGGGTGCCTACAACCTAGTTCGTATCCGCTCTGGGGACGAATGGAAGACCGCGTTTAATACTCGCGATGGGCACTATGAATACTGCGTAATGCCCTTCGGTCTGTGTAACGCTCCTGCCGTATTCCAAGAATTGGTGAACGACATTTTCCGGGACCTCCTCTACATCTGTGTAGTAGTTTATCTGGATGACATCCTTGTCTTCTCTCCGGACCTCCAGACCCACAGAGAGAACGTACGGCTGGTTCTACAGAGACTGAGAGAGAATCGTCTCTACGCCAAATATGAGAAGTGTGTCTTTGAGCAGTCTTCTCTCCCTTTCCTGGGATACATCATCTCGGGTACAGGGCTGCAGATGGATCCAAAGAAGGTCTCCTCCATTCTCAACTGGCCTCCCCCTTCTGGACTGAAGGCAATCCAACGGTTCCTGGGATTCGCCAACTACTACCGCCAGTTTATACCTCACTTCTCTGCCCTGACTGCTCCTCTCTCCGCCTTGACCAAGAAGGAGGCTAATCCAAAGGACTGGTCACCTGCGGCCGACGCCGCGTTTTGCTCTCTGAAGCGAGCATTTGCCTCCTCTCCTGTACTCCACCGACCGGAGTTAAACCGCCAGTTCACCTTGGAGGTGGATGCCTCCTCCTCAGGAGCCGGAGCAGTGCTCCTGCAGAAGTCCTCCTCCGGGAAGATGGTGACTTGCGGTTTTTTCTCCAAGAGCTTCTCAGCGCCTGAACGCAACTACACCATCGGTGACCGAGAACTATTGGCAGTCAAACTGGCTCTGGAGGAGTGGCGCTACCTCCTGGAAGGAGCAGTGTACCCCGTGATTATCTACACGGACCACAAGAACCTGGAATACCTTCGGTCCGCTCAGCGACTGAACCCACGGCAAGCCAGGTGGTCCTTATTCTTTGCCAGGTTTGATTTCCAGCTCCATTTCCGACCCGCGGACAAGAATGTACGCGCTGATGCCCTGTCTAGGTCTCTCATGCCCATGGAGCAGGAGGAAGAGAGTACCCAACCTATCATCTCTCCTAGCAAGATTATTCCGGTGGCTCCTGTCACCCTGGCCCAGATACCGCCCGGGAAGACCTATGTCTCTGAGACCGACAGGCAAAAAGTCTTACACTGGGGTCATGCCTCAAAAACAGCCGGTCATGCAGGTCAGAAGAGAACATGGGGTGCGATTGTACGCCATTACTGGTGGCCATCCCTTCGCACGGACGTCGCTGCTTTCGTCTCTGCCTGCTCCTCTTGTGCCAGGAACAAGACGCCCAAGCACCTGCCATATGGCCGTCTTCTGCCTCTGCCTATACCCTCAGTTCCATGGCAACACATAGCGATGGACTTTATTACGGACTTGCCATTGTCCTCCGGGCACACAGTCATATGGGTCGTGGTGGACCGGTTCTCCAAAATGGCTCACTTCGTCCCTATGGCCGGACTGCCCTCTGCTCAGGAACTCGCGGAAGCCTATATACATCACATCTTCCGCTTGCATGGCTTTCCATCCCACATCGTGTCCGAGAGGGGAACTCAGTTCACCTCCCGCTTCTGGAGGGCGCTCTGCAAACATCTGGGAGTGACTCTGGACTTTTCTTCTGCTTACCATCCTCAGTCTAATGGCCAAGTGGAGAGGGTCAATCAAATCTTGACCTCCTTCTTACGTCACTATGTCAACGCCCATCACGACGACTGGTCCACGCTTCTGCCTTGGGCTGAATTCTCCCATAACCACCACATCAGTGAGTCGTCCTCCAAGTCTCCCTTCCATGTCGTTTACGGACTTCAGCCCTCCATCCCGTTGCCTTTATCCCCTTCTTCAGATGTCCCTGCTGCTGATACTGTAGCCCGTGACTTCGCTACCATTTGGGACTCTGTCAAGGCGTCCCTTGGGCGCGCTTCCCAGCGGATGAAGAAACACGCCGACAAGAGGCGCCTGGACCCTCCGTGTTTCTCTCCTGGTGACCTGGTCTGGCTTGCTTCCCAGTACATCCGATTGAAGATACCTTCCTACAAGCTGGGTCCTCGCTACATCGGGCCGTTTAAGGTCCTCAGCAAGATCAATGAGGTCTCCTACAAACTGAGGCTTCCGGCCACGATGCGGATTCCCAACTCCTTCCACGTCTCTCTGCTCAAGCCGGTTTTCCTTGGTCCCTTCTCCTCTGCTGCCAGTCCGGCTCCTCCTCCTATTGCCGAGGACGACATCTATGCAGTAAGGGATATCGTGGCCATGAAGACTGTTCGAGGGCGACAGTTCTTCCTGGTGGACTGGGAGGGGTATGGTCCTGAGGATAGGTCCTGGGAGCCCAGGGAGAACGTGGGCACTCCTCTGATCCGTGCCTTCATGTCCCGGTTGCGGGGAGGGGGGCGTGGGGGGGGGGGGTACTGTCACGCTCCCCGGGTCCTCGGCTCCCCTCCCCGGGTCCTCTGCCCCGCTCCCCGGGTCCTCTGCCCCGCTCCCCGGC
This sequence comes from Anomaloglossus baeobatrachus, assembly GCF_048569485.1. Lineage (NCBI taxonomy): Eukaryota > Metazoa > Chordata > Amphibia > Anura > Aromobatidae > Anomaloglossus > Anomaloglossus baeobatrachus. The sequence goes on along the minus strand of NC_134357.1, from coordinate 279,338,482 downwards.
TCACCTGCCACGCTCCCCGCTCTCCAGCCTCCGGTGCACGTCCTTCCCAGGTTCCCTGGCCTCCGATCCCGGCGTCTGACGGCTTCCCAGGCCCTGGCCGGCTCCCCTGCATCCTCCCCTCAGCCTCCTTCCCTGGCTTCTGGCACCCGGGCGGCGCGCATGCGCATTAGGGCGCGCGCGCGGTCACTGACCCTTTCTTAAAGGGCCAGCGTCCATTAACAGGAAATGAAGCTAAACAGGTACAGGGTATATAAGGGTTTATTGTCCAAGGGGGCGGGGCCTGATCTTCGTGTTTTCCAAGCTAGGAGTCAGGTCTCCTTGTGTCTCCTTGCCATACTCACGTATCTCTCTTCTAGAGCTGATCCTGCCTCGGCATCCGGTCCTGCTGAATCCCGAACCCCGCACGCTGTCCGTCTGCCATCTGACAGTCCGTACCATCTCGGATCCCTGCGGTGACCCATCATCTCGCTCCAAAGGTTCCGGACCCCGCCTGACCTCATCTCGGCTTCCGAACCTGAGCTACGTCACCCGGACTACCATCTGTGACTCCGTGGTCCCAGGGACTTCTCTGTTACACTCACTTGCACGGACTGTTCTGCTGCCCATAGTGCTTCAGCTACCGGACTCCTTACCACCATCTTAGAGTTCGGACCAGTGGATCCACCTCCTGGGTCTGCCCGACCGCCTGGCCCTGACAGATGTCCGGTCAGTGTTGGGATTTCCAGGAGTCCTCTGTCTATGTCATGCTTCTCTGATTCTTAATATTCCAGACAGATGATGTCCAAAGCTCCTTGGTGATGTAAGTATATTTAACTGTACTTAACCTTTGTATGTTCAATATACAAAAGTGTACGCAATATCATACTTTTCCTTAAGTTTGTATTTTATATTAACCTTTATAATAAAATTACTTAATTGCCTTCTTTAAAGCCGTATCTGAACCTTAGTGCTAAAAATTTAGCAAAACAATGGCCTATTATGGCTTTTGTGGATTCCGGAGCTGACGGGACTTTTGTGTCCTCAGGATTTGTAAAGGGACACAATATTCCCCCTATCATGTTAGAGGCGCCTATTCCTGTCCGTGTTGTTAATGGAACTATGTTGTCTGACTCCATTACATTGAGGACAGTTCCCTTGCGCCTTTCCCTGTCTCAGGGTCACATAGAGGAGATTTCTTTTCTTGTTTTGCCTGAGGGTATAGACGACGTCCTTCTGGGTCTCCCATGGCTTCGGACTCATGCTCCTCACATTGACTGGGAGTCTGACAGCATTATTAGTTGGGGTTCGAAATGTCAGTCCCGATGTCTTCCCTTACCACCTAAGGTCATTGTGGTTGCATCTACTGATCTCTCTCCCATACCTACACCCTATCTGGATTTCGCTGACGTGTTCTCCAAACAGGGTGCTGAGGTTCTTCCACCCCATAGGCCGTATGACTGTGCCATAGACCTTATCCCAGGTTCGGTTCCACCTAAAGGCAGGGTTTACCCCCTGTCGATACCTGAGTCGGAGGCCATGTCGACCTATATAAGAGAGAGTTTAGAGAAGGGGTTCATTCGTAAGTCTGTCTCTCCCGCGGGAGCTGGGTTTTTCTTTGTTCGGAAGAAAGAGGGTGATTTGCGTCCCTGCATAGATTACAGGGGTCTCAACGCAATCACAATAAAGAACAAATACCCATGACCTTTAATTTCGGAGCTCTTTGACAGACTGAGAGGAGCTCAAGTTTTTACGAAGTTGGATCTGCGGGGTGCGTATAACTTGGTACGAATTCGAAAGGGTGACGAATGGAAGACCGCTTTTAAAACCCGAGACGGTCACTATGAATACCTCGTCATGCCTTTTGGGTTGTGTAATGCACCCGCAGTATTTCAGGACTTCGTAAACGATGTGTTCAGGGATTTACTGTTATCCTCAGTAGTGGTGTATCTGGACGACATCCTGATTTTTTCTCCTGATCTGGAGACTCATCGTCAGGATGTTGTTTGTGTCCTTTCCCGTTTAAGGGAGCACTCATTGTTTGCTAAACTCGAGAAATGTGTATTCGAGCAGTCCTCATTGCCTTTTTTGGGTTACATTATCTCACAAGAGGGCCTGGCTATGGATCCTGCGAAGCTCTCTGCTGTCCTGCAATGGTCCGAACCTCATTCCTTGAAGGCGGTGCAACGCTTCTTAGGATTCATAAATTATTACAGGCAGTTCATACCCCATTTTTCTACTTTGGTGGCCCCTTTGGTGGCCTTGACTAAGAAAGGTGCTAATCCCAAAGCCTGGTCTACTGAGACATCTCAGGCTTTTGAGGCAGTAAAAAGACACTTTTCAACTGCTCCCGTTCTTCAAAGACCCGATGAGAGTAAGCCCTTCCTCTTAGAGGTTGATGCCTCTTCAGTGGGTGCTGGTGCGGTCTTGTATCAAAAGAATGGTGCAGGTAGAAAAAGGCCGTGTTTCTTCTTTGCGAAAACCTTTTCACCGGCAGAGAGAAACTATACCATTGGGGATAGGGAACTGCTCGCCTTGAGATTAGCCTTGGAGGAGTGGCGTCACTTGCTGGAAGGAGCAAAACATCCTTTCCAGGTCTATACAGACCATAAGAATCTGACGTACTTACAAACCGCTCAGCGTCTGAATCCTCGCCAAGCCCGCTGGTCCTTGTTTTTCTCCCGCTTTCACTTCTCCATCAACTATCTGTCTGGGAGTAAGAATAACAAGGCAGACGCCCTGTCTCGCTCTATGCTTTCTACCCAGGAGGAGATTGACGAACCTCGTCTTATCCTTCCCTCCAGGGTTTTTCTTACGCTCTCCCCTGTGACGTTAGACCAAATCCCACCGGGCAAGACCTTTGTTCCGCCTGATCGACAGAATGATATACTGTCATGGGCCCACACCTCAAAGGTGGGTGGGCATTTTGGTATTAGGCGGACACGAGAGTTACTGGAGAGGTGGTATTGGTGGCCACACTTAGCCAGCCACGTCAAGAGATATGTCGGTTCCTGCTACTCGTGTGCTCGCAACCGTCCATTACGGCAGAGACCGGCTGGACTCTTGCATCCTTTACCAGTGCCAGATAGACCATGGGAGGTGGTAGGCATGGACTTTGTGGGTGATCTTCCATGTTCACAGGGACATAGATTTGTGTGGGTCATTACGGACCATTTCTCCCGGATGGTTCATCTCGTACCGTTATCGAGAATCCCATCTTCCAGGGTACTAGCCAAACTATTCCTCAAGCATGTCTTTAGGCTTCACGGGATGCCAGATCGTATCATTTGTGATAGATGCCCGCAATTTACTTCCCGTTTCTGGCGAGATCTTTGTAGCCTTCTGCAAATTGAGTTGAATCTCTCTTCGGCATACCATCCGGAGACCAATGGTTTGGTTGAGCGTACCAATCAATCTATGATTATATACCTTCGACACTTTGTTGCTGAGAACCACGATAACTGGTCCTCCCTCCTACCCTGGGCAGAATTTGCCCTTAACAATTCGCTGGCTGTGGCCACTGGGCATACACCGTTCGTACTCAATAATGGGCAACACCCTAGGGTACCGGTACCGTTTCCCGCTGCTGCACCTCCTCCTCTTGTGGCTGACTGGGCAACTAATGCCAGAGAGGTTTGGGATCGGACTCAAGAGTCGATCCAAGCAGCTAAGGACCGTATGAAGACGGTGTCCGATCGGTTTCGTCGCCCGGCTCCTGTCTTTTCTCCAGGGGACTTTGTGTGGCTCTCTGCAAAACACGTGAGACTTAGAGTGAGCTCTGTCAAATTTGCTCCTCGCTTCCTGGGTCCTTATGAGGTTCTTCGACAGGTAAATCCTGTAGTCTACCAATTGAAGTTGCCCGTCCATCTTAGGATTCATGACAAATTCCATGTCTCACTGCTAAAGCTGGCTATTTTACCTCACGCTCGTGAAGTGCACTCTCCTGCCTCTGATTCCTCTCGCTCTAGCTATGAGGTACGAGCCATAGTTAATTCTAAGATGGTTAGAGGGCGCAGGTTCTTCTTGATAGATTGGGAGGGTTACGGCCCGGAACATCGCTCTTGGGAGCCTGAGGAGGCTGTCCATGCTCCCGACTTAGTTGCCGATTACCTGCGTCGCCGGGAGGGGGGTCCTTGAGGGGGAGGTACTGTTACGGTTGCTGCTTTTCAGCTGCGCTCTGAAGCGAACCTTTTTTAAGCTACGGTGCAGAGCGCACACCTGCGCACATAGCCTCAGACATCAAAATCGTATAAGGGATGTCACACGTTACAATTGACTAGGTTCGTGCAACAAAACGCTCAATTCTAGACAAAGATACGATGTGTTTGCGATCAACGGTTTTGCGTTCAATCCTGATCGCACGTAGATGTCACACGCAGATACCTCACAAACGATGCCGGATGTGCGTCACTTACAACTTGACCCCAACGACGGATTGTGAGATATATTGAAGCGTGTATAGCGGGCTTAAAACACCTAACTGCAATAGGAGCCTCTCCCCTCTGCCATATGATCACTAAGGCAAAAGAAAGTGCCACTTCTTGGTTAAAAGTAGAGTTGAGCGCGGTTCGCGGTTCGAGGTTCTCCAGTTCGCGGCTCGAGTGATTTTGGGGGCTGTTCTAGATCTAACTAGAACTCGAGCTTTTTGCTAAATCTCGATAGTTCTAGATACGTTCGAGAACGGTTCTAGTAGCAAAAAGACAAGCTAATTACTAGCTGGCTTTCTGCTGTAATAGTGTAAGTCACTCTGTGACTCACACTATTATGAAATTTCAGTGTATAGTGTGCGGGAACAGCGCATTCAGATCACTGCTGCTGGGATAATAGCGATTGCCATTTTTTTTTTTTTCCTTGTCTTCCTTCCCTAAGCGCGCGCGTGTAGTGGGGCGGGCCAGCATGTCAGCCAATCCCAGACACACACAGCTAAATGGACTTTTAGCCAGAGATGCAACGGCATGTGTGATAGGATGTCCATGTCACATGTCCCTGCATTATAAAAACAAGTATCTGCCCGTACGGACGCCATTATCTCTTCTGCGTCTGGGTGTCAGTCACCGCTGGTGTAGCTCCTGTCTCCGATACTGCTGTGTATGCTCTACACACAGCGCTATACAGAATAGGGATAGAAGTTTCTTTCAGCCTTTCTAAGGGCTAAGGGGTGCTTCACACATAGCGAGATCGCTACCGAAATCGCTGCTATGGCACGGTTTTGGTGACGCAACAGTGACCTCATTAGCGATCTCGCTGTGTGTGACACTGAGCAGCGATCTGGCCCCTGCTGGGAGGAGATTGCTGCTCGTTACACACAGCCCTGGTTCGTTTTCTTCAAAGGCGCTCTCCCGCTGTGACACACAGATCACTGTGTGTGACAGCAAAAGAGCGACGAAATGAAGCGAGCAGGGAGCAGGAGCCGGCATCTGGCAGCTGTGGTAAGCTGTAACCAGGGTAAACATCGGGTAACCAAGGTGGTTACCCGATATTTACCTTAGTTACCAGCCTCCGCAGCTCTCACGCTGCCTGTGCTGCCGGCTCCGGCTCTCTGCACATGTAGCTGCAGTACACATCGGGTTAATTAACCCGATGTGTACTGTAGCTAGGAGAGCAAGGAGCCAGCGATAAGCAGTGTGCGCGGCTCCCTGCTCTCTGCACATGTAGCTGCAGTACACATCGGGTTAATTAACCCAATGTGTACTGTAGCTAGGAGAGCAAGGAGCCAGCGCTAAGCATTGTGCGCGGCTCCCTGCTCTCGCGGTTATGATCGCTGCTTCGGCTGCTGTGTTTGACAGCTAAGCAGCGATCATAACAGCGACTTAAAATATTGCTGTTACGTCACAGAAAATGGTGACGTAACAGCGACCTCGTTGTCGCTGTTGCTTACTGTGAACCAGCCCTAATACCGGCAGGGTCAGAGCCATAGGTGACAGTCAGGGCAGTGAAAACAGATTTTAACAGCTACACAAGATGACAGCGTCTGTGTAGCTAAGGTCAGGGATTTCCTCACTGCATTTCCCCATTAGGAGGGATAGAAAGGGAGGCTTCCTTTCCTGTACCCAGACCCACAACCCTGCCACTGTACCCTCCTGCCCTTTGCACACTCAAACTCATTGTTACTAAGCCATTATACTAGCAAACACTGAGTAAACTTAGTGGCATCCTAAACGTGGCTGTTGGACTTCTGTATTGTCCCACTAGTGCAAAGATATTTGCAGCACGTCTGCCTGCATTGCACACTCAAACTCATTGTTACTAAGCCATTATAGTAGCAAATACTGAGGAAACTTAGTGGCATCCTAAACGTGGCTGTTGGACTTCTGTATTGTCCCACTAGTGCAAAGATATTTGCAGCACGTCTGCCTGCATTGCACACTCAAACTCATTGTTACTAAGCCATTATACTAGCAAACACTGAGGAAATTTAGTGGCATCCTAAACGTGGCTGTTGGACTTCTGTATTGTCCCACTAGTGCAAAGATATTTGCAGCACGTCTGCCTGCATTGCACACTCAAACTCATTGTTACTAAGCCATTATACTAGCAAGCACTGAGGAAACTTAGTGGCATCCTAAACGTGGCTGTTGCACTTCTGTATTGTCCCACTAGTGCAAAAATATTTGCAGCACGCCTGCCTGCATTGCACAATCAAACTCATTGTTACTAAGCCATTATAGTAGCAAACACTGAGGAAACTTAGTGGCATCCTAAACGTGGCTGTTGGACTTCTGTATTGTCCCACTAGTGCAAAGATATTTGCAGCACGTCTGCCTGCATTGCACACTCAAACTCATTGTTACTAAGCCATTATACTAGCAAGCACTGAGGAAACTCAGTGGCATCCTAAATGTGGCTGTTGGACTTCTGTATTGTCCCACTAGTGCAAAGATATTTGCAGCACGTCTGCCTGCATTGCACACTCAAACTCATTGTTACTAAGCCATTATACTAGCAAGCACTGAGGAAACTTAGTGGCATCCTAAACGTGGCTGTTGGACTTCTGTATTGTCCCACTAGTGCAAAAATATTTGCAGCACGTTTGCCTGCATTGCACACTCAAACTCTCTGTTACTAAGCCATTATAGAAGCAAACACTGAGGAAACTTAGTGGCATCCTAAAAGTGGCTGTTGGACTTCTGTATTGTCCCACTAGTGCAAAGATATTTGGAGCACGTCTGCCTGCATTGCACACTCAAACTCATTGCTACTAAGCCATTATAGTAGCAAACACTCAGGAAACTTAGTGGCATCTTAAAAGTGGCTGTTGGACTTCTGTATTGTCCCACTAGTGCAAAGATATTTGCAGCACGTCTGCCTGCATTGAACACTCAAACTCATTGTTACTAAGCCATTATAGTAGCAAACACTGAGGAAACTTAGTGGCATCCTAAACGTGGCTGTTGGACTTCTGTATTGTCCCACTAGTGAAAAGATATTTGCAGCATGTCTGCCTGCATTGCACACTCAAACTCATTGTTACTAAGCCATTATACTAGCAAACACTACTGCCAGTTTAAGGGCCATAGTTGCATTGTCAGGGATAATTATTGTTGTTTATTCTGCTGCTAATAAAGCTAGACCACCCCTGAAATCTACACTACCTCTCAATTTTTACTACCACATTTTAAGTGCACAATCTTGTCGCAATCAAAATGAGTGGCAAAATGACAGATACTGGTGGAAAGGGGAAGAGGCGTGTTGGAAAAGGAAAAAAAGGGTTTGTCCGTGGGGAAGGTGGCAAAGCTCCATTAACATCTGCTGAAGATAGACCATCTTCCAGCAAAAGTAAGATGTCTACTACTTACCGTGGACAATCCAATGTGCTCTCTTTTTTACGGACACGAACAACTGAAACAAAGGTAGATGATGGCCAAAAAAGGAAAATGCTTGAATGGATCTCAAGTGGTCCAACAAGTGCCCTCTCCGCCACCTCAATTACAGCATCCAAAAAACACCAGTCCTCTGAGTTGTCAGCCCAATCACACTTGCATTCTCACAGCTCTGAAGTCTCCATCCGACCTGCACAGTATAGTGGAACTGAGATGGCTTAGTCTGCAGAGCTGTTCAGTCACATTATAGCCTGGGAATCAGAGGTCTGCTCCCAAGCTACAGTGAGTACAGACCAGGAAATGGTCTGCAGTGATGCCCAGAACCTTTGTGACTCAGAATCAGGCCGTGATGACCAGGTTTCTGAGCATAATGTCTACCCTTATTCACAAACTTCAAAAAGTGTAAGAAAGCAGGTTGATATACCGCGCCACACCACAGAAGCCAAAAGTTGTTAAAAGTAAATCCCTTGTTCTTTATTTTCACAGGTCTACGCGTTTCAGGGACATATCCGTCCCCTTCCTCAGGACAATGTACAGAAAATACTATAACAAGAGGCAGCTTGTGAGCTCTTATATATACATCTGGAAAAAAAGAGCCACGTAATCATTCAGTGCGTCATGATACTCTGACTCATAGGTGCACGAGGTGGAGGATAAAGCTGTGAACATTGACAAAAGAAAAAAAGGGGAAAAAAAAGGGAGGAAAAAAAGGGAGAAAAAAAGGGAAGACAAAAAAAAGGGAGAGAAGGAAAAAGAAAAAAGAAAAAAAGGGGACGAAAAAAGAAGAGAAAAGAAAAAGAAAATAAGAAGAAAGAGCTATAAACAGAGGAGAATGAAAGGAAGAAAAAAAGAAGAAAACGCAGTGAACAAATATTTATTAATATTAAAACCATGAAAATATATATGAAAATATATATATGTAAAAAAAGAAAATGAAATATGTGTATATGTATAACTATTGTAAAGATATGAATAATAAAAATTTGGGAAAAAAATAAAATAAAAATAAAAATAAAAATAAACCTGAACTGTAAGATTGTTTTTTTAGCCCATAAGTAAAAAAGGGGAAAAAACTTGTATATATAAAAATGGAAGGAAATACCCCCAAATGTGGACAGATTCACAACATAGATACAGGGAACTAACCAATTAGGTGAAACTGAAGGGAGAATTATGCCAGCGATGGAAAAATAATCGAAAGCTAAGCAGAAACAGAAAAAGCCCGTAGGGAAGATAATTGCAGGGTGACAGCGTGGGAAAAAACTAAACACGCTTGCGCGAAAGGTGAATTGAGTTTAAGGAACAGTAAAAGGCGCCTGCGCAAGGGGTGACCCGAGGTTAATATCGTGAAACAATGTTTAAGTGCCTTGCAGTGCAGGGATAATACTATATCCAAGCTGCACAAGTGATAGCCGTATCAGCGGCTATGTGATCATATCAGGATAGTGCAGAGGAAAAAGATGAGTTGGATGTTCAGAGCAGGGAAAGAGAAAAGTGTGCCGACGTGTGAGGAAATATACTAAAACCGGGCAGTAAGAAAATTGACATTATCAGCAGCTGGATCGTAAATAGCAAAAAAAGGGGTGGAATCACTAGAAAGGTGAAAAGCTAGGCGTGGTAGTAAAAAAATGTGTATATATATATATATAAAAAAATATATAGGCATATTAAAGCAAACCTTCAAAGGATAGGAAAAAAGAAATGGAAAAAATAAGAATAAAAAAATAATATAAAAATATAAAAATATAAATAAAAGGGGAATGAACAAATACATAGAGAAGGAGCTCCCCATGGAGCTAGATGTGGTTTTATAGCGTCCAGAACAATAAAGGACCCAAAAGGCCGAAAAAGTTCAAAAGTGAGGCCCTGGGAAATAATTTAAAAAATAAAAATAAAAACATTTCTTACCAAATCTCTATAAAAAAGGGGGGGCTTGATGATACCTATTAAAAGGTATAAAAATCTCAGGATAAAATAGAGTGAACTAACAAAATATATCATATTATGTATACCCCATTAAGGAATCTACCATATAGAGATGAATGTTCATAATTCCGAAAAAGAAATACAAGAAATTAAAGAAGAAAAAAAGAAATTAAAGAAGAAAAAATAGTGAGAGGTATATCATGAACCATACAGAGAAATTGTGAATATATCTACAACATAAGTATATACATGCAATAAATATATGGAACTGAAGTGATGCAACTATTAAATAATGATGAAATAAATAAATACAATTGAAGAATATTAAAAGACAAAAGCTATGAATAAATTCAATAAATATCATATAGGACCTCAAGGGATATATAAATATATATATATAAAAAATATTTAGAAAATTTAATTAATTAAAAATTAAAAAATATAGAATAAAAGGATTATAATTACTTGTTAAAAAGATAAATCAGTTACTAAATTCAGTCCCATGGGTTTCAGAGTGCCCAGTTTATGTATCCAATATGATTCTTTTTTATTTAGACTATCCATTCTATTGGGACAATTCGGAGATATTTGCTCAATAGGAGTAATAGTAAAGGCCATAGTTTTGTTATGGAATAGTGTACAATGCTTGGACAATCCATGTAGCATATAACCAATCTTAATGTTATGCCTATGCGCATTTAGTCGGTTATGCAGGGCTTGACAAGTCCTGCCTATATACTGTTTGCCACAATTGCAGTCTATAAGATAAATAACAAAATTAGACAAACAGTTTAAATGATTCTTGATGGTAAATTCCTCCGCTCCCTTCGAGGAGCTGAAGGAAGTCCGTTTATGACTGATAGTTCTACAACAAAGGCAATTCTTAGAGCCACATCGGTAAGATCCTGGGGGGGCAGCAGAAATGGAATTACTAATATGGTTCTTGAGAGGGGCAGGTTTAAGCCGACTGGGGGCTAAAACATTCTTAATGCTGGAGGCCTTCCTAAATGTAATACCTGGAAGGGGGGGAAGGATAGTTTTTAGAAAGGGGTCATTTAAGAGAACTCCCCAATGTTTAGAAAAAATCTTCCTAATAATATTATTATCACTGCTGTAGGTAGTCAGAAAATTCAAAGTGAAAGTGTTCTCAGTGTTGCAGGAGGTGGAAGCAGTGGAAATTTTGGGTAAAATCAGGTCTTTTTGTTGCAAGGTGGCAGTATCAAGGTAAGCTCTTTGTACAAGAGTTCTAGGGTATTCTTTATCTAAAAAACGTTTCCTAAGTATTTTAACCTGATCATTAAAATCATTAAAACGAGAGCAGTTCCTCCTAATGCGCTTATACTGGTTAATTGGAATGTTCCTCAGCCATTTGGTATAGTGTTCACTATTATACTGGATATATCCATTAGAATCTACCTGTTTGAAATACGTTTTGGTTAAAATGTTACTGTCACAATGAAAAATAGTGAGGTCCAAAAAATTAATCTCAGATTTGTGGACAGTAGAGGTGAAGCTGAGCCCCCAGTCATTAGAATCCATGTGCCCCAAGAAAGAATCAATATCATTGTGTTTATTATCCCAGATTATGAACAGATCGTCAATAAAGCGTTTATAAAGAACAATGTTATTTTTAAAATTACTATTTTGGATATATAAGAATTCAAATATCCCCATGAAAAGGTTAGCATATGCGCATGCAGCTCTAGAGCCCATCGCTGTGCCAAGCTTCTGGTGGTACAAATTACCTTCAAAAGTAAAAAAATTATTATTCAAAATGAATTCCATACTCTCTAAAATAAACTTTTTTTGAATGGGTGGAAATCTACTATCTTTTTCCAAAAAGAGGGACAAACTAAACAAACCAAGATGGTGCGCAATATTAGAATATAAAGCCGATACGTCAATGGTAAGAAAAAGAAAGGAATCTTCCCATTTAATGTCATATAGTGAAGTAATGAGGTGAGAGGACTCTCTCAGAAAACTATCCAATTCACGCACATATGGTTGCATTAATTGGTCTAGGTATGCAGCCAGATTTGCAGTAAGGGAGTTGATACCTGCAATGATCGGTCTCCCAGGTGGATTAATAAGATCAGTTATCTTATCTTATTCACAAACTGAAACACCTGTGGTAATAGACAATGAGAAACATACTGATGACGATGAGACGCAGATACCAGATTGGGATGACAACTTAAATATTCGGTCAGGGCAAGAAGAGGCTCGGTCTGAGGGTGAGGGGAGTGCAAACACAACATTTGATGAGGAAGTTCTAGATCCCACCTACTGTCAACCCACAGTCAGGCCCTCGAGGAGGTCAAAAGAGACGGTGGAGGAGGATGCAACTGACGACGAAGTTACCTTGCGCCTTCCTGGACAGAGTCGGAGTACTGGTACCACGTCTACAACTGCATCCTCAGCCACCACTGTGCCTCTGAGCACTAGTCGGGGTGGATCAGCAGGTCGCATGCCCTCTAAGCCTTGCCTAGCCTGGTCCTTTTTTGACATAGCAAAAGATCGCCCATATTATGTGATCTGTAAAATTTGTCATGATTCTGTTAGTAGAGGGCAAAACCTCAGCAGTTTGACAACTTCTTCCATGAATCGTCACATGAATAAATATCATATGTCCCAGTGGGAAGCTCACCGTGCTGCAATGCGGCCTAGCGGAGCGAACCATCCACCGCCTGCCCCTTCCAGTGCATCCGCACGCTCTTCATCTTCTAGGACTGTAGGGACAGCTGTCACACCTGGTTTTCCACGCACAACTTCCACCACTGTAACCGCAACAGGCAGTTTGCTTGGTAGGTCGTCAGTTGGTTTGGAAGGGGAAACAAGTGAGTGTGTACAGCTCTTTCAGACATCGCTAGCACCAACGTTGGATGAAGGCGACATCATGTCTACGCCTGCACTTTCCTCACAAAGCTGCATTTTTCTAGGGACACCCTACTCAACACCGTCTACACACAGCAGCCAGATCTCTGTCCCTCAGATGTGGACAAATAAAAGGCCATTTCCTGCGACCCATGACAAAGCTAAAAGGTTGACTTTATCCCTCTGTAAGCTCTTGGCTACCGAAATGCTGCCTTTCCGCCTGGTGGACACACAGGATTTTAGAGACCTTATGTCTGTTGCTGTGCTCCAGTACCAGATGCCCAGTCGCCACTACTTCTCTAAGAAAGGTGTGCCCGCGCTACACCAGCATGTGGCACACAACATCACCGCTTCCTTGAGAAACTCTGTGTGTGAACGGGTGCATTTCACCACCGATACTTGGACCAGTAAGCATGGACAGGGACGTTACATGTCGCTGACTGGGCACTGGGTAACTATGGTGATAGATGGTGAAGGGTCTGCTGCAAAAGTCTTGCCGTCCCCACGACTTGTGTGTCAATCCTCTGTCTGTCCAAGTTCCGCCACTGCTTCTGCCTCCTCCACCTCATCTGGGTCCTCCACCTCCGCCCCAAGCCTGCCTGGTCAGGCCACCAGCGTTCGCACTGTGCAGAAGGAATCACGCACCCCTCATTACTATGCTGGCAGCAGAGCGCAACGGCATCAGGCGGTCTTTAGCTTGACATATCTTGGAAATAGGAGTCACACAGCGGCTGAGTTGTGGGCAGCTCTGGAGACTGAGTTTAATAAATGGTTGTCTCCACTCAACCTGCAGTCTGGTAAGGCCATGTGCGACAATGCTGCAAACCTGGGTGCAGCCCTTCGCCTGGGCAAGGTGACACACGTGCCTTGTATGGCTCACGTGTTGAACCTTGTTGTCCAGCAATTTTTAACACACTATCCCGGCCTAGATGGCCTTCTGACCAGGCTATGAAAACTGTCTGCTCACTTCCGCCGTTCAACTGCCGCAGCTGAGCGACTTACATCGCTCCAGAAGTCTTTCGGCCTGCCGGTTCATCGCCTGAAATGCGATTTGCCGACACGCTGGAATTCGACTCTCCACATGTTACAGCGACTGTGGCAGCACCGCCGAGCCCTGGTGCAATACGTCATGACATAAAGCCTGGGCCAACGAGATGCAGAGGTGGGGAAGATCACCCTGATGGAGTGGTCTCAGATCAAGGACCTATGCACCCTTATGCACAGTTTCGACATGGCGACGAATATGTTTAGCGTTGACAATGCCATTATCAGCATGACAATTCCAGTCATTTACATGCTTGACCACACGCTAAACACTATTCGGAGTCAGGGGGTGGGACAACAGGAAGGGTAGGAACTACAGGTGGATTCATATGCGCAAGACACAAAACCATCACCAATGTCCAGATGTTCATCATCACCAACGCGGCAGGCATGGGACCATGGGGGACAGGGATCAACAAGGGCGCATGGTAGCAGGCGAAATGTTGAGGAAGGTGCAGGAGAACATGAAGAAATGGAGGACGAACTGTCCATGGACATGGAAGACTCAGCGGATGAGGGAGACCTTGGTCAAATTTCAGTTGAAAGAGGTTGGGGGGAGATGTCAGAGGAAGAAAGAACGGTTAGCACCTCTATGCCACAAACACAGCGTGGACTTGGTCCGCATGGCTGCGCAAGACACATGAGTGCCTTCTTGCTGCACTACCTCCAACATGACCCTCGTATTGTCAAAATTAGAAGTGATGATGACTACTGGCTTGCCACACTATTAGATCCCCGGTACAAGTCCAAATTTTGTGACATAATTCCAGCCATAGAAAGGGACGCACGTATGCAGGAGTATCAGCAGAAACTGTTACTCGATCTTAGCTCGGCTTTTCCACCAAACAACCGTGCAGGTGCAGGGAGTGAATCTCCCAGTTGTAACTTGACAAACATGGGACGGTCTCGTCATCTTCAACAGTCTACCCGTACCAGTAGCACCGTATCTGGTGCTGGTAACAGCAATTTTATGGAATCTTTTCATAATTTTTTTAGACCGTCCTTTGCAAGGCCACCAGAGACAACAAGTCTGACACATAGTCAACGGATGGAGAAGATGATACAGGAGTATCTCCAAATGAACATTGATGCCATGACTTTGCAAATGGAGCCTTGCTCATTTTGGGCTTCAAATCTTGAAAAATTGCCAGAGCTCTCAACTTACGCCTTGGAGATTTTGTCGTGTCCAGCTGCCAGCGTTGTCTCTGAACGTGTCTTCAGTGCTGCTGGGTGTGTTCTGACAGATAAGCGCACGCGTCTGTCCAGTGACAATGTGGACAGACTAACGTTCATCAAAATGAACAAGTCATGGATCCACAAGGAATTTACTACCCCTGTGTCATCATGGGGAGAGTAAATGCTTGTGGATTTGGAATTTGCTCAATGCAAATCAAAACATCCTGTTTGCAACTAGGGCACAAGTGCTGCCACTGATGGGGTGTCTGTGTGGCCCAATTTTTGGAAAAAAGGGAGACTCCGCTTGGAGTAACCCTTGCTTACATTGTTTTTAAAAATGATCCAAGATGAACAGAGCTGGGATCAGGAAAGACTTAGCTACCTACCCCGGTGTCATCCTGGGGACGGTTAAGGATGGCGTATTTTTGAATGTGCTTGATGCAAATCTAGCTGTGAAGTGTACAACTGGGGCACAAGTGCTGCCACTGATGGGGTGTGTGTGGGGCCCAATTTTTGGAAAAAAAGGGAGACTCCGCTTGGAGTAACCCATGATTACATTGTTTTTAAAAATGATCCAAGATGAACAGAGCTGGTATCAGGAAAGACTTTGCTACCTACCCCGGTGTCATCCTGGGGACAGTTAAGAATGGCGTATTTTTGAATGTGCTTGATGCAAATCTAGCTGTGAAGTGTACAACTGGGGCACAACTGCTGCCACTGAAGGGGTGGGTGTGTGTGGGGCCCAATTTTTGGAAAAAAAGGGAGACTTCGCTTGGAGTAACCCTTGCTTACATTGTTTTTAAAAATGATCCAAGATGAACAGAGCTGGTATCAGGAAAGACTTTGCTACCTACCCCGGTGTCATCCTGGGGACGGTTAAGGATGGCGTATTTTTGAATGTGCTTGATGCAAATCTAGCTGTGAAGTGTACAACTGGGGCACAACTGCTGCCACTGAAGGGGTGGGTGTGTGTGTGGCCTAATTTTTTGAAAAAAAGGGAGACTCCGCTTGGAGTAACCCTTGCTTGCCGTGTTTTTAAAAAGGAGCCAAGATGAACAAGTCATGGTTCAGCAAAGACTTTGCTACCTACCCCGGTGTCATCCTGGGGACGGTTAAGAATGGCGTATTTTTGAAAGTGCTTGATGCAAATCTAGCTGTGAAGTGTACAACTGGGGCACAAGTGCTGCCACTGAAGGGGTGGGTGTGTGTGGGGCCCAATTTTTGGAAAAAAAGGGAGACTCCGCTTGGAGTAACCCTTGCTTAGATTGTTTTTAAAAATGATCCAAGATGCACAGAGCTGGGATCAGGAAAGACTTTGCTACCTACCCCGGGGTCATCCTGGGGACGGTTAAGAATGGCGTATTTTTGAATGTGCTTGATGCAAATCTAGCTGTGAAGTGTACAACTGGGGCACAACTGCTGCCACAACTGCTGCCACTGAAGGGGTGGGTGTGTGTGGGGCCCAATTTTTGGAAAAAAAGGGAGACTCCGCTTGGAGTAACCCTTGATTACATTGTTTTTAAAAATGATCCAAGATGAACAGAGCTGGGATCAGGAAAGACTTAACTACCTACCCCGGTGTCATCCTGGGGACGGTTAAGGATGGCGTATTTTTTAATGTGCTTGATGCAAATCTAGCTGTGAAGTGTACAACTGGGGCACAACTGCTGCCACTGAAGGGGTGGGTGTGTGTGGCCCAATTTTTGGAAAAAAAGGGAGACTCCGCTTGGAGTAACCCTTGCTTGCTGTGTTTTTTAAAAAGAGCCAAGATGAACAAGTCATGGTTCAGCAAAGACTTTGCTACCTACCCCGGTGCAATCCTGAGGACGGAAAAGGATGGCGTATTTTTGAATGTGGTTGATGCAAATCTAGCTGTGAAGTGTACAACTGGGGCACAAGTGCTGCCACTGAAGGGGTGGGTGTGTGTGGCCCAATTTTTGTAGAAAAGGGAGAACTCCGCTTGGAGTCACCTTGTTTTGTTTTACATGATTTTAGAAGGGCGTGCCATGCCTATATCTGTGTCTCCTCCTCTTTTTCCTTGTCCAGCTCTTTTGTTTTCGCATGAGTATATGTCCTTGTCCCTTTCCCATGTGTTTGTGGTGTGTTGTGAGTTGTTTGTCACCTTTTGGACACCTTTGATGGTGTTTTCTAGGTGTTTTATGTGTTTGTGATTGCCTGCCATTGTTTCCTATGCGGTTCGAGTTCGGTTCGTCGAACGTTCGCCGAACTGTACTCGAACGAGACCTCCGTTCGACGAACCGAACTCGAGCCGAATTACGACCGGTTCGCTCATCTCTAGTTAAAAGACATGTCTTGACATGGCTGCCAGCTGAAGATGGAACTGACCAGCAGATTGAGCAATGTTATCTGCAGCATTTCCACAAGATTGATTATTTCAGTATCAAGCATTAAATGTTTTAGGCTGACTAAAGTATATTTCTTGTTTTGTAAGAGTCTGACGTAGTTGAATGCATATAAACTGATACTGATTAATATAATATATTACATTTGCACTTTATGCACTTACTTTATCTTGCATGTATTGCTTACCACTAAACTTTATGTTTATGGGTATTATAATATTGGTGCTCACTGGCCCTGCACTTTATCACCATTATGGCATTTTTGTACTACTGTACTTTGTTTTTAATCTGTTTCAATAAAGTTGTGTTGTGTGACACATTTAAACTCCTATTTTTTGTGTGATATCTAAAGCAATGCTATAGGGAAAATCGACACCAAAAACTCAGCGTACTTATAAGGGAACGTGACATGTCAGTCTTTGCCCCCTCCCTGAAACAAACCATCATCAGTGGTGCCTGTTTCAGGAGCTGTGTTAGTCCCTGATATACTGAGCATGTGACTGCTGTCATATCTGACAGATGCTCATTAGATTACTGTCCCTGTGTACCGTGCGTTCTCTTGTCAACTCTGATCAGAAGTAAAAAGCCATCAGGAGAACGCGATGTGATGAAACCTGCAGGGTTGATGCTGGTCTCTGCACATCGGGTATTCTTACAATACACACTGACAGAGCTAACGAGAGAGTGTACTGTCTCTGTACATATTGCACAGAGACAATAATCTACTGCGCATCTGTCAGGTATGACAACCGACACATGCTCAGTAGAACAGAGAGTAGCCTGACCTCTGAAACCGACATCACTGATGACGCTTCATTTCCAGGAGTGAGCAGAAGCTGCAGCAATGACCACATGTCTCTGGCCCCTAATGACACTTTGTTTGAGAATCCTGGCATTCACTAGGATTTTCAATTATAACTATGTATTTAATGGCTTTAAATAGATAGGCATATAGGATGAAAATTAATTTATGTTTTGGACCACCTCTTTAACCTAAGGGGTTCACTAAATGCATTACTATATTTAGAAATTGTGGTAGATATGTAACTTTGTGCTGCACATACAGTAATGGGTGAACAATTGAACATGACTTCTGAGTGAATATTTGCCTGAGAGTTAAGAGGTTATCTGAAGTGATTTTAATCAAGGAAACACAGAAATAAAATTGTCAAACATACAGCGCAATTCATATAATATTCATTTTTCAAGCATAAAATGGATTTTTTGTTTCCAGCATTGATAATGACAGACTGGTGCGAATAACAATGACAAATGATTTAGCCAACAAGCCACAAGCTGTAATTACTCATTACTAGGAACATATTTTTGGTCCTGCTTTTCTTTGTCATATGGTTGTGTGCTTTAAAGAGTTTTTGAATTATTATTAAGTGGAGCACAGACTGGTAAATCAACACATCCCCTCAAATAAAAAGGAAGTCATTTTATTTCCAAGTGGGAACAGATGTGTCAGTAACTGCATCGATCTTTAATATTGTCATCTGGAAGAACCAAGGCCAAATGTTTCATCATAAAGCAAGACAAGGATTTGTTGCCTATCTGTCACAAGGCTAGGATAGCGGGGGACAGGGGCTCCTACGCTGTCACTCACACTAGGGGACCCTAGGCTATCCCTATCATGATCCATGCCGGGCTCAGCCGCCACTGAGTTGTTGTTGGTATTCCATCTCTGGGTTGCAGGTCATGCAGGGGTTAGTTGCTTTCTGCCTTGTTCCGGAGGTCAGGCTGCTATATCATGGCACTGCACCTCCGGAACCTCGCCAGTAATAGTCCTGCTCTGCAGCGCATGAGCCTGGCTTCTGTGAGTGTTCCCTGATCTGTTCCATTTTGTAGGAACTGTCTTGACCTTTCCCACTTCCCATTCTGACTGACTGCCTCTGTCTCCCTTTGACTTCCCGGTCTTGCCCATGTCTCTCCCATCTTGTCTCTCCCTGATCGCTTGTTTACCTATCCTCTCCTGACCTCCCTGCCCCATCTCTTTGTGTTTATTTCTTTACCCAGTGTCTGACCCTGCTTTGTTTGTATTTGACTTCAACATTACTTGCTGGTTCTGACCGTCAGCTTGTATCTGACTATGTTTTTCTTCTCTCTCTGATTTCTTATTGTCATCCTCGTTATTGACTCGGCTTGCTGACTTCTCTATGTTTGCGCCCTCTAGTGTATATTCTGCTTACTCCACCTTCTGTCAGTTTCTCCACTAGAGCAGCGTGACAATCCCTAACCTCAGGGTTACTCCTGATAGTAGAGAAGGACTTAGGGTCCCTTCACACATAGCGACGCAGCAGCGATCCCACCAGCGATCTGACCCGGTCAGGATCGCTGCTCCATCGCTACATGGTCGCTGTTGAGCTGTCAAACAAGCAGATCTCAACAGCGACGCAGCAAGGATACGGCGACCTTCACAGCGATCTCAGCGGTCGCAGGGACCATGTCACATAGCACGATTCTAATCTTGAATCGTGCACCGTTTCCGCGCCCCCCCCAGTCCTATTGGTGGTTGTAGGTGCGTTGTGACTGGGCGGTCACTTAATATTCAACTGCACAGAGTCACTGATTTTCAGGGATCCCGTAGAGAACGCAACTGCGTCACGCAAGTCCCTTGCGTCGACGTTATAATTCTATTGGACGACGCTGATTTAGGGCGGGTTTTCCCAGTGTTGTTGTTTGGGTTTAGTGTTGTTGGTGTGACCTGCAAAAATATGGTGTCCAGAAGCCGATCTACAGCATGGGGAGAGGCAGAAGTGACCTATCTCATTAGAACCATGGACAGGAGAGATTATCACTGTGCTGGACACCATGACCATCCTGTCCTCCACAAGAAGGCAGTTCTGAGCAGGATTAGTCGGGGCCTTTTTAAAAAATTCGGGGTGCAGCGTTCAACAACGCAAATAAGGAAGAAGCTGGCAGATCTGCGGTACAGATCAAGCAACCGCATTGCCAGCATCCGTTCTCAGAGCCAGCCCCAACCCGGTGAGTGGTGTTAACTATAGTTGATCGAACAGCCAATAATACGGGGTCGGCGAATCACTGACCGATTTAAAAAAAAAAGTCAAATCCGCTCCGTAATCCGGTGCCCATAAGTCAATGGGGTCCGGCCCTGGGGATATTACTGACAGATTTACTAAAAGAGTCCGATCCGCTCCGGAATACGTTGCCCATATAAGTCAATAGGGTCTGGCCCCAGGGATAGCGCAAAAAACTTGCGGATACAGACGTTTACAGTCCGGGTCCGCTCAGCACTAGTGTTAACATTGGTTGCACAGTATATGGCGGGTATTTTACATGAGTAGTACCACATGAGTAATTCCGCCCACATGACACACAGCACATGAGTTGTACCACAAGAGTACTTCTTGTGAGTTACCCCCACGTGAAAATATTATAAGGTATAATTTTTTCCAGACCCGCAGCCACAGCAGGAGCCACCTACAGACCAGCAGCCCCAGCAGGACCCACCTCCAGACGTGGAGCCACAGCTGGAGCCTCTACCAGACCCGGAGCCACAGCTGGAGCCTCCACCAGACCCGGAGCCACTGCTGGAGCCTCCACCAGACCCGGAGCCACAGCTGGAGCCACCACCAGAGGCGGAGCACCAGCAGGAGCCACCTGCAGTCTCTCCCTCCTCACTCAATGTCATGGGAGCAGGCTTGCCTGGTAATTTTTGAAGATAAAACTAGGGGCATATAACTTTGACTGGATAGAGCTATCTTACCCACAGCACCCAGATTTCCCATGAACTGAAATCCCTCTATCAGCAACCAAATTTCCTATGTTGAGATATCCATCTTGTCCTCGGCACACTGCTTCCCCATGCTCTGCTATATATCTTTCCATCATCACACAGCTTTCCCATATCAGAGCATGGGGAAGCTGGGTGCTGAGAGAAGATGTATAGCAGAGCATGGGGAAGCTGGGTGCTGAGAGAAGATGTATAGCAGAGCATGGGAAAGCTGGGTGCTGAGAGAAGATGTATAGCAGAGCATGGGAAAGCTGGGTGCTGAGAGAAGATGTATAGCAGAGCATGGGAAAGCTGAGTGCTGAGAGAAGATGTATAGCAGAGCATGGGAAAGCTGGGTGCTGAGAGAACGAACCTTTCTCCCTCACCACAAAACATTCCCATCCCCTGGTTGTATCTTTGTACCCCCTTGTATTTAGTTCTCAAAATACAATAATGGCCCCCACATAGCCTTCCATATAGTATAAAGGGTCCCACATAACCAATCATATATTAGAATACACCTCCATAGTCCTCCATGTATAATATTGCAGCCAGCCTCTCCAGTCCTACATGTATAAAGCAGCCTCTTCAGGCCTCCATGTATAAAGCAGCCTCTCCACCTATCATGTACTATGAAGTGTTTTGTCTCTCCCTAGACATTGATGCTGATGCTAGAAGTTTCGGGTGGAACATCAGCCCATCCTTACCGGACGAGGAGGAACAACCGAACCGTAAGTTTTAACAACAAACATGTACCTCTAATTTATATGTCTACATATAATTAGCCTTTATAAGTGGTACCATTCCTTCCACAGAAATACCAACATTGGAAGACCTTCAGGCCTCTCACCGGAGGATTATGGCAACGCAGCGCACCCTGGCAGCGGCACAGCGCACACTGGCCTTAGCGGTGAAGCAGCACGGAGTGCTGATCGCCAAATATGTGGCGTCCCAACAACAGGGCAGCAGCCGTTAATTTTTTTTTCCTTTGTTCAAAATAATGTTTTTGTTTTTTTTTTTTAAAAAATGCGTGATTGTCTTTGTGTTTGTGGCCGTAGCCACGAGAACAGTTAAAATAAAAGTTTATTCATTCCTCATTTATGCGTTCTCCATGAAGAGTTGCAGCAGCACTGCATTATGCTTGGAGGAATTGATCTGTTTGAAGTTTTGCATGTAGATCCATACTCACCAGGAGCGAAACACTGATGCTGCCAATCCATGTCCTACTCGAAGAAGACAAGATTCCCACCATGAGTTGGACATGAATCGGTAGCATTGGTGGATGTAGAGTATGGATGTATGTGGTTGTGTGTATGTATGTATGTATGTACCGGTTAAAGTATGTTTGTGTGTGTGCGTGCAAAACTGCAGCAGTACAAACACACCAAAAAACAACACAAAAGTACAATATTTTCTGGTGTTTTTTGCAAATAAGATATGGTAGGCTCCGTCAAGCAGGCTCATAGGCGACGGCGATTGGGTTGCGGTACACCTTAAAGTGGTTGCCGTCAAAACCCACAGAGATCCGGAGGCTCTGATTGGGCATGCCGCAGCTCACTACATACGTAATGGGAGTGGACTTGCATGTTCCAAGCGTATTTGTCCCAGTGAAGACACAAACACTGAGTGCAAGAGGAAGGGACCCCTGTTTGCTAGACGGGACTGTGTGTGTAATTCTTGAGAACTGTGAGGACACCATTTAGCGCAGGTCCAACTCTGCACGTCACCTTCCACTGCAATTTATGCCATACAACAGGAACTACACCTCCCTAACCGTCTCACCATCAGTCACTGCAACACACGGGTGGTCTCACCAACAACACACTCTCCAGTACGTATGAGCACGGGGATGGGTGGGTCCATGTATACAGATGGAAGATGAAAGCATGGAGATCTGTAGTAAGATCAGAAAAGCAAAGACGCAGTCGTGACCACAGATCAGGATTGAAGAGAGCGTTAATAAGATCCGCAAATCTGCACACAAGCCTGGAGGTCTCTAGTACGATCCAAAAAGCAGTATGTGCTCATGAAAAAAGGACGGAAGTGCGACCTTGTTGCCTTCTTTGAAAGCAAACCTGTAATTGCAAAGCTGTCAACTTGGGCAATAAGAAACCGCACCTCAGCATGTTTGGACGCCATATTTTTGGCCTAGGCCACAGTAAAAATATTGAACCCGCCCGCCAGAGACCTATCAGCCAATTGTATTTTAGCGTCGCTATAATAGACTTGCGATCGCGTTGGCGACGATACTGCGTCGCTGAAACCCCTTTGTCTCTCCTCAAAACCCCTACAATGTTAAATACTGGTGCCCGCAGGAGACGCTGCTGCGTTCTATAAATGATTTGCTTCCGCAATAAATAAAGTGTCTCATAACTGTAGCGATCAATATCTTTACATTTATAAATATAGCAGTCTCCAAACTGTTGTTGTGTGACGGTTTGTTTATTTAGGTGATTTAATTGTTGGCCACTAGTGCGTTGTCCTTCTCTGATTGGATAGCAACTGCTCAACAAGTCTTTCTGTGATTGGGCTATAGCATGTCAATAAATAAAGGCAACGCAGTAGGGCTTCCATTCTGTTTTCTAGGTGCCTTTAGTTCAGCAGCGTTCTCTTTCAAGTCGCTATTGTGTCCCGTAATTTGTGGCTCTACACACCAACAATTTTGGAAGGTAGGTATTTATTGAGTTCTCTAATTATCTTTGTAGCTTTCCTTTAATATCTAGAATCTGTTTTTCATTTTTATAATATTAGATTTGATATATTTGTAGCTATCATTTACTTGTAATCATAGCTCAATTCTAATTTGTGTCCATTCTTTATATGTAACATTGTGGCCAGGATTTCATACACTTTGAAGCAGTGTACATTGTTTATTTGCATGGACAGCAAATTTACAGGGTGGGGTAGGGTGTTTTATTGTCGTGTGCAAATCTCCATTTTGGGCTTGCTTCAAATACATGTGGAATCACCTGTACTCGTGGCCTGTATTTGTGAACATACTTGCATCATTAGTTGTGTACTTTTATTGACATGTTTTTTTTTATTTTTTTTTATATAAATTACAGATGTCTTACAATAGCCAAGAATTCATACGAGAACTGATTGAGCTGTATCGCTCCTTTCCCTGCCTTTGGCTAGTTAAATCGCCGGACTATTGCAACCGGAACAAGAAAAGGGAGGCATACGCAAAATTAATTGCCCTATTTCAGCAGCATGAACCATCTGAGAAGGTGGATGAGACGATGGTGCGCAAAAAAATTCAGGGCCTCCGCACTGTATTTAAGAAGGAACTAAACAAGATTGAGAGGTCCAAAAGGTCAGGATGTGGTACAGATGACATTTATGTGCCCTCCCTGTGGTACTTCAACTTAATGGACTTCACCCGCAACCAGGAGTTACCACGGGCATCTGTATGTTCGTTTGGGCCCACCAACACAGAGGCACTGACAGATGCCATAGATGAAGATGTAAGTACCTTCTGTTCTTCTCGATGAAAAGCATGTAAGCTTTGGATGCAGGTCATTAATTTATTTCGTATTGATTAATTGTGATTAATTGTAAATATACAGCCTTGTACAATTTTCAAGTTTAGCCGCACTCTGTTCTCATACTATTTAATGTCATGTAATATCTCGTACTACTTGTGCCACCACACTCCTTTTTACCATTGCATGCCAACTGTATATCGCTAATGGGGTATCATTTTCGTGATGCGGTTGTGAGTTCTAGTTTGTGAAAATCGATGGGTTTATCTGAAACTTAAATTTTCTGTTATTTTGTCCAGCAGGACTGTTCCCAAGTTGAGACACTATCTAGTGGCGACATTCCGGGTGTGGCGGAAAGTAGAGGGGAGGCAAATGTCGAAGAAAATTCGCCCTCCACTGAACAACAACCACAGCGGCAGCGAAATATCCGAAGAAAGGCTGCCACACCATCATCATCCGAACAATTAATTTCTTTGGCAAGCCGTTTTTTAGAAAGACAGTCCAATACCGGTATGGACTTCTTTGCAAAGATGACAGCAGATCGACTGCAAAAGTTGGACGCCAGTCAAAGAAGTCGTGCGGAAAGACTTATACTGGAAACGCTAAGTCGAGCCGCAGCCGGTAACCTGGAAGAGACAACTTCGCTGACCCCACCAACCAGGCTAGACCATGAACCAGGTCCACAACCCTTATGGCCACAAATGCCAGATACATTGCACAGCACACCTGTGCGGAGGATGGGGCCTCCAGGAAACATTCTTGTGCACCCCACTCCAGAGTGCTCTTTTATGCCCCAGTCCTTTCTAGCCCATCTAAATTCCACAAACAACCACTATGAAACCTGATGCTTCTTGTCGGTGTACTTTTCATTTTCCATAATTTTTTGGAAAAAGTTAATTTCAGTTTTGTTTTGTTAATTATTTAATTTCTTATACTTATATATATATATATAGAGAGAGAGTTTTATTTTTGTTTTGGTTTGTAATAAAATGTGTTTGGTTTATCAATTGACGCACGTTCTGCTTAATTCTTGAGATAGTTAGAAGCAGGCCTACTTGGTTTTGTATTGGGCTGTGTCCATCTATACACATGCATAGATATAATGGGTGTCAGCAGGGTCGGTCTGGGGAGTCTGGAGCCCACCATGGTTAGGGGTCCACCTTTCAGTTTTCCACACACTGTAGCCTCATGCATAACTGTGGTACATAGAAATACTGCTGGGGGGGGACACACTGCAGGAGTGCTACAAAGCACAAGGGTACCTTCACTTAGCGACGCAGCAGTGATCCTACCAGCGATCTGACCCGATCAGGATCGCTGCTGCATCGCTGCATGGTCGCTGGTAAGCTGTCAATCAGGCAGATCTCACCAGCGACCCAGTGACCAGCCCACCAGCCAGCAGCGATGTGGAAGCAATGCTGCGCTTGCACGGAGCCGTGGTCTGGAAGCCGCGGAAACTGGTAACCAACGTAAACATTGGGTAACCAAGCTCTTGTTACACGATATTTGCGTTGGTTACCAGCACACAATGCTTAGCGCTGGCTCCCTTGCACTCGTTGCCTGAGTACACATCAGGTTATAATTTTACCCGATGTGTAGTCTGGCTGTGTGCAGGGAGCAGGCGCTGGCAGTGAGAGCGGCGGATGGTGGTAACAAAAGTAAATATTTGGTAACCAAGGAAGGGGATTCCCTGGTTACCAGATATTTACATTGGTTACAGCAGGCTGTCAGACGCCGGCTCCGTGCATCCTGCACATTCCGATCTTTGCTCTCTCGCTGTCACACACAGCGGGAGTGCAAAGATTAAAAAATGAAACAGCAGTGTGTGCAACGAGCAGCGATCTCACAACAGGGGCCAGAACGCTGCTCAGTGTCATACACAGCGAGATCACTAATGAGGTCACTGCTGCCTCAACCAAACCGTGACTCAGCAGAGTGCCCACAATCGATCGTAAAATGAGCCATTTTACGGACTCTCATGTTTGAAAGTCGTTCAACAGGGCAACTAGAAAATCAAATCCCTCCATTTGGAAAAGTATTATAGCTCTCCTGATAAACTATGTACCTTTTTACCTCAAGCGCATGGGCTGGGGAATAGTTTTCGGTGGAATGTGTCATGGCACATGCAACAGAAATCAGTGACCATAGTGGACCGGGGAGGACATTTATCTCCCATCTGACACGTTCATGCCAGATGGGAGATAAATATTTTTATAACAGCGCTGTCATTTTCTGTATCGTGATCATCGTGCTACGGTGCATACCGGTGATCATGTGAGCGCGGACAGGAATACGGCCTGAATCATGATATCCCTTATCTCAGCTACCCCCTGAAACCAACGAGATTTTCAGACGCTGGGGGGCACTATTCACTAATTTCTGCATGCTGTTTATAAACGGCAGTGCAGAGGAAAAGGAAAGAGACCACCAGCCCTGGAGGGGGAAACGAATGGAACTGCCCGAGGCTGCTGACACGGGGCCGGTAACTAGTAATGTATATCAATATGTATGTGTAACCGTGTCTATCTATTAAGCGCCTGTGCAGGAGTGAATGCTGTGTGCATAGTCGTACTAGTAAAAGAATAAACAAAAATTTTTAAATCTCCTCGGTATTATACTTTATTTCAGAAACAACATACACTCACAATATAAATTACATCAGAAGGCCACTATATGATCTGATGCTGCCAACTAACAGCACCAGGGCCGTTAAAATAGTCACAGTATTTCTCTCGGCAAGTCTTAGCATCATCGGGGTTTCTGCCGTGTGCACAAGGCTCAAGTCCTGCAATCGCAGGACCGTCTGA
Source organism: Anomaloglossus baeobatrachus (assembly GCF_048569485.1). Classification (NCBI taxonomy): domain Eukaryota; kingdom Metazoa; phylum Chordata; class Amphibia; order Anura; family Aromobatidae; genus Anomaloglossus; species Anomaloglossus baeobatrachus. The sequence goes on along the minus strand of NC_134357.1, from coordinate 279,311,275 downwards.
GCGCCAATTCCCGAGCAGCACTTCCCCACTGGTTAGGTTCACAGTGTCCACGAAGCCAGACGGACAGTAGCTATCAGTATCTCGACGACGAAGGAAATTATGCAGCACGCAACATGCCAAAATAACAGAGTCTATTGAGTCTAGTTTCATGTTAATGGGTGTGTGAAAAATTCTGAACCGATTGGCCATTATCCCGAAAGCATTTTCCACTACCCGCCGTGCCCGTGACAATCGGTAGTTAAAAATGCGCCTTTGCGCTGTAAGATTTTTTTGAGGATACGGTTTTAGAAGATTTGAATGAAGTGGGAAGGCTTCATCCCCAACAAAAACAAAATTAAATTCGCCAGTAATCTGTGAGTTGGGAGGCAAGTGCAGGTCACAGTTGTTCAAACGATCGCCAAAACGTGTTTGCTCAAAAACACCCCCATCGGAAACTCGGCCGTTCATGCCGACATCTACAAATATAAACTCGTAATTGGCGTTCACCAAAGCCATCAGGACGACACTGAAATAGCCCTTATAGTTAAAAAAGTATGATCCGCTGTTAGGTGGTTGAGTTATACGGACATGTTTCCCGTCCAACGCCCCTCCACAATTAGGAAACTGCCAGAGGTGATCAAAATCTGAGGCAATCTTTCTCCATTCCTCCTCCGTGTTGGGAAATTGAATGTAGCTGCGCAGACAGTTGTAAATTGCAGCACATGTCTCAGGAATTAATACGCTGAGCAGGGGCCGTGAAATGGCTGAAGAAAAGTGTAAATCCTGCAGCGAGCGACCGGTGGCGAGGAAACGGAGCGTGACGGCCAGTCTTTCATCTACCGGGACAGCAGCACGCATTGCTGTATCCTTCCGTTTAATGACTGGTGTTATTGTTTCCAGCAAAAATTTGAAGGATTCCTCCGACATCCGGAGATAGTTCCTGAAATCGTGAGGATTCTTCTCCTGAAGCTCTCTAACCAGTTGCATGTGCGTGAATTCAGACCGCTTCTGCAGCCACTCTCTTGTCCACATGCGCCGTTTTTGTTTGGAACGCCTCCTCTCTGCCTTATTTTCTAGCTGAGCTGCCTCAAGCAGCAAAGCAGCCACCACAAGATTACACTCCTCATCGCTCATGTTGTGTAATCTAGGAAATGACAATGAAATGCAAAAAATTAGAATAGTAACAAAAAAATATCGCTATTATTACTATACATAGTAAAATTTAAGGAAAAATACGTTTAATTACATTTGTAAGTGTGCCACAAAAGGTACTGTATATGGTTGTATACACATGAGACCCCCTTAACCCCTTAACGACCACAGGCAGGCAGTAATATTACATCATAAATGTCATAATGTTAATGCCTGCGGTCCGCCGGCGGCAGCATGCCGAGTTCAGCGCACATCTCAGCTGATTTTCACAGCTGAGATGTGTGACTGCCAGGCACAAGCAAAATCGTTATCTGTTTGTGCCGATTAATCCTTTAAATGGCGATGTTGGCGATGTTAATACGCCAAATCTAAAATTAAAAAATATAAATTTGAAATATACACACATTTGGTATCGTTCAGGAATGGCCGCTCTATCAAGCAAAAAAAAAAGTAATCTGATCACGATACGGCATAGCGGCAAAAACATTTCAAACGCCAAAATGACATTTTTATGTCATCACAACTTTTGTGCTAAATGAAATAATAGGCGAGCCAAACATATCATATGCGCAAAAATGGTTAGCGGTAAAAACGTGTGATTGAGACGCTATCGCACTTATTTTACAATTTTTCATCATTTGGAATTTTTTGCCGTTTTACAGTACACTATATGGTAAAACTTATGGTTTCATTTAAAAGCACAGTTATTTCCGCAAAAAAATGAGCCCTCACATGACCATATTGACTGAAAAATAAAAAAGTTACGTCTCTCAGAAAAAGAATGGCGAAATAAAAACGGAAAGCAAAAAAAAGGTCAGTCTTGAAGGGGTTAAAATGTCTGCCCATAGAAAAGCATGTGTACAGATAGTAGCCAAGCCCTCTCACCATTTGCTTGCAAGTGTAGAAGCATAAACACACAATGTTCTATAGCACAATGATAGATACTTATATAAATGTAATAATATTATGGAAATGCATTTGCGACCTCAAAAAAATTCCTACCTTGCAGAGTACAACACCCAGAATATCTGATGAACGGATGAAGCGATGCAGAATGGACTGTATTGCGATCTGCTTGCTACACGCGGTCAGGGACAAGTGAACTAGCCCTACCTACAAAATGAACTGTAATAGAACAAACAATGGAAGACGCCCAATGAGACGTCCAATGAGAACGCAGTAGCGATCACCAATCAGAACAGAGAGGGCGTGGAAACCAACGAAGATGCACGCCTACGTGAGTCGTGAACAAGGTCGCTGTCTAGGAGTCACACACAGAATTGCGTCCTGCACAGCAGGACATCGCCTTTGAAGAAAACGAACCAGCACTGTGTGTAACGAGCAGCGATCTCGCAGCAGGGGCCAGATCGCTGCTCAGTGTCACACACAGCGAGATCGCTAATGAGGTCACTGTTGCGTCACCAAAACCGTGACTCAGCAGCGATCTCGCTAGCGATCTCGCTATGTGTGAAGCACCCCTTAGTCTGAAGCACATGCAAAGATGGCAGATCAAGAAGCAATTATCATGTCCGGCTAACAATCAAACCATTGGCATTGTGAGATCTTGTCATCCAGTCAATAATGGAGTGACATGAAACCCGCTCCCACTGTCTGGTTGTTTTACAACTAAGGAAGTAATTGGCCAGGATCAGAGTTATCTCTGACCCCGTTTATTTCAGCAAGTAACGTAAAGCTGACAAGAGCTGCAGATTGAGCAGATAGGCTCTGAGCTGATGCGTTACATAGTTGGCCATTGACGCCTGTTCACCACCTGCCCCATTAGAGAATTGAAGTACACTCCTGCCCCCTATTTAGGGAATATCTCAACCCCATTGATTCCCAGAATAAAGGCAAACCAGGATGAAATTTCAGCCTTTTGTCACCACTTGAAATATAATTATGGAATTGTCGCTATGTACTTAAGAGCTGTAAATGTACAGGATGGATATGTCAGGTTTAGAAGATAAAGCCAAATCATCTACAGCTCTTGTCAGCAATACAGCTGGTACTCTGCAGTAACAATTGGGGGCCCAGTATAATGGATGAGAATGACTTTTCATTATCTTGGACCACACAATATAACTTACAGTGACTGATTATGATCCTATCTCCCACCAATAGCTCTCTTAACCCCTTCATCTCCTGGCAATTTTTCATTTTCGTTTTTTCCTCCCCTTCTTCCAAGAGCCATAACCTTTTTACTTTTCCATCAATATAGCCATATGAAGGCTTGTTTTTTGTGCTTTTGAATGAAGCAATTAGTTTTACCATATAGTGGGCTGGAAAACAGGAAAACAATTCCAAGTGCGGTGAAATTGCAAAAAAAGGACAATTGCACAGTTGTTTGTGGTCTTTTATTTATTACGTTCACTATATGGTAAAACTGATGTGTCGGTGTGATGCCTCACGTTGGTATGAGTTCGTAGATACCAAATGTGTATAGGTTTACTTTTATCTAAGGAGTGAAAAAAACTTGTAAGTTTGTCCCAAAAAAGAATAGCAGTTTTGTCGCCATTTTCCGAGACCCATAGCGTCCTCATTTTTCGAGATCTGGGGCTCAATGATGTTTTTTTTTTCACTTAGATCTAATATTTTTAATTATATCAATTTTGTGTAGATGCAATGTTTTCATCGCCTATAATTGCATTTTAATGCAATGTTGCAGCATCCAAAAGAAAGTAATTTTGTTGTTTAGAACTTTGTTCTTGTTAAGCCATGTACCAATCACATGAATTGATGTTATATTTTGATAGATTGGGCATTTCTGCCAAATACGAAATATGTGCATTTTTATTTTTTCATTGTTTTACTTTCAATGGGGCAAAAGGGGGATAATTTGAACTTTTAGGGTTTTTTAATTTTTTCATATTTTTTAAAAGTTTTTTTTACTTTTTTATTGATGTTACTGGTCCCCCTATGGGAATTTATGACTCCACATTCAGATCACTTCTGCTGATCAGAGCAATGCTGCAGCATTGCTGTGATCAGCAGAAAAGCTGTGTTTCTGTGAGGGCTGTTGCTCTGTCGGCTCTCACAGGAAGTGAGTCATGGTAGCATCAGGAGTCATCAGCTAACCCTGTGCTTCCATGGTAACAGCATGGCGCTCCATGATTGTGTCACAGGGCCACCGAAGGTGGCGGGGAATGGCTCATTCCCCACCAAGGTCCTTTAAATTACGCTGTCAAATCCACCCGCGTCTGTTTGTTGCACATGTCTGCTGATCATTAGGATTAGCAGATATGTGCGGGGATTACCGTTGGCTCGCTGCCAGAGGCCACTGTAACCGGGAAAGGGGGGGGGGGAGACGACCTTGGACTTACATGTATTCTTAATACTAATCTTTATACTATTTTTTCCACACATTCTGACTTTCCCTGAGTTTTAGATTGATGAGATATTATAGGAGTTTTCCTACGAACAAAGTTAATTTTAAAATTCATTTTAATCAATAGATTTTGGAAGAATAATAATTTTCACAATTCAATGTGTTTAAAAAAAATGTTCCTGTGCTGAGATAATCTTATATATGTGTCTCTGCTATGTACTGTGTAATGGTTGTGTCTGACTGTACAGGGACATGGTCTGATCATACCACATCTTGTGGGCAGGGGAGGATACAAAAGAGATTATATAGATAGCACAACATGGGATCACATGTGATTCTTTTTGTGACTTAAAACATTTCCCTGCCTATTTTTAAAAAAATCTTTTCCCTCAAAGAAAGATTTTTTTGGGATCTTGTGCTGTATTGTCTGTATATTTTTTACTTTCTCTCCCACCCAGGAGATGTGGTATGATCAGAACATATCCCCGTACAGTCAGACATGGCCATTACACAGTACACAGCAGGGACACATTTATAACATTTCAGAAAAGGAACCTTGTTTTTTAAACATATCCAGTTGCGGAACCTCATTCGGATTTCCGTGTTGCACATATGTATTTTATCCGATTTTTAACAAAATACAATATGTACCCTTTATAATTTATGGTGCTAATCATATGTCCATACTATTCACCGTGTGTCCGTAAAAAACTCACGGAGAGACATGTTCGTTATTTTCTGATGTCACGGAAAAAAAGGGCCAACATAAGTCTATAGGCCCTGTCACACATAGTGGTAGATCTGTGGTAGATCTGTGGTAGATCTGTGGTAGATCTGTGGTAGATCTGTGGTAGATCTGTGGTAGATCTGTGGTAGATCTGTGGTAGATCTGTGGTAGATCTGTGGTAGATCTGTGGTAGATCTGTGGTTGCAGTGAAATTGTGGACAATCAGTGCCAGGTTTGTGGCCGTGTACAAATGGAACAATATGTCCATGATTTCACTGCAACCACAGATCTGCCAAAGATTTATCTCTGTGTGTGACGGGGCCTTATGACTCCGTGAAATACTTGTACTGCACGTGGGTGGTATCTGTGTGCTGTCTGCATTTAACATTGAAAAGGATAGGAGAAGCTTGGTCATTTATATATCCATTCATCAAAAACACTGGTGACACAATGATGGTAAAAGTGGACACACTGATCACACACTGATCTAAAATACTGACGACACTGGTACCATTTTATCACATATGTGGACGTCTGAGTACTGTTGAACAGGCTACCCTGTAGCTTCGGTCTGGCTTCTGGTACCTACTGCCAGCATGCAGGCTCTGACTAAAGCTGAGGCCACATGGGGATTAGTGCAAGTCCTCACATGACACTCGGCTCACACTAGCAGCACAGCGGGAGCCGAATGTCATGTGAGTGTCATGTGACTGTGGTCCGATCGTGCAATCAGACCACAGCTGTGGAGGGGAGGTCCAGCGCTATGGAGGAGAGGGAGGGATTTATCTCTCTATCTCCTCTATTGCTGGCTGATGCGATAATCGCACTGCACTTGCGTTACACCAGTGTAACGCGAGAGCAATGCAATGTTTCTCTCTCCTCCATAAACTTGAATGGGTGCGAGTGAAACAGGATCGCATTGCACCCGCAGCATGCTGCAACTGTTTTCTTGTTCCGATTAGGGCTGAGAAAAAAATCGCTCATGGGAGCTGCCCCATAGAGTAATATTGGTCCGAGTGGAATGCAATTTGTTATTACATTCCTCTCGCTCCGTATTACTCGCCGTGTGTGCTGAACCTAATGGAACAGGAAAAGTCTATTGACACCAAACAGAGCTCTCACTAGAGAGGACAGGTACGAGCATTGTTCTTCTGTCCTGTGTTCCACCATGTCACGATTTGAGCAGCTATACATTTTATTATAATGCTGATATTTACTTATATCCTTGTTCACGTTGGTAAATGTATAACTATGAATTTGCAGGAGAATAGAAGTCTTTATGAAGTGCACTCTTCTGCATGCACATTGTGCTTACGACCTTCTAAATGTCCCTCATGTAACCTTCAAAATGTCCTGTTATCCATTTAACATTTAAAATAACTATGCTAATTGTTCACTTCTCATTACAAGCACGTCATTATGAAAAGTATAAAGAGCACTGTTGGTTTGTTTAATTTAGATCTCTTTCTGGAGTAATGGAGTAAAGCACAGACTAAGAATACAAATTAACATGTAAAATGTCAGTCTGACCCATGTAATTGATAAAGGCACACCAAAATGAGATGGACAGAGGAAGGGAAGTCTATTTACGGGGCATTAAAAAACAGTTTTACTGCTGTGTTATTAATTTAATCAGGGAAATAAAATTTATGTCTCATTAAATGGCCTTACTTCTGACTCTCCATTAATACGTTTAATCAGCGAAGCACCTTACTGTTTACACCCCCAGAAGCATGGGCATTTCTAAAGTGACTTTGAAGGCTCTCACACCCCTATAATGAAAACATAGACCTCAAAGTCACTGTCCCAAATATTTGATACTGACTGTGATTGTTTTTTAACCCCCATAAATAACCAGTAATACATTATTAATGGATTTCTAAATCGTAGGTATATTATATATATCCTTTCCATTCGTTATTGTTTTGAGACTAGTGACAGCATTATGACTGGAGCCTCCCATCTCTATCTTGACTCCTCATTTAAACAAAGTTTCTTTTCTCATGAGTTAATTTCAGATTTTGTTGCCAGCAGCTTTGAGCAGGTCAGGTCAACTGTTGTTGCTTTGGGTGCATGCCCATTTAGGTTAAATATTGGGGCCTTCCCAGAAGACCTTGCTGCTGTTAGAATAATATCTACTTTGCCAGCCTGGTGGAAGGAACTCCTAAGGGGTACTTTGCACACTACGACATCGCAGCTGCGATGTCAGTGGGGTCAAATCGAAAGTGACGCACATCCAGCCTCGCTATCGATATCGTAATGTGTAAATCCTTTTTTCATACGATTAATGAGCGCTAAAGCGTCGTAATCTTATCATGGGTGTAGTGTCCGACATTTTCATAATTTCGCTGCAGCGACGGTACGATGTTGTTCCTCGTTCCTGCGGCAGCACACATCGCTGTGTGAGAAGCCGCAGGAGCGAGGAACATCAGCTTACCTGCGTCACCGCGGCTCACGCCGCCTATGGGTAAGGACGGAGGTGGGCGGGATGTTTACGTCTCGCTCATCTCTACCCCTCCGCTTCTATTGGCCGCCTGCCGTGTGACGTCGCTGGGACGCCGCACGACCCGCCCCCTTAGAAAGGAGGCGGGTCACCGGCCAGAGCGACGTCACAGGGAAGGTAAGTCCATGTGAAACTGCCATAGCGATAATGTTCGCTACGGCAGCTATCACAAGATATCACTGCTGCGACGGGGGCGGGGACTATCGTGCTCGGCATCACATGCATCGGCTTGCAATGTCGTAGTGTGCAAAGTACCCCCAAGGCTTTATCCTGTGCCCATCCACCAGCTAATTTTGAATTCGTCTTCTGCAATGAAGTTTGGTGTTTTGTATCCATCTGTTTATTCCCCCCGTCTGTCTTTCCTTTCCCTCTGTGTTTATTAGTTTAGTGGCGAGTCTGGTGTACTCGTCAGGCAACTCACTAGACAAGGTGAGTTTAGGGCCAGCTGAGGAACCCAGGTACCCTACTTGCCGACAGGTTGAAAGAACCTGTATAGGGACGCTAGGGAGCTCAGGAGTCAGCTTGAGGTGAGTTCAGGAGATGGGGCACCCTTCTACCTAGCGGCTGGGATCTCCGTTGTATCGTTACACCAGTGTTTTTCCCTTTCTGTGGTGTTTTTTGGTAGTGCGTCAGACAGCCATTGGTCTGTTTGCATGTGTCATGCGTTATATATGGACCTCTTTTACTCCATGTGTAACAGTTATGCAATAGCAGAACCAAATTTAGCACTCCAAGGATTTACTAATATTCATATACAACCAAGTGCACAATTTCTCCAAAGTGGGTGGTAATGATGTAGTTGTTAAGGTCTAAAGTGATAAAAACTTGCATACTTGCATGGTAATTAATATGATATTAAGTACAGCTCTCCAGGACCACTCCAGGAATGCCCAAAACAGGATGAGTGATCAACGGATAGGAAACAATGAATGTAGTCCATGCTGCCGGCAATTCAATGAAGTTCAGTCCTGGGAGTGAAGAACATGCGGTTTATTAAAACCTAAGCTAACCCACTGGTTTCTTCATCAAGACAAACCATCATCCTAATGATGGTTTGTTCTGATGAAGAAACCAGTTGCTTTTGGAGCGTGTAGACTTTAATAAACCACATGACCATCAGACCACCACTGCAGCAGCATCTCAACTATGCTGTTTTGTTATTGTTTTGATTCTTTTATTTTCTTTTATTTTCTGATTCGGAAAAAAGGGGTCAATGAAAATTTTACATTTTTTTTAAATTTTTTACAATTGTTAACAATAATTACTGGCCCCTGTAAATGATCGACACCTGTGTTTCAAAGTTTGTATATGGAATGTAAGGACCAAAATTATCAGAAGTCTCTTGAGCTGACCTATTAGTTCAAATCAGGATTACAGATGAGTGAATCCCCCAAAAATTCTTTTTGGGCAGATTTGCTTGTTTCAGCTGGCAGATTTCATTTGATTCTGAATAGATTCGGTCCAAATCCATTGCCATGAAAACATGTTTATTATTATCTGAGGTCTATCTATATATTAATGCATAATTAATGGATGGAAAGGGTTACATTTCCTCATAAGTCATAATAGCCCCTCTTTTAACTCCTTACACTGTGGTTCTCCACGTGGGTCTTCAAGTTCTTCCGACACTGAGGACCTATGATTCACCTCTACATGGGTCATTAGGTTTTTCTGCCACTGAGGACCCATGATTTACCTCCACATGAGTCTCTGGGTTTTTCCACCACTGAGGACTCATGCTTCACCTCCAGATAGATCTTTGGGTTCTTCCTGCACTGAGCACCCATTATTCACCTCCACATGGATCTTTGGGTTCTTCCTGCACTGAGGACACATTATTCATCTCCACATGGATCTTCAGGTTCTTCCACCACAGAAAACCCATGATTTATCTCCCCGTGCATCTTTGGGTTCTTCCTCCACTAAGGACCCATGATTCACCTCACACAGTCATGTGGGACACAGCATTAGTCATTGAAATCAATGATGTACGTTGATTCCCCTCCGACCTGACTGTGACTGCATGTGACCAATCACTTGCCTCGGCCCCAATGCAAAAGCCTGGGAATATCCCAACATATGAACTCCATCCATATTTGTTAGTGGTTGCTGGATTTAAAAACCTATTATTTTTGCGACCTTTACAAGGAAGGTGAGATTAAACAGTTTAAGGATGTGCCATTATTTGTGGACAGGTGTTGCGAACTTGCCATCCTAACATTTCTCAGCCTGCCCCTGGACACAATATCCTATAAATTCACTTTTACTTCCATTTACTAAATGTAATCATGCATAATTTTATGACATTAATATATCCATAATTGTATAATTCATCTGAAATATCTGGGGGAAATGCTGAACGATATAGCAGATGGAAGATAAAATATTTTTATTTTTTTGTTAGGCCCTATCACACCTGAATTGAATATAAAGTAGGTGACAACAGTATCAAACCTGATCTGAGCACAAAGCTAAGCTATGACTTTGACTCTTGCATATGTATCTGCTGCACCCAATGTAAAAACCAAGAACCAAGGGATAAATTAATTAAAATGTGACTGCAACAAAACACATTGTTCAAAAAAAAAAAGAAAGGAAAGGAAAATGATATAATAGGGACAAAGTGATAACAAGGGAAAAACAAACCAAGAAATGGAATTAATTCTTACATCAGTCACTGAGAACTCAGAAATTATCTAATTAAAATTTGACTATCATGTCTGCAAAAGGCAACTTTTAATCAAAAGACTTTAATTATTTCGGAAATGAGCAAAGTGCACATGTGTATCCGATACCTGAGCGCTCAAAGAAATATTTAATAGAAATTGCTCTAGATGTGACAACTTATATTAGCTACTGAGACTGCATTAGTTATAGTGTCCTCCCCTATCTTATACAGTAAGGAGAATTTTCCCAAGATACCTGTCATATAAAAGGCTTTGGCATAGATACTGCAACATCACACATATTTATTGATACATAAGTGTCCAACCTTACCTTTCTGTAAATTTTGTTCAAGAACTTCAAATATTCATGTTGCAAATTCAAAGCGATAACAAGCTGACAAAAGCTTAAATGGTCTGTAATATGGCAAGTAGACATATATAGCATCAACAACTCCCGACAGAGTGCAGCAAGATTGTCTTGATTTTCTTGAAGAATTGTCTCCCAAGCAAAGTCGTTTAAGGAAAATGCTGACTGTCTTTTTCCTAAGGCTCCTTCACTGGCGAGTTTTCCACAGCTCTTATGCCTCCGTGAAAACTTTCATGTTATTCTATTAAGCATACAATACCGGTGGCTTCTGTAGCACCCCTGAATACATCAGGGTGATACAGGGAACTGCGGCCTGTTCCCTCAGGATGCAGGACCTACCCCCCCATTGGTCCAAGTTACCAGAAACCGGTGTCACCTCCATCAGCACCACAAACCCCAATCAACACCTCATATCATAACCTGTCAGACACACCAGTGGGTTGGTCCAGCTGGAAAAGGGACATCCAACTAGGGGTCAGGGAGACTGTGGGAGAGAAGTGAAGGAGTCTAGTGAGAGCCCTCAAAGAGAGAAGAGCTGAGGAGTGTGAGCTCCCGGGGAGCTAGAAGGACCGAGGTTGGGTCGCAGACAGTTGTCCAGAACCAGAGGAGTCGGGGACCGGTAGCAGTGACATTGGATAAGGGTGCAACGGACATAGTCTAGGAGGACTATCGGCACCAGAAAGCCCAAAAGAACTGACCAGTACCGAGCACGACAGGGTAAAGGACTCTAGGTCAAGGAGCCGATTCAACGTCCTGACAATTAACCTGCAGAGGAAGGGGACCTTCAGGGACCTTCCCAGAGAGCTCGGAGACTGAGGGCATCAGCACACTGTGGGAAGCAGGGTTTTCCAGAGAAAGCAACCCATTAAAGTCCCAAGTGCCAGCCCTTGGGAGCAAATCTTCACCTAAAAACTGAAGAGCAAGACCTGATAGTTTCAGGCTAGAGGGACCCACATGGACTCGAAACTGTGCACGGATGCAGGCTCCAGATTACTATGTAACACCTGTGGGACCAGATACTTGGACGGGCTTCCTACAGCGGCAGTGGCACACAGAGAACTTGGTTTACTTGCAGCGTGTGTGTCTTCTTTATAATCTTCATCCAGAACCACGACTACCCACAGTGAGTACCTTGGTCCCCTGCACCAACACCGTGAGCCCAGGGCCATCCCTACCTGTGGAGGGACTAACATCAGGCTGCTTAACTCCATCTGCCCCAGTACTCCTTACAGCAGCAGTGGTACTCCCATTACCGCAACCCACAGGTGGCGTCATGAACTAATCCCCTGTAAGTACCCCCTTTATACTGATCAAAGTGTCCCCTAAGCCCCCCTCGAGCCACCATCCTGGATCCGAGCAGCCAGACTAACACCGGGGAGGCACACTTCCATGTCCATATCGTTTCACTGCTTCAGGGTTTCTAAACTCTTAAAGGAAATCTTTCAGCAGGTTTTTGCTAACTCATCTGAGAGAAGCATGATGTATGCAAAGAGAATCTGAATCAAGCGATGTATCACTTTGATTACTGACTGCAGCTGTTCTGACAAAATCAAACATTTTAGTTTTAGCTTGCATAGTAGCAGAGCTTAACAAGCTACCCCCAGCTACTCAAGGCTGTAAGTGTACATTTCTATAGACAGAAGCTGCTATTCACAGAAAGGGGCAGAGTCAGACTTGAGCTCATGTGCTCCTGAGCCCACTAATAATAAAGCTACTGAAGCTTAAACTAAGATTGCAGGTAAACAAAAATATGATAAGTGATAAGTGATAAGAGACACCTGGCTATAATCTGTATGTTAACCCTTGCATCATGTTGTCTTCAGATTATATAGCAAAAACCTGCTGACAGATTCCCTTTAAGTGGTTAGTAGCAGTGACATAAGACAGAACATATGCACAGCAAGGTCATTCTGACATAGTCTTGTTCTTTGTTCATTTCATGGGTGTTTTTGCTGTACTTTTCTAGGCACAATCCACCTAAAAAAGACACCATATGCCCATACCCTTATTTATCTTCTTAATTGATCCAAAATAAGCACCATAAACTCAGGCAGGGATAATATTAAGTGAATAACATAACATGCGATGGCTATTTTGTGCCCACTGACACTTCGGCGGGTTGTTGGTGGACACAAAACGGCCATCACCTGTTAGGTTATTTGCTTAATACTCTCCCTACCTGAGCCTATGAGGCTTGTGTTGGATCAATAAAGAAGATTTGATCATGTTATTGTGGGTGCCGCTATATTCACTTGTGTGTTATCGGACATTTCGCTATTTTCATAGAAGGCTGAGCACCGCCATTTATTTGACAATTTTCTCTCTGTGTTGGCTACACTTCTGTAACAGGGTAAATGGAGACAGGACAAGGACTCCTAGGCTGGCCCTAAAACTTGTGACACTGTGTTGTCCCTTATCTCGAGCACAAGTTTTATGGTAACCATGTTCGAGCCCCCATTGTGACCCTAACTCCTGTCCAGACCTTGATCTTACTCCCCCTTTCCCACACCCTTGGGGTGGGCCAGAAAACATAAAAACAAAACCCTACAAAAAGACATGGACATGGTAGAACAGAAACTCATACACACAGCACCCAAAACACACAGAAGAGACAATATGTGTACTGGGGGGCAACGCAAAAGAGGAGAAAGTAACGCACAACCTGCCACCGCTCACACCACTCAAAAGCACCACACAGATCACCATACACAGGACAAGTACCAAGACTGGGATCGCTGGAGTAAAAACTGAAGCTGTCATCGGCACCTCCTGGAAGTGCGTTAAATAGGGAAGTGACAGCTGCACTTGGCAATCAGCAACCTGAGCACTTAGGTCCTACTCAGCAGTCTGCAGGAATTAACTCCTGCAGAGCTGAAGACCAGTGAATCTGAACCAGCCGACGCCCGGCTCTGGTTGAACAATCCAGAAGCCTCTGGTTGCTTGTCAGACTCTGCAGTGGGAACAGAGTCTGATGCCATAGTGCCAACAGGTGTGTGCAGAGCTTAACATTGCATGACAACTTCTGCTTAAAACTGTGCAATCACTGGAGGAAGATGCTGGTGCAAAGCGATTTTTCTCCATTTGTTCTATAAAGTGTATTTGCGATGTGATAACTAAAAGTTTAGTTGAAGATTAGAGATGAGCGAACCGGCTGTGGTTCGGCTGGAGTTCGGTTCGTCGAACGGAGGTCTCGTTCGAGTTCAGTTCGGCGAACGTTCGACGAACCGACTCGAACCAATGGGAAATAATGGGAGGCAATCAAAAACACATAAAAACGCATTATAAATGTTCACATACAGTTAATAAACATTGCCATAACACTTACCGGTCCCCGCGATCCGTCCTGCACTCTGTCTCCTGCCGCTGTTCCATCCGATGATCGCTGAATCCTCCCGGTGACCAGCACTGCCAGCAGTGATGCAGGACCTATCGTGACGTCAAAATAGCCATGTGACCAGTCACGTGGCTATTATCTCATTGGCTACAGACTGGTCACATGGCTTTGACGCCATGTCCTATCTTAGGTCCTGTCATTGCACTCTCTGGTACACGGTGCACATTTGTGTATCGCCGTGTACCGGCGACATGCTCTAGCACACGGTCGACTCCCCGTTCCGTTAGTGACCGGCTGACACAGCCGGTCATTAACGGAGACCACCGTTGCCATAGCAACGCAGTTAGCGGTGACGTCACCGCTAACCGCGGCTCCGGGAATTACATGATCGGAGCACCGTTGCTATGGTAACGCGTCTGTCAGCGTTACCGCTGTTACCGCTAACAGCCAGCAGCACTGATCACTCACGGAGTGAAGGCTGCATGCTGCTTCCCGTGCAGCCTTCACTCCGTGAAGGCTGCACGGGAAGCAGCGTCTTCCCCCATGCAGCAGTGATGGAGCAGAGCTCCATTTGTTGAACGAGAAAGACAGAAGACCATGGATCGTGGAGGGCTGACAGGGGGTAATAAAGATGGAGTCTCTAATGTGTCTGTGTATTTATTTCTATTAAAGTATTTTTTCTCTGTGTGGTGTCTTTTTTTTTAACCCTTTATTGGAGATTCTTAATGGCCGGGTCAAACGTGCCTGACATTAAGAATCTTTGGCTTAATACTAGCTAGTAAAACAAAGCTAGTATTAACTTATTATTACCCAACAAGCCACCCGGCTTCAGGGCTGTTGGAAGAGTTGGATACAGCGCCAGATGATGGCGCTTCTATGAAAGCGCCATTTTCTGGGGCGGCTGCGGACTGCAATTCGCAGCAGAGGCGCCCAGAAACCTCGGGCTAACCTGTGCTGCGGATTCCAATCCCCAGCTGCCTAGTTGTACCTGGCTGGACACAAAAATGGGGCGAAGCCCACGTCATTTGTTTTTTAATTATTTCATGAAATAAGTGAAATAATTAAAAAAAACGGGCTTCCCTATATTTTTAGTTCCCAGCCGGGTACAAATAGGCAACTGGGGGTTGGAGGCAGCCCGTGGCTGCCTGCTGTACCTGGCTAGCATACAAAAATATGGCGAAGCCCACGTCATTTTTTTGGTGGGAAAAAAACTTCTGCATACAGTCCTGGATGGAGTATGCTGAGCCTTGTAGTTCTGCAGCTGCTGTCTGCTCTTCTCCATACAGACAGACAGCAGCAGCAGAACTACAAGGCTCAACATACTCCATCCAGGACTGTATGCAGATTTTTTTTGCCCCCTGAAAAAATTATGTGGGCTTCGCCATATTTTTGTATGCTAGCCAGGTACAGCAGGCAGGTACGGCTGCCCCCAACCCCCAGTTGCCTATTTGTACCTGGCTGGGAACCAAAAATAAAGGGAAGCCCTTTTTTTATTATTTCATGAATTTCATGAAATAATTAGAAAACAAATGACATAGGCTTCGCCCCATTTTTGTGTCCAGCCAGGTACAACTAGGCAGCTGGGGATTGGAATCCGCAGCACAGGTTGGCCTGAGCTTTCTGGGCCCCACTGCTGAAAATTGCAGTCTCCAGCCGCCTCAGAAAATGGCACTTTCATAGAAGCGCCATCTTCTGGCGCTGTATCCAATTCTTCCAGCACCTGCCTGCTATACCTGGCTAGCATACAAAAATATGGCGAAGCTCACGTCCTTTTTTGTAGTTTTTTGGCAAAAAAAATAAAAAATGCTTCCCTGGATTTTCCATTGACAGTGAAGGTAACACCAAGCAGTGGGGGTTAGCAGCCAGTAGCTGCTTGGATTACCCTTAGCTATCAATACAAAAAATGCAGCGGGAGCCCATATATATTTTTTTTAATTATTTATTTAAATAACTAAAAACAAAATGGGCTTCCCTGTATTTTGATTGCTGGACATCAAAATAAATCTTTAAAAAAAAATGACGTAGCGCTCCGCGGTATTTTTGATTCTCAGCGCAGATAAAGCAGACAGCTATGGGTTGCCACCCCCATCTGCCTGCCGATACCTTGGTTGGCAATCAAAATACAGGGAAGCCCATTAATTTTTTCTATTTAAAAAATAGTTAAAAAAAAAATGACGTTGGGTCCCCCCATTTTTGATAGCCAGCTAGGGTAAAGCAGACGGCTGTAGCCTGAAAACCACAGCTGGCAGCTTTACCGTGGTTGGGGATCCAATGTGGAGGTCCCCCCAGGCTCTTTTTTTTATAATTATTTTATAAATATTAATAATTACACAAAAAAAGTAGGGTCCCCCCCAAATTGGATCACCAGCCAAGGTAAAGCGGACAGCTGTGGTCTGGTATTCTCAGGGGGGGAAGGTCCATAGTTATTGGGCCTTCACAGCCTAAAAAGAGCAGGCCGCAGGCACCCCAGACGTGGCGCATCCACTAGATGCGCCAATCCTGGCGCTTCACCCCAGCTCATCCCGTGCCCTGGTGCAGTGGCAAGTGGGGTAATAAATCAGGTTGATACTAGCTGTAAAGTCACCTGAGATCAAGCCCAGCAGTTTGTGATGTCATGGCGTCTATTAGATACCCAACATCATAAACTGTCAGTACTAACAAAAAAAAAATCGACAAAAGAAATTTATTTGAAAAAACAGTCCCCAAAACATTTCCTCTTTCACCAATTTATTGTAAGAAAAAAAATAAAGGGGTCCCACGACGACTCTGGACCGTCTAGAATATGGGGGGGAGACACTCAGGGAACGTATCCCCCATTTTCTAGGAGTGCAGACCCTTCATGTTTGGAGTGTGTACAAAATAGAACACCGGAGTGATTGCGCATTATAATTTAACAAATTTTATTGCACATACATAAGACAATATAAAAACATACATGAAGATAAAAATGAGGTGTTTCACAGTGTACAAAACACACATAGATGCAAAGGACGGGATTACAGGCTGAATCTCCGTTGCCCACAATAATTAGTGTAAAATACTAGGAGGGCCTCCATAGGTCTATTCCTCCTGTAAATACTGAGCAACAGAGATATAAATCACCCAGATGCTATGTTTGTAGTGCTGAATATAACAATTAAATGGTTTATATTATCCATAAAATGGTACAATCCATAACATCTAGTCAATAGTGAAAGACTGTATAAGAAGCACTTCACCATACATGAATATCAGTGTCTAGTTTAAACAAATTGCTGAATCGAGCATGGATCCACATTAAGTCCACAATCGCTATACATTATTAATTAGTCAGCATGTGGTCCAAGTCGCACAGTATGACACTACCATGAAGTGTTCACCATGACAAAGAAAACAACATTGAGCACATATAATCCAATTCAATCGGACATAGCATTAAAGTATTACCCATTGTAGAGTGGTGACTCAGCACTGTCAGTCCTCTACCCCAATGTACATTTCGCAGATAAGGACGCTTCCTCAGGGGGCCCCTGGTATTTGCTGATATTATTGCTATTCCACCTACTATATATTGGGGATAGGATCTTGGAGATGGAATACCCCTTTAAGTCCAGTTATCCAGCTGAATGAATACTTAACAACAGAGCTCGCTATTTAGATGTGTATTCTTGTGGCGTATAACGGACTCTCATGTTTGGTAGTCGTTCAGCAGGGAAACTATAAAAGCAAATCCCTCCATTTGGAAATGTAGTATATAGCTGTCCTGATCAATTATGTTCCTTACCTCATGAGCAGGGCATTGCAGTAATAATAATAATTTATTCATTTATATAGTGTTATTAATTCCATAGCGATGTATGTCTTTGGAGTGTGGGAAGAAACCCACGCAAACACGGGGAGAACATACAAACTCCTTGCAGATGGTGTCCTTGGTGAGAATTGAACCCAGGACCTCAGCACTGCAAGACTGCAGTGCTAACCACTGAGCCACTGTGCCGCCCATTTAGCTTACAGATGCATAACCACCACTCACTGTGTCTGAACACAGGAAGCTGAGCTGAAAGCCGCTCTGTGCATGCGGCAGCATCTATTGTGAAGGAGAGGGCCGTGGGGGGATCAGCGCTGCACAGGTACCGTGGGACACCGGGGAACACCAGTGGGGTTATAGGGGGTGACCTGGCAGGGCCTGGGGAGGAGTTTTCTGTCGCATGTGTCATGGCACATGCGACAGAAATCAGAGGAGTAGGTTGAATGCGGCCGGCGCGCTGCTGTACATGCGGCCATCTTGGATTTCTGGGAGGGCATCAGGGGGGGCACTTTGGCGACACCGGGGGACCGGAGGGGGCCGGGGTGGAGATTTATCATGTTTGTTCATGCCAGATGGGAGATAAATAATTTTTTACCGGCGCTGTCATTTACTGTAACGTGATCATCGGTGTACGGTGTATACCTGTGATCACGTGAGCAGGGACCGGAAAAACCGTCCTCAATCATGATCTCCAGGGTCTCAGCTAGCCCTGAAACCCCGGAGATTTTCTGACGCTGGGGGGCGTTATTCACTTATTTCTGCCTGTTGTTTATAAACGGCAGATCAGAAAAAGGCTACATTAACGATCCATTTTTGCGGTCTGCAAAAAACAGTCCGTTTTTTTTCACGGGTGCATCAGTGTGGCATCCGTTTCCGTTCCGTAGACGGTCCGTATGTCATCTGTTTGTCATCTGTGTGCCTTCCGTTTTTTTGTGTACTGCAAAAAAACTGAAGGAGGGAAAATACATAAATTTACCCAGAATCCATAGCTTCATCCTACATGAGGCGGTCACATGTTCACTCCAGTGCCATTTTCTACTGCTTTTCACAGCGTAGAGCGCTCTGGTGATTTTCTTGTGCTTGTGCACTTCATATCAGTCTTTTCTGTCATTATAATGGCAGAAAGACACATAATGTCCCACTCTCCTGCATTTTGTAATTTTGCACCCTTTGGTGCCTTTCATGTGGCACTAAGGGGTGCTTAGCTTTGCATTTAGCCAAAAAAATGAATAAAAAAATGACGTAGGGTTCCCCCTATTTTTTGTAGCCAGCTAGGGTAAAGCAGACGGCTGCAGCCTGCAGACCACAGCTGGCAGCCTCACCTTGGCTGGTAATCCAAAACTGAGGGCACCCCACACTGTTATTTTAAATTAAATAAATAATTTAAAAAAAAAAACACGTAGGGGTCCCCCCAAAATTGGATCACCAGCCAAGGTAAAGCAGACAGCTGGGGTCTGATATTCTCAGACTAGGGAGGTCCATGGTTAATGGACTCTCCCCAGCCTAAAAATAGCAGGCCGCAGCCGCCCCAGAAGTGGCGCATCCATTAGATGTACCAACCCTGGTGCTTCGCCCCAGCTCATCCCGTGCCCTGGTGCGGTGGCAAACGGGGTAATATATGGGGTTAATACCAGATGTGTAATGTCACCTGGCATCAAGCCCTGGGGTTGGTGAGGTCAGGCGTCTATCAGATACCCGACATCACCAACCCAGTCAGTAATAAAAAAAAATAGACGAAAAACACATTTTTATTTGAAAAAACACTCCCCAATACATTCCCTCTTTAACCAATTTATTAGAAAGAAAAACAAATCCAGGTCTGGTGTAATCCAAGGGGTTGCCATGACGATCCACACTGTCCCAGTCAATGAAGAGCAGGATGTTCCCCATTGGCTGGGAGAGCAGTGGAGTGACCTGAGCTAACATCAATGGGTCAGCCCAGGTCACTGCAGGGGATGACAAGTGCTGCTGTCAGCGAGATACATTACCTGCGCTGATCTCCTGCACTGCTGACAGCACCTGTCACTGAGTTCAATGACCGCCGCCTTCACAGCCAAGTATCGTGAGCGTCCCGTGACGTTACCGCTAGTCAGTCTCGGGTCAGAAGCGAGACAAGGTGATGTGACAAGCGGCGGCCATGGAGGACAGTGACAGCGCTGAGGTCAGGACTTCATCACCGCAGGTAAGCCGAGCGGGACCATGTGTGCAGAGTGCAGGTGGGCGGAGCCATGTGTGCTGGCGGTGGAGTGCGAAGTGGGTGGCGCTGAGGACGTCAGTGTCGTGGACTGCTTGGCTGGGGACAGGTGAGTGTGAGTGTGTGTGTGTGTGTGTGTGTGTACATGCCACGTGCAGGAGGGGGCGGAGTGAGCTGAGCGGGGAAGTGTGGGCTTCCTGCACGTAACTAGGATAAACATCGGGTTACTAACCAAAGTGCTTTGCTTGGATACCCAATGTTTATCTTGGTTACCAGCTTCTGGCAGGCTGCCAGCGATGGCTCCTGCACACTGTAGCTGTAAAAAGCCCTGCTTTTTGCTGCTAGAACCGTTCTCGAACGTATCTAGAACTATCGAGCTTTAGCAAAAAGCTTGAGTTCTAGTTCGATCTAGAACAGCCCCCAAAATCACTCAAGCCACGAACTGGAGAACCTCGAACCGCGAACCGCGCTCAACTCAATTGAAGATTTGTATATAATCAGAATACATTAATGACGGTTGAGTTTCTTGAACGATCATTGTGAAAAGAGAAAAAGACCAGGTCATCCCAGGTGTCCATTCTGCCAGACGCGGACAAATGAATTGCTTTCAATCAAGTGAATAGAGCCGCAGAAACCTAAAGAATCGCTCCGTTTATTAGTATAGAGGCAATTACCATTCATATATATTTTGAATAGAGCCAAATCCTATTTAACACTGGAGCGACTAACATATCCTGCTTTACAGTTTTTAACTGATTATTTTAAGATATGTAATTGCTGAAAATGAGCCAGAGTCAAATTAATTTGGAGCATAATCCTTTCTCAATTGTGACATTAGCAGACTTCAAATACCATTATTAAAAGGAAGCAAAAGTAGGCATTTGTTCTGATAAGAGCCTTTGAAGTTACAGTAATAGAACTCGGTGTGACCGGATCAAGTGTGGAAAGTGCACACAAACAGTAGGAGCGGCATTGTGAGCACGGGCTTCAACTATGGGACTTTTATGTTAATATTAAAAGAAAATGATGGAACTTTGCAGGGGAAGAAAATAACAAGATTTGTTTCTGCAGTAGATTTTCTAAATGAACCAAGTTCTTCTTAAGCTTTCTGAAATATGCATGGACTATAGAAAAATAATTCATTATCGGAAGACATCCGTCCTGCTGAGTGTGGCCTTAAAGACTGCTCCCTATTATGCGAAGACGGCTTTGTTCGGATGTTTCGAATTCAGGCTTTTTACTCATAGGATCCTGTAGCTTCACGATAGAAGCCACCTACTCATTTTTATTTTAACATGTTTGCTTACCATTTACAATGGCCTACATACTAAAATAGTGCATAGACCCCTCCTCCAATAGACCCCTCCTTGGTCTGATGAAGCGTTACACCACTAACACGTGAAACGTGCGTTACCTGCCTTAGGGGGGACTGTTTTTTGGTCCTTGATTCTTGCACTTTGGCACTTTGAAGCAATTTCTGGTGATCCTCTCACTTATACAGCCGCTGGTATGTACTGACGTCCTGACATATTGATGAGTCTAGTGTGCTGCTTTATTTACCCTTGTTTGGACACCAGCTACTGCTCTCTGTTTTCATCTGGCAACAAACTTTGTAATCTGTATGTAAGGATGTAAATAGCCGCTGGTATGTACTGACGTCCCGACACATGGATGGGTCTAGTGTGCTGTTCTATTTACTTCTATTTACCTCTGTTTGGACACCAGCTATTGCTCTCTGGTTTCATCTGGCAACAAACCTTGTAATCTGCATGTAATGATTTACACCTGATTTGTTTTTGTACTTGCCATGTGAATACTATTTACCCTTTTTGGGACACCAGCTATTGCTCTCTGGTTTCATCTGGCAACAAACTTTGTAATCTGTATGTAATGATGTAAATAGCCGCTGGTATGTACTGACGTCCCGACATATGGATGGGCCTAGTGTGCTGTTCTATTTACCTTTGTTTGGACACCAGCTATTGCTCTCTGGTTTCATCTGGCAACAAACCTTGTAATCTGTATGTAATGATTTATATCCTATTTGTCTTTGTACTTGCCATGTGAATCCCTATGATCATTCTTGTCCGGTGCCAAGGTGCCCTCTGTCTTTTTGCACTGCACAATTATGTGCTGCATCTAACTGTAGATGAATGAATAAATTTTGATATACATTTTTGCAAAACAAACAACTTTTGTCCTCCTGTTTTTTCATACTAAAATAGTGCACACTACAATATTCCATTTAATGGCCCACATTTCCATATCCCAAGGTTATAATTACTCTTACTGGCTGACAATTTCTGATACTACACCTAATTCCTTAGACGTTGGTATCCAGGCCATTCCGGAGAAGACATTGGGATAGAAATGACACAAGTGGGTACATTTAAAATTTTCTAGGTCCTGGTCAAAAGTGTTAAACAAATACCCGGTAAAGTCTATAATGGATCATTCTAGATCCATACCTATACTGACTGAAGTCTTCAATGCTGGAGAGTAGAAGGAGATAATGATGTGCTGTCGCCAAAGGATGGTAAAAAATTGTTGATTTAAATAATAAATTATTTAATTCCATAGGTCAATGCGTTTCAAGGTTCAAGACCTCTTCTTCAGGACCACAAAGATGAAGAAAAATCAACAATACAATTCATTTTATTTATTTAAATCAACAATTTTCTACCATCCTTTGGTGACAGTGCGGCATTAACCCCTTCTACTCTCCAGCATTGAAGACATCTCCACGTGGGGCTGCGGCAGCCGCCATTATCTGTGTGCTTTCTGTAGTGGTTGTGACCTTCACAACCACACTAGGTGAGTGTACAGGAGTATACTTTTCATTTTAATATCTGGTAAGACCCTATTGCGCTGTCTTTCCTCAGCTTTATACTGACTGAAGAACTGGCCTTTAACCAACGTATCTCTTCCCAAGCTACATAATTTACTTTTGAAATCTACTTTATAGTTAATCTACAAGCAAATTTAGTGTTTTTGCCAGTATTTTCTACTTGTGACTTGTGTGTCTAGATTAACTGTAGACCAGGGTTCCCAATAGACGTGAGGACTGTATACCACAGCCTGACATTAGGTAAAAAAAAATAAAAGCTCCTAATTAGGTCTGGGCTCAGAGTAGGTCAGTTAAGGTCTTCTTGAGTAACGGCACATCATGATGTTAAAATATGGATTTCTCTAAATTTACCACAAAGTTCTCAAGCAACCACTGTATGAAAAAATAACCAGACTATTTACCTTCCTTTGTAAACTGTAACAGTTGGAACTGTACATTCACTAGGATGGGTTCTCCTGACATCTGAAGCCCACTTTCATCCACCAGATGGTGAATTATGATTCATCACCCCAGAGAATGTTTCTCTTGCTCCAATGAGTTAAATTGTAGTTTACGCCACAACAATTTGTTATTCCACATAGACATCTCATTTGCTGCAGGTCAGTTATATGAAAATTGTAAATTCATGAAGCCCCAACAAACAGTATCTAGAAGGACGTCAAACTAGAAATTAAGAGACCCAAGCTGGCCACACACATGATTAATGCTGATCGTAGATCTTGATTTCACCAGGAAAAGCTTAGTGACTCTACCTTGGCATATGATGTTAGAGGAAAGAAAGAGCAACCATGTTGAATTTCGATCCTTATGATCCCAGAAGAGTCTGACAGTTTTTTGAATCCCTCCATTTTAGAACACATGCACAGTCTATTAAGCCGGTATGTTTATGGTTTATGGTGGAGAGTGATCTGGAAAGAGAGCTATCAGCAGAACTAGTTATCCACTATGTATATTATGTAACCGATAATTAGATACTGTAATATCTCCTTGATTGGGTGCAGCACTCATCATTGTGAGTTTTGGACTTTTCTTCCCAATAATGTACCTATCTGTAGATCAAATAGAGAAAAAAAGGATTTTTTCAGCTCACCCTATATGATGAAAAATGGAGACTTCTTCCATACGTGGACGGTGCAAAGGAAAGGGCTCCTAGTTCAGTGGAGCAAACTCACAAAAGGAAAAAATTTGGTTCCAGCATCACATCTCTATAAAAACATAACATATATACTCGAGTATAAGCCGAGTTTTTCAGCCCATTTTTTTATGCTGAACATGCCCCCCTCAGCTTATACTTGAGTGATGTTCCCATATAAAAATTATTCTTACCTCTCCTCCATTCCTGCGGTGTCTTTACCTGCTTTTTTCAGTCTGCAGGCACACAGACCCCACGGTGATCTCGTGCACAGAGCTGCCACTGCCGTTATGGTTTTACTGCAGTTGAATGCTTTGCACCGTAAAACATTCAACTGCAGTAATGCGCTGACAGCAGTGGCAGCTCTGTGCACCAGATGAGATCATCGAGGGGTCTATGTGCCTGTGGACTGAAAGAAGTGTCGCGGGCGGAGGAGGGGACGCTGCGCTCACCCGCTGCTCGGGTCCGGCGGCTGCTGCTGCTGCTCGGTGGTGGCTCGAGCGGTGGACCGGATCCCGGGGACTCGAGCGGCGTTCCTCGCCCGTGAGTGAAAGGGGGTGGTTTGGGTTTAGGGATATTGTCCGTGACGCCACCCACGGTTGTGGTGAGTTTGGTGACACCACCACTGCTCTGCACGGGGATCCCGTAAGCGATGACAGGGAGCAGCTTGGATGTTGGTTCTCCCCTCCGTGGGTAGGGGGGTTTGATTGTCCCGGGGCCCCGCTGAGGGGTAGGGATGGATGGCAGGCAGGTTACGGGGCCTGGTGAGGTGCAGGGTCGCGGGGCAGCGCTGTGCCGCACGGCGGTACTCACTCTGCCAATGATGAATGCAAAGTCTCCGGTAAAACAAACGGCTGGATGGACGGGTCCCTCAGACGGCTGCGGTAGCTCTCCCAGTAGGTTGATGGTGACTGCCTTTCCCTGCACCTGTGTTGTGTTTACGGTTCCAATGGCTTCCCACCGGTAACCCGCTCCCCAGCTTGGATGGATGCTGAAGGAGCCCCTTTTGCCCGCAGGCTCTGGCCCTGGGAACTGTAGCCTTGGCGGTGACTGTGTTTCCCTTTACGGTGTGAGCTGTTGCCTTCAATCGGGTCTTGACTGCTGGGAAACCCCGGCGGTTCCATTAGCTAATGGATTTGACCAGTTTTGCGGTGACTCCTAGCCTGGTCGGGGTCCGTAAGCCCTCCCGGATGGTGCTGGCTTCTCTTTGCTCTCCGATCCGGTACCGTCGGGCCACCGCCCGTCCACGGTCCGTACGGTTCACTCCAATCAGCCTCTCCTGCAGACGGTCACCACCATCTGCCAACCTTGCTGTTCCATCCGGGCCACACACCCGGACGCCTTCAGTCTCCTCTGCTACCACTTCACTTCACTCCTCCTCAACTCCTCTCCAAAACTAAACTGCCTCCTTTTCCCGCCTCCAGGACTGTGAACTCCTCGGTGGGTGGGGCCAACCGCCTGGCCCACCCCCTGGTGTGGACATCAGCCCCTGGAGGAAGGCAACAAGGACTTTTGTGTTTGACTTCGGTGTGCCTAACCGGGGTGTGGGGTGTGTTGGTGTAGCTCTGTGACGACCTGGCTTGTCCAGGGCGCCACAGAAGCACCCCTCAATGATCACAGCCGGCGCATGTGCCCTCCGCTGCTGTCAGTGCTTTACCATAGTTGAATGCTTTATGGCTCTGCAAAGTATTTAACTGCAGTAAAGCCATGATAGCAGCCTGCAGCAGTGACCCCATGCACCAGACGAGATAACCGAGGGGTCTACGTGCCTGTGGACTGCAAGAAACACCCCCCGATGATCGTGCCTGGTGCACTGAACCGATGCTGCCGTTATGATTTTACTGTAGTTGAATAATTTACGGTGCCGTAAAGCATTCAACTGCAGTAAAGCCATGAAGGCAGCCTTCATAGGCAGCTCCAGATGAAATTACGGAGGGGTCTGTGTGCCTGCAGACTGCATGAAGAAGGTAAGGACACCGCAGGAATGGAGGACAGGTGAGATTAATTTATGTGTGTGAACAACGGCATAATAGGGGACAAGAAGGAGACCAGAATAGGGACATTACTAAAGGATGGGCACAATACTGCAGGACACATTACTATGGGGCACAAGGATGAGGCACATTACTATAGGGCAGAAGGATGGGCACATTACATTTTACTGGCATATATTTTTATTTTTAAAATTTTCCAGTAGCTGCTGCATTTTCCATCATAAGCCTAGACTTGAGTCAATAAGGTTTCCCAGTCTTTTGTGGTAAAAATAGGGGCCTCGGCTTATACTCGGGTTGGCTTATATTTGAGTATATACAGTAATTCTTTATTTCATCACATTACAATGCCATGGTGGCAAAGATATATCTAGATAAGGATGCAGTTTTATCTGTATATACTGTATGTTTGCCACTATGGCATTTTAATGTCATCCAGTAAAGAATCATGTTTTTATGGAGACGTGATGCTGCAACCAAATTTTATCTATTAGTAGATCAGTCTAATAATAGGAGCAATATTGTTTGATGAACTTGGAAATTTGGCATCATATAATTGTACCATCCAAAAGCATTAAGTATGCTTCAAATGACCAAACCAACTATCTAAAAGGAGTGTTCATATTTTGCTTCTGTTTGTTTTTTCTTATGGGTTATATTAAAATTGATGGAGTCCAGAAACAGCGATGCTACTGAGGTCAGTAGCTGCATAATCATTCATGTTTTTAGTTATTTTACTCACCTATATAGCGCCGTAAATTCCTCAGCACTTTACAGGCATAATTACTGTCCCCATTTGGGGCTCACAACCCAAACTCCCTATCAGAATATCTTTGAAGTGTGATAGGAAACCAGAAAACTCCAAGGAAACACCTGCAAATACAGGGAGACAATACAAACTCCTTGCAGATACTATCCTTGGTGAAGAGCCAGCCTACAGTGCTAACCACTGAGCCACCATGCATGTTGAGCTTTTAATGAGCATTTATTAGATCAATTGATATCAATAATAATTTATAGAAGTCTTTACATGTTGCTATAAATTGAAATCTTCTCATAAACCATAAACTTTTATGGGCTCCAGTGACTTCAACAGAACCTATAGACATCTATGATAAGCTGTGCAAATTTTGGAAGAGTACTTGACTGCACTATTGCAGATGTTTGCTTTCCCATTGGCTTTGCCTTCCCCAAATGAAAAATGAGACTTTCCTGACAGCAACTCCCGAGTACTACCTAATACATTGCCAATCCTACTCCTTTCGGACTCCGCCGTTGCCACATTCTGCATGCAAAAACCAAGACCCTTACCAACACCCTAAGCCTGGCTAACACTTGGCCAGGGGAAAAATGAACTAGAAGAAGACATATGTAATATGAAATCATACTCACCAGGCTGGATCAGTGCACGAAACCCACGAACCGTAATGCCCATCTCAAAACAACAATCTACCCCCGGATGGTTGGGCACTAAAGCCACCTCAGCAGCTTGCACAGTGAGACCTTGACAAGTCGCGATGCTCAGACCAGGCTGACCACATGCTGAAGACGACCTCCTCCTTGACGATGACTTTTTCCATGAAGACGACCTCCTCCTTGATGCTGACCTTCTCCTTGATGCGGACCTCCTCCCTGAAGATGACCTCCTCCTTGACAACCCTCGAGGCCCAGGACTAGAGGGTGCTCCAGACATCCTATAACTGTTCACACAGGCATTGCCGCTACAGGAGTGTCACCATGAAGGACTCCCACTATCTTGTTGTAGCCTTAGTCAGTAGAGGCTGCAGGCCCAGTCATATGACCCACTGAAGAACTGCATACCGCCACAGGCTCTGTTCGCCTGATAGGATTGCTCCCTTGTCTCATTATGCAGCATGCAGGCACAAAAGGAAGGTTCAGACGAGAAGGGTATTTTTTAGGAGCTACATCAGGGGAGAGTCTATTCGGTACCCTCACCCTGCATGAACGCCAGGCAGGAGGGCTATCAGCATTACCTCCCACAGCCAAACCTTCCAGTATCTCCTGAATCTTTGCTCTGACCGCAGCTCCTTCCACTATGCTAGCAGCAGCCCAAAGCTGCTTCAGGAGTTCTTGATTTGCCGTCATCTAAGTCAGAAGGAAATTAGACCAGGTAAGGAGGGTATGGGACCTTCCCTGATGGTGTCTATGTGCTGTTTGGTAGTCCCCACTCCTTTCCTGATCTTATATATTCCCTTTAAAATCTAACCATCACCTGTCCCCTTTTCCCAACCCCCTTAAACTTTTGACCCCCCAAAGCCTGCTCTTTCCTTTATATCTTTATTAACCCCTAGTTGCCCTACAAAGATGAGTCATGGGTCACTACGCCCATGGCACTCCTGTGGGCTCCATTAAGCCATCTCACAAAGTAAAATAAAGGAACGCATACTACACCAGACTTGACCAGGAGGAGAACTCCATCCTGGCTGTAAAAGTAATTACTGAATTTACCCCAGATGCTAAAGGTACTCCTTCATCTCACGAGCGGCACAATAATTGTAATTAAAGTAAATTGGAAAGTAGATTTATTTTCATAAAAGGTCTTTATTAAGGCCATTTTAGTTAATGGGAAATCCTCCTTAACTTCAATCAGACTGAACTTTTAACTGAATGATGATCTAAAAACTTCACTCTGGCAGTTTAACATTTTTTCATGGATGATTTGTGAAAGTAGAAAGTTTTATTTATGCACACTGTACATCTTCCAAAAGAGTCAGCGAACGCCACAATCAATCAAAGGGAACCATATATCTTTACCTCTTGTGCATAATTCATGTGAAGATACAGTAAAAGCCAATTCATAAAGCAATTTACAGAAAAGTCAAATCAACACAAAGCCCTCGTGCCCGTCTTTAATCAATAAATGCTCATGAGTAGAAACTGTTCTATGCAGTGTCAGACACAAGATTTTACTCGGAACTCGGTATAAAAAGCTTTTCTATAGGGAATCCTACGACACCTACAGGTTGTAGAGAATCTGTAGAAATGAGACACATATTTCAAGGGTCAATGTCGTAATTCCCTTTTGACAAAGAGGCCACAGCTTCGCACGTCTTGCCATTGTCGCTCTCAAAGAATATGTACAACATTTTGACAAATTGATGGCGCTCTCCGGAATGCCCTTTGGTATTCACTTGAGACGGAGATGCCTTTTTTAACAGAAAAAAAATAAAATGAATAATTTAAGTTTGGCACTGGCAACGTTGTAAAGCAGTTAATCTAGAACTCAGCACTAGAAAGCACACATGAGGTTTTCTCTATAATAGGGATTTTTTTTTCATGTACAATAAGCATTTTGCCTCCGATCCAAAGAGACAGCTGCAACTTTCTTACTTTAAATGAGATGTAATTGCAGGATGTTATTGTATAGAAAAAAGACGATGTACTGTTGGACACTGCATTCTTGGCACCAAAAGATCTCATCTTTTATAGTTGACTTCATAAGTCATGAGGTTAGTGCCATGATTAGAAGAATAGAAAAAAAACAAGTTGTTATTCTGTAACATGCTGTACATTACTTAATGTTTACTGAGGCAGTCTCTGCATCTAAAATGAAGAAGTTTGCAACTTTTGTTAAATAAAATGATTAACTACACAATAACTTTTTATATGATCAAAAGAATAACTTAAATCTCCGGGACTCTGATGCTGGGGATGGTGAGTGCAGTATTTACCAGGAGGTGGCCAATATATACAAGGAGAGGAACAGAATATACCAGGAGGGGATAGTATATACCAGGAGAGACCCAGGAGAGGAACATAGTTACCATAAGGGGGACAGTAGATACCAGAAGGAGCCCAGGAGAGAAACATATTTACCAGGAAGGGGGACCGTATATACCAGGAGAGGAACATAATATACCAGGAGAGGAACAGTATATACCAGGATGGGGACATAGTAGGATGGGGAAAAGGCCAGGATGAGGGGCATATATACCAGGATGGGGAACATATATACCAGGATGGGGGACAGAATTACCAGGAAGAATCCCAGATGGGATAAATTAAAATAGAATGGAGGACATTTACCTTGATGGAGGGCATATTTAACAGGAAATAGCCTAGGATAGGGGATATTTACCAGAATGTGGGGACATGTTTACCAGGAAGGAGGCCAGGATGGGGTACATCAGAACAGGATTGGGGGCATCACTATAAGAGGGAAGGGCAATTCATATGTCTTTATAGGATTTAGAACACTAAATGTACACATACATATACATACATCTGGCCAACATGCGGGGATGGGGGCCCAGGTCCAAATTTTTGTATCAGGGCCCATTCAACTCTATCTACGCCACTGGCTATTTCCATGGATATAATATTTTATGAAATGCCACTATGACTTTAAATTACCACATTCATTTGTTGAGAATATGGGAAAGGTGGTGGTCTACTTAAACCCCTTAAGGAAGTCTGTCAGATGATTCATGCTGCCAAAACTGCCGGCAGCATTTAACACATCATGGCTGAACAATTGCAGCCATCATCCTTTGAATCATTCCAGTGTTTTAGAGAACATATACTTTGAAGATCCGGCTGAGAACCACACTCAGACACGATGGTAGATGCCACTGACCTGATCTTCCCAGTGTTGATAGAGATGATTTAAAGGTCTCTCCCTGGAGAGATCTATCAATCAGCTGGAGTGAAGAGCTGGCTGCATCCTCGAACAATAGTTTCTCTGAAACACCTGAGAATTTTACGGAATACTATACCTCATGCAATTCATGCTGTCTGTGGTTGGGGAAGCACTTTACAGGATCCCTTTCATGACATGGGTTATTCGGATGCAGACCCATTTTTTAAATATATCATATAGTGCCTTGAAAACATTTTCACACCACTTGAACTTTTCTCCATTTTTTCACTTTACACCCACAAACATAAATGTTTCTTGTTTTGGGACTAATGTTATATACCAATAAAAAGTTGCGTATATTTGTAAAGTTTGTAAAAACAAACTGGAAAATTGTGACATGCATTTATATTCAGCACCATGTAGTCTGATACCATTAAATAAAATAAATAAAATCGTGAGTGACCAATTACCTCCAGAAGTCAACTAATTAGTAAATTGAGTCCATCTGTATATAATTTATTCTCAGTATAACTATAATTGTTCTATGAATGCCTCAGAGGTTTGTTTGAGAACATTAGGGATCGATCAGCATCATGATAACCAAAAAATACTGTACACTAGACAGGTCAGGGATAAAGTTTTGGAGAAGAGAAAGCAGTTAGGTTATAAATAAAAAGTAGCCCAAGCTCTGAACATCTAACTGAGCACTATTCAATCCATTATGCAAAAAGGTAAAGAGCATGGCACAAATGGAAACCTACCAAGACATGGCCGTCTACCTAAACTGACATCCCAAGCAATAAGAGCACTACTGTAATTAGAGAGTAGCCAATAGGTCTACGGTTACTCTGAAGGAGTTGTAGAGATCCACAGCTCAAGTGAGAGGATCTGTCCAAAGGACAACTATTAGTTGTATACTCCACAAATCTGGCCTTTATGGAAGAGTGGCAAGTCCCCTTTGCAGCTTGAAAAAGACATGTAGGAAACACTAACAACTTGAAGAAGGTATAGATCTAGGTCTTTTCTATTCAAATGAGATTAAAGTAGAACTTTTTGGGCTAAATGCAAAATGCTATGTTTGGCAGAAAACTAACACTTGACATCACTCTGAAAACACCTTGCATTTTGTCAAATATAGTGGTGGCAGCATCATAGTGTGGTGATGTTTTTCTTCGACAGGGACAGGCAAGATGGTCAGAGTTGATGGGAAGCTAGATGGAGATAAATACAGGGCAATCCTGGAAGAAAACTAGGCTGCAAAAGACATGAGACTGGGGCATAGGATCTCTATCCAGCAGGAAAACGGCCCAAATCATATTGTCAGAGCTAAAATGGATGGTTTGAATCAAAGTATATTGATGTGTATGAATGGCCTGGCCACAGTTCAGCCCTAAATCCCATTGGGAATCAGTGGCAAGACTTGAAAATTGCTGTTCTCCATCCAATCTCACAGAGCTAGAGCTATCTTGCAAGGAATGGGCAAATATTTCAGTATCTAAATGTGCAAAGCTGGAAAAGATATACCCTAAAAGACTTGCAGTAGTACTAAATATTGATTAAGGTGAGGCTGAATACAAATTCATGCCACAATTTTCAGATTTATACTTTTAAACATTTAGAAAACCATGTATCATTTCCCTTATACATCACAAATGGTACTCAGTGTTGGTATATTGCATCAAATCCCAATAAAATACATTTAAGTTTGTGGGAGCTATGTCAAAAAATGTGGAAAAGTTCATGGGTATAAATATTTTTTCAAAGCGCTATATGTAAACAACTATTTATATGGGGCTACATCCTCTAAATGGCTACATGCTTAGTGAATACAGTTAGCTTGGGCTGTCAGAGTAAATATCTATGTATGTGGACTATCGTCAAAAACTAATTAATGTTGCTTTTTAATATAATGTCTTTTATATTGTTTTTATGTTAGGCAAATATATTTTCAGTAGCATCCAGGCATCACACAAAAAAATGTACAAAAAATTCATTGTTACCTGTACTTAGTGTGGAAATCAATAGAGCAATGTGCTGTAAATGCCAGAAAAAGCTGACAGTGGAGGATTAAATGAACCAACAAAATGGACTGGGGTAGTTGGAATAGAATACAAATGAAGCATATTAAGTTCAGACAAGCAGCTCAACTAAAAACTGCAATATATCAAACAGACCAACCTTGTCCAGATCTTCTATTCACCTAGTAAGAGTCAGGTATTTACAGAGCAACGCCAGTCGCAATGAACATTAATATCAATATTCCCATTAAATAATTTAATTGTAAATCACAGGGAAATAATATAAGTTTTAAGTAAATTATTTTTTAATTAAACTAGACTTGATGTCCCCCAAAGGTAAAAAAAAAAAAATCCCTCCCAATGGAGTAAAATTGTAAGGGAAAAAAAACCTTTGGCTTACTTATCTTTTTCTTCCCACCAATACACTCCCCTGATGACCTCATATTATTCATGGGGAAACGCGTTGGGAGGGATAAATTATTTTTTACCACAATCATCCTCATACTTTTACCTTTCAATTTTTTTATAATTCCAACTGATGGAGGTTGGGCTTGGATTTAAAATTGTTTCTCCCATCTTATTGTCTTCTGTTGTAGACTATTTCAGGGAAATGGTGCAAGTAATGATCTAGATATACATCCCACACCTGGACTAAAAATGATTAGGTCATATACTCATATGTTGTGAATACGTTTTCCAGTTTGGGGCTCCCTCTTGTGGTCAGTGCTGGTGGTGCAGGTGAATGTGGAATGAAAGCCACACATCTGTAGAGGACTGGCAATCAGGGTCAGATTGGGACTATATAACTGAGTAGTTTTCTCTTGTTACTTGCTGGTGCTCAATGGTCTCCTGTGTGATAGGCCCCCTTCACACGCACGTGAAAAAAATGAATCGTTTTTTCGTATTAAAGGGGTGGTTTGCTCCCCGTGTGCCGTGTTTGTGGCACATGCATGTTCTCCGTGTGTTATACGTAATAACACACGGAGAATGGAAAGTCCCGCCTTACCTGATTCTTCCGGAGCTGTCTGTGGTGCTGATTGACAGTGGCCGGCACAGGCCAAGCCCCGCTGATGCTGCTTCTGGCCCCCAGTGAAGAAGATGCGTTGTTCAAATTCACTGGGGGACGGATGCAGGTAACAGCCGCGGCAGAGACTGCAGGGCTGGTGGAGGTGAGTTTGTGTTTTTTAATTTTTACATTGACACATGTGTTTCTCCGGCGCGTGTCACGTGGGATCACATCCACACTACATCCGTGTGGTAAGGGAGCGGGCCGCGTGACACCCATGCTGCCGGAGAAAAACGGACATGCCTCCATATGGAGCACACGGGCACACGTCTGCTCCACACGGAGGCACGGGCCAATGGCTGAACACGTGCGTGCACATATACCCATTGATTTTAATGGGTATACGTGTGCCCATGTCTCCGGTACATGCGGGAACGGACCTAGCATGTACCGGAGGCACGTACGTGTGAAGGGGGCCTTAAAGACATTCTGTAACCAGCCCTGCTCACTACCAGAACTCCTCTTAGATAAGTGGTCTTTGTACCTCTGTTGTTTGTTTTCCACTTTCTTGGGTTTTTTTCTGCTTTGATTCTAATGCTTGATTCCTATTTTGTCTGTGTGGAATTCTTGGTGGAATGGGATCATTCCCTGCTGGGAGTGTCTGTATACTTAGCTCCATGATTCTGCAAGGTGTTTGTCATGCTTGGTATTAATTCAGTTCCTCATCTGTATTAGTGTTTTTGGATCCCAGTAACATCTGAGTGCTGATACAGTGGGAGAGAGGTTGTGTGACCTCAAGATTTTTGCATATCAGAAGTGCTGGTATATATTAGGGTGTTTTTACGGTTGCAGACAGTGCTCCTTCCTATCCTTTTCTACAAAGATAGTTTGGGCCTCACCTTTGCTGAACCTGTCTTTTCTAGCTTTGTATTGTGTTTTCTATATCACCGTAGCCTTTACATATGGGGGGTATCTATCTATCTGTGGGGACTGCCCCGAGGTAGATTAGATTTCTTATATCACTATCTGTGAGAATATTTAGTTCTCCGGCTGTGTCGAGACAACTTGGTCATTGTAGGCTCGTCCCACGACTACTTCTAGTTGTGTGTCAGGATTAGATCTGCAATCCGTTAAGGTTCCAGCCACTCTGTTACCATTTGGGATTCCGCATTTTTTGATCTTCCTTGGTCCCTGAATCATAACACTCATAGCTTTGCATGAAGACTGCCCCACAGTGGATCCTTTCAGGTTCCATATGAATCATACATATAAAACTCTGTAAAATGGTAAAGTTTATATATGGAACTTATGGGAAGCTGTGTTATAGTTGTGTACCTGAGTCTTTAGTAGAGTTGAGCGCGGTTCGCGGTTCTCCAGTTCGCGGTTCGAGTGATTTTGGGGGGTGTTCTAGATCGAACTAGAACTCGATCTTTTTGCTAAAGTTCGATAGTTCTAGTTACGTTCGAGAACGGTTCTAGCAGAAAAAAGCAGGGCTTTTTACAGCTACAGTGTGCAGGGAGCCATCGCTGGCAGGCTGCCAGAAGCTGGTAACCAAGATAAACATCGGGTATCCAAGCAAAGTGCTTTGGTTAGTAACCCGATATTTATCCTAGTTACGTGTGCAGGAAGCCCACACTTCCCCGCTCAGCTCGCTCTGCCCCCTCCTGCACACGGGATGTACACATATATACACACACACACACACACACACACACTCACACTCACACTCACCTGTCCCCAGCCATGCAGTCCACGACACTGACGTCCTCAGCGCCACATGACCCCGCTAGGCTCCACCCACTTCGCACTCCGCCACCAGCACACATTGCTCCGCCAACCTGGCACTCTGCACACATGGTCCCGCTAGGCTCCGCCCACCTGGCACTCTGCACACATGGCGCTGCTAGGCTCCACCCACCTGGCACTCTGTACATATCGTCCCACTAGGCTCCACCCACCTGACACTCTGCACACATTACCCCACTAGGCTCCGCCCACCTGTCACTCTGCACACATGGTCCCGCTAGGCTCCGCCCACCTGTCACTCTGCACACATTGCCCCACTAGGCTCCGCCCACCTGTCACTCTGCACACATTACCTCGCTAGGCTCCGCCCACCTGGCACTCTGCACACATGGTCCCGCTAGGCTCCGCCCACCTGGCACTCTGCACACATGGCGCTGCTAGGCTCCGCCCACCTGGCACTATGCACACATTACCCCGCTAGGCTCTGCCCACCTGGCACTCTGCACACATGGCACTATGCACACATTATCCCGCTAGGCTCTGCCCACCTGGCACTCTGCACACATGGCACTGCTAGGCTCCGCCCACCTGGCACTCTGCACACATTACCCCGCTAGGCTCCGCCCACCTTGCACTCTGCACACATGGTCCCGCTAGGCTCCGCCCACCTGACACTCTGCACACATGGTCCCGCTAGGCTCCGCCCACCTGGCACTCTGCACACATGGCACTGCTAGGCTCCGCCCACCTGGCACTCTGCACACATGGTCCCGCTCGGCTTACCTGCGGTGATGAAGTCCCGACCTCAGTGCTGTTACTGTCCTCCATGGCCGTCACTTGTCACATCACCTTCTCTCGCTTCCGACCCGAGACTGACTAGCGGTGACGTCACGGGCCGCTCGCAATACTTGGCTGTGAAGAGGATTGAAGTCAGTGTGCAGGAGATCAGCGCAGGTAATGTACCTCGCTGACAGCAGCACTTGTCATCCCCTGCAGTGACCTGGGTTGACCCATTGATGTTAGCTCAGGTCACTGCACTGCTCTCCCAGCCAATGGGGAACATCCTGCTCTTCATTGACTGGGACAGTGTGGATCGTCATGGCAACCCCTTGGATTACACCAGACCTGGATTTGTTTTTCTTTCTAATAAATTGGTTAAAGAGGGAATGTATTGGAGTGTTTTTTCAAATAAAAATGTGTTTGTCGTCTATTTTTTTTATTACTGACTGGGTTGGTGATGTCTGGTATCTGATAGACGCATGACCTCACCAACCCCAGGGATTGGTGCCAGGTGACATTACACATCTGGTATTAACCCCATATATTAACCCGTTTGCCACCGCACCAGGGCACGGGATGAGCTGGGGCGAAGCACCAGGATTGGTGCAGCTAATGGATGCACCACTTCTGGGGCGGCTGCGGCCTGCTATTTTTAGGCTGGGGAGAGTCCAATAACCATGGACCTCCCTAGTCTGAGAATATCAGACCCCAGCTGTCTGCTTTACCTTGGCTGGTGATCCAATTTTGGGGGGACCCCTACGTGTTTTTTTTTTTTAATTATTTATTTAATTTAAAATAACAGCATGGGGTGCCTCAGTTTTGGATTACCAGCCAAGGTGAAGCTGCCAGCTGTGGTCTGCAGGCTGCAGCCGTCTGCTTTACCCTAGCTGGCTACAAAAATAGGGGGAACTGTTACGAGGGGGACCCGGGGAAGCGTGCCAAGATGGGAAATGGACAGCTTCCGCCGGTCAAGGTCCACTGTGCGGTGTAAGGGACCGCTGCTATGGTCAGGAAAGAGTGAGCGGGTTGCTGCTAGTGATCGTCTGGAACATCACAGACGATCTATGTACACCGGTCCGCCCTAACCCGTGAGGGTTGTATGGCTCGGGGCTTCTCGTACGGTGTACCTGTTGCACGGGGACGCACAGAGGTGCCTACACACGTGTGCCAGCGGGAGTCACAGGAATATGGCACGGGGGTAGCACAGAGGTGCCCACGCACGTGGGCTTCAGAAACCAAGTGAGTCCGACAGAGACTCGAGGAGCTCACCTGGGACAGGAACACAGCCTGCTAAACGGGATACTGCCGGAGCAGCAAGGCAGGGGCAAGACCTGCAAACTAGGTGCTGCCTGAGCAGCAAGGGCAAAGCCCACAAAAGACAATAATGCCTAAGCAGTGGCGTGGCAGCACACTGCCAGACATCCAAACATAGAAGGACAGCCGCACACCGCCATGATGGCAGGGGGAGCTTTTAAGGAGGTGTAGCTCCACCCAAGGGCGGGCGCGAGACGGGCGTGACCCAATCAGGGTTCATGACGTCCTGGCCCAGCCAGTCAGGATTCAGCACATCACCAGCCTCGTCATGGGGCCGTGTGATATCAGTGAGCGAATCAGAAGACGTCACGTGGAGCACATGCTCATCTTCCTGCCTCTGGGTCATAAAGGCGGGATCCCCGGTTTCACAATGTGCAGAGACATGAGAAGTCTTGCTTCTTCCCTGAGCATCTATTCTTTGCACACTGTGCAAGCCCACAGCGCCTCCGCGATGCTGAGCAGGAGAGCTCGTGGCAGGCAAGGGATGGGAGACTGCTCCATTCCTTGCAAGGGGAGAACCACTAGGTGTCACCCTTCTGCTGTGTCTCTGAGAAGGCAACTCCTGCAGACTGCGCAGTCTCCCACACCTTTGGTGCTGCTGAGCAGGAGGGCTCGTGGCCGACAAGGAATGGGGGGACCACCTCATTCCTTGCAATAAGAGAGCCACGACATGTAACAGGGAACCCTATGTCATTTTTTTTCATTTTTTTGGCTAAATACAAAGCTATGCACCCCTTAGTGCCACATGAAAGGCACCAAAGGGTGCAAAATTACAGAATGCAGGAGAGTGGGACATTATGTGTCTTTCTGCCATTATAATGACAGGAAAGACTGATATGAAGTGTACAAGCACTGTAAAATCACCAGAGCGCTCTACGCTGTGAAAAGCAGTAGAAAATGGCACTGGAGTGAACATGTGACTGCCTCATGTAGGTTGAAGCTATGGATCCTGGGTAAATTTATGTATTTTCCCTCCTTCAGTTTTTTTGCAGTACGCAAAAAAAACAGAAGGCACACGGATGACAAACAGATGACATACGGACCGTCTATGGAACGGAAACGGATGCCACACGGATGCACCTGTGAAAAAAACCGGACTGTTTTTTGCAGACCGCAAAAATGGATCGGTCGTGTTAATGTAGCCTTATTCTGATCTGCCGTTTATAAACAGCAGGCAGAAATAAGTGAATAGCGCCCCCCAGCGTCAGAAAATCTCCGGGGTTTCAGGCGTAGCTGAGACCCTGGAAATCCTGATTTAGGACGGTTTTTCCGGTCCCCGCTCACGTGATCACAGGTATACACCGTACACCGATGATCACGTTACAGTAAATGACAGTGTCGGTAAAAATTTTTTTATCTCCCATCTGGCATGAACAAACATGATAAATCTCCTACCCGGTCCCCTCCGGTCCCCGTTGTCGCCAAAGTGCCCCCCTGATGCCCTCCCAGAAATCCAAGATGGCCGCGCGCACAGCAGCGCGCAAGCTGCATTGACCTTACTCCTCTGATTTCTGTCGCATGTGCCATGACACATGCGACAGAAAACTCCTCCCCAGGCCCTGCCAGGTCACCCCCTATAACCCCACCGGTGTCCCACGGTACTTGTGCAGCGTTGATCCCCCGCGGCCCTATCCTTCACAATAGATGCTGCCGCATGCACAGAGCGGCTGTCAGCTCAAGTTCCTGTGTTCAGACACAGTGAGTGGTGGTTATGCATCTGTAAGCTAAATGGGCGGCACGGTGGCTCAGTGGTTAGCACTGCAGTCTTGCAGCGCTGAAGTCCTGGGTTCAATTCCCACCAAGGACACCATCTGCAAGGAGTTTGTATGTTCTCCCTGTGTTTGCGTGGGTTTCCTCCGGGTACCCCGGTTTCCTCCCACACTCCAAAGACATACAGATAGGGAATTTAGATTGTGAGCCCCAATGGGGACAGTGTTCCCAATGTATGCAAAGCGCTATGGAATTAATAGCGCTAAATAAATGAATAAATTATTATTATTACTGCAATGCCCTGCTCATGAGGTAAGGAACATAGTTGATCAGGAGAGCTATATACTACATTTGCAAATGGAGGCATTTGATTTTATAGTTGCCCTGCTGAACGACTACCAAACATGAGAATCCGTTATACGCCACAAGAAAACACATCTAATTAGCGAGCTCTGTTGTTTAGTATTCATTCAGCTGGATAACTGGACTTAAAGGGGTATTCCATCTCCAAGATCCTATCCCCAATATATAGTAGGTGGAATAGCAATAATATCAGCAAATACCAATATTTGGAAATGTAGAATAGTTCTCCTGATTAGGCATGCCCTTACCTCATGAGCAGGGCATTGCAGCTTTGGTAGCAACCGTTACGACAT
Source organism: Anomaloglossus baeobatrachus (assembly GCF_048569485.1). Taxonomy (NCBI): domain Eukaryota; kingdom Metazoa; phylum Chordata; class Amphibia; order Anura; family Aromobatidae; genus Anomaloglossus; species Anomaloglossus baeobatrachus. The sequence goes on along the minus strand of NC_134357.1, from coordinate 279,271,440 downwards.
GGACTCTGCTGCTGTGGACCCGGGGAGAGTGGGTGCAGATTCATTGCACCCACACTCCTCACATGGAGGGTCTGCACTCCTAGAGAATGGGGGATACGTTCCCGTTTTTTCCTTACAATAAATTTGTGAAAGAGGGAATATTTTGGGGAGTTTTCTTTCAAATAATTTTTTTTTGTCGATTTTTTTTGTTAGTACTGACAGTTTGTGATGTCAGGTATCTGACAGACGCCATGACATCACAAACTGCTGGGCTTGATGTCAGGTGACTTTACAACTAGTATCAACCCCATTTATTACCCCGTTTGCCACTGCACCAGGGCACGGGATGAGCTGTGGTGAAGCGCCAGGATTGGCGCATCTAGTGGATGCGCCACGTCTGGGGTGCCTGTGGCCTGCTATTTTTAGGCTGTGAAGGCCCAATAACTATGGACCTTCCCACCCTGAGAATACCAGACCACAGCTGTCGGCTTTACCTTGGCTGGTGATCTAATTTGGGGGGGACCCTATTTTTTTTTGTAATTATTATTATTTATAAAATAATTATAAAAAAAGAGCCTGGGGTGAGCTCCACATTGGATCCCCAACCACGGTAAAGCTGCCAGCAGCGTCTGCTTTACCCTAGCTGGCTATCAAAAATGGGGGGACCCAACATCATTTTTTTTAACTATTTTTTAAATAAAAAAAATTAATGGGCTTCCCTGTATTTTGATTGCCAGCCAAGGTAACGCCAGGCAGATGGGGGTGGCACCCCATAGCTGTCTGCTTTATCTGCACTGAGAATCAAAAATACCACGGAGCGCTACGTCATTTTTTTTAAAGATTTATTTTTACAGCACTGTCATGTCAGGCAATCAAAATACAGGGAAGCCCTTTTTGTTTTTAGTTATTTAAATAAATAATTAAAAAAAATATATATGGGCTCCCGCTGCATTTTTTGTATTGCTAGCTAAGGGTAATCCAAGCAGCTACTGGCTGCTAACCCCCACTGCTTGGTCTTACCTTCACTGGCAATGGAAAATCCAGGGAAGCATTTTTTATTTTTTTGGCCAAAAAACTACAAAAAAAATGACATGGGCTTCACCATATTTTTGTATGCTAGCCAGGTACAGCAGGCAGGTACAGGCTGCCCGTAACCCCCAGCTGCCTATTTGTACCCGGCTGGGAACTAAAAATATAGGGAAGCCCTTTATTTAATTAATTAATGAATTTTATGAAATAATTAAAAAAAAAACTATGTAGGCTTCGCCCCATTTTTGTGTCCAGCCGGGTACAACTAGGCAGCTGGGGATTGGAATCCACAGCACAGGTTAGCCCGAGGTTTCTGGGTCCCTCTGCTGCGAATTGCAGTCCGCAGCCGCCCCAGAAAATGGCGCTCTCATAGAAGCGCCATCATCTGGTGCTGTATGCAACTCTTCCAACAGCCCTGTAGCCGGTTGGCTTGTTGGGTAATCATATGAGTTAATACTGGCTTTGTTTTACTAGCCAGTATTAAGCCAGAGATTCTTAATGCCAGGCACGTTTGACCCGGCCATTAAGAATCTCCAATAAAGGGTTAAAAAAAAACACCACAGAGAGAAAAAATACTTTAATAGAAATAAATACACAGACACATTAGAGACTCCATCTTTATTACCCCTTGTCACCCCTCCACGATCCTGCTCTTCTGTCTTCTTTCCCCTTCAACACATGCAGCTCTGTCTGCTCCATCAGACAGCACAGCTGCATGGGGGAAGACACTCCGTGCAGAAATCACTCTGTGAGAGTGACCACAGGCTCCCGGCTGTAAGCGGTGGCAAGGGTTGCCATAGCAACGCTGCTCCGATCACGTGATTCCGGTGCCGCTGCGTGCTGGTAGCGGGACATCCCCGTCACTGCTACCAAGCGCGTTGCTATGGCAACGGTGATCTCCGTGATTGACCGGCTGTGTCAGCCGGTCAGGAGCCGGCTTCTGCGGACGCTGGTAACTACGGTAAACATCGGGTAACCCAGAAGCCCTTTCCTTGGTTACCCGATGCTTACCGTAGTTACCAGCGTCCACCGCTCTCATGCTGCCAGTGCCAGCCCCCTGCACACATAGCCAGACTACACATCGGGTTAAATTAACCTGATGTGTACTCTGGCTAGGAGTGCAGGGAGCCAGTGCTAAGCGGTGTGCGCTGGTAACCAAGGTAAATATCAGGTTGGTTACCCGATATTTACCTTAGTTACCAAGCGCAGCATCGCTTCCACGCGTGCTGCTGGCTGGGGGCTGTGGTCACTGGTTGCTGGTGAGATCTGCCTGTGTGACAGCTCACCAGCAACCAGTGTAGCGACGCTCCAGCGATCCCTGCCAGGTCAGGTTGCTGGTGGGATCGCTGGAGAGTCGCTTAGTGTGATGGTACCTTAAGGGAACGGGGAAGCAGAGCGGGGAGTCGAGCTAGAACATGTCGCCGGTACACGGCGATACACAAACGTGCACCGTGTAACAAAGCATTGCAATGACAGGTCCTACATGACGCGTCGTAGTCATGTGACCAGTCTGTAGCCAATGAGATAACAGGCACGTGACTGGTCACATGGCTATTTTTCACATCACGATAGGTCCTGCATCACTGCTGGCAGTGCTGGTTACCGGGAGGATTCAGCGATCATCGGATGGAATAGCGGCAGGAGACAGAGTGCAGGAGGGATCGCGGGGACCGGTAAGTGTTATGGCAATGTTTATTAACTGTATGTGTACATTTATAATGTGTTTTTATGTGTTTGTGATTGCCTCCTATTGTTTCCTATCGGTTCGAGTGGTTCGCTGAACCGGTTCGCCGAACCGAACTCGAACGAGAACTCCATTCGGCGAACCGAACTCGAGCCGAACCACGGCCGGTTCGCTCATCTCTAGTCCTTAGACCTACCATGAAGGCAAGAAATTTGGATGTTGAAGTGAACATAACAAAATATGTCTTTTATTCTAGAAATGTTCTCTTCATTGGCATTTCTCATCAAGGGCCTGTTTATCAAAGTTGCTTTTATTGTTGGTCATCTTAAGATCTAAAAGCAATGTAGGCTTCACAGCAAATTAATCCCAGTTTGTTATTTTGTTCCCTTCAGGTAGGAAATGTGTTTTTTGATGGAAATGTAAGAGATTTGGAAATTGGATACCCGCACTTGGTCCCAAAATATAACATGATAGCAGTCCAATGAACAATCATAAATCCGTCATATGACATTTGTGCATCCATATGTCTATACAGTTTTGTCAACTGTTCATAGAATGTACACTTAGCCTGTTAAAAGAATTGTAAAAAAAAACTAATAAGTAGTAGTAGTGGTAGTAAAATTTCAGTGTAGTAACCTTTTCCTATTTAACCACCTACTTAATCTTCAGAGCGCTGGTCATGGAGATATCTCTCGTAATGCCTACTACAGTCATATGCTGCACCCACATTGGTCTTCATATTACATAGATGAAAATGTTCTTTAGCCCTACATGAATGTTTTTATAAAATGTAGTGTTGTGTGAGCATGCTCAGTACTCAATCGAGCATGGGTTTTCAGCCAAGTACTACAGGTGCTCTGATGTGTCACTCATGAAACAATGACCCCAGCGAACAGGCTTGCTTCATTGATGATGTAAGCATGCAACCAAGAAAGAGCCACCTACAGCCTCTGAATGGCTCTCCTAGGGGATAAAACAAAGTTTTCGGATGTAGTGTATCAAGAGAAAAAACAAAAACATGTCCTCGCTCCTCCTGGAAATACTCTGTTTCTGGCTGGCTATATATGAGCGGAAAGCCAGACTGCTCAATCACTGACTTCCATTATACTCCCTACTTGAGTTCAGCCATACAGAGCATCTCACCAGCTCGACTCGAGTAACGAGCACCCCAGCATTTTAGTGCTCGCCCATCTGTAATAAAATGCTAATTTCTTACAAAAAACACACTTAATGTAGCAAAAGCAATAGCCTTATTTGCAAAAAAACAACAAAAAAGGCTCTTATGACCATGTTCGCAGGAATCTTAATAGTTTACTGATTATTAGGGCCAGAATGATGAAAGTACAGCAAATCTAAGAATCAGAAATGATGAGACTTATTCATGAAATTATCCAACGGGATTGTCAAACAGTCTGGGACCTCAATACGGGTTATTTACTATAAAACAAATATGCAATTTCCAGCAAGTGAATAACAACTAATCATACATTTACTTCTATTGCTGATCTGGCACTTGCTATTCAGTAGGAAGCTGCAATATAATGTAAATTGTCTCTTATTTCCCTCCAGTACAAAAGAAAAGAAGAAAATGGTATTGATGTGACAAAGGGTGTTTGTCCAACCACTAGAAAACAGAGGGGCGAAGAGATTGGGCATTCATTTAGTCACCAATTTACACCAATGACAGCAATAGTCAATGACTACGTAAATGTGCAGGTTTTACAGATTTGTCGTTTCACAGCATTTGGTAGAAATTGCTCCGGGCAAATATGAGTGAACGTGTTCCTAAGGCATGGCTTTCAGGCTACATAGCTTCACCTGTCTAAAGCTGACATGAAGCTGGGTGGCCCAGACGGAATATTAGAAAAGCTTCAGCATTATTGTAGCTGTCTATCAGATTATTCTGGAGTACGCTCTGTGCTTTGTGTCTTTTCTAAAGGCACAGTGATAATACATAATGCAATGTTATAGCAAGTAGGTTAGTTACCCACTGATGTAGGAACAATACAAATATGTAAACTCTTAGGGGGTTATTCTGGCTCTAATTGATTCTAAATCTGGAGGTAAGTGAGGCCGATGATGTGATGTATAGTAATATCAGCCTAATGGTTAAAGAAATTGCCTGATCTCAGTCACTCTATGTGACTGAAGGCTGCCATATTATAACAGTGTGCAATGCACACACTGTCACGATTTACCTGTATTGGCTGTGTGAGTGGGCATGTGTGTGATTTGTATACCTGCGGTCACTTGCCAACTAGTCTCATCTGACTACTCTCAATTATCTTCTAATGAGAGAAGCCAGGTAAGACTAATCGGCACATGACTACAAGTATGCAAATCACGTACACATATACACATGACCGCCTCCGCCAACCCTGCCTGGAGTGTACATAGGAATTAGATCAGTGTTATGATATGATATTGTTATGATTTGGCATTCTGCAGTTACATAGAAACTTTTTTCTGAGACTGGAAAACACCTTTAGCCTAAGGCTTAAAGATAGCCTAAAGATCAGGGGAGGACATATCATTGGTGCAATCTGTGCGGCCACACAGGGGCCCAAGAGATAAAGGGGCCCATTTGTACATCCAAAGCAGGTGCAATTTTGAATTTTCTTGAGCTGCACAGGGCCCATATATCGTACTTGCACAGGGGCCCTTTTAGGTCTGTGTCCACCAGTGTTGACATGGTACCCAACAGAGGCATCCATCACACCTAATCAGTAAAAGAATGGAAGCCATAAGTATATACTTTTATAACATACAGTTAGGTCTAGAAATAATTGAACAGTGACCGAATCTTTGTGATTTGGGCTCCACATGCAACTATTTTGTTTCAAAAGGAAACAACTGAGACACAATTCAAGTTTAGACTCAATTACAGGGGTTGAGCAAAAATATCCTGTAAAACTATTAGGAATTGTAACCATTTTTCTACAACACTTGATCATTTCAGATACTCACAAGTAATTGGAATAAGTATCTTTACCGTAAATAAAATGTAAATTTTTAATACAAATCTTTTCCAGTCAAGGTCTACCTGAAGTCTGGATGCCATGGACGTCACCAAACACTGTTTTTTCCTTCTATGTGATGCTTTGCCAAGCCTTTATTGCAGATGACTTCAGTTGTTGCTTGCTTGTGAATCTTTCTGCCTTAAGTTTTGTCTTAAGCATGTGAATTTTGTGCTCGATGGGGTTGAACTCTGTTGATTGACTTGACATTGCAAAATATTTTATTTGCTTTAAGAACTTCTTGGTTGCTTTCACAGTGCTAAAGGGTCATTGTCCACCTGTACTGTAATGCGCCGTCCAATTAACCTTGCTACATTTGGATCATTTGATTGAATCTGAGCAGAAAGTATAGCCCTGTACACTTCAGAAATTCATCCGGCTGCTTCTGTCTCCAATCACACCATCAATAATCACTTGTCACCCAGTGCCATTGGAAGCCATACATGGCCCAGCCATCACACTGCCTCCTCCATGTTTTACAGAGGATATGATGTGCTTTGGATTATGAGTCGGTTAAAAAATTCTCTATACTTTCTTCTTCCCATCATTCTGGTACAGGTTAATCTTAGTTTCATCTGTCCAAAGAATGCTTTTCCAGAACTGGGCTAGCTTCTTTACATGTTTTTTGGTGAAGTCTAATCTGGGCATTCTAATTTTCAGGCTGGTTAATTCTTGGGCGGCTTCGGGAGATATTTTTAGGCTGGGAAGGGCCCAATAACCATGGACCTCCCCAGCCTGAGAATAGTGGTCCCCAGCTGTCTGCTTTATCTGTGCTGGTAATCAAAAATGGACACGAGCCCACGTCTTTTTTTATTATTTATTTATATAATTAAAATAAACAATGTTGTGAGGGAGCCTCTATTTTTGATAACCAGCCAGGATAAAACACACAGCTGGGGTCTGAAGCCCACAGCTGTCTACTTTACCTGTGCTGGTTATCACAATAGTCGGGGGACCGAACGTCAAAGCGGTGTAATACTCCAATAATATTGTTATCAGAAGCGACCTGTGTTTCAGAGATGCATCCAGGCATCTTTGTCATGCTGTTCCTATTCAATTTTAGCATTTTTCCATTCATTTCAGCATATTTACAGCCACGCCAGACATTCTGAGATGGTCCATTTGAAAATTATTTGCGTTTCCCATTGCAGAAGATTTCTTATTCATGATGAATACATGAATAGTACGAAATATTCAAGATGAGTAATCCGAACCTGAATATTTCACTATTCACCCATCACTATTAATTAAGATACAGCCTAGTATTAATGCAGTCAGTGAATTCATAGTATATGGATAATGCACATAATGATGTCACAACAAACTGTACTGTGCACAAGGGGATATTAAAGAGTAGAATTAAAAACATATAATATCGGTTGCTGTTATGACAGCAACTGAGAGAATAGAGCTACAGAATTAGAAAAATGCATTGATGTCATACTGCAGGAATACATCAAAAAGCCATGCCAAACAAGAGTGACAGTGCCGGCATCAGGGATGAAACAGACCATAGGTCTCCATAGCCAAACTGTCAGAATTGACACATTCAGAATTCAACAATCTCCGACCACCTTTGCATCACTTATAGGATCTTATTTTGTTAACAGCAAAGTCTTTCAATGAGCCCATACAACACTATACGTGAATTCTCATGCAGGACTTCTACCTTTCTATTTGCTTAGCAGAACGCTAGAGAATACATTGTCTAAACATGATAGTTTTAGGGTCCGGTTTCTCCCATCCAACAAATTTCCCACCAATCTGCAGGATAAGTAAATTAGGGTAAAGATAAGTTAAAAATAAACAAAAGGTAACATTTAAATTGAGTCTTATGAGTTTACTACTTCAACATTGCTGTAGATAGTATAGATACTGCAGCACTAATGCTAAGTAAATATTTCATAAAATGTAGCAATTTTATATTTATTTATAAAGATGAAATTGAACAAAAAATCTTGCAACAATGTATCAACCTTCTGCCAATCACACATAATGCTAGGCCTTAAAATGGCAGCTGGAGTCACCCGCCAACCCATAGCTAAACCTATTATTTGCAGGTTTAAATTATAGCTGGTAGCCTAGTAATCAAATTATGTTAACCACATACCAGGGAAAGATTCTCGGTTTTGAGGCATTAAAGAGCTGGCAGGTATTCCGCTCTCCGCATGTATGCTGACAAACAAAAGATCCGTATTATTGGTGTGAAATATCTTGAAAGGCTTAAGCGCTATCAATGATCTTTTACATTTTCCTGCCAGATACGTCTGTAATTTGTACGACACAGCATCTTATCTCTAAATTGAAATGTGTCAAAACTAAAGCTAATCCTTTAGATTTACAAAATGCATGTATTCCTCAAAAAATTGTCTTTCTACCATGGTCTTTTAGCTTTTAAAGGTAAAATCCTATAGTTGTGATTGTCTAAGGCTAGATTGTTGCATAGAATGAAAAGCCACAACTCCATCGCGGATAACCTCTTAAAGATCCAATTATTTCTCAGCAACACAAAACCTTAGAAATTGTAGTCAACATTGCCTTACGAGATTTTGGATCTTTCTTTAGGTATTGCTTAAAGGGAACATGACAGCTGATATATACTGCCTGATCCACAGGCAGCAAGTATCAGACACTTAGGGGCACTTTTCACACTACGACATCGCAGCTGCGATGTCAGTGTGGTCAAATCGAAAGTGACGTACATCCACCATCGCAGGCGATATCATAGTGTGTAAATACTTTTTGATATGATTAAGGAGCGCAAAAACGTCCAAATCGTATCATCGGTGTAGCGTCGGTCATTTCCATAATTTCGGAAGGACCGATGTTACGATGTTGTTCCTCGTTCCTGCGGCAGCACACATCGCTGTGTGTGAAGCCGCAGGAGCGAGGAACATCACCTTACCTGCGTCCTGCGGCTCACGCCGGCTATGCGGAAGGATGGAGGTGGGTAGGATGTTTACGTCCCGCTCAGCTCCGCCCCTCCGCTTCTATTGGCTGCCTGCCGTGTGACATCGCTATGACGCCGCACGACTGCCCCCTTAATAAGGAAGCGGTTCGCCGGCCAGAGCGACGTCGCAGGGCAAGTGAGTGCATGTGAAGCTGCCATAGCGATAATCTTGCATAATTTACCTTTTAATATGAAAAGTGATTATATGATATGAGGATACATTGAATTTGCCATCCTTTTCGTCATCTGCATCCCTTATCTCTTTTTATATATGTTTTTAACTGTTTTTATTCTCTTCCTCGTGCTCTCCCCCCCGGACATTCAGGCTTATGTAATATTGATTTGTGTCCTTTTACCAATAGGACACGGGAACTAATCATTTGACCCATCAGCTGAAAATTAAGAACATCAAGATTTCCTCTGTTCCAATAAGCAAATGGACACTTGTTTATGATATTATCATGTCCCACAAACATTGAATACTTGATTCTAAAATGAGGACGGACACTTGTCATTACATTTTACCTTCTGTTGTTGGACTGTCTCCGTGCGGTCGCGTCCGGCGCAGGAGTTGTGCGCGCAGCTGCGGCCGTCTATGTGTCGCGCACATGCGCGGGAGCTATGGTGACGCGTCCGTGCTCCGGCGCATGCACGCATGTGACGTGACGGCCGGCGTCTCGCGGGACTTCGTCCTGTGCATTGACGCGACTGCCGCTAGCGAGACTTCCGGATCTGTGATGCGGTTCGCCGCTCATTTAAAGCCTGTTATCTGGGGTGAGGAGTGCGAGATGCCTCCTCCCTGATGAAGATTTTGACAGCTTAAGAAAATCGAAACATACGTAGGTTGTGGATGTCTTGAGGCTCTTTTCTACGGATTCCCCCTTCTGGCATATCCTGGTTGGCTGATATGTGGTAACGATATTTACATAGCCACCGTTCATGCCTAGCATTGCAGAACATTTAGTGGGGCCATCTATTGAATTAGGACTACCTTGTATGTAATTTGTCATCATTTATGGGCGGCATGATTGTTGCTGAGTTAGCCCAGTGATATGTATATGCCCACAGGCTTATCTGTCATCTGTTACCTGCTAGGATCATGTTCGTTTGTGTGCCCTGAACATATATACCACTGCCTCTGTCATTTTGATGTACGGGGTTAAATCCGTTATGTAATTTTAATCATGTTTTGAACTTAATGGGATGCTTATCCCCACTTTGTCTAAATAAAGAAAAATTGTATTGTTGCACCTTAAAAACTCTTGTCTTCCTCTTTATATCATGCTTTTGAGTTTGTGCTAATGGTGTGGAGCTCCAGCAGAATCTGGATCCACCCCTTACTTTCTATGGTACCCTGGAATACCTGCATCTAATGATCCTGAGCAGTAGTCTGCAAGCATGACCATCATTACCTTTTATGTTTTTCCACTACTCACCATTTAGTCTGATTTTCATCCAGGAAATTGGACGATATTCATCCGTGTTGACATCTATGTATCATTTGTGTGACCAAATTTTATATCTGTGTGTATGTATTTATGCATAAGCATTTAAAAAAGTACATGATCACATTCAGTTTTCTAAATTAATAATGACATTAAATCCGAAAAAATCAGATGCAATATGAAAGTTCCTTAGGGAATTCAATTTCTTTGCGGTCAGCCGTAGACTTCAATGCATGAGTTTCATAAACAATACAGAAGAGAATAATACATGCTGCAATTTTTTTCACAATGACACTTGATCTGTGTGTGAATAAATTGAAATCTGAATTACTGGTTGTTGAATTATATTGGTCTGTGTCCTGTCTGATTTTATACTCAGACAGCACATGACCATATAATATGCTCATCGGAATGAACCCTTACTTTTATTCCATTTAGTTCTATGTGAAATGTGGTCAAGCATGCAAGCCTGGACTGGCCCACAGAAGAACAGGAGAATCCTCCCGTGGGCCCCCTGCATAATCACTAGTTGGCACAATACACTTGTTACACTATGTAGAGATAAAGGAAGCATCTAATCATTTATTTTACAAGCCACCAAGTATATAATATATAGAAACATAGGTAATTTTGTTAATGGAATGTGTGCATGTTATAAATCATTGGGCCCCAAGAGTCAATGTTACTGGTAGGCCCAGGGCCGGATTATAGGCGGGGCAGACGGGGCTTCAGCCCAGGGGCCCCCACCACAAGAGCCTCTGAGGGGGCCCCCACCACCATCTGTGTGTCCGCCATTTTATTAATGTTGCAGTGGTTCAAGACCGCACTGTACCTTTAAGGTATTTCAATCCCGGCCATCACTGTGCTGCAGACACGCCCACTGCACGCTGTGTGGGCTGCGTCTGCCAGGATGACGTCACCGCGCTGCTGTTTCTTCCTGCCGTAGAGGAGCTTGTGGGAGGACCGGAGGTCTCAGTGGGTCCCGGTAAGTATGAGGTCATTAATCATGGTGCCGGCCGGGCAGGAGACTGCAGTGAGGAGGGAGCAGACGCCGCTGATAACTCCAGACCGGTTCCATAGTGTCAGCGGCAGCTCTGCCCGGGATCAGTGTGAGATATTGCAGGAGTGTGCTCTGCTGCAGATCAGGTCGGGCTGTCAGTGCCGGGTCATCGGCTGCAGCCTCATCCCTCCCCTGCAATAACTCACAATGATCTCCAGCAGAGACATCACTACACAGATCCTGCACTGATCACATCTGAGCCTGCAGCGCACATTACACTATATGGCCCATATTACATATAGAATATGTTACATCCTGTCCTGTAGATCCAGGTGTGATCAGTGCAGGGCATTGTATATCTGTGTACATGATATACCACATCCAGTGTACAGAGTAGTGTGATATACTGTGTACACACATCAGATGGTATATAATAATGTGTATATTGTATAACATCTGGTGTCTGTATCACAGTATATTGTGTACCAGTCATGTATTCTCCTGTACACTGTACAGGGGCGTACCTTTGGGGGGCATGCATCATATTTGCCCCTGCACAGTAATCAGGGGGGCACCATTAAAAAGTGAGGCAGCAGTATGGTGGGAGAATATTGTAAGTTGAGAGTATTGGTGGAGAAAAGTGTGAGGGGCATAGTATAGAGAGTGGGTAGTGGGGGGGGGGATAAGCAGTATAGAGAAGGGGCAGCATGGTGGCCAGTGTGAGGGCACATTATGGAGGCACAGTATGCTGAGGAGGGGGAATGTGAGACTGAGGTGCGGTATTGTGACTGGGTAGTGAAGGAGATCGGCAGTATAGAGAAGGGTCAGCATGGTGGCCAGTGTGAGGGCACAGTATGGAGGGCACAGTATGCTGAGGAGGGGGAATGTGAGACTGAGGTGCAGTATAGTGACTGGGTAGTGAAGGAGGTAGGCAGTATAGAGAAGGGGCAGCATGGTGGCCAGTGTGAGGGCACAGTATGGAGGGCACAGTATGCTGAGGAGGGGGAATGTGAGACGGAGGTGCTGTATAGTGACTGTATAGTGAAGGAGGTAGGCAGTATAGAGAAGGGGCAGCATGGTGGCCAGTGTGAGGGCACAGTATGGAGGGCACAGTATGCTGAGGAGGGGGAATGTGAGACGGAGGTGCTGTATAGTGACTGTATAGTGAAGGAGGTAGGCAGTATAGAGAAGGGGCAGCATGGTGGCCAGTGTGAGGGCACAGTATGGAAGACACAGTATGCTGAGGAGGGGGAATGTGAGACTGAGGTGCAGTATAGTGACTGTATAGTGAAGGAGGTAGGCAGTATGGAGAAGGGGCAGCATGGTGGCCAGTGTGAGGGCACAGTATGGAGGCACAGTATGCTGAGGAGGGGGAATGTGAGACTGAGGTGCGGTATAGTGACTGTATAGTGAAGCAGGTAGGCAGTATAGAGAAGGGGCAGCATGGTGGCCAGTGTGAGGGCACAGTATGGAGGGCACAGTATGCTGAGGAGGGGGAATGTGAGACGGAGGTGCTGTATAGTGACTGTATAGTGAAGGAGGTAGGCAGTATAGAGAAGGGGCAGCATGGTGGCCAGTGTGAGGGCACAGTATGGAAGACACAGTATGCTGAGGAGGGGGAATGTGAGACTGAGGTGCAGTATAGTGACTGTATAGTGAAGGAGGTAGGCAGTATGGAGAAGGGGCAGCATGGTGGCCAGTGTGAGGGCACAGTATGGAGGCACAGTATGCTGAGGAGGGGGAATGTGAGACTGAGGTGCGGTATAGTGACTGTATAGTGAAGCAGGTAGGCAGTATAGAGAAGGGGCAGCATGGTGGCCAGTGTGAGGGCACAGTATGGAGGGCACAGTATGCTGAGGAGGGGGAATGTGAGATTGAGTTGCACTTTCAGTGATTTTGGTACTGAGGGTGAGGGCAGTATAGAGAGGGGATAGCATGGGGGACATTGTGAGGGCACAGCTCAGGAGGGGGCGTGTGAGGAGGGGGCACAGTATAGACATTTGGAAGTATAGTGGGGACACAATGTACAGGACGGTGTGACGAGGGGGCCCAGAACTGAAAGAAGAGGCCATGTACCATAAGAGGGACATTGTGTGGGTCATTTTATGCAGGGAGCACAGTGAGGGGCAATTATTTATTCAGGCGCACAGCGTAGGTCATATATTTATATTTAGGAGCATTATAATCATTCTGCTATTTATTTATAAGGGCATAATGTTGAGATGTGCTGCAGAAGGCCCGGGAAGTCTGCAGAGAGGAGCTGTGGATGTGAAAAGTCATCATGACGTCTGGACAAGATGGAGAAGAAAGAATAAGATGACTCCGATCAGAGAAGATGTCACCTACAAGGTACCTGGATGTAAATGTATGTTTGTGATACTCAATGCTTCATAAATACTGATAACTCCCAGCATTTTCTTACAATTGTTAAGGACATACTGGGAGTTGTTAATTCATGTGATACAAATGTATATGGGGATGTGACATTACAATATATTGTTGTAGTAAATTTGGTACTGTAGTCATGTATTGGTGGTTCTGGTGATATATTCGTTTACTGATGAGGGTGCTAGCAGGGGCGTAACTACCGCGGTCGTCATTATGACGGGCCCGGGAGGTTAGGGGCCCGGCGCCCGCCAGGCAGATCAGCAGCCAGCTCCTGTCAGTGAGAGAGGAGCTGCGCTGTTCTGCCGCAGACCACGCGGCTGCTATTTGAACCGGTGCCGCCGCCGACACCGGGCCCCCCTGCCTGGTGTCAGCCGCGGCATCGGGACCCCCTGCCTGGTGTCAGCCGCAGAACCGGAGCCCCCTGCCTGGTGTCAGCGGCTGCAGCGGCTCCCCCAGCACCGCGCACAGTAATGATGAAGCATAGCGCTGCCGCGCTATGCATCATCATTCTAACCCTGTACCTGCGCCGTGACGTCACTCCCGTGCGACTGTTGTGCTAAATGCACAGAGTGCAGGACGGGAGGACGCCAACCGCAACACCGGGAGAACGAGCAGCGGGGAGGACGAGCGGCGGCGGGGGAACGAGGAGAGCGGCGAGGACAGAGCAGCGGGGAGGACGAGCAGCGGCGGGGGAACGAACAGCGGCGAGGACAGAGCAGCGGCGAGGACGAGCAGCGGCGGGGGAACGAGGAGACGTGAAGAGAGAGGGTACACGGTGGTCAGAGGCTTGGGGAGGCTGCATTATTTTACATGGAGGCTGCATTATTATACATGCAGGCCTGGGGAGGCTGCATTATTATACATGGAGGCCTGGGGAGGCTGCATTATTATACATGGAGGCCTTGGGAGGCTGCATTATTATACATGGAGGCCTTTGGAGGCTGCATTATTATACATGGAGGTCTGGAGAGGCTGCATTATTATAAATGGAGGCCTGGAGAGGCTGCATTATTATACATGGAGGACTGGAGAGGCTGCATTATTATACATGGAGGCCTGGAGAGGCTGCATTATTATACATGGAGGCTTGCTGCTATATTATACATGGAGGCAGGCTGCATTATTATACATGGAGGCCTGGGGAGGCTGGCTGCATTATTATACTTGTTGGCCTGGGGAGACTGGCTGCATTATTATACTTGGTGGCCTAGGGAGGCTGGCTGCATTATTATACATGGAGGCCTGGGGAGGCTGGCTGCATTATTATACATGGAGGCCTGGGGAGGCTGGCTGCATTATTATACATAGAGGCATGGAGAGGCTGGCTGCATTATTATACATGGAGGCCTGGAGAGGCTGGCTGCATTATTATACATGGAGGACTGGGGAGGCTGGCTGCATTATTATACATGGAGGGCTGGGTGCATATTATATATGGAGGACTATGTGGTGTAGTATAATATATGGAGAACTATGAGAAATTAATTATAATAATTGAAGGGACTGGGGAGGCTGGCTGCATTATTATACATGGAGGGCTGGGTGCATATTATACATGGAGGATTATGGGGGTGCATTATACTATATGGAGAACTATGGGGGTGCAGTATAATATATGGAGGACTATGTGGGGCAGTATTATATATTATGTACTATGGGTTGAATTATAATACATGGAGAACTATGGGAAATGCATTATAATACATGGAGGACTATGGAGCTGCATTCTAATATATGAAGGGTTATGTGGGACCCTTTACACTATATGGAAGGCTATGTGGGGGCCATTATTGTGTTTGGAGAACTATATACGAGGGGGGACAAAGATACAATCAGGGGATGGGAACGTTTTGTGCTGAGGGGAAAAAGGCTCTTTCCCTCAGCACCCAGCTTTCCCATGCTCTGCTATACATCTCTCAGCACCCAGCTTTCTCATGCTCTGATATAGGAAAGCTGAGTGCTGAGGGAAAGATGTATAGCAAAGCATGGGGAAGCTGGGTGCCGAGGACAAGATGGATATCAGAACATAAGAAAGCTGGGTGCTGATAAAGGGATTTCAGATCATGGGAAATCTGGGTGCTGAGGGTAAGAGCCAAGTGTCAGTGTCATTATCCTGTACCCCAAGTGTCGGTGTATGTGGAGGGGGGCCCAGATCTGAACTTTGCATCGGGGCCCATCAAACTCTAGTTACGCCACTGGGTGCTAGTGATGTATTTTGGTATTGCTTTTGGTTCTGGTGCTGTACACTGTGTGCAGGATTATTAGGCAACTTGTATTTTAGAGGATTTTTTTTATTATTGATCAACAGTTCTCAATCAACCCAAAAGACTCATGAATGTCAAATCTTAATATTTTTGGCAGTTGGAGGGGTTTTTTTAGATTTGGCTATCTTAGGAGGACATCTGTTTGTGCAGGTAACTATTACTGTGCAGAATTATTAG
The DNA here is from genome assembly GCF_048569485.1 of Anomaloglossus baeobatrachus. Classification (NCBI taxonomy): domain Eukaryota; kingdom Metazoa; phylum Chordata; class Amphibia; order Anura; family Aromobatidae; genus Anomaloglossus; species Anomaloglossus baeobatrachus. The sequence continues at coordinate 279,255,507 of NC_134357.1, read as the reverse complement.
GCAACTTAATAAAAACCAAATCTATTCCCATCTCACTTGTTTATTGTCACCAGGTAAACCAATATAACTGCACAAAATTTAGAAATAAACATTTCTGACATGCAAAAACAAAACCCCCAAAAATGAGTGCCCAATATCACCCCCTTTCTTTATGATGACACTCAGCAGCCGACCATCCATAGATTCTGTCATTGCTTGATCTGTTTACGCTCAACATTGTGTGCAGCAGCCACCACAGCCTCCAGACACTGCTCCCAGAGGTGGACTGTTTTCCCTCCCTGTAGAGCTCACATTTTATGAGGGACCACAGGTTCTCTATGGGGCTCAGATCAGGTGAACAAGGGGGCCATGTCATTATTTTTCATCTTTTAGCCCTTTACTGGCCAGCCACGCTGTGGAGTAGTTGGATGCATGTGATGGAGCATTGTCCCGCATGAAAATAATGTTTTTCTTGAACGATACCGACTTCTTCCTGTACCACTGCGTGAAGAAGTTGTCTTCCAGAAGCTGGCAGTAGGTCTGGGAGTTGAGCTTCACTCCATCCTCAACACGAAAGGTCCTACAAGTTGATCTTTGATGATACCAGCCCATACCAGTACCCCACCTCCACCTTGCTGGCGTCTGAGTCTGAGTGGAGCTCTCTGCCCTTTACTGATCCAGCCTCTGGCCCATCCATCTGCCCATCAAGAGTCACTCTCATTTCATCAGTCCATAAAACCTTTGCTAAATCAGTCTTAAGATATTTCTTGGCCCAGTCTTGAGGTTTTATCTTATGTTTCTTGGTCAGAGGTGGTGGTTTTCAGCCTTCCTTACCTTGGCCTGTCCCTGAATATGGCACACCTTGTGCTTTTTGATACTCCAGTAACGTTGCAGCTCTGAAATATGGCCAAACTGGTGGCAAATGGCATCTTGGCAGCTTCACGCTTGATTTTCCTCAATTCATAGGGAGTTATTTTGTGCCTATTTTGCTTCTTGCGACCCTGTTGGCTATTTGCCATGAAACGCTTGATTGTTCGGTGATCACGCTTCAAAAGTTTGGCAATTTCAAGGCTGCTGCATCCCTCTGCAAGACATCGCACAATATGGACTTTTCAGAGCCCGTCACATCTCTCTTCTGACCCATTTTACCAAAGGAATAGAAGTTGCCTAATAATTAAACACACCTTATATAGGGTGTTGATGTCATTACACCGCACCCCTCCTCATTACAGAGATGCACATCGCCTGATTTACTTAATTGGTAGTTGGCTCTCAGCCTATACAGCTTGGAGTAGGACGACATGTATAAAAAGTATCATGGGAGCAAAATACTCATTTGCCTAATAATTCTGCACACAGTGTATTTATGTACATTTTACTGATTCTGATCCTGTACACACGTAGCAAGCCATAATTTGTAAAATTACATGACCGCAAGGGTTTCTACATTATGTTAGTAGCATTAAAGGTGTTGTCCAGGTTTGTGATGAAAGTTTCTATGTGACTGCAGACTTCTGAATCCTCAGTGTGCACACTGCACACTGTCAGGACTCTCCGATGCCAGCAGTGAGAGCTTGAGGGCATGTAACTATTGAGTGAGGCTGCAGACGTCCTAATTTGAATGTGGCCGGAAGTAAGCAAATCGCATACTTGCAGTGCCATGACTACTTGCTCATGGCACGGGAAAATCATGACAGTGTGCAGTCCGCAAGCTGTGAGAATTCAGAAGTCTGCAGTCATATAGGATAACTACAAATTTCCCTTGTCGACCTGGACAACCCCTTTAATAATAAAAGTAAGCCCCGTAGCATGCCCAATCAAACAACCTGTAATATACTCAATGTAAGGATTTAGCTCTGCTTGCTAATTCCAGAAGTGATCACATGACCACTTGCAGGTCATTTTAATACTTTGAATCACAATTAGCTTCTCTTCCTGCTTCTCTTTATGGGCTGTAGTATTTCACTGAACATCGAGAGAATTAGGAAGAGCAGCTCATCGGCACGTGTGAAAATGGCGTATGAGTGGTCACATGACAACTACTCAAACCGCATAAGCCGTGTATAGAAGGGGGCGCCAAACTGACCTCCTACTCCATGGACAGGAAAACCTAGATCCACCTCTGATACTGTGTATGGCATACCGTGTACAGACACCAGCTGCTATGTACTACTCCGGAGATAATACAATAGAGAGCACATTGTGATTTTCAGCAACCATTGCTGCCAGTGAGAACTTTCCCTTTCTTTATTTTTACTATTACTTGGCTGTCTTAACATTTGGGATCAATAAAAAAATGTGAGTAACTTTACTTTCTGAGTATAAGTGACGGCTGTGAGTGATCCTGGACTGTATCTGTATTGTAGTGCTGTAAATCTGAATGTGGCAGAACAGGATAAGATCCAAGCTCATTGGATTTATATCTAAATGCTACATTCGCACTCTACTGTTATGACTAAAAATGTTAACGTTATGGGGCCCCCACCAGATTTTCTGCCCAGGGGCCCCCACCAACCTTAATCCGGCCCTGGGTAGGCCCCTGCCACTCCAGTCTGACACTGCAAGCTTGTCTATTACTCCCATAGATTAATGGTAGTGAATGTAACAGTGGGATATATACATATTTTCCCTATGTTTACATACAGGACTTATTTACTGTCTGCACTTTGAAGATAACACACGAGAATATGCATACAAATCGGGAGAGCATATGTATAGGGATGACTAAGCGCTCATCCCATTCCCTCTCTACCTAGGGCCTACTTCAGTGTCAACTAGGGTCAGGTATCCGACTCAGCACATAGGTTCGGAATCTATTTAGGATGGTGGGGAAGCCAGGGCCCAGGGGTAGGCTTGGTCATGGGTCACTATCTCCTTCTTTCCTAGAAACAGGGTTTCTCTTCCTTTCCCTTTCGCCATTCTTGGTACTTCCCAGCAGGGCCGCCACTAGGAATTTCAGAGCCACATACTGGCAAAATTTTCGGGCCCCCTTGGGACTCCGCCCAGGCTCCACCCCAGCTCCGCCTCCACCCCAGCCACCTCCTACAGTCTAACTCTTGGAAAAACATGCGCGTGTGTATATATATATATATATATATATATATATTGTAAGACTGTGACCAGGGTTGTCTATGACGGCCGGTACGTCTCGCCCCGGTTGTGCTCCCTCCATGTATAGAAAGCAACTCCACTCCAGGGTTTATTGCTGTTTCCCTGCAGGCTGAAAGGAGGGTTAAAAGGAAACAGGAACCGGGGTGTGGGGCCCTAGTGTGAGGGAGTGAACACAACTCCCTAAGCTTCTGCCGAAGAAGCACATGTGAGCCATTTTTGGATTTGGTTTGGGCAATAAACTGTGTGCTGTGACCATTGGCGCCTGGATCCCGTGTCTTCTGCCATGCAGCCAACCACGTTACCTCACAGATGGTGGAGAACGCGGGCAGTCAGCCCGGTGAGGTGTAGCGTCCATCCCTGGTGACCCAGTAGCGCATGTCCTGGATTTGAGCGGCTACGCTACAGCCCAAACCCGGCGGCACCATGGAGGACATACTAAAGCAGCTGGCTCAGGCAAACGCACAGCAACAACAGACCAATGCACACCTGCTCCGGTCGTTGGATCGTCAGCAGCAACAGCACCAGCACCAGCACTCCTTGCAATTGCAGGAACAAAGGCACCAAGAACAGATGGTTCTCCTGGCCAAGTCGATCCGTGCCGGACCGGCAGCAACAACCCCGGGACCGGGTGACGACGGCAGCGTCCGGAAAGCAGTGAGACAAGCGTTGTAAAAGATGACCCCGGGGGATGATGTGGAAGCGTTCCTGGCGGTGTTTGAGCGGGTGGCCGAGCGGGAGAAGCTGCCGACCCCCCAGTGGGCTGAGGTATTGTCGCCCTATCTGACGGGGGAGCCCCAAAAAACGTACCTGGACCTCTGTACCAAAGACGCCATAGAATATGAGACCCTGAAAGCCGAAATACTTGCTCGGTTGGGGGTGAATACATATGTACGGGCTCAGAGGGTAAATCAGTGGTTCTATGAGGAAGTCAAACCCGTACGCTCCCAGGCCTATCACTTGTTGTATCTGGTAAAGAAGTGGTTGCAGCCTGACACTCTGAGCCCTGCGCAAATGGTGGAGAGGGTAGTGGTTGATCGCTTTGTGCGCACTTTACCCGTCACCATTCAACGGTGGGTAGGACAGGGCGACCCAAGTACCCTGGACCAATTAGTGTGCTTGGTGGAGCGGCATGTGGCTACGCAGGACTTGATACGGGACACTGAGACTTTGCGTGCCGCCCGTCGGTCCGCCCCCTCCAAGCCTCGGGCCAAGGACCCACCGCTGACACCGGTGCGGGAGTCCGCTACTGTCCCGTCTGAGGCCGCGTCCGCCGTCCCTGAGGTCCGGAAGGCTATGTACCCTAAACGACAACTCATCAAGGGGGTTTTCTTCCCTATTAGATGTTGGCGGTGCCAGCGGTTGGGACATATGGAAGCCCAGTGTCCACTCACCACGGAGCCCATGGATTGTGCGGTTACCCGGCGGGGTTCAATGTATGCTCAGGCGGTGTGTACCGCGGACCTTGTCTCCCCGGAGACTGAGCCCCACTTCTGCCAAATACAGGTGAATGGATGTCCGGTTACATGCTTGTTGGATTCCGGAAGCTTAGTGACCCTTGTGCGATCAACCCTAATGGCTGATGTAAACGCCACGGGACGTACAGTGGGGGTGGTTTGCATACATGGGGACCGCCGAGACTATCCCACGGGGGTTGTCACCATCACAGCATTCTGCGGTCAGGTGCAACTGTGGCGCCCTGGACAAGCCAGGGGCCACAGGTAACTACACCACCACACCCTACACCCCAGTTAGGCACATCTAAGCCAGACACAAAAATCCTTGTTGCCTTCCCCAGGGGCTGATGTCCACACCAGGGGTTGGAGCCAGGCGGTTTGTCTCCACCCACCGAGGAGTTCACAGTCCTGGAGGAGGTAAAAAGGAGCAGTTAGAGTTTGGAGGAGGAAGTGAGAGGAGTTGAGTGATAGAGGAGCCAGTGTGAGGAGAAAAGTGACAGAGAAAGAGCCTGAAGTTGGTCCGGGTGTGTGGCCCGGACAGGACAGCAAGGTTGGCAGACGGTGGTGACCGTCTGCAGTGGAGGCCCATTGGAGTCTACCGTAAGGACCGTGGACGGGTGGTGACCCGGCGGTACCGGACCGGTATACAAAGAGAAGCCAGCACCATTGGCAGGGGCCTTTCGGACCCCGGCAAGGCTAGGAGTCGCCGTGAATTTGCCAAATCCGTCAGTGAAAGGGACCTCCGGGGTCTCCAAACAGTCAAGTCCCGATAGAAGGCAACCGTCCAACCATGAAGGGGAGACACCGCCACCGCCAAGGGCAACCGTTTCCCAGGGCCAGTGCCTGCGGGCAAAAGGGGCCCCCCGGCTCACATCCAAGTCAGGGAGCGGGTTACCGGTGGGAACCCATCGCTACCAACATTGAACTTAGGTGCAGGGAGAGACTGTCACCACTAACCTACAGGGAAGAAGCAACCTCAGCCGTCTGGGGGACCCATCCATCCAGTCATGTGTTTTACCGAGAACTGTGTCATTGTCTCAGGCTGAGTGAGTACCCCCGTGCCGTGCGGCACAGCGCTGCCCCTGCGACCCTGCACCTCATCAGGCCCCGCAACTCGCCTGTCATCATCGCTACCTACCCCCTCACCAGGCCCCAGGACAACCAACTCCCCTACCCACGGAGGGGAGAAATAACAACTTAGCTGCTCCCTGTCACCACTCCCGGCAGCGGTGGTGTCCACAAAATCACCACAACCGTGGGTGGCGTCACGGACAATAAATCCCCAAAACCCAATTCCCTTTTCACTCACGGGCGAGGAGTGCCGCTCGAGTCCCCGGGATCCGGCCCAACACTCGAGCCACCAAGGAGCAGCAGCAGCAGCGGCAGCCGGACCCGAGCAGTGGGAGAGCGCAGCGTCCCCTTCTCCGCCCGCGACAACTTGGCGTCACGAACAGGATCTTACCGATCTGCTGTCTGGTAGAGGTGCGCCTTGTTACCGCCGGAGGTGTCCGGCCGGAAAATTTCAGAAGCCGCCATCTTTGGCGCGAAAAGGTTCCCACTCGAGCGTCTCCTCGAGTAGTGGAGGCGCGAAGGCCAAAACCCCGCCCCGGTAGAGGAGGAGCCGAAAAGAGGCTAAGGGGGATGAAATGGCGACTGGTCGCATGTAGGCGAGGCTATAAAAGCAGGGACGCCAGGACTCTGCGGCCATCTTGTTCCTGGGAGAGGCCGCCAGCAGGATGTACATGCCGTCCTGAAGCACCGTAGCCCCCGCGCCTGGAACCGCGGCGTGGGTGGAGATCCGGACCGCGCAGCTCTACCAGAGGCTGCAGGTTAAGATGCAGCTCCTCATGGAGGAGTGGGAGACCGACATGGCGGAGGTCATAGCTAGAGATGAGCGAACCGGTCCCGGTCCGGCACGAGGTCGGCTCGCCGAACGGAGGTCCCGTTCGAGTTCGGCTCGTCGAACGTTCGACGAACCGAACTCGGACTGCATAGGAAACAATGGCAGGCAATCACAAACACAGAAAAACACCTAGAAAACACCCTCAAAGGTGTCCAAAAGGTGACAAACAACTCAAACACATGGGAAAGTGACAAGGACATATACTCATGCGAAAACAAAACAGCTGGACAAGGAAAAAGAGGAGGACACACAGATATATGAGTATATGCAAGGAAACATCGATTCCATTATTTTGCAACTTGAGCCCTGCTCATTTTAGGCTTCCAATCTGGATAAATTGCCTGAGCTCGCCACGTACGCCTTGGGGATCTTGTCGTGTCCTGCAGCCAGCGTTCTCTCGGAACCTGTCTTCAGTGCTGCTGGGGGTCTGCTGGCAGATAAGCACACGTGTCTGTCCACTGACAATGTGGACATGGCTCTCAGAGGACTTTTCTTCCCCTGGGTCAGCCAGGGGACGGGAAAGGCACGCGTATTTTTGAGAGTGCTTCAAGTGGGGTGTGTGTGGCCCAATTAGTGGCAACGAGGGAGACTGTGGTTGGAGTCCCCTTACTGTGTTTTACATGCTTTTAGAAGGGCATGACATGGCTTAGAGGTTGACTTTCAGCATCTGGAAACTGTTGGCTACCAAAATGCTGCCTTTCCAACCTTTTTAACCGAGGATTTACGAGACCTTATGCCCATCGCAGTGCCCCAAGAGCCGATGCCCAGGCACCACTCCTTCTCCAACAAAGGCGTGCACGCGCTACACCAGCATGTCGCACTAAACATCACTGATTCCTTGAGAAACTCTGTGTGACAGGGTGCATTTCACCACAGATAATTGGCCCAGTAAGCATGGACAGGGGCGTTACATGTCACTGACTGGGCAATGGGTTACTGTGGGGAGAGATGGAGAAGGGTCTGCTGTACAAGTCTTGCCGTCCCCACGAGTTGTTTCAATCCTTCTTCTGTATGTAGAAGTTAATACACTGCCTCTTCAACCTCGTGTGGGTCCTCCACCTTGGCGCAAACCCTGTGTGGTCAGGCCACCCTTCCTTGTAACTGCGCACAAGGAATACCACACACCTCCTTACTATGCTGGCAGCAGAGCTCAATGCCATCAGGCGGTCAAAGGTTTACTTTGAAATGTATGGGAAATGTGAGTCACACCGCTGAGAAGTTGTGGACGGTTAGCTCTGGAGACCGAGTTTCATCAATGGTTGTCTCCACTCAACCAGCAGCCAGGGAAGGCCGGGTGCGACAATGATGCAAACATGGGTGCGGCCCTTCGCTGTGACAATGTGACACACGTGCCTTGTGTGGTTCATGTGTTGAACCTGGTTGTCCAGCAATTTTTAAAGCACTATCCTGGCCCACATGGCCTTCTGCAGAGAGCACGGTGTAACGCCTTCCTTGATCCACACACTCAGATGGGCTGTAAATGATAGGCTAGAGGGAAGCCACTCACCAAGCAGGACCCCTAGAACCCTGAAACCCTTTAACCCCTATACAGGGATTAGGAATTACACAGGGCCCAAGGTGATTAATACCTGTGGAAGGCTGCAGTTCCAGAGAATAGTAGTCAGGCAGGGTCAAAACATTAATTGAGGAACAGGAACAGAATGGGACGGCCAGGACTTAATCAGAAAACAAGCAGAGGTGAAATGCGGATCGGCCAACAAGGTACATAAACAGCAAGCAGGAAAAGTAGTCAGGTAACAAGCACACAAAATCATAAAACTGAACTGGGGGTAAAAGCAGAGCTATGTCTGGCAGTGGTCTGCAGACAGGATGGGCATAAAAAAGGGTGTGGTGTCTTCCCATTGGTTGTAGCTGAATGATGGTATTTCATCTGTGAGATACCCACCAGCTACATTCAGCCAGAGATTCTGCATCTGTCAAGGTAATGCAGCCCAGTGGGTGAGCATAACCTGCGTCCACCTGCGCCGCTGGCATCGACTCCTCTCCCATCATCAGCACTATGCATGAAAGGAACACGTTGTCACCTGGCGACCGGAGTACAAATTGACGGAGCGTACTCCGTTGGTGACTTAACAGCCGTGTGCGGCAATGATGCAAACCTGGCTGCGGGCCATCGTCAGGGCAATGTGACACACGTGCCTTGTATGGCTCACGTGTTGAACCTAATTCTCCAGCAATTTTTAAAACACCATCACGGCCTACATGGCCTTGTGCAGTGGGCACGCTCGCTATGTGCTCACTTCCATCGTGCGCACACAGCACCTCAACAACTTTCGTCGCTACAGAAGTCTTTAGGTCTGGCGGTTAAACGCCTGAAATGCGATGTGCCCACACGCAGGAATTTGAATCTGCACATGTTGCAGCGTTTGTGGCAGCACCGCCGAACCCTGCTGGAATACGTTATGACATATAGCCTGGGATAACTTGATCCAGAGGTGGTGCAGATCACGCTGCTGGAGTGGTGTCAGATCAAGGACCTATGCACCCTGCTACACAGTTTACAAATGTCGACGAAGATGTTTAGCACTGGCAATGTCATTCTCAGCGTGACAATTCTGGTCATCTACATGATGGAGCACACTGTAATTATTATTCGGAGTCAGGTGTTGGGACAAGAGGAAGGGGAGGAAGTACAGGAGGAGTCATATGCGGAAGGGATAACAAGATCTACGAGGTCCAGATGGTCAGCGGCACCTATGCGGCAGTCATGGTGAGGGAGAGGGATTAACAAGGGCGCATAGTATCAGCAAAAAGTGTTGAGGAAGGTGCAGGAGCCCATGAAGAAATGGAGGACGAACTGGCGATGGGCATGGAAGACTCAGCAGATGAGTGAGAGCTTGCTCACATTTCGGTTGTGCGAGGTTGTGGGGAGAGGGCAGAGGAAGGAGGCACGATTCTCACCTCCCTGCCAGCAACACACCAAGGACTTGGTCCTCCTGGATGCACAAGACACATGAGCGCCTTCTTGCTGCACTACCTACAACATGACCCTCGGATTGTACGAATTCAAAGTAATCCTGACTACTGGGTTGCCACACTGTTAGATCCCCGGTACAAGACAAAATTTGGCGAAATAATTCCTGCCATAGAAAGGGACGCACGTATACAGGAGTATCTGCAGAATGTGGTACGCAATCTTAGATCTGCTTTTCCACTAAACACCAGTGCTGCACAGAGTGAATCTCAACGGTTTGTCATGGATAGGAGGAAATGGTCTTTTACTTGTCCACATCTGAGGGACCGAGGGGTGGCTGTTGTGCTGAGATGCCATTGAGTACGGTGTCCCTGCAGAGTTGCACTTTTGGTCATATACAAAATGAGTTGAAAAAGGACAGATGCGGGTGAAAAGGGGAACAGGTGTGTTGGAAAGGGGAAAAAAGTTTTGGTCCGTGGGTTTGGTGGTTAAGCAAAAGTAACATTTGATGAAGAAACACCATCTGTTACGGTGGGACTGGCAGATTTGGATAAGGTGGTATATACTATGTTACCGCTATATAACGAAAATTAATAAGAAAAGAAAGATAAAGGTATATATCCCCATCAGCAGTCAGTGTCCACCGTGCTCCCAGATGGAAAAGGAGAGGTTGGCAACTGGAAGGTTCGGTGGAGGATACAGAGCTGTGTGGCTATGAAACTAATAGTAGCCTGAACCGAGTTAGACGCCACTCGGATCTTGAGACTGGGAGCCCTGTTAGCGTCACAGGGTCCACACGCCCACCCAGCCCAGGAACTCCCTGTTAACATCACAGGGGCCATTCAGTACGCTGACCGTGTGCATTGGGGCCACACCTGTGAACAGCAGGCGCATCAGCAGCAGCAGGCCTGTTAATGACACTGGGCTGCACAAGCAGGACTTGTAGGACAGGAGCTGGTCTTAACCGTTCTGCGTTACCAACTGTGGTGGCGGCCTGCATCAACGCCCTATCCCTGCCTACCTCTGGCCTAAAGCCACAATGGGTTCAACACATGGAGGTGTGCTCTTTCGGAGCATAATAGAAGACTGCGCACCTCCTTGTTGTCTCCAGCACCTTCTATAACCTGGGTCCGCCCCAAACCAGGGTGGACCACAATGCACCTCCTGGAGACAAAAGCAGAGTGACACGTCATGAGTGGCATAACTAGCGTCCTATTTGGAACCGCAACTTCAATGATGACCTCATGGCTGTCATGACCCAAACACCTCACCAGTCATCGTCTGACCATCAATAATGAGGTGACAAGTCATAGGGGCGGGCCTTTGCAAGCCATTTGGGAGTGGCCTGGCCACATCGTCAGGACACCTGATGCCCTGTGGTCTATATGGGCCCCCCCACATCAGGGGCAGGGCCAAAGAGTTCATTACCGGACCTAGTCTCTGATGCAGTAAGTGCCTGAGCATGGTCAGTTGCATGAAATAGAGTCTCTGAAAAAAGACTATCAGCTTTAGCATGGTGTCTAGGCACAAAACAGGACTTAGACCCGGCACGGAATGCAAGTACCTGTGCAAAGAGGGTTTTCACACTAAGTGTGGGAGCATGCGCTGTATCACGAAATGAAGACTTAGCGTCAGGAATGGCACAGTCAGGCTGAGCATACTCACTAGGCGAAACACTGTAGTTAGGCTGCAGCTGGGGTAAATCGGCACACGCATGCGCACTGGCTGCCTCTCCACACTTAAACGTGGAGGAGAAATTGCTCTTCGGGTGTGGACTTGGAGATGCTGTCTATGAACAGAAGGAAAAGCTAAAGAAAGCCTCACTTTATATCCCTCCGAATTATCAAATGCAGCAATGAATTCCCTGAGTTTGCTATAACATTAGCGTAGCAAAATGTGCATGAGGGTGTCCTGCACAGGTGCTAGAAATAGCTTGGCACCAGTGGGACAATAATGAAATACAACATCCAGTTCTATGATGCCACTAAATGGCAGTATTTTGTGCTATCATTATAGCTTATTAAAAACAGAGCAGGAGGGTGTCATGCAGAGGTGCTGCACATAACTTGGCACCATTGGGGCACTAATGGAATACAACAGACAGTTCTATGATGCCACTAAATGGCAGTTTTTTTTGCTATCATTATAGCTTATTAAAAACAGAGCAGGAGGGTGTCATGCAGAGGTGCTGCACATAGATTTGCACCAGTGGGGCATTAATGGAGTACAACAGCCACTTCTTGTATGACACTAAGTTTACTCAATTTTTGGTATTATAATGTATTAGTAACAATGAGTTTGAGTGTGCAATGCAGGCAGACGTGCTGCAAATATCTTTGCACTAGTGTGACTAGACAAAAGTACAATAGCCACGTTTAGGATGCCACTAGGTACACTGAGTGTTTGCTAGTATAATGGCTTAGTTATAATGAGTTGGAGTGTGCAATGCAGGTAGAGGTGCTGCAAATGTCTTTGCACTAGTGGGACTATAGCAAAGTCCAATAGCCACGTTTAGGATGCCACTAGGTACACTGAGTGTTTGCTAGTATAATGGCTTAGTTATAAGGAGTTGGAGTGTGCAATGCAGGCAGAGGTGCTGCAAATATCTTTGCACTAGTGTGACTAGACAAAAGTACAATTGCCACGTTTAGGATGCCACTACGTACACTGACTGTTTGCTAGTATAATGGCTTAGTTAAAAAGAGTTTGAGTATGCAATGCAGGCAGACGTGCTGCAAATATCTTTGCACTAGTGTGACTAGACAAAAGTACAATAGCCACGTTTAGGATGCCACTAGGTACACTGACTGTTTGCTAGTATAATGGCTTAGTTAAAAAGAGTTTGAGTGTGCAATGCAGGCAGATGTGCTGCAAATATCTTTGCACTAGTGTGACTAGACAAAAGTCCAATAGCCACGTTTAGGATGCCACTAGGTACACTGACTGTTTGCTAGTATAATGGCTTAGTTAAAAAGAGTTTGAGTGTGCAATGCAGGCAGAGGTGCTGCAAATGTCTTTGCACTAGTGTGACTAGACAAAAGTCCAATAGCCACGTTTAGGATGCCACTAGGTACACTGAGTGTTTGCTAGTATAATGGCTTAGTTATAATGAGTTGGAGTGTGCAATGCAGGTAGAGGTGCTGCAAATGTCTTTGCACTAGTGGGACTATAGCAAAGTCCAATAGCCACATTTAGGATGCCACTAGGTACACTGAGTGTTTGCTAGTATTATGGCTTAGTTATAAGGCGTTGGAGTGTGCAATGCAGGCAGAGGTGCTGCAAATATCTTTGCACTAGTGTGACTAGACAAAAGTACAATAGCCACGTTTAGGATGCCACTAGGTACACTGACTGTTTGCTAGTATAATGGCTTAGTTAAAAAGAGTTTGAGTGTGCAATGCAGGCATACGTGCTGCAAATATCTTTCCAGTAGTGTGAGTACACAAAAGTCCAATAGCCACGTTTAGGATGCCACTAGGTACACTGACTGTTTGCTAGTATAATAGCTTAGTTATAATGAGTTGGAGTGTGCAATGCAGGTAGAGGTGCTGCAAATGTCTTTGCACTAGTGGGACTATAGCAAAGTCCAATAGCCACGTTTAGGATGCCACTAGATACACTGAGTGTTTGCTAGTATAATGGCTTAGTTATAATGAGTTGGAGTGTGCAATGCAGGTAGAGGTGCTGCAAATGTCTTTGCACTAGTGTGACTAGACAAAAGTCCAATAGCCACGTTTAGGATGCCACTAGGTACACTGACTGTTTGCTAGTATAATGGCTTAGTTAAAAAGAGTTTGAGTGTGCAATGCAGGCAGACGTGCTGCAAATATCTTTGCACTAGTGTGACTAGACAAAAGTACAATAGCCACGTTTAGGATGCCACTAGGTACACTGACTGTTTGCTAGTATAATGGCTTAGTTAAAAAGAGTTTGAGTGTGCAATGCAGGCAGAGGTGCTGCAAATGTCTTTGCACTAGTGTGACTAGACAAAAGTCCAATAGCCACGTTTAGGATGCCACTAGATACACTGACTGTTTGCTAGTATAATGGCTTAGTTATAATGAGTTGGAGTGTGCAATGCAGGTAGAGGTGCTGCAAATGTCTTTGCACTAGTGGGACTACAGCAAAGTCCAATAGCCACGTTTAGGATGCCACTAGATACACTGAGTGTTTCCTAGTATAATGGCTTAGTTATAATGAGTTGGAGTGTGCAATGCAGGTAGAGGTGCTGCAAATGTCTTTGCACTAGTGTGACTAGACAAAAGTCCAATAGCCACGTTTAGGATGCCACTAGGTACACTGACTGTTTGCTAGTATAATGGCTTAGTTATAATGAGTTGGAGTGTGCAATGCAGGTAGAGGTGCTGCAAATGTCTTTGCACTAGTGGGACTATAGCAAAGTCCAATAGCCACGTTTAGGATGCCACTAGATACACTGAGTGTTTCCTAGTATAATGGCTTAGTTATAATGAGTTGGAGTGTGCAATGCAGGTAGAGGTGCTGCAAATGTCTTTGCACTAGTGTGACTAGACAAAAGTCCAATAGCCACGTTTAGGATGCCACTAGGTACACTGACTGTTTGCTAGTATAATGGCTTAGTTAAAAAGAGTTTGAGTGTGCAATGCAGGCAGACGTGCTGCAAATATCTTTGCACTAGTGTGACTAGACAAAAGTCCAATAGCCACGTTTAGGATGCCACTAGGTACACTGACTGTTTGCTAGTATAATGGCTTAGTTAAAAAGAGTTTGAGTGTGCAATGGAGGCAGACGTGCTGCAAATATCTTTGCACTAGTGTGACTAGACAAAAGTACAATAGCCACGTTTAGGATGCCACTAGGTACACTGACTGTTTGCTAGTATAATGGCTTAGTTAAAAAGAGTTTGAGTGTGCAATGCAGGCAGAGGTGCTGCAAATGTCTTTGCACTAGTGTGACTAGACAAAAGTCCAATAGCCACGTTTAGGATGCCACTAGGTACACTGAGTGTTTGCTAGTGTAATGGCTTAGTTATAATGAGTTGGAGTGTGCAATGCAGGTAGAGGTGCTGCAAATGTCTTTGCACTAGTGGGACTATAGCAAAGTCCAATAGCCACGTTTAGGATGGCACTAGGTACACTGAGTGTTTGCTAGTATAATGGCTTAGTTATAATGAGTTGGAGTGTGCAGAGGACAGGAGGGTACAGTGCCAGGATTGTGGGGCTCTGGGTAGAGGAATGGAAGCCTGCCTTTCTATTCCCTCCTAATGGGGAAATGCAGCGACGAAATCCCTGACCTACTCTGTTTTCAGGACCTGTCACCTATGGCTCTGACCCTGCCCGTACGAGCCCTTAAAAGGACTTATAGAAAGTGCTCTCCCTAAGCTGTCCAGCGCTGTGTATACAGCAGTATCGGCGATAGGACTCAGTCAGGACGGAGCTGCGCCAGTGATGTCTGACACCAAGGACGCAGAAGAGATAATGGCGTGCTGGAGGAAAATGTCCGGTTTTATAATGCAGGGACATGTGACATGGACATCCTATCACACATGCCGTTGCTTTTCTGGCTAAAAGTCCACTTAGCTGTGTGTGTGTCTGGAATTGGCTGACATGCTGGCCCGCCCCACAAGACGCGCGCGCTTAGGGAAGGAAGACAAGGAAAAAAATATAAAAAATGGCGATCGCCATTATACAAACAGGAGTGATCTGAAGGCGCTGTTCACGCACACTATACACTGAAATGTCATAATAGTGTGAGTCACAGAGTGACTTACACTATTACAGCGGAAAGCCAGCTAGGAATTAGCTGTTTTTTTGCTGCTAGAACCGTTCTCGAACGTTTCTAGAACTATCGAGCTTTTGCAAAAAGCTCGAGTTCTAGTTCGATCTAGAACAGGCCCCAAAATCACTCGAGTCTAGAACTGGAGAACCACGAACCACGAACCGCGCTCAACTCTAGTCATAGCGGCCGTGCGGAGACACGAGGAGGAAGTGGTGGAAGAGAGGGTGAGTGACCCACGCCCCGGTACCCCAAAAGGGTCGGTCATCGCGGCTGCGGGACCCGATCTGAACCCTCTTGCCCTACTGCCTCCCTCGCCACCCGTCCCGGCTACCGTGACCCCACCACTAGGCCCGCTACCACTGCAACCGGTAGCGATACCCAGCATGTCCGCCCAGGCGGACCGACCTGTAGCCAGAGCCCGTAGCCGACCGGAGGTGCTCCCTTGGAAAGCTCCGAAGCCGGAACCGGAGGCATCCCGCGAGAGATTCCCCGAGCCGGAGCCGACAGCCCGCTCCGTGCCGAAGGCCCAGCAGAGGAAAGCCCCTGTGCCCACCCCCCACACCTCGGCTGAGGTTGCGCCGGGTTGCCGCTGTAAGGCGGCGTCCAAGGCCAAGTCACCGCGGGACCTTCTGCCCAGATCACCAGCAGTGGGCAGTGTCCAAAAGGTCTCACGGGGCCCAACCCGTGCGCCGGAGCTCGCAGCAGCGCCGTACTGGGACAGGGAGCTGGTACCGTTGGGCCTGGAAATCGAGGAGAGGGAAAGGAAGAAGGCGAAGTTGGTGGCCCGTGCAATCCGGGAGAAAGAGAACCTCCGTCAGGCAACTTTTCGTGTCCGGGGCCCGCTGTATGAGGAGCAGGTGAGGCGGTTTGATGTCCACCGGGGCTATGGGTTCATCTATGAACCGGGCCTGGAGGCCGAAGTCTTTATAGCCCGGCGGGATGTTAATGCTCACCTGCCAGAAGAACACCCAGGCCGCAACCTGATGCCAGGGGACCTGGTGCAGTACACCCGGCACTGCGGGGAGAGGGGGTGGTTTGCGCTGGATGCGAAGCTGAGGGGCAGCCAAGAGGCCCGTGTGAGCACCGCGCCCCTTCCCCAAAGTGATGCAGAGGACTCGGAGTAGGGCAGCGGAGCACTGTTGCCACCGTCCCCGTTGGGACCACCTGTAAGTGTTTAAAGTGTTGAAAGTTTTTGAAAATGAAAATGATTACTGAAGCCTCATCTGATTAACCTGCTGATTAAACCGGTCGTTGCCAGCACTGCTGTCCCCGTGGGGACCGTTTGAAGGTTGCGTAAGGGACTCCTTACGGACAAGCCCGTGAACTTGCAGGGCAACCACAAACTTGTGGAATGTAAATAAAAATGTTTTGTTATGGCTTTACCGTTACCGCCTCCAGAGAGGCAGATTGGAGGAAGGGCCCGCAGTGGAGCAGGCTTGGGCCCAGCCACCACTGGAACAGGTGGCGATCCTCTGGAGGGGAAGGACAGATCCCGCTCGGGTAACTTGGTGCAGGACTGGGGTCAAGGGGTGCTGCCTGTTTGTTTAGGGGCAGCATCAGGGCCAGGTTGCTTGGGTGGGAGAGCGGAAGCCATAACCGTTAACCATTTGCAACGTTTAAGAAAAGTGCCTCCCGTTGTGGGATGAAGTTAGTATACATGTATGTCTGTTACCGTTTTCTTATCTTTTGCAGTTTCAAAAAGAAAAATAAAACCGGTGATGGACGGGCAGCCCGCGGACGGTCTGCATTTTGCTAAGGGGGAATGTGGCGCCCTGGACAAGCCAGGGGCCACAGGTAACTACACCACCACACCCTACACCCCAGTTAGGCACATCTAAGCCAGACACAAAAATCCTTGTTGCCTTCCCCAGGGGCTGATGTCCACACCAGGGGGTGGAGACAGGTGGTTGGTCTCCACCCACCGAGGAGTTCACAGTCCTGGAGGAGGGAAAAAGGAGCAGTTAGAGTTTGGAGGAGGAAGTGAGAGGAGTTGAGTGGTAGAGGAGCCATTGTGAGGAGAAAAGTGACAGAGAAAGAGCCTGAAGTTGGTCCGGGTGTGTGGTCCGGACAGGACAGCAAGGTTGGCAGACGGTGGTGACCGTCTGCAGTGAAGGCCGATTGGAGTCTACCGTAAGGACCGTGGATGGGTGGTGACCCGGCGGTACCAGACCGGTATACAAAGAAAAGCCAGCACCATTGGCAGGGGCCTTTCGGACCCCGGCAAGGCTAGGAGTCGCCATGAATTTGCCAAATCCGTCAGTGAAGGGGACGTCCGGGGTCTCCAAACAGTCAAGTCCCAATAGAAGGCAACGGTCCAACCGTGAAGGGGAGACACCGCCACCGCCAAGGGCAACCGTTTCCCAGGGCCAGCGCCTGCGAGCAAAAGGGGCTCCCCCGGCTCACATCCAAGTCGGGGAGCGGGTTACCGGTGGGAACCCATCGCTACCAACATTGAACTTAGGTGCAGGGAGAGACCGTCACCACTAACCTACAGGGAAGAAGCAACTGCAGCCGTCTGGGGGACCCGTCCATCCAGCCGTGTGTTTTACCGAGAACTGTGTCATCGTCTCAGGCTGAGTGAGTACCCCCGTGCCGTGCGACACAGCGCTGCCTCTGCGACCCTGCACCTCATCAGGCCCCGCAACCCGCCTGTCATCATCGCTACCTACCCCCTCACCGGGCCCCGGGACAACCAACCCCCCTACCCATGGAGGGGAGAAATAACAACTTAGCTGCTCCCTGTCACCGCTCCCGGGATCCCCATTCAGAGCAGCGGTGGTGTCCACAAAATCACCACAACCGTGGGTGGCGTCATGGACAATAAATCCCCAAAACCCAATTCCCTTTTCACTCACGGGCGAGGAGCGCCGCTCGAGTCCCCGGGATCCGGCCCACCGCTCGAGCCACCACCGAGCAGCAGCAGCCGCAGCAGCAGCGGCAGCCGGACCCGAGCAGTGGGAGAGCGCAGCGTTCCCTCCTCCGCCCGCGACAACTTGGCGTCACGAACAGGATCTTACCACTCTGCCGTCTGGTAGAGGTGCGCCTTGTTACCGCCGGAGGTGTCCGGCCGGAAAATTTCAGAAGCCGCCATCTTTGGCGCGAAAAGGTTCCCGCTCGAGCGTCTCCTCGAGTAGTGTAGGCGCGAAGGCCAAAACCCTGTCCCGGTAGAGGAGGAGCCGAAAAGAGGCTAAGGGGGACGAAATGGCGACTGGTCGCATGTAGCCGCGGCTATAAAAGCAGGGACGCCAGGACTCTGCGGCCATCTTGTTCCTGGGAGAGGCCGCCAGCAGGATGTACATGCAGTCCCGAAGCACCGTAGCCCCCGCGCCTGGAACCACGGCGTGGGTGGAGATCCGGACCGCGCAGCTCTACCAGAGGCTGCAGGTTAAGATGCAGCTCCTCATGGAGGAGTGGGAGACCGACATGGCGGAGGTCATAGCGGCCGTGCGGAGACACGAGGAGGAAGTGATGGAAGAGAGGGTGAGTGACCCACGCCCCGGTACCCCAAAAGGGTCGGTCATCGCGGCTGCGGGACCCGGTCTGAACCCTCTCGCCCTACTGCCTCCCTTGCCACCCGTCCCGGCTACCGTGACCCCGCCACTAGGCCCGCTACCACTGCAACCGGTAGCGATACCCAGCATGTCCGCCCAGGCGGACCGACCTGTAGCTAGAGCCCGTAGCTGACCGGAGGTGCTCCCTTGGAAAGCTCCGAAGCCGGAACAGGAGGCATCCCCCGAGAGATTCCCCGAGCCGGAGCCGACAGCCCGCTCCGTGCCAAAGGCCCAGCAGAGGAAAGCCCCTGTGCCCACCCCCCACACCTCGGCTGAGGTTGCGCCGGGTTGCCGCTGCAAGGCGGCGTCCAAGGCCAAGTCACCGCGGGACCTTCTGCCTAGATCACCAGCAGTGGGCAGTGTCCAAAAGGTCTCGCGGGGCCCAACCCGTGCGCCGGAGCTCGCAGCAGCGCCGTACTGGGACAGGGAGCTGGTACCGTTGGGCCTGGAAATCGAGGAGAGGGAAAGGAAGAAGGCGAAGTTGGTGGCCCGTGCAATCTGGGAGAAAGAGAACCTCCATCAGGCAACTTTTCGTGTCCGGTGCCCGCTGTATGAGGGGCAGGTGAGGCGGTTTGATGTCCACCGGGGCTATGGGTTCATCTATGAACCGGGCCTGGAGGCCGAAGTCTTTATAGCCCGGCGGGATGTTAATGCTCACCTGCCAGAAGAACACCCAGGCCGCAACCTGATGCCAGGGGACCTGGTGCAGTACACCCGGCACTGCGGGGAGAGGGGGTGGTTTGCGCTGGATGCGAAGCTGAGGGGCAGCCAGGAGGCCCATGTGAGCACCGCGCCCCTTCCCCAAAGTGATGCAGAGGACTCGGAGTAGGGCAGCGGAGCACTGTTGCCACCGTCCCCGTTGGGACCACCTGTAAGTGTTTAAAGTGTTGAAAGTTTTTGAAAATGAAAATGATTACTGAAGCCTCATCTGATTAACCTGCTGATTAAACCGGTCGTTGCCAGCACTGCTGTCCCCGTGGGGATCGTTTGAAGGTTGCGTAAGGGACTCCTTACGGACAAGCCCGTGAACTTGCAGGGCAACCACAAACTTGTGGAATGTAAATAAAAATGTTTTGTTATGGCTTTACCGTTACCGCCTCCGGAGAGGCAGATTGGAGGAAGGGCCCGCAGTGGAGCAGGCTGGGGCCCAGCCACCACCGGAACCGGTGGCGATCCTCTGGAGGGGAAGGACAGATCCCGCTCGGGTAACTTGGTGCAGGACTGGGGTCAAGGGGTGCTGCCTGATTGTTTAGGGGCAGCATCAGGGCCAGGTAGCTTGCGTGGGAGAGAGTGGAAGCCGTAACCGTTAACCGTTTGCAACATTTAAGAATAGTGCCTCCCGTTGTGGGATGAAGTTAGTATACATGTATGTCTCTTACTGTTTTCTTATCTTTTGTAGTTTCAAAAATAAAAATAAAACCGGTGATGGACGGGCAGCCTGCGGACGGTCTGCATTTGCTAAGGGGGAATGTGGCGCCCTGGACAAACCAGGGGCCACAGGTAACTACACCACCACACCCTACACCCCAGTTAGGCACATCTAAGCCAGACACAAAAATCCTTGTTGCCTTCCCCAGGGGCTGATGTCCACACCAGGGGGTGGATCCAGGCGGTTGGTCTCCACCCACCGAGGAGTTCACAGTCCTGGAGGAGGGAAAAAGGAGCAGTTAGAGTTTGGAGGAGGAAGTGAGAGGAGTTGAGTGATAGAGGAGCCAGTGTGAGGAGAAAAGTGACAGAGAAAGAGCCTGAAGTTGGTCCGGGTGTGTGGCCCGGACAGGACAGCAAGGTTGGCAGACGGTGGTGACCGTCTGCAGTGAAGGCCAATTGGAGTCTACCGTAAGGACCGTAGACGGGTGGTGACCCGGCGGTACCGGACCGGTATACAAAGAGAAGCCAGCACCATTGGCAGGGGCCTTTCGGACCCCGGCAAGGCTAGGAGTTGCCGTGAATTTGCCAAATCCGTCAGTGAAGGGGACCTCCGGGGTCTCCAAACAGTTAAGTCCCGATAGAAGGCAACCATCCAACCGTGAAGGGAAGACACCGCCACCGCTAAGGGCAACCGTTTCCCAGGGCCAGCGCCTGCGGGCAAAAGGGGCTCCCCCGGCTCACATCCAAGTCGGGGAGCGGGTTACCGGTGGGAACCCATCGCTACCAACATTGAACTTAGGTGCAGGGAGAGACCGTCACCACTAACCTACAGGGAAGAAGCAACCGCAGCCGTCTGGGGGACCCGTCCATCCAGCCGTGTGTTTTACCGAGAACTGTGTCATCGTCTCAAACTGAGTGAGTACCCCCGTGCCGTGCGGCACAGCGCTGCCCCTGCGACCCTGCACCTCATCAGGCCCCGCAACCCGCCTGTCATCATCACTACCTACCCCATCACCGGGCCCCGGGACAACCAACCCCCCTACCCACGGAGGGGAGAAATAACAACTCAGCTGCTCCCTGTCACCGCTCCCGGGATCACCGTTCAGAGCAGCGGTGGTGTCCACAAAATCACCACAACCGTGGGTGGCGTCACGGACAATAAATCCCCAAAACCCAATTCTCTTTTCACTCACGGGCGAGGAGCGCCGCTCGAGTCCCCGGGATCCGGCCCACCGCTCGAGCCACCACCGAGCAGCTGCAGCCGCAGCAGCAGCGGCAGCCGGACCCGAGCAGTGGGAGAGCGCAGCGTCCCCTCCTCCGCCCGCGACACAACATGAGGTGGGACTTATAAACACTCCTCCCTATGACGTGATCCTAGGAAGGGATCTGCCGTATTTTTGGACTCTATGGAAGGGGCCTCCTAAGTCCCCTCAGGTATTGGACAGTCCGGGACCTGAGCCCGACAATCCCGAATCCGGGACGCCTGCCGTAGGGGTCCCCATGATAGGGACAGAATGTGAACCCGATAGGTCACCCCTAGAGGTATTGGCAGGAGAGGCTGAGATGGTCGAGCCCATCCCGGAGTTGGAGGCGTCCCCGGATACGTTTGGGACAGCCCAACTCCAGGACCCTACATTAATACATGCCCGGAGTCGGGTGACAGTGGTTGACGGGGTGGCACAGGTGCCCGGTGCCCAGGTAAGGTACCCCCATTTCGCTCTTAAACAGGATTTACTCTACCGGGTAGATGAAATATGGGGCGTGGGGGTAGAGCAGTTGGTGGTGCCCCAGCCGTATCGCCGGCGGGTCCTCGACTTGGCTCATAAACACCTGATGAGTGGCCACCTAGGGGTCAAGAAAACGCAGGAGCGAATATTGCAAAGGTTCTATTGGCCCGGGGTCTTTTAGGAGGTAAAACGGTTCTGCAAAACCTGCCTGGAGTGTCAGCTTACCGCACCCCTGGCCCACTTTCGCAGTCCGTTGGTACCGTTACCCATTATAGAAGTCCCTTTTGAACGGATAGGGATGGATCTGGTGGGGCCCCTCGTAATGTCCGCTCGAGGGCACTAACACATCCTAGTGATCGTTGACTATGCCACCCGGTATCCAGAGGCGATACCTCTCAGACATACTGCAGCGAAGCTTATAGTTCGGGACTCGGGAGTTGTTTGCTGTGTTTTGCCGGGTGGGGTTGCCCAAGGAGATCCTTACGGATCAGGGGACCCCATTCATGTCTAAAGTGACCAAAGAGCTATGCTGGCTACTCCAGATCAAGCAGTTGCGTACGTCTGTGTATCATCCTCAAACGGACGGTTTAGTGGAGCTCTTCAATAAAACCCTGAAAACCATGCTAAAAAGGGTGATTTCCAAAGACGGGAAAGACTGGGATATGATGCTTCCCTATTTGATGTTTGCCATCCGAGAGGTGCCACAGGCATCCACGGGGTTTTCGCCTTTTGAGTTGTTATACGGGCGACATCCCCGGGGATTGTTGGACCTGGCAAAGGAAACATGGGAGCAGGAGCCCACCCCCCATAAAAGTGTGATTGAACACATTTTAGGAATGCAGAACCGCATAAGCGCGGTCATGCCAATTGTGAAGGAGCATTTACAGGAGGCTCAGGCCGCGCAAAGCGGCCGCTACAATAGACAAGCCACCGTGCGGACCTTTAACCCCGGGGATCGGGTGTTGGTATTGGTCCCCACGGCAGAGAGTAAATTCCTGGCTCAGTGGCAAGGCCCCTACGAGATAAAGGAAAGAATCGGGGTGGTCAACTATAAGGTATTGCAGCCCGGTAGGCGGAAACCTGAACAGATATACCATGTCAACCTGTTAAAACCTTGGCAGGAACGGGAAAGCCTGATGGTTGATTTTTTCCCCATCTCCCTCCTTTTCGGGTCATTCAAATCCGGCTCCAGCGACCTCCGGAGAGGACGAACTGGAAGTAAGGATTGGAGAAGCCCTCACCAAGCAACAGAGGCGAGAAGCCAGACGGCTGGTTCAGCAGAACCCCGATGTCTTCTCCGAGCTGCCTGGTAGAACCAGTCTGATACGACATGACATTGTCACCGAGCCTCACCTGAAGGTACGCCTGAAGCCATACCGGGTGCCGGAGGCTCGAAGACAAGCCATATCAGAGGAAGTGAAGACAATGCTACGCCTGGGGGTCATCGAAAAATCCCGGAGTGAATGGGCTAGTCCCATTGTCCTAATACCAAAACCCGATGGCTCCTTAAGGTTCTGCAATGACTTTAGGAGATTGAACGAAATATCCAAGTTCGATCTCTACCCCATGCCCCGGGTGGATGAGCTGATTGATAGGCTGGGACAGGCACGATATTTCACCACGCTCGACCTGACCAAGGGGTACTGGCAGGTGCCACTGACGGAGTCCGCCAAGGAGAAAACCGCTTTTGTTACGCCGGAGGGTCTCTTCCACTATGTTGTCTTGCCTTTTGGGTTACATGGCGCTCCGGCCACGTTCCAGAGGTTGATGGACTTGGTGCTGGAACCCCACCAGGCGTATGCATCAGCGTACCTTGATGACATCATTATTTACAGCTCCGAGTGGCAGACCCACTTGGAACAGGTACAAGCGGTAGTGAACGCGCTCCGAACAGCCGGATTGACAGCCAATCCCAAGAAATGTGCATTGGGGCTCACGGAAGCTGGCTACTTGGGCTACGTAATAGGCCAAGGAGTGATTAAGCCCCAAATTAACAAAGTTGAGGCGATCCAGAAGTGGCCTAGACCCCTGACCACGAAGCAGGTAAGGGCCTTCCTGGGTATCGAGGGGTACTACAGGAGGTTTGTAAAAAATTTTGCGGGACTATCAGCCCCCTTGACGGACCTTCTCAAAGGCAAGAAGTCCGTCATGGTGCGCTGGACTCCGCAGGCCGAGGACTCCTTCCGGGCCCTGAAGGGGGTCCTGTGCGGACAGCCCGTTCTTGTCAACCCTGATTTCCGGAAGGAGTTCGTAGTACAGACTGACGCCTCTGAGGTCGGCCTGGGCACAGTGCTGTCTCAGGTGGTTCAGGGGGAGGAACACCCCGTCACCTTCTTAAGTAGGAAGCTCACCCCTCCCGAGCGGAATTATAGCGTAGTGGAGAAGGAGTGCCTGGCGATCAAGTGGGCCTTGGAGTCCCTACGCTATTACCTGCTGGGACAGCAGTTTCGCTTGGTGACTGATCACTCTCCGCTGGTCTGGATGAGGTCCGCCAAGGAACGGAATGCCCGGGTTACCCGGTGGTTCCTTTCTCTACAGAACTTCTGGTTTACGGTTGAACACCGGGCTGGGAGGTTGCAGGGCAATGCTGATGCCTTGTCCCGCGGCCCCTGTTTGATGGCGGTAGTTCAACCCCGCACGCTTGAACTGAGGGGGGGTATGTGAGACTGTGACCGGGGTTGTCTATGACGGCCGGTACGTCTCGCCCCGGTTGTGCTCCCTCCATGTATAGAAAGCAACTCCACTCCAGGGTTTATTGCTGTTTCCCTGCAGGCTGAAAGGAGGGTTAAAAGGAAACAGGAACCGGGGTGTGGGGCCCCAGTGTGAGGGAGTGAACACAACTCCCTAAGCTTCTGCCGAAGAAGCACATGTGAGCCATTTTTGAATTTGGTTTGGGCAATAAACTGTGTGCTGTGACCATTGGCGCCTTGATCCCGTGTATTCTGCCACGCAGCCGACCACGTTACCTCACAATATATATATATATATATATGTATACACACATACACACATACACACATATATATTGATATTGATGCGGCTTCTCACAACTGCTTTTCCAGGTTTGTCTCGTTCTGGTGCGCAGTCAACAGATTGATAAATGATATACATCATGTAGGAGATGCTGAAGGCACATACATCACAGGAGGGGCTGGGGGCATATATATACATCACATGAGGGGTTGGGGACATATATATATACATCAGAGGAGGGGCTGTGGACATATACACACATCACAGCAGAAGGGGCTGGTGACATGTACACACATCACAGCAGTAGAGACTGTGGGCATATACACATCACAGGAGGGGCTGGGGCTCGGACAGTACTGCTGGGCACAGCCAGCACTGGTTGTGGCACGGACAACACTAGAGGGACACAAACAGGACTGGAGGACATGAACAGGTCTGAGGGAGCACAGACAGCATTGGGGGGTATGGCACACAGCACTGGAGGGAGAGTGGCTCACAGCACCGAGAGGTAGGAGGCTCACAGCACCGGGAATCAGGAGGTTCACAGCACCGGGAGGCAGGAGGCTCACAGCAGAGAAGCAGGAGGCTCACAGCACCGGAACGCAGGAAGATCACAGCAATGGGAGGCAGGAGGCTCACAATGCCGGGAGGTAGGAGGCTCACAGCACCGGGAGGTAGGAGGCTCACAGCATCGAGAGGTAGGAGGCTCACAGTACCGGGAGACAGGAGGCTCACAGCATCGGGAGGTAGGAGGCTCACAGTACCGGGAGACAGGAGGCTAACAGCACCGGGAGGTAGGAGGCTCACAGCACCGGGAGGTAGGAGGCTCACAGCACCGGGAGGCAAGAGGCTCACAGCAGGAAGGCAGGAGGCTCAAAGCAGGAAGGCAGGAGGCTCACAGCAAGAAGGCAGGAGGCTCACAGCAGGAAGGTAGGAGGCTCACAGCAGGAAGGCATGAGACCAGGGACCGGAGGTTCCCCACCCCTGATCTAGCTGAAGCAAGACAGGGGCTGAGGTTGGCAGGCCTGCGGTTGGCCCCGGGCAGAGATCAGTGACCCCCCCTTCCCGGGCAGAGATCAGCGTGTTGCGATCTGCACCCCCCCTCCCCGAGCAGAGATCAGCGGGCAGGGATCACTGCCCTACCCCCCCGGCAGAGATCAGCAGGTTGGGATCAGCGCTCCCCCCCTCTGAGCAGAGATCAGCAGGCTGGGATCAGTGCCCCCCCTTGCAGAGATCAGTGGGCTGGGATCAGTGGATCTCCCGGGCAGAGATCAGGGGGCTGGGATCAGCGGCGCCCCTTCCCCTGGGCAGAGATCAGCGGGCTGGTTTTAGCAACCCCCCGGGCAGAGATCAGAGGGCTGAGATCAGCGGCGCCCCCCCTTCCTTGGCAGACATTAGCGGTGCCCCCCGCGGGCAGAAGTCCGTGATTTGAGATCAGCGGCACCTCCCCGCGGGCAGAGATCAGCGGCGCCCCCCGCGGGCAGAGATCAGCGGCGCCCCCCCCCCCGCGGGCAGAGATCAGCGGCGCCCCACTGCGGGCAGAGATCAGAGGGCTGAGATCAGCGGCGCCCCCTCGAGGGCAGAGATCAGAGGCGCCCCCCTGCGAGCAGATATCAGAGGACTGAGATCAGCGGCGCCCCCCCCCGTAGGAAGAGATTAGCGGTGCCCACTGTGGGCAGAGATCAGAGGGCTGAGATCAGCGGCGCCCCCCCATGGGCAGAGATCAGCGGAGCCCCCCCCGCGAGCAGAGATCAGAGGGCTGAGATCAGCGGCGCCCCCCCAGCCGATCGTCTTCAGCTTACAGCGCTTACCTGTCCAGCTATCTCCGCTGGCTGCCGCGTCCTCGCCACCTCTGCATTGTCCGCAGCACTGTGATGAGGCACAGAGTGATGACCTCATCACATTGGGCATCGGGATGACACGCCGCCTCCCTGCTCCACTCGCCTTGCTTCCGGCACATGGCTAATTTGCATGCAATGTCCTAGAAAGGCTTCGCCTGCAATTTAGCCATGTGTGAAGTGTCTGAAACGACACGGCCGGGCCCCTCTGCTGCGCCTGTGACTGTGGCCCGGTAAAGAGAGGTGCCTGGCCCGTTCGGGGCTTAACAAAGCTAAGTAATTACCCCGGGCCTGCCCGGGCCCCCTCTCTTCAACGGGCCCCCTACACCAGGCACAGTAGTAATGCCCTGATGGCAGCCCTGCTTCCCAGTACCTAGCGTGACACTGCTGAACCAAATTTCCTTGGGTCCACTCATTTCTAATTAGGACATCAAAATGTATGGGACACTAGTAGGTATATATTAGTAAGGACATCAGAATGTATGGTTCCCTGGTAAGTATATACTGTATTAAAGAGGACATAAGGATATCAAAATGTATGGGCTCCTATTAGGTATATATTAGTGAAGAAGGGTAGATATCAGAATGTATGGGCCCCTAGTAGGTATATAAATTAGTGAAGACATCAAAATGTATGGGCTATTAATAGGTATATATTAGTGATGAGCGAGCATGCTTGTTACTACTCGGTACTCGCACGAGTATCACTGTACTCGGTCTACTCGGCGGGGACCGAGTAATCTCGCGATACTCGTGCTGTACTCGTGGTCTTCATTTCTGCATGTTGGCGCTCTTTTGAGAGCCAGCCCTCATGCAGGGATTGGCTGGCAGACCACTGCAATGCCACAGCCCTGTTAGTTGTGGAATTGCAGTGATTGGCCGGCCTGGACAGCGTGACCGAGCCTTTATACCGGCGCGCGCGCTGTGCTCTGCTCACAGCTATCCAGACAGTCAGTGCAGGGAGAGTGTCGCTGCTTCAGGGAAAGGTTTGCGGCCCTTTATAGCTATTTCCGTAGCAGGGCTGCAAACAGTGTGACCAAAAGTCCTTCTCAGGACTATTCTAGTTGTATACAGGCAGGCAGGGTATAGCCAGGTCGGAGTACAGTAGCAGAGTCCTTCTCAGGACTATTGTTGCTGTATACAGGCAGGGTATAGCCAGGTTGGAATACAGGCTAGTGACCAAAAGAGTCCTTGTCAGGACTATTGTAGCAGTATACAGGCAGTCAGGCAGGCAGGCAGGGTATATAGCCATTCCTAGTGGTGACCGTATACCAGCCTTCATCATATCTGGGGCTGGTGTACACAGTCTAAAACAGTCCTGATAGTGTCAGACTTCTCAGCAATTGTCGCTCCTAAAAACCTGTTAGGTTCTTAGTGCGTCCGTGCTTGCATTTAAAAACCGCACGTGTGTGCCTGTCGGTGGCAGCGTACAGGTGCACTTGTGTGCGTTTTTACCAAACTATTATATAACGCACAAGTGTAGTGTATAATACACGTCAGTCAGCAGTGGCTGATAGTGTCAGAGTTCTCGTCATAAATTTTTTCTCCTAAAACCTGTGTTAGGTTCTTAGTGCGTCCGTGCTTGCATTTAAAAACCGCACGTGTGTGCCTGTTGGTGGCAGCGTACAGGTGCACTTGTGTGCGTTTTTACCAAACTATTATATAACGCACAAGTGTAGTGTATAATACACGTCAGTCAGCAGTGGCTGATAGTGTCAGAGTTCTCGTCATAAATTTTTTCTCCTAAAACCTGTGTTAGGTTCCTAGTGCGTCCGTGCTTGCATTTAAAAACCGCACGTGTGTGCCTGTTGGTGGCAGCGTACAGGTGCACTTGTGTGCGTTTTTACCAAACTATTATATAACGCACAAGTGTAGTGTATAATACACGTCAGTCAGCAGTGGCTGATAGTGTCAGAGTTCTCGTCATTAATTTTTTCTCCTAAAACCTGTGTTAGGTTCTTAGTGCGTCCGTGCTTGCATTTAAAAACCGCACGTGTGTGCCTGTCGGTGGCAGCGTACAGGTGCACGATTTGCACAAACTTTGATATAACGCCCAAGTCTAGTGAATACACATCAGCACAGCATTGCAAAATGCGCAAGGGCGTTGGCAAGGAACAAGGAAGTGGACGTGATGGTGGTGCAGGCAGAGGCCGAGGTCGTGGGCAAGCTCTAATTTTGCCACAACAAAGGGCCACATCTAGTCGCTCGCACGTCCTGTCCCAAATTCTTGGGGACCGCAGCAGTACACCGCTCTTGAACCAAGACCAGTGTCAACAGGTTGTTAGTTGGATAGCGGATAATGCTTCCAGTCAGATTGGCACCACCACAAACACTCTGTCTTCCACACGGTCAAGTGTCAGTAGCCGTGATACTGCACCGCACATTTCAGAACCTGATCCTCCTTCCTACCACAAGGCTGAGTACACGTCCTCGGACATTAATGATCCCACACTTGGACACTCGGAAGAGCTGTTCACGTTTCCATTCGCACATTCTGGCCTCTCGCCAGCTCATGTTGAAGTGGGTCATGAGGAGATCGTATGTACAGATGGCCAAATATTTGAGCAGCCACGTTCTCACGAAGTTGGCAACGTGTCTCAACAAGGGGTGGACGATGATGAGACACAATTGTCAGGAAGTCAGGTGGAGGAGCAGGGTGCGGAAGAGGAAGACGACGTGGTGGATGATCCAGTAACTGACCCAACCTGGCAGGAGGATATGCAGAGCGAGGACAGCAGTGCACAGGGGGAGGGAGGCGTAGTGTCATGGCCAGGTGGACGGGCAGACCCAGGAGGTGGATCCACTGGGCCGAACTCCTAGATGGTGGTAAGGGGTCCGGTAGCTGGAGCACTATAGGCAGCAGAACAGTCCGTGCATACGAGTATAACGGAGAAGTCCCTGGGACCACGGAGTCACTGATGGTAGTCCGGGTGACGTAGCTCAGGTTCGGAAGCCGAGAAGATGTCAGGCGGGGTCCGGAACCTTCGGAGCGAGATGACGGGTCACCGCAGGGATCCGAGATGGTACGGACTGTCAGGATGGCAGATGGACAGCGTTCGGGGTTCGGGATTCGGCAGGACCGGATGGCGAGGCAGGCACGGCTCTACAAGAGAGATAGGTGAGTATATCATAGAGCCACCAGGAGACCTGACTCCTAGCTTAAGAAACACGAAGATCAGGCCCCGCCCCCTTGGACATTAAACCCCTTTATACCCTGTACCTGTTTGCATCATTTCCTGTTAATGGACGCTAGCCCTTTAAGAAAGGGTCAATGACCGCGCGCGCGCCCTAATGCGCATGCGCGCGGCCCGAGTGCCAGAAGCCAGAGCAGGAAGCTGCGAGGAGGAAGCAGCAGGGCTGGGCTGGGGCTGAGAAGCCGACGGGCGCCGGGAGCGGGGACCAGGACGCCGGGGACGCGCTGGCAATGGATGCAGGAGAGCGGGGAGCGGCGGTGACCGGACCAAGGAACCGGGAAGCAAGGCAGGGGACCCGGGGAGCGTGACAGGTGAGCCGGAGGGCAGCGCAGGGGACCCGGGGAGCGTGACAGTACCCCCCCCACGCCCCCCTCCCCGCAACCGGAACAGGAAGGCACGGATCAGCGGAGTACCCACATTCTCCCGGGGCTCCCAGGACCTATCCTCAGGACCATACCCAGCCCAGTCCACCAGGAAGAACTGTCGACCCCGTACGGTCTTCATGGCCACGATATCCCTTACCGCATAGATGTCGTTATCGGCAATAGGAGGAGGAGCCGAACTGGCAGCAGCGGAGAAGAGACCAAGGACAACCGGCTTGAGCAGGGAGACATGGAAGGAATTGGGTATCCTCATCGTGGCCGGGAGCTGTAGCTTGTAGGAGACCTCATTGATCTTGTTGAGGACTTTAAACGGCCCGATGTAGCGAGGACCCAGCTGGTAGGATGGTATCTTCAATCGGACGTACTTGGAAGCAAGCCAGACTAGGTCTCCAGGAGAGAAACACGGAGGGTCCAGACGTCTCTTGTCTGCGTGTCTCTTCATCCGTAGGGAAGCACGCCCAAGGGACGCCTTGACAGAGTCCCAAATGGTGGCAAAGTCACGGGCTACAGTATCAGCAGCAGGGACATCCGAAGAAGGGGATACAGGCAATGGGACGGAGGGATGAAGTCCGTAAACGACATGGAAGGGAGAGCTGGAGGACGACTCACTGATGTGGTGGTTATGGGAGAATTCAGCCCAAGGAAGAAGCGTGGACCAGTCGTCGTGATGGGCGTTGACATAGTGACGTAAGAAGGAGGTCAAGATTTGATTGACCCTCTCCACTTGGCCATTAGACTGAGGATGGTAGGCAGAAGAAAAGTCCAGAGTCACTCCCAGATGTTTGCAGAGCGCCCTCCAGAAGCGGGAGGTGAACTGAGTTCCTCTGTCGGATACGATGTGTGATGGAAAGCCATGCAGGCGGAAAATGTGATGTATATAGGCGTCCGCGAGTTCCTGAGCAGAGGGCAGTCCAGTCATAGGGACGAAATGAGCCATTTTAGAGAATCGATCCACCACGACCCATATGACTGTGTGTCCGGAGGACAATGGCAAGTCCGTAATAAAGTCCATCGCTATGTGTTGCCACGGAACTGAGGGTATCGGTAGAGGCAGAAGACGGCCATATGGCAGGTGTTTGGGCATCTTGTTCCTGGCACAAGAGGAGCAGGCAGAGACAAAAGCAGCGACGTCCGTGCGAAGAGATGGCCACCAGTAGTGACGTACAATCGTGCTCCATGTTCTCTTCTGACCAGCATGACCGGCTGTTTTCGAGGCATGGCCCCAGTGTAACAATTTTTGCCTGTCAGTCTCAGAGACATAGGTCTTCCCGGGCGGTATCTGGGCCAGGGTGACAGGAGCCACCGGAATGATTTTGCTAGGACAGATGATGGGTTGGGTAGTCTCCTCCTCCTGCTCCATGGGCATGAAAGACCTGGACAAGGCATCAGCGCGTACATTCTTGTCCGCAGGTCAGAAATGGAGCTGGAAATCAAACCTGGCAAAGAATAAGGACCACCTGGCTTGCCGTGGGTTCAGTCGCTGAGCGGACCGCAGGTATTCCAGGTTCTTGTGGTCCGTGTAAATAATCACGGGGTACACTGCTCCTTCCAGAAGGTAGCGCCATTCCTCCAGAGCCAGTTTGACTGCCAATAGCTCTCGGTCACCGATGGTGTAGTTGCGTTCAGGCGCTGAGAAGCTCTTGGAGAAGAAACCGCAAGTCACCATCTTCCCGGAGGAGGACTTCTGCATGAGCACTGCTCCGGCTCCCGAAGAGGAGGCATCCACCTCCAAGGTGAACTGGCGGTTTAACTCCGGATGGTGGAGTACAGGAGAGGAGGCAAATGCCCGCTTCAGAGAGCCAAACGCGGCGTCGGCCGCAGGTGACCAGTCCTTTGGATTAGCCTCCTTCTTGGTCAAAGCGGAGAGAGGAGCAGTCAGAGCAGAGAAGTGAGGGATAAACTGGCGGTAGTAGTTGGCGAATCCCAGGAAACGTTGGATTGCCTTCAGTCCAGAAGGAGGAGGCCAGTTGAGAATGGAGGAGACCTTCTTTGGATCCATCTGCAGTCCGGTATCAGAGATGATGTACCCCAGGAAGGGGAGAGAGGACTGCTCAAAGACACACTTCTCGTACTTGGCGTACAGACGATTCTCTCTCAGTCTTTGTAGAACCAGCTGTACGTTCTCTCTGTGGGTCTGGAGGTCCGGAGAGAAGACAAGGATGTCATCCAGATACACTACCACACAGACGTAGAGAAGGTCCCGGAAAACGTCGTTCACCAGTTCTTGGAAGACGGCTGGGGCGTTACACAGGCCGAAGGGCATCACGCAGTATTCATAGTGCTCATCGCGAGTATTGAACGCAGTCTTCCATTCATCCCCAGAGCGGATGCGTACGAGATTGTAAGCACCCCGAAGATCCAGCTTGGTGAACACACGAGCTCCTCTAAGCCGGTCAAACAATTCGGGGATGAGCGGCAGAGGGTACTTGTTTTTCACGGTGATCTGGTTCAATCCCCGGTAGTCTATACATGGGCGTAGGTCGCCCTCTTTCTTCTTCACGAAGAAGAAGCCTGCTCCAGCAGGAGAGGAGGATCTCCGAATGAATCCCCTTGCCAGGCTCTCTGTGATGTAAGTAGACATGGCCCTTGTTTCGGCTGGAGACAATGGATATATCCGTCCTCGAGGTGGTGTTGTTCCTGGGAGCAAGTCAATGGCACAATCGTAAGGACGATGTGGCGGAAGTACCTCAGATTCCTTTTTATCAAAGACGTCTGCGAAGGACCAATAGGCCGAGGGCAGTCCCGGTAGGTTCTTTGGAACCGGAGGTCGTCGGATGGGTTGTATGGTCTTCAGACACTTCTCATGGCACGAAGAGCCTCATCGGGTGATTTCGCCAGTGCCCCAGCTGACTGATGGTTCGTGTGTCCGCAACCAGGGAAGTCCCAGCAGGATTTGATGGAACATGTGTGGAAGGACATAGAGAGCGATGTTCTCGGTGTGCAGGGCACCGATACGCAGTTCGACCGGCCTGGTGATCCAGGAGATGGTGTCAGAGAGGGGTCTCCCATCCACAGAGGCAATCACTAGGGGCTTGTCGAGTGGAGTAACAGGCACTTGGTACTTGTCCACCGTGGCCTGCTGGATGAAATTGCATGCTGCCCCGGAATCGAGGTATGCTTCAGCCGTGAACCGCGTCTCTCCCGTTGTCACTTGCACAGTCCACGTAACCGGGTCTGAGAGAGTCCCAGCACCTAGGGTGGCCTCTCCTACCAACCCTAGGCTTTGGAGTTTCCCGGCCTCTCTGGACAGGAGCGTAGCAGGTGTGTGCCCTCTCCGCAGTAAAAGCAGAGACCCTTGGCGAGCCGCTCTGCTCGACGTTGTTCAGACTGCCGCACTCGGTCGATCTGCATGGGTTCGTGGACGGAGGCCCCAGCTGTCGATGACTGAAGTACGGAGGGCTTCTGCGGAGGAGAGGAATGCCGTACCGGACGTCTCTCACGGGACACTTCCTTGGATCGCTCCTGAAAGCGAATGTCTACTCGTGTCGCTAGGGCAATCAGGGCATCCAGGGTGGTCGGTACGTCACGACCCGCCAGCTCATCTTTAATTCGCCCCGAGAGTCCTTCCCAGAAGGCGGCGGTTAGGGCCTCGTTGTTCCAGCCGAGTTCCGAAGCCAGGGTGCGAAACCGGACTGTGTACTGACCCACCGTCAGAGTCCCCTGACGTAACCGGAGAAGAGACGAAGCAGACGCGGAGGCGCGTCCGGGCTAATCAAAGGTGCCACGGAATGCCTGCAGGAACTCTTGGATGTTCGTGGTCACAGGATCCCCCTTCTCCCACAAGGGGTTCATCCACGCCAGTGCCTCACCCTCTAGATGGGACATGATGAAGGCGACCTTGGCTTGGTCGGAGGCAAACAAATGCGGCAGCTGCATGAAATGGAGGGAGCATTGGTTTAAGAATCCCCTGCAGGTCTTGGGGTCTCCGGCGTACCGGGGTGGTGAGGCCAAACGAAGTCTGGAAGTATCTGAAGAAGTCACCATGGGAGCTGGAGCCGTGGCTTGACTAGTGGAAGCCCGGGATGTTGAAGACGCAACTGCTGCTTGTAGCGTGTTAAGGCGGGCGTCCACAGAAGACATGAACTGCAGCATGCGGGTCTGAGTCTCACGCTGGCGTTGGAGTTCCTCCTGTACGGCTGCTAGTGCTGCAGCGGGATCCATGGCCTGATCTTACTGTCAGGGCCAGGTGGACGGGCAGACCCAGGAGGTGGATCCACTGGGCCGAACTCCTAGATGGTGGTAAGGGGTCCGGTAGCTGGAGCACTATAGGCAGCAGAACAGTCCGTGCATACGAGTATAACGGAGAAGTCCCTGGGACCACGGAGTCACTGATGGTAGTCCGGGTGACGTAGCTCAGGTTCGGAAGCCGAGAAGATGTCAGGCGGGGTCCGGAACCTTCGGAGCGAGATGACGGGTCACCGCAGGGATCCGAGATGGTACGGACTGTCAGGATGGCAGATGGACAGCGTTCGGGGTTCGGGATTCGGCAGGACCGGATGGCGAGGCAGGCACGGCTCTACAAGAGAGATAGGTGAGTATATCATAGAGCCACCAGGAGACCTGACTCCTAGCTTAAGAAACACGAAGATCAGGCCCTGCCCCCTTGGACATTAAACCCCTTTATACCCTGTACCTGTTTGCATCATTTCCTGTTAATGGACGCTGGCCCTTTAAGAAAGGGTCAATGACCGCGCGCGCGCCCTAATGCGCATGCGCGCGGCCCGAGTGCCAGAAGCCAGAGCAGGAAGCTGCGAGGAGGAAGCAGCAGGGCTGGGCTGGGGCTGAGAAGCCGACGGGCGCCGGGAGCGGGGACCAGGACGCCGGGGACGCGCTGGCAATGGATGCAGGAGAGCGGGGAGCGGCGGTGACCGGACCAAGGAACCGGGAAGCAAGGCAGGGGACCCGGGGAGCGTGACAGGTGAGCCGGAGGGCAGCGCAGGGGACCCGGGGAGCGTGACACGTAGCATCCCAACAGACAGTAAGAAGCAGGGTGGTGGCTCCAGGCAGAAGTCAGGCAACCGTTCCCCGGAACAACAACACGACACAAGGTGCCTGTACAAATGTTAGGTCTTCCCGAGTCTGGCAGTTTTTTAAGTTGGATCCAGATGATTCTAAAAAGGCCATTTGCAACACCTGCCGTGCCAGCATCAGCAGGGGTACAAAAACTAGCAGCCTGACCACCACCAGCATGATCAGGCACATGTCAGCCAAGCACCCGACTTTGTGGGACGTACAACAGAGTCGAGGAGCAGTGCTTGCTAATGTCTCTGCTACGTCTTCGCTGGTTGTGCATGCGAGCCAATCCCCTGTCCATGCTGCCTGTGAACAAGCCTCCTCCAGTCCTGCACCTGCAGTTGCCTACGCAGAAATAACACCATCATCAAGCACGTCCTTGTCCCAGCGCAGCGTTCAGTTAGCCATTCAGCAAACCTTTGAACGCAGGCGCAAATACACTGCCAACACCCCACATGCCACAGTTCTAAATGCTAACATTTCGCGACTGCTTGCGCTGGAAATGTTGCCTTTTAGGCTGGTGGAGACAGAAGCATTCCGCGACCTGATGGCGGCAGCTGTCCCACGTTACTCGGTCCCCAGCCGCCACTATTTCTCCCGGTGTGCCGTCCCCGCGTTGCATAACCACGTGTCACAAAACATCACACGTGCCCTGAACAACGCTGTTTCACCCAAAGTCCACCTAACCACAGACACATGGACAAGTGCTTGTGGGCAAGGCCGCTACATCTCGTTGACGGCACACTGGGTTAATATTGTGGAAGCTGGGACCCAGTCTGAGCGAGGGACGGAACACGTCCTTCCCACACCAAGGTTTGCAGGCCCTACCTCAGTCAGTGTTTCACCCACACTCTACAGCTCCGGAATGTCATGCTCTTCAGCCTCCTCCTCCTCCTGCGCATCCTCATCCACTGTACCCTCCACACCAGTCCCAAGCTGGAAGCACTGCAGCACTGCCTCGGTGAAGCGGCAACAGGCTGTGCTGAAGCTAATCTGCATAGGTGACAAACCCCACAATGCAGAAGAGCTGTGGACAGCTCTAAAACAGCAGGCAGATCACTGGCTCACACCTCTGAACCTAAAGCCAGGAAAGGTCGTGTGTGACAATGGCCGGAACCTGGTGGCGGCTTTGAGGCGAGGCCAGCTGACACATGTTCCATGCGTGGCCCATGTGCTCAACCTCGTGGTTCAGCGGTTTCTAAAGTCATACCCAGAGCTGTCTGATCTGCTGGTAAAAGTTCGCCGCCTGTCTGCACATTTTCGTAAGTCACCTACTGCTTCAGCCGGCCTTGCCGGCTTTCAGCGCAGTTTGCATCTTCCGGCTCACAGACTGGTGTGTGATGTCCCCACGTGTTGGAATTCAACTCTGCACATGTTGGTCAGGATATGTGAGCAGAAGAGGGCAGTTGTTGAGTACCTGCATCACCTAAGCCGTCGGGAAATGGGTCAAACTCCACACATAACACCTGAGGAGTGGAGATGGATGTCCGACCTATGTACCATCCTCCAAAACTTTGAGGACTCCACCAAGATGGTGAGTGGTGATGACGCCATTATTAGCGTCACCATACCGCTACTCTGCCTTCTAAAACGGTCTCTGCTCAAAACCAAACATGATGCATTGCAGGCGGAGCGCGATGAGTTGCAGCAAGAAACAGTAGTGGGTGTGGGTGATAACACACAGCCCAGCCTCGTCTCATCACAACGTGCAGTGGAGGACTATGACGAGGAGGAGGATGAAGACATGGAGCAAATCTCCAGCCAAATTGAGGATATGACATGCACACCAGTCATATCCTCGGTTCAGCGTGGCTGGCCAGAGGACAGGGTAGATGAGGAGGAGGAGGAGGAGGAGGAGGAGGAGGAGGACAGCATGTTCAGTCAACGTGTTGGTCAGGCTACTGAAGTCCTGGCTGTTAAGAGTCTGGCGCACATGGCTGACTTTATGGTAAGCTGCCTGTCTCGTGACCCTCGCGTTAAGAACATCTTGGCCGACAATCATTACTGGTTGGTAACACTGTTAGACCCACGCTACAAGGAGAACTTTATGTCTCTTATTCCCGAGGCGGAGAGGTCAACCAAAATGCAGCAGTTCCGGAAGGCCATAGTCACGGAAGTAGGCAAAGCATTCCCCTCACAAAACGCTAGCGGCATAGGTCAGGAATCAGTGGACAACCAAGGCGTACAGCCGAGAGAGGCACAAGTCCAATCCGCCAGAGGTAGGGGAACAGTCTTTAAGATGTGGGACAGTTTTCTCAGCCCCTCACGTACCACAGCCCCTGAGGTGCGGGGTAGTGCCACAAGAAATCCTAAGTTTGCCCAGATGCTCAAGGAGTACCTTGCAGATCGAACAACTGTACTCCGACATTCCTCTGTGCCTTACAATTATTGGGTATCCAAGGTGGACACGTGGCATGAATTGGCTCTCTACACCTTGGAAGTCCTGGCCTGCCCTGCCGCTAGCGTTTTGTCAGAGCGTGTTTTTAGTGCCGCAGGTGGAATCATTACAGATAAACGCACCCGCCTGTCAACTGAAAATGCTGACAGGCTGACTCTGATCAAGATGAACAAGGGTTGGATTGGGCCAGACTTCACCACACCACCAGCAAATGAGAGCGGAATTTAAAGTTTGTAACGGGAATTTGCCATGTACCTCCAGTCACCCATGGGTACACACTTCTGGACTTTGGATAATCGCTGGACTGCTCCTCCTTCTCCTCATGCGCCACCATGATGACCGTTACAAGAGTTAGGCCTTTGTTTCAGGTATACCCCCAGTGGTAAATTTTTTCGCCCATTCTTTGCAGAATGGACATTACAACGACAGGAGACCCGCTCCTTTGCAATGGGAACAATGTTTTGAGGCCCTCATGCACGTCTCTATCCAGGGACAACGTGGAGCCTCCCAATTTTTGGCTGCCCTGCCAAAGGGCTATACTACAAAAGACCCACTTCCTGACAATGGACACTTAATGTTTTGAGGCCCTCATGCACGTCTCTATCCAGGGACAACGTGGAGCCTCCCAATTTTTGGCTGCCCTGCCTATGGGCTATACTACAATAGACCCACTTCCTTCCAATGGGCACTTCAGGTTTACAGGCCCTCATGCACGTCTCTATCCAGGGACAACGTGGAGCCTCCAAATTTTTGGCTGCCCTGCCTAAGGGCTATACTACAATAGACCCACTTCCTTCCAATGGGCACTTCAGGTTTACAGGCCCTCATGCACGTCTCTATCCAGGGACAACGTGGAGCCTCCCAATTTTTGGCTGCCCTGCCTAAGGGCTATACTACAATAGACCCACTTCCTTCCAATGGGCACTTCAGGTTTACAGGCCCTCATGCACGTCTCTATCCAGGGACAACGTGGAGCCTCCCAATTTTTGGCTGCCCTGCCTAAGGGCTATACTACAATAGACCCACTTCCTTCCAATGGGCACTTCAGGTTTACAGGCCCTCATGCACGTCTCTATCCAGGGACAACGTGGAGCCTCCCAATTTTTGGCTGCCCTGCCTAAGGGCTATACTACAATAGACCCACTTCCTTCCAATGGGCACTTCAGGTTTACAGGCCCTCATGCACGTCTCTATCCAGGGACAACGTGGAGCCTCCCAATTTTTGGCTGCCCTGCCTAAGGGCTATACTACAATAGACCCACTTCCTTCCAATGGGCACTTCAGGTTTACAGGCCCTCATGCACGTCTCTATCCAGGGACAACGTGGAGCCTCCCAATTTTTGGCTGCCCTGCCTAAGGGCTATACTACAATAGACCCACTTCCTTCCAATGGGCACTTCAGGTTTACAGGCCCTCATGCACGTCTCTATCCAGGGACAACGTGGAGCCTCCCAATTTTTGGCTGCCCTGCCTAAGGGCTATACTACAATAGACCCACTTCCTTCCAATGGGCACTTCAGGTTTACAGGCCATCATGCACGTCTGTATGCAGGGGCATTGGTGAACCTCACAATTTTGGACTGCCCTGGCAAAGGAAAATACTACAAAGACTCACTTCCTCAAAATGGGCACATTAGACTCAGAGGCCTTTATGTACATCTCTTCTCAGGGACATCGGAGTGCCACACAATGTTTTACGTAAAATCTTTCATGTAGTAATCTCAAAAAGTAACATACATTAGCTCTATCTCACTATTGGTTATGTGCCCTTAACATTTCCGCCATGAAAATTCATTTTGGTGTCATTTTGGAAGGTTTTCTGGTGAGTCCGTAAAAATGGCGTAAAAGGCGGACTAAATTGTTCACAGCTGTGACTTTTGAGTGATAAATGCTTCAAGGGGTCTTCCCCATGCTGTTGCCATGTCATTTGAGCACTCTTCGGAGACTTTTGTGCCATTTTTAGGGTTTCTACATGCTGCCGGTGGTCATTTCACAAAAATACTCGGGTCTCCCATAGGATAACATTGGGCTCGTTGCTCGGGCCGAGTACACGAGTATCTTGGGAGGCTCGGCCCGAGCTTCGAGCACCCGAGCTTTTTAGTACTCGCTCATCACTAGTATATATTAGTGAGAACATCAGAATGTATGGGCCCATAGAAGGTATATATTTGTGAAGAAATCAGAATTTGTGGCTCGTGGAGGAATATATTAGTGACACATAAAAACATAAAAATGTATGAGCTCCTAGTAGCTATATATTAGTCCTCATATCAGGACCATAAAATGCATGGGCCTCTAGCAGGAATATATTAGTGAGGACACCAGAACATATGGGTCCCTGGTAGGTATATTAGTGAGGACATCAAAATGCATGGGCTTCTAGTAGGTATATACAGTATGTCCACCCATATTCTGTCCACCGCCATTAACTTGAGAACGGCGGCAGCTATAGCGACCCACTCAAGAGGTTTGCCGTGACGTGGCAGTGGGCTTAATACAATCTGATCAGAATGGTAACAAAAGAACCTCATGTTCTATTAATTTTTTGCCTAGCGCCTTTAGATCATTGTATTTTTTGGGATGTGCGATCCATGTCTTTTTCTTTATAGTGTGTTGTGAACTCGGATGAACAGCACTCGACTTCATTGTCATCCTGCGGGTCTCTCTCTGTGTGCTTTCATGAACTCAGATGAACCTCTGAGGTCAGTGCCAGGACACAGGAGTCCGCAGCAGTGAC
Source organism: Anomaloglossus baeobatrachus (assembly GCF_048569485.1). Classification (NCBI taxonomy): domain Eukaryota; kingdom Metazoa; phylum Chordata; class Amphibia; order Anura; family Aromobatidae; genus Anomaloglossus; species Anomaloglossus baeobatrachus. Next base: position 279,215,186 of record NC_134357.1, on the reverse strand, counting down.
GTCAGAGCTTCACCTGATTTCAATGGACATTGCGCGGCTCTCTCTGTGTGGCAGCCTGATTTGCGGTCACACATGAAGGACTCATCTGTGATCGCAAATCCCCTGAGTGACTGCAGTGAGCCACGCGATGAGCTGTGCATTTACTCAGGTTACTCGCGGCAACAGCTGCAGTCCTCCACCTGAGAGCGGTGGCCGCGGGTAACCTCAGTGACAGCAGAACTGATCGAGCGACTCACTTCAGTTGCTGCATGGAGCTCAAAGGAGCGGCGGTGTTCTACTGCCGCTCCTGTCAGCTTCCAATGTAGCAGAGCTGGAAGCGTCGTGGGACCTTGCGTGGATTACGTCAGACCTGGAGGTGTTTTTGAGGGATTAATAAAGTGGTGAAAGAGGGTGTTTTTTTGTCTTTCATTACAAATAAAGGATTTTTTGGATGTGTGTGTTTATTTTCTTTAACTTACAGGGTAATCATGGAAGGTATCTCGGGGAGACGCCTGCCATGATTAACCTAGGACTTAGTGTCAGCTATGGGCTGCTGCCATTAACTCCTTATTACCTCGATTGCCACTGCACCAGGGCAATTCGGGATGAGCCGGGTAGAGTCCAGGGACTGTCACATCTAATGGATGCGGAAATTCCAGCCAGCTGCTGGCTGATATTGTTAGGCTGGGGGGCTCCCCATAACGTGGGGATTCCCTTCCTGAGAATACCAGCCTTTAGCTGTGTGGCTTTATCTTGGCTGGTATCAAAATTGGGGGGGACCGCACGTCGATTTTTTTTAATTATTTATTTATTTATTTTAGTACTTGGTAGACACACGCCCACCAGCGGCTGTGATTGGTTGCAGTGAGACAGCTGTCACTCAGCGTGGGGGAGTGTCTGAATGCAACCAATCATAGGCGCCGGTGGGCGGAGGAAGCAAGGAATACGCGATGGATTAATGAGCGGCTGGCATTTTTAAAAGAGGAGAATCCGCCACAGTGTAAACACCGTGCAGCGCCGCGCCGGTGATCGTGGATCGGTGAGTATGAGAGAGGGGGTGGGAGGGAGAGACCGACATGGACAGAGAGAGAGAGACAAAGAGAGAGACTACCGACAGACCAACCAACAGACCGACCGACAGAGAGAGAGAGACCGAAAGAACTGCGTTTATTATGTCAAAAACACATGCAGATCGCTAGTAAAAAGCAAGTGAAACGCATTCTTTCTAGAAAAATATGCATTTTGACATTTCACATTGACTTCAATGCTATTAAAACACTGCCAAAATGGCAAAAACAATTGACATGTTGCTTCTTCAAACGCAGAGTTTTTGACAAATTTTAAGCAAGTAAAACGCTGCGTTTGTAAAAGCATTGTGCGCACAAGAAAGCCCTATTTTCCATAGACTTTGCCTGGAAAGCAATTTTGCACTATAACGCTGCAGCTCAAAACGCTGCAGAAACGCATGAAAAAATTCAAAGTGCGCACATAGCCTAACACTACTTCTGGGATCACTCAATATCCCTCGTGCATATGCATTGCTTCCCTCACCCACCGTCTGTGATAGCGTCTGTGATTGTTACAGTCAGACTACTGATGTCTTTGACTGGTTGCCCTCACAGTAGCTGCCTGTCTAAGTGAAGTGTAAAAATAAGTAATTAAAAAATTGGCGCAGGGTGCACCATATATTGATACTAGCACAGATAAAACTGACAACTACAGGCTGCAACCCCCAGCTGAGTGCAATATCTTGTGTGTGTATCAAAATATGAGGGTCCCAATGCAGCTTTTTTAAACTTTGATACCCAGCCAAGATAAAGTCAACATTGGGGAGCTGGTATTTTCAGGCTGGTGAAGTCAAGGGTTATTGGCCCCACATTCTAAAAATAGTAGCCTGCAGCCACCCAGAATTCTCACATCCATTAGATGTGACAATTCTGGCACTTACCTAATTCATCCCAGTTGCCCTGATGTGGTGGCAATTTGGGTAATATAAGAGGTTAATGATAGTTCACAGCTGCCACTAAGCTCTAGATTAGTAATGAGAGGTGCCTATGAGACCCCTCCATTACTAATCTGTAAGTGGAAAGAAATAAGCACAAACACCCAAAAAATCTTTTATTTGAAATAAAATACAAAAAAAACCCTCTTTCACCTCTTTATTAATCCCCAATGCAGCAAGGTTTGATGTAATCCAAACGAGGTACAACGACGAACCTGGCTCTGCTATATTCTGAAGTTGCCGTGCGCGGGCACAGAACAACTTCGGCTTCAGGCAGAGGCTGACTGTTCTGCAGCTGTGAGCGGTGATGTGCAGTCACAGCTGGAGATTCCCATGGTACCCCATCCATGACCGTAGGAATACTCATATCAGGTGAACTGAGTTCAATGAGACCTGCATCTCCTGGCAGAAAACAATGGGTGTTTTTGCCCTGAGATACAGATATGGTTCTGAAATTTTTACACCAAATTTCTGCAACAAATATGCATCTCCTGGTAAAACAAAATAGCATCAAAACTGCATATGTTATGATGCGGTTTTGATACAATGTTTTTTTTACCACGAAATGTAGATTTGGTGCAAGAATTTGGTGTATAAATTTCAGCACCAAATCTGCATCTCTTGGCAAAAAAGTATCAAAACTGCATCACAGCAGCTGTGAGGCCCAGAAACCTTAAAGGAGACTTTAAGAAAGGCTTAGAGAGCCTTTAAGTTTCTTGGCGTTCTCAGCTGTTGGGACACCTGGAGGCTGTGAGCTCTGTTAAAAGTTCATAGCTTCCAGATGTCCCAGCAGCTGGGAACTCAAGGGACATTAAAGGCTCTCTTAAATGCTCTCTTAAAGTTAGCAAGTTGAAAGCTGCTGTGAGACCCATGGCTGTGAGCGTTGGTAATCTAAAGGTTACCGAAGCTCAGGAGCTCACAGCCATCAGGTCTTCCGGCAGCTATGAGGCCCAGAAACCTTAAGGGAGGACTTCAGAATATGTGAATGCCTAGTGAGTATATACTAGTAAGGACATCATAATGTATAGGCTCCTGGTAGTATATATTTGTGAGTAAAACAGAATGTATGAGTTCCAAACAGCTATATATTAGTAAGGACATCAGAATATGTCTCTTGGTGACAATAGGCTCTTGGTGGTAAACTGACAAGCAAAAGGTAACAATATTTTGAACTTTTGACTTTCAAGCTCCATATCTCACCATCCACTATAGTTTTGAAAGTGAGACTATCATCGTTTTTAGACAATCATTTTTACCATTTCATACATAAATTTGTCTTGCAACTATTTAGCATATGATTAGTTATGCCAACTCTTGTCATGTCATTGCATTGTTACTGTTTTGCTCCTGGCGGTAGAAAATATTTATCTTCCTATATACTACAAATTACAACCTGTTCTCATATTCCCTAAAAGCTTAGTGTGTTATTAGGTTAATTCCCAAGCAAAAGATCACTGGTTTGAATCGAAGATCAGCCATGAAGAAGATTTCCCAAGAAAAGAGCAACAGCATCATCCAGCTTATCAATAGCGATCTCTCGGCTTAGAAAATTGCCAAACTGCATCATGTGAGGCCAGGATAGTTAAAAGTATATGAAATGACATCTGTCCATTGATTCAAAAATCAAGAGGTGGATGTCCAGACAAAATATTGGCTCATCACAAGGTCTATCAGCTCTGGCGCGACAAACATTGCAGTGGAGATGGCTTGCATGATTCGTAAAAGTTAAAGCACAGTTTTAATTGGGTGCTGTGTGGTGGATCTCGGGCAATGAGAGCTGGGACATTTTTACAATTTGGTGGTCTGTGGTGAAACTTTGTCAATCTTGGCTGTGTGGGTGAACTGGGAATACAGGCTATAGAGAGGACATTATTTGTTAAACTTGTTGATCTGTGGGAAAACTATGCCAAATGTTTCATGTCAGCCTGCTTTGAACAATAATGTTTTAAAAGCAAATGTTTTGGATTCAAAAGATAGTCATTGAGCAGTATTCGTGAGCAACTTCAAGTCTAAATGACTGGGACTGGTAGTAGCAAGTCTAGCTAGCTGACCGCCAGCTCGATCACAAATCCAACTACAAGCTTTTTAACTGCAACAGCTATACTGTTTGCAACAGGAGCTAAAATTAGGCTCTGTAGGGGGAACATGGAAAACAGCCTCTCTTGGGGCCTACTTTTAAAAATGTCATTCTGGGAGGGTACCCTTCCAATCTTTGCTGTGATGGTAAAACCATTTTGGTACATGTCCTAACATCATCGAGGATTGGTGCACATTTCTCTGGACGTGTTTCTTCCTACTACCAATCTGTTTGGTCCACCTCCTCCTCAACTAGTAAGCATAACACCTGCACAATCAACCTCAGTTCAGCAGAGCCAGAGGGAAACAACAGCAGACCATTCTGAGACTCAACTGTTTGGGCTTGAAATTCCCCACCAAGCTAGAGATATGGACAGACTCCATATGGGCCTTTTTAAAATTGCTGCTCTGTGAGCCAATTTTCCAACTTTGCCTATCTTGACTATGTGGGTGAACCAGGAATACAGACTACATAGGGGAAATTTGTTAAATTTGTTGCTCTGTTGGGGAAGTCAGGCAATTTTGACTGTGTGAGTGACCTGGCAATACAGGCTTTGTAAAGACCTTTTTAAAATTATTGGTCCTTGGAGAATCTCTGAAATTCATCTCTGTGGGCTCACTGTTAAAATTTTTAGTTTCTTTATTTACTTGCTATGCAACCTTAATTGCTATGGCAACAGAAGCCCTTTAAGTCATTTACCTATCCACATTAGTTTGTAGAGCAATTAGCATATTTTTATCCCATTTAGGTTCCTTTTGCAGCCCTCTAGCCCTAACTGCGATCATTTTTTAGCCTCGAGCATGGGTTCTCCATTGACTTGTATGGGGTTCGTTGTTTAAGGCCAAGCTTAAGGTCAAGTTTGACCTACGAACTCAATTTTTTTTTTTTTTTTTTTAATCCATGCTGATTTGGCGAACTTGAATATCCACAGGTTCGCTCATCACTACTGAATAGAGATAAGCGGACCCATGGAAGTTTAGGTTCTTATAGAATTTAATTGGAAGCCTATATTTAATTTGTTATCAATTTAATAACATATCAATTTAATAACATATCTATGTATATTGTAATCACGATATATCCCATACTTGTTGGTTGTGTGCATCTATTGATGAATTTTTACCCTAATCTATCAAGATTCAGGTCATTCCAGTGTCATGTGCCTGGTCTTCCTTTTTTATGTCCTTGCCTGCATATGTCTTACTATTTTACTATTATTGTTTTCAATAAAAATGATAGATTTTATTCACTTTGGGCTTGAATATTTCTGTTGTTCAATTTTTATTTATCTATATGTGCATTCCTTGCTCTCATGGATTGTGGCCATTTGTGTTAAACAAGTCATGTTAAGTCAATAAGTCAGGAGGAGGACCAAAGTTAGAAAGTGGAAGAGAAGATGTTGGATGATGAAGTCACTGTCCCAACCTGGCAAAGTGGCATGCAGATCAAGCATAGCAGCACAGAGGTGGAGGGATCTGCAGCACTGCAAAAGGGAGGAAGAAGCAAATACCAGGCAAAGGGTTAGGTGTTCCCATGTCTGGCACTTTTTTATGGAAAGAGCAAAATACAAGAAAACAGTCATTTGCAACCTTTGTCATACCAACTAAGCAGGGTCCAGACCACTACTAGCCTGACCACCACCAACATGCTCAGGCATACGTTATCCATGCACTCGACTAGGTGGGCCAAATGTCTGGGCCCACAATTAGTGTCTGCTGGTGACACCACTGCCTCATCCTCTGTGCTATCTGTTCGGCAATCCACTGTCCAGGATGTAAGCGCAGATGCATCCCGCCCTGTACCTGTCATTGCACACTCGCAAGCACCATCAACAACCACATCCACTTCCTTGTCCCAATGCAGTGTTCATCTGTCTCTACCGCAGGCCTTGGAATGCAAATGAAAATACCCAGCCATCTACCCACAGGCACAAACAATAAATCACCACATTTCTAGATGTTACCGTTTAGGCTTGGGGACACTGTGTCTTTCCATAACCTGATTGTGGCCACCGTCCCTTTGTTCTAGGTCCCAAACCACCACTATTTCTCCTGGTGTGTCTGGAAGCAGTGCAGCATTGCCTTGATAAAGCGGTAACAGGATATGCTGACACTGATATTTTTAGGTGATAAAGAGCTCACCATTGCAGAGTTGTTGAAAGGTCTACAGACTAGAAAGATCTGTGGCTCTTGCCGATGAACCTCCAACCAGGTATTGTTGTGTTTGATTATGGTTTAAATCTGGTGGTGTCTCTGAGGCTTGCAAGCTGTCACATGCAGCATGCCTTGCCCATGTGCTCAACTTAGTAGTACAGCGCTGTCATGAAAAAACTTTAAGGTCCCTTATACCCAACCCAAAGCTAACACAGAGATGAGTGTGGCTATGGCAAGCCTATCTGATCTATCTGGCTATTGGAATGTGGTATTTACGACTAGGGGATATATGTAGATGTAGGGAAAATGTGCACAGAAAGACATCTCTTTGTTCTTCTAGGTAAAAAAGCTATGAACCCAGATTTCAGGTGCCATGCTAAAATCAGAAATATGAAAAGTATATTGTTGGAATTCTGGCAAAGCGGGGAACACAAAGCACTGTTTTGCTTTGATGGACGATTGCTGGTATACCAACAAATGGGTATGACCAATAAAATTATGCCAGATGTGTTGTGTTTCATATCCTTGTGAAGGAAAAATCAGAATAGAAAATATGACACTAATATCCCTCACCTGTCAGTCCCAGGGGCATATATATGCAAAAAACTAGAACTGCATATTTTCCTGAAGCTCCAGCCACATCCCACAAGACATCCCAATATGAGGTCAAAGAGGTGAGGGTGACCTGAGGTCATAAAAGTCAGCTGCTACATTTTTGCTTGGTTCAGTTCTGGAGGACACAGATAAGCTGTGGTGCTGTCCATTTGTATCCTTGGAGATCTTCCCTCCATAAACCCAGAAGTCATATCTGTGGCACGAGTTTAGCAATTTCATGTTTAGCCCTTTTATTTTTATGTAATTTTCTATACAGTTTTTATATTGTTTCCCTTTTGTAACATCTTGCACATTTTTATAAACATTGCCTATTCTTTTGGAATAAATATATAAACTTTAATAACTTCTTTCCTCTTTGTCTATGTACGAACCCCAATCCCAAAGAATCTTATGCTATCTGAAACGAGTGTCCAATCTTCCCATAAAGGTTGGTGGTGGCAGCTAGGTGTTCCTTAAGGATATTGTGATGCTAGATAATAGCAGGGACTAAAACTTAACTTTTAATAATCCAGATAAAAATTGTCAATATTACAAAAGTGCAGTAAAATTGCCAAATGGCTATAAATTGAAGTGGTCTCACCCAGACGTTCTCCAGGGACAAAAGGACACACCGATCCAGGGTTGATCAGAAGCGGAAAAAAACAGGGTAAAGCATTGGGAGATGGTAAGATATAAACCCTGTCGTGCCCTGTGCCAATGCTTCCGCCCTGACAAGGGCAGCGCCCAAGTGAGCTGTCTGCCCCACAAACCAAACAAAGAAGCGTTCTCCCAACGCGTTTCCCTCTAAGTGAGAAGAGTTCTTCAGGGGAGATTAAAGAACCAATTGAACAGCCTGCAGTGGCAGGGTTCAAGAAACTGATCAACCTGCAGTGGTACCACCTTATACTTGGACACATAGCCTGTATCTTTGATCCCTGCCACTGCAGGTTGATCAGTTTCTTGAACCCTGCCACTGCAGGCTGTTCAATTGGTTCTTTAATCTCCCCTGAAGAACTCTTCTCACTTAGAGGGAAACGCGTTGGGAGAACGCTTCTTTGTTTGGTTTGTGGGGCAGACAGCTCACTTGGGCGCTGCCCTTGTCAGGGCGGAAGCATTGGCATTGGGCACGACAGGGTTTATATCTTACCATCTCCCAATGCTTTACCCTGGTTTTTTCCGCTTCTGATCAACCCTGGATCGGTGTGTCCTTTTGTCCCTGGAGAACGTCTGGGTGAGACCACTTCAATTTATAGCCATTTGGCAATTTTACTGCACTTTTGTAATATTGACAATTTTTATCTGGATTATTAAAAGTTAAGTTTTAGTCCCTGCTATTATCTTGTATATATTGGACTATTGGGCATTATTTACCTGGTTGCAGGTTACTGCTGTTATATTGTGATGCTACCAGCGAGGGTACCGAGGTATATATATTATATATATATATATATATATATATATATATATATATTAATATATTATATATATTTTTATATATATATATATATATATATATATATATATATATACTGTATTCCATTAGCGGGAATCATCGGTGATCTATATACATTACCCTCACTATGAGACCTTCAATATTCAGCATGCAAGCAGAGAATAGCCTCTTTTAACTTACTGTCCTACAATTCTGTAATTGACGTGACGATAAGGGGGGCATTAGAGTGCAGTTGATCCTGATAAGTACTTTCTTAAAACCTACCCAGATTGCGATGTGTGCTGTCGCAGGAGCGACAAACTACTTTGTACACCGAGCAGCAGCGATATTCGAGAATAGAGGGCATGTCACCGATGAGCGATTTTGACCGTTTTTGCAACAATTCAAAATCTCTCATAGGTGTCACACACAAAGACATCGCTAAAGCGACTGGATGTGCGTCACAAATTCCGTGACCCCAACGAGATCGCTTGAGCAATGTTGCAGCGTGTAAAGCGGCCTTTAGTGTACAGGCTATATGAGTAGGATTTACTAGTGTAAGTCTAGCTGCTGGAGAAGGGATAGTTTACCATTAGAGGCACATAGACAAGGTTTCTTTCCTTACAATTCTTGCTGCTGCAACCTAAAACTGAAAGACCTTTTCCGAGCTACATGTATTACATTTTATTACCTATTAATACACCTGTCAGCTGCATACATAATTTAATATGCGCAAGGCATGCAGTAAGGGACGGGAAGGAATCTGCTGCTGATGGCACAACCACAGGCCAAGGATATGGGCTAGGTTAAACTGTGCCTGCTGCATGAGTACAAAAACCCTCTCATCCACAAGACCTAGGTTCCTGTCTCACTTTGCAGGTGGGCACGGAACACCACTCCTGAAGGCCGAACTGTGCAAACAGGTTATTGGTTGGATGGCAGATAATAACCAGTGTTGGAGTCAGAATCTTTTTTAAATTGTCCTAAAATGTATTCCGAGTTTTCCCTCTATGTGTTTTGCTGGCTATATTGCAATGTCTCTGTAATTTTAGCTAGGCCTCCCACTGAGTGTATAGGCTTTCCCAGTTTCTGAGTCAGAATGTTTTTAATTTTGTACTAGAATTGAATCAGAGTCCCTGCTCTACATCTCTTCCAGATAAGGTAGTAAAATGATAAAATTACATTTAGCGATGAATGGCTTCTTCACCATTACAAGCAATGAGAAAGTACAAAAAAATACAGCACAAACGCTATGTATCAACATGGCTTAAGGGCTGGAGGTGTTTCTTATTATTTTTTTCCCTTTTTTTAAGATATTACACAGTAAAGTATGTTTCTTAACAATTTTTCCTGTGAAATCCATTTTATTCTTAGTTTTGTATGGTTTTTTTTTTCAGTCCTTTAAAGTGCATAATACTTTGACAACATTGTCCCCAGCAACAACTTGGCAGTCAAAGATGCAGCCAGGCATCTTCCCTTTGCTGTTCACATTCCATTTGAGCACTTCTTCCATCCATTTCATCAATTTCCCTGTCCCTTTTTTTCCCAGCCCTCCTGGGACAGTCTTCCGAAAAAATGCTTTAGTTTAGGACAGAAAATATAATTCTTGGTGGAAAATAATCAGATACTGGAAAGCAGAGGGAATGTATTACAACCCTTACTGAAAGTTTGAGACATATAAATAATTGTCGTTTTCTGTCTTTGTTTTTTTTGTTGGTTTTTTTTTTAAGTCTCCTAGCCTTATAATGTAAAAGAGCTACATGTGTACTATATTACATATTACGTAAGTGACGGAACATACTCATATATTTGGCATATGACATTCTAATTACACAGATACAGCATAGTTTATCATAGGATGGTAACTAAGACTATGTTCACACTGGGTGTTTTTGCAGCATTTTTTAGCTACGGATTTGCCTTGGTTTTATGCAAATCCATGCTAATAAAAACACTGCTTTTTACAGTCCTAGCAAAGTCTATGAGATTTCTGAAATCTCATGCACACACACACACAAACACAAACACGTCAGGATTTGTTCCTGACGGTTTTGTGAAATGCCTCTGATTTTGCTGCGTTATGAAAAGAATGAACATGTCAATTCTTTTCAGTTTTTCACTATAGTAATAGGTGGACTCACAGATACCCTGCGAATCCAGCTGTCACTAGTTACCCGAAATTGATCCAGGGTATCTGGCCGGCACTTAAATGGTGCGAGGGATAGGGGGATTGGAGCAGGTGTGGTATATTTACCGAATTACTGCCGCAGCTGTACGCTCCCATGGTTCCTCCACTTCCCCGCTCATTCCATATTCACTGCTTTCATATGTGATTGGTTGCAGTCAGACGCGCCCCCCAGCATCTGACTACAACCAATCACAGACAAGGTCTCCGGGTCTAGCATAGAGGCTTAGTGAGCTGCTCATTCAGCGGTGACCTCACGCTATTTATGGTCACAGGTATCTCCAGCTGTGGTCGGAAATCACCTGAGTGAAGAGACCGGGGATCTTGCAGCTCATTCATTCTCTGGAGCTCATAGTGGGCAGTCCTGTTCTATGGAGATTGCTGCTATCTTCAGATGTGGTAGAACTGAATCGCCGTGGGACCTCGTGTGGATTACATCGGACCTGCAGGGATGATTATGGGGTTAATAAAGGTGGGAAAGAGGGGTTTTTCTATTTTATTTCTAATAAAAGATTTTTTTGTTGTTTGTGTTTATTTTTTTTCACTTATTACAGATTGGTCATGGGGGGTATCTCATAGACGCCTGCCATTACCAATCTAGGGCTTAGTCACAGCTATGAGCTGCGATTAACCCCTTTTTACCCCGAATGCCAATGCACTAGGGCAATTCGGGAAGAGCCGGGTAAAGTGCTGGGATTGTCACATCTAGTGGATGCAACAATCCTGGGCGGCTGCGGGCTGAAATTTTTAGGCTGGGTCTCTCCAGCCTGAGAATACCAGCCCCCAGCTGTGGGCTTTATTTTGGCTGGGTATCAAAAGTTTTGGGGACTGCACGCTGTTTGTTTTTAAAATATTTATTTAACAAATTAAAAAGCAGTGTAGGGTCCCTCGTATTTTGATACCCAGCCAAGATAAATCCCACAGCTGGGGGCTGCAGCCTGTAGCCGTGGGTTTTATCTGTGTGTTTGGGTATCATAATAAGGGGGGACCCTACGATAGACCCACAGACTCCAGTGGGAAGGAAGCAGTGAATATGCATGAGGCTAATGAGCAGCACCAGAAGTAGGAGGGGCTGCGGGAGCAGGTATGGATGAACCTAGAATGTGTGGGCTCCTTCGAGGTTAGTGGGTGTGATGAGCTGGGTTACTGAGCTCGGCGATGTTTTCTCCCATCCACTACAATCATGCTTCGCCCCCCCCTGCTCCCCATGTGATAGGGGCCTGTTGAATGACATGATTCCTGGAAGGAGCCCATACACTCTAGCATCTAAGCATCTACCAGAGACCAGTAAGTATAGCGCGCTTGATTTACTTTTTTTTTTCTTTCTACTTTTTTTTTTTCTACCCGAGTGCCGGATCCAGGTCAATCTCAGCTCAGCACTTGGGTACTGTTGAACCCTTGCTGGTCTTGACATAGCATAAAAAAAAGGCTGTAGAAACGCCATAAAAAAAACACAAAAACCACACCAAAACCCTAGATGGCTCCCAGGAGACATCCTGCCATAAGATTAGGTTTTGGTCAGGAAAACAACACTGCAAAAATGTCCTGTGTGAACATAGCCTAACAGTGCACACACATATATACTGTATATACACACTTGATAGGAAACAGTTTTCTCCAGACTTTAAACACTTTTCTTAGATTTCCTGGGAGCATTTAGTTTCAGGAATTTAAACAGGACAATGGTACTTTGTTTCTTTTCAAAGAGGAATGAAATGAGAATAAGATTAGTCCGAAAATACGAAAAAATAAATGCTTGGCTGGTTTTTCTCATTTAACTTAACATCCTTGAGAAAGTCAAACATATCACAAGGCAAGGAGCTGGGAAAAGTCGGTTCAGGGAGAGATGTTACTGTTCACAATAAATTGCAGCAATTCTTATAGTCTTCCAAATCCAGATCTTCCCTTTATTACATGTTAAACATTTAGTGAGAATAAGGAAGGTTGGAGGCTAATATCTAAGCTGATTTATAGTAAATGCCATGAATTAATGAACTGCAAATATAGAATTTTTAAACACTGAGTAATACAACTGCAGGATCAGCCTTTTGACCGTGGTTATCTTTATCTTAGAGAGCGAATACTGGCCCGTAAAAAATCAGAATAGCACAAGTAGTTCTACCTCGGTTTAAGGTGCATTTTTGAAAGATGAAATAAACTGGAAAGACAAAAGGCGGAGATGGGGATCTTATCCAAAATGATGGATAAGGAAGGGGTTAATCAAATGTGTTCACCTGGAATAGCTGTGAAAAGTTACAGAGTAGGAAAAAAGGTGTTAACACCTTGCTGCCGTGGAAAAATATCGAAACACACAAATTGTCCTTGATGGTGATCTTCTATTTTACATTAGTTTAGAATTGGGGGACATTACACCCATAACAGTATGTCATCATGGCCACATTTTTTGCTTCAATTTTATTTTTATCTTTCTTATTTCTCACCTCGAAAACCTAGGTATGTCTTATGGTCCATGCATCTAATAGTCCAAAAGCCACAGTATTTACCTTTGTTTTTTTTGGGGGGGGGTCGAGAATTTTGCTATGGACCCCATGATTTCTATGGAAGTCCCCTGATCTCAGATTTCCATCTTTCTTTTCTTCCGGACTAACACAGATCTCTTTCCACTGTTGACAGTTGCATAGCCTCTCACCTGGTGAGATATGCTGGCATTACATAAGCTCAAGCCACCTGTTTAGGAGGTTAGTTACAAGCTTGTTCCACTCATGTTCAGACACTCCACCAGTACTTCTCCTTAATGCACAGTGGCCAGTGCCAACGGTCCTGATATCTCTTCTTCTCCTTCTGAGGGCTCTACCTACACTACCATTCTTTCCAACAGTACTTGGGCCTGGACCGGCAAAGCAAGTACTATCTGTTCCAGAGGTAGCATCAAAGTGGAATTTGGGACACCACTGCTTTTCCTAAAGGTTTAGAGAAAGAGGGTACATTTTGGATCTGCTTAAGCCAGATAAGCTGTAGGAACGGTTTTCTACTTGAGTAATGTCATGCCACTCAGGGCTGACCACGCCTCATTATCCTTCTGTCAAAAATGTCCCACCTCTCTCAAAAAGTTCAATCCAAGGGTCAAAGTAGGTCCACCTCTGCCAGAGCCTTTTTCTAGGATGCTGTTCATCCCCTCAATGGGGATGAGCAACTGATTAGCAGCCATCAGTCATGTGGTCAGCTCTTTGCTGGAATGATCAATCTCTGGAAAATGCCAAGGAAACTACTCTTCAGGTATGGTGGTCATCTGGAAATGTGTATCTGTCAAACACCAGATTCTCTGTCCATTAAATTTGGCACATGTCGTTGGTCTCTTATAATCTATGTCTTCAGAAGCTCCATCCTGCTCCCCAGAAGTGTCAATCCCCAAGGTGTGCTCCTCAACCATGGGGCACATTAGTTTAACGGCCTCCCCCTTTGCTTGTTTTCTCTGGTTGGGCAGTTCCTTGAGATGTGTTCTTATGTTTCCCAAGTCCAACATTCAACTCTGCATTCCTCAGGTCTGTGGCATGGTTGATACTTCTGATCTCCAAGGAAAGGACAGTCTCAATCTGTTCTCTCTTCATTTCAAGGTGGGACATTTGACTCAGCCAGTTTTGCAAAGATTATTTGGACACCATGCAATTCCCCTCTAATCCCATCTCAATTCAATCACTTCCTTCAAAGCCTTTACGTACTGGGCCATGGTCTAACCTTCCTTCTGGACCCAACGGAACAGATAGATACTCAGATTGCCTAAGTCAGTAGTATCTCCGTGCATGTGTTCTAATAGCCTATAAACTTTGTCCACTGTATTTAGAATTCCAGGTCAAGAAAACATTACCATCTGTCGGGCCTCTCCTTCTAGGGTGAGCAGGGCTATTTCCATCTGTAAGGCAGGGGTCAAGGACTGCAGGGGTAGCATGCTTGCAAGTCCTTAATTTTTCGTATCACCACCTACGCCTATTTCTTCCTACCTTTGCTGCTACTTTATTTCTATATCCTTACCATCACTACATTGTGACTGTTTTATATTGTCCTCATTAAAGGTTATGTTTTATTATACCATGCTTCTATTTTTGGACCTGATCTACATGTGAAAACTTATGTCTGGATACCTATAGGTTATCTATATTTGCTTTTTCATTTATTTTTATATCCGTACCATCCCAAGTTCCCAATTTTTCCATGTTCCTGTTTCCCCTTCTTTTTCTTTGGTTCCCAAAAAAATGTAGCAAAAACTGTATTTTTATGATAAGGCTGACAAACAAGTGGAATAAAACGCAATGAGAAATTAATATGTAAATAAAAATGATATTGCTAAAAATATCATCTTATCTCGCAAACAAAAACAAGCTACATTTCCTTCAGCAAAAAATATAAAAGCTATAGCTCTCAGAATACAGAAATGCAAAATCTTTTTTATTTTTTACTGGTTTTATGGTGTAAAACTGGCTAAACAGAAAAAAACTATTTATGAATAATATATAATGTAATAATTTAAAAATAATTGTGGTATCTTTGCAATCATACTTACCCAAAGAAAAAAACTGTCTTATCACTTTTATGATTCAGTTCAATAGGATAAGGCACTTCCACAATTATAGAGTTCCGTATATGGAGTGCTCACGTAGGTTTCCAAACCATATAGTGAGTTAATCAGCACGAGGCACTCCCACATAAATTGAAAAACGTGAAAATGTTTTTATTGTTATTTCATATCCAGTGCAGTTAAACGTTTCAGTTAATGTTTGACCTTCGTCAGTA
Source organism: Anomaloglossus baeobatrachus (assembly GCF_048569485.1). NCBI lineage: Eukaryota > Metazoa > Chordata > Amphibia > Anura > Aromobatidae > Anomaloglossus > Anomaloglossus baeobatrachus. Next base: position 279,200,015 of record NC_134357.1, on the reverse strand, counting down.
ACTAGCACATGAAATTAGCAATGCACAGGATAGCTGACTCTGGCTTCACAAGTCAGGAAGTCAGGGATAGCTGTTGGTATGTTAATGATCAAGCGTCATTTCTGTCCGTCTGTGATAAGCGGTATCCGCCGCTGTGTGGTAGTACAATGGCAGCGCGACAAGCTCCTATCACATGCTCTCATGTGACCGCAGTATGTGACCCGGAAGTTGCCGCGCTGCTATTGTACTGTATCACACTGTACTGGAGTGCACCGGATCCGCCAATCTGGCAAACAGCTGGATGTGTGAAACAGCCCTAATGCAGGCGTCACACGGTACGATCTATCGTGCGATCGTACCCGCCCCCATCATTTGTGCATCTTGGGCAAATCACTGCCCGTGTCGCACAAAGTCGTTAAACCGCCGTCAAACGTACTTACCTGCTGAGCGACCTCGCTGTGGGCGGTGAACATCCTTTTCCTGAAGGGGGAGGGACGTTCGGTGTCACAGCGACGTCACACAGCCGCTGGCCAATAGAAGCGGAGGGGTGGAGATGAGCGGGACGTAAACATCCCGCCCACCTTCTTCCTTCCGCATAGCCGGCGGGTGCCGTGGGACGCAGGTAAGCTGTGTTCATCGTTCCCAGGGTGTCACACGTAGCGATGTGTGCATCCCTGGGTACGATGAACAACCGGCGCAAAGAAAAATAAACAATTTTTTAAAAATAAACGACGAGTACACGACTCACGATTTGTAACTGATTTGCGAATGTTCAGCGTCGCGCGGAGGTGTCACACGAAAGGACGTCGCAAACTATGCCGGATGTGCGTCACAAAAACCGTGACCCCGACGATGCATCGCATGATAGATCGTCTCGTGTGACGCCCGCATAAGGCTCAGCTCACATTTATCCTACGCTCTAAAGGCCCATTTACACATAATGATATCGCTAATGAGATATCGTCGGGGTCACGGTGTTGGTGACCCACATCTGGCCTCGTTAGCGATGTCGTTGTGTGTGACACCTTTTTGCGATCAGTAACGATCGCAAAAAAGGTGTCAAATCATTCGTCTTGTACACGTCGTTCAATTTTAAAAAAATCGTTCCTCGTTTGGAACGCAGGTTGTTTGTAGTTCCTGCGGCAGAACACATCGCTATGTGTGACACCGCAGGAACGAGAAACACTATCATACCTGCGGCCGCCGGCAATGAGGAATGAAGGAGGTGTGCGGGATGTTTCGGCCGCTCATCGCCGCTAATCCGCTTCTATTAGGCGGCCGCTTATTGACGCAGCTGTAACGCCGAATGAACCCCCCCTTAAAGGAGAGATTGTTCGGCGGCCACAGCGATGTTGGTGAACAGGTAATTGCATGTGATGCTACCATAGCGATATTGTTCGCTACGGCAGCGATCACCCCGTGATGCATCCCTGACGTGGGCGGGTGCTATCGCTCGCAACATCGATAGCGATGTCACAGCGTGTAAAGCCCGCTTAAGTAGAGCGCTTAAATCTGTGAAACACAGACAACATCTTTTTACTTTTATTTTTAGGTGTACCAAGGTGCTGTCAACAACAGTTTTGTGCACTTTTGAAAACATGGACACAACTAAACAGAAGCCAAATGGAGTCTGGAGTAACTCTGCTGCCTGATTATAGTAAATGTATCAATTGGGGTATTGACGTGAATCATGTATATTGGAGATAGAGAGGGAAACCCTGATGTAAGAGCACAGGATAAATGGGAACTGATACAAAATGTTCTGTACCCAAGTTGCCACAAAATCGCATTCAACTCAACTCACAAAAAACAAGTACTATTACAGGTCCATACTATAGGGGGATTCAATGTTACTGGTAGTACAAAGGCTCTAGAAAAGTGCAATGGCTCTCAACTGAAAAATAAATGCAGCAAAATCTCCACTCCCGCATCAAAATGGACCTTTCCTTCTGAACACCACAATCTGTTGTAAGATGATCGCTGGTAAAATCCTGCAGGGGAGATATGTTTCACCAAGGTAGATAGCTTTGGTGATGGGAAACAGGGATGTAGGCTTTACCATGTGATGTGCTGAGAGGGTTAATTGGATTATGATAAGAGAGGAGTTTTTTGTGAACTTTCAAAGAGATAGTAGGGATGTCAGTTCACATATTTCTATTTTAGGGTATGGCCCAGCAGGTAAAATGAAGGTCTCTGAATTCAGTGCCCTGTGTGTCAACGGGTCTCTAGAGTGGTGCTCATACTGCAATGAGCAGAATCCTAATCCTGAGTGGGCGGACCCTGCAATTATACTGACTTTTGAGTGCTGTTTTGTTTTCCTGATGCAGTTTATATTTACTTTTGTATGTGCTGGTTTATGAAGCTCTATGAAGCTTTTATTAAACCGTCTGAAAATTTTAAGCGAGAAACATTTCTCTGTCTATCTTGTGAAGCAGCTGAGTGGGATGTTCTACCAAAGTGTCTAAACCATAGTTAACATCCACATTTTTGCAATGTTGTAGCAAGGGGAGCCCGCTTAATGTATGGGATGTGATTCTTCAGAAACACAAGTTGGGCATAATTTACAGGCATTATAATGTACTGAGCACTACAAGGGCTTACTTGCAATTTTTAATTCTGAAACATTCACTGTGTTCTTCCAGAGACAAAATTGTCACACCCATAGATCAATACCCAGAAGAGTGTAAGTTCCAAAATGTGGTCACTTGAGGGAGTTTTTGCTGTTCTGGTACTTAGTATCTTTGCAAATGTAGTCCACAAGTTATTCTGGGAAAATATGTGCTCCAAAAGTCATATGGCGCTCCTTCTCTCCCGTGCCCTGCTGTATGGCCAAGCAGTACTGTACAGTCACATATGGAGTAATCCCATGTTCAAGAGAAGTTGTGCCTTTTTACCTATTCCTCTAAAAATTGGAAATCTGGGGTTAAAAAATCATTTTCGTGACAAAAATGTAATTATTTTTCCTTATTGCCTAATAGTATAACATTTTGTCAAACAACTGCGGTGTCAATATTCTCATTGCACCCCTAGATGCATTCATTAAGGGTTATACTTTGTAAAATGGGGTCACTTATGGAAATATGCTTTTATGGAATATCAGGGACTCTGTCAATGTGATTTGGCACCCAAAACTATTTCAACTAAATCTGAACTCAGATATGACACGACTTCCCTTCTGAACTTTGCCCTTTGCTTCAAAAGTAGTTTTTGACCACATATCAGGTACTGGTAAACTCAAGAGAAATTGTGTAAGAAATGATATGCTCAATTTTCTCCTATTACCCTTTATAAAATTAAAATGTTGCTGCCAAAGCAAAATTTTAGTGGTACTAATTCCATTCTAAGCCTTGCTGTGCACCCAAACAGTAGTTTTCCATTACGCATAGGATATCGTTGTACTTAGAAGAAATTGCACAACAAATTGTATAGTGCATTTTTCTCCATTTGGGGCTAAAACATAATTTTTGTGGGATAAATGTGATTTTTTATTTTTAGGATTCAACGATATACAATTCTGTGCAGCACCTGGGAGGTTCAAGGTGCTCACCACATATCTAATTAAGTTCCTGGAGGGGCCTGGTTTCCAAAATGGGTTCACTTTATGGGGGTTTCCACTGTTTGAGTACATCAGGGGTTTTCGTAACATGACATGGAGTTGGCTAATGATTCATTGCAGCCAATTTCGCATTCCAAAAGTCAAATGATGCTCCTTCCTCTCCAAGCCTTGCATTGTGTCTAAATAATGGTTTGACATCACATATGGTTATTGGCACATTAATGAGAAATTGAACATCAAATGCTTTGGTGCATTTTCTCCTGTTATCCTTGTAAAATAAAGAATTTGGATCTAAAACAATATTTTTTTTTTTTGTGTGAAAAGCATCATTTTTTATTTTTAAGACTTAAACGTTATAAAATTCCACGAAGCTCCTGGGGGTTCAAGATGCTCACGACTCATCTAGATAAACTCTGTTAGGGGTCTAGTTTCCAAAATTGGTACACTTCCAGGGGGTTTCCACTGTTTAGGTTCATAAGAGACTCTCCAAATGCAACATGGCATCTGCTATTAATTCCAGTCAATTTTCCATTCCAAAAGTCAATTGCTGCTCTCTCCATTCCTAGCCCTTTTGTGTACCCAAACATTAGTTTTCCACCATATATGGAGCATTACCGTACTAAGGAGACACTGTTAAACAAATTGTACTGTGTATTTTCTTTTACCCTTGTGGAAATGCTAAATTTTGATCTAAAACAACATTTTTGTGAAGCACCTGGGGGTTCAAGGTGCTCACCACACATCTAAATTCCTTCAGGGGTTTAGTTTCCAAAATTAGATTATTTGTGTGGGATTTCCATTGTTTAGGTACATCAGGGCCTCTGCATACGCAACATCGTGTCAGTTATCGATTTAAGACAAATTTGCTTTCCAAAATTTAAGTAGCACTTTTTCCATCTGAGCGCCCAAACAGTAGTTTTCTCCCAAATATGGGGTGTCTGCGTACTCAGAAGAAATTGAACAACAAATTGTACTGTCTACTTTTTCCTGTTACCCTTGTGAAAGTGAAATTAATTGGGTTAAAATAACATTTTTGTGTGAAAAATATATTTTTTCATTTTCACTGCTCAACGTTATAAAATTCTGTGAAGCACCTATGGGTTCAAAATGCTCACCACACCTCAATATAAATTCCTTGGGGGGTGTAGTTTCCAAAATGGGGTGAGATGCGTTGATTTTGTACTATTTAGGCACATCAGAGGCTCTGTGACATGGCATCCACTATCTATTCCAGCCACTTTAGCACTCAAAAATGCAAAAAGTGCTTCTTCTCTTCTGAACCCGCTATGTGCCCAATGCTTCTGAAAATGCAAAGTTTAGGGCTAAAGTAGCATTTTTGTGAGGAAAAAAAATGAATGTTTTTTCCTTTTTTACTTCCAAATTGCTTTAGTTCCTGTGTGAAACACTTGAGGGGTTAAGAAACGTCTTGAATGTGGTTTTGAGTGCTGTCACTTTTGAGTATTTTCTGTCACCTAGGCATCTGAAAGTCACTTCAAATGTGATGTAGTCCCTAAAAAAATGTTTTATCAATTGTGTTGGAAAAATTAGATATTGCTGATAGACATTTAACCCTCTAACTTTTAACTTACTAACAAAAATAATTAAATTTCAAAAATGGCGCTGATCTAAAGTAGACATATGGGAAATGTTATTTATTAACTACTTTGTGTGACATATCTCTGTGGTTTAAGGGCATAAAAATTCAAAGTTTGAAAATGGCAAAATTTTCTACATTTTTGCCACTTTTTAGATAGTTTAACCCCTTAACGACCAAAGGCTGTACTGGTACGTCCTAAGCCATCAAGTTGTAATCACCTGCAGCTGCTGTGGGCAGCCGATGGGGATCCCCTCACATGCCCGCTGATTTGTACAGCAGACATGTGTACATCGCAGGTGCACGTGGATCCGTGATCCACTAGCGCCTGTTAACCCCTTAAAACATGCTGTCAAAATGTGACAGCGTGATTTAAATGCCCGCCGTGGTAAAAGTGCACTTTCCCGGCTCCATCGACAGCACCTTGACGTGATCACTGTGAGCTGATGGTTGCCATGGTAGCACAGGGTCATGTGATGACTCCTGTAGCTCACATGACTCACTTATTGCCCACTGAGTGCTGCCTATTACAAGACATGAGCATTTCTGGAGATCTCAGCTGTGTAGCTGTGATCAACAGAAATGAATGAGTGATTAGGCTGCTGATCCTTACAGTCCCCTAGGGGGACTAGTAAAATAAAAAAAAAGTTTTCAAAAATAAAAAAAAAATAAAATTTCAAATCACCCCCTTTCACCCCATAAAAAATTAAACGGTTCAAAAATATATATATATATAAACACAGAAATGCCCAATCTATCAAAATATAAAGTTAATTAATCTTATTGGTCAACGGCATAGCAAAAAAATTTCAAATGCCAAAATTACGTTTTTTGGTTGCTGCAAATTTTGTACAAAATGCATTAACAAGCCATTAAAATGTACTGTGGAAAAATTGTACCATTAAAAACGTCAGCTTGAGCAAAAAAGAAATAAGCTGTCAATGAGCCATAGATTCCAAAAAATGAGAACGCTACAGTTTGCGGAAAATGGTGCAAAAAGTGTGCCTTTTTTTTGGACAAACTTCTGATTTTTTTTTAACCCCTTAGATAAAAGTCAACCTACACATGTTGGGTGTCTACAAACTCATACCAACCTGAGGCATCACACCAACACATCAGTTTTAACATACAGTGAACACGGTGAATAAAATATCCCAAAACCAATCATGCAATCATATTTTTTTTGCAATTTCTCCGCACTTGTAATTTTCTTGCCATTTTCTAGTTGATTATATGATAAAACATATGGTTTCATTTAAAAGTACAACTCGTCCCGCAAAAAAAAGCCCTCATATGGCAAGATTGACGGAAAAATTAAAAAGTTACAGCTCTTGGAAGAAGGGAGAAAAAAAACCAACAAAAAGCGGAAAATCAGCCAGGGTTGAAGGGGTTAACAAATAAATGCAAAAAAACATAATCCGAAATTTAGCACTAAGATGAAGTAAAATATATCGCTAAAAAACACTGTTGCAGAAACACTGGGATTCATTGAAGCATTCCAGAATTATCAATTCATATAGCGGCACTGGTCAGAATTGAAAAAATTGGTCTGGTCAGTAAGGTGAAAACAGTCTCGGGGTGAAAGGGATAACGTCCTAGAGCGCATACAGGTTTGGCTGCTCTTAATATAAGACATCTTATATGATTGTTCCCCTTAAAATTGAAAAAATAAATGGAAAAACACTGAACAAAACCAATTTCCAGTTGCTCGGCTTTGCTGTGGTGTTCAGCTGTCAAACTTCCAGAAAGCTGAGCACACACAGAGGGCTCAATAAGCTTTCAGATGGAGTTATGGATTTGTGCCCCTGTATTGTACAGATAGCTCAGTGGAAAATCGAGATGATTTATAAAAATGGGTTGTAATTATTTATTCATGTCAGATGTACTTTCTATTATTATTAAGCAGAGCTTACTCATCACATCTTTTCACAGTATTCCTGTGCAGAATTGCACATTTAAATTAAGAGGCTTGACTAATTAAAATATATGAATAGTTTATAGGAATAAACATATGTTTTAGCATATGGCTTTCTAAGTGAATGTACTTTTAACACAAAACTGTTTGCATGAAGCTAAAATGCTGCATGAACCGTGACAATATATTTTTTGTTGTATTCGTGAATGCCAAAGAAGATAAAAATATTTACCCACACGAAGACCAAAAGTTTTTGCTTCATATTTCCAGTATTTTAACCACTTATATGCTATCCAGCAGGAGCAGGGCAGAGGGGCATATGCCCCCAGGCCACTTCCCTAGCAGCTGTACAGAACCAATGGTGCATGACATCAGTATAAGGCCCTGTGCCCACGCTGCGCATTTTGACGTGGATTTTGATGCGGATTTTCAGAAATCTGCAGCAAAATCTGCACGTCCATTGTGAAGCCAGCAAAGTCTATGATAATTCAGAAGTGCTGTGCCCACGTTGAGTATTTTTCCCTGGCTTATTTGGTGCAGATTTCTTTTTATTCTGCACCAAATCTGCACCAAATACACAAGGGAAAAATAAGCAACGTGGGCACAGCATTTCTGAATTCTCATAGACTTTTCTGGCTTTACAATAGACATGCAGATTTTGCTACAGATTTCTGAAAATACACGTCAAAACTACACAGCGTGGGCACTGGGCATAACAGACATGGTCATGCACTCCGAACTGTGTGCGGCCGTGTCTGCTATACTGTGATGTGGCCAGGTCGGAACACTGACACTTATAGATGCATGCCGGCCCAGCTGCATCACTGTACCACAGACACTGCCGTGTCATGCTCAGTCATGTAGCGTGCCTTGCACAGCCGAAGAGGATCTTCAATATACTATATGGGCCGAATGGGATCCAAGAGACAAGCCAGGAGAAGATGGGTTGTCCCCGATCCTCATAAGTAAAAACACCCCCAGTATGCGTGTATGTATATATGATTCTGTACATCTATTTATATGTGTATATTTATGTGTTTGTGTATATGTCTTCAAATATGTATATGTTTGTGTATGTGTACATATCTTTGTACTGTATGTTTATGTGACGCCCTGGGCAAGCCAGGGGTCACAGGTCATCACTAGAGTTGAGCGCGGTTCGCGGTTCGAGGTTCTCCAGTTCTAGGCTCGAGTGATTTTGGGGCCTGTTCTAGATCGAACTAGAACTCGAGCTTTTTGCAAAAGCTCGATAGTTCTAGAAACGTTCGAGAACGGTTCTAGCAGCAAAAAAACAGCTAATTCCTAGCTTGGTTTCCGCTGTAATAGTGTAAGTCACTCTGTGAATCACACTATTATGACATTTCAGTGTATAGTGTGCGTGAACAGCGCCTTCAGATCACTGCTGTTTCTATAATGGCGATCGCCATTTTTTTTTTTCCTTGTCTTCCTTCCCTAAGCGTGCGCGTGTAGTGGGGCGGGCCAGCATGTCAGCCAATCCCAGACACACACACAGCTAAGTGGACTTTTAGCCAGAGAAGCAACGGCATGTGTGATAGGATGTCCATGTCACATGTCCCTGCATTATAAAACCGGACATTTTCCTCCAGGACGCCATTATCTCTTCTGCGTCTTTGGTGTCAGACATCACTGTCGCAGCTCCGTCCTCCTGAGTCCTATCGCCGATACAGCTGTATGCGCTCCATACACAGCGTTAGACAGCTTAGGGAGAGCACTTTCTATCAGTCCTTTTAAGGGCTCAAACCGGTAGGGTCAGAGCCATAGGTGACAGGTCCTGAAAACAGAGACAGCGTCTGTGTAGCCAAGGTCAGGGATTTCGTCGCTGCATTTCACCATTAGGAGGGAATAGAAAGGCAGGCTTCCATTCCTCTACCCAGAGCCCCACAATCCTGGCACTGTACCCTCCTGTCCTCTGCACACTCCAACTCTTTTTAACTAAGCCATTATGCTAGCAAACAGTCAGTGTACCTAGTGGCATCCTAAACGTGGCTATTGGACTTTTGTCTATTCACACTATTGTAAAGATATTTGCAGCACCTCTGCCTGCATTGCACACTCCAACTTTTTTTAACTAAGCCATTATACTAGCAAACAGTCAGTGTACCTAGTGGCATCCTAAACGTGACTATTGTACTTTTGTCTATTCACACTATTGTAAAGATATTTGCAGCACGTCTGCCTGCATTGCACACTCCAACTTTTTTTAACTAAGCCATTATACTAGCAAACAGTCAGTGTACCTAGTGGCATCCTAAACGTGGCTATTGTACTTTTGTCTATTCACACTATTGTAAAGATATTTGCAGCACGTCTGCCTGCATTGCACACTCCAACTTTTTTTAACTAAGCCATTATACTAGCAAACAGTCAGTGTACCTAGTGGCATCCTAAACGTGGCTATTGTACTTTTGTCTATTCACACTATTGTAAAGATATTTGCAGCACCTCTGCCTGCATTGCACACTCCAACTTTTTTTAACTAAGCCATTATACTAGCAAACAGTCAGTGTACCTAGTGGCATCCTAAACGTGGCTATTGTACTTTTGTCTATTCACACTATTGTAAAGATATTTGCAGCACGTCTGCCTGCATTGCACACTCCAACTTTTTTTAACTAAGCCATTATACTAGCAAACAGTCAGTGTACCTAGTGGCATCCTAAACGTGGCTATTGTACTTTTGTCTATTCACACTATTGTAAAGATATTTGCAGCACCTCTGCCTGCATTGCACACTCAAACTTTTTTTAACTAAGCCATTATACTAGCAAACAGTCAGTGTACCTAGTGGCATACAAGAAGTGGCTGTTGTACTCCATTAGTGCCCCACTGGTGCCAAGCTATTTCTAGCACCTGTGCAGGACACCCTCCTGCTCTGTTTTTAATAAGCTATAATGATAGCAAAAAATACTGCCATTTAGTGGCATCATAGAACTGGCTGTTGTATTCCATTAGTGCCCCACTGGTGCCAAGCTATTTCTAGCACCTCTGCATGACACCCTCCTGCTCTGTTTTTAATAAGCTATAATGATATCAAAAAATACTGCCATTTAGTGGCATCATAGAACTGGCTGTTGTATTCCATTAGTGCCCCACTGGTGCCAAGCTATTTATAGCACCTCTACATGACACCCTCATGCACATTTTGCTACGCTAATGTTATAGCAAACTCAGGGAATTCATTGCTGCATTTGATAATTCGGAGGGATAGAAAGTCAGGCTTCCTTTAGTTTTTCCTTCTGTTCATAAACAGCATCTCCAAGAGCAATTTCCCCTCCACATCTAAGTGTGGAGAGGCAGCTAGTGTGCATGCGTGTGCCGATTTACCCCAGCTGCAGCCTAATTACAGTGTTTCGCCTAGTGAGTATGCTCAGCCTGACTGTGCCATTCCTGACGCTAAGTCTTCATTTCGGGATACAGCGCATGCTCCCACACTAAGTGTGAAAAGCCTCTTTGCGCAGGTGCTTGCATTCCGTGCCGGGTCTAAGTCCTGTTTTGTGCCTAGACACCATGCTAAAGCTGATAGTCTTTTTTCAGAGACTGTATTTCATGCTACTGAGCATGCTCAGGCACTTACTGCATCAGAGACTATGTCCGGTAATAAACTCTTTGGCCCTGCCCCTGATGTGGGGGGGCCCATATAGACCACAGGGCTTCAGGTGTCCTCCCAAATGGCTTGCAGAGGCCCACCCCTATGACTTGTCACCGCATTATTGATGGTCAGACGATGACTGGTGAGGTGTTTGGGTCATGGCAGCCATGAGGTCATCATTGAAGTTGCGTTTCCAAATAGGACGCTAGTTATGCCACTCATGACGTGTCACTCTACTTTTGTCTCCAGGAGGTGCATTGTGGTTCACCCTGGTTTGGGGCGGACCCAGGTTATAAAAGGGGCTGGAGCCAACAAGGAGGTGCGCAGTCTTCTATTATGCTCCGAAAGAGCACACCTCCATGTGTTGAACCCATTGCGGCTTTAGGCCAGAGGTAGGCAAGGATAGGGTGTCGATGCAGGCCACCACCACAATTGGTAACGCAGAACGGTTAAGACCAGCTCCTGTCCTACCAGTCCTGCTTGTGCAGCCCAGTGGCATTAACAGGCCTGCTGCTGCTGATGCGCCTGCTGTCCACAGGTGTGCCCCTACGCACACGGTCAGCGTACTCAATGGCCCCTGTGTTGTTAACAGGGAGTTCATGGGCTGGGTGGGCATGTGGACCCTGTGACGCTAACAGGGCTCCCAGTCTACAGATCCGAATGGCGTCTAACTCGGTTCAGGCTACTATTAGTTTCATAGCCACACAGCTCTGTATCCTCCACCAAACCTTCCAGTTGCCAACCTCTCCTTTTCCAACTGGGAGCACGGTGGACACTGACTGCTGATGGGGATATATACCTTTCTCTTTCTTTTCTTATTAATTTTCGTTATATAGCGGTAACATAGTATATACCACTTTATCCAAATCTGCCAGTCCCACTGTAACAGATGGTGTTTCTTCAGCAAATGTTACTGTTGCTTAACCACTAGTGATGAGCGAGTACTAAAAAGCTCGGGTGCTCGAAGCTCGGGCCGAGCCTCCCAAGATACTCGTGTACTCGGGCCGAGCAACGAGCCCAATGTTATCCTATGGGAGACCCGAGTATTTTTGTGAAATGACCCCCCGGCAGCATGGAGAAACCCTAAAAATGGCACAAAAGTCTCAGAAGAGTGCTCAAATGACATGGCAACAGCATGGGGAAGACCCCTTGAAGCATTTATCACTCAAAAGTCACAGCTGTGAACAATTTTGTCCGCGTTTCACGCCATTTTTACGGACTCACCAGAAAACCTTCCAAAATGACCCCAAAATGATTTTTCATGGCAGAAATGTTAAGGGCACATACCCAATAGTGAGATAGAGCTGGTGTATGTTACTTTTTGAGATTAATACATGAAAGATTTTACGTGAAAACATTGTGTGGAGAAGAGACGTACATGAAGGCCTCTTGAGTCTAATGTGCCCATTTTGAGGAAGTGAGTCTTTGTAGTATTTTCCTTTGCCAGGGCAGTCCAAAATTGTGAGGTTCACCAATGCCCCTGCATACAGACGTGCATGAGGGCCTGTAAACCTGAAGTGCCCATTGTAAGGAAGTGGGTCTATTTCAGTATAGCCCTTTGCCAGGCAGCCAAAAATTGGGAGGCTCCACATTGTCCCTGGATAGAGACGTGCATGATGGCCTGTAAACCTGAAGTGCCCATTGTAAGGAAGTGGGTCTATTTTAGTATAGCCCTTGTCCAGGGCAGCCAAAAATTGGGAGGCTCCACATTGTCCCTGGATAGAGACGTGCATGATGGCCTGTAAACCTGAAGTGCCCATTGTAAGGAAGTGGGTCTATTTTAGTATAGCCCTTTGCCAGGGCAGCCAAAAATTGGGAGGCTCCACATTGTCCCTGGATAGAGACGTGCATGATGGCCTGTAAACCTGAAGTGCCCATTGTAAGGAAGTGGGTCTATTTTAGTATAGCCCTTTGCCAGGGCAGCCAAAAATTGGGAGGCTCCACATTGTCCCTGGATAGAGACGTGCATGATGGCCTGTAAACCTGAAGTGCCCATTGTAAGGAAGTGGGTCTATTTTAGTATAGCCCTTTGCCAGGGCAGCCAAAAATTGGGAGGCTCCACATTGTCCCTGGATAGAGACGTGCATGATGGCCTGTAAACCAGAAGTGCCCATTGTAAGGAAGTGGGTCTATTTCAGTATAGCCCTTTGCCAGGGCACCCAAAAATTGGGAGGCTCCACATTGTCCCTGGATAGAGACGTGCATGATGGCCTGTAAACCAGAAGTGCCCATTGTAAGGAAGTGGGTCTATTTCAGTATAGCCCTTTGCCAGGGCAGCCAAAAATTGGGAGGCTCCACATTGTCCCTGGATAGAGACGTGCATGATGGCCTGTAAACCAGAAGTGCCCATTGTAAGGAAGTGGGTCTATTTCAGTATAGCCCTTTGCCAGGGCAGCCAAAAATTGGGAGGCTCCACATTGTCCCTGGATAGAGACGTGCATGATCGCCTGTAAACCAGAAGTGCCCATTGTAAGGAAGTGGGTCTATTTCAGTATAGCCCTTTGCCAGGGCAGCCAAAAATTGGGAGGCTCCACATTGTCCCTGGATAGAGACGTGCATGATGGCCTGTAAACCAGAAGTGCCCATTGTAAGGAAGTGGGTCTATTTCAGTATAGCCCTTTGCCAGGGCAGCCAAAAATTGGGAGGCTCCACATTGTCCCTGGATAGAGACGTGCATGATGGCCTGTAAACCAGAAGTGCCCATTGTAAGGAAGTGGGTCTATTTCAGTATAGCCCTTTGCCAGGGCAGCCAAAAATTGGGAGGCTCCACATTGTCCCTGGATAGAGACGTGCATGATGGCCTGTAAACCTGAAGTGCCCATTGTAAGGAAGTGGGTCTATTTCAGTATAGCCCTTTGCCAGGGCAGCCAAAAATTGGGAGGCTCCACGTTGTCCCTGGGTAGAGACGTGCATGAGGGCCTCAAAACATTAAGTGTCCATTTTAAGGAAGTGGGTGTATTATAGTATAGCCCTTAGGCAGGGCAGCCAAAAATTGGGAGGCTCCACGTTGTCCCTGGGTAGAGACGTGCATGAGGGCCTCAAAACATTAAGTGTCCATTTTAAGGAAGTGGGTGTATTATAGTATAGCCCTTAGGCAGGGCAGCCAAAAATTGGGAGGCTCCACGTTGTCCCTGGGTAGAGACGTGCATGAGGGCCTCAAAACATTAAGTGTCCATTTTAAGGAAGTGGGTGTATTATAGTATAGCCCTTAGGCAGGGCAGCCAAAAATTGGGAGGCTCCACGTTGTCCCTGGGTAGAGACGTGCATGAGGGCCTCAAAACATTGTGTCCATTTTAAGGAAGTGGGTGTATTATAGTATAGCCCTTAGGCAGGGCAGCCAAAAATTGGGAGGCTCCACGTTGTCCCTGGGTAGAGATGTGCATGAGGGCCTCAAAACATTGTGTCCATTTTAAGGAAGTGGGTGTATTATAGTATAGCCCTTAGGCAGGGCAGCCAAAAATTGGGAGGCTCCACGTTGTCCCTGGGTAGAGACGTGCATGAGGGCCTCAAAACATTAAGTGTCCATTTTAAGGAAGTGGGTGTATTATAGTATAGCCCTTAAGCAGGGCAGCCAAAAATTGGGAGGCTCCACATTGTCCCTGGGTAGAGACGTGCATGAGGGCCTCAAAACATTGTGTCCATTTTAAGGAAGTGGGTGTATTATAGTATAGCCCTTAGGCAGGGCAGCCAAAAATTGGGAGGCTCCATGTTGTCCCTGGGTAGAGACGTGCATGAGGGCCTCAAAACATTGTTCCCATTGCAAAGGAGCGGGTCTCCTGTTGTTGTAATGTCCATTCTGCAAAGAATGGGCGAAAAAATTTACCACTGGGGGTATACCTGAAACAAAGGCCTAAGTATTGCAATTTGTAACGGTCATCATCATGGTGGCGCATGAGGAGAAGGAGGAGCAGTCCAGCGATTATCCAAAGTCCAGAAGTGTGTACCCATGGGTGAGTGGAGGTACATGGCAAACTTTAAATTCCGCTCTCTTTTGCTGGTGGTGTGGTGAAGTCTGGCCCAATCCAACCCTTGTTCATCTTGATCAGAGTCAGCCTGTCAGCATTTTCAGTTGACAGGCGGGTGCGTTTATCTGTAATGATTCCACCTGCGGCACTAAAAACACGCTCTGACAAAACGCTAGCAGTAGGGCAGGCCAGGACTTCCAAGGCGTAGAGAGCCAATTCATGCCACGTGTCCAGCTTGGATACCCAATAATTGTAAGGCACAGAGGAATGTCGGAGTACAGTTGTTCGATCTGCAAGGTACTCCTTCAGCATCTGGGCAAACTTAGGATTTCTTGTGGCACTACCCCGCACCTCAGGGGCTGTGGTACGTGAGGGGCTGAGAAAACTGTCCCACATCTTAAAGACTGTTCCCCTACCTCTGGCGGATTGGACTTGTGCCTCTCTCGGCTGTACGCCTCGGTTGTCCACTGATTCCTGACCTATGCCGCTAGCGTTTTGTGAGGGGAATGCTTTGCCTACTTCCGTGAGTATGGCCTTCCGGAACTGCTGCATTTTGGTTGACCTCTCCTCCACGGGAATAAGAGACAAAAAGTTCTCCTTGTAGCGTGGGTCTAACAGTGTTACCAACCAGTAATGATTGTCGGCCAAGATGTTCTTAACGCGAGGGTCACGAGACAGGCAGCTTACCATAAAGTCAGCCATGTGCCCCAGACTCTTAACAGCCAGGACTTCTGTAGCCTGACCAACAAGATGACTGAACATGCTGTCCTCCTCCTCCTCCTCCTCCTCCTCCTCCTCATCTACCCTGTCCTCTGGCCAGCCACGCTGAACCGAGGATATGACTGGTGTGCATGTCATATCCTCAATTTGGCCGGAGAGTTGCTCCATGTCTTCATCCTCCTCCTCGTCATAGTCCTCCACTGCACGTTGTGATGAGACGAGGCTGGGCTGTGTGTTATCACCCACACCCACTACTGTTTCTTGCTGCAACTCATCGCGCTCCGCCTGCAATGCATCATGTTTGTTTTTCAGCAGAGACCGTTTTAGAAGGCAGAGTAGCGGTATGGTGACGCTAATAATGGCGTCATCACCACTCACCATCTTGGTGGAGTCCTCAAAGTTTTGGAGGATGGTACATAGGTCTGACATCCATCTCCACTCCTCAGGTGTTATGTGTGGAGTTTGACCCATTTCCCGACGGCTTAGGTGATGCAGGTACTCAACAACTGCCCTCTTCTGCTCACATATCCTGACCAACATGTGCAGAGTTGAATTCCAACGCGTGGGGACATCACACACCAGTCTGTGAACCGGAAGATGCAAACGGCGCTGAAAGCCGGCAAGGCCGGCTGAAGCAGTAGGTGACTTTCGAAAATGTGCAGACAGGCGGCAAACTTTTACCAGCAGATCAGACAGCTCTGGGTATGACTTTATAAACCGCTGAACCACGAGGTTGAGCACATGGGCCACGCATGGAACATGTGTCAGCTGGCCTCGCCTCAAAGCCGCCACCAGGTTCCGGCCATTGTCACACACGACCTTTCCTGGCTTTAGGTTCAGAGGTGTGAGCCAGTGATCTGCCTGCTGTTTCAGAGCTGTCCACAGCTCTTCTGCATTGTGGGGTTTGTCACCTATGCAGATTAGCTTCAGCACAGCCTGTTGCCGCTTCGCCGAGGCAGTGCTGCAGTGCTTCCAGCTTGTGACTGGTGTGGAGGGCACAGTGGATGAGGATGCGCAGGAGGAGGAGGAGGCTGAAGAGCATGACATTCCGGAGCTGTAGAGTGTGGGTGAAACACTGACTGAGGTAGGGCCTGCAAACCTTGGTGTGGGAAGGACGTGTTCCGTCCCTCGCTCAGACTGGGTCCCAGCTTCCACAATATTAACCCAGTGTGCCGTCAACGAGATGTAGCGGCCTTGCCCACAAGCACTTGTCCACGTGTCTGTGGTTAGGTGGACCTTGGGTGAAACAGCGTTGTTCAGGGCACGTGTGATGTTTTGTGACACGTGGTTATGCAACGCGGGGACGGCACACCGGGAGAAATAGTGGCGGCTGGGGACCGAGTAACGTGGGACAGCTGCCGCCATCAGGTCACGGAATGCTTCTGTCTCCACCAGCCTAAAAGGCAACATTTCCAGCGCAAGCAGTCGCGAAATGTTAGCATTTAGAAATGTGGCATGTGGGGTGTTGGCAGTGTATTTGCGCCTGCGTTCAAAGGTTTGCTGAATGGATAACTGAACGCTGCGCTGGGACAAGGACGTGCTTGATGATGGTGTTCTTTCTGCGTAGGCAACTGCATGTGCAGGAGTGGAGGAGGCTTGTTCACAGGCAGCATGGACAGAGGATTGGCTCGCATGCACAACCAGCGAAGACGTAGCAGTGACATCAGCAAGCACTGCTCCTCGACTCTGTTGTACTTCCCACAAAGTCGGGTGCTTGGCTGACATGTGCCTGATCATGCTGGTGGTGGTCAGGCTGCTAGTTTTGGTACCCCTGCTGATGCTGGCACGGCAGGTGTTGCAAATGGCCTTTTTTGAATCATCTGGATCCAACTTAAAAAACTGCCAGACTCGGGAAGACCTAACATTTGTACAGGCACCTTGTGTCGTCGTGTTGTTCCGGGGAACGGTTGCCTGACTTCTGCCTGGGGTCACCACCCTGCTTCTTACTGCCTGTTGTGATGCTATGCCTCCCTCCCCCTGTGCACTGCTGTCCTCGCTCTGCATATCCTCCTGCCAGGTTGGGTCAGTTACTGGATCATCCACCACGTCGTCTTCCTCTTCCGCACCCTGCTCCTCCTCCTGACTTCCTGACAATTGTGTCTCATCATCGTCCACCACTTGTTGAGACACGTTGCCAACTTCGTGAGAACGTGGCTGCTCAAATATTTGGCCATCTGTACAGACGATCTCCTCATGACCCACTTCAATATGAGCTGGCGAGAGGCCAGAATGTGTGAATGGAAACGTGAACAGCTCTTCCGAGTGTCCAAGTGTGGGATCATTAATGTCCGAGGAGGACGTGTACTCAGCCTGGTGGTAGGAAGGAGGATCAGGTTCAGAAATGTGCGGTGCAGTATCACGGCTACTGACACTTGACCGTGTGGAAGACAGAGTGTTTGTGGTGGTGCCAATCTGACTGGAAGCATTATCTGCTATCCAACTAACAACCTGTTGACACTGGTCTTGGTTCAAGAGCGGTGTACTGCTGCGGTCCCCAAGAATTTGGGACAGGACGTGCGAGCGACTAGATGTGGCCCTTTGTTGTGGCGAAATTAGAGCTTGCCCACGACCTCGGCCTCTGCCTGCACCACCATCACGTCCACTTCCTTGTTCCTTGCCAATGCCCTTGCGCATTTTGCAATGCTGTGCACTGCTGACGTGTATATTCACTACTTGTGCGTTATATCAAAGTTTCTGGAAATTGCACACAAGTGCACCTGTACGCTGCCACCAACAGGCACACACGTGCGGTTTTAAAAACCAAGCACGGACGCAATAAGAACCTAACAGGTTTTTTTGGGGAGCGACAATTACAGACAAGTCAGACACTATCTGGACTGTTTTAGACTGTGTACACCAGCCCCAGATATGATGAAGGCTGGTATACGGTCACCACTACCCTGCCTGCCTGCCTGCCTGTATACTGGTACAATAGTCCTGACAAGGACTCTTTTGGTCACTAGCCTGTATTCAGACCTGGCTATACCCTGCCTGTATATAGCAACAATAGTCCTGAGAAGGACTCTGCTACTGTACTCCGACCTGGCTATACCCTGCCTGCCTGTATACAACTAGAATAGTCCTGAGAAGGACTTTTGGTCACACTGTTTGCAGCCCTGCAACTGAAAAAGCTATAAAGGGCCGCAAAGCTTTCCCTGAATCAGCGACACTCTCCCTGCACTCACTGTCTGGATAGCTGTGAGCAGAGCACAGCGCGCCGGCCGATATAAAGGCTCGGTCACGCTGTGCAGGCCAGCCAATCACTGCAATTCCACAACTAACAGGGCTGTGGCATTGCAGTGGTCTGCCAGCCAATCCCTGCATGAGGGCTGGCTCTCAAAAGAGCGCCAACATGCAGAAATGAAGACCACGAGTACAGCACGAGTATCGCGAGATTACTCGGTCCCCGCCGAGCAGCCCGAGTACAGCGATACTCGTGCGAGTACCGAGTAGTGACAAGCATGCTCGCTCATCACTATTAACCACCAAATCCACGGATCAAAACTTTTTCCCCTTTCCAACACACCTGTTCCCCTTTCCACCAGCATCTGTCCTTTTTCAACTCATTTTGGTATATGACCAAAAGTGCAACTCTGCAGGGACACCGTACTCAACGCCATCTCAGCACAGCAGCCAGCCCTCGGTCCCTCAGATGTGGACAAGTAAAAGACCATTTCCTCCTATCCATGACAAAGCGTTGAGATTCACTCTGTGCAGCACTGGTGTTTAGTGGAAAAGTAGATCTAAGATTGCGTACCACATTCTGCAGATACTCCTGTATACGTGCGTCCATTTCTATGGCAGGAATTATTTTGCCAAATTTTGTCTTGTACCGGGGATCTAACAGTGTGGCAACCCAGTATTCTGGATTACTTTGAATTCGTACAATCCGAGGGTCATGTTGTAGGTAGTGCAGCAAGAAGGCGCTCATGTGTCTTGTGCATCCAGGAGGACCAAGTCCTTGGTGTGTTGGTGGCAGAGACGTGAGAATCGTGCCTCCTTCCTCTGCCCTCTCCCCACAACCTCGCACAACCGAAATGTGAGCAAGCTCTCACTCATCTGCTGAGTCTTCCATGCCCATCGCCAGTTCGTCCTCCATTTCTTCATGGGCTCCTGCACCTTCCTCAACACTTTTTGCTGATACTATGTGCCCTTGTTAATCCCTCTCCCTCACCATGACTGCCGCATAGGTACCGCTGACCATCTGGACCTCGTAGATCTTGTTATCCCTTCCGCATATGACTCCTCCTGTACTTCCTCCCCTTCCTCTTGTCCCAACACCTGACTCCGAATAATAATTACAGTGTGCTCCATCCTGTAGATGACCAGAATTGTCACGCTGAGAATGACATTGCCAGTGCTAAACATCTTCGTCGACATTTGTAAACTGTGTAGCAGGGTGCATAGGTCCTTGATCTGACACCACTCCAGCAGCGTGATCTGCACCACCTCTTGATCAAGTTATCCCAGGCTATATGTCATAACGTATTGCAGCAGGGTTCAGCGGTGCTGCCACAAACGCTGCAACATGTGCAGATTCAAATTCCTGCGTGTGGGCACATCGCATTTCAGGCGTTTAACCACCATACCTAAAGACTTCTGTAGCGACGAAAGTTGTTGAGCTGCTGTGTGCGCACGATGGAAGTGAGCACATAGCGAGCGTGCACGCTGCACAAGGCCATGTAGGCCGTGATGGTGTTTTAAAAATTACTGGAGAATTAGGTTCAACACGTGAGCCATACAAGGCACGTGTGTCACATTGCCCTGACGATGGCCCGCAGCCAGGTTTGCATCATTGCCGCACACGGCTGTTAAGTCACTAACGGAGTCCGCTCCGTCAATTTGTACTCCGGTCGCCAGGTGACAACGTGTTCCTTTCATGAATAGTGCTGATGATGGGAGAGGAGTCGATGCCAGCGGCGCAGGTGGACGCAGGTTATGCTCACCCACTGGGCTGCATTACCTTGACAGATGCAGAATCTCTGGCTGAATGTAGCTGGTGGGTATCTCACAGATGAAATACCATCATTCAGCTACAACCAATGGGAAGACACCACACCCTTTTTTATGCCCATCCTGTCTGCAGACCACTGCCAGACATAGCTCTGCTTTTACCCCCAGTTCAGTTTTATGATTTTGTGTGCTTGTTACCTGACTACTTTTCCTGCTTGCTGTTTATGTACCTTGTTGGCCGATCCGCATTTCACCTCTGCTTGTTTTCTGATTAAGTCCTGGCCGTCCCATTCTGTTCCTGTTCCTCAATTAATGTTTTGACCCTGTCTGACTACTATTCTCTGGAACTGCAGCATTCCACAGGTATTAATCACCTTGGGCCCTGTGCAATTCCTAATCCCTGTATAAGGGTTAAAGGGTTTAAGGGTTCTAGGGGTCCTGCTTGGTGAGTGGCTTCCCTCTAGCCTATCATTTACAGCCCATCTGAGTGTGTGGATCAAGCAAGGCGTTACACCGTGCTCTCTGCAGAAGGCCATGTGGGCCAGGATAGTGCTTTAAAAATTGCTGGACAACCAGGTTCAACACGTGAACCACACAAGGCACGTGTGTCACATTGTCACAGCGAAGGGCCGCACCCATGTTTGCATCATTGTCGCACCCGGCCTTCCCTGGCTGCTGGTTGAGTTGAGACAACCATTGATGAAACTCGGTCTCCAGAGCTAACCGTCCACAACTTCTCAGCGGTGTGACTCACATTTCCCATACATTTCAAAGTAAAACTTTGACCGCCTGATGGCATTGAGCTCTGCTGCCAGCATAGTAAGGAGGTGTGTGGTAGTCCTTGTGCGCAGTTACAAGGAAGGGTGGCCTGACCACACAGGGTTTGCGCCAAGGTGGAGGACCCACACGAGGTTGAAGAGGCAGAAGCAGTGTATTAACTTCTACATACAGAAGAAGGATTGAAACAACTCGTGGGGACGGCAAGACTTGTACAGCAGACCCTTCTCCATCTCTCCCCACATTAACCCATTGCCCAGTCAGCGACATGTAACGCCCCTGTCCATGCTTACTGGGCCAATTATCTGTGGTGAAAAGCACCCTGTCACACAGAGTTTCTCAAGGAATCAGTGATGTTTAGTGCGACATGCTGGTGTAGCGCGTGCACGCCTTTGTTGGAGAAGGAGTGGCGCCTGGGCATCGGCTCTTGGGGCACTCGAAAATCCTCGGTTAAAAAGGTTGGAAAGGCAGCATTTTGGTAGCCAACAGTTTCCAGATGCTGAAAGTCAACCTCTAAGCCATGTCATGCCCTTCTAAAAGCATGTAAAACACAGCGCGGGGACTCCAACCACAGTCTCCCTCGTTTCCACTAACTGGGCCACACACACCCCACTTGACTGGCATCGGTTGAGCCCCCTTTTGAAAAAGAAAAAGATGCTTTGCATGAAGCACTCTCAAAAATACGCGTGCCTTTCCCGTCCCCTGGCTGACCCAGGGGAAGAAAAGTCCTCTGAGAGCCATGACTTGTTCATCTTGGTTCTTTTAGAAACACAGCGAGGGGACTCCAACCACAGTCTCCCTCGTTGCCACTAATTGGGCCACACACACCCCACTTGACTGACATCAGTTGATGCCCCTTTTCAAAATGAAAAAGATGCTTTGCATGAAGCACTCTCAAAAATACGCGTGCCTTTCCCGTCCCCTGGCTGACCCAGGGGAAGAAAAGTCCTCTGAGAGCCATGACTTGTTCATCTTGGTTCTTTTAGAAACACAGCGAGGGGACTCCAACCACAGTCTCCCTCGTTGCCACTAACTGGGCCACACACACCCCACTTGACTGGCATCGGTTGAGCCCCCTTTTGAAAAAGAAAAAGATGCTTTGCATGAAGCACTCTCAAAAATACGCGTGCTTTTCCCGTCCCCTGGCTGACCCAGGGGAAGAAAAGTCCTCTGAGAGCCATGATTTGTTCATTTTGGTTCTTTTAGAAACACAGCGAGGGGACTCCAACCACAGTCTCACTCGTTGCCACTAATTGGGCCACACACACCCCACTTGACTGACATCAGTTGATGCCCCTTTTCAAAATGAATAAGATGCTTTGCATGAAGCACTCTCAAAAATACGCGTGCCTTTCCCGTCCCCTGGCTGACCCAGGGGAAGAAAAGTCCTCTGAGAGCCATGACTTGTTCATCTTGGTTCTTTTAGAAACACAGCGAGGGGACTCCAACCACAGTCTCCCTCGTTGCCACTAATTGGGCCACACACACCCCACTTGACTGACATCAGTTGATGCCCCTTTTCAAAATGAAAAAGATGCTTTGCATGAAGCACTCTCAAAAATACGCGTGCCTTTCCCGTCCCCTGGCTGACCCAGGGGAAGAAAAGTCCTCTGAGAGCCATGACTTGTTCATATTGGTTCTTTTAGAAACACAGCGAGGGGACTCCAACCACAGTCTCCCTCGTTGCCACTAATTGGGCCACACACACCCCACTTGATTGACATCAGTTGATGCCCCTTTTCAAAATGAAAAAGATGCTTTGCATGAAGCACTCTCAAAAATACGCGTGCCTTTCCCGTCCCCTGGCTGACCCAGGGGAAGAAAAGTCCTCTGAGAGCCATGACTTGTTCATCTTGGTTCTTTTAGAAACACAGCGAGGGGACTCCAACCACAGTCTCCCTCGTTGCCACTAACTGGGCCACACACACCCCACTTGACTGGCATCGGTTGAGCCCCCTTTTGAAAAAGAAAAAGATGCTTTGCATGAAGCACTCTCAAAAATACGCATGCCTTTCCCGTCCCCTGGCTTACCCAGGGGAAGAAAAGTCCTCTGAGAGCCATGATTTGTTCATTTTGGTTCTTTTAGAAACACAGCGAGGGGACTCCAACCACAGTCTCACTCGTTGCCACTAATTGGGCCACACACACCCCACTTGACTGACATCAGTTGATGCCCCTTTTCAAAATGAAAAAGATGCTTTGCATGAAGCACTCTCAAAAATACGCGTGCCTTTCCCATCCCCTGGCTGACCCAGGGGAAGAAAAGTCCTCTGAGAGCCATGTTCACATTGTCAGTGGACAGACACGTGTGCTTATCTGCCAGCAGACCCCCAGCAGCACCGAAGACAGGTTCCGAGAGAATGCTGGCTGCAGGACACGACAAGATCCCCAAGGCGTACGTGGCAAGCTCAGGCAATTTATCCAGATTGGAAGCCTAAAATGAGCAGGGCTCAAGTTGCACAATAATGGAATCGATGTTTCCTTGCATATACTCATATATCTGTGTGTCCTCCTCTTTTTCCTTGTCCAGCTCTTTTGTTTTCGCATGAGTATATGTCCTTGTCACTTTTCCATGTGTTGTGAGTTGTTTGTCACCTTTTGGACACCTTTGAGGGTGTTTTCTAGGTGTTTTTCTGTGTTTGTGATTGCCTGCCATTGTTTCCTATGCAGTTCGAGTTCGGTTCGTCGAACGTTCGATGAGCCGAACTCGAACGGGACCTCCGTTCGGCGAACCGACCTCGAGCCGAACCGGGACCGGTTCGCTCATCTCTAGTCATCACACCACCACACCCTACACCCCAGTTAGGAACATCAAAGCTAACCCAAAATCCTCGTTGCCTTCCTCCAGGGGCTGATGTTCACACCAGGGGGTGGGCCAGGCGGTTGGCTCCGCCCACCGAGGAGTTCACAGCCCTGGAGGCAGGAGGAACCAGGCAGTCAGCTCAGGGAAGAGCTTCAGTAAACAGTGAGAGTTGAGTTTAGGAGAGTGAAGAGTCAAGACAGAGTTTAGAGTTGAAAGTGGAAGTGAAGTAGTAGTGGAGCTAAAGAGAGAAGCTGAAGTGACAGTAGTAAAGCCTGAAGTTGGTCCAGCTGTGTGCAGGACAGAGTCAGCAAGGTCAGCAACGGCGGTGATTGTCCGGAGGGGTGACCGTTTGGAAGTTCCTGGAAGGACCGCGGACGGGTGGTGGCCCGGCGGTCTGGAACAGTGTACAAAGGAAAGTCAGCACCAGGGCAGGGGCCTCTCGGACCCCGGCAAGGCTAGGAGTCGCCATAATTTGCCAAATCCGTCAGTGAAGGGGACGTCGATCCCCCAACAACCAAGTCCCGATTGAAGGCAACAGCCCAACCATTACAGTAGAGACACCGCCAGGGCACCAGTTTCTAAGGGCCAGCGCCTGCGGGCAAAGAGTAGAGCTCCTCCAGTCCAGCTTGAAGCCGGGGAGCGGGTTACCGGTGGGAACCCATCGAGACCATAAACAACATCAGGTGCAGGAAAAGGGACATCACCGTCACCTACTGGGGAAAGCAAGTGCAGCCGTCCGTGGGAACCGTGTTTCCAGCCGTGTGTTTTACCGAGAACTGTGTCAACATCTCAGGCTGAGTGAGTACCACAGTGCCGCAAGGCACAGCGCTGCCCCCGCGTCCCTGCGCCCACCAAGCCCTGCATCTCCCACCTCATCACTGGGCCCCGGGATCACCAACCCCTACCCACGGAGGGGCAACACAACAACTTGCTGCTTCACACCATCACTCCCGGGATTCCCACACCGAGCAGCGGTGGTGCTAACAAATCACCACAACCGTGGGTGGCGTCACGGACAATAGACAATATCCCCACGACCCAATCCCCTTTCACTCACAGGCGAGGAGCGCCGCTCGAGAACCCCCGGGATCCGGCCCACCGCTCGAGCCACCACTGAGCAGCAGCAGCCGGACCCGAGCAGATGGGTGAGCGCGGTGCTGACACCCTCCTCCCCGCCTGCGACATTTACATGTCCATGTTTCTGGAATAGTGTATTGTGGTGTAGATGTAAAACATTAGTATATTTTGGGCACAACACTAAATCTATTAGCGCTCGTTCACATAGCTCGATTCTGTTCCTGTATCTGTATATTAAGTTTGTTTCTGTTCCCACATCTAACTAGTTAGCTCCTTTCAATTCCCGTATGTATACTGTATAATGGGGTGCAATGTTAGTCCGCCTCCACGTGGTGCACCCTGGGTAACGCTAAAGGACTAACAATCTTGATGACCAAGCAATCAAATTATATCTAGATTTCCTGGTCAGTATATCTTACCTCATACCTGATAATCAACAGAGGAACAAAGGAACAACTTTGACAATGCCTAAAAAATATAATGGTATTGTCACAAATGTCACTCCTCAAATGAAAGATCTTGGACCCTTGGTGAATATCTGCCAAATTAATATTGAAGGTATCAGCCGCCTAAAATGTGTTTTCCTCCACAAGTTCCTCACTGATAACAAAATAGATGTACTTGTTCTTCAGGAAACGCATGTTGAAAATGAAGATCAACTCCTAGTTCGTGGCTCCATCTATGGCTTTGATCTAATTGGTGCTACATATGACTCTCATTACGGTGTAGCCACATATGTGAAAAGTAACATTGAAAACGCAATGCTTGTATCTACATCTGTTGAAAATGACATCCATGAAGTTGTGAGCAAAGTTGGCGATATCACAATTGTTAATATTTACAAGCCTCCTGCAGTACAATGGCCCACAGAAGTCATTCATGTTCACCCACACCCTACTGTATACATAGGAGATTTTAATAGCCACCACGAGCTTTGGCAATATGGTAGCAACGATGACAATGGCGAGTATCTGGTAAACTGGTCTGAAGCGCATAATATATTCCTCGTTTTTGATGCAAAGGACTTTCCAACTTTCCAGTCAGCAGCCTGGCAGAGAGGATACAATCCTGACTTATGTTTTGTCTCGCGCAATAGAAACAATCAACCTTTGTCTACATCTCGATGTGTTGTCAAACATTTCCCTTGTAGCCAGCATCGCCCTGTCATCATCACCATTGGAGTATCTATTCCTCTTGTAACGTCGTATCCGCGTCCTCGATGGAACCTTGCCAAAGCCAACTGGAAGAAGTTTGCAGATCACCTTGATAAGTGTATCGGCTGGATACCACCAATCAGTAAAAACTATGAACGGTTTTGTAAAGCAGTTATTACAGCTGCAAAGAAATCAATACCACGTGGCTTTCGCTAAGAATATATCCCAGGATGGTCTGATGAATGTGAACAACTGTACAGACAATTTCTTGAGAGTGAAGATGGGGAAATTGGTGAGGAATTGTTGAACAAACTGAATGCAGCACGTTGTATTAAATGGATGGAAACAGTTGAGAATTTGGACTTTAAAAGATCCAGCAGAAAAGCATGGTCTCTTTTAAGAAAACTAGAAGGAAATCGTAAATTAAAGCAGAAAACGAATGCTATAACTCCAAATCAAATTGCAGCACACATTGTGAACATCTCAAGAAGCCCAAAAGACCGAGCTCACACCATAGAAGTTAAAAGTAAGTTTAAGCTACTAAAATCATCAGTGGCACCATCTTAAGAATACTCACGTGCTTTTACAACCTGTGACATTGAAATTGCCCTTGCTGAAACTAAAATTAACAAAGCTCCCGGCTCTGATGGGATCCATCCTGAATTTCTCAAAAACTGTGGACCTTATGCGAAAAAATGGATGGCAAAGTTCTTCTCAGATATTATGGAGAATGCTCAAGTCCCTAGTAAATTAAAACATGCCAAAATAATTGCATTGTTAAAACCTGGGAAGCCTGAAGATAATCCATCAAGCTATAGACCCATAGCCTTGTTGAGTTGCTTATATAAGCTCTTAGAACGGTTAATATATAACAAGATCAGTCTAAAGATTTTTGACTCAATACCTATAGAGCAAGCCGGCTTCAGACCTGCTCGAAACTGTAGTGACCAAGTCTTAGCTTTGACAACTCTCATTGAAGCTGAATTCCAGAAGAACAAGAAAGTTTCAGTGGCGTTTATCGATCTCTCTGCTGCATATGATACTGTGTGGAGGGAAGGACTTTTATATAAATTTCTGAAGGTGATTCCATGTAAGAAAATGATGTACCTCTTGAACAATATGATTGCAAATCGAACTTTTCATCTTATTATGGGCGATTCAACCAGTTGTAAGAAATCTTTAAACAACGGACTGGCCCAGGGATCAGTGCTGGCACCTCTCCTGTTTGCCCTGTACCTAGCTGATATTCCTAAAACAGTGTCACGGAAATTTGGATATGCCGATGACTGGGCACTTGCTATGGTAAGCAAAACAATGGAGGAAGCAGAGGACGTTCTTACAAAAGATCTTAGTGTAATGGGAAAGTACTTCCGACAATGGAGATTAAAACCTAACCCATCAAAAACGGAAGTTTGTTGCTTTCATTTACACAATGCAAGTGCCAAGACTGAACTTAAAGTACAATTTGAAGGCCAATCTGTTAAACACAATTTCAATCCTAAGTATTTAGGTGTAACCCTTGATAGAAGTCTAACTTTTAAATCCCATCTGGATAAATTGGCACAGAAACTGAAAGCACGTAATAATATTATTCAGAAACTTTGTGGATCCTCCTGGGGCTCGGCAACATCTGTTTTGAGAACATCTACTCTTGCCCTGGTGTACTCTGCTACAGAATACTGTGCTCCAGCATGGTTAAATAGCTGTCATGTAAACTTAATTGACACTCAGCTGAACAACTCTTTGCGTATAATATCTGGTGCTATTAGACCTACACCTGTTCACTGGTTACCTGTGCTGGGTCATATCGCACCCGCAAATCTAAGAAGACAAAAGCTCCTACTTAAAGAGTACACTAAAGTAGTGAATAATGAAAAACTTCCAATACACCAAAATATCAGAGATGTTACAATACAACGATTGAAATCAAGACATCCACCCATCCGAACTGCAATCACCTTGCATGAACAAAACTTCAATTTAGAGGAGAAATGGCGAGAACTTTGGGTCAATGTAGTAGAAGGTGATCCCCAAATGTTCCCTAATTTACAAAACCCTCCACCAGGCTTCAATCTACCAAGGAAAACATGGGTTACTCTAAATCGTATCAGAACAAACTTTGGCGTCTGTGCAGATTTTATGTATAAGTGGGGAAAATATGACTCTCCGACCTGTGACTGCAGAGCAGATCATCAAACTATCCAGCACATTGTTGAGGAGTGCCCCCTGAGATCCTACCATGGTGACAAGAAGGATTTCTATATTGTAAATGATAACGCTATTGCATATATAGAAAATCTTGATATTCAAATTTGATTTTTATCCTGTTGATATTTTTCAATCACTGTCTATTGTCTGGTGTTTATTTTTATATGATGGTAAGATATACGTTCATACGATTAAATAAATAAACTGTATAATAATCTTGGTTCCATTCTCATGTCTGTGTAGTGAGTAGGTTCAGTTCCTTTAACTATAACTATGTAGTCAGCTTGTTTTTATTGCATTATCTACAGTATGTAGGCAATAAGCTTGGTTCTGCTCCCATATCTATGCAGCAAGCTCAATTCTGTTCCCATAGTAAAGTACTAACCTGTTTTTAAAGCCTATTACCGCTGATGTTTTAATGCAGTAACCAGAGATAAACAGGCTACAGATGGGCCACCTCAACTTGAGGGCCAATCTACCTTATGATTGCCCCCCAGTCTGAAATGTGCCAGCCAGCCCCTGTATCTAATGAGTAAAGGGCTTTTCATTTTTGGATCTCATGTTTCCTTGTTGTTTGCTGTCGACCCTAACATGTTGCCTTTAAAAGATTGCAAGTGACATCAGAACCACTGGGATTAAGCATATAGATGTCGCGGGCGGAGGGGACGCGCTCGCCACGCTCGGGTCCGGGGCTTCTGCTGCTGCTCGGTGGCTCGAGTGGTGGGCCGGACCCGGGGACTCGAGCAGCGCTCCTCACCCGTGAGTGAAAAGGGATGGTTTGTTTAGGGAGATCGTTCGTGACGCCACCCACGGGTCGTGGTGATTATTAGCACCACCGCTGCTGGTGACGGGGATCCTGGAAAGGATGGTAGAGAGCAGCTAGGATGTTGTCCCCTCCGTGGGTAGGGGTTGGTGATCCCGGGGCCTGGTGATGATACGGGAAGGCTGGATGGCTGGGGGGTGCAGGGTTGCAGGGACAGCGTGGCGCGGTGCCGGATGGCACTGGTGTACTCACTCAGACAGTCAATGATAGCGTCTCTGGTAAACCAAACGGCTGGATGGATGGGTCCCGCAGCCGGCTGCAGTGTTATGCTCTCCCCGGACGGCTGATGGTGGCTGTCTTTTCCTGCACCTGTTAGAATGTTCTGACTCCTGTGGTTGCCCACCGGTAGTTCGCTCCCCAGCGTATAGGTGCCGTAGGAGCCCGTTTTGCCCGCAGGCGCTGGCCCTTGGATCTCTAGCCTGTGGCGGTGGCTGTATATCCTCTCGGTGTGGACTGTTGCCTTCTGTCGGGTCTTGGTTGTTGGGAAACCCCTGGGGTTCCTGTCACACTCGGATTTGACTATTGTCGGTGGCTCCAAGCCTGGTCGGGGTCCGATGGCCCTGCCTGTGTGCTTAGCTGCACTCCGCTCCCCGGTACGGTACCGGCCAACCAACGCCCGACCCCGGTTCTACGGCTCTGCAGAGTTCCGCTAATTCCTGCAGACGGCCACCACCATCTGCCAACCTTGCTGTCAGTGCCTGGGCTCCTACCCAGGCACACGCAGACGTTTCACTCCTCTCACTTTCAACTCCTAAACTCATCTGTCTGTTTTCCCACCTCCAGGCCTGTGAACTCCTCGGTTGGTGGGGCCAACTGCCTGGCTTCGTCCCACCTGGTGTGGACATCAGACCCTGGAGGGAGGCAACAAGGGTTTTTGTCTGACTGGTGTAACTGTCTAGGGAAGGGGTATGTATGTTGTTATGTCTGTGACCACCTGGCTAGTCCAGGGCGTCACATAGACATGAAGAACATAGACATCTTATGGATGATTATCACATAATCATGTATTTTTTCTTCGTACGACACATCTCAGGTTATGTAAAGCTACGAACAAATATACAGCATGTTACTCTGTGCAGCAACATATACAGGATTTTATTCCAACAATGGTTCAAAGCTTCACTGGCTTTGTTAATAAGATAATATTTTCCTCTTCATCACCAAATGTACTTGTCTATAGGGTGGCACAATGACTCCACCATATGGTATTCTATGTATCACTAAATTATGGCATTACCAAGTACAAAAATTGCCTGGCCTGGAATTCAAACTTGAGTGTCCACACTAGGTTATATTCATAGACTTTTATACTTTCCAATATAGAGTATATTTCACCATTTTTTTCATGTTGAACTGGACACATGATGTAATAATAGCTACAGAGTGGAATAAAATATTTTTTTTACCTTTTTGTTGCAGAGATATTAGCAATCAAAGTATTTGGTACCTAATGAGTTACTTTTTTAAGTCCAAAAGGGTGTTATCCTATAGTTTTCACTATGGGCAAGTACTTTTTCTCCCAATATGATGCTAACCAATCATTAGCAGTAAGCAACACTCATGGGAAAAAAGAAAATGCTACCACCATAGCTCAGAACAGGTTTCTCAGTGTGTGAGATGTAATGGTACCGCACTGATCTCTTGGTCTAACCTCCTATATGAGTCAGTATGGGCGAGAGGTAGCACAGCTGAGCTTAGTCGTGTCACATTACAAAATTGCTATCAGCTCTCCTCCTTTCACAGCATGGTCACATCTTCTGTGCTCTTCTTCCCCCACACCCCTGTCTAAAGATGTTTTAGTAATCCCATTTTTGTTGGCTGTTCTTAGGCAACTTGGGAGATAAATGCTGACATTACATCTCACACAGGATCATTCTGTTCTTGACAACTCCTGTGAGAGAGGTAATTTTGGCCCTGATCTCACCACAGAGCAATAACATGTTACACTTGCAGGAGGTTAGACCCAGACATCAGAGCTGTGTCATTACCTCACACACTGAGAACCCTGCTCTAAATAAGCTTTGGTGGAGGCATACGTATTATACGGACATATGATGTGCTGTAAAACTTTAATAGTACACTGACCAATAATATATAAACCCTTCCCAAGCTTCAAAGTACTGGGTATGTCCTACTTGTTGGGAACTTTCCAACTTTGAATGTACCCAGTATATCCTGGAGGAGTGGTCACCGACTGTCACAGGCCCGGTCCCCATGGTAGCCCTGGTTGTTTACCTTCCTAAATGCCGCTATTAATATCAATTGTAGCATTTAGAGAGCGGGTTATGCACGTCCTACTGTTAGGCACAGACAGAAAAGGGCCCCTGTGCAAAAAGAATATATGGACCCTTTGCAGCTCAAGAGCTCTTAAAAATGCAAAATTATGCCTGGTTTGGAGGTAAAAATAGGCCCCCAAACTCTTGGGCCCCTGTTGCACCAATGGTATGTCCGCCCCTGGCGCTCCCTCTCCAGTCCAATTAGTGCCACCATTACTTCATGGCGCGGGCCTGATCATTGCCATGGTGACGCAAAATCATCATGACGAGGTCAGGGTCACCAAGTATCATGATATCATAGGCTTATGTCAGTGCAGCACTGAATAATATAGTGTATTGCAAGACTGGTGCATTGCAATGCATTATATTAGTGATCAGGGCAATAAAAATTAGTGTCTCATATAGAGATAAAATAAACAAAAATGAAAAAAACTTGTAAAAGTATTTTTAAAAAAATCAGAAAATAAAGAACAAAGAAACCCCAATAAATATGTATATTTATGTACATAAAAGTACACATATTTGGTATCACCGTGTCGGTAACAGCTCAATCTATAAAAGTGTAATGCTAGTTAACCTCTTCACTGAACACTGTAAAAAAACAAACAACCTTTTCATCGTACAGCTGACAAAGCATTGGAATAAAACAAGATGAAAAAGTTGCATATAAAAATGGTATCAATGAAAATGTAATCTTGTCCCACAAAAAACAAGCCATGATACCGCTCCATGAGTAAAAAATAAAAATGCTATAGCTCTTAGAATACAGCAATGCCAAAACAATTTCATTTTCTTTAAAATAGTTTTTATGGTGTAAAGGCGGAAAAAGACAAAAAAAATCCCAATATAAATGCGGTATCGCTGTAAACGTACTGACCTGAAGAATAAAGCTATCTTATCACTTTTACAACATGACATGGCGTGGAAAAAACAGCAACAAAAAAGAATTCTTAAATTGCTGTTTCTTCTTGATTCTGCACTACAAAAAGTTCAATAGAAAGTGAACAAAAAATAGAATATGGCCAAAAAAGGTACCAATAAAGTTGCGACTCATCCCTCAAAAACAGGTTCTCATATGACTGTGTCGGCAAAAAAATGTAAAAAACTATTCAGCCTTAAAATTTGGTGATGCAAAAAACATTTATTTTGTAAAAAAAGGTTTTAGTGTGATAATAGCCAAACCTAAAACAATGATAAAAATGTGTTATCTCTGTAACCATACTGACGAGAGGAATAAAGCCGCCCTATCACTTATTACACAAGGTGAACGGGCTAAAAAATAAACAAATAATCAAATTCTTCAACTGCTTTTGTTGTTCATGCTTCCTCCCAAGAATCACAGTTAAGGCCCCGTCACACTAAGCAACATCGCTAGCAACATCGCTAGCAACATCGCTGCTAACGAACAACTTTTGTGACGTAGCAGCGATGTTGCTAGTGATGTCGCTGTGTGTGACATCCAGCAACAACCTGGCCCCTGCTGTGAGGTCGTTGGTTGTTGCTGAATGTCCTGGGCCATTTTTTAGTTGTTGCTGTCCCGCTGTGAAGCACAGATCGCTGTGTGTGACAGCGAGACAGCAACAACTAAATATGCAGGCAGCAGGAGCCGGCTTCTGCGGAGGCTGGTAACCACAGTAAACATCGGGTAACCAAGAAGCCCTGTCCTTGGTTACCCGATATTTACCTTTGTTACCAGCCTCCGCCGCTCTCACTGTCAGTGCCGGCTCCTGCTCTGTGCACATGTAGCTGCAGGACACATCGGGTTAATTAACCCGATGTGTGCTGTAGCTAGGAGAGCAGGGAGCCAGCGCTAAGCATTGTGCGCTGCTCCCTGCTCTGTGCCCATTTAGCTGCAGTACACATCGGGTAATTAACCCGATGTGTGCTGTAACTAGGAGAGCAAGGAGCCAGCACTAAGCGGTGTGCGCTGCTCCCTGCTCTGTGCAGCTGCACCCTGTACTCTATACCCTATATATGTACCCTGTGCAGCTGCACCCGTTGTGCGCTGCTCCCTGCTCTGTGCACATTTAGCTGCAGCACACATCGGGTAATTAACCCGATGTGTGCTGTAACTAGGAGAGCAGGGAGCCAGCGCTCAGTG
The DNA here is from genome assembly GCF_048569485.1 of Anomaloglossus baeobatrachus. Taxonomy (NCBI): domain Eukaryota; kingdom Metazoa; phylum Chordata; class Amphibia; order Anura; family Aromobatidae; genus Anomaloglossus; species Anomaloglossus baeobatrachus. Next base: position 279,166,504 of record NC_134357.1, on the reverse strand, counting down.
TGCGCTGCTCCCTGCTCTCTGCATGTGTAGCTGCGTGCGCTGGTAACCAAGGTAAATATCGGGTTGGTTACCCGATATTTACCTAAGTTACCAAGCGCAGCATCTTCCACGCGGCGCTGGGGGCTGGTCACTGGTTGCTGGTGAGCTCACCAGCAACTCGTGTAGCGACGCTCCAGCGATCCCTGCCAGGTCAGGTTGCTGGTGGGATCGCTGGAGCGTCGCAGTGTGACATCTCACCAGCAACCTCCTAGCAACTTACCAGCGATCCCTATCGTTGTTGGGATCGCTGGTAAGTTGTTTAGTGTGACTGGACCTTAAGGGGCACTTTGCACACTGCGACATCGCAGGTGCGATGTCGGTGGGGTCAAATTGAAAGTGACGCACATCCGGCATCGCATGCGACATCGCAGTGTATAAAGCCTGGATGATACGATTAACGAGTGCAAAAGCGTCGTAATCGTATCATCGGTACAGCGTCGGCGTAATCCATAATTACGCTGACGCAATGGTCCGATGTTGTTCCTCGCTCCTGCGGCAGCACACATCGCTGTGTGTGAAGTCGCAGGAGCGAGGAACATCTCCTACCGGCCTCACTGCGGCTTCCGTAGGATATGCGGAAGGAAGGAGGTGGGCAGGATGTTTACATCCTGCTCATCTCCGCCCCTCCGCTCTGATTGGCCGCCTACCGTGTGACGTCACAGTGACGCCGCACGACCCGCCCCCTTAACAAGGAGGCGGGTCGCCGGCCACAGGGACGTCGCACGGCAGGTGAGTGTGTGTGTGAAGCTGGCGTAGCGATAACTTTCGCTACGCCAGCTATCACCACATATCGCTGCTGCGACGGGGGCGGGCACTATCGCACTCGGCATCGCAGCATCGGCCTGCGATGTCGTAGTGTGCAAAGCCCGCCTTAGGCTCGGCTCACATCCTGTGCTCTATGCTGAGCACTTACATAGGGGTTTATGTGTAACTGTATGAAAAACATAATTCAGACAAACTTCGCAATGGAAAATTCACTGTAATGAGGCAGAGGAGGATCACTTTGAACTCCCATCCGGTCTGTGGTCCAGTCGTGTCCATCTTTTTATGTGGTCAACAACAGTTTTGTGCACCTTTGAAAATCTAGACCATGCACAACAAAGTCAAAATGGAATTTGGAGTAACTCTGCTGCCACACTAATGAACGGACCTATCGGACTTTCACCTGAATCATGTACTTTGGACATGTAGATGGAAATCCTGATTTAAGTGCTCACCATAGAGCCAGAGATGCATCCAGGTATCTTCCCCATTCTGTTCCTATTCAATTTCAGTTCTTTTCCAGCACTTTTCTCAGCATTTTGCTGTCATCCGCCCATTAGAGTGACATGATTGTGAAATCAGCACAGGACCTGCAGATTCTCCTCTGCTGATTACCATAGGTTCTTCACTATCACTTCTCTGCTGAGCTCTGCTCCTTACAGTCGCATGTTTGTGACATAAGCACATGTGCTTCACCACCACTTCTCCAATGCTGAGCTCCGAACATTGGAGAAATGGTCGTGAAGGACTTGTGCTGCTGATGTCACGATCATGTGACCATAATGGGTGGAACTCAGCAGGGGAAGTGATAGTGAAGGACCTGTGGTAATCAGCAGAAGAGAACTTGTTTTGCAGGACCTGTGCTGTGCAGCCCGGCAGCACTTTGAAAGTAAAAGTGATGCTGGGCTTTTGGCCATGTCCTGCAGTCTGACAGTCTGGCAGTCAGGTCACCTGAGGTCACACCATTAAAACCTGGGTGTGACCTCTGGTGAACTGAGTGACGTCACCTGCTCATAGCCGGGTTCCCCTGTCAGTGTTTCCCGGAGGCTGTAGAGAGCAGACATGTTTTCCCTCTCTGCAGCCTCTGGATGTAGAAGGGGTGAAAGAGGGTGTGTATGTTTTATTTAACATAAAGGATTTTTCTATGTTTGTGTTTTATTTCTTTTCAGTTACAAGATTAGTAATGAGGGTGTCTTATAGACTGTAATTTTTGACAAATCACAGCTTTCATTAACCCCTTATATTATCCAACTGCCACCGCACCAGGGGAATCGGAATGAGCCTGGTAAAATGCCAGAATGGGCACATCTAATGTGATGTGCCAATTCTGGGCAGCTGCCGACTGGTAATTTTAGGCCGGGTGGCCAATATGTATGGTTCTTCCCATCCTGATAATACCAGCACCCACCTGTCTGTTTTACTGTGGCTGGATATAAAAAAAGGGGGGGATCCTATGCCTTTTTTAAAATATTATTTATTTAAATAATCCAGCTACAGTAAAGCTCACAGGTGTGGATGCAGCCTGTAGTTTTTTTTTTTACCTGCGCTGGCTATCTAAATATGGTGGGAGCCTACGTCATTTTTTTAAATTATTTACTTATTTCCTTTTACACTACTATACAGCAAAATTACTGCAACCAATCACAGATACGGACACAGGGTGGGGAGTGTGTATAGTAGTCTATAACAAATCACAGTCACTGGCACAGAGGATGGGCAGGGGAAGCAGTGAATATTGATGAACCCTAATAAGCAAGTCTGAATGCAATGTGATCCTCTGGAACCATAGTATGCATAACTATTCTTCTCTTGCTACCATTTAACTTCCATTTGTAATCCTCCAGTGCATACTATGACCATTTTACTGCCCAGAACTTCTCTTCTTTATTGACTTGAATGGGGTTCTTTGTCCGAGGTCAAGTTCAGCTGCCGAACCCAATTTTTTTTTTTTTTTAGTATGTGTTGGTTTGGCCAACTTGAACATGTATGGGTCGGCTCATCACTAATTGTAAATTGAAATCTCTTTGGGACAATCAACAAAAATTGGATGAAAAAATGGTATTCCATGGAGGGTGGTCTTTTCAAAGAAGAAAGCCAATATTGACAGAACATCTTCAAAGAGAAAATCTGGTCTGGATAAAAAGATTCCCAAGCAGGTTGTCTTTTAGAAAGGTTTCAATGAATTTATCTTTCTCTGGATAATAAAAAATATGCAAATTTGATGATTTGACTAAATTGATTGAATTGACTAAATAGACCTTAAAACAGTAGCATCAAAATCTGGAGTGTACTTGGAATTCAAAATATTACAGTGAGTCAGTAGAGCAGCTACATCTGCATATGAAATAAAGCCATCAACTAATACATGTATCTAGTTCAGTGATTCATTTAAATATATGAAATTATCCTTCGGCTACCTGTGCGCATCATATGAAACAGTGGTTAAGTTGCAGATGGGGGCGATAGGGAGGAGTGCATGTCATTCAAATGCATATCTTAAAAAATGTTCTTTATACGGCTCCCAATGACACATTCATCCAAAGAAAAATAACTGCAAATTGTTTAGCAAGATAGAAGGAGACATTATTCAGGCTCAGTGTGTGAATATGTAGAGCTGGGCCGGTCTAAACGCGGAGATCATTTAGGCTTGAAGCGTGGCTGTTCATCTAGAAACAAGGATTGATGCCGCTGTCACACAGTACAGAATTGATGACTTCAACACTTGTTTTAAATTATCGGGGTTTTTTTTCCTCGCCGTCATTTATGCCTTATGTTTTCTGCCCATTTTTTTAATTTCAGCAGTTTTCATACACTACGAAAGACTAGCGGCAGAGCGTAAACTAATAGAAACAACGGCCTTATTTGATGTCTCAAACTATTCAACCGACGGCTTCTTTTTCCGAACGTAGCAGCATTTACTGATTTCAAGTGACATGATGTATTTATTATTGTACTTAGATGGTTATGCACCAGGAAAGAGCAGGGAAGCAGAAGAAAGTCAAAGCATTAGGTTCTCGAGAAGAAGAAAAGTTGGCGACAAAAGCCAGTGAAGTTTTCAGACATTTCATCGAGTTGAGCTTCACTTTCAGCTATGTTGCACTAAGTTTCCTTTTGCGTGTTTTAGAACATTTTTGTAGAACTTGTTTTCAACCCATTTTTTTAATTCAGCAGTTTTGATTCACTACGAGAGCCCAGCGGCAGAGCGTAACTATTGGAAACAACGGCCTTATTTGATGTTTCAAACTGTTCGGCAGCAGCTTCTCTTTCCGTACGTAGCAGCATTTACAGATTCCAAGTGACATGATGTATTTACTATGATAGGCACCAGGAAATAGAAGGGAAGAAGTAAGTCAAAGCATTACTAACACAATATGAAGAAAGTTTGTGCCAAGAGCGAGCAAAGTTTTTAGAAATTTCATCTAGCTGAGCTTCATTTTCAGCTAGGATGCCATAAATTTCCTTTTATCATCCGTGTATTTGAAGTACTTATTTTTATTGATTCAAAATTTCAGGACTGGAAATGTTAAATTAAAATCTAATTAAAATTGATATCTGTTCCTCTTATTTTTGTAAATAATGTATTTTTATAAATATTTATGCTTAAAAAAATATAACAAATAACAAAAAAATGAACCCCGAACCCTCATCCCCCTCATTATTCTTACAAGATCCATAAAGTAAGAAGAAAAAAGGGGGGCTCAAATCATTGATCAATTATTTGCCAAAAATCTCATTGACTTGTTACAGTAGGAATGAATTTGTGAATATTACACTTTTTCCTTTTCATTGTTGCATGCCACTCATAAGCAGTGCTGGCTCCCCTCTTTTTTGCGTTTAGCTGGTCGGTGGATAACCGCCACCTTGCCGTGCACGACCAGTGTGGTTTGCAAATTCCTTCTGTGGCCATCGAAATTTATGTTGGTGCCTGTTCACATACAGCCACCACCTCCTGTTCCATAGGCATTATTACTTAAGCACCACCTGCCTGGGGCTGTTCCGCCCTTCATCCATGTTTGCTGGTCTGGCACTGTGAGGGCCAGTTCTGACATTGTGCTGGTGTGTGTGGTTCTGCCACACACGCTGGCACCTGGACTGCCCTTTTAGGCTTGAAACACACATCCGTGAAACACGTGCGTGTTTGGTCCGTTTCCGTGTATACTGGAGACACGGCCAAACGTGCACCAATGTTACTATATCTCTGCGGTTACAATTGCGTTTTTGGTTATGTCCGTGAGTCCGTCTCCGTGATGCGTTTTTTAGTCCGTGTCTCACGCCAGCATGTCCGTTTTATTCACGCAACACGCAGCACGGACCCAATGAAAGTCAATGGGTCTGTGCGCACGTCCAAGTGACACGGACGCATCTCTGTTTGTTCCCTGTATGTTTTGTGCTTTTTCCATGTGATGTCAGTCTTTTTTCTTTTTATGTTTCGTTCTCTCCCTCAGTCCGTCGGTCGGTCTCTATGTCTGTCTGTCCCTCTAGCTGTCTGTCGGTCAGTTCCCCCCTCTCTCATACTTACCGCTCCCCGATCTCCGGCGCGGTGCTGCACTGCTGTTATAAAAACTCCGGCGGCTTTTCCTCTTTTGAAAAAGCCGGCCGCCCATTAATCAATCTCGTATTCCCTGCTTTACCCGCCCACCGGCGGCTGTGATTGGTTGCAGTGAGACACGCCCACCACGCTGAGTGACAGGTGTCACACTGCACCCAATCACAGCAGCCGGTGGGCGTGTCTATACTGTGCATTGAAAAAAAAAAATAAATAATTAAAAAAAACGGCGTGCGGTCCCCCCCCATTTTAATACCAGCCAGATAAAGCCATACGGCTGAAGGCTGGTATTCTCAGGATGGGGAGCTCCACGTTATGGGGGGCCCCCCACCCTAACAATATCAGTCAGCAGCCGCCCAGAATTGCCGCATACATTAGATGCGACAGATCTGGGACTGTACCCGGCTCTTCCCGATTTACCCTGGTGCGTTGGCAAATCGGGGTAATAAGGAGTTATTGGCAGCCCATAGCTGCCAATAAGTCCTAGATTAATCATGTCAGGCGTCTATGAGACACCCTCCATGATTAATCTGTAAATTACAGTAAATAAACACACACGCCCGAAAAATCCTTTATTTGAAATAAAAAACACAAACAAATTCCCTCATTACCAATTTTTTAACCCCGACAAACCCTCCATGTCCGGCGTAATCCACGGACCTCCAGCGTCGCATCCAGCTCTGCAGCATGGAGGTGGCAGGAGCAGCAGAAGACACCGCCGCTCCGGTCACCTCCACGCAGCTAATGAGATGAGTAGCACGATCAGCTGCTGTCACTGAGGTTACCCGCGGCCACCGCTGGATCCAGCGGTGGCCGCGAGTTACCTGACTGACAGCAGCTGATCGCGCTTCTCATCTCATTAGCTGCGTGGAGGTGACAGGAGCGGCTGTGTCTTCTGCTGCTCCTGCCACCTCCATGCAGCAGAGCTGGATGCGACGCTGGAGGTCCGTGGAGTACGCCGGACATGGAGGGTTTGTCGGGGTTAATAAATTGGTAATGAGGGAATTTGTTTGTGTTTTTTATTTCAAATAAAGGATTTTTTCGGGTGTGTGTGTGTTTATTTACTGTAATTTACAGATTAATCATGGAGGGTGTCTCATAGATGCCTGACATGATTAATCTAGGACTTATTGGCAGCTATGGGCTGCCAATAACTCCTTATTACCCCGATTTGCCAACGCACCAGGGCAAATCGGGAAGAGCCGGGTACAACCCCAGAACTGTCGCATATAATGTATGCGGCAATTCTGGGCGGCTGCTGACTGATATTGTTAGGGTGGGGGGCCCCCCATAACGTGGAGCTCCCCATCCTGAGAATACCAGCCTTCAGCCGTATGGCTTTATCTGGCTGGTATTAAAATTGGGGGGGGACCGCACGCCGTTTTTTTTAATTATTTATTTATTTTTTTCAATGCACAGTATAGACACACCCACCGGCTGCTGTGATTGGGTGCAGTGTGACACCTGTCACTCAGCGTGGTGGGCGTGTCTCACTGCAACCAATCACAGCCACCGGTGGGCGGGTAAAGCAGGGAATACGAGATTGATTAATGGGCGGCCGGCTTTTTCAAAAGAGGAAAAGCCGCCGAAGCAGTGTGAACGCCGTGCAGCGCCGGTGATCGGGGAACGGTGAGTATGAGAGAGGGGGGGACACTTCAGTCACTCGGGGGATTAGCGGTCACCGGTGAATCCTTCACAGGTGACCGCTAATCAGTACACGGCACACAGACAGAGCCGCAGCATGACTATGAAGTCGGGTGAAGTTCACCCGAGTTCATTCTCATCCCGCTACTCTGTCTTCCGACATGTAGTAACGACATTTTGCATCACACACGTACATTTCACACGGACAACACATACACATGTCAGTTATTTCACTCACGCACACACGGACATTCCACACGCACATACGGCTAGCATACGGGATACACACGCAGGCCACACATACCATAAAAACGGACCTAAAAAACGGAAAACGGACCCGAAAAACGGCCCGTTTTACACGGACGTGGTTTTCACGGATGTGTGGCGGAGCCCTTACCCGCAGTTATCAGCCCTTGCAGCAAGGGAGCGGTTCTGACATTTCTCAGGTAGGTGATGTTCTTATACGGTCCTGCGCATTACACGAGACCTTATGGTACATATATAAATTATAAATATAGTGTAGGGACCCCCCCCTTATAGAGATTTGCCGTGACGGGGCAGGGGGGCTCAAATCATTGATCAATTATTAGCCAAAAATCTCATTGAATTGTTACAGTAGGAATGAATTTGTGAATATTACACTTTTTACTTTCTCATTGTTGCATGCCACTCATAAGCAGTGCGGGCTCCCCTCTTTTTTAAGATCCATAAAGTGTAGCAATTTGCGAGCTCTTCCTTTTTAAATGTGTAAAATACATAACGTCTAAACCATGGGTCCCAAATTCCAGTCCTCAAGGGCCGCCAACAGTGCATGTTTTCAGGATTTCCTTAGTATTGCACATGTGATAATTAGAGTTGAGCGCGGTTCGCGGTTCGAGGTTCTCCAGTTCGCGGCTCGAGTGATTTTGGGGGCTGTTCTAGATCGAACTAGAACTCGAGCTTTTTTGCTAAAGCTCGATAGTTCTAGATACGTTCGAGAACGGTTCTAGCAGCAAAAAAAACAGCTAATTCCTAGCTGGCTTTCCGCTGTAATAGTGTAAGTCACTCTGTGACTCACACTATTATGAAATTTCAGTGTATAGTGTGCGGGAACAGCGCATTCAGATCACTGCTGTATGGATAATGGTGATCGCCATTTTTTTTTTTTTTCCTTGTCTTCCTTCCCTAAGCACGCGCGTGTAGTGGGGCGGGCCAGCATGTCAGCCAATCCCAGACACACACACAGCTAAGTGGACTTTTAGCCAGAGAAGCAACGGCATGTGTGATAGGATGTCCATGTCACATGTCCCTGCATTAAAAAACCGGACATTTTCCTCCAGCACGCCATTATCTGCCTTCTGGTCCTTGGTGTCAGACATCACTGGCGCAGCTCCTATCGCCGATACTGCAGTATACGCTCCATACACAGCGCTGGAAAGCTTAGGGATAGCACTTTCTATCAGTCCTTTTAAGGGCTCATACCGGCAGGGTCAGAGCCATAGGTGACAGGTCCTGAAAACAGAGTTTAACAGCTACACAAGATGACAGCGTCTGTGTAGCTAAGGTCAGGGATTTCCTCGCTGCATTTCCCCATTAGGAGGGATAGAAAGGCAGGCTTCCTTTCCTCTACCCAGACCCACAACCCTGCCACTGTACCCCCTGCCCTTTGCACACTCCAACTCATTGTTACTAAGCCATTAGACTAGCAAACACTGAGTGAACCTAGTGGCATCCTAAACGTGGCTGTTGGACTTCTGTATCGTCCCACAAGTGCAAAGATATTTGCAGCACCTCTGCCTGCATTGCACACTCCAACTCATTATAACTAAGCCATTATACTAGCAAACACTGAGTGAACTTAGTGGCATCCTAAACGTGGCTATTGGACTTCTGTATTGTCCCACAAGTGCAAAGATATTTGCAGCACCTCTGCCTGCATTGCACACTCAAACTCATTGTTACTAAGCCATTATACTAGCAAACACTGAGTGATCTTAGTGGCATCCTAAACGTGGCTGTTGGATTTCTGTATCGTCCCACAAGTGCAAAGATATTTGCAGCACCTATGCCTGCATTGCACACTCAAACTCATTGATACTTACTAAGACATTATAATACAAAAAATTGAGTAAACTTAGTGGCATACAAGAAGTGGCTATTGTACTCCATTAGTGCCCCACTGGTGCAAATCTATGTGCAGCACCTCTGCAGGACACCCTCCTGCTCTGTTTTTAATAAGCTATAATGATAGCAAAAAATACTGCCATTTTGTGGCATCATAAAACTGGATGTTGTATTTCATTTTTGTCCCACTGGTGCCAAGCTATTTCTAGCACCTGTGCATGACACCCTCCTGCTCTGTTTTTAATAAGCTATAATGATAGCAAAAAATACTGCCATTTAGTGGCATCATAGAACTGGATGTTGTATTTCATTATTGTCCCACTGGTGCCAAGCTATTTCTAGCACCTCTGCATGACACCCTCATGCACATTTTGCTACGCTAATGTTATAGCAAACTCAGGGAATTCATTGCTGCATTTGATCATTCGGAGGGATAGAAAGTGAGGCTTTCTTTAGCTTTTCCTTCTGTTCATAGACAGCATCTCCAAGTCCACACCCGAAGAGCAATTTCTCCTCCACGTGTAAGTGTGGAGAGGCAGCTAGTGCGCATGCGTGTGCCGATTTACCCCAGCAGCAGCCTAACTACAGTGTTTCGCCTAGTGAGTATGCTCAGCCTGACTGTGCCATTCCTGAGGCTAAGTCTTCATTTCGGGATACAGCGCATGCTCCCACACTTAGTGTGAAAAGCCTCTTTGCACAGGTACTTGCATTCCGTGCCGGGTCTAAGTCCTGTTTTGTGCCGAGACACCATGCTAAAGCTGATAGTCTTTTTTCAGAGACTGTATTTCATGCAACTGACCATGGTCAGGCACTTACTGCATCAGAAACTAGGTCCGGTAATGAACTCTTTGGCCCTGCCCCTGATGTGGGGGGGCCCATATAGACCACAGGGCATCAGGTGTCCTAACGATGTGGCCAGGCCACTCCCAAATGGCTTGCAGAGGCCCGCCCCTATGACTTGTCACCTCATTATTGATGGTCAGACGATGACTGGTGAGGTGTTTGTGTCGTGGCAGCCATGAGGTCATTATTGAAGTTGCGGTTCCAAATAGGACGCTAGTTATGCCACTCATGATGTGTCACTCTGCTTTTGTCTCCAGGAGGTGCATTGTGGTCCACCCTGGTTTGGGGCGGACCCAGGTTATAAAACGGGCTGGAGCCAACAAGGAGGTGCGCAGTCTTCTATTATGCTCCGAAAGAGCACACCTCCATGTGTTGAACCCATTGCGGCTTTAGGCCAGAGGTAGGCAGGGATAGGGCGTCGATGCAGGCCGCCACCACAGTTGGTAACGCAGAACGGTTAAGACCAGCTCCTGTCCCACAAGTCCTGCTTGTGCAGCCCAGTGGCATTAACAGGCCTGCTGCTGCTGATGCGCCTGCTGTTCACAGGTGTGGCCCCAATGCACACGGTCAGCGTACTCAATGGCCCCTGTGTTGTTAACAGGGAGTTCCTGGGCTGGGTGGGCGTGTGGACCCTGTGACGCTAACAGGGCTCCCAGTCTCAAGATCCGAGTGGCGTCTAACTCGGTTCAGGCAACTATTAGTTTCATAGCCACACAGCTCTGTATCCTCCACCGAACCTTCCAGTTGACAACCTCTCCTTTTCCATCTGGGAGCACGGTGGACATTGACTGCTGATGGGGATATATACCTTTCTCTTTCTTTTCTTATTAATTTTCGTTATATAGCGGTAACATAGTATATACCACCTTATCCAAATCTGCCAGTCCCACCGTAACAGATGGTGTTTCTTCATCAAATGTTACTTTTGCTTAACCACCAAACCCACGGACAAAAACTTTTTTCCCCTTTCCACCAGCATTTGTCCTTTTTCAACTCATTTGGTATATGACCAAAAGTGCAACTCTGCAGGGACACTGTACTCAATGCCATATCAGCACAGCAGCCATCCCTCGGTCCCTCAGATGTGGACAAGTAAAAGACCATTTCCTCCTATCCATGACAAAGCGTTGAGATTCACTCTGTGCAGCACTGGTGTTTACTATAAAAGCAGATCTAAGAATCCGTACCACCTTCTGCAGGTACTCCTGTATACGTGCGTCCCTTTCTATGGCAGGAATTATTTCGCCAAATTTTGTCTTGTACCGGGAATCTAACAGTGTGGCAACCCAGTAGTTAGCATTACTTCGAATTCGGACAATCCGAGGGTCATGTTGTAGGTAGTGCAGAAAGAAGGCGCTCATGTGTCTTGTGCATCCAGGAGGACCAAGTCCTTGGTGTGTTGGTAACAGAGAGGTGAGAATCGTGCCTCCTTCCTCTGCCCTCTCCCCCCAACCTCGCACAACCGAAATGTGAGCAAGCTCTCACTCATCTGCTGAGGCTTCCATGCCCATCACCAGTTCGTCCTCCATTTCTTCCTGGGCTCCTGCACCTTCCTCAACAATTTTTGCTCATACTATGCGCCCTTGTTAATCCCTCTCCCCCACCGTCCCTTGACTTCCGCCTAGGTGCCGCTCACCGTCTGGACCTTGTAGATCTTATTATCCCTTCTGCATATGACTCCTCCTGTACTTCCTCCCCTTCCTCTTGGACCAACACCTGACTCCGAATAATGCATACAGTGTGCTCCATCTTGTAGATGACCAGAATTGTCACGCTGAGAATGGCATCGCTAGTGCTAAACATCTTCGTCGACATTTGTAAACTGTGTAGAAGGGTGCATAGGTCCTTGATCTGACACCACTCCAGCAGCGTGATCTGCACCACCTCTGGATCAAGTTAGCCCAGGGTATACGTCATACCATATTTCAGCAGGGCTCTGCGGTGCTGCCACAGACGCTGAAACATGTGCAGATTCAAATTCCTGCTTGTCGGAACATCGCATTTCAGGCGTTTAACCGCCAGACCCTAAGACTTCAGGAGCGATGAAAGTTGTTGAGCTGCTGGGTGCGAAGGATGAAAGTGAGCACATAGCAGCGTGCCCGCTGCACAAGGCCATGTAGGCCGGGATGGTATTTTAAAAATTGCTGGAGAATCAGATTCAACATGTGAGCCATACAAGGCACGTGTGTCACATTGCCCTGACGAAGGGCCGCAGACAGGTTTGCATCATTGCCGCACACGGCTGTTAAGTCACCAACGTAGTCCACTCAATCAATTTGTACTCCGGTCGCCAGGTGACAACGTGTTCCTTTCGTGCATAGTGCTGATGATGGGAAAGGAGTCGATGCCTGCGGCGCAGGTGGACGCAGGTTATGGTCACCCACTGGGTTGCGTTACCTTTACAGATACAGAACCACAGGCTGAATGTAGGTGGTGGGTATCTCACAGATGAAGTACCATCATTCAGCTACAACCAATGGGAAGACACCACACCCTTTTTTAGGCCCCTCCTGTCTGCAGACCACTGCCAGACAAAGCTATGAACCTCTTGTTACTGTTACCCCCAGTTCAGTTTTATGAGTTTGTGTGCTTGTTACCTGACTACTTTTCCTGCTTGCTGTTTATGTACCTCGTTGGCCGATCCGCATTTCACCTCTGCTTGTTTTCTGATTAAGTCCTGGCCATCCCATTCTGTTCCTCTTCCTCAATTATTGTTTTTGACCCTGCATGACTACTATTCTCTGGAACTGCAGCCTTCCACAGGTATTGATCAACTTGGACCCTGTGTAATTCCAAATCACTGTATAGGGGTTAAAGCGTTTCAGGGTTCTGGGTATCCAGCTTGGTGAGTGGCTTGCCTCTAGCCTATCCTTTACAGCCCATCTGAGTGTTTCGATCCAGGCAGGCGTTACACCGTGCCCTCTGCAGAAGGCCATGTAGGCCGGGATAGTGTTTTAAAAATTGCTGGACAGCCAGGTTCAACACGTGAGCCATACAAGGCACGTGTGTCACATTGCCCTGAAGAAGGGTCGCAGACTGGTTTCCATCATTGTCGCACCCGACCTTCCCTGACTGCTGGTTGAGTGTAAACAACCATTGATGAAACTCGGTCTCACTCTCCAGAGCTAACCATCCACAATTCCTCAGCGGTGTCTCACATTTCCCCTACATTTCAAAGTAAACATTTGACCGCCTGATGGCCTTGACCTCTGCTGCCAGCATAGTAAGGAGGTGTGTGGGATTCCTTGGGCGCAGTTACAAGGAAGGGTGAGGTGGAGGACCCACACGAGGTTAAGGAGGCAGAAGCAGTGGAGGAACTTGTACATACAGAGGAAGGATTGACACACAAGTCGTGGGGACGGCAAGACTTGTACAGCAAACCCTTCTCCATCTCTCACCATAGTTACCCAGTGCCCAGTCAGCAACATGTAACTCTCCTGTCCATGCTTACTGGTCCAAGTATCTGTGGTGAAATGCACCCTGTCACACACAGAGTTTCTCAAGGAATTGGTGAGGTTGTGTGCGACCTGCTGTGGTAGCGCGGGCACGCCTTTCTTGGAGAAGGAGTGACGACTGGCCATCGGCTCTTGGGGCACTGCAAAGGGCATAAGGTCTCGAAAATCCTCGGTCTCAAAAGAGTGTAAAGGCATCCTTTCTGTTGCCAACAAGTTGCAGATGATGAAACTCAACCTCTTAGGCATGTCATGCCCTTCGAAAATCATGTAAAACACAGCGAGGGGACTCCAACCACAGTCTCCCTCGATGCCACTAATTGGGCCACACACACCCCACTTGACTGGCATCAGTTGACCCCCCTTTTGAAAAAGAAAAAGATGCTTTGCATGAAGCACTCTCAAAAATATGCGTGCCTTTCGCCTCCCCTGGCTGACCCAGGGGAAGAAAAGTCCTCTGAGAGCCATGACTTGTTCATCTTGGTTCTTTTTTCAAAAGCGAGGGGACTCCAACCACAGTCTCCCTCGTTTCCACTAATTGGGCCACACACACCCCACTTGACTGGCATCACTTGATCCCCCTTTTCAAAATGAAACAGATGTTTTGCATGAAGCACTCTCAAAAATACGCGTGCCTTTCCCGTCCCCTGGATGACCCAGGGGAAGAAAAGTCCTCTGAGAGCCATGATTTGTTCATTTTGGTTCTTTTAATAACACAGCGAGGGGACTCCAACCACAGTCTCCCTCGTATCCACTAATTGGGCCACACACACCCCACTTGACTGGCATCACTTGACGCCCCCTTTTCAAATTGAAACAGATGCTTTGCATGAAGCACTCTCAAAAATACGCGTGCCTTTCGCCTCCCCTGGCTGACCCAGGGGAAGAAAAGTCCTCTGAGAGCCATGACTTGTTCATCTTTGTTCTTTTTTCAAAAGCGAGGGGACTCCAACCACAGTCTCCCTCGTTGCAACTAATTGGGCCACACACACCCCACTTGACTGGCATCAGTTGACCCCCCCTTTTGAAAAAGAAAAAGATGCTTTGCATGAAGCACTCTCAAAAATACGCGTGTCTTTCCCGTCCCCTGGATGACCCAGGGAAAGAAAAGTCCTCTGAGAGCCATGACTTGTTCATCTTGGTTCTTTTAGAAACACAGCGAGGGGACTCTAATCACAGTCTTCCTCGTTGCCACTAATTGAGCCACACACACCCCACTTGACTGGCATCACTTGATCCCCCTTTTCAAAATGAAACAGATTCTTTGCATGAAGCACTCTCAAAAATACGCGTGCCTTTCGCCTCCCCTGGCTGACCCAGGGGAAGAAAAGTCCTCTGAGAGCCATGACTTCTTCATCTTGGTTCTTTTTTCAAAAGCGAGGGGACTCCAACCACAGTCTCCCTCGTTGCCACTAATTGGGCCACACACACCCCACTTGACTGGCATCAGTTGACCCCCCTTTTGAAAAAGAAAAAGATGCTTTGCATGAAGCACTCTCAAAAATACGCGTGTCTTTCCCGTCCCCTGGATGACCCAGGGGAAGAAAAGTCCTCTGAGAGCCATGACTTGTTCATCTTGGTTCTTTTTTCAAAAGCGAGGGGACTCCAACCACAGTCTCCCTCGTTTCCACTAATTGGGCCACACACACCCCACTTGACTGGCATCACTTGATCCCCCTTTTCAAAATGAAACAGATGCTTTGCATGAAGCACTCTCAAAAATACGCGTGCCTTTCCCGTCCCCTGGCTGACCCAGGGGAAGAAAAGTCCTCTGAGAGCCTTGTCCACATTGTCAGTGGACAGACACGTGTGCTTATCTGCCAGCAGACCCCCAGCAGCACTGAAGACAGGTTCCGAGAGAACACTGGCTGCAGGACACGACAAGATCCCCAAGGTGTACGTGTCAAGCTCAGGCAATTTATCCAGATATGAAGCCTAAAATGAGCAGGGCTCAAGTTGCATAGTAATGGCATCGATGTTTCCTTGCATATATCTGTGTCTCCTCCTCTTTTTCGTTGTCCAGCTCTTTTGTTTTCGCATGAGTATATGTCCTTGTCACTTTCCCATGTGTTTGTGTTGTGTTGTGAGTTGTTTATCACCTTTTGGACACCTTTGAGGGTGTTTTCTAGGTGTTTTTATGTGTTTGTGAATGCCTGCCATTGTTTCCTATGCAGTTTGAGTTCGGTTCGTCAAACGTTCGACGAACCGAACTCAAACGGGACCTCCGTTTGGCGAACCGACCTCGAGCCGAACCATGATCGGTTCGCTCATCTCTAGTGATAATTTAATCACCTCCACAGTTGATGATTCCAACACCCATGCAATGCTAGGGAAATCCTGAAAACATGCACGGTTGGCGGCCCTTGAGGACTGGAGTTGGGGAACCAGGTCTAACCTATGTGTAAAGTATCAAGGCCTCTATACACATTAGTCTAATGTTGGCCAAACACACTGATATCAATGAGTTCAGCCAAGGGTCTAGTCTTTCTGGGGGCCAAATGATGATCAGGGGAGATATTGATCACCCATGTCCAATTTCGGACTGCCAATCGCTTTGTTCTTCCACAGAAAGGCTGCCTATCAACATGTCGACGGAATATTATGGAATCCAAGTACCAAAACACCTTTCAATTATGCAAAAAACGTTATTAATCTCAGCATACAAAGAAAAGTGAAGATAGAAACATTTTAGCCAATGCAGCGCCTTTGTCAAGTCAGTAAAAAATGCATATGCGGTCCTCTGTTGGCCGAAACGTTGCTATCAGCACTTTTTGTTTGTATGCTGGGATTTATAAAGTTTTTTGGATATTTGAAATGAGTAACGGTGCCTTGGATTCTAAAATATTCCTTCTCAATTTTTACAGCTAAATGGAGGGCTGTACCAAGCAGCACAACTAGAGGAGTGGTGCATGGGAATTCGTTACTTCAAACATGCCAACATGTCAGCTAGCGGATTTCTCATAAAAAACACAGGAGCACTCGGCCAAACAAGCGCTCCTGTGTATGGGAATGTTGTCTGAGATGGTTGTCACCAAAAATCTGGCCAAACCATCATTCGGCCAAAAGCTATCTAATGTCTCTGGCCATCTAAAAATGCTGGATCAAAAAGGATTAGTCCCATTGTTTTTTTGGAAGAGTTCCATGAGCATAAATGTACATACGTCAGATTTATTGCAGAAAATTCTGCTACTTGTCTGAATAGGGCTTACCGTAAGCCCTGTTTAGCTGAAACAACTCTGTTCCAGTATATGGACCTTGTTTTCAACACGGCAATTTCTGCAACAAACTTACTGCATGTGAATATCCTTGTACACTTTCAAGAATGCAAGTTACCAGGGCAAACATTGTGAGCCATCCAGAAACTCTATCAAGATATGTTTTACACTTTGCCTTACTCCAGTGATCAGATTACAGAGAAAAAGAAATCTGAAAAGTTTCAAAACAATCTTCCTATTTATTCTTATGAAAAAACAACTTGCTGTTTATATATTGAGGCTTTTGAGCATCTTTTAAACACTTCAGGATTTTAGTAACAAAGCATTTAAAAAAAGGAACAAGTTTGATTTTACTTACTTAATGGTAGTTCAAAACATTTGATCATCAGCCACAAAAAAAGAAAAAAAATCTTTACATATACAGTGCCTACAAGTAGTATTCAACCCCCTGCAGATTTATCAGGTTTACACATTCGGAATTACGTGGCATTGTGACATTTGGACTGTAGATCAGCCTGGAAGTGTGAAATGCACTGCAGCAAAAAAGAATGTTATTTCTTTTTTTTTTTTTTTTTTTTTTTAAATTGTGAAAAGTTTATTCAGAGGGTCATTTATTATTCAACCCCTCAAACCACCAGAATTCTGTTTGGTTCCCCTAAAGTATTAAGAAGTATTTCAGGCACAAAGAACAATGAGCTTCACATGTTTGGATTAATTATCTCTTTTTGCAGCCTTTTCTGACTAATTAAGACCCTCCCCAAACTTGTGAACAGCACTCATACATGGTCAACATGGGAAAGACAAAGGAGCATTCCAAGGCCATCAGAGACAAGATCGTGGAGGCTCACAAAGCTGGCAAGGGGTACAAAACCCTTTCCAAGGAGTTGGGTCTACCTGTCTCCACTGTTGGGAGCATCATCCGGAAGTGGAAGGCTTATGGAACTACTGTTAGCCTTCCACGGCCTGGACAGCCTTTGAAAGTTTCCTCCCGTGCCGAGGCCAGGCTTGTCCGAAGAGTCAAGGCTAACCCAAGGACAACAAGGAAGGAGCTCCGGGAAGATCTCATGGCAGTGGGGACATTGGTTTCAGTCAATACCATAAGTAATATAGTAGAAAAGATTTTCGGTCTTAATGAGCGCTAATGATAGATTGACAGGCTCCGTCAGTAGATACCTGAGGAAAGCAACAGACTATTTGCTGAAACGCGTTGTATGTAACTAACAAGAGCTCTCTAATATTTTAATAATAAAATTAATCTACTGACGGAGCCTGTCAATCTATCATTAGCGCTCATTAAGACCGAAAATCTTTTCTACTATATGCCTACTCCCTCCAAGGGAATTCGGTCAGAGCTGCTGAAAGACACAGGAATCTTAAATCCCAACGTGGAATCTCCAGCTGGAGGACGGCGGACCGCATCTAGCACTCCAGGACCCACAGTGCCGGTGAATCCTAGGAGTAACTAGCGGTATCTAACTCGGGCGCCTCCAACAAAGCAACGATCCATCAGCGGTGACACCAGGAACCCCCCAACCCGGAGGATTCTTCTAACCAACACCGGGGTTGTGCGAGGGCGCACAACCTCATCAGGTGAGCAAAACCAAATTTTTAAACCTATTCCCATACCCACGGGTACTTCTCATATGCGCTGCTCTATTTTTTCAATACCATAAGTAATGTACTCCACCGCAATGGTCTCCGTTCCAGACAAGCCCGTAAGGTACCTTTACTTTCAAAGCGTCATGTCAAGGCTCATCTACAGTTTGCTCATGATCACTTGGAGGACTCTGAGACAGACTGGTTCAAGGTTCTCTGGTCTGATGAGACCAAGATCGAGATCTTTGGTGCCAACCACACACGTGACGTTTGGAGACTGGATGGCACTGCATACGACCCCAAGAATACCATCCCTACAGTCAAGCATGGTGGTGGCAGCATCATGCTGTGGGCTGTTTCTCAGCCAAGGGGCCTGGCCATCTGGTCCGCATCCATGGGAAGATGGATAGCACGGCCTACCTGGAGATTTTGGCCAAGAACCTCCGCTCCTCCATCAAGGATCTTAAGATGGGTCGTCATTTCATCTTCCAACAAGACAACGACCCAAAGCACACAGCCAAGAAAATCAAGGCCTGGTTCAAGAGGGAACAAATCAAGGTGTTGCAGTGGCCTAGTCAGTCTCCTGACCTTAACCCAATTGAAAACTTGTGGAAGGAGCTCAAGATTAAAGTCCACATGAGATACCCAAAGAACCTAGATAACTTGGAGAAGATCTGCATGGAGGAGTGGGCCAAGATAACTCCAGAGACCTGTGCCGGCCTGATCAGGTCTTATAAAAGACGATTATTAACTGTAATTGCAAACAAGGGTTATTCCACAAAATATTAAACCTAGGGGTTGAATAATAATTGACCCACACTTTTATGTTGAAAATTTATTAAAATTTAACTGAGCAACATAACTTGTTGGTTTGCAAGATTTATGCATCGGTTAATAAATCCTGCTCTTGTTTGAAGTTTGCAGACTCTAACTTATTTGCATCTTATCAAACCTGCTAAATCTGCAGGGGGTTGAATACTACTTGTAGGCACTGTAATACAATAAAAGTTTTCCTAAAAACTCTGAGAAATATGTTAGTAAGTTGCTTCAGGAAGATCAAGGCCACATAGCTTAAACACCGTGGCCTTGATTCAGCAAAGTGTTTTATGTTTGACATATAGTACATACTTTGAAAATTCACACATTTTTGGTGCAATGCGAGCTTGCACAAAAATATTGTGAATTTTACAGTATTCTTTGGAGATCTCTACCGAAATGGTGACACCTGCTTGTCTAATCCATGAAAAAATGTGGTGTACCTTATGCCACAAATATTACTGCGATAGCTGCATGCAGTTATACATGTAGCAAGCCACATCAAGACACATGCTACTTTTATGTCACTGCTCTTTTAATAAAGGGTTAATGTGAACAACACCAGTCGACAAATTTTGGCCAGTGTTTTATGTACTTCTTTTGTAGACAACTTATCTTCGGACTGTTATAGTATGAAACGTCTTCGCAGGTGACTAGAGATGAGCAGACCCATAGATATTTGGGTTTGGCAGGTTAGGCTGAACTTGAAAATAAAGTTTGGTTTGGGAACCGGACTTGACCCGAACTTGACCTGAACAACAAATCACATATAAGTCAATGGGGAACCAAATTTCTGTGCTGAAAATGGCTGTAAAATGGTCATGATAAGGACTAGGGAGTTGCAAAAGAAAGGAAAATGAGGGTAAGAAAATACCAAATGTCCTGCAAACAAATGTGGATAGGTAAATGACTTAAAGGGGGTGTGTCATCATAGCAATCATGGTTACATAGCAAGTAAATGAATAAATTAAACATTTTAACAGTGATCCCACAGAGACGGGTTTCAGAGTTTCTCAACAAATCAACAATTTAAGAAAGGTCCTTACATTGCCTGTTTTCACAGTTGACCCACACAGGCAAGATTGCCAGAGTTTAACCACAGAGTACAATTTTTAAATATGTGCCGAGATGGAGCCTCTAGCCACAGATGAGCCACATAGCCAACATTGCAAGAATTTAACCACAGAGCATAAATTTGAAATACAGACGCCAATGGAGCCTCTTTCCACAGTTCACCACTACATATACTGTTTTTAGAGCTGACAGACACAGTAAAATTCTCTAACAGAGCAACAAGTTTACAGAGCCTGTGTTCTCAGTTTACCCACACAGTCAACATTAGCAGAATTCCCCCACATACTAACAAGTTTAACAAAAGTAACTTACAGAGTCTGTATTCTCAGATCACCAACACAGCCAAGATTTGCAGAGTTCCCCCACAGAGCGACGAGTTTAACAAAAGGCTCCTACATAGCCTGTTTTCAAACTTCACCAACAGAGTCAAGATTGGAAAAGTTCCCCCACAGCACAAAAATTTTAAAAAGGCCCATGCAGAGTCTGTGCACAGCTTCTTTTGTAGTGGGGGGAATTTCAATCTCAAATAGTTAAGTCTTAGAACAGCCTGCTGTTGTTTCCCCCGGCTGTGCTGAGGTTGGTCATATAGGTGAACTCTGACCAGATGATTAGGAGGTGGAGGAAGCAAAATAATAGCAGGAGATAACATGGATAGAGAAACATACACCAATCTTCCATGGTGTTAGGACTAGTGATGAGCGAGTATGCTTGTTACTACTCGGTACTCGCACGAGTATCACTGTACTCGGGCTACTCGGCGGGTACCGAGTAATTTTGCAATACTCGTGCTTTACTCGTGGTCTTCATCCCTGCATGTTGGCGCTCTTTTGAGAGCCAGCCCTCATGCAGGGATTGGCTGGCAGACCACTGCAATGCCACAGCCCTGTTAGTTGTGGAATTGCAGTGATTGGCCGGCCTGCACAGCGTGACCGAGCCTTTATACCGGCCGGCGCGCTGTGCTCTGTACACAGCCATCTCATATTCCCTGCTTTCCACGCCCACAGGCGCCTATGATTGGCTGCAGTGAGACACGCCCCCACGCTGAGTGACAGGTGTCACACTGCACCCAATCACAGCAGCCGGTGGGCGGGTCTATACTGTGCAGTAAAATAAATAAATAAATAATTAAAAAAAACGGCGTGCGGTCCCCCCAATTTTAATACCAGCCAGATAAAGCCATACAGCTGAAGGCTGGTATTCTCAGGATGGGGAGCTCCACGTTATGGGGAGCCCCCCACCCTAACAATATCAGTCAGCAGCTGCCCAGAATTGCCGCATACATTATATGCGACAGTTCTGGGGCTGTACCCGGCTCTTCCCGATTTACCCTAGTGCGTTGGCAAATCGGGGTAATAAGGAGTTAATGGCAGCCCATAGCTGCCACTAAATCCTAGATTAATCATGTCAGGCGTCTCCCCGAGATTCCTTCCATGATTAATCTGTAAATTACAGTTAAAAAACACACACACCCGAAAAATCCTTTATTAGAAATAAAAAACACTAACAAAGTCCCTCATTACCAATTTATTAACCCCGACAAACCCTCCATGTCCGGCGTACTCCACGGACTCCGGCGTCGCGTCCAGCTCTGCTGCATGGAAGTGACAGGAGCTGCAGAAGACACCGCCGCTCCGGTCACCTCCACACAGCTAATGAAGGGAATAGCGCGATCAGCTGCTGTCAGTCAGGTAACTCCCGGCCACCGCTGGATCCAGCGGTGGCCGCGATTAACCTCAGTGACAGCAGCTGATCGCTATACTCACCTCAGTTGGTGCATGGAGCTGACTGGAGCGGCGGTGAGTAGCGCGATCAGCTGAGCTGTCACTGAGGTTACCCGCGGCCACCGCTGCATCCACCGCTGGATCCAGGTAACCTCAGTGACAGCTCAGCTGATCGCTATACTCATCTCATTAGCTGCGTGGAGGTGACCGGAGCGACGGTGTATTCTGCAGCTCCTGTCACTTCCATGCAGCAGAGCTGGACGCGACGCTGGAGGACTGTGGAGTACGCCGGACATGGAGGGTTTGTCGGGGTTAATAAATTGGTAATGAGGGACTTTGTTAGTGTTTTTTATTTCTAATAAAGGATTTTTCGGGTGTGTGTGTTTTTTAACTGTAATTTACAGATTAATCATGGAAGGAATCTCGGGGAGACACCTGACATGATTAATCTAGGATTTAGTGGCAGCTATGGGCTGCCATTAACTCCTTATTACCCCGATTTGCCAACGCACTAGGGTAAATCGGGAAGAGCCGGGTACAGCCCCAGAACTGTCGCATCTAATGTATGCGGCAATTCTGGGCGGCTGCTGACTGATATTGTTAGGGTGGGGGGCTCCCCATAACGTGGAGCTCCCCATCCTGAGAATACCAGCCTTCAGCCGTATGGCTTTATCTGGCTGGTATTAAAATTGGGGGGACCGCACGCCGTTTTTTTTAATTATTTAATTATTTATTTCACTGCACAGTATACACACACCGGCTGCTGTGATTGGGTGCAGTGAGACAGCTATCACTCAGTGTGGGAGCGTGTCTCACTGCAACCAATCATAGGCGCCGAAAAGCAGGAAAGCAGGGAATAGGAGATTGATTAATGAGCGGCCGGCTTTTTCAAAAGAGGAAAAGCCACCGGAGTTTGAACATTTGTGCAGCGCCGCGGCAGTGATCGGGGAACGGTAAGTAAGAGAGAGGGGGGGGAACTGACCGACAGACTGTGAGAGGGGGACAGACAAGACAGAGAGAGACAGACCGACGGACTGAGGGAGATAGAATAAAAAAAAAAAAATGACCGACATCGCTAGTAAAAAGCACAAAACGTGCGTTTTGGACATCGGAGTGCCACACAAGGTTTTCATGTAAAATCTTTCATGTATTAATCTCAAAAAGTAACATACACCAGCTCTATCTCACTATTGGGTATGTGCCCTTAACATTTCCGCCATGAAAATTCATTTTGGTGTCATTTTGGAAGGTTTTCTGGTGAGTCCGTAAAAATGGCGTAAAACTTGGACAAAATTGTTCACAGCTGTGACTTTTGAGTGATAAATGCTTCAAGGGGTCTTCCCCATGCTGATGCCATGTCATTTGAGCACTCTTCTGAGACTTTTGTGACATTTTTAGGGTTTCTACATGCTGCCGGGGGGTCATTTCACAAAAATACTCGGGTCTCCCATAGGATAACATTGGGCTCGGTGCTCGGGCCGAGTACACGAGTATCTTGGGAGGCTCGGCCCGAGCTTCGAGCACCCGAGCTTTTTAGTACTCGCTCATCACTAGTTAGGGCATGTGCCAAAACAGTTCCGGCCTAAGTCAAAGCCAATATTACATTAAACTCTACAAAGCCTGTTTTCACATTTGATCATCACAGCCAACATTGGAAAAGTACGCCCACAGAACAACAATTTAAAGATGTGGCCCCTAGATAGCCTGCTTTTCAAGTTCCCCATACAGAGCCTAAGTTTTAGCTCCTATTCTGTACACTATAGCAGTTGCAGTTCAAAAACTTGAAATTATATTTTGGATCGAGTTGGTGATCCACCAGATAGCATTGCTACTTAGTCCCATCTACTTTGCCTGATGCTGTTGACTGAGTGTCCTGGGGACCCAAAGCTTTTCTTTTGAAAAAAAATGTTGTTCAAAACAGGCAGTCAAGCTTAATTACAACTGCTATGAATAATGAAATAGCACTCCGTTTTGATTGTCTATTGTCAGTAATAGAGCCATGGTTATGAGTGGACCAGGTGAAAGACAAAGCGAAGGAATCATAACCAAATGGGGCAGACCCATTACTCAGTACGTTCAGATGTGGGGATACTCTTCCACCATGTTGTTGTTGTAATGCTGCCACCTCTTACTATGGAGTGTATGCAGAGAGTACTCAGCACATTATGATACTGTCTGTGTTTATAGTTCCCCCACAGAACGAAAAGTTCAGCTCCAGTAGTGTACATTACAGCTAATGCAGTTAAAAAGCTCATAGTTTGATTTGTTATTGAGCTGGCAGTCCGCCGCGAGGCTTGGAAGAGTTCCCTCACAGAGCCACAAATTTAGCAATGGAGCTACAGTGCCTATGAAATCACCTGCATAGCAAATATTGACCGAGTTTGCTGACAGAAAAAACATTTGAAAACTGCCCCTACAGAACCTTTTTTCTCAGTTGTCCAACAAAACAACCAGAACTCCTTTAAAGTAAGATTTAATAAACCCAAAAATAAAGTCTTAAACAATGAGGCGAAGGTCCAAATGGAGGAGGAAGTGCACATGGTGGTGTAGGTATAAGAGATAGCCAAAGCTAGCCAAAGCTTTTTTTTGTAATAATATTTTTTGTTGTTTGCTTTATTTTGGAATAAGGCCACAATAACTTTTGAATCGTAAATAGAGTATAGCAATATGTCAGTGTCGGTTGGTACTGTATGGTGCACAGGTGGTCATTGTAATGAATGTGAGCCTTCTCACACAGCCAACATTGCCAGAGTTTTAAAAATATCCATAAAGTACCTTTCCCAGTTGACCCTCACAAAGCACCAAATTTTTATAAAGATAGGTAAACCGCCTCTTTTCCCAGTTGACCTTCAAATCCAAGATTGCCTGAGATTCAACAAAGTACTAAATTTTTAAAAAGGCCCTTAAAAAGCCTCTTTTATCCCAGTTAACCCTCACAGCCAAGATTGCTCAAGAGTAGAGTTGAGCGCAGTTCGTGGTTCGTGGTTCTCCAGTTCGCGGTTCGAGTGATTTTGGGGGCTGTTCTAGATCGAACTAGAACTCGAGCTTTTTGCTAAAAGCTCGATAGTTCTAGATACCTTCGAGAACGGTTCTAGCAGCAAAAAGCCAAGCTAATTACTAGCTGGCATTCCGCTGTAATAGAGTAAGTCACTCTGTGACTCACACTGTTATGAAATTTCAGCGTATAGTGTGCGGGGACTACGCATTCAGATCACTGCTGCTGGGATAATGGCGATCGCCATTTTTTTTTTCCTTGTTTTCCTTCCCAAGCGCGCGTGTAGTGGGGCGGGCCAGCATGCCAGCCAATCCCCGACACACACACAGCTAAGTGGACTTTTAGCCAGAGAAGCAACGGCATGTGTGATAGGATGTCCATGTCACATGTCCCTGCATTATAAATGCGGGCATCTGCCCATCTGGACGTCATTATCTGCCTCCTGCGTCTTGGTGTCAGTCACCGCAGATGCAGCTCCTGTCTCCGATACTGCTGTGTACGCTCTACACACAGCGCTATACAGAATAGGGATAGAAGTTTCTTTCAGCCTTTGTAAGGGCTAATAACAGCAGGCTCAGAGCCATAGGTGACAGTCAGGTCCGTGGAAAGAGGTTTTAACAGCTACAGATAATAGCGTCTGTGTAACTAATGTCAGGGAGTTCCTTGCTGCATTTCACCATTAGGAGAAATAGAAAGTGAGGCTTCCTTTCCTCTACACTGACCCACAACCCAGCCACTGTACCCTCCTGCCCTTTGCACACTTAAGCTCATTGTTACTAAGCCATTATACTAGCAAACACTGAGGAAACTTAGTGGCATTCTAAAAGTGGCTGTTGGACTTCCATTAGTGTCCCACTAGTGCAAATCTATTTGCAGGACCACTGCATTGCACACTCAAAGTCATTTTTACTAAGCTATTATACTAGCAAACACTGAGGAAACTTAGTGGCATCCTAAAAGTGGCTGTTGGACTTCATTATTGTCCCACTGGTGCAAAACTATTTGTGGCACCTCTGCATTGCACACTGAAACTCATTTTTACTAAGCCATTATACTAGCAAACACTGAGAAAACTTAGTGGCAACCTAAAAGTGGCTGTTGGACTTCATTATTGTCCCACCTGTGCAAAGATATTTGCGGCACCTCTGCATTGCACACTGAAACTCATTTTTACTAAGCCATTAGACTAGCAAACACTTAGGAAACTTAGTGGCAACCTAAAAGTGGCTGTTGGACTTCATTATTGTCCCACCTGTGCAAAGATATTTGCGGCACCTCTGCATTGCACACTGAAACTCATTTTTACTAAGCCATTATACTAGCAAACACTGAGGAAACTTAGTGGCATCCTAAAAGTGGCTGTTGGACGTCATTATTGTCCCACTGGTGCAAAGCTATTTGCAGCACCTCTGCATTGCACACTCAAGCTCATTGTTACTAAGCCATTCTAACAGCAAACTGTGCTGCCAGTTTAAGGGCCGTAGTTGCATTGTCAGGGATAGTTATTGTTGTTTATTCTGCTGTCAATAAAGCTAGACCACCGCTGCAATCTACACCACCTCTCAATTTTTACTACCACATTTTAAGTGCACAATCTTGTCGCAATCAAAATGAGTGGCAAAATGACAGATGCTGTTGGAAAGGGGAACAGGCGGGTTGGAAAAGGAAAAAAAGGGTTTGTCCGTGGGGAAGGTAGCAAAGCTCCATTAACATCTGCTGAAGATAGACCATCTTCCAGCAAAAGTAAGATGTCTACTACTTACCGTGGACAATCCGATGTGCTCCCTTTTTTAGGGACACGAACAACTGGAACAAAGGTAGATGATAGCCAAGAAATGAAAATGCTTGAATGGAGCTCAAGTGGTCCAACAAGTGCCCTATCCGCCGCCTCAACTACCGCATCCAAAAAAGACCAGTCCTCTGAGTTGTCATCCCAATCACACTTGCTTTCTCCCAGCTCTCAAGTCTCCATCCGCCCTACACAGTATGGTGGAACAGAGATGGCTGAGTCTGCAGAGCTGTTCAGTCACACTATAGCCTGGGAATCAGAGGTCTGCTCCCAAGCTACAGTGAGTACAGACCAGGAAATGGTCTGCAGTGATGCCCAGAATCTTTGTGACTCAGATTCAGGCTGTGATGACCAAGTTCATAAGCATAATGTTGACCCTTATTCACAAACTGAAACACCTGATGTTGTAATAGACAATGAGGAACATACTGATGATGATGATGAGACGCAGATACCAGATTGGGATGACAACTTAAATATTCGTTCAGGGCAGGAAGAGGCTCGGTCTGAAGGGGAGGGGAGTGCAAACACAACGCTTGATGAGGAACTTCTAGATCCCACCTACTCTCAACCCACAGTCAGGCACTCGAGGAGGTCAACAGAGGCAGTGGAGGAGGATGCTACTGACGACGAAGTTACCTTGCGCCTTCCTGGACAGAGGTGGAGTACTGGTAGCACGTCTACAACTGCATCCTCAGCCACCACTCTGCCTCTGAGCACTAGTCGGGGTGGCTCAGCAGGTCACATGCCCTCTAAGCCTTGCCTAGCTTGGTCCTTTTTTGACATAGCAAAAGATCGCCCAAATCATGTGATATGTAAAATTTGTCGTGATTCTGTTAGTAGAGGGCAAAACCTCAGCAGTTTGACAACTTCTTCCATGAATCATCACGTGAATAAATATCAAATGTCCCAGTGGGAAGCTCACCGTGCTGCAATGCGGCCTAGCGGAGCGGACCATCCACCGCCTGCCCCTTCCAGTGCATCCGCGCGTTCTTCATCTTCTACGACTGTGGGGACAGCTGTCACACCTGGTTTTCCATGCACAACTTCCACCAGTGTAACCGCAACAGACAGTTTGCTTGGTAGGTTGTCAGTTGGTTTGAAAGGGGAAACAAGTGCATGTGTACAGCTCTCTCAGACATCGATAGCAACAACGTTGGATGAAGGCGACATCATGTCTACGCCTGCACTTTCCTCACAAACCTGCATTTTTTCAGGGACACCCTACTCACCACCGTCTACACACAGCAGCCAGATCTCTGTCCCTAAGATGTGGACAAATAAAAGGCCATTTCCTGTGACCCATGACAAAGCTAAGAGGTTGACTTTATCCCTCTGTAAGCTCTTAGCTACCGAAATGCTGTCTTTCCGCCTGGTGGACACACAGGATTTTAGAAACCTTATGTCTGTCGCTGTGCCTCAGTGCCAGATGCCCAGTCGCCACTACTTCTCTAAGAAAGGTGTGCCTGCGCTACACCAGCATATCATACACAACATCACCACTTCCTTGAGAAACTCTGTGTGTGAATGGGTGCATTTCACCACCGATACTTGGACCAGTAAGCATGGACAGGGACGTTACATGTCGCTGACTGGGCACTGGGTAACTATGGTGATAGATGGTGAAGGGTCTGCTGCACAAGTCTTGCTGTCCCCACGACTTGTGTGTCAATCCTCTGTCTGTCCAAGTTCCTCCACTGCTTCTGCATCCTCCACCTCGTCTGGGTCCTCCACCTCCGCCCCAAGTTTGCCTGGACAGGCCACCAGCGTTCTAACTGCACAATAAGAATCATGACCCCTCTTACTATGCTGGCAGCAGAGCGCAACGGCATCAGGCAGTCTTTAGCTTGAAATGTCTTGGAACTAAGAGTCACACAGCGGCTGAGTTGTGGGCAGCTCTGGAGACTGAGTTTGGTAAATGGTTGTCTCCACTCAACCTGCAGCCTGGTAAGGCCGTGTGCGACAATGCTGCAAACCTGGGTGCGGCCCTTCACCTGGGCAAGGTGACACACGTGCCTTGTATAGCTCACGTGTTGAACCTTGTTGTCCAGCAATTTTTAACACACTATCCCGGCCTAGATGGCCTTCTGAACAGGGCATGAAAACTGTCTGCTCACTTCCGCCGTTCAACCACCGCAGCTGAGCGACTTGCATCACTCCAGAAGTCTTTCGACCTGCCGGTTCATCGCCTGAAATGCAATGCGCCGACACGCTGGAATTCGACTCTTTACATGTTACAGCGACTGTGGCAGCACCGTCGAGCCCTGGTGCAATACGTCATGACGTATAGCCTGGGCCAACGAGATGCAGAGGTGAGGCAGATCACCCTGATGGAGTGGTCTCAGATCAAGGACCTATGCATCCTTCTGCACAGTTTCGACATGGCGACGAATATGTTTAGCGCTAACAATGCCATTATCAGCATGACAATTCCAGTCATTTACATGCTGGAGCACACGCTAAACACTATTCGGAGTATGGAGGTGGGACAACAGGAAGGGGAGGAACTACAGGAGGATTCACATGCGCAAGAGACAACATCACCAAGGTCCAGACGTTCATCATCACCAAGGCAGCAGGCATGGGACCATAGGGGACAGGGATCAACAAGGGCGCATGGTAGCAGGCGAAATGTTGAGGAAGGTGCAGGAGAACATGAAGAAATGGAGGACGAACTGTCCATGGACATGAAAGACTTAGCGGATGAGGGAGACCTTGGTCAAATTTCAGTTGAAAGAGGTCGGGGGGAGATGTCAGAGGAAGAAAGAACGGTTAGCACCTTTATGCCACAAACACAGCGTGGACTTTGTCCGCATGGCTGTGCAAGACACATGAGCGCCTTCTTGCTGCACTACCTCCAACATGACCCTCGTATTATCAAAATTAGAAGTGATGATCTCTGGTACAAGTTCAAATTTTGTGACATAATTTCAGCCATAGAAAGGGACGCACGTATGCAGAAGTATCAGCAAAAGCTGTTACTCGATCTTAACTCGGCTTTTCCACCAAACGACCATCGTGCAGGGAGTGAATCTCCCAGTTGTAACTTGACAACCATGGGACGGTCTCATCATCTTCAACAGTCTACCCATACTAGCAGCACCGTATCTGGTGCTGGTAACAGCAATTTTATTGAATCTTTTCATAATTTTTTAGACCATCCTTTGCAAGGCCACCAGAGACAAGTCTGACACAGTCAACGGCTGGAGAGGATGATACAGGAGTATCTCCAAATGAACATCGATGCCATGACTTTGCAAATGGAGCCTTGCTCATTTTGGGCTTCAAATATTGAAAAGTGGCCAGAGCTCTCCACTTATGCCTTGGAGATTTTGTCGTGTCCAGCTGCCAGCGTTGTCTCTGAATGTGTCTTCAGTGCTGCTGGGTGTGTGCTGACAGATAAGCGCACACGTCTGTCCAGTGACAATGTGGATAGAATAACGTTCATCAAAATGAACAAGTCATGGATCCACAAGGAATTTACTACCCCTCTGTCATCCTGGGGAGAGTAAATGCTTGTGGATTTGGAATGTGCTTGATGAAAATCAAAACATCCTGTTTGCAACTAGGGCACAAGTGCTGCCACTGAAGGGGTGGGTGTCTGTGTGGCCCAATTTTTGGAAAAAAGGGAGACTCCGCTTGGAGTAACCCTTACTTGCTGTGTTTTTTAAAAGGAGCCAAGATGAACAATTCATGGTTCAGCAAAGACTTTGCTACCTACCCTGGTGTCATCCTGGGGACGGTTAATTATGGCGTATTTTTGAATGTGCTTGATGCAAATCTACCTGTGAAGTGTACAACTGGGGCACAAGTGCTGCCGTTGATGGGGTGTCTGTGTGGCCCAATTTTTGGAAAAAAGGGAGACTCCGCTTGGAGTCACCTTGCGGTGTTTTACATGATTTTAGAGGGGCATGCCATGCCTATATCTGTGTCTCATCCTCTTTTCCTTGTAACGATGTTTTGTTTAAGCATAAGAATTTGTTCTTGTCACTTTCTTATGTGTTTGTGTTGTGTTGTGAGTTGTTTGTCACCTTTGAAATACCTTTGAGGGTGTTTTCTAGGTGTTTTTATGTGTTTGTGATTGCCTCCCATTGTTTCCTATGCGGTTTAAGCGGTTCGCCGAACCGGTTCACCGAACCGAACTCGAACGAGACCTCCGTTCTGCGAACCGAACTCGAGCCGAACCACGACCGGTTCGCTTATCTCTACTCAAGAGGTACCACAGAGCACCAAATTTTCTGAAAGGCCTCCAAACAGCCTCTTCTCAGTTGACTCTAACAACCAGCAAAGCATGAGATCCACCATAGAGCAACCAATTTTACAAAAGCCCTAAACAGCTTATTTTCCCGGTCCATCATCACAGCCAAGAATTTCCGAGATCTACCATAAAGCACCCAATTTTAATAAAGGCTTCTAAACGGTCTCTTTTCCTGGTGAACCCTCACGGCCAAGATTGCCAGAATTTAACCTTAAAGCACAAATTTTAAATATAGGCCTCAGCAGAACCTCTTTCCACAGTTGAGCCACACAGCCAAGATTGCAAGAGTTTAACCACAGAGCATAAATTTTAAATATAGGACCCAACAGAGCCTCTTTCCACAGATACCCACACAGTGAAGCTTCACAGGGTTTTCCCACAGAGCAACAAGTTTAACAAGTGGCCCCTACATAGCCTGTTTTTAAAGTTCACCTGCAGGGCCAAGATTGGCAGAGTTCTCTCACAGCGCAACAAGTTTAACAAAAGTCCCCTACAAAGCCTTTATTCCCAGTTCAACCACACGGCTAAGTTTAGCAGACTTCCCCGACACAACAACTGTATTCTTAGTTTACCCCAGTCAAAATCAGGAGAATTCCCCCACAGAGCAACAAGTTTAACAAAAGTCACCTACAGACCCTCTATTACTCTAGATCTGAGCTACAGATGGTGATAAAAAAACAGATCCAAGTTGTTCTGAAAGTGACATCCTCTTATAACTTACGGTATTTCACTACACAAGTTTACACCTTCATTTTCAGCTATGCTGTCCTAAGTTTCCTTAAGCTTTGGTGTATTTTTAGAGCTTTTTAATGATTACAAAACCCAGAACTAGCAACGTTACATATACAATTTTATTTAAAATTGCCATCACTTCCTTTACAGTGAATAACATTTGAAAGAAGGAAGGAAAATATATTAGATGGATCATATTAGCTGCAGTAAGTTAAAGAAACATTACTAAATAGTGATGAGCAAACCCAGACATCAAAATAAGGTGTTCATAATGAACACAGACTATACAAAAAAATCAGAGTTTCAGTTCAGAGTTTGGGTGCCTAACTTATGCAAACCACTCAAGTGAGCATTGCTTTGCTCGTGTACGCTCGGTGCTCGGCCAGTGCAAGCTACTTGCAATGTTTGATTGGCTGTCACTGGGGGTAAAATAGCGTTATTGGATGTAATGTGTACAAAAAAAAAGAAAAAACCCTCCCCTCCCATTGAAGTGCTCTTTTTATGGCTGGATGTGTACCGCCCCGGGGCTTGGCCGGCTGCCGAGCCGCTCGGATCTGTGCTCGTTGGTGGGTGGTTCGAGCTCTTCACGGACCCGGGGGGCACGTCGCTCTGAAAGGGGGTTGGCGATACACGTAGGGACCTCGGTGGGGAGGTCCACGGTCGGAGCCGCGGTTGTTTGTAGGGGATTTAAATTCGTGACGCTACCCACGGGTTGTGGTGAATGGATGGACACCACTG
Source organism: Anomaloglossus baeobatrachus (assembly GCF_048569485.1). Lineage (NCBI taxonomy): Eukaryota > Metazoa > Chordata > Amphibia > Anura > Aromobatidae > Anomaloglossus > Anomaloglossus baeobatrachus. The sequence goes on along the minus strand of NC_134357.1, from coordinate 279,134,181 downwards.
CTGCCGTTGACTAGGCTCCCGGGGACGGTGTTGCGCAGCTTGGTGTTGACCCTCTCCGTGGGTAGGGGGATGATGGTCCCGGGGGCCCGAGGGAGGTGCTGAGGCGAGGGGATGGATGGGTGCTGGGGTGTCGGTGCGGTGCGGCGCAGTGCGCAGCCCGAAGGCACTGTTGTACTCACTATGACAAACATGCTGGAGTCTCTGGTAAAACAAACAAGTTGGTGAACGGTGCCCGCAGCCGGCTGCAGTTTTCCCCTTAACAGGTTGGTGGTTTCCGCCTTTCTCCTACACCTCACTTATGTAAAAATCACGACTCCTATGCCTGAGCAATGGTAGTCTGCTCCCTGGCTTGATATGTGTCGGGAGAGCCCTTTTTGCCTGCAGACATTGGCCCCTGGGTCTCTATGCCTGGGCGAGGGCTTTACCCCTATGATTGGGCTGTTGTCTTCAGTCGGGTCTTATGTGGGAAAGGTCCTAAAGTCCAGTCCTCAATCAGTTGATTTGACTCAGCCTGGTTGTTTCTGGGCCTCGTACTGGGTCTGAGTACCCCTCTTGGTGCTCCGGTTTCCAATCGGTTCCCCGGGTTCGGTACCGACGAGCTACCGCCCGTCCCCGGTCCCTACGGTTCCACCGGCTGTAATCCCAGCTCCTGCAGGCGGCCACCACCGTCTGCCTCCTTGCCAGAGGTGACTGGGCTCCAACCCAGACACCAGATGTAGCCTATGGCAGACCTAGACACAGGTCCGCCCTTGAACTTCACTCCACTCCACTTCACTGTCAAGACTAGACTAGACTACTGTTTTCCCGCCTCGGGGCCGGTGAACTCCTCGGTGGGCGGAGCCAACCGGCTGGCTCCGCCCTCCTGGTGTGAACATCAAACCCGCAGGGAGGTAACAAGGGTTTCTGTAGTTTGGCTGCTGTCACCTTACTAAGGAGGGGGGGCGTGTGTGTGTATGGGACTACCTGTGACAATCTGTCTAGTCCAGGGCGTCACAAATGTATGTGGGCAGAGAGCCAAAATGCTCAATCTGAGAATTCCAATGGACTTCAGGTCAAGTCCGGGCCCAGAACAGAACTTTATCTAAAGTCCGAATGAACCCACAGAATCCAAACTTCCACTAGTCTACTCATCTCTATTATTAAACACTAAATTTTTATTTTTTTAATAATACCATCATTTCTTTTATATGCTATTATCTCTAACAGTGCATTTAAAAAACTGGAAAATATATAAAATATTTCCATGACGTAAACCCCAATCTCCTCTTGATGATGCAGGATGATTAATCAACTGACTACACTGCAGAAGGAGATATGTCTGCAATGTTAGATCAACAATGCTAAACCAGCCTTTTTCACTAACACGTAATACTGCAAAGGTTTAAAGGGCTTGACCACTACTAGGACAACCCATTTACATTCCCCATGTTTCCTCCACATAAAACAAAAAAGCTTTTACTCACCTCTGGTGGTGCTATGGTTTCAGCAGTGTCTGGGGATTGTGTTCCCGGGGCTTACATAAGGTTTGGGGCAAAGTCTATGGGAGTTGGGGCAAAGTCTATAAGAGCTGCAAGGGTCAAATTTTTGGCTGAGGTGGTATCTTACTACAGCCCACAAGGCTCAAAGTTTCTTTCTCAAGATGGGGGTGCACAAAAACGTGGAGGAAACATAACAATCAAAAATAAAGTCTAGGCCTACATGGCCACAAGGGCAATATCACCAGCCCTTTCACACAAACTTTCAGGCCTTTTCTACCAACAGGGCATCCTGCCAAAATACCAAGTCTAGGGTGGCCAGTCGGCCATGTACCCGGCTACACCCCCTTCTACTTCCTCCCTGGCAGGGATTTCAGGGTCGCAAGGTGGTGATTCTTGCTACGGATCTTCGGCCTCTATACAGGTCCAGAGCTAGATACAGGCCTTGCTGCAGACGAGAACCAGCACTGGGTGCAGCGCTAGTCTCCAGCTCACATGTGGCGCAGAGTGCTCGTCACCCATCGCCCTGTGAGGGTGGAGGCCACCCGTGGCCTTGGGGGTAATCAACCGGATCACTTTCTCCACCAGAGCTACTTACCTGCACAGGCTGTTCTCAGGTGCCTCCAATCACCTTACTGTCCTCTCACAAGATGGCGCTGACTGACTCAGTGACATGTACTTCCTGCATTGCAGGGCCTGCTTCTTTCAGCACCAGATCCCTGTTACATCACCCGTCCATCTGGCCAACCACATCTACAGCCACACCTCTCTCACATATTGGGCTACAATCACCACCAGGCGTCTTTTTAGTTGCTACGTCCTTCTCTTGCAGATACCTTCTCTGCTGGGCTGGACCTTCATTTTACACCAGACTTTTCCTCGGTGTGGTCATCCCTTTCCAGACTGTCCCCTGGCTATCTAACCACATGGGACCATGTGTAACGCTGTGGCTAAACTGCTCTGCACGACTGTTCTACTTTCTCAAGATAACTTCTATAGTCTTGATCCCGCAGTGCCAGTGCACACACTGTTCCCAGTCACCTGCTTGTTGAGGGGTTGTTCTCTGGACCCTCAATTCACCTCCATGATGCTTTAATGCTGCAATTCGTCTTTTGGTTGCCTTATCTTCCTGTACACTCGTCTGCCTGTTCTTCCCTCCACACCATACCCTCTACTCTGATTCTGCTACATGTGCCTTCTTCACTTCACTACTCCTCTTAACTATGTAAACCCAGGAAATGCTTCACACTATATTTCCTTTACTGTGGGCCATCTTATTACATTTTAATCCTCTCATCCCTGTCACTATACTGAAATCTGAGTCTCCTCCAGCTAGGGAAACCAGGACTAGTGAAATCTAGTGGTGGTTGGTAGCCGGCACCTAAAACACTCAGATGGGGGATTTGAATAACTTAACATCACTATAAACAAAAATACACAATATTCACTCTTATAACAGCAAGGACATCTTTGGGGGTTGCAGATCACAGACTACCTTACAATTATATCACCTTATCCTATTCTTGGACTCTTTGATACCCCCTCTCCATGTTGGCTCAAGATTAAAGAGACATTTTTGTTACTGTTCCCAAAACTGTTGATACGACTTTCTTTCTATAGGTAGATAAAGTACCAAAAGTTGTAAATAGTGACTATGATTGCCAAGCACTGCTTTGTACCAGATTTTTTTCCTCTTGTGTAGCTATCTACAACTGTTATGAAAGATCATACTAAAAGTTTGTCTTCAGTCTAATAGTCTCATTAGTAAACAGAACAAATTGGATGAGGAATAGGAAATTGCTGGAAATCTCTAATTACTAGAAATCCTTATGGGTTAATTCAGACATCAGTTTTTCATGTACAAGCTCTATCTCCGTTTAAACCAACAGAGCCCCAAAATCTATGGGGCTGCTCACGTGCCTATGTTTTTTTTGTAAACCGAGTTGTCCATATAAGACTACAGTAGAACCTTGGTTAACGAGAGCAATCCATTCTGGGAGTGTGCTTGTTAACCAAATTACTTGTTCAGCAAAGCAAGATTTCCCATAGGAAATCATTGCAATGCAAACAATTCGTTGTTAAAACAACTTGTTAAATATTCCATCCTGGCGCCCTATTGTGCCATTCCACACACGTACAAACACGTACAAACACACACAAACACGCACAAACACACACAAACACACACGCACAAACACAGATTATGCTCACCTTACCTTCCGATCCCTCGCCGGTCTCCTGGAACTTGCAGTTCGCTCATACATGATGTGTATCGGGTAACCAAGACAACCGATGCCGGACCTTACGCACTCAGCGCGCTTACGTCAAAGGCAGGAGCCGCTTGCCTCTGATTGGCCAGCGCGCTACCTTTGAGTAGCACCTGACAGGGGACGTTCCTCCCTCGTCGCGATGGTTACCGGATACACATCCTGTGGAAGGAGGACCTTCCCCTGTCAGCCGCTAGTCAAAGGCAGCGCGCTGGTCAATCAGAGGCAAGCGGCTCCTGCCTTTGACGTCAGCGCGCTGGGAGCAGAAGGTCCGGCATCGGTCACCTTGGTTACCCGATACATGCAAGTTCCAGGAAGCCGGCAAGGGACCCAAAGGTAAGGTGAGCACAATATGTGTGTGTGCATGCGTGTTTGTTTGTGTGTGTTTGTGCGTGTTTGTGCGGACTGCAAGAGCAGGTTAGAGCGCGGTGGATGTACGGAACTGGAAGCGTGTACAGTGAGTATTTTGCTCATATAGCAAGGTTTTCTCGTAAACCGAGTTACAAATTTACAGAAAGCTTTGCTCGTTATGCGAAATACTCGCTAACTGGGTTACTCGTTAAGCGTGGTTCCACTATATAGAGATATGTCCAATTATGATACAAATCAAACTCACTAATGCAAGTCTGTGGATCCATGAAAAAATTATAAAGCCACAATAGATGTGTGCTGTCCTATTTTCAGATAATTTAACAGCTTAAGCTCAAAACAATTTTCCAACAAATTTAGTTATTTTTTCCTATTCTACTAACAACTTACAGACAAGTAGTTGCTAACTACCAGCTTTTTCTGTCCAGTGATAATCCATAAGGATTCAGGTGGTGACTCTCCTGCTTCAGTCACCTCACATCAATAGAGTAGTGTCTTCTCTTCCACTCAGCTCCCCACAGTTAGGCAGCAGGAGGCCGCTGGTCAGTCAGCATAACATAAGCCATGATGCTTTGTTAACCGAGCAGAGCAGAAGAGAGGAAGAGGCTCTTTTGATGTGACATCACCAGAAGAAGGAGAATTGCCGGCAGGGGAGGTCTGTGACCTCTCTGTGCAAGCAGAGATTGTCGCTGGGTAGTATAAGCGAGTAGTTAGCAACTGCCTGCCTGTAAGTTCTTAATCACATAATAAAAAATAACCACAGTGCTGAATTACCTCTTTAAAGGGAATTTGTCAGCAGGTTTTTATACCCTACATTAACGTCAAATATGTAAAACAACCTGGCAAGCAACAGGAAAAAAACTAAATCCAGCCCTTAAAGGAACAGCGTCCATTAATGTCTGGCCATTCTGCACCTGGTCCCAGTAGCAGTACCTGAAGGTCCAGACACATCCGTGACACACTAACTAAAAAAGCTGATGGAAGCACTTACTTTATACAAGCACACAGCAAAACAAGAATATGTAATGCCATTTTGCCTGACAACATGTATAGATGAGCCACAAAGATAGGGCAGAAACAGGACCTCATTCTTTATTCATCGGGTCACTCCCACATAAGACACTAGTAACCATAACTCAACCCTTCTGGGAGTTTAAAGACCCATAAATAATTAACACCATTATATTATAGTAAATACAAAAACTGTTTTATATTTAATTAATTTTTATTACCACAAAAAATATAAAAAACAGTTTATTATATTAAAATTGAATATAAATGCAGTTTATACAATAATCCAACCATATCAAGCACATAATTCCAAAAAAGAGGGACAGGATAGAAGTGGGGACACCAGTAAAAAGCCCAAAGAGGGAAGGAAAACAGACATCAGAGCCTACACCTGACCCAATTAAATTATGGGCAAAAATGCACGTAATATAGCGTGTCTGGAGTAAATGCACAATATTTGAAAATTTAAATAGAAAGTCCCTGCTGTTCCACAAACAGACACAAGATGGCGCTCAAGCAGTGGAATCAATCAGAAGTGCCCGTTCGTTACAGCAATGGATTAAGTGCAGCAGACTCCAGGCTTACCCATGTTAGTGGATTGTGAGGCTCAGATGTCAGGTCCCAACCCAAGCCCGACGCACGTTTCAAGGTAATCTTCTTCGGGGGCCATGAAGGGAATAGAAAAGAGTGTGTTTAAATAGGGTAGGTGCTAATACAGGAAGCGCATGTGGGGGGCGGTGTTATGCACACATGACAACCGCTCTCCGGCCATTCCAGGGGAAGCATGGGTGGGAGGAAATCTCCTTGACGTCATTTACCCATGATTCCCCTATCCGGAAGCGTCTTTGAGCGGTGTCAGCGTGCACCCGCCCACCACATGCGCTCAGAAGCACCATGTTGGTTGTGGGCAGATAGAAGGGCAAGCGTAGATGGGAAAGAGGATAGAGTGTAGGACCAGATCAGATCAGCGTCACAAAAGGACTAAGTATATATAAAGATCTACATCGAATAACGATATATATAACTACTATACAAATAAATCGATCAAAGATCCCCCATGAAGCACATAAGGTAGATAAGGGACATTTATGTCCCCATGTACCCAAGATACACCTCAAAATATCATCCCATAAATATACCACATCAATAGAGGATGTAATCAGCTACATATTTATTCTCTGATCCCAACACAGTATTAGGCGAGCACCACTGGTGGCAATCCAACAAAATACCCTAGAGATAAGGAAGAGAATAAGAAAAACAGTAATTAAAAGCAAAATACAGCCATAGGTGCATCAAGGCAGGGTACCAGAGAGCTAGGAATACCCCACGCGCAGAATTGCTACCTAGGGTACGGAGAGATGAATCGGGACTATCTCAAATACGGTTCATCTCGACATATAACAACCAGTGGGGTGCAATTAGACAAATTCTTAATAAGCACTGGCCGGTCTTACAAACCGACCAGTCTTTGAGAAATGCTTTGTCTGATCGACCTATGCTGACTGTGAGAAGAGGTAGGAATTTAAAAGACCACTTGGTAAAGAGCCATTATGTGCCAAGTATTCCTCCCCTCTTTGGCAGTGGTAATCCCAGGGTGGGATGTTTCCCATGCGGATCATGTTTAGCGTGCCGTAATTTGATACGTACAGGCGTGTTCTCTACTGCGGACGGTTCGAGGGAGTACAAAATCAGGAGTTTTATATCATGCAGTACGACACACGTCATTTACTATGCCGTGTGCGACTGCAATTTGGTATATATAGGGTTGACATCGCGAGAACTCCGCATCCGCACTAGGGAGCACGTCAGAAACATAATTGCGGCACGGGATGTGAAGGACCTAGAATCCCTCAGGACGATCCCGCGCCATTTCAAGCTGTGCCACAATTGTGATCCTACCAACCTCAAAATTAGAGGGATTGACCAGGTTCAATTGGGGTCAAGAGGAGGAAATAAAAAACGGATCTTGGCGCAGCTGGAATGTCGCTGGATCGTACGCCTGGGGACAATGTCCCCACATGGCCTGAACGAAAAATTATCTTTTTCTCCTTTTCTGTGATCTTGACAGATCCTCCGTAAAATCTGTCAATTGTCTTTTATTGTGTGTTTTTGCTTTTAATTACTGTTTTTCTTATTCTCTTCCTTATCTCTAGGGTATTTTGTTGGATTGCCACCAGTGGTGCTCGCCTAATACTGTGTTGGGATCAGAGAATAAATATGTAGCTGATTACATCCTCTATTGATGTGGTATATTTATGGGATGATATTTTGAGGTGTATCTTGGGTACATGGGGACATAAATGTCCCTTATCTACCTTATGTGCTTCATGGGGGATCTTTGATCGATTTATTTGTATAGTAGTTATATATATCGTTATTCGATGTAGATCTTTATATATACTTAGTCCTTTTGTGACGCTCATCTGATCTGGTCCTACACTCTATCCTCTTTCCCATCTACGCTTGCCCTTCTATCTGCCCACAACCAACATGGTGCTTCTGAGCGCATGTGGTGGGCGGGTGCACGCTGACACCGCTCAAAGACGCTTCCGGATAGGGGAATCATGGGTAAATGACGTCAAGGAGATTTCCTCCCACCCATGCTTCCCCTGGAATGGCCGGAGAGCGGTTGTCATGTGTGCATAACACCGCCCCCCACATGCGCTTCCTGTATTAGCACCTACCCTATTTAAACACACTCTTTTCTATTCCCTTCATGGCCCCCGAAGAAGATTACCTTGAAACGTGCGTCGGGCTTGGGTTGGGACCTGACATCTGAGCCTCACAATCCACTAACATGGGTAAGCCTGGAGTCTGCTGCACTTAATCCATTGCTGTAACGAACGGGCACTTCTGATTGATTCCACTGCTTGAGCGCCATCTTGTGTCTGTTTGTGGAACAGCAGGGACTTTCTATTTAAATTTTCAAATATTGTGCATTTACTCCAGACACGCTATATTACGTGCATTTTTGCCCATAATTTAATTGGGTCAGGTGTAGGCTCTGATGTCTGTTTTCCTTCCCTCTTTGGGCTTTTTACTGGTGTCCCCACTTCTATCCTGTCCCTCTTTTTTGGAATTATGTGCTTGATATGGTTGGATTATTGTATAAACTGCATTTATATTCAATTTTAATATAATAAACTGTTTTTTATATTTTTTGTGGTAATAAAAATTAATTAAATATAAAACAGTTTTTGTATTTACTATAATATAATGGTGTTAATTATTTATGGGTCTTTAAACTCCCAGAAGGGTTGAGTTATGGTTAACATGTATAGATGAGTCTGACGATTGGTGGGGTATTTCTAGGAAGTCTAATTTCATAATAATCATGCCCTCTAAACAGGCTGCTGTTAATTTTGCATGTTTGTCAGATGACAAAGTTTGCAAATAGATCAACGTTCTCTGCAGAACATCATCATCCGAGATTAGTGGTAGTTTATGTATTACAGATTGCTTAGTGTGCATCTGAAACATGGTCTATTTCAACAAATGGGCAATGAAACGACCACCGGTCAGCAAACCGGTCAGCAAACCAGTAGGTAGGGATGAATGCTTGGCATTGCATAATACTCCATTTAGCATAGGGCTTGTTGAGTGTCATGCCTTGCATGTTTTGCGGCTGTTAGACAGCCGCTCAACATGGAGGGATGCCTGCCATACACAGTAATGGTGTAACCATGGTGACTACAAGCAATACTGTGATGAACTGGCTGCATTGCATCATCGGGAGAGCAATACTCGGCACACTCTCTTCTGGAAGCAGTTCACGGAGAGATGATCTAAGAGATTAGATTATAGCATGCATATAGGCAGTGTTTCATTAATATTGCAGTACATTTTATATTGTACACTTGCACCCTTTAGTGTTTTTCATGTGGCACTAAAGGGTGTATTTAGCTTTTTTAACCTAGTAAATAAATAAATAATATAGAAAAAAATGACATGGTTTCTCACTATTTTTGAGAACAGCCAAGGTAAAGCAGACAGCTGGGGGCTGAAATTATAAGGAAAAGTCCATGGCTATTTGGCGCTTCCCAGCCTAAAAATAGCAGCCCACAGCCACACCAGAATTGGCACACCACATTAGATTTGCCAATTCTGTCACTTTGCCTGGCTCTTCCCGATTGCCTTGGTGAGGTGGCAATCTGAGTAAATTTTTTGACAGTTGATGTCAGCTGTGTAATATCAGCTGCTGTCAAGCTCTATTCTAAGTAATGGTGAGGCATCTATCAGACATCCCCATTACTAACACAGTAATCGCAAAAAACACATAGAGGAACACAATTTATTTGAATAAATTCTCCCCTAGACTGTCCCTCATTTTGTATGAAAAATATTCCCACAAAATTCCATCGTAATCCACGTTCCACATAATCCACATTCCCCAAATGCAGCTCAAGCGGCTGTGAAAAGCAGTAAGTACAGTTATTCACAGGCTCCAGGTGGTGATGATAATTCTTATCAGAACCGCCAGCTCAATGCTGCTTTCAGCGACACCCAACAATGATGATGATGAGAGTTTTAATCACTACCCGGCGCCTGTGAATAGCTGTACTTTACTGGTATCCACAGTTGCCAGAGCTGGAATCAGGGATTGTGGACTACTACGCAGATGGTATGGGAGAAAATTTTTCATAATAAATTGGTGAGCGATGGATAGTGTATGTGTTATGTTTTCCTGTGTGTGTGTGTGTGTGTGTGTGCGTGTGTGCATGTGTGCGCGCGTGTGTGTGCGTTTACTGGGTTAGTGATGTGGGTGTGGGATAGATACCCTTCCGTTACTAGCTTCTTGGCTAGCTGACATTACACAGCTGACATCAACCCCCCCCCCCAAAAAAAAAAAAAATATTACCCCAATTGCAACCTCACCAGAGTAATCGGAAAAAAACGGTCAAATTGGCAGAACTGGCACATCTAATGTGATGCGTCAATTCTGTGGCTGCTGTGGGCTTTTATTTTTAGGCTGGGTAAGGCCAAAAAACCAAGGACCTTTTTAGCCTGATAATATCAGCACACAGCTGTCTGCTTTATCTTGGCTGGTTATCAAACATAGGGGGATCCTACAACATTTTTTAAAATTATTTATTTATTTAGTTCCTAGCAGTAGAGTTGAGCGATGTTCGAGGTTCGCCAATTTCATGTTCGAGTGATTTTGGGGGGTGCTCGAGATCGAACTCGAGCTTTTTGCTACAGTACGGCTATGTGCACATGTTGCATGTCTGCATGCGTCCTGCGTCCTCAGCACAATCCCTCTCCCTTTCCTACTCTCCGATCACGGGAACCTCGCTCCACATCTGTCACAAATCTGCGGTGTCTTTTCCTCTTTAGAAAATGGCTGCCGCTTCATTAGTCAATAAGTTATTCCGAGCTTTCCCCGCCCACCGGCGCCCATGATTGGTTGCAGTCAGTCACGTCCCCAAGCTGAGGGACAGCTGTCTAAATGCAACCAATCACAGCCGCCGGCGGGCGGGACTATATCGTGCAGTAAAATAAATAAATAAATAATAATAATAATAAAAAAATGCGGTTCCCCCCATATTTGATACCAGCCAGGATAAAGCCACACGGCTGGAGGCTGGTATTGTCAGGATGGAGAGCACTACGGTATAGGGAGCCCACCACCCTAACAATATCATCTAGCAGCCGCCAAGAATTGCCGCATCCATTAGATGCGACAGTCCCGGGGGACTCCACCCAGCTCATCCCGAATTGCCCTGGTGCGGTAGCAATCGAGGTAATAATGAGTTAATCATGCCAGGCGTCTCCCCAAGATACCGTCCATGATTAAACTGAAAGTAAAAGTAAATAAAAACACAGCGAAAAATCCTTTATTTGGAATAAAAGACAAAAAAACACCCCTTTATTAATCCCCAAATACCCCTCCAGGTCCGACGTAATCCACACGACACTGTCAGCTCTGCTACAGAACACGAGAGGTCTGTATCAGCTCCACGTAGCAATGAAGTGAATTGCGCGGTCAGCAGAGTCTTCAGCACTGCAGATTTCAAGACTACCAAATGTGCCTATCTTTACCAATGGAGTCAGTAGCTCAGTAGATAGAGCGCTCACCTCAGAAGCATTAGGTCGCGGAGTTCTGGTCCCGGTCCTGGTAAAGAATTTAACTTTTTTTATTTTATTTTTAATTTAAATTATAATTATTAGATATTTATAATTTAATTTAATTATGCACTGAGGGGAGGAGCGGGACATCAGCTGTGAGCCGCGGGACACACCTCTAAAATCGGAGCAGTTCACGGAATGAGGCTGCATTGCTCTCTCCTCTCTCTCCTCTCTCTCTTCTCTCTCTCTCTCCTCTCTCTCTTCTCTCTCTTCTCTCCCTCTCTCTCCTTCTCTCTTTCTCCCTCTCTCTCTCTCTCTTTCTCTCTTTCTCTCTCTCTCTTTTTCTCTCTTTCTCTCTCTCACTTTCTCTCTCTCTCCTCTCTTTTTCTCTCTCTTTTTCTCAGTCTCTTTTTTTCTTTTTCCTTCTTTCTCTCTCTCTCCTCTCTCCTCTCTCTCTCCTCTCTCTCTTCTCTCTCTCCTCTTTCTCTTTTCTCTATCTTCTCTCTCTCGTCTTTCTCTTTCTCTCTTTCTCAGACCTGGCGATGATCAGCTGATGCAGTCATCTGACGGAATCAGCTGACACTATAAGTCGAGCGGTGAGGCCGGCTTTTTACCGCCCGGCCGGCTAAACTATCAGCTGATGCTGTCGGACAGAAGTCTGCACTGAAGTGTGTAGTTTGTTGGTTTCTTTTGCACTGATGCATCAGCTGATTGTATAAAAGCCGTTTATACAATCAGCTGCTGTGTCATGAGATTCAGGGCCTTGAACCTGATATATCATCTGATCGTTTTGCCTTCCAGCAAACCGATCAGATGATATTGGATCCGGATTGGATGGCGCGGGACCCTTGACCCAGGATTACTGCGGAGGGGGGTTCTTTATTTCAATAAAGATGGAGTCACTAATTGTGTTGTGTTTTATTTGTAATAAAAATATTTTTCTGTGTGTTGTGTTTTTTTTTATCTGTACTAGAAATTCATGGTGGCCATGAATTTCGGGCTTAGGGTCAGTTGATAATATACAGCTAGCTCTAACCCCATTATTACCCAGCGAGCCACCCGTCACCAGGGCAGCTGGTAGAGTTGGATACAGCGCCAGAAGATGGCGGTTCTATGAAAGCGCCATTTTCTGGGGCGGCTGCGGACTGCAATTCGCAGCAGGTGTGCCCAGAAAGCTTGGGCTCCCTGAGCTGCAGATTCCAATCCCCAGCTGCCTAGTTGTACCTGGCTGGACACAAAAATTGGGCAAAGCCCACGTCGTTTTTTTTTAATTATTTCATGAAATTCATGAAATAATTAAAAAAAGGGCTAACATATATTTTTGGTTCACAGCCGGCTACAAATAGGCAGCTGGGGGCTGGGAGCAGCCCGTAGCTGCCTGCTGTAACTGGCTAGCATACAAAAACATGGTAAAGCCCACGTAATTTTTTGGGGGGGCAAAAAACTCCTGCATACAGTCCTGGATGGAGTATGCTGAGCCTTGTAGTTCTGTAGCTGCTATCTGTCTGTATGGAGGAGAGCAGACAGCAGTTGCAGAACTACAAGGCTCAGCATACTCCATCCAGGACTGTATGCAGGAGTTTTTTGCCCACCCAAAAAATGACGTGGGCTTCGCCAGTTTTTTGTATACTAGCCAGCTACAGCAGGCACCTGCAGGCTGCCCCCAACCCCCAGCTGCCTATTTGTACCCGGCTGGGAACCAAAAATATAGGGAAGCCCGTTTTTTTTAATTATTTCACAAATTTCATGAAATAATTAAAAAACAAATGACGTGGGCTTTGCCATAATTTTGTATGCTAGCCAGGTACAGCAGGCAGGTACGGGTGTGCCCAACCCCCAGCTGCCTAGTTGTACCCGGCTGGGAACAAAAAAAATAGGGAAGCCCTTTTTTTAATTATTTTTTAAATTTTTTGAAATAATAAAAAAAAAAATCGACATGAGCTTCGCCCCATTTTTGTGTCCAGCCAGGTACAACTAGGAAGCTGGGGATTGGAATCCGCAACACAGGTTGGCCTGAACTTTCTGGGCCCCTCTGCTGCGAATTGCCATCATCTGGCGCTGTATCCAACTCTTCCAGCTGCTTTGGTGACGGTGGCTCACTGGGTAATAATGGGTTAATACTAGCTTTGTTTTACTAGCTAGTATTAAGCCAGAGATTCTTAGTGTCAGGCAAGTTTGACCCAGCCATTAAGAATCTCCAATAAAGGGTTAAAAAAAAAAGACACCACACAGAGAAAAAATACTTTAATAGAAATAAATACACAGACACACTTAGAGACTCCATGTTTATTACTCCCTCTTATCCCTCCACGATCCATGGTCTTCTGTCTTCTTTTTCCTTCAACCCATGCAGCTCTGCTACATCAGACAGCACTGGGAAGACACTCACTGAGTGAATAGACTGCACGGAGCAGCAGCGTTCTTCCTCCCATGTTGTGCTGTCTGATGTAGCAGTGCTGCATGGGTTGAAGGAGAATCAACCCATGTAGCTCTGCTACATCAGATACCACAGCATGGGAGGAAGACGCTGCTGCTCTGTGAGTGATCAGAAGCTGTGTGCTGTAAGCGGTGACGTCACCGCTGACAGGCGGGTTGCTATAGCAATGATGATCTCTGTTATTCACAGCCGCTGAATAACAGAACAGGGAAGCAGAATGGGGAGCCGACCATGTGCCAGAGTATCTCGCCGGTACATGGGGATGCACAAACAACCACCGCGTACCGGAGAGATGCACTGACAGGACCTAGCAATGACGTCTAGCCATGTGACCAGTCTGTAGCCAATGAGATAATAGACACGTGACTGGTCACATGCTTGTTTGACGTCACGGAAGGTCCTATCATCAGTGCTGGTTACCGGGAGGACACAGCGATTATCGGAGGGAAAAGCGGCAGGAGACAGAGTGCAGGACGCGTCGCGGGGACAGGTAAGTGTTATGGCAATGTTTATTAACTGTATGTGTACATTTATAATTTGTTTTTATGTGTTTGTGATTGCATCCCATTGTTTTCAATGGGGCTCGAAAGGTTCGTTGAGCCGTTCGTCGAACCGCACTCGAACGGGGCCTCCGTTCAACGAAGCAAACTGAACTCGAGCCTCTAGAGGATCGCTCATCTCTACCCAGCAGCAACTTGGTAGTCAGAGATGCATCCAGGCATCTTACTCATGCTGTTCCCATTTCACTTGAGTGCTGTTTCCATCCATTTCAGCAATTTTCCTGCCACTTTTTCCCCAGCCCTCCTGTTAAGATCTTCTGGAAAAATGCTTGTTTCTCATTGTCTTCCACTATACTCTGTACTTGAGTCAAGACCTTCTGAGCTTCCGACCTGCTAGATTCGAGCACTGAGCACTTGATCATTTTACTGCTCTCTTGCTACTACAAATAGGAGTTCGGCAGCTGTTTAGTGCTGCTGATCAACTGGCATATAAAGATTATTAGTGTATTGATACTTTATTTTTATTGTGTTTTTATTTAATGTTCTTACTGTTATTCTTTTTTTGCACAATATGTAGAATTACTGAAGAAATACTGCACTTAAAATGATGTATCTATCTGCATCGCACGGTACACTAAGGAGTTAGTAGGATAGCAAAATGGAAATTACCTGTATTCATAGGGGTTTTGCTAATGTTGAAAAAATGCCTTCAAAGCAATGCAAACAAACTTTACACTGATTTCTTTGGTATGTAAATAAAGCACTTCAGCTGCTGTTATATGTTAATTCAAATGCCCGCAAAATCCTACATATGCCTATGGAGAGATTATAAATGGGAATTAATCTACAGATGAATTCACAATTGGGAAATAAAAATCTAATAATTAGAAAAATATCCTAACCGGATTATATATCAATTATCTTAGCTGTTATATAATAGAGTTAATTATACTATATATAATTATACTTCTGAAAAACATAAGATGGGGCTAGTACTGTTTAAACGAGGTGCCTACACAGTCCAACTGTTTGGGCACATAAAGATCACATTGTAGAAAAAAATCTGTATTCACAACCAATGAAGTTGTAATACAGAGCTATTCACTGATAGCACTTTACTATGTATTTTTCAAAGTCTCAGCATTGGAGATGAGCGAACCGGTCGCGGTTCGGCTCGAGATCGGTTCGCCGAACGGAGCTCCCGTTCGAGTTCGGTTCGTCGAACGTTCGACGAACCGAACTCGAACTGCATAGGAAACAATGGCAGGCATTCACAAACACATAAAAACACCTAGAAAACACCCTCAAAGGTGTCCAAAAGGTGATAAACAACTTACAACACAACACAAACCCATGTGAAAGTGACAAGGACATATACTCATGCGAAAACAAAAGAGCTGGACAAGGAAAAAGAGGAGGAGACACAGATATATGAGTATATGCAAGGAAACATCAATGCCATTACTGTGCAACTTGACGCCTGCTCATTTTAGGCTTCCAATCTGGATAAATTGCCTGAGCTTGCCACGTACGCCTTGGGGATCTTGTCGTGTCCTGCAGCCAGCGTTTTCTCGGAACCTGTCTTCAGTGCTGCTGGGGGTCTGCTGGCAGATAAGCACACGTGTCTGTCCACTGACAATGTGGACATGGCTCTCAGAGGACGTTTCTTCCCCTGGGTCATCCAGGGGAGGTGAAAGGCATGCGTATTTTTGAGAGTGCTTCATGCAAAGCATCTTTTTCTTTTTCAAAAGGGGGGTCAACTGATGCCAGTCAAGTGGGGTGTGTGTGGCCCAATTAGTGGCAACAAGGGAGACTGTGGTTGGAGTCCCCTCGCTGTGTTTCTAAAAGAACCAAGATGAACAAGTCATGGCTCTCAGAGGACTTTTCTTCCCCTGGGTCATCCAGGGGACGGGAAAGGCACGCGTATTTTTGAGAGTGCTTCATGCAAAGCATCTTTTTCATTTTGAAAAGGGGGGTCAAGTGATGCCAGTCAAGTGGGGTGTGTGTGGCCCAATTAGTGGCAACGAGGGAGACTGTGGTTGGAGTCCCCTCGCTTTTGAAAAAAGAACCAAGATGAACAAGTCATGGCTCTCAGAGGACTTTTCTTCCCCTGGGTCATCCAGGGGACGGGAAAGGCACGCGTATTTTTGAGAGTGCTTCATGCCAAGCATCTTTTTCTTTTTCAAAAGGGGGGTCAACTGATGCCAGTCAAGTGGGGTGTGTGTGGCCCAATTAGTGGCAATGAGGGAGACTGTGGTTGGAGTCCCCTCGCTGTGTTTCTAAAAGAACCAAGATGAACAAGTCATGGCTCTCAGAGGACTTTTCTTCCCCTGGGTCATCCAGGGGACGGGAAAGGCACGCGTATTTTTGAGAGTGCTTCATGCAAAGCATCTTTTTCATTTTGAAAAGGGGGGTCAAGTGATGCCAGTCAAGTGGGGTGTGTGTGGCCCAATTAGTGGCAACGAGGGAGACTGTGGTTGGAGTCCCCTCGCTTTTGAAAAAAGAACCAAGATGAACAAGTCATGGCTCTCAGAGGACTTTAATTCCCCTGGGTCATCCAGGGGACAGGAAAGGCACGCGTATTTTTGAGAGTGCTTCATGCCAAGCATCTTTTTCTTTTTCAAAAGGGGGGTCAAGTGATGCCAGTCAAGTGGGGTGTGTGTGGCCCAATTAGTGGCAACGAGGGAGACTGTGGTTGGAGTCCCCTCGCTGTGTTTCTAAAAGAACCAAGATGAACAAGTCATGGCTCTCAGAGGACTTTTCTTCCCCTGGGTCATCCAGGGGACGGGAAAGTCACACGTATTTTTGAGAGTGCTTCATGCAAAGCATCTTTTTCATTTTGAAAAGGGGGTAAGAGATGCCAGTCAAGTGGGGTGTGTGTGGCCCAATTAGTGGCAACGAGGGAGACTGTGGTTGGAGTCCCCTCGCTGTGTTTTACATGATTTTCGAAGGGCATGACATGCCTAAGAGGTTGAGTTTCATCATTTGCAACTTGTTGGCAACAGAAAGGCTGCCTTTACACCCTTTTGAGACAAAGGATTTTCGAGACCTTATGCCCATTGCAGTGCCCCAAGAGCCGATGGCCAGTTGTCACTCCTTCTCCAAGAAAGGCGTGCCCGCGCTACCACAGCAGGTCGCACACAACCTCACCGATTCCTTGAGAAACTCTGTGTGTGACAGGGTGCATTTCACCACAGATACTTGGACCAGTAAGCATGGACAGGAGAGTTACATGTTGCTGACTGGGCACTGGGTAACTATGGTGAGAGATGGAGAAAGGTTTGCTGTACAAGTCTTGCCCTCCTCACGACTTGTGTGTCAATCCTTCCTCTGTATGTACAAGTTCCTCCACTGCTTCTGCCTCCTTAACCTCGTGTGGGTCCTCCACCTCGGCCCAAACCCTGTGTGGTCAGGCCACCCTTCCTTGTAACTGCGCCCAAGGAATCCCACACACCTCCTTACTATGCTTGCAGCAGAGCTCAAGGCCATCAGGCGGTCAAATGTTTACTTTCAAATGTAGGGGAAATGTGAGACACCTATAAAGAGACTGACCAAGTCAAAAGGATGTATGTAAATAAACACTGAATCAGGGGACATACCCAAGTTTATACAAAGATACAAAAGTAATTTATTTCAATTAATAAATAGCTGCAACACATAAAGACATACACAAAGGGTGGGTTAAAATCAACACACAGAGGGGCGGTGTATTACAGGTGGAGATCCACTTAGCATAAGTATAATGTAACATACATATACATATGGGCTCATCAAAAAACAGAATTATAATGCTCAAAGAGAATCTCAGATAATGGGTAAAAATGATGGAAAACAATGTATAGACCAGCAGTAGTAAGGGAAATGACTTATAGTGCCATAACAACTACATCAAAAATCATTAATGCATATTATTGTAATCAGTCAAAATTAGACATGAAAGAAGCATCAAGCGATCAGGACGAGATGTATGTGTTTACATATCAAGGAAAAATTTCCATAGGCATATGGAGTTACAATTCGTCAGATCAGAGACACATATTGTAAGGGGCACCAATTGATACAAAGAGTGCTATAGATTACACTGCAGGTGTAAACCCAAGATAATGGAAGGAGCATTAAGGCTAGAGCAGCAACTGTATGGCTGTAATTGGAGATGTCTTAAGTTTCCAGGTATAGATAAGGCTATTCTGGGGATCAGAGGAGGCAACCTTAGGAACCTACTATACAAAAAGGAGGCCAGATGGATTACTATTCTCAATACCATCAAGCCAGAAGGCCTGAACGACATTGTCAGCTTTAGACCTTTTCTGCTATGATAGTTGATTATACCAGTCTTATATTGGACCATATGTATTTCATTACATTGTCATCCACTACTTTTTGTAGTCTATTAAAAATCTTCTTACTTGTGGCGGCTTGTTTCGGTGTTAGTTGTTGCTATGTGTCTTTGCCATTTAATCCTAATTTTATTTGTATATATTCCCTTTTTTTATAGATCCGTCTCCCTATCTGCTCCCCTTGTAGCTGGGGGTGAAACAACTATAATCGGCATTGTATCTATCATCAAGGACCATCTGGAACTGTTGTTACTCCTCTATATAATCTTACTGTGTGTTAATACATATTATTGTGATTTTCAATACTCACTGGTTGTTCTAAATTCTATATATTTTTTCCACTTGGTTTGCCCTTACTTTGCCCGACTCTGTCATGGTGATTCCAGCCTCCTGCCTGTGCGCGCGGCGGCTCGTGCATGCTTCTCCCCGCCGCACCTGGCGTCCACATGGCTCTCATGATTGCAGGAAGCATCATGATTGCCCTGACTCCGGCGTGCGGTGTGGGACGGGCATCGCTGATCCGCCGTGCGCCGCGATAGGTTGGTGAGCGGCTCACTGGGGGTTTTTTAGGGAATCGGACACACTGCCCCTACACCTCCCGACGAAGCAGTTGCGAAACGCGCGTCGAGGTGGGGGCGGTGTGTTCCTGTTTGGCGATCCCACTTGGTTGGTAACATCTCTGGGCCTCTCCGGTTTACCCCTCCGGCCATTCACAGTGCTAGCAGCTCTATTGTGTCTATCTGTCTGCCATTCAGCAGTATGTAAAACCATTATAGTCATGACAATCTTGCTTCTTGATTAGTTGCTGCTCTAGCCTTAAGGCCCCGTCACACTAAGCAACATCGCTAGCAACATCGCTGCTAACGAACAACTTTTGTGACGTTGCTAGCGATGTTGCTGTGTGTGACATCCAGCAACAACCTGGCCCCTGCTGTGAGGTCGTTGGTTGTTGCTGAATGTCCTGGGCCATTTTTTAGTTGTTGCTGTCCCGCCGTGAAGCGCAGATCGCTGTGTGTGACAGCGAGACAGCAACAACTAAATGTGCAGGCAGCAGGAGCCGGCTTCTGCGGAGGCTGGTAACCAATGTAAACATCAGGTAACCAAGAAGCCCTGTCCTTGGTTACCCGATATTTACCTTTGATACCAGCCTCCCCCGCTCTCACTGCCTGTGCTGCCGGCTCCTGCTCTGTGCACATGTAGCTGCAGGACACATCGGGTTAATTAACCTGATGTGTGCTGTAAGTAGGAGAGCAGGGAGCAGCGCTAAGCATTGTGCGCTGCTCCCTGCTCTGTGCACATGTAGCTGCAGCATACATCGGGTAATTAACCCGATGTGTGCTGTACTAGGAGAGCAGGGAGCCAGCGCTAAGCATTGTGCGCTGCTCCCTGCTCTGTGCACGTGTAGCTGCAGCATACATCGGGTAATTAACCCGATGTGTGCTGTACTAGGAGAGCAGGGAAGCAACTTACCAGCGATCCCAACAACGATAGGGATCGCTGGTAAGTTGCTAGGAGGTTGCTGGTGACACTGCGACGCTCCAGCGATCCCACCAGCAACCTGACCTGGCAGGGATCGCTGGAGCGTGGCTACACAAGTTGCTGGTGAGCTCACCAGCAACCAGTGACCAGCGCCGCGTGGAAGATGCTGCGCTTGGTAACTAAGGTAAATATCGGTAACCAACCCGATATTTACCTTGGTTACCACTGCACGGAGCTACACGTGCAGAGAGCAGGGAGCAGCGCACACTGAGCGCTGGTTCCCTGCTCTCCTAGTACAGCACACATCGGGTTAATTACCCGATGTATGCTGCAGCTACACGTGCACAGAGCAGGGAGCAGCGCACAATGCTTAGCGCTGGCTCCCTGCTCTCCTAGTACAGCACACATCGGGTTAATTACCCGATGTATGCTGCAGCTACATGTGCACAGAGCAGGGAGCAGCGCACAATGCTTAGCGCTGCTCCCTGCTCTCCTACTTACAGCACACATCAGGTTAATTAACCCGATGTGTCCTGCAGCTACATGTGCACAGAGCAGGAGCCGGCAGCACAGGCAGTGAGAGCGGGGGAGGCTGGTATCAAAGGTAAATATCGGGTAACCAAGGACAGGGCTTCTTGGTTACCCGATGTTTACATTGGTTACCAGCCTCCGCAGAAGCCGGCTCCTGCTGCCTGCACATTTAGTTGTTGCTGTCTCGCTGTCACACACAGCGATCTGCGCTTCACAGCGGGACAGCAACAACTAAAAAATGGCCCAGGACATTCAGCAACAACCAACGACCTCACAGCAGGGGCCAGGTTGTTGCTGGATGTCACACACAGCAACATCGCTAGCAACGTCACAAAAGTTGTTCGTTAGCAGCGATGTTGCTAGCGATGTTGCTTAGTGTGACGGGGCCTTAAGGCTAGAGCAGCAACTAATCAAGAAGCAAGATTGTCATGACTATAATGGTTTTACATACTGCTGAATGGCAGACAGATAGACACAATAGAGCTGCTAGCACTGTGAATGGCAGGAGGGTTAAACCGGAGAGGCCCAGAGATGTTACCAACCAAGTGGGATCGCCAAACAGGAACACACCGCCCCCACCTCGACGCGCGTTTCGCAACTGCTTCGTCGGGAGGTGTAGGGGCAGTGTGTCCGACTCCCTAAAAAACCCCCAGTGAGCCGCTCACCAACCTATTGCGGCGCACGGCGGATCAGCGATGCCCGTCCCACACCGCACGCCGGAGTCAGGGCAATCATGATGCTTCCTGCAATCATGAGAGCCATGTGGACGCCAGGTGCGGCGGGGAGAAGCATGCACGAGCCGCCGCGCGCACAGGCAGGAGGCTGGAATCACCATGACAGAGTCGGGCAAAGTAAGGGCAAACCAAGTGGAAAAAATATATAGAATTTAGAACAACCAGTGAGTATTGAAAATCACAATAATATGTATTAACACACAGTAAGATTATATAGAGGAGTAACAACAGTTCCAGATGGTCCTTGATGATAGATACAATGCCGATTATAGTTGTTTCACCCCCAGCTACAAGGGGAGCAGATAGGGAGACGGATCTATAAAAAAAGGGAATATATACAAATAAAATTAGGATTAAATGGCAAAGACACATAGCAACAACTAACACCGAAACAAGCCGCCACAAGTAAGAAGATTTTTAATAGACTACAAAAAGTAGTGGATGACAATGTAATGAAATACATATGGTCCAATATAAGACTGGTATAATCAACTATCATAGCAGAAAAGGTCTAAAGCTGACAATGTCGTTCAGGCCTTCTGGCTTGATGGTATTGAGAATAGTAATCCATCTGGCCTCCTTTTTGTATAGTAGGTTCCTAAGGTTGCCTCCTCTGATCCCCAGAATAGCCTTATCTATACCTGGAAACTTAAGACATCTCCAATTACAGCCATACAGTTGCTGCTCTAGCCTTAATGCTCCTTCCATTATCTTGGGTTTACACCTGCAGTGTAATCTATAGCACTCTTTGTATCAATTGGTGCCCCTTACAATATGTGTCTCTGATCTGACGAATTGTAACTCCATATGCCTATGGAAATTTTTCCTTGATATGTAAACACATACATCTCGTCCTGATCGCTTGATGCTTCTTTCATGTCTAATTTTGACTGATTACAATAATATGCATTAATGATTTTTGATGTAGTTGTTATGGCACTATAAGTCATTTCCCTTACTACTGCTGGTCTATACATTGTTTTCCATCATTTTTACCCATTATCTGAGATTCTCTTTAAGCATTATAATTCTGTTTTTTGATGAGCCCATATGTATATGTATGTTACATTATACTTATGCTAAGTGGATCTCCACCTGTAATACACCGCCCCTCTGTGTGTTGATTTTAACCCACCCTTTGTGTATGTCTTTATGTGTTGCGGCTATTTATTAATTGAAATAAATTACTTTTGTATCTTTGTATAAACTTGGGTATGTCCCCTGATTCAGTGTTTATTTACATACATCCTTTTGACTTGGTCAGTCTCTTTATACGTTTATGACATGGTGACTAGGGTCTTAGTGACTTTGAATATGCTAATTAAGTCCTGCATTCTTTTGGTTTTAAGAAATGTGAGACACCGCTGAGGAATTGTGGACGGTTAGCTCTGGAGAGTGAGACCGAGTTTCATCAATGGTTGTCTACATTGAACCAGCAGTCAGGGAAGGTCGGGTGCGACAATGATGCAAACCAGTCTGCGACCCTTCTTCAGGGCAATGTGACACACGTGCCTTGTATGCCTCACATGTTAAACCTGGTTGTCCAGCAATTTTTAAAATACTATCCCGGCCTACATGGCCTTCTGCAGAGGGCACGGTGTAACGCCTGCCTGGATCGACACACTCAGATGGGCTGTAAAGGATAGGCTAGAGGCAAGCCACTCACCAAGCTGGACACCCAGAACCCTGAAACCCTTTAACCCCTGCCCAAGTTAATCAATACCTGTGGAAGGCTGCAGTTCCAGAGAATAGTAGTCATGCAGGGTCAAAAACATTAATTGAGGAAGAGGAACAGAATGGGACGGCCAGGACTTAATCAGAAAACAAGCAGAGGTGAAATGTGGATCGGCCAACGAGGTACATAAACAGCAAGCAGGAAAAGTAGTCAGGTGACAAGCACACAAACTCATAAAACTGAACTGGGGGTAACAGTAACAAGAGGTTCATAGCTTTGTCTGGCAGTGGTCTGCAGACAGGAGGGGCCTAAAAAAGGGTGTGGTGTCTTCCCATTGGTGGTAGCTGAATGATGGTACTTCATCTGTGAGATACCCACCACCTACATTCAGCGTGTGGTTCTGTATCTGTCAAGGTAACGCAACCCAGTGGGTGACCATAACCTGCGTCCACCTGCGCCGCAGGCATCGACTCCTTTCCCATCATCAGCACTATGCACGAAAGGAACACGTTGTCACCTGGCGACCGGAGTACAAATTGATTGAGTGGACTACGTTGGTAACTTAACAGCCGTGTGCGGCAATGATGCAAACCTGTCTGCGGCCCTTCGTCAGGGCAATGTGACACACGTGCCTTGTATGGCTCACGTGTTGAATCTGATTCTCCAGCAATTTTTAAAATACCATCCCGGCCTACATGGCCTTGTGCAGCGGGCACGCTGCTATGTGCTCACTTTCATCCTTCGCACCCAGCAGCTCAACAACTTTCATCGCTCCTGAAGTCTTAGGGTCTAGCGGTTAAACGCCGGAAATGCGATGTTCCGACACGCAGGAATTGGAATCTGCACATGTTGCAGCATGTGTGGCAGCACCGCAGAGCCCTGCTGAAATACGGTATGACGTATGCCCTGGGCTATGGGGAGATAAGGTATGCACACCAGTGACTATGTAAGGGGAATACATGGAATAGCAGAAACTGCTGTGTGAATACTGACGGTAAGTTTTTTAACTGCATGAGAGGACACACACAAGCTAGGGACCCCAACGTAGAGAAATACTTTGGCGTAGTGTTGGGGCTCTATTGCATTGATCAATTCAGTAGCTAAATTTCTCTTGATTCATATGTTCATGGCAGTAATGCAGATTCCATTTTTCACATTTTCACTCTTACATATAGCTATTGGATTTTTCAAGTCAGTATTCACACAGCAGTTTCTGCTATTCCATGTATTCCCCTTACATAGTCACTGGTGTGCATACCTTATCTCCCCATAGTGATGTTTTTTTAGTTTTTTTGCACCCAGTTCAGACTTAGAATGGAGTTCCAAACGTTATTCGTTATTGTTAGTAGTTTTTCGTTTGTGAACCCTCCCCACCACACCTATTGCCAATCCATACAATACGCATAAATGGCCTGGGTCTCAGCTTCCCATACACGGTAAGTTTTTTAACTGCATGAGAGGACACACACAAGCTAGGGACCCCAACGTAGAGAAATACTTTGGCGTAGTGTTGGGGCTCTATTGCATTGATCAATTCAGTAGCTAAATTTCTCTTGATTCATATGTTCATGGCAGTAATGCAGATTCCATTTTTCACATTTTCACTTTTACACATAGCTATTGGATTTTTCAAGTCAGTATTCACACAGCAGTTTCTGCTATTCCATGTATTCCCCTTACATAGTCACTGGTGTGCATACCTTATCTCCCCATAGTGATGTTTTTTTAGTTTTTTTGCACCCAGTTTAGACTTAGAATGGAGTTCCAAACGTTATTCGTTATTGTATGCCCTGGGCTAACTTGATCCCGAGGTGGTGCAGATCACGCTGCTGGAGTGGTGTCAGATCAAGGACCTATGCACCCTTCTACACAGTTTACAAATGTCGACGAAGATGTTTAGCACTGGCGATGCCATTCTCAGCGTGACAATTCTGGTCATCTACAAGATGGAGCACACTGTAAGCATTATTCAGAGTCAGGTGTTGGTCCACAAGAGGAAGGGGAGGAAGTACAGGAGGAGTCATATGCAGAAGGGATAATAAGATCTACAAGGTCCATACGGTGAGCGGCACCTAGGCGGCAGTCATGGTGGGGGAGAGGGATTATCAAGGGCGCATAGTATCAGCAAAAATTGTTGAGGAAGGTGCAGGAGCCCATGAAGAAATGGAGGACGAACTTGCGATGGGCATGGAAGACTCAGCTGATGAGTGAGAGCTTGCTCACATTTCGGTTGTGCGAGGTTGGGGGGAGAGGGCAGAGGAAGGAGGCATGATTCTCACCCTCTCTGCCACCAACACACCAAGCACTTGGTCCTCCTGGATGCACAAGACACATGAGCGCCTTCTTGCTGCACTACCTACAACATGACCCTCAGATTGTACGAATTCGAAGTAATGCTAACTACTGGGTTGCCACACTGTTAGATCCCTGGTACAAGACAAAATTTGGCGAAATAATTCCTGCCATAGAAAGGGACGCACGTATACAGGAGTATCTGCAGAAGGTGGCACGGATTCTTAGATTTGCTTTTCCAGTAAACACCAATGCTGCACAGAGTGAATCTCAACGCTTTGTCATGGATAGGAGGAAATGGTCTTTTACTTGTCCACATCTGAGGAACAGAGGGCTGGCTGCTGTGCTGAAATGGCATTGAGTACGGTGTCCCTGCAGAGTTGCACTTTTGGTCATATACCAAATGAGTTGAAAAAGGACAAATGCTGGTGGAAAGGGGAACAGGTGTGTTGGAAAGGGGAAAAAGTTTTTGTCCGTGGGTTTGTTGGTTAAGCAAAAGTAACATTTGATGAAGAAACACCATCTGTTACGTTGGGACTGGCAGATTTGGATAAGGTGGTATATACTATGTTACCGCTATATAACGAAAATTAATAAGAAAAGAAAGAGAAAGGTATATATCCCCATCAGCAGTCAGTGTCCACCGTGCTCCCAGATGGAAAAGGAGAGGTTGGCAACTGGAAGGTTTGGTGGAGGATACAGAGCTGTGTGGCTATGAAACTAATAGTAGCCTGAACCGAGTTAGACGCCACTTGGATCTGGAGACTGGGAGCCCTGTTAGTGTCACAGGGTCCACACGCCCACCCAGCAAAGGAACTCCCTGTTAACATCACAGGGGCCATTCAGTACGCTGACCGTGTGCGTAGGGGCCACACCTGTGGACAGCAGGCACATCAGCAGCAGCAGGCCTGTTAATGCCACTGGGCTGCACAAGCAGGACTTGTAGGACAGGAGCTGGTCTTAACCGTTCTGCGTTACCAACTGTGGTGGTGGCCTGCATCGACGCCCTATTCCTGCCTACCTCTGGCCTAAAGCCGCAATGGGTTCAACACATGGAGGTGTGCTCTTTCGGAGCATAATAGAAGACTGCGCACCTCCTTGTTGGCTCCAGCCCGTTTTATAACCTGGGTCCACCCCAAACCAGGGTGGACCACAATGCACCTCCTGGAGACAAAAGCAGAGTGACACGTCATGAGTGGCATAACTAGCGTCCTATTTGGAACCGCAACTTCAATAATGACCTCATGGCTGCCACGACACAAACACCTCACCAGTCATCGTCTGACCATCAATAATGAGGTGACAAGTCATAGGGGCGGGCCTCTGCAAGCCATTTGGGAGCGGCCTGGCCACATTGTCAGGACACCTGATGCCCTGTGGTCTATATGGGCCCCCCACATCAGGGGCAGGGCCAAAGAGTTCATTACCGGACCTAGTCTCTGATGCAGTAAGTGCCTGAGCATGCTCAGTAGCATGAAATACAGTCTCTGAAAAAAGACTATCAGCTTTAGCATGGTGTCTAGGCACAAAACAGGACTTAGACCCGGCACGGAATGCAAGTACCTGTGCAAAGAGGCTTTTGGCACTAAGTGTGGGAGCATGCGCTGTATCCCGAAATGAAGAGTTAGCCTCAGGAATGGCACAGTCAGGCTGAGCATACTCACTAGGCGAAACACTGTAGTTAGGCTGCAGCTGGGGTAAATCGGCACACGCATGCACACTTGCTGCCTCTCCACACTTACACGTGGAGGAGAAATTGCTCTTCGGGTGTGGACTTGGAGATGCTGTCTATGAACAGAAGGAAAAGCTAAAGGAAGCATCACTTTCTATCCCTCCGAATGATCAAATGCAGCAAAGAATTCCCTGAGTTTGCTATAACATTAGCATAGCAAAATGTGCATGAGGATGTCATGCAGAGGTGCTGCACATTGATTTGCACCAGTGGGGCACTAATGGAGTCCAACAGCCACTTCTTGTATGCCACTAAGTTTACTCGATTTTTGGTATTATAATGTATTAGTAACAATGAGTTTGGGTGTGCAATGCAGGCAGACGTGCTGCTAATATCTTTGCACTAGTGGGACAATACAGAAGTCCAACAGCCACTTCTTGTATGCCTCTAAATGGCAGCATTTTTTGCTATCATTATAGCTTATTAAAAACAGAGCAGGAGGGTGTCATGCACAGGTGTTAGAAATAGCTTGGCACCAGTGGGACAATAATGAAATACAACAGCCAGTTCTATGATGCCACTAAATGGCAGTATTTTTTGCTATCATTATAGCTTATTAAAAACAGAGCAGGAGGGTGTCCTGCACAGGTGCTAGAAATAGCTTGGCACCAGTGGGACAATAATGAAATACAACAGCCAGTTCTATGATGCCACTAAATGGCAGTATTTTTGCTATCATTATAGCTTATTAAATACAGAGCAGGAGGGTGTCCTGCACAGGTGCTAGAAATAGCTTGGCACCAGTGGGACAATAATGAAATACAACAGCCAGTTCTATGATGCCACTAAATGGCAGTATTTTTTGCTATCATTATAGCTTATTAAAAACAGAGCAGGAGGGTGTCATGCAAAGGTGCTGTAAATAGCTTGGCACCTGTGGGGCACAAATGGAGTACAACAGCCACTTCTTGTATGCCACTAAGTTGCAGCAGTTTTTGCTATTATTATAGCTTTTAAAAACAGAGCAGGAGGGTGTCATGCAGAGGTGCTGCACATAGATTTGCACCAGTGGGGCACTAATGGAGTACAACAGCCACTTCTTCTATGCCACTAAGTTTACTCAATTTTTGGTATTCTAATGTCTTAGTAAGTAACAATGAGTTTGAGTGTGCAATGCAGGCAGACGTGCTGCAAATATCTTTGCACTTGTGGGACGATACAGAAGTCCAATAGCCACGTTTAGGATGCCACTAAGTTCACTCAGTGTTTGCTAGTATAATGGATTAGTAACAATGAGTTTGAGTGTGCAATGCAGGCAGACGTGCTGCAAATATCTTTGCACTTGTGGGACGATACAGAAGTCCAACAGCCACGTTTAGGATGCCACTAAGTTCACTCAGTGTTTGCTAGTATAATGGCTTAGTAACAATGAGTTTGAGTGTGCAAAGGGCAGGAGGGTACAGTGCCAGGGTTGTGGGTCTCTGGGTAGAGGAAAGGAAGCCTGCCTCTCTATCCCTCCTAATGGGGAAATGCAGCGCGGAAATCCCCGACCTTAGCTACACAGACGCTGTCATCTTGTGTAGCTGTTAAACTCTTTTTTCAGGACCTGTCACCTATGGCTCTGACCCTGACGGTATGAGCCCTTAAAAGGACTGATAGAAAGTGCTCTCCCTAAGCTGTCCAGCGCTGTGTATGGAGCGTATACAGCTGTATCGGCGATAGGAGCTGCGCCAGTGATGTCTGACACCAAGGACGCAGAAGGCAGATAATGGCGTGCTGGAGGAAAATGTCCTGTTTTATAATGCAGTGACATGTGACATGGACATCCTATCACACATGCCGTTGCTTCTCTGGCTAAAAGTCCACTTAGCTGTGTGTGTGTCTGGGATTGGCTGACATGCTGGCCCTCCCCACTACACACGCGCGCTTAGGGAAGGAAGACAAGGAAAAAAAAAAAAATGGCGATCGCCATTATCCATACAGCAGTGATCTGAATGCGCTGTTCCCGCACACTATACACTGAAATTTCATAATAGTGTGAGTCACAGAGTGACTTACACTATTACAGCGGAAAGCCAGCTAGGAATTAGCTGGGTTTTTTGCTGCTAGAACCGTTCTCGAACGTATCTAGAACTATCGAGCTTTTGCAAAAAAGCTCGAGTTCTAGTTCGATCTAGAACAGCCCCCAAAATCACTCGAGCCGCGAACTGGAGAACCACGAACCGCGCTCAACTCTACTCAGCATCACTCCTTGCAGCATACTCATCACTTCAAATGTCCACCTCTTCCCCTTCTGTGTTCAGCACTTGTGTCCATTGTCTCTTGTGCATCTTGTGGTTATCCTGCTAGCCAAAATTGTGTAGATATTTTCTCTTTTGCCTTCTGGTCCATTCAGAGAAGCCAATAGCTGGGAAACAAGCATTTCTAAAAAATCTATTGACCCATTTAAATAGGCCCAATAGGTGCAATGTTTTTTATACTTGTGTGCCGCCCCCGCGTCAGCAGCCCCAGGCTGCTCGGATACGGATTCGCAGTGGCTCGAGGGATCTCCGAACCCGTGGGTCGGGGTCGCGTGGCCACTCGGAATAAAGGGGGCATATTTACACAGGGTGTTATGTTTGAAGTTGGTGACGCCACCCCTGGTGTGTGGTAAGGTGGAGTACCACCGCTGCAATTGGGAGTATCCGGTGGCGATGGTATGGGCAGCAAGGTGTTTAACCCCTCCACGGGTAGGGGGAATGCCCCGGGACTCGATGAGGGCGACGGGGAGGTGCCGTTGGGACAGTAAGGGTCACTTGTGTACTCACTCAGTCCAATAACGCTGACACCGGCAACTGTGGTAAACCAAAGTTCTTGACACCGCTGCCGCTGGGAGGGAGCACGCTTGGATCCCATGTCCGTTGGTGTTGCCTGTTAGTCTGTGACCTTTACCTTGGCACCTAGCTTTTCTGGATGGTCCCTTGAGTATAAGGGGTACTTTACACGCTGCGACATCGCTAGCGATTTATCGTTGGGTCATGGTGTTTGTGACGCACATCCAGCATCGTTAGCGACATCGCAGTGTGTGACACGTACGAGCGATGTTCAAAGATCGCAAAAATGGTAAAAATCGTTGGTGTTGGAGAGGTCGTCCAAACACCAAATATCGTTGTCTGGTGAGTAGCAATGTTGTTCGTTGTTCCTGCGGCATCACACATCACTATGTGTGACACCGCAGGAGCGACGAACATCTCCTTACCTCCGATCACCAGCAATGAGGAAGGAAGGAGGTGGGTGGCATGTTCCAACCGCTCATCTCCACCCCTCCTCTGCTATTAGACAGCTGCCGTGTAACGTCGCTGTGATGCCGCACGAACTGCCCCCTTAGAAAGGAGGCGGTTCACAGGCAACAGTGACGTTGCTAGGCAGGTGAGTACGTGTGACGGGTGTTAGCAATGTTGTGCGCCAAGGGCAGTGATTTGCCCCTGACGCTCAACTGACGGGGGCGGGTACGCTCGCTAGCGATATTGGTAATGATATTGCAGCGTGTAAAGTACCCCTAAGACTGGCTGGGTCCCGCTCACCAGTATGGCTAACTGGGTGTGCATGCTCTCAGGGTTCATGCTTGGGATTTTCTGGATTGTGTAGTGGAAAAGTCCTATCCCCCTCGTTGCGCTAGTACCCAGATTTTGGAGCGGGTGAAGGACGGATCTTGAAGGCTCCGTCCTCGTTGGGTAAATTGTCAGGACGCCTGTAGCTGCTTCCTGACCTAGGGTCCACGTACTCCGTCGTGCCCTGGCACAAGGCCACTGGCTGTGCACCTCGACAGTCCGTGCCCCTTGTCACGATCCCCTGCGACCTGGGTCCAGCTCCTACCAGGCACAGACCAACGTCTGTCACCTAGTAGTTCCAAGGAGCCCAGCTCCTGACCTCCTCTCACTTTGAGAGCTACCCCTGTTCTCTCTTGGGACCTCTCCTCTTGAGAGTCACTGCTCAACTGACTGTCTCCTGACACTCCTGACCCCCCTTAACCAACCCCCCAAGTGGGTGACCCTATTCCACTCAGGCCATCCACTGGTGTGTCTGGTGGGTGTGGTGCAGAGTGTTCCTAGGATTTTGATTAGCTTGTTCTTGGCAACACCAAAGATCAGGGACCCATAACCAAGGAGGAGGTGGATACTGTACAGAAGGGCAGATTGCACAATACCCTATGACGACCTGATAGGCCAGGGTGTCACGCTTATGTTTAAGCACACCTGGTGATGTGGATCCTCCAAGCCCAAGGTCCAATTGGGCACATGGGCCACTGGAGTTTTGAAGTAGGTAGGTGAGACACGTGGGAGTCATGTACCAAAGGTACTCGAGACCGCAGGTGGACAAGAGACTGGAAAGAGGTAGTGGAGGTACTGGAAACCACAGGCAAATAGGAGATGTACTGGAGATAGCAGACAGATAGTAGAGGTCCTTCCTTGAGACTACAGACATGTAACAGAGGTCCTAGAGAAAGGTCAGACAGGACACCAGTAGCAGTGGTACTGTAAACCGCAGACATTTAGCAGAGGTACTGGAAGCCACAGACAGATGTCCTGGAGACCGCAAACAGGTAACAGAGGTACAGGAGAATTCAGACAGGTAGTAGAGGTCCTGTAGCCCACAAACAGGTAGCAGAGGTCCTTGAGACCGCAGACAAGTAGCAGAGTTCCTGGATTCCACAAACAGGTAGGAAGTAGCAGGCAGACCGAAGAAGTCCTGCAGACCGTAGACAGGTAATAGAGGTGCTACAAGCTGCAGGTGCCAGGAGAATGCAGAGAGATAGCAGTGATCTGGGAGACTACAAAATGGTAGCAGAGCCACTGGAAGCTAAAGTCAGACAGGACTCAGGAACACTAAAGTCATAATGGAAAGACACAGCTGTGTGTCTCGGGCAACCTTATAGTATATAAGCCAAGGCAAACAATCACATAGAAGCACATCAGGCTACCTTTAAAGCACAATAGAGCTTAGTGACCAGGATGAGGGGAGCAAAGCCAGGATCTATGACAGATGTGTAACAGTAGCCCCCTCTTAGGGCTCCTAACGGAAGAGTTAATAACAGTAGAAAGTAGCTGTCTGTCTGCCTGAGTGAAGTGTAAAGATAAATAAATAAATAAAAAATTGGCATAGGGTCCCCTGTATATTGAAACTCAGCCAAGATAAAGCCAATGGCTACAGGCTGCAGCCCCCAGCTCTGCGCGATATTTTGGCTGTGTATCAAAATATGAGGGACCCCATGTGGCTTTTTTTAAATTATTTAAATAAATAATCGGTTTCCCCAATTTTGATACCCAGCCAAGATTAAGCTGACAGCTAGAGATTGGTATTCTCAGGTTGGGGAGATCTATTGTTATTGGTCCCCTCAGCCTAAAAAATCCAGCCTGCAGATGACTAGAATTGTCGCATCCATTAGATGCGACAATCCTGGTACTTTACCAAGTTCATTCTTATTACCCTGGTGCAGTGGCAATTGGGGTAATGTAAGGGGTTAATGACAGCTCACACCTGCTACTAAGCCCTAGATTAGTAATGGGAGCCATCTATGAGATCCCCCCATTACTAATCTGTAAGTGAAAAGATATAAATACAAACATCTGAAAAAATCCTTTATTTGAAATACAGTCTAAAAAACATCTTTTTTTCTCCCCTTTATTAACCCCACAACACCCAGGTCTAATTTATTCCTGTCACATGGTATTCAGCTCTAAAATTCACCAGGTGTCATAGTTCCTTCTGACTTCATTCACACTGCAGAGTCTGACATGCCACCTGGTGCTTTAAAGCTGCTTAGTTAGAGCTGGATGCTGACCTGTTGTGTGCTTATTAGTGATCATTGTCACAGGAGTTAATTTCTTCTGGCCTGTGAATTGACGCTAGGGATTCAGGTTTCTGGAGAGCTATCATGGCTGCCTCCGTCCTTTAAAAGAGGGAGTAATTTGCTCCCCTCATGCCAATAATAGCTTTATGTAATTACGGTCTATGTGCATGGTGATTCAGCTTCTGGTGCACTGCTGTATGCTACTCTGATGTGTTGTGCAAATACTCTTGTTGTTTCATTATTTTCTTCTTTTTCTTTTTTTCCTCGTGAGCATGTTTTGACTATTCCTTTATGAGTGATTGGTGGGTGATTGAGTTTCCCCCAGTCTGTCTTTCAGTGTGGCATTTAGGACTCCAGTCCCAGTTCTCTCCTGGGTTAGGGATGAGGGGATTTTAGACCTATGGCTGATCAGTAGTCTTGGTGACTCTGGCTGTCCAGACCTCTTTACCTTCAGAAGTACCTCTGGAATAAGGGACAGTTAGGCCTCCCTAGCCTGAGGGCCAGCTTAAGAGCTCTTACTTTTAGTTAATACATTACCATTGCGATAATTCCACACAAGTTTCAATGACTATCCTGACTGCTATATCCTGCAGATGCAGCGCGCGGGCACAGAACATGACCACTCGCTGCGGCTACAGGCAAAGACTGACTTAGCCGCAGCTGTGAGTGGTGACGTCACTGAGTTTATGTGCAGTCACAGCTAGAAGTTTCCACGGTACCCAAAAGGTGACCGGTGGAAAACACATCTTTGATGAACTAAGTTCAGATCTGCACCTCCTGGCAGAAAACCTATTTTTTTGCCCCAAGATGCAGATTTGGTGCTGAAATTTATACACCAAATTCCTGCATCAAATCTGCATCTCTTGGCAAAACATTTGCATCAAAACCGCATGCGTTATGATGCGGTTTTTATGCAAATTTTTGCCAGGAGATGCAGATTTGGAGCAGGAATTTGGTTTATAAATTTCAGCACCAAATCTCCTTCTCCTAGTAAAAGATGCGGAAAAAATGCATCATAGGAACTGTGAGGCCTGGGGCCTGGAAACCTTATAGGAGCCTTTAAGAAAGCCTTTAAAAGAGCTTTTAAGTTTCTTGGAGTTCCCAGCTGTTGGGACACCTGGAGACTGTGAACTTTGGTAAAAGTTCATAGCCTCCAGATGCCCAGCAGCTGGGAACTCAAGGAACATTAAGAAGCCTCTCTTAAAGGCTCTCTTCGCAGCTGCAGGGTGACCAAGTGGCTGTGAGCTCTGGAAACCTCTAGGTTACAGAGTTCACTGCCATTGGGTCTTGTGGCAGTTTTCAACCCAGTAACTTTAAGGGAGCCTTTAAGAGAACATTTAATGTTATAACAGTTGGTAATTCCCAGAAACTTAAAGGCTCTCTTATAGGCTCCTTAGAGGTTTTTGGGCCTCACAGCTGCCAGAAGACCCAATGGCTGTGAGCTCCGGAGCTCACAGCCATCAGGTCTCCCTGTAGTTTTCAACTCGATAACTTTAAGGGAGCCTTTAAAGAAGCCTTTAAGAGAGCCTTTAATGTTCCTTGAGTTCCCAGCTGCTGGGACATCTGGAGGCTGTGAACTGTTACCTGAGTTCCCAGCCTCCAGGTGACCCAACAGCTGGGAATTCCAAGAAACCTAAAGGCTCTCTTAACGGGCTTTCTTAAAGGCTGCTTTAAGGTTTTCAGGCCTCACAGCTGCCACAATGCAGTTTTCATGCATTTTTTTGCCAGGAGATACAGATTTGATGCTGAAATGTTGAATTTATACACTAAATTCCCACATCAAATCAGAATCTCTTGGCAAAAAATCACATCAAAACAGCATCATAATGCATGCAGTTTTGAAGTGATTTTGTTTCTGCCAGGAGATGCAGATCTGATTGAATTCAGTTCACCTGAGGTGAGGTTTCCTGCAATCACAGGTGGGGAACTGTGGGAACCTTCAGCTATGACCACACGTAAAGTCAGTCTCTGACTGCATCTGCAGCAGATGATCGTGTTCTGTACCCACGCGCTGCAACTGCAGAAGGATCATCATGGGACCTCTTGTGGATTATGTCAGGCCTGGGTGTTTGGGGGTTAATAAAGCGGTGAAGGAGCGTGTTTTTTGTATTTTATTATAAATAAAATATTTTTTTTCGATATTTGCGTTTATTTCTTCTCACTTACATATTAGTAATGGGGGTCTCATAGACACCTTCCATTACTAATCTAGGGCTTAGTAGCAGCTGTGAGCTGTCATTAACCCCTTATATTACCCAATTTGCCATTGCACCAGGGAAAATCAGAATGAGCCAGATAAAGTGCTGGGCATATCGCACCTAATGAATGTGACAATTCTAGTCATCTGCAGGCTACTATTTTAAGAATAGCAGCCCCCAGCTGTTGACTTTATCATGGCTGGGTATGAAAATTGGGGGACCACATGCCATTTTCTAAAATTGTTTATTTAAATAATTAAAAGAAGTTGCATGGGGTCCCTCATATATTGATACACAGCCAAGATATCGCGCACAGCTTTGAGCTGCAGCCTGTAGCCATTGGCATTATCTGTGCTCCATATCAATATACAGGAGACCCTAGGCCAATATTTTTAATTATTTTTTTACTTCACTCAGGCAGACAGGCAGCTACTATGAGAAAAAACAGCAATCTGACTGCACCAATCACAGATGCTATCTCAGACAGTGGGTGAGGGAAGCAGAGTACAGTATGTGCATGAGGTATAATGAGCAGCCCTGGAAGTAGTGTTACAGCCAAATGGAGACTAGTATGACTTGTTTTAACTATTTTGCTTCCTTTTTTTCTTTTTCAGTGATTTTCCTGGCCAACCATAGCCATGCTAATACTTGACATGGCTGGTGTGATGGGGTCAGAAGTAGAAGGTTTCTGCAATAGTGTAACTGTGAACAGTTACTAAACAAAACTGATCTTTGACAATTTTTGAGAAAATTGCTCATGACTCCATTCCAAATGAGCCAAGGCTCGTACCGAATTTGAAATGTTAAACTTGGGACTACAGAACAGGATAAGTACTTGGGTATTCTCATTACAATTAAGCTGAGCAGCAGTTCTCAATGTCAAGCAGCAGCTGCTAAAGCAAACAATATTTTAGGGTGTATAAAAAGAGAAATTAGATCCCGTGATCCCAACGTATTGTTACCACACTATAAATTAATTATAAGACAAAAATCTAGAATATGGGATCCAGTTTTGGGCTCCACATTTAAAAAAAGATATTCATAAGTTAGAGTCAGTTCAAAGACAGGCAACTAGATTATTACAAGGGATATAAGTCCTCCCATAGGTTGAAAAAGTTAGGCTTTTTTAGCTTAGAAAAAAATTGTCTCAGAGATCTCAATTATATGTATAAATACATGTGTGGTCAAGGACTGGCACATGACATATTCCTACCAAAGACCATAATAAAGACCATGGGGCTCTTAGTGCGAGTGGAAACAAGATGATTCTGACTAAAAAGGAAAAGGTTCTTTACAGTTAAAGCAGTCAGACTGTGGAATGCCCTACCGTAAGATGTAGTAATGGCAGATATTGAATGGTTATATCAGCGTGCGTAAAAGGATTAATTAAAAGCAAATATCAAAGATTTCAATGTACAGATAAAAACCGCTGTCAGAGCCCTTACATTAACTTATAGTTTCAGCTTGCTGGTTTCCTCATGGAAGATTGCGCTGCAAAGGATACATCAGTCTGCTCCTTTTCCATACAATGTAAAGGAGTAATGTATGGTTGGAAACGACTATACAACCTTGGCGAACAATGAGATCTGTAATAACACATGGTGAAAAAAAAGGAGGCAGTTGTCGCGGGCGGGGAGGACTCCACTGCGCTTCGCTCGCTAACGCTCGGGTCCGGCGCTGCTGCGATGGCTGCTCGGTGGCTCGAGCGGTGGGCCGGATCCGGGGACTCAAGCGGCGCTCCTCGCCCGTGAGTGAAATGGGTGGTTGGTTTGGGGGATTTAGTCCGTGACGCCACCCACGGGTTGTGGTGAGGTTGGGCACCACCGCTGCTGGTGACGGGGATCCCAGGAGCGATGGTAGGGAGCAGCTGGAATGTTATTTTCCCCCTCCGTGGGTAGGGGTTGGTGGTCCCGGGGCCCGGTGATGTGACGGGGAGGCAGGGTTGGCAAGGTGCAGGGTCGCCTGGACTGCACAGCGCGGTGCCGGATGGCACGGTTGTACTCACTCAGCCACAAATGTACGCAAAGTCTCTGGTAAACCAAACGGCTGGATGGACGGGTCCCGCAGCCGGCTGCTGTGGCTTCTCCCGGATGGTTGGTGGTGGCTGCCTTTTCCTGCACCTTTGTGGATGTTCGGTCCCGATGGCTTCCCACCGGTAACCCGCTCCCCAGCGTATATATGTGCCAGAGGAGCCCTTTTGCCTGCAGGCTCTGGCCCTTGGAACTCTAGCTGTGGCGGTAGCTGTATTTCCTTCTACTGGTCGGACGGTTGCCTTCTATTGGGTCTTGGCTGTTAGGAAACCCCTGGGGTTCTGGTCACTGACGGATTTGACCTCTTAACGGCGACTCCAAGGCTGGTCGGGGTCCGCAGGCCCTGCCGGTGTGTGCTGGCTTCACTTCGCACCCCGGTTTGGTATCGGCGGGCCACCGCCCAGCCCCGGTGCTACGGTTCCGCGTTGATTCGCCTCTCCTGCAGATGGCCACCACTGTCTGCCAACCTTGCTCTTAGTGCCCGGGCCACACAACCGAACACGGTCAGTTTACTCCTCCACACTCCTTCACTCCTCTCCCTTGCACTTCCCTCACTGAACTCTCTTCCTTCTCCCGCCTCCAGGACTGTGAACTCCTCAGTGGGTGGGGCCAACCGCCTGGCTCCACCCCACCTGGTGTGGACATCAGCCCCTGGAGGGAGGCAACAAGGATTTTGTGTCTGGCTGATGTGCCTGTCTCGGGGTGGGAGTGTGTGTTGCAGTACCTGTGACGACCTGGCTAGTCCAGGGCGCCAAACAATGAACTCCACAATGTAAGATTATTTAAGTCTAATTATGATGTTCCTCTGGCAAAGCCATTCTTTTGTACATTTGGAGGTATGCTTAGGTTCGCTGTCATGCTGAAAGGTGAAATTCCTTTTCATAGTCAACTTTTTAGCGTAGACCTGAAGATTTTTTGGCAAAATTGACCAACATTTTCAACTGCTCATAAATCCTTATACCTTAACCAAAGCTCCAGTGTCAACTGTCGGAAATAGAGCTCCAAATATAATTCTGCCTCCACCATGCTTCATTTTAGGAATAATGGCTCTATGCCGCTGGCCATCTGCCTCTGTGTGTGGGTGGGCAGACGGCCGGCTGGCTGCCACTCTGTGCAGGCGGCCGGCTGTGCAGACTGCAGTGGCTGTGCGGTGGGTGTCCCAGATGGTCTGTAAGCGGTCTGGGATTCAAATGATGGCTCCCGGACTCAGGGCATGTGCAGATTGAGCTCTTGGATGAGAGCTCCATCTGCACATGCATTGATCTGGGTGCCAATTCTTTGAAACCCAGACCGCCGACAGATTATCTGGGACACTCGCTACACCAGCCTGCTCCACAACACAACCACCGCAACTTCCGCTGCGAGCACAGACCGGCCGCCGCTGCCAGCAGTGACCCGCCACCACGGCTTCCAGTACTGACCCTCCTCTGCTGCCAGCCCTGACTCACCGCCACCGCTGTCAGCACTGATTCGCCCCTGCTGCAAGCACTGACCCACCGCTGATGCCAGCACAGACCCTCCGCCGCTGCCAGCACTGACTCGTCGCCGCTGCCAGCACAGCCTCCGCCTCCTGTGAACCCGCTCCACCACCACTTCCGTAAAACAACACCAGAGTATAAGACGGACCCCATTTTTTTTTCTACCTTTTTTTATTTCTAAATTTGGAATGCGTCTTATCATCCGGTGCTTCTTATAAAATGAAAAATACGGTAATTCTTTTTCTTAAATTGATTTTTATAGCTTGAGAGAGATATTAAAAGTGGAAAAAGTTTTGAAATGATTCTTCTTGGTATGATATTTTATATGACGAAACCAGGCATTTCCACAAAGGTGTGTGCACCATTTATATCCACTATACAAAGCCCAATATTGGCATTCAAATGAGTCTTAAAAACAATGTATGCCCAATTGTATTTTCAGCCAGCCAGATGTCTGTTCATCATCATATACAGCGCTCATCTCTTCAGTACACTTTCTCGCTCCACGATATTTTTCAGCAGATATTATTGACCAAATCTTTAAAACGGGTGATATGTAATTAATAAAGGTTGCTAGGTCAGCTCATTGGGGGGCTCAGGGTGGCAGCAGAGCAAGATGCCAGGTGCGTTTCATAGTCTGGTCACTGCCTTGGAGGAACACAAGCTGAAATACTGCCTCCGATGATAAATATTCATGAATATATCTACTGATCCCTAGCTTCTTATATTATAAGTTAACAGTAACATAAACATTCGATTTGCTCAATGTTTCTTTTCCTCTAATGCAGACACATTGGCTCATTAAAGTAAAGTTTTCAGGATGCCCTATGAGAACCCCAGGCTTAATAAAATCCCCTGTCTAGTAAGGGCAGATCTATTATAGTGATGCGAGGAAATGTAGAACCAATAGTCTAACTAGAGCCAGAGAGCATGTCTAAGGAGTCACAAGATGATTGATTATAGAGAGAAATGATTCATTCTCACAATCGGAGTCGGGAATGGAAAAGGTCAGATGCCCCCTCCACCATGCATTCTTCTAACTGTTTACACTTGCTCAAAAATTAACCTTTAATTTCCAAACCTAAGGGTGTGGTTGTGAATGTTTTATAGCAGCACTCATGAGATGAACTCATTCAATATACTGTTGTGGATGACAATGAAAATGGTTAACTAAGCAAAATGAATTAATTCTAACTTTTAGAGGCCATTTGTCATTGCTACATAGCCAGAATTCATCAGAATTTAAAGATCCATAAAGGTCACCAAATTGTCACTATAATTTAGATATTTTTGCACACGTTTTATTTCTGTTTATAGCTATATAGCATGAGATTATGCAAAAACAGAACTGGACTTTTTTTTCAGGGTGTTGGTTTTGCAACTTAAGGCCTCTGTCACAGGTTCGTGCCTCCGGTACGTGTATGAACAGTTTTCTCACGTACCGGAGACACGGGCACACGTTGACGTATGTTTTCCTATAGTTTCGGGCACACGTAAGTATTTTTGAACGGAACGTGTGTCAGTTCCGTACTTACGTTTGCCCGTGTGCTCCACATGCCATGTCCGTTTTTCTCCAGCATCACGGGTGTCACACGGAACGCAAACATGTCACAAGTAACCCACACAGACAACACGGATGTGTTTCGTGTGACACGCACCGGAGAAAAGACATGTGTCTTAAAAAAAAAAAAAAACTTTACTCACCTTCTCCTGCCCTCCTGTCTCTGCCGCTGCTGTCATTTACTGCCAACCGCCGCTCATTATGCTCATTTAACACTAGAAGTACTGGACTCGTGACACCTATATAGAAATACATGGTGCAAAGTAGTCAAAATGACTACCTCAGTAGTTCTAGTGTTAATATTCACTTCACTGCAGCCAGAAGCAGCAGCAGTGGGGAGTCAGCAGGACCGGAGACTGAAGATCAGCACCACGGACAGCTACGCCAGGGATAGGTGAGTAGAAAGTTCCCGTTCTCCGTGTGTTATCACGGACAACACACGGAGAACACACGTGTGCCATACACACAGCACAACGAGGACAATCCGCATCTTTGACACGTCCGTAAAACACGTGCGTGATTTTCACGGGCGTGTGACAGAGGCCTGAAAAAAAGTTATTTGAAGTTTTATCAAGTGACTGTTTCAATATAATGATTTGATATGACTCCATGAAGGCCTTAGAGCTCAATCGATCATGAATACAGAAATAGAAATGAAATTGTTGGAAAAGGGTTAGCTGGAAATATTGTCCATGCTGTTCCTCAGGGCAAACAATAAAGAATGGAGCCTTCAAACAGAGATCAAAGCAAGTCCCTCATTTTTTCCATTCTCACTTTGACCCTGACCGTTAGTTTGTTGACCTTTCTGCTTGTTTGATAATCATGTAGTTCTTGCACAGGTTTTTCGCACTATACGATGGTGACCGGCTATATTGTAAATGGCCGTTATGTATCCCAGAGGTGGTTGTCCTCTGGGATGTCTATGCTGGTGCCTTTACTGCCATGAGATTTGTTAAGGCATTCACAATGGCCAGGTTTACAGATATTGAAACAGCAGAAAAAAGTCTTTAAATTTGCCTTATATTACATCATATCCCATGGCCCAAGAACCACCAACACCAAAGTAAGTTGCACATAGAAAAACTTTAATTGGTTGGGTCAAGCATATAAATATTACATGGGATATAAAAATTGTGACAAGTAAGAAGGTTAAATGACACATAAGAGCGAATAAAGAACCCCATGTGGGGCTGCATGGATCAAATTAGGTGCACACAAAAGGGTGTACTCCCAGCAGGGCCAGTGTAAGTGCCTTTTACAAAACGCAGGTTCACCTAATCAAGAACTCTAGGCACGTTACAAATAAATGAACAGGAATATATTCCCAGCAGAGCCAGTGTAAGTGCCTATACAAAAGATAAATTCACAGTCAGTGACAGAATAACACTTTAGTAAATGACAATAGGCATGTTACTCACACATCATCCGGTGAACAGGGATGTGTTCCCAGCAAGGTCAGTGTAGATGCCATTGCAATAAACAGGTTCACAGTGAGTGATAGAGTAACATTCAAGTATATGAACATAGGCACACTGCCCAGGCATCTAGTCCAATGGACAGGGATATATTCCCAGCAGGGCCAGTGTACGTGCCTATATCATAAACAGGTTCACAGCAAATGACAGAGTAACACTTTAGTGCATGACAATAGGCACATTACACAAACACATGGTCCAGCGAACAGGGAAGTATTCCCAGCAAAACCAATGTAAGTGCCTTTCCAAGTTCACAGTAATGACAGGATAACACTTAGTACATAATCATAGGCACATTACCCAAACACATAGCCCGGTGGATATTCCACCAATTATAGCACTCACATGCAGTCACACAAGGGGAAAAAAGTCCCAATACGTATTTCGTGATGACTTCCTCAGGGGGACCATGGACAAAAGGAGGGAAATGGTTGCATTTATACACTAGTGTATATTAGATCATTTGCAGCACCTGTCGCTGCTACAGAGCACTAAGGCACGCTGAGCAGGCGTGGGTGGCTACTCCAGCATCACCTGGGCCAGGGAAAACCCCTTTGATGACGTCAATATTACCCAGGGGACACTTCAAGGAGAGCCACACACACTGCACATGTGCAGAGCCGCAAACAGGAAGTAAAGCTGCAAATGCCATGTCTACTCCTGGCAAAAGAAAGGGCAAATCGCATTGGGAATCATACAAAGTGCATAGCACTATAGAGGGATAAGAATACATATAATTACATCATAATTACATCCAGTACTGTATACATAGAGCGTAAGGACATTATTCATGCATATAACAACATATTAAACAGTAAGACGCAGTCCAGTGAACAATCTCATATAGACGATCAGGATATACTGTATTCCTTCCCAACTCATTCTCCAATGCAGGCAGACCACCAGGTTAGTGACACAGAGAAATATTGCACCAAGAGCACAAACTTAGACAACTGTAGAAAAAAGAGGACACAAAGAATCCAGTTAAAAAAATATTTATAAAAACCATTATGTACAAAGCAGATTCAATCACAGGGGATCCGCAACCAAACAAATATTGCCCGTAATGGGGTATATGTCAAACGCAGACGAGACCTACTGGATTATAAATAGGAACTAAAGGTCTGCCTCTCATTCAATCCTCGAGGGGCCACTGTGTCGAGGAGAAATATCCAACGACATTCAACCCGTGCCAACACCTTATGAATATTACCACCCCTCAATCCAAGGTGTACACGGTCAATCCCCCTCACCTTAAAGCTTGAGGGGTCAGACCCGTGATGCACCCTAAAATGGCGGGGGATGGTCTTCAGGGAATCAACATCCTCAGGTTTCGCTTTTTTAGCCGCGATGATGTCCCTAGTATGCTCCCTCGTCCGGACCCGCAATTCACGACTAGTGAGTCCGACATATATTAAGTCGCAAGCGCACGTAGCGTAATAAATTACGCCCGTGCTACTGCAAGAAATATATTGCCGGATCTCGAATGTTTTGGAGCCGTCCGAGGAGGCAAAGGATGTTGCCCTGATGATGTTACCGTGACGGCACGCAATGCATGAGCCACATGGAAATGATCCACAGATAGAACGTCCCATCATAAATGGTGGTTTCTTTTGTGCCACATAGTGGCTGTGGACCAACATATCACGTAGGCTCCGACCCCGACGTGCCGTCATGAGGGGTCGGTCTGGAAGCATATCTTTCAGCACAGGTTCCGTTTGTAAGACAGACCAGTGCTTAGTTAATATGCCACGAATATGATCCCATTGACGGTTGAATGAGGAGATAAAACGCACCTTCGGTTCAGCAGGCTTCGTCTTATCAGGATTGAAACGTAAAAGAAGTCGGTCTCTCGGAGCTACTTTAGCCCGACTATAGGCCTTTTTAATGGATCTGGAGCTGTACCCTCTCTCCCTGAATCTATCACGCATCTCACTGGCCCTACCCTCAAATGTATCCGTCTCTGAGCAAATCCGTTTCAAACGGATAAATTGCCCAGTAGGGATAGCATTGATGGTTGAATGCGGATGGCCAGAAGATGCGTGTAACAAAGCATTCACAGAGGAGGGTTTCCGATAGATGTCAGTGGTCAGAAGACCCTGATCATTAATGGAAATGCCAATGTCCAAAAAATCGACCCTAGTCGGATCAGCCTGATAAGTGAGGTAGATGTTATAAGAATTGGAGTTCAAGTGGCGCACAAAGCCCTCAAGCTCCGGGGCGGTCCCCCCCCAGATGACAAAGATGTCATCGATGAAGCGGAGCCAGCACTGCACACGGGAGCTGGCCGGCACGCCGTCGCCGAAAACCTCCCTCTCCCAGTATCCCAGGAAGAGGTTTGCGTACGACGGCGCGCAAGCCGCCCCCATCGCAGTGCCGCGCCGCTGGAGGAAGAACCGCTCACCGAAGGTGAAGGCGTTGTGCGTCAGTACGAACTCCAATAATTCCAGAATCAGGTGTTGTAATGGTGGTGCCCAGTTGCTCATACCCAGGAAATACTCAACTGCCTGCAGGCCGTGCTCGTGACAGATATTCGTGTATAAGGTCTCGACATCCAGAGTCGCCAGCAAAATCCCACGCTCAACCGTCAAGCCATCAATCCTCCTAAGGACGTCCGAAGTGTCTCTGACATGGGAGGGCAGCGTCTCAACCAAAGGTTGGAGATAGAAATCGATAAATTTGCATACTGCATCGCATAGCCCTCCGATGCCAGAGACAATCGGACGTCCAGGGGGAACCCGAGGGTTTTTATGTATTTTAGGCAAGAGGTAGAACGTGGGTGTTACCGGCATATCTGGAAGGAGACCATCATACATCTTTTTAGTAATGGTACCTGAGGCAAGAGCATTCTCGAGTATGAGCATCAGCTGGGTGAGGAAAACACTAGTTGGATTAGAGGGCAGCATCTGGTAAAAGTCTGCATTTCTTAGTTGTTTATATACCTCCCGCTCGTACATGGCAGATGGCCAGACCACCACGTTACCCCCCTTGTCCGCCGGTTTAATGATTACTCCCTCCATTTTCCTTAGTTCCTCAAGGGCCCGTCGATGTTTAACAGAAAGGTTGTTATTTTTTACCCTCTTGGAGAGAGATCTCAAGTCACCCATAACTAGGTCATGGAAGACTTGGACCTGAGGGCACAGCAAAAATGGGGGGAACGTGGTGGAGCGCGGGTACAAACGTGTAGGAAAAATATTATCCAACTCACCAGATGCCTGTCCCTCCAATTCTTCAAGTATCCGCACAGCCTCCTCCTCCCTCTCCATGATACAGGGATTCAGACTGGATCCTCTAGCGTGTATTTTATGGAGAACCACCTT
This sequence comes from Anomaloglossus baeobatrachus, assembly GCF_048569485.1. Lineage (NCBI taxonomy): Eukaryota > Metazoa > Chordata > Amphibia > Anura > Aromobatidae > Anomaloglossus > Anomaloglossus baeobatrachus. The sequence goes on along the minus strand of NC_134357.1, from coordinate 279,089,441 downwards.
TCTGAGGAACAGATTCAGGTCCTTAGCGACTGTAAAAAGATCAAAACTACAATCAGGTACAAAGGTTAAACCTAATTTTAGGACCTCAATCTGGTCATCAGACAGTTGGACCTGAGACAAGTTAATCACCTCCAGTTGGTTGGAATTGCCCTTCTTTGGAATTGCTCCCAAGGTAGATTTTCCAGGGGCTGGGGGTGTTTTATCGGGTCTATTTTTACCCGAAAAACCTCTCGTTACAGGTCTAGATGAAGCCTGAGATGTAGAGCTTTCATCCTCCATTGAGGAGATGGAGGAGGCCGATACGGAGTTAGGGAGTCCGACAAAATGTCTCCTCCGGCGTGTTGTCCCCTTCCATCGATACACCTGCTGGTTTTTATAATCAGTAACGTCACGTTGATATTTTTTTGTTTTGGTAGAGACCAACTCCTTTTCCCATTTAACAAACTCCTTATTCAATGTCTCATGGAAATTCGATAACTCAGCGGGGGTGAGTTCCTTCGTGGTCCGGTCTTGTAACACAGAAATCTCCTCATCAATGGCACGGAGAGAGGCCTCATTGTTATTAATAAGAAGCCCCATAAAGGACCTGGAGCAAGCAGAAGCTGCTTCCTCCCAGTCCCTTTTAAACGTCTCATCCGTGACACTGAAAGAGGGAAAGACCTGTACCCTAAGCCCTCTAGGTATTAACCCCCGATCAATATAGCGCTGCATGAAGGCCTTGTTCCACCAGAGTCTCATTCTGCGGTTGAACAATGATTTGACTTGGTTGCAAATCTCCCTATGATTTCTTGAATCCACTGAATTGTCCACTTCGCCCTCTGTGTCAAAAACCTGGTTCAATTGAGTTTGCCACGTGGATTCACGGGCTTTAAAGTCCATACTGCCTGGAAAATGAACTGTGAAAAAACACAGAGAGAGACAATTAGCAACAACCAGGACAGTTAAAGCAGACTTATATAAGGTAAAAGGCAACAACTTCAGGGACATATTGAAACAGCAGAAAAAAGTCTTTAAATTTGCCTTATATTACATCATATCCCATGGCCCAAGAACCACCAACACCAAAGTAAGTTGCACATAGAAAAACTTTAATTGGTTGGGTCAAGCATATAAATATTACATGGGATATAAAAATTGTGACAAGTAAGAAGGTTAAATGACACATAAGAGCGAATAAAGAACCCCATGTGGGGCTGCATGGATCAAATTAGGTGCACACAAAAGGGTGTACTCCCAGCAGGGCCAGTGTAAGTGCCTTTTACAAAACGCAGGTTCACCTAATCAAGAACTCTAGGCACATTACAAATAAATGAACAGGAATATATTCCCAGCAGAGCCAGTGTAAGTGCCTATACAAAAGATAAATTCACAGTCAGTACGTCGTACGCAAACCTCTTCCTGGGATACTGGGAGAGGGAGGTTTTCGGCGACGGCGTGCCGGCCAGCTCCCGTGTGCAGTGCTGGCTCCGCTTCATCGATGACATCTTTGTCATCTGGGGGGGGACCGCCCCGGAGCTTGAGGGCTTTGTGCGCCACTTGAACTCCAATTCTTATAACATCTACCTCACTTATCAGGCTGATCCGACTAGGGTCGATTTTTTGGACATTGGCATTTCCATTAATGATCAGGGTCTTCTGACCACTGACATCTATCGGAAACCCTCCTCTGTGAATGCTTTGTTACACGCATCTTCTGGCCATCCGCATTCGACCATCAATGCTATCCCTACTGGGCAATTTATCCGTTTGAAACGGATTTGCTCAGAGACGGATACATTTGAGGGTAGGGCCAGTGAGATGCGTGATAGATTCAGGGAGAGAGGGTACAGCTCCAGATCCATTAAAAAGGCCTATAGTCGGGCTAAAGTAGCTCCGAGAGACCGACTTCTTTTACGTTTCAATCCTGATAAGACGAAGCCTGCTGAACCGAAGGTGCGTTTTATCTCCTCATTCAACCGTCAATGGGATCATATTCGTGGCATATTAACTAAGCACTGGTCTGTCTTACAAACGGAACCTGTGCTGAAAGATATGCTTCCAGACCGACCCCTCATGACGGCATGTCGGGGTCGGAGCCTACGTGATATGTTGGTCCACAGCCACTATGTGGCACAAAAGAAACCACCATTTATGATGGGACGTTCTATCTGTGGATCATTTCCATGTGGCTCATGCATTGCGTGCCGTCACGGTAACATCATCAGGGCAACATCCTTTGCCTCCTCGGACGGCTCCAAAACATTCGAGATCCGGCAATATATTTCTTGCAGTAGCACGGGCGTAATTTATTACGCTACGTGCGCTTGCGACTTAATATATGTCGGACTCACTAGTCGTGAATTGCGGGTCCGGACGAGGGAGCATACTAGGGACATCATCGCGGCTAAAAAAGCGAAACCTGAGGATGTTGATTCCCTGAAGACCATCCCCCGCCATTTTAGGGTGCATCACGGGTCTGACCCCTCAAGCTTTAAGGTGAGGGGGATTGACCGTGTACACCTTGGATTGAGGGGTGGTAATATTCATAAGGTGTTGGCACGGGTTGAATGTCGTTGGATATTTCTCCTCGACACAGTGGCCCCTCGAGGATTGAATGAGAGGCAGACCTTTAGTTCCTATTTATAATCCAGTAGGTCTCGTCTGCGTTTGACATATACCCCATTACGGGCAATATTTGTTTGGTTGCGGATCCCCTGTGATTGAATCTGCTTTGTACATAATGGTTTTTATAAATATTTTTTTAACTGGATTCTTTGTGTCCTCTTTTTTTCTACAGTTGTCTACGTTTGTGCTCTTGGTGCAATATTTCTCTGTGTCACTAACCTGGTGGTCTGCCTGCATTGGAGAATGAGTTGGGAAGGAATACAGTATATCCTGATCGTCTATATGAGATTGTTCACTGGACTGCGTCTTACTGTTTAATATGTTGTTATATGCATGAATAATGTCCTTACGCTCTATGTATACAGTACTGGATGTAATTATGATGTAATTATATGTATTCTTATCCCTCTATAGTGCTATGCACTTTGTATGATTCCCAATGCGATTTGCCCTTTCTTTTGCCAGGAGTAGACATGGCATTTGCAGCTTTACTTCCTGTTTGCGGCTCTGCACATGTGCAGTGTGTGTGGCTCTCCTTGAAGTGTCCCCTGGGTAATATTGACGTCATCAAAGGGGTTTTCCCTGGCCCAGGTGATGCTGGAGTAGCCACCCACGCCTGCTCAGTGTGCCTTAGTGCTCTGTAGCAGCGACAGGTGCTGCAAATGATCTAATATACACTAGTGTATAAATGCAACCATTTCCCTCCTTTTGTCCATGGTCCCCCTGAGGAAGTCATCACGAAATACGTATTGGGACTTTTTTCCCCTTGTGTGACTGCATGTGAGTGCTACAATTGGTGGAATGTCCACCGGGCTATGTGTTTGGGTAATGTGCCTATGATTATGTACTAAGTGTTATCCTGTCATTACTGTGAACTTGGAAAGGCACTTACATTGGTTTTGCTGGGAATACTTCCCTGTTCGCTGGACCATGTGTTTGTGTAATGTGCCTATTGTCATGCACTAAAGTGTTACTCTGTCATTTGCTGTGAACCTGTTTATGATATAGGCACGTACACTGGCCCTGCTGGGAATATATCCCTGTCCATTGGACTAGATGCCTGGGCAGTGTGCCTATGTTCATATACTTGAATGTTACTCTATCACTCACTGTGAACCTGTTTATTGCAATGGCATTTACACTGACCTTGCTGGGAACACATCCCTGTTCACCGGATGATGTGTGTGAGTAACATGCCTATTGTCATCTAAATTGTCTCTCCAGTAAAGGAGACAAACTCTAGCACAGCGCCACCTATTGGAAGTAGCGATCCTAAAAATCACAAGTGGATTTTCAACAATCCTTTGAAATATATTGATATATTGTCATCTATTAAAGTGTTATTCTGTCACTGACTGTGAATTTATCTTTTGTATAGGCACTTACACTAGCTCTGCTGGGAATATATTCTTGTTCATTTATCTGTAATGTGCCTAGAGTTCTTGATTAGGTGAACCTGCGTTTTGTAAAAGGCACTTACACTGGCCCTGCTGGGAGTACACCCTTTTGTGTGCACCTAATTTGATCCATGCAGCCCCACATGGGGTTCTTTATTCGCTCTTATGTGTCATTTAACCTTCTTACTTGTCACAATTTTTATATCCCATGTAATATTTATATGCTTGACCCAACCAATTAAAGTTTTTCTATGTGCAACTTACTTTGGTGTTGGTGGTTCTTGGGCCATGGGATATGATGTAATATAAGGCAAATTTAAAGACTTTTTTCTGCTGTTTCAATATGTCCCTGAAGTTGTTGCCTTTTACCTTATATAAGTCTGCTTTAACTGTCCTGGTTGTTGCTAACAGGTTTACAGATAGCTGGAGAGATGGGTGGGTCTGGCAATCCATGTACCTCTTCCCATGGGTGTGTCTCATATGTTTTAATGTGACTGTTTGTTTGGCACATGGTCAGTCTGTGAAAGGTGCCTCTGAGAAAGGTGCACTGCAGGAGTTGGTGTGTAAAGGCTGCTAAACGGTGTAAAGAGCTGTAAAAGCCTCTGTAATGATGACCCCCTTGGGAAAAGATAGGGTTGACTTTGTCTGACCGTGGTCAGTGTATGAGGGTTGCGATGCCCTGAAAGATACCTTTGGAGAAAGTTACGGTTGTGGAAGCCATGTGTGAATACTAACCGGGGTCAGTTTAATATGTCAGTAGGTGTGGAGGTCTGCCATACCTCCTGAATAGTTAAGACATGAAATCTGGGCGTGAGTACTGACCTGGGTCATTGGAATCTGTATGGGCAATCCGGCAGTTAAATGATTTGTCATATTGGGTTGTATTTAGTGATGAGCGAGTACTAAAAAGCTCGGGTGCTCGAAGCTCGGGCCGAGCCTCCCAAGATACTCGTGTACTCGGCCCGAGCAACGAGCCCAATGTTATCCTATGGGAGACCCGAGTATTTTTGTGAAATGACCCCCCGGCAGCATGGAGAAACCCTAAAAATGTCACAAAAGTCTCAGAAGAGTGCTCAAATGACATGGCAACAGCATGGGGAAGACCCCTTGAAGCATTTATCACTCAAAAGTCACAGCTGTGAACAATTTTGTCCGCGTTTCACGCCATTTTTACGGACTCATCAGAAAACCTTCCAAAATGACCCCAAAATGATTTTTCATGGCAGAAATGTTAAGGGCACATACCCAATAGTGAGATAGAGCTGGTGTATGTTACTTTTTGAGATTAATACATGAAAGATTTTACGTGAAAACATTGTGTGGCACTCCGATGTCCCTGAGAAGAGACGTACATGAAGGCCTCTTGAGTCTAATGTGCCCATTTTGAGGAAGTGAGTCTTTGTAGTATTTTCCTTTGCCAGGGCAGCCAAAAATTGGGAGGCTCCACATTGTCCCTGGATAGAGACGTGCATGATGGCCTGTAAACCTGAAGTGCCCATTGTAAGGAAGTGGGTCTATTTTAGTATAGCCCTTTGCCAGGGCAGCCAAAAATTGGGAGGCTCCACATTGTCCCTGGATAGAGACGTGCATGATGGCCTGTAAACCTGAAGTGCCCATTGTAAGGAAGTGGGTCTATTTCAGTATAGCCCTTTGCCAGGGCAGCCAAAAATTGGGAGGCTCCACATTGTCCCTGGATAGAGACGTGCATGATGGCCTGTAAACCTGAAGTGCCCATTGTAAGGAAGTGGGTCTATTTCAGTATAGCCCTTTGCCAGGGCAGCCAAAAATTGGGAGGCTCCACATTGTCCCTGGATAGAGACGTGCATGATGGCCTGTAAACCTGAAGTGCCCATTGTAAGGAAGTGGGTCTATTTCAGTATAGCCCTTTGCCAGGGCAGCCAAAAATTGGGAGGCTCCACATTGTCCCTGGATAGAGACGTGCATGATGGCCTGTAAACCTGAAGTGCCCATTGTAAGGAAGTGGGTCTATTTCAGTATAGCCCTTTGCCAGGGCAGCCAAAAATTGGGAGGCTCCACATTGTCCCTGGATAGAGACGTGCATGATGGCCTGTAAACCTGAAGTGCCCATTGTAAGGAAGTGGGTCTATTTCAGTATAGCCCTTTGCCAGGGCAGCCAAAAATTGGGAGGCTCCACATTGTCCCTGGATAGAGACGTGCATGATGGCCTGTAAACCTGAAGTGCCCATTGTAAGGAAGTGGGTCTATTTCAGTATAGCCCTTTGCCAGGGCAGCCAAAAATTGGGAGGCTCCACATTGTCCCTGGATGGAGACGTGCATGATGGCCTGTAAACCTGAAGTGCCCATTGTAAGGAAGTGGGTCTATTTCAGTATAGCCCTTTGCCAGGGCAGCCAAAAATTGGGAGGCTCCACATTGTCCCTGGATAGAGACGTGCATGATGGCCTGTAAACCTGAAGTGCCCATTGTAAGGAAGTGGGTCTATTTCAGTATAGCCCTTTGCCAGGGCAGCCAAAAATTGGGAGGCTCCACATTGTCCCTGGATAGAGACGTGCATGATGGCCTGTAAACCTGAAGTGCCCATTGTAAGGAAGTGGGTCTATTTCAGTATAGCCCTTTGCCAGGGCAGCCAAAAATTGGGAGGCTCCACGTTGTCCCTGGATAGAGACGTGCATGAGGGCCTCAAAACATTAAGTGTCCATTTTAAGGAAGTGGGTGTATTATAGTATAGCCCTTAGGCAGGGCAGCCAAAAATTGGGAGGCTCCACGTTGTCCCTGGGTAGAGACGTGCATGAGGGCCTCAAAACATTAAGTGTCCATTTTAAGGAAGTGGGTGTATTATAGTATAGCCCTTAGGCAGGGCAGCCAAAAATTGGGAGGCTCCACGTTGTCCCTGGGTAGAGACGTGCATGAGGGCCTCAAAACATTGTTCCCATTGCAAAGGAGCGGGTCTCCTGTCGTTGTAATGTCCATTCTGCAAATAATGGGCGAAAAAATTTACCACTGGGGGTATACCTGAAACAAAGGCCTAAGTATTGCAATTTGTAACGGTCATCATCATGGTGGCGCATGAGGAGAAGGAGGAGCAGTCCAGCGATTATCCAAAGTCCAGAAGTGTGTACCCATGGGTGAGTGGAGGTACATGGCAAACTTTAAATTCCGCTCTCATTTGCTGGTGGTGTGGTGAAGTCTGGCCCAATCCAACCCTTGTTCATCTTGATCAGAGTCAGCCTGTCAGCATTTTCAGTTGACAGGCGGGTGCGTTTATCTGTAATGATTCCACCTGCGGCACTAAAAACACGCTCTGACAAAACGCTAGCAGCAGGGCAGGCCAGGACTTCCAAGGCGTAGAGAGCCAATTCATGCCACGTGTCCAGCTTGGATACCCAATAATTGTAAGGCACAGAGGAATGTCGGAGTACAGTTGTTCGATCTGCAAGGTACTCCTTCAGCATCTGGGCAAACTTAGGATTTCTTGTGGCACTACCCCGCACCTCAGGGGCTGTGGTACGTGAGGGGCTGAGAAAACTGTCCCACATCTTAAAGACTGTTCCCCTATCTCTGGCGGATTGGACTTGTGCCTCTCTCGGCTGTACGCCTCGGTTGTCCACTGATTCCTGACCTATGCCGCTAGCGTTTTGTGAGGGGAATGCTTTGCCTACTTCCGTGAGTATGGCCTTCCGGAACTGCTGCATTTTGGTTGACCTCTCCTCCACGGGAATAAGAGACAAAAAGTTCTCCTTGTAGCGTGGGTCTAACAGTGTTACCAACCAGTAATGATTGTCGGCCAAGATGTTCTTAACGCGAGGGTCACGAGACAGGCAGCTTACCATAAAGTCAGCCATGTGCGCCAGACTCTTAACAGCCAGGACTTCAGTAGCCTGACCAACAAGATGACTGAACATGCTGTCCTCCTCCTCCTCCTCCTCCTCCTCATCTACCCTGTCCTCTGGCCAGCCACGCTGAACGAGGATATGACTGGTGTGCATGTCATATCCTCAATTTGGCCGGAGAGTTGCTCTATGTCTTCATCCTCCTCCTCGTCATAGTCCTCCACTGCACGTTGTGATGAGACGAGGCTGGGCTGTGTGTTATCACCCACACCCACTACTGTTTCTTGCTGCAACTCATCGCGCTCCGCCTGCAATGCATCATGTTTGTTTTTCAGCAGAGACCGTTTTAGAAGGCAGAGTAGCGGTATGGTGACGCTAATAATGGCGTCATCACCACTCACCATCTTGGTGGAGTCCTCAAAGTTTTGGAGGATGGTACATAGGTCTGACATCCATCTAAACTCCTCAGGTGTTATGTGTGGAGTTTGACCCATTTCCCGACGGCTTAGGTGATGCAGGTACTCAACAACTGCCCTCTTCTGCTCACATATCCTGACCAACATGTGCAGAGTTGAATTCCAACGCGTGGGGACATCACACACCAGTCTGTGAGCCGGAAGATGCAAACGGCGCTGAAAGCCGGCAAGGCCGGCTGAAGCAGTAGGTGACTTTCGAAAATGTGCAGACAGGCGGCGAACTTTTACCAGCAGATCAGACAGCTCTGGGTATGACTTTATAAACCGCTGAACCACGAGGTTGAGCACATGGGCCACGCATGGAACATGTGTCAGCTGGCCTCGCCTCAAAGCCGCCACCAGGTTCCGGCCATTGTCACACACGACCTTTCCTGGCTTTAGGTTCAGAGGTGTGAGCCAGTGATCTGCCTGCTGTTTCAGAGCTGTCCACAGCTCTTCTGCATTGTGGGGTTTGTCACCTATGCAGATTAGCTTCAGCACAGCCTGTTGCCGCTTCGCCGAGGCAGTGCTGCAGTGCTTCCAGCTTGTGACTGGTGTGGAGGGCACAGTGGATGAGGATGCGCAGGAGGAGGAGGAGGCTGAAGAGCATGACATTCCGGAGCTGTAGAGTGTGGGTGAAACACTGACTGAGGTAGGGCCTGCAAACCTTGGTGTGGGAAGGACGTGTTCCGTCCCTCGCTCAGACTGGGTCCCAGCTTCCACAATATTAACCCAGTGTGCCGTCAACGAGATGTAGCGGCCTTGACCACAAGCACTTGTCCACGTGTCTGTGGTTAGGTGGACCTTGGGTGAAACAGCGTTGTTCAGGGCACGTGTGATGTTTTGTGACACGTGGTTATGCAACGCGGGGACGGCACACCGGGAGAAATAGTGGCGGCTGGGGACCGAGTAACGTGGGACAGCTGCCGCCATCAGGTCACGGAATGCTTCTGTCTCCACCAGCCTAAAAGGCAACATTTCCAGCGCAAGCAGTCGCGAAATGTTAGCATTTAGAACTGTGGCATGTGGGGTGTTGGCAGTGTATTTGCGCCTGCGTTCAAAGGTTTGCTGAATGGATAACTGAACGCTGCGCTGGGACAAGGACGTGCTTGATGATGGTGTTCTTTCTGCGTAGGCAACTGCAGGTGCAGGAGTGGAGGAGGCTTGTTCGCAGGCAGCATGGACAGAGGATTGGCTCGCATGCACAACCAGCGAAGACGTAGCAGTGACATCAGCAAGCACTGCTCCTCGACTCTGTTGTACCTCCCACAAAGTCGGGTGCTTGGCTGACATGTGCCTGATCATGCTGGTGGTGGTCAGGCTGCTAGTTTTGGTACCCCTGCTGATGCTGGCACGGCAGGTGTTGCAAATGGCCTTTTTTGAATCATCTGGATCCAACTTAAAAAACTGCCAGACTCGGGAAGACCTAACATTTGTACAGGCACCTTGTGTCGTCGTGTTGTTCCGGGGAACGGTTGCCTGACTTCTGCCTGGGGCCACCACCCTGCTTCTTAATGCCTGTTGTGATGCTACGCCTCCCTCCCCCTGTGCACTGCTGTCCTCGCTCTGCATATCCTCCTGCCAGGTTGGGTCAGTTACTGGATCATCCACCACGTCGTCTTCCTCTTCCGCACCCTGCTCCTCCTCCTGACTTCCTGACAATTGTGTCTCATCATCGTCCACCACTTGTTGAGACACGTTGCCAACTTCGTGAGAACGTGGCTGCTCAAATATTTGGCCATCTGTACAGACGATCTCCTCATGACCCACTTCAATATGAGCTGGCGAGAGGCCAGAATGTGTGAATGGAAACGTGAACAGCTCTTCCGAGTGTCCAAGTGTGGGATCATTAATGTCCGAGGAGGACGTGTACTCAGCCTGATTGTAGGAAGGAGGATCAGGTTCAGAAATGTGCGGTGCAGTATCACGGCTACTGACACTTGACCGTGTGGAAGACAGAGTGTTTGTGGTGGTGCCAATCTGACTGGAAGCATTATCTGCTATCCAACTAACAACCTGTTGACACTGGTCTTGGTTCAAGAGCGGTGTACTGCTGCGGTCCCCAAGAATTTGGGACAGGACGTGCGAGCGACTAGATGTGGCCCTTTGTTGTGGCGAAATTAGAGCTTGCCCACGACCTCGGCCTCTGCCTGCACCACCATCACGTCCACTTCCTTGTTCCTTGCCAATGCCCTTGCGCATTTTGCAATGCTGTGCACTGCTGACGTGTATATTCACTACTTGTGCGTTATATCAAAGTTTCTGGAAATTGCACACAAGTGCACCTGTACGCTGCCACCAACAGGCACACACGTGCGGTTTTAAAAACCAAGCACGGACGCAATAAGAACCTAACAGGTTTTTTTGGGGAGCGACAATTACAGACAAGTCAGACACTATCTGGACTGTTTTACACTGTGTACACCAGCCCCAGATATGATGAAGGCTGGTATACGGTCACCACTACCCTGCCTGCCTGCCTGCCTCTATACTGGTACAATAGTCCTGACAAGGACTCTTTTGGTCACTAGCCTGTATTCAGACCTGGCTATACCCTGCCTGTATATAGCAACAATAGTCCTGAGAAGGACTCTGCTACTGTACTCCGACCTGGCTATACCCTGCCTGCCTGTATACAACTAGAATAGTCCTGAGAAGGACTTTTGGTCACACTGTTTGCAGCCCTGCAACTGAAAAAGCTATAAAGGGCCGCAAAGCTTTCCCTGAATCAGCGACACTCTCCCTGCACTCACTGTCTGGATAGCTGTGAGCAGAGCGCCGGCCGATATAAAGGCTCGGTCACGCTGTGCAGGCCGGCCAATCACTGCAATTCCACAACTAACAGGGCTGTGGCATTGCAGTGGTCTGCCAGCCAATCCCTGCATGAGGGCTGGCTCTCAAAAGAGCGCCAACATGCAGAAATGAAGACCACGAGTACAGCACGAGTATCGCGAGATTACTCGGTCCCCGCCGAGCAGCCCGAGTACAGCGATACTCGTGCGAGTACCGAGTAGTTACAAGCATGCTCGCTCATCACTAGTTGTATTGTGTTCCTGAGGAAACAATTTATATGTCCCTTAATAAAATGGTTGACCTTTTAAATGGTTTGTGTTTCTGCGCTACCTCGCTGAAACAAGAAAAGTTAGTAGCCCATCACGTTAAGTCAGAGAACTGTCACACATGTTCTTTGGAGTCTATTTAAACATGATACAAGTATGTTGCATCTAAGCTGTATAAATATTATGATGCAAAAGGCATAAATTAACAAAGAAGAAGCAGTACTTTACCTTGCACGTCAATGCTGACACCAGTATATCTTAACAGTTTCACCTTACAAATAAGCATTTTGCTCCTTCAGTGGGTAATTGGCAGCCAGCTTACATTGGCCAGCTATTTTGAAAAAAGTATTCACAGGAATACTTGTTTCTGATAATCCGCCAGTTTAAATCTTTAGATCATTCTACGAGTTAGCCCATGAATCTTTCCAGGAATCTATGTGTCATCAACAGAAAGTGATAAAGTGTGAAGATGGATGAAAATATATGTACAGTATATCATAAAAGTGAGTCCACCCCTCACAATTTTGTAAAAAATGTATTATAACTTTTCATGGCTTAGCACTAGAGTTGAGCGCGGTTCTAGGTTCGAGGTTCTCCAGTTCTAGGCTCGAGTGATTTTGGGGGCTGTTCGAGATCGAACTAGAACTCCAGCTTTTTGCAAAAGCTCGATAGTTCTAGATACGTTCGAGAACGGTTCTAGCAGCAAAAAGCAGGGCTTTTTACAGCTACAGTGTGCAGGAGCCATCGCTGGCAGCCTGCCAGAAGCTGGTAACCAAGATAAACATCGGGTATCCAAGCAAAGCGCTTTGGTTAGTAACCCGATGTTTATCCTAGTTACGTGCAGGAAGCCCACACTTCCCCGCTCAGCTCGCTCCGCCCCCTCCTGCCCGCGGCATGTACACATCCATACATACACACACACACACACACACACACACATGGTCCCGCTCGGCTTACCTGCGGTGATGAAGTCCCGCCATCCCGACCTCAGCGCTGTCACTGTCCTCCATGGCCGCCGCTTGTCACATCACCTTCTCTCGCTTCCGACCCGAGACTGACTAGCGGTGACGTCACGGGCCTCTCGCGATACTTGGTGTGAAGGCGCCGGTCATTGAACTCAGTGACAGGGGCTGTCAGTGTGCTGGAGATCAGCGCAGGTAATGTACCTCGCTGACAGCAGCACCTGTCATCCCCTGCAGTGACCTGGGCTGACCCATTGATGTTAGCTCAGGTCACTGCACTGCTCTCCCAGCCAATGGGGAACAGCCTGCTCTTCATTGACTGGGACAGTGTGTATCGTCATGGCAACCCCTTGGATTACACCAGACCTGGATTTGTTTTTCTTTCTAATAAATTGGTTAAAGAGGGAATGTTTTGGGGAGTATTTTTTCAAATAAAAATGTGTTTGTCGTCTATTTTTTTTTATTACTGACTGGGTTGGTGATGTCGGGTATCTGATAGACGCCTGACCTCACCAACCCCAGGGCTTGATGCCAGGTGACATTACACATCTGGTATTAACCCCATATATTACCCCGTTTGCCACCGCACCAGGGAGCGGGATGAGCTGGGGCGAAGCACCAGGATTTGCGCTTCTAATGGATTCGCCACTTCTGGGGCGGCTGCGGCCTGCTATTTTTAGGCTGGGGAGAGTCCAATAACCATGGACCTCCTTAGTCTGAGAATATCAGACCCCAGCTGTCTGCTTTACCTTGGCTGGTGATCCAATTTTGGGGGGACCCCTACGTGTTTTTTTTTTTTTAAATTATTTATTTAATTTAAAATAACAGCGTGAGGTGCCCTCAGTTTAGGATTACCAGCCAAGGTGAGGTTGCCAGCTGTGGTCTGCAGGCTGCAGCCGTCTGCTTTACCCTAGCTGGCTACAAAACTAGGGGGAACCCTACGTCATTTTTTTTTTCATTTTTTTGGCTAAATACAAAGCTAAGCACCCCTTAGTGCCACATGAAAGGCACCAAAGGGTGCAAAATAACAAAATGCAGGAGAGTGGGACATTATGTGTCTTTCTGCCATTATAATGACAGAAAAGACTGATCTGAAGTGCACAAGCACAAGAAAATCACCAGAGTGCTCTACACTGTGAAAAGCAGTAGAAAATGGCACTGGAGTGAACATGTGACCGCCTAATGTAGGATGAAGCTATGGATCCTGGGTAAATTTATGCATTTACCCTCATTCAGTTTTTTTGCAGTACACAAAAAAAACGGAAGGCACACGGATGACAAACAGATGACATACGGACCGTCTACGGAACGGAAACGGATGCCACACGGATGCACCCGTGAAAAAAACCGGACTGTTTTTTGCAGACCACAAAAATGGATCGGTCGTGTTAATGTAGCCTTATTCTGATCTGCCATTTATAAACAGCAGGCAGAAATAAGTGAATAACGCCCCCCAGCGTCAGAAAATCTCCGGGGTTTCAGGGCTAGCTGAGACCCTGGAGATCATGATTCAGGACGGTTTTTCCGGTCCCCGCTCACGTGATCACAGGTATACACCGTACACCGATGATCACATTACAGTAAATGACAGCGCCGGTAAAAAAAATTTTATCTCCCATCTGGCATGAACAAACACTTCTCCACTTCTTCTCCACTTCTTCTCCACTTCTTCTCCACTTTTTCTCCACTTTTTCTCCACTTTTTCTCCACTTTTTCTCCACTTTTTCTCCACTTTTTCTCCACTTTTTCTCTACTTTTTTCTCCCTTTTTTCTCCCTTTTTTCTCCCTTTTTTCTCCCTTTTTTCTCCCTTTTTTCTCCCTTTTTTCTCCCTTTTTTCTCCCCTTTTTTCTCCCCTTTTTTCTCCCCTTTTTTCTCCCCTTTTTTCTCCCCTTTTTTCTCCCCTTTTTTCTCCCCTTTTTTCTCCCCTTTTTTCTCCCCTTTTTTCTCCCCTTTTTTCTCCCCTTTTTTCTCCCCTTTTTTCTCCCCTTTTTTCTCCCCTTTTTTCTCCACTCTTTTTCTCCACTCTTTTTCTCCACTCTTTTTCTCCACTCTTTTTCTCCACTCTTTTTCTCCACTCTTTTTCTATGGTCGGTCTACCCATTAGCTCTGCCATGCATAGTGTAGCTTTACACCTACTGCACATGTTCCTTTATGATTGACATCTCTTTCGTACCAGAGCTGTCTAAGCCTACTCTGATCCCATATTTGTCATTACTATATTGTCCTTTGTACTGTATTATGACATTTGTATCATGTGTTTCATTTCTTGCTGTGTTGCAATTTTTTTGGCTGCATCCCAATTGTACCTCTACATTGTTCGAGTTTATGTTATTGTTCTCTCACTCTTATGTGATACTGATTATTGTCATTTTTCATGATTACATGCAGATAAGTCCAATCTGACGAAGGCTCAGGCCTAAACGTCATTTGTAACTTGTTTTGGACAAAAACATATATGCTTATGAAAATTTTTTTTTTCTTAATACGGACCAATAAAGAGTGATTTTGCATTACTATCCGTTGTGCCTTACTGACTTAGTCTGGGAGATTTAGAGTGCCGAGGTTACTCACTAATTTTATCTATTATTACCTCTGAGCACCTATATACCAGTGAGCAGAGCTTCCTCTACAGTAGTTCTCCTGATTAGGCATGCCCTTACCTCATGAGCAGGGCATTGCAGCTTTGGTAGCAACCATTACGACATGGACTCTGCTGCTGTGGACCCGGGGAGAGTGAGTGCAGATTCATTGCACCCACACTCCTCACATGAAGGGTCCGCACTCCTAGAAAATGGGGGATACGTTCCCTGAGTGTCTCCCCCCCCATATTCTAGACGGTCCAGAGTCGTCGTGGGACCCCTTTATTTTTTTTCTTACAATAAATTGGTGAAAGAGGAAATGTTTTGGGGACTGTTGTTTCAAATAAATTTCTTTTGTCGATTTTTTGTTTTTGTTAGTACTGACAGTTTATTATGTTGGGTATCTAATAGACGCCATGACATCACAAACTGCTGGGCTTGATCTCAGGTGACTTTACAGCTAGTATCAACCCGATTTATTACCCCGTTTGCCACTGCACCAGGGCACGGGATGAGCTGGGGTGAAGCGCCAGGATTGGCGCATCTAGTGGATGCGCCACGTCTGGGGTGCCTGCGGCCTGCTATTTTTAGGCTGTGAAGGCCCAATAACTATGGACCTTCCCACCTTGAGAATACCAGACCACAGCTGTCCGCTTTACCTGGCTGGTGATCCAATTTGGAGGGGACCCTACTTTTTTTGTGTAATTATTAATATTTATAAAATAATTATAAAAAAAGAGCCTGGGGGGACCTCCACATTGGATCCCCAACCACGGTAAAGCTGCCAGCTGTGGTTCTCAGGCTACAGACGTCTGCTTTACCCTAGCTGGCTATCAAAAATGGAGGGACCCAACGTCATTTTTTTTTTAACTATTTTTTAAATAGAAAAAATTAATCGGCTTCCCTGTATTTTGATTGCCAACCAAGGCAACGACAGGCAGATGGGGGTGGCAACCCATAGCTGTCTGCTTTATCTGCGCTGAGAATCAAAAATACCGCGGAGCGCTATGTCATTTTTTTTAAAGATTTATTTTTACAGCACTGTGATGTTCAGCAATCAAAATACAGGGAAGCCCATTTTGTTTTTAGTTATTTAAATAAATAATAAAAAAAAATATATATGGGCTCCCGCTGCATTTTTTGTATTGCTAGCTAAGGGTAATCCAAGCAGCTACTGGCTGCTAACCCCCACTGCTTGGTGTTACCTTCACTGGCAATGGAAAATCCAGGGAAGCATTTTTTAATTTTTTGGCCAAAAAACTACAAAAAAAGGACGTGAGCTTCGCCATATTTTTGTATGCTAGCCAGGTATAGCAGGCAGGTGCTGGAAGAGTTGGATACAGCGCCAGAAGATGGCGCTTCTATGAAAGTACCATTTTCTGAGGCGGCTGCAGACTGCAATTCGCAGCAGTGGGGCCCAGAAAGCTCAGGCCAACCTCTGCTGCATATTCCAATCCCCAGCTGCCTAGATGTACCTGGCTGGACACAAAAATGGAGCGAAGCCTACGTCATTTGTTTTCTAATTATTTCATAAAATTCATGAAATAATAAAAAAAGGGCTTCCCTTTATTTTTGGTTCCCAGCCGGGTACAAATAGGCAACTGGGGTTGGGGGCAGCCGTACCTGCCTGCTGTATCTGGCTAGCATACAAAAATATGGCGAAGCCCACATAATTTTTTCAGCAAAAAACTTCTGCATACAGTCCTGGATGGAGTATGCTGAGTATGCTGAGCCTTGTAGTTCTGCAGCTGCTGTGTGTCTGTATGGAGAAGAGCAGACAGCAGCTGCAGAACTACAAGGCTCAGCATACTCCATCCAGGACTGTATGCAGAAGTTTTTTGCCCACCAAAAAAATGACGTGGGCTTCACCATATTTTTGTATGCTAGCCAGGTACAGCACGCAGCCACGGGCTGCCTCCAACCCCCAGTTGCCTATTTGTACCCGGCTGGGAACCAAAAATATAGGGAAGCTCTTTTTTTTTAATTATTTCACTTATTTCATGAAATAATTAAAAAACAAATGACGTGGGCTTCGCCCCATTTTTGTGTCCAGCCGGGTACAGCTAGGCAGCTGGGGATTGGAATCCGCAGCACAGGTTAGCCCGAGGTTTCTGGGCGCCTCTGCTGCTAATTTCAGTCCGCAGCCGTCCCAGAAAATGGCGCTCTCATAGAAGCGCCATCATCTGGCGCTGTATCCAACTCTTCCAACAGCCCTGGAGCCGGGTGGCTTGTTGGGTAATCATGAGTTAATACTGGCTTTGTTTTACTAGCCAGTATTAAGCCAGAGATTCTTAATGTCAGGCACGTTTGACCCGGCCATTAAGAATCTCCAATAAAGGGTTAAAAAAAAGACACCACACAGAGAAAAAATACTTTAATAGAAATAAATACACAGACACATTAGAGACTCCATCTTTATTACCCCCTGTCAGCCCAATAAATCCCCAATAAACCAGCGCTGATAAGAGGTTTTTAATAGAGGCTTAAATTATAAGCAGCAATTTCAGCGTTCCAAGTGCCTTTAAATGAATTTGAAGAAACTGCACTTCAGGATTGTAGTGAGGATTGTAGTGAGGATGAGGTGCCCCAGCCCATTACTTGATGGGCTGGGGCACCTCATCCTCACTACAATCCTCACTAGTGTAGTAGTAGTGACGATTGTAGTGAGGATGAGGTGCACCAGCCCATCATGGGCTGGGGCACCTCATCCTCACTACAATCCTCACTACAATCGGGAAGCAGCGTGCAGCCTTCACTCCGTGAGTGATCAGTGCTGCTAGCGGTAACAGCGGTAACGCTGACAGACGCGTTACCATAGCAACGGTGCTCCCGGAGCCACGGTTAGCGGTGACGTCACCGCTAACTGCGTTGTTATGGCAACGGTGATCTCCGTTAATGACCGGCTGTGTCAGCCGGTCCCTAACGGAACGGGGAGTCGACCGTGTGCTAGAGCATATCGCCGGTACACGGCGATACACAAATGTGCACCGTGTACCGGAGAGATGCACTCGCAGGTCCTACATGACGTGTCATAGTCATGTGACCAGTCTAGCCAATGAGATAATAGCCACGTGACTGGTCACATGGCTATTTTGACGTCACAATAGGTCCTGCTTCTCTGCTGGCAGTGCCGGTCACCGGGAGGATTTAGCGATCATCGGATGGAATAGCGGCAGGAGACAGAGTGCAGGAGGGATCGCGGGGACCAGTAAGTGTTATGGCAATGTTTATTAACTGTTTGTGTACATTTATCATGCATTTTTATGTGTTTGTGATTGCCTCCCATTATAGCCTATTGGTTCGAGTTTGGTTCGTCGAACGTTCGACGAACCGAACTCGAACGGGACCCCCGTTCGGCGAACCGACCTCGAGCCGAACCGCGACCGGTTCGCTCATCTCTACTTAGCACTGAAGATATGACAATTTTAAGCAATGTAACGTTGTTAGTGTACAGCTTGTATAACTGTAAATTTGGTGTGCTCTCTATATAACTCAACACACAGCCATTAATGTCTAAATTGCTGGCAACAAAAGTGAGTATTTATTTTCAAGCACTGTCTTAACTCTCTTGGGTATGAAGTTCACTAGAGCTTCACAGGAGACACTGGAATTCTCTTCCAGTCCTCCATGATCATGACCACTGAGGAAGGATTCTCCGGTCGTGATGGTTAGTATACCCAACTTAACCTAAAAATAACACACCGACTGCATGCGACTTGGTTAAACAAATTGGCCACAGCAGCCTTTATTACCTATTATTAACATACTAACACAAGGGGGCGCCGTCCAACGGGCGACCCCAAACACACAATAATAGGTAACACATAATAAACAAAACATGAAAACCTTATGTAGGCCCGATCCAGAAACCAATTCCTACGCCAATATCCCTGGCCGCAACACTCCGACCCAGAGATGAGGTATTAATCACCCCACGGATTAATGCCCACAAACTTTGCAGAACCCCGTGCTTGCAATTTACCGGAACCCGGAGACACCATACCCAGACAGTGCCTCTCGGTCTAGCTACCAATCCCTTACAACCACTTCTGGACCAGACCTACCCCCGCCACAGGACAGGACACGTGACACCTTACGTGACCCGCCACACACCTAAGGCTTGCTCCACACCATCCTGCAAGCCCAGGGCCCATAAATCAGAACCAATGTCATTAAGATGAACCCCATCACTCCTCCGAAACTGCCACTTCGGCAATTCCAGGTCCACATGCCTCACCACCACACCGCCGTTTCTCCGCACGAAACGCGCAACCACCCTGTTCACTTGTGCCCGGGCGCGATTAATCTTCTCAACCGACCGAGCCCCCCTCCACCATAATCTGGCCACAATATCTGACCACACCACTATCAAGCCCGGATACCTTGCCCATAAACGCAATAGGTCGATCTTAATGTCCCTAATCAGATAGCGGGATGCCCGCGAACCCAGGTCATTCCCCCCCACGTGTAAAACCAACACGTTCGGAGGTCTGTCCATCCTGCAATAATATTCAAATTCCGGCACGACCCTGCTCCATTCCATGCCACGCACTCCAATCCACTTGACCGATGCCAGCGATCTGTCCACACCCAACTGCCGACCGTTCGGGCGAGCGTCGGCCCGACGGGCCCCCCAAAAAACGAACGAGTGCCCCAGGATCCAGATCAGACACACTCCTACAATAAAGGAAACAATTTTAACAAACAACACCAGCATTCCAGATTGCAACAAAGAACAACAAAAACCCAACGGCAGAACAAACAAAACTCTAACCAGAGCCCTCAACGAGATAATAACTGTGGGCGCACATAACCACGAAAACGAGAGGACTCCCACCGACCAATCCGTCTCACCGTGTCATCTCCAAGGCCCCAACAAGAAGCCTCGGTAGCCGCCCCAATCCTGAACGAATGGGACTCGTAATCCTCTGGGCGCTCACCCGCCCAGTGCAGGCAACTCCTCAGCACTGCCACAAACTGGTAACGAGACAACCAAGCCCCGTCCTCGTGATGTAGCAGAGGGCCCGGAAGACCGCCCCGCAGACCACAAAACTTACTCACCACCTGCACCGGGCACAAGCCATCCCCTTGCACCACATATAACACTACTAACCTGCCTCGACCCATCTGGTCCGTCTTGGACCGCCGAAGCCGACACTCCACTCTCTGTCTCACTACCGACACATCCTTGAATAGCAAACCACCCCCACTAACCCTTGACGGGCTCACCAATTCTCCTATCCGAAAAGCCCTGAAAAAAGCTAACACAAAAGCAGTTTCAAACAACACCGTCTCATAAGCTGAGACACAAATTCCCTGCAAACCATCCACCAAACGCCGCAACAAGTCCAACGAAATGGGCCGCCTAGTGTCCCGCACCTTCACCCCTTTCCGAAAACTTTTCAATGCCTGCCTTACCCGGAAGTCCCGTGAAATGTCCTGCTCACCCCTAACCTTTAACCAAAAGGCCACGGCCGCCACCCTAAGCGCCACAGCCGACGCTGACCTCCCAGCCCTAAAATCCTCACTCACCAATGCCAAGAGTGCCAATAAATAATCCATTCGCCCGTTACCAAACATCTCACCCAGCACTGCCTGCCACTCAACCCACACTTTAGCATAACGGCACCAAGTCACCTCGGTCACCGAATTCCTAATCAAACCCGCAATCACTGCCTCACCAGGCTCCACAATTCCTCTGGGCACACCGCTCCGATCTCGTCTGCCCCCGGCAGTAACTCCCCAAACCTATGGAACTGAAAATGAGATAAAGCATCAGCCACCCCGTTATCAACCCCCGGCACATGTTTTGCAACCACATGAATATTCCACAGCAAACACTTGAGCACCAAATGCCGCAGATATGCCACTACCGGTCCAGATTTTGCTGACATGCTGTTTATTGCATGTACAACTGCCTGATTATCGCAATGAAAGCACACTTTACGTCCCGAAATTTGCGACCCCCACAACTCCACCGCCACCACGATTGGAAACAACTCGAGTAGGGCCAGATTTTTTACCAGGCCACCCTGTCGCCAATCCTCGGGCCACCTTCCCACACACCAATGACCCTGAAAAATGGCGCCGAAACCCGCCGACCCGGCCGCATCCGTATACAGTTCTAGAGCATCATTGGGCACCACCTTCTTCAACCACAAAGTGCGGCCGTTAAAATGCCACAAGAAGACGTCCCAAACCAACAAATCTTCCTTGATCTCCCGCGTGACCCACACAAAATGCGCCGAGGACCGTACGCCTGCCGTAGCTGTCGCCAACCTCCTGGCGAAAACACGCCCCATCGGCATAATCCTGCATGCAAAATTCAGCTTTCCAAGCAAAGACTGTACCACCTTAAGCCGCACTTTTTTTGCTGCCAGCATTGCTGCAACCGCACTCCGCAAATCCACAATCTTGTCCTCTGGCAACCTACATTCCATGGCCAGCGAGTCGATTTCAATCCCCAGGAACCGCATAACCGGCGCCGGCCCCTCCGTTTTTTCCTGCGCCAAAGGGATCCCGAAACGATCCGCCACTCTCTGCAAGGCGAACAACAAACCAGCGCAAACCATGGAACCCGCCGGACCAACACACAGAAAATCATCCAAATAATGAATAATGGATGACAAGCCGGACACGCCCCGCACCACCCACTCAACAAAGGAGCTAAAAGCCTCAAAATATGAACAAGAAATCGAACAGCCCATGGGCAAACAACGATCAACATAAAACTTCCCGTTCCACCAGCAACCCAGAAGGTGCTGACTCTCCGGATGCACCGGCAACAAACGAAACGCCGATTCTTCATCCACCTTTGCCATCAATGCACCGCGTCCTGCCGCCCGCACCAAGTCCAACGCTTTGTCGAACGAGACGTAGTACACCGCCAACAATTCCGGCGCAATGCCGTCATTCACAGACGACCCCTCCGGAAATGAAAGATGATGAAGGAGCCGAAATTTATTCGGCTCCTTCTTTGGCACCACCCCCAGCGGGGACACCACCAAATTACTGCACGGAGGGCTCTCAAATGGGCCCCCCATCCTGCCCAGCTCAACCTCTTTACCCAACTTCTCACCCACAACCATAGGGTGGTCCCTTGCCGACCGTAAGTTATGACAAACCGGAGGCAATGCCTCAACCGCCGACGGAATCTGAAAACCGTACAAAAAACCAAACCGCAAAAGCGACGCCGCTGCCCCGTCCGGATACCTACTTAAAAACGGCGCCATCGCCTCTATTTTCACCGGCGTCCTCCCTTTTACCAGACCCGTCCCCGGCCTTGCCTCTCCCTTTCTTAAAACATTTGGACAAACTATGTCCCCCCCCGCAGCCGGAGCACTCATGCTTGAACCTACACGCTGCACCAAATTTGCACTGGCCTTCGTTAAATTGCCAGCACAATCCCTTTTTCTGGATACCCGAGGGCCCGGCTCCCGTTCCCCCGGCGCCCCCACGAAAGGGCTGGCTCGGGGCCGCCATTAAACGCATCCATAAGGAAATGTCCTTATGGTCCCACCGCATGCCGGGCCGCAACGCCTTCCGCTGCCTAAACTGCTCATCATACCGCAGCCATGCCAAGCCCCCATACGTGCGATACGCCTCCCCGATTGCATCCATATAGCCAAACAGAGCCGAGCAATGCTCCGGCTCCTTTTCCCCTATCACGCTGGCCAAAATTGTGAACGCCTGCAACCAATTGGAAAAGGAACGAGGAATGAGCCTATAACGGCGTTTCTCTTCCTCCTCCTTTTCCTTCTTGGAATCGCTCGGCTTCACCTTGTCTAGGTTAAATTTTTCCAGGGGTAGTAGGGAAAATATCTCCACATACTCCCCTTTCCAAATTTTTTCCCTCACCTCTTTTTTGAGGTGCGCCCCTAGCGGTCCCTCAAAGCACACATACACCTTGCTCTTCGCCCTGTCATCCAGCCGCACCACCTCATCTTCCTTTTCCTTCTCCTTTTCTCCCGTTTTGTCGCCCACGGACTCCACTACTCCGCTAACTGCACCCGCCCCCACCGGCGCCTTCTCGCTGTTGGCCGCTGCTGCGCCATCCGCCGCAGACCCCGTCCAGGCCGCCGCCGCCGGCGCTCGCGCTAAACCCTGCAAAAACCCCAGCAACTGACTAAGCAGAGCTGACCCCTCTGGCGCTACCGTGCCCGCAGCCACCTCCCCAACACCAGCACCCCGCGCCGCAAGCAATGCCGAATCCACGGCTAGCTCACCCGACCGCGACGCAGAGATGGAAATCGGTACTGTGACGTCCTCTGCCATCTGCTCCTCTGGTTCGTCCCCCGACCTGAGGGCTCTGTCTTCTTCCTCGCTGTAGTCGTCCTCCACTGTCCCAGCTCCGGAGGACGCAGCCGATGCGTCCCCTCCACCACGGCCGCCCTCCTGGGCCGCCGCGTGGGCACTGGCAGAGGGCGTCCTCTGCTTTCTGTGCGGCGACAGCCCACAAGACCGTCCTGTCCCCTGGGCCGCCGCCGACCGCGTCCTCTTCCTGGAGGAGCCGTTCCCCGGGCTCAGGGGGCTCCCCACCGTCGTTTCCTGCCCTCCAGGGCCTCCGACAGGGACCTCCCGCTGGGTCCTCCCCCGCCCGAGGGAGACCGCGGCCACCGGACGCAGTGCTGCTGACCTGAGGGACCTGGCAGTCGCAGCAGGGCTCCCGCCGTCTTTCCTTCTCTCCGCAACCTCGCAGGTATCCGGGTGGCGCCTGCCCACACCAGTCCCCTTGCTGGCTGCCTGCGCCCGGCCCCCCACCGTCCTCGGGGGGTACAGCTGGCCTCTATCATCCGCTGGGCCCGCACCTGTGTAGGAGCAGCCGCCGGGACGTGCCCCACCGCCGGGGGCCTGGCATCCAGCGCAGGCCCCAGGCCGGACACGCCCCCTCTCCGTGCCTCCGATCCACGTCGGGCACGGATCGGATCCCGGGCTGCCGCTGGCCTGCCAAATCTAGCCCGAGGCCTGGGACCGGAAGTAGGCCCCAGGCCGGGCCCGCCTCCATCCAGGCCACCGCTGGCCTCATTCCATTGCCGGGCTCGCTCCCGGCCGGGAGACGCCGCTGGGCTCTGCACTCCAGCCCGAGGCCTGACATCGGAAGAAGGCCCCGGGCTGGCCACGCCCCTTTCTCGGCCGCCGCGGCCTCGCCGGAGATTCCTCCCGGCGGCCGGGGCAAACGCTGGGAGCTGCTGCCGCCCGCCCCGCTGCGGAGGGTCCCGAGGGGGGCTCTCGCTGGGCCTCCTCGCCCCCCTGCGCCCGGAGAGTACCTGAGCGGGGGCCTCGAATGCCGCCCGCGGCTACAGGGGGAGCGAGGGGCAGGTGCCGACGGGGAAACCCAGGCAGCCCTGACGTGGGACTGCACTGCCTGGGCCCCGTGCACCGCCATCGCCGCTCTGATCAGCCTATTCAGCTCCTGGAGGTCCGCCATGCTGGTTCCTTGGTCCTGGTCCTGGGTCTCCAATCTGTCACCGTCCGGAGTCAAAAAGGGGAGGTAAGACCCCTCCCCATTACTTATATACTCCCCCCCCTCCCCTATAGGGACCCTCTTCCATCAATCCCCTTATATCCTCCCATAATGCCCTATTTCAACTTTATTAACCCCCTCACTCCCTTCCTTCCCTCCGGTCATGTCGCCCCTTCCCCCTATGGGGTCCATGGCTTTCTAATCACGAAGCTGGTGGAAGTTGGTGACCCTGTGCTCCTCCACCTTCTGTTTGAGGAGGTCCCTCAGATGATCAAACGGGTTTAGGTCTGGAGACATGCTTGGCCAGTCCAGCACCTTTCAACTCAGTTTCTTTAGCAAGGCAGTGGTCGTGTTGGTGGTGTGGTGTAATTATCATGTTGGAACACTGCCCTGTGGCCCAGTTTCCAAAGGTAGAGGACCATTCTGTTTCACTATGTCACAGGAAGTGATGGCATTCATGGTTTCCCCAATGAACTTTAGCTCCCCACAGCCAGCAGCACTTATGCTGCTCCAAACCATAACACTCACAAATAGAGTTGAGTGGAGTTCTAATAATCCGGGTCCGTCGGATCCGTCGCGGGTTGGAAAGAAAAGAGAGAGAGAGAGAAAAAAAATATATATATATATAAATAAAAAAAAAATCCCGTATACGGATCGTGCAGCCGGATTCCCGCGTCCGGGTCGGACGACCTGGATCGGACGCTGAAACCGCGCAGATCCGGATTTTTACAGTTTGGGTCCGCTCATCACTACTCACAAACCATGCTTGACTATAGGTAAGAAGCACTTGTCTTTGTACTCATTACCTGGTTGCAGCCACACATGCTTGATACCATCTGAATCAGATATATTTAGCTTGGTCTTATCAGTCCACAGGATATAATTCCAGTAATCCATATCCTCAGTCTACTTGTCTTCAGAAAACTGTTTGCAGGCTTTCTTTTGCAACATCTTTAGAAGAAGCTTCCTTTTGGGATGACAGACATGCAGACTAATATGATGCAGTATTGTGTTGTATGGTCTGAGCACTGACAGGCTAACCCCACCCTTTTAACCTCTGAAGCAATGCTGGCAGGACTCATATGTCTATTTTGAAAAAAACAATCTCTGGATATAACGCTGAACACATGCACTCAACTTCCTTGGTTGGCCATAGCGAGGCCTGTTCTGAGTGGAACCTGTCTTGTTAAAGCGCTGTATGGTCTTGACCACCATGCTGCAGCTCAGTTTCAGGGTTTTGGCAATCTTCTTATAGCCTAGACCATCTTATGTAGACCAACAATTAGTTTTTTCAGCTCCTCAGAGAATTATTTGCAACATTATGCCATGTTGAATTTCCAGTGACTAGTATTGGAGAGTGTGAGAGATAACTGCTTGAAGAAGTTGTCTTCCAGAAACTGGCAGTAGGTCTTGGAGTTGAGCTTCACTCCTTCCACAGCCCTGAAAAGGTCCCACAAGTTCATCTTTGATGATACCAGCCCATACCAGAACCCCACCTCCACCTTGCGGGCGTCTGAGTCGGAGTGAAGCTCTCTGCCCTTTACTGATCCAGCCTCTGGCCCATCCATCTGGCCCATCAAGAGTCACTCTCATTTCATCAGTCCATAAAACCTTTGAAAAATCAGTCTTAAGCGGGCTTTACACGCTACGATTTTGCTACAGCGATCTCGTTGGGATCACGGATTTTGTGACGCACATCCGGCCGCTGTAGCGATCTCGTAGTGTGTGACTCCAAGGAGCGATTTTGGATCGTTGCAAAAACGTCCAAAATCGCTCCTCGTTGACATGGGGGTCCGCTCCCAATTATTGATACTATCACTTTCCCGTTGTTGTTTCTCGTTCCTGCGGCAGTGCACATCGCACTGTGTGACCCCCGTAGGAACGAGGAACATGCCGGCCATAATGCGGAAGGTAGGAGGTGGGCAGGATGTTCGTCCCGCTCATCTCCGCCCCTCCGTTTTCATTGGGCGGCTGCTCAGTGACGTCGCTGTGATACCAAGCGGACCGCCCCCTTAGAAAGGAGGCGGTACGCCGGTCACAGCGACGTCGCTATGCAGGTATGTGTGACGCAGGTGCGCGATTAAGTGCGCGACGGGCAGCAATATGCCCGTTTCGCACAAACAATGGGGGCGCGTCGCATGCTAGCGAAATTGGGAAAAATATCGAAGCGTGTAAAGCCACCCTTAAGATATTTCTTGGCCCAGTCTTGACGTTTTATCTTATGTTTCTTGTTCAAAGGTGGTTGTTTTTCAACATTCCTTATCTCGGCCATGTCCCTGAGTATGGCACACCTTGTGCTTTTTGATACTCCAGTAATGTTGCAGCTCTGAAATATGGCCAAACTGATGGCAAATGGCATATTGGCACCTTCACGCTTGATTTTCCTCAATTCATGGTCAGTTATTTTACGCCTTTTTTGTCCAACACGCTTTTTGCAACCCTGTTGGCTATTTGCCATGAAACACTTGATTGTTCGGGGATCACGCTTCAAAAGTTTGGCAATTTCAAGACTGCTGCATCCCTCTGCAAGACATCTCACAATTTTGGATTTTTCAGAGCCCGTCAAATCTCTCTTCTGACTCATTTTGCCAAAAAAAAGGAAGTTGCCTAATAATTAAGCACACACCTTATATAGGGCATTGATGTCATTACACCCCCCTCTCCTCATTACAGAGATGCACATCACCTGATTTACTTAATTGGTAGTTAGCTCTCAAGCCTATACAGCTTGGAGCAGGACAACATGTATACAAATTATCATGTGATTAAAATACTCATTTGCCTAATAATTCTGCACACAGTGTATTATGTTATGGTAGAGTTTAAGACTGCTAAAACCCAAAGATAATTTAATATATGCAGTAAGCACATTTTACAATTAATCACTACATACACTGCAAAATATTTTTCATGAGGCGACCCCCAAATGTAGTAGAATATGTAGTGTATGTTGTTGAATTATAAAGAGTAGACAATTACTATATATTTTGAAGTTAAAAATACTTTGGAAACTTGTAATGATTAATTTAATAGGTCTTTTCATGAAATATTAAATTATTAGGTCTTTTTAGCTTCCACTTTTTGAGTAAACCGAGGGGTAAGATATTTGGCATGGCAAAGCAGGAACCATTATAACTAGGGATAAGAGGAACCTGAACTTTGAATTCCAGGGTTCGTACCGGACACTGCATGTCCGGAGCTCGGACTCAAACTTTTAAAAAAGTATGTGTCTAAGTTTGGTGTTCTGGTACTGTTCGTATGTTAATAAAGTTTGTTGAAATACTGCAGCAAAGCCAATCAAAGAGCTATATTTGCTTCATTCTTTCTCAGAACCATGCTAAATAGGCCACTGCTGGCCCAGAATTTGTGACGAGTGGTGACGTCAGTAACTCAGTGATGTCAACACTTGTGAGAAATTTTTGGCTGTCACTGACTAACAGTAACCTGTAGATAGTCCTTCTGAGAAATTTGCCAGAATGATGCTGCATAGGATTTGATGGGTGTCGTGGGACCTTTCTTCTTTGGTTTACGTCGGAACTTCCAGGATTTATTTTGAATTAATAAACTGGTGAATGAGAGACTGTAGGGGAGTCTTTGTTCAAATAAACTTTTTTTTCTCTAAGTCTGTGCCCTTTTCAACTCTATAACTACTGGGTTAGTAATTTGGATATCTGATAGATGCCTATTATTAACCCCTGGGCTTGTTGTCAGCTGTCAATTCACAGCTGATATCAACCCCAAAAGTATTACCCCGATTGCCATCAAACCAGGGCAATCAGGAAGAGTCGGGTAAAACCCAAAATTGGTGTATCTCATGGATGCGCCATATCTGATGTGACTCCAATAATTAGACTGGGAGTGGTCAAATAACCATGGCCTTTCCCACCTTCATAATACCAGCCCCTGGTCTGCTTTATCTTGGCTGGTTATCAAAAGTAGGGTGGAGCCCACAACATTTTTTAAAATTATTTATTTTTTACTTTTTTTAAATGGCATGCAATCCTCTCTATGTTTGATAGCCAACCAAGGTAAAGCTGACAGCTTAGGGTTTCAACCCCCAGTTGTCTCTTTTACCTGTGCTTGTTATCACAAGTTGGTGGGAGCCCATGTCGTTTTGTTTTTAGCATATCCACATGTTTGCAGAGCAATTGTCCCATTTATGCTTCCTTTTGCAGCCCCCTAGTCCTTACTATAACCAGTTTAAAGCAATTTTACAGCACAGATGTTTGGGTCTTCATTGACTCATATGGGGTAAAGATCGGGTCGTCATAGGACCGAACTGAACTTTTAACTAAATTTTGTCCGAACCCCCCTAACTCGAACATCCATGGGTCTGCTCATCTCTAATTTATAAAAAAACAACAGAGAATTCCAGATGATATAATGCAATAAACCAATTAATCAGGAAGTTGTGCAACAGTGTTGGAGAAGACATGTTTGACCGTGTCTAGGATCTTTTAGTTCATTACAAAGGAACACATCATTATAGGAAAGTAAAAGAAACCTTTTAGAGATGCTGAAGATAACAACTTCTTCTTCACCCGGAGAAACTTCCCCACACAGGTAACTCTTAGATCCAACATAAAGTAACACATTAGACATACTATTAAATGTCTTGATATTTTGAACTGAAGATAAGACATTTTATAAAGAAAAAAGTATTTCCACTTTTGAGACAAAAAAATAACTAAACTGGGAAACTTTTAAAGCAGGTGTGTGAGAATAAGTCAACGTTCACATTCACAAGAAACTAGTATTAATGCTTGAAATGTGCAGTAATGGTAAAAGCGCATATAAAGAAGACGTAAACAAAAACGCAATGAAAAAATACCTAATTTACTTAATGGGTGCAGCAGTGGTACAGAAGAAAAAGGGGAGCATTAAAACTCACCAAAAGCTCATGGTGGGAATGTAGCCCTTATCTCTCATAAAACAATGATCTGGATGAAGAAATACCTAACCAAAAAGTCCCAAAATAAGGTTATAGTGATAAGAGATGCTTTAAAGGCCACTTCACACATAACGAGATCGCTAACGACATCGTTGCTACGTCACAGTTTCTGTGACAAAACAATGACTTGACCAGTGATCTCGTTATGTTTGACACACACCAACGATCCGCCCCCTGCTGTGAGATCGTTGGTTGTTGCTGAACGTCCTGGGCCATTTTTGTCTCGTTGGAGTCCTGCTGGGCAGGATGGATCTGTATGTTTGACACCTACCAACGATCTCGTTAATGACCTAGATGAGAACTTAAAGTGTGACACGTAGTTGTGTCACCTTTTCCGCGCCCCATCTGCACCGATTGGTTGGCGCTGAGAACAGTAAGCAAACACTCGGGAACGAAGGAGGGATGATTCCGGGTGCAGATGCAGCTTTGATCCAAAAAGCAAGCAAGCAACCGAGAACAAAGTACGAATGAATCCAGGTGGAGTCGTAGATTCTATCCTCAAAGCAAGGCTCAAAAAGGGACAAAGGATGAAGCGATACAAAGTTGCCTTCTAGGCCGGCCGCCTAATCAGAATGCAGTATTGGCCACCAATCGGAGCGGAGGGGTGTGGAAAAGGCGACGCATATGCACGCCCTACGTGGCTTACAGCATCAAACACTGCTCCCCTATTCAAGGTCGGAATCATTACATAGCTGCTGTGTGACAGGGTCCCAACGACCAACGAGATCGTTATACAGGTTGCTGCATCATTACAAAAGTCATTGAGAAAATGACTGTGTGACATCTCACCAATCTCATTCACCAGCATCTAACATCTGTCCACAGCTTCCATTGGCTTAATAAAGAAATAAAGAGGTGAAAAAAAAGCTTTTTTTTTTACAGAAAGCACCCACAAGTAGTCATGGGTGGACCCGGACTGTAAAATTCCGGATCCATGCGGGTTCAAAAGAACCTGAATACCGACCCGGGCCCAGGGAGTCAGGGGCCACAACATGTTTACTTACTATTCGTATAAGTATCTCATACTTCACATTTAATTTACTGGCCTATGTAGATCTAAAGATATGACTGTAAAGCTGTTATCTCATCTGCCATGATTCTTAAGCAGCTTATATTTTTTCAGGGATTTTTTCGACACAATATTCAGCATATGAGGATATCAGAGTTAAGAAGTAATTCTCATTTTCCATATGCACTGTCGTCCTCTTGCATTAGAAATGTGCAGAATAAATATGTCGATACAGACGATCTTGCATATGAATAAGGTTTTGAACTCAGAAAGGAACATTGCAGATTTCCAAATGGTACAATTTGACATTTAACCATTCTCTCATTTTTACTGAATAGGAAACCTTAAACTAGAATGTACTGAATATTGTGATATTTTATTTCAAAGGGATTTAATGTGAAATGAGTCTCTATTTTATTGTATTAAAAAAGACTGAAAAATTAAAGTAAGAGAATTTGTCTTTTGTTTGTGTGAGTCTTTCTTCACCACAGTATAGAAGCTCTATGGAGAGTAAAACAATTGCCTAATGAGCACAGTGTTGCCTTATAGTTGGCCTCAGTCTCTTAATCATTAAATAACAGCCACATATTCTGAATAAATAAAACCGTACAGTTAAGGGATTCATACTACGAATCTAAAAGACTTTTCTGAAAATTAAAGCTCAAGAACTATCAAAAGAGGTTAACTATAAAGTAATTTTAAAAGCATAATTTAAAAATGAACATTTTACCATAACTTTTTTATAATATTTAAATAGAGTCATGAACAAAAGTGTTGGCACCCTTGAGATTGTCCCAGAAAATGAAGTAATGTATTGGAATAACATAAAAAGGCATAGAGAAAAAGGCAAATTAAGCATAATTTTACACAACTCCAAAAACAGACAACATTTTTGGAACCTTCAACTTAAATGGGTTTTCTAGCTTATTTTGACTTTTTTTTTATTATTACACTATTAGGCTACATTGGGGCAGGTAAGTAGATAGTGAGCACTTACCTTCCCTGCTGTCAGCCCCTCTCCCCCGGCTCAGAATGGTCATATGACTGCTCCTGCCGCGAATTTGCTGCTTCCGGTCATTTCATGCCAACATGGGCAGGGCCATGTTGACATGCAAATCTTGAACAGCATGTTGCCGCTCTGCTGGGCTGGTACAGTGCGTGAGTCCCCGCCCCCCTGGGTAATGATCTCATCTAACATCCTGATGGCAGCGTTCGGCATCCCCTGCAATGACCTGGGCTATTGATGTTAGTTCAGGTCATTGCATTACTCTCCCAGCCAATGGGGAACATTCTGTTCTTCATTGACTGGGACATTGACTATGGTATGGATAGTCATGTGTCCCCCTTATTGGATTACGCCGGACCCGGATTTGTTTGTTCTTTTCAATAAATTGGTGAAAGAGGGAATGTTTTGGGGAGTGTTTTTTCAAATAAAACTTTTTTTGTTGTCTATTTTTTGTATTACTGACTGGGTTGGTGATGTCATGTATCTGATAGACGTGTGACATCACTAACCCAGGGCTTGATGACAGGTGACATTACACATCTGCCACCAACCCCATATATTACCCCGTTTGCCACCGCACCAGGGCAATGGGATGAGTTGGGTAAAAGCGCTAGGATTCAATTTACAATTTGCCATTAGCAACTAAAGCCCTAAACTAAAGACTGATCTATTTAAAATTTAACTTTTATTTCATTATTTAAGATATGAGGACATACAAATTAAAACCACTGAACATTGTGGTCTATCTCTAATTGGTATAGATGATCATTCCTTATGGAGAAGTTTCTGATCTAGACAAAGGTCTGAAGGTTATCTCTATATCATTCCTGTCATAAGTGACCACTAATGTTCGCTATTTAAAAGACATAAAGCAGTAGCCTCCCCAACATGTTTCACCACACTGGCGTCATCAGGGGGCAGAGGCTAATACTGACTTACTCTGTACTGAAGGACCTTTTATAGTCTAAGCTATATACTGACAACAGTATGGGCCAATAGTAATCAGTGTCATTCAGTGTGAGGAGAAAGAAAAGCCTGTCATATTGAGAGGAGTGTAACCTCCCCTCACATGCCACAAGCTGATTCGTTAGTTCAACTATCTATTAAAACGCTGCTTGTATATTGGCCAAATCTATCTGACATTATATTCCCAGTAAGTTACCAAATCTTATGATCTAATCGCCATATTAGGACTTTGTCCAATGAATAAATTCTTATCATAGCGTCAGGGATCGATCCCGATCTTCCACTGCTGATGTAATCGCATTTACGTGGAAACAGCTCTATCGCGCATGCGTCCGCACTTAGAGTCTAAGGAGAGAGGTTTTACTGACCGCGCATGCGTCCCCTCTTAGAATCAGAGGAGAAAGTTTTATCTCATGTGCGTGCGTCCGTACTTATAAGCAGGGAAGATAATTTCTCTTAACTGCGCCTGCGTCTGTACTTAGAAAACAGGAAAGTAATTGTACAGAGTGCGCGTGCGTCTGCACTTAGAGGCATGGAACATAATTTTCTCGATCGCGCCTGCGTCTGTACTTAGAGTATGAAGCATATGCATCCACACTTAGACTCTAAAGGGGTTCTTTCATGTTGCGTATGTATCCCTGTTTAGAACAGCAGGGAAACATATTATATACTTTATGTACATCATATTCAAATCTGTTTTACCACATATATGTCCATACTTGAGCTGGGACAGGATTATATATCAGAAAGCAGGCTTTTCCATGATATATTCAGATTTCAATCCTCAAAAAACACTGATAATTGTAATATAGTCAGCAAAAAAAAAATAAATAAATATATATACAGTGCCTACAAGTAGTATTCAACCCCATGCAGATTTAGCAGGTTTGATAAGATGCAAATAAGTTAGAGCCTGCAAACATCAAACAAGAGCAGGATTTATTAACAGATGCATAAATCTTACAAGCCAACAAGTTATGTTGCTCAGTTAAATTTTAATACATTTTCAACATAAAAATGTGGGTCAATTATTATTCAACCCCTAGGCTTAATATTTTGTGGAATAACCCTTGTTTGCAATTACAGCAAATAATTGTCTTTTATAAGACCTGATCAGGCCGGCACAGGTCTCTGGAGTTATCTTGGCCCACTCCTCCATGCAGATCTTCTCCAAGCTATCTAGGTTCTTTGGGTGTCTCATGTGGACTTTAATCTTAAGCTCCTTCCACAAGTTTTCAATTGGGTTAAGGTTAGGAGACTGACTAGGCCACTGCAACACCTTGATTTTTTCCCTCTTGAACCAGGCCTTGGTTTTCTTGGCTGTGTGCTTTGGGTCGTTGTCTTGTTGGAAGATGAAATGACGACCCATCTTAAGATCCTTGATGGAGGAGCGGAGGTTCTTGGCCAAAATCTCCAGGTAGGCCGTGCTATCCATCTCACCATGGATGCAGACCAGATGGCCAGGCCCCTTGGCTGAGAAACAGCCCCACAGCATGATGCTGCCACCACCATGCTTGACTGTAGGGATGGTATTCTTGGGGTCGTATGCAGTGCCATCCAGTCTCCAAACGTCACGTGTGTGGTTGGCACCAAAGATCTCGATCTTGGTCTCATCAGACCAGAGAACCTTGAACCAGTCTGTCTCAGAGTTCTCCAAGTGATCATGAGCAAACTGTAGATGAGCCTTGACATGACGCTTTGAAAGTAAAGGTACCTTACGGGCTCGTCTGGAACGGAGACCATTGCGGTGGAGTATGTTAATTATGGTATTGACTGAAACCAATGTCCCCACTGCCATGAGATCTTCCCGGAGCTCCTTCCTTGTTGTCCTTGGGTTAGCCTTGACTCTTCGGTCAAGCCTGGCCTTGGCACGGGTGGAAACTTTCAAAGGCTGTCCAGGCCGTGGAAGGCTAACAGTAGTTCCATAAGCCTTCCACTTCTGGATGATGCTCCCAACAGTGGAGACAGGTAGGCCCAACTCCTTGGAAATGGTTTTGTACCCCTTGCCAGCCTTGTGACCCTCCACGATCTTGTCTCTGATGGCCTTGGAATGCTCCTTTGTCTTTCCCATGTTGACCAAGTATGAGTGCTGTTCACAAGTTTGGGGAGGGTCTTAATTAGTCAGAAAAGCCTGGAAAAAGAGATAATTAATCCAAACATGTGAAGCTCATTGTTCTTTGTGCCTGAAATACTTCTTAATACTTTAGGGGAACCAAACAGAATTCTTGTGGTTTGAGGGTTTGAATAATAAATGACCCTCTGTATAAACTTTTCACAATTTAAAAAAAAAAATAAAAAAGAAATAACATTCTTTTTTGCTGCAGTGCATTTCACACTTCCAGGCTGATCTACAGCCCAAAT
This sequence comes from Anomaloglossus baeobatrachus, assembly GCF_048569485.1. Classification (NCBI taxonomy): domain Eukaryota; kingdom Metazoa; phylum Chordata; class Amphibia; order Anura; family Aromobatidae; genus Anomaloglossus; species Anomaloglossus baeobatrachus. Next base: position 279,054,818 of record NC_134357.1, on the reverse strand, counting down.
GTCACAATGCCAAGTTAATTCCGAATGTGTAAACCTGCTAAATCTGCAGGGGGTTGAATACTACTTGTAGGCACTGTATATATATATATATATATATATATATATATATATACTAGAAGGTGGCCCGATTCTACGCATCGGGTATTCTAGAATTTACGTATTGTGTAGTTCATGTATGATTTTTGTTATATATATAGATGTTGTTGTGTGTAGTTACCAAGTGTTTGTGTAGGGCGCTGTACATGTTCTGAGTGTCGCGGGGGGTGAGAGCGGTGTTGTATGTGTGTTGCGTTGTTTGTGGAGCGCTGTGTGTCTGTAGCGTTGTGTGTGTGTGTGTGTTGTGCGGTTTGTGTGGGTGTGGTGTGTTTTGGGGGGAGGTATGTTTTGAGCAATGTGTGTGTTGTGCAGTATGTGTGTATATTTGTGTGTGCAGCGTTGTCTGTGTGTGTGGGTGTCTGTGTAGGGCGTTGTTTGTGATTCCTAGTGTGTGTGTGTTGTGCAGTGCGCGTGTGTGTGTGTGTTGGGGGGAGGTGTGCACCTCCCATCGTGCTCCATCCCCCATGCTGCGCACCCCCCATCGTGCTGCATCCCCCATGCTGCGCACTCCCAAACGTGCTCCATCCGCCATGCTGCGCACTCCCAAACGTGGTCCATCCGCCATGCTGCGCACTCCCAAACGTGCTCCATCCGCCATACTGCGCACTCCCCATCGTGCTGCATCCCCCATGCTGCGCACTCCCAAACGTGCTCCATCCGCCATGCTGCGCACTCCCCATCGTGCTCTATCCGCCATGCTGCGCACTCCCAAACGTGCTCCATCCGCCATGCTGCGCACTCCCAAACGTGCTCCATCCGCCATGCTGCGCACCCCCTATCATGCTCCATCCGCCATGCTGCGCACTCCCAAACGTGCTCCACCCGCCATGCTGCGCACTCCCAAACGTGCTCCATCCGCCATGCTGCGCACTCCCAAACGTGCTCCATCCGCCATGCTGCGCACTCCCAAACGTGGTCCATCCGCCATGCTGCGCACTCCCAAACGTGCTCCATCCGCCATGCTGCGCACTCCCAAACGTGCTCCATCCGCCATACTGCGCACTCCCCATCGTGCACCATCCGGCATGCTGCGCACTCCCAAACGTGCTCCATCCGCCATGCTGCGCACTCCCAAACGTGCTCCATCCGCCATGCTGCGCACTTCCAAACGTGCTCCATCCGCCATGCTGCGCACTCCCAAACGTGCTCCATCCGCCATGCTGCGCGCTCCCAAACGTGGTCCATCCGCCATGCTGCGCACTCCCAAACGTGCTCCATCCGCCATGCTGCGCACTCCCAAACGTGCTCCATCCGCCATGCTGCGCACTTCCAAACGTGCTCCATCCGCCATGCTGCGCACTCCCAAACGTGCTCCATCCGCCATGCTGCGCGCTCCCAAACGTGGTCCATCCGCCATGCTGCGCACTCCCAAACGTGCTCCATCCGCCATGCTGCGCACTCCGAAACGTGCTCCATCCGCCATACTGCGCACTCCCAAACGTGCTCCATCCGCCATACTGTGCACTCCCCATCGTGCTCTATCCGCCATGCTGCACACTCCCAAACGTGCTCCATCCGCCATGCTGCGCACTCCCAAACATGCTCCATCCGCCATGCTGCGCACCCCCTATCATGCTCCATCCGCCATGCTGCGCACTCCCAAACGTGCTCCACCCGCCATGCTGCGCACTCCCAAACGTGCTCCACCCGCCATGCTGCGCACTCCCAAACGTGGTCCATCCGCCATGCTGCGCACTCCCAAACGTGGTCCATCCGCCATGCTGCGCACTCCCAAACGTGCTCCATCCGCCATGCTGCGCACTCCCAAACGTGCTCCATCCGCCATGCTGCGCACTCCCAAACGTGCTCCATCCGCCATACTGCGCACTCCCCATCGTGCACCATCCGGCATGCTGCGCACTCCCAAACGTGCTCCATCCGCCATGCTGCGCACTCCCAAACGTGCTCCATCCGCCATGCTGCGCACTTCCAAACGTGCTCCATCCGCCATGCTGCGCACTCCCAAACGTGCTCCATCCGCCATGCTGCGCGCTCCCAAACGTGGTCCATCCGCCATGCTGCGCACTCCCAAACGTGCTCCATCCGCCATGCTGCGCACTCCGAAACGTGCTCCAACCGCCATACTGCGCACTCCCAAACGTGCTCCATCCGCCATACTGCGCACTCCCCATCGTGCACCATCCGGCATGCTGCGCACTCCCAAACATGCTCCATCCGTCATGCTGCGCACTCCCAAACGTGCTCCATCCGTCATGCTGCGCACTCCCAAACGTGCTCCATCCGCCATGCTGCACACTCCCAAACGTGCTCCATCCGCCATGCTGCGCACCCCCCATCATGCTCCATCCGCTTAGGAGTGCGCAGCATGCCGGATGGTGCACGATGGGGAGTGCGCAGTATGGCGGATGGAGCACGTTTGGGAGTGCGCAGCATGGCGGATGGAGCACGTTTGGGAGTGCGCAGCATGGCGGATGGACCACGTTTGGGAGTGCGCAGCATGGCGGATGGACCACGTTTGGGAGTGCGCAGCATGGCGGATGGACCACGTTTGGGAGTGCGCAGCATGGGGGATGCAGCACGATGGGGAGTGCGCAGTATGGCGGATGGAGCACGTTTGCTCAGCCTCTCTCCTTCCAGCCTCCCTCAGCATCAGCCCCCCCCTCCCAGCCTTCCCCAAGATCAGCCTCTCTGCTCCCAGCCTCCTCCAGCACGCCGTGCTCCTCTGCCGACACTCACCCACACCCGATCGCATCCACTCACCCACACAACCGATCGCATCCACTCACCCACACAACCGATCGCATCCACTCACACACACACCCGATCGCATCCACTCACACACACACCCGATCGCATACACTCACACACACACCCGATCGCATACACTCACACACACACCCGATCGCATACACTCACACACACACCCGATCGCATACACTCACACACACCCGATCGCATACACTCACACACACAGACACTGACGATATTGCACATACGCGCTGATACTCACAACATCCGGGGATATCACATGCTTCTGGCCATGTGATCCTCCGTCAGGTCCTGGAAGCTCACAGCACAATATCGCCGCCGAGAAGCAAGCGATATCCCAGGATGTTGTGAGTATGTGGATGCGATGTGATGTGTGTATGTGAGTGAGTGTGATCTGATTTGTGTGTGTGTGTGTGCTGTTATGTTATGTATGTTCTGCAGCTGCAGGACCTTGATGTGTGGATGCGATGTGATGTGTGTGTGAGTGTGAGCCGGTGTACACTGGTAACTATGATACACATCGGGTAACTAAGGGACCTTAGTTACCCGATGTGTATAATGGTTACCAGCTTTCACGGCCTCCGTTAAGATCCCAGCATCGCAAGGTTATGTCTGGCGCTGCTGGGATCCTGACGGAGCCGGTGTAGAAGCAAGCGATATCCCAGCATGTTGTGAGTGTGTGGATGTGATGTGTGAGAGTGAGTGTGAGAGTGAGTGTGATCTGATGTGTGTGTACTCACCTGGGAATCGGAGCCCCGTGTCAGTTGGGCCACAGCGAGCGTGCATTGCGTGAGGGGGCGGGGCCTGCAGAGAGCCGGGGCGAGAGGCCAATCCGTGTGGGGGGGCGGGGCCATGGCGAGCCCAGCGGCCAATCAGCTTTGTGTCACCGTAAGGACACAATTTCGGAGCATGACAGACAGACAGACAGATAGACAGACAGACAGACAGACAGACAGACAGACAGAATAAGGCAATTATATATATAGATATGTATATATATATATATCTTTATTATCTGTCTGATTAGGTCCTACATAGTAGATGTCAACAAACTTTCTATGTCTGTATATGATACAAAATAATTATTTATTTTCTATGGAGGTAAAAGCTGTCACACAGAATAGTCTTTTAGACCATTAGATAAAGGCTGTATATGTAAAGCCTTCATTCAGGCCATTTGGGCTCATACAGTTTAATCTAAAAATCCACCTTGCCTCTTCTTTTAGCAAAAGTCTGTCCAGATTTCCTTTCCTTACTCCCAGTTTAACCTGTCTAATGCCCCAAAACTTCAAATCTAAGGGATTTTCACTGTGATAGTATATCATGTGTCTAGAGAGGGGTGTATCAACTTTGGTGTTAATTGTACTAATATGTTTCAAAATCCTCCTCCGGAACTCTTGAATCGTTTTTCCCAGATATAGCTTTTTACATGGGCACATTGCTCCATAGACCACTCCCTTCGATTTACAGTTGATTTTATCTTTTATGACATATGTCCGATTGTCTTGCGGGTTGGTAAACGCTCTCTGTTTAAATAGGTAGCTGCAAAAAGAGCAACTTCCGCATGGATGAGATCCTTCCTGTAATCTTGTTAACCAATCTCTTTCCGGATTCACCTTAGACTGAGTAAAATGACTATGAGTTAGGGATTCTCTCAGATTCTTCCCCCTACGGTATGTAATATTGGGGGTAACTCCAATTACCAATTTTAAGTCCGGGTCGGCCCTAAGAATGGGCTAATATTTTTTTAAAATGTTATAGATCTCTCTAGAGCATTCGTCATATGTACCTATGACCCTTACCGGTGAATTTTCGTTTTTCTTCTTGTTCTTTGTCAGGAGGTCATCACGGTTCATTACTTTTGCCCTGTTAAAGGCTTTATGTAAAACTTTTTTTGGATAACCTCTTGCAGTAAAGAATTTGAATAATCTACCACACTCTAGTCCAAAACTCTTGTCATCAGAGCAGTTTCTATGGGTTCTCATATACTGTCCCACTGGGATCCCTGCTTTCAGTGGGGTAGGGTGCCAGCTATCCCAATGCAACAAATTGTTTGTTGCAGTTGGTTTTCTGTAGGTGTTTGTTTGTATGTTGCCATTCTCATTAATGGTGATTGTCAAATCCAGGAAATTGATGGTTTTATTTCCAATTTCATGAGTGTAATACATACCAATATTGTTATTATTCAAAATTGTGACAAAATCCTGGAAGATATCTATGTCACCCTCCCATAGGATAAGTACATCATCAATGTACCTACCCCAAAATAAAATGTGACTGGTGTAAAAACTCAAATCCTCAGAAAACACAAAAACATCCTCCCACCACCCTAAAATTTTTTTTGCGAAAGTAGGCGCACAAGTCGTACCCATGGCGGTACCCCTGATCTGATGATATAGGGTACCGCCAAAGGTAAAGAAATTGTGCGTCAGAACAAAACGCAAAAGTGATAACAAAAATTCATTGTGAGGTGTGAATTGTTTTCCCTTTGCTGCTAGGAAGTGGGCAACTGCTCCTATTCCCAATTCATGATCGATGTTACTATATAGCCCTTCTACGTCCAAGCTAGTCAAAATGGTTGTCTTTGAAACATTGAGGCCACGCAACTTTAGGACAAGATCTTTTGTGTCCCTGATGAAGGATGGCAACACCTGTACAAATGGGGATAATAGTTCATCTATATACCTGCTGGCGCCCTCTGTAAGGGAATCATTACCCGAGACAATCGGTCTGCCGGGTATTGGGACCACGTTCTTATGCACTTTGGGAAATGCATAGAACGTGGCCAAAGTGGGATGAGGATTATACATCTCTTTATATTCATCCTCAGAGATCAATGATGCCGATAGCGCAACTTTCAACAGGGCCTGTAGATCTGAAAGATATTTATCAGTAGGATCCGCACTCAGAGTCTTATAGGTTTTCTTATCATCCAGTAGTTTCCTTGCCATTTTCACATAGTCAGTTGTACCCATCAGGACAATATTACCACCTTTATCTGAACCCTTTAAAGTAACCTCCTCTAGGTCTTCAAGGTCATTCAGAGCTCTTTGTTCAGATGTACTGAGATTTTTTTAGGGGGTAATCTATTCTACGGTTGATTTTTTTAAAATCCTCTCCTACCATATTTACAAAGGTGTCAATATTATGATATTGGGAGAAAGGAGGGGTATTCTTACTTTTTGGTTTTAATGATGAGAATGGGGGTACAAGCTCATTCATATTCCCATCATTACCCTGCTCTAGACTTTCCAAGATTCTGATTGCTTCATCCTCTTTCTCTTTCATCATCACAGGGTCCCTAGTTTTTATTGTGTGATACTTATGTAGTGCCAGCCTTCTTGCAAAAAGATTTAAATCCTTTGTCCACATAAATGGATCATATTTAGGAACTGGTGTAAAAGATAATCCTTTTTTCAATAACCGCGTATGTGTCTCTTCCAGTTCAATTGATGATAGGTTAAAAATTTGCAAGTCTCTTTCTGGTGGCATCACTGTATCTGTTGTGCTATCAGCTATCTTCCCAAAAAAGACTGATTTGTCAACATCATCTCGCTCGTGCTCGTTTGTGGGGTTGCTATTAAATTTACCATACTCTGTTGGGGTATACTCTGGGGGAGCATAGCCTGTTGTAACTGACCCGTAGTTAGTTGTACATTTCCCACACTCGTGGTCGTATTTAATTGTATTACATCTCCTGTTTGGAGGGTATTCTGAACCAGACCATTTTGTATCGGCATTTGACCGTGGGTTACATTTTGTAACAAGCCCGTCACACTTGGAACAGAAGATATATTTCCAAAAGCGACCGGGGTTTCCCATAATCGCGGGACCGCACATTCCCCCTCGGCCTGCTTCGTTCTGCGCAAGTGCGCTGCTGCTGAACTCACGTCACCTCCTTCCCATCTTGCCCTGAGGCAGGAAATAGATGGGATGAGCGCGGAAGCAGGAAGCACGAAGCAGGCCGAGGGGGAATGTGCAGTCCCGCGTTTATGGGCGGTTGCTTGGTAATAAACATCACAGCACCGCCCATAATCTAAAGCCTGCGCGCACGTCACCAGCGGTGACACTGGGCACAGTGCTCATCCACAAGAGATGGGCACTGGGCATGCGCGGGGATGGCTGGAGCAGTGGGCGGCGTCCACAAGTATGGAAATCAGCGATGGGGGCGGCATACAGGACCAGGGGGCAGAATAACGGCCATCAGGCAGCCCGCCCCCGTGTCACATTTACAGAATCCGAAGCCAAAAAGGTACCACTTTATAAACTCTTTTTTTTGGTCAGAAAGGGGGCACAATAATAACAGGGACCTTTCTAGAATGCAGCCCAGGAGCTGCAGAGGGGGAATCTTTTAGGTTTTAGGGGAAATTTCTGCTGACAGGTTCCCTTTAAATGTCTGCTGGATACCCTATAATAAATAATTAGACTTACCAGTGGTTGAATTTCTATTAATTTAAATGTTGTAGTCAATACTTTAGCTTAGGTAATGAGTTTTTTTGTTAAGAAAATTACTTTTTTGGATGTGAAAAATAGCAAAACTTGCTTGCAATCAATGGCCCACATTGTAGGAGCATTATAAAGTATGGTAGCTCATAGAAAATTTTTATTCTTAAAGGAAAGGTTTTCTGACAAGTCTGTTGGGGTGCACTTATATATGCTGAACACTGCATATACTTGGTAAACCAAAAGGTGGCATGGGCGATGGACATGGTAGACAAAGAATATCAAAAATGTTTTTTTTTTCCATAGCCAGCACTGCTGGCATCAATTGTCCTGGTAGTAGTAGAACACAAAGCAGGAGACGCTATGTTGCTGGATCTTCAGGTCAAGGTGATAAGGGCACTCACTGGGGCAATAGCACTTTGAGCCAAGGAAAATCTCAAGGTGGAAATCAAATGGAGGGGCAAAAGTCAACTATTAGTTGAATTAGGGATAATGATGATAATTCTGTGGTGAGCAAGACCTGGAAACAAGACAAGGGTATCTGAAGTCATCATAGGATGCTTTTAGCCCGAGTGATACACAGTGCAAGTGATGTCTGTATAAAAGGGACTCTATGAAAAATCAGCTTTTTCTTCTGTAAGCTCTGGAGCAAGTGATGCCATACATGCTGTTAAAAGAGGAGGTTCAACAGCGCCCTACTGCATCTTCAAGTAGTTTCTGGTCAGTGTCATCATCACCACCATCATCATTACTTCTGCTGTTCGTCATTTTCTAAGTTTGTCTCCTTCTTTGCAATAGCAAATATCCATCCTTGATTGTATATGGATGAAACAAGCATATGCTGCCAGTCATCTGCTGTTTTGCCAAATAAACTCTCACCTGGTCAACATGTAGGTTTTCCAATCATTGCCATTCCACCTTGTGAAATCTGCAGCCTTTTGATAAATCATGGTGTGCACTAAGCCTTGATGAAAGATGCCCAACCCCTGGAAGATGGAAGATGCCTGCCCGCTTTCTGTTCTCTCATGCAGAAAACGTAGGCCACGTTCTTGACTTGTATTGCAGCTCAAAACGGCATTGAATTCTATTAAATATATAGTTAGAGCAACTACTATGGGCAGGGATAATACATGTGTTTCACGGCTAATTGGGTGAATGCTTTTAGTGAAGTCGATGCTCCACCACAACTGGGAAATATGTTGAAGCTTCTGTGACTTGAAGCTACGTCTGTTTCCATCCCCAGGCATCAGTTATCTGTATCCTCCTACAACTCTTCTGCATTCTGCTCTATAATAAAACTGGCAAATTAAAATTTCAAAAAGGTTCACTCATCTGTAATATTTACATAAGAAAATCCCATGACAGATCAGGGATATCATAAATTCTCAATTAAATGTTACCTGTTTAACTCAGCAAGAAGTCGTCTTCGCCTCTCAAACACAAAAGTAGACAAATCACTGGCCTGGAAGGCATACACCACAGAGTACTGCAGGAATTAAGTACCGTGATAGACTGACTGCAATTTCTAGTATTCAAGAATTGTATAACAATATAGTATGTACCACAGGACTGACGCATGGCAAATATGATGCCTATATGCCAAAGGGATAAAAAAAACTGAGCCTGGACACTGGAGGCATTTAAGTTTAACTTCTACTGTGGGGAAGTCTTTGAAGATCCTGTAAGAGATCATTTTTTTTTATTAATGACCTCGTAGGGGGCATACAGAGTAGAATTTCAATATTTGCAGATGATACAAAACTCTGCAAACTAATCAATACAGAGGAGGATAAGTTAATATTACAGAAGGATTTATGTAAGCTGGAGGCTTGGACTAAGAAATAGCAATTGAAGTTTAATGTAGATAAATGTCAGGTCATGCACCTAGGCAGAGGACATAAAATGTATAATTATTAGTGATGGAGGCTGGATAAAAAACAAATTAAAAAATAAAGAAAAAAGAGAACCAAATGGGAATTAAGGCTGGACAATTATACCTACTGAGTTTCTGCACGGCTGTAACATTGTTTCTGAGTCCACTCATTAAACCTTATGAATATTCACTGCTTCACCCGTCCAACCTCTATGACAGCATCTGTGATTGGTTGAAGACAGTCAGACTGTACCCCCACTCCCTGTGCTGGTGTCTATGATTGGTTGCAGTCATACTATCTGTCTGAGTCCCGAAAGTGGAGTGCAAAAATACATAAATTATTGAAAAACAATGGCAAAGAGTCTGTCATATTTTGATACTCAGCACAGATAAAGCAGACAGCTGTAGGCTGCAGTCCCCAGCGGTGTGCTTTACCTTAGCTGTGTATCAAAATATGAGGGACCCAAAGTGGCTTTTTTTTCCATAATTATTTAAATAAATAAATAAATAACTTAAAAAAGGTGTGAGATTCCCCCCCCTCCAATTATTTTGATACACAGAGAAAAATCCTTTATTAAAAATATTAAACAAAAAACACCCTGTTTCTCCAATTTACTAACCCCAAAAATATTCCTGCAGGTCTGACGTAATCCACACCACAGCATCCCAGGAAGATCCCAGCTCCACTACATCCTGAGGTTGCAATGCGCAGTCACATTAGAAAACGTGACCGATCTCTGCAGTATTCAGGATACACTGGCGGAGCTAAAGCTGTGAGAGCGGTGACAGCAGGGCGTTCACCTGAGGTCACAGCTGTCAGTTCCCATGGTACCCCAGCTGCTGTGACCTCAGGTGAACTCATTGAATCCAGTGGACTCATCTCAGGTGAGCTCATTGAACTCAAAGCCGTATTAGGCTATGTGCGCACATTTTGGCTGCAACAATTTCTACAATTTCTAAGTCTGTATCTCCTGGCAGAAAAATGCTCGAAACGCGATGCGTTTGATGTATTCCTGATTACTTTTTTTGCCTAGCAGTTGCATAAATTTGGGAGGGCCAATCACTATTGCTGGTCAGGAGGTGGAGTAGGTGGAGAGTTAAAAATATTTGGGGGTCCACCTGGATAGCAAACTGGACTGCAGATGCCACTCAGAGATGGTCTACAAGAAGGGGATGAGCAGATTGTATTTCCTAAGGAAACTGAGGTCTTTTAATGTGTGCAGCAATATGTTAGAAATGTTCTACCACTCGGTAGTGGCAAGTGCCATTGTTTTTGCACTCATATGCTGGGGTAGTAGGGTGCGGGTCTCTGATGCTAATAAGCTAAATGAGCTTATCAAGAAGGCAAGTTCCGCTGTTGGCTGCAATCTTGACTCTTTTGAGGAGGTAGTGGAGAGAAGAACTCTGAAAACGTGTATGGCGATTATGAATAATAACGCACATCCATTATATGAGCTATTCATGAGACAGAAGAGCACCTTCAGTAACCGGCTAATCCTTCTGAGATATAAGAAGGAAAAATATAGGAAATCATTTGTGCCAACTGCTATGGGAATGTACAACAATACCATTAGTGTTAAATCATCAAGGTGAATGTCTACTGTATTTTTTCTACTTTCAGTTCACCCGCTGTGTATGTCCTTATCCAATGTATAATGTTCTTCTGTCAACTCTACTGTCTTGTCAGTTAAGTAATTCATGTTATTATTTAAGTTGTTCTGCTGTGATACCATAATTTCCCACGGGATCAATAAAGTGTATCGTATTGTATCGTATCGTATCATACATTTCGGAGGCCCCTCACTCACATTTGGGAGGGCCCTCAAGTGACCCTGTAACAGAAATTTGGGATGGCTGTATCAGAAATTTGGGAGGGCCCTCCCTCTAGATCCTATCATCCTCGTCTGAATTAACCTCCCCAACAGTCCCAAGCAGCAAGCACTGCAGTACTGCTTAATAAGGTGGCAACAGGCTTTGCTTAAACTTCTATCCTTAGGTAGTAAACCACACACTGCAGCAGAGTTTTTGAAAGGTTTAACAGAACAGACGAAGTCTGTGGCTCTCGCGATTCGAAAATACAACCAGGCATGGGCCAAGTGCTCAACTTAGTGGTTAAGTGGTTTCTGAAAATTTAACCCAATTTACCTGAGCTACCTGTGAAGGTCAGCCGTGTGTATATCCATTTCCACAAGTCAGCTACAGTTGCACCTTGTCTGGCAGTGCATTAGCAGCGCTTCCAAGTGGGAGATGACTGACAGGTGTGTGATGTGACCACACTCTGGATCTCCAAATTGCACATATATTTGGCAAGGTGTTCTGACCAACAGTGGGCATTAGTTGAATACTAGCTCCAGCATAATAAAAGTAATGAAAATAATATTTTTTATTTATATAGTGCCAAACATTTTCCGCAGCACTTTACAATACCAGCTACAGCATGACTTTTGGTATTCCTCTCAGTCTCCGCACATAAGAATTGACCAGTGAACACTGATGTCTGACATCTGTGAGGTTGTAAGGTTTTACAAAAATTTAAGGAAACAACCAAGATGATGATGATGATGACACCATAATCATCATAACGATCCTGCTTCTGTGTCTCCTCAAACACTCCATGCTCACATTTAAAGAGGAAGCTTTCCATGTGGGTCAGGTGGAGATGGAAGAAGAAAGTACATAGTGTGCTATGTGCTTACCAATCTCCTGTCCAGGATGCAGGTGACGATGCCTCCCGCTCTGCACCTATCGTTGCACATTTGCATGCACCTGTCACGCCAATTACAGGGAAGTACCAAGCGAACAGCAAAAGGGAAGGGAAACCCTGTGTGTAGGGAAAAGGAAAGGCCAGAATCAATAAAATTTAGCTCAGAAGCTGCAGAATCAAATTTTGTCTTTTTAGGAATTGGTTATGGAAAGCAAGGGCTTCTGTCATGGCTAGTCGTGTCACAAGTGTAATCTGTGTTAGGTAAATTTAGCTCAGAAAAGACACATACAAATTTTATTCTTTTAGAAATAAGGTATGGAAAACAACAGCCTGTATATTGGCCAGTAGTACACATGTACAGACCGGTACTGAGAGACTATCAATGGAACACTGCCTTTTGCTGGTCAAAGAAGCCAACCGGAACTATGAAATAATAATGCAGTTTCCGTGGGGAAAATGTTTCTGAGAACTATCAGGTTAGGTGGAAACTGTGGCGCAGAAGCCGGATATCATAAGGCAGGATGCCGCTGGGATGTAATCCTCACTGCTGAAGGAATGCGTGAGCTAATTACATACTGTGGATTGTGCGAGTCAAGTCCCTTCTGTGAGCCACCAGCAGATACCACCTGTCAAGACTACATGGTCAAGCCGCAGATACTGCTGATCAAGATCGCAGTCACGGAGTGGCCTGGGCCATTGCCTCCTGCTTCGTTTTGTGGTATTTGATCGCATACTATTCCCCTTTAAGAGATAGTCTAGCTCCAGCCAGTCACCCCAAGCGGTCAGGGTGGCAGCTGGAGGCTGTCCTCTCTGCTGATACTCTCTTAAGAAAGGCGACTGGGTTATTGGTGATCTGACAAGGCTTAATTGACTTGCACGATGTATGCTAAAGGAGTGATTTTCTGGGAAAGTTTTTGGGGTAATAATCTGATGAGTTACAATAATTGCTTGTGTCGCGGGCGGAGGAGGGGACGCCGCGCTCTCCCACTGCTCGGGTCCGGCTGCCGCTGCAGTTGCTGCGGCCTGCTGCTGCTGCTCGGTGGCTCGAGCGATGGGCCGTATCCCGGGGACTCGAGCGGCGCTCCTCGCCCGTGAGTGAAAGGGGATTGGGATTTGGGATAGTTTATTGTCCGTGACGCCACCCACGGTTGTGGTGATTAAGTGGACACCACCGCTGCTCTGTCTGGGGAGCCCGGGAGTGATGGTATGGAGCAGCCAGTTGTTGATTTGCCCCTCCGTGGGTAGGGGGTTTTGGTGGTCCCGGGGCCCAGTGATGGGGTTGCTATGGTGGACAGGCGGGTATGGGGCCTGTGGAGGTGCAGGGGCGCTGGGGCAGCGCTGTGCCGCACGGCACGGAGGTACTCACTCAGCCAGTAAACACGACACAGTTCTCGGTAAATAAACGGCTGGTTGGACGGGTCCCTCGGACGGTTACGGTGCTGCTGTTCCCTGCAGTTAGCGGTGACGGTCTCTTCCCTACACCTATGTAAAGTCTTTTTGGTAGCGATGGGTTCCCACCGGTTACCCGCTCCCCGACCTGGACATGAGCCGGAGGAGCCCCTCTCTTGCCCGCAGGCGCTGGCCCTGGGAAACTGGTGCCTTGGCGGTGGCGGTGTCTCCCCTTAACGGTCGGACTGTTGCCTTCAATCGGGACTTGGTTGTTAGGAGACAGAGGTCCCCTTCACTGACGGATTTGGCAAATTATGGAGACTCCTAGCCTTGCCGGGATCCGAAAGGCCCCTGCCCTGGTGCTGACTGTACTTCGTATACTGCTCCGGTACCGCCGGGTCACCACCCGTCCGCGGTCCTTCCAACAACCTCCAAGCAGTCCCCCTGCAGACTATCACCGCCGTCTGCTGACCTTGCTGTCTCAGTCCGGGGCACACACCCGGACCAACTTCAGGCTTTTTTAACTGTCACTTTCCCTTTACTTCAGCTTTTCTCCTTAGCTCCTCTACCACTTCACCTCCTTCTTCTTTCACTTCCCTAACTTCACTGCCTGGTTCTCCCGCCTCCAGGGCTGTGAACTCCTCGGTGGGCGGAGCCAACCGCCTGGCCCACCCCCTGGTGTGGACATCAGCCCCTGGAGGAAGGCAACAAGGATTTTAGGTTAGCCTAGGTGTACCTGCCGGGAATGTGGGGTGCATGTGATGTTGTGACCTGTGACCCCTGGCTTGCCCAGGGCGTCACACTTGTATACTCTCAATCCACATTGATTGAATATGTTTAAACTGTACATATTGTGTCCCTGAGATCTTACATTGAGTTCCCACACTCCAATGCCTCAGCCTGTATAAACAATATGAGTGACTGCTGATAAGTCTTTGGCTTTACCCAGAGAGAAATGAGATAGGATGATGAAACTTTACATTCACTCCACATATTCTCTACTAATGTTAACACACTTCTTACATCGGTATTCCAAGTTCTGTATAAAGAAGGATTTCGGTTGTGCCTCAAACCAGGCATCAGTAACAGCCGTGGCATTAGACATGGTGTGAAATTAGATACCCTTAATGTAATAATTATAATGGATAACTCAGCATTCTATTTGCGTGGAGCGAAGACACAACTGAACTTGAATTATAGGTGATAAAGTTTGTATTGTAACAAATGGTGATTAGCAAACAAGTGTAGAGGAAAAACAATAAAGTTCATAAACACACTGAAAATATCAAATGAAGCCTTTAAGGAAAGTCTCTACAAAACCTCACAGGATAATGTGATTTAGCAATGCAGTCTTTGAAGCTCCATAAGGAAGTCTCTGTAAGTTCAAGCAAGATGCAGAGCAGTATACAATGTTCAGGAAACAAATGAAGAGCAGTTTCTAGTGTCCAGAACAGTCCTGTGCTCTGCTACAGCATCAATTCAATGGTGGAAGCAACAAAGCAGTATACAATGGTCAGGAAACAAATCCAGATCAGTTAATTAAGTAAGCCAGCTTACATGACAGTGTGGCGCCCTGGACAAGCCAGGTCATCACAGAACAACACTAACACACCCCACACTCCCGGTCAGGCACACCAAAGTCAGACAAAAACCCTTGTTGCCTTCCTCCAGGGGCTGATGTTCACACCAGGGGGTGGGCCAGGTGGTTGGCTCCGCCCACCGAGGAGTTCACAGTCCTGGAGGCGGGAAAAGTAGAGGAGTTGAGTTTTGGAAGTGAAAGTGGAAGGAGGGAAGTAGCAGTTGAGCAGACAAAAAGTGGTCCGGTTATGTGGCCCGGACGGATCAGCAAGGTTGGCAGACGGTGGTGACCGTCTGCAGGAGTGGCCTATTGGAGCTAGCCGTAAGGACCGTGGACGGGCGGTGGCCCGGTGGTACTGGACCGGTACGCAAAGAAAAGCCAGCACCATCCGGCAGGGGCTTACGGACCCCGGCAAGGCTAGGAGTCGCCGTGAATTTGCCAAATCCGTTAGCGAAGGGAACCTCCTGGGTTTCCCAGCAGCCAAGTCCTGACAGAAGGCAACAGTCCAACCGAGAGAGGGAAACACAGTCACCGCCAAGGCTAAAGTTCCTAGGGCCAGAGCCTGCAGGCAAAAGGGGCTCCTTCAGCACCCATCCAAGCTGGGGAGCGGGTTACCGGTGGGAACCCATCGGAACCGTACACACTACACAGGTGCAGGGAAAGGCAGTTACCATCAACCTGCCGGGAGGAGAAACACCGCAGCCATCTGTGGGACCCGTCCATCCAGCCGTTTGTTTTACCGGAGACTCTGTGTACATCATTGGCTGAGTGAGTACCACCGTGCCATACGGCACAGCGCTGCCCCCGCGACCCTGCACCTGGCCAGGCCCCGTAACCCGCCTGCCATCCATCCCTACCCTGTTACGAGGGGGACCCGGGGAAGCGTGCCAAGATGGGAAATGGACTGCTTCCGCCGGTCAAGGTCCACTGTGCGGTGTAAGGGACCGCCGCTATGGTGGGTGAAGAGTGAGCGGGTTGCTGCTAGCGATCGTCTGGAATGTCACAGACGATCTATGTACACCGATCTGCCCTAACCCCTGAGGGTTGTATGGCACAGATCTCACGGCTCGGTGTACCTGTTGCACGGGGAAGCACAGAGGTGCCCACGCACGTGTGCCAGTGGAAGTCACGAGAATATGGCACGAGGGTAGCACAGAGGTGCCCACGCACGTGTGCTTTCAATAACCAGGTGAGTCCAATGGAGACTTGAGGAGCTCACCTGGGACAGGAACACGGCCTGTTGACGGGGGTACTGCCGGAGCAGCAAGGCAGGAACACGGCCTGCAAACGAGGTACTGCCGGAGCAGCAAGGGCCAAGCCCACAAGAGACAGAAATGCCTGAGCAGTGGCGTGGCAGCACGCTGCCAGACATCCAAACATAGAAGGACGGTCGCGCGCCGCCATGATGGCAGGGGGAGCTTTTAAGGAGGTGCAGCTCCACCCGAGGGCGGGCGCGAGGCGGAGATGACGGACTTGACCCAATCAGGGTCCACGACGTCCCAGCCTGGCCAGTCAGGATTCACCACGTCACCAGCCTTGTCATCAAGCCGTGTGACGTCAGTGAGCGAATCAGGACCCACCACGCATTGCACATGCTCACCCTCCTGCCTCTGGGAAATAGAGGCGGGATCCTCGGTCTCACAATGTGCAGAGATAACGGGAATCTCACTGCTTCCCTGAGCAGTAAACCTCTGCACATTGCGCAGCCTCGCAGACCTTCGGGGCCGCTGAGCAGGAGAGTCTGCGGCAGGCCAGGAATGGGAGACCGCTTCACTCCTTGTAACAGGAGAACCACTAGGTGTCACCCTTCTGCTGCCTTTCTGAGAAGGTATCTCCTGCACACTGCGCAGTCTGGCAGACCTTCGGCGCTGCTGAGCAGGAGTGCTCGTGGCAGGCAAGGAATGGGAGACTGCCTCAGTCCTTGCCTCAGGAGAGCCACGAGATGTAACACTACCCTATCACCGGGCCCCGGGACAACCAACCCCCTACCCACGGAGGGGAGAACTAACATCCAGGCTGCTCCCTGTCATCACTCCCGGGATCCCCCGTCCAGAGCAGCGGTGGTGTCATCAATCTCACCACAACCGTGGGTGGCGTCACGGACAATACCAAACCCCCACAATCAAATACCCCCCTTTTTCACTCACGGGCGAGGAATGCCGCTCGAGTCCCCGGGATCCGGCCCACCGCTTGAGCCACCACCGAGCAGAAGCCGCAGCAGCAGCGGCCGGACCCGAGCAGTGGGAGAGCGCAGCGTCCCCTCCTCCGCCCGCGACAACTTGGCGTCACGAACAGGATCTTACCGCTCTGCCGTTTGGTAGAGGTGCGCCTTGTGACCGCCGGAGGTGTCCGGCCGAAAAATTTGAGAAGCCGACATCTTGGGGGTGAAAAATTCCCGCTCGAGCGTCTCCTCGAGAAGTGGAGGCGCGAAGGCTAAACCCCGCCCCTGTAGAGGAGGAGCAGAAAAAGAGACTAAGGGGGACTGATGGCGTCTGGCTGCATGTAGCCCGCGGCTATGGAAGCAGGGACCCCAGGACCCTGCGGCCATTTACTGGTTCCTGGAAGAGGCCGCTGCTAAGGATGCTGAGTCCGACCGACAACACCGTGGTCCCCGCGCCTGGCACCGCAGCGTGGGTGGAAGTCCGGACCGTCCAGCTAAGCAGCCGTCTGCAGGTCCGCATGCAGCTCCTCCTGGAGGAGTGGGAGGCCGACATGGCGGAAGTGGTGGCGGCCATACGGAGACGCGAGGTGGAGGGAGTCTTCGAAGGGAGGGTAAGTGACCCACACCCCTGTACCCCTAGTGGGTCGGTCATCGCGGCCGAGGGACCCGGTCCATACCCGCTCGCCCTGCTACCTCCCCCGCTACCTGTGTTGGCTGCTGCTGCCCTGCCACTAGGCCCGCTACCACCACCACCGGTAGCGGTACCCTGCTAATCTGCCCCGGCAGACTGACCTGCAGCAGAAGCCCGTGACCGCCCTGATCCGCTTCCATGGAAGAAGCCGAAGGCTGAGCCCATCAGCAAAGATGCACCGGAGGTACGGCGGGGATGCAGCTGCCAGGAGGCAGAGCAGGCCATGTCACAGCGGGGTCCCTCATTACCGAAGGTACCGGTCGTAGCCGGCACAGGGGGACTCCGGCTGGGCCCGTCCCCCACACCGCCTGAACCGGAGCAAGCAGAAAGTGCTCCGCACCGGGAGCGACAGCAAAGGCAGCTGCGCCGCGGGATTGCTGATTAAGAAAGAAAAGTTAGAGCATGGTAGTGGTTCCCGGTTACCTTGCTGTCGATCCCCATTGGGACTCTGCTGACGTTGCAGACGGCCCTCAAGGCTAAGGAGTCCGGTTGGAGGAGCAGTCGTACCCGCATCATCGGCAGCTGAAAATGGAGTCCTGTGGGACAGTGTCACCCCTGTGTGAGGGTGGCATTGGGGGCTCGTGCTGTTCGATGGTGGACTGTGGGAAAGCTGCAGGAGGAAGCTGTACCGGAGCCAGGTGTTGTGGATGGCCCCTGGGACCCAGCTGACAGTCCCCGTTGGGACCCTACGGCAAGTCTCCGTTGGGACCCTACAGTTTTGTTTGTGGTAGCCCGTTGGCTACGAAGCACTGGTCCCCGTTGGGACCCCTTACAAACCAATGCGTAGAAACTGCTACGGACAAGCCCGAGAACTGGCAGGGCAACCACGAACTTGTGGTTTGTAAATAAAAATGTTATATGGCTTTACCGTAACCGCCTCCGGAGAGGCTGATTTGGAGGATGGGCCTGGAGGGAAGTGATGGCCCAGGCCCACCACTACCGCAACCGGTGGCGATCCTCCGGGGG
Organism: Anomaloglossus baeobatrachus; assembly: GCF_048569485.1. Lineage (NCBI taxonomy): Eukaryota > Metazoa > Chordata > Amphibia > Anura > Aromobatidae > Anomaloglossus > Anomaloglossus baeobatrachus. The sequence goes on along the minus strand of NC_134357.1, from coordinate 279,036,186 downwards.
TTTCAGGGGTTCCCCATGGACGTGGGTCCCCTGAAAGAGACAGAACCCGCTCGGGTAACTTGTGCTGGACTGGGGTCAAGGGGTGCTGCCTGTTTGCTTAGGGGCAGCATCAGGGCCAGGTTACTTGGGTGGGAGAGAGCGGAAGCCGTTACCGTTTAGCAACGTTTGAGTAACCATGCCTCCCGATGTGGGAAGATGTTATTATAATTGTAACCTGTTGACCGTTTATCTTTTTCAGTTTGTGAAAATAAAACCGGTGATGGACGGGAAGCCCGCGGACGGTCTGCATTTTACTAAGGGGGAATGTGGCGCCCTGGACAAGCCAGGTCGTCACAGAACAACACTAACACACCCCACACTCCCGGTCAGGCACACCAAAGTCAGACAAAAACCCTTGTTGCCTTCCTCCAGGGGCTGATGTTCACACCAGGGGGTGGGCCAGGCGGTTGGCCCCGCCCACTTAGGAGTTCACAGTCCTGGGGGCGGAAAAGTAGAGGAGTTGAGTTTTGGAAGTGGAAGGAGGGAAGTAGCAGTTGAGCAGACAGAAAGTGGTCCGGGTGTGTGGCCCGGACAGATCAGCAAGGTTGGCAGACGGTGGTGACCGTCTGCAGGAGTGGCCTATTGGAGCTAGCCGTAAGGACCGTGGACGGGCGGTGGCCCGGCGGTACCGGACCGGTACGCAAAGAGAAGCCAGCACCATCCGGCAGGGGCTTACGGACCCCGGCAAGGCTAGGAGTCACCGTGAATTTCACAAATCCGTTATCGAAGGGAACCTCCTGGGTTTCCCAGCAGCCAAGTCCCGACAGAAGGCAACAGTCCAACCGAGAGAGGGAAACACAGTCACTGCCAAGGCTAAAGTTCCCAGGGCCAGAGCCTGCAGGCAAAAGGGGCTCCTTTAGCATCCATCCAAGCTGGGGAGCGGGTTACCGGTGGGAACCCATCGGAACCGTACACACTACACAGGTGCAGGGAAAGGCAGTCACCATCAACCTGCCGGGAGGAGAAACACCGCAGCCGTCTGTGGGACCCGTCCATCCAGCCGTTTGTTTTACCGGAGACTCTGTGTACATCATTGGCTGAGTGAGTACCACCGTGCCGTACGGCACAGCGCTGCCCCCGCGACCCTGCACCTAGCCAGGCCCCGAAACCCGCCTGACATCCATCCCTACCCCATCACCGGGCCCCGGGACAACCAACCCCCTACCCACGGAGGGGAGAGCTAACATCCAGGCTGCTCCCTGTCATCGCTCCCGGGATCCCCCGTCCAGGGCAGCGGTGGTGTCACCAATCTCACCACAACCGTGGGTGGCGTCACGGACAATACCAAGCCCCCACAATCAAATCCCTCACTTTTTCACTCACGGGCGAGGAACGCCGCTCGAGTCCCCGGGATCCGGCCCACCGCTTGAGCCACCACCGAGCAGAAGCCGCAGCAGCAGCGGCCGGACCCGAGCAGTGGGAGAGCGCAGCGTCCCCTCCTCCGCCCGCGACAACAGCAAGGCAGGTCAGAACCACAGCAGGGGCTAGGCATCAGCAGCAGGTGAGCAGAACCTCTGAAGAGTAGCAACAGGAGTTTCACACAGGATTTGCTGAAGTAACTTGAGATGCCACTAGGAATAGGAAACCAGGCAGAATACTCAAGCAGAAAACTGGAGGCTAGACTGGAATTAAAAAGACAAGAGGATAAGAACACATGGAAAAGAATGAAGCAGGGGACACCATCTTGGAAAAGGGCAAAAGCCCAAAAAAGATAATCAGAAGAGCCAGAGTCCTGACACTTGAGGTGTTTCTTCAGGTTTCGAAACTGATGATAGTCAGAGGGAGCTAGCTCTGCAGAATAAGGTGGGTGGTCAATCAGCTGGAAGCCCAGCTCTGCCAGTTTTGCCATGGTCGCTTATGCAGTGTGAGTGGAGGCATTGTCTTGCAGGAACAAGATTCCTTTGGACAGCTTGCTGCACCTTTTGGCCTTCAGAGATGTCTTCAATTGGTCCAAAAGTTCAATGTAAAAGCTTGCATTGATGGTGGAACACTTTTGAAGGTATTCCACTAGCGGCATGCCCTCCTTATCCCAGAACACAGACACCATCACCTTAGTGCCTGATTTTTGCACTCTGAACTTCTTTAGATGAGAAGAACCACTGTACCTCAACTCTTTTGACTGCTCCTTGTTTTCAGGGCCATACAAATAAATTCAGGTCTCATCCATAGTGACCAGTCAATCCAGAAAGTTCTTATCAGTCCGAAAACACTGAAAAATGGCCCAGGAAGTTTTCATTCACATGATTCTCTGATCTGTTGTCAAATATTTGGGGACCAACTTTGCAGATAGCTTCCTCATGTCCAAATGTTCATGGATAATGACACAAACACGTTCACGGGAAATCCCCATGATGTCTTCTATTGATAAAGCCCCACAGCTGGGTGTTGGTATTCTCAGGCTGGGGAGACCCAGGGTTATTGGGCCTCACCAGCCTAAAAATAGCAGTCTGCAGCTGCCCAGGATTGCCCCATCAATTAAATGTGACAGTCCCAACACTTTACCTGGTTCTTCCCGATTGCTTTGTTGCAGTGGCAATTGGGGTAATAAGGAGTTAATCGCAGCTCATAGCTGCCACTAAGCCAGAGATTAGTAAAGGGAGGCTCTATGAGACCCCCACATTACTAATCTGTAAGATAAAGTAAATAAACATAAACACAAAAAATCCTTTATTTGGAATAAAATATAAAAAACACCTTTTTTTACCATTTTATTAAGTGCAGCCATTCCCATGGCACTCCACCAGTGATCGCAGGAAACCTGACCTCAGGGTTCCTCAGTGAACTCTCACTGAGTTCACAGACCTGCATCTCCTGGCAGAAAACTCCATTTTTTTGCCAAAAGATGCAGATTTGGTGCCAAATTTTTTACACCGTATTCCTGCATCCAATCTACAATTCCTGGCAAAAAAATGCATCACATCCACATGCAGTATGATGTGGTAGTGAAGCATTTTTTTGCCCAGTGGTGTAGATTGGGTGCAGGAATATGTATCTCTTGGCCCAAAAATGCAAAAAAAAAACAAAAACAATTTTGATGCCATTTCAGTGCAGTTTTCTTCCAGAAGGTGCAAATTGGTGCTGAAATGTCTGCACCACATTTCAGCACCAAATTTTCCCCTCCTGGCAGAAAACTGCATCGAAACAACGTGAAAACTGTTTTTGAGCATTTTTTTGGTAAGAGATTTAGATTTGGTGCTGAAATTTTTACACCATGTTTCTGCATCAAATCTACACCTCCTGGCAAAAGTAATCAAATCAAAAACGCATCAAAACTGCATGGTATTTTCATGCATTTGTTTGCCAGAAAGTGTAGATTGGGTGAAGGAATATGATGTAGAAATTTCAGCACCAAATCTGGTTTAATTGGCAAAAAAAATGTAGTTTTTGCTAGCAGATATAGGTATGTGAACTCTGTGACCTCACCTGAAGTAAGATCACTGAGTTCAAAGAGATCCCCCGAGGTCAGCTTACCTGCGGTCACAGAAGGAGGTCCTTGGGAACCTCCAGCTGTGGCCAGAGCTAACCTGAGTGATGTTACCACTGATCACTGCAGCTCAGTCTCTACTTGAAACTACAATGTATGGTTATGTTCTATGGCTCCTCACTGTCAGTTCAGATATAGCAGAGCTGGAATCGTCTTGGAACCTCGTGTAGATTATGTCGGACCGGGGTCTTTTGTGGGTTAATAAAGTGGGTGGCTTTTGTATTTTATTTAAATTAATTCCATTACTAACCTAGGGCTTAGTGGCAGCTGAGAGAACTGATTAACCCCTTATTACCCAATTGCCACCACAGCCGGGGAAACGGGAAGAGCTGCATGGCAGTATTCCAACATTATAACATCTCCAAACATGCCATCATGATGACCACTGCCTTGGTAAAGCCAATGAGGGTAAAGGAGCTGGACTAGCCAAACATGTCTCCAAACCTAAAACATATTGAGCATCTGTTGGGCAAATGGATGGTAGGATAGTACAAGGTCTCTAACATCCACTAGCTCCATGATTTTGCCATGGAGGATTGGAAGAGGATTCCAATGGAAACCTGTGAAGCTTTAGTGAACTCTATGCCCAAAAGAGGTAAGGCAATAATGGTGGCCACACAAAATATTGTCCATTTTTGTTTAGAAAACTACTCACTTTTGTTGCCAACGTTTTAGACATGAATGGCTATGTGTTGAGTTAATTAGAGGGCGCATGAAATTTACATTGTACCAAAGTGTCATATCTTCAGTGTTGTCCCATAAAAAGGTATACTGTAATAAAATATTTATAAAAATGTGAAGAGTGTATATTCACATTTGGGATATACTGTAAGTTTTTGTAGTGAGAGTTCATACAAGATACATTATGTACGTGGCAGACAGAGATGGAAAAGGGGTTCCATGTGCAAGAACTTTATATGGGCCCCTCCTTGTGTCTGTGACCAGACATTCTTGCTGATTTAAAGGTGAAAGTGGGCCCCCTTATCTTTTGGGCCCCTGTGCAGCTGCACACATTGCACCAATGATACGTCCGACCCTTATGTGCCTTCGTAGGCTATGGGTACAACACAGATTTTTATACTGATATATGGATGAGGCTTTACCTGCTTGAATGTTTTTAATACAGGTAGTGCTTTGAGCAATGTCAAAAGGTAACATTTTAAAGAAGACTATTTAAAAAAATCCTTCAATTATAATTTTACATACATTGAAATAGTAAAAATTGGTGCAAAGGAGGCCTGCCAATAATTCATCCAGTAACTACTTAATTGTCTCTATTCCATCAGTAATACATTGAACTTTGTTACTTAATAACAACATATAATAGTCAACTATTAATAGTTAAGTAATTTTACTTCTTTAGGACAAAAATATTCAAGCAAGTAAAATATCGAGTGTTTCAAGCAGCAACATTTCCTTCTGGAATCAGCCGCAGGCATACTTGACCATTTCCAACAAAATGAAGAGAAATCGCGGACACATATTGACAAAAATGTACATAAGAAAAATGTTAGATATCATGAGCTATGCTTGAAGCCACTATTGTGTGTGAAATCAGTAAGCTGGTAAAGGAGACTATTAGCAGACCACTGGGTGGTTAGAGAATGTTAAATTGGAAAAGGGTTGGGGGGATTTGTGTTCAAAGAACTTTTATGTCAAATTGTACAAAGCATTCTAAGTTGAATATAAAAACTTTACTTTGAAATATGCTTTCTACAGCGTTATGTATATATACTGGTAAAGCAATGTAAGAAGGGAACTGCATAAACTAAAATTTTAGATTTGTTGATGCACTGTACCTCTCGTCCTATTAACCTTAACCTTATATTCTTCTGCTGTACCACATGGTGCCCAAATAATACAACCATAGTGTATATAAAAACATTACCGAAAATTAATTACAACACACTCCCAGTCTAAAACTAGAGAAGATAGCTGACCTTCCATGGATTGGGGGTGCAAGCTCCATCAAGGCCAGGGCACTCCCTTTAGTGGGGAAATGTAAAGTGTAGGGTTAAGGTACCCATAAACATTAAACTAATATTGGTCAAACCTCACAATATGAGTAGGTCTGGCTGACATTCTAATGTGTATGAAGGCCTCCCGAGTCCCAACGCTCCCCCAACCGGTGATGTCAAAGAGATAAGGATATGTCATGTCTGATTTCAGATTGCCGATCCTTTTGTTCATAGTCAGATAAGCAATTGCCAGAGAGATTGGCGGCTGCTTTCCCATAGACAACATAGGATCACTTGCCAGGGAAAGTGATCCTCTGTATGGAGGTAAGAGACAGCTGCCTGCCGAAAACCATCATTCAGCTGATAAGTATCTATTATGAGGCCCCTTAGTTTAGAATGGATTGTTGATAGAGACCATGATAGCATGGATTCCATCATATCTTTCATTCACAGTGTTGACATACAAACATATAAACTTACATACAATATGAATAGAATGAATCACTGTAAAAATAATTTAGTTAAAAAATTAAAAGAACATTTCCAAATGGCTGTAAAGTAACATGCTAAGCTATGAGAGGAGTGTACACTTGAATGAGTTTCCAACTTTCTGAGGCAAGAAAAAAAAACAGTGTTTTTCAAAAACTATAGTGTGTATGTCAAGATACTCTAAATATTTAACAAAAAATTCTGAAACATGTACAGTGGGGAAAATAAGAAATTGATATACTGCGATTTTGCAAGTTTTCCCACTTACAAAGTTTGAAGAGGTTTGTAACATTTATCATAGGTACACTTCAACTGTGACAGACAAATTCCCCCAAAAAATGCAGAAAATCACATTGTATGATTTTTAGATAATTAAATTTGCATTTTATTGCATGACATAAGTATTTGATAAAAAAAAAACAGAAATAAATCTTTGGTACAGAAACCTTTGTTTGCAATTACAGGGGTCAGATGTTTCCTATAGTTATAGACTAAAGCCCGCTTTACACGCTTCAATATATCTCACAATCCGTCGTTGGGGTCAAGTTGTAAGTGACGCACATCCGGCATCGTTTGTGAGGTATCTGCGTGTGACAGCTACGTGCGATCAGGATTGAACGCAAAACCGTTGATCGCAAACACATCGTATCTTTCTCTAGAATTGAGCGTTTTGTTGCACGAACCTAGTCAATTGAAACGTGTGACATCCCTCATACGATTTTGATGTCTGAGGCTATGTGTGGAGGTGTGCGCTCTGCACCGCAGCTTAAAAAAGGTCCGCTTCAGAGCGCAGCTGAAAAGCTGCGTTCTGAAGCGCCTCACAATGTCTGTCATTCACTAATCTCTGTCAGTCGGTCACTATCTCTGTCCCTCTCTCTCTGTCCATGTCAGTCTATCCCCCTCTCTCATATACTCACCAATCCCCGATCCCCGGCACTTCACGGCATTCACACTGCTCCGGCGGCTTTTACTGTTTTGAAAAAGCCGGCCGCCCATTAAACAATCTCGTATTCCCTGCTTTCCCCGCCCACCGGCGCCTATGATTGGTTACAGTGAGACACGCCTCCACGCTGAGTGACAGGTGTCACACTGCACCCAATCACAGCAGCCGGTGGGCGTGTCTATACTGTGTAGTGAAATAAATAATTAAATAATTAAAAAAAACGGCGTGCGGTCCCCCCCAATTTTAAAACCAGCCAGATAAAGCCATACGGCTGAAGGCTGGTATTCTCAGGATGGGGAGCTCCACGTTATGGGGAGACCCCCAGCCTAACAATATCAGCCAACAGCCGCCCAGAATTGCCGCATACATTATATGCGACAGTTCTGAGACTGTACCCGGCTCTTCCCGATTTGCCCTGGTGCGTTGGCAAATCGGGGTAATAAGGAGTTATTGGCAGCCCATAGCTGCCAATAAGTCCTAGATTAATCATGTCAGGCGTCTATGAGACACCTTCCATGATTAATCTGTAAATTACAGTAAATAAACACACACACCCGAAAAAATCCTTTATTAGAAATATAAAACACAAACATATACCCTGGTTAACCACTTTAATCAGCCCCAAAAAGCCCTCCATGTCCGGCGTAATCCAGGATGCTCCAGCGTCGCTTCCAGCGCTGCTGCATGGAGGTGACCGGAGCTGCAGAACACACCGCCGCTCCGGTCACCTCCACGCAGCTAATGAAGACAGCCGCGCGATCAGCTGAGCTGTCAGTGAGGTTACCCGCTGTAACTGGATCCAGCGGTGGCCGCGGGTAACCTCAGTGACAGCTCAGCTGATCGCGCTACTCACCTCAGTTGCTGCGTGGAGGTGATAGGAGCGGCGGTGAGTAGCGCGATCAGCTGAGCTGTCACTGAGGTTTCCCACGGCCACCGCTGCATCCAGTGACAGCGGGTAACCTCACTGACAGCTCAGCTGATCGCACGGCTGTCTTCATTAGCTGCGTGGAGGTGACCGGAGCGGCTGTGTCTGCTGCAGGTCCGGTCACCTCCATGCAGCAGCGCTGGAAGCGACGCTGGACCATCCTGGATTACACCGGACATGGAGGGCTTTTTAGGGCTGATTAAAGTGGTGAACCAGGGTATATGTTTCTGTTTTTTATTTCTAATAAAGGATTTTTTTCGGGTGTGTGTGTTTATTTACTGTAATTTACAGATTAATCATGGAAGGTGTCCCATAGACGCCTGACATGATTAATCTAGGACTTATTGGCAGCTATGGGCTGCCAATAACTCCTTATTACCCCGATTTGCCAACGCACCAGGGCAAATCGGGAAGAGCCGGGTACAGTCCCAGAACTGTCGCATCTAATGTATGCAGCAATTCTGGGCGGCTGTTGGCTGATATTGTTAGGCTGGGGGGCTCCCCATAACGTGGAGCTCCCCATCCTGAGAATACCAGCCTTCAGCCGTATGGCTTTATCTGGCTGGTTTTAAAATTGGGGGGGACCGCACGCCGTTTTTTTAATTATTTAATTATTTATTTCACTACACAGTATAGACACGCCCACCGGCTGCTGTGATTGGGTGCAGTGAGACACCTGTCACTCAGCGTGGGGGCGTGTCTCACTGTAACCAATCATAGGCGCCGGTGGGCGGGGAAAGCAGGGAATACAAGATTGTTTAATGGGCGGCCGGCTTTTTCAAAACAGTAAAAGCCGCCGGAGCAGTGTGAATGCCGTGCAGCGCCGGAGATCGGGGATCGGTGAGTATGAGAGAGGGCTGCTAACTTCAGTCACTTAGGAGTTTAGCGGTCACCGGTGAGTCCTTCACTGGTGACCGCTAATCAGGACGCGACACAGACAGAACCGCAGCATGACCGTGAAGTCGGGTGAAGTTCACCCGAGTTCATTCTGATTGTGCGGCTCTGTCTGTGTCTGCTGTCATCTGCCATTCAGCTCTGCTACATGGCTGTCTGTGTCTGCTGTCAGCGGCCATATAGCAGAGCTGAATGGCAGATGACATAGTAAAAACGCATCCCTACACATTTCACACGCATGTCAAGTCAATAAATAAAAAAAAAAAAAAAAAAAGGTGCCCAATGCATACGTCACAGAACACATGATCTAAAGGATCGCACACAAAATTGATCAATTTGACATAGACTACTAACGCTCGTGTGACAGCAAATGACCGACCTACGTGTGATCTCATAAGATCCCGTATGCAACCTGGGCGTGTCACATCGCAAATGCGATTGTACAACTAATTGCAACGTGTAAAGTGGGCTTAAGTCTGTACATACTGCAGCGGGGATTTTGGCCCACTCCTCCATACAGATCTTCTCCAGCTCTTTCAGGTTAGGGGCTGTCGCTTGGCAACATTGAGTTCCACCTCCCTCCAAAGATTTTCTATTGGTTCCAGGTGTCTGGAGACTGGCTAGGTCACTCCAGGACCTTGAAATTCTTTCGATGGAGCCACTCCCCAGTTGCCCTGGTTTTGTGTTTCGGGTCACTTTCATGCTGGAAGACCCAGCCACGACCCACCTTCCATGCTCTTACTGAGGAAAGGAGGTTATTGGCCAAAATCTTGAGATACATGACCCCTTCCATCCTCCCTTCAATACATTGCAGTCATTTTGTCCCCTTTGCAGTAAAAGCACCTCCAAAATATGATGTTTCCACTCCCATGCTTCACAGTTGGGAGGGGTTTTACTCAGCTTTTTTCTTCCTCTAAACACGAAAAGTTGTATTTTGGTCTCATCTGACCACATGACCTTCTTCCATGCTTACTCTGGATCATCCAGATGGCAAATGGCGAACTTTAAACAGGCCTGAAAATGTGTTGGAATGAGTAAGGGGACCATGCATGCCCTGCAGGATTTTAATCCATGATTGCATGGTCTGCTACTAACGGTAATATTTGAGTGTGGTCCCAGCTCTCTTCAGGTAATTGACCAGGTTCTCCCATATAGTTTTGGGCTTATTCCAGACCTTTCTCAAAATCAGCCTTACTCCATTAGGTGAGATCACACATGAAGCCCCAGACCAAATAAGATTGACAGTCAACTTGAGTTTCTTCTATTCTGTAATAATTGCACCAACAGTTGTTATCTTCTCACCAAGCTGCTTGCCTATTGTCCTATAGCCCATCTTGTGCAGGTCTATATTTTTGTCCCTAATTTTCTTAGCTTTTTGGTCTTGGCTATGGTGGACAGGTTGGAGTGTGAGTAACTGAGTGTGTGGACAAATGACTTTTATACAGGTAACAATTTCAAACAGGTACAGTTAATACAGATAATGAGAGCAGAGTAGGAGGGCTTCTTAAAGAAAAAGTAACAAGTCTGTGAGAGACAGACTTCTTGTTGGTTGGTAGGTGATCAAATACTAATTTCATGCAATAGGATGCAAATTCATTATTAAAAAATCATATAATGTGATTTTCTGGATTTTTTTTTGGGGGGGGGGATTCTGTCTGTCACAACTGAAGTGTACCTAGACAAAAATTACAGACCTCTCCATTTTTTCTAGGTGAGAAAACTTGCACAAGCAGCAGTGTATCAAATATTTATTTTCCCCTCTGTATGTTGGACACAGATGTTATGGAGATCCAGTTAGTAGGATTAGTTTAGGATTCATAAAAAATATATACATTGTAGCAATTTGATATCCGGTACGCCGTGAACCCAGGATGGCGGCATGCATCAGATCCTCTAGCAATGTCACTGGTGGTGGTGGCTGTGTCCGGCAACTGGCGCATCGGTGAAGTGAAAGACACATGGCTTGTGGATGTGCAGGGGTTAGTGCACGCATTTTTACTGTTTCCCTGTAGCTGGTTGGCACTCTCCATGATGGTGTAGGAAAACAGGAGAGAGTCAGCAGTCAGATGTGATGTTAAACCAAGTGTGAAATTTTACTTAACGGCAGCAGGAGGTTACAGCAGATGACAGTTCAAGTAGGGGAGGCTTCAAAACACAGACTTTCAGCAGCAGATAATGAGAATCAGGCTTATGAGTAGAGATGAACTTGGTTGGTTGGTTGGTTGGTCGATGTTTGGTGTTCAGACTTTAATAAAAAAAAATTAAAAAAAACAGAGTTTGGAGTTCGGGTGCTTTACATACGAACTCCACTCACGTGAGCATTGCTGTGATCAGGTACGCTCGGTGCTCAGCACTGTGTGAGCCATTTGCAGTGGTTGGATGGCTCGAACTGGGGGTAACAGCATTATTAGATGTAGTGTGCACCAAAAAAAATGGAAAACCAACAAAAGTGATCAGTTTACGGCTGGCTGTATGTGGGTGGAGACCCCAACTGCTCAATGAATGACTTCCACTGGAGTTCAGGTCAAGTCCGAGTCCAAAACTAAACTTAATTTAAAGTTTGGCTGACCCCGCTGAATGAATTTCCACAGGTCCGCTCATCTATTCCTATGGGTAGTGCAATAACAGCAAATCCATCAGGTGTCCAAACTGATGTCCAACACTGGCACTATGGAAATCCTTTCACCTATCATGATCTATGCCTGACTCAGTTGCTGCTGAGCTATTGCATGTATCCCCTTTCCAGGGTTACAGGTCATGGGGGGGGGGGCCTTATTCTGTTCTGCCTCGTTCCGGAGCTTAGGTTGCTATATCTTGGCGCTGCTACCTCTGGAATGGCGCCAGTAATAGTTCCTGCTCTGCAGCATACGTGTCTAGCTCCCATGAGTGTTCTCTGATCCGTCCTACCTACCAGCTACCTTATCCTGACCTGTGTCCTCCCCATACTGCTTGTCTGTCTTGTTTCCCCTGACTCTCCAGTCCTGTCCTGTGACTTTCTCATCCCTGCATGTAGTTTTGATCTCCAGGTTTCTAACGTTGCATTGTTGTACCTGACTTAAGCTCCACTTCTCCTTTCTGACATCCGCCTTGCTTACTGGTTCCCGACCTCTGGCTTGCACCTGACTACGATTTGCTTCTCCCCTGGTATTTACGAAACGTCATGGTACTGACTTGGCATGCTGACTATTCTATTGCTTTTGCGTCCTCTAGTGGGTTGTCTGCTGACTGCACCTATGAGCAGTTTTTCCAGCCAGCTTCAGTTCCTTCACTTGTGAAGTGTGACACCACCCCACTAGTGTAGTTTTCCCTTATGGCTCTCCAAACTCCAACTCCCACTCATCTTCATTATATGAATGGCTAAAATTCCCATCTCCATTGCAGGTGACTTACTTCTGGCTGAGTCATCCTTCTGCATGCATGGCATACTTGCAATTAAACCGTGTACTCCAGGGGATCAAGGTATTCCTCCACTACCATAAGTATAAGTCTCTATTCTGTCCTGCAGGGATCTTCTGACAAGTCTACTAGGTGTTCGGCCTTCTTGAACAAGAGTTACATGTTCCTGTAGTGCCCTCTGTTCTCTCTCTACCTAAACTGTTAGAGACGGGGAGACAAAAAGGCGCAATAGGGTCTTACCTGGTATTTACCGTATAGAAATAAGGAGAGGTACACTCACCTGGTAAGGTTGTGCCAGTCACAACCCCTTGATGAGCATGTGAGTGTCCGCGTGCTTTAAGCAGCGGCCCCGTGTACAGCGTGATATAGATGTATAAAATTGGAAAAACGGGTTTTTGTTAATACAGTTAGGTCCAGAAATATTTGGACAGTGACACAATTTTCGCGAGTTGGGCTCTGCATGCCACCACATTGGATTTGAAATGAAACCTCTACAACAGAATTCAAGTGCAGATTGTAACGTTTAATTTGAAGGTTTGAGCAAAAATATCTGATAGAAATTGTAGGAATTGTACACATTTCTTTACAAACACTCCACATTTTAGGAGGTCAAAAGTAATTGGACAAATAAACCAAACCCAAACAAAATATTTTTATTTTCAATATTTTGTTGCGAATCCTTTGGAGGCAATCACTGCCTTAAGTCTGGAACCCATGGACATCACCAAATGCTGGGTTTCCTCCTTCTTAATGCTTTGCCAGGCCTTTACAGCCGCAGCCTTCAGGTCTTGCTTGTTTGTGGGTCTTTCCATCTTAAGTCTGGATTTGAGCAAGTGAAATGCATGCTCAATTGGGTTAAGATCTGGTGATTGACTTGGCCATTGCAGAATGTTCCACTTTTTTGCACTCATGAACTCCTGGGTAGCTTTGGCTGTATGCTTGGGGTCATTGTCCATCTGTACTATGAAGCGCCGTCCGATCAACTTTGCGGAATTTGGCTGAATATGGGCTGAAAGTATATCCCGGTACACTTCAGAATTCATCCGGCTACTCTTGTCGGCTGTTATGTCATCAATAAACACAAGTGACCCAGTGCCATTGAAAGCCATGCATGCCCATGCCATCACGTTGCCTCCACCATGTTTTACAGAGGATGTGGTGTGCCTTGGATCATGTGCCGTTCCCTTTCTTCTCCAAACTTTTTTCTTCCCATCATTCTGGTACAGGTTGATCTTTGTCTCATCTGTCCATAGAATACTTTTCCAGAACTGAGCTGGCTTCATGAGGTGTTTTTCAGCAAATTTAACTCTGGCCTGTCTATTTTTGGAATTGATGAATGGTTTGCATCTAGATGTGAACCCTTTGTATTTACTTTCATGGAGTTACTGTTGACTTAGAGACAGATACACCTACTTCACTGAGAGTGTTCTGGACTTCAGTTGATGTTGTGAACGGGTTCTTCTTCACCAAAGAAAGTATGCGGCGATCATCCACCACTGTTTTCATCCGTGGACGCCCAGGCCTTTTTGAGTTCCCAAGCTCACCAGTCAATTCCTTTTTTCTCAGAATGTACCCGATTGTTGATTTTGCTACTCCAAGCATGTCTGCTATCTCTCTGATGGATTTTTTCTTTTTTTTCAGCCTCAGGATGTTCTGCTTCACTTCAATTGAGAGTTCCTTAGACCGCATGTTGTCTGGTCACAGCAACAGCTTCCAAATGCAAAACCACACACCTGTAATCAACCTCAGACCTTTTAACTACTTCATTGATTACAGTTTAACGAGGGAGACGCCTTCAGAGTTAATTGCAGCCCTAAGAGTCCCTTGTCCAATTACTTTTGGTCCCTTGAAAAAGAGGAGGCTATGCATTACAGAGCTATGATTCCTAAACCCTTTCTCCGAGATTTGGATGTGAAAACTCTCATATTGCAGCTGGGAGTGTGCACTTTCAGCCCATATTATATATATAATTGTATTTCTGAACATGTTTTTGTAAACAGCTAAAATAACAAAACTTGTGTCACTGTCCAAATATTTCTGGCCCTGACTGTATATTACTTTAATTTGCAAAGCCAATTTTTTGGCACCAGGGTTATACATTTTACCATTTTAGTGTGAATCACCACTGACATATTCTCTTAATCTTATAACATGGTTCACATATGGTCTGCTGCACAAGATAAAACATTTCTCGCACATAAGACTGGTGTGACTCAGTTATATGTTTACTGCTTCACAGCAATCTAAACTGTTTTATCTCACACTTTTTATTCTAGCTTTCTGTCCATCTGATTTCTTACATTTTCCTTGAAGTAAACATGAAAAAGCACCCTGCTTGTGGCATTAACATGAAAGAAGAATTCTCCTGGATCTAAGACATGTGATATGGTAATGAGATTAATTAAAATATTAGAGATTTTAAGATATTTTTTTCAGATGAATGTACTCAGATTCATGTGGAGATATAGAGATGCATACGGAAAAAGTGTCAAGACTCATTGCCTCGAACTCATGTCCGTTTTAAAGGAAATTTGTTACCTAGTTTTTGCTGTTATCTTAGAGTAGTATGAAGTAGGAGCAGAGACCCAGATTCCCATGATGTATCACTTACTGGGCTGTCTACTGCCATTTTGATGAAATCACTGTTCACACAGCAGCAGATCTACTAGTTCTTTGAAAGCTGAAGTTTGTATAACCCCACTCACACCACTGATTGGCAGCTTTCTATGTAACCTCCATAGGCAGAAAGTTGCATATCAGTGGTCATATCAGGAAATTGGAACTCCCGACACTAATTTCAGAACACCAGCTCTCTCTTCCCTTGAAGCTTCAGGCCCCAATGCAGTCAACAATTCCTTGACTCGGTCTGATTGGGCTTGGCTTGTTTCCAGACTGTCACTGGATCTAGGATGAGACACACGGTTTACATCCCCTGATACCACATTGGCGGTGTCCTCATCATCCTTTACATCATTCTGGGTCTCCCAATGGACCAATTTCCGTATCAAGTCCGACCGAGTGTCAGTGTTCCTGTATTCAATCTTTCGTATCTGGTACGATCCTGTAGCATCCATTTACTGCTGCGGTCGGAACTCCTCTCCGGTCTTTGTCCCATGGCTGAGCTGGTGGGGTTGGACATGGCAGTGTCCAAAACCTGAATGCCTCCCCTATGGCCTGCTGGATATGCTTATGTACCTCCCTGGTTGTTGAGCCCTGGATGGTGTCCACGAACCCCAGTCCTCTGCAGTTCCCCTGGATAAACCAGGCTGAGTAATATCCCACTGCTACCACCAATTGTGGAGACATGGGGGTCTGTGGGTGGGGGCAAGGTTACACAGGTCAGGAGGAAAGCATAACACGAGACAACTAGTCCTCAAGTGTGATAATGTCCTGCTGTTAGAGCACTGTTCATTTCTAAACAACAAACAGCCGTGTGAGTGATACATTGCTGTAATTGGGGTCTTGGCTCCTATATCATACTGCTCTCCAATAGCAAACACCTGTTGACATATTTTTTTAACTTGGGGCTTGAGATGCTACTGGTGCACTATCCCTTTAAGAAACAGGGAGAGCGCAAATGCGTCCTAAGCGCGCACCCAGGAGACCTGTGCAGTGTGCAGCAGAGAGGGCCAGAAGAGACACCGAGGGGTAAGTGCGTTGACTTTTTTGTCGCAAGGATGCTGATGCTTTCAGAACACATGGTCATGTGACCGTGATGTTACCACAGGTCTTTTACTCTACGGAACTTCAGGAATTTTGGTCACATCATGATCACATGACCAGTCATGAGATCGTGTTGTCAGCATTGGAAGGGCTGAATGAAAGATTGAATGGAGGCAAGTCCTCTAGAATGTGTGTGCGTGTGTGTCTGTGTTTGAGTCTCGAATTTATGGGCTTCTGCTGTTGTATATACAGGTGCATCTCAATAAATTAGAATATCATCAAAAAGTTAATTTATTTCAGTAATTCAATACAAAAAGGGAAACACATATATTATATACAAACAATACACATAGAGTGATCTATTTCTATATATTATACAGTCATTACACACAGAGTTATATATTTCAAGTCTTTATTTCTGTTAATGTTGATGATTATGGCTTACAGCCAATGAAAACCCAAAAGTCATTATCTCAGAAAATAAGAATAATTACCACAAAACACCTGCAAAGGCTTCGTAAGCGTTTAAAATGGTCCCTTAGTCTGGTTCTGTAGGCTATACAATAATGGGGAAGTCTGCTGACTTGACAGCTGTCCAGAAGGCAGTCATTGACACACTCCACAAGGAGAGTAAGCCACAAAAGGTCATTTCTAAAGAAGCTGGCTGTTTACAGTGCTGTATCCAAGCAAATTAATGGGAAGTTGAGTGGAAGAAAAATGTGTTGTAGAAAAAGGTGGAGAAGCAACTAGGATAACTGTTGCCTTGATAGGATTGTTACGAAAAGGCCATTCAAAAATTTGGGGGTGATTCACAAGGAGTGGACTGATTCTGGAGTCAGTGCTTCCAGAGCCACCACACACAGACGTATACAGGACATGGGCTACAAGTGTCGTATTTTTTGTGTCAAGCCACTCATGATTAATAGACAAAACCAGAAGCGTCTTGCCTGGGCCAAGGAGAAAAAGAACTGGACTGTTGCTCAATGGTCCAAGGTGTTGTTATCAAGTGAAAGTAAATTTTGCATTTTGTTTGTAAATCAAGGTCCCAGAGTCTAGAGGAAGAGTGGAGAGGCCACAATCCAAGCTGCTTGAGGTCTAGTGTGAAGTTTCCACAATCAGTGATGGTTTGGGGAGCCATGTCATCTGCTGGTGTAGGTCCACTGTGTGTTATCAAGACCAAAGACAGCACAGCCATCTACCATTAAATTTTAAAGCACTTCATGCTTTCCTCTGTTGACAAGCTATTTGGAAATGGAAATTTCATTTTCCAGCAGGACTTGACACTTGTCCACACTGCCAGAATACCAATACCTGGTTTAACCCATTAACGACCGCAGGCAGTAATATTACGTCCTAAACTAACATAGTGTAATCCCCACCAGCTGCTGCCGGCAGCCGGCGGGGATCTGCGCAAATGTCAGCTGATTTGTACAGCTGACATGTGTGCCTGGAAGGCACGAGTGGATCCGCGTTCCGCCCATGCCTGTTAACTCCTTAGATGCCAATCATGGTAAAACTTTACTCATCCGGCTCCATCGGCGTCGCAGCGACATGATCACTGTGAGCCAATGGTTGTCATGGTAGCACAGGGTCATGTGATGACTCTTGTAACTAGCATGAGTCACTTCCTGTTTCACTCGACCGGCTGCTGTCAGTGACAAGAGGTGAGTGCTTGTGCTATTCTCAGCTGTGTAGCTGTGATCAGCAGAAATAAATGAGTGATCAGGCTGATGATCCTTATAGTCCCCTGAAAGACCCAGCCACATTTCATCTTCAATGCCCTTGCTGATGGAAGGAGATTTGCATTCAAAATCTCATGATACATGGCCCCATTCATTCTTTTATGTAAATGGATCCCTTTGCAGACAAACAGCTCCAAAGCATGATGTATCCACCCCCACTTCCGCTTCACAGTAGGTATGGTGTTCTTTGGATGCAATTCAGCATTCTGTCTCCTCCAAACATGACGAGTTGTGTTTCTACCAAACAATTCTACTTTGGTTTCATCAGACCATATGACATTCTCCCTGTACTCTTCTGGATATTCCAAATGCTCCCCAGCAAACTTCAGACGGGCCCGGGCGTGTATTGGCTTAAGAAGGGGAACACGTATGGCACTGCAGGATCTGAATCCCTGGACGTGTATTGTGTTACTGATGGTAGCCTTTGTTACGGTGGTCCCAGCTCTATACAGGTCATTCACTAGTTCCCCCGTGTGGTTCTGGGATTTTTGCTCACTGTTCTTGTGATCATTTTGACCCCACAGGGTGAGATCTTGCATGGAGTCCCAGATCGAGGGAGATTATCAATGGTCTTGTATATCTTCCATTTTCTTATTATTGCTCCCACAGTTGATTTCATCACACCAAGCTGCTTGCCTATTGCAGATTCAGTCTTCCCGGCCTTGTGCAGGGTTACAATTTTGTTTCTGGTCTTCTTCAACAGCTCTTTGGTGTTCATCATAGTGAAGTTTGGAATATTATGTTCTGGTCACGGTGGATGAGTAGTTGGAACCTGAGCTGACCGCAATCCCCTATCTGTCAGACCACACTAGAAGTAGCCGTGGAGCATTCCTAAACATACCTAGACGCCATGTCCCAGCCGGAGAAACTTACTACACCTCACAGATAGAAATGAGGAAACCTATCTTGCCTCAGAGTAGTCCCCAAAGGAACAGCAAGCCCCTAATATTTAAAGCCAACGGTGATGTAAGAAAACAAAATACACAGATAGGAAATATAGATTAGCAAACGCGAGGCCCAACTTCCTAGATAGAACAGGACTGGACAAATAACTGATTACAGTCAGTGCAAAACCCTGCGGAAAAATACCAATCTCCTGATAAGAAAAATACTGAGACAACATGGACTCTTCCCCACTATATCAGGTTCTCTTGTAAATAATGGGAGAAACAAATTACCAAGGAAAACACAAGAGTTACAAAAGGGCAAATAATCAAATAGAACAGGGAGAATCTCCCTTTTCTTGCAGTGGGACCTGCAGAGGGGGAAGCACCAAGCTCATCAAATAGAAAGACAATTCCTCTCCCACAAGAAAACAGACCTTTAGCAAAACAAAAAGAAAAACAAACACTCTTAGGTGTGGATCAGGCTATAAAGAAAATAACTTGCAACTTATCTGGAATGGGACAGGCACAGGATGAATGGAAGGACAACTCCAAGCCAATTCAGAGTCAGAGGAACAACATCTATAACCGGCCCCAGCCAGCAGACACTGCTCTTCTATATAACCCAGGCTGATCTGCAATTGGGCTTCCCAAACTCCCAATTAACTCCCACACCTGTTGAGGTACAGTCAGCTTCACCCCCAGTCCTGACCACCAGGGGGAGCTCCACACCATCACCCCCTCGGATGACATTCACAACATTGGAGTGTGACTGCTGAGGTTGTAGACAGGTATATTTTATACGGATAACAAGTTAAAACAGGTGCCATTACTACAGTTAATGAGTGGAGGACAGAGGGGCCTCTTAAAGAAGAAGTTACAGGTTTGTGAGAGACAGAAATCTTGAGTGTTTTGAGATGACGAAATACTTATTTTCCACCAGAATTTGCAACAAAAATCTTGCCAAACCAGCTAAGGTGATTTTCTGGATTTGTTTTCTCATTTTTTCTCTCATAGTTGTGGTCTACCTATGATGTCAGTTTAAGGCCTCTCTCATCTTATTAAGAGGGAGTACATGCACAATTGGTGGCTGACTAAATACGTTTCCCCCCACTATATATATATATATATATATATATAATATATATATATATATATATATATATATTATATATATATATATATATATATATACACAGACCAAAAGTTTGGATACACCTTCTCATTCAAACAGTTTTCTTTATTTTCATGACTCTGAAAATTGTAGATTCACAGTGAAGGCATCAAAACTATGAATTAACACATGTTAAATGAAATACTTAACAAAAACTTGTGAAACACCTGAAAGTATGTCTTATATTCTAGGTTCTTCAAAGTAGCCACCGTTTGCTTTGATCATTGCTTTGCACGCTCCTGGCTTTCTCTTGATAAAGAGGTAGTCACCGGAAATGGTCTTCCAACATTCTTGAAGGAGTTCCCAGAAATGCTTAGCACTTGTTGGCCCTTTGTCTTCACTCTGCGATCCAGCTCAACGCAAACCATCTCGATTGGGTTCAGGTCTGGTGACTGTGAAGGATAGGTCATCTGGCGTAGATCCCCATCACTCTCCTTCTTAGTCAAATAGCCCTTACACAGCCTGGAGGTGTGTTTGGGGTCATTGTCGTGTTGAAAAATAAATAATGGTCCAACTAAATGCAAACTGGATGGAATAGCATGCCGCTGCAAGATGCTGTGGTAGCAATGCTGATTCAGTATGCCTTCAATTTTGAATAAATCCCCAATAGCAAAGCACCCCCACACTATCACATCTCCTCTTCCATGCTTCACGGTGGGAACCAAGCACATAGAGTCCATCTGTTCACCTTTTCTGCGTCACACAAAGACACGGTGGTTGGATCCAAAGATCTCAAATTTGGACTCATCAGACCAAAGCACAGATTTCCACTTGTCTAATATCCATTCTTTGTGTTCTTTAGCCAAAACAAGTCTCTTCTGCTTGTTGCCTATCCTTAGCAGTGGTTTCCTAGCAGCTATTTTAACATAAAGGTCTGCTGCACAAAGTCTCCTCTTAACAGTTGTTCTATAGATGTCTCTGCTGCTAGAACTCTGTGTGGCATTGATCTGGTCTCTAATACGAGCTGCTGTTAACCTGCGATTTCTGAGGCTGGTGACTTGGATAAACTTATCCTCCGCAGCAGAGGTGATTCTTGGTCTTCCTTTCCTGTAACAGTCCTCATGTGAGCCAGTTTCTTTGTAGCGTTTTTGGTTTTTGCCACTGCACTTGGGGACACTTTCAAAGTTTTCCTAATTTTTCAGACTGACTGACCTTCATTTCCTAAAGTAATGATGGACACTCGTTTTTCTTTACTTAGCTGCTTTTTTCTTGCCATAATACAAATTCTAACAGTCTATTCAGTAGGACTGTCAGCTGTGCAGCCACCGGACATCTGCACAACACAATTGATGGTCCCAACCCCATTTATGAAGTGAAGTGAAAACCATTTGCGGTGACTAGTCTACCTCTTGAAGCTCATCAAGAGAATGACAAGAGTGTGCAAAGCAGTAATCAAAGCAAAAGGTGGCTACTTCGAAGAACCTAGAATATAAGACATATTTACAGTTGTTTCACAATTTTTTGTTAGGTATTTCATTTCACATGTGTTAATTCATAATTTTGATGGCTTCAATGTGAATCTACAATTTTCAGAGTCATGAAAATAAAGAAAACTCTTTGAATGAGAAGGTGTGTCCAAACGTTTGGTTGGCACTATATATATATATATATATATATATATATATATAGTGTGTCCACCCATATCCTGTCCACCGCCATTAACTTGAGAACAGCGGCAGCTATAGGCATAGAAATGGTGTCTAGGTATAGTAAAGTATCCATGCGCTATGCAATGAAACCACCTATAGCGCCACCTGTTGGAAAACAACGGAGTTAGCATTTTTATCTCGAAAACGGAACGAGATAGAGAAAAAAAGTGAATTATAAAGTTGTAGGGCATCATCAATTCAATACGAATCGACACCTTTCATACAGAAATGCTATGATTAGAACGTGTAAAACTCACAAGGCTGCGGACGTGAAGCAATACCTCATGGTGACCTTCCTACAAGTCATTGGGTATGGTGGCTGCGTGGAGTGGCCTCCACGCTCACCTGACCTGATCCCATTGGACTTCTTTCTGTGAGTTCACATCAAACAGCAGGTGTATGTGATCCCTCCACCAATATTGCAGGACCTACGACGACGTATCACAGATGCTTGTGCAAATGTGTCACCTACCATATTGCACAACATGCAAGATACAGTATGCTGTCCAGAGTCCAGATGTGCATTGCAGCTGACGGTGGCCACTTGGAGCATCAAAGTTAAATGAGCGCCATATCGTGACCAGCAATCAATGTTTTGGGGGGGGGGTCATGTGTTTCATATCATAGCATTTCTGTATGGAAGGTGTCGATTCGTATTGCATTGATGATGCCCTACAATTTTTTTAATTCCCTTTTTTTCTCTATCTCGTTTTGTTTTCGAGATAAAAATGCTATGTCCGTTGTTTTCCACCAGGTGGCGCAATAGGTGATTTCATTGTGTAGAGCATGGCTACTTTACTATACATAGACTCCACTTCTATGCCTATATCTGCCGCCGTTCTCAAGTTGATGGCGGTGGACAGGATATGTGTGGACACACTGTATATATATATATATATATATATATATACTGCAAGATGGGATATATTAACCCCAGTGACATACCTGAGCGAGCGGACCACAGCTATATGGACTTTTTATTTTCAAATTTGTACCCTTGTGCTTGAAAAAAGCTTTCTTAAGTTTATTCCTGGGAGTGGTTTATGAGGAATAAATAAAGAAGCAAGCAAGTAAGTTGCAATACCGTACCGTTTTATGTATGTGTATATATATATATATATATATATATATATATATATATACATACATATACACTGTTCAGAAAAAGTTTGGGATATTTGACTTTCCTGTGAAATTTATGGAACACGTAAAACGTTCATGCCACACTAATATTTTATAATGAAAGTAGGCCATTTAAGATAATTTCCCCATCTCAAACAATTTATTGGAACAAAAGCCTGCAACAGGTGGGTATACTCCTTACAAAAATGTCAGTGTCTCAAAAAGTTATCATCTGGCCTTGAGCATCAACTATGACTTGACAACGACGTCTCATTCTATTCACAAGTAAAGTTACTGTCTGCTGAGGCATGGCATCCCACTCTTCTTGAAGTACAGCCCTCAAGTTATTAAGATTCTGGGATACAAATTTATGAGCCTCTACACGATAACACAGCTGATCCCATAGGTTTTCCTTGGTTTCCAGGTCTGGAGAAAGTGCAAGCTACATCATTCCAGATAGCCCACTCTCCAGCAGCCGTTTCAAAATGATGCAATCTCGATGAACTGGAGCATTATCATCTATGAAGATGAAATTAGGCCTGTGTTGTTCAAGCAGAGGCATAATGACTGCATAGCACTTTCCTTGACACCTCCAAAGTTGTTGGTGGCCATTATTTCTGCTCAGCTTGAATTTACTTTCATCAGTAAACAACACAAAGGCCCACTTTTCCCTCATCCAGCATAGATGTAGTGGTGTGGTCAGGTACCCTTCCAGCTCGTCTATCACACAGGCCATGCTGATGTAAATAGTTTTGAATGGTCTGACATGACACTTGAGTGCCTCTCGCTGCCCTTAAATGTACCTGGAGATGTGTGGCATTCATCATCAGGTTCCAATTCTAATTGAACCCCGAAATTTATTCTGCGATTCATAGATCAAACACCTGTTGCGATTTTTGCCATTAAGCTCCTTGTTAGAGAAATACTAAAACATTGAACAGCTGGACATGTGCTTTAAAAATTTAGAGAATGTCACAATAAGTTCAACAGAAAAGGTTAGAGAACATCTTAGGATCATTCTGAAATTTCACTTGAAAGTAAATATCTCTAATAGAGATGAGCGATGTTCGAAGTTTGAGGTTCGCCTGTTTCATGTTCGAGTGATTTGGGGGGGGTTTTCGAGACGTTCGACGAACTCGAGCTTTTGCTAAAAGCTCGAAGTTTGAGTTATGTTCGAGAACGGTTCGATCAACAAAAAGCCTAGCTAGTTACTAGCTGGCTTTTCACTAATAGTGTGAGTCACTGTGAATCACGCTATTATCAAAATTCAGCATATAGTGTGCGGGGGCTACGGGGTTTAGATCAGTGCTGCTGCTGAGTGGTGAGAGAATGCCGATCGCCATTTTTATTTTTTTTCCCTAACCGCGCGTACAGTGGGGCGGGCCAGGCTGTCAGCAAATCACAGAGACACACACTGCAAAGTGGATTTTTGCCAGACAAGCAAGGGCATGTGTCATAGGCTGTGCATGTAACATATAATAATAATATATGTATATGGCCATTTTCCCCGTCGCCGCCATTATGCCTCTGCTGCGTGAGGGTGACAGTCACCGCTCCCGCTGCTGCTGCTGTCTGCGCTATAGAGATACAGTGTAATCTACACAGCGCTTTAGGGATTAGGGACTACTGGTTATTTAAGCCCTTTTCAGGGCTGATTTACAGGCGTTCATAGCCATAGCTGCTAGGCAGGTCCGTGCAAACGCTGTGTAGGGCTTTAGATAACAGCGTCTGGCTACCTCAGCTTAGGCAATTCCTTGCTGCATTTTTTCATTAGCAGGGATAGAAAGTGAGGCTTCCTTTGCTGGTCACTGACCCACAGCACCCGTGCATTCTACCCACCTGCCCATTTTTGCCACGCTATTTTATTTGCCCAAAGAGCTGACACTTTTTGTGGCATCCTAAAAGTGTCTGGAATACTAAGTTAGTGTTCCTTTGCTGTTCACTGACCCACAGCACCCATGCATTCTACCAAACTGCCCATTTTTGCCACGCTATTTTATTTGCCCAAAGAGCTGACACTTTTTGTGGCATCCTAAAAGTGTCTGGAATACTAAGTTAGTGTTTCTTTGCCTTTGCTGTCCACTGACCCACAGCATCTGTGCATTCTACCAACCTGCCCATTTTTTCCACCCTATTTTATTTCCCCAAAGAGCTGACACTTTTTGTGGCATCCTAAAAGTGTCTGGAATACTAAGTTAGTGTTCCTTTGCTGTCCACTGACCCACAGCACCCATGCATTCTACCCACATGACCATTTTTGCACGCTATTTTATTTCCCCAGAGAGCTGACACTTTTTGGGGCATCCTAAAAGTGTCTGGAATACGAAGTTAGTGTTCCTTTGCTGTCCACTGACCCACAGCACCCGTGCATTCTACCCACCTGTCCATTTTTGCTACGCAATTCTAATTGCAAACTGTGCTGCCACTGTTAGGGGCATACTAAAATTGACTGGGATTGTCAGTGTTGGTTCTTCAGCTGTCAATAAAGCTAGACCACCTCTGCAATCTACACCACCTCTCCATTTTTGCTACCACATTTTAAGTGTCCAATCTTGTTGCTAACAAAATGAGTGGCAAAAGGACAGATGCTGGTGGAAAGGGGAACATGCGTGTTGTGTGACGCCCTGGACTAGCCAGGTAGTCACAGTTAGACCCCTGCACAACACCTGTCCCCTAAAAAGGAGTCATCAGCCAACCACAAAAACCATAGTCACCTCCCTTGGTGCTTAATGGACACACCAGGGGGCGGAGCCAGGCGGTTGGCCACGCCCACGGAGGAGTTCAGAGGGCCTGAGGCAGGAAACACAGTGGAGTTTAGTTAGTTTAGTTTTGAGTGTTGAGGAGTGGAGGAGGTGAGGCCTGTGAGACAGGCCGGTGACAGTCTGACTAGTGTGAGGGTCGCAGCACGAACACCTTGGCTAGGAGGCAAGCGGTGGCCTCAGCCTGCAGGAGCCAGGAAGACGGCTCGGTGGAACCGTGGTGGACCGGGACAGGGTAGTGGCCCGCCGCTACCGACCCGGGGAACCGACTCGGAAACCGGAGCACACAGGGGGGTACTCATACCCTGAAACGAGGTCCAGAATCCACTGGACTGAGTTAATTAACTGATTGCAGTCTGGACTATAGGTCCTTTCCCTTCCAGGTCTCGACTGAAGACAACAGCCAACCGAGGGGGATAGAAAGCCATCGCACAGGCAGAGAGATCCCACGGGCCAGCGTCTGTGGGCAAACGGGCTCTCCCGACATACACAATGCCGGGGAGCTGACTCCCATCGCTGAAGCGCAGGCAGTCTACAGCTACACAACACGGTGCAGGAGAAAGGAAGTGACCACCATCCGGGTGGGGGACCCGACCGCAGCTGGCTGCGGGCACCGACCACCATCAACTTGGTTTACCAGTGACTTGTGTGTGTCAATAACAGTGAGTACAACAGTGCCCTCCGGCCGCGCACATCGCCCTGCACCGCCCAGCTATCCCCAACGGATCCCGGAGCCATCATCCCTGCCCACGGAGGGGTTAACATCTGGCTGCACTACCATCTCCCCCGGGTACCCCGTAACTGCTGCGGTGGTGCCTACTTTCAACACGTCCCATGGGTAGCGTCATGAACTCAAGCATGGCTCCGGCCGTGCACCTACCTAACCCCCCCACCGAAAGCGCTAGCATCCCCTTTCAGAGCAAAGTGACCCCGGGTCCGGAGGCGCTCGAGCCACCCACCAACGAGCCCGGATCCGAGCAGCTTGGCGGTACATGTTGGAAAAGGAAAAAAAGTTTGTGTCCGTGGGGTATGTGGGAAAGCTACATTAACATCTGCTGAAGAAAGGCCATCTTCCAGCAAAAGTAAGATGTGTACTACTTTCCGTGAACAATCGTATGTGCTCCCTTTTTTACGGAACCGAACAACTAACAAAGGTAGATGATGCACAAAAAAAAGGACATGCTTGAATGGATCGCAAGTGCTCCAACAAGTGGCCTTTCCTCCACCTCAACTTCAACATCCAAAACACAACAGTCCTCTGAGTTGTCACCCCAATCGCACATGCTTCCTCCCAGCTCTCAAGTATCCACCTGCCCTGCAGAGTATGGTGTAACAGAGATGGCTGAGTCTGCAGAGCTGTTCAGTCACACTATAGCCTGGGAATCAGAGGTCTGCTCCCAAGCTACAGTAAGTACAGACCAGGAAAGGATCTGCAGTGATGCCCAGAAGCTTTGTGAGTCTGATTCAGGCCTTGATGACTGTGTTTCTGAGCATAATGTAGACCCTCATTCCCAAACTGTAACACCTCTTGGTGGAGACAATGAGGAACATACTGATGATGATGAGACTCAGATACCTGATTGGAATGACAACTTAACTATTCAGTCAGGGCAGGAAGAGGTTAGGTCTGAGGGCGAGGGAAGTGCAAACACAACGCTTGATGATGAAGTTCTAGATCCCACTTACTGTCAACCCACAATCAGGCACTCGAGGAGGTCACCAGGGGTGGTGGAGGAGGATGCGACTGCCGACGAAGTTACCTTGCGCCTTCCTGGACAGAGTCGGAATACTGGAAGCACGTCAACAACTGCATCCTCAGCCATAACTCTGCCTCTAAGCACAAGTCGGGGTGGCTCTGCAGGTCTCATGGGCTCTAAGCCTTGCCTAGCCTGGTCCTTTTTTTACATTGCAAAGGATCTCCCAAATCATGTGATCTGTAAGATTTGTCGCCAATCTATAAGTAGAGGCCAAAACCTCGCTAGTTTGACAACTTCCATGAATCGTCACATGAATAACAAGCATAAGTCCCTGTGGGAAGCTGACCGTGCTACAATGCGGCCTAGCGGAGCGGTACAACCACCGTCTGCCCCTTCAAGTGCATCCGCGCGCTCTTCATCCTCTATGACTGTGGGGACAGCTGTCACACATGTTTTTCCACGCAGACCTTCCACCTCTTTAACCGCATCAGGCAGTTTTCTTGGAAGGTCGTCAGTTGTTTTGGAAGGGGAAACAAGTGCTGGTGTAGAGCTTTCTCAGACATCAAGAGCACCAAGTTTGGATGAAGGCAACATCATGTCTCCACCTACACTTTCCTCACAGACCTGCAGTTTTCCAGGGACACCCTACTCAACACCGTCTTCACACAGCAGCCAGATCTCGGTCCCTCAGATGTGGACAAATAAAAGGCCATTTCCTCCGAGCCATGACAAAGCTAAGAGGTTAACTTTATCCCTCTGTAAGCTCTTGGCTACTGAAATGCTGCCTTTCTGCTTGGTGGAAACAGAGGATTTTCGAGACCTTATGTCCGTCGCAGTGCCCCAGTACCAGAATCCCAATCACCACTACTTGTCCAAGAAAGGTGTGCCTGCGCTACACCAGCATGTCGCACACAACATCACCGCATCCTTGAGAAACTCTGTGTGTGACAGTTTGCATTTCACCACTGATACTTGGACCAGTAAGCATGGACAGCGGCGTTACATGTCGCTGACTGAGCACTGGGTAACTATGGTGAGAGATGGAGAAGGGTCTGCTGAACAAGTCTTGCCGTCCCCACGACTTGTGCGTCAATCCTCTCTATGTCGAAGTTCCTCCACTGCTTCTGCCTCCTTAACCTCGTCTGGGTCCTCCACCTCCGCCCCAAGCCTGCCTGGTCAGGCCACCCGCGTTGTAACTGCGCACAAGGAATCCCGCACACCTCCTTACTGTGCTGGCAGCAGAGCTCAACGGCATCAGGTGGTCTTTACCTTGAAATGTCTTGGAAATAAGAGTCACACAGCTGAGGAGTTGTGGTCAGCTCTTGCGAGCGAGTTTACTGAATGGTTGTTACCACGCCAGGGAAGGCCGTATGCGGCAATGCAGCAAACCTGGGTGCGGCCCTACACCTGGGCAAGGTGACACACGTGCCTTGTATGGCTCACGTGTTGAACCTTGTTGTCCAGCAATTTTTAACCCACTATCCTGGCCTAGATGGGCTTCTGCACAGGGCACAGTCACTCTCTGCTCACTTCCGCCGTTCAACCGCCGCAGCTGACCGACTTGCATCGCTCCAGAAGTCTTTTGGCCTGCCGGTTCATCGCCTGAAATGCGATGTACTGACACGCTGGAATTCAACTCTCCACTTGTTGCAGCGACTGTGGCAGCACCGCTGAGCCCTGGTGCAATACGTTATGACGTATAGCCTGGGCCAGCTAGATGCAGAGGTGGGGCAGATCACTCTGCTGAAGTGGTCTCAGATCAAGGACCTATGCACCCTTCTGCACAGTTTCGACATGGCGACGAATATGTTTAGCGCTGACAATGGCATTATCAGCATGACAATTCCAGTCATTTACATGCTGGAGCACACGCTAAACACTATTTGGAGTCAGGGGGTGGGACAAGAGGAAGGGGAGGAAGTACAGGAGGATTCATATGCGCAAGGGATACCAACATCTACAAGGTCCAGACGTTCAGCATCACCAAGGCGGCAGGCATGGGACGGTGGGGAAGAGGGATTAACAAGGGCGCATAGTAGCAGCCAAAATGTTGAGGAAGGTGCAGGAGACCAGGAAGAAATGGAGGACAAACTCTCGATGGGCATGGAAGACTCAGCAGATGAGGGAGACCTTGGTCAAATTTCGGTTGAACGAGGTTGGGGGAACATGTCAGAGGAAGAAAGCACGGTTATCATCTCACCGCCACAAAACTAGCGTGGACTTGGTCTGCATGGATGCGCAAGACACATGAGTGCCTTCTTGCTGCACTACCTGCAACATGACCCTCGGATTGTCCGAATTAGAAGTAATGATGATTACTGGGTTGCCACACCATTAGATCCCTGGTACAAATCCAAATTTGGCGAAATAATTCCAGCCATAGAAAGGGACGCACATATGCAGGAGTATCAGCAGAAGCTGTTACTCAATCTTAGCTTGGCTTTTCCACCAAACACCAGTGGTGCACGGAGTGAATATCACAGTTGTAACTTGCCAAGCATGGGACTGTCTCGTCATTATCAGTCTAACCGTACCAGCAACACCATATCTGGTGCTGGTAACAGGAATTTTATGGAATCGTTTCATAATTTTTTTAGACCATCCAATGCAAGGCCACAAGAGAAAAGAAGTCTGACACATAGTCAACGGCTGGAGAGGATGATACAGGAGTATCTCCAAATGAACATCGATGCCATGACTTTGCAACTGGAGCCTTGCTCATTTTGGGCTTCTAATCTTGAAAAATGGCCTGAGCTCGCCACTTACGCCTTGGAGATCTTGTCGTGTCTTGCAGCGAGCGTTGTCTCTGAACATGTCTTCAGTGAGGCTGGGTGTGTGCTGACAGATAAGCGCACGTGTCTGACCAGTGACAATGTGGACAGACTAACGTTTATCAAGATGAACAAGTCATTGATCCGCAAAGACTTTACTACCCCTGTGTCATCCTGTGGACAGTAAAGGCTGGCGTATTTTTGAATGTGCTTGATGCAAATCAACACATCCAGTTTGCAACTGGGGGACAAGTGATGCCACTGAAGTGGTGTGTGTGGCTCAATTTTTGGAAAAAAAGGGAGACTCTGCTTGGAGTCCCCTTGCGGTGTTTTTAAAAATGAGCCAAGATGAACAAGTCATGGTTCAGCAAAGAATTTGCTAATTCGGTGTCATTCTGGGGACAGTTAAGGCTGGCGTATTTTTGAATGTGCTTGATGCTAATCAAGACATCCAGTTTGCAACTGGGGCACAAGTGATGCCACTGAAGTGGTGTCTGTGGGGCCCAATTTTTGAAAAAAAAAAGACTCTGCTTGGAGTCCCCTTGCAGTGTTTTTAAAAATGAGCCAAGATGAACAAGTCATGGTTCAGAAAAGACTTTGCTACCTACCCCGGTGTGATTCTGGGGACAGTTAAGGCTGGCATATTTTTGAATGTGCTTGATGCTAATCAATACATCCAGTTTGCAACTGGGGCACAAGTGATGCCACTGAAGTGGTGTCTGTGGGGCCCAATTTTTGGAAAAAAGGGAGACTCAGCTTGGAGTCCCCTTGCTGTGTTTTTAAAAATGAGCCAAGATGAACAAGTCATGGATCAGCAAGGACTTTGCTACCTACCCCAGTGTCATCCTTGGGACAGTTAAGGCTGGCGTATTGTTGAATGTGCTTGATGCTAATCGAAATGTGAAGTTTGCAACTGGGGCACAAGTGATGCCACTGAAGTGGTGTCTGTGTGGCCCAATTTTTGGAAAAAAGGGAGACTCAGCTTGGAGTCCCCTTGCTCTATTTTACATGATTTTATAAGGGCATGACATGCCTATATCTGTGTCTCTTCCTCTTTTTGCTCGTCCAGCTGTTTTGTTTTCGCATGAGTATATGTCCTTGTCACTTTCCCATGTGTTTGTGGTGTCTTGGGAGTTGATTGTCACCTTTTGGACACCTTTGAAGGTGTTTTCTATGTGTTTTTATGTGTTTGTGTTTGCCTTCCATTGTTTTCAATGGGGTTTGGGAGGTTTGTCGAACGTTTCGTCGAACCGAACTCCGTTCGATGAACCAAACCGAACTCGAGCCTTTAGAGGCTCGCTCATCTCTATTCACAAATAAACATATCCAGGTGTTAAAATGGCCAAGTCAAAGTCCAGATCTGAATCCAATCGAGAATCTGTTGAAAGAGCTGAAAACTGCTCACAGACGCTCTCCATCCAACCTCACTCAGCTCGAGCTGTTTGCAAAGGAAGAATGGGCAAGAATTTCAGTCTTTCGATGTGCAAAACTGATAGAGACATTCCTCAAGTGACTTGCAGTTGTATTCGTAGCAAAAGTTGGCTCTACAAAGTATTAACTTAAAGGGGCCGAATAATATTGCACGCCCCAATTTTCAGTTTATTATTTGTTATAAAAATTTAAAATAAGCAATACATTTTGTTTAACTTCACAATTGTGTCCCACTTGTTGTTGATTCTTCACCATAACATTCAAATTTTTTATCTTTATGTTTGAAGCCTGAAATGTGGGAAAAGGTACAACTGAAAGCTTGTGCATGGAGCTTACTTACGGGGCAGGGGGGGGGGGGGTAGAGGGGGGTATTGCCACCTACTCAACAGATAGTGGCTGTGTATTATGGCCGGGACCTGCCTCTAACAATCTTGAGTGGAGCAGAGTTCCACCCACAAATGTTAACCCATTACACAGCATTTAACACACACTGACAAGGGGGCATACCATTTTAAGAATCCATCGGAGACTGTTATTTTCATTATATGCAGCAATACTGTGGCAATGATGTATATAGCATAATCAGTTAGACAATCGCAGCTTGAAGGCTCATAAGAAGACTATTAAGAACAGTAAAAAGTAAAACAAAAATGAATTTTTGTTGAAAATATGAAAAGTTTAAATCATTCCCCCCCTTTTGCTTCATTAAAAATAAAAATAATAAAATTTTAAAAACAATACACATATGTGGCATCACCGAGTTCAGAAACATCTGGTCTATCAATATCTAAAAATTGTTAATCTAACCGCCCCAGCGCCAGCAGCCGGGGACCCCTGGGAGGGGTCACGCGGACACTCGAAATGAAAGGGGGGTATTTTTCAGGCGATTTTGTGTTTAGAGTTCGTGACGCCACCCATGGTGTGGGGTAAGGTGGAGTACCACCACTGCTGTTGGGAGTGCCCGGTGGCGATGGGATAGCAGCCAGGTGTTTAACCCCTCCGTGGGTAGGGGGAATGCCTCGGTAATGGTTAGAGGGGAGTGCCGTTGGGGAGCAAATGGTCACTGCGTACTCACTCAGTCCAATAACACTGACACCGACAACTTGTAAACTGGAATTCTGAGCACCGCTGTAGCAGGGAGGGAGCACACTGGGATCCCATGCCCGATGGTGTTGCTTGTTAGCCTGTGACCTTTCTATTGGCACTTTCTTTACTGGTTGGCCCCTGTAGTATAGAACTAGTCGGGTCCCGCTCACCCGTACGGAGTGAGCTTGCTCTCAGGGTTCACGCTTGGGATTTTCTGGACTGTGTATTGGGAAAGTCCTATCCCCCTCATTGCGTTAGTACCCCAATTTTGGAGCGGGTGGAGAACGAATCTTGAAATCTTCGCCCTCGTCGGGTAAATTACCAGGACGCTTGAAGCTACTTCCCGGCCTTGGGTCCACGTACCCCGCCGCACCCTGGCCCTTGCCCAGAGATGGCTCAAAGCCACTAGCTGCCCTCCTTGGCAGTTCCATGCCCCTTGACACGATCCCCTGCGACCAGGGTTCCAGCTCCTACCAGGCCCAGACCAACGTCTGCCACCTAGTAACTGAGGAGTCCAGCTCCTAACCTCCTCCAACTGATTTGTGACCTCTCCTTACGAGAGTCACCACACAACTGACTACTCCTGACACTCCTGAACCTCCCTAAACAACCCCCCAAGTGGGCGGCCCTATTCCCTTCAGGCTACATATTGGTGTGTCTGGGGGGTGTGGTGCAGAGTGTTTCTTGGATTTTTGATTGGCTTGTTCTTAGCAACACCAAAGGCCAGGGACCCGTATCCAAGGAGGAGATGCACATCATGCAGAAGGGCAGATTGCACAATGTCCTCTGACGACCTGATAGGCCAGGGCGTCACACAAACACTGTTAAAAAAATTCAAGAATGCCAAAATTCCTTTTTTATGGGCTCTGCAGTAATGCAAGAAGTGCTGTATGAAGAGATCAAAATATCATATCTATTCTAACCTGGTAGTAGTGAAAATGTTGTCTCACGCCGCAACCAAAATTTTTAAAAAATATCAACAATCTCAAGATTATAAGTCCATCTCCAGGGATGTTAATGTTGCTTTCTCCATAGTCAAGAAGTTTACAACTCATGGCACTGTAGGTAATCTTCATGGACATGAAAGGCAGAGAAAAATTAATAAAAGGTTGCAATGCAGGATAGTCCGGATGGTGGATAAGCATCGCCAATCAAGTTCCAAAGAAATTCAAGGTGTCCTGCAAGCTCATAGTGCATCCGTGTCCGCGTGAACTATCTGTTGACATTTGAATAAAATGAAACTATGAGAAATATAAAAGCTAGACTTCAGTTTGCCAAATGTATGTAAGTCAAAATCCTTCTAGAAAAGTGTCTTGTTAACAGGTGAGACCAAGATAGAGCTTTTTGGTAAAGCACATCATTCTTCTCTTTACTGAAATGGAATGAAGCCTACAAAGTAAAGAACACAGTGCCTACATTCAAATATAGTGGCGATTCAAAGATATTTTGGGGTTGTTTTGTTGCATCTGGCACTGGGTGCCTTGACTGTATGCAATGTATTATGAAATCTGAAGATTACCAAATGATATTGGGTCACAATGTAATGGCCAGTGTCAGAAAGCTGGATTTGCATCCCAGGTCATAGATCTTCAAGTAGGACAATAACCTCAAACATTCTTTAAGAAGCACCTAGAAATGGATGGAAACCAAGCTCTGGAGAATTCTGAAGTGGCCAGCAATGAATCTGGATCTAAATCCTATTGTAAACCTGTGGAAAGAGCGTAAAATTGCTGTTGGGAGAAGGTGGCTGTTAGTCGTCGGGATGTTTCCCATCTCGAGGCTGAGCATAATGTTGGGTGTCAGAATGTTTTCTGTCCTGAGGCTGAGTCTTGTGCATCTGTGGACCAGCGGTATCCAATTTGGGTTTGGCCGCTGGGACTGGTGCT
This sequence comes from Anomaloglossus baeobatrachus, assembly GCF_048569485.1. Classification (NCBI taxonomy): domain Eukaryota; kingdom Metazoa; phylum Chordata; class Amphibia; order Anura; family Aromobatidae; genus Anomaloglossus; species Anomaloglossus baeobatrachus. The sequence continues at coordinate 279,002,194 of NC_134357.1, read as the reverse complement.
CAGTTTTGCCGTCGATGCTGGCGCCTGGCTGGGACCCGCAATGTGCAGGAAGTTGCTGGAGGCTCTGCACCTTGGTCTATAACAAGTCCTGCCACACATGCTCAGGTGAAGAAGGCTTTGTCTTTCAATTCTAAGTTAGGAAACTGCCCCAGCGTATATGTCAGTGACGCGGCCGCCCACCATTGGTGGTCCAGCATCAGCAGACTTGATGACGTGGCGCCACCTGATTGGCCCGTGAGTGACGTCATCGGTGACGTGGGCGCGAGTGTTTTGGGCGTGGCTTAACCTTTAAAAGGTGCGGTCACACACATGGCGGTGCGCTCTGATCATCTCTCTGTGAGAGGTGCATGTGTAGCACTGTGTGTTTGTCTGCCGCAATCTTAGTGTCTGTTGTTCTGTGCCCAGCCAGGGTACATACCACTAGTGTTAGGGATTAGGCGCGGTGGTCCCACTGCGTCTGCCTGTGTGGGTGACCAGCAGTAAGCTGTCGGTACCTAGGGGCACTGCAGATAGGTTGGGGTGGTGCCAGCAGTAGGCTGGTGCTGTTAGTGGACCACCTAGGTAGACACAGCGGAGAGCTAGTGATACACCAACCGCAATCGGGTTCAGCGAGAGGGTTACTCCGCAGTAGGAACCGGTTGTTCAGGAAGGTTACCTGTGCAGACACACGGAATGTGCAGTTATAACACCTCTTCACGTTTACTTTGTTTGGTTAGCATTCCCCTGTGCTATCAACAGAGGTTACAGCGACTTAGTATTATTTTGCATATTCCTCGTGATGTAAAAGGGAATATTGCTGTTGCATTGCCCAGGGTTATGGGGTACTCGGTCCCGGGCGGTGTATAACTGGGTAAATGTCACTTGATGCCATTGCCCGGTTTTGTGCCCTGGTGCTTTCAAAAATATAGGGAAGCCCTTTCTTTTTTTATTATTTCATGAATTTCATGAAATAATTAAAAAACAAATGACGTGGGCTTCGCCATATTTTTGTGTCCAGCCAGGTACAACTAGGCAGCTGGGGATTGGAATCCACAGCACAGGTTAGCCTGAGCTTTCTGTGCCCCTCTGCTGCGAATTGCAGTCTGCAGCTGCCCCAGAAAATGTCGCTTTCATAGAAGCGCCATCTTCTGGCGCTGTATCCAAATCTTCCAGCTGCCCTGGTGACGGGTGGCTCGCTGGGTAATAATGGGGTTAGGGATAGCTGTATATTATCAACTGGCCCTAAGCCAGAAATTCATGGTGTCACGCCAATATTAGACATGGCCACCATGAATTTCTAGTACCGATAAAAAGAACCACAACACATAGAAAAATATTTTTATTATAAATAAAACACAACACAATTAGTAACTACATCTTTATTGAAATAAAGAACCCCCCTCCGCAGTAATCCTGGGTCAAGGGTCCCATGCCGTTCGATCCGGATCCAATATCATCTGATTGGTTTGCTGGAAGGCAAAGCGATCAGATGATGTGTCAGGTTCAAGGGCCTGAATCACGTGACACAGCAGCTGATTGTAAAAAAGCCGTTTTTACAATCAGCTGATGCATCAGTGCATAAAAAAACAAAACAAACTACACACTTCAGTGCATACTCCTGTCCGACAGCATCAGCTGATAGTTTAGCCGGCCGGGCGGTAAAAAGCCGGCCTCACCGCTTGACTTATAGTGTCAGCTGATTCCGTCAGATGACCGCATCAGTTGATCATCACCAGGTCTGATAAAGAGAGAGAGAGAAAGAAGGGAGAGAGAAAGAGGAGAGAGAGAAAGAGAGAAAGAAAAGAGAGAGAGAAAGAAGAGAGAAATAGAAAGAGAGAGAGGAAAGAGAGAAAGAAGAGAGAGAGAGAAAGAGAAAGAAGAGAGAAAGAGCGAAAGAAGAGAGAGAGAGAAAGAAGAGAGAAAGAGAAAGAAGAGAGAGAAGAGAAAGAAGATTAAGTAGAGAAAGAAGAGAAAGAAAGGAGAGAGAGAAAGGAGAGAAAGAAAGGAGAGAGAGAAAAGAGAGAGAGAGAGAGAAAGGAAAGAAAGAAAGGATAGAGAGAAAGGAGAGAAAGAAAGGAGAGAGATGAAAGAGAGAGAGAGAGAAAGGAGAGAAAGAAAGGAGAGAGAAAACGGAAAGAGAAAGGAGAGAAAGAAAGGAGAAATAGAAAAGAGAGAGAAAGGAGAGAGAGAGAAAGAAAGGAGAGAGAAAGGAGAGAGAAAGAAAGGAGAGAGAGAGAGAAAGAAAGGAGAGAGAAAGGAGAGAGAGAAAGAAGAGAGAGAGAAAAAGAGAAAGAAGAGAGACAAGAGAAAGAGGAGAAATAAGAGAAAGAAGAGAAAGAAAGGAGAGAACGAAAGGAGAGAGAGAAAGGAGAGAGAGAGAGAGAGAGAAAAAAAGGAGAGAGAGAAAGGAGAGAGAGAAAGGAGAGAAAGAAAGGAGAGAGAGAAAGGAGAGAAAGGAGAGAGAAAGAGAGAAAGAAGAGAGAGAGAAAGAAAAGAGAGAGAAAGAAGCAAAAGAGGAGAAAGAAGAGAAAGAGAGAAGAGAGAGAGAAAGAAGAGAGAGAGAAAGAAGAGAGAAAGAAGAGAGAAAGAAGAGAGAGAAGAGAGAGAGGAGAAAGAGGAGAAAGAAGAGAAAGAAGAGAAAGTAGAGAAAGAAGAGAAAGAAAGGAGAGAGAGAGAAAGGAGAGAAAGAAATGAGAGAGAGAAAGGAGAGAAAGAAAGGAGAGAGAGAAAGGAGAGAGAGAAAGAAGAGAGAGAGAAAGGAGAGACAGAAAGAAGAGAAAGAAAAGAGAGAAAGAGGAGAGAGGAAAAGGAGAGAGAGAAAGAGAGAGAGAAAGAAAAGAGAGAGAAAGGAGAGAGAGAGAAAGGAGAGAGAGAAATAAAGGAGAGAGAAAGGAGAGAGAGAAAGGAGAGAGAGAAAGAAGAGAGAGAGAAAGAGAGAAAGAAGAGAGAAGAGAAAGAGGAGAAAAAAAAGAAAGGAGTAAGAAGAGAAAGAAAGGAGAGAAAGAAAAGAGAGAGAGAGAGAAAGGAGAGAAAGAAAGGAGAGAGAGAAAGAGGAGAGAGAGAGAAAGGAGAGAAAGAAAGGAGAGAGAAAAAGTAGAGAGAGAAATGAGAGAAAGAGAGAGAGAGAAAGAAAGGAGAGAGCAAAAGGAGAGAGAGAGAAAGGAGAGAATGAAAGGAGAGAGAGAAAAGAGAAAAAAGGAGAGAGAGAAAAGAGAGAAAGAAAGGAGAGAGAGAAAGGAGAGAAAGAAAGGAGAGAGAGAACGGAGAGAGAGAAAGGAGAGAAAGAAAGGAGAGAGAAAGGAGAGAGAGAAAGGAGAGAGAGAAAGGAGAGAAAGAGAGAGAGAGAAAGAAAGGAGAGAGAGAAAGGAGAGAGAGAAAGGAGAGAGAGAAAGGAGAGAGAGAGAGAAAGGTGAGAGTAGAGATGAGCGAACCGGTCGCGTCTCGTTCGAGTTCGGTTCGGCGAACGTTCGACGAACCAAACTCGAACCGCATAGGAAACAATGGCAGGCAATCACAAACACATAAAAACACCTAGAAAACACCCTCAAAGGTGTCCAAAAGGTGACAAACAACTCACAACACAACACAAACACATGGGAAAGTGACAAGGACATATACTCATGCGAAAACAAAAGAGCTGGACAAGGAAAAAGAGGAGGAGACACAGATATAGGCATGGCACGCCCTTCTAAAATCATGTAAAACACCGCAAGGTGACTCCAAGCGGAGTCTCCCTTTTTTCCAAAAATTGGGCCCCACACACACCCACCCCTTCAGTGGCAGCACTTGTACCGCAGTTGTACACTTCACAGGTAGATTTGCATCAAGCACATTCAAAAATACGCCATACTTAACCGTCCCCAGGATGACCCCGGGGTAGGTAGCAAAGTCTTTCCTGATCCCAGCTCTGTTCATCTTGGATCATTTTTAAAAACAATGTAAGCAAGGGTTACTCCAAGCGGAGTCTCCCTTTTTTCCAAAATTTGGGCCACACAGACACTCACCCCTTCAGTGGCAGCACTTGTGCCCTAGTTGCAAACAGGATGTTTTGATTTGCATCAAGCACATTCCAAATCCACAAGCATTTACTCTCCCCAGGATGACACAGGGGTAGTAAATTCCTTGTGGATCCATGACTTGTTCATTTTGATGAACGTTAGTCTGTTCACATTGTCACTGGACAGACACATGCGCTTATCTGTCAGCACACAACCAGCAGCACTGAAGACACGTTCAGAGACAACTCTGGCAGCTGGACATGACAAAATCTCCAAGGCGTAAGTGGAGAGCTCTGGCCATTTTTCAAGATTTGAAGCCCAAAATGAGCAAGGCTCCAGTTGCAAAGTCATGGCATCGATGTTCATTTGGAGATACTCCTGTATCATCCTCTCCAGCCGTTGACTATGTGTCAGACTTGTTGTCTCTGGTGGCCGTGCAAAGGAGGGTCTAAAAAAATGATGAAAAGATTCAATAAAATTGCTGTTACCAGCACCAGATACGGTGCTACTGGTACGGGTAGGCTGTTGAAGATGACGAGACCGTCCCATGTTTGTCAAGTTACAACTGGGAGATTCACTCCCTGCACCTGCACGGTTGTTTGGTGGAAAAGCCGAGCTAAGATGGAGTAACACCTTCTGCTGATACTCCTGCATACGTGCGTCTCTTTCTATGGCTGGAATTATGTCACAAAATTTGGACTTGTACCAGGGATCTAATAGTGTGGCAAGCCAGTAGTCATCATCACTTCTAATTTTGACAATACGAGGGTCATGTTGGAGGTAGTGCAGCAAGAAGACATTCATGTGTCTTGCGCATCTGAACCAAGTCCACGCTGTGTTTGTGGCATAGAGGTGCTAACCGTTCTTTCTTCCTCTGACATCTCCCCCCAACCTCTTTCAACTGAAATTTGACCAAGGTCTCCCTCTTCCGCTGAGTCTTCCATGTCCATGGACAGTTCGTCCTCCATTTCTTCATGTTCTCCTGCACCTTCATCAACATTTCGCCTGCTACCATGCGCCCTTGTTGATCCCTGTCCCCCATGGTCCCATGCCTGCCGCGTTGGTGATGATGAACGTCTGGACCTTGGTGATGTTGTTGTGTCTTGCGCATATGAATCCTCCTGTAGTTCCTCCCCTTCCTGTTGTCCCACCCCCTGACTCCGAATAGTGTTTAGCGTGTGCTCCAGCCTGTAAATGACTGGAATTGTCATGCTGATAATGGTATTGTCAGCGCTAAACATATTCATCGCCATGTCGAAACTGTGCAGAAGGGTGCATAGGTCCTTGATCTGAGACCACTCCATCAGGGTGATCTGCCCCACCTCTGCATCTCGTTGGCCCAGGCTATACGTCATGATGTATTGCACCAGGGCTCAGCGGTGCTGCCACAGTCGCTGTAACATGTGGAGAGTCGAATTCCAGTGTGTCGCCACATCGCATTTCAGGCGATGAACCGGCAGGCCGAAAGACTTCTGGAGTGATGCAAGTCACTCAGCTGCGGCGATTGAACGGCGGAAGTGAGCAGACAGTTTTCGTGCCCTGTCAGAAGGCCATCTAGGCCGGGATAGTGTGTTAAAAATTGATGAACAACAAAGTTCAACACGTGAGCCATACAAGGCACGTGTGTCACCTTGCCCATGCGAAGGGCCGCACCCAGGTTTGCAGCATTGTCGCACACGGCCTTACCAGGCTGCAGGTTGAGTGGAGACAACCATTTATTAAACTCAGTCTCCAGAGCTGCCCACAACTCAGCCGCTGTGTGACTCCTATTTCCAAGACATTTCAAGCTAAAGACCGCCTGATGCCATTGTGCTCTGCTACCAGCATAGTAATGAGGGGTGCGTGATTCTTTCTGCGCAGTGAGAACGCTGGTGGCCTGACCAGGCAGGCTTGGGGCGGAGGTGGAGGACCCAGATGAGGTGGAGGAGGCAGAAGCAGTGGCGGAACTTGGACAGACAGAGGATTGACACACAAGTCGTGGGGACGGCAAAGACTTTTGCAGCAGACCCTTCACCATCTATCACCATAGTTACCCAGTGCCCAGTCAGCGACATGTAACGTCCCTGTCCATGCTTACTTGTCCAAGTATCGGTGGTGAAATGCACCCGTTCATACACAGAGTTTCTCAAGGAAGCGGTGATGTTGTGTGCGACATGCTGGTGTAGCGCGGGCACACCTTTCTTAGAGAAGTAGTGGCGACTGGGCATCTGGTACTGGGGCACAGCGGCAGACATAAGTTGTCTAAAATCCTGTGTGTCCACCAGGCGGAAAGGCAGCATTTCGGTAGCCAAGAGCTTACAGAGGGATAAAGTCAACCTCTTAGCTTTGTCATGGGTCGCAGTAAATGGCCTTTTATTTGTCCACACCTGAGGGACAGAGATCTGGCTGCTGTGTGTAGACGGTGTTGAGTAGGGTGTCCCTGGAAAAATTCAGGTTTGTGAGGAAAGTGCAGGCGTAGACATGATGTTGCCTTCATCCAACGTTGATGCTATCGATGTCTGAGAAAGCTGTACACACGCACTTGTTTCCCCTTCCAAACCAACTGACGACCTACCAAGCAAACTTCCTGTTGCGGTTACAGTGGTGGAAGTTGTGCGTGGAAAACCAGGTGTGACAGCTGTCCCCACAGTCCTAGAAGATGAAGAGCGCGCGTATGCACTGGAAGGGGCAGGCGGTGGATGGTTTGCTCCGCTAGGCCGCATTGCAGCACGGTGAGCTTCCCACTGGGACATATGATATTTATTCATGTGACGATTCATGGAAGAAGTTGTCAAACTGCTGAGGTTTTGCCCTCTACTAACAGAATCACGACAAATTTTACAGATCACATAATTTGGGCGATCTTTTGCTATGTCAAAAAAGGACCAGGCTAGGCAAGGCTTAGAGGGCATGCGATCTGCTGATCCACCCCGACTAGTGTTCAGGGGCAGAGTGGTGGCTGAGGATGCAGTTGTAGACGTGATACCAGTACTCCGACTCTGTCCAGGAAGGCGCAAGGTAACTTCGTCGTCAGTTGCATGCTCCTCCACCGTCTCTGTTGACCTCCTCGAGGGCCTGACTGGGGGTTGACAGTAGGTGGGATCTAGAACTTCCTCATCAATTGTTGTGTTTGCACTCCCCTCACCCTCAGACCGAGCCTCTTCTTGCCCTGACCGAATATTTAAGTTGTCATCCCAATCTGGTATCTGCGTCTCATCGTCATCAGTATGTTCCTCATTGTCTATAACAACAGGTGTTACAGTTTGTGAAAAAGGGTCAACATTATGCTCAGAAACTTGGTCCTCACGGCCTGAATCAGAGTCACAAAGGTTCTGGGCATCACTGCAGACCATTTCCTGGTCTGTACTCACTGTAGCTTGGGAGCAGACCTCTGATTCCCAGGCTATAGTGTGACTGAACAGCTCTGCAGACTCAGCCATCTCAGTTCCACCATACTGTGCAGGGCGGATGGAGACTTCAGAGCTGGGAGAAAGCAAGTTGGATTGGGATGACAACTCATAGGACTGGTGTTTTTTGGATGCGGTACTTGAGATGGCTGAGAGGGCACTTGTTGGACCACTTGAGATCCATTCAAGCATTTTCCTTTTTTAGCCATCATCTACCTTTGTTCCAGTTGTTCGTGTCCGTAAAAAAGGGAGCATATCGGATTGTCCACGGTAAGTAGTAGACATCTTACTTTTGCTGGAAGATGGTCTATCTTCAGCAGATGTTAATGGAGCTTTGCCACCTTCCCCACGGACAAACCTTTTTTTCCTTTTCCAACACGCCTCTTCCCCTTTCCACTAGCATCTGTCATTTTTCCACTCATTTTGATTGCGACAAGATTGTGCACTTAAAACGTGGTAGTAAAAATTGAGAGGTGGTGTAGATTGCAGCGGTGGTCTATCTTTATTAACAGCAGAATAAACAACAATAACTATCCCTGACAATGTAACTACGGCCCTTAAACTGGCAGGAAAGTTTGCTAGTATAATGGCTTAGTAACAATGAGTTTGAGTGTGCAATGCAGAGGTGATGCACAGAGATTTTCACCAGTGGGACACTAATGGACGTCCAACAGCCACTTTTAGGATGCCACTAAGTTTACTCAGTGTTTGCTAGTATAATGGCTTAGTAACAATGAGTTTGAGTGTGCAATGCAGAGGTGATGCACATAGATTTGCACCAGTGGGACACTAATGGAAGTCCAACAGCCACTTTTAGAATGCCACTAAGTTTACTCAGTGTTTGCTAGTATAATGGCTTAGTAACAATGAGTTTGAGTGTGCAATGCAGAGGTGATGCACATAGATTTGCACCAGTGGGACACTAATGGAAGTCCAACAGCCACTTTTAGGATGCCACTAAGTTTACTCAGTGTTTGCTAGTATAATGGCTTAGTAACAATGAGTTTGAGTGTGCAATGCAGAGGTGATGCACATAGATTTGCACCAGTGGGACACTAATGGAAGTCCAACAGCCACTTTTAGGATGCCACTAAGTTTACTCAGTGTTTGCTAGTATAATGGCTTAGTAACAATGAGTTTGAGTGTGCAATGCAGAGGTGATGCACATAGATTTGCACCAGTGGGACACTAATGGAAGTCCAACAGCCACTTTTAGGATGCCACTAAGTTTACTCAGTGTTTGCTAGTATAATGGCTTAGTAACAATGAGTTTGAGTGTGCAATGCAGAGGTGATGCACATAGATTTGCACCAGTGGGACACTAATGGAAGTCCAACAGCCACTTTTAGGATGCCACTAAGTTTACTCAGTGTTTGCTAGTATAATGGCTTAGTAACAATGAGTTTGAGTGTGCAATGCAGAGGTGATGCACATAGATTTGCACCAGTGGGACACTAATGGAAGTCCAACAGCCACTTTTAGGATGCCACTAAGTTTACTCAGTGTTTGCTAGTATAATGGCTTAGTAACAATGAGTTTGAGTGTGCAATGCAGAGGTGATGCACATAGATTTGCACCAGTGGGACACTAATGGAAGTCCACCAGCCACTTTTAGGATGCCACTAAGTTTACTCAGTGTTTGCTAGTATAATGACTTAGTAACAATGAGCTTGAGTGTGCTAAGGGCAGGAGGGTACAGTGGCAGGATTGTGGGTCTGGGTAGAGGAAAGGAAGCCTCCCTCTCTATCCCTCCTAATGGGGAAATGCAGCAAGGAAATCCCTGACCTTAGCTACACAGACGCTGTCATCTTGTGTAGCTGTTAAAATCTGTTTTCACGGACCTGACTGTCACCTATGGCTCTGACCCTGCCGGTATTAGCCCTTAAAAGGACTAATAGAAACTTCTATCCCTATTCTGTATAGCGCTGTGTATAGAGCATACACAGCAGTATCGGAGACAGGAGCTACGCCAGCGGTGACTGACACCAAGACGCAGAAGGCAGATAATGGCATGCTGGAGGAAAATGTCCGTTTTTATAATGCAGGGACATGTGACATGGACATCCTATCACACATGCCGTGTCTCCTCTGGCTAAAAGTCCACTTAGCTGTGTGTGTGTCTGGGATTGGCTGACATGCTGGCCCGCCCCACTACACGCGCGCGCTTAGGGAAGGAAGACAAGGAAAAAAAAAAAAAAATGGCGATCGCCATTATCCATACAGCAGTGATCTGAATGCGCTGTTCCTGCACACTATACACTGAAATGTCATAATAGTGTGAGTCACAGAGTGACTTACACTATTACAGCGGAAAGCCAGCTAGGAATTAGCTGTTTTTTTGGCTGCTAGAACCGTTCTCGAACGTATCTACAACTATCGAGCTTTAGCAAAAAGCTCGAGTTCTAGTTCGATCTAGAACAGCCCCCAAAATCACTCGAGCCGCGAACTGGAGAACCTCGAACCGCGAACCGCGCCCAACTCTAGGAGAGAGATAGAGAGAGAGAGCTCACAGCTGATATCTGGCTCCTCCCGTCAGTGCATAATTAAATTATAATTCTAAATATATTATAAATATAATTTAAAATTAAAAAAAAAAAATGTTTACCCAGTCTAGAACTTGCGACCTTATGCTTTTTAAGTGAGCACTCTTTCCACTCAGCTATTGCCTCTAATGGGAAAGATAGGCAGATTTGGTAATCTTGAAGTCTGGATTGCTGAAGTCAGCTGACCACATGATTCACTTGATTGACAGTGTTGTGTGGATTACGTCGGACCTGGAGGGGTATTGGAGGATTTTAATAAATGGTGAAACTGTGTTTTTTTTGTCTTTTATTCCAAATAAAGGATTTTTTGCGGTGTGTGTTTATTTACTTTCACTTTATAAATAGATAATAATTATAATTTAAAATTAAAAATAAAAAAATAAAAACTTAAATTCTTTACCAGGACCAGAACTCACAACACTATGCTTCTTAGGCAGGCACTTTATCCACTACTCTAGTGCCTCTAATGATAGAGATAGGCAGATTTGGTAATCTTGAAGTCCGCCCGCTGGCGGCTTTGATTGGTTGCAGTGAGACAGCTGTCACTCAGCTTGGGGACGTAACTGACTGTAACCAATCATAAGCGCCGGTGGGCGGGGAAAGCACGGAATAACTAATTGACTAATGAAGCGGCAGCCATTTTCTAAAGAGGAAAAGACGCCGCAGATTTGTGACAGACATGGAGCGAGACGCACGTGATCGGTGAGTAGGAAAGAGAGAGGGATTGTGCTGGGGACGCAGGACACATGCAGATAGCAACATGTGCACATAGCCTTACTGTGTAAAGCCACGTGTTTGGTGATCAAACTACTCTCGAACGTAACTCGAGCTGTCGAGCTTTTAGCAAAAAGCTCCAGTTCGAGTTTGTTCTCGAGCACCCCCCAAAATCACTCGAACATGAAATTGGCGAACCTCGAACATCGCTCATCTCTAGTTATAATTAGCACATGCGTGTATTGCATATTATATGTTGATTATGTACCATCATGTGTAAGCCTATCCCTTTGTAGTATGATGAAATTGTGTCCTTTATTTTCACCGTGATACTCTATGTACTTTATAAATTGACATTGTGTGGATACCATCTTTGAATAGCCTTCAATGATCTATTATGGTGCTTTCAGTGGATATATATATATATATATTTATATCTATATATATAATTGCCTTATTCTGTCTGTCTGTCTGTCTGTCTTGCTCCAAAATTGTGACGTTAAAGTGACAACCAGCGGATTGTCCGCTGGGCTCGGCATGGCCCCGCCCCCCCCCACAGATTTGCTGCTCGGCCTTGCCCCGCCCCCGCACGGATTGGCCTCTCGCCCCGGCCCCCTGCACATATTAGGCGCTCGGCCAGGCCCCACCCCCTCACGCATTGGATGCTCGCCCTGACCCCGCCCCCCACACGCATTCCCCGAACCCACATGGAGACGCCCGACTCCCAGGTGACTGCTGCAGCCCCGGAAGCCCACACCGGCAGGACTAAGTGGAGAAAAGCAACTAGCTTACCCCGCCTGCTGGCACACGTGTGCCGGAGCCGGCGTAGGCTGGTAACTATAGTACACATCGGGTAACTATAGAAACCACTTTCCTTAGTTACCCGATGTAACTAGCTTACCCCGGGTCCCGCACACTTCGGCACTGTCGCTTTTAATATTTACCTTTTCTCCACTTTGTTGGCGCGCTCCCATGCACTGTGTACACTACAGTTGCCGCGCGACAAGCTCCGATCACATGTTGTCATGTGACCAGGAAGTTGCGGCGCAGCCACTGTCCTGTACACAGTGTACGGCTGCTTTCAGACGTCCGTGTCACACATAGCACACATGCATGTATATACACACACAGCAGACACAAATGGATACACCGAGCGCATACTGTTAGGACCAGGAGGACGGGTAGGTCCAGGAGGTGGATCCACTGGGCTGAACACCTCACCGAGGGCAAGGTGCCCGGTAGCCGGAGCACTACGGGTAGCAGGACAGTCCGTTCAGAGGAGTGGAGTGAAGAAGTCCCTGGGACCACGGAGTCTCTGAAGGTAGTCCGGGTGACGGAGCTCAGGTTCGGAAGCCGAGATGATGTCAGGCAGAATCCGGAACCAACGGAGCGAGGAGGTGGGTCACCACACGGATCCAGGGATCGGAGATGGTATGGACTGACGAGATGGCGGACAGTCACCGTTCGGGGTTCGGGAATCGTCAGGACCGGTTGGCGAGACAGGAGCGACTCTACAAGAGAGATAGGTAAGTACGGGACAAGGCACAGGGAGACCTGACTCCTAGCTTAGCAAACACGAAGAACAGGCCCCGCCCACTTGGAAAAGATCCCCCTATATACCCTGTACCTGATTCTTCAATATCCTGTTGGAGGACACTGGCCCTTTAAGAGAGGGTCAATGACCGCGCGCGCACCCTAATGCGCATGCGCGAGGCCCGGGTGCCAGAAGCCAGAGCAGGGAGCGGTGCACAGGAGGCAGGAGTGCCGGGCTGGCTCAGCGTTGCCGACGGGCGCCGGGAGCGGGGGCCGGGCTGCCTGGAGACCGCAGGTGATGGGGCATGGAGGCTGTGGAGCGGGGGACCGGGAAGCATGGCACGGGAGCGACGGAGCGTGACATGAGAGCGGGGAAGCGTGGCAGGGGAGCCGGTGAGCAAGGCAGGGGAGCCGGGGAGCATGGCAGGGGAGCCGGGGAGCATGGCAGGGGAGCATGGCAGGGGAGCCGGGGAGCATGGCAGAGGAGCCGGGGAGCGTGACACATACACACATACCGCACATGCATGTACACACACACACACACACACACACACACACACTCTGCTGTACACTCACCCAGTGATGCGGGTCCCGGCACTGAAGTCCCCAGCGCTGTTCCTGCTTCCAGCTCCTCAGGGCACTGAATATTCAGTGAGTATAATAAGCGTCGATAAGGAGCAGCAGAGCCGAAGACAGCATCGCTGGAGAGAGGTAAATATAGAAAATATTTTTATTAAAAGCAAAACCTATGGGAAAAAAATTGCTGTGCGCACTATGCGGATTGTGACAGCTGCATGTTTTGCTGCGGGATTCCCGCAGCGAAAACAATTGCATGTCCCTTCTTTTCCGCAGGTAACTGCGGGATTTCACTCCATTGACTGCAATGTAATTGTGAAATCCCGCAGGGAATAACGCAGGCAGCAAATTCTGTGCGGTTCATTGCGTTTTCCTGCGTTATTCCCTGCGGTATTTCGCGGTTTACCTGCGGTAATGTTCATCGCTGCCCTGCGGTTTGCAGGGAAGTGATGTCATTATGACAGGAAGAGGAAGCGGAGCAGAGAGTAATCACACACAGATCACACACAGAGACATATAGAATACACACATATCACATCACACACAGACACAGAATACACACACATCACACTCACACACAGACACAGACATATAGAATACACACAGAAATCAAACGGACATATAGAAAAAAAAACACGTGGGCTCCGCTGTATTTTTACCGTCCAGCCGCGGTAAACACACAGCGGCAGACCGGTATTCTCAGGCTGGGGAGAGCGAGGGACAGCGTTAATGTACCCCCCCCCTCACAGCCGAGAATATCAGCCCGCAGCTGCTCCAGGACTGTCGCATCCATTATGCGGCGGTCCCGGAGTGTCCCCGGCTCTTCCACACGCTATGATGCGGTGGCAGTCCAGGCAATAAGGAGTTAAATGACAGCGCATCGCCACCATTTAAGTCCCGGCTATTAATCATGGCAGCGCCTATGAGACACCTTTCATGATTAAAACCCGTAATTAAAGTGAATAAACACAAACACCGAAAAATCCTTTATTTTAAATAAAACAAAAAGCTCCTCTTTCACCCGTTTATTAAGCCCCCCAAAACACACAGCTCCGACGTAATCCACGTCCTCCGATGCCTGCATCCAGCTGCGACTGACAACAGCGCTGAATGAATGCAGCCTCGCAGGGAGCCTGTAGAGGTAATTACAGGTAATTTCCCACGGCCGGTAATATAAACACACTACCGCCCGGGAGAAATGCAGCGTGTCAATCTGTCCTCTATCATCTATCTAGCTATCTATCTATCTCTCTATCTATCTATCTACAGTGCCTACAAGTATTTATACACCGAGACAACCGTGGCATAAATTTTGAATAAAAATAATCTTTATTATACTCATATTAAAATTAATACAGCAAGTGAGTCCTCAAGAGGGTTTAGCTGGACTGCTGGAGTGGGTCAATAACAGTAATTGTGGATAGTTTACATCACAACTGTATACAAAAAGATCACAATTGCTAACTAATGTAGTACAGTAATTTGTACATAGACTTGTGTTATACTTCCTATTAATACTATTTAGTAGTCATGTACCCCAACTGACAGTTATTAGTTGCGATCACAGTTTTAAATATCATATATCTATGGTCATTGTGGTATAGCCAAAGCTTCGCCCATGTGGTAAGAAGCACTTAGTAATCAAAAAGCGGCATTGCCATGACTTGTAGATTGTCCCCAGCTGCAGCAATGCTACCAGTACGTTGCAACAATTCTAGATAACCACTTGTCTAGTGTTAGTTAAGCTGCTGGAATAAAGTCACCAGCAATAGCCTATAACTAATCCACACCAAGTACCTCATGCAGCAGGGTCAATTCCAAAGCATAGCCATCAAAGGTGTAATATAGTAAATTGTACATAGACTGATGCCAGTTACAACCACAGTTTTATATGTCAAGACCATGCAATGATTACCTTATAACCTAGGCCTCACCCATGTGGCTAAGGGCAACAATAGTCAAACGACATGACCATAGCCTGTATTTTATCCACAGATGTAATAAATAAACAAACAATACTGACCAATTCACAGCAAGTCCAGGCAAACACCAGTCCCTACGCGCGTTTCACCTCTTCTTAAGGGGACGTGTGATGGACTGTGTGCAGGCTAGGTATATATAGTATAGTGTATTGGTCTTAATTGGAAAAGGAGGAACTTCCTGCAATTGGCTCGGCCAGAATCAAGGCTTGCCATTGGAGGAGTTAGATGTCAATCAAAAGCCCAGTTGTGTTCTGGCCCATACACAGCTGTAGATGCTACATGTGATTCCCATTTAATCTAGCCACCAGTGATCGCGTGCCGTGCTACCGCCAACGAGACATGTCTCTTAGCAACGAAAAACGTCATATCCGATGACGCTAACAAGAGCCCAGTCGACTGCGTTGTGATAAGCCTACGTCACTGAGACACATTCCTCAGTAGTAAAAGCACGCCCCAACCGAAGACGTTAGTAGGGGGGGGCGGAGTCAACCACGTCACAGGACGTGACGTTTGTTTATGGAAGAGTCCGCCCAACCCATGCACGTCATCCGTGGGTTCGCGCAATAGTATGGTGCCGTCCCATCATAGCAAACGCTAGTGGAGGGCAGAGACAGATAGTCCATCCACCTCACAACACAAGGCGTCTGATCCCAGCAAGGTCCGCCCCTCGCCTCCATGTCATCGGACAGGACGCTTGTCATCAGGGCAGCCACGACCAATGTTAGATCGTAACATCCAATCAATGTTATATCAGTCCGCCTGTCCAACGCCACCACAGTGGCAGAGGATCTCCAATCAATTGGCACTCATCCCATTCAAACCAGCTCAGCTCATGCCATCACCGGCACATACTCGGAGTCAGTTAACATAACGGCAACAAAAAGCACAGCCTCGACCACACATCCATATAGATCCGACACCCAGTCACAGACAAGCACCATAACTCATCCCTTTAAATCAGCAACCAGCATTCAAACCTTTTTTGGTCATATGTAGAATTAAGGTGGAGCGTGGATGCCCTGTTGGAGTCTGGATGCCCCTCCCTCACCCGGCCCCTCTGGGCCGGGTGGGGGAGGTGGCTCTGGAGTCCTCCGGGACTACCACGCCATTAAACCTTAAAGTAGTAGTGGGTTGTTGCTGCCACTTGGGGACGCTCAATTTGGCGACAACACCTACACTGCACAAACCTGGAATCATATTGTTGAACACCATCCATGACCAAATGGAATGTTATTGACACCTTTGGATGGATGTGAATTAATTTGAATCTGGGCCATTCCTGTTGCAATATAAATATGATCTCGATATGTGGGATTGGATATAGGCATTGGTCTGGAATCTGACATAAGGTGTCGCGATTGGCTTATTCAAGTTTGGAGGGGGGTGAGGCTTCTGGTGTTTGTTCTGGGCTTAAATTTGTACAGATGTTGTTGTTGTCACTGGTGTTGGTTGAATTGGCTGTGCGGTTGCACATGTCACGGGGTTGATGGCCCGACATCTGTGGGCATGCATCCCTTGCTTATTTTGAATGCTGGTTGCTGATTTAAAGGGATGAGTTATGGTGCTTGTCTGTGACTGGGTGTCGGATCTATATGGATGTGTGGTCGAGGCTGTGCTTTTTGTTGCCGTTATGTTAACTGACTCCGAGTATGTGCCGGTGATGGCATGAGCTGAGCTGGTTTGAATGGGATGAGTGCCATTTGATTGGAGATCCTCTGCCACTGTGGTGGCGTTGGACAGGCGGACTGATATAACATTGATTGGATGTTACGATCTAACATTGGTCGTGGCTGCCCTGATGACAAGCGTCCTGTCCGATGACATGGAGGCGAGGGGCGGACCTTGCTGGGATCAGACGCCTTGTGTTGTGAGGTGGATGGACTATCTGTCTCTGCCCTCCACTAGTGTTTGCTATGATGGGACGGCACCATACTATTGCGCGAACCCACGGATGACGTGCATGGGTTGGGCGGACTCTTCCATAAACAAACGTCACGTCCTGTGACGTGGTTGACTCCGCCCCCCCTACTAACGTCTTCGGTTGGGGCGTGCTTTTACTACTGAGGAATGTGTCTCAGTGACGTAGGCTTATCACAACGCAGTCGACTGGGCTCTTGTTAGCGTCATCGGATATGACGTTTTTCATTGCTAAGAGACATGTCTCGTTGGCGGTAGCACGGCACGCGATCACTGGTGGCTAGATTAAATGGGAATCACATGTAGCATCTACAGCTGTGTATGGGCCAGAACACAACTGGGCTTTTGATTGACATCTAACTCCTCCAATGGCAAGCCTTGATTCTGGCCGAGCCAATTGCAGGAAGTTCCTCCTTTTCCAATTAAGACCAATACACTATACTATATATACCTAGCCTGCACACAGTCCATCACACGTCCCCTGAAGTAGAGGTGAAACGCGCGTAGGGACTGGTGTTTGCCTGGACTTGCTGTGAATTGGTCAGTATTGTTTGTTTATTTATTACGTCTGTGGATAAAATACAGGCTATGGTCATGTCGTTTGACTATTGTTGCCTTAGCCACATGGGTGAGGCCTAGGTTATAAGGTAATCATTGCATGGTCTTGACATATAAAACTGTGGTTGTAACTGGCATCAGTCTATGTACAATTTACTATATTACACCTTTGATGGCTATGCTTTGGAATTGACCCTGCTGCATGAGGTACTTGGTGTGGATTAGTTATAGGCTATTGCTGGTGACTTTATTCCAGCAGCTTAACTAACACTAGACAAGTGGTTATCTAGAATTGTTGCAACGTACTGGTAGCATTGCTGCAGCTGGGGACAATCTACAAGTCATTGCAATGCCGCTTTTTGATTACTAAGTGCTTCTTACCACATGGGCGAAGCTTTGGCTATACCACAATGACCATAGATATATGATATTTAAAACTGTGATCGCAACTAATAACTGTCAGTTGGGGTACATGACTACTAAATAGTATTAATAGGAAGTATAACACAAGTCTATGTACAAATTACTGTACTACATTAGTTAGCAATTGTGATCTTTTTGTATACAGTTGTGATGTAAACTATCCACAATTACTGTTATTGACCCACTCCAGCAGTCCAGCTAAACCCTCTTGAGGACTCACTTGCTGTATTAATTTTAATATGAGTATAATAAAGATTATTTTTATTCAAAATTTATGCCACGGTTGTCTCTGTGTATAAATATTATATAAGTGGTGTTTTGGCACTTTAAAGGAGGTTGAGGAGTGACCTTAAGGTAAGTGCCTACAAGTAGTATTCAACCCCCTGCAGATTTAGCAGGTTTACTCATTCGGAATTAACTTGGCATTGTGACATTTGGACTGTAGATCAGCCTGGAAGTGTGAAATGCACTGCAGCAAAAAAGAATGTTATTTCTTTTTTTATTTTTTTTTTAAATTGTGAAAAGTTTATTTAGAGGGTCATTTATTATTCAACCCCTCAAACCACAAGAATTCTGTTTGGTTCCCCTAAAGTATTAAGAAGTATTTCAGGCACAAAGAACAATGAGCTTCACATGTTTGGATTAATTATCTCTTTCCAGCCTTTTCTGACTAATTAAGACCCTCCCCAAACTTGTGAACAGCACTCATACATGGTCAACATGGGAAAGACAAAGGAGCATTCCAAGGCCATCATAGACAAGATCGTGGAGGGTCACAAGGCTGGCAAGGGGTACAAAACCCTTTCCAAGGAGTTGGGCCTACCTGTCTCCACTGTTGGGAGCATCATCCGGGAGTGGAAGGCTTATGGAACTACTGTTAGCCTTCCACGGCCTGGACAGCCTTTGAAAGTTTCCACCCGTGCCGAGGCCAGGCTTGTCCGAAGAGTCAAGGCTAACCCAAGGACAACAAGGAAGGAGCTCCGGGAAGATCTCATGGCAGTGGGGACATTGGTTTCAGTCAATACCATAAGTAACGTACTCCACCGCAATGGTCTCCGTTCCAGACGAGCCCGTAAGGTACCTTTACTTTCAAAGCGTCATGTCAAGGTTCGTCTACAGTTTGCTCATGATCACTTGGAGGACTCTGAGACAGACTGGTTCAAGGTTCTCTGGTCTGATGAGACCAAGATCGAGATCTTTGGTGCCAACCACACACGTGACGTTTGGAGACTGGATGGCACTGCATACAACCCCAAGAATACCATCCCTACAGTCAAGCATGGTGGTGGCAGCATCATGCTGTGGGGCTGTTTCTCAGCCAAGGCGCCTAGCCATCTGGTCCGCATCCATGGGAAGATGGATAGCACGGCCTACCTGGAGATTTTGGCCAAGAACCTCCGCTCCTCCATCAAGGATCTTAAGATGAGTCGTCATTTCATCTTCCAACAAGACAATGACCCAAAGCACACAGCCAAGAAAACCAAGGCCTGGTTCAAGAGGGAAAAAATCAAGGTGTTGCAGTAGCCTAGTCAGTCTCCTGACCTTAACCCAATTGAAAACTTGTGGAAGGAGCTCAAGATTAAAGTCCACATGAGAAACCCAAAGAACCTAGATAACTTGGAGAAGATCTGCATGGAGGAGTGGGCCAAGATGACTCCAGAGACCTGTGCCGGCCTGATCAGGGCTTATAAAAGACGATTATTAGCTGTAATTGCAAACAAGGGTTATTCCACAAAATATTAAACCTAGGGGTTGAATAATAATTGACCCACACTTTTATGTTGAAAATTTATTAAGATTTAACTGAGCAACATAACTTGTTGGTTTGTAAGATTTATGCATCTGTTAATAAATCCTGCTCTTGTTTGAAGTTTGCAGCCTCTAACTTATTTGCATCTTATCAAACCTGCTAAATCTGCAGGGGGTTGAATACTACTTGTAGGCACTGTATCTATCTATCTATCTATCTATCTATCTATCTATCTATCTATCTATCTATCTATCTATCTATCCCTCTATCTTAGAAGGAATTTTTTTTTTTTTCAATCTGCTTTGTTGCATTGAATGCATTAAAACACATGTACCAATCTGCACGCGGCAATACCGCGAACAATACCGCGGTAAAGCAGCCGCAAACCGCATATGGTTTTTGGGTGCGGTTTGCTGCGGTTTTTTACCGCAGGTGTGGTAATCTTTCAGACCATGCGGAATTTTCTTAAGAAAATTCCATTTTCCAGTGCGCACAGGGCCTAATACTTACCTTTTCTCTACTTTGTCGGCGCGCTCCCGTGCACTGTGTACACTACAGTTGCCGTGCGACAAGCTCCGATCACATGTTATGTGACCAGGAAGTTGCGGCGCAGCCACTGTCCTGTACATAGTGTACGGCTGCCTTCAGATGTCCGAGTCACACATAGCAGACACACATGGATACACCGAGCGCATACACACATACCGCACATGCTTGTACACTCACCCAGCAATGCGGTCCCCGGCTCTGAAGTCCCCAGCGCTGTTCCTGCTTCCAGCTCCTCAGGGCACTGAATATTCAGTGAGTATAATGAGCGGCAATAAGGAGCGGGAGACAGCAGAGCCGGAGACAGCATCTCTGGAGAGAGGTAAATATAGAAAATATTTTCATTAAAAAGACCCATATTTTCTCCGGTATGTTTTACACTGATGTCGCACGGATCACATCAGTGTGCGATCCATGTGACATCCGTGCTGTCGGAGATGCCTGCGTGTGTGCGTACGGGATCATGAAAAGTCACATGATCCATGTGCAAACACGGACGTGTGAGGCACATCAGAGAAAAACATGGGTACATGTGACATCCGTGTTACAAAATGCTTGTCACACGTACCTAAAACACGGACGTCTGAAACCAGCCTACGGCAGCGCGCCGGATCCGACAAAGTGGAGAAAAGCTGGATGTGTGAAACAACTACAGTTAGGTCCAGAAATATTTGGACAGTGACACAAGTTTTGTTATTTTAGCTGTTTACAAAAACATGTTCAGAAATACAATTATATATATAATATGGGCTGAAAGTGCACACTCCCAGCTGCAATATGAGAGTTTTCACATCCAAATCGGAGAAAGGGTTTAGGAATCATAGCTCTGTAATGCATAGCCTCCTCTTTTTCAAGGGACCAAAAGTAATTGGACAAGGGACTCTAAGGGCTGCAATTAACTCTGAAGGCGTCTCCCTCGTTAACCTGTAATCAATGAAGTAGTTAAAAGGTCTGGGGTTGATTACAGGTGTGTGGTTTTGCATTTGGAAGCTGTTGCTGTGACCAGACAACTTGCGGTCTAAGGAACTCTCAATTGAGGTGAAGCAGAACATCCTGAGGCTGAAAAAAAAAGAAAAAATCCATCAGAGAGATAGCAGACATGCTTGGAGTAGCAAAATCAACAGTCGGGTACATTCTGAGAAAAAAGGAATTGACTGGTGAGCTTGGGAACTCAAAAAGGCCTGGGCGTCCACGGATGACAACAGTGGTGGATGATCGCCGCATACTTTCTTTGGTGAAGAAGAACCCGTTCACAACATCAACTGAAGTCCAGTACACTCTCAGTGAAGTAGGTGTATCTGTCTCTAAGTCAACAGTAAAGAGAAGACTCCATGAAAGTAAATACAAAGGGTTCACATCTAGATGCAAACCATTCATCAATTCCAAAAATAGACAGGCCAGAGTTAAATTTGCTGAAAAACACCTCATGAAGCCAGCTCAGTTCTGGAAAAGTATTCTATGGACAGATGAGACAAAGATCAACCTGTACCAGAATGATGGGAAGAAAAAAGTTTGGAGAAGAAAGGGAACGGCACATGATCCAAGGCACACCACATCCTCTGTAAAACATGGTGGAGGCAACGTGATGGCATGGGCATGCATGACTTTCAATGGCACTGGGTCACTTGTGTTTATTGATGACATAACAGCAGACAAGAGTAGCCGGATAAATTCTGAAGTGTACCGGGATATACTTTCAGCCCAGATTCAGCCAAATGCCGCAAAGTTGATCGGACGGCGCTTCATAGTACAGATGGACAATGACCCCAAGCATACAGCCAAAGCTACCCAGGAGTTCATGAGTGCAAAAAAGTGGAACATTCTGCAATGGCCAAGTCAATCACCAGATCTTAACCCAATTGAGCATGCATTTCACTTGCTCAAATCCAGACTTAAGACTGAAAGACCCACAAACAAGCAAGACCTGAAGGCTGCGGCTGTAAAGGCCTGGCAAAGCATTAAGAAGGAGGAAACCCAGCGTTTGGTGATGTCCATGGGTTCCAGACTTAAGGCAGTGATTGCCTCCAAAGGATTCGCAACAAAATATTGAAAATAAAAATATTTTGTTTGGGTTTGGTTTATTTGTCCAATTACTTTTGACCTCCTAAAATGTGGAGTGTTTGTAAAGAAATGTGTACAATTCCTACAATTTCTATCAGATATTTTTGTTCAAACCTTCAAATTAAACGTTACAATCTGCACTTGAATTCTGTTGTAGAGGTTTCATTTCAAATCCAATGTGGTGGCATGCAGAGCCCAACTCGCGAAAATTGTGTCACTGTCCAAATATTTCTGGACCTAACTGTAGCTTACCCCGGCTCCCGGCACACGTGTGCCGGAGCCGGCGTATGCTGTTAACCAGTGTACACATTGGGTAACTATGGAAACCGCTTTGCATAGTTACCCGATGTGTACCATGGTTACTAGCTTACCCCGGCTCCCTGCCCATTCAGATCGTTGGTCTCCCACTGTCAAACACGCCGATGCGTGCTGCACAGCAGGAGACTAACAAGCAAAAAATAAACCAGCACTGTCGCTTTGCATAGTTACCCAATGTGTACCATAGTTATCAGCTTACCGACGTACGCTGGTAACAAATGGTACACAATCATGTAACTATGGAAAGCGCTTTCGTTAGTTACCCAATGTGTACCATGGTTACCACCTTACCCCCGACTCCTGGCACACGTGTGCTTGAGCCGGCGTACGCTGGTAACCATGGTACACATCGGGTAACTAAGCAAAGCGCTTTGCATACTTACCCGATTGTGTAACATGGTTATCAGTGTACACCGGCTTCCTGCCCATTCAGATCGATGGTCTCCCACTGTCAAACATGCCGATGCGTGCTGAACAGTGGGAGACCAACGAGCAAGAAATGAACCATCATTATTCAAGACTTGATGATTATATTATTATTCAATCTGCTAACTTACATACACATTCTAGACTACCCGATACGTTAGAATCGGGCCACCTTCTAGTATATATATATATATATATATATATATATATATATATATATATATATATATATATATATATATATATATATATATATATATATATATATATATATATATATATATTTATTTATAAGAAATATTCTGTTTGGCTCCAATTGTTAGTCTTCGGAGGCTTCTCATTTAAATTTTTCCCCGTATTTATTATCTATTGTGCCCCGCTTTTTTCATTATAATCCTGGCAGGCACAACTGCCCTGATTGTGCTCTTGTGTGTTGTTTTTAATCCTCACTATTTCACTGTCTGTGTGATCCCGTCCGCATTGCTAATAAAATATTTATGTATTTGCAAATTCTGGGTATTTATCCTTTATTAAATATTTAGCTACAATTTTGAACACAGTCATGTTCGAGCAAACTGCCTGGAGCTTTTGACTGACCTAGGATTCTGTACCCCGTTGGTGCGTAGTTCTGGGAGCACTCCACCGGCAACTAACCGCCTGGGTCCTCAAGTCACTGTTCACTCCTGTCAGCACATCTGCTCACTTGCACTCCCACTGCTCAACTCCTCACTCTCCACTCTCTAACTGTCCACAGTCTGCCCCTCCCACCTGGTCAACTAGTGGACTGGACTGGCTCCACCTCTAGGCAGCCATCCATTGGTCCAACCCTAGCCTTGTACCATTCTTTGGGGGATAATTGGGGTAAAGCTGGGATTACCTGAAGTGTTTGTGTGTTACCGACACTGGTTTTCTGGGTCCCCAGGGGCTAGGCCCACGGTGGGGATGCAGTGCCTTGTAGCTCCCTGATGGCTTTAGGCTACATACACATGCCTGTTGTCATACCTGGTAAGACCCTATTTGTGCTTTCCTCCACAGCCTTCTCTATAGCACCACTGAATGGCAGCTTTCTGTCTATTCACAGTGTACACAGAAAGCCGCCAATCAGTGATGTGGGCGAGGTTATACATAGCTCAGCATTCAGAGAACTGCTAGATCTACAGCAGAGAAATCTATGATTTTATGAAAACTGCTGCAAGCACCCCAGTAAGTGACCCATCACTGGAATAAGAGTCATGTTCTAGGATGGAGTAGCAAAACCTGGGGACACATTCCCTTTAAGAGCTTTTGGGAACTTTTGTAGAGCTTTCTGCAAGGAATTGGAAATGTGGGGCATATTTTAAAATCCACACAATGTATGTGCCTTTCAAATATCAAAGGGAAAGATAATACAATTTTATTGTTCCCCAAGGACTTAAGCGGGCTTTACACGCTACGACATCGCTAATGCGGAGTCGTTGGGGTCACGGAATTCGTGACACACATCCGGCCGCATTAGCGATGCCGTTGCGTGTGACATCGATTAGCGATTTTGCATCGTTGCAAAACAGTGAAAAATCGCTAATCGGCGACACGGGGGTCCATTCCCAATTATCGTTACTTCAGCAGTAACGAGGTTGTTCCTCGTTCCTGCGGCATCACACATCGCTGCGTGTGACGCCGCAGGAGCGAGGAACGTCTCCCTACCTGCCTCCCGGCCGCTATGCGGAAGGAAGGAGGTGGGCGGGATGTTACGTCCCGCTCATCTCCGCCCCTCCGCTGCGATTGGGCGGCGGTTCAGTGACGTCGCTGTGACGCCGCACGGACCGCCCCCTTAGAAAGGAGGCGGTTCGCCGGTCACAGCGACGTCGCCGGACAGGTAAGTATGTGTGACGGCTCTGGGCGATGTTGTGCGGCACGGGCAGCGATATGCCCGTGTCGCGCAACAGATGGGGGCGGGTACGCACACTAGCGATATCGGGACCGATATCGCAGTGTGTAAAGTAGCCTTAACTGTGATTTTTTTTTTTTTGCAAGGTTGGGTATAGGGGGGTGAATGTTGGAGCGAAAGTCAACTATTTCTATTAGTATACAAAGTAGATCATTGGTATTCTGAGAATTTCTTGACACTATTCTTCTGTAAAATAGTGTCAAGAAAATATTTTCCCAAGCACCTTAAAACAGCAACATCATCTTCCAGTAAATCTCTAGGTTCAGACAAGTGCAGACACAAACAGTTTGCAAACTCTGCATTCTTCTGTAAAATTGCTTCAGGTACCACTCTTCCAAGCTGATCAAAATCCCACTCCTCAAATCGCTCACTCAAGCAAAGTAAAGGATTCAATATATTGATGCAGCTGAAAATTGGCATTCTTCATTTCAACTTCATAAAGCCCATCTGTGTTTCATCACATTCACCCCCTGACTGTTTTCAATACAAGTTCAATTCATTTCTGGCAATTGCAGTCAGTAAATGTGCCGTATTTCTCAGCAAGTACATGTTTGTTTATCTCGCGCCTATGCTAAGAGAAAAGGTTTTATACAGTAGATATATATCTTATTGCAGAATGCCTTCAGGAAGGCTCCATGCATAAGGATTTAATTAGACTGGCAAAACAAATGTACATGTTCAGTTCCTCAGGGCTGTTTCCTATTGTACCCTTCTGCAAAACAAAGAAATATATTTTTATCTAAATGCTTTATTATCTGGAATTTGTCAGTTACTGTTAATATGAAATGTGTGTGGTTATACGCGGGCAATCCTGGCACTTTTGAGCACTGTTTGGCAATAAGTCGGAATTTTCTAGCTCATTTTGGAGCAAATATGAGTAGTTGTGTGTATTCTTACAATTTATGTAAGCACTAATTAATGTTATTTATGTTATCTGGGAAATATAATATACAATATATACCTGGTCATATACAGTATTATATTATCTCCTGATTTGGCCCAAGCAGTGCTTCATTCTTGGAGACTATGGAGATGGGTGCTCATTTAGGATGGAGTCAAGATGACTTTACTTAGGAGCCCTGGATCTCCACTATCCCAGTGTTGAGCGGACCCGAACTATAAAAGTCTGGATCCGCGCGGTTTCAGCGTCCGATCCGGGTCCGACCTTGACCCGGGAATCCGGCTGCACGATCCGGGTTCAGGGTTTTTTTTTTCTCTCTCTCTCTCTCCGGACTTCTCTGACAACCCGCGACGGATCCGCCGGACCTGGATTATTAGCAATCCGCTCAACTCTACTCCTAAGCTGTCCCTCAAGCTAGAGGACCCTATGCTACCCTTAATCTCAGTGATGCTCCGAATGGTTGAGGTGCCTGAGTCTCCTTCCTGGTCCTGCTCCTGACCAGTCTGGACCCGATTCCACCTCCCTCTCTCCCCAGAAAAAGACAGGAAAGGAGTAATTACAAACCCACAGATAAAGACAGCCAAGGGAACACCAAAACTCTTTTACACAGTACGCACACACAAAGGTAAAGACAATAATAGATTCAGGAGGAAAAACAAGAGCAGGAAGGAAGTACAATACAACAGGGGTAAACGCCACAACTGCTACAAGCAATAAGCATAAGTTAAGCACAACATTCACCAGTCTGGCACACCACACCTCACAGACTAACACTGAATGAACTATAGCTGGCATGGGTGGAAGGATTCCACCAGCATAAATAGGAGGGAAGCAGATGTGATAGGTCTCCCTACAACATGTGATTAAACGAGCAAGCAGACTCTCATAGTAGAAATGTCTTTGCATGTGGCCACCATACAGTATTAATCATATGTCCCCTTTTGTGGGCCCCATAAAAAGTAAAACTCCTCTTTGCGCTCCCATGCAGTTGTTATGGCAATCTTTTAGGTCAAATCCAGAAATGGCATCCATTGAGTAATATCATCCACCTATAATTCCATAATATAAATTGTGACCACATAAATTAATAATTTATGAGGACAAAAGGGAGGGTATTGTTATGCGTTTGGTCACATGTCCCCCATAGTAGCTCCATACATTAATAAAGTCCCTCATATAATATAATGTCCCACCCGGCTGGTGTGTATTTCTATGCAGCTTTCACGCTCGGATCAGGAGAGCCGGCGGTCAGTCGCGGCATTTTGATGTGATTGACGCCTGTGTTATACGGCTGTGTGACAGCACCCTAAAACTGATAAACTGAATAATGAGGAACACCATCCCACTAGTGATCAGCAGAGTTCTCATTAAGCACTTGATAAACAAAACATACAAATTAAATTATATCTGTTAATTGTAATTTATACAATTTGTTCCAAAAATGTAATGATTATCATTAAAAATCTTACTTTTTCATAAAAAGCCATTACGTCTCCAAGTAATTATCTAGACATTTTCCACAAGTGAGGCTAAATACAGATAATTACTCTTAATTTGATTACTAAATTACTGATAATTAACTCTGGATCAAATATATTTGCCCTTTTTGTTTTCTAATGGCACTCATTGATTTGATGCTGCTGTTCAGAGCCAAATTAACCAAAGGCAGCATTTCCTAATACAATGACAATGTGGAGTAAATGCCATTGAAAGAGCAACTTATTCCTCAAAGCAAATCCCTGCCAAAGATTACTTGGAAGAAGACTGCCATACTGACTTGTGCATACTAAGATTATTGTGCTCTTGAGTCATTTATAGATCCAAAACATTACAAGCAGCTATGCCTTTAGCACATCTGTACTACAAATTTATATTTGATTGATTAAATTCTATTTTAGATTTTGGATTTTATTTAGAATTGCTTGTTTGCTTTCATTTAGTAAAAACATAATTTTACATGTAAAGAAGTGTAGGTTTAGGCCCACTTTACACGCTGCGATATCGTTACCGATATTTCTAGCGTGCGTACCCGCCCCCATCGGTAGTGCGACACGGGCAAATCGCTTCCCGTGGCGCACAACATTGCTGGGCACAGTAACACTACTTACCTGCCTAGCGACATCGATGTGACCGGTGAACTGCCTCCTTTCTAAGGGGGCGGTCCATGCGGCATCACAGCGACGTCACTAAGCGGGCGCCCAATCAAAGTTGAGAGGCTGAGATGAGCGGGACGAACATCCCACCTCCTTCCTTCCTCATTGCTGGCGGGACGCAGGTAAGAAGAAGTGTCCTGCGGTGTCACACGTAGCGATGTGTGCTGCCACAGGAACGACGAACAACATCGTTACTACAGCAGCAACGATAATTGAGAATAGGGGGTGATATCACCGATGAGCGATTTTGAACATTTTTGTGACAATTCAAAATCGCTCATAGGTGTCACACATAACGACATCGCTAAAGCGGCCAGATGTGTGTCGCAAATTCCGTGACCCCAATGAGATCGGTTTAGTGACATCGTAGTGTGTAAAGCCACCCTTAATCTACTTTGCACAGCTCACTATCAGGCTATGTATACACATAGCAAACATAAGAATTGTAATATATCTAATCAGAGAAATCTGCTTTTGTCTCTTCTTGGACTGATCTTTCATTCTCAATAGTCTCAATTCAAAGGCAAAATGTGACTTCAGTGAATCCAGACTTCCCAAATACTGAGCTAGGAGATGACAGTTGGGGCTTCTGAGATTCTATGGCAAGTGAAAGTGGGAGGAAGAGTGATACGCCAGCACTGGGGCCGTGGGGCACTCGTTACCAGACTGCGGTTCTGTTTCTGGGATGCGGTGGCGGCAAGACCCGGGTTCTGTGACCCCGCCAGTGTCAGTTAAAGTAGAAATGATGGGGATGGCAGTTCATGACGCCACCTATGGTATGCAGCAAGTTAGGTTCCACCGCTGCAGGATGAGGACCTCTGGGGCAGATAGTGACGCAGCTTGGTTGGTATAGCTCTCCACAGGTAGAGCTGCACCCCAGGGGAGATGAGAGTAGTAGTAGGTGATTTATGGAGGGACTTAACATTGGGGTACAGGACTGAGGGGGCCGGTAATAACTGGACAACACAAGGGCCGTGGTTTCCTTTACTTTTTACTGGGTAGTTGATGGTACAGGCCCGGGAGACTGGTCCAGCAAGTAACGAAGCTCCGGTCAGCCTGATAGCAATTGAGAGGATACACCTAGCCAGGTGACTTCCTGCTTGCGCTATGATGTGTGGATCCCTGCGGCTTGAAGCTATGCTGAGACCCTCTTCCTTTTGTTGGTTCTGGTTCTCACCCCTACGCCAGGCAGCGCGAGTCCTTTACTGGTGCCGCTTCTTCTATCATGGCTCCTGGCTCTAGTATGCTGCTGTGCCCCGGGCACTCTGTGGGCCAGAAGACCTGCCCTTCGGATTCTGCTGGGACTTTAGTATCCATGCGGCCTCGGACTCCGATGTCTAGTTCTATGCACTCGGCCCTGAGGGAGCTTTGGCTCAGCTTTCTGCTCAGAGACCGTCTTCTCTCCACTCCTGACTTGTTCTGATTAGTTTCACTTTCTGTCTGTGTGTGTTTCTAACTCCTCCTCCAGGCCAGAATGCAAAGGGAAGCTCCCCTGAACCCGGGTTCTTAAGCTCCTTCTTCTGGTCCAGAGTAGGAAGTGTTGAGTGCTAGTTTACCTAGCATGTGAGACCCCCCCCTTTGCTTCCAGGCATAACATCATCCCCTGTGAGTAGGGCAATGTTACTGTGGCAACCGGACCACTGGGGTGCCATAGGAGCTAGAATCTGTCACAGACTGCAGTAAACTACATAGATAAGGATGGTTGACCTCGGAGAGATCAACATCCAACACCGTGGAGACACCATCATGTTTTTCTCAATGCAGTGACACTAGAACAAGGCTTCCTTGACTGGAAGCTGCCCTTCCCGTTCTTGTTCTGCATATTTTCCCAGGGGGCCTTGTTTTAGTGTCACTGCATTGAGAAACACGTGATGGTGTCTCCGCGGTGTTGGATGTTGATCTCTTCGAGGTCAGCCATCCTTATCTATGTAGTCTTCTACTAGGCATTGCTTCCACTAGCCAGTTTCCTACTCCACACTGATGAGGGGCAAATACCCCAAAACAGCTGGCTGTGGATGGATACCATGTTTGGCATAGGCTGACTTGACTGGAGGCTGCCCTTCCCATGGTTGTACCTTCCCGGTGAAAGACCTGGCTAGTTTCCTGCCAGCGTTGAGAAACATGTGATGGTGTCTCCACGGCATTCTTGCTTTACAGACTACAGTAAAGTCTGCAAGTCCTGAAAAAAATGCTTTTAGGCTATGTGCAGACAACAGGAATGTAAAAAAGACTACTGAGTACATGTTCTGTTTTATGACACTTTATTTAATCATGAGAAGTAATCTTTTCATGCTTTCGACTGCTTCATTTGGAAGCCATCGGCTCTATATACCTGAAAGTATAAAACAAAGATGGAGAACAGCCGCTACAACAACAGGGATCAGACAGTAAAAAGTGTGTTCTGCGCTGCTGTGAACATCATCCATGAGGAAGAATTCCAGGACAGATGAGTGGAGAACATAAGGTCTGTTTGACGCGTTTCAAAGCTATTCAGGTTCTTCTTCAGGAACCACAATTCAGGAAAATCATCAGCTCCATTTTCCTAAAGTGTTCACACCTTTGAAAACATGGTAGTAGAGCCGGAGTCTTAAAGAGGTTGTCCACTGGTCTGAAAATCCCTTGCCAATCCCTATATTATTATGAAAAAAACACAGCATTGACAGGTTTTCTGGGGGGAATTGCTTTTATGGTGTACATTTTGTGGTAAAATGACCTTGCATTATGATTCTCCTCAGTAGTATAATTACGGTGATTCCAAACATGTCCAGTTAGAATTTTAGGGGTGAAAAAAACCCCCAGATGATTGCAAAAAAAAATTGGCCATTTTCCAAGATCTATAACGTTTTCATTTTTCTTTTGATGGAGCCAAGTGATGGCTTATTTTTTGAAGGGTGAGATGATGTTTTCATTGATACCATTTTGAGATAGATATGATGTTTTGATCAATTGTTACAGCCTCTTTTTGTGTTTTTGCAGCAACTAAAAAAACATCATTTTGGCATTTGTGAAATTTTGGTTTACTACTTTATTTACCGATTGGGTTAATAGTTTCAATATTTTGATAGACTAGCCTTTACTGAAAACAGCAATATCACATATGTGTCTTTTTATTTTTTAATTTATCTTTAGTTTTAATGGTGCAAAAGGGAATTTATTTGAACTTGTAATTTATTTGGTTTTTTTACATACTTTTTATATAATTTTTTTTTGCTTTGTAATGTTCTTATTTTGTGCGATTGTGTGATTGCTTGTGTTACATAGGACAATAACATTGCTGCATATAGTGAAAATCATGGTCTCCTTTGAAGCCCTTCCACTTGCAGGGTTTCAAATGAGTGCTGTTATGACAAGCATTTAGGTCTTCAGCAGGCCTGTGCTGTCATGGCACTCAATCGGTGACCCGCAATTACACTATGACAGAGCGCTTAAAATGGCACACCCCTATGCTGGCATGTGTCATATCCCACTGTCAGAGTTTGACAGCAAAATTTAACAAGTTAACAATTGTGGGAGAAGCTCCGCTCCACCCGCAACTGTTGGCGGCAGGTTCTGATTATAATACACATCCATCTGAGGTGGGCTCACTCCATGATCCCACTCTACACTCTATACACTCACTTCCGACTTGAGCCGTACATATATATAACCTATAAAATAAATAGCCAATACACAAAAATAAAGATATAAAAACTTTATTAAATAAATAAGCATAAAATATGGCAAGGTAAAAAATAGTGAAAGAAGTGCGAACAAGCACCACAAAGATGACACACCAAGGGGACAAATAGAAGCAGGAAGTTAAATATCTCACAATAATACCTCAAACCATATATGTATATGTGTGTGACGCCCCTGAACTAGTCAGGGTGTCAAAGGGTACTGCACTCCTTTCTCTTTTGGTGCAGAGCTCAACCCCCCACGGTTCTGGGATCCTAACCTTTGGTATTGCTCCATCAGCATTCAAATCCTAGCCATACCTCACACCACACCCTGTCAGGCACACCAGTGGGTGGTCTAGCTAGAACAGGGCCACCCGCCTAGGGGTCAGGCAGACTGGTGGGAGGGGCTGAGTGAGTCGAGTGGTATCCCTCAGAGAGTGAGGAGCTGGAAGGAGTAGGAGCTCCTTGGGAGACGTTGGCTAGGTTGCAGACGGTGGTCTGGCACCGGAGGAGTCAGAAGCCCGGTCGCAGGGTATTAGAGAGGCATGCCAGACTTAGTTTGGGAGAACAGTTGGCACCGGAAAATCTAGTAACCGAACTGGTACGGAGCATGGCGGGGTACTGGACCCCAGATCAGGGAGTAGCTTCACGCAACCTGATAATTAACCTGTGGAGGATAGTCTCTTTACAACCATTGCCCAAGAGCTCAGAGATCGAAGGCATCAACACAACGAGGGGGATAGGGCTTTCCAGCTTATTCGGCTCACTGAGATCCCAAGTGTCAGCAATCGAGAGCACCGCTCCTCCAACTAACCGTAGGGAGCGGGACCCAGAAAGCTTCAGGCTGAGGAGTCACTCAGAACACTCTAAAATAGTGCATGGAGGCAGGTCCAGAACCATCAGCAATACCCAGGTATGGATTCCCGGACGAGCTCCCATCAAAGTGGCAGCAGCACCCAGAGACTTGGTTTACTTCTGTGTCAGAGTCTGCTTAATGGTCGCACCAACATCCATACGGCCTGAGTGAATACGCTGCCCTCCCCTGAATCTCCCTGCCTGGCCTGCACCACGCTCCCCTACGCCTCCACCATACAGAGTCCCAGGGCCTCCCCTACCCATGGAGGGAACGTCATCAGGCTGCCCCACTCCATCTCCCCCGGGTACTCCCATCGGCAGCGGCGGTACTCCCTTTACTGCGAACCACGGGTGGCATCACGAACATTAATCCCCTGTAAATAGCCCCCCAAGTCCCCGGGTCCAGAGACCCTCGAGCCACAGCAACCCCAAATCCGAGCAGTCCGACTGCTGCAGGGGCTGTACATGTGCAATAAAAAGCGGCCCAAAAAATGGGTATACACAATGGGGATGCACAAATAACATTGCACACAAATATGTATATAATATCAATAGAGTGCACTGTGCACAAATACAGTACAGGCCAAAGTTTTGACACATCTTCTCATTCAAAGGGATTTCTTTTTTTTATGTCTCTGAAAATTGTATATTAACATAGACGGCATCAAAACTATGAATTAACACACGTGGAATTAAATACTTAACAAAAAAGTGTGAAACTACTGACAATATGTCTTATATTCTAGATTCTTCAAAGTAACCACCTTTTGCTTTGATTACTGCTTTGTACACTCTTGGCATTCTCTTGATGAGCTTAAAGAGGTAGTCACCAGAAATGGTTTTCACTTCACAGGTGTGCCCTGTCAGGTTTAATAAGTGGGATTTCTTGCCTTATAAATGGAGTTGGGACCATCAGTTGTGTTGTGCAGAAGTCTGGTGGATACACAGCTGATAGTCCTGCTGAATAGACTGTTAAAATTTGTATTATGGCAAGAAAAAAGCAGCTAAGTAAAGAAAAGCGAGTGGCCATCATTACTTTAAGAAATGAAAAATTGGGAAAACTTTGAAAGTGTCCCCAAGTGCAGTGGCAAAAACCATCAACTGCTACAAAGAAACTGGCTCACATGATGACCGCCCCAGGAAAGGAAGACCAAGAGTCACCTCTGCTGCGAAGGATAAGTTTATCCGAGTCACCAGCCTCAGAAATCGCAGGTTAACAGCAGCTCAGATTAGAGACCAGGTCAATGCCACACAGAATTCTAGCAGAAGACACATCTCTAGAACAACTATTAAGGGGAGACTTTGTGCAGCAGGCCTTCATGGTAAAATAGCTGCTAGGAAACCACTGCTAAAGACAGGCAACAAGCAGAAGAGACTTGTTTGGGCTAAAGAACAAAAGGAATGGACTTTAGACCAGTGGAAATCTGTGCTTTAGTCTGATGAGTCCAAATTTGAGATCTTTGGATCCAACCACCGTGTCTTTGTGCAACGCCGAAAAGGTGAATGGATGGATTCTACATGCCTGGTTCCCACTGTGAAGCATGGAGGGGGAGGTGTGATGGTGTGGGGGTGCTTTGCTGGTGACATTGTTGAGGAATATTCAAAATTGAAGGCATACTGAACCAGCATGGCTACCACAGCATCTTGCAGCGGCATGCTATTGTTTGCGTTTAGTTGGACCATCATTTATTTTTCAACAGGATAATGACCCTAAACATACCTCCAGGCTGTGTAAGGGCTATTTGACTAAGAAGGAGAGTGATGGGGTGCTACGCCACATGACCTGGCCTCCACAGTCACCAGACCTGAACCCAATCGAGATGGTTTGGGGTTAGCTGGACCGCAGAGTTAAGGCATAAGGGCCAACAAGTGCTAAGCCTCTCTGGGAACTCCTTCAAGACTGTTGGAAAACCATTTCCGGTGACTACCTCTTGAAGCTCATCAAGAGAATGCCAAGAGTGTGCAAAGCAGTAATCAAAGCAAAAGGTGGCTACTTTGAAGAACCTAGAATATAAAACATATTTTCAGTTGTTTTTCATATTTTCAGTCACAGTTTTTTGTTAAGTATTTCATTCCACATGTTTTAATTCATAGTTTTGATGCCTTCAATGTGAATCTACAATTTTCAGTCATGAAAATAAAGAAAACTCTTTGAATGAGAACGTGTGTCCAAACTTTTGATCTGTACTGTATGTGTGTAGTATCAGTAAAGTGCACTGTAATAGAGGGGGGAGGCATGTTCAAAAAGATGGGCAAAGCACAAAAAATTGGTACACTTAAAATATACAAATGACAAGTGTTCAAATAACACAGTGCTGCCTAACAGAATGTACACTGATCAAGGAGGTATATATAGAATAATGCAGGAAACAGGTGAAACACAGCAATATATAAAGATGGTAGGTATTCAAAATCCCAAGTGTTTACCTGAAGTCATGTCCCGCTGCTGCTGTGCCAACACCAGGACCCTACACATGTTTCGGCGTGTAGCCTTCGTCCAGGGAGGATGTGAGCCGTACATATACAGTGAATATCATGCAGGGGTTAAAGGTGGCTTGTGCACATACACTGATATATTATATTATTTTAAAAAAACTCTATTTCATATAGTTTCTGTACAGTTAGCAAAGATCTACCACTATGGTTTACTATACAGCCCCTAACTGGTGGCCCATAGTACTGCAGTACTGTAATACTGTAGTGCAGCCCAGTTCAGCCACTTTTGTAATTCAATTTCTAGTTTCTATAATAAAGTCTGCCTACATTTTTCATTAACCAATTAGTTGCATATTTGTGAGTTTTGTATTATGTTTTCTTTCAGTGGAAGTGTACAATACGGTAAAGTGGAGTTAATTTTTTCCAGTGCGGCTCCAAACAAGTCTTTATGTGGCTTTCTTAAATTGCCTCTCCACTGGAGTAAGCAGAATCATAGGAACAGCTAATTCCTTTGTTTTGTTTATTTCGTGAAATAAGCTTCACCCCTCGGCTTTATTCTGGAAATAAATGTGTGCAGGCTTCACGCTCACTAAAACATCCTACGATAATGAAATTTTACCTTTAGACATACAGCGCAATTTAAAGTCGGATCTTTCTTTGTCACAAATCTCAGAATCCTTTACAAGGTGGAAAGCCAACAAGACGAGTTACCTATCAAGACTGACAGTCTGACATTCTGCTGAGTCACAAAAAGTCATTGCGGCAGATTAATGACTGCTCGGAGAGCAAACTTTTCAAAAAATACCAAGGAGAGGCAAGATGAGATCATTTTTTCACGTTAAGGTCAAGAACAAATCTTTTATACTTTTTTTCAGATCTAGAAAGCATGGACATAATGAAAGATATTGCTATTCATGTGTCTCACAAAGCATGTTGGCATATATGAAAGCTTAAAGTAAGAAGATAGAACATAAGGCAGAGTTACTGTAGATATAAGAAAGACTACATCCGATACATCTGCTTTCCAATAATGGCAGTATATAACCTGTTTAAAACAAACCTGTAAGCTGATTCATGCACCATGGGTAGAATGAATCAGACAAAAGCTGGTTTATTGTGGCATTTCAGGGAAAATAGTTTGAAAAGCCGGCCAAAGACTATTTGTTTTGGATGACCACATCTCAGGTGACTTCACCAAGCCTCACTCCCTTTGACTAAAGGGGGCTTTACACGCAGCGACATCGCTAGCGATGTCGCTAGTGAAAGCACCCGCCCCCATCGTTTGTTCGTCACAGGCAAATCGTTGCCCGTGGTGCACAATATTGCTAGTACCCATCACACTACTTACCTTCCTAGCGATATTGCTGTGGGCAGCGAACAGCCTCCTTTCTAAGGGGGCGGTTCATGCGGCATCACAGCGATGTCACACGGCAGGCGTCCATTAGAATCGGAGGGGCGGAGAGCAGCCGCATGAAAGTCACGCCCACCTCGTTGCTTGCTGGACGCAGGTACGGTGTTGTTCGTCGTTCCTGGGGTGTCACACGTGGCGATGTGTGAGGCCTCCAGAACGACGACAACCTGCGTCCTGAACCAGCAACGATTTTATGGAAATGAACGACGTGTCAACGATCAACG
Organism: Anomaloglossus baeobatrachus; assembly: GCF_048569485.1. Lineage (NCBI taxonomy): Eukaryota > Metazoa > Chordata > Amphibia > Anura > Aromobatidae > Anomaloglossus > Anomaloglossus baeobatrachus. The sequence continues at coordinate 278,965,918 of NC_134357.1, read as the reverse complement.
ATAAGGTGAGTATTTATGATCGCTAGCAGTCGCTCGTACATGTCACATGCAATGACGTCGCTAACGAGGCCGGATGTGCGTCACGAATTCCGTGACCCCCAACAACATCTCGTTAGCGATGTCGTTGCGTGTAATGGGGCCTTTACAGGTCTCTCCATATGTGTGGGCATGGGAAGATACCTGTCAGTCTTGGAGTGGGGTGAGGAGAAGCCACAGGGGACCTGTCTCAGACTTCTCATCTGAGATGCTTAGTCCATGGTCAGCTTTTCAAACTTTAGTTTTTACGTAATGATGAGCGACTTTTGAAATACCAGGATTCGCAATACTCGTAACAAGTACTGTCTAATTCTGGCGTATGCATTCCGCATAGTGTGTGCAATGCAATTCAATAGGGAATACTCGCAATGTAACGAGAAGCCCGAATGCCGTACTATTCGCTACTCGCACAAATAGTGCGGCATTCCAGTTACTCGTTACATTGCGAGCATTCCCTATTGACTTGCATTGCACATGCTATTTGGAATGCAAACGCGAGTATTAGACAGTACTCGTTACGAGTAGTGCAAATCCTGGTATTTCAAAAGTCACTCATCATTACTTTTACAGCATTTCAGAGTAAAGGGGGTGTTACATGCAGCGATATCACTAACGATATTGCTGGTGAAAGCACCCGTCCCCGCCGTTTGTGCGTCATGGGCAAATCACTGCCCGTGGCACACAAAATCGGTTGGAGACATCACACGGACTTACCTGCCTAGCGACGTCTCTTTTGCCGGCAAACCGCTTCCTTTCTAAGGGGGCGGTTTATGCGGCGTCACAGCGGTGTCACTATGCGGCCGCCCAATAGAAGTGGAGGGGCGGAGATGAGCTGCCGTAACATCCCGCCCACCTCCTTCCTTCCGCATTGCCGGCGGCCCAGGTAAGCTGCAGCTCGTCGTTCCCGGGTGTCACACATAGCGATGTGTGCTGCCACAGGAACGACGAACAACCTGCGTCCTCTACAATCAACGATTTTATGAAAATGAATGACGTGTCAACGATGGACGATAAGGTGAGTATTTTCCATCGTTAACGGTCGTTAATTGCTGACACACGTAACAACAACGCTAACGATGCCGGCTGTGCGTCACAGAATCCGTGACCCCAGTGATATATCGTTAGATCCGTCGTTGCGTGTAACGCCGCCTTAAGGCTACTTTCACACATCAGTTTTTTTTCATCAGAAAGCAATTTACACATCTGAGCATGCTCGGCTGCTAAAAGACGGAAACGTCACCGGAATCCGTTATTTGATGGATTCCGATGGATCCGGCACCCATAGGCTTCCATTATAACAAACGATGGACTCTGACGGATCCGTTGCTGTCCATTTTTTCAATGCACAAAAATGTTACATTGTGCGTTGTTTCCGCTCAATGGTTAGTCATTCCACAACTGAGCCGTTGCGCGATGGATACAACACAAAACCATCAGTCGCAATCCGTCGTTAATACAAGTCTAGGGTTAAAAATGGAATCCTGCAAATTATTTTGCAGGATTCAGTTTTTTCTTAAAGCGACTGATTGTGACTGAGGTAAAATGACGGAAATGTGAAAGTAGCCTAAAACATACAAGTCAGTATTAGCACACTCTTTGTCTAGCTTATTATCATTTGGGTAGTATGAGTTAGCTAACAGGGTTACTTTTGATGTTTGAAAAAAAGCTTTCTGAATTAATTTCTGCATACAATTAAAGGTGGGGCTATATAGACACTATTCCCAAAAGTATATTGATATCTTTCTTGTGGAAATTCGCAATGTCATTGCTTAGGCATGTACTGTTTAAGTTCCATGTAAATGAGCTGCAAGTGCTTTAGAGCATGTCAGAGCACTTCCAGCTCTTTGTCCCCCTCCTTTTTCTCTGCCTGGCTGACTATATCTTGTTCTGTATTGACAGGTCAGTCAGTGTGTTTTGGGTTAATAAAGTGGTGAAAGAGGGTGTATTTTTGTATTTTATTCCAAATAAAAGATATTTTCTATGTGTTTGTACTTTTTTACTTTCATGTAAGGTTATTGATGCAGGTATCTTATAGACACTTGTGCCATCACTAACCTAGGATTTAACAGCTGTGCGCTGTTATTAAGCCCTGCTATTACCCCAATTGCCACCACACCAGGGAAGCGGGAAGAGCCAGTAAAGCAACGCGATTGTCACATCTAATGGATGCAGCAATACTGGGCGGCTGCGGGCTGAGAATACCAGCCCCCAGCTGGCTTTATCTTGGCTGGGTATCAAAATTGCGGGGAACCGCATATAGTTTTTTTTTAATTATTTATTTAAATAATAATAATAATAATAATAATAATAATAATAATAATAATAATAATAATAATAAAAAGCCGCATGGGGTTTTCTCTTAGGCCAAAATCACGAGGGACTTGCGCGAGTCTCACGTCGCATCACCTGACACAGCCATACATTCTCTTAATAGGTGCGGCCATTGTGTTTCTATGTACTTGCACGCTCATGTTTGGAGAGCGGCAGGCTGTGCCAGTGATGTCATGCCAGACTCACACGAGTCTCGCATCACATCACCTAGAACAGCCGCACACTCTCCTGACAGGAGCGGGTTGGCAGCATGTGTTTCTATGTACCAGCATGCTCATGTTCGGAGAGTATGCAGCTGTCAGGTGATGTGATGCGAGTCCCTCGCACTCGTAAAAGCCGCTTTTTACACGCAACGACATCGTTAACGAGATGTTGTTTCCGTCACGGAATTTGTGACGCACATCCGGCCTCGTTATCGACGTCATTGCGTGTGACACATACGAGCGACCGCTAACGATGCAAAATACTCACCAAATCGTTGAATGTTGACACGTCCATTTCCCAAAAATCGTTGCTGATTTTGGACGCAGGTTGTTTGTCGTTCCTGAGGCAGTACACATCGCTACGCGGGACACCCCAGGAACGACAAATAACACCGTACCTGCGTACTCCGGCAATGAGGTAGGCGTGACTTTCATGCGGCTGCTCTCCTCCCCTCCGCTTCTATTGGACACCTGCCGTGTGACGTCGCTGTGACGCCGCATGAACCGCCCCCTTAGAAAGAGGCTGTTCGCCGGCCACAGCGACGTTGTTAGGTAGGTAAGTATGTGTGACGGGTACTAGCAATTTTGTCCGCCATGGGAAGCAATTTGCCCGTGACGCACAAACAACGGGGGCGGTGCTTTTACGAGCGATATCGCTAGCGATGTTGTTGCGTGTAAAGCAGCCTTAAGTCTGGGGTTATTTTCATACACAGCACAGACAAAGTCTGACAGCTGGGGGCTGTAGCTGTGGGCTTTATCTGTGCTGGTATAAGAATACAGGGACCCTGCACCAATTGTTTTATTTATTAATTTATTTTTATACCATCATACCGACCCGCAGATGCTTGCACTGCTTTCCCCGCCCACCGGCCATCCTGGCGCCTGTGATTGGTTGCAGTCAGCTGTCAAGTTGCCACTCTAACTGCAACCATTTTCATGCGCCAGTGGGCAGGCAAAGGAGTGAATATTCAATTGTCAGCTCCGGAAAGAAAAACATGACTCGGGAGAAGTGTGCCGCCTTGATACAGTCTCAATGAATATACCGCGTGTGCTCCTACCCCCAATCCCTTCCACCAACATTTTTAATCTCTGGATTCTGGTCCCCGTAGACTTATATGGGTACTGGATTCCAGTGGGGATCAGGGTTTTTTTAAATTTAGCAGGGACCCGCCGGTCCCGTTTTTTTGCGACTTCGGCCAGCTCTAAAATGTAACAAAACTTTTAAAACTCTTAATTTGTTAAAGCCCTGTTGATTGTAGGGTTCTTGGTCCTAGCTCAAATCACCAGACAATAGATTCTATATATTACCTATACTACATCACACTGGACAGCTGATGGATCCTCCATATTACACTTACAACTTACAGCTTAATGTAAACTGGACAAGCCCCTTATTATAAAAGAAGTAAGAAAAGAGACAAAATATAGCAAATATGAATTTATAATACAGTAAAATGACCAGAGAATAACAGAAGAGCATATGCAGCCTTGTAAGAACTATAAAAGATTTATACATTTCATTTTCTTATAATTTTTCCATTCAAATTGTCAACCTTGAAATTGCAACTCTCTCAGGCGATTCTCAATTTGATATTACAGTATACTTTTTATGTTTGCTGTAAAGATATAGTATTAATAAAACATAAAAGAGCATTCGGAGAACCACTCATTTCCTAGTTATGTGTCAGATGAGAAAACGCCAATATTTGCTTTTGCTAAACAGTGGTCCCAAGACCAACACATATAAATGAGCGGCTGTATGTTATAAGTATTGCTGGTACTACTTATACATCTGCTGCCTAGACAAAATCCCACTTGTGTTATCAAACCAGGCTAGGAACTATAATCATGGCTTCCACCCCGCAGAGCGATGTCAGATCCTGAGGTATTGGAGCCCACAGCTGCCGTAATAGGTGCACTAACTCAATCTGATGAGGTATTTGATTGCAGAATAACTATTGTATCTTTAACACAAAATTACAGCTGATGTAGCAGCTTGGAATAGAAATTTGCTAGGCTGGATTCACTCAAGTATTAATATAACATACGCCACTATAATGCTGCTGAATGACATAAATCAGGGGTGGGCAATTAATCTTCCCAAGGGGCCACATGGGAGACTGTGAGTGTTCTTGAGAGTTTGAACTTAATTCTGCTCATGATTATTATTATTATTTTTATATTATCTTTTATTACTTACTATTGAACAGGATCAAGTATGCTGATTAGCTGAGACTGCAAATACATGTTATAATAGGACTTATACCGTATGCTTACATATAATAGCTAATCAATATCATATTATTTAATGTTTTTTATAGAATTTATAAAAAAGAAGTAAACTAAACTACCCTTGTTATTCAGCCTTGAGTATATGTAATAAGTAGAGATTTACCTTGATCAACAACTTTCCTACACAGTATGATGGACCCCACAACTCCATACACACAGTATGATGGACCCCACAGCTCCCTACACACAGTATGATGGACCCCACAACTCCATACACACAGTATGATGGACCTCACAGCTCCCTACATACAGTATGATGGACCCCACAGCTCCCTACATACAGTATGATGGACCTCACAGCCCCCTACACACAGTATGATGGACCCCACAGCTCCCTACATACAGTATAATGTACCTCACAGCTCGCTACACACAGTATGATGGACCCCACAACTCCATACACACAGTATGATGGACCTCACAGCTCCCTACATACAGTATGATGGACCCCACAGCTCCCTACACACAGTATGATGGACCCCACAGCTCCCTACACACAGTATGATGGACCCCACAGCTCCCTACATACAGTATAATGGACCTCACAGCTCCGTACACACAGTATGATGGATCCTACAACTTCCCACACACAGCATAATGGATCCCACGGCTTCCCACAAACAGTATGATGGACCCCACAGCTCTCCACAAACAGTATGACGGATCCCACAGCTCACCACAAACAGTATGATGGATCCCACAGTTCACCGGACATGATTTGATGGAACCCACAGCTCCCCACACAGTAGTATAATGAACACCACAGCCCTCATCTACAAAGTATGATGCACCAGACATTACCCCACTCACAATACGATGGACCCCACATCTCCCTCCACACAGTATGATGGACCTCACAGCTCCCTACACACAGTATGATGGATCCTACAACTTCCCACACACAGCATAATGGATCCCACAGCTCTCCACAAAAAGCATAATGGATCCCACAGCTCTCCAAAAACAGTATGATTGACCCCACAGCTCCCCACACACAGTATGATGGACTCCACAGCTCCCCACAGCTCACCAGAAACGATTTGATGGAACCCACAGCTCCCAAAACAGTAGTATAATGAACAACACAGCCCTCATCTACACAGTATGATGTACCAGACATCACCACTCTCACAATATGATGGACTCCACAGCTGCAAAAACACAGTATGATTGACCCCACAGCTTCACAAATACATTATGATGGACTCCACAGCACCAAACACAGTATGATGGATCCCACATCCCATACACACAATATCATAGAACTGCCAGCTCCACACACAGTTTGATGGATCCCACTGCTGCTTCGTACATACAGTATGATGGACACCTTAGCTCACCACACAGAGTTTGATAGACCCCACAGATACCCACACACAGTACCATGGATCTCATATCTTCCTACTCACAGTATGATGGACCCCACCATTCACCACATATAGTATGATGGACCCCATAGCTCCTCACCCAGTAGTATGATAGACACCACAACCCAACTCAACACAGTAAGATGAACCACACATACTTGTAATCATGACCAAACTACGGAAACTGGCAAGTGGAACTGAATTATAACAATGTACAGTCATGACTAAATATGTTGGCCACCTTCAAATTGTTTCCAGAAAATGTTTTTGTCCCAGAAAATTATTGGAATTACACTTGTTTTGTCATACACATGTTTATCTCCTTATTGTGTTTTGGAACAACACAAAAAAACTGAGAAAAAAGGCAAATTGGACGTAGCTTCACATAAAACCCCCAAAACTACGCTGAACAAAATTGTTGGCACCCTCAGCTTAAGGCCCCCTTCACACGCACATGCCCCTGGTACATGCTAGGTCCGTTCCCGCATGCACCGGAGACACGGGCCCACGTATACCCATTAAAATCAATGGGTTTATGTGCATGCACGTGTTCAGCCATTGGCCCGTGCCTCCGTGTGGAGCAGATGTGAGCCCGTGTGCTCCATACGACGGCATGTCCGTTTTTCTCCAGCAGCACGGGTGTCATGCAGCTTGCACCCGTACCACACGGATGTAGTGTGGATGCGGTCCCACGTGACACGCGCCGGAGAAACACACGTGTTATTGTAAAAATAAAATAAACATATACTCATCTCCACCAGCATCACCTGCATCCGACACCCAGTGAATTTGAATGTGACGACATGGACTCTCATGGGTTAAAGTTTCTTAAAATCCAGCCAGACTGCATGATAGAGAAGTCCCTCATTGTTTTTACAAGACTCTTGTTGACTCAATGCAATTGTGTTGGCCACTGAAAGCCAGATGTATTGTTCTCCAGACATTTCCAGTAACCATTGTATTGTAGTTGTGTATTGCTAATGTGATTACCTTAGTAGCCATTGTTGAGTCTGTGACTTGCCGACTCCATGTAGATATACTGAGTCTTTCTATGCACATCATTTAAATGAACATTATCCATGCAGCTTGAAATTCATCCAATGGGAGAAGCAATCTTGTCCAACCAATCGATGAGGACGCAGTGTATCCTTAGGGAAGGTTATGGCTATAAAAGGGACTTCTTTAAGCCACCAGGGTTGATGAAGGTTGATGGATGCTGATGGATCCAGTCTAAGCTCTTTGGAGCTGACTAGAGGATCAGGATATCTTATGGCTTCAATCTAGGGGCTCCGGTTCCGGTTGGAGACCATATCCACAGCCTAGGGATTTCGACTTCGGCTGCCAGGATTGCAACATCATACCAGGACTACCTAAGGAGGACACTCAGGTTGGGACAGTTCAGTCACCTGTTACAGACTTTTAGTGTTTTAGTGGACGAGAGCACCCACTGAGCCCCGTGTCTCCACAATTGGTGGCAGCAGTGGGATACTACTCAGCCTGTTTTACCCAGGGGAGCTGCAGCAGACTGGTGTTTTCGGACACCGTCCAGGGCTCAACAACCAGGGAGGCACATAAGCATACCCAGCAGGCCATAGGGGAGGCATTCAGGTTTCGGACGCTGCCATGTCCAACCCCACCAGCTCAGCCATGGGACAATGACAAGAGAGGAGTTACGACCGCTGCAGTAAATGGATGCTACAGGATCTGTGCCAGAGGCGAAAGATTATCTACTGGAATGCTGAGACTCGGTTAGCCTTGATCCAGAAATTAGTCCGTTGGGATGCCCAGAATGATGCAGAGGACGATGAGGATCCCGTCGATATTGACCCAGAGGATTTAAACTATGTGCCACATCATGGATCTAGTGACAATCGGGAATCAACTTTGTCCAAAATGGCCCAAGCCACAGCATTGTTGGATGCATTGGGGCCTAGATCCTCAAGAGAAGAGAGGGCTTATGTTCTGGAATATTTTTATGGGATTCCAGCTGCAGTACTGCTAACACCAGCCGGTCGAGAAGGATGGTCCCGCTACCCAGCAGAAGCTGCGCCAAAACAAAGGACTACAAACAGGGCCTGTGACTCGCCCAATCTATGGCACTGTTATACATGTGGGCGCAATGGACATATAGATAAAGATTGTCTCCAAAACCGAGGCCGCATGCTTGGAGCCCGTCTGCCACTCCAACCAGTCAACATATGCCGAGATGAACCAACGAGACCTGAGGAATGCTACTCCCAAGAAACACCAATAGCTGAGGAAGTGGTTTATCCAGTCCACACCCTACGGCAGGCCGGACACCATACACCAGCCAACCTCCATCCCCACATCCAGACGGTCAAGGTCGGTGATATACAGGCTCAGGGACTTCGAGACATTGGATCTTCCATCACTCTGGTAAGCCCAGTTATTGTTTCCCCAGAAGACTCTGTACCAGATTCCCAGTTATCCATCTCCCTGGCTGAGGGCCAGCACTCAGACATTCCTCTGGCATGTGTGCAGTTGGACCTAAGGACCGACCAGGGAGAGGTCGAAGTGGAGCTTGTGGACAGCCTCTCCACACCTGGTATTTTGGGGACCAACCAGGAAGTGATCGATGTGGGGATTGTGAACAGCCTCCCCATACCTGACATTGTGGAGACTGACCAGAGCAAGGCTGATGTGGAGCTTATGGACACCGTCCCCACACCAGTTATTTCGGGAAAGGACCAGGGAGAGGTTGATGTGAGACTTGTGAACAGCCTCCCCACACCTGTCATTGTGGAGACTAATCAGAGCAAGGGTGATGTGGAGCTTATGGACACCGTCCCCACACCAGTTACTTTGGGGTCTGACCAGGAAGAGGTCCATATGGAGTTTATGGACAGCCTCCCCACACCTGTTGTTTCGGGGACTAGCCAGGAGGAAGTTGAAGTGGGGTTCATAGATGGCCCCACCAAGCCTGTTGTTTCGGATACCACTCAAAGGGAAGTGAAAGTGGGGCTTGTGAATTACCTGCTCACACCAGTCATTTTGGAGAATGACCTAGGACAAGGACTATCCGGTCAGTTGGAAGCAGCCATCACCCACCTCCAAGCCAAGCAGGACCCTGATGTGGATCTTTCTAACATCTTTTTCAGGGATGGTTTGCATTCCCGGTCTCCATCATCCACTTCTGAGCCAAGAACCGTGAGTAAGCCTAACCACACTGTGGCTATTGACTGGGGAGGGATTGATAGTGGGAGATTTGTGCAGGCCCAACTCATGGACCCCACCTTAGTGCTTGTCCACAATATGGCTGCTCAACTTGGGGGAGGTTAGCAGGGGAGGTGTATAGATGCAAGCCTCTGTTGCTGACCTCACCATTAAAAAGGACAATGCCGTCAAGAGGAGAAGGATGATCGGAAGCCTATCATGTCTGGCTAATATTAAGAAGGGGAAGGAATGTGACGACATGGACTCTCATGGGTTAAAGTTTCTTAAAATCCAGCCAGACAGCATGATAGAGAAGTCCCTCATTGTTTTTACAAGACTCTTGTTGACTCAATGTAATTGTGTTGGCCACTGAAAGCCAGATGTATTGTTCTCCAGACATTTCCAGTAACCATTGTATTGTAGTTGTGTATTGCTAATGTGATTACCTTAGTAGCCATTGTTGAGTCTGTGACTTGCCGACTCCATGTAGATATACTGAATCTTTCTATGCACATCATTTAAATGAACATTATCCATGCAGCTTGAAATTCATCCAATGGGAGAAGCAATCTTGTCCAACCAATCGATGAGGACGCAGTGTATCCTAAGGGAAGGTTATGGCTATAAAAGGGACTTCTTTAAGCCACCAGGGTTGATGAAGGTTGATGGATGCTGATGGATCCAGTCTAAGCTCTTTGGAGCTGACTAGAGGATCAGGATATCTTATGGCTTCAATCTAGGGGCTCCGGTTCTGGTTGGAGACCATATCCACAGCCTAGGGATTTCGACTTCGGCTGCCAGGATTGCAACATCATACCAGGACTACCTAAGGAGGACACTCAGGTTGGGACAGTTCAGTCACCTGTTACAGACTTTGCAGACCTCACACAGCTTCCTAAATCTGGCGTTATTCTAGTCACGGTGGGTGCCCGCCAAAAGCGGGGTGCTGCTGGACTGGAGTGAGTAGCCCTGGAGCCTGTGAGGCATGGACATTCTAAATCCCTGGTGAGCCAGCGGAAGGGTGAGACTCTGTTGCCTGTTACATTTGTGTGTTTTGCTGGTTATGTGTTATGTGCTGTTAATTGTTTGGGGATCCAATAAAGTCTAATTATTGTAGTTCCCTCACCTTGTGTTGTCTGAATAGTGTTACGCCCATGGTTAAGGAGGCCGGCGTTCAGTTGGGATGAGCCCTGAGCCACGCTGTCTTTCTAAAGGTGGCGGGTTTTAGTGGATGAGTGCACCCACTGAGCCCCGTGTCTCCACATTGAACAACACATCTTCTTCACTGGGGGGCCGGAAGCAGCGTCAGCGGGGCGTGGCCTGTGCCACAGACAGCTCCGGAAGAATCAGGTAAGGCGGGACTTTCCGTTCTCCGTGTGTTATTACGTATAACACACACGGAGAACACGCATGTACCACAAACACGGCACACGTGGAGCAAACCACCCCTTTAATACGCCTGTGAAAAAAATGGATCGTTTTTTTCACGTGCGTGTGAAGGGGGCCTAAAGGAGTATTTCCATCTCCAAGATTATATCTCAATATGCTACTGCCAATTATAAATGTAGTCTAGTTTTCCTGATAAGCTAATAAGCTATGTCACTTACCTCATGTGCAGGCATGGCAGTAGCTTAGGTATCCATGGTTATGACCACTAACAACTAACTATCCTTTATGCGTGGCCATCACCTTGGATACCTAAGCTACTGCAATGCCCTGCACATAAGGCAAGTGACATAGCTTTTCAGAAAAACTATACTAAAATTATAATTGAAGGTATTTGCTAATATTCTTATAACACCTAAAAAAATATTGCCATAGGATCTTGAAGATGGGAATACCCTTTAAATACTAGGTTGCACACACTTTGGAAAAAATAACTGTATTCAATTCATTTCTATAACCATCAACAAGCTTCTTATACCTCTCAACTAGAGTTTAGAATCACTCCTTACTTTGCAAACTGCCCTATGTCTCTCATATTTGAAGGCGCCTTCTCCCAACAGCAATTTTAAGATCGCTCTGCAGTTGTTCAATAGGATATAGATCCAGACTCATTGCTGCCACTTCAGAACTCTCCAGCGCTTTCTTGCCATCCATTTCTTGGGGCTTCTTGAAGCATGTTTGAGGTCATTGTCCTGCTGGAATACCCATTACTTTAGATGCAAACCCAGCTTTTTGATACTGAGCACTACATTGTGACCCAAAATCCTTTGGTAATCTCCAGTTTTCATGATGCATTTCAAACAGTCAAGGCACCCAGTGCCAGAGGCAGCAAAGCAACCCCAAAACATCTTTGAACCTCCACCATATTTGACTATAGGTACTGTGTTCTTTTCATTGAAGGCATCATTCAGTTTTCAGTAAACAGTGTAATGTTGTGTTTTACCAAAAAAGCTCGATCTTGGTCTCATTTCTTTACCAGAAACTTTCCCAGAAGGATTTTAGCTTACTCATGTACATTTTGGCAAACTGCAGTCTAGCTTTTTTATATTTCTGTGTCAGCAGTGGGGTCATCCTGGGTTTTTTGCCATATCATTTCATTTCATTCAAATGTTGATGGATAGTTTCCACTGACACTAATGAACTCTCAGCCATCCACATACAGGGAGATTAGCTACAGTGCCATAGGATATAAACTTGATTATGTTGCACACTGTGAACAAACGAACATCAAGATCTCTGGAGATGAACATATAACCTTGAGATTTTTTATATTTTTCAATAATTTAGGTTCTCAAGTCCTCAGATAATTCTCTTCTATTCGTTCTGTTCTCCATGCTTAGTGTGGCACATACCGACACACAATGCAAAGACTGAATCAACTTCTCTCGTCTTATCTGGTTTCAGATGTGATTTTCATATTGCCCACACCTGTTACTTGTCACGGGTGAGTTTGAATGAGCATCACATAATTGAAACAAAGTTGTTCACCAACAATTTTGGAAAGGTGCCAACAATTTAGTCAGACCCATTTTTTTTTTTTTTGTGAAATGATGTCCCATTTGCCTTTTTTCTCAGTTGTTTTTATGCTGTTCCAATAGACAGAAAGGAAATAAAATAAATGTGTATAACAAAACATGTATTTGCAATAATTTTCTGGAACAATTTCAAGGGTGCCAACACTTTTGGCCAGGAATGTATATATTAAACACCATTAGGACCAGTTGGGGGTATAAAACTCTTTTAACAAACATGATTGTGCCAAGACCCATATTAGCATCAATATTGCAGTATAACAAACAAATAATAGCAATAGTCCATAAACATATATTACCACCATAAACAGTATACAGCAATGAAAAAACGTGTTATTCATCATTAATCAAAACCACTAACAGAGATATTACAACCATACAGTGACCATCACCAGTGATGCGCTCAACAACCGTAGTAATTTATTTTCACTTTCTTTTCTATTTGGCCCAGCTCGCCTTGACCACTTCTTCCATCCATAACGTATTCATATGTAACAAATAGGCATCTTTGGCTTACTGCTTTCCATTCCCCTCCTCACATTTCCCACCTCTACGCAAACCACAAGCCATAAGGCTTCAACCAGTGCCCTTTACAGAAATAATGCACCCAATCTACACTACACAGTAATAGTACCCCTACTTTTCTGCTTCAAAAATATCAGTGCCCCCTCAGTGCCCCTAAAAACTAATAATGTTACCTGTATACTTATTCATAATAATAATGTTCTCCTGTGCCTCCTTTACTGTATACAGCACAATATAGTAATAGTGATGGGCAAATAGTAAAATATTTGGGTTTGGATCATTTGTGTCGAATATATTGTAATATTTCTGTATTCATCACCAGTAACAAACCTAATGCAAATGAATGGAAAACTCAAATATTTTTCAGGAAGACCTTGGAAATAGATCTGGGAGGGCTGCAAACATGCTGCAATGAATGAAAAAGTGCTGAAACTAAATGAGAATAGCATGGGGAAGATGCCTGGATGCATTTCTGACACACAGTTGGTTTCTGGGAATAATGTTGCCAGAGTATTACGGGGATTAAAGCAGGAGCATTATACTTACCTGCGTTTTCCTGCCTACACTGCTTCCGGGTTTGATCATTAACCCTTATTGATATTCACTGCCTCCCCTGCCCACCCTCTTTGCCGGCGTGTATGCTTGGTTGCCCTCCCACTAGCTGTCTGGGTCCCAGACTGGAGTGTAAAATAAATAAATCATTGGAAAACATGGCTTAGCGTTCCCCTTTATTTTGAAGCCCAGTGCAGATAAAGCAGACAGCTGGAGGCTACAGCCCATTTTTTATACAATGCCAAGATAAAGCAGACAGATAGGGGTTGGTATTCACAGTCTGGGAAGGCCCATGGTTATTGGGACATCACCAGCCTAGAAATAGCAGCCCACAGCCTTACCAGAATTGGCATATCCAATAGATGCATCAGTCCTGGTGCTTTATCCGGCTCATCTCAATTGCACTGGAGTGGTGGCAATCGGAATAGTACAAGGGGTTAATGACAGCTGTGATTTGTCATAAAATCACAGCTGCCACGAAGACCTGGATTAATAATGGGTAGGGGTCTATGAGACTCCCCCATTACTAATTGTGTAAGTAAAAAGAAATTAACACAAAACACAGAGAAATTCTTTATTTAAAAAAACCCACAAACCCCCTGCCCTCTTTTTCCAATTTATAACCCCCAAAATACCCCTCCAGGTCCAACATAATCCAAACAAGGTCCCATGATGTTCCCAGCTCTGTTGCATAATTTGGTTGTAGTTCGCAGTCACATTAGAAAACATGAACGAGCACTGCAGCATCAGGGACACACTGTTGGAGCCGCAGCTGTGAAACCGATGATGTCAGGGAGTTCACTTGAGTTCACATCTGTAAGTTTCTATGCTACCCCAGCTGTGACCTCAGGTGAGCTTACCTGAGGTGAGCTCATTGAACTCAGTGTCCTCCCTTCAGGTTAAGTAATTGAACTCAATGACAATCAAAGTCCAAAGAAATTCAATCTGCTGCAAGTTCAGGTCATCGCAAACTTTCCATAAATATTTGAATGAAATTAAATGAAACACTAAGGCCCTGTGCACACACTCTACTTTTTGCTGTGTTTTTGGGCGTAGTTTTGGGCGGAGTTTGTGGCCCTAAACTGCATGCATTTCCTTCTCCAGCAAAGTCTATGAGAATTCAGAAGTGCTGTGCACCCGATACTTCTTTTTTGCCTGCAGTTTTTGTTGAAGAAAGAAAAGTAGTGTCACTTCTTTTTGCATTTGTCAATGCATTTTTCCATTGAATATAGTGGAAAAAATGCATGGGCAAAAGCACACTGAAACGCGGCAAAAACACAGCGAAAACGTGGCAAAAATGCATTTTTTTATGTGTTTTTCTAGCCAGAGGTAGGTTTTTCTGTGAGAGGGTACACTTTTTGCTGAAGAAAAAAAAACTATAGCGTGCGCACATAGCCTAGGGCATGAGACCAAGGAGGACCCTACTACCCTACTACTCACATAGAGACATAATAAAATAGATTGCAGTTTACTAAAATGTACAGGAGTAAGCCAAACTCCTTCTGGGAAACTGTATTGTAGACATATACGACCAAGATATAGCATTTTGGTAAATCACATCATTCTACTGTTTAACGAAAACCTACAAAGAAAAGACCACCGTACCTACAGTCAAACATGATGGAGGTTCAACGTTGTTTTGAGGTTGTTTTGCTGCCTTTGGCACTGGGTGCCTTCACTGTGTGCAAGGCATCATGAAATCTGAAGATTACCAAGGGATTTTGGGTTACAATGTAGTGCCCTGTGTCAGAAAGCTGAGTTTGCATCCTTGATCATGGGTTTTCCAGCAGGATAATGACCCCAAACATGTAAGAAACTTGTGGATGGTTATAGCAAGTGACTGATTGCAGTTATTTATTCCAAAGTGTATGCAATCAAATATTAACTTGAGAGTGCCAGCAACTTTGTCCAAACCATTTTTTGTGTTTTGTGTGAAATTATGGATAATTTGATTTTTTTTTCCTATGTTTTTTATTGTGTTGTTCCAATACACACAAAGAAAATAAACATGTGTAACAAAATGTGAAGCCCCACAGGTGTTGTGTCAGTGCATTACCTTCAGGGACTCCACTCAGCTGGATCTTGTCACAGGTAGGAGATCTTCTTCTTGTCGTGACGCCACTCTCAGTATTGCGGCCAGTAGGGACCGCCACTGCAGGTTGAGGGACGCCTGGGGCTGATGGTGAGTGCAGTTAGTTGGAATAGCCTCCTGAGAGTGAGGCAAGCCCCAGGGCCCTGTGTAGGTGCGTAGAACCACAAGGCGCAGAATAACTCCACACAGGCAGAATGTCTTTCAGGGTTTTTACTCACTTCAGGTGGCAGGGTGAGTAACCCGGGCATAGCTGGGATGAACCAGGCGGGAACCAGGTATCCTTCAGGCTGACTTCTGATGGTGACTACCAACTCGCCTTCCTTAGCCCTTGGTGGTTTGGGGTGACCCCGACTTTTAGTCCCTATGGGGGTCACCCAGGGAAGTTGCTGAAGCCTCTCTCCCCTTCGTTTGCCGTTTGCTTGTTGCCTGGGCCAGATCACTCCAGCTGCTTGCCTCCTGTGAACTGTGGGCCCTAACTGTGGCTACGTGGCTGCGGCTTTTAGGTGTTGTGGTGTGGGCTTTGAGGGCCCCACACCGGCAGGTTTAGCAAGGAAAGGTGGATCTATCCCCGCTCCGGGATCTGCCGCCCGTTTGGGCCTGGTTCTCCCTAGCAGTCTCCTTACTTCCCACTCTGTGCTCTCTCTCTAGCTGGAGATGGGTTTCGGGTAGCCCTCCTAGGTGACCGTTCTCCCCCGTCGGTAGCCACTGCGCGGACGCTGTCAGACTCCAGCAGCCCAGGGGAAGGGGTCAGCTCTCCTCGGAGCTCCCTGGACTCTGCTCTGAACCGGCTCACATCTGGGACCTTCACTGCTGCTCCTGTCAGAGCTTCACTTTCCTGCTCCTCACTCCTCCACACTCTGCTGCAGACTCTAGACTGTTTACTCCTTCTTCTCTTTTCCCTTTTGTGCCTGCCTACGCCACCTAGCAACCAGATTCTCTTACCACACCCCTTGAGAGGAGATGGAGGCTTTTGGCCCCCTCCACTATTCCAGTGGAGGTGAAGGCTTTTCCCCCTCCTGGGATCCCCAGGGGTCCTCTCATGGGTACATGTGTGAGACCTGATCACTATGCGCCTGTGTTCCACACCCCGGTCAGCCTTCTGGATTACCTGTATTGTACTGTCCCCAGCATGGGTGCAGTACTCAGTGGTGCCTGACCAGGTCAGGGGCGCCACAAAAACATTTGAAAATGCAGTAATTTTCTGGGAGAAATACTTAATTTTCTGGAACAATTTCAAGGGTGGCAACACTTTCGGCCGTGACTGTTTGTAATAAATGGTGACTGTTATATAAATTAAGAGCTGGGGGCATTGGCTCACTCTCTGCACCTATCGCTGTGAACAGGTAAATGAAGAATATTATCTAATTGGGAGAAAATATGAACTCTTTACACTGTGTAATTAAGAAGTTGTTGACAGTTCATCTTTGATTGTGTACATCCTAATTAATAAAGAGGTGCTAATCAATTCATAGTGAAGAAATCGGACTCTACGGCTCCATATCAGAAGCCTCCCATGACAATGGAAATACAATATTTTCCTTTTTCCATGGCGTATCTAAAAATCTGAGTTTGAGACAATCCATGGATGTATCCATGGTTGTGGAACATATTTGCATCTGTGGGTAAAATTTCAAACGTTTTGGTAGCTGGCAGCCCACAGAAATGCAATATCTCCCATAATTATGGATTTATCATATTCATGTGTGGTATGTATCAAATGCCTGAAAGATGTTTGGTAAGATGACAGCTATATTTTTACTCTTGGAGGTTCCTGTGGGAAAATATGTCCTACAGCAGAAATATTGACTAAAACTGGATTAGGATTGTATAAACCATTCTCCTCTTACCTCAGCTGAGAGAGGAGTGTGGGGTCTGGTAAGATGGTGAGACCCTTTATAACATCTTATCTAAGGAATATCAGTGTCAGAATCTAGTGAATCAATGAGTATTGAAGTTTTCTCCATATTTCCTGTGGCGTTATTCTCTTCCAGAAGTTCTCATGGATCCAATTCATTAGACTGATCTGTATTTTCTCCCTTTTATATTTTACCGTTTTTGTTTTTCCCTGTATGTCTTTTTTATTATTACATGTTTTGTACCATTTTTAAATACTGTTCGTCTTCTTGCATATTATATCAAAAATGTAATGTTTGACCCTTTGCTGCTGTAAACCTAGCCATAAACCCCGTAGAGGGAAAGAATAGCTTGGTTGTGTTACCCTGTGAATGCCAGACTGCAAGGCGAGTGCCTATCAGGTCCTGGGGAAAGCTACGTGGTGTGTGTACTATTGTGTTACCCAGTGCAGGTGTCTCTCTGGCCTATCAAAATTGCAAGAGGTGGGATTTGGGGACTGACTGTGGACTTTACTTAGTTCATTATCAGCTTATTGCAATAGGTGAGTGGACAAGTGAATGTGGGACGTGGAGTACCTCTTCACAATAGCATCTGAGTCATGTGTGCTGAGACTGAGTGGTGGTGGTGGTGATCCTGACAAATTGATGGCAGCAGTGGGATGTTCATGGCACTATAAATCAGTTTGCTCAGCATCCTATGCTCAGTAACATGTTAACTGCAGATTGGACTGCTTTTTCATGGGAGCAAGTTCCATTACACCTTTGTGATTGGCCTGGACATCTCTATGAGATGGTTGCAGTTCAACTTTGTTAAATTTTTATATTAGTTTTGCTACAGTATTCTCACTGATAAGTGAAGCTTTGCTGATCATTTTTTAGCCATCACATTTCATGTGTAAAGAAATTATTTTCATTCTCAGGTCTTGTCACATTTCTCTTCCATGTGGTGCCATTGCTTACTCCTTCATCTGTCTTCTGGACAACTGTTTAATGAATAATTAGACTTACTTGTGGTTGAATTCTTGTAAATTAGAAATTTGTAGTCTAAACTTTAGCTTTGTTCCTAAGACTTTCATTAGGGTATACTCATTTTTGCAACAATTTGTTAGGAAAATTACTTTTTGAGGTAAGAATAATAATAAATCCTGTCTGCAATCAATGACCAACATTTGTGTGAATGTTTTGTAGTACATTGTATCTCAGAGACAATGTTGATTCTGAAAGGAAACTAAAGGTTTTGTGAGAAATCTGTTGGTTTGCCCTTATATATGATGAGTATTGTATACGGTATATTATTTTTGCCAATAAACTGGCACAATGAACTCTAGATGATACTACACATATACAGAAGTGAATGCAGAACCTCCTGTAGATAATGAACTTGAATGTTATCTACTGCCCCACCACCGTGCGGAGCTGCCGCCCCACCACCGTGCGGAGCTGCCGCCCCACCACCGTGCGGAGCTGCCGCCCCACCACCGTGCAGAGCTGCCGCCCCACCACCGTGCGGAGCTGCCGCCCCAACCTACACCCCACCTACTGTCTCCTCCCCAAAATCCTTTAGGATGTAAGCCTGCAAGGGCAGGGCCCTCTTCCCTCTGTGCTAGTCTGTCTATTGTAACTTGTACATGTATTCTGTATGTAACCCCCTCATTTACAGCACCATGGAATCAATGGTGCTCTATAAATAAACAATAATAATAATAATAATAATATTGTCCATTTTACTCTACACTTGCTGACAAATTTTAGTCTAAAACTTTTGTTGCAAATTCCATTGGAAAATCTCAATAGGCTTGGTCTAAAGGAGTTTCTGGAAAAGGTGAGGATGAGGAATAGTCTTTGCTACAGAATAAGCTTTACTAAAGCAATCTGTGTATGTCAGCCATACCATTAATAATGTATGAAGTCTGCGGTTTGAAATCCAATATAGATTCCGAATCACCGGTGTAAGATCCATGTGACAGTTGAAATATTTAATGGGTATGAAAACTTGAAAATTACTCTAACAATGTCACTTGGGGGAAATAAATGAAAGATATATGAACCTATGCATGTGGAGCTGCTTGATTAGAACGTGCAGAGGTGGGAGGGTTAAACTTGCAGAAAGGAATGATGTTGCCTGTGGAGGTAAAGATAGCAGTCTATATCAATTCCCAATGTTGCCCATATATCATAATGATCAATAAGGCGCATAGCACAGGAATTATATAGAGCGTGATATTGCAGAATAGTCAAGAATGTTCTGCAAAGAAAACGTAAAAAAAGTTATGAATGATTGAAACTGAATACCAGCAGCAGATGTAAGAATGCAGATCAACGCATCATTGGGGAAATAGACTACATTATCCTGTAAATATAGACATATCCATGTGAGGATCTTTCTATTTAATGTATTGGTTCTTTCACAACTTGGAGAAGCTTTCTGGATACAAGAAATTGACTTATTGCCATATTCATATTAGAAAATATCTATTACCATGCACACATACTCCATTATTGAACCCTACTATTCCATATTATGGTCGCCATTAACGGGGCATACAGTTCTAATTCTTTGGCAATCTTGTGTTGTGAAACATTTTTGCTGCTATTCAAGGTGTTTATGCCACATTTCTGAGACAGATGTTGAAACTTGAATAATCCAGAAGAGCATAAGAAACAGCACTCACCCATGCCGTGGCATGAAAGTCTTTTTATTCCGAAAATGTGCAATTAAAACATGCGGGAGAGGAGCCGGGTGCAGGCACTCTACGGACGACGGCCGTTTAGCGCCAGATTGTGCTTCTACGGGTCCATGAAGGTAAACCCATAGATGTTTTTTTCTGTCTACCTTCATAGACCCGTATAAGTGCACGAAACGGCCATCGTCCGTAGAGTACCTGCACCAGGCTCCTCTCCCAAATGTTTTAAGTACACATTTTCGGAATAAAAAGACTTTATGCCGCGGCTCTAGAAAGAAGGGGAAGAAACAAAGAAAGTTAAAAGTTGACTTCAATGGGAAGTGGATGGATTGGAAATGGGCTAAGGAGTGAACTGCACATGTAACAGTCTGGCTGCCAAAGAAAATGGTAAACTATTGTTAAAAACAATGTTTTACATGTATGGCCAACAGCAATATTTCCCCATCACACCACCAAAGGATTGTAAGATTGAAATAAGACACATACATGAATTTCTACAAGCAAATGAGGTTTTATCAAACTTGGCCTTAATGCCACCTCATTTCATGCTTTTGATAGGCAAACAAGGAACTTCATGTGGGATTAGGAATAGCATTGTGCCACTGTTGTAATGTGTGCCCACATTAATCTTCAAAGTAAAGGATCATGGTCTTGTTGCCAATGTGGAAACACATGTCACAATGAGGATCCATTACACTCATCCTGACAGGATTTCAACTGGTAAAACCTACATACTGGATCATCTGTGAGCATAGTGAGTCACTTGGAGTGCAGGAGAATGAAAGTGGCTGGTTGGAGGATAATGACTTCTAGCAGACAGGCCAGCAGAAGGGAGCATGGTATAAACACTTATGGACAAGGAAAGAGGCAGAGGTATATCAGTAAGGGTGCGGCAGTAAGACTAAAACAGTTTGACAGCCACAAACAGTCAAGAACACCTCAGCAAGGTTCCCCCCTGCTCCCCGAAGACAATTAAGAAATTCTCCAAGCAGGTCCCACTTCATAGTACTAATTCCTGGAGAGGAGGATGAGCTGTCTTGGAAAACAAGGACCATAATCCTTTTGTATTATTATTATTATTATTATTATTTATTTATAGAGCACCATTAATTCCATGGTGCTGTACATAAGGGGGTTACATACAAAATACGTATACAAGTTACAGTAGACAGACTAGTACAGAGGGAAGAGGGCCCTACCCTTGCGGGCTTACATTCTATAGGATTATGGGGAGGAGACAATAGGTGGGGTGTAGGTCAGGCGGCAGCTCCGCACGGTGGTCGGGCGGCAGCTCCGCACGGTGGTCGGGGTAGAGATGAGTAGAGATGGGCGAATAGTAGCTATTTATGTTCGGAAAATGCTTACCGAATACTGAGTACTATTCCAGTATTTGTCACGGCAAGAAAAATCCTCGGGTTCCCCATTGTCTTGCATTAGGTTCATTATTCATGACGAATACCGGAATAGCACTTTGGGATTCGTCACGAATAATCCAAACACGAAGAGTTGCTATTCGCCCATCATTAATAATAAGCCTTAAATATCCTTTCATTATCTGGGTTTACTTTCCAGGTTCTGAGTTTCGCTTTGTAGGTCTGAACATTATACACTGTAAGACATTGTCCTATAATCTAAAGATCATGTTCTCAAGTTTTGTTCTCCAGTGTGTCTTATGCACTAGTTCAGGTATAAGCCTTTTAGACTTTAGTGATTGAGTGTATCATTATATTGACAAATTCGCAGCATAATTGGTGTCTGTTAAAGCATGTGGCATTTAGAGCTGTGACACCTTATACACATCATTTGGTCCAGACTTGAGCCCTTATTTTTATAAAGAAAGGTTTACGAGTTTTGATGTATTGGTTTGAGGTTTAGGAAAAGTGACCCCTCCTGGTGACGGGGAGTTATATGACCACATCTTGGGATTTCTTTATAGTGTATATAATGGTATTTGTTGTTCCTAGCCTAGTGCATGATCACTAACAGGATATGGTGATTCTTGGTGAACTTTCAACATGGAACTTTCATTTAATAAAAGCAATTCTCAAACTATGAGCCATACGGATAAATGCTGGGTCAGCCGTGGTGCGGCCGAGCCAGTGTCTGCACTACTCGAAAATGCATCAAAACAAGAAAAAACAGAGTAATCATGTAAAAGGTACAATTTTATTTGAAAATCACTAGCAGTGGTAAAGATCATTAAAAACAATTACTTGGAGACATGAGGGATGTCAGATAAATAGAAGCAGAATGGCAGCGTCCCATGTTAGCAATTCATTATATGTGTCCAACCTTTCACAACCAAAGAGTAATATACAAAGTTATAATTAAGGAAAGGAAAAAACAATTCACGTGTATACCATCATAATTTATAGGTTGTGGGTAGACATACATAACAGAGGAATGGCATAAAAGGCCATAATTACCTAAAGTGCAAGTGCAGGGGAACCACAGCAGAAGCCTATTCACACAGCATGACTAGATCCCCAGGAACGGATCTAAGACCCACCAACGCACGTTTCGGGAGGGTACTATTGCTTCTTCGAGGAGGGAAGATCTTTTATTGTGTGAGAGAGACCACTAAAAGCTGCTCTATTTCTAAAGACCACAAAAAATATAATCCAGCACTGATAAGAATTGAGGAAATGCATATACAAGGATATACACACCTACAGAATAGGACAAGGATTAACTGAAGTCTCTACTTCTCTTATTCTAATTATTCTGGAGGGGTCAGCCCTCTCATGCACAAAAATATTCCATTCAAATTCAGACATATTGACTCCTTCAGGGACGATAAAGACTGATTGTGAACCCTAATTGGTACAGTGTTGCCACTGTAAGTAAAGTGCTGTGGAATTAATGGCAAAATGCAGTATACCGTTAGTTAATAAATATTATTATCATTATTATTATTTGTTGGAGTACATTGTTCTTTAGCACATTCAGACTGCATTATAGTGATGATTTGATGTCCCTGCCGTACTTGAGTGTTCTAATTAAACATGTGCTGGGAGAGTTGGCCAAATGGGTGGATTCCCTGATACGTTTGAGACATGTATACAAGTTGTATACACACTTATTGTATAAGTTGCAAATATGTTGACTTGAAAAAAAAATGTTCAAATGTGTTTGGACCACGGTCATTTTCTTCTGGGCTCAATTCTCTGTCATCACTTTTGACTGTTTTAAGGGGAAAATTCAAAAAAATGAGGTTCTACAATACGATCACCTCATTGTAAAGCACTAATAAATTTTACATGGTCACTAATAATGCTTTGATCCCATTTTAGTGTTTGCAGAATTGATCCTCTTGGCCATGTCTTCAAACTACCAGGTCTAGGGTTCCACTTGTTGGCTTCCGTGTCCCAATCATTCACATGGATCATCACATTAGGTGTTTGCTTTAGTTTTTTTGCTTCATTATATCTTTGGATTAAGATCTTGGATTTTAAAAATCATTCAAAATTATCTTTTTCTTTTTTTTTGCAAGTTAATCAATATATTGACTAGAAGAATCTCCCATTCTGTAAACTCCAGTGTCATATGAGACACACACAGAGCCCTAGTTGTATACGACCATTACTGTGTCTAGGGAAAAGTGTCTAGCTTGGAGGTTTCAAGGGATTTCCAGTAATGTGACTGCCTGTTACAGTGTCAGGAAAGATTGATGGTTATTCTGTGAATGGCTCTCCTTCATGCAGAAATAGCAGTCTTCTGCCTAATGCTCGGCATTGATGGTTACTTCTCCACAGAAGAGGTGCTTTATCAGTTGACTGTTTTCATGCGGCAGGCAGCTGTCTGACAATATCTATGTTTCATAAGAGGAAAAGCAGTTAGTGTATGATAAAAATGTGAATACATCAATATATTTATGAGAATTGCCCTGTCACTGAACATACCTGGGGACTAGAGAGGTTTGATGTTCCAGATCTGATAAGTAAGGCCACAGGAATGATGATTTTAAAGGCAGAGCGAGAGGAAAATTACAGTAGGTTTGACTTCAGCATTGCTAAATGCAACAAGAAAGCTATATGATGACTTCAGGCTAATGTTGGTGTGCTTGCTCGAGGGCTGCATCTATGGAAAGTATTAAAGAAGTACTCCCATCAAAATGTTTATCCTCTTAATATATTACAATCATCATATTATATAGCACTCTGTACTTTCAATTGATAATTTTGTTCTTCTACCCAGTTAATTCTTCTCTTTTTCATTAGGTGTATGATATCATGTGATTACAAACAAACTGGCTCAATCTCTAAGCTCTATGTAGAAACAGGAAGCCAAAGACTTTGTAATGATGACTAGCAGAGACAGGAAGTCTCTTTTCCCTGCTGGAGTCACCACTGCAAAAGTCAATGGCAGGGGTGGGGAGTGGAGAAGCTGGGTGTGGAGTAGGGATTAACAATCTTGATAGGTAAAGATTGAAACATTTAAAAACCCTAGAATCCTTGGTGGGGTCGGTTTGAGATCGAAAATCTGGACATTTGCCCCAAAAGTTGGCGATGTTCAGTTTGGATCGGTACATGTTTGCGGCTTTTTTAAAACTTCAATATTACTTTGGCTACTGTAGTGGTGCTGTACGATGAGCAGGGGGACATGTTTGATGAAGTCAGGGGTGAGGAGAGGTTAGAAGTTAGTTTTTTTTTTCTTAACTTTATGTGTAGATGTTCTCTGCAGCCAATCAGAGCGCAGAAAACATCCACAACATTCAGGCAGAAGGGCTTGTGTCAGTGGCTGCTTAAGTTACAGGTACCTCTGCATATAAAATGCAGATATGTGGTGCTATTTTGTGATTGCTAAAGCTAAGGGAAGGTGCTGCTGCTGCTGCTGCTGCTGCTACTGCTGCTAGACAGTTAGCTTAGCTAGTGAGTTTAACCCCTTCACGACCATGGACGGATATATCCGTCATGGAGCGTGTCCTGCGTGTCCCGCGGCCATTAACCCCTTAAATCTTGCTGCCAAAGCCTGGCAGCAAGATCTAAATGCGCGCGGCCATGTTTTATACTTACCGCCACCCCCACCGGAAGTCACGTGCGTGATCACGTGAATATCGGTGGTTGCCATCGTAGCACATATTCATGTGATGACGCCTGCAGCTATGATGTTTCACTTTCGTTTTCCCTCGGCACGGAACAGAGGGAAAAAGAAAGTGACTGTATCTGCTGTTTACAGCTGTATAGCTGTGATCAGCAGATAGATAATAGCGATTGGATTGCTGATCGCTATAGCCCCCTAGGGGGACTAGTAAAATAAAAAAAAAGTAAAAAAAATTTTTAAAAAAAATAAAAAAAATAAAAAAAACCTAAAAGTTCAAATCACCCCCCTTTCCCCCATTGAAAATGAAAGGGATAAAAAATAAAGAAATATACACATATTTGGTATCGCCGCGTTCAGAAATGCCCGATCTATCAAAATATAAAATCAATTAATCTGATTGGTAAACGGCGTAGTGGCAAAAAAATTCCAAACGCCAAAATTAAGTTTTTTGGTCGCCGCAAGTTTTACGCAAAATGCAATAACAGGCGATCAAAACATAGCATCTGCGCAAAAATGGTACCATTAGAAATGTCAGCTTGAGACGCAAAAAATAAGCCATAACTGAGCCATAGATACGAAAAAATAAGAACGCTACGTGTTTCGGAAAATGGCGCAAAACGTGCGCCACTTTAATTGGACAAACTTGTGATTTTTTTTTAAACCCCTTAGATACAAGTAAACCTATACATGTTTGGTGTCTACAAACTCGCAACGACCTCAGGCATCATACCCGCACATCAGTTTTACCATATAGTGAACACCGTGAATAAAACATCCCAAAAACTATTGTGCCATCACACTTTTTTTGCAATTTTTCCTCATTTGGAATTTGTTTGCTGTTTTCCAGTACACCATATGGTAAAACTGATGGTTTCATTTAACTGTACAACTTGTCCCACAAAAAACAAGCCCTCATATGGCAAGATTGACGGGAAAATAAAAAAGTTACGGCTCTCGGAAGAAGGGGAGCAAAAAACAAAAACGCAAAAACGGAAAGTGCCCCGGGGCTGAAGGGGTTAATAGTAAAGTATTGGTAGTTAAGTTAGGAGAGTGGTAGTGTAGAATACAGAAGGGCAGTGTAGGGAATGTTTTGGTGTGCCACAAATCATTATTTCATCATCTAATGATAAGCTAGTAGATTGTGTGCTCCAGGTCAAACTTGCTGCTATTTATCTAAATAGGGCCACATCTGTGTTCCAGCTGCACAGTGCTATTTCTGCCTCTAAATAGTGCAAAATCTGTAGTCCAGCTCAAACATGCCATTTCTGCATCTAAATAGGACCTCATCTGTGTTCCAGACAAAAATGTCTTATTTATCATATACATATAGATTGCAAAATCTGTGCTCCTGCCAGCTGTGCAATTTCAGCAAATCTCTAGTCCTACGGCTTACCAAAAATAGTCATTTCAGCATATAAATACTGCTTGATTATTCTGTGATTCTAACCCCAGCATCTCATAAGAGATCAAAAGATTTTTATACATGTGCGGGCATCCAACAAATATATATCAAAATGGAGATAAGTACTGATTGATAACTCTGTGCCCATTTCCTGAAATTAGGGGCAGACACAATTAAAGTGGCATCAATTGCCCAAGAGTTCCCATAGTGTTGTGACACAGCAAAGAGACATAGCCCATGCATGAGACAGGGTCTGAGCCAGCATTTATAGCTTTCAAATTAATTTTAAATGAAGAAGCGGATGAGTGACAGGTAACACAAAACATGGAGACCCAACTTGGAGTCTCCACATTTTAAAACATTAGGTGCAGACACCACTAAAGTGGTCTTAATTACCCCAAAGTACAAATAGTATAATGGCGCACCATGGATACCTGGGACGGACTCTGGGATAGGGCCTGACCCAGCCTTTTTACTTTAAACATTGATCAGTAAGAGGTGCATCAGTTTGAGGTGTAGGCCTGGTGCTCTCAGACCCCGTCCACTTACTGGCAACACACAAAAAGGAGACCAAGCTGTGACCTGCGCATACCCAGCTGTGAACTATGCATGCCCGACTGTCCAGGTTCCCCCTGCCATATATCTAATCCATCATCTGGGATACAACTCTCACACATTGTATTACTGCTTACATAGGGGTTATATTAGACCATTGCTCCCATAGAAATAGATGGCATGGAGTCTCACATTTCACCACTGCTCCTGTGCCACCCCTGAGACTTCAGTCACCACAGAGGTACTGCACCTCAGCCAGAGGTGTGGTATTCCATCCTGGGTATGGAAGGGGTCATCCACTGGTATGGACAAAAAACACACAACACTCTCAGTTAGCAGCTCCCATCGGGTCAGGGTTAGGGCTTGGTTCCATTAATACTATGCATAGCCACCTCTAGTGATGGTTCCTCACTCCTAATCCAACAGGACCTGGGGTGGAGTTTAGTGAGTGAGAGAAGTCTGTAGTGACAGAGGGAGTGGAGAAGGAGCAGAGGAGGAGTGGAGACCTCTGGTCTGGAGCTGGTGTAGCTCGACCCAGGCACAATACAGAAGGGGTCCTAGGGCCCACGGGGAGTGCGCCAAACCCCCATGGATTTGTTCATATACAGTACATTGGAGTGGAGGGACTTGGCCGCAGAACGGGGACTGGTCCCTAGAATAGAGGAAAAGAACCAATGTGGTCTGCTAGTAAAGCCAGAGCCTGAGGACACATCTAGTACCAAAGCCAAACCCACATACGAATCCGCTGGAAGGTGATCACATAGGACCAAAGGGACTAGGCCGACAGGCTCCCCTTGTGAAGGATCCGCAGACATCGGCTCAGGGCACTGTGTGTGTAGGAGCAGGACAGGAGGGCGAGAAGTGGGTGCAGGAAGACGACCAGGAAAAGTACATACAAAGGGTGCATCGGTCTTGACCCCTGAACTACCCGGGATTGACTGGAGCCCATTACTGTGAAACCCAGCACTCCAAAGGCGGTCACTGACTAGTCGTGTTACCTTGGAACCTGCTACAGTGCGTAAAAACCTTGAGACTGCAACCCTGTGTTGCTCCGTTATTTGCCAGCACCCCCACCATCGCCTACTACTACCCTCATCCACCCTGGGGCTCAGCTCTACCTGTGGAGGGCTATACCAACCAAGCTGCGTCACCATCTGCCCCAGAGACTCCATCCCGCAGCGTCGGCTATCTCTGACCGAGTACTACTGGTGGCATCACGAACTACTGTCCCCATCATTCATTTTCCCTTTTCTATACATTAAACTGACACCGCCGGGGTCACGGAAGCGGACCTTGCCACCGCGGCGTCCCAGAAGTAGAACCGCAGCCCGGTAACGAGTAGTCCCAAAGCCCCTGTGCGTGCGCGTCACTCCCATTGAAGTGTATGGAGCAGGGACGCACATCTAACCCCATCTTGTGTGATACACTACACTGATTCATGTATTTAACCCCAGCGTGTTATAGTCTGCATATTTAATCACAACATGTGACACAGCAAGCAGCACCAACTAACAATCAGCACTGTCAGCCATCCTTCAGGTCGCTGTCCACATGTCAGTATCATTTCACAGTCACCAATAATGTCTCTGCAATGTGTAAAATGATAAGTGAAGGTGAATTTTAGGACAAAAACCCAGAAGGAAGGAGACATCAGACACGAAAGGAGATCCTGCAGGTGACGTGCCCATAGGGTCTGGGTGGATTACTCGTCACTGGGCCGGTGTCGGTTTGGGATGTCACGGTGGCCTTGCCCGGTTCCGTGACCCTGGTGGTGTCAATAAAGATGGGAATAGGGAATGATGGGAGTTGTAGTTTTCGTGATGCAACCTGTGGTGTGCGGCCAGGTATTAACCGCCGCTGCGGGAGGTCTTCTCCGGGGCGAATGACAACGCAGCTCAGATGGTGCAGTTCTCCACAGGTAGAGCTAGGTCCCAGGGAGGATGTTGGGAATAGTAGTTGCCAATGGCGCAGGTGCGCCATGATGGCAGCGCCGGCACTGATAGGACGACACAGAGGGTGCAGTTCAAGTTCTTTTACTCACTGAGCTGTCTCCGCCTTTGGACTGCCGGACTCCTCTGTGATGGGCTCCAGCCAATCCCGGATAGTTCAGAGGTCAGCAACGGTGTTGCTTTCTGTGAATCCTTCCTTCCTGTGCTGTGTGGTGTGAGTACCTGCAGCTTGAAGCCTTGCGGGGACCCGAGGTCTTGAGTGGACCCCATTCCTGTCCCGTATAGCAAGCAGCGCGAGTCCGTAGTTGATGCCGTCCATTTGGTCACAACTCCTGACTTTATATGCTGCTGTGCCCCAGGCACTTTGTGTGGGCCAGAAGACTTGAAATCCTCTGCCCGGCGAATTCTGCTGGCAGGACTTGAAGTGCCCACCATCCTAGGGCTCTGCACCTTGAGGTGTGCGCCGGTCCTGAGGGAGCTATCAGCTCTCCCCTCAGCAACCGTGTTCTCCTGTGTCTCACTTGTTCCCTGGTTGTCACTGTTCTCATGTCTGAGTACTTACTCCTGGTCCTGGAACATATTCCTCCAGCCGCCCGTCCTCAGGACTTCTCTACTGAAGCTCTGCTTCTTCCTTCTCTCTCCTCAGACTCTCACTTCCTGTGTGTGTGCCGCCCCCGTGCCAGTAGCCGAGCTGCTTGGATCCAGATCCGCGGTGGCTCAAGGGTCTCCGGACCCGGGGCTAGTGCGGCCACTCAAATGAAGGGTGGTATGTGGTAATTAGGAGTACCACCGCTGCAGTTGGGAGTACCCGGGGGTGATGGAATGGGGCAGCCAGGTGTTGTGACCTTCCATGGGTAGGGGGTATACCCCGAGAATCGGTGATGGTGAGGGGGAGTGCCATTAGACGCTAAGGGGGTCACTTGCGTACTTACTCAGTCCATTAAGCTGACATTGACAACTGGATAAACCAAAGTTCTGGATGCCGCTGCCACTGAGTGGAGCTTATTTCGGGTCCCGTCCCCAATGGTGCTGCCTGGTTATCCGTGACCTGCAAGTGTAGGAGCTTGCTCTCAGGGTTCACGCTTTGGATTTTCTGGACCGTTTTAAGTGGAAAGTCCTATCCCCTCGTTGCGCTAGTACCCTGATTTTGGAGCGGGTGGGAACAGCTCCTGAAGATTCCGTTTTCCTCGGGTAAATTATCGGGTTGCCTGAAGCTACTTCCCAACCTAGGGCGCACGTACCCCGTCGTGCCTTGGTCCCAGCCTGGTGATAGTGCAAGGCCGCCGGCTGTACTCCTCGACAGATCCGTGCCCCCTGCCATGATCCCCTGTGACCGGGGGTCCAGCTCCTCTAGGCCCAAACCACCGTCTGCTACCGAGACTGTTTTCCCAGGAGCCCTGCTCCTGACCTCCTCTCACTTCCACTTCTCTACAACTTTCTCTACTACTGACACCCTTGTCCTCCCTTCTCCAACCCCCTAGGTGGGTGACTCTATTCCACTCAAGCCGTCCACTAGTGTGTTTGGTGGCTGTGATGCAGGGTGTACCTAGAGTTTTGATTAGCTGATGTAGGCAACATCATATAGTTAGGGACCTAAAACCAAGAAGGAGGTGGATACTGCATGGGAGGGCAGATTGTGCAATACCCTTTGACGACCTGATAGTCCAGGGGCGTCACATGTGAAACTGCTCAATGTCTGTGTGTGTGTGTCTCCTTACTCCTTGTGTATAGCACCTCCCCCTCGAGATCCTGAACTAGTGAGCAGAGGGTCCACTACATTAGTGATGGCCACCCTCCAATGTCTCTTCCCCAGAACAGTCCCATCTAACTGTGTGTTGTAGTGTATTGCGTGGTTTTACCGGTGATGACCTCCTCCATATTCGAGATAAATATCATACAGTATACACAGTATACACAGACAGTATATACAGACAGATAGTATACACAGACAGTATATACAGAAGGTATACATAGACAGACTGTATACACAGACAGACTGTATACACAGACTGACTGTATACACAGACTGTATACATAGACAGACTGTATACACAGACATACAGTATACACAGTATACTGTGTATATACAGTATATACAGTATATACAGTATATACAGACAGATAGTATACACAGACAGTATATACAGAAGGTATACACAGACAGACTGTATACACAGACATACAGACTGTATACACAGACATACAGACTGTATACACAGAAAGACAGACTGTATACACAGACAGACTGTATACACAGACAAACAGACTGTATACACATACTGTATACACTGACTGACTGTATACACAGACAGACTGAATACACAGACATACAGTATACACAGTATACACAGACAGTATATACAGACAGATAGTATACACAGACAGTATATACAGAAGGTATACATAGACAGACTGTATACACGGACAGACTGTATACACAGACTGTATACACAGACTGTATACACAGACAGACTGTATACACAGACATACAGTATACACAGTATACACAGACAGTATATACAGACAGATAGTATACACAGACAGTATATACAGAAGGTATACACAGACAGACTGTATACACAGACAAACAGACTGTATACACAGACAGACTGTATACACATACTGTATACACAGACTGACTGTATACACAGACTGTATACACAGACAGACTGAATACACATACATACAGTATACACAGTATACACAGACAGTATATACAGACAGATAGTATACACAGACAGTATATACAGAAGGTATACATAGACAGACTGTATACACAGACAGACTGTATACACAGACTGACTGTATACACAGACTGTATACACAGACAGACTGTATACACAGACATACAGTATACACAGACAGTATATACAGACAGATAGTATCCACAGACAGTATATACAGAAGGTATACACAGACAGACTGTATACACAGACATACAGACTGTATACACAGAAAGACAGACTGTATACACAGACAGACTGTATACACAGACAAACAGACTGTATACACAGACATACAGTATACACAGTATACACAGACAGTATATACAAACAGATAGTAACTATACACAGACAGTATATACAGAAGGTATACATAGACAGACTGTATACACAGACAGGCAGACTATATACACAGACAGACAGACTGTATACACAAGTATAGAAGGGAGAAAACGGATCTGGCACAAATTCCTCTTGAAGTAAAATCATCAAAGTCTTTATTTAAACCATTAAAAAATATCGTGAAGACCAAAATAGATGTTATAGCATGAGAACTTTACGCGTTTCGGACTTCATTTTAAAACCACGAAAGAGTCCTTAGTCATAAGTATCTCAAGCTTACCACAGAGCTACTAAAATAGACTGACTTGTTGGCTGGATAGAAAGGAAGGGCAGGAATGTCTTAATTGTTTGACAATAAACAGGTGAACACCGTAACATATACCATTCTGGGAAAACAGTGCAATAATCCATATTAATGGAAACAACAAGAAAAAAACGAATAATATAATAGCGTGCATAATCATGTTTAGAGATGTAATCCCATCATCAGAAGAGTCGATTAGAAATTCTCTTTATTCTATTTATGAATGATTGAATATATATCAATACATTTATGTATATATGTGGGGTATGATTGATCTATAAAAACCGAAAAAATTAAAAAGATATATATATATATATATATAAACGTGTGTACTGTTATATGGATCAAATCCTATAAAGGAGTAAATACAGCAAAAAATCACCCATAAGTGATTCATCCAAAATTATGTATGAATTGAAATATGAAATAAAGATGAATTTAAATATAAATTCGAGAGTATAAATAAGATTGCTCCACTGATAAGGGGATCAAAAAAAGTCCCATTTTAAATACACATCAAATTCCCTGTTGGGTATATCGTTTAAAAAATTCAAAAACCTTTACATTACCATACATATAACTATATCAGGAAATCACCGAAAAATCAATATAGCCTGGTTAGATTGAAAAAGTAACCCTGGTCAATAAGATACTGCACCACATTGAATGTACAAAAACCCTTACCATCAGAAAATAAATCGTAAGTCAGTGCGGTAATTAAAGCCATTGGGATATCTTGAATCCAGTTCCATTTGGCTTCATATATATAAAGTCTATGGGAACCAGAATCTGGCGCAAAGGGGTAGCAGCAAGCACTTCATAGTTACCGATTCACTTGGGCGGATGCCACACTGCTCCCACAGCCTCTCATTCTTCTTCCCGGGCCGCTCATTAGGCTCATACATATTCATTGCTTAACTTAACTACCAGCGTTTGTGATTGGTTGCAGTCATACGAGCCCCCACACTGAGTCACAGTATGTCTAAGGCTTCTAATCACAGACAGCGGTGGGTGGGTCTATATAGTACAGTAAAATAAATAAATAATTTAAAAAATTGGCTAAGGATCCCCCATATTATGATACCAGCACAGATAAAGCCTGGTATTCTTAGGCTGCGGATACCCATGGGCTCCCCCAGCCTAAAAATATCATCCTGCAGCCCCCGGAATTGTCGCATCCATTAGATGCGACAGTCCCGGCACTTTACCCAGCTCTTTCCGATTGCCCTGGTGCGGTGGCAATCGGGGTAATGAGGGAGTTAATGGCAGCCTACAACATCATTCAAGTCCTGGATTACAAATGGCAGGCGTCTATGAGACACTCTATCACTAATCTGTAAGTTAAAGTAAATAAACACAAACATAAAAATGATGGGCAAGTCTGCAGAAAGATTCACACATTCTATTCCATGGGTATCAGAGTTCTGCTCCAAAAATTAACAGGCTGAAGAGGAGGAAAGCATCTGCAATAATGCCAAAATCTTTGTCAGTTGGATCTGTGGCTGGACAAAGTACGGTTCGACCAGAATCCAAACCCTAGTGACCAGACGTTAACACCTGGGGGTGGCGGTGATCATGTTTATACTGAGATACCTGAGGCGCATGCATACTGCGCTGTGTTGTCAGGGTAAGAAGACGAGGAGGGGGCTGTCAGGGCAAGGAGTGTGGACAACAGAGAGGATGATGATGCGGTTGTAGAACAAACACCTCCCCTCATGTCCCCCCCAACTACAGCTCTCATTCACCATTTAACTTTATTTTTAAAGAAAATTTCCATAATCCACAGCAATGTCTCCCAATGTTCCCCAAAAGCTAACCTGAAACACAAAAAAGAGAAAATTATTAAATAAATAAAGCGTAGACAAAAGACACTGTCATAGGGAGTGGGCGGAGGAAGCAAGCTTGAGTGTTACTCCGTAACCAGCCCACCATGGACTTGGTCCACACAGAAGCATCGAACACATGAGCGCCTTCTTGCTGCACTACTTCAAACTTTATGCTCGTATTTTTATGATTAGAAATTGTGCTGATTACTGTGTTGCCCCATGTTACAAGAGTAAATTTTGCCAGATGCTTCCAATCTTCCCCCGGAAAAGGATGTGTGCATGCTTTAGTATCGACACAAGCTTGTACACAACCTTAAAAGTGTTTTTTCCTAAGGCAGCAATGAGGCACACTATGTGTCTCACAGTTCCAGACTTTCAACCCCAGGAACATTGAGTCGACAATGCAGAAACAGCAGCAGCAGATTATGTTGCAGAAGCAACTTCTGAGTTGTGGCACACATTTTTTTAGACCATTCTCTGCACCAGCTGAAGAGAGTACAGGTCTGCCATGTAGTAAACAAAGCCCCATGCGTATCACCGTTAATATGGCTTCATCAGGGAAAGTGGGGATAGTATGCAACAAAGGTTCTTATATACATAAACAATGAAGGCAACCTAATAATCACCTGTGCAAGGAAACACTGGAGCGGTCCGGACAATAGGAGCTGCAATCGCGGGTGCATGCGCAAAGCGCTGGATACAACATTCTGGTAGGTTCAAACAGAAACATAAAGAAGAGTACGTGTGCGCATGTGTAAGGGAGCTGGTACTGCCGGCAGTGAATATATGGTGTGAGAACGCATCAAATGACTGAAGCCATACAAAACACAGCATGGTGTGTAGCCAGGCAACTCTGCAGTACATAGATGGGAGACCAATAATAAAAGGATCCAGGATAATATGAATATATAGAGAGAGGACAATAAACTACTGCTGATAAGAACAATAAGACAGTATGATGATAATATAGACAAAAGAAGAGAACGAAAAGAAGGAGATTAATGAAGTGTATACTATTGAATGAGTAATGAGGTGAATGATGATGAGATGGAAATAGTTAAGGCGAGAAACTATGGATGGAAAAGGAGAAGGTGAAGAGAGCATACAAGGAGGAATAAACAACGGAATAGAATAATAAGCCAATAAGAAAAGCTATTCTACAAGGGACCCTATGAGGGGCAAAAGTTAAAATACAATGAAGGAAAGTACTAACGGTGCAATAGGACCATATACAAAAAGGGAAATGGAAAAAATGGCAGGGAGACAATGGTAAAAAGGGGGGTACAGAAGGGGACAAGGGGGAGGGGTAAAACAATGGAGGGAAGAATGACAATGGCTGAAGGGAAGGAAAAATAAAGGGGGGAAAAGCTAGTAAGAACAATAGTATGTGTACAGGAGTAATATGGAAACAAAACCAATGCCCACACAAAAGTACAAAATGGATCAAGGAAACCAGGGTGGTTAGTAAGCAGATGATTGGACAATATGTATAATGCAATGGCAGTAATGAATTAAATTTATACTCTTTTATTATTATTTATTATTCTTTTTGCCTGCTTTTAAAAGCCAAAGGATTATATGTGGATGTGTGCGTATACATAGTAAGTGGGGACACTAAAAAAGTACAGACATCACAATTATACAAAATGTATCAATTACAGAAAAAGCAATTAAATATTGTTAGGACCAATAATTGTAAGGTCCAGGGGGAGCAGGTTAGAAGAGATGTATAATGCAGCCAATTGGCAAAACCCAAAGACGGTAGACAAGATGATAAAAATGTGAGATAGAAGATCCATTCAAGAGTAGAATAACTTGAGAGATCCAACAAGAAGATGAGCATACAGGGGTAATCCACATTCGGTCAAGCCCTGAAAGGACCACATGGGTTTTCCGGAAAGTCCTGCAAAAACAAATAATTTGTAAATGCTTTGTAAAAGTGTATATTATTCAAGAAAGCCCATAAAAAGGAGTGCCTCATTGAGGCCTGCCGGGGAAAACGTGCGCAGATTAAAAATCCACTTGAATTCATTTTGCAATAGCCACTTGTGACTTGTGCCACCACTGCCATTGCCAATATATTTCTGCAAGCCAAAGAACTGAATATAGCAAGCGCTGCCTTGATGATATGTCAAAAATTGGGCAGCAACCAGGGTGATGTATTTTCCTTTCTTGAGATCCGATACTGCAAATTGATGGTCAAAAGGTTCTTTTGTATTCTTTTACGAAGCTTCTGTGTGGTTTATCCCTCTTATACTTTATCACACAGACAAACCAGGCAGTAGCTCAGATTCTTTGTCTTGCAGTTTATGTACGATGTGATGGTATGATCCATGGAGTCCTGTGGATTGTGGAAACTGTCAGTTATAGAATGCATGAAGCAACAAATGCTACAGTCACCACAAGGGAAGGAACCCCTCATGGAAAACCCCCGATGTAGTCTGGTGGCGGGTCTCGTAAAATGGCTTCTGGTAATAAAATCCCTCAAATTGGGGGCTCTGCGTGGCATAAGTTGGGGATGTTGGCCCACTATGCCCAATGTTTGTATATCCATGGTCAAATACGGCCAACGGTTACGCAGTATGTCTTTTTCCCTTCCCCATTTGTCATTGTAGGTAGTGATGAATCTCACTTTCTGGTCACTCTTCTTGGAGGTGGAAGCAGTGAGAGAGGAATGTGTTTCAGACGAGGCCCATTAGTACGCATTGGAAAGAAGAGTCTTGGGGTAGCCACGAGCACGGAACCTGTTGGTAAGAAGCTTGGCCTGTTTGCGAAAGTCATGATCTTCTGTGCTATTACGCCTTGATTCGCAGGAACTGACCTGTGGGTACCCCATTCTTTGTATGCTGTGGATGGAAACTGCTGCACTCCAATAGACTGTTAGTTGCTGTTTGCTTCCGGAAGAGGTTCTTGGATAAAACATTCCCCCTGACTGAGAGCTCTAGATCCAAAAAAGACACTGTAGTGGATGAAATAGTATGTGTCAAAAAGATGTTCAATTGCAATTCAAAGATGAAATGAAGGTACAACATTCTTCTTTCATCCCAAGCCATATGAAGAATATGTTATCGATATATCGATGCCAATGATGAACCTTATTCTGAAAGGTTTCCAAAGTGAAGACCATAATAGCCTCCCACCATCCCAAAAACAAATTAGTGAAGGCTGGCGCGCAATGTGCACCCATGGCCACACCAGAGGTTTGCCTGTAGAATACTCTATCAAAAGAAAATAATTGTTCTTGAGCACAAAATTCAAGAGGTCAATGAGGAAGGAATCATGTATATGGTCAGAATGTCCCTGTGCATCCAAAAAAATATGTGACTGCATGCATGCCATCCTCATGCTTTATGTTAGAATATAGTGACTCCACATTGCAGGTGACCAAAAAAACAGGGGAGTCTAATAGTCCTACAAATATTGATAAAGTGTGGAGTGTCCTGCATGTAGGATGGCAAACTGACCAGAGGTTGGAGAAAAATATCAACATAAACACTGGCCTTCTTACATAGGCTGCCAATGCTAGCCATAATAGATCTACCTGCTGGATGGGTGGTGGACTTGTGGATTTTAGGCAACATATAAAATGTTGGCATGGTAGGGTGGTCAATCCACATATATTTCTTCTCATCAATGGAGATAACCCCTAAACGATGAGCTGAGTTCAGGAGATGGTGGAGTTTAGCAGTAAAGGGGCTGTAAGGACAGATTGTAATCTACTGTAGTACGGCAAATTAGTCAACTGCCTGTTGGCCTCCTCAAGGTATACACCGTATCTCTGGGCCAAAGGACCACATTGCCCCCTTTATCTGCCTCCTTAATGACACAGTTGTTGTTGGTCTTTAAATTGTTGATGCCATCTTTCTATGTGTGGTCAAGTTAGGGGCCCTTGGAACAAAGGAGGAAAATTGCAAGAAATCCACACTGACTAACTCAAAGAAGAGTTTGACCACAGGTACCAGTGAGAAAGATGGAGTGGCACAAGATTTATTTCTGTGGGGAACTTCCCCTACTCATGTTCGTATTCTCATGCAGCAGGTCCAAGAGATCACAAAACACCTGTTGCTTGTCTTGTTCCAATGAATCAATGACTTCTGTCTTCCTATAGATGACCTGTAAAATAAGTAATCTGCAAAAGAGATATGTCTCTGAAAAGAGAAAACATATCTAGACTTTATATGGGGACCGGCATCTGGTCAAATACCAGGAATCAATACCCCACCTACCCCGAGTCCGCAGGGGGATTGATCTGCCAGTGCTCCGAAATATATGGACAAAACACAAAGAGAATTGAAATGCTGAATCTTTGTGGTCACCACAAAGATTCAGTCAAAAAAAAATACAACGTGTGCACATCAAAAATGAAATCTCATAGACTTTGCTGGGGAAGGAAATGCATGCAGGTTTGGCACCAAAACTGCACCCGAAAAACGTGACAAAAAGCGGCAAAATGTGCAGCGTGCGCACACAGCCTAAACTTGGTTTCAGGCCTAAAACACACTTCCGCAAAAACAACGTCCGTATGACACGGTCCGTTTTTCGGGTCCGTGTTCCGTATTTTTGGGGCATTTCTCTGGTACGTATGGCATCCGTGTAATGGCGTATGCGAGCCGTGTGTACATGTGGAATGTCCGTATTGACACAAAATACGTACGTGTGCAGTCCGTATGCTGTCCGTTTTTTCTAATACGTATTTTCACACAAAAAACTTGTTAGCCCTTCTAAATGTGCTCCTGGTGTGTTAGGATCCTAGAAGGCCCATTTCATTCCTTTTGCTGGCAGAGTTAATAAAGGGCGCGGGAACGGTTTG
Organism: Anomaloglossus baeobatrachus; assembly: GCF_048569485.1. Classification (NCBI taxonomy): domain Eukaryota; kingdom Metazoa; phylum Chordata; class Amphibia; order Anura; family Aromobatidae; genus Anomaloglossus; species Anomaloglossus baeobatrachus. The sequence goes on along the minus strand of NC_134357.1, from coordinate 278,926,877 downwards.
TTATTCACAATATGAGTCCATTTTGTTTTCGGCCATTTTTGCAATTGCGTTTTTTGGTGCATTGCGAATTTCGGAGCTTATTCCAAAGACACTGGGGTCAGATGGGGGCTTGCGCCAAGATGACGTGCTGATATGTGGAAATGGGTTACGTATCAGGCTGCGTAAGTCAAAAACAGATCAGTCAGGTAGAGGCACATGGTTCCCATTGTTTTCTATGCACGGCCCAGTATGCCCGAAGGCATGGGTTACGGCCTTCTTAGGGGTTAGGAGCAATGGCAAACAATTTTTCATTCATGAGGATGGTTCACCTCTTTTGTCGGGACAATTTTTGGCGGTAATGCGAAAAAATTTTAAGCTCATTGGGTTTACCCGCGTCGGAATTCGGCACCCATTCCTTTAGGATCGGGGCGGCTACGGAGGCATCGCGGGCTGGCATGCAAGAACTGGAAATCCAGAGGGTAGGAAGGTGGCAATCGAAATGTTTCATGAGATATATAAGACCTGATTTGATTCTAAGTCCAGTTTTCTCTACAAACGTTGTTTAGTTCCCCGGAAAACGATGTATATACGGATATATATATAAAAAAAAAAGGGATTGTCGGACAGATATGACATTCGGTGGTAGGTTTGTAGTTCTGGTATTAACACAGTTTTTATTACAGGTGAAAACCGGCCTAGCGTTTGGATTTTGGGACATTCGTTTGTATATTGGGCCGCAAGGAGAGCCGATTCCTGTCCCGGTGGTCGAAGTCTAGGATTTCTGGAAGAGGACATCAATTGGAGGGGTTATAGGGGCCTGTCATGGCCACAGGTCCTACCGGAAGTCGTGAAGATTGCAAATAGTGTGGCAGCGCCAGTTGTCTTGGTCATTCATGCAGGGGGAAATGACTTAGCCTCTTTTCCCTTGGCAGAACTTTTAACGTTAATGTGGTCAGACATGGATAAGTTTCCATGTTTCTTCCCGGTTTTCAAGCTAGTCTGGTCTAAGGTGATCCCCAGGCTTACGTGGCACGGGGCTAGAGAGGGTAGCGCCATGGAGAGAACCAGGCGCATGCTTAATCAGCGAATTTCGAGGTTTGTCCGTTTCAAGAACGGTGTAGTGGTTCGCCACCATCGCCTAGAAGGGGACAACTCCTTTTTCTTGCGTCCGGATGGAGTTCATTTAAATAATTCTGGTTTGGATATTTTTCTGGAAGGGATTCGTGAAGGTATTGCCCAGGCCCTTATGGGCTTGGGGGGGGTCACAGCTCATCAGGATTTCGCTGTTCCTTGGTGGAAGGGGTTGTTAGAGGAGGCTGGAGACACCCGCACCGGACAGCCGGTTTAGGCGGTAAATATCCCAAAAACCCCATTTTTTGTGTGTTGGCCTTGTTAAGGCCTCCTGTTGAGTTTATAAGCTGTGACCTTTAAATTTATGCCACTGGAGAAAAAGATGAGAGCTTCTAATTATCAGTCTCTCCTTTATATAATAAAATGATATTTAATAAAAAAGTTGGATTTAAAAGAAAAAAGACTTGTTGTGGTGTTTTCTTTTTGAAGGGGACGGTTTGGTGGTGGGTCTGGGCAGTCTGTGGGGCATCGCAGCCATGTTTGTGATGCTGGCCCCTGACTGCCGGCCCTAATATGGTTAATAAAGTGATGTCCCCTTTAAGAAGGAAACATCTCATTAGTTATGAAGTGATGCGCAGGTGATGTCACTGGCCCCTCCCCCTGTAGTATATATACCTCAGCACGTCCCGGGGGCGGCCTCTCTCTGAAGGACCCGGACCTGTCTCCCGCCCTCCCTCCCTGGTTATAAAAATGTTTTATTTTGTTTGGTTGTTTTTCTTTGACAAGTCGCAGCAGCGGAAGGGGTTGTTAGAGGTGGCTGGAGACACCCGCACCGGACGGACGGTTTAGGCGGTAAATATCCCAAAAACCCCATTTTTTGTGTGTTGGCCTTGTTAAGGCCTCCTGTTGAGTTTATAAGCTGTGACCTTTAAATTTTTGCCACTGGAGAAAAAGATGAGAGCTTCTAATTATCAGTCTCTCCTTTATATAATAAAATTATATTTAATAAAAAAGTTGGATTTAAAAGAAAAAAGACTTGTTGTGGTGTTTTCTTTTTGAAGGGGACGGTTTGGTGGTGGGTCTGGGTAGTCAGGAAATGTATGTTTGGCGCCAGAATTAATGACCATCAATTGACCTGATAGATTGGTAACAAATGTTTCAGATTTTGTGATGAAAAACGGACACGGACGATACGTGCTGAACACGGACATACTCCGTGTGCGGTCCGTGCAGGCACGGACCCATAGACTAAAGCGGGTCCAGGCCTGCGTGTTGCCGGCCAAAAACGGACATATCGTCCGTGTAGAAAAGCGCACACACGTACTTACGACACGGACACACGTTCCGTGTGATTTTACGTACGTGTGCCATCTTCCATTGAATAACATGGGTCTCCGTGTGTACGTGTCTCCGGTACGTGCAAATACGTACCGCACACGTACAAATTACACGGAGTGTGTTGCGGGTCTCAAGAAAAGAGTTTATACTGCTAGTGTTATATATTTGTAGGTTACAGAATTCTGTTGGCAAGGATCTTGTGTCCTTCACTTACCAAAGCTTAGGGTTACTACATATGAGGAAATTCCTAGCTGTCTGTAGTCTTTGAGCTTTGACAAAAAGTTAATTGATGCTAACATTTTACTATATTGTAAATGATCATTAACTAGACTTATGTTTTAATGGTTGCAAAAAATACTTTTACCCCTTAAGGGGGTATTCCCATTATAAAAGATACATTTAATTAAGCAGAACATGTGTAAATAAATATTTTTGTAGTTTACAGCTATTAAAAATTATGCTCCTTTTAAAAAATAACCACTTTTCATCTTCTGTAATAGGCCCCCTGGAGTTATGTGAGTGAGCTTTATCCATCCATCACAGAGTCCGCACTTATACAGTTCTTTTCATCCAAAAAATAGTAGTTTCCCTGGCATAGTGTGTCTACAATCACTACACACACTCCCCAGCATTGCGGATCCTCAGCACACTGTCAGAGCTGTATGACCACGGGGAGTGTGTCTGCAAACACTGCACATGGTCCCCAGCATTCTGGATCCTCCGCATGCTGTCAGACCTGTGTGAGCGCAGGGAGTGTGTCTGCAAACACTGCACATGCTCCCCAGCATTCTGGATCCTCTGCACACTGTCAGAGTTGTGTGATCATGGGGGGTTATTTTTGCAATTACTGCACTCGCTCCCCAGCATTCTGGATCATCCGCATCCTGTCAGAGCTGTATGACCACGGGGAGTGTGTCTGCAATAACTGCACATTCTCCCCAGCATTCTAGATCCTCCGCAAGCTGTCAGAGCTGTGTGAGCGCAGGGAGTGTGTCTGCAATCACTGCACATGCTCCCCAGCATTCTGGATTCTCCATATGCTGTCAGACTTGTGTAAGCTTGGGGAGTGTTTCTGCAATCACTTCACATACTCCACAGCATTCTAGATTCTCACCGCACTGTCAGACCTCTGACATGAGGAGTAAAAATTTATGCGTTATAAAATGGTGTAGGGGCACTGCAAATAGTGCAGGGGATTGCAAAAGAAAGACAATAAGGAAGGAATAAAGCAGGATGTATTAACCGAGTCCCTCCCAGCTGTAACAGTAGTTCCGGGGCCGCTAATTATCCCTCATATATATTAACTTCTTTTCCTGTTCCGCCGGCGTCTGTGATTGGCTGCAGTCAGACCACACCCCACCGTCTCTGACAGCATTATATTGATGTAAAATGAATAAATACATTTTAAAGTCACATGTGGTCCTACTATATATTGATACCAGCACAGATAAATCATTAAAGCATATGGCTACAGGTTGCAGCCCCCAGCCATGCGCTTATCTTGGCTGTGTATTAAAATAAGAGGAACTGCATGAGAATTTTTTAATTTTTTTTTTAATAATCATTTTTAAAAAAACAGCATGGGGTCACCCCCAATTTTGATATTTATCCAAGATAAAGCCCAGCAGATGAGGGCTGGTATTCTCAGGTGGGGAGACCCATGCTTATTGCCCCTCCCCAGCCTAAAAGTAGCCGCCTACATCCGCCCAGGATTGCTGCATACATTAGATGTGACAATTCCAGAACTTTACCCGACTCTACCTGATTTCCTGGTGTGGTGGCATTCAGGGTAATAAGGGGTTAATGGCAGCCCACAGCTGCCACTTAGCCCTAGATTAGTAATTGGAGGCATTTATGATCCCCCCATTACTAATCTGTAAGTGAAAATAAATAAACACAAACACCAAAAAAATCCTTTATTTATAATAAAAAAACACCCTTTCACCACTTTATTAACCCAGAAAACACCCAGGTCTCACGTAATCCATGTGAATTCCCACAACGATTCTAATACTGCTACATCTGATCTGACAGCGAGTGGCCATAGAACAATGACTGCCTGCTGTGAACTTCAGGCAGAGATTGATCTGAGCGATCAGCGATGATGTCACTCAGGTTATTTGCAGTCACATTTCACCTGTGACCACATGTAACCTGGCCTCAGAGGACCTCAATGAACTCAGTGACCTGACCTCAGTGATGTCACTAGGTTCACAGACCTGCATCCCCTGGTTGAAAACCATGTTTTTTTCCCAAGAGAGGCAGATTTGGTGCTGAAATTTTTACACCATAGTCCTGCACCCAATCTACATCTCCTGGCAAAAAATCACATCAACATGGCATCTTAACGCATGTGGCTTTAATGCGATTTTTTTTGCCAGGAGGTGTAGATTGGATGCAGGAGTAAGGTTTAAAAATTTCAGCACCAAATCTACATCTTTTGGCAAAAAAAAGTCGTTTTCTGCCAGGAGATGCACATCTTTGAACTCAGTGAACTCACAGAGGGGAGATTACTGAGTTCACTGAGGTCCCCTGAAGCCAGGTTACTTGTGATCACAAGTGCGAAGCTGTGAAAACCTCCAGCTTTGACTGCAAATAACCTGAGTGATGTTACCACTCATCATGCAGCTCAGTCTCTGCCTGGAGCTCACAGCAGGTGGTCATTGTTCTGTAAGATCAATACAATGGCTAAACATATCTCATTCCTATTATTCATAGCAGTTATGCACATACCATTTTAATGTTTTTCCCTTTTTTCAGATAGTCCATTGTATTTTTCAGTCTAGTATTCCCATAGCAGTTCTGCTTTTCATTGTTCCCCCTATACATTTGTGCCTGCTGTGCAACTCTTTATCCTATTGTTCTGTAAGAGGGTGACTTGTGGTTAGTACTTCCCTGAAAATGTCATTGGTCTCATTGCAAACGTGTATTTTATGTGTAGAGTAATATGTGTAAGTTTTCATGTGGGTTATGTTGCAGTCCTGCCAGCTACCACTAGATGACAATTGACTCTCTAACTGCTAGGAGGGAGTCTCAGATAGAAGTTACAGTGGCAGAACTGAAAGGGTTAGTGCGAAACGTCCGGACCATACTGAGGGTAACAAAGTAAGTAGTATTTTCTGGTTTTAGTTAGTTAGTGTTAGAGATGGAGTGAAGAAGGTAGCAGAGTGAAGATAATGGGGTGGTGGGAGAGAAAAAGGCTGAATTGGGGCAGGTAGAAGACAGAAGCTGGTGACCAGAAATATTGTAGCAGAGCAGTGTCCTGGAAGTGGTGAGAGTGAACAAGAACAGCACCCCTGTGGCAAGCAGGCTAACAAGAATGAGGTTATTTAAGGGCCTTAGTTTTCGGACAGCCACCGTCACTGCGGACTTAGGATCCTTGGATGCAACCGAATGTACAATAGTCTCTCAGGGATTAGTGAAGTGCCTAAACCTGAAGTAGAGAACCTCTCATGCTCCATGGTTGCCGGTAGGACTCTGTGTGCAGCCGTGAAGGAAGAGCCATAGTGTACTGTGGAAAAATGCCTGTTAATAAATTGTTCCTCTCTGCGAGAGAAGAACAATGGTGTGTGGAACTTGTTATCAGTAAAGTTGAAGCGCTTTGCAACTGGCGTCTAATTCCTATGGAACAAAATCCGCAGCGTGTGCACAGGACCGGCAGCAGTGGACTGACAGCCAATAAGTACTGTGGCCCTCAGGTAACCACACCGACACCACCGTACACTCCAACCCCCATTTATGTATCATGCCACGTGGGTGCTGGACTATGTCCAGCACCCACGTTTTTTGTATTTGATTTCAAATAAAGGATTTTTTTTGTGTTTATTTCATTTCACTTACAGATTAGTAATGGGAGTCTCATAAATGCCTCCCATTACTAATCTAGGGCTTAGTGGCAGCTGTTGGCTACCATTAACCCCTTATTACCCTGAATACCACAACACCATGGCAATCGGGAAGAGCCAGGTAAAGTTCCAGGATTGTCACATCTCATGGATGCGACAATCCTGGACGGCTGCAGGCTCCTATTTTTAGGCTAGGGGGAGGACATTAAGCATGAGTCTCCCCACCTGAAAATACCAGCCCCCAGCTGTTGGGCTTTATCTTGGCTGGGTATGAAAATTGGAGGAACCGAAAGCCGTTTTTTTATTATCTGTTTAAATATTTTTTTTATAAAAGCCGCATGTGGTTCCTCTTATTTTGATACACAAGCAAGATAACTGGGGGCTTCAGCCTGTAGCCGTGGGCTTTATCTGTGCTGGTATCAATACATATCAGGACCGCAGCCAATTTTTTAAATTTATTTATTTATTTTACAACAATAAAATGCTGTGAGAGTGGTTGAGAGTGCAGTCTGACTGCAGCCAATCAGAGACGCCACTGAGCGAGGCATATGTATGAGGGATAATTAGCGGCTCCAGAAGGAGTGCTGCAGCTTCAGGTAGACTCGTTAAGTATGTCCTGCTTTAACCATTTTGATTCCTTTTTTTACAGTGAATTTCCTGGCCAATTACAGCCATACCAATACTTGATATGGCTGTGATGGGGCCAGGAGAGGATAGTTTCTTCAAACCGAACATGTACCGATCCAAACCAAACACTTCCGACTTTTCGATCCAATGTTCGGTTTTCCGATCCCGACCCGATCTCGCCAAGGATCATTCAAGTTTCTAATTTTCCGATCTTAGAAAATGTGTGTGGTGTGGAGTTAGACCTGTCCCCCTACAAGCAGGTCCTCATTGTCGGTGGGACTGCTGGGCAAATGGAGGGGTATGCAGGACCGTGAAGATAGGAAGAGTGCACAGTCGGGACTCTAGGAAACGGACAGGGCCATGCCAGTCTGCTGTTAGAAAATGCAGCCATCAAAGAAGAATCAGCACAGTGCAGGAGTAAACAGAAAGAGAGAGAGAGAGAGAGAGAGAGGAAGAGTTTGAATTTATTGTGACCTGTGTGAAGAAAAGTAAAAGTTTTGCTTAAATGAAACCCTATTGTGTCATCTCCTTTCCTGGAGCGGAACCCGAAGACCTGAAGAAACTAATGATGGGCAATCTGGCTCTTTTTGGTGATCAGGGTGACATGGCTCTGCTCATCAAAAAGAGCCGGATCTTTCGGCTCCTCAATGGCTCCCTATTAAATAAGTGTTCACCTTAGGTGACACATATTTTAGCTGGTGTTATTGTGGCTGAAACCCCGCCAACCTACTGTCAAATCCCTGCCCACTAACAACGTGACAAGACAATTAAATTGTTGTGGGGGCAGGGTTTCGTTCAGGTGCGCGGAGTTTCGTCCACTGTGAATGCACCCTACATGTTCACTGGGCATACAAACTGCCTGTGACAGGGCTAGGGACTTGCACCTGGATACAAGCTGTGCCACGACTACAGAGTCCTCTGCCACCCTGTTACAGTTGAAAGGTACTGCGCAAGAGCGGCCCCTCTGATTGACAAATTAAAGCTCACTGACATAATGCTAAGGGGTCTATTCAAGACGATGAAAGGTGGTTATTTTTGAATGGAGCATCATTTTTAAAACCTGTAAATTACAAAAGTATTTATTTACACATTTCCTACATAACTAAATGTCTTTTATTATGGAAATACCCCTTTAAGTAATATTTATTTTGATGATTACATTCCCTCGTGTGATACACCTTTATTTATTCCCGTCACAGCTGTTCTGTATTCTCAGCCTGTGTATAATATGCTGAAAAAATGAATTAATATAATTCCTATCTGTTGGACTACAGATGGGATGGGTACTGTACAGAGCACATTTAAATCTGTTTCCCATTGACTATACTGCAGACGGTCTGCAACTGCTTGCTACAATGGGCTCAATGCACAAAAGAAGAACGGCAGATGCCAAATGTTTGCATCTGAGAAACAGATCTTCTACCAATGATCCATCTGAATGTCAAAATGGATAGATACAGTGCCTACAAGTAGTATTCAACCCCCTGCAGATTTAGCAGGTTTGATAAGATGCAAAGAAGTTAGAGCCTGCAAACTTCAAACAAGAGCAGGATTTATTAACAGATGCATAAATCTTACAAACCAACAAGTTATGTTGCTCAGTTAAATTTTAATACATTTTCAACATAAAAGTGTGGGTCAATTATTATTCAACCCCTAGGTTTAATATTTTGTGGAATAACCCTTGTTTGCAATTATAGCTAATAATCGTCTTTTATAAGACCTGATCAGGCCGGCACAGGTCTCTGGAGTTATCTTGGCCCACTCCTCCATGCAGATCTTCTCCAAGTTATCTAGGTTCTTTGGGTGTCTCATGTGGACTTTAATCTTGAGCTCCTTCCACAACTTTTCAATTGGGTTAAGGTCAGGAGACTGACTAGGCCACTGCAACACCTTAATTTTTTCCCTCTTGAACCAGGCCTTGGTTTTCTTGGCTGTGTGCTTTGGGTCGTTGTCTTGTTGGAAGATGAAATGACGACCCATCTTAAGATCCTTGATGGAGGAGCGGAGGTTCTTGGCCAAAATCTCCAGGTAGGTTGTGCTATCCATCTTCCCATGGATGCGGACAAGATGGCCAGGCCCCTTGGCTGAGAAACAGCCCCACAGCATGATGCTGCCACCACCATGCTTGACTGTAGGGATGGTATTCTTGGGGTCGTATGCAGTGCCATCCAGTCTCCAAACGTCATGTGTGTGGTTGGCACCAAAGATCTCGATCTTTGTCTCATCAGACCAGAGAACCTTGAACCAGTCTGTCTCAGAGTCCTCCAAGTGATCATGAGCAAACTGTAGACGAGCCTTGACATGACGCTTTGAAAGTAAAGGTACCTTACAGGCTCGTCTGGAACGGAGACCATTGCGGTGGAGTACGTTACTTATGGTATCGACTGAAACCAATGTCCCCACTGCCATGAGATCTTCCCGGAGCTCCTTTCTTGTTGTCCTTGGGTTAGCCTTGACTCTTCAGACAAGCCTGGCCTCGGCACGGGTGGAAACTTTCAAAGGCTGTCCAGGCCGTGGAAGGCTAACAGTAGTTCCATAAGCCTTCCACTTTCGGATGATGCTCCCAACAGTGGAGAGAGGTAGGCCCAACTCCTTGGAAAGGGTTTTGTACCCCTTGCCAGCCTTGTGACCCTCCACGATCTTGTCTCTGATGGCCTTGGAATGCTCCTTTGTCTTTCCCATGTTGACCAAGTATGAGTGCTGTTCACAAGTTTGGGGAGGGTCCTAATTAGTCAGAAAAGGCTGGGAAAAGAGATAATTAATCCAAACATGTGAAGCTCATTGTTCTTTGTGCCTGAAATACTTCTTAATACTTTAGGGGAACCAAACAGAATTCTTGTGGTTTGAGGGGTTAAATAATAAATGACCCTCTGAATAAACTTTTCACAATTTAAAAAAAAAAATAAAAAAAGAAATAACATTCTTTTTTGCTGCAGTGCATTTCACACTTCCAGGCTGATCTACAGTCCAAATGTCACAATGCCAAGTTAATTCCGAATGTGTAAACCTGCTAAATCTGCAGGGGGTTGTATACTACTTGTAGGCACTGTAGACAGATAGATAGATAGATAGATAGATAGATAGATAGATAGATAGATGGATAGATAGAGGGATAGATAGAGGGATAGATAGATAGATAGATAGATAAACAGAGAGATAGACAGATAGACAGAGAGAGAGAGAGATGATATAGACAGAGAGATAGAATATAGATAAATAGATACCCTGCTTCTCCAAAAATAACACCTGTCCCGAAAAGAAGCCCTAGTATGATTTTGGGGGCTTTTTGAAATATGCTTAAAAATAAGTCCTACTACGAAAATAAGATCTTGTTGCATTTCCATAAGGAAGTGTACAAGCAGATAAATATTTTAAAGAATACAGCAGGGATCTTCATCAATGAAAGCAGACATCCCAAAAGAAAGTAGAGACCCCCCAAAAAAGCAGACACCCCCCTCCCCAAAAAGAAAAGAAAAAAAATGACACTTACCAGCCCCCAAATGATTATGTTTGGCAAGTGCTGATGGTGAATGGGCTCTCACATAGAGATTTGCATTGCTGTCAGGTCCCTCGCCGTTCTTGCTGCATTGCACTACAGCAGTCACACACAGATCAGATAGCAGCATCACACCACTTGAGAATAGCAGATCAGATAAGAAAATGTGTATCTGAACCAGTAAGCAGATTAACACAAAATGTTAATGTTCCAGAATGTGATGTCCTGATTATAGTTGAATAAATGTTGCCTTTTTGTTCAAGAATGAATGTAGATAGTTGTTCATGAAAAAATATAAGACATCCCCTGAAAATCAGCCCTAGCGCATCTTTCAGAGCAAAAAATATTATAAGACCCTGACTTATTTTCTGGAAGACACAGTAAATAGATGGATTAATAAATGGAGAGATACCGTGTTTCTTCGACAATAAGACACTGTCTTGTATTTTTTTTTTGCTATGAAAAATGCGCTAGGGTTTATTTTCAAGGTAGGGCTTATTCTCAGGGAAACACAGTTGGAGGTAAGTTTACCTAAAAAAGCCCCCTTCCCAGGAGAATCATACTTACCAGATCGTGGATGCCTGCGTGGCCCCCGAGGTCCTCCTGCGATCTTTGGTGGGTGCTTCCAGGAGGTATGCCTCATGCGGTCCTCCCCCTCCCCCTATATTCTGGCTGACACACTCACATACATCAGATCGCACACACACACTCATATTCATACACACACACACATCAGTTCACATACACAATCACACATCAGATTGCACACAGACACTCTGATCTGATCATTATCGCTGAATGTGGTGAATGTATGTGTGTGATCTGATATGTGTGCGATTTGATATGTGTGTGTGTGCGTGATCTGATATAAGTGTGTGCGTGCAATCTGATGTGTGTGAGTATGTAATCTGATGTGTGCACGTACTGATGTGTGTGGCTGTGCGTTCCACTGCAGGTCCTCCCGTTCAGCGTCTGGTGTATGATCGCAGGGTCTACATTCTTCTATCTTTTAGGGGGTGTCCGCTATCTATAATAAAGTGTCCTGTAGTATACTTTAACTTTTTTAGCTGCATGGACACTTTATTATTGAACCACGATTAGGTCTTATTTTCGGGAGAGGACTTATATTTAAGCCTTACACCGAAAATGCTGAAAATTCCTGCTAGAGCTTATTTTTGGGGGATGACTTATTTTTTGAAAAACATGATGAATCAATAGATAGTTAGATAGATGGATGGTTAGTGGGGCGGTTATATCATTGGTGCATGGACCTAAGAGGTTAGGGTGAACATTTCCATTTCCAAAGCAAGTGGAATTGTGCATTATAACGAGCAATTGGACTGCAAAGAGCACATATATTATTCTTGCACAGGGGCCCCCCTCTTTGTCAGTCATTGGATATGCAGACAGATATAAAGATAGATGATGGACAGATAGAAGATAGAAAGCTAGATAGGTAGTAGGCAGATATAAAAGAAATACATATGCGCAAATATAAATATATATATATGCATATACATATATATATATAATATACTGACAATGCTGCATTACTATTTATACAGTACGGTGCTTATATATATACACACCCCTATAAATATGTATACAGAATATAAGAATATACTGCATATCTATTGCACACACACCTGTATGTATATATATATATATATATATATATATATATGGTATGATTAATTCAGAGTATGTGGATATAACAGCAGAGGCAGAAAATCAAAAGGGAACTCATTACAGCAGAAGAAATGAATCCGGCCTGGTTATATATTAATAGTACTCTGCAATCGTTGGTATATATTGCTATCTGCTCTTCCCAGACTGCCTCTGCTTATAAATATGCTAATTAATTAAAGTAAATGTTTCAAGCAGGGCTTGCATAGCAGAGATAGGCATGGCGGATATACTATAGACAGACAGCACAATTTCAGCAGATCCTGACGTGGAAATGTCATTAGCCGGCATCATCGTAGCTGTTGACGTGCTGAATTTAGGCAGAGTATGTTGAAGCATCATTTGCATGCATAGAAATCGGCACACGTATTGTAGCCCTTACAGCAAGTGGATTTCATTATACTGATGTTTGATGGGAATGAATGAAGTAGATTTATACATCGGCTTAGTCACAAATTCATGACTTAAAAAGAAAAATATTAAAAAATAGTATTAATCTAAGCATATTGGATTTTCTTTATAAATTCACCTTTGCGTTACATGCGGGAGATTAATTTAGGATTATAGAGCTTTGCTATAACTGATGCCTCTATCTCGATGTAAATCGCTATAACTTGTTGGTAACATTTAAAAAACTATCAAGAATAAAACGCTTATGACATATTATTAATGGGAATCTATAAAATAACATCACATTGGACTAGAAAGGATTATCTCAGAATATTTCTATATGAATTACTATTTTCACTACATAACTATTTATTAGCCAGTATTTATATAGTGGCTGCATAAATGCTGTGCATTCATAGGAGGAGACACACTTCATACTACCCAATAGACCATCTGTGTAGAGGATAAAGGGAATCTGCCATAAGGTTTTTACTACAAGTGCATCTCAATAAATTAGAATATCATCAAAAAGTTAATTTATTTCAGTAATTCAATACAAAAGGGAAACGCATATATTATATAGAGTCATTACATACAGAGTGATCTATTCCTATATATTATATAGAGTCATTACACACAGAGTGATCTTTCAAGTGTTTATTTCTGTTAATGTTGATGATTATGGCTTACAGCTAACAAAACCCAAAAGTTATTATCTATAAATTAGAATAATTACCACAAAACTCATGCAAAGGCTTCCTAAGCATTTAAAATGGTCCCTTAGTCTGGTCAAGTAAGCTACACAATCATGGGGAAGACTGCTGACCTGACAGATGTCCAGAAGGCAGTCATTGACACACTCCACAAGAAGGGTAAGCCACAAAAGGTTATTGCTAAAGAAGCTGGCTGTTCACAGAGTGCTGTATCTAAATATATTAATGGAAAGTTGAGTGGAGGGAAAAAGTATTGTAGAAAAGTGTGCACAAGCAACCGGGATAACTGCAACCTTGATAGGATTGTTAAGAAAAGACACTAAAAAATTTGGAGGAGATTCACAAGAAGTGGACTGCTGCTGGAGTCAGTGCTTCAAGAGCCACCACAAACAGATGTATCCAAGACATGGGCTACAAGTTTCGTATTCCTTGTGTCAAGCTGTGGCGCCCTGGACTAGCCAGGTCATCACAGGTACTACAACACACACCCCCAGACCGAGACAGGCACATCAGCCAGACACAAAATCCTTGTTGCCTCACTCCAGGGGCTGATGTCTACACCAGGTGGGGTGGAGCCAGGCGGTTGGCCCCACCCACTGAGGAGTTCACAGTCCTGGAGGCAGTAAAAGGAAGAGAGTTCAGTTAGGGAAGTGAGAGGGAGAGGACTGAAGTAGTGGTGGAGGAGTAAACTGACCGTGTCCGGGTGTGTGGCCCGGGCACTAAGAGCAAGGTTGGCAGACGGTGGTGGCCGTCTGCAGGAGAGGCGAATCAACGCGGAACCGTAGGACTGGGGATGGGCGGTGGCCGGCAGTACCGAACCGGGGAGCGAAGTGAAGCCAGCACACACCGGCAGGGCCTGCGGACCCCGACCAGGCTTGGAGTCGCCGTTAAGAGGTCAAATCCATCAGTGACCGGAACCCCAGGGGTTTCCTAACAGCCAAGACCTGATAGAAAGCAACCGTCTGACCAGTAGAAGGAAATACAGCTACCGCCACAGCTAGAGTTCCAAGGGCCAGAGCCTGTGTGCAAAAGGGCTCCTCCAGCATATATATCCGCTGGGGAGCGGGTTACCGGTGGGAAGCCATCGGGACCAAACGTACACAAAGGTGCAGGGAAAGGCAGCCACCATCAACCGTCCGGGAAAAGCCACAGCAGCCGGCTGCGGGACCCGTCCATCCAGCCGTTTGGTTTACCAGAGACTTTGCGTACATTTGTGGCTGAGTGAGTACAACCTCACCACAACCCATGGGTGGCGTCACGGACCAAATCCCCAAACCAAACTATCCCTTTTCACTCACGGGCAAGGAGCGCCGCTCGAGTCCCCAGATCCGGGCCCACCGCTCGAGCCGCCGAGCAGCAGCGCCGGACCCGAGCGCTAGCGAGCGCAGCGCCCCGCCGCCCGCGACAAAGCCACTCCTGACCAATAAACAACATCAGAAGCGTCTTACCTGGGCCAAGGAGAAAAAGAACGGGATTGTTGCTCACTGATGCGAGGTGTTGTTTTCAGATGAAAGTAAATTTTGCATTTCATTTGGAAATCAAGGTCCCAGAGTCTGGAGGAAGAGTGGAAAGGCCACAATCCAAGCTGCTTGAGGTCTATTGTGACGTTTCCACAATCAGTGATGGTTTGGGGAGCCATGCCATCTGCTGGTGTAGGTCCACTGTGTTTTATCAAGACCAAAGTGAGCGCAGCCATCTATCAGGAAATTTTAGAGCACTTCATGCTTCCCTCTGCCGAAAAGCTTTTTAGAGATAGAAATTCCTTTTTCCAGCAGGATTTAGCACCTGTCCACACTGTACCAATACCTGGATAATAACCACAGTATCACTGTGCTTGATTGGCTAGCAAACTCGCCTGACCTAAACGCCATAGAGAATCTATAGGGTATTGTCAAAGGGAAAATGAGAGACACCAGACCCAACAATGCAGATGAGATAAAGGCTACTATCAAAGCAACCTGGGCTTCCATAACACCTCAGCAGTGCCACAGGCCGATCGCCTCCATGCCACGCCGCATTGATGCAGTAATTCATGCAAAAGGAGCCCCGACCAAGTATTGAGTCATTTACTGTTCAGACTTTTCAGTAGGCGCCAACATTTCTAAATTTAAAATCAATTTTTCAGTTAGCCTTATATAATATTCTAATTTTTTGAGATAATGACTTTTGTGTTTTCATTAGCTGTAAGCCATAATCATCAACATTAACAGAAATAAACACTTGAAGTAGATCACTCTGTGTGTATTGACTCTATATATTATATAGGAATAGATCCCTCTCTGTGTAATGACTATTTATATATAGGAATAGATCACTCTGTGCGTAATGACTCTATATAATATATAGGAATAGATCCCTCTGTGTGTAATGACTCTATAAAATATATGTGTTTCACTTTTTGTACTAAATTACTGAAATAAATTACCTTTTTGATGATATTCTAATTTATTGAGATGCACTTATATCAGTCAAGACAAGCTGGATATGCTGGAGCCAAAGGGAAACCACCCAGAGGACTCATTTATCCAGACTTGGACACGTCTTACTACACAACTCTGTGATGTCCCAGCATATTGAAATAAACTACAAGGTTCCATGCTGCCCATCATCCAGGCAGAAGGAAACTAAATATATGAATTAAAAATAATAACATTAATAAATAAAGAACATGCCAATGACAAGCCTGGAAATGAAAGATGGAAATGAAAGCTTTATATGATCTTAAAATAAATCTGATAGCTTAACCCCTTGAGGATATGGCCAATCTTGGTCTTCTGGGTGCAGTGATTTTTATTTTTTTTCTGTTTTTGTTACATAACAAGGTGTATTGTTAATTATATTTGGGGTATACAGTGGGTAAAATAAGTATTGAACATGACACCAATTTTCTAACTAAATATATTTCTAAAGATGTTATTGACATTTCTCAGCAGATGTCGGTAACAAACCATCCAATCCACACAGGTAAACAAATCAAACAATAGATGTCTAGAAATATGCTATGTGTAATAATGAGAAATTACATTAGGAAAAAGTATGGAACACACTTACTGAAATGTATTTAATATTTTGTACAAAAGCCTTTGTTGGAGATGAAAGCTTCAAAATGCCTCCTATATGGAGAAACTAGTAGCATGCATTGCTCAGGTGTAATTTTGGCCCATTCTTGCACACAAATACTCTTCAAATCCTGAAGGTTCTGTGGGCTCCCTCTATGAACTCTGAGCTTTAGTTGCTTCCATATATTTTCTATTTGCTTCAGGTCAGATTATTGGCTTGGCCTTCCTAGCAGCTTTTTTTTTACTCTGAAACAACCTAAAAGTTTCCTTGACTGTGTGTTTGGGATCATTTTCTTGCTGAAATGTCCACCCGTGTTTCATCTTCATTATCCTGGTTAACGGAAACAGATTTTTATCAAAAAAGTTAAGGTACATCACCCAGGGAAAGAGTGTTTTTGTAGGGGGACTGTAAAGGAAAAGGGGAGCTATATGCTGACGATGTATTATTATTATTAGCAAAGGTCTCTAATACCTTGCCATGGTGATTGAAACCAGTGAGAGATTTGGTCTATATTCAAATTTAGTGATGAATTGAATATATCAATGCTGTCTCCATTGGATAATGGTGTCAATGTTCCCTTCTATGTTAGTTCTGGATTATGAATAGTTTCTGATTTTAACCCCTTAATGACTAATGACATGCTGTGCACATCATGAATGGTTTTCCTGTCTTTCATGTGGCCTCGCACGCCAAGCCTGCATCTTTCCAGACAGATGAAGGCTGAATCATTTAGCCTTCATCTTCCTCTAATAATCGCAGGCAAATCGGCAATCTGCCCACAACTGTTAACCTGTTGAAAGCCGCTGTCAATCTTTGACACAATCATGGGGCGTTGATGTGTTGTCATGACAGCCAGGGGTCTGCTGAAGACCCTTGTGCCTGCCATCACGGTACTCCTGTGAAAACCAGCCCAGTTGCCACGCCCCTTTGAAGTGCACGCAACTTCTCTGCGCCTGCGTGCACCCATGACCTCAAGTCTTTTATTGGTTAGAGCACTGGTGACATGCACAGTAAAAGTATTGGAGACAAGGTAGCCAGGGATTTTGATTGGCTGGCGTTTCCATGTGATCTAATGGCGCCGGTTTTTAAACCCTGCCCATCCTGTGATCAGGGCACACAGCCATGGATCACCACATCTGACAGCTGGGATTTTGGCCTCCTGATGATCCTTGTACCTAGAAAAAGGGGAAACTCGTCGAGGCGATATGGAAACATTCATTTGAAGGGAAGTAATTGTATCTAAATATCTCCCTTTTTGTGTGCATTTTTGCATTTAACTTGCTGGTTTACTTCTTGGTATGTAGGATTGCCTTGATATAAGATTGCACGACTGATGAGTTTATTATTTAGCTTTATGATTATCTTGTGCATCTCGGTAAGCCTACAAATTTTGAAGTTTTGGTGTGTATCCATGCATGATGGTCACAAACTTATTGATTCAAGTGGTGGCATACTGATTATTGACTTTAATCATTCTGTAAGGAACCGGTATCCATGTTATTAAACTGCAGGTTGCGTGTTTATAAATCCATCTTTTTTGAATCATGTATGAGTGTTGTGCCATTTTTTAGTATTATTCACTCATAAATCAGGGTGCATTAAGGGAAAGCCGACGTGGAACGGGGGCGCCCAAAACATTTACGGCGTCATACCCTCCGTTGGTAGGTAGGAGTGAGTTCCCACAGGGTGAGATAGGGACCCCATAGAGAGTGCCTCCTCCTCCTCCCTCCCTACCCCTATAGTGCTATTAATACTTCACTGTAATTTAGGGTGCATCAAGGGTTAGTTGACGCTGAACGGGGGCGCCCAGAACATCTACGGCGCTATATATATTTGTATATCCCCCCGTTGATAGGTAGGAGCAGGATCTCATAAGGATAATATAGGGATCCCATCCAGGAAGCTCCTTCCATTTTCCTTGTATGCCCCTGTGTGTTCACAGTCACTGGGTGTGTTTTCTTAAAAATTCGTGATATTAATAAAGTTTATTTTATATTGATAATTGAGGTTCTTTCTATTTGGTCTTTAAAACTCAATTCGACTGAAAACCAGCCCATGGCCAACATTCAAAGGAGACTGTGATTTCTTCTATATACAGCAATATATAGAACAAGTGATAAGACTATCACAGGTTCAATCCCCTAAGAGGACTATTAAGTGCCAAACAAAGTAGAAAACAATATGAAAACAAATATATAAAATTTCAGCTCACCCTCCTTTTACCAAATTAAAAATGAATAAACAAATTAAAAGAAAAACACACAGATTTGGTATCACTGCAATCATAAAAGTCTGATCTATCATAATATAAAATAAATAAATCTGACTGGTAAACAGCATAATGAGAAAAAAATCAAAATGCCAGAATTGCAGCTTTTCAGCCACCATAACAGAAAAAAAATGTAAAAGCAGGCAATCAGAACATTGTATATATACCAAATAATATCAATAAAAACATCAGCTCGGGGCGCAAGAATCCCTCACACAGCTCCAAAACTAAAACAATGAAAACGTTACGGGTCTCAGAAAGTCATGACATAAGCAAGATTTAAAAAAAAAAAAAAAATCTTATTTTTTTCCACCACTTAAATAAAACAAAAACTATTAATGTTTAGTATCTACATAATCGTACTGACCTGTAGAATCACAATGCTAGGTATAACAAAAAAAAAAGGAAGAAAATAATTGCACAATTTTACTTTTTTGCTATTTCACAACACTTGGAGTTTTTTTTCTGCTTACCATTACATGATATGTTAAAATCAATGGTGTCGTTCAAAAGTATAACGCATTATGAAAACTGCAAGCCCTAATACGGCTATATTGACGAAAAAATAAAAAAGTTATGGATCTTGAAATAAGGGGAGAAAAAAACTAATGCAAAAAAAATAAAAAATCACTCTGTCCTTAAGGGGTTAAATATTTCGGCGTTAATATAACTGCACAAATAAACGGCTATGAAAGATAAAATATTACCCCAATCATTATAAAATGTAAATGTGTCGCCCAGGGTTATGGGGTACTCAGTACTGGGGAATGTCACTTTGGTGGCCATTGCCCAGTCCTGTACACCTGGGTGCTTTTTAAAAGGGGAATATTTACAGGGGATTTTGATAAAGTTCACATGTGACAGTACTTGCGGTTTTGCAGCCATGGAGATGGAGCCACGGCTGAACAGTTCTTGCTACTGGAGCTGGTGTCAATGGCAGCCTGGATGTTAGTCCCTTCGCAAGCAGGGCCAGGCCCCAGAGGATAGGTGATGTAAACAGGTGTCGAAAGAAGGCAGGCCACACACTGGGTTGCAGAATAACTGGTTCTTTTACTCACTTTCAGTTGTAACTTGTCACCTGGGGAAGGCTGTCTTCAACCGCAGATCCTACTAGTCCCAGTGCCGGTTTAGTGACCTGGAGGCTTCTTTCCCCTGCACCTGTCTTTGGTTGGTGGGTCCCCGTGGCTTGGAGCTGCTGGGGTCCCCTTCTGGTTGTCTCTTCCAGCAGTCCGTTTGAAGGTAGCGTGAACCCTGTGGAGTTGGAGTCTCTGGTTCTGTCCCCGATTCTCCCATTGCTACTGTGTCCTGAACTTCAAGGTCAGTGAGGTCCTTGATGGTCCCCTCACTGTGCAGATTTTATCAGGTCTGCCTAGAGGTTTTGCCTGACCTAGGATTCTGTACCCCGTTGGTGCGTGATTCTGAGAGTACTCCACTGTACTCCACCGGCAACCAACTGCCTAGGCCCTCAGGTCAGTGTCACACTTCTGTCAGTGTGTCTGCTCACTTCCACTGACACTTCAGACTCTCTACTGTCTTTCTGACTGTCCACTATCTACCCCTGCCACCTGGTCGTCCAGTGGATTGGATTGGCTCCACCTCTAGGCGGCCATCTCTTGGTCCAACCCTAGCCTGGTACCAGTCTATGGGGAATTTGGGGAAAAACAGGGATTAACTGGAATGTTTGGTTGTGACCGGCACTGATCTTCTGGGTACCCTTGGGGTAAGCCCTGCATCCTGGTGGGGATGCAGTACCTTGTAGCTCTCTGATGGTCTCAGGGGCACTACATAAACATAAAGTGAGAATCAGGTCTAAATTATCTTTGTCAATGGTAGGTCATAGTAATTTAATAAAACATTACATGGATGTTGTCCCCTTTCTGGATACCCCAGATATACTTTTTAAAAATAAATCTTCTCTTCTGGGATTTAATCTGGGACAAACGAAAAGAAATGGACTGGAAACTTTACAAAGAATCAAAAGTGATGGTGGTCTGGTATTTCCAAACCCGGGGTGTGCTTTTTGGCAGTCCATTTTCAGCATATTAGGGAATGGGATGATTCTAGAAGAGAGGGTGCACAGCATTCTACTTCAGTATTAATTTAAGTCATCTGGGTCATATGAAACGTTAGAGGCTCAAAAGTCGAAGACCTCTTCAGGCTCACTCCCATTGTTATTTCTTATTCATCAACTCTGGTAGAAAGTGAGAGAATTGCAGGGTCTACAAGCAGTCACTCAATTTACTTCACATTGGGAAACCCCTTGGCTTACTAATCTTTATCAATTAGAAGAGTTTAGAATTTTAACTCTGAGGGGGATTCACAGTGTCTTAGATTTTGGTAGGTTACCGGTTTAAGGAATTTTCTTAACTACAAACTGAGTTTGTGATATCTACTCCCGAATTTTATACATACCTTCAATTGAGACATGCATATCTGGCAGAGGGATTTACCTTGAAGAGTCACATACCTAAGATAATAAATAGAATTGCTATTTTGCAGAACTCTAGTGGTCTAATCTCAATATTATACAGTGCCTTTGGATTTGGTTTTGTCAAAGTATCCATCACATTCTAAAGTAAAATGGGAAAGTGTAATAGACCCTAGAGAGGAAGGGTAATAGCAAAACTTTTGGTGAGAATCCTGCAATTGTCCTTGAGTGAATCTTATACAATATCTCAGCTATATGTGTTACATCAAGCATATAGAACGTCTCAATTCCTATTTGGCATTGGGCTCCGGCTGACTCCTATTTTCGTCAGACGTAAAAGAAACTCAGATATCTTAATACGCATGGTTGGTCATGTCCTAATCTGGAACCCTTCTGGACAGGTATGCTGGAAATTATTAACAGGGTTGATTTAACACATATTGTTCCTACACCTCTTGTGTGTTTACTGGGTATGTTAAAGATTTGACCACTCTTGAATTTGGTAAGACACCTGTGTCCCGTATGTTGTTCATAGCTAGGAAATGAATAGCTCAATGCAGGATTTCAGATTAGGCCCAAACACTCCAGGAGTCAATTGGTAACTGAGTTTGTAAAGAGACATTTATTTAAAAAAGAATGTTATTAGAAAATTTGAACAGCCTTGGACCCCATGGATTGATGGTTCAGGCGTACTATCAAGAGACTTACAAAGATACCGGTTTGGTCTTTCCTGAGTATCAGGCCTATGTAGCAAATCAATCCCAGGTACAATATATTTTGCAGTGTTACTGTTTCCTACATATACATATTCATCTGTACTTTTCCTAGATTATGCAAAGTTAACTGTAATTGACTAAGTATTTCTTATCCTTTATTGAACTGTGGTCCATTTATTTGCACTTCAATATGACTTGTTATGTTTTGTTGAGGGTAGGGATCCGGAGGTGGTTTCTGTTTTTCTTTAGTCTGTAATTGTTTTTAAATTTGAAAAACTCAATAAAGAGCATTTGATTTTAAAAAAGAATGTCTCTGTATATTTGTCCATTTATCCTTCCTTCAATTATGTGAAGTTTTCCAGTGCTGTATGCTGAAAACAGCGCCACACCATGATGTTCCCACTTCCAAACTTCACTGTTGGTATGATGTTCAAGACTTCCAAACATGGTGTGTATTACAGCATCCAAAGAGTTCAATTTTTGTTTCCTCTGACCAGACTACAATCTCCCAGTATATCACAGACTTGTATAAATCTTTTTGCTCAAACTTTAAACCCTCTTGAGCATGTTTTTGTACAGCAGTGGAGTCTTGTGTGATGAGCATGCATACAGGCTATTGATGTTGAGTGTATTACTTAAGGTCACTTTACACGCTGCGATATCGTGACCGATATTGCTAGCGTGCATACCCGCCCCCATCGGTTGTGCGACACGGGTAAATCGCTGCCCGTGGCTCGCAACATCGCGCGGACCCGTCACATTACTTACCTGCCTACCGACGTTGCTGTGACCGGCGAACCGCTTCCTTTCTAAGGGGGCGGTTCGTTCAGCGTCACAGCGACGTCACAGCAGCGTCACTGAACTGCTGCCCAATAGAAGCGGAGGGGTGGAGATGAGCGGGACGTAACATCCCGTCCACCTCCTTCCTTCCTCATTGCCGACGGCCGCAGGTAAGGTGAGGTTCCTCATTCCTGCGGTGTCACACATAGCGATGTGTGCTGCTACAGGAGCGACAAACTACTTCGTACACCGAGCAGCAGCGATATTTGGGAAGGGACCCCCATGTCACCAATGAGCGATTTTGAACGTTTTTTGCGACGATTCAAAATTGCTCATAAGTGTCACACGCAAAGACATTGCTAAAGCGACCGGATGTGCGTCACAAATTCTGTGACCCCCAACGAGATCGCTCGGGCTATGTCACAGCGTGTAAAGCCCGCTTTACTGTTTTCATTGAAATAATTGTACCTGCTGATTCCAGGTCTTTATGTAGCTCTCTACAGATGGTCATTGCCTATTGGACAATTGTTGTGATAATTCTATTTATTCCTCTGTCTAAAATCTAGCAAGAAGCACCTGGTCGTGGCCAGTATATGTTGAAATGATGTTCTTTCCACTTCCCGATTTTGTCCCCAACATTGTTCACCAGAACCTTCAGTAGTTTAGAAATTCTGTCATCAATGCCATCACTATGTTTTGCAACATTAAGGTGGTGAAGGTCTTGAGACAGCTCACTGGTTTTACCCATCATGAGATGTTTTTTGTGCGGCATTTTGGTAATGAGTCATCTTTTCATAGGCCATCAGTTGAACCAGCACTAATAGACCTCAGCTTGTCATGACTTTCTATGACTTTTTGCACCTCTTTCTTCATGTGTTCAATATTTATTCCCTGTATCATTTCTCATTATTACACATAACTTATTTTATGGACATGAATGGTTTGATTTCTTTGCCTGTGTGGATTGGATGGGATGTTATCGACATCTGGTGAGAAATTCATGTCAATAGCACCTTTAGAAATATATTTACTTAGAACATTTTTGACGTGTGCAATACTTATTTTACCCTCTGTATATACAATTGTATTTATTTAAAAAATAAATAAATACATTTAAAAAATCTGTAGTCGTGTTTTGGGGTCTTTTTTATGGGAGTATATGTGACGATTATAGTGATACAAATGCTAGAAACTTTTACTTATGTTAGGAGGTTTTTTTTTTTTGAGTAATATAAGTTCTCTTTTTTATCATTCGCTTTAGTGTCACCATAATCTGAATGAATTAGCTTATAATTTGTTATTGTCCTGGTGATGGAGTTGTGTGAGAGCTTAATTTTTTGGTTTTTATGTACACTGAACAAAACTATAACCACAACAATTTTGTTTTTTCTCCCAAATTTCATGAGCTGAATTCAAAGATCTAAGACTTTTTCTATGTTCACAAAGAGCCTTTTTTCTGTAATGCTGTTCACAAATTTGTCTATAGCCTGCTTTACACAGTACGATCTATCGTGCAATTTCACGATCGATCATACCCGCCCCCATCGTTTGTGCGTCACGGGCAATTAGTTTCCCGTGGCGCACAAAGTCGTTAACCCCCATCACACGCACTTACCTGCTGTGCGACGTCGCTGTGGGTGGCGAACATCCTCTTCCTGAAGGGGGAGGGACGTTCGGCGTCACAGCGACGTCACACAGCGGCCAGCCAATAAAAGCGGAGGGGCAGAGATGATTGGAACGTAAACATCCCGCCCACCTCCTTCCTTCCGCATAGCCGGCGGGTGCCACGGGACGGAGGTAAGCTGCTGTTCATCGTTCCCGGGGTGTCACACGGAGCGGCGTGTGCTACTCCAGGAACGATGAGCAACCGGCGCCATTTTAATTAAACGAGATTATGAAACCGAGCGACGAGTACACGACTCACGATTTGTGAGCGATACTGCGTCGCTCAGAGGTGTCACACAGCCCGACGTCGCAAGCAATGCCGGATGTGCGTCACAAAAACCGTGACCCCCGACGATCTATCGCACGATAGATCGTCTCGTGTAAAGCACCCTTAAATCTGTATTAGTGAGCTCTTCTCCTTTGCCAAAATAATCTATCCTCCTCACAGGTGTGGCATATCAGGATGCTGATTAGACTGCATGATTATTGCACAGGTATGCCTTAGGCTGGCCACAATAAAATGTGTAGTTTTATCATGCAGCACAATATCACAGGAATTGCAAGTTTTGATGAAGTGAATTGGCATGCTGACTATAGGAATGTTCACCAGAACTGTTGCCCATGAATTGCGTGTTCATTTCTCTACCATAAGCTGTCTAAGGCCCCCTTCACACGTCCATGAAAAACACGTGCGTTTTTTGTTGTCCGTTTTTCTTGTCCGTGTTACGTTTTTTCATCCGTTTTTAAGTTCCGTGTGATATCCGTGTTGCATCCGTGATTCCGTTTTTTACTTCCGTTTGTACGTTTTTTACCTCCGTGTGTGATCCGTGCCACTAGCGTTTCCAATCCGTTTTTTTATTGCGTTTTGCTGTGGTTAGTCATCACATTAATTTGTTAATGTGTTACTGCTGGCAGTAATTGACTTTTCACTACCTTTTGGATAAATGAATGCTGTGCGTGTTTTTTTTTTTCCTTTTGACATAGTGGTGTGTGGTTTTTAGTTGATAATGTCCATATCAAATGAGGCTCTGCTTTTTCTGGCATGGATGGTTTCTAGACGATTTGGTGTAAGGCGATTTATGATTCCTTCAGCAGAAATGTCTCAAAGAAGAATGTGGGTGCATCCAATTGTTCAAATGCGTCAAACTCATGGACATTTCCATTGTCTATATGGTGAATTAAGGCGATATCCTGCAAAATTTCAGGCATATTGCCGATTAACAGTTGATATGTTTGATACAATCTTGGAAACTCTCAGGCCTCATCTCCAACTCCAGGACACAAGCATGCGCCAATGTATCTCACCTGAACAAAGATTGCTTGTTACATTAAGGTGGGTTTCTTTTAATCATTTTGTATTAAAATAATGTTTTTACTTTATAACGTTTAAATATATATCATTAGACTTAAATATACATCATAAAATTATTATTTATGATTCTATTTTATGGATTAACATTCAACATTTCTTTAACATAAAAAAAAAAATAGCGGACCTTTTTTTTTTCTTTTGGTATACACTTACACAATATTTAGGTTTCTGGCTACAGGCATGTCATATGGAGCTCTACATTTCGACTTCCTCCTTGGTACGTCAACCATCTGTGGAATTGTCCGTCTGACTTGTGATGCCTTATGGTTACATCTTAAAAATCAAGTTATGCCACAACCAACTTGCGAAAAATGGCTTCAAATAGCCCATGGATTTCATGAAGTCACTAACTTTCCACACTGTATTGGGGCATTGGATGGTAAACACATTACGGTTCGGAAGCCACCAAATTCTGGGTCTAGATATTTTAATTTTCACAAATATTTTTCAGTTGTAATATTAGCATTAGTTGACACTAATTATAAATTTATTTATGTAGATATTGGTGCGTATGGGAGTGCTTCCGATGCACGGATTTTTCGCTCAACTAGATTGGCCAGACGTATGGTTTCAATGGACTTAAATTTACCTACTCCATCACCACTGCCTGGTACTTCTGGACCAACAGTACCTTTTGTGATGGTTGCAGATGAGGATTTTGCCTTATCACCACATGTAATGAGACCTTTTCCTCGGCGTGGAATTGATGATTTAAAAAGCCAATTCAATAGTCGTTTAAAAACAGTTGAATGTTCTTTTGGGATTTTAGCCTCCAAATGGCGCATATATCAAACAACAATACAGCTAAACCCAACGAATGTGCAATCAGTAATCAAAGCTACATTAGTTTTACATAATTTTTGTAGAATTCATGAGGAAAATGTCCTGTTAGACCCTTTGAACTCCCATTATGTAGCTAATTTTTCAAATTTTCAAATGGAAAATCCCCAACCAGTTTTGTCTGGTTTGCAAATAAGAAATAATTATATGCGTTATTTTGTTGATCATTAATTTGTGTATTAGAATTATTATTTCAAAAAACCATATGTGTTTAAAAATTAAAAAATATGTTCAAAATGTTTAATAAAAATAAGGTATGTCATCAATACATATTTTTCTTTCAGTCAAATGTGATAATAAACTGGTTTATTATTTAACTTTGGATACCCAAAAAAAAAATTTTTATTGCTTATGCATAATATATATTGTATTTGTATTTATCAATTTTCAAGATATTAATCTAAATTTGAAACATAAAGCACAAAAATTTCAGGAAACAAAAATCTTTATTGATACATGTCCTGATTTTTTGAAATGAAAGTCTTGAAAAAATGAACACAATTTTGATATTTGTTGATATAAAATCATAGAACATAAACATGTTATTTTTCAAAAACAAATGTGTTATTTCCACACAAATTCTTCAAATAAAAAAAAAAAAATGCCACTCGCAGAACAAAGTTAGCCTTTTTTTCTATTAGTATGCACACACATAATGCTCAACAACATTTCTTAGCTACATCATTTACCATATTGACTAATTTGTGTTCAACATATTTTTATAAATGGTAAAGTAAAAAAAAAATATACCCTTTAGATTAAAATGAAATTTTTAATACATAATATTAATTTGCATATTATGTTGCAATAATACAAATAATTTACACCTTTAGTTTTCAATTATTTGTATTATTAGAATGTAACTTTAGGAAATGTTGTGTCTAATAACAAATTTTTTTTTTTTTTTATTTTAAAAACAAATAAAAAAAAAACCCAAAAACTAATCAATTAAGTCCTCTAGACTTTCAACTGTATCCTGTGCTGATGGAATATTTGAATCATGTTCTGAGATTGCTTGGACAATTAATGTACTGGTATTAGTTTTAGTGGCGCATGTTGCTATATTGGGTTCCTGAGTAGCTGTAGTTTGTAAAATGTTTGATGAAGATGCATACATGGCTTGTGGGATAGCTTGTGAAAACATTAGTGGCTGCTGCATTTGTGGCTGATGTGAGTATGATATATTTGTTGGATAATGTTGAGCTTGTAGAAACAGTTGATTGGCATTTTGGGCAAAAATGACAGATTGTGGGTATGTTTGTAATTGGCTAACTGGCTGTCTTGTTTGAAAGGTTGAGGTATTGATGAAATTTTGGCCTTGTGATGGTTGTTGTATGTAATTTATTGGGATATTTTGACTTGGATGTTGAGACATCTGAGTCATCATGTTGTTGATTTGTCCTGACACTATATTTGGAATTGTTGTAATAGGTCTATTAATGATGTTGGTTGTGTCAATATTTTGTGCAGTTTGGTGGGCAATGTTGGTTACAACTGATGATGATGTCTGGTTTGTCATATGTTGGGTTATGTTGGGTAATGAAGCATCAGTATTAGAAGCATTGTAGTTTGTCCTCCACTGTTCGATTGTTAATAGTACGTGGTTTGGCAATGGGCGTGTTTGGCAAGCTGAGATTAAAGTGAGTATGGCTGCCCTTAAGCGTTCCTGGTGGTCGGAATCAACTTTGGCCAAACATGGTGCTAGTGAGCGACAGAATCTTTCTATGTCATTTTCCGGCAATAAGGAATTCATAATTGACATGACTCTTGTGTCAATAATTTCTGGCAGTGATCTTAAATCTTCAGGACGTCTTATCCGACGTGCCCGATATGTGTTGGTTTGAAAACGTTGGCCAGAATTAGATAGAGATGATGGTTGGACATTAACAGATGAAGATTGTGTTTGGGTTTGTGTTGGATTTGTTATTGTCTCAGTATCAGCCTCACTGGATACCTGTTCTGTATGTTCATTTTGTGTTTGTGGTATTTCTGCTGTGGGATGTGGCTGGTCCACCTCAGAAGCAGAAGTTGCAGGAGCTGATTGTGCAGCTGATGGGTTTTCATCTGATTCATCCATGTTGTCGTCAGTCCTGTTTTTTTTTTTTTTAAAAAAAAGGATACAAAAAATAACATTTCAGAATAAAACAAAAATCAAAAACAATGTCATTAGTATAATTAACAAATTATACTTACTGAGTCACCTCCATAATTGGTCGTAGGAATTCTAGTTTTTCAAAATAAACATATATTCTCTTTCGTGGATTTGCTGATGTTGATGGAATTGGGTTGAACTCGCGTCTATACTGATCCCGGGCAGATCTCCATCGGCGTCGTACTAAATCAACTATTTTTTTTGAGGTTTTTATGTTTTATAATAAAAAAAAAAAACAAAATGAAAAAAATGAAAAAAAAAAACAAAAAACCTCACAATGCTATTTTTTTAATGTTTAAAATAATTTAATTAAAATTTAATATTTAAAATATTACTATGAAAAAAAAAATAAAAAAAAAGAAAAAAAAACATATTTGTAAGGAAATTAAGTTCCATTTTCAATTAACTTTTTAGTTTTATGAATAAGTTATATTTTTTAATTAACAAATAAATCATAATGCCTTAAAATTTATTTGTTTATTTTTAACATATAAAATATAATTTATTAAAAAAAAAAAAAAAATTTAAAAAATAAAACTCTCACCAAATCGTGTTTTTTTCCCTGGTGAACAACGGTCCCATCCATTGTTGGGGTAAAGTTCTGCAGCAACAACCTTCCATGTTCTGTCAACAATTGCCCGATCACGGTAGCCTTCAGATCGAGTGTCCCATAATTCTGGGTGACACTCAACCACAGAAATTATTTTCTCAGTATCAACACGTGGACCCATGGATCAAAAAGATTAGAATCCAAATGGGAACAAATATCCAGCAGAGAATTAGGTAAACACTCCTTCCAACACTGGGTGTGGGCAGCTAAATGAATGGTAATAACAGCAAGTATCACATTACAGCCACCTGTTTCCAACTGAAGCAATCGCTGCCATAAATGATTAAAAAACGGACACGGACAACACGGAGATGCATCCGTGACACGTACGTGTACTCACGGACCCATAGACTTACATTGGGTGCGTGTATGCGTGATCCGTGCAGAAAACGGACATGCATCCGTGAGATACGCAGACACATACGTATCACGCACACGGACACACGGACCGTATGGAAAAACGCACGTGTAACTGCAAGCATTGAATAACATTGGTGCACGTTTGTCCGTGTCTCCGGTATAAACGGAAACGGACCAAACACGCACGTGTTTCACGGACGTGTGAAGGGGGCCTAAAAAGGTGTTTTAGAGAACTTTGCAGTACACCCCATTGGCCTCACAACCGTAAACCATGTGTAACTACAGCAGCCCAAGACATCAATATCCAGCATCTTCACTTCCAAGAACTTCTGAGGCCACTCACCAGGACTGGTGCTTCAACAATTACTTTGTGTAACTAAAAAATGTCTGCCCAATCTGTCAGAAACCATCCCATGGAAGCTCATCTGCATACTTGCTATCCTCATTGGGGTCTCCATCTGACTGCAGTTCGTTGTTGTCATATCCAACTTGAGTGGGCAAATGCTCACATTCTATGGCATGTGGCATATTGGAGAAAATCTCTTCATGGATGAATCACGATTTTCACTTATCGGGGCACATGGCAGACTTCATGTATGACATTGTGAGGGTGAGCGATTTGCTGATATGAACATTGTGAATTCGAGTGACTCATGGTGGTGATGGGGTTATAGCATAAGCAGGGGTATGTTATGAACAACGAACACGTGTGTTTTATTATGCCATTTTCAATGCACAGAGATACTGTGGCGAGATCCTGAGGCCCATTGTTGTGCCATTCATCCACAACCATCATCTCATGTTGCAGCATGATAATGCATGGCCTCATGTTGCAAAGATCTGTACACAATTGTGGGAAGCTGAAAACATCCCAGTTCTTGCATGGCCAGCATACTCACTGGACATGTTGTGATGCCCTGGCAAAACCAGGTAGTCACAAATAGGCCCCGCATAACACCTTCCCTCACTAGGAAACACACAGTAAACCAGAAAGCCTAGTCACCCCCCTTTAGGGAAAGATAGACACACCAGTGGGCGGGACCAGGTGGTTGGACACGCCCACCCAGGGGTCTTAACAGCCCAGGGCGGGAAAACAAGGAGAAAGTGTTTAGAGTTGAGTTAGCAGAGGAGTGTGGGCTGGAGCTAAGTGTAGCTCCAGCAGGAAAGTTCAAGTTGAATGGTACCAGAGTAGGAGCCCTGGTGCCACTGGCTAGGAGGCAGACGGTGGTCTCTGTCAGCAGGAGACGGGAAGACGGCTTAGCAGAACCGAGGTGGACCGGGACAGGGTTGTAGTCTGCCGGTACCAACACGGGGAACCGACCCGGAAACCGGAGCACAAAGAGGGGTACTCGGACCCTGAAGCCAGAACCGAAACCAAATGGATTGGTTAATTCACCGATTGAGGCCAGGACTAGAGGTCCTGTCCCACCCAAAGTCCCTCATAGAAGACAACAGCCCACCGATAGGGATAGGAGGTCATCGCCAGGGCCCATAGATCCCATGGACCAGCGTCTGCCGGCACGGCTCCTTAGGCCACATCCAGCCGGGAGCAGACTCCTGAGTTTCAGACTAGGAAGTCCACCTTACACAAACAGTGCAGAGGAAAAGGATAGAGACCACCAACCGGGTGGGGGACCCGAATGCAACTGGCTGCAGCACCGGCCACCAGCACCTTGGTTTACCAGAGACTTGTGTGGTTTATTAACCATGAGTACACAAACACCCACTGCGGTCGCTATACCCTGCACAAAGACACTGGGTTCCGGGGCCACCATCCCTACCCATGGAGGGGTTAACAACTAGCTGCACAACATCTCCCCCAGGTGCCCTACAACAGCAGCGGTGGTGTCCCGTTTCACCACACACTGTGGGTGGCGTCACGAACTTACTACGGCCTAGCCCGTACATTTACATTCCCCCCCTCCCATTTAATCGGCGTGTCCGCGAGACCCCCGGGTCCAGAGACCCTTGAGCCACTACCCCAGCAGCGCCGGCTGCTGGCACGGAGGTGGCACAATTTCACCTATTGAACAAGTTTGGGATGCTCTGGAATGGGGTATACGACATCATGTTCATGTTCCTAGCATTATCCAGCAACTTTGCACAGCCATTGAAGAGGAGTGGACAAACATTCACAGGCCACAATCAACCCACCTGATGAACACTGTTTGAAGGAGATGTGTTGTACTGCATGATGCAAATGGTGGTCACACCAAATACTAACTGGTTTCCTTTCCCCTGGAACCTTTCAATACTGAGAAACTGCACATTTTAGAGTGGCCTTTAGTAATGGCCAGCCTAAAGGCCACTTTACACGCTGCGATATCGCTATCAATATCGCTAGCGTGCGTACCTGCCCCCATCGCTTGTGCATCATGGGCAAATCGCTGCTTGTGGCGCACAAAATCGTACGGACCCGTCGCACTACTTGCCTGCCTAGCGACGTAGCTGTGACCGGCGAACCGCCTCCTTTCTAAGGGGGCGGTTCGTTCGGCGTCAAAGCAACGTCACTAAGCGGCCACCCAATCGAAGCGGGGGGGCGGAGATGAGCGGGCATAACATCCCGCCCACCTCCTTACTTCATCATTGCGGGCGGCCGCAGGTAAGGTGAGGTTCCTCGTTCCTGCGGTGCCACACATAGCGTTGTGTGCTGCCGCAGGAGCAACGAACAACATCATACAAGCAGCAGCAACGATAATTGGGAATAGGGGAGTGTGACGCCCTGGGCAAGCCAGGGGTCACAGGTCACAACATCACATGCACCCCACATTCCCTGCAGGTACACCAAATCTAACCTAAAATCCTTGTTGCCTTCCTCCAGGGCTGATGTCCACACCAGGGGATGGGCCAGGCGGTTGGCTCCGCCCACCGAGGAGTTCACAGCCCTGGAGGCGGGAGGAACCAGGCAGTGAAGTTTAGGTAGTGAAAGTAGAAGGAAGTGAAGTAGTAGAGGAGCTTAGGAGAGAAGCTGAAGTAAAGTGAAAAGAAACAGTTTGTAAAGCCTGAAGTTGATCCGGGTGTGGGCCCCGGACCGTGACAGCAAGGTCAGCAGACGGCGGTGATAGTCTGCAGGGGGACTGCTTGGAGGTTGCTGGAAGGACCGCGGATGGGTGGTGACCCGGCGGTACCGGAGCAGTATACGAAGAACAGTCAGCACCAGGGCAGGGGCCTTTCGGATCCCGGCAAGGCTAGGAGTCGCCATAATTTGCCAAATCCGTCAGTGAAGGGGACGTCTGTCTCCTAACAACCAAGTCCCGATTGAAGGCAACAGCCCGACCGTGAAGGGGAGACACCGCCACCGCCAGGGCACCAGTTTCCCAGGGCCAGCGCCTGCGGGCAAAGTAGGGCTCCTTCGGCCCAGCTTGAAGCCGAGGAGTGGGTAACCGGTGGGGACCCATCGCTACCAAAGAGACTTTCATAGGTGCAGGGAAGAGACCGCCACCGCTAACTGCAGGGAACATCAGCACCGTGAACCGTCCGAGGGACCCGTCCAACCAGCCGTTTGTTTACCGAGAACTGTGTCGTGTTTACTGGCTGAGTGAGTACCTCCATGCCATGCGGCACAGCGCTGTCCCTGCGCCCCTGCATCTCCACAGGCCCCATACCCGCCTGTCCACCATACCAACCCCATCACCGGGCCCCGGGAGCACCACAACCCCTACCCACGGAGGGCACATCAACAACTGGCTGCTCCATACCATCACTCCCGGGCTCCCCATACAGAGCAGCGGTGGTGTTAACAAATCACCACAACCGTGGGTGGCGTCACGGACAATAAACTATCCCAAAATCCCAATCCCCTTTCACTCACGGGCGAGGAGCGCCGCTCGAGTCCCCGGGATCCAGCCCATCGCTCGAGCCACCGAGCAGCGGCAGGCCGCAGCAGCCGCGGCAGCCGGACCCGAGCAGTGGGAGAGCGCGGCGTCCCCTCCTCCGCCCGCGACAGGAGCATGTCAACGATTAGCGATTTTGCACATATTTGCGACGATTTTTGATCACACGTAGGTATTACACTCAACGACATCGCTAACGCAGCCGGATGTTCGTCACGAATTCCGTGACCCCAACGACATTGCTTTAGCGATATCGCTGCGTGTAAAGTGGCCTTTAGGCACACTTGTGCAATAATCATGCTGTCAAACACGCCTCTTGATCTGCCACACTTATGAGGTGGATGGATTATCTCGGCAAAGGAGAAGAACTCACTAACACAGATTTAGACAAAACTGTAAAAAATATTTGAGCGAAAAAGGCCTTTTGTGTCCATAGAAAAAGTCTTAGATCTTTGAGTTCAGCTCATGAAAAATGGTAGAGAAAAACAAGTGTTGGGTTTATATTTGTGTTCAGTGTAAATACATGCTAGCAATAAAATGCATGAAAAACCTGGTGATAATCACAATAGGCCGATCATTCAACACCGGGTATCTGTGTAGGAGAATTAAATTAACCAGATATTGCTGAATATGATATTAAAAGATGATAGACAGAAGGCTGACTCAAACACTAATACTAATCGGTATTACCGCATATAATAATAACTACAATAGTAATAAAAACAAGACTTTGTTTTGTCTGCAAGACTAGAAATATACATTAAATGCCACCAAAGCAAAAGAAAAAGTTGTGATTGCCGAGTATTAAAGCATGTGAATGTTTTTTTCTGTCTTTTTTGAAGGTATAGGGTTAAGGATAAGGTAAAAGATATGGGGTGAACCATGTCTGCTTTCTATGACAGTTGCCAGGCTGCACACATACAATTATTCGGCTGAATGACTGGATAGCCGGAGTGCAAGTAAAATAGTGGCTGCTATCCAACCAAAGCCAAGCTAACCCATTTAAAATTTTAGAAACAGAAAAACACTTTTTCCGAGGGGCCAGAGCTCAACTTGTTAAGAGTCCAATTTACCGTCCTTAGAAGTGGAGTTAATAGAAACAATTTAGGCTGAAGACAGTGATTGGCCACAGCTGTCAGGTGAGTGAAAAACGAAATGTCATGAGTACCCGTCATGGTAGTGACCACCAGGGCAGTCTCTGATGGAGAGGCATGGCATTGAAGAGGTGAGTTCTCTGTTGTTTATCTATGTTTTGTGGGCAAAAGTTCATTATTATTGCAGTGTTAAAAAGTAATAAATGTACTTCTTAACATTCACATACCTGCAACTCATGGGTTTGTCTTTCCTTACACTTTATTGGTTGGTTGCCGGTCCTCTTCTTTGTATCTATGACACCATGAACCTTGTAGGTCCTCCTAGCCAGTTCCATATATCCCAGATACTACAGATCATTAGTTACTATGCTAATTCTTAGCTTTTTTACATGGGAAAACCCAGATATCTCCTGCTACATTTACCCCCAACCCAATAGTAAGGTGGGCTTTGCACACTGCGACATCGGTAACAATGTGTTACCGACGCTGCAGCGATAGTCCCCGCCCCCGTCGCAGCTGCGATATCATGGTGATAGCTGCCGTAGCGAACATTATCGCTACGGCAGCTTCACATGCACTCACCTGCCCTGCGACGTCGCTCTGGCCGGCGAACCGCCTCCTTATTAAGGGGGTGAGTCGTGCGGAGTCATAGCGTCGTCACACGGCAGGCGGCCAATAAAAGCAGAGGGGCGGAGATGAGCGGGACGCAAACATTCCGCCCACCTCCGTCCTTCAGCATAGATGGCGTGAGCCGCAGGACGCAGGTAAGGTGATGTTCCTCGCTCCTGCGGCTTCACACACAGCGATGTATGTGTCGCGGGCGGCGGGGCGCTGCGCTCACCACACTCGAGTCCGGCACTGCTGCTCGGTGGCTCGAGCGGTGGGCCGGATCCGGGGACTCGAGTGGCGCTCCTTGCTCGTGAGTGAAAGGGGGTAGTTTGGTTTGGGGATTTGGTCCGTGACACCACCCACGGGTTGTGGTGAGGTTGGGCACCACCGCTGCTATTGATGGGGAT
This sequence comes from Anomaloglossus baeobatrachus, assembly GCF_048569485.1. Classification (NCBI taxonomy): domain Eukaryota; kingdom Metazoa; phylum Chordata; class Amphibia; order Anura; family Aromobatidae; genus Anomaloglossus; species Anomaloglossus baeobatrachus. The sequence goes on along the minus strand of NC_134357.1, from coordinate 278,891,534 downwards.
CCCAGGAGCGATGGTAGGGAGCAGCTGGGATGTTGTTTCCACCCTCAGTGGGTAGGGGTTGGTGGTCCCGGGCGCCCGGCGAGGTGACGGGGAGGCAGGGCTGGCAAGGTGCAGGGTCGCGGGGACTGCGCAGCGCGGTGCCGGAAGGCACGGTTGTACTCACTCAGCCACAAATGTACGCAAAGTCTCTGGTAAACCAAACGGCTGGATGGACGGGTCCTGCAGCCGGCTGCTGTGGCTTCTCCCGGACGGTTGGTGGTGGCTGCCTTTCCCTGCACCACTTGTGGATGTTCGGTCCCGATGGCTTCCCACCGGTAACCCGCTCCCCAGCGTGTATATGTGCCGGAGGAGCCCTTTTGCCCACAGGCTTTGACCCTTGGAACTCTAGCTGTGGCGGTAGCTGTATTTCCTTTTGTTGGTTGGACTGTTGCCTTTAATCGGGTCTTGGCTGTTAGGACACCCCTGGGGTTCCGGTCACTGACGGATTTGACCTTATTAACGGCGACTCCAAGCCTGGTCGGGGTCCGCAGGCCCTGCCGGTTTGTGCTGGCTTCACTTCGCTCCCCGGTTCGGTACCGGCGGGCCACCGCCTGTCCCCGGTCCTACGGTTCCGCGTTGATCTGCCTCTCCTGCAGACGGCCACCACCGTCTGCCAACCTTGCTCTCAGTGCCTGGGCCACGCACCCGGACACGGTCAGTTTACTCCTTCACTCCTACTTCACTCCTCACTCTTGCACTTCCCTAACTGATCTGACTTCCTTCTCCTGCCTCCAGGACTGTGAACTCCTCAGTGGGTGGGGCCAACAGCCTGGCTCCACCCCACCTGGTGTGGACATCAGCCCCTGGAGGGAGGCAACAAGGATTTTGTGTCTGACTGATGTGCCTATCTCGGGGTGGGGGTGTCGTGTTGTAGTACCTGTGACGACCTGGCTAGTCCAGGGCGCCACATGTGCTTCCGCAGGAACGAGGAACAACATCGTAACATCGGTCCTTCCGAAATTATGGAAATGACCAACGCTACACCGATGATACGATTTGAACGTTTTTGCGCTCGTTAATCGTATCAAAAAGGATTTACACACTACGATATCGACTGCGACGCCGGATTTGCGTCACTTTTGATTTGACCCCACCGACATCGCAGCTGCGATGTCGTAGTGTGCAAAGCCCGCCTTAGAGTGACAGTACCTTGATAGCCATTTCAGCCATAGCAGCTCCTACAGCGCCTACTGCGGGGTGGTGGGTTGGGGGGCTACTGCAGGGGGTCTTTGGGATGCCATCCAACAAAAAATAAAATAAGTCTTCTGGCTGCTTCTTCTTTCCCAATCAGTTAGAAAATTGTGCGGCCACCAAAGATCCTCACTCCCAACATCACACCGTCAGTGCAGGGCAGGACAGAAAGTGTGCTGCCCCTGCGACAGCCGACGGGCTGCTCGGATCCGGATCCGCAGTGGCTCGAGGGGTCTCCGGATCCGAGGCGGGGTCGCGCGACTACCTCAGAAATAAAAAGGGGGGTTTGTGTTTTGGGTGGTGAATGGGATAATGTTCGTGATGCCACCCACGGTGCATGGTAATGTAAGAGACCACCACTGCTGTTGGGGAGCCCGGTGACGATGTTGAAGCAGAAGGATGTTTAACCCCTCCGTGGGTAGGGGCTGGGTGTCCCGGGGCCCAGTGATGGATGGAGTGGGGGACCCGTCAGGGGTGAAGGGATATCGGGTACTCACACAGTCCAAAGTCACTGACGCTGAGACCAGGTAAACCAAACTCTTGAATGCTCTGTTTTTCTTGGCTGAGCACGCTTGGTCCGTGCCCCTTTGGTGTTGCTGGTTGGTCTGAAGCCTTGTCCCTTGTCACCGTGAGTAACTTGGTGGATCCCTTTCGCCTAAGACTACTCAGGTACCGCTCACCTGCGTGGCTAGCAAGGTGAGCCTGCTCTCAGGGTTCACGCTTGGGATTTTCTGGATGATTTGGGGAAGTCCTATCCCCCTCGTTGCGCTAGTACCCCGATTCTGGAGCGGGTGGGGAACAGTTCCTGAAGACTGCATTCTCATCGGGTGAATTACTGGGCTGCGTGAAGCTACTTCCCAGCCTAGGGTCCGCGTACCCCATCGTGCCCTGGCCCCTGCCCGGTTGTAGCACAAGGCAGCCAGCCTGCTCTCTGTAGCAGCACCGTACCCCCTGTCACTGCCCCCTGCCACCGGGTTTCCAGCTCCTTCTGGCCAGGCCAACATCTGGCACCTGGGACGGGTACAGGAGCCCAGCTCCACAGTGTGACCTGCATTGTCAATGCTGCCTTACTGCTCAACTACTACTCCACTACTGACATCTCTGCCCTGCCTCTTCCATCCCCCCATCTGGATGGCCCTATTCCCCTCAGACTGCCAAATGGGTGGTTGGTGGGTGTGGTGCAGAGTATTCCTCAGGATTGGTAGCAACACCAAATTGACAGGACCCGTAACCAAGGAGGAGTGGGTACCATGCAAAAGGGCAGATTGCACAGCACCCTTGTGACGACCTGATAGGCCAGGGCATCACAGAAGCTGAACAGAACCTGCATAGATATACCTATGTGACAGGTCCTGAAAAAGCATACTACAGAGCTGTATGCGTGTGTGTGTGCATGTGTGTGTGTACAGCAGTGCTGTGGGTATGTGTGCATGTGTATGTTATGTATGTGTCTATGTATGCATGTGTGTGCACCAGTTATGTGTACACGTGTGTGTATGTTGCATATGTGTGTGTTTTGTTTTTGTGTGCAGCAGTACTATGTGAATGTGTGTGAGTCTGCATGGATGTAGCAGTTCAGTAAATCTGTGTGTGCAGCAGTTCTGTGTGCATGTGTGTGAGTGTGTATGTTGTGTATGTGGGTGTATGTATGCAGCAGTGCTGTGTGAATGTGTGTATGTATGCAGCAGTGCAGTATAACTGTGCAGCAGTACTGTGTGAATGTGTGTGAGTGTGAATGTATGTAGCAGTGCAGTATAACTGTGCAGCAGTACTGTGTGAATGTGTGTGAGTGTGAATGTGTGTATGTATGCAGCAGTGCAGTATAACTGTGCAGCAGTACTGAATGTGTGTGAGTGTGAATGTATGTAGCAGTGCAGTAACACTGTGTGTGCAGCAGGGCTGTGTATGTTAATGTACTACTCAGGGGACATCAGAGCTGAGTCTGCATCTACTGTACAAGCAAAAGAGTAGTCTGTATTTGAGCATTGCTGAGTGGTTTTTGTATAATACATATGCTGGATTGACAGACTAACATGAGCTTACTGTTAACTAATACCTCCCTTTTCTAACTTAGCTTATGAAAAAAAAGTTAATGAGATGTTACCTATCTCACCATGCACTTGTGTATACAAGCAGGAATGTTTTAATGTTTGTATCAGCTTAATAAATGGGTAAAATTGCAAAGCAGTTGTAAAATGAAGCAACTTTGCAGTTTTCCTCTTATTAAAAACCCTGTCGTTAGGATTTTTTGACCCCCAAAAATAGCACTTACATAAAGGTGCCTTAATGCTCAGTAAATACTTATCTTTCTTATAGAAATCAGTTTTGCTATTTTAGAGAAATCCAAAGTTTAAACTATATGCTAATGAGTTGCAAGTGCAGTGGGCGGGTCATGCACTTATGACTCTACTCTTTCTCTATTTTTGGTCCCTTTTACCTCCTGTCTCTGACTGACAGATGACTAAAATATAAGTGACCTATAAACAGAAGACAGGAAGCCAGCAGGGAATAGATAGAGAAAGAGGAGAAGTCAAATTGTAGGGCCCGCCCACTGCCCTTGCAACTCATTAGCATATAATTTACATTTTGGAATTCTCTACAACAGCAAGACAAATTTCTACATGAAAGATAAGGATTTACTCAGCATTAAAGAGTTTGCCAACTACTTTTACATTGATGGCTTATCATTAGAACAGGTCATCAGTGTAGAATGGGCCGAGGTCTAACACCCAGTCAATCAGCTGCTGATGGTGCTGGTGGCAGCAGCCTGGGGCCGGAAATGCTCAGTTCTAACTGATAGTGGCCGCGGTCGTGTTCTGCACATCCACCTCCCATTCAAATCAATAGGAGGTGGATGTGCAGTCCCCAGCTGTGACCGCTGTCAGAAGACGTGGCAGTCTGAAATGGAAAATATCCAGTCACAGACTGCCACCGTAGGGACCAAGAACAGTTGATTGGCGGGGGTGCCGGGTGTCGGACCCGGTCGATCAGACAGTGATGACCTATCCTAAGGATAGTCCATCAATGTAAAAGTAGTGGCAACTTCTTTAAGGGACCTCTATATACAGTACAGAACAAAAGTTTGGACACACCTTCTTATCTCTAGAACAACTATTAAGAGGAGACTTTGTGCAGCAGGCCTTCATAGTAAAATAGCTGCTAGGAAACCACTGCTAAGGACAGGCAACAAGCAGAAGATACTTGTTTGGGCTAAAGAACACAAGGAATGGACATTAGACCAGTGGAAATCTGTGCTTTGGTCTGATGAGTCAAATTTTGAGATCATTGGATCCAACTACCGTGTCTTTATAGAAAAGGTGAACGGATGGACTCTACATGGCTGGTTCCCACCGTGAAGCATGGAGGAGGAGGTGTGATGGTGTGGGGGTGCTTTGCTGCTGACACTGTTGGGGATTTATTCAAAATTGAAGGCATACAGAACCAGCATGCTTACCACAGTATCTTGCAGCGGCGTGCTATTCCATCCAGTTTGCGTTTAGGTCGACCATAATTTATTTTTCAATAGCATATTGATCCCAAACACACCTCCAGGCTGTGTAAGGGCTATTTGACTAAGAAGGAGAGTGATGGGGTGGTACGCCAGATGACCTGGCCTCCACAGTCACCAGACCTGAACCCAATCGAGATGGTTTGGGGTGAGCTGGACTGCAGAGTGAAGGCAAAAGGGCCAACAAGTGCTAAGCATCTCTGGGAACTCCTTCAAGACTGTTGGAAAACCATTTCCGATGACTACCTCTTGAAACTCATCAAGAAAATGCCAAGAGTGTGCAAAGCAGTAATCAAAGCAAAAGGTGGCTACTTTGAAGAACATAGAATATAAGACATATTTTCAGTTGTTTCACACTTTTTTGTTAAGTATTTCATTCCACATGTATTAATTCATAGTTTTGATGCCTTCATTGTGAATCTACAATTTTTAGAGTCATGAAAATAAAGAAAACTCTTTGAATGAGGAGATGTGTCCAAACGTTTGGTCTGTACTGTACATGCCGTTAGTTTGGGGTATGAAATTCCAAAGACAGGTTCTCTTAAACATTCTGAGGGTTTTTATTTCTGTAATGCACAGCTCATTGCCAAGGTTACCAGCTACATCAGATGTGGCCAGTTTCCTGGACAAGGAGTACATACTGGTAAGCTGTTTGCAGTACAGGTTGCAAGTGCCACTTTGAAGTTGGCCAGATTGCTGGATCCTGCTAGATTGATTGCCCCTGTGTACCTCCAAGGCTACAGAGACAAAGCTGCCTCTGCTTGCACCATATGAGAGCGGGCGGTTCAAGCCAATGCTCAGCCATCCCGCTGGCCCGAGCTGTTAATCTTCAGAAGTGCACTGACCCACAGCAAGCCAGTAGACAGATGAGACATAAGTTTCTGACTATAGTAACATGACACAACATATCTAATTAGAATGTAACATGTTTTTCTTATTTTCTGACATCTAAACCTGCAGTGTGCCTAATAGTAAGGTGTATCCTTAGCCTGAAAAATACAGAGTATGCCATGTCCCTGCCGCGGTCCATGGAACCTAAATGGACAAACACTATAATAAGTAGATGCTTTCAACACGAAGATATTGGGCTCAGTTTTTTTAAATATAGGAGTGAATTATACAAACAGGGCATTACATATTTTTGATGTCTTTATTTGGTGAGTTGTCAGTGGTGTTACTATTAATTGCTGTTTGGACCGTTCTGTAGAGCTCTGCCTTCATCGCATTCATTTCAGGTCCTGTCTCTTCTTTCTTTGTGAGTTTCTGAAATGTCTTTACATTGCAGTCGCCTTCTGAATGAAAGATTTCCCATTGATCTGCACATCCTTTGTGCGGCTGCCTTTATACACAAATGTAGCGTGTCATGACTGTGTTCATTAATGTGCCATTCATTATTCCATTACTGGAGGATTTGGAGTATTCTCACTGCTCCCTAAGACGGTGATAAAGTAATAAAAAGTCCGAAAAAAGTAAACAAAATATAATTATTTCTTTCACATTTTGGGACCTTCCCATAAAAGTTTTCTTTCTGCCATCTGTGAAGGACACACACTCCCATTATAGTTATTTTGAAGCCATGATTAAATATTCTGATAAAAGTTATTAGAATATCCATTGAAATACAGTTTAACTAATTTTGTTTATCCCCTTAATGCCCCATGACGGATATATCTTCATGGAGCATATCAGGGACTTTGGAGCGGGCGCAGAAGCAGAATATTATTTATTCACTGGGGCAGCATGGAAGACATTTATATTTCTGGGCAGTATAACAATACAGTGGTACCTCGCTTAACGAGCAACCCACTTAACGAGAATTTTGCTTAACAAGCAAAGCTTTCTGTAAATTTGTAACCTGCTTTACGAGAAAGCTTTGCTTTGCGAGCAAAATCCTCACCTCACACACTTCCGGTTTCGTCCAGCCACCGTGCTCTAACCCGCACTTGCAGTCCACACAAACACACACACAAACAGTATTATGCTCACCTTACCTTCCGTTCCACCGCCGGCCTCAAGGATCTTGTAGTTCCCGGGTACATCGCGGCAAACTACAAGTACCATGAGGCCGGTAGTGGAACGGAAGGTAAGGTGAGCATATAATATGTGTACCTTCCGTTTCATCGCCGGTCTCATGGGTCCTGTAGTGTGCCGCGCCACTCCGCTCCACTCCAGGCATCTGTATCCATAGCGACGAAGCAGGAACTTCCTGGTTCCTGTCCCCGCTACTCAAAGGCAGCACGCTGGCCAATCAGAGGCAAGCAGCTCTGCCTTTGACGTCAGCGATCTGGCAGGAAGTTCCTCCCTCGTCGTTATGGTTACCCGATACACGGCCCGCACCGGAGAACAGAAAGTCCCAGGAGACCAGCGATGGAACGGAAGGTAAGGTGAGCATATAATATGTGCGTTTGCGTGCGTGCTTGTGTGTTTGTGTGTGTTTGTTTGTGTGTGTTTGTATGTGTATGGAATGACAGAATAGGGGACCAGGATGGGACATTTAACTAGTTGTGGAACGAATTGTCTGAGCTTGCATTATTTCCTATTGGAAATCTTGCTCTGCTGAACGAGCAACTTGGTTAACAAGCACACTCCCAGAACGGATTGTTCTCATTAAGCAAGGTTCCACTGTACTTTTATTTTTAAGGTCACCATGTCGGAATGTGCTTCTGAAGATGGAGAAGAGGGAAATCTGGAGAGAAAAGCTGTGGGAGGGAAATCTCATCATGTTGTCTGTACTACATGGAGACAGAAGGGATGGGATTAACTCCAATTTGAGATGATGTCACTTATAAGGTACATTGATGGAAATGTTTATATGTGATCCTGTCTGCGTCTCATCAGTACTGTGGTTCCTATATAGTCCACTGTCTGATGATGGCTGGTAACAACTCCCAGTATCTGCTTATCATTGGTAAGGACATGTTGGCTACTAGTATAACTGTGATTGGCCAGCCGCATCATCAGATGATTTATACTGTGCCTTGCGAAAGTATTCGGCTCCCTTGATTTTTTCAACCTTTTCCTACATTTCAGGCTTCAAACATAAAGATAAAAATGTTAATGTTATGGTGAAGAATCAACAACAGGTGGTACACAATTGTGAAGTGGAACGCAATTTATTGCTTATTTTAAACTTTTTAAAATAATAAAAATGTGAAAATTGGGGTGTGCAATATTATTTGGCCCCTTTACTTTCAGTGCAGAAAACTCACTGCAGAAGTTCATTGAGGATCTCTGAATGATCCAATGTTGTCCTAAATGACTGATGATGATAAATATAAGCCACCTGTGTGTAATCAAGTCTCCGTATAAATGCACCTGCTCTGTGATAGTCTCAGTGTTCTGTTTAAAGCCCAGATAGCATCATGAAGACCAAGGAACACAACAGGCAGGACCGTGATACTGTTGTGGAGAAGTTTAAAGCCGGATTTGGTTACAAAAAGATTACCAAAACTTTAAACATCCCAAGAAGCACTGTGCAAGCGATCATATTGAAATGGAAGGAGTATCATACCACTGCAAATCTACCAATACCCGGCCGTCCATTCAAACTTTCATCTCAAACAAGGAGAAGTCTGATCAGAGATGAGTCAAGAAGCCCATGATCACTCTGGATGAACTGCAGAGATCTACAGCTGAGGTGGGAGAGTCTGTCTATAGGACAACAATCAGTCATACACTGCACAAATCTGGCCTCTATGGAAGACTGGCAAGAAGAAAGCCATTTCTCAAAGATATCCATAAAAAGTGTTGTTTAAAGTTTGCCACAAGCCACCTGGGAGACACACCAAACATGTGGAAGAAGTTGCTCTGGTCAGATGAAACCAAAATTGAACTTTTTGGCCACAATACCAAACGATATGTTTGGCGTAAAAGCAACACAGCTCATCACCCTGAACACACCATTCCCATTGTCAAACATAGTGGTGGCAGCATCATGGTTTGGGCCTGCTTTTCTTCAGTAGGGACAAGGAAGATGGTTAAACTTGATGGGAAGATGGATGGAGCCAAATACAGGACCATTCTTGAAGAAAACCTGTTGGAGTCTGCAAAAGACCTGAGACTGGGACAGAGATTTGTCTTCCAACAAGACAATGATCCAAAACATAAAGCAAAATCTACAATAGAATGGTTCACACATAAACGTATCCAGGTGTTAGAATGGCCAAGTCAAAGTCCAGACCTGAATCCAATCGATAATCTGTGGAAAAAGTTGAAAACTGCTGTTCACAAACGCTCTCCATCCAACCTCACTCAGCACGAGCTGTTTGCAAAGGAAGAATGGGCAAGAATTTCAGTCTCTCGATGTGTAAAACACATACCCCAAGCGACTTGCAGCTGTAATCAAAGCAAAAGGGGAGCAAAAGGTGGCACTACAAAGTATTAACTTAAAGGGGCCGAATAACATTGCACGCCCCAATTTTCAGTTTTTTATTTTTTACAAAAGTTTAAAATGAGCAATACATTTCATTCCACTTCACAACTGTGTCCCACTTGTTGTTGTCGTTGACATGTCGTTCAAATCCCAAATATCATTGATGGTGCTGGACGCAGGTTGTTCGTAGTCCCTGAGGCAGCAGACATTGCGACGTGTGACACCCCAGGAATGACGAACAACAGCGTATCTGTGTCCTCCGGCAACGAGGTGGGCGTGACTTTCCTGCGGCTGCTCTCCATCCCTCTACTTCAATTGGACGCCTGTCATGTGACGTCGCTGTGACACTGCACGAACCGCCCCCTTAGAAAGGAGGCAGTTCGCCGGCCACAGCGACGTCGTTAGGCAGGTAAGTACGTGTGACTCCTAATAGCGATATTGTGTGCCACGGGCAGCGATTTGCCCGTGACGCACAAAAGACGGGGGCGGGTGCGATCGGCAGCGACATCGCTAGCGATTTTGCTGCGTGTAAAGTGGCCTTGAGGCTTTCCGTTAACTCTTGGTAGCGGCTGACCCTCTGTAGACGGTCCCTAGCCACTACTATTTTTGCAGGTGTGTCAGCCCCCCCTTACACCAGCAAGTGTCCCATTGTCCTGACCAACAGTTACTGGAAAGGTTTAATTAACAATTGACACATGGAAAAGTGTTTATGGCCAAGGAAGTTACATTTGCCTGAAGGTACACTGGGTGAACCATGTGGAGGCCAGGACCAAGTCGGACCTTGGGGCAGCACAAGTGCTACCAACACAGAGGATTGCAGGCCCTATTTCTATCAGGATTTATCCTCCACCAATTGCTGCACCCCTCCTCCTCATCCTAAACTTCCAAATTCCCATCTCAGAGCATGTCGCCTATATCAATCACAAGCTGGAAGCACTGCAGCATTGCCTCGGTGAAACAGCAACAAGCTCTGCCAAAACTAATTTAAATGCAGCTATATGTCCCTTCACTGGCAGCCAGACTAGTTTTTCAGGTCTCCATAAGGAGAATAGTCTTCCCCGTGGTCCCCACATAGCTTCTCATAAGCCAGATCAGATACCCACACTTTGCACTGACGAGGGGCAACCACCCCGAAACACTGTGTCTGCAAATTGGAATTCTGATCTGGTATAAATCCTAAGGCGGGCTTTGCACGTTGCGACATCGCAAGCCGATGCTGCGATGTCGCACACGATAGTCCCCGCCCCCGTCGCAGGTACGATATCTTATGATGGCTGGCGTAGCGAAGATTATCGCTACGCCAGCTTCACATGCACTCACCTGCCCTGCGACCATCGCTCTGGCCGGCGACCTGCCTCCTTCCTAAGTGGCCGGGTCGTGTGGTGTCATAGCGACGTCACACGGCAGGCAGCCAATAGCGGCGGAGGGGCGGAGATGAGCAGGATGTAAACATCCCGCCCACCTTCTTCCTTCCGTAGAGCCGCGGGCAGCAGGTAAGGTGAAGTTCCTCACTCCTGCGGCGTAACACACAGCGATGTGTGCTGCCGCAGGAACGAGGAACAGCATCGTACCATCGCTGCAGCAAAATTATGGAAAAGTCGGAGCTTGCAACAATGATACGATAATGACGCTTTTGCGCTCGTTTATCGTATCATCTAGAATTTACACACAACGATGTCGAAAGTGATGCTGGATGTGCGTCACTTTCGATTTGACCCCACCGACATCGCACGTGCGATGTTGCAACGTGCAAAGCCGCCCTAAGTCTTGTGAAAAGGCTTGTTTAAAAAGCCACTTTTGACTTTTAGGATTGCTACTTCTAATAGGTGGCGCTAGAGTTTGTCTTCTTCCTCACTGGAGGGACAATTTGAATATTTTAAATGACAAACAGCACTCTGCCACAGAGTTGGTGAAAGCTATAACAGACCAGAAAAATCTGTGACTCGCACTGCTCAGCCTGCAAACAGGCATGGTCATGTGTGATAATGGCTGTAACTTGGTGGTGGCTCTAAAGCTTGGAAAACATGCACATGTACCATGCTTCACCAATGTGCTCAACCTACTTGTTCAGCAGTTTCTGAAAACCAACCCAGATTTGCGTAAACTACTTCTGACGTTATGCTGCCTATGCACCCATTTCCGTGAGTCGCCGACTGCTGCCACTGTGCTTGGAACTTCAGTGAGTGGTGTGCAATGTGCCCACATGCTGGAACTCCACACTACAAATTTTGGCAAGGCTCTGTGAGCCAAAGAGGGCTATCGTTGCAAACCAGCTACTACTTGCCTGTCAGTATTGTAGGAGGCTGACCGGTGCCCTGCAACCCCCTTGAAGACATCATGGTTATTTTGTGTACTTATGTATGGGAAATGTTGTTTATATGTATATACTCTCGGGTGTACTGTTTTCAGGCATCACTAGGTATCACTGCTCCCTGGTTCCTTAGATTGGGGTGCAGGTGGAAAACAGGGCTGAAGCAGATAAAGGTTAAATCTGCCCAGCAACAGTGAGTTGACAGTTGGGATCAGTCAGATAGGGACACTGTTATGCAGAGAGAAGAAGCTATACCTGAGGGAGGTATAGCAAGAGAAGCCCAGAGTAATTTGACCCAACCCTCAGCGTCACCCCAGGAAACTCAAATCAAGTGGACAAAGGAAACTGTTTAGTAGCCCAGTGCAGAAAAAGGCAACATTTTGATACAATGTAAAGTAGTCAGTGTACAGCTTGTATAACAGTGTACATTTTGTGTGCCCTCTAAATAACTCACCCTACAGTCATTAACGTCTAAACTGCTTGCTACAGAAGTGAATATACCACTAAGTGAAAATGGAAAAATGTTCCCAAAGTGTCAATATTTTGTGTGGCTACCATTAATTTTAAGCACTGCCTTAGCTCTCTTGGGCATGGAGTTCACTAGAGCTGCAGAGGTTGCCACTGGGATCCCCTTCCACTCCTCCATGACAACATCACAGAGCTGATGAATGTTCGAGACCTTGTGCTCCTCCACCTTACATTTGAGGATTCCCCACTGATGTTCAGTAGGGTTTAGGTCTGAGGACATACTTGGCCAGCTGCCTTGTGGCCTAGTTTCCAGTGGGAGGGGATCATACTCTGCATCAGTATGTCACAGTACATGTTGGCATTCATGGTTCCCTCAGTAATCTGTAGCTTCACCCAGCCAGCAGCACTCATGCAGCCTGTTAAAAACACTAAAATTAATACATCTAGTTATCAAATATTTTATAGTAGGACATATATGTTCACAGTTCTGTTTATGTTGGAGGGCACAGTTTATTAATAAAGTTCTTATAAGGAATAAATATTAAAATATCCATATTGAATATACATAAGTGCTGACGTGGAAGGATATATATATATTCTTCTGGAAGCTTCTAGAGATTACACCATGTGACATGCGTCCAGCAGTAATTTCCCTATATGGACTGGACAGTTGTCATATAACACATGATGGAGGGGGCTACTGGTGGCTCCTGCACGTTGTCAGCTGTCCCAGAAGGCTCCGAGGCTGCAAGATGAACACATGCTGTCCAGCCTAGGGGGATATCACCCCTGTTTCGCCATTCAGAATCCAAGGAGAGATGGATGAAGATTTTCTATTGATCAATATGGACTAAATGAACTCTTTTACGTAAGCTAACGAAGTATATTATTTTTCCTTTCTGTAACTGAACCCTGGCAACCATTTTTAAATAGATAAAATACATTTAATTTTTTACATTTTTGAAGTCCTTTCTTTCATGCGCTTTTACGTATTTGAAGAAAAATATATTTAAGAGTATATTTTTTAACATTTGGCGAGCTCAGTCATTCGTGTTTTTTTTCATTTTTGTGCTTCTTCCTTCACTTTGCATAAGGGGGGACAGACAGAGACATCAGAGACATGCCTCCTGCAAAGTGAGAGGGAATCGACAATTTATAAAAATCACGCAGAACCTAGGAAAGACGTATAAGTCAAGTTGCATGGAAGTTTTTTTAAATGAACTTTAAAGACTTTATAAAGCCACAGAAGTTAACTTTTGACGTATTTTTTGAGCAAGAAAGATAAAGTCAGTCCATAAGAAGTATTGAACGTGCTGAGCAAGGTGAATCAAGTCTTAGAGGATCATCTATCAGATCATCTGATCAGTTCAGGTAAGAAAATGGATTTTATCTCTTCATATGTTAAGCAAAGTAAAATTCAGTTCACTTATTCAGATATTTCTAATGTGGAAGAGATTTGGTTACGCTTTTATGGGGAGTGTGAACTTGAGAATTCACGTATAGAATGTGCAAGGTCTTTTAATAGAGAGAAACAGAAAATCAGAAATGTCTGTCATTTAGTCTATGATTTTCACAAGTTAATCGTATAAAAATGTAAAAATGGTGGAAATAGACAACCTGAACTGTCAGGAAAGTCAGTGATAGAGAAATCCAAAGACTGCTTAGAACCTGAAATGTCAGTCAGTGATATTCTGAATTCTGACTGTAATGATGCAAATGAAAAATCAGATTTAGACTGTAATTCAAATCAGAATCTTGATAATGGCGGCAGACATGTGCTACGTAATCAAGGTGACTTTCAGCATACTGAGAAAGAAGCAGGAAATGACGTAGAGAAGGTGGAGGAGCCAGAGTGGGACACGTGCAGAAAGTTGTCAGAGAAGGACATGTGCAAAGAGAAAATGGCGACGATCAGTTTAAAAAAATAGAACAGACTAAGTTAGGAATTAAACTTAGAAAGAGTCTATTGGACATATGCAAATTAATTCCCACATATAATCCTAAAATACATGTTTGCAGAAATTCAGAGATATTTGAAAGTTCCGTTGAGAAGTTAAATTTAACCAATAGTGAGACGAATCAGTTATTCCGTATGTGGATACCTCAGCATTTCTTTAGACAATTGGCATTAAAAAAGTCTTCTGACAATGAGACATTTGATTGTTCAAATGATAACGATATCATAAGGCTGAAAAATCTCATCTTCTGTGCAAGGAATGAATCTGATCCAAATTATGAGATGTTAAAGGAATTACAAATTGAACAGAATGAGAGTACGTTCTCATTTATGTCCGTTTTTGAACGTTTGTATAGGGCGGTCATTCCAAATGTCAGATTGGATGGAATGATACATTTATTCATCAAGAAATTTAATTTCCTTGATAATGCAGCTTGTGCGGTGGCATTAAATAAAAAGTCCCTATTCAAATGTACGACATTTATTGATTTTGTTAGAAATCACCAAAGTTAATCAAAACAGAAATTAATTAATTCTGAAAAACCAACACGAAAAAGGGAGAGTTTCTGTGAAAAACCAACAGTGTCTCCCAGATCCAGATATTTCTGTGACAGGATATATGAAATTCGCAGGAAAATGCATACGTGTTACAAACCATACAATCCATCCCAATTATTATCATCTAAAAATCTTTTTCCACAGGAAAAACCTTTGTTTACCTTGTCTCCAGTGAAGGGATTGGTCACAGGATCAGATATTGATGGTCCCAGACAAATGATGAGTAAAAGCTTTGAAAGACAGAAACAGGTGTCTTGTGCAGATCCTCTCCCCGGGTTAGAATTTGATAGCCAGCGACAGCTGGGAGACGTTCTTTCTCATTTAAGAACAAAACTTGAGCTACAAAATAAGTTCACAGATTCCTATAAGTTCAAAATGAATCTAATAGATCGAATCTTTGAAGAGAAATTTAGGTTTGGTCTTCAGCTAAATAAAGTGGATTTTTGGGTAAATTAATTTTATTGTTTGATAAATATGATTATTCATATACAGTGAATCTATGAATATATATATATATATATATATATATATATATATATATATTAAAAGTAGTGATAGTAAATCAAGGTCATATTTTCATTTAGTAAAATGATAGTTTAATGTTATAAATTAATAATTTGATCTCTGTATATGAATAATAATATTTAAAATGAAATAATAAGAGAAAGTAACAGATTCTAAGTGTTTCATTTTTATCATAAATATGATAATTTTATTCTTTTATTTCCCTCAGAATTTATCAGTAAAGCAGATTGATGAAGTATTAATTTTTTATTTATACATTTGTTCTTGTCCTCAATCAGGTAACATATATCTTATTGTGTAAGGTTAATCGCGAAAGCATGATTAATAATAATTATTATTTTTTCAGGTACCAATTGCCAGAGAACTATTACTTTAACATTTCTTTTATGAATATATATCTTCTTTAGAGTTATTAGAAATGTAATCTGAGCTTTGGAGTGTAGTAAAACTGCTTGCTGTTTTGGAATGGTGTTCTTTGCACGCAACCAGAGCATGTGACTTGAATTACTAAAGCTAATAATAAATGTTTGTTCTATGGTCAAATGTACAGTATGTGATACATTGGAATTTGTATTTTTCAAGAAGTACTTCAAATTAGTAACATAATTTTTGAAATGCGCATAGAATAATTGGAAAAAAAGGGATATGTGTCTGTCAATGTTTCTATGTAGAAGTATATGTTAAAGAACCATGACAGTCTTGTGTGCATAGATGTGTCTATGAATGATTGATTGTCTGAGCAGCTGCCGATGTCAAGTACTTGGATCCAGAAAAAAAAAAAAAAGGGAATTTTTGTTTTAACTTTGAGGTTATAATATATGTATGTATACTATTAGAATAAATAAGTTATAGTACATAAGTATAAATGGAGGAATTTATACCGAATATATCTTATTCTTAGACATATTTCTTTAGTATAGAGATGTTAGGATTTTTTATTAAGGGTTTATTTTGAAGAATTACATTCTAGAATAAGGTTTTAACGTTTTGATTTTTTATACAGTTATGAGTTACTTCTTTTACTGATACACAGTTTGGTAATCATTTTTCTTTTTAAATATGAAAGTAATATTTAATATGGTCTTGAAGATATAAAACATAAATTTTAATTTAATTTAATCTTGACATATTAATTTTTATTATATCATATTTCATGATATTGAAAGGGAAAGGTTTGGTCTCAATCACACATTTATATTTGATAAATATATGTGTTTACAGGATACTTTAATAATTAATATTTCAAGTACAAAGGAAGAATTGGGAATAAAAAAATATATTTGAAGTATATCATAATGCATTTATATACTAAGAGAAGAGTATTATTTGCAAGGTTACATGACTTAATTATTTTTATAGGTTACTGATATGATAGGTATGGAAATCCTATAAGATACTGGTAACATTAAGGTTATGTATTATTAAAGACATAGGTGTTATATACATAGAAGGCTTTATTTTTATTTCAATTTTTATTTGTATTCCGATTTTCATTTTTCCTTTTATTCCTATTTTTTATATTAATTATTATTATTTAATATTCACATTTTTAATCAAAATCTTAATTCTACAATTTTTATTTTTTCTTCAAATTTTTAAATATCTCAATTGAGAAAACACTTCAATATTTAGTTAAGTAATATCTAATATAAGAATATTACTTTATTAAATATGAATCATATAAAAGGGAAAAGTTCCACTTTTTGGAAGAAAAGATACTTCCTTCATCAATATATACAATTGTTTACTTCCTAGTAATACATTATTTTTATATTAATATGTTAACACAATAAGGATGAAATATTACTTATAGTTACACATTTTTTTTATAGTAGGTTATTTAATAAATAATAGACAAATCAAATAAATTAAATTAGAGTAATAAAGATGGAAGATCGAGGTACATCTAGGTTTACCTTCCTATATTTACAAATAATATTAATATTATATTTTTAATCAATAATAATTTATAATGGGTATTATTGTGTTTTGATGGAATCATCCAGTCTTTTCTAAAAGGTTATTTGCTTTGGTTTATAATTTTACAAACGATCTAACTAAATAAGCCACATTGTTGCCTTTCATATTTATAATATGATACATGTTATAGGTACACATTATATTATTTCATATTTTATATTATATTTTGGTTACATTCAACACATTGCCACCTATGGGTTTGGAAGGGTAATACACCAATGATAAAAAAGGTCATTACATGAGAATACTATTGTCTATACCATTATGCAGTATTTTATCATTCTAAGTATCAATTAAATTAATACTTCTACGATAATAATAATGACATGGTATTATAGTATTAGAGTTATGATACGCTGTGACATTTATTAGTGATAGTTAGTGCCATATTTGGTATCTAGATTAGGGAATGAAGTCTTCAATCAAGATTACAGAAGATAAAAAGACTTTATAATTTTCCTAAAGTTAAAAGGGATTCTGCAAAAAGGTCCAAAAGGTAACGTCTCAAATGAGACTGTGAAACATACAATACACTTACCGTGTTTGCACCTCAGAAACACAGTGATCTTATGGTTCCAGGATGGACAATGACACATGGTCTGTGCATTAAGACCTCACTACAGTTACTAAGAAGAGCAATGACGTGTTAAAGTTAACCCCTGTCGTGCTGACCAAGAACGTCTTAACATCTGTCCCAGGATTTGACAACAGGCAGCATGGAGGATAAAGGTGACTAATGTAAATTACACTGCACAGACATCAAAGACTTCTGCTATTCTTCTACACTCATGAACTGTGGTTTATCAACATTGGCTATGGACTTTGTAATAAAGAATAAAGTTTATGGACTTGATCTAACGATGATAAACACAATACGGGACTGTTTAAATTGGTAACCATTCATTTTTTATCAAAGGATTTATTTCTAAGAGACTGTGTTTATGCCAGATTACATCGGAGATAAGAAGACATCAACTCAGAGGACATCATATGGTGACCGGATTTGTTTTTTGCATTTCTTTTTAGGTCTAGCGAAGTATAGTTATATATTTTTATATGATTGATCAGTCACGGCCTATCATAACATGAATCCACATTATTATATTATTGAACTTACAACATGAATAATGCAGATTAATTATTATTCATCATTATTATTGATATTAATCCATTATCGCCAAATAAGGAAAGAAGATTTGTTATTTTAATGATGTATTAATTAATTTTCGGGGTTAAATTCACCCGCTTCAAGGGGGAATTGTTAAAAACACTAAAATTAATACATCTAGTTATCAAATATTTTATAGTAGGACATATATGTTCACAGTTCTGTTTATGTTGGAGGGCATAGTTTATTAATAAAGTTCTTATAAGGAATAAATATTAAAATATCCATATTGAATATACATAAGTGCTGACGTGGAAGGATATATATATATTCTTCTGGAAGCTTCTAGAGATTACACCATGTGACATGCGTCCAGCAGTAATTTCCCTATATGGACTGGACAGTTGTCATATAACACATGATGGAGGGGGCTACTGGTGGCTCCTGCACGTTGTCAGCTGTCCCAGAAGGCTCCAAGGCTGCAAGATGAACACATGCTGTCCAGCCTAGGGGGATATCACCCTTGTTTCGCCATTCAGAATCCAAGGAGAGATGGATGAAGATTTTCTAGTGATCAATATGGACTAAATGAACTCTTTTACGTAAGCTAACGAAGTATATTATTTTTCCTTTCTGTAACTGAACCCTGGCAACCATTTTTAAATAGATAAAATACATTTATTTTTTTACATTTTTGAAGTCCTTTCTTTCATGCGCTTTTACGTATTTGAAGAAAAATATATTTAAGAATATATTTTTTAACACAGCCCCAAACCATGACATTCTCACTCCCATATTGAAAGTATGCAGGACACACTTGTCTGTACTTCTCACCTCGTTGCCGTCAAACATGCTTGACACCACCTGAACCAAATAAGTTTATCTTGGTCTCAAAAGACCAAAGGACATGGTTCTATTTATCCATGTCCTTAGTCTGCTTGTCTTAACCAAACTGTCAGTGGTCTTTCTTGTGCATATTTTTTAGAACACGCTTACTTCTGGGATTATAGCCATGCAGACCAATTTGATGCTATTTGCGGCATATGATCTGAGCACTGACAGGCAGACTCCACGACCCCTGGCAGCATTCATAAGTCAATTTTGGTCAATCATGGCAAGTTCTGATCTGAGTGGAACTTGTCTTGTTAAACCACTGTATGGTCTTGGCCACCGTGCAGATGAATAGTTTCAAGGTGTTGGCAATTTTCTTATAACCAAGGCTATCTTTATGTAGAGCATCATTTCTTTTGTTGCAGATCAGTTTGTCTTGAGGTGCTATTTTGAACAGCCATTCACCAGTATGAGTGACTGTGTGTGAGCGATATCACTAAATTTAACACACCTGCTCCTCCATTCAAACCTGTGACCTTGGAACACTAATGAGTCACATGACACCGGGGAGGGAAATTGACAAATTGTGCAAAATTTGGCCATTTTCACTTAGGGGTGTGCTCACTTTTGTTGCCAGCGGTTTTGACATTAATGGCTGTGTGTTTATTGATTTAGAGGGCACCAAATTTATACTGTTATATAATCTGTTTCCTGACTACTTTACATTGTATGAAAGTGTAATAACTTCTGTGTTGTCCCATGAAGTGACATAAAAAAAATATTTACCAATATTTACCAAAATGCGAGGGGTGGATTCACCTTTGAGATACGGTATATTGTATATACATTGAAGGTATGTTTTTTTAAAACAAAAATAACTAAGGAGGTAGATCTGGATCTGTCTCGACGATATCTCCAATTATATAGAGAACAAATTCAGTGCAGTAATGTGCAGAATATTTTTTTGTTAAATAATTTTTAGAACAGATTTTACATGTAAATACCAGCACAGAAGGCCACAAGCTGTTCAAAACTTTTCATTCGGAAACACAGCATCCGGATCAGTATCCTAGTCTACCATATCAAGTAGGAAAGCTGGTGCTGCAACCTGTGATTTTTTTTATTTTTAGTCCTGATTCCCCTACTGGATGCGGAAATCTAGGAGACAGAGCATCCTAGTGCATAGATGTGAGCACGGACATAAAAACAAAATCTATTATTGGAGTTATTTGGAAAACTTTTAATTTATTGCACACACTCCTGCACTCTTTTTTTTTTTTAAATTTAAAAAAAAAATTCTGTACAATTTCTATGGAATTGATGTTTATACAATCCCTAAATAAATAAATGTACTGTATATATATATATATATATATATATATATATATATATATATATGTATATATATATATATATATACAGTATATATGTGTATATATCGTTGTGTGTGTGTGAACAATTATCCAAATTTCCAAACTTGCCAATATCAGTTTTTATGTGAAAGAATTATATAATTAGCTAACACAATTTTACATTCACTGGCAATAGTTTTGTGTTCAGCGATATTGACCAATCAATTAATAACTCTGAATGATAGAAAGATTAACTGCAGCCGTCACGTTTCAATCAATGTTCAATGGAATATAATGAATAACATTGTAACTATGGAGAAGAATACTATAAAACTCTCTTACATTATAATTCTGACCTGACTTAGTCATATAAAGTATTTATATATTTTTATGATGTTATATGATCAGCCATAATTTATAACTTTCTTTAATGAGAGTGTGACATCCATCCAGTGTCAGCATGTGCATACCTAGGGAGCTAGAGCAGGCAGGACTACAAAGCAAGAGCTGACAATCACCAAGAAGGGAGGGGTGAAGTATTGTAATCGCGGGGGCAGTAAGGTGTACTGAGCACTTGACCTCGTAAATATTACACCGAAGCCCCCTCATTTACATATGTAACAATATAGTTTATCTCTAAAACACATTTACTAAAATCTACAGTATCGGTATGATTTATATTGAGGCTAAGTCCCTTGTATAAAGGTCTAAATGATTCATTTTCCGTTTTGGGGGTGACAAAAGCTATTTTTTTCCCCGATTGGTTAGTATAACCTTATAGATTGTACAGTCCCTGACAAACATTCTGTCACTTATCCATGTTATGTAAATAAAAGCTTATAACTTGACTTTAAATTCATCCATTGGTTTTATAAATTACTCTTTTGAAAGCTGAAACCCTCCCAAATTTGGTTTAGGTTATGAAAATAAAGTTGCTGCAAAGCTGAAATATTGATCATTTAATCAACACAGAAAGGTCAGATTTTGTCAAGACAAAAGTTTTGTCGCCCACAGAAAGTAATGTGAAATTCAAACAAATAATTAACTTCTAAAGGCTACTTTACACACTGCGATATCGGTCCCGATATCGCTAGTGTGCGTACCCGCCCCCATCTGTTGCGCGACACGGGCATATCGCTGCCCGTGGCGCACAACATCGCCCAGAGCCGTCACACATACTTACCTGTCCGGCGACGTCGCTGTGACCGGCGAACCGCCTCCTTTCTAAGGGGGCGGTCCGTGCGGCGTCACAGCGACGTCACTGAACCGCCGCCCAATCGCAGCGGAGGGGCGGAGATGAGCGGGACGTAACATCCCGCCCACCTCCTTCCTTCCGCATAGCGGCCGGGAGGCAGGTAGGGAGACGTTCCTCGCTCCTGCGGCGTCACACGCAGCGATGTGTGATGCCGCAGGAACGAGGAACAACCTCGTTACTGCTGAAGTAACAATAATTGGGAATGGACCCCCGTGTCGCCGATTAGCGATTTTTCACTGTTTTGCAACGATGCAAAATCGCTAATCGATGTCACACGCAACGGCATCGCTAATGCGGCCGGATGTGCGTCACGAATTCCGTGACCCCAACGACTCCGCATTAGCGATGTCGTAGCGTGTAAAGCCCGCTTAATACAAAGATATGTTGCATAACATTGGTGAATGAAGTTGTGTTGCTATTAAAGCCATATTTAGTATTTTTTGTGACTTCCATGAGAGCAAATACAACAAAAAATACCTAAAATGTAACTTTTATTGGTTCCTCTAAAAAAGGGGAAGGATCACCTTACCTCTATTTAAAAACAATGTCTGCCACAGAGACTACCGTGCTGCAACACCCTTCAACTATCAAAGAAGGGACTAGTGCACCCCTGCCACATGACATATCAAAATATCACAGATGGTATTAACAAGGTGTCACAACTGACCAAAAGAGCACAAGCTGGTTCTGCAAAAATGGCAATGCTAAAAGGCTTTATAGGTTAATGTCTCCACCGCAGCATTGCTTACAACACAGAGCCACAACACCCTTTGATTATTAAAGGGGACTAGTGCACATTAATTACAGATACCTATCCTGATGTCAAGGTATCAAAACAAAACCAGACAAGTACCCAAGATTCAGAATAAATGACAATGCTCAGAGATAACCACACAATAGAATCTCCACCATAGCAATGTCTAAAATATAAACTTGGAACGATCTCACCCGTTCTGGTGTAAGCTTTTTCCACAAGGACAGCTTGTCATCATTATAGGCGTCTCCACGGCCACTCTTAATGTGGGCCCAGGATCCCTTTAGAATGGACTTGCTGTCCTTTCCCAGATTCTCCTTCTCCGGACGCCTTTCCTAGAATTTATTCATCAGGGGAGCTTGAATGAGTAGATACAGGTTTCTAGTATGAAACCTCTCATGGATTAACAGACAGTGACAGCACAAATCCTCTCAGCTGATGGTTATCTCTGAGCATTGTCATTTATTCTGAACCTTGGGTACTTGTCTAGTTTTGTTTTCATACCTTGACAATGGGAAGTGAAAGTGTTAATTAAACTTGTTATCTTTTCTCTTTTCCAGTTAGCAAAATAAGGCTAGTTTCACACTTGCGTTGAACGGTATCCGTTGCATTGCGTTGTGTGACGGATGCAACGGATGTGTTGCATATACTGGCACAACGGATGCAACAGATGCTGCAAAACAACGCAATTCGTTTTGTTTTGTTTTTTTACAGTTTTACCATTGGCAGACTACTGTGAACGATCAGCTGATCGCTAACAGTAGTCGGCCGCCGGGTGATCAGCCGATCACTCACAGTAGCCGGGTGATCAGCCGATCACTCACAGTAGCCGGCCGCTGGGTGATCAGCCGATCACTCACAGTAGCCGGCCGCCGGGTGATCAGCTGATCACTCCCAGTAGCCGGATGCCAGGTGATCAGCTGATCGTTTGGTCGCCGACAATGTGTGTGGGGGGCGGAGTGCGAAGTGGGTGGAGCCGAGCGGGGCCATGGCTGAGGACGTCAGTGCCGCGGGGACTGCATCGCTGGGGGACAGGTGAGAGTGTGTGTGTGTTTTGTGTGTGTGTGTTTTGTGTGTGTTGTGTGAGAGGGAGGGAGGGAGCGGAGCCGAGCGGGGAAGTGTCGGGCTCCCGGCACACGTAACCAGGGTTCCTTGGTTACCCGATGTGTACCCTGTACGGGTGGAGGGAGCCAGAGAGAGCATGTGCAGTGAAATCCAAAGGATTCTGCTGCTCAAAAAAAGTTACCTGCTGCGTTCCTTCCACACGACGCAGCGTCAAAATAACGATGCTGCGTCGTCCGGCGGATGCAACGCTGACACTTGCGTTACAGTGCGTCATCCATACAAGTCTATGGAGAATAGCGCAGTGCGTTAACGGACTGCGCTATTCTCCATAGTGACGGACTCTGCTGAACGCAAATGTAAAACTAGCCTAAACCTCTGGTTGACCTGTAGCTCGGAACGAGCTACATTTAACCAATCTGGAATGTGATGCCCCTGGACTAGTCAGGTCATCACAGGGCACTGCACGCTCTTTATTAGAGATGAGCGAACCGGCCATGGTTCGGCTTGAGTTCGGTTCGCCGAACGGAGGTATCGTTCGAGTTCGGTTCGGCGAACCGGTTCGACGAACCGCTCGAACCACATAGGAAACAATGGGAGGCAATCACAAACACATAAAAACACCTAGAAAACACCCTCAAAGGTGTCCAAAAGGTGACAAACAACTCAAAACACAACACAAACACATGGGAAAGTGACAAGAACAAATTCTCATGCAAAAACAAAACAGCGTAATGAGTAATAAGAGGATGAGACACAGATATAGGCATGGCATGCCCTTCTAAAATCATGTAGAACACCGCAAGGTGACTTCAAGTGGAGTCTCCCTTTTTTCCAAAATTTGGGCCACACAGACACCCACCCCTTCAGTGGCAGCACTTGTGCCCCAGTTGTACACTTCACAGCTAGATTTTCATCAAGCACATTCTAAAATACACCATCCTTAACCGTCCCCAGGATTAAACCGGGGTAGGTAGCTAAGTCTTTGCTGAACCATGAATTGTTCATCTTGGCTCCTTTTAAAAAAACACAGCAAGCAAGGGTTACTCCAAGCGGAGTCTCCCTTTTTTCCACAAATTGGGCCACACAGGCACCCACCCCTTCAGTGGCAGCACTTGTGACCCAGTTGTACACTTCACAGTTAGATTTGCATCAAGCACATTCTAAAATACGCCATACTTAACCGTCCCCAGGATGACACCGGGGTAGGTAGCAAAGTCTTTGCTGAACCATAAATTGTTCATCTTGGCTCCTTTTAAAAAATACAGCAAGCAAGGGTTTCTCCAAGTGGAGTCTCTCTTTTTTCCAAAAATTGGGCCACACAGACACCCACCCCTTCAATGGCAGCACTTGTGCCCCAGTTGTACACTTCACAGCTAGATTTGTATCAAGCACATTCTAAAATATGCCATACTTAACCATCCCCAGGATGACACCGGGGTAGGTAGCAAAGTCTTTGCTGAACCATGAATTGTTCATATTGGCTCCTTTTAAAAAACACAGTCTCCCTTTTTTCCAAAAATTGGGCCACACAGACACCCACCCCTTCAGTGGCAGCACTTGTGCCCCAGTTGCAAACAGGATGTTTTGATTTGCATCAAGCACATTCCAAATCCACAAGCATTTACTCTCCCCAGGATGACACAGGGGTAGTAAATTCCTTGTTTCTTGTGGATCCATGACTTGTTCATTTTTATGAACGTTAGTCTGTCCACATTGTCACTGGACAGACGCGTGCGCTTATCTGTCAGCACACACCCAGCAGCACTGAATACACGTTCAGAGACAACGCTGGCAGCTGGACACGACAAAATCTCCAAGGCGTAAGTGGAGAGCTCTGGCCATTTTTCAAGATTTGAAGCCCAAAATGAGCAAGGCTCCATTTGCAAAGTCATGGCATCGATGTTCATTTGGAGATACTCCTGTATCATCCTCTCCAGCCGTTGACTATGTGTCAGACTTGTTGTTTCTGGTGGACTTGCAAAGGATGGTCTAAAAAAATTATGAAAAGATTCAATAAAATTGCTGTTACCAGCACCACATACGGTGCTGCTGGTACGGGTAGACTGTTGAAGATGACGAGACCGTCCCATGTTTGTCAAGTTACAACTGGGAGATTCACTCTCTGCACCACGGTTGTTTGGTGGAAAAGCCGAGCTAAGATCGAGTAACAGCTTTTTCTGATACTCCTGCATACGTGCGTCCCTTTCTATGGCTGGAATTATGTCACAAAATTTGGACTTGTACCGGGGATCTAACAGTGTGGCAAGCCAGTAGTCATCATCACTTCTAATTTTGACAATACGAGGGTCATGTTGGAGGTAGTGTAGCAAGAAGGCGCTCATGTGTCTTGCGCAGCCATGCGGACCAAGTCCACGCTGTGTTTGTGGCATAGAGGTGCTAACCATTCTTTTTTCCTCTGACATCTCCCCCCAACCTCTTTCAACTGAAATTTGACCAAGGTCTCCCTCATCCGATGAGTCTTCCATGTACATGGACAGTTTGTCCTCCATTTATTCATGTTCTCCTGCACCTTCCTCAACATTTTGCCTGCTACTGTTAGGGCCAGGTGGACGGGCAGACCCGGGAGGTGGATCCACTGGGCCGAACTCCTTGATGAAGGCAAGGGGTCCGGTAGCCGGAGCACTACGGGTAGCAGGACAGTCCGTGCACAAGAGTGGAATGGAGAAGTCCCTGGGACCACGGAGTCACTGATGGTAGTCCGGGTGACGGAGCTCAGGTTCGGAGGCCGAGATGTTGTCAGGCAGAGTCCGGAACCGATGGAGCGAGAGGACGGGTCACCACAGGGATCAGAGATGGAACGGACTGACGGGATGGCAGATAGTCAGCGTTCGGGAATCGGCAGGACCGGATGGCGAGGCAGCAGCGGCTCTAGAAGAGAGATAGGTAAGTATGGCACAGAGACACAAGGAGACCTGACTCCTAGCTTAGGAAACACGAAGAACAGGCCCCGCCCACTTGGACACTAAACCCCTTTATACCCTGTACCTGTGTGTCTAATTTCCTGTCAGTGGACGCTGGCCCTTTAAGAAAGGGTCAATGACCGCGCGCGCGCCCTAATGCGCATGCGCGAGGCCCGGGTGCCAGAAGCCAGGGCAGGAAGCGGTGAGCAGGCAGCAGGAGAGCCGGGCTGGGGCTAAGTAGCCGACGGGCGCCGGGAGCGGGGACCGGGCCGCCTGGAGACCGCAGGCAATGGAGGCTGGAGACCGGGGAGAGAAGCAGGGAAGCCGGGGAGCGTGGCAGGTGAGCCGGGGAGCAGAGCAGGGGACCCGGAGAGCGTGACAGTACCCCCCCCCACGCCCCCCTCCCCGCAACCGGGACAGGAATGCACGGATCAGGGGAGTACCCACATTCTCCCGGGGCTCCCAGGACCTATCTTCAGGACCATACCCTGCCCAGTCTACCAGGAAGAACTGTCGGCCCCGTACGGTTTTCATGGCCACGATATCCCTTACCGCATAGATGTCATCATCGGCAATAGGAGGAGGAGCCGAACTGGCAGCACTTGTGACCCAGTTGTACACTTCACAGTTAGATTTGCATCAAGCACATTCTAAAATACGCCATCCTTAACCGTCCCCAGGATTAAACCGGGGTAGGTAGCTAAGTCTTTGCTGAACCATGAATTGTTCATCTTGGCTCCTTTTAAAAAAACACAGCAAGCAAGGGTTACTCCAAGCGGAGTCTCCCTTTTTTCCACAAATTGGGCCACACAGGCACCCACCCCTTCAGTGGCAGCACTTGTGACCCAGTTGTACACTTCACAGTTAGATTTGCATCAAGCACATTCTAAAATACGCCATACTTAACCGTCCCCAGGATGACACCGGGGTAGGTAGCAAAGTCTTTGCTGAACCATAAATTGTTCATCTTGGCTCCTTTTAAAAAATACAGCAAGCAAGGGTTTCTCCAAGTGGAGTCTCTCTTTTTTCCAAAAATTGGGCCACACAGACACCCACCCCTTCAATGGCAGCACTTGTGCCCCAGTTGTACACTTCACAGCTAGATTTGTATCAAGCACATTCTAAAATATGCCATACTTAACCATCCCCAGGATGACACCGGGGTAGGTAGCAAAGTCTTTGCTGAACCATGAATTGTTCATATTGGCTCCTTTTAAAAAACACAGTCTCCCTTTTTTCCAAAAATTGGGCCACACAGACACCCACCCCTTCAGTGGCAGCACTTGTGCCCCAGTTGCAAACAGGATGTTTTGATTTGCATCAAGCACATTCCAAATCCACAAGCATTTACTCTCCCCAGGATGACACAGGGGTAGTAAATTCCTTGTTTCTTGTGGATCCATGACTTGTTCATTTTTATGAACGTTAGTCTGTCCACATTGTCACTGGACAGACGCGTGCGCTTATCTGTCAGCACACACCCAGCAGCACTGAATACACGTTCAGAGACAACGCTGGCAGCTGGACACGACAAAATCTCCAAGGCGTAAGTGGAGAGCTCTGGCCATTTTTCAAGATTTGAAGCCCAAAATGAGCAAGGCTCCATTTGCAAAGTCATGGCATCGATGTTCATTTGGAGATACTCCTGTATCATCCTCTCCAGCCGTTGACTATGTGTCAGACTTGTTGTCTCTGGTGGACTTGCAAAGGATGGTCTAAAAAAATTATGAAAAGATTCAATAAAATTGCTGTTACCAGCACCACATACGGTGCTGCTGGTACGGGTAGACTGTTGAAGATGACGAGACCGTCCCATGTTTGTCAAGTTACAACTGGGAGATTCACTCTCTGCACCACGGTTGTTTGGTGGAAAAGCCGAGCTAAGATCGAGTAACAGCTTTTTCTGATACTCCTGCATACGTGCGTCCCTTTCTATGGCTGGAATTATGTCACAAAATTTGGACTTGTACCGGGGATCTAACAGTGTGGCAAGCCAGTAGTCATCATCACTTCTAATTTTGACAATACGAGGGTCATGTTGGAGGTAGTGTAGCAAGAAGGCGCTCATGTGTCTTGCGCAGCCATGCGGACCAAGTCCACGCTGTGTTTGTGGCATAGAGGTGCTAACCATTCTTTTTTCCTCTGACATCTCCCCCCAACCTCTTTCAACTGAAATTTGACCAAGGTCTCCCTCATCCGATGAGTCTTCCATGTACATGGACAGTTTGTCCTCCATTTATTCATGTTCTCCTGCACCTTCCTCAACATTTTGCCTGCTACTGTTAGGGCCAGGTGGACGGGCAGACCCGGGAGGTGGATCCACTGGGCCGAACTCCTTGATGAAGGCAAGGGGTCCGGTAGCCGGAGCACTACGGGTAGCAGGACAGTCCGTGCACAAGAGTGGAATGGAGAAGTCCCTGGGACCACGGAGTCACTGATGGTAGTCCGGGTGACGGAGCTCAGGTTCGGAGGCCGAGATGTTGTCAGGCAGAGTCCGGAACCGATGGAGCGAGAGGACGGGTCACCACAGGGATCAGAGATGGAACGGACTGACGGGATGGCAGATAGTCAGCGTTCGGGAATCGGCAGGACCGGATGGCGAGGCAGCAGCGGCTCTAGAAGAGAGATAGGTAAGTATGGCACAGAGACACAAGGAGACCTGACTCCTAGCTTAGGAAACACGAAGAACAGGCCCCGCCCACTTGGACACTAAACCCCTTTATACCCTGTACCTGTGTGTCTAATTTCCTGTCAGTGGACGCTGGCCCTTTAAGAAAGGGTCAATGACCGCGCGCGCGCCCTAATGCGCATGCGCGAGGCCCGGGTGCCAGAAGCCAGGGCAGGAAGCGGTGAGCAGGCAGCAGGAGAGCCGGGCTGGGGCTAAGTAGCCGACGGGCGCCGGGAGCGGGGACCGGGCCGCCTGGAGACCGCAGGCAATGGAGGCTGGAGACCGGGGAGAGAAGCAGGGAAGCCGGGGAGCGTGGCAGGTGAGCCGGGGAGCAGAGCAGGGGACCCGGAGAGCGTGACAGTACCCCCCCCCACGCCCCCCTCCCCGCAACCGGGACAGGAATGCACGGATCAGGGGAGTACCCACATTCTCCCGGGGCTCCCAGGACCTATCTTCAGGACCATACCCTGCCCAGTCTACCAGGAAGAACTGTCGGCCCCGTACGGTTTTCATGGCCACGATATCCCTTACCGCATAGATGTCATCATCGGCAATAGGAGGAGGAGCCGAACTGGCAGCAGCGGAGAAGGGACCAAGGACAACCGGCTTGAGCAGGGAGACGTGGAAGGAGTTGGGTATCCTCATCGTGGCCGGGAGCTGCAGTTTGTAGGAGACCTCATTGATCTTGCTGAGGACTTTAAACGGCCCGATGTAGCGAGGACCCAGCTTGTAGGATGGTAGCTTCAATCGGACGTACTTGGAAGCAAGCCAGACGAGATCTCCTGGAGAGAAACACGGAGGGTCCAGACGCCTCTTGTCTGCGTGTCTCTTCATCCGCAGGGAAGCACGTCCAAGGGACGCCTTGACAGAGTCCCAAATTGTTCCAAAGTCACGGGCTACAGCATCAGCAGCAGGGACATCCGAGGAAGAGGATACAGGTAATGGAACGGAAGGCTGAAGTCCGTAAACGACATGGAAGGGAGAGCTGGAGGAGGACTCACTGACGTGGTGGTTATGGGAGAATTCAGCCCAAGGAAGAAGCGTGGACCAGTCGTCATGATGGGCGTTGACGTAGTGACGTAAGAAGGAGGTCAAGATCTGATTGACTCATTCCACTTGGCCATTCGACTGAGGACGGTAGGCTGAAGAAAAGTCCAGAGTCACTCCCAGATGTTTGCAGAGGGCCCTCCAGAAGCGGGAGGTGAACTGAGTTCCTCTGTCGGACACAATGTGTGATGGAAAGCCATGCAAGCGGAAGATGTGTTGTATATAGGCGTCAGTGAGTTCCTGGGCAGAGGGCAGTCCAGCCATAGGGACGAAATGGGCCATTTTGGAGAACCGATCCACCACGACCCATATGACTGTGTGTCCGGAGGACAGTGGCAAGTCCGTAATAAAGTCCATCGCAATGTGTTGCCACGGAACTGAGGGTATAGGCAGAGGCAGAAGACGGCCATATGGCAGGTGTTTGGGCGTCTTGTTCCTGGCACAAGAGGAGCAGGCTGAGACAAAAGAAGCGACGTCCGTGCGAAGAGATGGCCACCAGTAATGACGTACAATCGTACTCCAAGTTCTCTTCTGACCAGCATGGCCGGCAGTTTTCGAGGCATGGCCCCAGTGCAACACTTTTTGCCTGTCAGTCTCAGAGACATAGGTCTTCCCGGGCGGTATCTGGCCCAGGGTGACAGGGGCCACCGGAATGATTTTACTAGGGCAGATGATGGGCTGGGATGTCTCCTCCTCCTGTTCCATGGGCAGGAATGACCTGGACAAGGCATCTGCGCGTACATTCTTGTCCGCAGGTCGGAAATGGAGCTGGAAATCGAACCTGGCAAAGAACAAGGACCACCTGGCTTGCCGTTGGTTCAGTCGCTGAGCGGACCGCAGGTATTCCAGGTTCTTGTGGTCCGTGTAAATGATCACGGGGTACACTGCTCCCTCCAGAAGGTAGCGCCATTCCTCCAGAGCCAGTTTGACTGCCAATAGCTCTCGGTCACCGATGGTGTAGTTGCGTTCAGGCGCTGAGAAACTTTTGGAGGAGAAACCGCAAGTCACCATCTTCCCGGAGGAGGACTTCTGCATGAGCACTGCTCCGGCTCCCGAGGAGTAGGCATCCACCTCCAAGGTGAACTGTCGGTTTAACTCCGGACGGTGGAGCACAGGGGAGGAGGCAAATGCCCGCTTCAGAGAGCCAAACGTGGCGTCGGCTGCAGGTGACCAGTCCTTTGGATTAGCCCCCTTCTTGGTCAAGGCGGAGAGAGGGGCAGTCAGAGCCGAGAAGTGAGGGATGAACTGGCGGTAATAGTTTGCGAATCCCAGAAAGCATTGGATTGCCTTCAGTCCAGAAGGAGGGGGCCAGTTGAGAATGGAAGAGACCTTCTCCGGATCCATCTACAGTCCGGTATCGGAGATTACGTAACCCAGGAAGGGAAGAGAAGACTGCTCGAAGACACACTTCTCGTACTTGGCGTACAGACGATTTTCCCTCAGTCGTTGTAGTACCAGCTGCACGTTCTCTCTGTGGGTCTGGAGGTCCGGAGAAAAGACCAGGATGTCATCAAGATACACCACCACACAGATGTAGAGAAGGTCCCGGAACACGTCGTTCACCAATTCCTGAAAGACTGCTGGTGCGTTACACAGGCTGAAGGGCATCACGCAGTATTCATAGTGCCCATCACGGGTATTGAACGCGGTCTTCCATTCGTCCCCAGAGCGGATGCGGACCAAGTTGTAGGCACCCCGAAGATCCAACTTGGTAAACACACGAACTCCTCTAAGCCGATCAAACAATTCGGGGATGAGCGGCAGGGGGTATTTATTTTTCACAGTGATTTGGTTCAATCCCCGGTAGTCAATGCATGGGCGTAGGTCGCCCTCTTTCTTCTTAACGAAGAAGAAGCCTGCTCCAGCAGGAGAGGAGGATCTCCGAATGAATCACCTTGCCAGGTTCTCTGTGATGTAGGTAGACATGGCCCTTGTTTCGTCAGGAGACAGCGGCTATATCCGTCCTCGAGGTGGTGTAGTTCCCGGGAGCAGGTCGATGGCACAATCGTAAGGACGATGTGGCGGCAGTACCTCTGACTCCTTTTTATCAAAGACGTCCACGAAGGACCAATAGGCCGAGGGCAGTCCCGGTAGGGACTCTGGAACCGGAGGTCGTCGGATGGGTTGAATAGTCTTCAGACAATTCTCGTGGCAAGAGGAGCCCCATCGGGTGATTTCACCAGTACCCCAGCTGACTGAGGGTTCGTGTGTCCGTAACCAGGGGAGTCCCAGCAGGATTTGATGGGACATGTGTGGGAGGACATAGAGAGCGATGTTCTCGGTGTGCAGGGCACCGATACGCAGTTCCACCGGCTTGGTGATCCACGAGATGGTGTCAGAGAGGGGTCTCCCATCCACAGAGGCAATCACGAGGGGTTTTTCGAGTGGAGTAACAGGCACCTGGTACTTGTCCACCGTGGCCTGCTGGATGAAATTGCCTGCTGCCCCGGAATCGAGGTATGCCTCGGCCGTGAACCGCGTCTCTCCCGTTGTCACTTGAACTGTCCATGTAACCGGGTCTGAGAGAGTCCCAGTACCTAGGGTGGCCTCTCCTACCAACCCTAGGCTTTGGAGTTTCCCGGCCTCTCTAAACAGGAGCGTAGAAGGTGTGTGCCCTCTCCGCAGTAGAAGCAGAGGCCCTTGGCGAGCCGTTCTGCTCGGCGTTGTTCAGACTGCCGCAAACGGTCGATCTGCATGGGCTCGTGGACGGAGACACCAGATGACGTTGACTGAAGTACGGCGGGCTTCTGCGGAGGAGAGGAATGCCGTATCGGACGTCTCTCACGGGACACCTCTTTGGATCGTTCCTGAAAACGAAGGTCCACTCGAGTCGCTAGGGCAATCAGGGCATCCAGGGTGGACGGCACGTCACGACCAGCCAGCTCATCTTTAATTCGACCCGAGAGGCCTTCCCAGAAGGCGGCGGTTAGAGCCTCATTGTTCCACCCGAGTTCCGAAGCCAAGGTGCGAAAACGGATGGCATATTGACCCACCGTCAGAGTCCCCTGACGTAGCCGGAGGAGAGATGAAGCAGACGCGGAGGCGCGTCCGGGCTCATCAAAGGTGCTACGAAATGCCTGCAGGAACTCCTGGATGTTGGTGGTCACCAGATCCTCCTTCTCCCACAAGGGGTTCATCCAGGCCAGCGCCTCACCCTCTAGATGGGACATCATGAACGCGACCTTGGCTTGGTCGGAGGCAAACAAGTGCGGCAGCTGCTTGAAATGGAGGGAGCATTGGTTTATGAATCCCCTGCAGGTCTTGGGATCTCCGGCGTACCGGGGTGGTGAGGCCAAACGAAGTCTGGAAGCATCCGAAGAGGCTGCCACGGGAGCTGTGGCCGTGGATTGTCCAGTGGAAGCTCGAGATGCCGAAGATGTGACCGACGCTTGCAGCGTGTTCAGGCGGGCGTCCACAGAAGACATGAAGTTCAGCATGCGGGTCTGGGTCTCACGCTGGCGTGTGAGTTCCTCCTGCAAGGCCGCTAGTGCTTGGGCGGGATCCATGGCCTGTTCTTTCTGTTAGGGCCAGGTGGACGGGCACACCCAGGAGGTGGATCCACTGGGCCGAACTCCTTGATGAAGGCAAGGGGTCCGGTAGCCGGAGGACTACGGGTAGCAGGACAGTCTGTGCACAACAGTGGAATGGAGAAGTCCCTGGGACCACAGAGTCACTGATGGTAGTCCGGGTGACGGAGCTCAGGTTCGGAGGCCGAGATGTTGTCAGGCAGAGTCCGGAACCGATGGAGCGAGAGGACGGGTCACCACAGGGATCAGAGATGGAACGGACTGACGGGATGGCAGATAGTCAGTGTTCGGGAAGCGGCAGGACCGGATGGCGAGGCAGGAGCGGCTCTAGAAGAGAGATAGGTAAGTATGGCACAGAGACACAAGGAGACCTGACTCCTAGCTTAGGAAACACGAAGAACAGGCCCCGCCCACTTGGACACTAAACCCCTTTATACCCTGTACCTGTGTGTCCAATTTCCTGTCAGTGGATGCTGGCCCTTTAAGAAAGGGTCAATGACCGCGCGCGCGCCCTAATGCGCATGCGCGAGGCCCGGGTGCCAGAAGCCAGGGCAGGGAGCAGTGAGCAGGCAGCAGGAGAGCCGGGCCTGGGGCT
Source organism: Anomaloglossus baeobatrachus (assembly GCF_048569485.1). Classification (NCBI taxonomy): domain Eukaryota; kingdom Metazoa; phylum Chordata; class Amphibia; order Anura; family Aromobatidae; genus Anomaloglossus; species Anomaloglossus baeobatrachus. The sequence continues at coordinate 278,857,502 of NC_134357.1, read as the reverse complement.
GAGTAGCCGACGGGCGCCGGGAGTGGGGACCGGACCGCCTGGAGACCGCAGGCAATGGAGGCTGGAGACCGGGGAGAGAAGCAGGGAAGCCGGGGAGCGTGGCAGATGAGCCGGGGAGCAGAGCAGGGGACCCGGAGAGCGTGACAGCTACCATGCGCCCTTGTTGATCCCTGTCCCCCATGGTCCCATGCCTGCCGCGTTGGTGATGATGAACGTCTGGGCCTTGGTGATGTTGTTGTCTCTTGCGCATATGAATCCTCCTGTAGTTCCTCCCCTTCCTGTTGTCCCACCCCCTGACTCCGAATAGTGTTTAGCGTGTGCTCCAGCATGTAAATGACTGGAATTGTCATGCTGATAATGGCATTGTCAGCGCTAAATATATTCGTCGCCATGTCGAAACTGTGCAGAAGGGTGCATAGGTCCTTGATCTGAGACCACTCCATCAGGGCGATCTGCCCCATGTCTGCATCTCGTTGGCCCAGGCTATACGTCATGACGTATTGCACCAGGGCTCGATGGTGCTGCCACAGTCGTTGTAACATGTGGAGAGTCGAAGTCCAGCGTGTCGGCACATCGCATTTGAGGCAATGAACCGGCAGGCCGAAAGACTTCTGGAGCAATGCAAGTCGCTCAGCTGCGGTGGTTGAACGGCGGAAGTGAGCAGACAGTTTTCGTGCCCTATTCAGAAGGCCATTTAGGCCGGGATAGTGTGTTAAAAATTGATGGACAACAAGGTTCAACACGTGAGCCATACAAGGCATGTGTGTCATCTTGCCCAGGCGAAGGGCCGCACGCAGGTTTGCAGCATTGTCGCACATGGCCTTACCAGGCTGCAGGTTGAGTGGAGACAACCATTTACCAAACTCAGTCTCGAGAGCTGCCCACAACTCAGCCGCTGTGTGACTCCTATTTCCAAGACATTTCAAGCTAAAGACCGCCTGATGCCGTTGCACTCTGCTGCCAGCATAGTAATGAGGGGTGTGTGATTCCTTCTGCACAGTTACAACGCTGGTGGCCTGACCAGGCAGGCTTGGGGCGGAGCTGGAGGACCCAGACGAGGTGGAGAAGGCAGAAGCAGTGGCGGAACTTGGACAGACAGAGGATTGACACACAAGTCGTGGGCACGGCAAGACTTGTGCAGCAGACCCTTCACCATCTATCACCATAGTTACCCAGTGCCCAGTCAGCGACATGTAACATCCCTGTCCATGCTTACTGGTCCAAATATCGGTGGTGAAATGCACCCGTTCACACACAGAGTTTCTCAAGGAAGCAGTGATGTTGTGTGCGACATGCTGGTGTAGCGCTCTCTTAGAGAAGTAGTGGCGACTGGGCATCTGGTACTGGGGCACAGCGACAGACATAAGGTCTCTAAAATCCTGTGTGTCCACCAGGCGGAAAGGCAGCATTTCGGTAGCCAAGAGCTTACAGAGGGATAAAGTCAACCTCTTAGCTTTGTCATGGGTAGCAGGAAATGGCCTTTTATTTGTCCACATCTGAGGGACAGAGATCTGGCTGCTGTGTGTAGATGGTGTTGAGTAGGGTGTCCCTGGAAAAATGCAGGTTTGTGAGGAAAGTGCAGGCATAGACATGATGTTGCCTTCATCCAACGTTGGTGCTATCGATGTCTGAGAGAGCTGTACACACGCACTTGTTTCCCCTTCCAAACCAACTGACGACCTACCAAGCAAACTGCTTGTTACAGTGGTGGAAGTTGTGCGTGGAAAACCAGGTGTGACAGCTCTCCCCACAGTCCTAGAAGATGAAGAGCGCGCGGATGTACTGGAAGGGTCAGGCGGTGGATGGTCCACTCCACTAGGCCGCATTGCAGCACGGTGAGCTTCCCACTGGGATATATGATATTTATTCATGTGACGATTCATGGAAGAAGTTGTCAAACTCCTAAGGTTTTGCCCTCTACTAACAGAATCACAACAAATTTTTACATATCACATGATTTGGGCGATCTTTTTCTATATCAAAAAAGGTCCAGGCTAGGCAAGGCTTAGAGGGCATGCAACCTGCTAAGCCCCCCCGACTAGTGCTCAGAGGCAGAGTGGTGGCTGAGGATGCAGTTGTAGACGTGCTACCAGTACTACTCCTCTGTCCAGGAAGGCGCAAGGTAACTTTGTCGTCAGTAGCATCCTCCTCCACCGCCTCTGTTGACCTCCTCGAGTGCCTGACTGTGGGTTAGCAGTAGGTGGGATCTTGAACTTCCTCATCAAGCGTTGTGTTTGAACTCCCCTCACCCTCAGACCGAGCCTCTTCCTGACGTGAACGAATATTTAAGTTGTCATCCCAATCTGGTATCTGCGTCTCATCGTCATCAGTATGTTCCTCATTGTCTATAACAACAGGTGTTACAGTTTGTGAAAAAGGGTCAACATTATGCTCAGAAACTTGGTCCTCACGGCCTGAATCAGAATCACAAAGGTTCTGGGCATCACTGCAGACCATTTCCTGGTCTGTACTCACTGTAGCTTGGGAGCAGACCTCTGATTCCTAGGCTATAGTGTGACTGAACAGCTCTGCAGACTCAGCCATCTCAGTTCCACCATACTGTGCAGGGCAGATGGAGACTTGAGAGCTGGGAGAAAGCAAGTGTGACAGGAGCTACGCCAGCGGTGACTGACACCCAGACGCAGAAGGCAGATAATGGCGTCCTGACGGGCAGATACCCGTTTTTATAATGCAGGGACATGTGACATGGACATCCTATCACACATGTCATTGCTTCTCTGGCTAAAAGTCCACTTAGCTGTGTGTGTCTGGGATTGGCTGACATGCTGGCCTGCCCCACTACATGCGCGCGCTTAGGGAAGGAAGACAAGGAAAAAAAAAAAAATGGTGATCGCCATTATCCCAGCAGCAGTGATCTGAATGCGTAGTCCACGCACACTATACGCTGAAATTTCATAACAGTGTGAGTCACAGAGTGACTTACACTATTACAGCGAAAAGCCAGCTAGTAATTAGCTTGGCTTTTTGCTGCTAGAACCATTCTCGAACGTAACTAGAACTATCGAGCTTTTAGCAAAAAGCTCGAGTTCTAGTTCGATCTAGAACAGCCCCCAAAATCACTCGAACCGCGAACTGGAGAACCACGAACCACGAACCGCTCTCAACTCTACTCTTTATCTCTTAAGTGCAGGACTCAACCCCTCTTGGTTCTGGGTTTTTCAACTTGCAGCAATGCCTCCATCAGCATCCAAAATCCCAATCACACCTCGCACCACATTCTGTCAGGCACATCAGTGGGCTGCTAAGCTGGAATAGGGCCGCCCACCTAGGGGTCAGGCAGGGAGGTGGGAGTTGACAAGTCAGTGCAGTCGCAGCCCTCGAGCAGTGAGAAGTTTGGGGGAAGCTGGAAGTTGGAGCTCCCAGGGGAGAAGTAGATTGGGTTGCAGACGGTGGTCTGGACCTGGAGGAGTTGGAGACCTGGTCGAGGGATATTGGGACTGGGTGCCTGGCTTAGTCTCGTAGGACGGTCAGCAGCAGTACAATAGCCGGTCTGGGACCGAAAGCACGTCGGGGTACTGGACCCTAGGTCGGGGAGAGGTTTCAAGCAACTCGGCAATTAACCTGCGGAGGATAGGGCTTTGATGGACTGTCCCCACGAAGCTCAGAGATCGGGGGCACTAGCGCAACGAGGGGGATAGGGCTTTCCAACCAAAGCAGCCCACTGAAATCCCAAGCGTGAGCTCTGTCCTGAGAGCACAGCTCCTTCCCACCAAAAAGTGAGGAGCAGGGCCTGGACAGCTTCAAGCTTATGGGCCACTTGGACAACTAAAATCTGTACACGGAGGCAGGCTCCAGACCATCAGGCAGTACTGCAGGGGACAGAACCCGGACAAGCTCCCCCAAGAAGGCAGCAGCACCCAGAGAATTGGTTTACCAAGTTGTCAGTGTCTGCTTTCCTCCTGAGTGAGTACCTGAGCATCCCTTGCCCCAGCAAGCCTGCACTCCCCTGCAATCCATCGCACCATACAGAGTCCCGGGGCCTTCCCTACTCATGGAGGTTAACGTTATCTAGCTGCCCTCATTCCATGACCCCGGGTACTCCCAACGGCAGCGGCGGTACTCCCTATTACTTCACACCATGGGTGGCATCACAAACTATCTAGTCCCCCTGTAAATAACCCCCAATCTTGTTTTAGAGTGACCCTGAGCCCCCGGGTCCGGAGACCCTCAAGCCACAAGCAGCAACACCCGGTTATGAGCAGTTTGACCACTGCTGGGGCGGTACACTTTAATAAATTTGAAACATTGAATCATGACATGACCAGAACCACCACTCCAAAGAGCAGAGTCGTTCCAGGAGGTCTCTACTGCCCAATGTCTAAACTGTGAAAAGTACAGTATATCTCAACTCTATGGGCTTCATGACCCAGCTTGCAAATCTTGGATTCAGTAAGAGCAATTTTGTCAGCGTCATCATAAATGAGGCCAAGAGCTTAGAAAATTGTCTCAAATGAGGAAAATTTCGGGGAATCCTGAGTCAAAGAAAATGCCCAGGTCTGTGGATCCGCATGGAGCATAGAAAAAGCAATGCCCAATTGTTGACTCTCACACCCAGAAAATGCAGAGTGAATGCAAAAGCATTTGCATGAGGCAGAAAAAAATGAATACTAACTTCTACCTCCATCGAAGCAGTTTTACCTTGAGTTTTAATGTGGTGTTCAGATCCACTGAATTCTTTGTAGTGGCACGCAAGCTTGCTGCTGCTGGAGCTTAATATCTGCCACTTCCAGGTACAAGGCCTCTAGTTGTGTGGCTAAGGCATTAATAGGATCTATAATGGTACCCTAGAGCACACTTTAATGGGCTGGCTATAATGTTATGCACAAACCTAACTCAAGCACAGGTAAAGGAAGAAATGAAGCCTACAACTCAGTAGCTATACCCATACATTACTGGTATTTGTACATACTGTACTAGAAAATCCTTAGGGTACAACTGAAAACACAAACTTAACACAAACTAGTCTTAGCTAACCAAAAGGTCATCATGTGGTTTTTTGTTTCTCATGAGGAACCAGAGGGGAGGTGTCATGCCTTAGGATTTGATTCGGTCAACCTGTACTGTGAAAGCAGCCACCTTCTCTACTGAGACACAGCAGGTTCGGTCTCTATATGAGCAAAGAAGGCTGGTGCAAGGTGAGTATAGATATCCCCACCCTGTAATAGGACAGAGACAAAATAGGAAAGTGAGAAATGTCTAACAGCAAATCAAGGGAAGAAAAGCAAAGATAAGAAATCCATCAGCAGTTAGACCAGGCTGTGGCTCAGAAGGGAAAGAAACCGACAAAGCAACTCACTGGATCAAGTACCAAAATCATGGTGTGACGAGGGTTTCTCTGCGTAGTGGACACTACTTTTAACCACAATTGTGATGGTTGAGTAAAAAGAAAAAACTAGTATTCCGATTATATATATATAAATTATATATATATATATATATTTGCAATATACATATATATATATATATATATATATACACCTATATATGTGCCGTCCCCACATCAGCAGCCGGGCTGCTCTGATCCGGATCCGCAGTGGCTCGAGGGGAGTCCCGACCCGGGCGTCGTGCGGCCACTCGAATTAAGGGGGTATTTACAGGGGATGGTGCATTTACAGTTTGTGACGCCACCCGTGGTGTGTAGTAGGGTGGAGTACCACCGCTGCAGCTGGGGAGTACCCAGTGGTGATGGAGTGGGCAGCCAGGTGTTTAACCCCTCCACGGGACTCGGTGATGGTGACAGGGATGTGCCGTTGGGGAGGTAAGGGTCACTTGCGTACTCACTCAGTCCAATAACGCTGACAATGACAACTTAGTAAACCAAAGTTCTGGACACCGCTGCCGCTGAGGGGGATCACGTTTGGGTCCCGTTTCTGCTGGTGTTGCCTGATGATCTGTTACCTGTCCATTGGCACCTTGTTCTCTTCTTAGTTTGCCCCTATAGCTTGAAACTAATCGGGCTTGCTCTCAAGGTTCACGCTTGGGATTTCCTGGACCGTATGTGTGGAAAGTCCTCTCCCCCTCATTGCGCGTAGACCACAATTTTAGAGCGGGTTGAGAGTGGATCTTGAAGGCTCCGTTATCGTCGAGTAAATTGTCAGGTTGCCTGAAGCTACTCCCTGACCTAGGGTCCATGTACCCCGTCGTACCCCGGTCCCAGCCCGGTGATGGTAGAAGGCCGCCGGCTGTCCTCCACGACAATGCCGTGCCCCTTGTCATGATCTCCTGCGACCGGGGGTCCAGCTCCTACCAGGCACAGACCAACGTCTGCTACCTAGTACTTCCAAGGAGCCCAGCTCCTGACCTCCTCTCTCCTTCACCTCTAACACTACACTGGCCTACTCCTGACACTCCTAACCTCCCCTTAACCAACCCCCAAGTGGGCGACCCTATTCCACTCAGGCTGTCCACTGGTGTGTCTGATGGGTGTGGTGCAGAGTGTTCCTAGGATTTTGATTAGCTGGTTTTGGCAAGACCATTGGTTAGGGACCCGTAGCCAAGGAGGAGGTGTATATTGCACAGAAGGGCAGATTGCACAATACCCTGTGACGACCTGATAGGCCAGGGTGTCATATATATATATATATATATATATATATATATATACTCTCCAACAGGAAGTCACTTTGCTGTTTTAACATAAAAGCAATTATATATCAAATGAAGTCCATGAAATAATAGTTTGAGGTTTATGTAGACTGGTCTGAGCTCTACTTCATCAAATGTATTTGGGATGACATGCAGTATCACCAGAAACAATTGCTCTACCTAATTTCCTTGAGATTGAATGAATATAGAAATGTTTTCCTAAAAACTATCTCGAGAATATTGGAATGTGATATGAACTCCATATTTAGGCAACATCTGTATAGCATGCTCATGTGCATAGAGCCTGTCAAGAGAGCTAGGGACTTGACGTTTCTGTGGATGAAGGCACTTTATGTGCCTATGTATATAGTGCTTTGGAACTTGTACTGTGTAACACTGTTGTGGATAAGGCCTCATGGCTTCTTGGAATAAGAAGAATACATTTATGTGATATTAGGATGTGCATATGTTGCGGGCGGGGGCTGCTGCCACTTCCCTGGGGCCCGCTCGGATCCAGGTTCGCTGCTGCGGCTCGAGTGGTGACCGGACCCGGGCTTGCACGGCCACCCATCCTCACAACCATTGAAAATGGGGGTTGTGTACAGGGGAAATTGTCATTGATGCCACCCATGGGTTGCGTTGAGGGCTGGTGACACCGCCGCTGGCTGGTGATAGGGCACCCGGGGCTGGTGGAACAGGGCAGCTAGATGGGATCCCCTCCACGGATAGGGTAGGTATAGTCCTGGGGCCCCGTGTCGGTACACGGGAGTGATTGCTGCTAGAGGTGGCGCGCCAGATTGGACTGGGGGTCAATGGTGCACTCACAGTTCAGTAATTTCACACAAGTCCAGTGGTAAACCAAGTTGCCAGTGACCGGCTGCCATTGAGGTGTGTATTCGGGTCCCACACCCTGGTTAGTGAATAGGTGTCCCTTCCTCCTACACGCTGTGTTTGTCTCTCCTTTTGGACGACTTCACATGAAACGGAGAAGTACACTCCCGGTTTTGTATATATTTGGGAGCTGTGGCCCGAAAAATCTGACCCTTGGGATCTCTGCGGGTTCTGATGGACACCCTATCCCCTGCGTTGGGCTTCCATTTCGCTCTCTGGGCTTCTATAGAACAAGGCTTGAAACCTTGTCCCCGGCTGGTCAATTGACAAGGGGGCTTGCAACCTTCCTCGCCCTAGGGTCCAGGTACCCTGACTGTGCACGGCCTCCAGACCAGATTCCCACTGTCGGTACCAGCGGGCTACAACCCTGCCCTGGTCCACTTTAGGTCTCCCACGACTGGATCTCTGTCGCCTGTGGCCCTGTTCACTGTCTGCCACCTAGCCGGGTAGTCCAAGGGCCCCTACCCTTGACTACACTGCACAATCTCCGCTTCAAAGCCTGAACTTGATCTGTCTCAACTGAACTCCACACTTGAACTAGACTCCAACTTAACTGTCGTGTTCCCGCCTCTGACACCTCAGGACCCCTAGGTGGGCGTTCTAATCCGCCTGATCCCATCCACTGGTGTGCCCCTATTATCATGAGGGGGTGGCTAGGTTTAATAGCTGTGTGTTGTACCTGAGTGTGGGTTTCTAGTGGTAACAAGGAGGATGTACACTTTTGTGACTACCTGGTTTTGCCAGGGCGTCACACATATTTTTTTGGCCATGTATTACACAATTCTCTTATATAACATTTAAAGTGTCTTCAAGGTAAAACTTGACAATAATTTAACCTCCCTTAAATTTATGGCATTTATTGCCAGTGTGACATTTAAAAAATCTATTATATAACCAGATATAAATAATTTGTTCCTTCACCTAGAAAGATCTTCCAATTCTGCACACTTCAGAAACTCCTGATTAACTCCAGTAATTTATGCCGATAAATTTTTCCCTGTAAAGGTGTTTAAGCCCGAGTCTTTCATATTCTACAATGCTTAAAAAATCTAATAAAATAAGCCATACAATATAATTGCTTCCCACACTTTGGATTAATTATAAATGTATCAAGTTTCTAATGTTCTATACTGAATATGAATTAAGACCACTGGAAAAAATAGAAGATTTAATATCCTATATCAAAGTCTTTTTGAATTTGCCATATACACAATCTAGAAAATAAAACAACCTAATGGGTAAAACTTTTCCTCCCGTAGATGAACTATTCATGTTCTAAGTATCTAATTTATTGTTAAATGAATGTTTAATTTCTGAGGAATTTTTTATTAATGCCTACTGTGAGGAGGGAAAAAAGTTAGCAACCTGTTAATTTTGCAGATGTCCATTTTTCACAGTGGAGACATACATAATTACATTCTGCTTTGGTGACAAGGCAATTGCTCTTATATTTGTGAATTACCACACTTTGCAAAGTAATAAAAAGAAAGTGGTTTGTTCCAGGTCTGGATATACAGAAGTATCACGCAGTCTGTCCTCTTCTCCGTGGCATTTGTTATGACATCTGCCACATGTTACCTGTCCCCTCATTAGCGTCCTTTTGATTTTTTGTTTAATTAGTGCAGGCAGACAGCTTGAATCTGAAATGTGCATCAAAGCAATGGAACATTATCATCAAGCAAGAATATATCATTAATATATAATAATACCAGACTATTCCAACACCCTGAATTATGCCTGTGAAGCAATTAGCTCAGATTGGGAGATGCCCCGGTCAGGCCATGAAGTATGCTGATGCAAAAAGTGAGACCATCCACAGAGGATCCAATTTGAGTTGAAATTCACAGTTTCAAGGGAATTCAACACATTAAGATTCAATTCATTGTTCGGAAAAAAAAAAAAACTTGACCGCCTTCCTTCTACCCCTTCCCCCACTAAAACATTAGTGAGTGGGCAAATGTCTTTTTGCATGACATCTAGTGGATTATCACATCTTGTACATTGGTGGTCAGCATCTGGATCATTACAGATAAGTGGTTCTCAGTGGACCATAGTTTGTATGGCAGAATTGTTTTTACTTCCTGGGTAAGTCTCTCTTTTCTGTTGCGTATAAAAGGCCCTATCACACGCAGCGATACCCGTCCCCGTCGTTTGTGCGTCACGGGCAAATCGCTGCCCGTGGCGCACAATATTGTTAGGAGCCGTCACACGGACTTACCTGCCTAGCAATGTCGCTGTGGCCGGCGAACCGCCTGCTTTCTAAGGGGGCGGTTCGTGTGGCGTCATAGAGGCGTCACTAAGCGGCCGCCCAATAGGAGCGGAGGGGAGGAGATGAGCGGCCGTAACATCCCGCCCACCTTCTTCCTTCCTCATTGCCAGAGGACGCAGGTAAGCTTTAGTTCGTCGTTGCCGTGGTGTCACACGTAGCGATGTGTGCTGCCTCGGGAACGACGAACAACCTGCGTCCTCCACAATCAACGATTTTTTGAAAATGAACGACGTGTCAACGATGGACGATTTGGTGAGTATTTTCCATCGTTAACAGTACAGTCGTTCGTTGGTGTCACATACAACGACGTCGCTAACGATGCCGGATGTGCGTCACGGAATCCATGATCCCGGCGATATATCGTTAGATATGTCGTTGCGTGTGACAGGGCCTTTAGTTCTTATAGTTAGCAGGATCCTCCGTCTCTCTTATGTATTGTTTAAGTTCTTATGATCAGCAGGGTTCTCTCTGTCCTGTGGAATGTAAGCTCTTATGATCAGCGATATGCAGCATCGCTCTGATTAGGAGAAATGCTGCTCCTGTGAGCACCAGCGCTCTGTCAGCTCTCACAGGAAGTGAGTCATGACAGCATCATTATCTGATCTCGTGCTGTCATGGCAACATACTGGAGCCCCGTGATCGCGCTACAGGCCGTGGGTGGCGGGGCACAGATGCATCTGCGGGGCACAGCGCGATCCCCGCCGTGGCCCTTAAATCGCACTGTCACTGTTTGACAGCACAATCTAAGGAGTTGACAGGATCAGATCAGCAGACATGTGTGGTGATTTCCATGTGCTCGACGGTAGAGCCCGTGGTAACCGGGGGGATATGATCGAGGATGTACTAGTACATAATTGGTCATAAAGTGGTTAATCAATACATTTTGAATAAAAATAAGTTCCACTATTGGATGTATTAAAACATTTTCCTGTGCTTAGATAATCTTATATGTAAACTAATACTGTATGTACTGTATAATGACTGTGTCTGATCATGTAGGAACATGGTCTGAGCATTACACAGCTCATGGTCAGGTGAGAAAACACAAGAGAGTATACAAACAGGACAGAATGGCCTTGCAATTGCTGCTTTCTGTGAGGTAAAACATTTTTAATAATTGGCAGGGCAATTTTTTGCCTTAGGCTTAAGCCACATGGCATGAAAATCGGTACGAGTAGAGTGCGAAAAAACATCGCATTCCACTCGGATCAAAATTAGCCTATGTCCCAGCACCCATGAGCGATTATTTTCTCAGCCCTAATTGGACCGAGAAAACAATCACAGCATGCAGCAGGTGCAATGCGATCCTTGTTTCTCTCGCACCCATTCAAGTCTATGGGGCGAGAGAAAAATCACGAGTGCAGGGCGAGAATGGCAATAGGTGGCTATGGAGTAGAGAGGGAGATAAATCCCTCCCCTCCTCAGCGCCGGCCCTCCCCTCCACAGCACCGGCCCGCCCCTCCTCAGTGCAGGCCCACCCCCCCAGCTAAGGTCCGCTCGCACGATCATACATCAGTCACAGGGACACTCGCATGACACTCAGCTCTGCTCCATCTGCCAGCGTGAGCCGAGTGTCATGCGAGGGGATCGCAGTAACCCCGTGTGGCCTAGCCTTAAGGAAAAACTCAACTGTGATCCCATAGTGTAATGTCCAAATAATCTCTTTTGCCTCCTCCCTTGGCCAGGAGTTGTGATATGTTCAGACCATGTTCCTACATGAAAAAAGGTAATGAGACTTCAGCTTACCATAGGCAACTGCGCTCCAGGACTTGCAGGTGCTCGTGGTCCTCCAGGCCGGCCAGGCTAGTATATAGCTGAGAAGAAGTGAAGAGTGGACCCAGCACCACAATCCAGTATACTAAAATATCAAAAATTTATTAGGTATTAAAAAATACAATGGATCCAAAACTTGATAGAACACGCATAAGGGCACCTTACGTGTTTCGGACAATAAATAAAAACAAGTCCTTAATCATAGGTGACTATACATACATCAGACACATTTTAATACTCAAAGGGAAACTCCCAAGTGAGCACCAGAAGACAAGGAACGCTCATGCTCCTCGTTAGGGGCAGGGTGAGATAGATCAGCTGAAAATGTTATTATTCAAGTACTGACGGCTAGCAAAAAACATGCACTTCCATATATGCGCATGTATACATATGTGTCCCCATGCATGTGGATATCAAAATTTAAGATATTAAATTTAATATAATGAATATATATCTATATATATAATTGCCTTATTCTGTCTGTCTGTCTGTCTGTCTGTCTTGCTCCAAAATTGTGTCCTTACGGTGACACAAAGCTGATTGGCCGCTGGGCTCGCCACGGCCCCGCCCCCCGCACAGATTGGCCGCTCGCCCAGGCTGCGCCCCCACACGGATTGGCCGGCTGCTCGCCCAGGCTCCGCCCCCCCCACAGATTGGCCTCTCGCCCCGGCACCCTGCAGGCATTGGCAACTCGGCCACGCCCCGCCCCCTCACGCAATGCGCTAGCTCTGGCCCCGCCCCCCACGCATTCCCCGAACCGACACGGTCAGGGAGCCACGACTACCAGGTGAGTACTGTACCCCTGGGAGCCCACATCAGCGTACGCCGCCAAACCAGCCGACACATACCCTCGCATTGCTGGGGCTGGCCGGCGTATGCTGGTGTGGGCTCCCGTACGAGCGGGGGACGAGATACGCTGGTACCCATGGTAGCATAGTTACCAGCGCATCAAGGTCCTGCAGCGGCGGAAAATACACACACGCACACACATAACAGCACACACACACACATACACACACACATCAGATCACACTCGCTCTCACACACACACCTCACACACACACCTCACACACACACACACCTCACACACACAACACATCGCATCCACATACTCACAACATCCTGGGATATCGCTTGCTTCTCGGCGGCGATACTGTGCTGTGAGCTTCCAGGACCTGCCGGAGGATCACATGGCCAGAAGCATGTGGTATCTCCGGATGTTGTGAGTATGAGCGCGTATGTGCGATATCGTCAATGTGTGTGTGCGTGAGTGTATGCGATCGGGTGTGTGTGAGTGTATGCGATCGGGTGTGTGTGAGTGTATGCGATCGGGTGTGTGTGAGTGTATGCGATCGGGTGTGTGTAAGTGTATGCGATCGGGTGTGTGTGAGTGTATGCGATCGGGTGTGTGAGTGTCGGCAGAGGAGCACGGCGTGCTGGAGGAGGCTGGGAGGAGAGAGGCTGATCCTGGGGAAGGCTGGGATGGGGAGGCTGAGAGAAGAGAGGCTGATGCTGGGGGAGGCTGAGGCTGGGGTAGGCTGGGAGGAGAGAGGCTGATGCTGGGGACCGAAAAGGCTGATGCTGGGAGGAGAGAGGCTGATGCTGGGGAAGGCTGAGGCTGGGGTAGGCTGGGAGGAGAGAGGCTGATGCTGGGAGGAGAGAGGCTGATGCTGGGGGAGGCTAAGGCTGGGGTAGGCTGGGAGGAGAGAGGCTGATGCTGGGAGGAGAGAGGCTGATGCTGGGAGGAGAGAGGCTGATGCTGGGGCAGAAAAGGCTGATGCTGGGAGGAGAGAGGCTGATGCTGGGATGAGAGAGGCTGATGCTGGGGACAGAGAGGCTGATGCTGGGGACAGAGAGGCTGATGCTGGGGACAGAGAGGCTGATGCTGCGGGTAGAGAGGCTGATGCTGCGGGTAGAGAGGCTGATGCTGGGAGGAGAGAGGCTGATGCTGCGGGCAGAGAGGCTGATGCTGCGGGTAGAGAGGCTGATGCTGGTGCAGCATGGGGGATGGAGCACGATGGGGGGTGCGCAGCATGGGGGATGGAGCACGTTTGGGAGTGCGCAGCATGGCGGATGGAGCACGTTTGGGAGTGCGCAGCACGGCGGATGGAGCACGTTTGGGAGTGCGCAGCATGGTGGATGGAGCATGTTTGGGAGTGCGCAGCATGGCGGATGGACCACGTTTGGGAGTGCGCAGCATGGCGGATGGACCACGTTTGGGAGTGCGCAGCATAGCAGATGGAGCACGTTTGGGAGTGCGCAGCATGGCGGATGGATCACGTTTGGGAGTGCGCAGCATGGCGGATGGACCACATTTGGGAGTGTGCAGCATGGCGGATGGAGCACGTTTGGGAGTGCGCAGCATGGCGGATGGAGCACGTTTGGGAGTGCGCAGCATGGCGGATGGAGCACGTTTGGGAGTGCGCAGCATGGCGGATGGACCACGTTTGGGAGTGTGCAGCATGGGGGATGCAGCACGATGGGGAGTGCGGAGTATGGCGGATGGAGCACGTTTGGGAGTGCGCAGCATGGCGGATGGAGCACGTTTGAGAGTGCGCAGCATGGCGGATGGAGCACGTTTGGGAGTGCGCAGCATGGCGGATGGAGCACGTTTGGGAGTGCACAGCATGGGAGATGGAGCACGATGGGGGGTGCACAGCATAGGGGATGGAGCACGATGGGGAGTGCGCTGCATGGGGGATGGAGCACGATGGGGAGTGTGCTGCATGGGGGATGGAGCACGATGGGAAGTGCACACCTCCCCCCAACACACACACACACGCGCGCGCACTGCACAACACACCACACACACACACACTGGGAACCACAAACAACTGCCCTACACAGACACCCACACACACAGACAACGCTGCACACACACAACACCCAACACACAAACACCGCGGCACACACAAATATACGCACATACCGCACAACACACACATTGCACAAAACATACCTCCCCCTAAAACACACCACACACACACAAACCGCGCAACACACACACACACACACAATGCTACAGACACACAGCGCTCCACAAACAACGCAACACACATACAACACCGCTCTCACCCCCGTCACACCCAGACAACACCCAGAACATGAACAGCCCCTACACAAACACTTGGTAACTACACACAACAACATCTATATATATATATATATATATAACAAAAATCATACATGAACTACACAATACGTAAATTCTAGAATACCCGATGCGTAGAATCGGGCCACCTTCTAGTATATATATAATTGCCTTATTCTGTCTGTCTTGCTCCAAAATTGTGTCACCGTGACAGTGTCACCGTGACAGTGTCGTTAGAGTGACAACTGTCGGATTGGAATCTGGGCTCAGCCTGGCCCCGCCCCCCCATGAATTGGCCGCTCGCCTCGGCCTGGCCCCGCCCCCCGCATGGATTGGTCGCTCACCCCGACCCTCCGCACGCATCGACCGCTCAGCCACGCCCCTTCCCCCAAATTCAAACAAAGCCCCGACTCCCCCAGCCCAGACATAACCTTGCGATGCTGGGATCGTGACGGAGCCGGTGTATGCTGGTAACCATGATAAACATCGCGTAACTATGGGAAGCGCTTCCCTTAGTTACCCGATGTGTATCATGGTTACCAGCGAACACCGGCTCCCGGTACACATGTGCAGGAAGCCGGCATACGCTGCGGTTAATAATGAAGTGTCATGCAGCGGTAAAAGAGTTAAAGACACTGCAAGACACTTCATTATAGGCAGCGGGCACCCCCAGAAGAGAGAAGACAGAATAAAGAAGACCCCGCAGTCATACTCCCCAGACGCTGACCGGGAGCAGGTGAGCGCATCAAGGTTTTGCAGCGGCGGAACACACACACACGCGCACACACATAAGAACAGACACACACACATCAGATCACACTCACTCACTCTCACACACACCTCACACACACATCAGATCGCATCCACACACTCACAACTTCCAGTGATATTGCTTACTTCTCGGCGGCGATACTGTGCGTGCAGTGACCTTCCAGGACCTGCCGGAGGATCACATGGCCGGAAGCATGTGGTATCTCCGGATGTTGTGAGTGTGTGAGCGCGTATGGGCGATATCGTCAGTGTGTGTGTGTGTGTGCGTGTATGCGATCGGATGTGTGCGTGTATGCGATCGGATGTGTGCGTGTGTTCTGATGTGTGAGTGTATACGATCGGATCTGTGAGTGTCGGCAGAAGGCAGAGGAGCACAGCGTGCAGCACAGCTGCTGGGACCACCCACCGGAGGGCACAGGGAGAAGTGGGGTGTGAGTGTATGCGATCAGATGTGTGCGTGTATACTGTCTGATGTGTGACTGTGGAGCACGATGAAGAGTGCGCAGCATGGGGGATGTAGCATGATGGGGGGTGCGCAGCATGGGGGATGGAGCACGATCGGGGGTGCGCAGCATGGGGGATGGAGCATGATGGGGGGTGCGCAGCATGGGGGATGGAGCACAATGGGGAGTGCGCAGCATGGGGGGTGAGCAGCATGGGGGATGGAGCACGATGGGGGGTGCGCAGCATGGGGGATGGAGCACGATGGGGAGTTCACAGCATGGGGGATGGAGCACGATGGGGGGTGCGCAGCGTGGGGGATGGAGCACGATGGGGAGTGCGCAGCATGGGGGATGGAGCACGATGGGGAGTGCGCAGCATGGGGGATGGAGCACGATGGGGAGTGCGCAGCATGGGGGATGGAGCACGATGGGGGTGCGCAGCATGGGGGATGGAGCACGATGGGGGGTGCGCAGCATGGGGGATAGAGCACGATGGGGGGGTGCAGCATGGGGGATGGAGCATGATGGGGGTGCACACCTCTCCCCAAAACACACACACCGCCACATGCGCACTGCACAACACACCACACACACACTCGGAACCACAAACACCGCCCTACACAGACACCCACACACACACAGACAACGCCGAACACACACAACACCCAACACACAAACACTGCGGCATACACAAATATACGCACATACCGCGCAACACACACACTGCACGAAACATACCTCCCCAAAACACACACATGCACTCCACACCCACACAAACCGCGCAACACACACAGCACCACACACACACAATGCTGCAGACACACAGCGCTCCACAAACAACGCAACACACACAACGCAACACACATACAACACCGCTCTCACACCCCCCACCCAGACAACACCCAGAACATTTACAGCGCCCTACACAAACACTTAACTACAACACGTAACTACACACAACAACATCTATATATATAACAAAAATCATACATTAACTACACAGTACGTATATTCTAGAATACCCGATGCGTTAGAATCGGGCCACCTTCTAGTATATATATATATATATATATATATATATATATAATTGCCTTATTCTGTCTGTCTGTCTGTCTGTCTTGCTCCAAAATTGTGTCCTTACGGTGACAAACAGCGAATTGGCCGCTCGCCTCGCCTCGGCTCCGCCCCCCTGCACGGATTGGCCGTTCGCCTCGCCTCGGCTCTGCCCCCCCGCACGGATTGGCCGCTCGCCCAGGCTCCGCCCCCCACACGGATTGGCCTCTCGCCCCGGCACCCTGCACACATTAGCAACTCGGTTACGCCCCGCCCCCCTCACGCATTGCACGCTCGCTCTGGCCACGCCCCCTGCACGCATTCCCTGAAACGACACGGAGCCCCGACTCCCAGGTGAGTGCTGTACCCCCGGGAGCCCACATCAGCGTACGCCGCCGTGAGTGCTGTTCCCCCGGGAGCCCACATCAGCGTACGCCGCCAACCCAGCCGACACATACTCTCGCATTGCTGGGGTTGACGGCGTACGCTGGTGTGGGCTCCCGTGCGAGCGGGGGGCGGGGTACGCTGGTAACCATGTAATATTGTGTAGCATGGTTACCAGCGTACACCGGCTCCCAGGTGAGCGCATCAAGGTCCTGCAGTGGCGGAACACACACACATGCACACACATAAGAACAGACACACACACACACATCAGATCACACTCACTCTCACACACACCTCACACACACATCAGATCGCATCCACACACTCACAACATCCCGTGATATCGCTTGCTCCTCGGCGGCGATCCTATGCGTGCAGTGACCTTCCAGGACCTGCCAGAGGATCACATGGCCAGAAGCATGTGGTATCTCCGGATGTTGTGAGTGTGTGAGCGCGTATGTGCGATATCATCAGTGTGTGTGTGCGTGTATGCGATCGGATGTGTGCGTGTATGCGATCGGGTGTGTGCGTGTATGCGATTGGATGTGTGCGTGTATGCGATCGGATCTATGCGTGTCGGTAGAAGGCAGAGGAGCACGGCGTGCAGCACAGCTGCTGGGACCGCCCACCGGAGGGCACAGGCAGAAGTGGGGTGTGAGTGTATGTGATCAGATGTGTGCGTGTATACTGTCTGATGTGTGACTGTGGAGCACGATGGGGGGTGCACAGCATGGGGGATGGAGCACGATGGGGGCTGCACAGCATAGGGGATGGAGCACGATGGGGAGTGCGCAGCATGGGGGATGTAGTACGATGGGGGGTGCGCAGCATGGGGGATGGAGCACGATGGGGAGTGCACAGCATGGGGGATGTAGTACGATGGGGGGTGCACAGCATGGGGGATGGAGCACGATGGGGAGTGCGCAGCATGGCGGATGGAACACGATGGGGAGTGCGCAGCATATGGGATGGAGCACGATGGGGAATGCGCAGCATGGGGGATGGAGCACGATGGGGGCTGCACAGCATGGGGGATGGAGCACGATGGGGAGTGCGCAGCATGGCGGATGGAGCACGATGGGGAGTGCGCAGCATAGGGGATGGAGCACGATGGGGAATGCGCAGCATGGGGGATGGAGCACGATGGGGAGTGCGCAGCATGGGGGATGGAGTACGATGGGGAATGCGCAGCATGGCGGATGGAACACGATGGGGAGTGCGCAGCATAGGGGATGGAGCACGATGGGGAATGTGCAGCATGGGGAATGGAGCACGATGGGGGCTGCACAGCATGGGGGATGGAGCACGATGGGGAGTGCGCAGCATGGCGGATGGAGCACGATGGGGAGTACGTAGCATAGGGGATGGAGCACGATGGGGAATGCGCAGCATGGGGGATGGAGCACGATGGGGAGTGCGCAGCATGGGGGATGGAGTACGATGGGGAATGCGCAGCATGGGGGATGGAGCACGATGGGGAGTGCACAGCATGGGAGATGGAGCACGTTTGGGAGTGCGCAGCATGGGGGATGGAGCACGATGGTGAGTGTGCAGCATGGGGGATGGAGCACAATGGGGAGTGCGCAGCATGGGGATGGAGCACGTTTGGGAGTGCGCAGCATGGGTGATGGAGCACGATGGGGAATGCGCAGCATGAGGGATGGAGCACGATGGGGAGTGCGCAGCATGGGGGATGGAGCACAATGGGGAGTGTGCAGCATGGGGGATGGAGCACGATGGGGGGTGCGCAGCATGGGGGATGGAGCACGATGGGGGGTGCGCAGCATGGGGGATGGAGCACGATGGGGGGTGTGCAGCATGGGGAATGGAGCATGATGGGGGGTGCGCAGCATGGGGGATGGAGCACGATGGAGGGTGCGCAGCATGGGGGATGGAGCACGATGTTGGGTGCACACCTCCCCCCAAAACACACACACACACACACCGCCACACACGCACTGCACAACACACCACACACACACTGGGAACCACAAACACCGCCCTACACAGACGCCACACACACAGACAACGCCGCACACACACAACACCCAACACACAAACACCGCGGCACACACAAATATACGCACATGCCGCACAACACACACATTGCACAAAACATACCTCCCACCATAACACACACACACTCCACACCCCCACAAACCGCGCAACACACACACAACGCTACAGACACAGCGCTTCACAAACAACGCAACACACACAACGCAACACACAAACAACACCGCTCTCACCCCCCGCCACACCCAGACAACACCCAGAACATGTACAGCGCCCTACACAAACACTTGGTAACTACACACAACAACATATATATATACAGTTAGGTCCAGAAATATTTGGACAGTGACACAATTTTCGCGAGTTGGGCTCTGCATGCCACCACATTGGATTTGAAATGAAATCTCTACAACAGAATTCAAGTGCAGATTGTAACGTTTAATTTGAAGGTTTGAACAAAAATATCTGATAGAAATTGTAGGAATTGTACACATTTCTTTACAAACACTCCACATTTTAGGAGGTCAAAAGTAATTGGACAAATAAACCAAACCCAAACAAAATATTTTTATTTTCAATATTTTGCTGCGAATCCTTTGGAGGCAATCACTGCCTTAAGTCTGGAACCCATGGACTTCACCAAACGCTGGGTTTCCTCCTTCTTAATGCTTTGCCAGGCCTTTACAGCCGCAGCCTTCAGGTCTTGCTTGTTTGTGGGTCTTTCCGTCTTAAGTCTGGATTTGAGCAAGTGAAATGCATGCTCAATTGGGTTAAGATCTGGTGATTGACTTGGCCATTGCAGAATGTTCCACTTTTTTGCATTCATGAACTCCTGGGTAGCTTTGGCTGTATGCTTGGGGTCATTGTCCATCTGTACTATGAAGCGCCGTCCGACCAACTTTGCGGCATTTGGCTGAATCTGGGCTGAAATTATATCCCGGTACACTTCAGAATTCATCCGGCTACTCGTGTCTGCTGTTATGTCATCAATAAACACAAGTGACCCAGTGCCATTGAAAGCCATGCATGCCCATGCCATCACGTTGCCTCCACCATGTTTTACAGAGGATGTGGTGTTCCTTGGATCATGTGCCGTTCCCTTTCTTCTCCAAACTTTTTTCTTCCCATCATTCTGGTACAGGTTGATCTTTGTCTCATCTGTCCATAGAATACTTTTCCAGAACTGAGCTGGCTTTATGAGGTGTTTTTCAGCAAATTTAACTCTGGCCTGTCTATTTTTGAAATTGATGAATGGTTTGCATCTAGATGTGAACCCTTTGTATTTACTTTCATGGAGTCTTCTCTTTACTGTTGACTTAGAGACAGATACACCTACTTCACAGAGAGTGTTCTGGACTTCAGTTGATGTTGTGAACGGGTTCTTCTTCACCAAAGAAAGTATGCGGCGATCATCCACCACTGTTGTCATCCGTGGACGTCCAGGCCTTTTTGAGTTCCCAAGCTCACCAGTCAATTCCTTTTTTCTCAGAATGTACCCGACTGTTGACTTTGCTACTCCAAGCATGTCTGCTATCTCTCTGATGGATTTTTTCTTTTTTTTCAGCCTCAGGATGTTCTGCTTCACCTCATTTGAGAGTTCCTTAGACCGCATGTTGTCTGGTCACAGCAACAGCTTCCAAATGCAAAACCACACACCTGTAATCAACCCCAGACCTTTTAACTACTTCATTGATTACAGGTTAACGAGGGAGACGCATTCAGAGTTAATTGCAGCCCTTAGAGTCCCTTGTCCAATTACTTTTGGTCCCTTTAAAAAGAGGAGGCTATGCATTACAGAGCTATGATTCCTAAACCCTTTCTCCGATTTGGATGTGAAAACTCTCATATTGCAGCTGGGAGTGTGTACTTTCAGCCCATATTATATATATAATTGTATTTCTGAACATGTTTTTGTAAACAGCTAAAAAAACAAAACTTGTGTCACTGTCCAAATATTTCTGGACCTAACTGTATATATATATATATATATATATATATATATATATATATATAACAAAAATCATACATTAACTACACAATACGTAAATTCTAGAATACCCGATGTGTAGAATCGGGCCACCTTCTCGTATATATATATATGGATATAAAAATGAGAATAAACAATTTTTATAATGAGATAACTACATATGGACACTCATGCAAACATATATACCCGCGCATGTATGTCAATACAAAATCATAATATATATCGCAGGTCTGAACGATAATTCAGACCATTAGATATCGGGCATCTATTTTCATAATCCACTTGGCCTCTGCATAGAAGAGTAGCTGGACCAGTTTCCTCCACGTTGTGGGCGATCAATCCTTTCAATGCCAGTAAATTTAAAGTGGGTAAAATTCCCTTCATGATGCTCCTTAAAATGTTTTGTCAAACCGGACATCGATCTGTGTATTTTATTCTGTTCAGGAACCATATGGTGTGAATATGCTGGAATATTTGTATGTTCCGATATGCGTTTTCGTAAGGTTCTGGAAGTACATCCTATACAATATTTGTTACATAAGGAACAAGTTGCTTTGTATACAACATGCATAGTGGCACAATTGGTAAAAGAGGTAATATTGTATGTATTGATCTGATTATCCCTGAAGAAAGTAGCTTTCTCCACATAGCAACATAGATGACAACAGCTGGTTCCACATTTTTTATGATCCAAGTGTTTTGAGCCATGTGTCCTTAGGTTTTTCTGATAAATATAAACTAGGAGAATAAGTATTGCCGATATTTCTGGTTCTCCTTGCTACTACATTTACTCCTTGTGCCAAAATGTTGGCCAACATGGGATCCTGGTGTAGCATGGGAGTGAATTTGTAGAATTTTTTTTTTAATATTTTCAAAGTCTTTGCTATAAGGGGTGGAAAAGGGGATGTATGTATAGTGACCTATGATTAAGGACTTGTTTTTACTTATTGTCCGAAACGCGTAAGGTGCCCTTATGCGTGTTCGCTCAAGTTTTGGATCCGTTGGATTTTTTAATACCTAATACATTTTTGATATTTTAATATACTGGATTGTGGTGCTGGGTCCACTCTTCACTTCTTCTCAGCATGTTGCTACATGGTCTCTTGCTGACCAGTTCCATTTTTGGCTGATGGAAAGCTGAAACCTCACTATCCAACCAAGGGTTTGAGCTTACCAATCTTTTGCTCTACTGCAGCCAGGGAACAGAAAGGAATGTCCTGCTTTAGCTGGTTGTCTAAAGGGGGGCTTTACACGCAACAACATCGCTAAAGAGATGTTGTTGGGGGTCACGGAATTCGTGACGCACATTTGGCCTCATTAGCGAAGTTGTTGCGTGTGAAACGCATGAACAACCGTTAACGATCAAAATTATTCACCTAATCGTTGATCGTTGACACGTCGTTCTAATCCCAAATGTCGTTGCTGTTGCAGGATGCAGGTTGTTTGTCGTTCCTGCGGCAGCACACATCGCTACGTGTGACAACGCAGGAACGAGGAACATCGCTGTATCTGCGGCCGCCCGCAATGAGGAAGGAAGGAGGTGGGCGGGATGCTCGACCCGCTCATCTCAGCACCTCCGCTTCCATAGGGCGGCCGCTTAGTGACACCGCTGTGACGCCGAACGAACCACCCCCTTAGAAAGGATTCGGTTCGCCGGCCACAGAGACGTCGCTAGGCAGGTAAGCACGTGTGACGGGTCCTAGCGATGTTGTGCACCACGGGCAGCGATTTGCCCGTGACGCACAACCGACGGGGGCAGGTGCTTTCACCAACGACATCACTAGCGATGTCGCTGCGTGTAAAGCAGCCTTTACTGTTGCTTTCCTGAAACACACAGAGAAGGTTAATCTTTACATTTTTTTATTTGTATTCTTGATTATCACATTTTTCTTTGCATTGTCATTGAGAAGAAAAATATGAAAAGCACAAACTAATGATACAAGGATGGGGTAGCAATTTTTTTTCACATGTTCACATGGGTAGGGCATAAGATTTGCTCTACAAAATAGGTCAAAAACAGAAAAGTCTATAGCTTCTTTTCCCTGTTTTCTAACTTTGAGGTTAGAAGAGTCCTGAATAAGTTCACCAAAGCCATAATAAAATGAAAGGTGAAGTACACCTATGTGCTATATGAATCTTTGCTAAATACTGTAGATTGAATTCTACTTTGCTTATATATAGTAATAATTTGCATTGGGTGGCATTTTGGATGGGTCAGATAATTATTGTCCTACCAATTTATACACAGTCCCTACCATAGCATCAGACTTGATTTTAATATTCTTTTGGTGAATTAAGCATTATATATCCTAATGAATAACACTAAGACATAGACACTCGATCGTTCATTTTTCCTTCCATCTTTGCCGTGAAATGAGAAATTAGGTAACATATTCCAGCAGTATAAATAGGTTAATACAACATTATTTGCTTTAATGAATAAAACATTAATTAACATGCACAGTATTGTGAGTTAAAGCCCCATGAAAATTCTAAAGCCTCTTATTGAATGTGAGCCGTGGATTTGATGGCTTTGCAGTAGACTGTTATTGGTTCTGCTTCTTTTGTTGAACTATTAGATGTTTAGACCATGCCAGAAATATGAAAGAGTACGTTTCCCTAGGCTATTCAGAAACCTTGGGTATTGTGCATCAAATGCTACACGAAGAGACAAGCAGCTCAGCTTAATACAGTTAGGTCCAGAAATATTTGGACAGTGACACAATTTTCGCGAGTTGGGCTCTGCATGCCACCACATTGGATTTGAAATGAAATCTCTACAACAGAATTCAAGTGCAGATTGTAACGTTTAATTTGAAGGTTTGAACAAAAATATCTGATAGAAATTGTAGGAATTGTACACATTTCTTTACAAACACTCCACATTTTAGTAGGTCAAAAGTAATTGGACAAATAAACCAAACCCAAACAAAATATTTTTATTTTCAATATTTTGTTGCGAATCCTTTGGAGGCAATCACTGCCTTAAGTCTCGAACCCATGGACATCACCAAACGCTGGGTTTCCTCCTTCTTAATGCTTTTCCAGGCCTTTACAGCCGCAGCCTTCAGGTCTTGCTTGTTTGTGGGTCTTTCCGTCTTAAGTCTGGATTTGAGCAAGTGAAATGCATGCTCAATTGGGTTAAGATCTGGTGATTGACTTGGCCATTGCAGAAGGTTCCACTTTTTTGCACTCATGAACTCCTGGGTAGCTTTGGCTGTATGCTTGGGGTCATTGTCCATCTGTACTATGAACCGCCGTCCGATCAACTTTGCGGCATTTGGCTGAATCTGGGCTGAAAGTATATCCCGGTACACTTCAGAATTCATCCGACTACTCTTGTCTGCTGTTATGTCATCAATAAACACAAGTGACCCAGTGCCATTGAAAGCCATGCATGCCCATGCCATCACGTTGCCTCCACCATGTTTTACAGAGGATGTGGTGTTCCTTGGATCATGTGCCGTTCCCTTTCTTCTCCAAACTTTTTTCTTCCCATCATTCTGGTACAGGTTGATCTTTGTCTCATCTGTCCATAGAATACTTTTCCAGAACTGAGCTGGCTTCATGAGGTGTTTTTCAGCAAATTTAACTCTGGCCTGTCTATTTTTGGAATTGATGAATGGTTTGCATCTAGATGTGAACCCTTTGTATTTACTTTCATGGAGTCTTCTCTTTACTGTTGACTTAGAGGCAGATACACCTACTTCACTGAGAGTGTTCTGGACTTCAGTTGATGTTGTGAACGGGTTCTTCTTCACCAAAGAAAGTATGCGGCGATCATCCACCACTGTTGTCATCCGTGGACGTCCAGGCCTTTTTGAGTTCCCAAGCTCACAGTCAATTCCTTTTTTCTCAGAATGTACCCGACTGTTGATTTTGCTACTCCAAGCATGTCTGCTATCTCTCTGATGTATTTTTTTCTTTTTTTTCAGCCTCAGGATGTTCTGCTTCACCTCAATTGAGAGTTCCTTAGACCGCATGTTGTCTGGTCAAAGCAACAACTTCCAAATGCAAAACCACACCCCTGTAATCAACCCCAGACCTTTTAACTACTTCATTGATTACAGGTTAACGAGGGAGACGCCTTCAGAGTTAATTGCAGCCCTTAGAGTCCCTTGTCCAATTACTTTTGGTCCCTTGAAAAAGAGGAGGCTATGCATTACAGAGCTATGATTCCTAAACCCTTTCTCTGATTTGGATGTGAAAACTCTCATATTGCAGCTGGGAGTGTGCACTTTCAGCCCATATTATATATATAATTGTATTTCTGAAGATGTTTTTGTAAACAGCTAAAATAACAAAACTTGTGTCACTGTCCAAATATTTCTGGACCTAACTGTAGGTATGGTGCTGCACAGGAGCTCAGAGAAAAGGGCCCAGAATGGGATGGATTTTAAAAAATAATTATTGCACCATTGTGACACCCTGCTGGATAACTACCTCTCTTCTTAGGCTGCTTTAACATTTCGTTTTTACCACCGTTCAGTGGTCCCATCGGAGCTTCCGTTCAAACCCCCCGCAAAACGCGTTTCAGATGCATTCGCCGACGGGGCCATTGACTATAATGCAGCAGATGGAGTCAGCGTGTGCTCTGTTGTGCACCATTTTCGGGCATATACGTCTGGGTGTCCGCCTGCAGACAGCGTATATGCCCGAAAATGGTGAACAATAGAGCACACACTGACTCCGTCTGCTCTATTATAGTCAATGGCCATGTCGGCACATGCGTCAGCAACACGTTTTGCGGGAGTGTTCAGACAGAAGCTCCCACAAGACCACTGAATGGAGGTAAAAACTAAATGTGAAAGCAGCCTTAATCTGATGAAAGGACTCATCACTAATAATCATTTTTTCTTAGTA
This sequence comes from Anomaloglossus baeobatrachus, assembly GCF_048569485.1. Lineage (NCBI taxonomy): Eukaryota > Metazoa > Chordata > Amphibia > Anura > Aromobatidae > Anomaloglossus > Anomaloglossus baeobatrachus. Next base: position 278,831,352 of record NC_134357.1, on the reverse strand, counting down.
AGGAGGTAGAGCTCATTGGTATAGGACAGTCTTCCCCAACTCCAGTTCTCTAGAGTCACCAACAGATAAGATTTCTTTAACATTACAGAACTGTTGGAATCATCACCTGTGCAGGTGATTAAATTATCAACTGTTCAGTACTAAAGAAATCCTAAAAATATGCCCTGATGGTGGTGCTACAGAACTGGAGTTGGGGAACACTGTTAGGCCGGTTTCAGACGTCCGTGTTTCAGGTACTAGAGAAGTAGTGACGAGGTGGCTGAGTAAGGAGACTACCGGTAAGCCAAGCCTGCATGGGGAAACAGGTCCCCAGAGCAGGAACCCATCTATTCGGCCTGCTAAACCTGCTGGTGAGGGTGCTGCATGTACCTCACTGAACCACACAGGACCCGCAGCATCAACAACAACAAGGGGGCCCATAAGGAGGATCGAGCCTGGAGCCATCTTTCCTTGGTCCACGCTATCAGCTAAAGGGTCAGAAAGGGGAGAACGGCAGTTGCGACTTCCCTGGGTGATCCCAGAGGACTCCAAGTCGGGGTCACCTCAAAACAAGAAGGACTAGGAAGGCGAGTCAGCAGTCACCCCTATATCAGCCGAAGGGATACCTGGTTCCACCTGGTTCATCATAGCATCGCCCGGGTTGTCTCACGTTACCATCAGAAAAGTGAGTAAAAACCCTGAAAGACATTGCTGCCTGTGTGTGAGTTCTTCTGCGACCTGTGGTACTACACACTTACACTGGGCCCTGGGGCCAGCCTCACTCTCGGGAGGCCACAACAACTGACTGCATCTACCATCAGCCCCAGGCGCTTCCTAAACTGCAGTGGCGGTCAGCCCCTGACCGCAATTACCAAGAGTGGCGTCACAATTCCCATTGAAATTAACCTGACCTGCTTGTTGTCAGAAGATTCCCAGCATGTGAAGTCCCTGAAGACCCTAAGGCGACCTGAAGGTAATGGGGCTCCACATATCATGCTCCCCAGTATTCCCCCACACTTTATCATGCTCTAAAGTATTCCCCCCACACTGTATCATGCTCCCCAGTAGTCTCCCAAACTTTATCATGCTCCACATTATTTCCCCCACACTGTATCATGTTCCCCAGTATTCCCCCACACTGTATCATGCTCCCCAGTACTCCCCCACACTTTATCATACTCCCCAGTATTCCCCCCACACTGTATCATGCCCCCCAGTAGTCCCCCCACAAGCAAAGAAAAAAAAAACCCTCTTGTACTCCTTTATCCAGGGATCCTGAAGCATCACTAGGCAGACAGGAACAAGGCATGGGATGACCAACTCAGTGATGTCACCGCACCATGGCACGCAGAGTCATTCTTCCTGCTATTCTGTAGACCACTTACCTAAATTGACCTGTGATCTACAGTACAGAAAGTAATAGTGCAGGTAGGTCATATCTCCATTCTCCACAGCAGAGTTTAACTGTATCGGCCATGTGCACGCCCACATGGTGTATAGTGGCGGTGCTCAGGGTGACCGCTTCCTCTGCCCACCCAGTTGCTATATTCTACCGAGTACAAGATATAATTTACCAACAGCATAGAGACTGCAGCTCCAGATTTGACTGGAATAAAAGACATTCTGTAACAGCAGAATGGCGGGCTGTGTAGTGTATAACAAGACTGCCCCAGACTGTGCAGCAAGGGGTTAACCCTGCTTTTTTAGTTTTGTCAGCCTTGTTTCCTGTCCGGATCCCACTCTTCCCAGTGGGGGGAGGGGTCACCGGCTTGGCCCTCCTAAATTGCTTAATCCTACCAGTGGGATGTTGTTTCCTTTCTATATATGGTGGGCCCGGGGCAGTTTCCGGCCTCTACCCCTGGTGAGCGGGATCCGGCAGCAGCTTTCCGTCCCTCTCTCCCTGTGGATACTTTTGTTGACTTTGTTTTACTTCTTTTGTTAACAGTTTCTGAGGTTTTTCCAGGAAGTCACAACAGCAGCATGTTTCAACTACATTATGGTGAGAGAGTGGAAGTCCTTGGTCCTGTGGTAGAGCATCCCTTCTCACCTAGAGAGTTTTGTGATGTTTTATAAGTTATAAAGAGTTTTATATAAAAAGTAAAAAAAAAAGGTTTATAACAGTATAATATAACAGTAACGCTGTGGCCGATATTTGCCAACCAAATGGTGTCTGTCTTTATTTCATCTGGGCGGGTATTGTTTGGATTAAAGGGTGTTTTTATGTCTGTGCAGTCTAGTGCCTGCAGCAAGAGAGGTGACTGGCAGGGGTATAACAATCACGGTCCCATGGAGGAGGGGCTCCAGCAGAGACCAGTGTTATTTTTTACAGGAGATGCATCCGTAGATGCTCCTCCAGTTGAAATCTATTACATAGCAGAGTGTCACTGGCTCTCGACCCCTCAGTTACTCTACAGTCATGGGTAGGGATTAACGAACCCGAACTGTAAAGTTCAGGGTTTGTTCCGAACACTGAGTGTTAGAATCTCACACACAAACACAGACTTTTACCTGTACATGTACCTGTTCGCATTTTTCATTTGAATGAAACATGTTGAAAGGCTACAGAGCAGCCAATCATCAAGCTTTTCCGATGTGGACACTTCCGGCCCCATCACAGCCATGTCAAGTATCACTGTAAAAATAAAAATATTAATAATTTTTTTAAAACGGCTTGGGATCCCCCCATTTGGGAAGGGTTATGGTTATTGGCCTGTCCCAGCCTAAAATTACTAGCCTGAAGTCGCCCCTGAATTGGCGCATCCCATTAGATACGTCAATTCTGTCCTTTTACCCGGCTCATCCCTATTGTTCTGATGCAATGGCAATTGATTGGAGTAATATATGGCGTTGATGATAGCTGTGATTTGTCAAAAATCAGAGATACCATCAATCCCTAGGTTAGTAATAGGGATGCGTCTATGAAACACCCCCATTAATAACCTCAGTTGAACTTCGGCAGTGAGTTCAATGGAGTTCACCATGGGAACATCATGCTGTGACCTTAGCTGAACTTAATGATGAATTGCTGGATTGTTCTCATGCCGTGTCCCAGAATCCGACAGTCATGCAATTTGGCAGCAAGTTCAACTGAATTCACTGAGGGGGAGCACCTAGCTTTGAACTCCGGGGACCTAACTGACATCCCCACTTCTAACAGCACTACCCTTATTGTGTCCTAGAGGTTGAAGTGACATTTTCTGTCACTGTAGCTTCCAGATGTATCAGACCCGAGGATCATCGTGGGATGTCATGTGGATTACGTCAAACCTGCAGGGGTGTATTGGGTTTTAATAAAGGGTTGAAAGATTGTGTCTCAAAGACACATCCCCATTACTAACCTAGGGCTTGATGGCAGCTGTGATATTTCTCTGATTGCTACTACACCAGGACATCTGAATGAGCCGGGTAAAGCACCAGAATGAATTGACGCATCTAGGGGATGTTGAATTGGTCAGTGGCTGACCCCCAACTTGCCGTGCACCTCAATTTATTGAATTGTTTCTGCATCTAGTGGATATGTCAATTTCTGGGGCAGCTGTGAACTTCAATTTTTCAGGCTGGAAGAGGCCAAAAACGACGGCTCCTCTCACCTTCATAATAGCAGCCCCCTTGGCTGATTATCAAAAATGGGGAGGACCCCAAGCCATTTTTTTAGTATTTTTTTACAGTGGTGAGCCAGCCAATTACAGCCATACCAATACTTGGCATGGCTATGATGGGGCCGAAACTGGAAAAGTTTGCTGATAAGACCAGTCCAGTTGTCAACTTTGCCTTGGCTGGCATAAAAAATAAGGGGTACCCCATGTCCCTAACTGAATAGGATCTCCTCTATTTGTGATCAGTCAATGTAAAGCAGACCACTGGGGGTTGCAGCCTGTCTGTTTTACTCTCACTGGTTAAGGGCCCACACCATTTTTTAAATTACTTACAGTATTTATTTTTACATCACATTACAGCAAACTGGTCTGCAACCAATTATAGGTGCTGACACAGAGGATGGAGAGCATGTATAACAGTCTGCAAATAATCACAGACTCTGGAACAGAGAGTGGGCAGGAAAGCAGTGAATATTCCTGAAGTTTAATGAGTGGGCCCAGAAAAAATCTGACTTCTGGGTTATTCTCTGGGAAACAGCAAGCCACACAGTATGTATAATTGTTCTGCCCTTACCTCCATTTTGCTTACTTTTGCAGCCACCTAGTCCTTACTGTGACAATTTTACAGCCATTTTTCAGTACAGATATGTGTGTCCCCATTGACTTGTATGGGATTTGTTGTCCTAAGTCAACTTCAGAACTTATTTTATCAAGTGCGTGCAAATTTGGTGAACCCGAATATCCATGGGTCCACTCATCGCAAGTCATGGGCCCTTCAGAGACCCCTGCTATAGAGCATACTGTACATCAGAGTGCTCTGTATCTGCAAGCTTCTGGTAGGTTAGGGGATGGATGAAAACCGAGAAGCTTGGAGAGGGAGTATAGATGAAAGGTTATTTTTTTAATAATAGTGAAAGGAGCGCTGAGAGGGCACAATGTTCCTAGATGTGAACCTTATGGGGATTCAGTATTAATGTATGGGGGCCACATAAGGGATCATTATTAGGGTATGGGAGACAAGTAGAGAGACATAATTATTGTATGGGGTCCAAATAGGGCAACATTATTAGTGTATGAGCCTACATAGGAAGACACTGTTAAAGGGAATCTGTCATCTTATTGTGATGCCTTAGCCTATCCGGTCGTCACAAGGGTGCCGTGCAATCTGCCCTTCTGCATGGTACCCGCTCCTCCTTGGTTACGGGTCCTGTCCCTCTGGTCTTGCTAAGAACAGGTATACACAAATCCTGAGGAACACTCTGCACCACACCTACCAAACACCCATTGGGCAGCCAGAGGGGAATAAGGCTGTCCAGATGGAGGGCCAGAAGTGTCAATAGTTGTAGAGGAAAGTGCCAGTGAGCAGTGACAGGAAAGGTCACGCTGCAGAGCTGGACTCCTGTACCCGTCCCAGGTGCCAGACGTTGGCCTGGCCTGGAAGGAGTTGGAACCCGGGTCGCAGGGGGTAGTGACAGGGAGAAGGTACTGCCACGAAGGGCAGAATGGCTGCCTTGTGCTACAACTGGGCAGGGGCCAGGGCACAACGGGGTACGCGGACCCTAGGCTGGGAAGTAGCTTTATGCAGCCCAGTAATTCACCCGACGAAGACGGAATCTTCATGAACCACTCTCCACCCGCTCCAAAATCGGGGTACTAGCGCAACGAGAGGGATAGGACTTCCCAAAACCATCCAGAAAATCCCAAGCGTGAACTCTGAGCGCAAGCTCACTCTGCTAGCCACGCAGGTGAGCGGGACCCAAGTAGTTTTAGGCGAAAGGGATCCACTAAGTGTAAACACAGTGCCAAGGGACAAGGCTTCAGACCAACCAGCAACGCCAAAAGGGCACGGACCCAGCGTGTTCGAACTAAGGCTGCAGGGCGTTCAAGACTTTGGTTTACCTGGTGTCAGTATCAGCATCTCTGGACTGTGTGAGTACGTTGTTCCCCTTGGCTCCCAACGGGTCCCCAGCCTGCCATCACTGAGCCCCAGGACATCTTCCCCTGCCCACGGAGGGGTTAACATTACTAGCTGCCATCCCATTGCTCCCGGGCGCTCCCCCTCTCTCCTAAACGCAGCAGCGGTGGTATCCCATTTTACCACGACCCGTGGGTGGCGTCACGAACACTACCCAATCCACCCTTTCTTTCCCCCCTTTTTATTTTCGAGAGGCCGTGCGACCCCGCCTCAGGTCCGGAGACCCCTCGAGCCACTGCGGATCCGGATCCGAGCAGCCCGTCGGCTTTCGCGGGGGCGGCACATTATTCATGCTGCCCTAACTGCAGCATGAATCAGAACCTGACTGCACAATTGCAGCCAAGTTTATTATTCTCTAAAATGAATTGATGGCATTTCAGAGAATGTAAATTTTAAAGATCCATCTTTAGACTATGACGGGATTTGCACGTTGCGACATCGCAAGCCGATGCTGCGATGTCGCACGCGATAGTCCCCGCCCCTGTCGCAGGTATGATATATTGTGATAGCTGGCGTAGCGATAATTATCGCTACGCCAGCTTCACATGCACTCACCTGCCCAGCGACCGTCGCTCTGGCCGGCGACCCGCCTCCTTCCTAAGGGGGCGAGTCGTGCGGCGTCACAGCGACGTCACACGGCAGGCGGCCAATGGCGGCGGAGATGAGCAGGATGTAAACATCCCGCCCACCTCCTTCCTTCCGTATAGCCGCTGGCGGCAGGTAAGGAGATGTTCCTCATTCCTGCGGCTTCAGACACAGCGATGTGTGCTGCCGCAGGAACGAGGAACTACATCGTACTTGTCGCGGCACCGACATTATGGAAATGTCGGAGCCTGCACCGATGATACGATAATGACGCTTTTGCGCTCGTTCATCGTATCATCTAGGATTTACACACTATGACATCGCAAGTGACGCCGGATGTGCGTCACTTTCGATTTGACCCCACCGACATCGCACCTGCGATGACGTAGTGTGCAAAGCCGCCCTATAGCCAGAGGTAAGACTAGTCCACCACTGTCCCCGGTCAGTGCTAATGCAGGTGAATGACAGAGCTCTCCCATGAGTGTACACAGAGAGAGACCTGTTCTTCAACTGCATCAGTGCCAGAAACTGTATGTTATAGGTAGGGCTGGACTAGTCCTGCCTTCGTGTATGGTCCTACGGTGGATCCTTAAAGTTTATTTTTTTTGGAACGCCAGAATGTTCCAGAATAGAATATACCAGTCTGTGATTCATACTGCCAATGCAAATAGTGACAATCCTCTCTGCTATATATTTGCTAGCAGGTGACATGGAGCACTATTAGTCACAATCCCGGAGTGAATAATCACTGCCTTTTATGTCTTAATGGAAAAAGGCACATCCATTAGAAGGTGTTCAGTCACTGCTGTGACAGATAACAGTTAAAAATGGATGTACCATTAAGGTGGAAAATAAAAAAAATACCATCACACTATTGTATTGCTGCAAAATCTTCAAATATTACTAATGGAATCTGTAAAGGTTTTCTCCAGGGATAGAAAAAAAAAGAAAAAAAATTATCAATGAAATCCTAAATACCTTTTATTAAGAAATCAAACTTGTTTCGTCTAAGGAGCTAATCACTAGCTATTGTACATGAAAATAATTGTCATCTTGATACAGTAGCAAAAACCTGTCCTAAAATGTTAAGGAGCAAATCATGACTATTAGGGGTGAGCGGACCCATGGATGTTCAGATTTGTCAGGTTCAACCAAACTGTAGGTAAAAGTTCAGTTTGATAACCACACTTGACCTAAATTTGACTTTCAACTTCATAGAAGTCAATGGAGACACAAACTTTTGTGGTGTAAAATGACTGTAAAAAGGTTGTAGTAAGGGCTACGGGGCCGCAAAAGGAAGCAAAATGGGGATAAGAGCAGAACAATTGCCCTGTAAACAAATGTGGATAGAGAAATTACTTAAATGGGTTCTGTCACATTTTAATCATGGATAAACAGTAAGTAAATGAATAAAATCAAACTTTTAAGAATGCCACCATAGAGCCTGTTTTCGGAGTTCCCCCTCAGAGACAAAACTTCACGTTTGCCACCACAGAACTTATTTTCAACGTTATCCCACAGAGACAAAATTTTAGGAGTGACCCAAAGAGCAAAAATTTGAGGAGTGCCAATGCAGAGTCTGTTTTCAGAGTTCCCTCAAGTGCCCCCACAGAGAGTGTTTTTAGAGTTCCCCCACAGTGCAAACATTTTAACTGTGCCCCAACAGGGCCTATTTTCAGATTTCCCCACAGACCACGCAGAACCTTTTTAAAAACATAGAAGTAAAAAATAATAATAATCTTGAACCAGGAGGCAGTGGTCCAAGTGGTGGAGGAAGTTGAAGAGGAGGATCTTGTGGTGGTGTAGTTGGAAAAGGCGAAGCAGGTAACCAACATTGGGAATGGTAAATAGAATGATGGAGTTTAACAATGGCTGGGTGCGGTTGGTATACTTTTGCAGTCAGAGAAAGGTACAAACAAGTCCTGTGGGATCTACCTGGCTTGGTACCTTTTAATGACTGTGAGCTTGCCCAAGTTTGTCTGTGATCACACCCCCTGCCGAGCTAAAGCTAAATCAAGAGAATGCCAAGAGTGTGCAAAGCAGTAATCAAAGCAAAAGGTGGCTACTTTGAAGAACCTAGAATGTAAGACATATTTTCAGTTGTTTCACACTTTTTTGTTAAGTATTTCATTCCACATGTGTTAATTCATAGTTATGATGCCTTCAATGTGAATCTACAATTTTCAGAGTCATGAAAATAAAGAAAACTCTTTGAATGAGGTATGTCCAGACTTTTGATCTGTACTGTGTATATATATATATATATATATATATATATATATATATATATATTACATATGTTGGCAATGGTCATATATCTACTATACACTCACTGTGAGCTCCCCAATAATATGCCTAGTAGCGGAAACAGCCACAGCGTTGTCCATTAATTGTCGGTGAATTGTATAACTGCCATGACGATTGAGGGCGGCAGAGTGCTGTTTGTGACAAATTGGTGATAGCGGTGGAATAGCTGTGTCACCTGGCTGTATCATTCACAATCATAATACCTCTAGAAATGGTGCATAGTGTATACACCATATAATAGGACCTAGACAAGGGTAAGCAGTTTTAGAAAAGAAAAGAAGTTGCTTTCATAAAAAGTTAAATAGAAAAATAAATAGAAAATACTGTCTACTACACAAAGTAGATTACTTGGACATTATGGGCATCATATTATTTTTAATTAATAAGTATTTACTTTGATAGAAATAATGTTAAAGAAAGCAAAAAAGTAATTGGTTATATCTTTGCCTTATTCGAGCAGCGTACATATAGAATTGAGCTGCAAGACAACAATATTGTAGTATTTGCTTCTTGTGTGAAAGACGCTAAATAAAACATCAACTGTTATTGGACATTATTACGTGAAAATGGGAATGGAGCTGTACCATATTTTCAATATTGCCTGGGGCACTTCAGGTTTAAGGCAGGAGCCATCAAAGCTAGTCCCTGATACTCCCCTACAGCAATGAATGCTGACAACCTTATCATCTACACCAGCAGATCAATATCCATAAATCAATCATTTTCTCTTGGTCACCTAATAATGATGGTTGATGGTTTGAGAGCAGCTCACCTGATTTTGCTTCTGGATGTGAACAGATAGGAATTTTAAATATCAAAGTGAAAACATGTTTGTATCAATGACAATGACAATGATGCAATGCTAATCTTGTTAACCCGTGTTTTTGCTATTTATGAAAACATACTAAACTCAGTTTGCTAATTATAATTAACATCCCATCCCATAGTTGTGAGCATTACTTAAGCCTGCTACACATGCTTCAATATATCTCACAATCCGTCGTTGGGGTCAAGTTGTAAGTGACGCACATCCGGCATCGTTTGTGAGGTATCTGCGTGTGACATCTACTTGCGATCAGGATTGAACGCAAAACCGTTGATCGCAAACACATCGTATCATTCTCTAGAATTGAGCGTTTTGTTGCACGAACCTAGTGAATTGTAACGTGTGACATCCCTCATACGATTTTGGTGTCTGATGCTATGTGCGCAGGTGTGCGCTCTGCACCGCAGCTTATAAAAGGTCTGCTTCAGAGCGCAGCTGAAAAGCTACGTTCTGAAGTGCCTCACAATGTCTGTCATTCACTAATCTCTGTCAGTCGGTCACTATCTCTGTCCCTCACTCTCTGTCCATGTCAGTCTATCCCCCTCTCTCATATACTCACCGATCCCCGATCCCCGGCTCTGCACGGCATTCACACTGCTCCGGCGGCTTTTACTGTTTTGAAAAAGCCGGCCGCCCATTAAACAATTTCGTATTTCCTGCTTTACCCGCCCACCGGCGCCTATGATTGGTTACAGTGAGACACGCCCCCACGCTGAGTGACAGGTGTCACACTGCACAAAAACCCACAACAGCAGCCGGTGGGCGTGTCTATACTGTGTAGTGAAATAAATAATTAAATAATTAAAAAAAACGGCGTGTGGTTCCCCCCAATTTTAATACCAGCCAGATAAAGCCATACGGCTGAAGGCTGGTATTCTTAGGATGGGGAGCTCCACGTTATGGGGAGCCCCCCAGCCTAACAATATCAGCCAACAGCCGCCCAGAATTGCCGCATACATTAGATGCGACAGTTCTGGGACTGTACCCGGCTCTTCCCGATTTGCCCTGGTGCGTTGGCAAATCGGGGTAATAAGGAGTTATTGGCAGCCCATAGCTGCCAATAAGTCCTAGATTAATCATGTCAGGCGTCTATGAGACACCCTCCATGATTAATCTGTAAATTACAGTAAATAAACACACACTCACCAGAAAAAATCCTTTATTAGAAATAAAAAACACAAACATATACCCTGGTTCACCACTTTAATCAGCCCCAAAAAGCCCTCCATGTCCGGCGTAATCCAGGATGCTCCAGCGTCGCATCCAGCGCTGCTGCATGGAGGTGACCGGAGCTGCAGCAGACACAGCCGCTCCGGTCACCTCCACGCAGCTAATGAAGACAGCCGTGCGATCAGCTGCTGTCACTGAGGTTACCCGCTGTCACTGGATCCAGCGGTGGCCGCGGGTAACCTCACTGACAGCTCAGCTGATCGCGCTACTCACCTCAGTTGCTGCGTGGAGGTGAGAGGAGCGGCGGTGAGTAGCGCGATCAGCTGAGCTGTCACTGAGGTTACCTGCAGCCACCGCTGCATCCAGTGACAGCGGGTAACCTCAGTGACAGCAGCTGATCGCGCGGCTGTCTTCATTAGCTGCGTGGAGGTGACCGGAGCGGCTGTGTCTGCTGCAGCTCCGGTCACCTCCATGCAGCAGCACTGGATGCGACGCTGGAGCATCCTGGATTACGCCGGACATGGAGGGCTTTTTGGGGCTGATTAAAGTGGTGAACCAGGGTATATGTTTGTGTTTTTTATTTCTAATACAGGATTTTTTCTGGTGTGTGTGTGTTTATTTACTGTAATTTACAGATTAATCATGGAAGGTGTCTCATAGACGCCTGACATGATTAATCTAGGACTTATTGGCAGCTATGGGCTGCCAATAACTCCTTATTACCCCGATTTGCCAACGCACCAGGGTAAATCGGGAAGAGCCGGGTACAGTCCCAGAACTGTCGCATATAATGTATGCGGCAATTCTGGGCGGCTGTTGGCTGATATTGTTAGGCTGGGGGGCTCCCCATAACGTGGAGCTCCCCATCCTGAGAATACCAGCCTTCAGCCGTATGGCTTTATCTGGCTGGTATTAAAATTGGGGGGGACCGCACGCCGTTTTTTTTAATTATTTAATTATTTATTTCACTACACAGTATAGACACGCCCACCGGCTGCTGTGATTGGGTGCAGTGTGACACCTGTCATTCAGCGTGGGGGCGTGTCTCACTGTAACCAATCACAGGCGCCGGTGGGCGTGGAAAGCAGGGAATACGAGATTGTTTAATGGGCGGCCGGCTTTTTCAAAACAGTAAAAGCCGCCGGAGCAGTGTGAATGCCGTGCAGCGCCGGGGATCGGGGATTGGTGAGTATGAGAGAGGGCTGCTAACTTCAGTAACTTAGGAGATTAGCGGTCACCGGTGAGTCCTTCACTGGTGACCGCTAATCAGGGCGCGACACAGACAGAGCCGCAGCATGACAATGAAGTCGGGTGAAGTTCACCCGAGTTCATTCTGACAGTGCGGCTCTGTCTGTGTCTGCTGTCATCTGCCATTCAGCTCTGCTACATGACTGTCTGTGTCTGCTGTTAGCGGCCATGTAGCAGAGCTGAACGGCAGATGACATAGTAAAAACGCATCCCTACACAGTACACACGCATTACACACGCTTGGCAAGTCAATAAATAAAAAAAAAAAAAGGTGCCCAATGCATACGTCACAGAACACATGATGTAAAGGATCGCACATAAAATTGACCAATTTAACATAGACTACTCACGCAAGTGTGACAGCAAATGAACAACCTACGTGCAATCTCATAAGATCCCGTATGCAACCTGGGCGTGTCACATCGCAAATGCGATTGTACAACTAATTGCAACGTGTAAAGTGGGCTTAACAGATGAATCTACCTTACCAACATCTCCGGTATTAGCTTAAATGGGTTGTCCACTTTGTGACAACCCCTTATTAAATACCCAAGGGGGCTGCATAATTAAAAAAAAATATGTACTTACCTCTCAGACCAGCGCCACTTCTCTGGTCTCAGCCCTTGTTTTTTTTCTAAGGAGCTAATCATTATTATAAATCATAGTAGTCTTTTAATTACACTTAAAGAAACTAGTCCTAGAATGTATAGTGGAGCTTAAAAATTTGTGAAACATTTAGAATTTTCCATATTTCTGCATAAAAATGAATAACGCTATATTAAGTCCATAAAAAAATGAGCCAAAAATATTGGACCTTGTCATTTTACAAATGAAGAAAATGATCCAATCTTTTTTAAAGATCAGGCCTCTATCAAAGTCTGATCTTCACAACGCATGGTTGTAGAAGTAACTCACAACACAAGCAAAGGAGACAAGTTGTTGATGCTTATTAGCCTGGAAACGGATAAAAGAAATCATCTTTATAGAGTTTAAACTCAACCAATCCACAGTCAGACAAATTGGGTACAAATAGAGAAAATGTAAAACCATTATTACCCTAAACTGGAGTGGACAACCAACAAAGATCACTTGAAGAGCAAAGCAAATACACTGATGAGAAAAAGAGTAACAATGTTGAGAAATTTTGGACATTCAGGCTCCATATCTCACCATCCACTACAGCTTTAAGCTTGAGAATACCATCATTTTATAGACAATCTTCCTGACTATCTCATACATAGTTTGACTTGCAAATATTCAGAGTATGATCAGATTCTTGTCATGTCGATTTTTATTTTTTTGTTAGCATTTTGAAAGTCCACCTTCGGCTTTCAACACTTCTAGGTATGCTCTCTATCAGATTCAAGCGTGTCTCAACCAAAACTAAATCCAGGTCTCTTATACACAGTCCCAATGTTGGTGCATATTGGTCAACTCCTCTCTAAAGGGGGCTTTACATGCTACGACATCGCTAGCGATGTCGCTAGCGTTCGCACCCGCCCCCGTCGTTTGTGCATCACGGGCAAATCGCTGCCCATGGTGGACAAACTCGCTAGTACCCGTCACACATACTTACCTTCCTAACGACGTCGCTGTGGCTGGCAAACAGCCTCTTTTCTAAGCGGGTGGTTCATGCGGCATCACAGCGAAGTCACATGGCAGGCGTACAATAGAAGCGGAGGGGCGGAAAGCAGCCGCAGGAAAGACACGCCTACCTCGTTGCCGGAGGACGCAGGTACAGTGTTGTTCGTCGTTCTTGGGGTGTCACACGTAGCGATGTGTGCTGTCTCAGGAACGATGAACAACCTGCATCCTGAAGCAGCAACGATATTTTGAAAATTAACGACGTGTCAACGATCAACGATGTGGTGAGTATTTTTGATCGTTAGCGGTCGCTCGTACGTGTCACAAGTAACGACGTCGCTAACGAGGCGGATGTGCGTCACGAATTCCGTGACCCCATCTCGATAGTGATGTCGTTGCGTGTAAAGCGGCCTTAAGCAACAAAAGGACTCTCTCACATTCACTAATATTAATGTTCTTGAGTCCACCATGAGGTGAACAAGGAATATAAATGTTGGTCATGGCACTACTGCAAGGAGAAAGCTGCTGCTTTCCAAAAAAGATCACTTGAACCACCCAAAAAGCTATTGGAACAATAATACTGTTCAAATGGGAAACATTATGTTTGAAGAAAGAAAAACACTTCACTATAGCATAAAAATGTCATCTCGTCATTAAAATGGTGGTAGTAATATTATGGGCTGGGCCTCTTTTGCTGCATCTGAACCAGGCGAGCTTGCATTCCAATAAACCAATGTATTCTGAATTTTATTAACAAATTTTAAGGGAGAATGTCTGGACATCTCTCTATAAGCTGAATCTTGAGAGAATGTGGGTTATGCAGGAACACAGCAACTCAAAGAACAATAGTTGTAGAAAGCAATGGATAAAGAAGAATGAAGTTTTGGAATGGCCAAGGTGAAAAGTTGACCATAATCCCATGGAAATTATGTGGAAGGACTAGAAGTGAGCGGTCCATAGGAAAAATATCACCGACATAAGAGAGTTAAAGCTGTTTTGTAGGGTGCAATGGGCTAACACTCAATACAAACTGATGTGTAAGATTAATGAACAATTACCGGATATGTTTACGGGCCACTATTGCTGGACAAGCAGGGTCACATAATGTACTTGTGGCACCCCAGGACCTGGTCGCCACAACAGCATTGCCCTCCCAAAGGGTTAATGCTGAGCCTGTAGGTAATTGGGAGGTCCATTGGCCAGCAAGTTTAACATCCAACGCAGTTCTCCCTCCGGCCAGTAGGGGGAGCTCTGAACCTGGAATTCCAGGGAGCATTCCTTAAGTCTGACCTGAGGGAGGAAGTAGTAGGCAGTCTGTAGAGAGAAGTGAAAGGAAACAGACGAAGAGTGTGCTGTCCTGTGGATCTGGGGCCTGGAGCTGGAACAGCTTGGCCCAGGGAAGCAGGAGTAGCAGAGAGGCAGAGAAGAGACTCGGACATCGGAGTCTGTGGCCACCAGGGCTTAAAATATTCCCTGGTAGCCGAATCCAAAGGGCAGGAGAGCTGCAAGCACCTGGCCCAATAAACAGCCCGAAGGTACAGCTGCAGCATCAGGGCCCGGTGTGGACTCCAGCAGAGAAGCACCAGAGAGGGCCTGCGCAGTCTACCACAGAGGGAAAGGGACGTACCACCGGTCCCAGCAGCAAAGAGGGCCATTGCTGGATCCAGAGAAGCAGGGTCCTATCGTAGTAAAGAAAGGAACAGGAGTAGGCCTCATACTCAGCTGGCCAGAAAGATCACCCCAAGTACTTCCAGGCCAACCGGATCCCCTTCACCACCTGTGACGGTCTCCCAGGATTGGACTGTTCCTAAAATAAAAGAGGAGAAGGTAAAGAGACTGTTGTTTGTGCCTGGTTCTTTCATTGCCTGTCGGCCCTGCACCGTGTTAGCCACACAACACCATAGACTTTCACGAGCACTAACAGTGTCCCCGGGGCTCCGCTCCACCTGTGGGGAGCAGTACCACCATTGCTGCCGTATCATCACCCCGGAGGCCTAACACAGCAGCGGCGGCTTAGTAGCCGCAGACCACAGGTGGCGTCACGAAACAAATACTTTAATTGCTCCCAAGTCACCAGCCATATTAAACTGACACCCACCAGGGCCACGGAGTCGGGCCCCGCCACCACTGACGTCCCCCGGACTAGTCCGGCCCGGCACCGGGTGTCCCATAGCCCTGGGGTGGGCGAGTCATACTAAAAGCAAAAGTCAACATACTTTTGCTATGACATACTTTTCTTATCACAGAAAAGTGATATTGGGTCATTTCCTCACTTAAAAAAAGGATAAAATGTAATATTTTTTATTATTTGTTTTATTTAATTTTCTATACAAAATTTTAGGAACTGTATGAAAATCTGTTGTAGTTTTAGCTCAAATTAGTGCAACAGGTTCCCGTGAGCATGTGCAGTAGAAAGTTCTGCTGCAATGATTTGGAGATAGCTTGACAGTATACGGTATCGATTAATAGATGCTGATTGGCTGCAGACTTCCTATTTACATGCAAATGGAAGAATATGGATTTTTGTTGATTCTGGCAACTCTACTTCTAGTCTGTATTTGTCATAGGAGAGAGTTTCCTATGTCAACTCATCATCAATGCTAGGTGTGATAGGGGCTACCTAATTTTAAAACGTCAGACAGTCCATTTTTCCATCTATCTATTTGCTGTGACAGAAAAGAAAACTTGGCTTTACTGCTGACATGAACCAATCAGCCAGCCCTCTTCACAAATATCACTGGTAACGTGCCAACGCAAGAAGCTGTGTGCTGTGTAGAGCACAAGTTTGAAGTGGAACTGTCTAGATGAAGGACGAATGTCAATATCTGGAGAGGGGAACACCTTTGTAGATATGACTGCATAAGTAGGTTCAGGTTATATATCAAACATCTAAAAGTATTGGACAACCCTTTAAAACTAATAGTATTCTCATTTTTAATGTAATTGATGATGATTTTCATGACATAGATGGTGTCTAAATCAGTTTTCGTGTGAAGTCCAAGTGTAAAGCATCCTGTACACCAGGGGTGTGGCACCTCTGCCCTGAGGGTTGTTTGTGGCCTGCGATGACTTTTCATGCAGCTCCTGGGCACATTCTCGGGGACCGTAGTGCTCGTGTGGCAGCCGCGGTCTTGTTTGCTGCTGGCCCTTTAAATCACAATGTGTGATAAGAGGACGTGCACTCAGTATTCGCTGTGTGCGCATATCATTATGTCCTCAGTACATGCGAGGTACGCTCTCATCTCAGAAAAGAAGAGGAACAGCAAGTTTACCAGGCTCCCTGCTGTACATGCCTCCCAGTGCTCTGTGATTGCTGCCTTCCATTGCTGTGTGACTCCTTCTTCCCCAGTGCAGTGAGCCATCCACCCTGTGCTGTGAGCCTTCCATCCTGTGCAGTGAGCCCTACACCCAATGCAGTGAGCCCTCCACCCAGTGCTGTGAGCCCTCCATGCAGTGTTGTCCATGCCCCCTTGGTGATGTTTGTGTTCTCCCAGTCTTGTCTTTGCCCCTCTAATGCTGTCCATACCAAGCAGTACTGTCTGTGTCCTAGCCCCTCCTGTGATGTATATTCCTCCAGCATCTCCTGTAATTTATGTGCCCCAGCCCCTCCAGTAATGTATAGATACCCCAGTCACCCCTGTGATGTATATATTCCCCCAACTCCTCCGGTGATGTATATATGCCCTCAGCCCCTCCTGTGATGTATATATGCCCTCAGCCCCTCCTGTGATGTATATATGCCCAGCCCCTCCTGTGATGTATATATGCCCCCAGACCCTCCTGTGATGTATATATTCCCCCAACTCCTCCGGTGATGTATATATGCCCTCAGCCCCTCCTGTGATGTATATATGCCCTCAGCCCCTCCTGTGATGTATATATGCCCAGCCCCTCCTGTAATGTATATATGCCCCCAGACCCTACTGTGATGTATATATGCCCTCAACCCCTACTGTGATGTGTTTATGCCCCCAGTCCCTCCTGTAATGTATATGCCCTCAAAATGTCCTGTAATTTATGTGCCCCAGTGTCTCCTATGTGATGTATATGATTTACCAATCTGTTGACGGTGCTCCAGACTAAGATAAACCTGGAAAAGCAGTTGTGAGAAGCAGCATGATCAATATCACTGAACATCACAGCCGCACCAAAGTGAAGCGGCTCTAACCAACACAGTAGGAGTGTAGGGGTGAGTTAATAAATTGTTCCACCAAATATATTAGGGTAATTTCCAAGTTTATAATTTTTGCCGCCCCTGAAGGTTGGTAGAAAATTCCAATGGCCTACGTCAAAAAAACTCCCACTCCTGCTGTACACAAAGCCATACCATGACATGTATCTGAGCCCAAAACTTTATCTATGATGCTCTTCTATTATATAGGAAGGTACTCTAAGGTTTTCTTTTTGATACGTATAGAATCTGTGAAAAATATAATATCTAATGTTGTTTTAAAATGTATTCACCCCCTTACAACAGCCTACACAATGACTATGGACCCATTATACAGTGCAGGCTGAGTGCATTCACTTGTTTTGCTTGGTTCCCTTAAATTTGTAAGTTTTTGTTGATCTGTCATTACTATAGATGAGCCACCCCTCTAGAGTTCGAGTTCGATTCGGTTTGTCGAACGGTACCCCGTTCGACGAGCCGTTCATCGAACCGTTCGTCGAACTCTCGAACCCTATAGGAAACAATGGGAGGCAATCACAAACACATAAAAACACCTGGAAAACACCCTCAAAGTTGTCCAAAAGGTGCCAAACAACTCCCAAGACAACACAAACACATGGGAAAGTGGCAAGGACAAATACTCATGCGAAAACTAAACAGCTGGAAGAGGAAAAAGAGGAGGAGACACAGATATAGGCATGGCTTGCCCTTCTAAAATCATGTAAAACACAGCAAGGGGACTCCAAGCAGACTCTCCCTTTTTTTCCAAAAATTGGGCCCCACAGACACCACTTCAGTGGCAGCACTTGTGCCCCAGTTGCAAACTGGACAGGTTGATTTGCATCAAACACATTCAAAAATACGCAAGCCTTAACTGTCCCCAGGATGACACCAGGGTGGGTAGCAAAGTCTTTGCTGAACCATGACTTGTTCATCTTGGCTCATTTTTAAAAACACCGCAAGGGTTACTCCAAGCGGAGTCTCCCTTTTTTTCCAAAAATTGGGCCACACAGACACCCCTTCAGTGGCAGCAGTTGTGCCCCAGTTGTACACTTCACAGATAGATTTGCATCAAACACATTCAAAAATATGCCAGCCTTAACTGTCCCCAGGATGGCACCGGGGTAGGTAGCAAAGTCTTTGCTCTTCCCAGATCTGTTCATCTTGAATCATTTTTAGAAACACTGCAAGCAAGGGTTACTCCAAGCGGAGTCTCCCTTTTTTCCAAAAATTGGGCCACAGACACCTCTTCAGTGGCAGCACTTGTGCCCCAGTTGAAAACTTGACAGGTACATTTGCATCAAGCACATTCCAAATACACAAGCATTTACTTTCCCCAGGATGACACAGGGGTAGTAAAGTCCTTGCGGATCCATGCCTTGTTCATTTTGATGAACGTTAGTCTGTCCACATTGTCACTGGACAGACGCGTGCGCTTATCTGTCAGCACACACCCAGCAGCACTGAAGACACGTTCAGACACAACGCTGGCAGCTGGACATGACAAGATCTCCAAGGCATAAGTGGCGAGCTCAGGCCATTTTTCAAGATTTGAAGCCCAAAATGAGCAAGGCTCCAGTTGCAAAATCATGGCATCGATGTTCATTTGGAGATACTCCTGTATCATCCTTTGCAGCCGTTGACTATGTGTCAGACTTCTTGTCTTTATTGGCCTTGCAAAGGATGGTCTAAAAAATTTTTGAAACGATTCAATAAAATTGCTGTTACCAGCACCAGATACGGTGCTGCTGGTACGGTTAGACTGTTAATGACGAGACCGTCCCATGTTTGTCAAGTTACAACTGGGAGATTCACTCAGTGCACCACTGGTGTTTGGTGGAAAAGCCGATCTAAGATTGAGTAACAGCTTCTGCTAATACTCCTGCATACGTGCGTCCCTTTCTATGGCTGGAATTATTTCACAAAATTTAGACTTGTACCGGGGATCTAATAGTGTGGCAACCCAGTAGTCATCATCACTTCTAATTTTGACAATCCGGGGGTCATGTTGTAGGTAGTGCAGCAAGAAGGCGCTCATGAGTCTTGCGCATCCATGCAGACCAAGTCCACGCTGGGTTTGTGGCATAGAGGTGCTAACCGTTCTTTCTTCCTCTGACATCTCCCCCCAACCTCTTTCAACTGAAATGTGACCAAGGTCTCCCTCATCTGCTGAGTCTTCCATGTCCATGGACAGTTCGTCCTCCATTTCTTCATTTTCTTCTGCACCTTCCTCAACATTTTGCCTGCTACCATGCGCCCTTGTTAATCCCACTCCCCGACCGTCCCATGCCTGCCGCCTTGGTGATGATGAACGTCTGGACTTTGGTGATGTTGTTATCCCTTGCGCATATGAATCCTCATGTACTTTCTCCCCTTCCTGTTGAACCACCCCCAGACTCCGAATAGTGTTTAGCGTGTGCTCCAACATGTAAATGACTGGAATTGTCATGCTGATAATGGCATTGTCAGCGCTAAACATATTCGGCGCTATGTCGAAACTGTGCAGAAGGGTGCATAGGTCCTTGATCTGAGACCACTCCATCAGGGTGATCTGCCCCACCTCTGCATCTCGTTGGCCCAGGCTATACGTCATGACGTATTGCACCAGTGCTCGGCGGTGCTGCCACAGTCGCTGTAACATTTGAAGAGTCGAATTCCAGCGTGTCGGCACATCGCATTTCAGGCGATGAACCGGCAGACTGAAAGACGTCTGGAGCGATGCAAGTCGCTCAGCTGCGGCGCTTTAATGGCGGAAGTGAGCACACAGTTTTCGTGCCCTGTTCAGAAGGCCATCTAGGCCGGGATAGTGTGTTTAAAAATTGCTGGACAATAAGGTTCAACACATGAGCCATACAAGGCACGTGTGTCACCTTGCCCAGGCGAAGGGCCACACCCAGGTTTGCCGCATTGTCGCACACGGCCTTACCTGACTGCAGGTTGAGTGGAGACAACTATTTATGAAATTCGGACAGCAGAGCTGCCCACAACTCAGCCGCTGTGTGACTCTTATTTCCAAGACATTTCAAGCTAAAGACCGCCTGATGCCGTTGCGCTCTGCTGCCAGCATAGTAAGGAGGTGTGCGTGATTCCTTGTGCGCAGTTACAACGCTAGTGGCCTGACCAGGCAGGCTTGGGGCAGAGGTGGAGGACCCAGACGAGGTTGAGGAGGCAGAAGCGTTGGAGGAACTTATAAATACAGAGGATTGACGCACAAGTCGCGGGGACGGCAAGACTTGTTCAGCAGATCCTTCTCCATCTATCACCATAGTTACTCAGTGCCCAGTCAGCGACATGTAACGACCCTGTCCATGCTTACTGGTCCAAGTATCGGTGGTGAAATGCACCCGTTCACACACAGAGTTTCTCAAGGAAGCGGTGATATTGTGTGCGACATGCTGGTGTAGCGCAGGCACACCTTTCTTGGAGAAGTAGTGGCGACTGGGCATCTTGTACTGGGGCACTGCGACGGACATAAGGTCTTGAAAATCCTCTGTGTCCACCAGGCAGAAAGGCAGCATTTCAGTAGCCAAGAGCTTACAGAGGGATAAAGTCAACCTCTTAGCTTTAAACCAAAAAAGAGGATAAAGATCCATATCTATCTAGACATTGAACAACGCAAATCCCACCATATTTATCATATATATAACCGAAAGAAAGTGTTCTGCACGTATAACTATTCAATAATTCATAAAACATCCATCATGGTTA
Source organism: Anomaloglossus baeobatrachus (assembly GCF_048569485.1). Lineage (NCBI taxonomy): Eukaryota > Metazoa > Chordata > Amphibia > Anura > Aromobatidae > Anomaloglossus > Anomaloglossus baeobatrachus. Next base: position 278,810,203 of record NC_134357.1, on the reverse strand, counting down.
GAGAATGTATCATATTTTATTCCATCATATTTACATTACAAAATTTATTTAATGCTGGTACACACAGAAGTTTTAAAAGAACCCTACCCCATAAAATCGTACAAAGACAAAACTGGTGCGTTATGGAACAGCCATGATATCAGTTTAGGTATTAATTCGACATATGTGTATATAAATTCCTGGGTATCAATAAATATGGACAGATCTGATAGCCTAACACAGCTAAAATAAAGTGCAAGTGCAATTCAATAAATGTACATTCAACCTGGAACATAGATCTCAAATGGCAGCCAAGTCTGCGACCCAATGAGCATGAGTGAAAACAATCATAAGGTTAACATATTTTCCAATATCAAAGACAGTGCATCATTCAAGGAAAACATCACAGCATTCAGAGGGTGTATATATCAACCTAGTGCCAGGAGAAAGAAGCTTCCGTTAAAGCTGGTAGGTATCAGGAAACCACTGATGTGTAGACCCAGATGGCAGACCACAGCGTCCAGCACCTCGATGCGCGTTTCGCCTCTCGCTTCGTCAGGAGGTGCTGGGGTAGCTGCAGGGCTACTCATATATACCAAGATACCCACCTGATGTCTGATTTGCGCCGCACGGCGGAGGCCGCATCATCCACTTCCGCCGGCGTCCCGGAAGGCGTCCCGCGCATGCGCAAGGAACATCCCACAATTGGGCGCCGTCAAAAGGGGAGAGGCAGGCTCCGACATGCAGAGCGCGCTCTGATGTCAGCGTGGCCAGGTGGCCATATTGAAAGAGGGCAAAAGTAATGGCAATGTCCAGAAAAGGTAAAAACTTTCCGGACGGGATTATAGTAGATTATTAATCAGGATTACATATAGAGGAAATCAGTAAATATGTGGAAAAGCGCACCCACACTTGTTGGGGTACATTAGCTGTATACTGTCAGAATAAACAATCATAAGCGTTCATGAGAGTCTGACATCTAGTGGACAAACCCCTATATGGCACCAAAGGTATATCTCATAATAGACAATAAATCATGATCCACACAAAGGAGGTCCCATGTAAAAACAAGTATTAGTTTTGACAAATATTTTCCACATATTACTGTATAAAGATACATTCACGAAATCAATCATATCCAAGATGGACATTAATTTCAAAGGAATACATCTTGATTTCGGATATTAGTTTCCTCCAAGATATAAACATTCATGGTCCAATAAATCCTTCATATGTTTATAAACACTTCATCCCGTCCATATGAAGTATATATACGCAGATAGTTCGGTGTAAAAAAACACAATATGGAAAAACATAGTCATGGGTCGGAGGAAATGGCATTTTATTTGTCCACATCTGAGGGACAGAGATCTGGCTGCTGTGTGTAGACGGTGGTGAGTAGGGTGTCCCTGGAAAAATACAGGTTTGTGAGGAAAGTGCAGGAGTAGACATGATGTTGCCTTCATCCAACGTTGGTGCTATCGATGTCTGAGAGAGCTGTACACACGCTCTTGTTTCCTCTTCCAAACCAACTGATGACCTACCAAGCAAACTGCCTGTTGCGGTTATAGTAATGGAAGGTGTGCGTGGAAAACCAGGTGTGACAGCTGTCCCCCCAGTAATAGAGGATGAAGAGCGCGCGGATGCACTTGAAGGGGCAGGCAGTGGTTGGCCCGCTAAGCTAGGCCGCATTGCAGCACAGTGAGCTTCCCACTGGGAATTATGCTTGGTATTCATGTGACGATTCATGGAAGAAGTTGTCAAACTTGTGAGCTTTTTGCCTCTACTTATAGATTCCCGACAAATTTTACAGATCCCATGATTTGGGAGATCCTTTGCAAGGTCAAAAAAGGGCCAGGCTAGGCAAGGCTTAGAGGACATGCGACCTGCAGAGCCACCCCGACTTGTGCTCAGAGGCAGAGTGGTGGCTGAGGATGCAGTTGTAGACATGCTACCAGTACTCTGACTCTGTCCAGGAAGGTGCAAGGTAACTTCGTTGTCAGTTGCATCCTCCTCCACCACCTCTGTTGACCTCCTCAAGTGCCTGACTGTGGGTTAACAGTAAGTGGGATCTAGAACTTCATCATCAAGCATTGTGCTTGCACTTCCCTCGCCCTCAGACCTAGCCTCTTCCTGCCCTGACCGAATATTTAAGTTGTCATCCCAATCTGGTATCTGCGTCTCATCGTCATCAGTATGTTCCTCATTGTCTCCACCAACAGGTGTTACAGTTTGTGAATGAGGGTCTACATTATGCTCAGAAAGTTGGTCATCAGGGCCTGAATCTGAGTCACAAAGGTTCTGGGCATCACTGCAGACCATTTCCTGGTCAGTACTCACTGTAGCTTGGGAGCAGACCTCTGATTCCCAGGCTATAGTGTGACTGAACAGCTCTGCAGACTCAGCCATCTCTGGTACACCATACTGTGCAGGGTGGGTGGAGACTTGATAGCTGGGAGAAAGCAATTGGGATGACAACTCAGAGGACTGGTGTTTTTTTTTATGTGGTAATTGAGGTGGAGGAGAGGGCACTTGTTGGAGCACTTGAGATCCATTCAAGCATGTTCTTTTTTTGTGCATCATCTACCTTTATTACAGTTGTTCGGGTCCGTAAAAAAGGGAGCACATCGGATTGTCCACGGAAAGTAGTAGACATCTTACTTTTGCTGGAAGATGGCTTATCTTCAGAAGATGTTAATGTAGCTTTACCATCTTCCCCACGGACACAAACTTTTTTCCTTTTCCAACACGCCTGTTCCCCTTTCCACCAGCATCTGTCTTTTTGCCACTCATTTTGTTAGCGACAAGATTAGTCACTTACAATGTGGTAGCAAAAATTGAGAGGTGGTGTAGATTCAGAGGTGGTGTAACTTTATTGACAGCTGAAGAACCAACACTGACTATCCCTGACAATGCAACTATGGCCCTAAAACTGGCAGCACTGTTTGCTATAAAAATAGCGTAGCAAAATGTGCATCAGGGTTTAATGCAGAGTTGCTGGCAAATGCTTGGCACCAGTGGGACACAAAATTAGTAGAGCAGCCACTTTTTGGATGCCACTTATGTCCAGCACTGTTTGCTATAAAAATAGCGTAGCAAAATGTGCATCAGGGTTTAATGCAGAGGTGCTGGAAAATGCTAGGCACCAGTGGGACACAAAATTAGTATAGTAGCCACATTTCGGATGCCACTTATATTCAGCACTGTTTGCTATAAAAATAGCGCAGCAAAATGTGCATGAGGGTTTAATGCAAAGGTGCTGGAAAATGCTTGGCACCAGTGGGACACAAAATTAGTATAGCAGCCACTGTTTGGATGCCACTTATATTAAGCACTGTTTGCTATAAAAATAGCGTAGCAAAATGTGCATGAGGGTTTAATGCAGAGGTGCTGGAAAATGCTTGGCACCAGTGGGACACAAAATTAGTATAGCAGCCACTGTTTGGATGCCACTTATATTAAGCACTGTTTGCTATAAAAATAGCGTAGCAAAATGTGCATCAGAGTTTAATGCAGAGGTGCTGGAAAATTCTTGGCACTAGTGGGACACAAAATTAGTAGAGCAGCCACCTTTTTGGATGCCACTTATGTCCAGGACTGTTTGCTATAAAAATAGCGTGGCAAAAGTGGGCAGGTGGGTAAAGTGGCCGTGTTCTCTGGGTCAGTGTAGAGGAATGGAAGCCTCACTTTCTATCCCTCCTAATGGTGAAATGCAGCAAGGAATTCCCTGAGCTTAGGTACACAGACGCTGTTATCTGAAGCTGTATACAGCGTTTCCATGGACCTGACTGTCACCTATGGCTCTGAGCCTGAGAAAATGAGTTCTGAAAAGGACTGAAATAAACTTCTGTCCCTAATCCGTAGTGCGCTGTGTGTATAGCGTACACAGCCGGAGCGGCGCCAGGAGCTGCGTGAGCGGTGACTGACACCTAGATGCAGAAAGAAGATAATGGAGCCGTGAGAGAAAATGCCCGTATTTATAATGCAAGGATATGTGACATGGACAGCCTATGACACATGCCCTTACTTGTCTGGCAAAAAACACCACTTAGCTGTGTGTGTGTCTGTGATTGGCTGACATACTGGCCCGCCCCTCTGCACGCGTGCTTAGGGGAAAAAAAAAAAATGGCGATCGCCATTATGCCAGCAGCACTGATCTAAACACGCCACCCCCGCACACTATACGCTGAAATTAGATAATAGTGTGATTCACAGAGTGACACTATTACAGTGAAAAGCCAGCTACTAAATAGCTAGGCTTTTTGCTGATCAAACTGTTCTCGAACGTAACTCGAGCTATCGAGCTTTTAGCATAAAGCTTGCGTTTGCATTCAATCTTGAGCACCCCCAAAATCACTCGAACATGAAATTGGCGAACCTCGAACATCGCTCAACTCTAGTCTTTACTACCTAGCCTCTATAAAATGCTAAGCAAATGCTGGTGCAGAATATCTAAGCCCACATATAAGGCCACCATTTGACTTTGCTAACCGCTTATGGCTGACAAAGTTTTTTCACATAAACTGTAATGACTTATGCCGTTAATAATGGATTTATAAGTATTGTAAGATTGATTGTAGCCTTTGAATGTTCTTGGTTAAGATGACGTCTTTTACATAAGCGCTATGGTTGGCTGCTAAGTTCTGCTTGGAATCCTTCATAGAGTTTGCAAGGCTCGGTTACCATCAACAATGCCTGGTATGGCATATCATGTAAGAATAGTACACAATGATCTAAATTAAATCAGTTAATGTGACTCTATAATGCACAAAAATACTCTAATTTGTTAGAAGAGGTCTGTTGTTATGGACACACAATTCATAATTTCGATATGTTGCTCTCTATGCATTAGCATAAAGTCATTCTGGATGAAATATTTTCCATTCCAGGCATACAATTTAATTCTAAGCACTAGCACCGTGGAAGAAGTGGTTAAAGTACAACAGGAGAACAATCCATATTATACAAGGTTTGCTTCTGCAGCGATGCCGAAAACTAAGAACAAAATAATTGAGCCCCTAGATGAAATTGCAAACAAGGTTTGTATTTCTCTAATCCTCGCAATCTACAGAGGATTTTCCCAGACTGACAGCTAGAGTTGGCGCCGATTTAATGAAACACTTGTTAAGATGCCAGTGGCTAAAGCGGGTTATAAAAAAAAAAAGCGCAACTGAAAGTTTAACTGGTCATGAAGGTTAAGGCAAAATACATAACGAACTATACACTTAATCTCGTCGAGCTTGTTCAGGGAAAGAAAGAAATTTACTTCAATAGAATAGTAAAAGCAAAGAAGGGATCTGAGCTGGAACAACAAGCGTTGCAGAAGACTACCAGCGCTGTTTCTGGGAGAAATTAAATGCTGAAATTACTATGCGTGCTGCTGAATGCCCAATGCAATATTGTAACGCTGGCGTCCCAAGGGGCTCTAAACACACCGCTAAATCAGTCTAAAAGTTCTCCATGTCTTCATTGTTTCGTTGACTAATGTTGTTCCCATTGGACTTATGGTTCTGTTCATTGATGCCTAAAAGAAAACCTTTACCTTGAATATGATTTTCAATTAAGTGAGACAAGTTGGCATCTAGCCACCTCTTAAAATAAACAAGAGTTGGCATGCAGGATATCAATGGCCAATGGAGGACAATCGACATAAGCGGAGAATAAGAGAAAGAGCTTTAGTCAATAAAGAGCAGTTACAATGGATGTCACTGATACAATAAGAAAGATATATGGAGGTTTTTCTCAATACAATTCAATGTCATCCAACTTTAGGGCAGAAAACCAACTTGTTATTCCTTTTATCTTTTCATTCTTTTGCGCACATTACTTGGTATAATTTTGTGCTCATTATTCCTGTTTGATAAGTACATAACTTTATGAATACAGCAAGCTGGCTATTAACAAGAAATAACAATAAGCCAAGTGTTTTTTGGCCAACAGTTATTTTTACCAACCGTCCTATAATTATATATCTTTATTTCAGTAGGGAGAGGGTAATTGGCCAACACCAGACACTTTCTATAACAAAGAATTCCTCTACCATTTTGGATAGTTGGCCAATTTTATGTAAATCATTGAATTTAGCGGTTGCCTGGTGCCGCTGTTTTTTACATCGGGAGGCAAGTGGTACTGACGATACTTTGTTTCTGCACAAACATGCATGATTGGCAAGTACTATGTTACCAAATACTATAGGATCATGATTCCTGTATATGTGTGCTGTCAGTTAAGTGCCAAAACAGTGCAATCAATGCTGCTAGCCTCATGCAGAAGTGAGTATGGCTTGACAATCAAGGTGGCAGGAGAGAAATAATTGCTTTAAAAGTCTATTATGATTTATCGTGTCCAATGAGTCTCTCACCTTTTTGCTTACATTGTTTCTATACCAGCCAAACCTATGCCAATGGGACACTCTTTTGGTGCACAGAATGGTCAGCACAAAATTGTGGAGATATCACCAATGCAAGGCTTGGGCAAGGCATCCAAAGTGCTGTCCAGTTTTTATGGACCACTAGATAAGGTAGAGATTAGAGATGGGCAAATAGTAACTATTCATGTTAGGATAATCCTTACCAAAGACCAAGTACTATTACAGTATTCGTCACGGTAAGAAAAATGCTTGAGTTCCCTATTAACTTGCATTAGGTTTGTTATTCGTGGCGAATACCGGAATACTACTTTGGGATTAATTTCAAATAATCTCAACACGAATAGTTACTATTCGCCCATCTCTAGTAGAGATACTTTTTTTTCATCCAAGTAAAATTGAAGACACTTGGAAATAACTCAGATAAAACTCGTATGACACTATGATGAAAGTCTGATGAAACTCTGAACCGAACCACTGATGTAACTAGGACCGTTTTTATCATACATGATAAAAAAAATGGATGAGACCTTAATTGCTGCCAGTGTCTAAACCTGTAGGGATTTCAATTGCTCCTATGGCTAAAAGTGCAAAAGTAATAATGTAGGAGGAGAAATTCAGCTCAACTGTCATGGCGACTCCAGACTCTGTTCACATTACAGAGTCTGGCATGCAACCTGATGCTTTTAAATTGCTCAGCCAGAGTCGGGATCGACTGTGTAGTGCTCTCTGGTCTTTGATTAAGCAGGAGTTAATTCCTGCTGGCTGGTGAAATGCTGATGGGTTCACAGGTTGCTGACGTCCTATCACAGCTACCTCCACTATATAAAAAATGGTGGAACCATGCCAAAGGTAGCTCTAGCCTTGCTCCTGCCTTATTGGTTTTTGTACTTGGTGATCCAGTTGTTTATTGAACTGTTGTCTGCAATTTGGTGTTCTGTGGAAATATCTTTGTTGTTTATTTCTTCCTTGTACTTTATTTCTTCCTAAGCATGTATTGTCTTTTCCCATGTATGTGCTTGCCTTGGTTTTATTTGAGATTTCTTTGAGCCTTAGTTTTCCCCTGTCTGTCTGTATATGTGGGATTTGTTACTCTTTTCCCAGCCCTCCTCGGGGGTGTTAGACCAGGGCTGTTCTGGAGTTTGGACTATGCTGGCGGTCCAAACCTGGCTACCATCAAGCCTACCTCTGAAATAAGGGGCAGTTTAGGGCCCCTAGTCTGAGGTCCAGAGGTCCAGTCTATGTTCTTTTCCACCTGGTTACTTTGTCATACCCCTGACTTAAACACTAAACTCTTACCTTTTTTGGTATGTGATCAAAGCATCTTCACATGCATCATAGTCTACAGAACATCTATGTGTTTCTGGTTGACATCAGGATGAAGGGTACTGAGTGCACCAGAAATGTGTAGATGTTCCAAATTATGGATTAATGATGTATGTAACTAATGATGTTTTAATCACATATAAATAAAGCTGAAGATATTATACCGTTGAGCTGGATTTCTTTGACTACATTCTGATCACCATTGTTTGGTGGCAGTGACGCTAGGATCAAAGACAGAAAAAGAAACTGCAATGAGCTGGCTTTTTACCTTTTCCCAAAGAATAATGCCACATTTGGAATTCGTATTTTCCGATAGACTATTTAATGTGAATGCTTCACTTTATTCATCCACACACCATTAATGATATAACTTTATACATACATAAAAATAACGCAACTAACAAACATAGGATTGTCCAAACTAAACATATTTTCTGCTCCGTGACTGCTGTAAACAACAATCAAAAGTTTTTATTGTGCACACAAAACTACCTACTTTGCTGTTTTGTTGCGCTAATATAGAGTTCTCAGTCACTGGGGCCATTAGACAAACAATTTACTTTTTTTTCCCAAAGCCAAAATGAGGATAAAACTGTTTAATTCTGAGAACTTAGGGCAATGGAGCCGCATGCCAGACAATTGGATGGAGTGCATAAAGCTTCTGATATCGCCTAGCAAAAAGATAGCATTTATAGACATTAACTTACCCGCTGGCACCAATTACCGCGCATGCTGGGATGTACTGGACGACTCTACGTAAGTGTTGCTATTTAATTTTACTGGATTATGACAATTCGGTATACGTTGCACTATGGGGAACTGGAATTCAAGATTTAATTAACGACAGTAAATGTAGTCGATGGTTATTTAGCTTTGGGAGAAGATTTGATATATGAAATGATATAAGGAAAAAATAAATCTGTGCGATGGTCAGTCAATAGGAGATAGACGTATGAAACAATTGCAGGCAGGGCTCCTTCACTATCCGTACAACCCTCCAGAGGGTACCGTGTGTTCCAGCTACGTTCACCTCTGCTGGTTTAGCCTCCTTCCAACACACAATGTCCTTCCTTCCTTTATGTGTCAATTAGTAGCAAAGCTGATCTCCAGCTAAGAGCAAAGCTTCTTTCTGCAGTCTCAGCATGTGTACACTTTACTATTCAGTAATTGCCTGAACTGTACTTGAAAACAGCTTCCACCGAACACGCATATATACAAGTGAGGAGCACAGCCGAGGACGTTCACCTGCACAAACTGCCAGCTGCCTGACTTCATGGTACAAAAATAATAAGCAAGACACAAATAAAGCCAATATCTAATGGTTAAGAGTGTGTTAACAGGCAAATAACTAATCTAAATTTTGGCTTGGTAAGGGACGACCATTTATCCATCCAAATCTTATTTATGTGCAGTCAATGGATGGGATTTTTTTCTATTTTTTTTTTATTCTTACAATAGAATTATATTTTGCAAACTCAGATGAGTTAATTGTTAATCCCCCCTAAAAAAAATTACAAAAAAACCCAAATTGGCATTTGAATATTCACCTGCAATTACAGTAGTTGCTATGTAGCTCTCAGAAGGTTCCTCTGTTTTATTTTCTTTTACAGCCTCACATTCTCAAAAAAACCCCCACAGGATAGAAGCCAGGATAGGCACAGGAATGCCTTATACCACCAGCATACAGGATATATTTCTATATATGTCTATCCCTTTGACAGAATTCGTAACATAGGAATGTTAGCATTCCTTACATTGCACACTAAATGTCCTTTCACCCAGGACCACTTGTGACAGCGACCCTGTGATCAAGGCCCCTAGGGCCAAAACGGTCGTTCTTTATGTCTTAGGTCGTGAAGGGGTTAATCCCAAATTTTCATATTTGCAAGGTAACAGGAGAAAATGGACCATACAATTTGTTGTGCTATTTCTCCTCAGTACACCATATGTAATTGAAAACTGTAGTTTTGAATGCTATTTCGGCTGGAATAGATTGTGGACGACAAGTCCCATTTGAAGATCTGACTTGCCAAAACAGCAGAAACCCCCCACAAGTGAGCCCATTCTGGAAACTAATCCTCGCAAGGAATTCATCTAGGGGTGTAGTGAGCAATTTTAACCTTTAGGTAATTCATGGAACTGTATGACATTAGGATGTGAAAATTACCATTTTTCCCACTACCATGATGCTTTGGCCCTAAAGTTTTACATTTGGAAAAGGGTAATAGGAAAAAATCAACCATACAATTTGTTAATACCCCATATGTGGTCTAAAACTACTTTCCAGGCACGATGCAAAGCTCACAAGGGAAGGAGTGCCATATTGAAGTTTAGATTTAGTTGGAATGATTTGGGGGTGCCATGTCACATTTGCAGAGCCCCAAACATGCCAGAAAAGCAGATACCCCCATAAGTGACCTATTTTGCAAACTACAACCCTTCAGGAATTAATGAATTAATCTAATGGTGCATATTGACACCACAGGTTTGTCACTGAATTTTATACCATTGGGCAGTGAAGAAAGACTATTTAGATTTTTTCATTAAAATATTGTTTTAGCCCCAAGTTTTACATTTTTTATAAGGGCTAATAAGAAAAAATAGAGAGCCCTCCCTCTACCAGCCCCCTAAATGCTACGATTGCTATTGGTCATGGCATTTAGGAAGTTAAGCAGCCATGAGCAGTGCAGGGAGCTTCCCTGCATTTAACAGCCGGAGCTCGGGTACAAGTTATGCCAACCTCCCGATGGTGATCGTGGGACACAAAACTTGTGCCCACGTGATCACCATGATGTAAATTTGCTTCATACTGTGGGAACCCCTTCCTGACCATGATGTAAACCTATCTCAAATATTGTGAAGAGGTTAAGGGTTGCATACTTTGCAAGTTTCTGTAGTATAGAAATTCCAGGACTAAGCACCAATTTTAATGGACTACAATTTTAATAGATTTTCACTGATATCCAAGATTACCAGTGAATGTACAATGAATCTCATAAGTGCCTAAGATTACCAAAGAATTTACAATTAACCTCTCCATGCCCAGAGCACAATGCATACCTCAGAGCACCATGGATTTATTGAAATCAACCATCAATGAAATATTTAAAGGAGTTATCCAGGACTTTATTTTACTATGGCACTAAGAGCTTACAGGCTGATAGTTGGTAATTACCTAACTGTTGTGCCCGGCACTGATCTCTGCCAGCAGTGCAGCTTCCACTGACATCACATTGACAGATCTGTGGCTTTTCTTTTGCTCTGCTATATTGATGGGGCATGGCTACCAATGTCATGTCGGTTCCCAACTGCCTAACTGCAGAGACCAGCTGTCAATTATCATGCCGTCGGCAGTCACACCCCATCGACAAAGCAGCCAGGAAGAGGTAGAGCTGCTCTGCTGACATGACGCAGCAGAATCGCAGACAAGAGCGGTCAGTGACCACTCTGAGCCGGCATCGGGGAGAACAGGCCGGTAGATTGCAACTACCTACTTGTTAGTTTTTAAGCCCATAGTAAAAATGGAAATAGTCCTTTAAAGCTAAGCAAACACTTTGTTCACTGTACATCAGTAGACTAATACTATAGCATTCCAATAGACCTTCATTCACCAAAAGTAGGACAAAAGTGTGATCTTTTAGCCTCTGTATGGCAGTTATGCTTCTGTATACCATTTGATTAGCTATATAGGAAGGACCAGCAGAAGAAGTCATTATAAAAAAAAATCCACATGGTATACATTTTTACAATGAGTTCCTATAGTGGAAGGAAGCCTACGCATCCACACATCCTGACTGTTGCCACTGTTGGGCAATTACTTGCAGGGACTATATTAGTGTTTCCCAAACTCCAGTCCTAATGGCCCCCAACAAGTCATGTTTTCAGGATTTCCTTACTATTGAACAGGTGATGAAATCATTATCAAGGCATCACCTGTGATATATTAAGGAAATCCTGAAAAGATGACCTGTTGGGGGTCATGAGGACTAGAGTTTTGGAACCACTGGACTATATGGATACAAATGGCCATAGCCGAAATCCAAATAAAAAGTCAAATCTCCCAAACATAATATAAATGATAAATATTCCTGCTTAGATAATTACATTTCCTACTTTTAGTAGTCCCCTTTGCACTATGTATGCGCAATTTCTTATAGGACTTCTTATATCAATGTATCTTCATTTTTTATATTTTCTTTATGAATTACCCTGGCGTCTTCAAATAAACATCATTTTTAAGTTTAATATGGCACACTTCAGGTACAGTATAGATAAGGGTTTCCATTAATCACTGAACTGGTCATGTTGGTATAAATAAAACATTTTCTTGAGAAAATCACATTAAAATAATGTTTTATTTAAGTGTTTTTCATGGAAAGACATTTTACATCCCGGCTGTTAGAGTTGCAATGTGCCAACAAATATGCAAATTGTGTCAATTTAGGGCATATTTCCCAGCTGCATTTTGCCGTTTTCGAGGAAATGCGAGCATTTTATACTAGATTAGTTTCCTGGGTCATGTAATTATTCCCCTTCTATCTTCACATTTACATGCCAGTGAGATGTTTCAATCTTGCTAAACTGATGATAAGTAAATGACTTGCTACAATTATATTTAACAGCATAATACAGAAGTAAGGCTGCCCTTAACTTAAGGAATTAAAAGGCTTGTAATTAATTAGAAAACATAGTTGCGTTCATCCAGACGTAGCACCACTCTTGATTGTAGGTTGTGCCTGGTATTGCAGTTGAATAGGGTGTAATTAGAATACTCTGCAAAAATGGCGCCGATCCTGGAAGAAATCCGCCATGTATTCATTATATTACGCAACTGTAACATTAATAACATTATTATGTCCTTGTGTAGCTGGTTTACAGTTATCAATTATACTACGTATTAAAATTTAGAACTATATTCCCAGATTTTATTGCTTTTGGAAGCAGTAGACACACTTTCTATTTTTTATTATTTTTTATTACTATTTGTTAAAGTTTAGTTAAAAAACAAAAAAGGCATCAGAAGAGATCTGTGCAGAGTTCAGCTCTGAAGCCTTCAGGACTGTCAACAGAACTCTAAACTCATATACGGTGGGGTTAAAAAGTGTTTGCCCCCGTCCTGTTTTCTAATTACTTTGTATGTTTGTCACATTTAAATGTTTCAGATCACAAAACAGATTTAAATATTAGACAAAGATAGCACAGGTAAATACAAATTGCAGTTTAAAAATGAAGGTATATATTATTAAGGGAAAAAGAAATCCAAACCTACAGGGCCCTGTGTGAAAAAGTAATTGCCCCTTTCCTAAAAAAAATAAATATATAAATTAACGGGGGAAATCTGAGTTTAATATCCCTAGCCACACCCAGGCCTGAGTACTGCCACACCTGTTCTCAATCAAGAAATCACTTAGATAGGACCTGCCTAACAAAGTGAAGTAGACCAAAAGATCCTCAAATGCCAGACATCATGCTGCAACCCAAAGAAATTCAGGGAACAAATGGGAAACAAAGTAATTGAGATCTCTCAGTCTGGAAAATGATTATAAAGCCATTTCTAAAGCTGAGGAACATATGTGAATCACAGAGAGAGCCATTATCCACAAATAGAGAAAATGTGGAACAGTGGTGAACCTTCTCAGGAATGGCCAGCCAACAAAATGTACCCCAAGAGCACAACAACGACACATCAAAGAGACCACAAAAGACCGCACAACAACATCCAAAGAACTGATGGCCTCACATGCCACAGTTAAGGTCAGTGTTCATGACTCCACCATAAGAAAAAGACTGGGCAAAAATGGCTCACATGGCAGAGTTGCAAGACAAAAAGCACTGCTGTGCAATAAGAACATACAGGTTCATCCCAGTTTCTCCAGAAAACATCTTGATGATCCACCAAGATTTTTGGGATAATTCTCTGTGGACTGACAAGACAAAAGTTGAACTTTTTGAAAGGTGCATGTGTCATTTCATCTGGTGTAGACGTAAAAGAGCATTTCAGAAAAGGAACATTATACCAACAGTATAATATGGTGATGATAGTGTGGTGGACTAGGGCTGTTTTGCTGCTTCAAGACTTGGAAAACCTGGTGTGGTAAATGGAACCATGAATTCTGCTGTCTACCAAAATATTCTGAAGGAGAATGTCTGGACATCTGTTCATAAACTCAAGCTGAAGCACACTTTTATTATGTAGCAGAACAATGATCCAAAATACACCAGCAAGTCCACCCCTGAATGGCTTAAGAAAAACAAAATTAAGACTTTGGAGTGGCCTAGTCTAAGTTCTGACCTTAATCCTATTGCATACTGTGGCATGACCTTAAAAAGGCTGTTTATGCACGGAAAACCCCCAATGTGGCTGAATTACAATAATTCTGCAAGGATGAGTGGGCCAAAATTCCTCAAGAGCGTTGTAAAAGGCTCATTGCCAGTTATCACAAACGCTTGATTGCAGTTGTTGCTGCTAAGGGTGGCCAGTTATTAAGAATAGGGGGCATTCATTTTTTCACACAAGGCCCTGTAGGTTTGGATTACTTTTCCCCTTAATAATAAAGACCTTCATTTATAAACTGCATTTTGTGTTTACTTCTGTTATTGCTGTCTAATATTCTTATATTTGTGGTGATCTAAAACATTTAAGGGTGGCAAACATGCAAAAGAATAAGAAATCAGCAAGGGGGAAAAAACTTTTTCATACCACTGTATGGGCTTGAACTCAAATAGTTGCATAATAATGAATACAATGTACAAAAAAACATACAACTATTTGCCAAGGAAGGATTTTTAATAATACTGAAGCACCTCCCAAAAAAGATGCATAGACTTATCTGTTTTACTCTGGCACTACCATGTTGGTAATGTAGCCAAAATGAACCAAGGGGACCCCTGCGAATAGGGAAGGGGGAGATGGTAATTCCTGATCAATCCTACTGCTGATCCCTGAGGTCCCTCACCACTAGAGTTGAGCGCGGTTCGCGCTTCGTGGTTCTCCAGTTCGCGGTTCGAGTGATTTTGAGGGCTGTTCTAGATCGAACTAGAACTCGAGCTTTTTGCTAAAGCTCGATAGTTCCAGTTACATTCGAGAACGGTTCTAGCAGCAAAAAGCCAAGCTAATTACTAGCTGGCTTTCCGCTGTAATAGTGTCAGTCACTCTGTATGACTGACACTATTATGAAATTTCAGCGTATAGTGTGCGGGAACAGCACATTCAGATCACTGCTGCTGGGATAATGGTGATCGCCATTTTTTTTTTTTTCCTTGTCTTCCTTCCCTAAGCGCGCACGTGTAGTGGGGCGGGCCAGCATGTCAGCCAATCCCAGACACACACACAGCTAAGTGGACTTTTAGCCAGAGAAGCAACGGCATGTGTGATAGGATGTCCATGTCACATGTCCCTGCATTATAAATACAGGCATCTGCCCATCTGGACGCCATTATCTGCCTTCTGCGTCTGGGTGTCAGTCACCGCTGGCGTAGCTCCTGTCTCCTATACTGCTGTGTACGCTCTACACACAGCGCTATACAGAATAGGTATAGACGTTTCTTTCAGCTCTTGTAAGGGCTAATTACAGCAGGCTCAGAGCCATAGGTGACAGTCAGGTCCGTGGAAACAGATTTTAACAGCTACACAATATAACAGCGTCTGTGTAGCTAAGGTCAGGGACTTCCTCGCTGAATTTCCCCATTAGGAGGGATATAAAGTCAGGCTTCCTTTCCTCTACCTAGACCCACAACCCTGCCACTGTACCCTCCTGCCCTTTGCACACTCAAGCTCATTGTTACTAAGCCATTATACTAGCAAACACTGAGGAAACTTAGTGGCATCCTAAAAGTGGCTGTTGGAATTCCATTATTGTCCAACTGGTGCAAATCTATTTGCAGCACCACTGCATTGCACACTCAAACTCATTCTTACTAAGCCATTATACTAGCAAACACTGAGTAAACTTAGTGGCATCCTAAAAGTGGCAGTTGGACTACCATTAGTGTCCCACTAGTGCAAATCTATTTGCAGAACCTATGCATTGCACACTCAAACTCATTGTTACTAAGCCATTATACTAGCAAACACTGAGTAAACTTAGTGGCATCCTAAAAGTGGCAGTTGGACTTCCATTATTGTCCCACTGGTGAAAATCTATTTGCAGCACCACTGCATTGCACACTCAAACTCATTGTTACTAGACCATTATACTAGCAAACACTGAGTAAACTTAGTGGCATCCTAAAAGTGGCTGTTGGACTACAATTAATGTCCCACTAGTGAAAATCTATTTGCAGAACCTCTGCATTGCACACTCAAACTCATTGTTACTAAGCCATTATACTAGCAAACACTGAGTAAACTTAGTGGCATCCTAAAAGTGGCAGTTGGACTTCCATTAGTGTCCCACTAGTGCAAATCTATTTGCAGAACCTCTGCAGTGCACACTCAAACTCATTGTTACTAAGCCATTATACTAGCAAACACTGAGTAAACTTAGTGGCATCCTAAAAGTGGCAGTTGGACTTCCATTATTGTCCCACTGGTGCAAATCTATTTGCAGAACCTCTGCAGTGCACACTCAAACTCATTGTTACTAAGCCATTATACTAGCAAACACTGAGTAAACTTAGTGGCATCCAAAAAGTGGCTGTTGGACTTCCATTAGTGTCCCACTAGTGCAAATCTATTTGCAGAACCTCTGCATTGCACACTCAAACTCATTGTTACTAAGCCATTATACAATTATACTAGCAAACACTGAGTAAACTTAGTGGCATCCTAAAAGTGGCTGTTGGACTTCCATTAGTGTCCCACTAGTGCAAAGCTATTTGCAGCACCTCTGCATTGCACACTCAAACTCATTGTTACTAAGCCATTATACTAGCAAACACTGAGTAAACTTAGTGGCATCCTAAAAGTGGCAGTTGGACTTCCATTAGTGTCCCACTAGTGCAAATCTATTTGCAGAACCTCTGCAGTGCACACTCAAACTCATTGTTACTAAGCCATTATACTAGCAAACACTGAGTAAACTTAGTGGCATCCTAAAAGTGGCAGTTGGACTTCCATTATTGTCCCACTGGTGCAAATCTATTTGCAGCACCACTGCATTGCACACTCAAACTCATTGTTACTAGACCATTATACTAGCAAACACTGAGTAAACTTAGTGGCATCCAAAAAGTGGCTGTTGGACTTCCATTAGTGTCCCACTAGTGCAAAGCTATTTGCAGCACCTCTGCATTGCACACTCAAACTCATTGTTACTAAGCCATTATACTAGCAAACACTGAGTAAACTTAGTGGCATCCTAAAAGTGGTAGTTGGACTTCCATTATTGTCCCACTGGTGCAAATCTATTTGCAGCACCACTGCATTGCACACTCAAACTCATTCTTACTAAGCTATTATACTAGCAAACTGTGCTGCCATTTTAAGGGCCATTGTTTCATTGTCCGGGATAGTTATTGTTGTTTATTCTGCTGTCAATAAAGGTAGACCACCGCTGCAATCTACACCACCTCTCAATTTTTACTACCACATATTAAGTGCACAATCTTGTCGCAATCAAAATGAGTGGCAAAATGACAGATGCTGGTGGAAAGGGGAAGAGGCGTGTTGGAAAAGGAAAAAAAGGGTTTGTCCGTGGGGAAGGTGGCAAAGCTCCATTAACATCTGCTGAAGATAGACCATCTTCCAGCAAAAGTAAGATGTCTACTACTTACCGTGGACAATCCAATGTGCTCCCTTTTTTACGGACACGAACAACTGGAACAAAGGTAGATGATGGCCAAAAAAGGAAAATGCTTGAATGGATCTCAAGTGGTCCAACAAGTGCCCTCTCCGCCACCTCAACTACCGCATCCAAAAAACACCAGTCCTCTGAGTTGTCATCCCAATCACACTTGCTTTCTCCCAGCTCTGAAGTCTCCATCTGCCCTGCACAGTATGGTGGAACTGAGATGGCTGAGTCTGCAGAGCTGTTCAGTCACACTATAGCCTGGGAATCAAAGGTCTGCTCCCAAGCTACAGTGATTACAGACCAGGAAATGGTCTGCAGTGATGCCCAGAACCTTTGTGACTCTGATTCAGGCCGTGACGACCAAGTTTCTGAGCATAATGTTGACCCTTTTTCACAAACTGTAATACCTGTTGTTATAGACAATGAGGAACATACTGATGACGATGAGACGCAGACACCAGATTGGGATGACAACTTAAATATTCGGTCAGGGCAAGAAGAGGCCCGGTCTGAGGGTGAGGGGAGTGCAAACACAACAATTGAGGAGGAAGTTCTAGATCCCACCTACTGTCAACCCACAGTCAGGCACTCGAGGAGGTCAACAGAGGCAGTGGAGGAGGATGCAACTGACGACGAAGTTACCTTGCGCCTTCCTGGACAGAGTCAGAGCACTGGTAGCACGTCTACAACTGCATCCTCAGCAACCACTCTGCCTCTGAGCACTAGTCGGGGTGGATCAGCAGGTTGCATGCCCTCTAAGCGTTGCCTAGCCTGGTCCTTTTCTGACATAGCAAAAGATCGCCCAAATTATGTGATCTGTAAAATTTGTCGTGATTCTCTTAGTAGAGGGCAAAACCTCAGCAGTTTGATAACTTCTTCCATGAATCGTCACATGAATAAATATCATATGTCCCAGTGGGAAGCTCACCGTGCTGCAATGCGGCCTAGCGGAGCAAACCATCGACCGCCTGCCCCTTCCAGTGCATCCGCGTGCTCTTCATCTTCTAGGACTGTGGAGACAGCTGTCACACCTGGTTTTCAACGCACAACTTCCATCACTGTAACCGCAACTGGCAGTTTGCTTGGTAGGTCGTCAGTTGGTTTGGTAGGGGAAACAAGTGCTTGTGTACAGCTCTCTCAGACATCGATAGCACCAACGTTGGATGAAGGCAACATCATGTCTACGCCTGCACTTTCCTCACAAACCTGCATTTTTCCAGGGACACCCTACTCAACACTGTCTACACACAGCAGCCAGATCTCTGTCTCTCAGATGTGGACAAATAAAAGGCCATTTCCTGCGACCCATGACAAAGCTAAGAGGTTGACTTTATCCCTCTGTAAGCTCTTGGCTAACGAAATGCTGCCTTTCGGCCTGGTGGACACACAGGATTTTAGAGACCTTATGTCTGTCGCTGTGCCCCAGTACCAGATGCCCAGTCGCCACTACTTCTCTAAGAAAGGTGTGCCTGCGCTACACCAGCATGTCGCACACAAAATCACCGCTTCCTTGAGAAACTCTGTGTGTGAACGGGTGCATTTTACCACCGATACTTGGACCAGTAAGCATAGACAGGGACGTTACATGTCGCTGACTGGGCACTGGGTAACTATGGTGATAGATGGTGAAGGGTCTGCTACACAAATCTTGCCGTCCCCACGATTTGTGTGTCAATCCACTGTCTGTCCAAGTTCCGCCACTGCTTCTGCCTCCTCCACCTCATTTGGGTCCTCCACGTCCGCCCTAAGCCTGCCTGGTCAGGCCACCAGCGTTCTAACTGTGCAGAAGGAATCACGCACCCCTCATTACTATACTGGCAGCAGAGCGCAACGGCATCAGGCGGTCTTTAGCTTGAAATGTCTTGGAAATAAGAGTCACACAGCAGCTGAGTTGTTGGCAGCTCTGGAGACTGAGTTTAATAAATGGTTGTCTCCACTCAAGGTGGGGTAAGTAGCAGTATACCAAAACTCAATGGATCCACAGTAATTGACCTAATTAGCTGGATCAGATATAGGCAGTAAAGACTAACTTAAAAATTAACTTTTAATATATATGGGGATAAAAGTGAGCATAGGCTCACAGGTTAGAAACATAGGTGGCACAAAACCACCCAGAATAAAATTGGGCTAAAGATGGAGGGCCCAAAGCAGTGTGCCTCAGTAAATTACCACAGTAGCAGATTCCAAACCTACAGTTACTGGTCCTACCTGAAGCAAAAACACACAGAGAACAAGCAAACAGAGCCCCATCCACATGGGAAAATATATATCTGTGTGTATCAAAAAGAAACCTCCTAGACCATTGTGAACCGTATATTTCATAAATCCACCCCAAGTGGGAACGATCTTACCAGGTCCGGAGATTACACGGGCATAAAGGACAGGTTGAAGGTTCAGGCAGGGGGCTGTTTCAACAGCATATCCAGATCCCTCAGAGACCTCAACCAAATCAGGCATATAGTCACCGTGCCCACTCCCAACGTTTCAAGAGCAGATCATCAGGGGAGTTCCAGTGGGGAAGTGCAGTCAAACGGTATCTTCACCGGATGACGATCAAAAGATGCCCAGGTCACTATAAAAAAAGATACATAGAATAAGCCCTAGGGCCACCAGTCAGGCCATATGCGTATAGCCCATAGGTTCCCAACACTCACCGCATCGTAGCGTATAGATCATAGGTTCCCAACACTCACCGCATCGTGGCGTATAGATCAGACCCAAAGTTCATAAATGCCGCGCTTGGCGTCCAGAGGACGCTCCATAAATAGCACGGCTCATGCGCAAATGGGTACGTCATCGATGACGTTCACTCCCAGAATACCTCCGAGCCAGAAGTGACGCGGCATCGATCACCGTCGATGACGTTCACTCCCAGCATACCTCCAGACCGGAAGTGACTCATCATCAATCGCCGCGTCGCCACAAAAAGCGTCACAGCTAATACCCGATGTGGCAACATCCGGGTATGTGGAACGCAAGCTAAATCCTATATTCAAAATGAGACAGGACGCGCCCATAGTGACATGGGCGCCCTGTATACTAGCCGCGGACCAATCAGACAATAGTGAGCACGTAGGTACAAGTCCATAGGCGTGCCGGTATACAAACATAGTGGCGATGGTCAGACTACACACAACAGATAATTAAAAGGGTTGACCTAAGGAGGTCATGGAAAGTGTCCAAATATTATGAGAGGAGGGGGGCTTAGTCCAAAGGATGGGGCTCACTAAGATGCAGAGGGGGGGGGGCAATACACAAGATCATGGGATGGGGAGAACGCCCCATACGTCCTCCAGGGTTCACTGATATACATCGCCAAGAGGAAGGGAGTTATCCGGAAGGGGGGAGGGGGGGCGCTATGGTGCGGGCATTCTGCATTGAGGATACAGCACCATGGCTTCGGCACTGCATCCCCAATGCAGAACAAGTGCTGGAGTGATCGGGGAGCTAGAACGGAAACACCCCATACCAGGAGGGCTAATATCATAGGGGGTGAGTCGTAGTCATGGTCAGGGTGGAAAGAAGCGAGAAAACTAAAGTGCACACTCACCTCTGACCCTAGCTGGAAAGGCCCTACCTATCATGTGGGGGTCGGCACCCTAGTAGTCCCCCGCCTGTGGTGCCCCCACTCGGGCGTTGGCTATCCCTCCTTCAAACCACCCTACTCCTAGGGTGCTCCTAAAAAAGGTATGAAAGACAGAGATTCATTCAGTCCTCCTGGTGTCATTGTGTCCAAGCTGTAAATCCAGAAGCACTCTTTCTGAAGGATGATCCTATCCCAGTTGCCACCCCTACGAGGGGGGGGAATGAGGTCGATGCCCATTACTCTAAAACTTCCCAGGTCACCGTTGTGAAAGGTATTAAAGTGTCTCGCCACCGGTGTATCGTTCTTCTTAAGGATGTCACCCTTGTGCTCCCCTACTCTGCGTCTCAGTTCCCTGATCGTCTTGCCCACATACATTTTGCCACATCCACAGGTCACCTTGTATACTACCCCTCTCGATTTACATGTTATTAACGACCGAAGGGAGTAGACCTTGGTGCCACTAGAGTTCTTAAAGTCTTTCCCCTCCTCTATAAACTTGCAGTTTATACAGTCATGGCATTTGAAACAGCCTTTTGTTCCAATTGCTGTCCTCACTGGTCTATTTTCCTCAAAGTGACTGTGCACCAGTCTATCACCTAGAGATTTTGATTTTCTAAAGGTGATTGATGGGTAGCTGAGGAGAAGCTTATTGATTGTGGGATCCATATGCAATATAGACCAATGTTTGCTTAGTATCTGTCTCAGGTCAGTTGCACCATTATTAAACGTTGTGATGAATCTCAGGACGTCGGAGTTGTCATTATTCCTATGGTTGGGGTTTAATAGGCTACTGCGATCCAGCTCACATGTGGACTTGTATGCCCTTGCAATCACCCCCTCCGGGTAGCCCCTATCTCTCAAACGTCCCATCAGGTCAGAGGATTGTAAACGAAAGGACATATCATCGGAGCAGTTCCTCCGCATCCTGATAAACTGTCCCTTTGGGATTCCTTTTTTTAGGGGACCAGGATGGGCACTATCCCACTTCAAGAGTGAGTTTGAGGAGGTGGCTTTTCTATAGGTTGTTGTCCTTAGGCGACCCTCCGGACCCTTCTCGACCAACACATCCAGAAATGCCAGACTGTCCCCGCCTATTTCACAGGTAAAGGGCAAGCCAATGTTGTTGTTATTGAGGGTAATCATGAAGGAACGGAAGTCCACCTCCGATCCCTTCCAGATAACGAAGACGTCGTCTATGTACCTAAGCCACAAGACGACGTCCTCGGTATCTACAAGGCCGCCAAAAACAACCTTCTCCTGCCACCAGCCCAAGAGGAGGTTAGCATATGATGGGGCACAGCACGTCCCCATCGCAGTCCCCTTGAGCTGATGGAAGAACCTCCCGTCGAAAATGAAGACATTTTTTTTTGAGGCAGAAGGTGAGTGCCTCTATGACAAATTTATTGTGTTGAGTGAACTGATTACCTCTGGTACCGAGGAAAAATTGAACAGCCTCGACCCCAGCCGTGTGGGGGATGGAGGAATATAATGCCTCGACGTCGATGCTGCACAATATCATACCCTCCTCCAAGAAAATATCATCGATTCTCCGTAGAAAATCCGTAGTGTCTCTTAGATAGGAATTAAGTGAAAGAACGAACGGTCTTAGGATTCTGTCTACATAAATGCTGAATTTTTCCGTTAGGCTACCTATCCCAGACACGATTGGGCAACCCTTTAAAGGGCTGCAGCCCTTATGAATTTTAGGTAGAATATAAAAGGTCGCCATGACTGGCAAGGTCGGTAGTAAATATTCGAACTCATTTCTGTCTATAATGTTCCTGTCCAGGGCTGTTTCCAACATATTCCTTAATTCGTTTTTAAAACCCACCATTGGACTTGAATCAAGTTTGGCATAACATGTCTTATCCTTCAGGATATCCAGACAGATGTTTTTATAGTCCTTGGAATCCAGTATCACCACGTTACTCCCTTTGTCAGAGGGTTTTATGGTGATACTGGAGTCCCTTTCTAAACATTGTAGACTGAGCATTTCGGACTTTGATAAATTGAACTGACCCTTACGTCTGCCCACGTTCTTTCTTAAATCCCTAGTTACCATGTTCACAAAGATGTCTATAGCATCAACCTCTGCCGCTGTTGGGGGCATTCTTGCACTCTTATTTTTTAAATTCGTAAAAGGCCCTTCCCCCAGGTCATTGGGATTCATATCGCTCAAGTGGAAAAGTAGCCTGACATCTTCTAGAAGATCTTCTGAGATCCCCAGTTCCCCTGAGGTTTTCTCATTTTGTCTGCCAAAGTACTTCTTCCACTTAAGACGTCTAGCGAAAAGATTCAAGTCTTTAATCGCTGTGAATTCATCGAAATCGGTAGTGGGGACAAAAGACAGACCTCTATCCAGAACCCGTTGCTCGGTATCGCTGAGGGGTCTAGAGGACAAATTTATCACCTGAGTTGCCACACACATTATTGCGGATTTATTTGGCCCTTGCTTCTCAGGTGATATTGATTGTCCAAAAAACCCCCCCGGCCAAAATTGTAGTTGGCTCCCCTGTAACTCGATCGGCCTCTCCCTCTCTGCTTTTTAAATTGTTGTGGTCTGAACTGGTTGTTCCTAGTGTCAGTGTCCGATACTTCTGCATCCGTTGAGGAAAAATCTGTCTCACTCTGTCTGGCCGCTCGATTGCCAGATGGGATATAAACTCTGTTATCCTTGAAGTCCTGGAGATCCCTAATGTAGAACTTATGCTTTCTCTCTTTTAATTTATATTGGAACTTCTCAATTACACCTTGTAACACAAGTTCTTTATTTGCAAAATCGCCTTCACTAGAGAATTTGCGTGTTATACCAATGTGTTCTCTTAGGGAATCCTCTAGAGTAGACAGATTTTTCCTCTCTTCCTCAAGAAGTAATTTCATAAGCCTGAGGGAGCATTCAGTGGCCTCTTTTTCCCACTTCGCTATAAAATCAGTATTTTTATGTCGGTACCCTGGCTGTAATGTTATCCTTAAATGCCTGGGAACAATTTCCTCCTTTAAATAGCTCTCTAAAGATTGGACCTCCCACCAGGATACATTACGCTCCTTATATAACCTGGTGAGGTCCTTGAACGCCCCACTCAAAGTTGGTGTGTACCTCTTGAGAACTAAGTTTTTTTCTGAGAACACTTCCTTGGCCTCAGAGGCCCATTGCCTTGTGTCAATATCCGACGATAGGAAGCCCGCCATCGGCCACTCAATTAAACGGGGTAAGTAGCAGTATACCAAAACTCAATGGATCCACAGTAATTGACCTAATTAGCTGGATCAGATATAGGCAGTAAAGACTAACTTAAAAATTAACTTTTAATATATATGCGGATAAAAGTGAGCATAGGCTCACAGGTTAGAACATAGGTGGCACAAAACCACCCAGAATAAAATTGGGCTAAAGATGGAGGGCCCAAAGCAGTGTGCCTCAGTAAGGTACCACAGTAGCAGATTCCAAACCTACAGTTACTGGTCCTACCTGAAGCAAAAACACACAGAGAACAAGCAAACAGAGCCCCATCCACATGGGAAAATATATATCTGTGTGTATCAAAAAGAAACCTCCTAGACCATTGTGAACCGTATATTTCATAAATCCACCCCAAGTGGGAACGGTCTTACCAGGTCCGGAGATTACGATCTATACGCTACGATGCGGTGAGTGTTGGGAACCTATGGGCTATACGCATATGGCCTGACTGGCGGCCCTAGGGCTTATTCTATCTATCTTTTTTTATAGTGACCTGGGCATCTTTTGATCGTCATCCGGTGAAGATACCGTTTGACTGCACTTCCCCACTGGAACTCCCCTGATGATCTGCTCTTGAAACGTTGGGAGTGGGCACGGTGACTATATGCCTGATTTGGTTGAGGTCTCTGAGGGATCTGGATATGCTGTTGAAACAGCCCCCTGCCTGAACCTCTAACCTGTCCTTTATGCCCGTGTAATCTCCGGACCTGGTAAGACCGTTCCCACTTGGGGTGGATTTATGAAATATATGGTTCACAATGGTCTAGGAGGTTTCTTTTTGATACACACAGATATATATTTTCCCATGTGGATGGGGCTCTGTTTGCTTGTTCTCTGTGTGTTTTTGCTTCAGGTAGGACCAGTAACTGTAGGTTTGGAATCTGCTACTGTGGTACCTTACTGAGGCACACTGCTTTGGGCCCTCCATCTTTAGCCCAATATTATTCTGGGTGGTTTTGTGCCACCTATGTTTCTAACCTGTGAGCCTATGCTCACTTTTATCCGCTTGTCTCCACTCAACCTGCAGCCTGGGAAGTCCGTGTGCAACAATGCTGCAAACCTGGGTGCGGCCCTTCGCCTG
Organism: Anomaloglossus baeobatrachus; assembly: GCF_048569485.1. Taxonomy (NCBI): domain Eukaryota; kingdom Metazoa; phylum Chordata; class Amphibia; order Anura; family Aromobatidae; genus Anomaloglossus; species Anomaloglossus baeobatrachus. The sequence goes on along the minus strand of NC_134357.1, from coordinate 278,784,892 downwards.
GGCAAGGTGACACACGTGCCTTGTATGGCTCACGTGTTGAAACTTGTTGTCCAACAATTTTTAACACACTATCCCGGTCTAGATGGCCTTCTGAACAGGGCACGAAAACAGTCTGCTCACTTCCGCCGTTCAACTACCGCTGCTGAGCGACTTGCATCGCTCCAGAAGTCTTTCGGCCTGCCGGTTCATCGCCTGAAATGCGATGTGCCGACACGCTGGAATTCGACTCTCCACATGTTAAAGCGACTGTGGCAGCACCGTCGAGCCCTGGTGCAATACATCATGCCGTATAGCCTGGGCCAATGAGATGCAGAGGTGGGGCAGATCACCCTGATGGAGTGGTCTCAGTTCAAGGACCTATGCACCCTTCTGCACAGTTTCGACATGGCGACGAATATGTTTAGCGCTGACAATGCCATTATCAGCATGACAATTCCAGTCATTTACATGCTGGAGCACACGCTAAACACTATTCAGAGTCAGGGGGTGGGACAACAGGAAGGGGAGGAACTACAGGAGGATTCATATGCGCAAGAGACAACAACATCACCAAGGTCCAGACGTTCATCATCACCAACGCGACAGGCATAGGACCATAGGGGACATGGATCAACAAGGGCGCATGGTAGCAGGCGAAATGTTGAGGAAGGTGCAGGAGAACATGAAGAAATGGAGGACGACCTGTCCATGGACATGGAAGACTCAGCGGATAAGGGAGACCTTGGTCAAATTTCAGTTGAAAGAGGTTGGGGGGAGATGTCAGAGGAAGAAAGAACGGTTAGCACCTCTATGCCACAAACACAGCGTGGACTTGGTCCGCATGGCTGCGCAAGACACATGAGCGCCTTCTTGCTGCACTACCTCCAATATGACCCTCGTATTGTCAAAATTAGAAGTGATGATGACTACTGGCTTGCCACACTATTAGATCCCCGGTACAAGTCCAAATTTTGTGACATAATTCCAGCCATAGAAAGGGATGCATGTATGCAGGAGTATCAGCAGAAGCTGTTACTCGATCTTAGCTCGGCTTTTCCACCAAGCAACCGTGCAGGTGCAGGGAGTGAATCTCCCAGTTGTAACTTGACAAACATGGGACGGTCTCGTCATCTTCAACAGTCTACCCGTACCAGTAGCACCGTATCTGGTGCTGGTAACAGCAATTTTATTGAATCTTTTCATAATTTTTTTAGACCATCCTTTGCAAGGCCACCAGAGACAACAAGTCTGACACATAGTCAACGGCTGGAGAGGATGATACAGGAGTATCTCCAAATGAACATCGATGCCTTACTTTGCAAATGGAGCCTTGCTCATTTTGGCCTTCAAATCTTGAAAAATGGCCAGAGCTCTCCGCTTACGCCATGGAGATTTTGTCGTGTCCAGCTGCCAGCGTTGTCTCTGAACGTGTCTTCAGTGCTGCTGGGTGTGTGCTGACAGATAAGCGCACGCGTCTGTCTATTGACAATGTGGACAGACTAATGTTTATCAAAATGAACAAGTCATGGATCCACAAGGAATTTACTACCCCTGTGTCATCCTGGGGAGAGTAAATGCTTGTGGATTTGGAATGTGCTTGATGCAAATCTACCTGTGAAGTGTACAACTGGGGCACAAGTGCTTCCACTGAAGGGGTGGGTGTGTGTGTGGCCCAATTTTTGGAAAAAAGGGAGTCTCCGCTTGGAGTCACCTTGCGGTGTTTTACATGATTTTAGAAGGGCGTGCCATTCCTATATGTGTCTCATCCTCTTTTTCCTTGTCCAGCTCTTTTGTTTTCGCATGAGTATATGTCCTTGTCACTTTCCCATGTGTTTGTGTTGTGTTGTGAGTTGTTTGTCACCTTTTGGACACCTTTGAGGGTGTTTTCTAGGTGTTTTTATGTGTTTGTGATTGCCTCCCATTGTTTCCTATGCGGTTCGAGTGGTTCGCCGAACCGAACTCGAACGAGACCTCCGTTCGGCGAACCGAACTCGAGCCGAACCACGGCCGGTTCGCTCATCTCTACTCACCACCCTAGATAGGTTCCGCACCTATACACCGAGCAGGATACCGGACCTTAGTTATCCCTAGTGCTGGGACCTAAATAGGGAACAGGTGGGATGAGATTTTCATAAACCCTAGTAAAAGTAAGACACAAGGAGGACACATGCATGAATTACTTATCCAGATGACTCAGCCAGACGTTTTCTTGCAAGTATTTGGCATGCACACACTTGGTATAGTGAGGTGCTAATGAATGGGTCAGCTGGAAGCAAACTTCATAACTTGTGTAACCACTGCACACTCTTATTTCATTCTTGCTGTGTGAAAGCCTTTTATTTTAAATATTCAAGTTCAGGCATATATCGGAGTAACAGACAACCTTTCGACCTGTGTGGTGTTGATCATGGGTCGCTGTACAAAAATCAAACAAAAAATGAAAGAGAATCTATATGTGTTGCTGTACCAAATATTTACAATATATCCCCCCCTCTCTTTGCGCCATTACATAGTTCCCACCTGGTGTTTTGATATGCCATGATAGAGAAATTTCATGGCATCTGTGATTTCCCTTAATAATTTAAGATAACTGTGCACTGCCTTATATTGTATGTCATGACTGTCTCTATACTATACATCTGTCTAGTATGCAGCTTTCTACAAGATACTCAGGATAGTGCACTGTTTTTCAAAATGACTTCAATCACTAGATGATGGTTTATTGCTGAAATGCACGTGTAAAACCCTATACCTATATCTTAATATTATGTATTATTGTACCTTGCCTGATTCTATTGACACGCCCATAGGGTCGGAGGCTACTTGTCACCGGGCCACGGTGCTTCTCCTGGGACGCTACGGTGGCCTTGTCCGGTTCCGTGACCCTGGGTGTCATTAAAAAGGCTGGAGATTGGGATAATGGGGGTAGTTGTTCATGACGCCACCTGTGGTGTGCGGCCAGTATTAGCCGCTGCTGCGGGACTTCTCTGCTGGGGTGGATGACAACGCAGCTTGGATATTACAGCTCTCCACAGGCAGAGCTGTGGCCCCAGGGAGGATGGTGGTGGTAGTAGTATATCAGGTGCTAATGGTGCGGTGGCGCGATGGGGAGGGCGCCGGAAGTAATGGGACGACACAGGCTGAACAGTTCAAGGTCTTTTACTCACTGGTCACACACTGCCGTTGGAGCACTGGGCTTCGCTGTGATGGGCCTCAGCCGATCCCGGATACTCCAGAGGTCATGACTGGCGATTCCTTCTGTGCATCAGCTTTCGATGGTTTCCCTCCACCTCAGCTCCTGGGCCATGGAATGGGTCATGGGTGCCTTCTGCACTCCCCACGAACCCTGGGATCACCTTTCTTTCCTAAGAACCCGGGTTGAGCCTCCGGCTCCAGACCACGGGCCCCAAACTTTCTGTGCCTCTTTGCTTGCTTGCGTGTTCCGGAGGCCGACCTGACTCGGATGCCATCTGGTGCAAACTCCCTTTGCTATTGCTTGCTGCACCTGCCAGAAACTGAGTTTCTGAGATGGCTACTAACTACCCCTGTGGGTGCCCCACCTTCCAGATCCCTAAACTAGTGGGCATGAGGTCCCATACCTCGTGATGGCCACCCCAGCACCTACCCTAGCCCGGTTCCAGTGACAGAGCTCCCGTGTTATGTGTTGGTTGAATTTGTTTATTGTTGTTACCGGTGACAACCTCCTCCGTATCCAGGATGAATATTGCACCTCGGGTGAGGTGCAGTATCCTGTGGCGACTGAAGCCTTAGGGGGGCCACACTATGTAAAGGTGCATCTCAATAAATTAGAATATCATCAAAAAGTTAATATATTTCAGTAATTCAATGCAAAAAGGGAAACACATATATTATATAGAGTCATTACACACTGAGTGATCTATTTCAAGTGTTTATTTCTGTTAATGTTGATGATTATGGCTTACAGCCAATGAAAACCCAACAGTCATTATCTCAAAATATTAGAATATTATATAAGACCAGGTGAAAAAAATATTTTTACATCAGAAATGTTGGCCTACTGAAAAGTCTGTACAGTAAATGCTCTCAATACTTGTTCGGGGCTCATATTGCATGAATTACTGCATCAATGCGGCGTGGCATGGAGGCGACCAGCCTGTGGCACTGCTGAGGTGTTATGGAAGTACAGGTTGCTTTGATAGTAGCCTTCAGCTCATCTGCATTGTTGGATCTGTTGTCTCTCATCTTCTTCTTGACAATACCCCATAGATTCTCTATAACGTTTAGGTCAATCCAGTTTACTGTCCAGTCAAGCACAGTGATGCTGTGGTTATTAAACCAGGTATTGGTACTTTTGGCAGTGTAGACAGGAGCCACATCTTGCTGGAAAATGAAATTTCCATCTCCAAAAAGCTTATCAGCAAAGGGAAGCATGAAGTGCTCTAAAATTTTCTGGAAGACGGCTGCGCTGACTTTGCTCTTGATAAAACACAGTGGACCTACACCAGCAGATGACATGGCTCCCCAAACTATCAATGATTGTGGAAACTTCACCCTAGGCCTCAAGCAGCTTGGATTGTGGCATCTCTACTCTTCCTCCAGACTCTGGGACCTTGATTTCCAAATGAAATGCAAAATTTACTTTCATCTGAAAACACCTTGGACCACTGAGCAACAGTCCAGTTCTTTTTCTCCTTGGCCCAGGTAAGATGCTTCTGGTGTTGTCTATTAGTCATGAGTGGCTTGACACAAGGAATGTGACAGTTATAGGCCATGTTCTGGATGCGTCTGTGTATAGTGGCTCTTGAAGCACTGACTCCAGCAGCAGTCCACTTCTTGTGAATCTCCCCCAAATTTTTGAATGGCCTTTTTTTAACAATTCTATCAAAGCTGCGGTTATCCCGGTTGCTTATGCACGTTTTTCTACCACACTTTTTCCTGGTGAACAGACAGCTTATTTAGCAATGAACTTTTGTGGCTTACTCTCCTTGTGGAGTGTGTTAATGACTGCCTTCTGGACATCTGTCAAGTCAGCAGTCTTTCCTTGGATTGTGTCGCCTACTGAACTTTACTAAAGGCCCCGTTACACGCAATGACATCACTAATCAGATGTCGCTGGGGTCACGTAATTTGTGATGCACATCCAGCCTCGTTAGCGACGTTGTTGCGTGTGACACGAGCGATTTATAACGATCCCAAATACTCACCAAATCGTTGATTGTTGACACGTCGTTCATTTTCAAAATATCGTTGCTCGTTTGGGATGCAGTTTGTTCGTCGTTCCTGAGGCAGCACACATCTCTACGTGTGACACCCCGGAACGACGAACAACAGCTTTCCTGCGTCCTCCGGCAACGAGGTAAGAGTGATATTCATGTGGGTGCTCACCGCCCCTCCGCTTCTATTGGTGGCCAGCTGTGTGACATCGCTGTGATGCCACATAAACCGCCCCCTTAAAAAAAGGTTGTTCGCCGGCCACAGCGACGTTGTTAGGGAGGTAAGTTCGTGTGACGCGTACTTGCGATATTGTTCACCACGGGCAGTGATTTGTCCATAACGCACGCACGGCAGAGGCAGGTGCGATCACTAGCAACATCGCTAGCGATGTCGCTGCATGTAAAGCGGCCTTAAGGGAACATTTTAAATGCTTAGGAAGCCTTTGCAGGTATTTTGTGGTAATTATTCTAATTTTCTGAGATAATTTTTGGACTTTCATTGGCTGTAAGCCATAATTATCAACATTAACAGAAATAAGCACTTGAAATAGATCATTCTGTTTGTAATGACTCCATATAATATATGTGTCTCCCTTTTTGTAATGAATTACTGAAATAAATTAACTTTTTGATGATATTCTAATTTAGTGAGATGCACTTGTATGAGCCTGAACTTGAATATTTAGAATAAAAGACTTTCACACAGCAAATATTTTAATAAGAGTGTGCAGTGGTTACACAACATAGGAAGAAGTTCAGCAAAGCTTCAGCAACGGTACCACAAATGAGTACAAGCCACCTGCTTGCAACCAGAGCTTGAATGAACAGAATAATATCACCAGCACAAGTCACAGGAAGATGGGAGCATTTATGCACAAGAGGAATACTGATAATTAGCAGCTGGACAGAAGTTTAGCTCTCCTGGGTCCTAAATTGGAATGGATGAAAATCCAAAAGGAAAGCTACCAAGTAAAATTAATAATAACAGCAGGAACAACAGAAAGTCAGGGAGCAGTTTGCACAGCCAAATGCTGTGACCTTCTATTGACATAAGAAGCATTTTCTAATCTATAGGTCTGAATAAGCAGCATGGAACAGAGGTAATGAAGCAACAGACCAGGTATTGGAGAATGGCACATGGAGCAGTAAGGACCAGGACAGCAGGTTTTTTAAGACAGGTGACAAACAAACTAAACAGGAAGCACATATGAATCAGAGTCAAGTGTGTATAGATACAGAAGGGAACAGTAACTGTATTGGAAACTAGTATCTTCTGGCAGGGAAGCAGTTAAACTCAGGAATAAAGTCTGGTATCAGAACAATAGTTAAACACAGGAGCAACTGAAAAGTACATGGAGACATACTTGAATTGTTACATTACCTTGATTGCAGAGGCCAGGTGAGAATAGAATTGAAAACTATTACGAGAATTTGGTAAGTGGCTGGTTTGAACACCTAGTATATTGGACTCAGTTTGGAAATAATTCTGGTTTTAGCTTGGAAGTCAGGAGTAGCAGAGGATACAAGAGACACCTTTCTGGAGCCAAGCCACATGAGGTTGATGAAATCAACTGACCAACTTTGGGCAACTGTGGACATGGATAAACATACAGCTGGGGTGATTTAAGAAACCTGCACTCGCAGGGGGTTGGACCCGATGGCCCTTGAGGTTCCTTCCTACTCAATGCAATGCAAATCAATGCAATTATGTACAACTCCCCCCCTATCTTACTACATTCTATTTTCTCGTCTACTAGCTTGTATTCTGTGGATAGGAGTCTAAATGCTCTGGAGATTTCAAGGCCATTTATCAGATAGCCACAACATAGTTAACTTTTTTATTGCCATGACCATGCAGTTCAACTGCAAATTTAGTTTTATTATTACTTTTTTGAGCCCATGTTATATTCTCTGCTGGGGATTAATATAACATATCACTGCATTACAAAGTCCTACTGAGGCTACAAACCAGTAAATCAAATTTTTCCAAACCCTTTGATGGAATTGTTTTATTATTAATTCACAGTTGGAGCTAAGTTATTGGCCATTTTACATTAAGAAAACCCTTGGTACAAATAAATGTCAAATGATTTCAATACAAAATGTTACTGAGTTTGCCAGTGTGCCGTTTTCCAAGACATATTTTTGATTTTCATTAGATATAAAAAAAAACAAGATTGTGTGCTATGTTATACTCAATAATGAAATGTCATCACTTTGTTGTGCTTTGTCTATAATACATCTACTATAGAATGGGTACTATTCAAATATCACATACAAAGATGAGCAAAAGGGTAACAATATTTTCAACGTTTGACTTTCAGGCTCAATATCTCACCATCCACTACAGCTCTGAGCGTGAAACTACTTTCATTTTATACACAATCATCTTGTCTATCTCATACATAAATTTGACTTGCAACTATTTAGCATATGATTAGTTATGCAGATTCTTGTCAAGTCACTGCATTGTTACTGTTTTGCTTCTACAAATCTAAATTTTATTTTTTATAATTTTGATAATATTTTGTAAATTTACTTTTGGCTTTCAACTGCCTGAATCCTTCTGGGCAAACTCTCAATCAGATTCCCAGGTCTTCTACACATTTCCAAAGGTGCATACTGGTTTACTCACTTGGGTATGTACACAGCTTTTCTTCATTTTTTTCTTCTACTCTACTCAAAAGTGTTCATTAGGGTTGAGGTTTGGGCATTGTGGGGGCTAATCCATGAACTCTACTTCATTGTCATTGAACCTTTTCTTTGCTAACCTGGATGCATGTTTTGGGTCATTGTCTTGTTGGAACAATATGTTGTCCTTTTCAAACCCATAGTACTTGAATGAATGAAGTAACTCATCTTGTAGGATAATCATATATAGCTCAGCATTGAGACCACCACTGATCCAGGTCAAGTTTCCAATGCCTTTGGCTGTGAAACAAACCCATATCATCAGGTTTCCTTCACCGAACTTGACAGGTAATTAAATTTCTCGATCAGTTAGCCCGTTTTTCCTTGTTTCTTTCAGCCCCCTTTGTACCCATTAACTTTCATCTCATTGCTAAAAATCACCCATTTCCAATCTTCTTCTGTACACTTTTTGTACTTCTTATGATGGAATTGAAGACTAGACTTTTTCACCTTTTTTCAGGTCACCATCCCAGACTTATGTAGCGTGCGTCGCATTGTGTTTCCATCAACATCAGTGATCTCACTATTACAAAACATGTTAGCCACCTCCACTTCTGTGTTTTTCGCACCAGAAGTGATAGACCTTGTGATGAAATGACTTGTTGACTTCAATATTTTGATAGACATCCACCTCTTGGTTTTTGAATGGATGGATGGGCTTCATTTCTTCCAGCTTTCATGGCCTCACATGATGCAGTTTGGCATTTTTCTTGGCTGAGAGACCGCTATCAATGAGCTGGATGATGTTTTTTCTCTTTTCTTGGGAAATTTTCATGGCTGCTCCTCAATTCGAACCAATGACATTTCACTTGGAAATCAACCTAATAACATACTGAGCTACTAGGAAATGTGAGAACAGGTTGTAATTTGTAGTATACAGGAAGAAACAAAAATTCCACCACCAGGAGTAAAACAGCAACAATGCAGTAACATTATAAGAATCTAAAGTACTTATCACATGCTAAAAAATTGCTAGTCACATTTATGTATTATGTCTTTATTTGTTTATTTATGTTTTATGTATTTATGTTTTATGTATTTATGTATTATGATAAATGTCTATTAATATTGATAGATGAGCGTGCTCACCATTGCTCGACAATTGATCGAGCATTGGGGTGCTGGGGCACTATTGATTATCGATCGAGTATTCCTGGTGCTCGAGTGCCTTGATATAGTCCCTGCCCAACATGTTTCACTGCTGTTTTTCAGCCAAACATGGTAATGATGTAGTTATGTTGGCTACTGGCATACTGTCATTGGCCGGGCACAACGCGTCATTGGGTCAATATAAGATCCTGTGATGAGACGCTTGGCTCACTCTACCCAAGAAACAGGTTTAGAGGCATATAAACAGTGAATACAGCCCTGCAGTCCTTGCTGCTGCAACCTAAAACCAAAAATCCTTTGTCAGGGCTACATCTGTTCTATTCCATATTATTACCATTATTTGCTGCATTTAGTGTAGGGTGAACTGCTGAAGGAGGGATAGATTAGGATTACAGGCATATAGGCAGGGATAACATCCTTCCAGTCCTTGCTGCTGCAACCTAAAACCAAAAATCCTTTGTCAGGGCTACATCTGTTCTATTCCATATTATTACCATTATTTGCTGCATTTAATGTAAGGAGAACTGCTGAAGGAGGGATAGGTTAGAATTACAGGCATATATGCAGGGATAATAGCCTTACAATCCTTGCTGCTGCACCCTAAAACCAAAAGTACCTTGACAGGGCTACATCTATTCTAATCCTTAGTAATTCCGCTGTTACCTTAATTCACTGTAGGGCTAGTTGCTAGAAGAGGGATAGGTTTGCATTACAGGCATATAGGCAGGGATTAGAGCCTTACAGTCCTTGTTGCTGCACTCTAAAACAAAAAGTGCCTTGTAAGGGCTACATCTGTTCTAATCCCTATTTGTACAACTGTTACCTGCATTCACTTTGGGGAGGGATAGCCAAAGCCTACAATAATGGTATCTCCTAATCAAACAAATATAAATATAAAATCAATACAAATCTTTATTGAATAATACTTGACAAACAAAAACAGATAAAAAAACAAAGGGAAAACAAAGCAGAAATAGACACAAAATGGTGAAAACAATAACAAAGTTTATACAATGATGGCAACAATATTAAGCTTCCAGAGTATAAATATATAATAAATATTTAAATATACAAAAGTGTTCAACAAATCAACAGATCTTCCATATGTGCCAAGCAAGTAGATCAAGATCAAATGGTTACGGATAAAAAACAGAGTCAAATAAACAGTAATCAGATGAATGAATCCTCCAATTGGATTAAAGAATCCATCCAGAATGTGGGCAAAAAAGAAAGCATTAAATATAAATCAATTTTATATATATATATATATATATATATATATACTGTGTATACATATATAATTTATTATTAGTGATGAGCGAGCATGCTTGTTACTACTCGGTACTCGCACGAGTATCACTGTACTCAGGCTACTCGGCGGGGACCGAGTAATCTCGCGATACTCGTGCTGTACTCGTGGTCTTCATTTCTGCATGTTGGCGCTCTTTTGAGAGCCAGCCCTCATGCAGGGATTGGCTGGCAGACCACTGCAATGCCACAGCCCTGTTAGTTGTGGAATTGCAGTGATTGGCCGGCCCGCACAGCGTGACCGAGCCTTTATACCGGCGGGCGCGCTGTGCTCTGCTCACAGCCATCCAGACAGTCAGTGCAGGGAGAGGGTCGCTGCTTCAGGGAAAGGTTTGCGGCCCTTTATAGCTAGTTCCGGAGCAGGGCTGCAAACAGTGTGACCAGAAGTCCTTCTCAGGACTATTCTAGTTGTATACAGGCAGGCAGGGTATAGTTAGGTCGGAGTACAGTAGCAGAGTCCTTCTCAGGACTATTGTTGCTATATACAGGCAGGGTATAGCCAGGTCGGAATACAGGCTAGTGACCAGAAGAGTCCTTGTCAGCACTATTGTAGCAGTATACAGGCAGGCAGGCAGGCAGGGTATATAGCCATTCCTAGTGGTGACTGTATACCAGCCTTCATCATATCTGTGGCTGGTGTACACAGTCTAAAACAGTCCAGATAGTGTCAAACTTCTCAGTAATTGTCGCTCCTAAAAACCTGTTAGGTTCTTATTGCGTCCGTGCTTGCATTTAAAAACCGCACGTGTGTGCCTGTCGGTGGCAGCGTACAGGTGCACGTTTTTCACAAACTATTATATAACGCACAAGTCTAGTGAATAATACACGTCAGTCAGCAGTGGCTGATAGTGTCAGACTTCTCAGTAATTGTCGCTCCTAAAAACCTGTTAGGTTCTTATTGCGTCCGTGCTTGCATTTAAAAACCGCACGTGTGTGCCTGTCGGTGGCAGCGTACAGGTGCACGTTTTTCACAAACTATTATATAACGCACAAGTCTAGTGAATAATACACGTCAGTCAGCAGTGGCTGATAGTGTCAGACTTCTCAGTAATTGTCGCTCCTAAAAACCTGTTAGGTTCTTATTGCGTCCGTGCTTGCATTTAAAAACCGCACGTGTGTGCCTGTCGGTGGCAGCGTCAGGCTCCATATTGTCCCTGGATTGAGATGTGCATGAGGGCCTCAAAACATTGTTCCCATTGCAAAGGAGCGGGTCTCCTGTCGTAATGCCCATTCTGAAAGAATGGGCGAAAAAATTTACCACTGGGGTATACCTGAAACAACGTCCTAACTATTGTAATGGTCATCATGATGGCGCATGAGGAGAAGGAGGAGCAGTCCAGCGATTAGCCAAAGTCCAGAAGTGTGTTACCATGGGTGAGTGGAGGTACATGGCAAAATCCCGTTACAAACTTTAAATTCCGCTGTCATTTGCTGTTGGTGTGGTGAAATCTGGCCCAATCCAACCCTTGTTCATCTTGATCAGAGTCAGCCTGTCAGCATTTACAGTTGACAGGCGGGTGCGTTTATCTGTAATGATTCCACCTGCGGCACTAAAAACACGCTCTGACAAAACGCTAGCGGCAGGGCAGGCCAGGACTTCCAAAACGTAGAGAGCCAATTCATGCCACGTGTCCAGCTTGGATACCCATTAATTGTAAGGCACAGAGGAATGTCGGAGTACAGTTGTTTGATCTGCAAGGTACTCCTTGAGCATCTGGGCAAACTTAGGACTTCTTGTGGCACTACCCCGCACCTCAGGGGCTGTGGTATGTGAGGGGCTGAGAAAACTGTCCCACATCTTAAAGACTGTTCCCCTACCTCTGGCGGATTGGACTTGTGCCCCTCTCGGCTGTATGCCTTGGTTGTCCACTGATTCCTGACCTATGCCGCTAGCGTTTTGTGAGGGGAATGCTTTGCCTACTTCCGTGACTATGGCCTTCTGGAACTGCTGCATTTTTCCTGACCTCTCCGCCTCGGGAATAACAGACATAAAGTTCTCCTTTTAGCGTGGGTCTAACAGTGTTACCAACCAGTAATGATTGTCGGCCAAGATGTTCTTAACGCGAGGGTCACGAGACAGGCAGCTTACCATAAAGTCAGCCATGTGTGCCAGACTCTTAACAGCCATCACTTCAGTATCCTGACCAACACGATGACTGAACATGCTGTCCTCCTCCTCCTCCTCCTCCTCCTCATCATCTACCCTGTCCTCTGGCCAGCCACGCTGAACCGAGGATATGACTGCATGTCATATCCTCAATTTGGCCAGAGAGTTGCTACATGTCTTCATCCTCCTCCTCGTCATAGTCCTCCACTGCACGTTGTGATGAGACGAGGCTGGGCTGTGTGTTATCACCCACACCCACTACTGTTTCTTGCTCAAACTCATCGCGCTCCGCCTGCAATGCATCATGGTTGTTTTTTGAGCAGAGACCATTTTAGAAGGCAGAGAAGCGGTATGGTGACGCTAATAATGTCGTCATCGCCACTCACCATCTTGGTGGAGTCCTCAAAGTTTTGGCGGATGGTACATAGATCGGACATCCATCTCCACTCCTCAGGTGTTATGTGTGGAGTTTGACCCATTTCCTGACGGCTTAGGTGATGCAGGTACTCAACAACTGCCCTCTTCTGCTCACATATCCTGACCAACATGTGCAGAGTTGAATTCCAACGCGTGGGGACATCACACACCAGTCTGTGAGCCGGAAGATGCAAATGGCGCTGAAAGCCGGCAAGGCCGGCTGAAGCAGTAGGTGACTTTCGAAAATGTGCAGACAGGCGGCGAACGTTTACCAGCAGATCAGACAGCTCTGGGTATGACTTTAGAAACCGCTGAACCACGAGGTTGAGCACATGGGCCACGCATGGAACATGTGTCAGCTGGCCTCGCCTCAAAGCCGCCACCAGGTTCCGGCCATTGTCACACACGACCTTTCCTGGCTTTAGGTTCAGAGGTGTGAGCCAGTGATCTGCCTGCTGTTTCAGAGCTGTCCACACCTCTTCTGCATTGTAGGGTTTGTCACCTATGCAGATTAGCTTCAGCACAGCCTGTTGCCGCTTCGCCGAGGCAGTGCTGCAGTGCTTCTGTGTCGCCCTGGACAAGCCAGGGGCCACAGAGCACAACACTTACACACCCCACACTCCCTGCAGGCATATCATAGTCAAAACACAAAATCCTTGTTGCCTTCCCCAGGGGCTGTTGTCCACACCAGGGGGTGGAGCCAGGCGGTTGGTCTCCACCCACCAAGGAGGAGGGAAAACACAGGCAGTGAGAGTTAAGCTAAGGAAGTGGAAGGAGGAAAGTAGTAGAGAGGAGAAAAGTGACAGCAAAGAGCCTGAAGTTGGTCCGGGTGTGTGGCCCGGACAGGACAGCAAGGTTGGCAGAATGTGGTGACCGTCTGCAGTGGAGGCCGATTGGAGTCTGCCGTAAGGACCGTGGACGGGTGGTGACCCGGCCGTACCGGACCGGTATACAAAGAGAAGCCAGCACCATTGGCAGGGGCCTTTCGGATCCCGGCAAGGCTTGGTGTCGCCGTGAATTTGCCAAATCCGTTAGTGAAGGGGACCTAAGGGTTTCCAAACAGCCAAGTCACGATAGAAGGCAACCGTCCAACCGTGAAGGGGAGACACCGCCACCGCCAAGGGCAACCGTCTCCCAGGGCCAGCGCCTGTGGGCAAAAGGGGCTCCTCCGGCCCATATCCAGGTCGGGGATCGGGTTACCGGTGGGAAACCATCACTACCAACACTGAACTTAGGTGCAGGGAGAGACAGTCATCACTAACCTGCAGGGAGGAACAACCGCAGCCGTCCGAGGGACCCGTCCATCCAGCCACTTGTTTTACCGTGAACTGTGTCATCATCATTGGGCTGAGTGAGTACCTCCATGCCATGCGGCACAGCGCTGCCCCTGCGACCCTGCACCTCATCAGGCCCCGCAACCCGCCTGTCATCCATCTCTACCCCATCACCGGGCCCTGGGACAACCAACCCCCCTACCCACGGAGGGGAGAAATAACAACAAAGCTGCTCCCTGTCACAGGCTCCCGGGATCCCCGTCCAGAGCAGCGGTGGTGTCCACACAATCACCACAACCGTGGGTGGCATCACGGACAATATCCCCAAAACCCAAACGACCCCTTTTCACTCACGGGCGATGAGCGCCGCTCGAGTCCCCGGGATCCGGCCATCGCTCGAGCCACCGAGCAGCAGCAGCCGTAGAGCAGCGGCAGCCGGACCCGAGCAGTGGGAAAGCGCAGCGTCCCCTCCTCCGCCCGCGACACTTCCAGCTTGGGACTGGTGTGTAGGGTAAAGTGGATGAGGATGCGCAGGAGGAGGAGGAGGCTGAGGAGCATGACATTCCGGAGCTGTAGAGTGTGGGTGAAACCCTGACTGAGGTAGGGCCTGCAAAACTTGGTGTGTGAAGGACGTGTTCCGTCCCTCGCTCAGACTGGGTCCCAGCTTCCACAATATTAACCCAGTGTGACGTCAACGAGATGTAGCGGCCTTGCCCACATGCACTTGTCCACGTGTCTGTGGTTAGGTGGACTTTGGCTGAAACAGCGTTGTTCAGGGCACGTGTGATGTTTTGTGACACGTGGTTATGCAATGCGGGGACGGCACACCGGGAGAAATAGTGGCGGCTGGGGACCGAGTAATGTGGGACAGCTGCCACCATCAGGTCGCGGAATGCTTCTGTCTCAACCAGCCTAAAAGGCAACATTTCCAGCGCAAGCAGTCGCGAAATGTTAGCATTTAGAAGTGTGGCATGTGGGGCGTTGGCAGTGTATTTGCGCCTGCGTTCAAAGGTTTGCTGAATGGATAACTGAACGCTGCGCTGGGACAAGGACGTGCTTGATGATGGTGTCATTTCTGCGTGGGCAACTGCAGGTGCAGGGCCGGAGGAGGCTTGTTCGCGGGCAGCATGGACAGGGGATTGGCTCGCATGCACAACAAGCGAAGACGTAGCAGTGACATCAGCAAGCACTGCTCCTCGACTCTGTTGTACATCCCACAAAGTCGGGTGCTTGGCTGACATGTGCCTGATCATGCTGGTGGTGGTCAGGCTGCTAGTTTTGGTACCCCTGCTGATGCTGGCACGGCAGGTGTTGCAAATGGCCTTTTTAGAATCATCTGGAGCCAACTTAAAAAACTGCCAGACTCGGGAAGACCTAACATTTGTACAGGCACCTTGTGTCGTGTTGTTCCGGGGAACAGTTGCCTGACGTCTGCCTGGGGCCACCACCCTGCTTCTTACTGCCTGTTGGGATGCTACGCCTCCCTCCCCCTGTGCACTGCTGTCCTCGCTCTGCATAGCCTCCTGCCAGGTTGGGTCAGTTACTGGATCATCCACCACGTCGTCTTCCTCTTCCGCACCCTGCTCCTCCTCCTGACTTCCTGACAATTGTGTCTCATCATCGTCCACCCCCTTGTTGAGACACGTTGCCAACTTCGTGAGAACGTGGCTGTTCAAATATTTGGGCATCTGTACATACGATCTCCTCATGACCCACTTCAACATGAGCTGGCGAGAGGCCAGAATGTGCGAATTGAAACGTGAACAGCTCTTCCGAGTGTCCAAGTGTGGGATCATTAATGTCCGAGGACGTGTACTCAGCCTTGTGGTAGGAAGGAGGATCAGGTTCTGAAATGTGCGGTGCAGTATCACGGCTACTGACACTTGACCGTGTGGAAGACAGACTGTTTGTGGTGGTGCCAATCTGACTGGAAGCATTATCCGCTATCCAACTAACAACCTGTTGACACTGGTCTTGGTTCAAGAGCGGTGTACTGCTGCGGTCCCCAAGAATTTGGGACAGGACGTGCAAGTGACTAGATGTGGCCCTTTGTTGTGGCGAAATTAGAGCTTGCCCACGACCTCGGCCTCTGCCTGCACCACCATCACGTCCACTTCCTTGTTCCTTGCCAACGCCCTTGCACATTTTGCAATGCTGTGCTGACGTGTATTCACTAGACTTGTGCGTTATATAATTGTGCTTCTTACTGCCTGTTGGGATGCTACGCCTCCCTCCCCCTGTGCACTGCTGTCCTCGCTCTGCATATCCTCCTGCCAGGTTGGGTCAGTTACTGGATCATCCACCACGTCGTCTTCCTCTTCCGCCCCTGCTCCTCCTCCTGACTTCCTGACAATTGTGTCTCATCATCGTCCACCCCTTGTTGAGACACGTTGCCAACTTCGTGAGAACGTGGCTGCTCAAATATTTGGGCATCTGTACATAAAATCTCGTCATGGCCCACTTCAACAGGAGCTGGCGAGAGGTCAGAATGTGTGAATGGAAACGTGAATGAACAGCTCTTCCGAGTGTCCAAGTGTGGGATCAGTAATGTCCGTGGACGTGTACTCGGCCTGGTGGTAGGAAGGAGGATCAGGTTCTGAAATGTGCGGTGCAGTATCACGGCTACTGACACTTGACCGTGTGGAAGACAGAGTGTTTGTGTCAGGTTTCCGGGTTTTCCAGTTCTCTTTTGACAAGAGCTTGCCCTCGATTAACATGGAGTTTACTGTTCTGTTGCCCTACTTCCTGTCCAGCTGCTTAAAAGGCCGCCTCTAAGCCTAGTCCAGTACCTGAGTATACTGCTTGCTGTGTGCTCCTGCCTTGCTGCTTCTAATTCCTGATTGCCTTTGGATCCTCCTGAAAGAATACCGACCGACTCTGGACCATACCCGGTTTCTTCAAGCTGTACCTGGACTCCGTCTGCCGTCTGTGGTCAGCACTTCTGCCCGGTTCCTTCCGGTTTGTAACTACTCTGGACTATCATCCCGTACGGACACTCCTGGACTTTACCACTTGCCCCTTGTGTCCCGGCTGCTGCGCATTTAGGCCTTCCGGGGTGATTGCCGGACAGTCCCTGTATAGGGGTTCGCTCTGCTGGTCTCCCTGGGGGAGTCCGGTGCGTGGCCCCGGGAATTCCCTTCGCTCCGTTTCGGGAAAGTATTTCGTGTGTTTGTTCTGCTGTGTTTGTTCCGTTCTGTACCTACCGTGGTTACATATTGTAAACATCTTGTACCAAGAACTCGTCTCTGGTTGTCATTGCCCTAACGCTATCGAAATCCTCAGAACATACAATAGTATTACAGTTTGTGGTGGTGCCAATCTGACTGGAAGCATTATCCGCTATCCAACTAACAACCTGTTGACACTGGTCTGGGTTCAAGAGCGGTGTACTGCTGCGGTCCCCAAGAATTTGGGACAGGACGTGCGAGCGAGTAGATGTGGCCCTTTGTTGTGGCGAAATTAGAGCTTGCACACGACCTCGGTCTCTGCCTGCACCACCATCACGTCCACTTCCTTGTTCGTTGCCAACGCCCTTGTGCATTTTGCAATGCTGTGCTGATGTGTATTCACTAGACTTGTGCGTTATATCCAAGGTTTTGCAAAACGCACACAAGTGCAGCGGAAAGCTGCCACCAACAGGCACACACGTGCGGTTTTTAAATGCAAGCACGGAGGCACTAAGAACCTAACAGGTCTCTATCCAGGGACAACGTGGAGCCTCCCAATTTTTGGCTGCCCTGCCTAAGGGCTATACTACAATAGACCCACTTCCTTCCAATGGGCACTTCAGGTTAACAGGCCCTCATGCACGTCTCTATCCAGGGACAACGTGGAGCCTCCCAATTTTTGGCTGCCCTGCCAAAGGGCTATACTACAATAGACCCACTTCCTTTCAATGGGCACTTCAGGTTTACAGGCCCTCATGCACGTCTCTATCCAGGGACAACGTGGAGCCTCCCAATTTTTGGCTGCCCTGCCTAAGGGCTATACTACAATAGACCCACTTCCTTCCAATGGGCACTTCAGGTTAACAGGCCCTCATGCACGTCTCTATCCAGGGACAACGTGGAGCCTCCCAATTTTTGGCTGCCCTGCCAAAGGGCTATACTACAAAAGACCCACTTCCTTCCAATGGGCACTTCAGGTTAACAGGCCCTCATGCACGTCTCTATCCAGGGACAACGTGGAGCCTCCCAATTTTTGGCTGCCCTGCCAAAGGGCTATACTACAAAAGACCCACTTCCTTCCAATGGGCACTTCAGGTTTACAGGCCCTCATGCACGTCTGTATGCAGGGTCATTGGTGAACCTCAAAATTTTGGACTGCCCTGGCAAAGGAAAATACTACAAAGACTCAGTTCCTCAAAATGGGCACATTAGACTCAGAGGACTTTATGTACGTCTCTTCTCAGGGACATCGGAGTGCCACACAATGTTTTACGTAAAATCTTTCATGTATTGATCTCAAAAAGTAACATACATTAGCTCTATCTCACTATTGGGTATGTGCCCTTAACATTTCCGCCATGAAAATTCATTTTGGTGTCATTTTGGAAGGTTTTCTGGTGAGTCCGTAAAAATGGCGTAAAACGCGGACAAAATTGTTCACAGCTGTGACTTTTGAGTGATAAATGCTTCAAGGGGTCTTCCCCATGCTGTTGCCATGTCATTTGAGCACTCTTCGGAGACTTTTGTGCCATTTTTAGGGTTTCTACATGCTGCCGGTGGTCATTTCACAAAAATACTCGGGTCTCCCATAGGATAACATTGGGCTCGTTGCTCGGGCCGAGTACACGAGTATCTTGGGAGGCTCGGCCCGAGCTTCGAGCACCCGAGCTTTTTAGTACTCGCTCATCACTATTTATTATTCAATAAAGATTAATACAAGGGGTTGCTGGTAAGTCATTGACTTTGTGATATTTTGTGTTTAAATGGTAACGAATGTTACATCACATGAAAGCCTTATGCGTCTAATAAATGTTTTGAAAATTTTGTGTTTGTTGCTTATAGCAACAGTGTTCTACGCACGCGGGAAAACAAAATGGAAAAGTCTAATGTGATATTCACAGCAACTGAGAGCAGAGGAGTGATAAAATTCTTGTTTCTGCTCACGAAGGAAAGTCCACGAAGCATATTCATAGTGATATGTCGCAGACATTGGGGGATCAATGACCTTCATATTCCACAGTTAAGAACTGGGTTGCCAAATTTAAAATGGGTCACTTCAGCACCAATTATGAGGAACGTCCTGGACGACCAAGAGTGGTTGTTGTTCTGGAGATCATCGATGCTGTGCACAACCTCATACTGAAGAACTGATGAATTTCAGCTAAAGCGATACCAGACATCATGGGGAATTCCCGTGAACATTTTTGTGTCATTTTCCATGAATATTTGGACATGAGGAAGCTATCTGCAAAGTGGGTCCACAAATGTTTGACAACAGATCAGAGAAGCATGCGAGTGAGAACTTCCCGATCCATTTATCAGCATTTCCAGACTGATAAGGACTTCCTGGATCGACTAGTTACTATGGATGAGACATGGATTTATTTGTATGTCCCTGAAAACAAGAAGCAGTGAAAAGAGTGGAGGCACAGTGGTTCTCCTCATCCAAAGAAGTTCAGGGTGAAAAAATAAGCCACTAAGGTGCTGGCATCTGTGTTCTTGGATAAGGAGGGTGTGCTGCTAGTGGACTACCTTCAAAAGGGTTCCACCATCAATTCAAGGTATTACATTGAACTTTTGGACCAACTGAAGGTAGCTTTGAAGGCCAAAAGGTGCGGCAAGCTGTCTAAAGAAATCTTGTTCCTGCAAGACAACACCTCCGCTAACACTGCATATGTGACCATGGCAAAACTGGCAGAGCTGGGCTTCCAGCTTGTTGACCACCCACCTTATTCACCAGATCTAGCTCCCTCCAACTATAATCTGTTTCCAAACCTGAAAAAACACCTCAATGGTACTAAATTTCACACCATTTCTGATGCCATGGCTGCTACAGATGCCTGGTTTGAGGCACAACCGAAATCCTTCTTTTTGCTAGCCTTACAGAACTTGGAATACTGATGTAAGAAGTGTGTTGACATCAGTGGAGAGTATGTGGAATAAATGTAACGTTTCATCATCCTATCTCGTTTCTTTCTGGGTAAAGCCAAAGACTTATCAGCAGCCCTTTTTATTTCTATTTTTTGTTTGTATAGGAGATTCCCTTATTGTAGGCTTTGGATTTGTTTTACAGATCCTCAAATTTACACCCTTTTTCTAGGTTGGAGGAGGGATAGGTTGGATTACAGACATATAGGCACAGATTAGAGCCTAAAGGCCCCGTGACACGTAGTGATATATCGCCGAGGTCACGGATTCCGTGACGCACATCTGGCATCGTTAGCGACGTTGTTGCGTGTGACACGCAGAAACGACCGTTAACAATGGAAAATACTCACCAAATCATCCATCGTTGACACGTCGTTCCTTTTTTAAAAATTGTTGATTGTTGAGCACACAGGTTGTTTGTCATTCCCGAGGCAGCACACATCGCTACGTGTGACAACTCGGGAAGGATGAACTGCACCTTACCTGCAGCCGCCAGAATAAGGAAGGAAGGAATTGGGCGGGATGTTACGTCCTGCTCATCTCCGCCCCTCCGCTTCTATTGGGCGGCCGCTTAGTGACGCCACTGTGACGCCGCACGAACCGCCCCCTTAGAAAGGAGGCGGTTAGCCGGCAACAGCGACTTCGCTAGGCAGGTAAGTCCGGTGTGACGGCTTCGAACAATATTGTGCGCCACGGGCAGCGATTTGCCCGTGACACACAAACGATGGGGGCGGGTGCTTTCACCAGCAACAGCGCTAGCGATATCGCTGCGTGTAACAACCCCTTTACACTCCTTGCTGCTGCAACCTAAAAACAAAAGGCCCTTGTCAGGGCTACATCTATACTATTCTCTATTAATACCACTGCTTGCTGTTATTTAGTGTAGGGACAGCTGGTGGAGGAGGCATAGGTTAGGATTATTGGCACATAGGCAGGGATTCTAGCTTTACAATCCTTGTTGCTGTAACCTAAAACGAAAAGTCCCTTGTCAGGCCTACATCTATTCTATTCCCTATTAATACCATCAGGTTTGCACTGTTATATCATTTACCCAATTTAACACTTTTACCCCTGAGTGATTTTATGGTTTTCGTTTTTGTTTATTCCTCCCCTTTTTCCAAAAGCCATAACTTTTTATTTTCCCGTCAGTATAGCCATATGAGGGCTTTTTTTTTTTGCATGACTAGTTGTACCTTTGAATGACATAATTAATTCTGTCACATATTGTACAGGGAAAAGGGAAAATGGGAAAAAAAATTCCAAGTGCGGTGAAATTGCAAAAAATATGCAATTGCACAATTGTTTTGTTGGGGTTTTATTTACTATTTTGAAAAACTGTTCTGGTATTATGTTTTATTTTTATGTAAGTGTTTCATTAAAAATACATTAGTTTGGGAAAAAATAGCGCTTTTGTTGACATATTCTGAGACCCGTAGAGTTCTCATTTTTCAGGATCAGGGCCTCAATGATGGCTTATTTTTTTGTCTTTAGCTGGCGTTTTTAATTATACCATTGTTGCATAGATGTGATGTTTTGATTGCCTGTTATTGCATTGTAATGCAATGTTGCTGTAACCAAAAAAATCTTAATTTTGGTTTTTGGAATTTTTCTCGCTACGCCGTCTACCGATTTTATATTTTGATAGATCAGGCATTTTTGAACGCGGCGATACCAAAATTGTGTATTTTTTTTATTTATTATTGTTTTTATTTTCAACGGGATAAAAATGGGGTGATTTGAACTTTTAGGATTTTTAACTTTTTATATTTTTAAAAACTCTTTTTGTTTTCCTTTTTTTTTTTTTTAACAGATTTTATATTTCCCCTAGGGGACTTTCTCACTGCACTGTCTGATTGCTTGTGCTGATAAGAGCAATGCTTCAGCATAGCTCTGATCAGTAGCAGTAGAAGACACATCCGCTCCTGTCACCTCCACGCAGCAAATGAAGAGAGCCGCGTGATCAGCTGAGCTGTCACTGAGGTCACCCGCTGTCACTGGATACAGCGGTGGCCGTGGGTAACCTCAGTGACAGCACAGCTGATCGCGCTACTCACCTCAGTTGCTGCGTGGAGCTGACAGGAGCGGATGTGTCTTCTGCTGCTCTGGTCACCTTCATGCAGCAGAGCTGGTAGCGACGCTGGACCATCCTGGATTACGCCGGACATGGAAGGCTTTTTTGGGCTAATTAAATTGGTGAACCAGGAAATGTGTTTGTGTTTTTTATTTCTGATAAAGGATTTTTCAGGTGTGTGTGTTTATTTACTGTAACTTACAGATTAATCATTGAAGGTATCTCGGGGAGACGCCTGACATGATTAATCTAGGATTTAGTGGCAGCTACGGGCTGCCATTAACTCCTTATTACCCCGATTTGCCAACGCACCAGGGCAAATCGGGAAGAGCTGGGTACTGTTCCAGAACTGTCGCATCTAATGTATGCGGCAATTCTGGGCGTCTGCTGGCTGATATTGTTAGGCTGGGGGGCTCCCCATAACGTGGGGCTCCCCATCCTGAGAATACCAGCCTGCAGCTGTATGGCTTTATCTGGCTGGTATTAAAATAGGGGGGGACCGCACGCCGTTGTTTTAAATTATTTATTTATTTATTTTACTGCACAATATAGACACGCCCTTCGGCTGCTGTGATTGGGTGCAGTGACACAGCTGTCACTCAGTGTGTGGGCGTGTCTCACTGCAACCAATCATATTTCCGGTGGGCGAGGAAAGCAAGGAATACGAGATTGATTAATGAGCGGCCGGCTTTTTCAAAAGAGGAAAAGCCGCCGGAGTTTAGAGAACAGCCGTGCAGCGCCGTGCCGGTGATCGGGGAACGGTGAGTATGTGAGAGGGGTACTCCATTCAGTCACTCTGGTGATTAGCGGTCACCGGTGAGTCATTCACGGGTGACCACTAATCAGGACGTGACACAGACAGAGCCGCGGTATGAGGATGAAGTCGGGTGAAGTTCACCTGAGTTTATTCTCAGCGTGCGACTCTGTCTGCTGTCAGCCGGCATGTATCAACGACATTTAACATCCCACACGGACATTTCACACGGACAACACACAAACACACGTCAGTTAAGTTTCACACGCACACACGGCCATTCCACACGCACACGTGGTTACCATACGCCGGACACACAGCCACCACACGTGCGTACATGAAAAACGGCCCGTATTACACGTGCGTGGTTATCAAGGACATGTGTTTTAGGCCTTACTGTGAGTGGCGGTGCTCTGCCGGCATTCACAGTAAGGGAGTTATAGTAGCAACAAAGGTCTTTATCTGACCCCGAACTGCCATGCCATACCCCGTGGCGCCCTGTGATCACATCACATCGCCGCCGAATGGAAGCGGGGAAATTGCGCAATCACCGATGAAGTGCGTTAGATCGTGCTGACAGAGATTCACAGTACAATGTAAGAGGTTAAAAGGCACGAGTGAATTGGAGACCCACCACACCTGTTAGCCTCACATGTCTGCTGATAATTTCAGCAGTTAAGTGAGGGGATTATGAGACAGACACAGCTAATGATGTACCGGTACGTCCTTTGTCCTGAAGGGGTTAATATTCCCATGACGTGTAGTTAGTGACGAAGAAGTGGAAGTGCTGATGATTGTGCAAGCAGAGATTGATGCCATGGTCAGTTGAAACTAGGCTTTCTGCGGGAGGAGAAGAAACACGGTCATTCAAGAAACCTATCTTCCATAAGTATCTATCCTTGAGTTCCTCCTTTTAATTTTTAGCTGCTTTTGCATATAATGCATAGGTTTTAATAGTCTAGAAGTCCCACTCCTTAACCCCTTCAGCCCCCAACCTGTTTTCACCTTTAAGACCCGGCCATTTTTTGCAATTTTTACCAGTGTCACAGGTGTGACAGGTTATAACTCTGGAACGCTTCAATGGATCCTGGCGATTCTGACATTGTTTTTTCATGTCATATTGTACTTCATGTCACTGGTAAATTTAGGCCGATATATTTTGCGTTTATTTGTGAAAATTTCGGAAATTTGGCGAAAAGTTTGAAAATTTTGCAATTTTCAAAATTTTAACTTTTATGCCCATAAATCTGAGAGATATGTCACACAAAATAGTTACTAAATAACATTTCCCACACGTCTGCTTTACACCAGCGCAATTTTTTAAACAAAATTTTTTTCCGTTAGGTTAGGAAGTTAGAAGGGTTCAAAGTTCATCAGCAATTTCTAATTTTTCCAACAAAATTTACAAAAAAATTTTTTTAGGTACCACATCACATTTGGAGTGATTTGAGAAACCTAGGTGACAGAAAATACCCAAAAGTGACCCCATTCTAAAATCTGCACCCATCACTCTGCTCAAAACCACATCCAAGAAGTTTATTAACCCTTTAGGAAAAAATGAAAATTTTACTTTTTTACACAAAAATGTTACTTTAGCCATAAAATTTAGCATTTTCACAAGGGTATCAGGAAAAATGCACCATAAAATGTATCGTGCATTTTTTCCTGAGTATGCAGATACCTCATATGTGGTGGAAATCAAATGCTTGGGGACATGGCAGGGCTCGGAAGGCAAGGTGCACCATTTGAATTTTTGAGTGCAAAATTAGCGGCACACATTAGCGGACGCAAGGTCGGGTTTGAAGACCCCCTGAGGTGCCTAAACAATGGAGCTCCCCCACGAGGGACCCCATTTTGGAAACTAGAGCCCTCAACTAATTTTTTTAGATGTTTGATGTGCACTTTGAACTCCTGGGGGCTTCACAGAAGTTTATAACGTGTAGCCGTGAAAAGAAAAAAAAAATTACTACAAAACTGTTGCTTCAACTAGGTAGCTTTTTTTTCACAAGGGTATCAGGAAAAAATGCACCATAAAATGTATTGTCCATTTTCTCCTGAGTACGCAGATACCTCATATGTGGTGGAAATCAAATGTTTAGGCACACGGCAAGACTCGGAAGGCAAGGAGCGCCATTTGAATTTTTGAGTGCAAAATTAGCTGCACTCATTAACGGACGCCATGTCAGGTTTGAAGACCCCCTGAGGTGCCTAAACAATGGAGCTCCCCCACAAGGGACCCCATTTTGGAAACTAGAGCCCTCAAATAATTTTTTTAGATGTTTGATGTGCACTTGAACCCCTGGGGGCTTCACAGAAGTTTATAACGTTGAGCCGTGAAAAGAAAAATTTTTTTTTTACCACAAAACTGTTGCTTTAACTAGGTAGCTTTTTTTCACAAGGGTATCAGGAAAAAATGCACCATAAAATGTATTGTCCATTTTCTCCTGAATACGCAGATACCTCATATGTGGTGGAAATCAAATATTTAGGCACACGGCAAGACTCGGAAGGCAAGGAGCACCATTTGAATTTTTGAGTGCAAAATTAGCTGCACTCATTAACGGATGCCATGTCAGGTTTGAAGACCCCCTGAGGTGCCTAAACAATGGAGCTCCCCCACAAGGGACCCCATTTTGGAAACTAGAGCCCTCAAATAATTTTTTTAGATGTTTGATGTGCACTTTGAACCCCTGGGGGCTTCACAGAAGTTTATAACGTTGAGCCGTGAAAAGAAAAAAATTTTTTTTACCACAAAACTGTTGCTTCAACTAGGTAGATTTTTTTTCACAAGGGTATCAGGAAAAATGCACCATAAAATGTATTGTCCATTTTCTCCTGAGTACGCAGATACCTCATATGTGGTGGAAATCAAATATTTGTGCACACGGCAGGACTCGAAAGGCAAGAAGCGCCATTTGAATTTTTGAGTGCAAAATTATCTGCACTCATTTGCGGATGCCATGTCAGGTTTGAAGACCCCCTGAGGTGCCTAAACAATGAAGCTCTGCCACAAGTGACCCCATTTTGGAAACTAGAGCCCTCATGGAATTTATCTAGCTGTTTAGTGAGCACTTTGAACCCCTATAGGCTTCACAAAAGTTTGTAATGTTCAGCCATGAAAATATTTTTTTTTTTTACCACAAAATTGTTTTTTCAAACAGGTAGCTTTTTTTTCACAAGGGTATCAGGAAAAAATGCACCATAAAATGTATTGTACAATTTCTCCTGAGTACACAGATACCTCATATGTGGTGGAAATTGTTTGGGCGCACAGCGGGGCTCAGAAGAGAAGGAGCGCCATTTCACAGCAAAATTGGTTGGAATTATTAGCAGGTGCCATGTTGCATTTGGAGACCTCCTGAGGTGCCTAAACAATGAAGCTCCCCCACATGTGACCCCATTTTGGAAACTAGACCCCCCCATACAAAAAAATTAGTTTGGCGAAATAAAAAATACTGACGTCAGTAAAAAAAAATAAAATAAAATAATAAGCGCTTGCAACTGACACTATGGCAAGTACCACACGTGAGAGCGATGCACAAATCTCGCATCGCATCATCCTGCACAGCCGCACACTCTTGCCTGGAAGAGAGCGACCGTGCTGGATTGTAATGCCTGATTGGAGCCACAGACTCAGACTGGCTGTAAGGGGAGTCTAGAGAAAAGCCACTCACAAAGCAGGACCCCAAGTACTCTGCAACCCTTTAACCCCTATACAGGGATTTGGAATTACACAGAGCCCCAGAGATCACTACCTGTGGTAGGCTGTAGTCCGTGGTCATCAGGCAGGGTCAAAAACCAGGAGATGCTAAACAGGAACAGAATCGGCAGGCAAGGGCGTAATGAGGAGACAAAGCAGAGGTCAAATCCGGAACTGGCAGCAAGGTACAAAAACGACAGGCAGGAGGGTAGTTAAACAACAAGCAAAGGTCAGCGCACAGGAATCAAAATACAAACAGCACATGAGCCAGGAGTACAGAACTATCTCTGGCAGTGGTCATGTGACAGGAGGGGGAATAAAAAGGGTGTGGTGTCTTCCCATTGGCTGCAGGTGAATGTTGGCAACTTTAGCTGGAAGACACATGCCACCTACAGTCAGCCAGTGGTACTGCAGGTTCCAGGGAAACCCAGCCTAGTGGATAAGCAGAGCCTGTTCCTCCGCAGAGCCATGGGCACCGACTCCTCTCCCATCACCAGCACTATCCATGGTGGGAACATGGCGTCGTCTGGCGATCGGAACAGAAGTTGCAGGAGCGGACTCCGGTGGGGACGTGACACGGATGATGCGATGTGAGACTCGTGCATTGCTCTCACGTGTGGCACTGGGCTGACCCTTACAATATTCAGTAAAAAATACTGTAGTTGCTGATTACTACAGTATAATTTTACTGGCCCTAAACTAAGTTTATTTGTATTTCTTTCTTAGTTTACAGAAAAAAAATCAGGACACAGGCACAAATGTGCTACAAAAAGGGGGGGACTAGGTGAGATGAAAAAAAAGATGGATGGAGGATGGGAGAGGAAGGAAGGGAGTAGGTGCGTCGGAGGATGGGAGAGGGCGCGGTGGAGGATGGTAGAGGGCGCGGCAGATGGAAGAGCGGTGAAGGATGGGAGAGGGCGGGTAGCAGATCAGGGTGAGAGATGGTGGAGGGGGCAGCAGATCGGGGTGGGTGAGAGGTGGGGGAGGGGGCTTTAGATGAAGAGGATGGGAGAGAGCAGGCAGCAGATCAGGGAGGGTGAGAGAGGGTGCAGCAGATCAGGGAGGGGTCAGCAGCTGATGGGGGAGAGCGGGCAGCAGATCGGGAAGGTGAGATGGCGGAGGCGGGCAGCAGATTGCGAAAGTGAGATGGCGGACAGCGGGCAGCAGATCGGGAAGGTGAGATGGCGGACAGTGGGCAGCAGATCAGGAAGGTGAGATGGTGGACAGCGGGCAGCAGATCGGGAAGGTGAGATGGCGGACAGTGGGCAGCAGATCGGGAAGGTGAGATGGCGGACAGCGGGCAGCAGATCGGGAAGGTGAGATGGCGGACAGCGGGCAGCAGATCGGGAAGGTGAGATGGCAGACAGTGGGCAGCAGATCGGAAAGGTGAGATGGCAGAAAGCGGGCAGCAGATCGGGAAAGGGAGATGGCGGACAGCGGGCAGCAGATCGGGAAGGTGAGATGGCAGACAGCGGGCAGCAGATTGGGAAGGTGAGATGGTGGAGGCGGGCAGCAGATGGGGAGGGTGGGAGATGGCAGAGGCGGGCAGCAGATCGGGGAGGTGAGATGGCGGACAGCGGGCAGCAGATCAGGAATGTGAGATGGCGGACAGCGGGCAGCAGATCAGGAAGGTGAGATGGCGGACAGCGGGCAGCAGATCGGGAAGCCGAGATAGCGGACAGCGAGCAGCAGATCGGGAAGGTGAGATGGCGGAAAGCGGGCAGCAGATCGGGAAGGTGAGATGGCGGACAGTGGGCAGCAGATCGTGAAGGTGAGACGGCCAGCAGATCACACAGGGTGGGAGATGGTGGAGGGGGCAGCAGATTAGGATGGGAGAGAGCGGGCAGCAGCTCACGGAGGAGGGCAGCGGCTGATGGGAGAGAGCGGTGGCAGATGGAGGCGGTTGCAGGAGATAGAAGAGATCGCTGTGGATCGGCGGCGGTGGCAGCGGATCGGGGGCAGGGGCTTACCAGAGCACTTGCAGCCATTGCTCCCCTCAGCTTCCACGGATGGAGAAAAGCGGAGGGGAGTGGTCATCGGCCCCAGATCCACAGTGATTGGAGAGATCAGTTACAAGGCCGATCTCTCCAATCAGAGCTGGGGGCGGGTTAAGCACCGATCACCCAGCTCCAGCCAATAATCAGTGCTACAGCTACACTGATTAGGGCTGGATTTCAATGTTTCAGCCATTTTCAATGGTTGAAACATTTCAGTGGCTGTGATTGGCTGAGCGGTGTTCGTCAGCCAATCACAGCCTCCGTATGTCCGAGGAGGAGGCACCACCCCTCCTGAAGTCAGGTAGAAGTCCCCTCCTCCCCGAATCTAAGGTTTGTGTGAACCGATTGCACTCACCGGGACTCTGGGGCCACGATTTCGTCATGACGTACTGGGTACGTCATGGGTCTTTAGCACCATGTCACCATGACTTACCCAGTATGTCAAGGGTCGTTAAGGGATTAATAATGGGAAAAAAAAACTGTATTCTAAAGCATTCCTCTATTTGTCTTTCAGGCTGTATTTCAGTTCCTCCTAATTTTTAAATTTTTTCAGCCTTTGCACACAGTGCATATGCTTTACTAATTCACTGGCTATGTGGACAGTGCAATAAAATATAACCTTTATTATTAAATACTATTGCATTTTTTTTATAACAATTCCACACAATTTTGAAGCCTATCTGTAACACACAATTAAAAATAACCAGGTTCAGGTACAAGAATAGCAGGTAGACTGGTAGTTGTTATCTCAGTCAAAGCTGCTACAGTTAATTCTATAAAATATGTCCAGGCCTGAACAATAATTATGCTTATGCAGACTCATATATGCTACTGCAACACAATAAGGCCACAAGACTTCAAAGCCTGTCCCTTTGGTATAGGGAGAACCACACACACCCCAAACTATAGGCTACCAGTTCACTATTGCCTATTAAATATATTTATAGGCTAGTATAATGATGTTCTAAATGTCCCAGAACGACTGGGGAAGAAGTCAATTTAGACTCTCTTCTATATACTAGAAAAGGATATTATGTGTGCAGGAGTAGGACATCTGTCCCCGAATTCACACTTCTCCCAAATATCCTTTACTTAGTCCTATTTTAATGAATGTTAGGGGTGTTGGTTCCTATAATGAAAATTCCCTATCCACAATAAGGCCACAAGACTTCAAAGCCTGTCCCTTTGGTATAGGGAGAACCATACACACCCCAAACTATAGGCTACCAGTTCACTATCGCCTATTAAATATATTTATAGGCTAGTATAATGATGTTCTAGATGTCCCAGAACGAGGGGTGTTGGTTCCTATAGTGGAAATTCCCTATCCAGGGTCAGGTTTACATCAATAAGACCTGGGGTAGAGCTCATATTCTTATCCCCCCCCATATCCAGTTATTTAAGTCAGCCACTAGATTGCTGCTGGGGTGTAGGGAATGGTGCTATAACCTACAATATTAAACAACTCCTCCAGCTCATTACACCAATCTCTATTATATAATTAATGCAGTTTCAGTTCTACTGCCTATTCTGATTATATTTACTGATAGCCTCAATACCTCAACGCGTTTCCTCTCGCCTGTGATGGTGAGATTCATCAGGAGGTAATCAGAACACTCTGGCCCCTAATCCCAGACCATGGGTTAATGCTGTGCCAAAACTGTCTCTGTATGTCAGCCCCACATGTTTGATAGACACCACATGTGCAGAGCACAGGCAACAGCTCGCCTAATAGAGTGTCAGCAACTCATATAGTTAGTGTTTCACAGCCCTATCTGATATGCATTGGCTCAGGGCATGGCTCAGATATGCCTCAGTGTGACCCCTATGTCAGTAGCACGCGCCACGCCCGACGCTGCCCCTGATATAGTGGAGTGCCCGCCCCCTCCTTTCTGACACGCAGTTAGGGTGAACCAATCACACAGGCCATCTCACCGCACCAATAGTGGCTGGCCACATCACCCGGAAGTGCCATAGTGTTATCACAGGGGCTTCATAGCGTTGCTAGGATACAGAAAGAAATCCTGTCATGTGACTATCACATGACTAGCAGAGATTGACAGGAACAGCGATATTTAGAAGCAAGCTGCCTTGTCAATTGTTTTTGCCATTCGGGTTTTGCACTGAAAAGCTGAGTTTTTGACCAAATTTCTGCCACAAAAAGGCTGCAGTTTGAACTGCATAGTGCGGACAAGAAACCCAAATTCCCATAGACTTTGCTTGAAAAGCAGAACACAACCATTTTGGCATTAAACGCTGCAATTGAAAAAGCAGCAAAAAAGCAAAGTGCGTTCTTACCCTAAGGCTATGTGCCCACGCTACAGGATTTACCGCGGATTTTGCGCGGATTTTGCCGCGGATTTGCCGCGGATTTCCCGAAAAACTGCAGCAGCAGCACTTCCAAGCCATTTCAATGGCATTTTGGAAATGCTGTGCCCATGCTGCGGATTTTTCCGCTGCGGATTTGCCGCGGATTTTGATGCGGAACAAACTGCAGCATGTCAATTATTGTTGCGGATTTTGGTGCGGATTTTTCCCATGCAAGTCAATGCAAGGTGTAAAATCCGCAAGAAATCCGCAAGTCTGTTCCCACAGGCTCTTTTTCCTGCGGATTTGGTGCGGATTTCGCAAACAAATCCGCAGGAAGTGATGTAGGATATTTCAGGAAGAGGAAGTTTCACCATTTTGTAGTGTAGTGTAGTGGCAGTGTATTCCTGGCTGTGCTTAGAATGTCTTGGTACGAGCGTATGCGGCTAGATGTTGAGAAGCTCATCCAGTTGGTAAGTATGTCTGTATAGGGTTAAATAAAACTTGTTTTTATTTCCCTACTTGTGTGTTTGTGTGTTTTATTTCATGTGTTTTCCGGACTCTGGATTGCCAGCTAAAAGCAGCTAGTTACAGGCTGCTTGCTTTTAGCTGGCAAAACAGGATCCCAGGTCTTTTTTCACAATTCATTTTAAAAAAAAAAAAATGTGCTCCGCTGTATTTTCACTGTCCAGCCCGATGCAAGCAAGCAACTGAGGGCTGTGCTTCTCAGCGAGATAAGGCTGAAGCATTCTCTGCCCCTCCCGCTGAGAAAAACAGTCCTCAGCTGCCCCTGAAAATGGCGGCTCCGTTGTGGAGCGCCATTCTCAGGTGCTGCACCGAGGCTCATCCAGCCGCCCTGATGCATTTGGCTGGCTGGGTAATCTGAAGGGGTTAATGCCAGTTTTGTGCAAACTGGCACTAAGCCCGAGGTTCATAATGTCATGCCTGTGTAGACACGGCCATTATGAACCTCCGTTTGGTAATAAAGAAAAGAAAAAACACTTTTTAAAATTTTTTATTTGAAAGCAAAACACACACACATCCCTGATTGCCATCTTTATTACTCCCTGATTTCCCCGACGATAATCCATGACGGCTCCGAGCCGGGCTCCGATGTGCACCCGGCTGACCCGGGCACTGACGTCAGAGCCCGGGTCAGCTGACTTAATTCGCGAGCGCGGGCGGGTCAGCTGACGATGTGCAGTCATGTGACCCGGGCACGGACGTCAGCCGGTCCCAGCAGCCATCAGTGTTTGAGATGCTGCAAAGCTCTCATCCGGCTGCTGGTACCGGCTGACGTCCGTGCCCGTGTCACATGAGTTCACATCGGAGCCCGGCACATCAGCTGGTCGGTGTGCAGTCAGCTGACCCGCCCGCGCTCGCGAATTAAGTCAGCTGACCCGGGCTCTGACGTCAGAGCCCGGGTCAGCTGACTTAATTCGCGAGCGCGGGCGGGTCAGCTGACGATGTGCAGTCATGTGACCCGGGCACGGACGTCAGCCGGTCCCAGCAGCCATCAGTGTTTGAGATGCTGCAAAGCTCTCTTCCGTCTGCTGGTACCGGCTGACGTCCGTGCCCGGGTCACATGAGTTCACATCGGAGCCCGGCACATCAGCTGGTCGGTGTGCAGTCAGCTGACCCGCCCGCGCTCGCGAATTAAGTCAGCTGACCCGGGCTCTGACGTCAGAGCCCGGGTCAGCCGGGTGCACATCGGAGCCGTCATGGATTATCGTCGGGGAAATCAGGGAGTAATAAAGATGGCAATCAGGGATGTGTGTGTGTTTTGCTTTCAAATAAAAATTTTTAAAAAATGTTTTTTCTTTTCTTTATTACCAAACGGAGGTTCATAATGGCCGTGTCTACACAGGCATGACATTATGAACCTCGGGCTTAGTGCCAGT
This sequence comes from Anomaloglossus baeobatrachus, assembly GCF_048569485.1. Lineage (NCBI taxonomy): Eukaryota > Metazoa > Chordata > Amphibia > Anura > Aromobatidae > Anomaloglossus > Anomaloglossus baeobatrachus. The sequence goes on along the minus strand of NC_134357.1, from coordinate 278,751,986 downwards.
TTGCACAAAACTGGCATTAACCCCTTCAGATTACCCAGCCAGCCAAATGCATCAGGGCAGCTGGATGAGCCTCGGTGCAGCACCTGAGAATGGCGCTCCACAACGGAGCCGCCATTTTCAGGGGCAGCTGAGGACTGTTTTTCTCAGCGGGAGGGGCAGAGAATGCTTCAGCCTTATCTCGCTGAGAAGCACAGCCCTCAGTTGCTTGCTTGCATCGGGCTGGACAGTGAAAATACAGCGGAGCACATTTTTTTTTTTTGGGGTAAAAATACCAGTGAAAGGGAACATGGCAACACATTTATTGGCTGTAAGATGCGGCCACCACCACTGGGTTATTATATACAGTCTGTTAAAACGCTGTATATAAGAGCACAGTGGTGTTGCCCGCAGCTTTTTAAAAACAAAAATGGCGACAGGTTCCCTTTAAACATTTCTGCCCCTTTATTAGCCCAGAATCATAGGTCACATAACGTGCCACCCTTGTTTAAAACATTTTAACAAACCAAAAAATCGATAATACTAAATAAATATTAATCTGTGTGGGGAAATCCGTTTCCATCTAAAGAAATGTGCAAAACGTGCCAATATACACTGGTCTGCCAAAAAAGTTATTGATCGTGGGGATGCAGTGGATAATATAGTACCTTAGCCAGTGTACACTGTATATTTTGGATGATGTCTGTTCCTATTGTTGGCATTATTGGAATTTATCTACTTTGCAAAATCATGCACTATAAACATATGTTTCACATTACAGGTTGAGAGTATGCCCGCTATATGGGACCCGATTGACCCCGCATATAGTGATCGGCAATATCGGCATAGGTGCTGGCAGAGAATAGTGAATGAGCTTTTTCCACTTTTTGAAAGTGCCCCGGCCTCCCTCCAGCGGAAAATTGGTAAGTTTGTATACTCCGAACAAGTTCCAAACCAGAAGCAATTTTAGTGAAATTAAAACATGATTGTTGTAAATCCGTGCATGTTCACCCACTAAATCAGTGTTAATAAAGGATCTTGTGGGTTAGAAAAGTAGGAGAGAAGGCAGACAAAACGTAAATTTTGTTTAAATCTTTAAAATAAAAAAAAAAGTGGATTATTACAAACACTGATGTTGAATACTTTTTAGACAAAAAATGGTTGACATGGCCTATGGAGTCATTGGCTCATCTTTTTTATTTGTTTAATTTTTAGAAGAAGATGTTCGCAAACGCTGGCGAACAGTCAAAGACCGTTTCTACAAATTCATACATAACAGTTCCAAGAGTGGTATGTCACCAGCAAAAAAGTGTCTATATTACTATGAATTACAATTCCTGTCCACCAGTCGCAGATTAAGGAGGTAATCTGTTTTTTAAAAAGTTTATATATGTTTTTAAATTTGTTTTTTATTCTATTTATTAAAAATATTTTATTCACTTACAGCACCGAGGGAAATGTGAACCCACTTCCCCAAGCTGAGTGCATGGCTGAAGATCGAGAGGGGCCAGGCAGTGACACAGAGCCAGTGGCACACAGGGACCCTGAAGCAGCTTCCAGTGCCTCAAACAGTTGTTACAGGGCCTCAGAGTCAGCAGAAAACATGCCAACAACTTCTGCGAACTCTGCCATGGAGGAGGGGCAATTGTCAACCAGGTCTGATGAACCGGTGCCATCGACTCGCTTTGCACTTGGTCGTAAAAAGAAAAATAAGAGAAGACTGCTAGCAAAATCTGGTGAAGATGATGTTTCGGATGAGCTGACTCTTGAAACAGTCAATCTTATTAAAAAAAGTGCCTATGAAAGTGACACAGTTAAATTTTTGTCTAGTTTTGCAGGAAGGATGGAGGCAATGAATCCCAAAAAGAAAAACACATTGATGGGAGCAATGTGCTCACTGTTTGAGCATTTTGAACGTGACTCCCCACATCCATCCTTGGCAAGGATAGATAATGGCCTTACAACAATTTGGGATGCAGAGGCTGCCCCTGCAACCCTAGTGCAACGTGCACCGTCCCGGCCTGAACCTATGCCAAATTATTACCAAACACCCCCAACAGCCTACTCTCAACAGAGAATGGTATATCATTCATCTGTGGTTGAGGGGGGTTCTGGTACTCAAACCCAGATCCCTGATCGATCGGGTCAAAGCATGGCTAGGGGTTCTGAGCCAATGTGTGGCTATAGTTATAGCCAAGATTTATTCCACCTTTGATCATTTTCTTTCCAAAAAAATAGCCGGTTCTCAAATTAGCCAAACTCTAATTAAAATAGCCCAAAAAAACCCCAAACCCATAACACTAGGATCAGTTGGCCCCCGATACAGATGTATAGGGTAAGGGCAACGTATTATTTCATCTGTAATACGTTGCCCTTACACTATACCTCTACTGAGGGCTCAACTTATCCTATTGTTATGTGTTTGGGTGTCTTATTTTTTAATGTTGTATTTGAAAAACACAAGGATATTTCACTATCTTTTCCGACACTATACGGAAAAAGTATTATTTTGTGTAATTATTTATATAAAATGTCAATGTTTTCATTGCTACTTTTGCACTTAATTATTTTGTTTGCACAGTTCTAAAATAAAAAATTGTTAACATTTGGTTGTATTGGTGCTTTAACATTACATGGTCCACAGTCAAAGAAACCCAAAATCACCTCGATTGTTATCTAAATTTAGGATATAGCTGCAAACATCGAAAATTGTTCATGGATAGTGTTTGCAAATAACTCTTGTAATATATTTCAAATTGTCTATGAAAATGTAACACAAAAAAATGTACTGAGGCAGCAGTTTACACCAAGTTTTACAGCATTATCAATACATTTCGGACAAATATTAACACAGACAACAGCATGCCATAACAGAAAATTTTATTTTAAAATTGTAGACAAACTTCAAGAAATGATGGACAAAAAATTGCAAACAATAATTTCTTTGTCAACTTCCATCTTAATCAACATGGTTATTGTATCACGCCAAGTTCTGCTGGTCCGGCTGCACATCACCAACACAGGAGTATTGCCAGTGCACGGCACCTTCAGGACTCATGAAATAATCAGTGAAGGTCTCTCTCACCCAGACACCCAAGCTGTTTGGCCGACCAGAAGACACATTCACCACTGGATTGAGTAAGGCCTGCTGTGTATCCTCCACTAATTCATTGCTGTACTTACGCACGTAATTGTGGAGTACACAGCAGGCCTTAATCACCGTGTCCACTGTTCGGACATCCAACTGGATGGCTGTGTGAAAGATCCTCCACTGACTTGTCATTATCCCAAAGGTGCACTCCACATATCTTCGTGCACGGCTCAGCCTATAATTAAAAATCCTCCGCCGGGTATTCAGTCCTCTTCGTGGGTATGGGCGCAGCAGGTTGGGTAGCAAAGGAAATGCCTCATCCGATACCATCACAAAGGGAACTGGATCTGTGGAGCCCGGCAAAGGTCGTGGGGCTGGGAGCGTAGCGCCTTCTTGAAGAATTTGCAGCCCAATCTGAGAAGATCGCAACACCCGAGAATCCCCAGTACTGCCATAAGCACCTACATCAATGGCAACAAATTGGTAATGGGCATCAGCCACCGCCATGAGGATCACGGAAAAATATTTCTTATAATTAAAGAAAACAGATCCTGATCGCGGTGGCTGTTGAACCCTAACATGTTTGCCATCAACGGCACCTATACAGTTTGGGAAATTGGCTACATCGTGAAAGCCTGCTGCGACCTGCAGCCAAGTCTCCTCGGTAGGCGAAGGCATCACGATGGGCTGCAATTTCTGCCAGATAACGCCACATGTGCACCTCACAATTCTGGAAATGGTTGTTTTACCAACCCTGAATTGGAGGTGCAGTGATGTGTAGCTCTCTCCTGTGGCCAAAAATCTGCAAAACAAAAGAGGGAGGGAAAAAAAAAAAAAGGGAAAATTAAAATCAGAACAGAACCAAACTGTTCAAGTTGATTTAACATCATGAATTCACTTTTAGCTTTTATAGCCCACAAACTTTATGTTTCTAAACATGTACCTTTTGAAAGTGATCAAACTGAAGAACAGACAAATGAAATGTGTATATGGGCTACTTTTTTTTTTAGACATACAAAGGCTTGTTGAACAGCTGACATTCAAAGGAAGCCATATCATGGCTTACAAGGCAAGGAAAAAGGGGCCCTGACAGGACATTCAACGTGAAATTAAAATGGCCAGCAGTTATGGCCGTTAGTAAACACCAATTTTTTAAAGATCATGAGGATGTGGCTGTTTCATAGAATGTCGAGCAGAGGTTTGTTTGTAGTACAAATAAAAGTTAAACAGGTACATTTTAAGAACCTGAATAAATAGTCCTTCAAGCCTTTCAATTCCACAGGAGTTGGTGCCCTGCGTTACATGTAATAACCACAGTATGACCAAGAAGAATGGGAAAATATGTCTGTTTTAATATCTACACATATATAGATAGATATATATATATATTACAATATATTTACATATATATATATATTTACAAACATCATGTAACATCCATTTTATATACAAATTTTAATATATATATATATATATATAAAAATATGTATATATATGTGTATTTTTTTTTTTTAAATGTATAGACAATAGATTTAAACACATCAATTTGAAAGTACACATTGAGTGTGTTTAAAATCATGTATTTCAGTATATATCTTTGTATATATATGTTCGCTGCCTCGGAGTGTTCGCTGCCTCGGAGTGACCTTTGACTCTGCCTTATCCTTCATACCACACATCCAGTCCCTCACCACCTCCTGCCGTCTTCAACTCAAAAATATTTCCAGAATCCGCCCTTTCCTCAATTTGCAATCTACTAAAATGCTAGTGCATGCCCTCATAATCTCCCGCCTCGACTACTGTAACATCCTCCTCTGTGGCCTCCCTGCCAACACGCTCGCCCCTCTCCAGTCCATCCTTAACTCTGCTGCCCGACTTATCCACCTCTCTCCTCAATACCACCCCGCTTCTCCCCTCTGCATGTCCCTCCACTGGCTTCCAATCTTCCACCGTATCCAATTCAAACTTCTAACGCTGACCTACAAAACTGTGCATAATCTTTCCCCTCCGTACATCTCCGAACTACTCTCCCACTACACTCCAACACGTCACCTCCGGTCCTCCCAAGATCTCCTCCTCTCCTCCTCTCTCATTCGCTCCTCACGCAACCGACTCCAAGACTTCTCCCGAGCATCCCCAGTCTCCTGGAACTCGCTGCCTCAACACGTCAGACTATCCCCTACCCTTGCAAACTTCAAACGGAACCTGAAAACGCACCTGTTCAGAAATGCCTACAATCTACAATGAACTCGCTGCCGCCCGACCACCGTGCGGAGCTGCCGCCCGACCACCGTGCGGAGCCGCCGCCTGACCTACACCCCACCTATTGTCTCCTCCCCATAATCCTATAGAATGTAAGCCCGCAAGGGTAGGGCCCTCTTCCCTCTGTACTAGTCTGTCTACTGTAACTTGTATACGTATTTTGTATGTAACCCCCTTCTCATGTACAGCACCATGGAATTAATGGTGCTCTATAAATAAATAAAAATAATAATAATATATATCACATTTTAAAATATGTACGGGACTGCAGACAGTGAGTTGGTGTCATGCCACAGTGTCTATTTTTATTTGACTCTACGTACCGCAAGGTGATGAGCAGCCGTTGTTCAGCAGCAATCGATTTACGCATGATGGTATCCTGCTTCCTCAAATCGTCGCCCACAATGGCAAGGAGGTTATCAAAACTTTGTATTGAAAGCCGGCAAAATTGTTTGAATTTGTCTTCATATCTAATAAAAAATTAAAAAAAATAAATAAAATTTTATTTTTGGGATGAAAAAAACAGATATAAAGTTTAAAAAATACAAACCTTCGCAAGTCTTGATATAATACAGCAAAATGCCCTTTAGAAGTCCTTTCAAGGATAAGGGGGTGCACCCACATCTTCTTAGTACGAATTTGTGCCTAGCATGAAATAAAAACTCTTTCAGTGTCATGGATAACAAGCACATTACATATGTTAAAATGTAGGATACATAAAAAAGCCGTATAAAAAATAGTATACATGGTACATACTCTTCTTCGTCGACGTAGGATACGTAGTGCTGTCAATATCAGCAGATTCCTGTTTACATTGTTCAGCCGTGGTTGTTGTCTTTCACTGGACATTTTGAAATAAGCACACTTTGTGAGACTGCTAACAAAATGGATAATGGAGAAGAAAGGAGGGTTGGGACAGGAAATGACATAAAGAGCCTTTTTTTTTTCCTTCAAAACAGACTAAGCTTTATTCAGAAACACAGTAGAGTACAATGGACAAAATCCGCATCAAAATCCGCATCAAAATCCGCATCGAAATCCGCGTCAAATCCGCGTCAAATCCGCGTCAAATCCGCGTCAAATCCGCGTCAAATCCGCAGGTGCGGATTCTGGGGGAAAGCTGCGGATTTTGAGGCACAAAAATCCGCAGGTACATTCTACGTGGACACATAGCCTTATACAGGGTGTATTAGAGTCCCTCTTCCTTCTATTATTTGGAAGTTTTTGCATTGTCTGCATAGGCTTTGTAGGGTACAGAGTGTAGCAATATTTTATATGTTGTATGGCCTCTAGGGGTCTCTAGGGGTCTCACTACTTGTATGTGTGCACCACAAGCAAGTGGGAACTCGCTGGTACTGCAGACAGAGTGCAGGCAGCAGGGAGAGATGTTATGGCTGACAATACCACCTAAGGCCTCTGCCACACATCCGTGCCTCCGGCACGTGTTTGGCATTTTTTACACGTACCGGCGGCACGGAGACATGTACAGCAATGCTACCCTATGGTAGCAGGCACACACACGTAAAACCACACGGAACGTGTGTCCGTGTGCGTTTGTACGTGTGTGCGATTTTCAAAGCGCTGACATGTCAGTGTTTTCTCCGGCAGCACGGGTGTTACACGGCCCGCACCCGTACCACACGGGTGTAGTGTGGATGCGGTCCCGTGTGACACGCGCCGGAGTAAACACACATGTCAGGGAAAAAAATAAAAAACATTAACTCACCTTCTCCAGCCCTCCTGTCTCCGCCGCTGCTGCCTCTTGCTGCCGACCGCCGCTCATTAATCTCATAGAATATTCACTTCACTGCCTGGCAGCAGCAGCAGCGGGGAGACGAGAGGGCTGGAGACCGAGGATCAGCACCACGGACAGCAGCGCGGACAGCAGGGAGGACCAGGTGAGTATAATAATTACTGATTCTACGTGTGCTATCGCGGATAGCACACGTAGAACACACGTGTCACGCACGTACCAGAGACACGTACTTACCTGCACGCAACACGCAGGGAAAATACGTGTCTCTCGGCACGTGCGTGAATTTCACGTGAGTGTGGCAGAAGCCTAAAGCTGGGTTTACACACTGCAACATCGCAAAGGACATCGCTGTAACGTCACCGGTTTTGTGACGCAATAGCGATGTTGTTTGCGATGTTGCAGTGTGTGAAACCTATCAGCGACCCGGCCCCTGCTGTGAAGTTGTAATCGTTACAAATCGTTCAGGACCATTCCTAGGTCCTTTGTTTCCCGCTGTGCAGCATGCATCGCTACAAAGTTTCAGTGTGTGAAAGACTTTGCAGCGACTTTGTTAGCAACTTCCCTTTCAAAAAGCTGCTTATCAACGTCCCCAACAACCAGCTAGGTCGCTCTGCAGGTCCGGATCGCTGTTGCGTTGTTGGCCAGGTTTGCCTGTTTGACAGCTCACCAGCGACTCAACAGAGACTTAGGGAGGTCGCTGTTACGTCACAAAACCGGTGACGTTACAGCGATGTCCTTTGCGATGTTGCAGTGTGTAAACCCAGCTTAATAAATAGCCTGAAGATCCCCACTAAGTGTGATTACTGAGAGACACAGCAACAGAACATGGTGGCAGCTGGGCACAGAACCTTCATGTGACACCTGCAAATCCTCAGAGCGTGTGTGTGAGACTGGGACTGTACAGAACATCATAGCAACTGTGAGTACAGATTTCCTGTCATTACTACAAGATGGAGACTGGTCTGAAGCCCCCTCAGAAACTGGATGTCTCATCATGTAATCTATCCCAGACATGGAGACACTGGAAAGAGGAGTTTACTCTGTATGTGGATCTGACAGTGGCCCCCAGTGATGACAAACGTAAAGTAAAGCTGTTTTATTACTTAATTGGGGAAAAAGATAGAAAACTAGCCCAGACCTTACTGCCAGACACAGACCACCTTGTCCTAGCAGACATTGTGGAGGCATTTGATAAGCACTGTGACCCGAAGAGAAATGAGACTGAGGAGAGATACAAGTTTTTCACAAGACAGCAGGCGGATGGAGAAAATCTAGACAGATATGTGACAGAGCTGAGGACATTGGCTGCAACATGTGGCTTTGGGGAAATCAGAGATAGCCTCATAAGAGACAGAATTGTATGTGGCATCAAAGATACTCGCCTCAGAGCAAGATTACTCAGAGAGGAAAAGATGAACTTGGATAGATGCATGTGTAATGCCCCTGAAACCATTAGGGTGCTACAAGGTTCTGCATCCCCACAGGGATGCAGGGCCTACCCCCTTCGGGACCCAGAACCCCAGTGCCGGTACCAACAAAAACCCAGGTAATCCCAGTTTTCCCCAACAATCCCAGATACAATGGTACCCAGCTAGTGTGGGACCAATGGATGGCCGCCTAGAGGTGGAGCCACTCCAGTCCACTGGTTAACCAGGTGGGAGGGGCAGACTGTGGAGAGTAGTCCAGAAGACAGGAGTCAGAACGTGGGTGACTGTTGAAAGTGTCAGACCGCAGGAGTGTGGAGGTGGAAGCAAAGTAACATCCTGACTTGGGTTGATGGTGACCTGGTACCCAGGAGAAGTGGTTGCCGGTGGAGTATGGTGGAGTACTCCCGGAACTACGCATTGACGGGGTACAGGACCCTAGGACGGGAAAGAGCTTCAAGCCAACTTATTAACATCTGCACAGCAAAGGGTACCATCAAGGACCTTGCTGACCCTAACGAATCCGAAGACTCAGTAGCAAAGGGAGAATCGGGACAGGACCAGAGACTCCAACCCCACAGGGTTCACGCTACCGTCAGGCGGACAGAAGTGGGCAAACCACAGAATAGGGACCCCCAGTGTTCTAAATCACGGTGACCCACTTACCAGAGACAGGTGCAGGGGAGGAAGATACCAGAAAGCCAGACTGGCACTGGAGCGAAGGGGACCTGGAGGCAAAACCAGCCGGCCTCGGGCAACTAGTTAACATCTTCTACAGAAAGTGAGTAAACCAGTTGCACTGAACATCTGTGTGGACTACCTTCTTCCGACGCCCACTGCACCATACACCCTCTGGGGCAAAACCCTACTTGTGGAGGTGTGACGCCCTGGCAAAACCAGGTAGTCACACAGTTTTAGGCCCCGCATAACACCGCTCCCACACAGAGTTAGATCAGCGGACATGGAACCCTAGTCACCCCTCTCAGGGAAGGACAGACACACCAGTGGGCAGGACTAGGTGGAAGGAGAACGCCCACCTAGGGGTCTAGAGAGCCCGGGGCGGGAAAACAGTCAGTTTAGTTTAGTTTAGTGGAAGTCAAAGTTTAGTTTGGAGTTGAAGCTGACAGGTGCCAGGGTCGGAGCCCTGACACCTTGGCTAGGTGGCAGACAGTGGTCAGCGGCAGCAGGGGATGGGAAGACGACTGCGGAGATCCGAGGTGGACCAGGGCAGGGTTGTAGCCCGCCGGTACCGACACCGGAGAACCGACCTGGAAACCGTGCACAAAGGGGGTACTTTGACCGTGAAGCCAGGACCTGCCTAGCTAATTAACCAGTTGAGGGCAGGATTTTAAGTCCTGTCCCAACCTAAGTCCCGAAAAGTAGACAACCACCCACAGAGAAGGATAGGGCATCCGCTAGGGCCCGGTAGATCCCACTGGTCCGCGTCTGACAGGCACGGCTCCCATCCAAAGGACCAGGAGCGGACTCCTGCGTTACACACCGGGAAGTCCACCACCAAAAACACAGTGCAGAGGAAAGGGGCATTGACCACCGGCCCGGGTGTGGGAGCAGATACACCCGTCCGCAGCAACCGGCCACCATCACCTTGCTTTACCAAAGGACTTGTGTGATTTATTCAACTGTGAGTAACATCCCCGGTCTGACCGGATGCATCGGCCTGTGCTGTTATCATCCCCTGTACAGAGACATTGGGCCCTGGGGCATCCATCGCTGCCCACGGAGGGGTTAACATCCAGCTGTCAGCCCATCGCCCCCAGGAGTCCCACAGCAGCAGCGGTAGTGCTACATCTCACCACACACCATGGGTGGCGTCACAGACAGTTTCTAACAAATCCCGTACAATTACGTCCCATTTTTATTCAAAGTGTCCGCATGACACCTGGGTCCGGTAGAGTCCCTCGAGCCATACCGCAGATCCGGATCCGAGCAGCATGGCTGCTGGAATGAGGGCGGTACAGAGGGACTACCATACTAGCTGCTAATACCATCAGCCCCAGTAGAGACATTCTGCAGCGGCAGCTCCCTACACTTAGCTGCAACACCGCAAGTGGCGTCACAAGTGAACATTATCATATTCTCCCCTGTAAATATCCCCATTACAAAAAGGGCCCAGGACACAGAACCAGGTAATGGCCACCACCATGACATTCCCAATACAGACACTGCCCGTAACATAGTACCCCATATCCCTGGGTGCTACTCATGTAATTGTGCAGGGTTGCAGAGCTGACAAAACACAGCCTGAAGATGATGGCAGGCACTACTGATAATGATGATGATAAGGTATATGCAGTATCTATGAAAGGAAAGAGAAGACCAAGCTCCCCTATAAGCATGATCCACTGCAAATATTGTGGTAAGAGACATGAGAGAGACAAGACCAAGTGTGCAGCATATGGCGAAACCTGCAAATTATGTGGCAAGAAGAATCATTTCTCAGCTGTCTGCAGGCTGGGAACAGGCAAACAGCATAAACAGGTCCACATTGTGACACAAGATACTGACAGTTTAGAGGACAGTACATGGCTACAGCTGTGGCATGCAACAGAGAATGTCAATGTAATCAGGCAGCCAGTAGTCAAGGATGCAAGCAGCTCTATGCAACCTTCCTGTTGGATGAGAAGCCCATTAGATTGCAGCTGGATTGTGGAGCAAGCTGCAATGTAATTCCAAGTGCTCTGCTGAACAAACAGGTTTCCATTGAGCCAACGGACAAGGTACTGGTGATGTACTGTACAACAAAAGTGTTCTGAAACCTATGGGACATGTAAGCTCAAAATACAGAACCCATGTAACAGGAAAAGTTACAGAATTGAATTTACCGTGCTGCATAGTGGGAACCATGTACCAATACTGGGAGTAAAAGCAGTGCAGGCAATGGACTTAATAAAAGTACAGTCGCAGAACATTATGTCTGTTGAAGTTTCCCAGACTGCACAGACAAAAACAAAGAACCATTGCATCCAAATAAAGGCCCGTCCTAATGAAATAAAGACAGACACCATTTTGTTGGCAGATATCGGTCACAGCTTTACTGATATATTATTATTGTACAAACTTTTCCAAACTCATTAAAACTTGTAATACATATTTTATAAACTTTTTCCAAACTCTTTAGAACTTGTAAAACATAACTTGACTCCAGGTGAGAAGGGACACTCTACCACAGGACCAAGGACTTCCGCTCTCTCACCAGAATGCTGTTGACACATGCTGCTGTGACTTCACTGTACAAACATTTAGAAACTGTTACCAAAAAGAAAAACAAGTAAAAAACAAGCATTAACAATAGGGAGGGAGGGAGGGAGAGCTGCTCCGGATCCTGGGATACCAGGGGAAGAGGCCGGACACCGGCCCAGACCCCAATATATAGGTAGAAATTACACCCTATAGGTGGGATTGGGAATTCGGGAGGGGCCAGGACGGAGTCCCCTCCCAAACACAGGAAGAGCAGGGCCTGGACGGGAGAGGGGGCTGGACAAAACCAGTATTGGGGTTAACCCCTTGCTGCACAGTCTGGGGCAGTTTCATTATGCACTACACTGCCCACCAGACTGCACAGACAAAAACAAAGAACCATTGCATCCAAATAAAGGCCCGTCCTAATGAAATAAAGACAGACACCATTTTGTTGGCAGATATCGGTCACAGCTTTACTGATATATTATTATTTTACAAACTTTTCCAAACTCATTAAAACTTGTAATACATATTTTATAAACTTTTTCCAAACTCTTTAGAACTTGTAAAACATAACTTGACTCCAGGTGAGAAGGGACACTCTACCACAGGACCAAGGACTTCCGCTCTCTCACCAGAATGCTGTTGACACATGCCAAGGAGGAGACCAGTCTCAAACTGAACTCCGACCCCCACCATTTGGAAAAAAGGCTTGCTCCAGGCCGCCCTGGATCATAGATAAAATTGTATCCAGACCGATATCTGCCAAGAGCACACCATCTTGAAGCATTAACCTTCGGTTGTCACCTTCCAACTAAAATCATCGGAGCAGACAACCGCCTGCTGATGGCAACCACATCCAACAAGACCTGAGCCATCTCAGGCCTCGAACCCAACCACTAAGCAGTTCGACAGAGTAGAATCCAAGATTGCGACTGTTACCAGCTCTCTGAACAGCCCAAAACACGTAGAAATTGCCAACAATCCAAAAACCTTTTTTTTTTTTTTTTTTTTATAGCAATGCCGAACCTTTAAAGAAATTAAAGTAAATGTGCTATAAAATTGGTTACTTCCTGCAATAAATCGTGCGGTGCATATCTGACAAAAAAGCAGAGCGCAATTTACCAATATGCACTGTATATCAGAGTCTGATAAAGCCCGCCCTGGCAGCCTCAGTGGCTGCCACAATGAAAAGGAATGAGTCCCAAAGTGATCAGGGGGTTAAAAAACCGCAAGCGGTGAGGCAGCACTGAGAAAAGGAGCGGTAAACTGGTACCTAGTAAGGGGGAACCATCCTAATAAACTAACAGTGAGGTACCAGTAGACCGACAAATGAAAATTCCATCAAACGCAAAGGGCAGGTAGGGCCAGGGGAAGAAACAGTCTAATCCCAGAATCTCTGGCCACTTGGTCAGTTTGGGCTCCTGAATGCGGATACGCATGAAGGGTCAATAAGTAGTATGGCACACAATTGAAGGCAACAAAACTATTCTTGGACGGTGTGGCGAGTTCGCTGACTCTGAGGGCCCAGAAAAGGCCAAGTTAAAGGTTGTGGACAACAGGGATATCTCCCGTGGGATTGAACAAACAGCCTGCATAGTCGATTAACTGAAGAAGCATCAGGTAAAAAAAAAAAAATTGGGATGCCTCTTATCTATGGATTGGTGGGACTTAAACCAGCCATTAAAGGGATTTGCAAATAACAAGATTTAGTAACGTAGAACATCCCATCAAAAAAGAAACAAAATACAAATAAATGCTTCTGGGCTACAGAGGCGGAAGAACCAAAGTTATAAAGGTGCATCAAATATTAGAGGGTAACCTCCGAACAGGTAAAGTTATCAGAACCGAGGGACCAGCTACCAGCATACCTATACCTAACCACTGTTTCACGCCTATCCATAAAGTTGCCACTTTGAAGGGGGATCTGAAGTCCTAATCTCTGTCAGGAGTTGGTCCCGACAAGATCTCGCAGCGGTGTGGCAATGGCAACCCACCGGGCTGGCATTGGGTACCAGCTGAAAAATCCTGCAAACAGAAACGAGACAATCAATATGGGGCATTACTCTGAGAACCCGTAGCCCATGCTCGGATCCAAATGTGTATTGTATGCAGAGTAACAGAAACAAAATATTACAGTTGGCTAGTGACTTGTGGCAAAACTCCACAGCAATGACAATAGGGAACGATTCTGAAAGGGAAAATTAGCAGTAAAACAAAAAGTTAACAAGGTGAGGGCCAGGTGCCCCGGCACCACTGATTGCCAAAAACAGCGCTAAAACCATCAGAAAAAAGACGCATTGGTGAGCAAAAATAAAACCTGGTTAGACACCACAGAACACATGTTGAACATGCACTCATTAAGGTGAAAAGGAATTGAGACCAAATCAGTAAGTCAGAAGTAATACGTAATCCTGTGGTCAGGGTGAAGCGCCCTTCTGGTGGACTTATGAATCCTGTGGTCAGGGTGAAGCGCCCCTAGTGGACAATGAGAGGCGGTGAACTGCATTTGGCGCAATGTAACTTTCCTGAAAAGACACAAATACTTATAACTATACTATGCCTGTAATTCTAATTAGCTCGGGCTGTAATTCTGACCTCTCTAATGCTGCCGTTCAGTAATATAACATCACATAAGCAACAAAATTGTCCAACAGAATTACAATTAGACAAAGTGAATGTATTTTCATGGTATGTAGAAAATCCCTTTAAGCTGCACCGTACAAAAACAAAACCCACACTCAATTGAAGCAGGGTCTGAATCTTTCGTGCCCTACGTTTGTTTGGGGGCAAAGGGACAACAAACTCAATATCAACTTAAAAAATGTCAAAAATTGTTTGCATTCATCGAAGTCACTAGAGCAATTAAAGAAAATCATCAAGTAGTGAGTGACAAATTTTGAGACCGTCTCACACCACCGCACCCATTGAAGAAATGAACTGAAGAGTTCAAAATAATGGAATGACATAAAGCATCCCATGGGAAGTCAAGAATCACAACAAAAATTGCCATACATGCAACAACCCAAACTATGGAACAGTACGGATGAACAGGTAACGGACAAAACACAGATTCGATATCAGATTAAGCAAAAGTGCACTGCGTCCGAACTCCCGTATAAGAGAAATTACACTGTAAAAAGACACAGAAATCAAAGCTTACTCAGGAGGGATACCATGATTAACAGACCCGCCGTGTGGGTGAAATACAGTAGGTGGTGTATCAATTGAAATTTACCCGGTTCCGTTCCTTGTAGCGACAATAAGGAAGCAATTAGGAAAATTAAATGGAATAAATAAAGTGAAAGAAAAATACAAAACTGATATGACCAGCCACATCCTTATTGGGATATTTGTCAAGCCACAAGGGGCATCTCTGATACCTTTACCGGGGTCGTCTGAGACATTTGTACCATTTTACCGAGGACCTTGGAAGGAGAGTGAGTGCATCTAACAGCCAAATGGATCCGCAACAAGCAGAACACTCGTGCTAGTATTGCATAACCCAAAGAACCGGAAGTGTCAATCATTAAACAACCAACACGCTCCTGGGCGGCGCACGGCCACCATGGCTGGACCTTGTGAAGCTCCCGGCACAGTGGCCGTGGATTGAAAAGTGGTATACTGGCTTCTGTACGGTCATTAACCTAAGCCAGAAATCCATGGCTTGGACATCCAAACCAATGCCAGGGTGTAGGGGCAAGCCGACGCTGAAAATCCTAATACCAACTACACCCATAACCACCGTGAGTTTATAGGAACTATAAATTAGGTATTGATAAATGAACATTTCAGGACCACGGTCGGGATGTTTCTGACCCAGGACTGAAAAACCTGTAGCCAATTACTAATCGTTCTCGTGACCCTGGGTTTCTTATCATAAGTACTGGGACAAATATAAACGTGACTTAGTCGACATGATGCTATCACAGGGGGAGTATCCATCAAACCGCTGACGTGACAGCACAAGACCGCCAGGCATCCTCGAAGCTCCCGATCTCTCAAACAATGAAGATGGAGAATGCCACCTTAAGGAGCTGTAATGCCTTAATCCCCCAAGCCTCCGTGAACACACCGGATGTTGATGTTGATGCCATCTCTGTGGAATTCGCCGTAGATACACCACCGCTGACGTGGGAAGGGGCATACCTCACATCCCCGGGCTGTTCAGTAGCAGACCAATTCCTCTGTGTCCTCGTAGGCTGCACCATAGATGTTCGTGCACACTCATCAGTCACCCTCGAGACGCTTGAGCCCTCAAAAGGAATTCAAAAGGCGACTTCTACCAGATGAGTGTGAACGCCGGCTTCTGTGTGTACGGGAGGAGTTCCGTGAAGAATGCCTCAAGCGCCTCCTGCACCGATCCGGCGAGCGACGCTGATCGTGCAGATCCGACCGATGCAAGGCTATGTGCCCACGCTGCGTTCTATCCCTACAGAAATTTCCGCAGCGATCTGAACAGCACACGTGCGCCCCAAACCGCCACAGAAACAGTCCGTACTGAAAAGCCGATTTCATGCGCTCCGCACGCAGCCCCCCCCCATAGACAGAGCAGGGGCTGCATGCAGAGCGCACCAAAGAAGCGACATATCACTTCTTAGAACGCAGTGCCCCGGCAGTAGCCGAAGCGCTGCGCTCCAATACGCCATGTGGGCATGAATTATGCACAATCTTCTTAGCTTGTGCTGGGGACGCAGGACGCATGCAGCCACGCTGCGGTGCAGAACGCAGCGTAACTGCATGAAAACATGCCACGTGGGCACATAGCCCAACGCAGAGGGGAAGCGGGACCGATAACTGGTAGGACATAAGCAGGACCCCTGTGGTCTGCAAGGATTTAGACATTGTGAAAGTAGCTGTGGATATAAAGAAGGGGACAGCTTGGGAATCAAGGGTTAATTGAGAGCGTGGCAGACCATCACAGGTATGCAGCACAGGAGGGGATTTAGGGGTGGGGGGGGTGTGTTCACTGTTTGGAGGTTCTGAGCCAGGGATGCAGGCTGGTGAGCAGACACACTGCCCAAAACCTGCAGAAGAGGAAGTGGTGTCATTGTCCATGGCAGTATATGAGGGGTTAAAGTAATACTGCTGTGATGCTAATGCACTAGACTGCTGGGAGCTGCAGGGGAGATGAAGGGGGCGTGCAGCAAACTGTGCTGTGTGAAAACAACAGAGAGGGGGGCTGAGGGAGCAACAGTTGTGAGGTGTTTATTAAAGCCTGCCTGCAGTGCTAAAGGCAGGGGCAGGAAAAAACAGGGATGCACGTGGGGCAGGGGCCCGAGGGAAGCACCTAGGAGAAGAAACACTTCCCCGGCAGGTGCTGCAGCTCTCTGCAACCTAGCCCCTATCTGTGACTGAGGAGAGCTGAGCTCCACAAATAACTGAGCCAGTCATCCCTAACCTTCATGCCACGCATGGGCCTGCAGCGTCTCAAGGATGTGAAGGTCCATCGGGTTTCTCCTGCTTCCACCAGGCAGAGCTGCTCCGGATCCTGGGATACCAGGGGAAGAGGCCGGACACCGGCCCAGACCCCAATATATAGGTAGAAATTACACCCTATAGGTGGGATTGGGAATTCGGGAGGGGCCAGGACGGAGTCCCCTCCCAAACACAGGAAGAACAGGGCCTGGACGGGAGAGGGGGCTGGACAAAAACAGTATTGGGGTTAACCCCTTGCTGCACAGTCTGGGGCAGTTTCATTATGCACTACACTGCCCACCAGGATATACAAAATCCCAAACTAAATGCAGAGCACAATTTGGACTTTCACAAAATAAAAATGGAGAATGCTGATTTATTTGAAGATGATGGGTATTTTGAAGGTAAATACAGGCTAGAAATTGATAAAAGCTTGCAGACTACCAGATTACCTACCAGAAGAGTGCCTGTAGCTTTAATGCAACTACTGAAAGTAGAGCTATAAGATTTACAGAGAAGAGGCATGATAGCACCTATCATGGCACCAAGCTCCCCTATAAGCACGATCCACTGCAAATATTGTGGTAAAAGAGAGAGACAAAACCAAGTGTCCAGCATATGGCGAAACGTGCAGGTTATGTGGCAAGAAAAATCATTTCTCAGCTGTCTACCAGAAGAGCACAGATTGGATCAGCAGTTTGGTCATAGTGCAGAAACCATCAGGCAAGTTAACAATATGCATTGATCCGAAGCCACTCAACAAGGCACTGAAAAGAAATTATTACCCAATGCCAACATTAGATGATGTTCTCCCAGATCTATCAAAGGCTAAAATATTTTCTATATGCCAATGTATGTAAAGCGCTGTGGAATTAACAGCGCTATATAAATGAATAAAATTATTATTATTATTATTATATGTGATGTGAAAAATGGATTCTGGCATGTGAAACTGACTGAAAAATCAAGTTTATTGACAACATGTGCTTCACCATTTGGACGCTATAAATGGCTGAGAATGCCCATGGGACTAAAACATGCTTCGGAGATGTTCCAGCAGAAATTGATGCAGGCTTTGAAAGGCCTTCCTGGAGTAAAAATAATAGCAGATGATATCCTCATAGTGGGAGAAGGTGAGGATATGGAATCTGCAATCAAGGATCATAATCAGAAGATGATACAATTTTTTGGACTGATGTAGAGCAAAACAAATAAAGCTGAACTTGGACAAATGCAAACTGAAAATGACAGACGTTGCATATATTGGACATCTTCTGACCTCAAATGGTGTAAAAGTGGTCCAGAGGTGGCATGGTGGCTCAGTGGTTAGCACTGCAGCCTTGCAGCGCTGGAGTCCTTAGTTCAAATCCCACCAAGGACAACATCTGCAAGGAGTTTGTATGTTCTCCCTGTGTTTGCGTGGGTTTCCTCCGTGCACTCTGGTTTCCTCCCACACTCCAAAGACATACAGTTAGGAACTCTAGATTATCAGCCCCAATGGGGACACAGTTGTCAATGTATGTAAAGTGCTGTGGAATTAATAGCGCTGTATAAATGAATAAATATTATTATTATTATTATCCAGAAAAGTTGAGAGCATTCAAGATGTGCCAACCCATTACTGATGTTTGTGGAGTACATCGATTTCTGGGCATGGTAAAATTATCTCTCCAAGCATCTGTCAGATATGTCTGAGACAGCTAACCCAGAAAGATGTGCTGTAGGAATGGACAGAAAGCCAGGAAACTGCTTTCCGGTCAGTAAAGAAGGCTATTGCAGATGCAGCAACCCTAAAGTATTTCGACAAAGATCAAGAAGTGGTGGTACAATGTGATGCTTCAGAAAAAGGCCTTGGAGCCACACTAATACAGAACAAACAGCCAATCATGTTTGCAAGCAGAGCCCTAACAACAACAGAGCAGGGATATGCTCAGATTGATAAGGAGCTACTGGCTGTGGTATTTGAGATGGAGAAATTTCACCAGTACACCTATGGTTGATGAGTAATGGTGCAGTCGGATCACAAGCCGTTGGAGAGCATTACAAAGAAACCACTACTAAATGCCCCAAAGAGACTACAGCGCATGCTGTTACGACTTCAGAAATACGATTTTGACATTTGTTACTGTCCAGGAAGATACTTACTGATTGCAGATACTCTAAGCAGAGCATACCTACCTGTCACAAATGATGAGGAGAATTAAATTGAAACCATCAATATGTGTGAGTACCTGGCAGTGACAAAAGACAAGTTGAAATAAATACAGACTTGCACAGAGAAGTATAACATTCTCCAGATCTTAAAGACTGTCATCTTGCAGGGCTGGCCAAAGTACAAGCAACATGCACCAAGGGAAGTTTCTCCATTCTTCCACATAAGAGATGAAGTGTCAGTGCAGCAAGGAATCATCTTTAAAGGAGACAGAGCTGTTATACCAGAAGCTCCCAAAAGAGACATACTGGAAACACTACAACCAAGAAAAAAGGGGAGTCTCTGATGCAATAGTATATTTTTTGCAAAAATTATCAATATTCACTTTATTATAATTAAAGAAACATAGTACAAAAATTGATCTCATAAAAAGCACATACAAGGTCACAGGCAATAACTCATAGTCCAGGATAAACAGGTTCACACAGAGATATGCTCAAATTATTTTTATGTATATTTTTTGGGAAAACCTACACAAATTCTGGTCTCATTATTTTTAGCACTTATTGACTGGACCCATTCTTCCAGTCGTATTGTGTCAAAATTAATTAAGATCTGCTCTATATATTGAAAGATGACTATTATATTTACTTTTCCTCAAGAGGATATATAGGGGTTAATCCTCCATTTTATTTAGCCTCTTCCAAATAGAGCAGAGGAACATCAAAGGGTGGGTGGGCACTTGTGTGTGCCATTAAACCTGACTGCCATTGAAATCCTCACTAGATTGAATCTCTGGATCAAGATAAATACCGCAGCTAAATAGCTGCCAGTCAGGTACATATACCAAGTAAGAAGTTGTGCATCTATGCAAAGTTTTTTTCTTTTCCTCACTCAGGCACACACAAATGCGTTTTTCTCATGATAAGGTGAATTGTATATAACCTGTTATATTTGATATACAAACACCACCCCTATTAGTGAGAGCCCATAAAATCAATGAAAGTTAATAATTTTAAATTACCCATTTTTACTTGAGCAGCTTCTGAGTGTGACCTCTTATGCCTCCAATGCGCATTTCACCAAAGCTTCATCAGGGAATAATGAGACCAGAATTTGTGTAGGTTTTCCCAAAAAATATACATAAAAATAATTTGAGCATATCTCTGTGTGAACCTGTTTATCCTGGACTATGAGTTATTGCCTGTGACCTTGTATGTCCTTTTTATGAGATCAATTTTTGTACTATGTTTCTTTAATTATAATAAAGTGAATATTGATAATTTTTGCAAAAAATATACTATTGCATCAGAGACTCCCCTTTTTTCTTGGTTGTTGTGTATTCAGGTGGTTGAGTCTGCAAGATAAGTCTAATGATAATGAAAAGCTGGAGGTGGTTGTTTGTAATACTGGAAACACTGCACTCTTCTCACTTAGGCAGGGAAGGATCTCTACGGCCAGCACAAAAGTCTATTTATTGGCCAGGAATGAATGACCACATTAAAAACTATATAGCACAATGTGAAATTTGTGCATCCTGCAGTGATAAGCAACAAAAGGAGACATTGCAATTTCATGAAATTCCACAAAGGCCTTGGTCAAAAATTGGAAAAGACGTGTTCACATGGCATGACAAAGAATACCTGATTACAATGGACTATTTGTCTAACTTTTGAGAGGTTGATTTGTTACAGGACACAAGGGCGAGAACAGTGATTAAAAAACTCAAGGCCCATTTTGCCAGGTATGGCATTCTGGATATTGTGTTCTCTGACAATGCTGGTCAGTTTACTTCAAAAGAGTTCAAAACCTTCAGCAAGAGATGGGAATTTGAACACCAGACGTCTTCGCCAAAATATCCGCAGAGTAATGGCAAAGCAGAGTCGGCAGTAAAAACGGCCAAAAGACTCATGCAAAAACCAAAACAGGCAGGTACTGATATATATTTTTCTATACTGGATCATAGAAACACACCCACCCAAGGCATAGACAGCAGTCCGGCACAGAGGCTCATGAGTAGATGTACAAAGACACGCATACCAACCGCTAGTCATCTGTTAAAGCCAAAGTTGGTGGGAAACGTCAAAGCTCAACCAAAGAAAAATCAAGATAGGCAAGCTTTCTATTACAATAAATCTGCAAAGAATCTGCCAGATCTCCAGAGGAATGACAACATACGGCTGCAGTCAAGCAGCAAATACGAAAAATACTGGCAAAAGACAAAGGTTGTCCAGAAACTAGGACCTCGGTTCTACGAAATTGTAACAGAAGACAGAAGAAGCCTAAAGGAGAACTCTGAGATATCTGAGGAAAGCACAAGAACAGAATGATTCATGGCCTTTCTTTTGAACAGTAGCTCACCAAAGGACATAATCAAAATAAGTTCACAGAAAAAAATCACCAGAATTATAGCCACCATCCAAAAAAATTGTCAAATAATGGCAAAAGCACATGCAAGATGCATACGGCCCTCCATGATAAAGGTTGGAATTTCACAGGTGCAGAATGCCTATAAAACAACCACCCACAGCCTAATATGTCAGGAGGGGGAGGTTGTCGGCATAAAACTGCACACTAATAGGATCTAATATATGGCGTCAGTCACACAGATACGTGCAATGCACAGTGTCCAGGCAAAGCCTATTGATCACGCCCTTCTATTAGATCAGGCGGGCTGCCCAGCACCTAAAAGGTGCACTGGCACAATGGACAGATATCCCAGGGGACCGGCTGCATCCTGCGGAATTGTGCGATAATAAAATGATAAAAATTATGATAATAAATTTGAGGTATTGGTCATATTTTGGCCAGAACATATAAGCTCATAACCCATACGTCAAGGGTCCCCACGCTTACGAGTCCCTAACTACATCAAAAAAGCTCACCAAAGGACATAATCAAAATAAGTTCACAGAAAAAACTCACCAGAAATAAAGCCACTAGCCAAAAAAATGGTCAAATAATGGCAAAAGCACACACAAGATGCATACGGCCCCACATGATAAAGGTTGGAATTTCACAGGTGCAGAATGGGTGGTTGTGGGTGTGGGTGGTTGTTTTATAGGCATTCTACACCTGTGAAATTCCAACCTTTATCATGGGGGGCCGTATGCATCTTGTGTGTGCTTTTGCCATTATTTGACCATTTTTTTGGCTGGTAGCTTTATTTCTGGTGAGTTTTTTTCTGTGAACTCCTTTTGAACAGTATCCTGATACCCAAGATAACGAGGCAGCAAGTCCAAGCCAAGTACCAACAGTGACTGCTGACCATCAGCGTGAGGATGCTAGCCAGAGACAGGCAATATCAGAAGGCATATTACAAGAATCAGAACAACTACCAGAAGAAGTGATACTTCTTATGTTACTAGTGTGGGCAGAATCATCAGAAAGTTTGCGCACCTCAAGGATTATATCTAACTGTATATATTGTAATTATCTCGTACTTGGTCAGATTAACTGTTGTGTTTATTATGTTTAATTGTTCTTCCAGTTAAAAGAGAAAGGATGTAGCAATATGTTATATGTTGTATGGCCTCTAGGGGCCTCTAGGGGTCTCACTACTTGTATGTGTGCACCACAAGCAAGTGGGAACTCGCTGGTACAGCAGACAGAGTGCAGGCAACAAAGAGAGATGTAATGGCTGACAACACCACCTAATAAAGAGTTTGAAGATCTGCACTCTGTGATTCATGAGAGACACAGCAAACTGAACACGGAGTCCCTCCTTCATAAATTAAAACAGGAGGTGTCTCCCCATGTCACACATACCCCATGCCAGATAAGTTGGTAAAATGTTAAAATTACATTTACCAGTGGTTATAGTTTTGTTTCACTCTCTACTATGTCATATATTGTAGTCATAGGGAATAGAGAAATACGGTGAGAGACGGCCCAGCTATTAAGTCTATGTTCATATGTTGTATTTTTGCTTAGTTTTTTATTTAGTTCTATGCAAATAAAAAAGCTGATATTTACAGTACCAGCAAAAGCTAGATTTTATAAATCTAATGCACATTATTATTATTATTTATTATAGCGCCATTTATTCCATTGCGCTTTACAAGTGAATGAGGGTATACGTACAACACTCATTAACAGTACAAAACAGACTGGTATAGGAGGAGAGAGGACCCTCCCCACATGAATATTTTCTTTTTCCTGACTGAAATGGAAAACTGCTGAAGTTTTAAATGAAGCAGCATGCTATCTTTTTCAGTGTTTTTGTATACATTTTGTAGCAGAGGAGGTATTTTTTTAATCTATTTTTATTTTGCCTTTTATGGAAGTTATTATACCGTAAAGAATGTTTCTTAACATTTTTTCCTGTAAAATCAATTTTGTCTTTGGTTTTGTCTGTTTTATTGTCAATCCGTAAAACTGGCTTAATACTCTACAACATTGTTCCCAGCAGCAACCTGGAGTCGGAGATGTGGACTGGCATCTTCCCCATGATGTTCCCATTCCATTTGTGTGCTCTTTCCATCCATTTCAGCGATTTTCCTGTCCCCCAGTCCCCCAGCCCCCCTGGGAGGTCTTCTTGAACACACGTTTCCCATTGACTTCCATTGTACTTGATACTCAAATAGACCCCATCTGAGCATCTCACCGGCTTGATTCACATGTCTAGTGTGTCGCCCTGGGCAAGCCAGGGGACACAGGTCACAACACCACCACACCCCACACTCCAGGTAGGCACATCACAGCTAACCACAAATCCTTGTTGCCTTCCTCCAGAAGTCTGATGATGCACACCAGGGGGTGGGCCAGGCGGTTGGCTCCGCCCACCAAGGAGCTCACAGCTCTGGAGGCAGGAAGTAACCAGGCAGTTCTGTCAGGGAGGAGGAAGTGGAAGGAGTGGAGGAGTAGTCTAGACAGGGCTAAAGTAAACAACTAAGTGAAAGTGAAGGAAGGAAAGTAGAAAAGGAGGAAAAACAAGTAAAGTGACAGAAGAGAAAGACAGCCTGAAGGGTCCAGCTTTGTGAGGGCCAGAACAGCAAGGTCAGCAACGGCGGTGACTGTCTGGAGGGGGACCGTTTGGAAGTTCCTGGAAGGACCCCGTTGGCTGTGTGCCCGGTGGTCTGGAGCAGTGTTCCGAAGGACAGTCAGCACCAGGGCAGGGGCCTCTCGGACCCCGGCAAGGCTAGGAGTCGCCAGATTTGCCAAATCCGTCAGTGACGGGGACGCAGATCCCCCAACAACCAAGTCCCGATTGAAGGCAACAGCCCAACCCGTATTGGAGAGACACCGCCACCGCCACGGCACCAGTTTCTCAGGGCAAAGTGTAGAGCTCCTCCGGCCCAGATTGCAGCCGGGGAGCGGGTAACCGGAGGGAATCCACCGCTACCATCAGTCAACACAGGTGCAAGGAAGAGGGACATCACCGTCACCTACCGGGAGTGCAGGTGCAGCCGTCTGTGGGACCGTCCTACCAGCCGTTGGTTTACCGTACAAACTGTGTCCGTGTGTCAGGCTGAGTGAGTACCACAGTGCCGCAAGGCACAGCGCTGCCCCCGCGTCCCTGCGCCCTCCAGGCCCTACACTTTACATCTCATCACCGGGCCCCGGGATCACCAACCCCTACCCACGGAGGGGCAACACAACACCTGGCTGCTCCACATCACCATCCCCGGGACCCCCCACACTGAGCAGCGGTGGTGCAATCACCACAACCGTGGGTGGCGTCACGAACTATAACAATCCCCACACCCAACAAACACCCCCTTTCACTCACGGGCGAGGAGTGTCGCTCGAGACACCCCGGGATCCGGCCCACCGCTCGAGCCACCACTGAGCAGCTGCCGGACCCGAGCAGAAGGGGTGAGCGCGGTGTGCTGACACCCTCCTCCCCGCCCGCGACAACTTGGCGTCACGAACAGGATCTTACCGCTCTGCCGTCAGGTAAAGGTGCGCCTTGTTACCGCCGGAGGCATCCGGCAGAAAAATTTCAGAAGCCGCCATCTTTGGCGCGAAAAGTTCCCGCTCGAGCGTCTTCTCGAGCAGTAGAGGCGCGAAGGCCAAAACTCCGCCCCGAGAGAGGAGGGGCCGGAAAGAGCTAAGGGGGACGCGATGGCGGCTGGACGCATGTAGCTGCGGCTATAAATGCAGGGACGCCAGGACCTTGCAAAAATACCGTTCCTGGAAGCAACCAGTGAAGACACCATGTGGATGCCGTCCCGCGACACCGTACCCCCCGCGCCTGGAACCGCGGCGTGGGTGGAGATCCGGACCGCGCAGCTCTATCAACGGCTGCAGGTCAAGATGCAGCTCCTCATGGAGGAGTGGGAGGCCGACATGGCGGACGTTGTAGCCACCGTGCGGAGACGCGAGGAGGAGGCGGAGAAAGGGAGGGTGAGTGACCCACGTCCCAATGCCCTTGCAGGGCCGGTCATCGCGGCTGTGGGGCCCGGTCCAAGCCCTCTCCCCCCGTTGCCTCCCTCGCCACCCGTCTCGGAGGCCGTGACCCCGCCACTAGGCCCGCTACTACCGCAACCGGTAGCGATACCCAGCCCGTCCGCCCCAGCGGACCGACCTGTAGCCGGAGCCCGCAACAAACCGGAGGCATTACCATGGAAGGCCCCGAAGATTGTGCCAGAGACCGTCCCCGAGCAGTTTCCCGAGCCGGAGCCGACGACCCGCTCCGAGCCGAAGGCCCGGCTGTGGAAAGCCCCTGTGCCCATCCCCCACACCTCGGCTGAGGTGGCGCCGGGTTGTTGCTGCAAGGCAGCGCCCAAGGCCATGACACCGCGGGATACGCTACCCACCTTCCTGACAGTGGGTAACGTGCTGGATGTCCCGCGGGGCTCAACCCGTGCGCCGGAGCAGGTAGCAGCGCCATACTGGGACAGGGAGCCGACAAAGCTGGGCCTGGAGATCGCGGAGAGGGAGAGAAGGAAAGCCGAGCTGGTGGCCCGAGCCATTCGGGAAAAAGAAAACTTGCGGCAAGCGACCTTCCGTGTCCGGGGCCCGTTCTATGAGGGACAGGTGAGGCGATTCGATATCCGCCGGGGCTACGGATTCATATACGAACCGGGCCTGGAGGCCGAGGTGTTTGTGGCCCGGCGGGACGTGCATGCCCATCTGCCCGAGGAGCATCCTGGCCGCAATCTCATACCAGGGGACATGGTGCGTTACACCCGGCACTGCGGAGAGAGGGGGTGGTTTGCCCTGGACGTAAAGCTGAGGGGCAGCCCGGAGAGCAAGGTGTGCTCTGCATCCCCTCCCTCGGATGAAGCAGAAAAAGGACCGGAGTAGGGCAGCGGATGCCCGTTGCACCGTCCCCGTTGGGACCACCACTGAGTTGCTTGTTAGCTGTGTGTTGTTTGAAAAAGTTGTTGAAAGAATGATAAGTGAAATGATACCGAGTACTTCACCAGATTTGCTTTGTTGATTTGCAACCGGCAGGAGCCGGCACTGTTGTCCCCGTGGGGACCGTTTAAAGTTTATACGCATGGGAACTATCCATGGACAAGCCCGTGAACTTGCAGGGCACCACAAACGTTAAGTGGCTTGTAAATATGTTGGATACCGTTACCGTTTCCGCAATGCCGCCTCCGGAGAGGCAGGTTGGAGGGAGGGCCCTGAGCAGAGCAGGCCAGGGCCCAGCCACCAAAGGAACCGGTGGCCACCCTCTGGACGGGAAGGACAGATCCCGCTCGGGTAACTTGTGCTGGACTGTGGGTCAAGGGGTGCTGCCTGGGCTTTAGGGGCAGCATCAGGGCCAGGTTGCTTGGGTGGGAGAGAGCAGAAACCGTGACCGTATACCGTTGCAACGTTTAAGTAAATGTGCCTCCCGTCTTGGGAAGAGTTTTGATTAAAAATGTATTTATGTTTTGCTTAACCCTGTTATCCCCTTTTTACAGAAAAATAAAACCGGTGTAGGACGGCAGCCCGCGGACGGTCTGCATTTTGCTAAGGGGGAATGTGTCGCCCTGGGCAAGCCAGGGGACACAGGTCACAACACCACCACACCCCACACTCCAGGTAGGCACATCACAGCTAACCACAAATCCTTGTTGCCTTCCTCCAGAAGTCTGATGATGCACACCAGGGGGTGGGCCAGGCGGTTGGCTCCGCCCACCAAGGAGCTCACAGCTCTGGAGGCAGGAAGTAACCAGGCAGTTCTGTCAGGGAGGAGGAAGTGGAAGGAGTGGAGGAGTAGTCTAGACAGGGCTAAAGTAAACAACTAAGTGAAAGTGAAGGAAGGAAAGTAGAAAAGGAGGAAAAGCAAGTAAAGTGACAGAAGAGAAAGACAGCCTGAAGGGTCCAGCTTTGTGAGGGCCAGAACAGCAAGGTCAGCAACGGCGGTGACTGTCTGGAGGGGGACCGTTTGGAAGTTCCTGGAAGGACCCCGTTGGCTGTGTGCCCGGTGGTCTGGAGCAGTGTTCCGAAGGACAGTCAGCACCAGGGCAGGGGCCTCTCGGACCCCGGCAAGGCTAGGAGTCGCCAGATTTGCCAAATCTGTCAGTGACGGGGACGCAGATCCCCCAACAACCAAGTCCCGATTGAAGGCAACAGCCCAACCCGTATTGGAGAGACACCGCCACCGCCACGGCACCAGTTTCTCAGGGCCAGCGCCTGCGGGCAAAGTGTAGAGCTCCTCCGGCCCAGATTGCAGCCGGGGAGCAGGTAACCGGAGGGAATCCACCGCTACCATCAGTCAATACAGGTGCAAGGAAGAGGGACATCACCGTCACCTACCGGGAGTGCAGGTGCAGCCGTCTGTGGGACCGTCCTACCAGCCGTTGGTTTACCGTACAAACTGTGTCCGTGTGTCAGGCTGAGTGAGTACCACAGTGCCGCAAGGCACAGCGCTGCTCCCGCGTCCCTGCGCCCTCCAGGCCCTACACTTTACATCTCATCACCGGGCCCCGGGATCACCAACCCCTACCCACGGAGGGGCAACACAACACCTGGCTGCTCCGCATCACCATCCCCGGGACCCCCCACACTGAGCAGCGGTGGTGCAATCACCACAACCGTGGGTGGCGTCACGAACTATAACAATCCCCACACCCAACAAACACCCCCTTTCACTCACGGGCGAGGAGTGTCGCTTGAGACACCCCGGGATCCGGCCAACCGCTCGAGCCACCACTGAGCAGCAGCCGGACCCGAGCAGAAGGGGTGAGCGCGGTGTGCTGACACCCTCCTCCCCGCCCGCGACACTAGCACTTGAACATTTTGGTGCTTGCTCATCACTATCTATAAAATGATGGTAGTCTCATGCTGCTAGCTGGCTTTCAGCAGTTGCTAGCTGAGTGTTTCAGCTGCAGCTAATTTGTAGCCACGCTTCTTATGGTTTAAATAGAGGTGTTACCCAGCAATCCTTGCTGAAGATACAAATCTATTTGTATACTGGGGCCCCTTGGTGGAAGGAGCTGAGGAGTGTTCCTGAAACCGGACTTTATCCTTTTTTTGTTTCTGTTTTCCCCTGTTTGTCTTACTTTTCCTTCTGTATATTAGTGTAGTGGTGGGGCTAGCATCTCCCACCTGCGAACACACTAGCCAAGGCAACTACAGGGTCTTTTCGGGGTCTCAGGTTCCTGCTCAGCAACAGTTGCAGAGACTGTATATGGCTTGGCTAGGAGTGTAGGGACAGCTGCAAGTGAGGATAGGAGATGTCTCATCTACCCCTCTCACTAGAGCTAGGGCCCATCGTTGCTATTGTTTCCACAGTGTTCCCCCATTGTTGTTGTATTGCTTGCTGTATTTTTGTCATGCATCAGATGTTTGTTGGTCTGTACGCGTCCACCACGTGTAAGCGTGACAAGGATATAGCCTTCGATGCAGGAACCCATACGTTGTGTCCATGGTGTAGTTACAATTTTCTTGAGAAATTTGATGGATATAAGTTAACGAAGTAGTTTTGTAGACAGGGGGCAAAATGAAATCCAAATGCTAAGTCAGGAAAAGAGTAAAAAAAAAAAACATTCGGCAAATTGAAGTCAAACCAAAGGTAAAACCAATAATACATCCAAAGGTTAATCAGAATGTCTGTCAGAAAACCAGGTGGCACTAATTATAGGGACATACGCTGCTGGGAAGGGAAATGAAATCTTCCAGTTGTCAATTTACTTTTTCAGGAACAACAGAGGAATTGCACAGTGCTGAGTTCTAAGAAGATGCTTCTAAGATTTCAGAAAAATAACTTGTAAGCTTTTATTCCATGAGAATACTTCAAAAACAGGGATGTCTGGAGAGCTGACACAATGTAATATTATTGTGCAGGTAATGATGAGTATGGGGATATCAATATATACATAATGCATAACAAATGCACAGAATTCTGTTACGGTGTACCTAAAAGACATTCTGATCATAGTATAAACTTTATCTACTAATTTGTCCGAGAGCACTTGGGATGTGTACCATCAGAAATTCAGTTCTGATGAGGAATCTGGGATTCTGAACCTATTTCCTTATGGTACCACCATAGCTGGGTTGAATTAATTTGACAGACCTACAACATCTTATATTTATCCAGCTAACATAATATGTAGTTGACATCTATTGGCAAAATAGTTCATAAATTGTGCCATTTGGTCACTTATTATCATAGATGGATGGATGGATGGATGGATGGATGGATGGATTGGTGGATGGATGGATAGATGGATGGATGGAAGGATGGATGGATGGATGGATGGATGGATGGATGAATGGACGGATGGATAGATGGATGAATGGACGGATGGATGGATGGATGAATGGACGGATGGATGGCTAGATAGCTAGAGTACACATGAACTCCAAAATCTAATAGGTATCCGACCTTCATACCTATATTACCTTGTTGAACATTGTTTCACAATTATTATTTTGGACCCCTCCAGCTATTATGAAATATTCCACTCTTTTAGAAAGGGTATCCTCAAGAATTTGGAATGTGCCTGGTGCAACCTCATTCCACACAGGAGATGATAGATAGATAGATAGATCGATAGATAATTTATTTTCTGAATTCATTAAATTTAAGTTTCAGCTGTTGTAAATGTTCAATATTAATATCGTACCTCTATATGTGTCCATTGTAATCTTTAAGGTTGACATGGGATACTGTTCTAAGCTCATTTCTAGTTCCTCTAGCCACTTTTAACTCACAGGCAGTCATTTCTCACTGTCTCTCCTTAGTCTATTACTCAAATGTTCTCAATCTTATCCAGTCTTAATGCTTTCACAAGTTCTATTTAATGATTTTTCTTACAATGACACATCCTAAAGATGTGGTGACGGGGAAGTAATTTCACATCACATCGTGAGGCAGGGGTCATTGAGCTGCTGTCTTCTGTCCTTAGCTGTTCAAGGCTCTGTAAGCAGGAGAGCATTGAAAGGAAAAATGTGCTAAGAGAGGAATGTTGGAATCTCATTGTTGCTTGGTTCTATGTGCAAATATTAAGTTATTCAAAATAGAGAAGGGCTGCTGAGTTTGTGCATTATATGATAAAAAAACACCTAAGGCAGTTATCTATCTGTTCTTGGGACATGATTAAAGGGAATCTGCAGGTTTTTGCTACCTCTTCTGATAGCAGCATATTGTAGGGAAAGAGACCCTAATTCCAACTATCTATGTTTTAGTTTACAGGGTGTGACACTGTAGCGCCCCTGAATACATCAAGGTGCTACAGGGAACTGCATCTTTTTCCTCAGGGTACAGGACCTTAACTCTTCCCCCATGGTTCCAAATTCCAAGAAACCGGTGTCACCTCCATCAGCACCACAAACCCCAACAAACACCTCACGTCTTGACCTGTCAGACACACCAGTCGGTTGGTCTGGCTGGAAAAGGGCCACCCACCTAGGGGTCAGGCAAACTGCTAGGGACGTAGTTGTCAGGGCCAGGCGGTCGGGCAGACCCAGGAGGTGGATCCACTGGTCCGAACTCTAAGATGGTGGTAAGGAGTCCGGTAGCTGAAGCACTATGGGCAGCAGAACAGTCCGTGCAAGTGAGTGTAACGGAGAAGTCCCTGGGACCACGGAGTCACAGATGGTAGTCCGGGTGACGTAGCTCAGGTTCGGAAGCCGAGATGAGGTCAGGCGGGGTCCGGAACCTTTGGAGCGAGATGACGGGTCACCGCAGGGATCCGAGATGGTACGGACTGTCAGATGGCAGACGGACAGCGTGCGGGGTTCGGGATTCAGCAGGACCGGATGCCGAGGCAGGATCAGCTCTAGAAGAGAGATACGTGAGTATGGCAAGGAGACACAAGGAGACCTGACTCCTAGCTTGGAAAACACGAAGATCAGGCCCCGCCCCCTTGGACAATAAACCCTTATATACCCTGTACCTGTTTAGCTTCATTTCCTGTTAATGGACGCTGGCCCTTTAAGAAAGGGTCAGTGACCGCGCGCGCGCCCTAATGCGCATGCGCGCCGCCCGGGTGCCAGAAGCCAGGGAAGGAAGCTGAGGGGAGGACGCAGGGGAGCCGGCCAGGGCCTGGGAAGCCGTCAGACGCCGGGATCGGAGGCCAGGGAACCTGGGAAGGACGGGCACCGGAGGCTGGAGAGCGGGGAGCGTGGCAGGTGAGCCGGGGAGCGGGGCTGAGGACCCGGGGAGCGGAGCAGAGGACCCGGGGAGGGGAGCCGAGGACCCGGGGAGCGTGACAGTACCCCCCCCCCACGCCCCCCTCCCCGCAACCGGGACATGAAGGCACGGATCAGAGGAGTGCCCACGTTCTCCCTGGGCTCCCAGGACCTATCCTCAGGACCGTACCCCTCCCAGTCCACCAGGAAGAACTGTCGGCCTCGAACAGTCTTCATGGCCACGATATCCCTTACCGCATAGATGTCGTCCTCGGCAATAGGAGGAAGAGCCGGACTGGCAGCAGAGGAGAAGGGACCAAGGAAAACCGGCTTGAGCAGAGAGACGTGGAAGGAGTTGGGAATCCGCATCGTGGCCGGAAGCCTCAGTTTGTAGGAGACCTCATTGATCTTGCTGAGGACCTTAAACGGCCCGATGTAGCGAGGACCCAGCTTGTAGGAAGGTATCTTCAATCGGATGTACTGGGAAGCAAGCCAGACCAGGTCACCAGGAGAGAAACACGGAGGGTCCAGGCGCCTCTTGTCGGCGTGTTTCTTCATCCGCTGGGAAGCGCGCCCAAGGGACGCCTTGACAGAGTCCCAAATGGTAGCGAAGTCACGGGCTACAGTATCAGCAGCAGGGACATCCGAAGAAGGGGATATAGGCAACGGGACGGAGGGCTGAAGTCCGTAAACGACATGGAAGGGAGACTTGGAGGACGACTCACTGATGTGGTGGTTATGGGAGAATTCAGCCCAAGGCAGAAGCGTGGACCAGTCGTCGTGATGGGCGTTGACATAGTGACGTAAGAAGGAGGTCAAGATTTGATTGACCCTCTCCACTTGGCCATTAGACTGAGGATGGTAAGCAGAAGAAAAGTCCAGAGTCACTCCCAGATGTTTGCAGAGCGCCCTCCAGAAGCGGGAGGTGAACTGAGTTCCCCTGTCGGACACGATGTGGGATGGAAAGCCATGCAAGCGGAAGATGTGATGTATATAGGCTTCCGCGAGTTCCTGAGCAGAGGGCAGTCCGGCCATAGGGACGAAGTGAGCCATTTTGGAGAACCGGTCCACCACGACCCATATGACTGTGTGCCCGGAGGATAATGGCAAGTCCATAATAAAGTCCATCGCTATGTGTTGCCATGGAACTGAGGGTATAGGCAGAGGCAGAAGACGGCCATATGGCAGGTGCTTGGGCGTCTTGTTCCTGGCACAAGAGGAGCAGGCAGAGACGAAAGCAGCGACGTCCGTGCGAAGGGATGGCCACCAGTAATGGCGTACAATCGCACCCCATGTTCTCTTCTGACCTGCATGACCGGCTGTTTTTGAGGCATGACCCCAGTGTAAGACTTTTTGCCTGTCGGTCTCAGAGACATAGGTCTTCCCGGGCGGTATCTGGGCCAGGGTGACAGGAGCCACCGGAATAATCTTGCTAGGAGAGATGATAGGTTGGGTACTCTCTTCCTCCTGCTCCATGGGCATGAGAGACCTAGACAGGGCATCAGCGCGTACATTCTTGTCCGCGGGTCGGAAATGGAGCTGGAAATCAAACCTGGCAAAGAATAAGGACCACCTGGCTTGCCGTGGGTTCAGTCGCTGAGCGGACCGAAGGTATTCCAGGTTCTTGTGGTCCGTGTAGATAATCACGGGGTACACTGCTCCTTCCAGGAGGTAGCGCCACTCCTCCAGAGCCAGTTTGACCGCCAATAGTTCTCGGTCACCGATGGTGTAATTACGTTCAGGCGCTGAGAAGCTCTTGGAGAAGAAACCGCAAGTCACCATCTTCCCGGAGGAGGACTTCTGCATGAGCACTGCTCCGGCTCCTGAGGAGGAGGCATCCACCTCCAAGGTGAACTGGCGGTTTAACTCCGGTCGGTGGAGTACAGGAGAGGAGGCAAATGCTCGCTTCAGAGAGCAAAACGCGGCGTCGGCCGCAGGTGACCAGTCCTTTGGATTAGCCTCCTTCTTGGTCAAGGCGGAGAGAGGAGCAGTCAGGGCAGAGAAGTGAGGGATAAACTGGCGGTAGTAGTTGGCGAATCCCAGGAACCGTTGGATTGCCTTCAGTCCAGAAGGGGGAGGCCAGTTGAGAATGGAGGAGACCTTCTTTGGATCCATCTGCAGCCCTGTACCCGAGATGATGTATCCCAGGAAAGGGAGAGAAGACTGCTCAAAGACACACTTCTCATATTTGGCGTAGAGACGATTCTCTCTCAGTCTCTGTAGAACCAGCCGTATGTTCTCTCTGTGGGTCTGGAGGTCCGGAGAGAAGACAAGGATGTCATCCAGATAAACTACTACACAGATGTAGAGGAGGTCCCGGAAAATGTCGTTCACCAATTCTTGGAATACGGCAGGAGCGTTACACAGACCGAAGGGCATTACGCAGTATTCATAGTGCCCATCGCGAGTATTAAACGCGGTCTTCCATTC
Organism: Anomaloglossus baeobatrachus; assembly: GCF_048569485.1. NCBI lineage: Eukaryota > Metazoa > Chordata > Amphibia > Anura > Aromobatidae > Anomaloglossus > Anomaloglossus baeobatrachus. The sequence goes on along the minus strand of NC_134357.1, from coordinate 278,717,757 downwards.
GTCCCCAGAGCGGATACGAACTAGGTTGTAGGCACCCCGAAGATCCAGTTTGGTGAACACACGGGCTCCTCTGAGCCGGTCGAACAATTCGGGGATGAGCGGCAGGGGGTACTTGTTTTTTATGGTGATCTGATTCAAACCCCGGTAGTCAATGCATGGGCGTAGGTCACCCTCTTTCTTCTTAACGAAGAAGAAGCCTGCTCCCGCAGGAGAGGAGGATCTCCGGATGAATCCCTTTGCCAGGCTTTCTGTGATGTAGTATATTAAACCAAAAAAGGAAAAACCGAACAACAAGGTCTTAAATAAGTTATATCTTTATTATCAAAATTAAAATTACACATAAAACACACACACGACTGTTGACTGGAAAAAAGCGTCAAGAAAAACCTGCATAGTATGTATGAATAAATATCAATCGAATATATGACGGTAGCGATAGGGAGTTCAGGAATGGTCATAAAAAATGGTAATAATAAATAAGTTACTGCCAAAAACTACCAATAATAACTAGCAAGCACTGAGATATAGCTGAATTTGGTGCCATGTATTTATAATAGGCAAATTGCAACTGGTAGCAAATACATTAATAGGTACTACCGATGGCCTCAATAAGGCAGGAAAATATAAAGGGAAGACACATGGCTCAGGGGATTTTTAAACCCGTAAATAGATTAATTAATTAATTAATCCTAGGGAATTTGTCAGAGTCGACACAATTCAATCACTAAATAGTGGTATATTCCCCAGGAATTAGTAGAGCACAGCCTCTTCACAATATACAATACCAGCCCTGACAAGAGGACATCAGGTACCGCATTAAGATACAATCATCAAAGGTATGGCTGGTAGTAGGTAGGTAAATAAGTGAAGAAAATAAATAAAGAACATACCATTCCAAATAACCACTAACACTAAAGCCGCCAGCCACAAAAAAGCAGGTAAAGTAGGTAAAGCAGAGAGTGAGAGATAGCTTTCACAGATTATAAACCCGTAGAGGAAAATAATCCTAATCCTAAAGAGGTGTCAGAATCGGCACACTCTAATCACACAAATAGTGATATATTCACCTGGGGTTTGTGGAGCACAGTCTCCTCTCAGTGTACGGCGCCTGCCCCGACGCGCGCACGTTTCGTAGCGACTTCTTCGCTACGTGCGCGCGTCGGGGCAGGCGCCGTACACTGAGAGGAGACTGTGCTCCACAAACCCCAGGTGAATATATCACTATTTGTGTGATTAGAGTGTGCCGATTCTGACACCTCTTTAGGATTAGGATTATTTTCCTCTACGGGTTTATAATCTGTGAAAGCTATCTCTCACTCTCTGCTTTACCTACTTTACCTGCTTTTTTGTGGCTGGCGGCTTTAGTGTTAGTGGTTATTTGGAATGGTATGTTCTTTATTTATTTTCTTCACTTATTTACCTACCTACTACCAGCCATACCTTTGATGATTGTATCTTAATGCGGTACCTGATGTCCTCTTGTCAGGGCTGGTATTGTATATTGTGAAGAGGCTGTGCTCTACTAATTCCTGGGGAATATACCACTATTTAGTGATTGAATTGTGTCGACTCTGACAAATTCCCTAGGATTAATTAATTAATTAATCTATTTACGGGTTTAAAAATCCCCTGAGCCATGTGTCTTCCCTTTATATTTTCCTGCCTTATTGAGGCCATCGGTAGTACCTATTAATGTATTTGCTACCAGTTGCAATTTGCCTATTATAAATACATGGCACCAAATTCAGCTATATCTCAGTGCTTGCTAGTTATTATTGGTAGTTTTTGGCAGTAACTTATTTATTATTACCATTTTTTATGACCATTCCTGAACTCCCTATCGCTACCGTCATATATTCGATTGATATTTATTCATACATACTATGCAGGTTTTTCTTGACGCCTTTTTCCAGTCAACAGTCGTGTGTGTGTTTTATGTGTAATTTTAATTTTGATAATAAAGATATAACTTATTTAAGACCTTGTTGTTCGGTTTTTCCTTTTTTGGTTTAATATAATATATTCTATATCCGAATGGTCTTCATTGATCCTATATATCCCCACATTTTGACTATGTTCTAGCATTTTCTCTATATACATCCTTATATTCATGAATCTTATGTGGTATGGATTTTGTCCTCTAACTATTGGTGTTTTCTGTGATGTAGGTAGACATGGCCCTGGTTTCGGCTGGAGACAACGGATATATCCGTCCTCGAGGTGGTGTTGTTCCTGGGAGCAGGTCGATGGCGCAATCGTAGGGACGGTGTGGCGGAAGTACCTCAGACTCCTTCTTGTCAAAAACGTCTGCGAAGGACCAATAGGCCGAGGGCAGTTCCGGTAGGTTCTCTGGAACCGGAGGTCGTCGGATGGGTTGTATAGACTTCAGACACCTCTCATGACAGGCGGAGCCCCATCGGGTGATTTCGCCAGTGCCCCAGCTGACTGATGGTTCGTGTGTCCGCAACCAGGGAAGTCCCAGCAGGATTTGATGGGACATGTGTGGAAGGACGTAGAGAGCGATGTTCTCGGTGTGCAGGGCACCGATACGCAGTTCGACCGGCCTGGTGACCCAGGAGATGGTATCAGCGAGGGGTCTCCCATCCACAGAGGCAATCACTAGGGGCTTATCGAGTAGAGTAACAGGCAACTGGTACTTGTCCACCGTGGCCTGCTGGATGAAATTGCCTGCTGCTCCAGAGTCGAGGTATGCCTCAGCCGTGAAGCGCGTCTCTCCCGCTGACACTTGCACGGTCCACATAACCGGGTCTGAGAGAGTCCCAGCACCTAGGGTGGCCTCTCCTACCAACCCTAGGCTTTGGAGTTTCCCGGCCTTTCCGGACAGGAGCGTAGGAGATGTGTGCCCTCTCCGCAGTAAAAGCAGAGACCCTTGGCGAGCCGCTCTGCTCGACGTTGTTCAGACCGCCGTACTCGGTCAATCTGCATGGGCTCGTGGACGGGAATCCCAGCTGTTGATGACTGAGGTACGGAGGGCTTCCGTGGAGGAGAGGAATGCCGTACCGGACGTCTCTCACGAGATAGCTCTTTGGAGCGCTCCTGAAAACGAATGTCCACTCGAGTTGCTAGGGCAATCAGGGCATCTAGGGTGGAGGGCACGTCACGACCCGCCAACTCGTCTTTGATGCGACTCGAGAGTCCTTCCCAGAAGGCGGCTGTTAGGGCCTCATTATTCCACCCGAGTTCTGAAGCCAAAGTGCGGAAACGGATGGCATATTGGCCTACCGTCAGTGTTCCTTGACGTAAGCGGAGAAGGGATGAAGCAGACGCAGAGGCGCGTCCCGGCTCGTCGAAGGTGCTGCGAAAGGCCTGCAGGAACTCTTGAAGGTCCTTGGTCATAGGGTCCTCCTTCTCCCACAAGGGATTCATCCACGCCAGTGCCTCGCCCTCTAGGTGAGACATGATGAAGGCGACCTTGGCTTGGTCGGAGGCAAACAAATGTGGCAGCTGCGTGAAATGAAGGGAGCATTGGTTTATGAAGCCCCTGCAGGTCTTGGGATCTCCGGCATAACGAGGTGGTGAAGCCAAACGGAGTCGGGAAGCATCCGAAGAGGCTGCCACGGGTGCGGGAGCCGTGGATTGACTAGTGGAGGCCCGGAATGTTGAAGGCGTAACTGCCGCTTGTAACGTGTACAGGCGGGTGTCCACGGAAGTCATAAAGTTCAACATGCGGGTCTGGACTTCACGCTGGCGTTGGAGTTCCTCTTGCAAGGCCGCTAGTGCTGCAGCGGGATCCATGGCCTGATCTTACTGTCAGGGCCAGGCGGTCGGGCAGACCCAGGAGGTGGATCCACTGGTCCGAACTCTAAGATGGTGGTAAGGAGTCCGGTAGCTGAAGCACTATGGGCAGCAGAACAGTCCGTGCAAGTGAGTGTAACGGAGAAGTCCCTGGGACCACGGAGTCACAGATGGTAGTCCGGGTGACGTAGCTCAGGTTCGGAAGCCGAGATGAGGTCAGGCGGGGTCCGGAACCTTTGGAGCGAGATGACGGGTCACCGCAGGGATCCGAGATGGTACGGACTGTCAGATGGCAGACGGACAGCGTGCGGGGTTCGGGATTCAGCAGGACCGGATGCCGAGGCAGGATCAGCTCTAGAAGAGAGATACGTGAGTATGGCAAGGAGACACAAGGAGACCTGACTCCTAGCTTGGAAAACACGAAGATCAGGCCCCGCCCCCTTGGACAATAAACCCTTATATACCCTGTACCTGTTTAGCTTCATTTCCTGTTAATGGACGCTGGCCCTTTAAGAAAGGGTCAGTGACCGCGCGCGCGCCCTAATGCGCATGCGCGCCGCCCGGGTGCCAGAAGCCAGGGAAGGAAGCTGAGGGGAGGACGCAGGGGAGCCGGCCAGGGCCTGGGAAGCCGTCAGACGCCGGGATCGGAGGCCAGGGAACCTGGGAAGGACGGGCACTGGAGGCTGGAGAGCGGGGAGCGTGGCAGGTGAGCCGGGGAGCGGGGCTGAGGACCCGGGGAGCGGAGCAGAGGACCCGGGGAGGGGAGCCGAGGACCCGGGGAGCGTGACAGTAGTGAGTCTAGTGTACCACCCCACGCTCAGCTGCAGCCAAGCCGCTTGGGTCCGGGTTCGCTGGTAGGTGGCTCGACCGCTTCCGGACCCGAGGGCCCCATGGTCACTTTGATCTGAAAGGGGGACTGGCGGTTTAGGGGACGTACAGTCAGGGCCAGAAATATTTGGATAGTGACACAAGTTTTGTTATTTTAGCTGTTTACAAAAACATGTTCAGAAATACAATTATATATATAATATGGGCTGAAAGTGCACACTCCCAGCTGCAATATGTGAGTTTTCACATCCAAATCGGAGAAAGGGTTTAGGAATCATAGCTCTGTAATGTATATCCTCCTCTTTTTCAAGGGACCAAAAGTAATTGGACAAGGGACTCTAAGGGCTGTAATTAACTCTGAAGGCGTCTCCCTCGTTAACCTGTAATCAATGAAGTAGTTAAAAGGTCTGGGGTTGATTACAGGTGTGTGGTTTTGCATTTGGAAGCTGTTGCTGTGAACTGACAACATGCGGTCTAAGGAACTCTCAATTGAGGTGAAGCAGAACATCCTGAGGCTGAAAAAAAAGAAAAAATCCATCAGAGAGATAGCAGACATGCTTGGAGTAGCAAAATCAACAGTCGGGTACATTCTGAGAAAAAAGGAATTGACTGGTGAGCTTGGGAACTCAAAAAGGCCTGGGCGTCCACGGATGACAACAGTGATGGATGATCGCCGCATACTTTCTTTGGTGAAGAAGAACCCGTTCACAACATCAACTGAAGTCCAGAACACTCTCAGTGAAGTAGGTGTATCTGTCTCTAAGTCAACAGTAAAGAGAAGACTCCATGAAAGTAAATACAAAGGGTTCACATCTAGATGCAAACCATTCATCAATTCCAAAAATAGACAGGCCAGAGTTAAATTTGCTGAAAAACACCTCATGAACCCAGCTCGGTTCTGGAAAAGTATTCTATGGACAGATGAGACAAAGATCAACCTGTACCAGAATGATGGGAAGAAAAAAGTTTGGAGAAGAAAGGGAACGGCACATGATCCAAGGCACACCACATCCTCTGTAAAACATGGTGGAGGCAACGTGATGGCATGGGCATGCATGGCTTTCAATGGCACTAGGTCACGTGTGTTTATTGATGACATAACAGCAGACAAGAGTAGCCGAATGAATTATGAAGTGTACCGGGATATACTTTCAGCCCAGATTCAGCCAAATGCCGCAAAGTTGATCGGGCGGCGCTTCATAGTACAGATGGACAATGACCCCAAGCATACAGCCAAAGCTACCCAGGAGTTCATGAGTGCTAAAAAGTGGAACATTCTGCAATGGCCAAGTCAATCACCAGATCTTAACCCAATTGAGCATGCATTTCACTTGCTCAAATCCAGACTTAAGACGGAAAGACCCACAAACAAGCAAGACCTGAAGGCTGCGGCTGTAAAGGCCTGGCAAAGCATTAATAAGGAGGAAACCCAGCGTTTGGTGATGTCCATGGGTTCCAGACTTAAGGCAGTGATTGCCTCCAAAGGATTCGCAACAAAATATTGAAAATAAAAATATTTTGTTTGGGTTTGGTTTATTTGTCCAATTACTTTTAACCTCCTAAAATGTGGAGTGTTTGTAAAGAAATGTGTACAATTCCTACAATTTCTATCAGATATTTTTGTTCAAACCTTCAAATTAAACGTTACAATCTGCACTTGAATTCTGTTGTAGAGGTTTCATTTCAAATCCAATGTGGTGGCATGCAGAGCCCAACTCGCGAAAATTGTGTCACTGTCCAAATATTTCTGGACCTAACTGTATGTGTAAGGCCGGAGCCATGGTTAAGTTTGTGACGCCACCCACGGGATGTGGTGAAGGTGTAGACACCACCGCTGCAGTTACGGGGCACCCAAGGGAGATGTTTATGCAGAAAGATGTTAACCTCTCCGTGGGCAGGAATGGTGGCCCCGGGACCCGTTGGGTGTTGTGTGGTTGGGCGGTGCAGGGAGGTGCGTAGCCGGAGGGCACTGTTGTACTCACGATTAGTAGCACACACAAGTCTCTGGTAAAACAAGTTGATGGTGGTCGGTGCCCACAGCTGGCTGAGTCGGGTCCCCCACCCAGTTGGTCTCTGCCTTTTTCCTGCACCGTGTTGTGTATCTGTAGACTGCCTGCGCTTCAGCAACAGGAGTCCACTCCCCGGCTTTGTGTATGTCGGGAGAGCCCTTTGCCCGCAGACACTAGCCCGTGGGATCTCTCTGCCTGTGCGGTGGCTTTCTATCCCCCTCATTGGGCTGTTGTCTTCAGTCGGGACTTTGGGTGGGAAATAACCTATAGTCCAGACCGCAATCAGTTAATTAACTCGGTCCAGTGGCTTCTGGACCTCATTTTTGGGTCTGAGTACCCCCTTTGTGCTCCGGTTTCTGAGTCGGTTCCCCGGGTCGGTACCGGCGGGTCACTACCCTGTCCCAGTCCACCACGGTTCCTCCGAGCCGTCTTCCCGGCTCCTGCAGGCTGAGGCCACCGCTTGCCTCCTAGCCAAAGGTGCCCGTGCTCCAACCCCGGCACCTGTCAGTTTTCTGCAGACCTGCCACACAGGCCTGCCTCCTCCACAAACTCCTACTAACAACTCCACTAACAACTGAACTAACAACTGACTGTGTTTTTCCTGCCTCAAGCCCTCTGAACTCCTCGGTGGGAATGGCCAACCGCCTGGCTGGTGTGTCCATAAGCACTGAGAGAGGTGACTAGGTTTTAATGGTTGGCTGATGACACCTTTATAGGGGACAGGTGTTGTGCGGGGCGCTATCTGTGACTATCTGGCTAGTCCAGGGCGTCACACTAGAGAGAGCCCTCGAGGTGAGAGGAGCTGGAGAGTTAGTTCCCGGGGAGCAAGAAAGACCAAGGTTGGGTCACAGACAGGGGTCCTGGACCAGAAGGAGTCAGGGACCGGTAGCAGTGACATTTGACAAGGGTGTGACGGACATAGTCTTGGAGGACTGTTGGCACCAGGAAGCCCAAAAGAACTGACTGGTAACGAGCATGACGGGGTACAGGACTCTAGGTCAGGACAATTAACCTGCAGAGGAAGGGGACCTTCAGGGACCTTCCCAGAGCTCAGTGACTGAAAGCATCAGCACACCGCTGGGGACAGGGTTTTCCAGAAAAAGCAACCCACTGAAGTCCCAAGTGCCAGCCCTTAGGAGCAAGGCTTCACTTAAAAACTGAAGAACGGGACCTTACAGCTTCAAGCTATAGGGACCCACATGGACACAAAACTGAGCATGGAGGCAGGCTCCGGATTACTATGTGACACCGGTGGGACCGGGTACTTGGACGGGCTCCCCGCAGCGGCAGCAGCACTCAGAGACTTTGGTTTACTTACAGCATATGTGTCTCCTTTATAAATCTCATCCAGCACCACGACTACCCACAGTGAGTACCCTGGTCCCCTGCACCCTGCTCTCCCAAATAACTACCAACACTCTGAACCCGGGGCCTTCCCTACCTGCGAAGGGACTGACATCTGGCTGCTTAACTCCATCTGCCCTGGTACTACTTACAGCAGCGGCGGTACTCCCATTACCGCAACCCGCAGGTGGTGTCATGAACTTATCCCCTGTAAATACCCCCTTTATACGGATCAAAGTGTCCGCCAAGCCGGGTCCGCCCCCCCCCTTGAGCCACGATCCTGGATCCGAGCAGCCCGACCAACTCCGGGGCGGTACAACACAAAGTTTTTAGAAGATGTATCATGTAGCAGAGCTCAGAAAGCTAACCCTGCCCACTCCACAGCTCTTTGTATACATTGTATGGTGACAGTTGTCACGGGGTCCTTCTCCCATATCACACGATCAACAGAGCGAGAGATGAGTGAGCAATCCAAAGCATATTTATTCCAAGCAATTCAGAATGTCCATCAAATAATCCACAAAACAGAGGGTAAAATTAGTCCAGTAACACAAATATAGTCCTGTAAGCGATAAATAAATGTCCAGTTTCTCCCAGAGGTTCAATCTTCCTGCTTCACTCTTGAAGTTCTCAAACAGACTGCCCAATTCTTCAGGTAAACAGAGAGTTTAAGTGGATCTCACGCCCCCTCCCCCGACTTAGGAACAAAAACCTGGCAGGGGAGGAATTAATCCAGCAAATGGGACAATGTACAAACAAGGAACACAGAAAGGACAGTGAACCACGCCCAAACATTAACCCACACAAAATGGTATACAATCCTAATATTCCACCATCTCAACCCTGAACTGCTTATCATTACTGAGGGTGTGGTTGGTTTAGTGGGCATATGAGACCTAGTCATGTAGTGATAATCACCTGCTGATAAAACATTAATTGCATTGAAACAACAGAACACAGCCTAACAAGTGACACATTCCTGAAATCAGTGTCTCACCTCCTACCTTATGCTGTACTCAGATTACATAGTAAAAACCCGCTAAAAGATTCCCTTTTAAGAAACAATTTTTATTGCCAATATAGTGCAGGAAAAGCTATTAAAGAGTAGTTGTTACAATGTCAAAAGAAGCAAATTATTGCATTCATCTAATTCCCGCTGCTCCCCTTTAAAAATTAGCATGAAACAAAAAGACCCATATCTCTGGAACTATATGGTGGATTTGAAAAAAAAAAAAAAAAAAAAGAAAGAAAAAAAGAATACTCAGGAGAAATACTCAGGAGAGCTGCGGGAATAAAATAAGAGCAAAAGCTGACCATATTTGACCTAATGACCTGTCCTGTATAATAAAGAAGATTGTTTCAGTTGGGTTGTGTCTGGGTTGTCTGTCATTTTAATCCCTTTTCTCCACCTCATATAGTTTTCCTAATGTAGCTATAAGATTGGTGAACTAAGGCTTTCATATTCTTACCCCTCAAGATACCAATCGTATCATGTAATGTGGTGTCAATAATGTCTTGTGTCTTTTGTAAATATTGTGATGTAATGTGTCATGTGAATTATATTGTGATGTTCCTGTGTAATGTAATGACTCGGTATTATGAGAAGATGTAATGCATAATATGTAATGTATAGTATTTATATTAAAATTTTTAGTAAGGAAGTTCTGCCCAGCAACAGACACCAGGGATAGAAACAGTTAATTGTTGGTACTAGCCCACCCTGGGAGGGGTCACATAAAAGGGAAGTTGACAGTTCTTTCTAGAAAGAGTCAGTGAAGGCCTAATTAGCGTGCTTGACAAACATGTAGTCAGTCAGTCATGGTGGCCTCATACAGTGGGTGGTTTGTGGCAATGGAGCATAGATAGAAGGCAGGATAATGTGATCCTAGAGATTAGTCAGAGACACAGGGCATGAACGGCCTTGTTACTAGAGATCAATCCTCAAACAGTGTGGCCTCAGACTATAGAAGCCGTACAACAGAAGCCTAACTTCCAGGTCCCTTGACCTTCAAGATACCCAGCGACTTCTACTAGTGCAGGATTCTAGTGACCTTCTAAACTGTCAAAGTATCTGGTTAATCCCAGCCAGCATGTGAGCATCGTCAGCAAACTGAGCGGTTTCTTGACAGACATCCAGGATAGCAAAGCTTTACTCCGGTCATTATGGGACCCACTATATCCAACACCGAGCTGTGAATGAGAATGAACCGCTCAGTAAAGAGTTGGGGTTTACAGTGAATAGTTGGTCTCCTTGTGTGAGTGACCATCCATCATCCTGGCCAGCCAACACCAATGGCAGCATGTGGCCTACATGAGTTCCCAGTCCACACAGCTGAGGTCCACACACCCAGCCAGGACCAGGAATTTCATGTAGCGTGACAGGAATCCGGACTCATTCCCTTACCCTCAACTACCATCCAGTGCCATTCTACATAGCCTACATTTACTATGATGCCTTTGGCTTTGGAAAAGTTCTGGAGTCTCATCGCACTGCACTAATTCTGCTCAGAATCCTATCTAAGGAAACCAAGTGATATGTAAGGTAAAAATACAGCTTTAGATTGCAGTCTTAGAGCTTTCCATACAACACTGCCGTTTCAGTGTATTTCATGTAATGCAGCTTCAAACTGCAGAGAATCAGTATATTCCTGTGATGCAGCTTTCTATTACAGAGCCTTAGTGTATTCTGCGTGATGCAATGTCACACTATAGAGTCTCAGTGTATTCTACATATGTGATGCAGCTTTACACTCCAGTCTCAATATATTCCTGTGATGCAGCTTCATACTGAAGAGTCTCAGAGGGGGCAAGAATTCTGTTTGGTGCCCCCTCCCCCTCCCTCCCACGGTTTGGGTAGTCGTCATGTGACCGCTCATTCATATATGATTTAACTAAATATGAAAATTGCATATGCATGGAGTGGCCATGTGATGACAGCTAGAACCAAAATATAGAGCTGAATCCTGACAGGGAGTATATTATATGCTGTTATGATCAGGCTTCAGTGCTTAATTTTAGAATTGAAGGGGTTGTCCAAGTTTATGATGAAAGTCTGCAGGCTTCTGAATTCTCACAACCCACACTCTGCACACTTTTAGAATTCTCCCCTGCCGGTAACAAGAGTGGACAGTTATGTGAGCACAAGTATGCTGGGTACTGCACACCTACCTCATTGATTTGAATAGGAGCGGATGTGCAGTTCCCAGCCACGGCCACTTTTGGAAGACAGAGCAGATCTGGAATTGAGCTCTCCGGCCATCTGCTGCTGCCGCCATTACCTAGGAACAGCCGATTGGCAGAGGAGCCAAACCCTCTCCGATCAGAAATTGATGCCCTATCCTAAAGATAGGTCATCAGTATTAAAGTAGTAGACAACCTCTTTAATATAGCCATGTATATATAACATAATCTTACAAGTTATGAATTGTTACTGTACAGGATCAGAACTAATAACAGCACAGGTATACAATCACCAGAACCATCAGAGATACATAAATACATAATTAGAACCCCCATCAGAACAGAAATACAGCATCACAACCACTAGTAGTACAGAAGTTCCTTACCAGAACCACCAGCAATACAGAGATTCCTCACTAGAACCACTAGTAGTACAGAAATTCATAACCAGAACCATCAGCAGTACATACATTCCTCACCATAATCACCAGCAGTACAGAGATTCCTCACCAGAACCACCAGCAGTATAGAAATACATCACCAGAACCACCAGCAAAAATATATCTATATAACCCCATCAGTACAGAAACACAGCATTAAACCCGTCATTAGTGCAGAAATACATAACCAGAATCACCATCAGTACATGGTACATCAATTGTAATGCCAGGTCAGACCCATTTTCATTTGTATTGCATTAACCTACAACTTTCAGGATATCCTTAACAATGGAAAAGAGATACTGGGAGTTGTTATCAGTCATCATCTGTCTGTGGTCATACAGGAGCCTTAGTACTGATGAGAATTAGCCAGCATCACAAATAAACATTTACATTCTGGTACCTTATAGATGACATTCTCTCTGATTCAAGTCATATCTTTCTTTTCTTCATCTTGTCAAGACACCACGATGACTTCACATCCACAGCTCCTCTCTGCAGACTTGCATCTTCTCTGGTCTTCTGCAGCACATCTTGGCATGATACCCTTGAAAATAGCAGATTTATTACAGTACTCCTATCTAAAAATATCTTCCCTACACTGTTCCCCTGAATAAATAATGGTCCTTCACTGTATTCTCTGGACAAAATATGATGCATACACTGTCCCTTTAATGGTACATGCCCTCCACAGTGCCCTCTTCTTTCCATACTAAACTCCCTCTTCACATTGTCTTCTATACTGTGTCTCCACTATACTGCCCAGTCATTATACTGTGCCCCCCCCATCACGCATCCCTCCTCGGTATGGCCTCAGATTGTCCCCCATGCTGTTCTCTTGCCATACCCACCACTACCCAGTCTCTATTTTGTGCCCCCTCACATTTTTATTTCATTCCATACCATACTGTATCCTCACTACTTCCACACTCATTCCCCCTCATTCTCCATACTGTATCTACATACATTTCTTCCTCGTTCCCCATTCTGCCCGCTTACTCTCAATACTGTGTACTCACAATTTCCCAGTTGCTCATGTATAGTCTTAAAATTCCCCATAGTGTGTTCTCAAAATCTCTTGGCCCCATTGGCTCCCCATACTGTGTATGTATGCACTCCCTACCTCACTCTCCATACTATGGAGAATGTCTAGTTCTTTACATTATATATTCTACTTGGATCGCTTGTGCCTTGCTCTTCCACTTGTGGCTGTGCCGCAGCTTTTACCTTCCCTGTCACAATAAAGATCTCACTTTTTGCACAATCGGCATTTGGTCGCGTTCTTTCTTTCCCTGTTTATAATGTTTATTAGCGACCTGCCTGGGTCCTTACATCTCACCATGTAAATGTTATACTTAAATTATTATATATTGTACTGTATTGATCATGGTGTGGCCTTGGTTTATATTTGCTATTAATTTTGCTGTGTTCTGCACAGGTTCAACTTTCCTAGCCATGGATTACAAAGCAAAAGAGAAAAGTTGCCTTGATCAAGCCAATCAGGTGTTTGGTGAAACCAGTTGTGACACAATTACCACAAGTGATCACAACCTTGAGGAAGCATTTACCACCATACAATATCTTCAACTTAAAAGATCTAAACTTTGGTGGAATCGCTTATTTTTACAAAAATATATTTCGAAAAAGCTGATACCCAGGGGATTGAGGGTCCGGGTTATACCTACATTCACAACTGATGATGATACCTTTATTTCCAGGTGGGAAGAGGCTTGCAATAATTGCTCTTCCACATTTATGGAACTCTTGGTAGAATCCAATACAAAAACCATTGCTGAGATTGACAGCAAACTTGATGAGTCCCAACTTAAATTTAAAACTGATTGTCCAGCAGATCAGATATCCGTGTATGACGCAAGATTGGATAAAGCACTTGACTCTTGTGTGAAAAAAATCCATGACACACAGGCGAGGAAGTGGTCACGGGACCAGCGGGATTTTGCCCAAAAATCGGTCTACCATTGGAAACACGGTCCCCCTGGTTCGCCTAGGGCTGCTCGTTCCTCCTCATTTTCCTCAACTTCTGCAGTTAGTGACCAATCGGATGCATCTTCCTTTCGCTCTAACATCACTACCAGGTCTGGCATGGCTATTGGAAAACATAGAGAGAACAAGACATCTGGAAACAAAACGGATAATTATAGGACATCCGGGTACGGACGTTCTAATAAGGTGATTAACCTTAGTTCCCATGTATTGTTACCCTCTGATATTTCTCTCTTAGAGCGTGGCTTTACTTTCTCTCCCACTGCCAGATTTGACAAATTTATTGCTACAAAGGACTTGCATCTCTTTGCTCGCTCTTTAATTTTTAAAAAACATTTTTTTGATATCAACCTTCACAATCTTTTCCCAACAGAGGAGGAACAAGTAGCTCTACGTGACCTTGAGGAACTGGCTGATGACCATGTTACACCTGAGGGAGGTAAGATTCCCCTCTCCATACGCCCTCGCTCTAAGAAATTTCCACCATTGTCAACATGTGCCAATATAGATCTGTTTGTGCAATTGGTTTCCAGGGAGTTTGAGGGTATATCTACAGATATCCATTATGATAATCTCACCAGACAGGATCGTATGAGGTTGCGTGAGTTGCGGGCCCTGCCTGATGTAATACTAAAGCCTGCGGACAAAGGGGGAAATATTGTAGTATGGCCTAAAGAGCTTTATGAAAAGGAGGCATATAGACAACTACGTGATAAGGCCTGCTACAAAAAATTGACATACAACCCTTTGTCTGCATTCACCATCCAACTTCAAAAAATCCTTAAAACGGCTTTGGATAATGGTGTGATTTCGAAAGATCTGGCTTTGGCGTTGCAGGTGGCTGAGCCCGTTGTTCCGACATTATATCTCCTGCCTAAAATACATAAGGATATTAACACCCCGCCTGGACGTCCAATTGTATCGGGCAGAGATAATTTTATGGAGAATATCAATAGGTGGATTGACGCAAAGCTCCAACCATTGGTTGAGGGGCTGCCGTCATTCACCAAGGACACCAGTGATTTCCTTAGGAAGATTGATGGGCTGTGTGTGGGTGAGGGTTCGTTGCTGGTAACAGGTGATGTTGAATCCCTGTATACCAGCATCCGTCATCATGATGGACTCCGGGCCACTCGGTTTTTTCTCGAGATGTCCAATCTTCCTCCGGACATTGTTGTTCTCGTCATGGAACTCCTGGAGTTCACATTGTCACACAATTTCTTCGTGTTCAAGGGGTCCTTTTACCTGCAGCTCCAGGGAACAGCGATGGGGGCTTCTTTTGCCCCCTCATACGCCAACCTGTTCCTGGGGCTGTGGGAGAGGGACCTCTTCCTGTCAGATCAACTGTCGGCGATGGACCGCGTCCCTTTTTGGACGCGGTACATCGACGACCTCTTCATGATCTGGCAGGGCACGGAGATAGAACTCCACGAATTTATGGGGTCCTTGAATGCGAACGACAAGAATATACGAATCACTTACCTTCATCACACATGTTCCATCTCTTTTCTTGACGTCCTGGTCACGAAGGATGCCTCCAATACTCTTCAAACAGATATTTTCCGTAAAGCCACTGCGGGTAACATGTTGCTTCATGCTACATCGTCACACCCATATCACATGATTCAATCTATTCCAGTGGGGCAGTTCTTGCGTCTCCGCAGAATCTGCTCCGTGGATTCTGAATTCGAAAAAAGAGCCCTTGAATTAAAACATCGTTTTTTTGCTAGAGGCTACAGCAAACGGTGCGTCAAGAGAGCCTACAATAGAGCTAAATATTCTACCCGTCATGCTCTATTGTATACTCCAAAGAAAACATCATCACGCGAAATAGTGCGCTTTGTCACCAACTATCATGGACAGTTCCCGGCAATGCGTTCTTGCCTCCAAAAATTTTGGCCTGTGCTACAGGCTGATCCTATTTTGGCACGGATTATTCCGGATAGGCCGATGATCAGCATTCGCAGGTCAAAGAACCTCCGTGACTATTTGGTCACTAGCCACTATGAAGTTCCTAGTCAGCCATCTCTTTTTGGCTCCTGCACAGCACGGACTGGCTGTACACCGTGTGGCCGCTGTGTAGCGTGTCCTAATGTGGAAAGGGTTGATTCATTCACAGATTCTGGGGGGGTCCACACTTTCCACATTAACAAGTTTATAACTTGCACTACATCTGCAGTTATTTACTACGCTGTGTGCCCTTGCCCTAAAATCTATGTGGGCCTAACTACTAGACAATTCAAGGTTCGAATTAGAGAACATGTGAATGGGATAGTGGCGGCTGCTGATTGTTCTGATATCTCTTCCCTGAAGACAATCCCCCGTCATTTTAGACTACATCATCAATCTAATCCCCTACTTCTTAGGGTTAGAGGAATTGATCGTTTGGACTCTAATATTCGTGGTGGTAAAATTAGCCAAAAACTTGCTAGAATGGAAACCAAATGGATCTGGACCCTTAAAACTCTCCATCCCTTGGGCCTCAACGAAAATATATCATATGCCTCATTCTTGTGATAGTTGTGGTTTCAGGGTGTATTTTTTCTTTTATGATTTTAATTTTTTTATATGTGTGTTTTCTATTTAGATAGCCAATCTATCTATGGATCTTTCGTATGCATCGGCATTAAGTTTGATCATCGGCTGTGAATATCCATCACCATCTAGGATTATTGAACTACAATCAACGCCGTAGTATCTTGGATCTTTCCAGTTATCCATTGATGTGGACATGGGCAATTTCATGCTATATGATTTGTTATTGGATGCAGCCTTTTGCACTAGTTATGTGGTCAAATCGCTGCATCGTCCTCATGTGATTTATATATTTATTCATTTGACACGTCCGCTGTTTGAGTGACATACCGGACATGCCTGCATAAGTTTCAGTGGTATCTGTTTTGTGGTTCTTACCTCCATTTGAGCCTTTCAGTCCTGATTATTTCTTTTTATATCTTTTGATTTTGCACCTTTATTGCTGGTATCTATGTGTATATGTAAAAATATTTTTGTACAATACCGGTGATAGGCTCCTGGGGGCGATAACCACGTTCTGGATGGCACTGTTTACTTGTGTCACACTTTCATATTTTGTGCCCTCTGATGTTTTTCATATCGACTCTATTCTTTGTATATCTATACTGAGGACTTTACAGCGTATAAACGTTTATTAGCATATGTTTTGATTTATATAATGATAATTGTATTCATTATCCGTATTGTTCATGTGCTACCACTCTATGGAATGTTTGCCATATGCCTATTATTACGATGGTGTTCTGGTTTGATTATTCTACTTTTTTCAGCATTTGATTACCTTATATGTCAGATCATTGCAGTTGTTCTCTTACAACTCGTGTGTGCGAGTACGCATGCGTGCCATTTGCTCCGGGACGTCACTGCTTCGCTGCATCGATCCACCCCGTGCATGACGCCCGCTCACGTGACCGGCAATGACGGTCATGTGACCGGAAGTGACGTGTGCCGGGCGACGCGGCGGGCAGATGACGCCCTCGGTTGCTAAGACACTGCATGCGTCACTCCCCCCGTACACTCGATTTGATTGGCTACCGCCTTGTTTTTAATCCCACACTCCCCTGCACCTACCACTCCCCCTGACGAAGGCTTGGACGCCGAAACGGCCGTCGGGTGACGCAGGTCACAGCGGTCTCTGTGATTTTTGTCTGCCAGGTATGTTCGGTTAGCTTATACGGTGCAATTGTTTTCCATCTTGTACACTTGTATGCGTAACCGATTTGACCTATTATGGTCCGGTTACCTTGCATTGAATGCCCCTGGTGGACAATGTTTTCTATCCCAATGAGTATGGGTTGGCACTAATTTTAGTGTTGTAGTTCTTTACATTATATATTCTACTTGGATCGCTTGTGCCTTGCTCTTCCACTTGTGGCTGTGCCGCAGCTTTTACCTTCCCTGTCACAATAAAGATCTCACTTTTTGCACAATCGGCATTTGGTCGCGTTCTTTCTTTCCCTGTTTATAATGTTTATAAGTGACCTGCCTGGGTCCTTACATCTCACCATGTAAATGTTATACTTAAATTATTATATATTGTACTGTATTGATCATGGTGTGGCCTTGGTTTATATTTGCTATTAAAATTCCCCATAGTGTGTTCTCAAAATCTCTTGGCCCCATTGGCTCCCCATACTGTGTATGTATGCACTCCCTACCTCACTCTCCATACTATGTCTGTATACGTGCCCCCTTCACCCTCTCTCCCCATACTGTCTTTACATATACATCCCCCTTCCTCATCCTCTCTCCCCGTACTGTGTCCATATACATATTCCCCCTCCCAGCCCTCTCTCCCTATACTGTCTAGCCATATATACTTCCCCCCTAACCCTCTCCCCGTACTGTCTCAATATATACATCCCCCTTCCCCAACCTCTTGCCTCATACTCTGTGGCCGTACATACTTTCCCTTCGCCACCCTCTCTCCCCATACTGTGTGGCTATATATACATTTCCCATCCATACACTGTGTGGGTATAATACATTCCCCCCACCCTCTCTGCCCATACTGTGGCCACATATACATTGCTCCAGTCCCCCTCCCCCATACTGTGGTCACATATACATTCCTCCCCTTCCCCATACTGTGGCCGCATATAAATTCCTCCCTTCCCCCTCCCCCATACTGTGGTTACATATACATTCCTCACCTCTCCCCATACTGTGATCGCATATACATTCCTCCCATTCCCCTCCCCTCATACTGTGATCGCATATACATTCCTTCCCATCCCCTCCCCCCATACTGTGGTTGCAAACACATTCCTCCCCTCCCCCCATACTGTGTCCGTATATATTTCCCCCCTCATTCTCTCTTGTTCCTCTTCGGTGTGTGTTTGCTGTTTGCCGCCTCTACAGCGCCGAGTGAAGTCAGCAGTGTAATCAGCTGACCTAATCACACTGCTTATGTCATCATGACTTGTAAGTGCCGTCGGTCATGATTCAATTGTACTTGCATCTGAAAGACACAAGCATAATTGATCACAGGGAGCTGCACACCACACTTTCTCTGAGACCAGCTGTCAGCTTGCCAGCCGGACTCAGAGAATATTCGTCTCGCATTACGGAGGGTGGCAAAACACAACCGCCAGGGAGACTCTCAGAGCATTGCATCAGACACACTGACGGCGCCCGCTGACAGCTGCGCTCGGGTCACATGCCCCGCCATCCCCCCACCAGATACGCCTCTGCTATGATGCACCATCCCACTACAGTCTGAGCTTATCAGTGTATTCATGCAGCTTTACACTGCAATGATGGAAAGTTGGACAATCATTTACCTTAACAGAACACGACATCCATAAAAGTGAGAGGAATTAAGTGGCAATGAAAAATGTATCATCAATTGCACCCCCTCCTAAATCACTGTCCAATAACCACTGTCACATTGTCCTAATAAATTAATGAACTCTTCTAGAAACCTCACTCTTAGGATATAAAATATGACTGGATTTTTTGTAGTACACATTTCTGGTCAACGAATTCTGTCTTCAAGTAAACACGTGATTTCTGTTATTTCTCCTTTTCTTGCATGTAGTGAATGTCACCTTATTTCACCTTTTTGTATTTTTAGCAATCACTGTACTTTATGCGGTGAGCTAGAAGGAAGATGCCAGATGCTGCAGATTGGTCAGGTGGGATATGTAGTTCCACTCTCAGCAAATGGCAATGTCACGGTAACTGAAGAGGGTCGCTGGACCCTTAAACGGTTCCTTGTGACCACTACAGTTATTAATAGCTGGAAATGGCACTTACGGACACTGTATAGGACCCCCAGGGGGCGCTCCTGTGGAGGTAGTGTACTGGTGCAGGTGTTGGAGTCAGTGAAGGGCAGCCCGACTCTTTTTGGTGATCCGGTTGCCATGGCTCTGCTCACTAAAAAGAGTTGTCTCTTTTGGATCGTTCATGGCTCCCTACTAAATATGTGTTCACCGCACATATTTAGGTTTGTGTTAAAACCGCCAAAACCACACCCACCCATGGCTAAATCCAACCCACTCACAATAGGCCAATTAATTTGCTGAGTGGGCGGGGTTTTGTTCAGGTGGGCGGAGTTTCCACACCAAACACCAAAATTTTATGCTCAGTGAGAACCGTTTGCCAATGACAAAAAACATTCCCTTGTGCGTCCTTTCTGGCAGCCGGACACAGAAAGTATGCACAAGGGACAATTCACGCTGGATGAAATGCAAGGGTAGCAGGCACTAATACAATTCAATGGGGATAAAAACACATTCGGCATCAGATTTGTTTTATTCGGTATTCGCTGGATTGTGCCTGACGGCAAAAAACGGATGTGTGAAAGCACCCTTAAGAGGTTCCTTCCAGTGATTTCTATGGCAGCTTGTTGTGAGCAGATTCAATACCTAACTTTCATATACAGACATCAGCCAGTAGATAGCAACAAAGTACATTTATCAATCCTCAGTGTACGCACTTTACAACACAATGCATTATATACTTCCTGACTCACAGTGCCCAAAGTACTTCTGGTACACTGGAATAAAGACTACTGCCACACAATAATTGTTTCTCTCAGCATCGGTAGAACAGGTAATGGGATACCACATAACAACGCTTATATTCACCTCCGGGGTGGGCAACATCCCAGTGGTGTCAGCGCTCACTCTCCCAGTGCTCACGCGATGTTGTTACCACACACAAGCCTTCACGCCATCAGCTCCAACTTCACTTTCCCCATCTTGGGATGAATCAAACATCAAGAGGGAGTCAGCGCTGTGGCTGTCACTAGTGTGCCCTTTTATTTATTTATTTATTTATTTATTTGTGGTTCTTTCTTGTTTTCCCAATCCAGGTACACCTTAACTGAAGACAAAATTCCATTGATGATCTTCAACACACCTGAATCATCTACTGACACCCTTTAACAACCTGGATCTTCAACTATGAGACAATGTTTCATTAATTTTTTTTTTTTTTTGTGCACTCTTATGTTAACATACCTTTGATTCAGCTCCTTACGGGCTTGGTTTGCTCCCTGGTGGTCTTTGCCTTGCATAATGTTGTTCGTACTCCGGTACTTTCTAATACTTAAGAAACATAATTGTATAATTGAGATTCAATATCTAACATTACTTATGCAAAATAACTATTGTACTTTTGCACTTTTTGAAGGCACATTGTTTGCGTTCCTCTTGTTGTGTAGAACTATTTACTACTTGGTGGGTATTAGAGATGAGCGAACCGGTCGCGGTTCGGCTCGAGGTTGGTTCGCCGAACGGACCTCCCGTTCGAGTTCGGTTCGTCGAACGTTCGACGAACCGAACTCGAACTGCATAGGAAACAATGGCAGGCAATCACAAACACAGAAAAACACCTAGAAAACACCCTCAAAGGTGTCCTAAAGGTGACAAACAACTCAAACACATTGGAAAGTGACAAGGACATATACTCATGCGAAAACAAAACAGCTGGACAAGGAAAAAGAGGAGGACACACAGATATAGGCATGGCACGCCCTTCTAAAATCATGTAAAACACCGCAAGGTGACTCCAAGCGGAGTCTCCATTTTTTCCAAAAATTGGGCCACACACACACCCACCCCTTCAGTGGCAGCAGTTGTGCCCCAGTTGTACACTTCACAGCTACATTTGCATCAAGCACATTCAAAAATACGCCATTCTTATCCATCCCCAGGATGACACCGGGGTAGGTAGCAAAGTCTTTGCTGACCCATGACTTGTTCATCTTGGCTTCTTTTAAAAACAATGTAAGCAAGGGTTACTCCAAGCGGAGTCTCCCTTTTTTCCAAAAATTGGGCCACACAGACACCCACCCCATCAGTGGCAGCACTTGGGCCCTAGTTGCAAACAGGATGTTTTGATTTGCATCAAGCACATTCAAAAATACGCCATTCTTATCCGTCCCCAGGATGACACCGGGGTAGGTAGCAAAGTCTTTCCTGATCCCAGCTCTGTTCATCTTGGCTTCTTTTAAAAACACATCAAGCAAGGGTTACTCCAAGCGGAGTCTCCCTTTTTTTCCAAAAATTGGGCCACACAGACACCCACCCCATCAGTGGCAGCACTTGGGCCCTAGTTGCAAACAGGATGTTTTGATTTGCATCAAGCACATTCAAAAATACGCCATTCTTATCCGTCCCCAGGATGACACCGGGGTAGGTAGCAAAGTCTTTCCTGATCCCAGCTCTGTTCATCTTGGCTTCTTTTAAAAACACATCAAGCAAGGGTTACTCCAAGCGGAGTCTCCCTTTTTTTCCAAAAATTGGGCCACACAGACACCCACCCCATCAGTGGCAGCACTTGGGCCCTAGTTGCAAACAGGATGTTTTGATTTGCATCAAGCACATTCAAAAATACGCCATTCTTATCCGTCCCCAGGATGACACCGGGGTAGGTAGCAAAGTATTTCCTGATCCCAGCTCTGTTCATCTTGGCTTCTTTTAAAAACACATCAAGCAAGGGTTACTCCAAGCGGAGTCTCCCTTTTTTCCAAAAATTGGGCCACACAGACACCCACCCCATCAGTGGCAGCACTTGGGCCCTAGTTGCAAACAGGATATTTTGATTTGCATCAAGCACATTCAAAAATACGCCATTCTTATCCGTCCCCAGGATGACACCGGGGTAGGTAGCAAAGTCTTTGCTGATCCCAGCTCTGTTCATCTTGGCTTCTTTTAAAAACACATCAAGCAAGGGTTACTCCAAGCGGAGTCTCCCTTTTTTTCCAAAAATTGGGCCACACAGACACCCACCCCATCAGTGGCAGCACTTGGGCCCTAGTTGCAAACAGGATGTTTTGATTTGCATCAAGCACATTCAAAAATACGCCATTCTTATCCGTCCCCAGGATGACACCGGGGTAGGTAGCAAAGTCTTTGCTGATCCCAGCTCTGTTCATCTTGGCTTCTTTTAAAAACACATCAAGCAAGGGTTACTCCAAGCGGAGTCTCCCTTTTTTTCCAAAAATTGGGCCACACAGACACCCACCCCATCAGTGGCAGCACTTGGGCCCTAGTTGCAAACAGGATGTTTTGATTTGCATCAAGCACATTCAAAAATACGCCATTCTTATCCGTCCCCAGGATGACACCGGGGTAGGTAGCAAAGTCTTTCCTGATCCCAGCTCTGTTCATCTTGGCTTCTTTTAAAAACACATCAAGCAAGGGTTACTCCAAGCGGAGTCTCCCTTTTTTCCAAAAATTGGGCCACACAGACACCCACCCCATCAGTGGCAGCACTTGGGCCCTAGTTGCAAACAGGATGTTTTGATTTGCATCAAGCACATTCAAAAATACGCCATTCTTATCCGTCCCCAGGATGACACCGGGGTAGGTAGCAAAGTCTTTGCTGATCCCAGCTCTGTTCATCTTGGCTTCTTTTAAAAACACATCAAGCAAGGGTTACTCCAAGCGGAGTCTCCCTTTTTTTCCAAAAATTGGGCCACACAGACACCCACCCCATCAGTGGCAGCACTTGGGCCCTAGTTGCAAACAGGATGTTTTGATTTGCATCAAGCACATTCAAAAATACGCCATTCTTATCCGTCCCCAGGATGACACCGGGGTAGGTAGCAAAGTCTTTGCTGATCCCAGCTCTGTTCATCTTGGCTTCTTTTAAAAACACATCAAGCAAGGGTTACTCGAAGCGGAGTCTCCCTTTTTTTCCAAAAATTGGGCCACACAGACACCCACCCCATCAGTGGCAGCACTTGGGCCCTAGTTGCAAACAGGATGTTTTGATTTGCATCAAGCACATTCAAAAATACGCCATTCTTATCCGTCCCCAGGATGACACCGGGGTAGGTAGCAAAGTATTTCCTGATCCCAGCTCTGTTCATCTTGGCTTCTTTTAAAAACACATCAAGCAAGGGTTACTCCAAGCGGAGTCTCCCTTTTTTCCAAAAATTGGGCCACACAGACACCCACCCCATCAGTGGCAGCACTTGGGCCCTAGTTGCAAACAGGATGTTTTGATTTGCATCAAGCACATTCAAAAATACGCCATTCTTATCCGTCCCCAGGATGACACCGGGGTAGGTAGCAAAGTCTTTGCTGATCCCAGCTCTGTTCATCTTGGCTTCTTTTAAAAACACATCAAGCAAGGGTTACTCCAAGCGGAGTCTCCCTTTTTTTCCAAAAATTGGGCCACACAGACACCCACCCCATCAGTGGCAGCACTTGGGCCCTAGTTGCAAACAGGATGTTTTGATTTGCATCAAGCACATTCAAAAATACGCCATTCTTATCCGTCCCCAGGATGACACCGGGGTAGGTAGCAAAGTCTTTGCTGATCCCAGCTCTGTTCATCTTGGCTTCTTTTAAAAACACATCAAGCAAGGGTTACTCCAAGCGGAGTCTCCCTTTTTTTCCAAAAATTGGGCCACACAGACACCCACCCCATCAGTGGCAGCACTTGGGCCCTAGTTGCAAACAGGATGTTTTGATTTGCATCAAGCACATTCAAAAATACGCCATTCTTATCCGTCCCCAGGATGACACCGGGGTAGGTAGCAAAGTCTTTGCTGATCCCAGCTCTGTTCATCTTGGCTTCTTTTAAAAACACATCAAGCAAGGGTTACTCCAAGCGGAGTCTCCCTTTTTTTCCAAAAATTGGGCCACACAGACACCCACCCCATCAGTGGCAGCACTTGGGCCCTAGTTGCAAACAGGATGTTTTGATTTGCATCAAGCACATTCAAAAATACGCCATTCTTATCCGTCCCCAGGATGACACCGGGGTAGGTAGCAAAGTCTTTCCTGATCCCAGCTCTGTTCATCTTGGCTTCTTTTAAAAACACATCAAGCAAGGGTTACTCCAAGCGGAGTCTCCCTTTTTTTCCAAAAATTGGGCCACACAGACACCCACCCCATCAGTGGCAGCACTTGGGCCCTAGTTGCAAACAGGATGTTTTGATTTGCATCAAGCACATTCAAAAATACGCCATTCTTATCCGTCCCCAGGATGACACCGGGGTAGGTAGCAAAGTCTTTCCTGATCCCAGCTCTGTTCATCTTTGCTTCTTTTAAAAACACATCAAGCAAGGGTTACTCCAAGCGGAGTCTCCCTTTTTTTCCAAAAATTGGGCCACACAGACACCCACCCCATCAGTGGCAGCACTTGGGCCCTAGTTGCAAACAGGATGTTTTGATTTGCATCAAGCACATTCAAAAATACGCCATTCTTATCCGTCCCCAGGATGACACCGGGGTAGGTAGCAAAGTCTTTGCTGATCCCAGCTCTGTTCATCTTGGCTTCTTTTAAAAACACATCAAGCAAGGGTTACTCCAAGCGGAGTCTCCCTTTTTTTCCAAAAATTGGGCCACACAGACACCCACCCCATCAGTGGCAGCACTTGGGCCCTAGTTGCAAACAGGATGTTTTGATTTGCATCAAGCACATTCAAAAATACGCCATTCTTATCCGTCCCCAGGATGACACCGGGGTAGGTAGCAAAGTCTTTCCTGATCCCAGCTCTGTTCATCTTGGCTTCTTTTAAAAACACATCAAGCAAGGGTTACTCCAAGCGGAGTCTCCCTTTTTTTCCAAAAATTGGGCCACACAGACACCCACCCCATCAGTGGCAGCACTTGGGCCCTAGTTGCAAACAGGATGTTTTGATTTGCATCAAGCACATTCAAAAATACGCCATTCTTATCCGTCCCCAGGATGACACCGGGGTAGGTAGCAAAGTCTTTGCTGATCCCAGCTCTGTTCATCTTGGCTTCTTTTAAAAACACATCAAGCAAGGGTTACTCCAAGCGGAGTCTCCCTTTTTTTCCAAAAATTGGGCCACACAGACACCCACCCCATCAGTGGTAGCACTTGGGCCCTAGTTGTACACTTCACAGCTACATTTGCATCAATCACATTCAAAAATACCCCATAATTAACCGTCCCCAGGATGACACCGGGGTAGGTAGCAAAGTCTTTGCTGACCCATGACTTGTTCATCTTGGCTTCTTTTAAAAACAATGTAAGCAAGGGTTACTCCAAGCGGAGTCTCCCTTTTTTCCAAAAATTGGGCCACACAGACACCCACCCCATCAGTGGCAGCACTTGGGCCCTAGTTGCAAACAGGATGTTTTGATTTGCATCAAGCACATTCAAAAATACGCCATTCTTATCCGTCCCCAGGATGACACCGGGGTAGGTAGCAAAGTCTTTGCTGACCCATGACTTGTTCATCTTGGCTTCTTTTAAAAACAATGTAAGCAAGGGTTACTCCAAGCGGAGTCTCCCTTTTTTCCAAAAATTGGGCCACACAGACACCCACCCCATCAGTGGCAGCACTTGGGCCCTAGTTGCAAACAGGATGTTTTGATTTGCATCAAGCACATTCAAAAATACGCCATTCTTATCCGTCCCCAGGATGACACCGGGGTAGGTAGCAAAGTCTTTCCTGATCCCAGCTCTGTTCATCTTGGCTTCTTTTAAAAACACATCAAGCAAGGGTTACTCCAAGCGGAGTCTCCCTTTTTTTCCAAAAATTGGGCCACACAGACACCCACCCCATCAGTGGCAGCACTTGGGCCCTAGTTGTACACTTCACAGCTACATTTGCATCAATCACATTCAAAAATACCCCATAATTAACCGTCCCCAGGATGACACCGGGGTAGGTAGCAAAGTCTTTGCTGACCCATGACTTGTTCATCTTGGCTTCTTTTAAAAACAATGTAAGCAAGGGTTACTCCAAGCGGAGTCTCCCTTTTTTCCAAAAATTGGGCCACACAGACACCCACCCCATCAGTGGCAGCACTTGGGCCCTAGTTGCAAACAGGATGTTTTGATTTGCATCAAGCACATTCCAAATCCACAAGCATTTACTCTCCCCAGGATGACACAGGGGTAGTAAATTCCTTCTGGATCCATGACTTGTTCATTTTGATGAACGTCAGTCTGTCCACATTGTCACTGGACAGACGCGTGCGCTTATCTGTCAGCACACACCCAGCAGCACTGAATACACGTTCAGAGACAACGCTGGCAGCTGGACACGACAAAATCTCCAAGGCGTAACTGGAGAGCTCTGGCCATTTTTCTATGTTTGAAGCCCAAAAGGAGCAAGGCTCCAGTTGCACAGTCATGGCATCGATGTTCATTTGGAGATACTCCTGTATCATCCTCTCCAGCCGTTGAGTATGTGTCAGACTTGTTGTCTCTGGTGGCCTTGCAAAAGAGGGTCTAAAAAAATTATGAAAAGATTCCATAAAATTGCTGTTACCGGCACCAGATACGGTCCTACTGGTACGGGTAGACTGGTGAAGATGACGAGACCGTCCCATGTTTGTCAAGTTACAACTGGGAGATTCCCTCCCTGCACCTGCACGGTTGTTTGGTGGAAAAGCCGAGCTAAGATCGAGTAACAGCTTCTGCTGATACTCCTGCATACGTGCGTCCCTTTCTATGGCTGGAATTATGTCACAAAATTTGGACTTGTACCGGGGATCTAATAGTGTGGCAATCCAGTAGTCATCATCACTTCTAATTTTGACAATACGACTGTAATGTTGGAGGTAGTGCAACAAAAAGGCACTCATGTGTCTTGCGCAGCCATGCGGACCAAGTCCACGCTGTGTTTGTGGCATAGAGGTGCTACCCGTTCTTTCTTCCTCTGACATCTCCCCCCAACCTCTTTCAACTGAAATTTGACCAAGGTCTCCCTCATCCGCTGAGTCTTACATGTCCATGGACAGTTCGTCCTCCATTTCTTCATGTTCTCCTGCACCTTGCTCAACATTTCGCCTGCTACTATGCGCCCTTGTCGATCCCTGTTCCCCATGGTCCCATGCCTGCTGCGTTGGTGATGATGAACGTCTGGACCTTGGTGATGTTGCTGTCCCTTGCACATATGAATCCTCCTGTAGTTCCTCCCCTTCATGTTGTCCCACCCCCTGACTCCGAATAGTGTTTAGCGTGTGCTCCAGCATGTAAATGACTGGAATCGTCATGCTGATAATGGCATTGTCAGAGCTAAACATATTCGTCGCCATGTCGAAACTGTGCAGAAGGGTGCATAGGTCCTTGATCTGAGACCACTCCATCAGGGTGATCTGCCCCACCTCTGCATCTCGTTGGCCCAGGCTATACGTCATGACGTATTGCACCAGGGCTCTGCGGTGCTGCCACAGTCGCTGTAACATGTGGAGAGTTGAATTCCAGCGTGTCGCCACATCGCATTTCAGGCGATGAACCGGCAGGCCGAAAGACTTCTGTAGCGATGCAAGTCGCTCAGCTGCGGCGCTTGAACGCCGGAAGTGAGCAGACAGTTTTCGTGCCCTGTTCAGAAGGCCATCTAGGCCGGGATAGTGTGTTAAAAATTGCTGCACGACAAGGTTCAACACGTGAGCCATACAAGGTACGTGTGTCACCTTGCCCAGGCGAAGGGCCGCACCCAGGTTTGCAGCATTGTCGCACACGGCCTTACCAGGCTGCAGGTTGAGTGGAGACAACCATTTATTAAACTCGGACCGCAGAGCTGACCACAACTCCTCAGCTGTGTGACTCTTATTACCAAGACATGTCAAGCTAAAGACCGCCTGATGCCGTTGCGCTCGGCTGCCAGCATAGTAATGAGGCGTGCGTGATTCCTTCTGCGCAGTGAGAACGCTGGTGGCCTGACCAGGCAGGCTTGGGGCGGAGGTGGAGGACCCAGATGAGGTGGAGGATGCAGAAGCTGTGGCGGAACTTGGACAGACAGAGGATTGACACACAAGTCGTGGGGACGGCAAGACTTGTGCAGCAGACCCTTCACCATCTATCACCATAGTTACCCAGTGCCCAGTCAGCGACATGTAACGTCCCTGTCCATGCTTACTGGTCCAAGTATCGGTGGTGAAATGCACCCGTTCACACACAGAGTTTCTCAAGGAAGCGGTGATGTTGTGTGCGACATGCTGGTGTAGCGCGGGCACACCTTTCTTAGAGAAGTAGTGGCGACTAGGCATCTGGTACTGGGGCACAGCGACAGACATAAGGTCTCTAAAATCCTGTGTGTCCACTAGGCGGAAAGGCAGCATTTCGGTAGCCAACAGCTTACAGAGGGATAGAGTCAACCTCTTAGCTTTGTCATGGGTCGGAGGAAGTGGCCTTTTATTTGACCACATCTGAGGGACAGAGATCTGGCTGCTGTGTGTAGACGGTGTTGAGTAGGGTGTCCCTGGAAAAATGCAGGTTTGTGAGGAAAGTGCAGGCGGAGACATGATGTTGCCTTCATCCAACGTTGGTGCTATCGATGTCTGAGAGAGCTGTACACACTCACTTGTTTCCCCTTCCAAACCAACTGACGACCTTACAAGCAAACTGCCTGTTGCGGTTACAGTGGTGGAAGTTTTGCGTGGAAAAACAGGTGTGACAGCTGTCCCCACAGTCCTAGAAGATGAAGAGCGCGCGGATGCACTGGAAGGGGCGGGCGGTGGATGGTTCGCTCCGCTAGCCGGCATTGCAGCACGGTGAGCTTCCCACCGGGACTTATGATATTTATTCATGTGACGATTCATGGAAGAAGTTGTCAAACTGCTGAGGTTTTGACCTCTACTAACAGAATCATGACAAATGTTACATATCACATGAGTTGGGCGATCTTTTTCGATGTGAAAAAAGGCCCAGGCTAGGCAAGGCTTAGAGGCCATGCGACCTGTTGATCCACCCCGAATAATGCTCATAGGCAGAGTGGTGGCTGAGGATGCAGTTGTAGACGTGCTACCAGTGCTCCGACTCTGTCCAGGAAGGCGCAAGGTAACTTCGTCGTCGGTTGCATCCTCCTCCACCGCCTCTGTTGACCTCCTCGAGTGCCTGACTGGGGGTTGACAGTAGGTGGGATCTAGAACGTCATCATCAATTGTTGTGTTCGCACTCCCCTCCCCCTCAGACCGAGCCTCTTCTTGCCCTGACCGAATATTTAAGTTGTCATCCCAATCGGGTATCTGCGTCTCATCTTCATCAGTATGTTCCTCATTGTCTATAACCACAGGTGTTACAGTTTGTGACAAAGGGTCAACATTATGCTCAGAAACTTGGTCCTCACGGCCTGAATCTGAGTCACAAAGGTTCTGGGCATCACTGCAGACCATTTCCTGTTCTGTACTCACTGTAGCTTGGGAGCAGACCTCTGATTCCCAGGCTATAGTGTGACTGAACAGCTCTGCAGACTCAGCCATCTCAGTTCCACCATACTGTGCAGGGCTGATGGAGACTTCAGAGCTGGGAGAAATCAAGTGTGATTGGGATGACAACTCAGAGGAATGGTGTTTTTTGGATGCGGTACTTGAAGTGGCTGAGAGGGCACTTGTTGGACCACTTGAGATCCATTCAAGCATTTTCCTTTTTTGCCCATCATCTACCTTTGTTCCTCTTGTTCGTGTCCGTAAAAAAGGGAGCACATCGGATTGTCCACAATAAGTAGTAGACATCTTACTTTTGCTAGTAGATGGTCTATCTTCAGCAGATGATAATGGAGCTTTGGCACCTTCCCCACTGACAAAACCTTTTTTGCCTTTTCCACCACGCCTCTTCCCCTTTCCACCAGCATCTGTCATTTTGCCACTCATGTTGATTGCGACAAGATTGTGGACTGAAAATGTGGTAGTAAAAATTGAGAGGTGGTGAAGATTGCAGTGGTGGTCTAGCTTTATTAACAGCAGAATAATAAAGAATAAATATCCCTGACAATGTAACTTAGTTATAATTCGTTGGAGTGTGCAACGCAGGCAGACGTGCTGCAAATGTCTTGGCACTAGTGGGACTATAGCAAAGTCCAATAGCCACGTATAGGATGCCACTAGGTTCACTGAGTGTGTGCTAGTATAATGGCTTAGTTATAATTAGTTGGAGTGTGCAACGCAGGCAGATGCGCTCTGCAAATGTCTTGGCACTAGTAGGACTATAGCAAAGTCCAATAGCCACGTATAGGATGCCACTAGGTACACTGAGTGTGTGCTAGTATAATGGCTTAGTTATAATTAGTTGGAGTGTGCAACGCAGGCAGACGTGCTGCAAATGTCTTGGCACTAGTGGGACTATAGCAAAGTCCAATAGCCACGTATAGGATGCCACTAGGTACACTGAGTGTGTGCTAGTATAATGGCTTAGTTATAATTAGTTGGAGTGTGCAACGCAGGCAGACGTGCTGCAAATGTCTTGGCACTAGTGGGACTATAGCAAAGTCCAATAGCCACGTATAGGATGCCACTAGGTACACTGAGTGTGTGCTAGTATAATGGCTTAGTTATAATTAGTTGGAGTGTGCAACGCAGGCAGACGTGCTGCAAATGTCTTGGCACTAGTGGGACTATAGCAAAGTCCAATAGCCACGTATAGGATGCCACTAGGTACACTGAGTGTGTGCTAGTATAATGGCTTAGTTATAATTAGTTGGAGTGTGCAACGCAGGCAGACGTGCTGCAAATGTCTTGGCACTAGTGGGACTATAGCAAAGTCCAATAGCCACGTATAGGATGCCACTAGGTACACTGAGTGTGTGCTAGTATAATGGCTTAGTTATAATTAGTTGGAGTGTGCAACGCAGGCAGACGTGCTGCAAATGTCTTGGCACTAGTGGGACTATAGCAAAGTCCAATAGCCACGTATAGGATGCCACTAGGTACACTGAGTGTGTGCTAGTATAATGGCTTAGTTATAATTAGTTGGAGTGTGCAACGCAGGCAGACGTGCTGCAAATGTCTTGGCACTAGTGGGACTATAGCAAAGTCCAATAGCCACGTATAGGATGCCACTAGGTACACTGAGTGTGTGCTAGTATAATGGCTTAGTTATAATTAGTTGGAGTGTGCAACGCAGGCAGATGCGCTCTGCAAATGTCTTGGCACTAGTAGGACTATAGCAAAGTCCAATAGCCACGTATAGGATGCCACTAGGTACACTCAGTGTGTGCTAGTATAATGGCTTAGTTATAATTAGTTGGAGTGTGCAAAGCAGGCAGACGTGCTGCAAATTTCTTGGCACTAGTGGGACTATAGCAAAGACCAATAGCCACGTATAGGATGCCACTAGGTACACTGAGTGTGTGCTAGTATAATGGCTTAGTTATAATTAGTTGGAGTGTGCAACGCAGGCAGACGTGCTGCAAATGTCTTGGCACTAGTGGGACTATAGCAAAGTCCAATAGCCACGTATAGGATGCCACTAGGTACACTGAGTGTGTGCTAGTATAATGGCTTAGTTATAATTATTTGGAGTGTGCAACGCAGGCAGATGCGCTCTGCAAATGTCTTGGCACTAGTAGGACTATAGCAAAGTCCAATAGCCACGTATAGGATGCCACTAGGTACACTGAGTGTGTGCTAGTGTAATGGCTTAGTTATAATTCGTTGGAGTGTGCAACGCAGGCAGATGCGCTCTGCAAATGTCTTGGCACTAGTGGGACTATAGCAAAGTCCAATAGCCACGTATAGGATGCCACTAGGTACACTGAGTGTTTGCTAGTAAAATTGCTTAGTTTAAAAAAGTTGTAGTGTGCAATGCAGGCAGACATGCTCTGCAAATGTCTTTGCACTAGTGGGACTATAGCAAAGTCCAATAGCCACGTATAGGATGCCACTAGGTACACTGAGTGTTTGCTAGTATAATGGCTTACTTAGAATGAGTTGGAGTGTGCAGAGGACAAGAGGGTACAGTGGCAGGATTGTGGTGCTCTGGGTAGAGGAATGGAAGCCTGCCTTTCTATTCCCTCCTAATGGTGAAATGCAGGGAGGAAATCCCTGACCTGGGCTACACAGACGCTGTTGCTGTTTGCAGGACCTGTCACTTATGGCTCTCTGACCCTGCCGCTTTGAGCCCTTAAAAGGACTGCTAGAATGTGCTCTCCCTAAGCTGTCTAACGCTGTGTATGGAGCGCATACAGCTGTATCGGCGATAGGACTCAGGAGGACGGAGCTGCGACACTGATGTCTGACACCAAAGACGCAGAAGGCAGATAATGGCGTTCGTGAAGAAAATGTCCGGTTTTATAATGCAGGGACATGTGACATGCAGATCCTATCACACATGCCGTTGCTTCTCTGGCTCAAAGTCCACTTAGGTGTGTGTGTGTCTGTGATTGGCTGACATGCTGGCCCGCCCCACAAGACGCGCGCGCTTAGGGAAGGAAGACAAGAAAAAAAAAAAAAAAATGGCGATCGCCATTATAGAAACAGCAGTGATCTGAAGGCGCTGTTCACGCACACTATACACTGAAATGTGATAATAGTTTGATTCACAGAGTGACTTACACTATTACAGCAGAAACCAAGCTAGGATTTAGCTGTTTTTTGGCTGCTAGAACCGTTCTCGAACGTTTCTAGAACTATCGAGCTTTTGCAAAAAGCTCGAGTTCTAGTTCGATCTAGAACATGCCCCAAAATCACTCGAGCCGCGAACTGGAGAACCACGAACCACGAACCGCGCTCAACTCTAGTGGGTATATGGAGGAATTGTGTATAATCTTTAATGATATATCATATATGGGAGTTGGAGGATGGGTGTTGTTATTTGTTTATACACCTAATGCATTTATTGAACAGCCTTATGGCTTTTTTTTTATGTTTTTATGTGTACTACTTTTTCTTTTTGTTAAATAAAATATTGTATTTTCTTAATAGATTGGTGATCCCAATTTATTTTTCACACCAGCTTATCTCTTTTACGTTTTCCTGGCTGATGAAACACAATCTTGTGATTGATTGGCGGTGTAGCGAACTTATCAGTTGGGATCAGTTTTTGCAAAATCAATGCTTGTGTACATCTATTCCTACCGTCTTTATAATATCTACACTGTCTTTTCTGGCTGAAGTGGCTAAGGTGCTTCCAGGAAGAGGTGATATTCTACCCTCACTTAAGGTTAATACTGGGCCTCAGTGTCTCCCCAGGAGAGGTGGTCATGGAGGGTGGTCGTTTGGTAGAGGTTTTCATCTAGGACTTTGGGTTCTAGGTTTATCGGTCCATATAGCGTAGCGGCCAATATTAACACTATCGCCTTTGGCTGGAGCTACCCCCAGTACTGAATGTCCATAGTGTTTTCAACAGGTCGTTGCTCTGGAGAGGTGTTGTGTCTCAGTAGCCTACTCTATTACCTCCGCCTCCAGTTTGTGATTAATCTGAAGGTCAGATGACAACAGAAGTGAATGCGAGTAAGTTGGTGCTTTGCTTTCGTAGGTCTTATCTAGACAAGTCCAGTCTTAAGGTACCGTCACACTAAGCGACGCTCCAGTGATCCCACCAGCAACCTGACCTGGCAGGGATCGCTGGAGCGTCGATACACGGGTTGCTGGTGAGCCGTCACACAGGCAGATCTCACCAGCAACCAGTGACCAGCCCCCAGCCAGCAGCGACGCATGGAAGCGATGCTGCGCTTGGTAACTAAGGTAAATTTCGGGTAACCAACCCGATATTTACCTTGGTTACCAGCGCACACTGCTTAGCGCTGGCTCCCTGCACTTCTAGCCAGAGTACAAATCAGGTTAATTACCCAATGTGTAGTCTGGCTACGTATGCAGAGAGCAGGGAGCCGGCACTGACAGCTGAGAGCGGCGGACGCTGGTAACGAAGGTAAATATCGGGTAACCAAGGAAAGGGCTTCTTGGTTACCCGATATTTACATTGGTTACCAGCGTCCGCAGACGCCAGCTCCCTGCTCACTGCACATTCAGTTGTTGCTCTGTCGCTGTCACACACAGCGATGTGTGCTTCACAGCGGGAGAGCAACAACTAAAAAATGGTCCAGGACATTCAGCAACAACCAGCGACCTCACAGCAGGGGCCAGGTTGTTGCTGGATGTCACACTAAGCAACATCGCTAGCAAGTCGTGCCTCAGCAGCGATGTTGTTAGCGATGTTGCTTAGTGTGACGGGGCCTTTAAGAGCCCAGAGGCCCCTCGTAGAAAAGTTGGTACTGTCACAAGGGTCTCCTGTCCTGAAGAGACTTGTGACAGATTTATAATCTGAGTCTCACATTGCCTTGTGAGACTCTGGATATTAAATGTATTTTCTTTAGTATAGTGCAGCAAAGGTTAAGGACTCTTACCTTTTTGGTAGTTTCTTGTTAGTTCACCACAGGTGCAACCAGTTTGTGACCACTCCCATTCCCTTTTAATAGTACATGTCCGATCACCTGATGCTGGTTATAGAAAGAGAAATCATTCTGAACTGACCACTGTTGAAGGAGGAAACCTGTTGAAGCTCTTGGAGCCATACCACGTGCAGCTGTGGTATTAGGCTGCAGCAATGTAGTGGTTGATCATTTGTCTTCTGCATCCATGGTGTTTAGCTGCAACAGTTGGTACACATCCTTTTGTCTATACCACCCTGTCTGTCTTCCTTCCCCTGTGTTTTGTTACAATAGTAGTGACATCTAGTGCACTCACAGATCTTTGCAATGGCCTGGGAGAGTAGAGGGACAGCTAAGGACTAGACACATGATGGAAGCGGGATGAAGGACCCGCTTAGTGTTGTTAGGGTGCTTACGTTGTGACCTGTCTCCCCTCTCCCTACTGTAAGGGCCTTCCTACCCTTTTCCATCCCCCATTGTAGCCTCTGTGTTGCGCCATATGCGCCATACATCTTTCTGAGCAAGACAGTGGCTAGCTGCTCCACTCACTTCTTCTAGAAGTTTGAAATGATCGAAAGTGGGGAGAATGAAACCAGTGCTGATTGGACCCAAGGCTTGGGTGACATTACAATGTTATGTGATCCCCAGGAGAACGAGTACCAACAATGCTGCAATGCCGCCCACACCGAAGATGAGTTCAAGAGTTGTTATTTTAACATGTTAAAACATGGTGAAACTAATAAGTTGAAATCTTTAATAAGTTGGGTCGAATGTGCTGTAACAGACCCAAAGCCTTTGACTACTAGAGAGTCATAGACGTAAGTTGGGAATATGGGGTGTGAACGGTATTTGGGGTGGGATTTATGCTGCAAAATTGAATGTGCAAGCGGTAAGGATCCATAAGGTGAGTATGGCTTCTATTGTTATTTTTAATACTCTAAACTGTTTTGCAAATATTTTTTCCTGTCTGAGTAACTCCTGTAATTAGCTCTGTAATCATTACCATACTTGGCCTCATGCAGTCTTACCTAGGTATTATGGTCACATTAATTCTACTACAGCTTGGCAAGCAAAATTTTATTTTAATTTTCGTGAAAGATTTGCTACATTAAGATGGGACAGGCATAAAAACCACTAATAGATCGTATTGTGCATAAAGCCACAGGGGATACATGTGCTGAATTAAGCCACCTAGTTAATTGCCAGTATTAAACTGAAGGGATAGGACTTGAACGCTTGCATTCACAATTCCTATTAGTGGAACATGCTGTGGAAATTCTTATTCATGGATGTAATAGGATTTTGTGAAATGTTTATCAGGCCTCCTATGAAAACAAGTGACAGAGTCTAAATGTGATGGGGCTACTGCTGTTTAATGCCTTGTGGGAAAAAAGACAGTAATTTGAATGTAAATATCTGTCAAGCGAAACATAAAACGCTGTATTATTTTTGGACTAAAATCTATTACCTACCTGTAAATTTTGTCTATTGTTTATCTATAGATTTTTTTTTATCTATCTGTCTATATACAGTTAGGTCCAGAAATATTTGGACAGTGACACAAGTTTTGTTATTTTAGCAGTTTACAAAAACATGTTTAGAAATACAATTATATATATAATATGGGCTGAAAGTGCACACTCCCAGCTGCAATATGAGAGTTTTCACATCCAAATCGGAGAAAGGGTTTAGGAATCATAGCTCTGTAATGCATAGCCTCCTCTTTTTCAAGGGACCAAAAGTAATTGGACAAGGGACTCTAAGGGCTGCAATTAACTCTGAAGGTGTCTCCCTCGTTAACCTGTAATCAATGAAGTAGTTAAAAGGTCTGGGGTTGATTACAGCTGTGTGGTTTTGCATTTGGAAGCTGTTGCTGTGACCAGACAACATGCGGTCTAAGGAACTCTCAATTGAGGTGAAGCAGAACATCCTGAGGCTGAAAAAAAAGAAAAAATCCATCAGAGAGATAGCAGACATGCTTGGAGTGGCAAAATCAACAGTCGGGTACATTCTGAGGAAAAAGGAATTGACTGGTGAGCTTGGGAACTCAAAAAGGCCTGGGCGTCCACGGATGACAACAGTGGTGGATGATCGCCGCATACTTTCTTTGGTGAAGAAGAATCCATTCACAATATCAACTGAAGTCCAGAACACTCTCAGTGAAGTAGGTGTATCTGTCTCTAAGTCAACAGTAAAGAGAAGACTCCATGAAAGTAAATACAAAGGGTTCACATCTAGATGCAAACCATTCATCAATTCCAAAAATAGACAGGCCAGAGTTAAAATTGCTGAAAAACACCTCATGAAGCCAGCTCAGTTCTGGAAAAGTATTCTATGGACAGATGAGACCAAGATCAACCTGTACCAGAATGATGGGAAGAAAAAAGTTTGGAGAAGAAAGGGAACGGCACATGATCCAAGGCACACCACATCCTCTGTAAAACATGGTGGAGGCAACGTGATGGCATGGGCATGCATGGCTTTCAATGGCACTGGGTCACTTGTGTTTATTGATGACATAACAGCAGACAAGAGTAGCCGGATGAATTCTGAAGTGTACCGGGATATACTTTCAGCCCAGATTCAGCCAAATGCCACAAAGTTGATCGGACGGCGCTTCATAGTACAGATGAACAATGACCCCAAGCATACAGCCAAAGCTACCCAGGAGTTCATGAGTGCAAAAAAGTGGAACATTCTGCAATGGCCAAGTCAATCACCAGATCTTAACCCAATTGAGCATGCATTTCACTTGCTCAAATCCAGACTTAAGACGGAAAGACCCACAAACAAGCAAGACCTGAAGGCTGCGGCTGTAAAGGCCTGGCAAAGCATTAAGAAGGAGGAAACCCAGCGTTTGGTGATGTCCATGGGTTCCAGACTTAAGGCAGTGATTGCCTCCAAAGGATTCGCAACAAAATATTGAAAATAATAAATTTTTTTTTGGGTTTGGTTTATTTGTCCAATTACTTTTGACCTCCTAAAATGTGGAGTGTTTGTAAAGAAATGTGTACAATTCCTACAATTTCTATCAGATATTTTTGTTCAAACCTTCAAATTAAACGTTACAATCTGCACTTGAATTCTGTTGTAGAGGTTTCATTTCAAATCCAATGTGGTGGCATGCAGAGCCCAACTCGCGAAAATTGTGTCACTGTCCAAATATTTCTGGACCTAACTGTATGTGTAAGGCCGGAGCCATGGTTAAGTTTGTGACGCCACCCACGGGATGTGGTGAAGGTGTAGACACCACCGCTGCAGTTACGGGGCACCCAAGGGAGATGTTTATGCAGAAAGATGTTAACCTCTGCGTGGGCAGGGATGGTGGCCCCGGGACCCGTTGGGTGTTGTGTGGTTGGGCGGTGCAGGGAGGTGCGTAGCCGGAGGGCACTGTTGTACTCACGATTAGTAGCACACACAAGTCTCTGGTAAAACAAGTTGATGGTGGTCGGTGCCCACAGCTGGCTGAGTCGGGTCCCCCACCCAGTTGGTGGTCTCTGCCTTTTTCCTGCACCGTGTTGTGTATCTGTAGACTGCCTGCCAAAATGACTCATTGATTTTTTTCACCCCCTCCTTAACCCTATAGTGCAGGCCACTATGAATGATGTCGCCGCTGAAGATTTGGCCACTTAAAGGGAATCTGTCACCAGGTTTTTGCCACCTAATCTCAGAGCAACATAACATAGAGACAGAGAACCTGTGTAACTTACTGGGCTGCTTAGTGTAGTTTTGATAATCTCCTGCTGATGAAACAATGATTTTATCATTAGAGCACTACTAAGCATGTGTGATACCCTGGAAAAACCAGGTAGTCACAGAGGTTGTACAAATCTCTCTCAGGTACAAAACTCCAACCTTCTTGGCTCTCCAACACAAAAACCCATACCCAGGTGCACAACACCAGCCAGCAAAACCTAGTCACCCCCCCATTACTATAGGGACACACCAGTGGGCAGGACCAGGTGGATGGGAGTGCCCACCTAGGGGTGCTGAAGTGTCAGGGGGGGAACACAGCAGTTGAAGTTTGGAGTTGGAGTCTGACAGTTGACAGTGGAGGAGTGTGAAGTGCAGTTGAGTCAGGGGTAGAGGCCCCTAGACTACCGGACTAGGTGGCAGACGGCAAGCAGGACCACAAGTGACGGAGATCCGGTCGCGGGATACCTAAAGTGGACCGGGGCAGGGTTCTAGCATGCTGGTGCCGACAGCGGGAATCCGGTCCAGAGGCCATGCACAGTCAGGGTACCTGGACCCTAGGGCGAGGAAGGTTGAAAGCCCCTTGTCAATTGACCAGCCGGGGACGAGGTTTCAGGCCTCGTTCTACAGAAGCTCAGAGAGCGAAACGGAACCCCAACACAGGGGATAGGGTGTCCGTTAGAACCCACAGAGATCCCAAGGGTCAGATTTTGCGGGCTACAGCTCCCAACATACACAGTATTGGGAGTGGACTTCCCTGTTCGAAGCAGAGTTGTCCCAGTGAAGACACAAACACTGAGTGCAGGAGGAAGGGACCTCTGTTTGCTACACCCGGGTGTGGGACCCGAATGCACCTGCCGGAGGCAACCGGTCACTGGCAATTTGGTTTACCACTGGACTTTGTGTGCAATTCTTTGGAACTGTGAGTACACCGTCTATCCCCGGTCCAACCCTGCATGACCCTCTCTGCAACCACAGCTCCCGTTCACATGGGCCCCAGGACTACACCTCCCCTCCCTGTGGAGGGGATTCCATCCTGCTGCCCCGTCCATCAGCCCCGGGCGTCCCATCACCAGGCAGCGGAGGTGCTACAAACTCTCACCGCAACCCACGGGTGGCATCACTGACAAATCAATCCCCTGTAAATACTCCCTTCCTACGGTTGTGAGGACGTACGGTCGTATGAGCCCGGGTCCGGCTACCACTTGAGCCACAGTAATGAACCCGGATATGAGTAGCCCCTACAGCGGCCCGGCCTCCATCCGCAACACATGCTGCACGTAGTCCAGCATATTCATGAGCTCTATATAACTGTTAGATCTACAGCAGAGAAAACATTGATTTTATCAAAATGACAGCAAATAGCTCTGTAAGTGACACATTGCTGGAATCAGGCTCTCTGTCTCTGGATTTTGTTGCTCTCAAATGAAGTAGCAAAAACCTGGTGACAGATTCCCTTTAATTCAAAGAAACAATTAACATCCAACTATCATGTGGTATGATGGGATAACTGGGGACCTAGGTTCCTAATCTGCCCCTCAGGCTAGAGGTCCCTAGCTGCCCCTGATCCCAGAGATACTTCTAATGGTTGCGATGTCTGGGCCGTCTTCCTTACCCTGCTCATGTACAGCCCTGATCTAATACCTCCTGTCCCTGACCCCAGGGGAGGGCCTGGGATACAAGTGGTAGAACCCACAAATAAGGACAAACAGGGGAAACCAAAACTTGATCACAGAGCATGCTCACACAGACGTAATAGACAAGTGATAATGAGGAAAATAAGAGCAGGGAGAAAAAAACAATACGGCGAGAGAACTCCACAACAACTCCATGCACAAAGCAATACAATCACCAGCAGGACTGGGATACAACAGCACATGGACCAATGTAGCTAAATCTATAGAAAGAAGACAAGAAAGTGACTGTCATAGGTCTCCCACAACCAGGGCCAGATTAAGGTTGGTGGGGGCCCCTGGGCAGAAAATCTGGTGGGGGCCCCATAACGTTAACATTTTAAGCCATAACAGTAGAGCACGAACTGAAGCATTTAGAAATAAATCCACTGAGCATGGATCTTATCCTGTTCTGCCACATTCACATTTACACTTATACACAGAAAGTTACTCACATTTTTTTATTGATCCCAATGTTAAGACAGCGAAGGAATAGTAAAAATAAAGGGAAAGTTCTCACTGGCAGCAATGGTTGCTAAAAATCACAATGTGCTCTCTATTGTATTATCTCCGGAGTAGTACACAGCAGCTGATGTCTGTACACGGTATGCCATACACAGTATCAGAGGTGGATCTAGGTTTTCCTGTCCATGGAGTAGGAGTTCAGTTTGGCGCCCCCTTCTATACACGGCTTATGCGGTTTGAGTAGTTGTCATGTGACCGCTCATACGCCATTTTCACACGTGCCGATGAGCTGCTCTTCCGAATTTTCTCAATGTTCAGTGAAATACTACAGCCCATAAAGAGAAGCAGGAAGAGAAGCTAATTGTGACTCAAAGTATTAAAATGACCTGCAAGTGGTCATGTGATCACTTCTGGAATTAGCAAGCAGAGCTGAATCCTTACATTGAGTATATTACAGGTTGTTGGATTGGGCATGCTACGGGGCTTACTTTTATTATTAAAGGGGTTGTCCAGGTCGACAAGGAAAATTTGTTGTTCTCCTATATGACTGCAGACTTCTGAATTCTCACAGCTTGCGGACTGCACATTGTCATGATTTTCCCGAGCCATGAGCAAGTAGTCATGGGACTGCAAGTATGCGATTTGCTTACTTCCGGCCACATTCAAATTAGACGTCTGCAGCCTCACTCAATAGTTACATGCCCTCAAGCTCTCACTGCTGGCATCGGAGAGTCCTGACAGTGTGCAGTGTGCACACTGAGGATTCAGAAGTCTGCAGTCACATAGAAACTTTCATCACAAACCTGGACAACCCCTTTAATGCTACTAACATAATGTAGAAACCCTTGCGGTCATGTAATTTTACAAATTATGGCTTGCTACGTGTGTACAGGATCAGAATCAGTAAAATGTACATAAATACACTGTGTGTAGAATTATTAGACAAATGAGTATTGTGATCACATGATACTTGTTATACATGTCGTCCTACTCCAAGCTGTATAGGCTGAGAGCCAACTACCAATTAAGTAAATCCGGTGATGTGCATCTCTGTAATGAGGAGGGGTGCGGTGTAATGACATCAACACCCTATATAAGGTGTGCTTAATTATTAGGCA
This sequence comes from Anomaloglossus baeobatrachus, assembly GCF_048569485.1. Taxonomy (NCBI): domain Eukaryota; kingdom Metazoa; phylum Chordata; class Amphibia; order Anura; family Aromobatidae; genus Anomaloglossus; species Anomaloglossus baeobatrachus. The sequence goes on along the minus strand of NC_134357.1, from coordinate 278,676,183 downwards.
ACGTCCTTTCCTTTGGCCGAATGGGTCAGAAGAGAGATGTGACGGGCTCTGAAAAGTCCATATTGTGAGGTGTCTTGCAGAGGGATGCAGCAGGCTTGAAATTGCCAAACTTTTGAAGTGTGATCACCGAACAATCAAGCGTTTCATGGCAAATAGCCAACAGGGTCGCAAGAAGCGTGTTGGGCAAAAAAGGCGCAAAATAACTGCCCATGAATTGAGAAAAATCAAGCGTGAAGCTGCCAAGATGCCATTTGCAACCAGTTTGTCCATATTTCAGAGCTGCAACGTTACTGGAGTATCAAAAAGCACAAGGTGTGCCATACTCAGGGACATGGCCAAGGTAAGGAAGGCTGAAAAACCACCACCTTTGACCAAGACACAGAAGATAAAACGTCAAGACTGGGCCAAGAAATATCTTAAGACTGATTTTTCAAAGGTTTTATGGACTGATGAAATGAGAGTGACTCTTGATGGGCCAGATGGATGGGCCAGAGGCTGGATCAGTAAAGGGCAGAGAGCTCCACTCTGACTCAGACGCCAGCAAGGTGGAGGTGGGCACTGGTATGGGCTGGGATCATCAAAGATCAACTTGTGGGACCTTTTCGCATTGAGGATGGAGTGAAGCTCAACTCCCAGACCTACTGCCAGTTTCTGGAAGACAACTTCTTCACGCAGTGGTACAGGAAAAAGTCGGTATCGTTCAAGAAGAACATGATTTTCATGCAGGACAATGCTCCATCACATGCATCCAACTACTCCACAGCGTGGCCGGCCAGTAAAGGTCTAAAAGATGAAAAAATAATGACATGGCCCCCTTGTTTACCTGATCTGAACCCCATAGAGAACCTGTGGTCCCTCATAAAATGTGAGATCTACAGGGAGGGAAAACAGTCCACCTCTGGGAGCAGTGTCTGGAGGCTGTGGTGGCTGCTGCACGCAATGTTGATCGTAAACAGATCAAGCAATGACAGAATCTATGGATGGTCGCTGCTGAGTGTCATCAGAAAGAAAGGGGGCTATATTGGTCACTAATTTTTTGGGTTTTGTGTTTGCATGTCAGAAATGTTTATTTCTAAATTTTGTGCAGTTATATTGGTTTACCTGGTGAAAATAAACAAGTGAGATGGGAATAGATTTGCTTTTTATTAAGTTGCCTAATAATTCTGCACAGTAATAGTTACCTGCACAAACAGATCCTCCTAAGATAGCCAAATCTAAAAAAACCCCACTCCAACTGCCAAAAATATTAAGATTTGATATTTATGAGTCTTTTGGGCTAATTGAGAACATTGCTGTTGATCAATAATAAAAAAAAATCCTCTAAAATACAACTTGCCTAATAATTCTGCACATGGTGTACAGCACCAGAACCAAAAGCAATACCAAAATACATCACTAGCACCCTCATCAGTAAACAAATATATCACCAGAGCCACCAATACATGACTACAGTACCAAATTTACTGCAACAATATATTGTAATGTCACATCCCCATATACATTTGTATCACATGAATTAACAACTCCCAGTATGTCCTTAACAATTGTAAGAAAATGCTGGGAATTATTATCAGTATTTATCAGACTTTGGACCATACAGGAACCACAGTCCTGATGAGAAGCATTGAGTATCACACACATACAGTTACATCCAGGGACCTTGTAGGTGACATCTTCTCTGATCGGAGTCATCTTATTCTTTCTTCTCCATCTTGTCCAGACGTCATGATGACTTTTCTCATCCACAGCTCCCCTCTGCAGACCTCCCGGGTCTTCTGCAGCACATCTCAACATTATGCCCTTAAAATAAATAGCAGAATGATTATAATGCTCCTAAATATAAATATATGACCTACACTGTGCGTCTGAATAAATAATTGCCCCTCACTGTGCTCCCTGCACAAAATGACCCACACAATGTCATTCTTATGGTACATAGCCTCTTCTTTCAGTTCTGGGCCCCCTCTTCACACAGTCCTCTACATTGTGTACCCACTATACCTCCAAATGTCTATACCGTGCCCCCTCCTCACACTCCCCCTCCTGAGCTGTACCCTCACACTGTTCCCCATGCTATCCCCTCTCTATACTCCCCTCACCCTCAGTACCAAAATCACTATAGTGCACCTCAGTCTCACATTCCCTCTCCTCAGCATACTGTGCCCTCCATACTGTGCCCTCACACTGGCCACCTTGCTGCCCCTTCTCTATACTGCCTACCTCCTTCACTATACAGTCACTATACCGCACCTCAGTCTCACATTCCCCCTCCTCAGCATACTGTGCCCTCCATACTGTGCCGTTACACTGGCCACCTTGCTGCCCCTTCTCTATACTGCCTACCTCCTTCACTATACAGTCACTATAGTGCACCTCAGTCTCACATTCCCCCTCCTCAGCATACTGTGCCCTCCATACTGTGCCCTCACACTGGCCACCATGCTGCCCCTTCTCTATACTGCCTACCTCCTTCACTATACAGTCACTATACCGCACCTCAGTCTCACATTCCCCCTCCTCAGCATACTGTGCCCTCCATACTGTGCCCTCACACTGCCCACCATGCTGCCCCTTCTCTATACTGCCTACCTCCTTCACTATACAGTCACTATATCGCACCTCAGTCTCACATTCCCCCTCCTCAGCATACTGTGCCCTCCATACTGTGCCCTCACACTGGCCACCATGCTGCCCCTTCTCTATACCGCCTATCTCCTTCAATATACAGTCACTATACCGCACCTCAGTCTCACATTCCCCCTCCTCAGCATACTGTGCCCTCCATACTGTGCCCTCACACTGGCCACCTTGCTGCCCCTTCTCTATACTGCCTACCTCCTTCACTATACAGTCACTATACCGCACCTCAGTCTCACATTCCCCCTCCTCAGCATACTGTGCCCTCCATACTGTGCCGTTACACTGGCCACCTTGCTGCCCCTTCTCTATACTGCCTACCTCCTTCACTATACAGTCACTATAGTGCACCTCAGTCTCACATTCCCCCTCCTCAGCATACTGTGCCCTCCATACTGTGCCCTCACACTGGCCACCATGCTGCCCCTTCTCTATACTGCCTACCTCCTTCACTATACAGTCACTATACCGCACCTCAGTCTCACATTCCCCCTCCTCAGCATACTGTGCCCTCCATACTGTGCCCTCACACTGCCCACCATGCTGCCCCTTCTCTATACTGCCTACCTCCTTCACTATACAGTCACTATATCGCACCTCAGTCTCACATTCCCCCTCCTCAGCATACTGTGCCCTCCATACTGTGCCCTCACACTGGCCACCATGCTGCCCCTTCTCTATACCGCCTATCTCCTTCAATATACAGTCACTATACCGCACCTCAGTCTCACATTCCCCCTCCTCAGCATACTGTGCCCTCCATACTGTGCCGTTACACTGGCCACCTTGCTGCCCCTTCTCTATACTGCCTACCTCCTTCACTATACAGTCACTATAGTGCACCTCAGTCTCACATTCCCCCTCCTCAGCATACTGTGCCCTCCATACTGTGCCCTCACACTGCCCACCATGCTGCCCCTTCTCTATACTGCCTACCTCCTTCACTATACAGTCACTATAGTGCACCTCAGTCTCACATTCCCCCTCCTCAGCATACTGTGCCCTCCATACTGTGCCCTCACACTGGCCACCATGCTGCCCCTTCTCTATACTGCCTACCTCCTTCACTATACAGTCACTATACCGCACCTCAGTCTCACATTCCCCCTCCTCAGCATACTGTGCCCTCCATACTGTGCCCTCACACTGCCCACCATGCTGCCCCTTCTCTATACTGCCTACCTCCTTCACTATACAGTCACTATATCGCACCTCAGTCTCACATTCCCCCTCCTCAGCATACTGTGTCCTCCATACTGTGCCCTCACACTGGCCACCATTCTGCCCCTTCTCTATACCGCCTATCTCCTTCACTATACAGTCACTATACCGCACCTCAGTCTCACATTCCCCCTCCTCAGCATACTGTGCCCTCCATACTGTGCCCTCACACTGCCCACCATGCTGCCCCTTCTCTATACTGCCTACCTCCTTCACTATACAGTCACTATAGTGCACCTCAGTCTCACATTCCCCCTCCTCAGCATACTGTGTCCTCCATACTGTGCCCTCACACTGGCCACCATACTGCTCCTTCTCTATACTGCCTATCTCCTTCACTATACAGTCACTATACCGCACCTCAGTCTCACATTCCCCCTCCTCAGCATACTGTGCCCTCCATACTGTGCCCTCACACTGCCCACCATTCTGCCCCTTCTCTATACCGCCTATCTCCTTCACTATACAGTCACTATACCGCACCTCAGTCTCACATTCCCCCTCCTCAGCATACTGTGCCCTCCATACTGTGCCCTCACACTGGCCACCATTCTGCCCCTTCTCTATACCGCCTATCTCCTTCACTATACAGTCACTATACCGCACCTCAGTCTCACATTCCCCCTCCTCAGCATACTGTGTCCTCCATACTGTGCCCTCACACTGGCCACCATTCTGCCCCTTCTCTATACCGCCTATCTCCTTCACTATACAGTCACTATACCGCACCTCAGTCTCACATTCCCCCTCCTCAGCATACTGTGCCCTCCATACTGTGCCCTCACACTGCCCACCATGCTGCCCCTTCTCTATACTGCCTACCTCCTTCACTATACAGTCACTATAGTGCACCTCAGTCTCACATTCCCCCTCCTCAGCATACTGTGTCCTCCATACTGTGCCCTCACACTGGCCACCATACTGCTCCTTCTCTATACTGCCTATCTCCTTCACTATACAGTCACTATACCGCACCTCAGTCTCACATTCCCCCTCCTCAGCATACTGTGCCCTCCATACTGTGCCCTCACACTGCCCACCATTCTGCCCCTTCTCTATACCGCCTATCTCCTTCACTATACAGTCACTATACCGGACCTCAGTCTCACATTCCCCCTCCTCAGCATACTGTGCCCTCCATACTGTGCCCTCACACTGCCCACCATGCTGCCCCTTCTCTATACTGCTAACCCCCCCCCCACTACCCAGGCTCTATACTATGCCCCTCACACTTTTCTCCACCAATACTCTCCACTTACAATATTCTCCCACCCTACTGCTGCCTCACACTCTTTAATGGTACCCCCCTGATTGCTGTGCAGGGACAAATATGACGCATTTTCCCCAAAGGTACGCCCCTGTACAGTGTACAGGAGAATACATGACTGTTACACAATATACTGTGACACAGACACCAGTTGCTATACAATATACACATTATTATATACCATCTGATGTGTGTACACAGTATATCACACTACTCTGTACACTGGATGCGGTATACCATGTGCACAGATATACAATGCCCTGCACTGATCACACCTGGGCCTACAGGACAGGATATAACATATTCTAAATGTAATATGGGCCATATAGTGTAATGTGTGCTGCAGGCTCAGATGTGATCAGTGCAGGATCTGTGTAGTGATGTCTCTGCTGGAGATCAGTGTGAGTTATTGCAGGGGAGGGATGAGGCCGATGACCCGGCACTGACAGCCCGACCTGATCTGCAGCAGGTCACACTCCTGCAATAACTCACACTGATAGCTGAGTGGCCGCTGACACTATGGAATCCGGTCTGGAGTTATCAGCGGCGTCTGCTCCCTCCTCACTGCAGTCTCCTGCCCGGCCGGCACCATGATTAATGACCTCATACTTCCGGGATCCACTGAGACCTCCGGTCCTCCCACAAACTCCTCTACGGCAGGAAGAAACAGCAGCGCGGTGACGTCATCCTGGCAGACGCAGCCCACACAGCGTGCAGTGGGCGTGTCTGCAGTACAGTGATGGCCGGGATTGAAATACCTTAAAGGTACAGTGCAGTCTTGAACCACTGCAACTTTAATAAAATGGCGGACACACAGATGGTGGTGGGGGCCCCCTCAGAGGCTCTTGTGGTGGGGGCCCCTGGGCTGAAGCCCCGTCTGCCCCGCCTATAATCCGGCCCTGCCCACAACATGTGATCCAAGAGATAACCAGCAGGCTAGCAGAAATTAACTCCTGCAAGCCTGATCACTAATGAGAACACAGCTGGTCGCTGACCAAGCCTGTCTGTGTAACTCAGAAGCACCAAAGGAGTCATAGTGAGAAGTGTCAGATTCTGCAGTGTGAGCCGCGTCAGATGTCGCCATGACACTAGACAGGTTTAGAGCCAATCACCATGTGACACCAACACAAAATTATCTCTAAATCCCTGGTCACAGGAGAAGTCTCCAAGCTCCACGCTTCTACTCGAACCATGACAGATACATGGTCTAGAGATGTAATTCCCTCACACCTCATCTAGTATCTCTGAGCAGATGTCACTACTTAACTAAAAAATGTAACCTCTACCTTTCTTCAGGTATCCTTCCTTCATCTTTCAAACACACCATCATGCTCCCATTACTGAAGGTTACACCTGGACCTATCCTATTCTGCTAATTACAGACCTATCTACAATCTCCCCTTCATCTGTAAACTCCTAGAACACTTAAGGCCACGTCACACTAAGCAACATCGCTAGCAACATCGCTGCTAAGAAACAACTTTTGTGATGTAGCAGCGATGTTGCTAGCGATGTTGCTGTGAAGCACACATCGCTGTGTGTGACAGCGACAGAGCAACAACTAAATGTGCAGGCAGCAGGAGCCAGCTTCTGCGGACGCTGGTAACCAAGGTAAACATCGGGTAACCAAGAAGCCTTTACCTTGGTTACCCAATATTTACCTTCGTTACCAGCGTCCGCCGCTCTCAGCTGTCAGTGCCGGCTCCCTGCTCTCTGCACACGTAGCCGGAGTACACATCGGGTAATTAACTAGCTAGGAGTGCAGGAAACAGGGCTAAGCAGTGTGCGCTGGTAACCAAGGTAAATATCGGGTTGGTTACCAGATATTTACCTTAGTTACCAAGCGCAGCATCGCTTCCACGCGGCGCTGGGGGCTGGTCACTGGTTGCTGGTGAGATCTGCCTGTGTGACAGCTCACCAGCAACCTGTGTAGCAACGCTCCAGCGATCCCTGCCAGGTCAGGTTGCTGGTGGGATCGCTGGAGCGTCGCTTAGTGTGACATCTCACCAGCGACCTCCTAGCAACTTACCAGCGATCCCTATCAGGTTGTATCGTTGTTGGGATCGCTGGTAAGTTGTTTAGTGTGACTGGGCCTTTAGCCTACTCTTGCCTAATTGTCTGTCTTTCTGATAATTCTCTTCCTGAATCTTTACAATTTGGTTTCTGGACTGTGCCTTTACTAAATTCTCTAATGATCTACTAACGACTAACTGTAATGGTGACCTGCCTCTTCTCCTGGATCTCTCCGAAGCATTTGACATCATAGGCCACCAGCTTCTCCTAGCTATGCCCCACTCTAATGGTCTTAAGGATACCATTTTCATCTCATTCTCTTCCTATGTCTCTGACCACCCTTTCAGTGTTCCATTTACTGGCTCTCTTTTCTCCCTTCTTCCCCTTAATGTTGGGGTTCAGTGCTATTTCTCCTATTTTTCTTTCTACACTGCCCCTGTTTGGTAAACTGTAAGAAGATATGGGTTTTAGTACCATATATACACTGATGATATCCAATTATACAAATCTTTTCCTGACATCAGCGTGGCCCTATTACAAAACACTTGTGATTGCGTGTCCGTGATCTCCAACATCATATTTTCTTTCTATCTCAAACTGATTCTTCCAAAAGCTGAACTTCTTGTGTCGACTCCCTATACCAACAATGGCTGTACCATGCAATACTTTTAACCTTTTGTGTCACCCCTATTTCCTTATAGTTTGTAAACATACAAGCAGGGCCTTCATTTCGCTCATTTGAATTGATGAATTACAGTTTGTGTCATTCGGTAATGTCTGATATTGTTTGCACACGTACCTTCTAAATTGTAAACCACTTCGGAATAGGTTGGCGCCATATAAATAAGAATTATTATTACCATTAGTATTATCTTGACCATATCTGACCGCGGTACAGAAGTACAGTACAGTCTGGGTAGTGAAGGCTGTTAGGCTTGAGTTCTGTACAATTGTCCCTTCTGAATAACCTGTAAAATAATCCCACCTCAATTAAAGACTTTGTTGAGCTGATGAAAATTATACTTAAAAAAGCCTTCAACCAGTTAAAAATAATAAATTAAATTATGCTTAACTGTCTCTATCCCTGACAGGTCCTGTTCTGATACTTAGATGGTTTTGGCTGGTCAGCGGTCCCGTTGACACTTTAGAAATGCAAATAAATGTCTGCTGAGCCAATCACTGGCCACAGTGATGACAAACCTCAGCCAATGATAGGCCAAGTCAAGTTTTTTCACAACTTTTTCAATACAAACTACCGGAAAGGGGGGGAAAGCACCAAAACAGGAACTCTGTAGGATTTCATAGTTTTAATGGGTCTGAGCCCTTTTAATATGTTTTTGCCATGTTATAACCTATTAATTTGTTAATTATTATCCTATTTGTGATGAAAGGCAGACAATTGATTCCAGGCAAATTCCTTAAGCAATGTATTCAATGCATTTCCAGAGATAAAACAATTGAACCCTCCTCCTCAGAATTGTTACAGACATTAATAAAGGACTTTTCTGTTTTCAAAGATATATCTTTCATAGACTCAAAGACAAAAAAATAAAGCTAGCTCTTAGTTTCCCTTCTGGAATCCAGTGATGCTCTAGTCCTTGTTGCTTGGCTGTAGTAGTGATGTCACATCTACGATGGTATAAGCCAATCCCTGAGCTCAGAAACATGAGCTGCTGAGTATAGAGATTGGCTGATGCCCCAACTGCAGCCAGTCAACAAAAAACAGTGCAGTTGTAAGGAGGAGGACTGGTTGCTGTCGAGTTCCATTACTGGAAGACACCAATCGCATTTTTGTATTGTTTTGTGAATTGTCTTCAATGAGAGAGCCCCAGGTTACAAACAATTTGTAGGTTACAGGCTGAGACCTACTATTATGTGACCCAAGTTGAATTTCCCAGGTATTTGGGAACTAAAAGCTCCTACTCAGGCCTTTCTGGTAAACACCCTGACCCCCTCCTCTAGGAAGAGAATAAACATGGAACTTTGGAAATAGAAAGTAGCTATCATGAATTGGTCTGTAACTCTAGTCTGGGTTGTTTCGGGACTCACAGGAGCAGTAAGAACAGAAACATTCCAGAGGGAACTGTAAGTGTGTCTGACTATGTTTTGTACAATTGAAACATACTGAAAGTTATGTGCCCGCTATCTTATGTATGTAGTTGAAGAAGAGAAACCGTTAAGTAAAGTCCCGTTGCTTGAACTGAATTGGTGGTCTCCTTGTCAATATGAGTCGGCAACTGGTCATGGCCAGCTAAAACCATCAGCGCCATGAAGCCTATTTGGGCATACTGCTCACAAGGCAAAAGTCCACACACCCAGCCATGATTGTGTCTTCCATCTAATGTGCGGGGCATCAGGTATCAACACCTCGTCTATGACTACTGCCGCGTGACAGTCTACACAGTCACTAGTGGTAGCGCTGAACCTCAGGGTGGAGAATAACTTCTCATTTTCATTTTATTCATCAGTGGGCCTATTGGAGAATAATCTTTGAAAATGGACAATCCCTTTAACACTACTTTATAAATACATTACCAGATTGAAGTGATGTCAAGAAACTTTTGTTTGGCCTTCTGTCAACCGTAAAAAAAATTGTATGCATTGTAAATGGAACCTGAAATTGAAGTCTTTGCATTTCGTGAAAAAAACAAACAATCATGTTCAAGTAGAAGCAGTATCAAGTTCTAAGTTTAAAGGAAAGACTAAGGCGGGCTTTGCACGTTGCAACATCGGTAACAATGTGTTACCGATGCTGCAGCGATAGTCCCGCCCCCGTCGCACGTTCGATATATAGTGAAAGCTGCCGTAGCGATTATTATCGCTACGGCAGCTTTACACGCACATACCTGCCGTGCGACGTCCCTCTGGCCGGCGACCCGCCTCCTTCCTTAGGGGGCGGGTCGTGCGGCGTCACAGTGACGTCACACGGCAGGCGGCCAATTGAAGTGGAGGGGCGGAGATGAGCAGGATGTAAACATCCCGCCCACCTCCGTCCTTCTCATTGCAGCCGGGAGGCAGGTAAGGTGAAGTTCCTCGCTCCTGCGGCTTCACACACAGCGATGTGTGCGGCCGCAGGAACGAGGAACTACATCGTACCTGTCGCTCCCCCGGCATTATGGAAATGTCGGAGGCTGCAGCGATGATACGATGACGACGATTTTGCGCTCGTTCATCTATCATCTAGGATTTACACACTACGACATCGCAAGTGACGCCGGATGTGCGTCACTTTCGATTTGACCCCACCGACATCGCACCTGCGATGTCGTAGTGTGCAAAGCCCGCCTAAGGATTTATAAATAGCAAGACATCCAAAAAAATATCACAATGTACTTTCATTGATACATACACAATGTGCAATGTTTCCAGCCCTGCGTGGTCCTTTATCTGCAATCAGCTGGCAAAGTATTGACTGCAATCTATACCTTGGTTTCTAGGGACAGATTAAAAGCTCCACAATAAATACAGAAAACAGAGTGAGAGAACATGTCCGCTCATTATAACTCAGTCTCGGTTAAAATAATCTAAAATTCAAATGTCATTATGATAAAATAAGTCCAGCTGTACAGCCACATGAAAGGATTAAGGGAATTTGCAGGATGCCAACACTGGCAGGAATGTCATTGATTGACATTGCGCATAGAACAAGACTTAAAAAATCATAGCGTGGTTTCCACCGACTGTGATTAAAAACTAGTTTTTATAGAAAGGATTTGGAGATTGATTTACAAATTTTCTGCTTTGAGACTAAAGATCCTGCCGTGAGTGGAGTTTGACATCAGCATTTTTTATATGCGATTAGCGTCCATTAATCTGTGTCGGAGGTGTCATTTGTTGGAGCGAGCATTCTGATTAAAAAATGAAAGTGATACAAAGTCCGCAATATAAGCATGCAAATCGCAGACCAGAATGTTGAAAAGTACAATATATTTTAATTTTCAATGGCCTTTAAAGTGACCTACTGTGTGAAGAGCTGGGCAGGGGACTTGTTAATTCAAAACAGCAGATATCAGCACTTGCTATCATAAGATTCTTAAAGGAAATTTGTCAGCTACTATGTAATCTGAAAGCAGCATAATATAGCTATATGACTTAGTAGGTTGTGTGCTGTGGTTTCAATGTATATAGTGTTTTATCAGCAGAAGATTATCATTAGTTAACTAGGTATTGTGTGTCTCCTTTTCAACTGCCCTATGTAACCCCACCTCCACCACTAATTAGTAGAGATGAGCGAACCGGTCGCGGTTCGGCTCGAGGTCGGCTCGCCGAACGGGGGTCCCGTTCGAGTTCGGTTCGTTGAACGTTCGACGAACCGAACTCGAGCCAATAGGCTATAATGGGAGGCAATCACAAACACATAAAAATGCATGATAAATGTACACAAACAGTTAATAAACATTGCCATAACACTTACCGGTCCTCGCGATCCCTTCTGCACTCTGTCTCCTGCCGCTATTCCATCCGATGATCGCTGAATCCTCCCGTGACCGGCACTGCCAGCAGAGATGCAGGACCTGTCGTGACGTCAAAATAGCCATGTGACCAGTCACGTGGCTATTATCTCATTGGCTACAGACTGGTCACATGACTATGACGCGTCATGTAGGACCTGCGAGTGCATCTCTCCGGTACACGGTGCACATATGTGTATCGCCGTGTACCGGCGACATGCTCTAGCACACGGTCGACTCCCCATTCCGTTAGGGACCGGCTGACACAGCCGGTCATTAACGGAGATCACCGTTACCATAGCAACGCAGTTAGCGGTGACGTCACCGCTAACCGCAGCTCCGAGAGCACCGTTGCTATGGTAACGCGTCTGTCAGCGTTACCGCTGTTACCGCTGACAGCCAGCACTGATCACTCACGGAGTGAAGGCTGCACGCTGCTTCCCGATTGTAGTGAGGATTGTAGTGAGGATGAGGTTCCCCAGCCCCAAGTGATGAGCTGGTGAACCTCATCCTCACTACAATCGTCACTACTACTACACTAGTGAGGATTGTACTGAGGATGAGGTTCCCCAGCCCCAAGTGATGGGCTGGTGAACCTCATCCTCACTACAATCGTCACTACTACTACACTAGAAAGAAAGAAGACAGAAGAGCAGTATCGTGGAGGGCTGACAGGGGGTAATAAAGATGGAGTCTCTAATGTGTCTGTGTATTTATTTCTATTAAAGTATTTTTTCTCTGTGTGGTGTCTTTTTTTTAACCCTTTATTGGAGATTCTTAATGGCCGGGTCAAACGTGCCTGACATTAAGAATCTCTGGCTTAATACTGGCTAGTAAAACAAAGCCAGTATTAACTCATGATTACCCAACAAGCCACCCGGCTCCAGGGCTGTTGGAAGAGTTGGATACAGCGCCAGATGATGGCGCTTCTATGAGAGCGCCATTTTCTGGGACGGCTGCGGACTGAAATCCGCAGCAGAGGCACCCAGAAACCTCGGGCTAACCTGTGCTGCGGATTCCAATCCCCAGCTGCCTAGTTGTACCCGGCTGGACACAAAAATGGGGCGAAGCCCACGTCATTTGTTTTTTAATTATTTCATGAAATAAGTGAAATAATTAAAAAAAAAATGGGCTTCCCTATATTTTTGGTTCCCAGCCGGGAACAAATAGGCAACTGGGGGTTGGAGGCAGCCCGTGGCTGCCTGCTGTACCTGGCTAGCATACAAAAATATGGTGAAGCCCACGTCATTTTTTTGGTGGGCAAAAAACTTCTGCATACAGTCCTGGATGGAGTATGCTGAGCCTTGTAGTTCTGCAGCTGCTGTCTGCTCTTATCCAGACAGACAGCAGCTGCAGAACTACAAGGCTCAGCATACTCCATCCAGGACTGTATGCAGAAGTTTTTTGCCCCCTGAAAAAATTATGTGGGCTTCGCCATATTTTTGTATGCTAGCCAGGTACAGCAGGCAGGTACGGCTGCCCCCAACCCCCAGTTGCCTATTTGTACCCGGCTGGGAACCAAAAATAAAGGGAAGCCCTTTTTTTATTATTTCATGAATTTCATGAAATAATTAGAAAACAAATGACGTAGGCTTCGCCCCATTTTTGTGTCCAGCCAGGTACAACTAGGCAGCTGGGGATTGGAATCCGCAGCACAGGTTGGCCTGAGCTTTCTGGGCCCCACTGCTGCGAATTGCAGTCTGCAGCCGCCTCAGAAAATGGCACTTTCATAGAAGCGCCATTTTTCTGGCGCTGTATCCAACTCTTCCAGCACCTGCCTGCTGTACCTGGCTAGCATACAAAAATATGGCGAAGCTCACGTCCTTTTTTTGTAGTTTTTTGGCAAAAAAAATAAAAAATGCTTCCCTGGATTTTCCATTGCCAGTGAAGGTAACACCAAGCAGTGGGGGTTAGCAGCCAGTAGCTGCTTGGATTACCCTTAGCTAGCAATACAAAAAATGCAGCGGTAGCCCATATATATTTTTTTTAATTATTTATTTAAATAACTAAAAATAAAATGAGCTTCCCTGTATTTTGATTGCTGGACATCACAGTGCTGTAAAAATAAATCTTTAAAAAAATGACGTAGCGCTCCGCGGTATTTTTGATTCTCAGCGCAGATAAAGCAGACAGCTATGGGTTGCCACCCCCATCTGCCTGCCGTTACCTTGGTTGGCAATCAAAATACAGGGAAGCCCATTAATTTTTTCTATTTAAAAAATAGTTAAAAAAAAAAATGACGTTGGGTCCCCCCATTTTTGATAGCCAGCTAGGGTAAAGCAGACGGCTGTAGCCTGAAAACCACAGCTGGCAGCTTTACCGTGGTTGGGGATCCAATGTGGAGGTCCCCTCAGGCTCTTTTTTATAATTATTTTATAAATATTAATAATTACACAATAAAAGTAGGGTCCCCCCCAAATTGGATCACCTGCCAAGGTAAAGCGGACAGCTGTGGTCTGGTATTCTCAGGGTGGGAAGGTCCATAGTTATTGGGCCTTCACAGCCTAAAAATAGCAGGCCGCAGGCACCCCAGACGTGGCGCATCCACTAGATGCGCCAATCCCGGCGCTTCACCCCAGCTCATCCCGTGACCTGGTGCAGTGGCAAACGGGGTAATAAATCGGGTTGATACTAGCTGTAAAGTCACCTGAGATCAAGCCCAGCAGTTTGTGATGTCATGGCGTCTATTAGATACCCAACATCATAAACTGTCAGTACTAACAAAAAAAAAAAAAAAATCGACAAAAGAAATTTATTTGAAAAAACAGTCCCCAAAACATTTCCTCTTTCACCAATTTATTGTAAGAAAAAAAATAAAGGGGTCCCACGACGACTCTGGACCGTCTAGAATATGGGGGGGGGGAGACACTCAGGGAACGTATCACCCATTTTCTAGGAGTGCGGACCCTTCATGTGAGGAGTGTGGGTGCAATGAATCTGCACTCACTCTCCCCGGGTCCACAGCAGCAGAGTCCATGTCATAATGGTTGCTACCAAAGCTGCAATGCCCTGCTCATGAGGTAAGGTCATGCCTAATCAGGAGAACTACTGTAGAGGAAGCTCTGCTCACTGGTATATAGGTGCTCAGAGGTAATAATAGATAAAATTAGTGAGTAACCTCGGCACTCTAAATCTCCCAGACTAAGTCAGTAAGTCACAACGGATAGTAATGCAAAATCACTCTTTATTGGTCCGTATTAAGAAAAAATTTTTTTCATAAGCATATATGTTTTTGTCCAAAACAAGTTACAAATGACGTTTCGGCCTGAGCCTTCGTCAGATTGGACTTATCTGCTTTTAATCATGAAAAATGACAATAATCAGTATCACATAAGAGTGAGAGAACAATAACATAAACTCGAACAATGTAGAGGTACAATTGGGATGCAGCAAAAAAATTGCAACACAGCAAAAAATGAAACACATGATACAAATGTCATAATACAGTACAAGGACAATATAGTAATGACAAATATGGGGTCAGAGTAGGCTTAGACAGCTCTGGTACAAAAGAGATGTCAATCATAAAGTAACATGTGCAGTAGGTGTAGAGCTACAGTATGCATGGCAGAGCTAATGGGTAGACTGACCATAGAAAAAGAACGGAGAAAAAGTGGAGAAAAAGTGGAGTAAAAATGGAGAAAAAGTGGAGAAAAAATGGAGAAAAAGTGGAGAAAAAGTGGAGAAAAAAATGGAGAAAAAGTGGAGAAAAAGTGGAGAAAAAGTGGAGAAAAAAGTGGAGATAAAGTGGAGAAAAAGTGGAGAAAAAGTGGAGAAAAAGTGGAGAAAAAAGTGGAGAAAAAATGGAGAAAAAAATGTAGAAAAAGTGGAGAAAAAATGGAGAAAAAGTGGAGAAAAAGTGGAGAAAAAAGTGGAGAAAAAGTGGAGAAAAATGGAGAAAAAGTGGAGAAAAAGTGGAGAAAAAAGTGGAGAAAAAGTGGAGAAAAAGTGGAGAAAAAGTGGAGAAAAAAATGGAGAAAAAGTGGAGAAAAAGTGGAGTAAAAATGGAGAAAAAGTGGAGAAAAAATGGAGAAAAAGTGGAGAAAAAGTGGAGTAAAAATGGAGAAAAAATGGAGAAAAAGTGGAGAAAAAGTGGAGAAAAAGTGGAGAAAAAGTGGAGAAAAAGTGGAGAAAAAATGGATAAAAAGTGGAGAAAAAGTGAAGAAAAAGTGGAGAAAAAAGTGGAGAAAAAATGGAGAAAAAAATGTAGAAAAAGTGGAGAAAAAATGGAGAAAAAGTGGAGAAAAAAGTGGAGAAAAAGTGGAGAAAAAATGGAGAAAAAGTGGAGAAAAAGTGGAGAAAAAAGTGGAGAAAAAGTGGAGAAAAAGTGGAGAAAAAGTGGAGAAAAAAATGGAGAAAAAGTGGAGAAAAAGTGGAGTAAAAATGGAGAAAAAGTGGAGAAAAAATGGAGAAAAAGTGGAGAAAAAGTGGAGTAAAAATGGAGAAAAAATGGAGAAAAAGTGGAGAAAAAGTGGAGAAAAAGTGGAGAAAAAGTGGAGAAAAAGTGGAGAAAAAATGGATAAAAAGTGGAGAAAAAGTGAAGAAAAAGTGGAGAAAAAATGGAGAAAAAATGTAGAAAAAATGGAGAAAAAAATGTAGAAAAAGTGGAGAAAAAGTGGAGAAAAAGTGGAGAAAAAGTGGAGAAAAAGTGGAGCACCCTTTGGTGCCTTTCATGTGGCACTAAGGGGTGCTTAGCTTTGTATTTAGCCAAAAAAATGAAAAAAAAAATGACGTAGGGTTCCCCCTAGTTTTGTAGCCAGCTAGGGTAAAGCAGACGGCTGCAGCCTGCAGACCACAGCTGGCAACCTCACCTTGGCTGGTAATCCAAAACTGAGGGCACCCCACGCTGTTATTTTAAATTAAATAAATAATTAAAAAAAAAACCACGTAGGGGTCCCCCAAAATTGGATCACCAGCCAAGGAAAAGCAGACAGCTGGGGCCTGATATTCCCAGACTAGGGAGGTCCATGGTTATTGGACTCTCCCCAGCCTAAAAATAGCAGGCCGCAGCCGCCCCAGAAGTGGCGCATCCATTAGATGCGCCAATCCTGGTGCTTCGCCCCAGCTCATCCCGCGCCCTGGTGCGGTGGCAAACGAGGTAATATATGGGGTTAATACCAGATGTGTAATGTCACCTGGCATCAAGCCCTGGGGTTGGTGAGGTCAGGCGTCTATCAGATACCCGACATCACCAACCCAGTCAGTAATAAAAAAAATAGACGACAAACACATTTTTATTTGAAAAAACACTCCCCAAAACATTCCCTCTTTAACCAATTTATTAGAATGAAAAACAAATCCAGGTCTGCTATAATCCAAGGGGTTGCCATGACGATCCACACTGTCCCAGTCAATGAAGAGCAGGATGTTCCCCATTGGCTGGGAGAGCAGTGCAGTGACCTGAGCTAACATCAATGGGTCAGCCCAGGTCACTGCAGGGCATGACAAGTGCTGCTGTCAGCGAGGTACATTACCTGCGCTGATCTCCAGCACACTGACAGCCCCTGTCACTGAGTTCAATGACCGGCGTCTTCACACCAAGTATCGCGAGAGGCCCGTGACGTCACCGCTAGTCAGTCTCGGGTCGGAAGCGAGAGGTGATGTGACAAGCGGCGGCCATGGAGGACAGTGACAGCGCTGAGGTCGGGATGGCGGGACTTCATCACCGCAGGTAAGCCGAGCGGGACCGTGTGTGTGTGTGTGTGTGTGTGTGTGTGTGTGTGTACGTGTGTACATGCCGCGGGCAGGAGGGGGCGGAGTGAGCTGAGCAGGGAAGTGTGGGCTTCCTGCACGTAACTAGGATAAACATCGGGTTACTAACCAAAGCGCTTTGCTTGGATACCCGATGTTTATCTTGGTTACCAGCTTCTGGCAGGCTGCCAGCTATGGCTCCTGCACACTGTAGCTGTAAAAAGCCCTGCTTTTTGCTGCTATAACCGTTCTCAAACGTATCTAGAACTATCGAGCTTTTGCAAAAAGCTCGATTTCTAGTTCGATCTCGAACAACCCCCAAAATCACTCGAGCCTAGAACTGGAGAACCACGAACCGCGAACCGCGCTCAACTCTACTAATTAGCAGCTTTCTGTCAATCTGTCAATCTACAGTACAGTGCTTTGCAAAAGTATTCGGCTCCCTTGAATTTTTCAACCTTTTCCCACATTTCAGGCTTCAAACATAAAGATAACAAAATTAATGTTCTGTTGAAGAATCAACAACAAGTGGGGCACAATTGTGAAGTTGAACAAAATTTATTGCTGAGTTTAAACTTTTTAAAAAATAAATAACTGAAAAGTGGGGCGTGCAATATTATTAATCCCCTTTATGTTAATACTTTGTAGCCCCACCTTTTGCTGCGATTACAGCTGCAAGTCTCTTGGGGTATGTGTCTATCAGTTTTGCACATCGAGAGACTGAAATTCTTGCCCATTGTTCCTTTGAAAATAGCTGGAGGTGAGTGAGTTTGGATGGAGGCGTTTGTGAACAGCAGTTTTCAGCTCTTTCCACAGATTCTCGATTGGATTCGGGTCTGGACTTTGACTTGGCCATTCTAACACCTGGATACGATTATTTGTGAACCATTCCATTGTAGATTTTGCTTTATGGTTGGGATCATTGTCTTGTTGGAAGACAAATCTCCGTCCCAGTCTCAGGTCTTTTGCAGACTCCAACAGGTTTTCTTCAAGAATGGTCCTGTATTTGGCTCCATCCATCTTCCCATCAATTTTAACCATCTTCCCTGTCACTGTTGAAGAAAAGCAGGCCCAAACCATGATGCTACCACCACCATGTTTGACAGTGGGGATGGTGTGTTCAGGGTGCTGAGCTGTGTTGCTTTTATGCCAAACATATCATTTGGCATTGTGCCCAAATAGTTCGATTTTGGTTTCATCTGACCAGAGCATCTTCTTCCATATGTTTGGTGTGTCTCAGAGGTGGCTTGTGGCAAACTTTAAACAACACTTTTTATTGATATCTCTGAGAAATGGCTTTCTCCTTGCCACTCTTCCATAAAGGCCAGATTTCTGCAGTGTACGATTGATTGTTGTCCTATGGACAGACTCTCCCACCTCAGCTGTAGAACTCTGCAGTTCATCCAGAGTGATCATGGGTCTCTTGGCTGCATCTCTGATCAGGCTTCTCCTTGTTTAAGATGAAAGTTTGGATGGACATCCGGGTCTTGGGAGATTTGCAGTGGTATGGTACTTCTTCCATTTCAATATGATCGCTTGCACAGTGCTCCTTGGGATGTTTAAAGTTTTGGAACTCTTTTTGTAACCAAATCCAGCTTTAAACTTTTCCACAACAATATCACGGACCTGCCTGTTGTGTTCCTTGGTCTTCATGATGCTGTCTGTGCTTTAAACAGAACACTGAGACTATCACAGAGCAGGTGCATTTATACGGAGACTTGATTACACACAGGTGGATTATATTTATCATCATCAGTCATTTAGGACAACATTGGATCATTCAGAGATTCTCAATGAACTTTTGGAGTGAGTTTGCTGCACTGAAAGTAAAGGGGATGAATAATCTTGCGTGCCCCACTTTTCAGTTATTTATTTTTTTAAAAAGTTTAAAATAAGCAATAAATTTCATTCACCTTCACAACTGTGTCCCACTTGTTGTTGATTCTTCACTATAACATTAGAATTTTTATCTTTATGTTTGAAGACTGAAATGTGGGAAAAGGTTGAAAAATTCAAGGTAGCCGAATACTTTCACAAGGCACTGTATATACAGAAAGTTGTCAATCAGTGTTGAGGGCAATGTTATACACAGCTCATTTCAGAACACTGCTAAATCTGCAGCAGTGAAAATAGAGATTGTATTTAACATCCTTACAGGTAATGGCTGTGTGTTACAGCCAGGGCAAGTCGCTAAAGTGGATTTGCACATCTAATGGATGCACCAATTCTGGAGCAGCTGCAGGCTGTTTTTTTTATGTTGAGAAGGGTCAAAAATTTTGACTCAAAATCCTTGCTTGACAATATCAGCCTGCAGCTATCTGCTTTACCTGCTTTACCTTGGCTGGTTATTCTAAATAGGGGGAATCCCACATCAATTTTTTTTATTTATTAAATATACAGTAAACTACATACGCAAGTCACATACATATATAAGAAGTGCCTTGTGCGTATTTTTTCTGTACTTGTTAACAAATAAATAAATGATAAAACCAATGTTGGGTCCCCCCTATTTTTGATAACCAGCCAAGGTAAAGCAGACAGCTGTGAGCTGGTTTTATCAGGCTGGCAAGGTCCATAGTTATTTGACCTTTTCTAGCCTAAAAATACCAGCCCGCACCCGCCACAAAATTGGTGCATCCTTTAGATGCACCAATTTTGGAACTTTGCTCGGTTTTTCCCAATTGCTCAGGTGCGGTGGCCATCAGGGTTTTATTTTTTGGGGTTGATGTCAGCTGTGTAATGTCAGCTGACATAAAGCCCAGGGGTTTGTAACGGAGAAGTATCTATCAGAAACCCCCATTACTAACCAAGGTCAAAAAATAAACACACACAGGAAAAAAATAGCTTATTTGAATAAAGACTCTCCTACACTATCTCACTTTTACCACTTTATAATTAAAAATTTACCCATAAAACTCCTCCATCGTAATCAATGTTCCCTGAATGCAGCTCTGGCGACTGTGAATAACAGTAAAGTACACCTATTCACAGGAGTCGAGTAGTGACGACAATTCTCCTCAGCGTCACTGGGTCTTGGTGAAGAGAGTTATCATCACAGTCACCAGAGCTGCATTCAGGGAACGTGGACTACAACAGAACTTCATGGGAACAATTTTTACAATAAAGTGGTCAAGGAGGGATAGTGTGGAGCAGCCATTATTCAAATACACACAGGAAAAAAATAGTATGTGGGGTTTTTTTATTACTGGGTTAGTAATGGGGGTTCCTGATAGACTCCTCTCCATTACTAACACTAGAGCTTGATGCCATCTGACATTACACAGTTGACATCAATCCCCCAAAATATTACCCCAATTGCCACCGCTCTAGGGCAAATGGGAAGAGTGGGGCAAAGCGCCAGAACTGGCACATCTAATTTGCTGCTTCAAATCTGGGGCAGCTTTGGGCTGATATTTTCAGGCTGGGAAGACCTAAATAACCAAGGGCCTTCCCTGCCTGATAATACCAGGCCACTGCTGTCTGATTACTCTTGGCTAGTTATCCAAAATAGAGTGGAGCCCACGCCATTTTTATTTCTTTGTTTATTTATATTAAGTAAAGCTATAATCACCATTTGGTGTACAAACCCTGCTCTAATCTACGCTTTCCCTCCTAGATCAACTGTCCCTGAACTGCTTCCAAAGGACAGTGTGCTGACCATCATGCCCTCAGGTCTCATATAAGCCCAATGACATGATGCAGCTGTCCAATAACGGTAATGCCACTAGCCAACAAGGCTACACTGTTACTGTGCATTGCAGGCAATCCCGCATATTTGTTCATTGTTTAACAGCTGAGAAACATGGAGCGGGGACTCGAGCATGGCGCACGAGTACCAGGATACTGGGCCGAGTAACATTTATCAGTTTTTCTAACCCTGTGGAGTATGTACCTCTTGATTGCTGTTCTGCTCCTTTGCTTACCTGACCTACAAATTGCATTTTGACGACTCTGTTGAAATGGCCCCTTTTGTCTTTGAAGCACTCTGACCCTTTAATTGAACTCTGACTATCCATTTTGTTTGATCCCTCTGATTTTACTTACTTTCCTACCTTGACCTCAGACTCCTTGACGTGTCGCCTCACATCTTGTCTGTGAAAAGTGACTCTTCATCTCATATGTCTCCTATCCATTCTTTTGCTCCTTTACTTTTCTCCTCATCATGCAGTTGACAAACTGCAGCTACATCAACTCCATCTCCACCTGCTTCTTGTCTTACTGTCTGTTTTACAGTGTCACCATTTTTTCTAATTGTCATCAATGTCACCAAATTTTAATCTACAGCAGTGCAATCCAACATATGTTACCAAAATCCATTTGGGAATTAAGTTACCAAGTTCTATACTCAAAAGTTGTCTCTAGATAAAGCACACATGACAGGGGTCATTGTGATTTTTTTTTGCCATTATTTTGGTATTAGCTGTAGCTCAGATTGTTCCCCCCTTCTTTATGAGTATTGTAATGCTGCCACCAGGGGGAGCCAGAGCTCTGCAGCAGACGACACTACACAGAGCAATGAGAACCAGGAAGGAAATGCACAGCGTTCTCATGCACTGCCTAATCAGCACAGCTGAGAGGCAGAACTGCAGGGTTTGTTAGGAATAGTCAGACAGGCTGGGTCAAACACCGTACGGGCAGAAGCAGGACCGGAGGAGCAAGCAGAAGCGAAGTCAAAGTCAGGCTAAGGTCAGTACCGGAGGAAGCAACCGAGTGGGGAATAGGAGGGGGGACACTGGACAGGAGGGACGACCAGGGGACAGAACACAGACAAGGGCACGGGGTCACAGGGACAGACAGATCAGGATATCACTCACAGGACCAGCAATCACAGGCAAAGCAGAGCTAAGCTTATAGCCGGCGCTGGTTCACTGGAAGTGTCAGCTTTCAAGGCATCCAGGGGCCGGAAGTGAGGCCCGAGAGAAGGCTCTGCCCCCTAGCCTTGTGGATAGGGAGGCAAATCATGACAGTACCCCGTCCTCAAGGGGGGGCCACCGGACCCCCAGGCTTCCCAGGATACTTACGATGGAAAGCCGCAATTAACCGATCGGCCCGCACGGAGCGAGCCGGCACCCAGGACCGGTCCTCCGGAGCGTAACCCTTCCAATGAATCAGATTCTGGAGGGAACTACGAACCCAACGAGAGTCGATAATATGCTGAATTTCGTACTCCTCCTCCCCGTCCACCAGTATCGGAGCCGGAGGGGTCTGAGAATCCACCACCAAAGGGACAAATGGCTTAAGCAAGGAGGTATGAAATACATTGGGAATACGCAAGGTCTGGGGCAGTTGCAACCGAAAGGCCACCGGGTTGATCACTTCGATGATCTCATAGGGCCCTATAAACTTAGGACCCAACTTAGCAGACGGAACCCTGAGCCTGATATTCCGAGTGGACAGACACACTTTGTCCCCCACCTGAAAGGGGAGTCCCAGAGAACGGCGTTTGTCCGCTTGGCGTTTCTGGGACTGTTGAGCCGTCACGATGCACCGCTGTACCTCCTTCCACACCTCCCCCAGATGCTGAACGATGGAGTCGGCCCCTGGACACCCCGAATCCACTCTAGAGAAGGTCCCGAAGTGAGGGTGAAACCCGTAATTACAGAAGAAGGGAGAAGTTCACGGAGACTGATGGACTCTGCTATTGAATGCAAACTCCGCAAGGGGCAAAAACGTACACCAATCCTCCTGCTGAGCAGAAACCAAGCACCGCAGGATTTGCTCAAGGGTCTGATTCGTCCTTTCCGTCTGCCCATTAGACTCGGGATGATAGGTGGACGAGAGGGACAACTCAATTCCCAACCGCCTGCACAAGGCCCTCCAAAACCGAGAAATGAATTGTACCCCCCTGTCAGACACAATATTCAGGGGCAACCCATGTAACCAAACCACCTGGTCAATAAAGTGGTTGGCAAGGGTCGCAGCAGAAGGTAGACCGGAGAGGGGAACAAAATGTGCCTGTTTACTAAAACGATCCACCACCACCCAGATCACAGTCATACCATTTGAGACAGGGAGGTCCGTAATGAAATCCATGGACAAGTGGGTCCATGGTCTTTCAGGAACAGGTAATGGAACCAGTTCCCCGGCCGGCCGGTTACGACATACCTTAGCATGGGCACATGTAGCACAGTCAGACACAAACCGAGCAACATCCGAGTGAAGAGACGGCCACCAAAACAGTCGAGCAACAGCCCTGAGAGTGGCTGTAACTCTAGGATGGCCACTAAGTATGGACTCATGGAACTCTTGAAGTATTCGTAACCGGAGGTGCCCAGGGACAAACAGTTTAGTGTCTGGAGCGGAAGATGGCGCTGAGGACTAGGCCTCCCTGACCTCAGCCTCTAACTCGGACGACAAGGCAGCGACCACCACCCCTCGTGGAAGAATGGAGGAAGGAGGCTCTGGAGGTGACACCGGGTCCAAACTACGAGGCATCTGCCCTCACGTTTTTAGACCCCGGCCGAAAAGTAATACAAAAATGAAATCTAGAAAAGAAAAGAGCCCACCTCGCTTGTTGAGGCGTCAATCTCTTTGCGGACTCTATATACTCGAGGTTTTTATGATCAGTGATGACAGTAATACGGTGAACAGCACCCTCCAAAAAATGCCTCCATTCTTTGAATGCCAACTATACCGCCAAAAATTCACGGTTACCCACATCATAGTTCCTCTCAGCTGGAGTGAATTTCTTGGAGAAGAACGCACATGGTCGCAGATTAGTCAGAGTAGCAGGGCCCTGAGAGAGAACAGCACCCACCCGCACCTCTGAGGCGTCCACCTCAACAACAAACGGCGCCTCGAGGTCAGGCTGTACCAGGACTGGGGCGGACATGAACCAGTCCTTTAACTCAAGAAAGGCCTGGACAGCCGTTTGCGACCAGTTCTGCAGATCCGCCCCTTTCCATGTAAGGTCAGTCAATGGCTTGGCAATTTGAGAAAACCCCTTAATGAACCTTCGATAATAATTAGCGAAACCCAAAAAGCGTTGTAGCGCCTTGATATCCCTGGGTTGCACCCAATCCACGATAGCCTGCACCTTTCCTGGGTCCATTTTAAACCCATCACGAGAAAGGAGTAACCCAAGAAAGGCTATTTCCTGAACAGAGAAAACACATTTTTCAAGCTTGGCAAACAGATGGTTATAACGTAATCTCTGTAATACTGAGCGAACATGCATAATATGCGTATCTCTATTGGCAGAATAAATCAAAATGTCATCGAGATAGATGACCACAAAATGACCAAGAAAATCAGAGAAGATATCGTTGATGAAATTTTGAAACACCGCAGGGGCATTTGTTAGACCAAAAGGCATCACCAAATTCTCGAATAACCCCTCTAACGTCAGAAAGGCCGTTTTCCACTCATCCCCTTCTCTAATACGGATAAGATTATAGGCCCCCCTGAGATCTAGTTTGGTAAACCACCGGGCTTCAGAGAGTTGGTTGTAGAGATCAGGGATGAGTGGAAGCGGATACGTGTTTTTCACAGTAATTTTGTTTCATTCTCGGAAATCGAGACATGGCCTTAATCCTCCGTCCTTTACGTATACTATCAGATATGTATAATTTCATAGCAGCCCTTTCTGGACCCGAGAGGTGATATAAACGGGCCTTGGGCAATTTGGTATTGGGAAGTAAATCAATGGCACAGTCATATGGGCGATGAGGCGGCAAAACCTCGGCCTCTGTTTCCGAGAATACGTCTCCGTAGTCCCTCAGGTATTCCGGAAGACCCTCAGGACTTACGGAGAACACAGGTACAGCTTGTAAACACCTTTTATGACAAGCAGGACTCCATTTGACTATGGTACGACACTCCCAATCAATAACGGGATTATGTAACCTTAACCATGGATACCCCAACACTAATCCAGCAGGGAGATTGGCCATTATAATACAAGAAATAGTTTCAGAATGCAGAGACCCGATCACCAGAGTAAATTTTTCTGTAGCAAACCGAATGAGGTTTTGAGGCAGCGGTGTTTTATCAATTGCCAGGAGTTGAATGGGTCCTTCTAACCTCACTGTCCCTAACTCTAATCTTTGGACCAACTCAGAGTCAATGAAGTTCATAGCGGACCCACAGTCAACAAAGGCAGTAGCAGACCAGACCGACTCCTTGACCCGGAGGTCGACATTCAGAAGTATCTTATTGGAGGAGAGAAAAGGTACCTGATAGTCTGGGCAACCTCCTCGACCGTTACCCAGACTTAGAAGTTTCCCGACGACTGTTTAGCGGAGGGGCAAGCCGGGCAGTCTTTCCTCCAGTGTCCATGGTGTCCACAATAGAAGCACAGCTTGAGATCCCGGCATCTTCTCCTCTCCTTCTCATCTGGACTGATGGCTCCAACTTCCATCTGTTCCATAGCCGGCAAAGAAGGTGCCCTAGGTAGAGGGGGCAGAATCTCACGCATGGTTCCCCTTCTTTCCCGTAATCTGCGGTCCATACGAACTGCCTCCATCATCGCATCATCCAAGGTGCTGGGAGGAGGGTGCAGAGCCAAAGCGTCTTTCAGAGAGTCCGAAAGACCTCTCCGGAATTGGCACCTGAGTGCAAAATCATTCCATCGTACCTCAGTGGACCACTGCCGAAACTCAGAACAATATAGCTCAGCAGTGTGGTTTCCCTGAGTGAGACACATGATCCTGTCCTCAGCCACCCGTACACGGTCTGGTTCATCATATATCACCCCGAGGGAGTCAAAGAAGAGGTCAACCGAATGCCGTTCCGGGGCCGAAGGGGGCAGGGAAAACGCCCAGGTCTGAGCACCCCCTCTAAGTAACGACATGATGATCCCCACCCGCTGGGTCTCATTCCCCGAGGACCGAGGCCGGAGAGTAAAGAGAAGCCTGCAACTCTCCCTAAATGTCCGAAATAGGTTTTTCTCCCCCGAGAATTTATCGGGGAGCATCACCGTGGGTTCGGGGGAGGTCAGTTGGACATCAGTGGGACTATGCTGTCCTACGGTTTGTGAGGTAACTGCCACCGAGGTGGCCCTCGCAGAAGCAGAAACCTCACTCTGCAGAATGTTGTGTGAAGCTACCAGGGTGCGATGCTCTGCAGCCAAATCCTGCACCAGCTGCGTAAGGTTGGCTACTTGCTCGCACAAAGTACTGAGTGGATCCATTACAGTCTGTTATCCTGCAAAGTTGGATCCCACTACCAAGAATTAAATGGCTTCTTTTTGGTTTTTTTTTCCCTATGGGAGATAAAGCCTATTGAGGCCGGCTATACTGTAATGCTGCCACCAGGGGGAGCCAGAGCTCTGCAGAAGACGACACTACACAGAGCAATGAGAACCAGGAAGGAAATTCACAGCGTTCTCATGCACTGCCTAATCAGCACAGCTGAGAGGCAGAACTGCAGGGTTTGTGAGGAATAGTCAGACAGGCTGGGTCAAATACCGTACGGGCAGAAGCAGGACCGGAGGAGAAAGCAGAAGCGAAGTCAAAGTCAGGCTAAGGTCATTACCGGAGGAAGCAACCGAGTGGGGAATAGGAGGGGGGACACAGGACAGGAGGGACGACCAGGGGACAGAACACAGACAAGGGCACGGGGGCACAGGGACAGACAGATCAGGATATCACTCACAGGACCAGCAATCACAGGCAGAGCTAAGCTTATAGCCGGCGCTGGTTCACTGGAAGTGTCAGCTTTTAAGGCATCCATGGGCTGGAAGTGAGGCCCGAGAGAAGGCTCCGCCCCCTAGCCTTGTGGACAGTGAGGCGAATCATGACAAGTATGTTGATCTTATCTTTCTAAGTATTTAAGAATGCAACTGACAAGCAGACCAATCATCTGTTCCAAAATAGATATTTACAGTGCTATACAAAGAAGTGAGTAGATCCTATGGCACAGTTCAAAATGGCTCCCTATAAAGATCTTACAGGGCTTAGCCACCCAGGACAGAAAGGCCTAGAATGTTTCCCACGAATGTCTTTTTAGGCATATTCCCATATACCCACAGTGCTGTTGTTCTGAAGTGTAGTCCTGCAAAAGTTCTTGCAAAAGGACTGCAAAGAGGATAGGACCCAAGTGATAAGGATAGGGATAAATCAAAGTTAGGTCTCCTCCCCTCTGAGAGAAGCCATATGTTCCCTCTCTACAAACACTATGGGACGGAGTGGAGAATTGGCAAGGACCAGCGCCGGCATACATGCTGTCATCTTTATACATGTAAGCAGTGAGCCCCATCGGCACCCGGTGAATCCCAAATATGATGGAATCTGTGATGGAAGCCTCCAATGCAGGTGAGAAGTAATTTTTCCCTTACTATGAAGCTATAAGTGTCTGCACCATGGGGTTTTAACATGATAGGCTATGGGTTGAATTCAATGGACTTACTAACAGAAAATGTGCAATCTGCATTTAAACAAAATTTGACAGCTGCATAAGTATGGGCACCCTTATCAATTTCTTGATTTGAACACTCCTAACTAATTTTTACTGACTGACTGAAGCACTAAATTGGTTTTGTAACCTCACTGAGCTTTAAACTTCGTAGGCAGGTGTATTCAATCATGAGAAAAGGTATTTAAGGTGGCCACTTGCAAGTTGTTCTCCTATTTGAATCTCCTATGAAGAGTGGCATCATGGGCTCCTCAAAACAACTCTATCTTAAACAAATTTTGTTTAAATACAGATTGCACATTTTCTGTTAGTACATTAAACCTCATTTCAATCCAGAAATATTACTGAGTCCATCAGTTATTAGATATATGAAACTGAAATAGCTGTTGCAAAAACCCAAATTGTTATAAAGAAAAAAGGTTAACATTAATAGGGGTGCCCAAACTTTTTCATATGACTGTAAGTTTACTTTCAAACTTAAAAACTTAAAAACTATGAAACTTCACATGAACCAACTTGTGAATTAAAAGATAAACTCTGCCCATAGGTTATCAGTGTATCTCTACTAAATCTCTTGATTCCTATTGTTCTTTGTATACTTTGTTTCTCCAACAGAACTCTATTGAAACCTGTCACTACTGCCTAAACAAATGTTGAAAATATTGAAATAAAACATATTTTTAATAAAAACTATTTTTCTATGTAACTGCCCAGCGCAGTGTTTCCAGCGCTCAGCTCATTCGTTCCACCTAAAATATATATTTTTACCTCTACTTTCACTCATTATTTTATACCGTGCTTTCCTGAATGATCCACAACTATACAGTATACAGTATGTTGTCTTTCGCATTCACAGAAAAATCAACAGTAACCATTGAGTAAAATGAAATAAAGTTCTTCTCCACTCAGAGAAAATGTATTTTCCCTTTGTCTCGCTTTCTCGATTCTTATTTTTATGTTCATCATAGAGATTCAACTCCTGGCCCTATTTCCCAGCATTATCAATAATACAGAATGATGATCCATCTGTTGACTCCTTACATACTATACGAAGACTGAGCCTGAGAGACACGTGTACTCACCAGCTTTCTCAATGATTCATGCCAGACATTCACTGTAATTGAAACAGTTATATTAACAAATACAAAACTGGTCGAGGTTCATACTAACGCATGACCCCATCATAGTGAAGCAGTACAGCTATCTAGTACAAGAACATAGGATCGTTAGGTATCAGTAGTACAATACATTGACAAAATACAACCCAATATTGTTTTTTACACAATATAATGTACCACATTATTAGCTAAATACCCCATGCATGCCTCGCTGTGCTCTATATGTTGACGTATTCATATATTACAGGGCACAGGGCATTTATATTGTCTGTTCTCTGATGACAAAGTAAATATGAAATGTCTATGTTACTGCTCTTGCTTGTTATATGGACATTGGGGGCAATGTAGGGTCAAAGTACTCCATGTTTAGGGCAGGCATTCCATGTTTAAGAACCGTTATGACATTAACCAGTTGAGGTCTGGGCCATTTCCCCCCCCCCTGCAGGGATTAATGTACATGTGCTTTTAATAGTTAAAAATGTTTTCAATTTCACTATTCAAATAATTTTGTCGCTTTTTTCTCGATCCTTTTTTCTAGTTGTCAAAACATCAATTCAGGGAGACTTCTGAAGGCTTCAGCTTCACCTTAGAGTTGCCGGATCCTGTAGGAAGTCCCCCTTTTAGAAGTTCTGGGAAAGTTGACAAGCATGTATTAGATTGGTGACTTGTGTAATAACTATTAATGACACAGGTCTACAAAAAAAATTTTTTGTAATCATCATAGGTGACTTTGTACATTTCTGAATCAGTTTTTCTGTAGCACATATAGTTTCCATGGAACAGCATCATTATTATAAGTTATAAGAAATATAATGGCGACATTAAGAAAATAGTAATCTACATATCAGAAAAAATGCCTCACCTTACAAAACAGTTTTTATTGAACCAAAATAATTTCACATGCAAAATAGAAACCAAAATATGAGCAGAATCAAAAGTGCTTGACATTAGACTATTGATGATACGATTTTTCAGGGTTGTCCCTATATAACATCCAACAGTAATCTGCCATCATTGAGTCATTCCAAAAACTCTGGAAGCGGTGTTACATTACATTAATGTCCAGGTGAAACCGCTCGCCTTGTTCATCGCTTACATCCCCAAGATTTTGAAGGAAGAAATCTAAATGTGAATGCAAAAAGTGTATTCTCAGAGACATGCGAAATCCAAGACATTGGTATGCATTTAGCAGTTTTTTAACACTTTCAACATATTCTGGAGATTTATTTTTTCCTAACAAGTTTTCACAGATCCAACTAAAGCTTTTCCAAGATCTCAGTTCCTTATCATTTAGAGTTCCTTCAAACACATCATCTCTCATAAGCTCTCTGATCTGAGGACCAACAATACACCTTCCTTCAGTTTTCCTGGTGAAATGCTGTGAAATGTTCTGGAACCCTTGTGAATTTGTCCTTGCCATGGCCTTCACAAAGTTTTTAATCAATCCCAACTTTATTGTAGTGGAGGAAGAAAGATTTTTGTTGGAGCAACTAAAGAATTATACTGAACATTGTCTCTACCTGGAGCATAGATGTTTCCCTGTCCCTAATCATGATGAACATAATGCTCTACTGTATTTCTACTGTACTATAAACACAAAAAGCAACAATAGTTTGTGAAACCTCCTTGAATTCCCATTAGCAAACCAATCACTTTCAAATCTCCACAGATATTCCATTGATGATGCTTGTATTGTATGACATCCAAAACTACTGACAGATTTTCATAACCTTCCTTTAGATGACAGGAGTGAGCAATAGGGATTGATGGTTTCATATTTTCATTGTGAAGCAACACTGCTCTCAAACTTCACTGGGATGAGTCAATAAACAATAGCCAACCTGCAACAAAATACTCTTGATTCAGTTCTTCAAAGAGGCCATTCACATTATTACAGTATACCATTGGTCCATCAACTGTGAAAAACTGTGTTAAAATGTTACTTCTGTTTCGGTAATAATGCACTTTGACATCATCATGGAAAAGTTTCTTCTGTTTCAACCTAGATGCAAGAAGTTCAGCTTTATCTTTTGACAATGAAAGGTCTATGATGAGATCATTTAATTCATGTTGAGAAAAGTGTTCTGGCTGTTTGGCGGCTCCACCAGGTACATACTCATCTTGACTTAAGGTCTCCATGTCTTCGACAGTAGCTTCAGCTCTATAGTCTTCATATTCTATTTCATTTTCATCCAATCCAGGCAATGGTGGTACAGGAACTGGCAAGGTACCATCATGTGACACTGGCCTAATCGCAGATTCAAGTTCATGGTAATTAATCTTATGTTTGTTCTTTGTAGAAACGCCCTTCAGTTTGACAAAACAAAAGTAGCAGCCATCCCTATGGTTTTTGGGTTTTCTCCAAATCATGGGAACAGCAAATGGCACAGCCACTTTCCTCATATTCAACCAGTCACGAAGGCCATTTGAACAACTTGAGTATATCACATGAGGGGCCCAGTATATATTGAAAATGCATAAATAACATAATAACAAAAATACTTCTATCTCAGAAACTTTATGTGATAGAGCAAAAACTAAGAATATTTTTGGAATCAGCACATCAGACTAGATAAACAGACATACTACCTTTGCTGATGATTTTTTGTGTTGTGTAATGCATCCATCTTAAAGTTTACTACATCATGTGTGTCGCCCTGGGCAAGCCAGGGGACACAGATAACAACACACACGCACCCCACATTCCCTGCAGGTACACCAGCTAACCCATAAATCCTTGTTGCCTTCCTCCAGAGGTTGATGATGCACACCAGGGGGTGGGCCAGGCGGTTGGCTCCGCCCACCTAGGAGCTCACAACTCTGGAGGCAGGAAGTAAACCAGGAAGATTAGCCCAGGGAGGGCAAGAGTGAAGACAGAGTGAAGTCTAGCAGAGGGCTAGAATAAACAGAGAAGTGAAAGTGGTGAAAGTAGAGAAGTGTAAAGGAGAGAAGCCAGTAAAGTGACAGAAGGAAAGAAAGCCTGAGAGCCCAGCTTTGTGTAGGGCCAGAACAGCAAGGTCAGCAGACAGCGGTGAAGATCTGCAGTGGGACTGTCTGGAGGTTGCTGGAAGGGCCGCGGAGGCTGTGTGTATCCAGGGCCTGGAGCAGTATACAAAGGGCAGTCAGTACCAGAGCAGGGGCTTTCGGATCCCAGCAAGGCTTGGAGTCGCTGTAAATTGCTAAATCCGTTAGTGAAGGGGACGTAGATCTCCCAACAAGCAAGTCCTGATTGACGGCAAAGGTCCAACCACAACGGGGAAACACCGCCACTGCCAAGGCACCAGTTTCCCAGGGCCGGCGCCTGCGGGCAAAGTGTAGAGCTCCTCCGGCCCAGATTGCAGCCGGGGAGCGGGTAACCGGAGGGAATCCACCGATACCACAAGACATTTCAAAGGTGCAGGGAAGAGACCGTCACCGCTAACTGCAGGGAACCGCAGCACCGTGAACCGTCTGAGGGACCCGTCCAACCAGCCGTTTGTTTACCGAGAACTGTGTCGTGTTTACTGGCTGAGTGAGTACCTCAGTGCCGCAAGGCACAGCGCTGCCCCTGCGCCCCTGCACCCCACTGGGCCCCGGGATCACCAACCCCTACCCACGGAGGGGCAACACAACACCTGGCTGCTCCCATCACCATCCCCGGGATCCCCATCCAAAGCAGCGGTGGTGCAATCACCACAACCGTGGGTGGCGTCACGAACTATAACCCCAACAAACCCCCCTTTTTCACTCACGGGCGAGGAGTGTCGCTCGAGACACCCCGGGATCCGGCCCACAGCTCGAGCCACCAGGAGCAACTGCCGGACCCGAGCAGAAGGGGTGAGCGCGGTGTGCTGACACCCTCCTCCCCGCCCGCGACACATGTGCTATCGATACTACTATTGCCAGATTATTACCTAAATAGCATTTCCTAAGGAATAGAATAGGTATTGATGTTTTGAGAGTGCTGTCCCTTGGTACTCTTCAAAAAGGATTACCATACATTCCTATGAGAGCACTGAGAAATGTTTTGTTCACTGAATTCTGAGTTTTACTAATGAAAATGTAACACCCCCTTAAGCCTCATTTGTGTTCAGGTTGTCCAGTAGTCTCCATCAGTATGATGCAGTGCCTCCACCTGAATCTTGCATGGAGCTCTCGGGGAATGCAGGAGTGTCTTCTTCTTCTGGCAGGAGATGACTAGGGAAACTCCTGTCCATGCTCTATACATACTCACAAGAGATGAGATTCAAACATTTAAGAGGGGGAATAACAAAGAATAGTAAGCCAATGCAATCAGGGAAACACAACAGCTAAATGACACTTTTAAAGGTACAGAATGTGCTTTGCAGCAGACCTGGATTTTTAAGGTTGGTACTTTTCGTTTGAGTGACAGCAGACATACTCCTAACTAATCACACTTAGCCTAGAAATGGTTGCCGCAGTACATATAATACAGTCCAATGTTGGGGTGCAGTTTTCGTAGATGTTGGTGCCCTTACAGGAACCTTTGGTACACTCAGGGCTGCCATCAGGGCATTACAACCGTGACTGGTGTACCGGGCTTGGTAAAGATTTGGGGCCCGGCCGTGCCCTGGGTAATTATTTAGCGCTATTAAGCCCCAAGCTGGCCAGGCCCCCCTCTTCACCGAGCCCAGTCACAGCCACAGCAGGGGGGGGGCAGCAGTGTTGTTTCAGCCACTACATTTGACTACGGTGCATGTGAAGCCCTTCTAGGGCATTGCATGCAAATTAGCCATGTGGCCAGAAGCAAGGCGAGTGGAGCAGAGCAGGGAGGCTGCGTGTTATTCTGCATCCCAGCACTGTGATGAGCAACTCATCACAGTGCTGCGGGCAACGCGGTGGTGACGAGGACACGTCATCCAGTGGTGACAGGTAGGTGTTCAAGAGGTGAAGATTTCCTGGGTGGTTGGAGGGGCCCACAGTCTCCAGCCCCTGCCTTGCTTTAGCTGGATGCACTTCGGATGGTGCACATCCAGGCGCATGGCGGCTCAGAGAGGACACCACGCAACGTGGGAGCAGGGAAGGGTGAGTAATTTGTTTTCTATTATCAGCGGACAAATATAAAAGGAGGTGCCCTGGAAGCGGATGTATACAAGATGGAGGGCATATATAGCAAAAAGGGGACAAAAAACAGGATGGGGATGACATTATACTAGAATGTGCCAGGGAGGGATTTATATATATACCAGGAGGGGCCCTGGAAGGGGACATATATACAAGAAGGAAGACATGAGGACACATATACAAGGGAGGGGACAAAAACCAGGATGGGGACATTATACCAGAAGGGGATATACAGTAGGTATGAAAAGTATTCGGACCCCTTTAAATTTTTCACTCTTTGTTTCATTGCAGCCATTTGGTAAATTCAAAAACGTTCATTTTTTTTTCTCATGAATGTACACTCTGCACCCCATCTTGACAGAAAAAAGAGAAATGTGGACATTTTTGTAAAATTTTTAAACAAGAAGAAAAACTGAAATATCACATGGTCATAAGTATTCAGACCCTTTGCTCAGACACTCATATTTAAAGGGAACCTATCAGGTCTCTTATGCGTTCTAACCTACAAGCAGGGTGATGTGTGGCCTAGTTACCCCTTACTACCCATCCCTGTGTTGTATTATTGTGCAATATGAATTTATAAAAAAAGTTTTATAACTTACGTGTTCACTATGTAAATAAGCAGGGGTCTTGTCCCCAGGGCGTCGCTTCGCCCGGTGGGTGTTTGAATGCTTTCCGTGGTATCACGCCCATATTATACAGAGTAGCAGTGTGTGTGGGAGTATATTATTCAGAGGGGTAGTATGTGTGTGGGGGATATTATACAGAGGGACAGTGTGTGTGTGTGGGGATATTACAAACATGGTAAAAATTGTTGGTACCCCTCATTTAATGAAAGAAAAACCCACAATGCTCACAGAAATAACTTGAATCTGACAAAAGTAATAATAAATTAAATAAAATCTATGAAAATGAACAAATGAAAATCAGACATTGCTTTTCAACCTCCACAGAATTTTTTAAAAAAACAACTCATGAAATAGGCCTGGACAGAAATGAGGTTACTGAGTTCACAAACCTTCATCTCCTGGCAGAAAATTTTGGCACAAATTTGGTGGTGAAATGTCTGCACCAGATTTCTGCTCCAAATTTGCACCTCCTGGCAGAAAAACACACCAAAATGGTGTCAAAACCATTTTTGTTCATTTTTTGCCAAGAGATGCAGATTTGGTGCTGAAATTTATATACTATATTGCTGCACCAAATCTTCATCTCCTGGCAAAAATAAGGAACCAAACCACATACGTTATGATGCAGTTTTGATGCATTTCATTGCCAAGAGGTGCATATATGGTACAGGAATATGGTGTATAAATTTCAGCTCTGAAACTGCATCTCTTAGCAAAAAAAATCAGAAAAACTGTTTTGACGCCTTTTTGGTGCAGTTTTCTGCCATGAGATGCAAATTTGGTGCAGATCTCTGGTGCAGATATTTCAGCACCAAAATGCCTCTCTTGGCAAAAAAAAACAACTTGGTTTTATGCCAGGAGATGCAAGTTTGTGAACTCAGTGACCTCACTTTCAAATAAATCTTATTTCAAATATGGATTTTTCTGTGTTTTGTGTTTTATTTATTTTCCCTTACCGTTATAGTAATGGTGGGTCTCATAGACACTTTCCATTACTAATCTAGGGATTAATGGCAGCTGGGAGCTGTCATTAACCCCTTATTACCCTCTATTGCCACTGCAGCAAGGCAATCGGGATGAGTCAGGTGAAGTTCCAGGATTGTCAAATCTAATGGATGCAACAATTCTGGGTGGCTGCAGGCTGCTATTTTTAGGATGAGTATGGCCCAATATGCATTGGCCTCCCCAGACAGAGAATACCAGCTCCAGCTGTTGGGCTTTATCTTAGTTAAGTATCAAAATTTGGGGGGACCACATGCCAATTTTGTTAAATTATGTATTTAAATCATTTTTAAAAAAGCCGGATGTGGTCCCTTTTATTTTGATACACAGCCAAAATAAGCATGCGGCTGGGGGCTGCAGCCTGTAGCCGTATACTTTATCTGTGCTGGTTATCATAATATGGGGATCCTATGACAATTTTATATTTCTTTATTTTTACACTATAAACATACAGACAGCGACTGAGATTGAAAGCAGTCAGATATGCTGTCACACAGGCTGGAGCGTGTCCGACTGCAACCAATCAGAGACACTGCCACTGCCGGTGGGCAGGAGAAGCAGTGCATATACATGAGGGATAATGAGCGGCCCCAGAAGTAATGCAAAAGTTCCCTTCTTACATATTGTATTCTGCACCCGTTCCTCTTATGGCATGTTGCAAAATCAAGATTTGTTTCTGAGAATATTAACAATATGATATGCAAAATGTTGGCACAATGCACACCTTCCTACCATAACTTGTTTTATTAGTTCCTTAGTGAGATATTCTAATAGTTTTTACTATTAATCTACCATTTCCATTTATCTGGCCATCCAGCTTTTTTCCCCGCTCCATCATGGCCGTGTAAAATTTAAAAGAAAAGACCATATGCTTCAGTTGTGTTGTACCGTTCACGTAAATATTTCAGGTTGCCCTTTTCTTTCTGACTCACTAGTTTTGCAGTTAGAAACTGATTAATAAGCCTGATGACGTGATTCTCTTTTTGTCACGTCTGTACCAAAGTCCACTGCTGTGACTTCTGCTTTGGTCACAAGGCGCCACCGTATTCTCGCCATAGGCGGTGCCGTTAATAGGGGAGGAGTCAGTACCAGTAGCTTTGGAAGGCCCAGGCTCCGCCCATCCACTAAGCTGGGTTTCCCTAGGACCTGTAGTACCACTGGCTGACTGTGGTGGTGTGTGGCTTCCAGCTGAAGTTACCTCCTTTCAGCCACAGCCAATGGGAAGGCACCACACCCTTCTTATTCCTTCTGTCTGCTGCTCACCACCATATATAGTTTTACAGTCTTGTACTTGTCTCTGGTTCACACCCTGCTCCTGAATTCTGATTCCTGTGTTTTGACCTCTGCCTGTTCCCTGACGACTCTCCTGCCTGCCGTGTTTTGTACTTTGCTCCCGTCTCCGGTTTGACCTTGACCTGGTTTCCTGACTATGCTCTTGCTTGCCGTTTTTGTCCTTTTTTTGTACCTCCTGGTTTTGACCTTGCCTGTCTAATACTCTTCTCTTGACTGCAGCCTTCCATATGCAGCGATGTCTTGGACCCTGTAGTAATTCCAGATCCCTGTATAAGGGTTAAAGGGTTTTGAGGTTCTCGGGATTTTGCCAAGTGGGTAGCTTACCTCTAGTCTGTCTGTGACAGCCATCCTGAGACTGGTTCTGGGCAGACGTCACAGTTTTTACATCAATTGTCATTAGTTGAGGCACAAGAAACTATTCAGCGTGGTAAGAATATATGGGAACCTGAATCCAGCTGCATCTCTTTATTGTGCCTCAACCAGTCACAACTAACTCCAAAGCTAATGCAAAATTACATGAGTACAATTGTCATTAATATTTTTCTACCTTTTCTTTTCCATTACCCAAATTGAAAATCATTATACCAAATATTATCGTACAATTGCCGTCACATGCACCTGTTCAGCACAACAACTGATGTGACTGGTGGGAATAATCCACCAGTATACAATGGAGGGCTGGTTATATTTACATCGGGCCTAAAAGGGCATTCACACTGCAAGATAATTGTGAATGAGTGTTGCTAAAAACAATCTTTTTGAGATTATTTTGCCATGAACACAGGCTGCCAGTCACCAAATATATTAGCAAAATACTATCTCATCGGGTAAAAAGATCTTTCATGCAGCTTAAAAAAAACATTATTGGAGATGCATCATCATGCATTCTCATGCTGAATAATAGCAGCCTATGTGTAGTTGCACACTGAGCCATTTACTATAGATTGCTCAGCGCACATCTTTTAGTTTTGTCCGCCTATGTAAACGAGCATTCTATCGACAACCGATTGGTAAACATTTATCAAATGGCTGTCGTATTGTGCCATCAGTTGGTCCATATAAACAGACCCTAAATGATCATCACCAATAAGGGGTACTTTGCACACTACGACATCGCAAGCCGATGCTTGTGATGCCGAGCGCGATAGTCCCCGCCCCCGTCGCAGCAGCGATATCTTGTGATAGCTGCCGTAGCAAACATTATCGCTACGGCAGCTTCACATGGACTTACCTGCCCTGCGACGTCGCTCTGGCCGGCGAACCGCCTCCTTCCTAAGGGGGCGGGTCGTGCGGCGTCACAGCGACGTCACACGGCAGGCGGCCAATAGAAGCGGAGGGGCGGAGATGAGCGGGACGTAAACATCCCGCCCATCTCCGTTCTTCCGCATAGCCGGCGTGAGCCGTGGTGACGCAGGTAAGCTGATGTTCCTCACTCCTGCGGCTTATCACACAGCGATGTGTGCTGCCGCAGGAACGAGGAACAACATCGTACCATCGCTGCAGCGAAATTATGAAAATGTCGGACACTATACCGATGATACGATTACGACGCTTTTGTGCTCGTTAATCGTATCAAAAAGGATTTACACACTACAATATCGACAGCGAGGCCGGATGTGCGTCACTTTCGATTTGACCCCACCGACATCGCAGCTGCAATGTCGTAGTGTGCAAAATACCCCTAAGAATAGTGATTGGATTAGACTTTTCATTTGTTCTACCATCACCTGGTACACTGGACATAGTTATTTTACCCCCACATTACATTTTCTAGGAGGATACCTAGCATAAATAGAGGTTAGGCATTCTTGATATCAATCTCTTTACATTTTGTTATTCCTATTATTTGAAAAAATAAAGGCAAAGGCTGTCTGTCCTGTTGGCAAATAAAAAAGATTCTATAGACTGGGGAAACCTCAAAAGCAATGGGGAAGAATTAATAACACTAGTGTTATGTGACCCAGTCCATAATTTTGTAATGCAAAAATGTGTATCGGGCTTTTGTTTGTCAGCCTTTGGTTTGTTGTGATCTGTTTATAAATAAAGAATTAAAAAAAAATTATTAAAGAGAATCTGCCAGCAGGTTTTACTACCTCATCTGAGAGCAACATGATGTAGGCAAAGAGATCCTGAATCCAACGATGTAACGCTTAGATTACTGGCTGCAACCGTACTGACACAATCAGAATTTAACATGTAGCAGAGCTGAGAGACTGTCCCAGCCACACCAGGCTCTCTATAGAGATTATACTTTGACAGTGAGGGGGGGTATCGGCTACCGAGCGTATGACACTTTAGGAATGAGAAGTCCTGCTGCTTAAACAAACATAGCAAATAAACAACAGATTGGACCTTGACAAGACAGGCATCCCTGAATTCTTTGTGTTAACCCTTGCAGCATGCTGTCTTCAGCTTACATAGCAAAAACCTGCTGACAGATTCCCTTTAAGGCCTAAGCCACACGGCGAGAAAATCGGTGCCAGTGGTGTGTGTTAAAACATCGCATTCCACTTTGACCAATTTTAGCCTGTGTGTCAGCACACATAAGCGATTATTTTCTTAGCCCTAATTGGACCGAGAAATCAATCGCAGCATGCTGCAGGTGTAATCCGAGACTCTTTTCCCTCGCACCCATTCAAGTGAATGGGGCGAGAGAAAAATCACACTGCACTCGCGGTACACAGGTGTACCGCGCGTGCAGAGCGAGAATCGCAATAGCCGGCTACGGAGGAAAGAGGGAGAGAAATCCCTCCCGCCTCTCCTCCGTGCCGGCCCGCCCCCCGCAGCTGAGGTCCGCTCGCATAGTCAGACCTCAGTCGAATGTATACTAGCATGACACTTGGCTCCTGCTAAGATGCCAGCGTGAGCCGAGTGTCATGCGAGCATCGCACTAGTGCCCCGTGTGGCCCTGGCCTAAGACTGTCCTTACCCTAGAAATTGAGACCTATGCCTACTATGAGCAGGCGTCGATTTCTACTTCACTTTACACCAATTTCTAGCTTAGTAATAACTATGTCATGGGATCTCGGCCCCTGCATAATCAATTCCAAAAAATGCCAACAGATCACAAATTTTAGCTAACAAATGAAGTGCAATGGAATGTGAATTGTTTTAAACACAAAAAATGGTCATTTAAGGTTCGAAACACTTCCATGATCATTTGGAATTTATAACTTTAGATTCTCCATGCTTTTGCATTTTGTGCATTGTGATATTCATCGCCTACCAGAAATTTTGCTCTTGATCTGCCAGCATGTAGCAGGGAGAATAATAGCTGACCTTTTGAACTAGATTAATCATAAATGAATGTTTGAAGAACTGTTTGAAATCCAGCCGGCCGCCGTTAATAGATATGTGAATTTCTGCTTTGGAACTCCGTAAAGGGTGTAGGAGATGACCTTAATTTCTGCTGCATAGACACTAAAGCACACAAATAAAAATAGCAGTACAAATAAATTATTAGTCTGTTTCATTTTCCAAAAGTGTTCTAAAAGTTGCTGTGTTATTTCATCGGGTGACAGCCGAGGATAGATGGTTGATGAATGCAGATAGAAAGTGTGTGTATACAGAAGGTCATAAATATATATTGAGTTAGAACTGCTTCATCTCTAAAAGATGCCGGGCACTTTGTGGAGAGAACAAAAACACCAGATGTTCTGATATTTTTTGAGATTCAGGAAATCAAAGAAACAGTTTGGAGCGTTCTGGATAAATAGTCTATTGCTTCTTAGCCCCTTTTCAGAAGTGGAGATTGATAAGGGGGACCTCTGTAGAATAATTATTAAAAAGCCATATTAGCATTTTTGTTTTCCCTGCACAAGCATACGGAGGAATGAGGATTGTACCTTTGCTGAATGATTCATTAGCATTGCATATTTGGGATAATTAGTTCCCATTCATTCTTAAATTTGTATTAAGAGACCTGACAGCTTTTTACGGGGATAAGACATTGTGTAGGTTTTGCAGGAAAACACTGAATTATTGACCATGGAGGGAGCCTCATTATGGACAATGATCAGATTGATGGGCTTTGTTGTCTAAGCAGAGATGTTTTCCTGCCCAAAAAAACTCTTTTAACTCTTTAATACCAAGGTTCAAGGGTTGTTTCTTTAAATATAGTAAAATTTGTGTGACCAAAACCAGAAACAGAATGTTTAAAAGAAAGCTTCAGACTTCTCATTAGTTTTGGTCATGATTTTAATTTTGTCACCAGATTTGGCAACTATAAACTGTGACCACCACCAGTGGGCTCTTATAGACAGCTTTCCAGAATACTGTATATAAGGGCCCAGGCCACTGTGTAGAACATAAAAACACTTTATAATACTCACCTAGGGGGCGGTGTGGTCCAATGGGTGTCGCTGCTCTCCAGTCCGGCATCTCCTCTCTGCTGCGATTGCCGTCCTCCTTTGACCCAGCCCAGTATGGATGACTTGTAATATGTCATACACACAAGCTTGCATTGCGATCCTGCGTCGGCGCGCTTGACCTGCCCTTTTCAGGAAAGATCAAAGTATTGTAATGCGCATGCACGAGTGGTCTTTCAACTTCCTCGTACCTGCGCATTACAGTACTTTGATAGGGCAGATCAAAGTGTGAATGTGTAGGACCTCAATGCTAGCTTGTGTAGATGATGTAGGACATCTTATCTATACTGGGCTGGTTCGAAGGAGGATGGCAATAGCAGTAGAAACTAGGTGCCAGACCGGAGAGAAGAGGCAGCGGACTGGAGAGCAGGGACACTCATCGGACCGGACCGCCCCCGTAGGTATGTATTATAAAAGTGTTTTTTACATTCTACAGTGCAGCCTGGGCTCTTATATACAGTATTCTGGAATGCTGTGTATAAGAGCTCAGTGGTATTGGGCGCAGCTTACAGTCGCTCAATCTGGTGACACGTTCCCTTTAAAAAAAAAAGGCTATTGATTTTAAAAAAGAGTTGAAACCACTATTTCAAGGGCTGTTCCCCACTTCTAGTGTTGTCAACTATTCACAGGATAGGTGATAAGTTGCAGATTAATGGGGGTCCGAATGCTCCTATCAATCGCAAGTACATTGATTGGCTTATACTGGTAGTTCCATAGTAAATGTATAAAGCACTGGTACGCGTGTGTGATCACCTCCCCATTTTAACAGGCATTTCAAAGCTGTATTCTCGAGATTAGAATGAGTCCCTGACCTATCGATGGGTGAAAACTGTTTGTTATAACCCTTTAAAGTAGATGCTTACTTTAAATTGAGTCTTCTAAGCAGAATATATCAACTCGTTGGCTCATTATTTTTTGCTCTTCTCTGTAGTATCATGACAACATCCACTTGTACTATAGAAGTGGAACAGCTGTTGATTTTTTACTGCAGAGAAGTTGAAATACTTCCATACTAAGTAAAGGTCTGTTCATCAACCTCTGATGGC
This sequence comes from Anomaloglossus baeobatrachus, assembly GCF_048569485.1. Lineage (NCBI taxonomy): Eukaryota > Metazoa > Chordata > Amphibia > Anura > Aromobatidae > Anomaloglossus > Anomaloglossus baeobatrachus. Next base: position 278,634,031 of record NC_134357.1, on the reverse strand, counting down.
CTAGGTATTCTGTTCTAAACACCACAAATGTCTAACTATAATATATATATATATATATATATATATATACACATACACACACACAGTATACACAGTATATACTGTATATACACAGTATATACTGTATATACACAGTATATACTGTATATACACAGTATATACTGTATATACACAGTATATACTGTATATGCACAGTATATACTGTAACAAACAAAAAGAAGAAAGGCGATCAGACATCCAATGCAATTAAATATATATTTTTATTAGTGCAAGTGCATGGCATAGGGATAGTCATATAGAGAGGGCATACAACGGTGGTGTCAATTCATCATAATAATGCTGACAGTGCTAATAGTACCACTGGTGGCGGAGAGTGTCCGGGGAATGCATCAGACAATGGTAATAACCTCCATATTAAATCCCCTACCATGGGGTATAACACACATATCAATGTTTATGGATTTCACAGAAACACCCCACCAACCGGCGGCAAAACAGGTCAAAATACCCATACCAATGTATGTAAATAATCCACCATGAACATCATAATACACTCACCGGAGCCCCCCACCCGACGGACGTCAGTTTCGGCGGATGCCTGCGTCAGGGGTGGTGCCATACAAGGGAAATGTCGTGATATAAAAAGAAACCCGGAGCCAATCATCAAACGGTGACCAGGGATGACGTATGAGTGTCCATAGCGACAGAACACCCCACTCCCGGCCACGTCAGGAGACAGCACCGCCCATCCGATCATGCGGTAATCACATGACCGGAAGGACGGCGCCGCCCCCAAGACACAACCAGGGAGCCGGGGGACGCCACTACCAACGCGCACACGCACATCGCCGCCACCAATATTTAAAGCTATTCCGATACACATATCCTCGGATTACCCAGCAGCACCACCAGTACCGGTAATCCACGATCATGCGCGGGCGTTCACAGTAACAGAACCACCCACCCCCAGCCGCGTCAGGAGACCAGCACCGCCCCCCCAGTCACGCAAACGTCACATGACCGGGAGGACGCCGCCGCCCCCAAGACATAGCCGGGAAGCCAGGAGAACGTCACTGCAAACACGCACGCGCACCACGCCGATACCGGTACTTAGAAAGATTCAAACACCAATGTCAAACATGTGTGTATATCTAGTGGTGTTACTGCAATAAATTTTCCCATAAATATGTATCATTATATTGTCCTGCACTGTAACAGTAGAGAAAAGATAATCAACTTAGTTTCCGCATATAGTACATCAATTTCCCTGGCAGCAAAAAACCCCCCCACCACCAACCCAAGGGGAGCAAAAGGGGTTATTGCCCCAGAAATACACGTATGTGACATTCACATAAATCTCCGGTGCATAACACAGTGCAGGGTTTTACTAATATCAATATAAGCCCAATGTGCACATAACATATGAACCTACCCATAATCAATTATTGGCCTAGTTATTACATCACATAAAATATAATATATAATATAATGGACCGGCCTCAACCTATGCCCATAATCAAAGATGGTGACAATTTGCGACGCATGCGCGCCCACAGCAACCAAGCCCCCCATCCCCCACCGCGTCAAGAGTTGGATATCGCCCCCCCGAACATGCATCACATGATCGGGAGGACGACACCACCCCCAAAGATACGGCGAAAGATGCGGGGGCCACGCCACCACCGGACGCGCATGCGTACATGTCACCACCCTGATGATTGTATTCTATCCCCAATTCAAGTCATATATCAACAACACAAAATAACTTATATCCATATTTTTCAGTATTGACAACACAGATAGAACATCCTATCACTATACACAATCAAAGATGTTGAAGAATAATGACAGAATTTACCTATATATAACATGGGGTAATCACTATATTAACAATTTTAATCAAAATAGATAGGCACAGTATGTACACATAGCTAAATCATGAGATTAATCCTAAGGCATGTGAAGTAGTTTCCATCAGTCACCAATCATGGTGTGGCTTCATCGGGACAGACAACTATACAAAAGATAAAAATAAGAGTGATTAAAATCAGCAACATTAGTATTGCATAGCAGGTGATCATAAAAACGCAGCAAAACCAATATTCTCATTTAGACCAAGAGGATGTAAGGTTTTTAATGTCCAGATCCATCTGGCTTCAAGGCGTGCCAAATCGGTGCCAACTCTCCGACCCCGAATATTAGTTTCAATGGAATCAATGCCGCGAAATTTCAGCAATGCCCCATTGCATTGATGACACAGCTTAAAATGTCTCGGTAGTGTTTTTAAACACGAGACATCTGCTTCATCAATGGCGGCATTGATTCCATTGACATGTTCCCTGACCCGAAGCTTTAGAGGGCGTGTAGTTAACCCCACATATATTTTGGGGCAGGGGCATACAGCATAATAAATCACTGCACTAGTAGTGCAAGTGATAGATTTCTTTATTTGATAAGTCATTGTCCCTGCTGAATTCATGAAACTATCACATCGTTCCATATTTGTGCATGCCACACACTGCCCACAGGGTCTGGAACCACCTTTACGCTTATTCGTATTTAAAAAAGATGGAATTGTATCTGCCACCTCATAATGACTGGATACCAAAATATCTCGTAAGTTCCTAGATCTACGTATTGAGATAAGTGGTCTCTGTGGTAGAACTCGAGATAAAATTGGATCCGTCATTAGGATCGGCCATGCTTTCTCTAAACATTTCCTCATTTGAGGAAATCTAGAGTGATAGTTGGTAACAAAACGTAAAGGTTCCAGACCTGGAGATTTCTTAGGAGTATAGAGCAGGATATCCCTAGACGCATGTTTTGCCCTGTTATAGGCCCGCTTAATGGCCCGATTACTATATCCCCGTTCTAGAAATCTGGCTTTTAGTTCTTCAGCACGATGTTCAAACTCTGAACCGACGGAACAGACCCTACGTAATCGCAGGAACTGTCCCGTCGGAACCGAGTTAATCATGTATTGGAGATGTGCCGAAGACGCGTGCAGCAGCATGTTGGAGGAGGTGGCTTTCCTGAATATGTCAGTTTGTAACATATTCTGTCCATCCCTTTTGACTGAGACATCCAAAAAGTCCACAGAGCTCATATTATGTTGGTACGTAATCTTAATGTTCTTATCATTGTTATTGAGTGTTGACATGAATTTTTCCAATAAACACTCTGTGCCCTGCCAGATCAAGAAAATGTCGTCGATGTACCGCGTCCATAAAAGGACGCGGCCCATCGACGACTCAAGATCCGGCAGGGAGAGGTCCCTCTCCCACAGCCCCAGGAACAGGTTGGCATAGGAGGGGGCAAAAGATGCCCCCATCGCTGTTCCTTGGAGCTGTAGATAGAAGGACCCCTTGAACACAAAATAATTATGAGTTAAGGAGAACTCCAAGAGTTCCATAACTAATGAGATGAAGGCTGTGGGTAAATTGGAGGTACTCAGAAAAAAGTAAACTGCTGCAAGACCGTCCACATGGCGAATGCTCGTATATAGAGACTCAACGTCTCCTGTAACCATCCATGTGTCCTCTTCAATTGCCGCCTTTGTCCGCGGGCTTCAGCACTTTTTCTGGCGAAAACCACTGATAGATAACCCTGGTACATCTTTAACTTCGGGTTCTTCAATAAGTGACGTATCTGATTCGAACTTATCTTCATTATCCATGAGATCTGGACGGAGGGTCTATAGAGAACCCGGACCCCACGTTTCTAGGAATCGGAACTATAAGCTATTTGACCGTCCACGTGGGAGTAATAACAAGGTAATAAACTTAAGCAACCATCAGTTGTCCTCTGAGGATCTTGCTCTGCTGGAGAGGGGGTTAACCTTTTCTCCGGCATCTAAATTTGATCGATTTACTGTTATTAAAGATCTCAATGTATTTGCCCGTTCCATGATTTTCAGGAGACACTTCTATGATGCTAATATTGATATCCTCTTCCCTACAGAAGAGGAACAAATAGCACTTCGAGAACTGGAAGAACTTGCGATTGAGCATGATTCCACAGAAGGAGGTAAGATCCCTCCTTCTATTCGTCCTAAATCCAAGAAATTCCCCCCGCTTTCTTCTTGCACAAGTGTGGATTTATTTGTCCAGGTAGTAAGTAATGAACTGGAAAAAATTCCTACTTCTATCGTTAATGACAATTTGTCAAGGCGTGAACGTGCAAGGTTAATGGAGCTGCGGTCTCTTCCCGACATAGTGCTGAAGCCCGCGGACAAAGGCGGCAATATTGTTATTTGGCCAAAGACAATGTATGAAAGGGAAGTATTCAAGCAACTTAATGATGGCACTTGCTATAGAAAAATAACTTTCAATCCCTTAAAGACATTTTCTGGCCAATTGAGAAAGATCATAGATATTGCTGTCACTAATAATGTCATCACTAAAGATCTGGCTTCAGCACTGTGAGTGGCCGAGCCCGTGGCTCCCACCTTGTACCTACTGCCTAAGGTTCATAAAAATATGTTAAATCCACCGGGTAGACCTATTGTGTCAGGTAGGGGCAATTTCTTGGAACACATCAATAAATGGATCGAGTCAATTCTGCATCCATTTGTGGAGGGATTACCCTGCTTTATTAAGGATACGGGTGACTTCCTGAGAAAAATGGACGGATTATACATTGAAGAGGACACATGGATGGTTACAGGAGACGTTGAGTCTCTATATACGAGCATTCGCCATGTGGACGGTCTTGCAGCAGTTTACTTTTTTCTGAGTACCTCCAATTTACCCACAGCCTTCATCTCATTAGTTATGGAACTCTTGGAGTTCTCCTTAACTCATAATTATTTTGTATTCAAGGGGTCCTTCTATCTACAGCTCCAGGGAACAGCGATGGGGGCATCTTTTGCCCCCTCCTATGCCAACCTGTTCCTGGGGCTATCTTGAGTCGTCGATGGGCCGCGTCCTTTTATGGACGCGGTACATCGACGACATTTTCTTGATCTGGCAGGGCACAGAGTGTTTATTGGATAAATTCATGTCAACACTCAATAACAATGATAAGAACATTAAGATTACGTACCAACATAATATGAGCTCTGTGGACTTTTTGGATGTCTCAGTCAAAAGGGATGGACAGAATATGTTACAAACTGACATATTCAGGAAAGCCACCTCCTCCAACATGCTGCTGCACGCGTCTTCGGCACATCCCCAATACATGATTAACTCGGTTCCGACGGGACAGTTCCTGCGATTACGTAGGGTCTGTTCCGTCGGTTCAGAGTTTGAACATCGTGCTGAAGAACTAAAAGCCAGATTTCTAGAACGGGGATATAGTAATCGGGCCATTAAGCGGGCCTATAACAGGGCAAAACATGCGTCTAGGGATACCCTGCTCTATACTCCTAAGAAATCTCCAGGTCTGGAACCTTTACGTTTTGTTACCAACTATCACTCTAGATTTCCTCAAATGAGGAAATGTTTAGAGAAAGCATGGCCGATCCTAATGACGGATCCAATTTTATCTCGAGTTTTACCACAGAGACCACTTATCTCAATACGTAGATCTAGGAACTTACGAGATATTTTGGTATCCAGTCATTATGAGGTGGCAGATACAATTCCATCTTTTTTAAATACGAATAAGCGTAAAGGTGGTTCCAGACCCTGTGGGCAGTGTGTGGCATGCACAAATATGGAACGATGTGATAGTTTCATGAATTCAGCAGGGACAATGACTTATCAAATAAAGAAATCTATCACTTGCACTACTAGTGCAGTGATTTATTATGCTGTATGCCCCTGCCCCAAAATATATGTGGGGTTAACTACACGTCCTCTAAAGCTTCGGGTCAGGGAACATGTCAATGGAATCAATGCCGCCATTGATGAAGCAGATGTCTCGTGTTTAAAAACACTACCGAGACATTTTAAGCTGTGTCATCAATGCAATGGGGCATTGCTGAAATTTCGCGGCATTGATTCCATTGAAACTAATATTCGGGGTCGGAGAGTTGGCACCGATTTGGCACGCCTTGAAGCCAGATGGATCTGGACATTAAAAACCTTACATCCTCTTGGTCTAAATGAGAATATTGGTTTTGCTGCGTTTTTATGATCACCTGCTATGCAATACTAATGTTGCTGATTTTAATCACTCTTATTTTTATCTTTTGTATAGTTGTCTGTCCCGATGAAGCCACACCATGATTGGTGACTGATGGAAACTACTTCACATGCCTTAGGATTAATCTCATGATTTAGCTATGTGTACATACTGTGCCTATCTATTTTGATTAAAATTGTTAATATAGTGATTACCCCATGTTATATATAGGTAAATTCTGTCATTATTCTTCAACATCTTTGATTGTGTATAGTGATAGGATGTTCTATCTGTGTTGTCAATACTGAAAAATATGGATATAAGTTATTTTGTGTTGTTGATATATGACTTGAATTGGGGATAGAATACAATCATCAGGGTGGTGACATGTACGCATGCGCGTCCGGTGGTGGCGTGGCCCCCGCATCTTTCGCCGTATCTTTGGGGGTGGTGTCGTCCTCCCGATCATGTGATGCATGTTCGGGGGGGCGATATCCAACTCTTGACGCGGTGGGGGATGGGGGGCTTGGTTGCTGTGGGCGCGCATGCGTCGCAAATTGTCACCATCTTTGATTATGGGCATAGGTTGAGGCCGGTCCATTATATTATATATTATATTTTATGTGATGTAATAACTAGGCCAATAATTTATTATGGGTAGGTTCATATGTTATGTGCACATTGGGCTTATATTGATATTAGTAAAACCCTGCACTGTGTTATGCACCGGAGATTTATGTGAATGTCACATACGTGTATTTCTGGGGCAATAACCCCTTTTGCTCCCCTTGGGTTGGTGGTGGGGGGGTTTTTTGCTGCCAGGGAAATTGATGTACTATATGCGGAAACTAAGTTGATTATCTTTTCTCTACTGTTACAGTGCAGGACAATATAATGATACATATTTATGGGAAAATTTATTGCAGTAACACCACTAGATATACACACATGTTTGACATTGGTGTTTGAATCTTTCTAAGTACCGGTATCGGCGTGGTGCGCGTGCGTGTTTGCAGTGACGTTCTCCTGGCTTCCCGGCGATGTCTTGGGGGCGGCGGCGTCCTCCCGGTCATGTGACGTTTGCGTGACTGGGGGGGCGGTGCTGGTCTCCTGACGCGGCTGGGGGTGGGTGGTTCTGTTACTGTGAACGCCCGCGCATGATCGTGGATTACCGGTACTGGTGGTGCTGCTGGGTAATCCGAGGATATGTGTATCGGAATAGCTTTAAATATTGGTGGCGGCGATGTGCGTGTGCGCGTTGGTAGTGGCGTCCCCCGGCTCCCTGGTTGTGTCTTGGGGGCGGCGCCGTCCTTCCGGTCATGTGATTACCGCATGATCGGATGGGCGGTGCTGTCTCCTGACGTGGCCGGGAGTGGGGTGTTCTGTCGCTATGGACGCTCATACGTCATCCCTGGTCACCGTTTGATGATTGGCTCCGGGTTTCTTTTTATATCACGACATTTCCCTTGTATGGCACCACCCCTGACGCAGGCATCCCCCGAAACTGACGTCCGTCGGGTGGGGGGCTCCGGTGAGTGTATTATGATGTTCATGGTGGATTATTTACATACATTGGTATGGGTATTTTGACCTGTTTTGCCGCCGGTTGGTGGGGTGTTTCTGTGAAATCCATAGACATTGATATGTGTGTTATACCCCATGGTAGGGGATTTAATATGGAGGTTATTACCATTGTCTGATGCATTCCCCGGACACTCTCCGCCACCAGTGGTACTATTAGCACTGTCAGCATTATTATGATGAATTGACACCACCGTTGTATGCCCTCTCTATATGCCTATCCCTATGCCATGCACTTGCACTAATAAAAATATATATTTAATTGCATTGGATGTCTGATCGCCTTTCTTCTTTTTGTTTGTTGTTGTATGCTATGCGATTTATCCAAGGTCCTTATATACGCAGGCACCATTAACACAATACACATTGAGTATAAATTGGTAATATCATGATGGTGGAGTGTATGTTAAAAAGTTTATTTATTAACAGTATATACTGTATATACACAGTATATATATATATATGTATATATATATATATATATATATATATATATATAGACACACACACACATACACACACATACAGTACAGACCAAAAGTTTGGAAGCACCTTCTCATTCAAAGAATTTTCTTTATTTTCATGAATCTGAAAATTGTAGATTCACGTTGACGGCATCAAAACTATGAATTAACACATGTGGAATGAAATACTTAGCAAAAAAGTGTGAAACAACTGAAAATATGTCTTATATTCTAGGTTCTTCAAAGTAGCCACCTTTTGCTTTGATTACTGCTTTGCACACTCTTGGCATTCTCTTGATGAGCTTCAAGAGGTAGTCACCGGAAATGGTTCTCACTTCACAGTTGTGCCCTGTCAGGTTTAATAAATGGGATTTCTTGCTTTATAAATGGGATTGGGATCATCGGTTGTGCAGTTCAGAAGTCTGGTGGATACACAGCTGATAGTCAGACTGAATAGAGTGTTGGAATTTTTATTATGGCAAGAAAAAAGCATCTAAGTAAAGAAAAATGAGTGGCCATCATTACTTTAAGAAATGAAGGTCAGTCAGTCCAAAAAATTGGGAAAACTTTGCAAGTGTCCCCAAGTGCAGTGGCAAAAACCATCAAACGCTACAAAGAAACTGGCTCACATGAGGAGCGCCCCAGGAAAGGAAAACCAAGAGTCACCTCTGTTGTGGAGGATAAGTTTATCTGAGTCACCAGCCTCAGAAATCGCAGGTTAACAGCAGATCAGATTATAGACCAGGTCAATGCCACAGAGAGTTCTAGCAGCAGACACATCTCAAGAACAACTGTTAAGAGGAGACTTTGTGCAGCAGGCCTTCATGGTAAATTAGCTGCTAGGAAACCACTACTAAGGACAGGCAACAAGCAGAAGAGACTTGTTTGGGCTAAAGAACACAAGGAATGGACAGTAGACCAGTGGAAATCTGTGCTTTGGTCTGATGAGTCCAAATTTGAGATCTTTGGATCCAACCACCGTGTCTTTGTGCGACACAGAAAAGGTGAACGATGGACTCTACATGCCTGGTTCGCACAGTGAAGCATGGAAGAGGAGGTGTGATGATGTGGGGGTGCTTTGCTGGTGACACTGTTGGGGATTTATTCAAAATTGAAGGCATACTGAACCAGCATGGCTACCACAGTATCTTGCAGAGGCATGCTATTCCATTCGGTTTGCGTTTAGTTGGACCATCATTTATTTTTCAACAGGACAATGACCCCAAACACACCTCCAGGTTGTGTAAGGGCTATTTGACTAAGTAGGAGAGTGATGGGGTGCTACGCCAGATGACCTGCCTCCACAGTCAACAGACCTGAACCCAATCAAGATGGTTTTGGGTGAGCTGGACCGCAGAGTGAAGGCAAAAGGGCCAACAAGTGCTAAGCATCTCTTGAAACTCCTTCAAGACTGTTGGAAGACCATTTCCGGTGACTATCTCTTGAAGTTCATCAAGAGAATGCCAAGAGTGTGCAAAGCAGTAATCAAAGCAAAAGGTGGCTACTTTGAAGAAGCTAGAATATAAGACATACTTTCAGTTGTTTGTAACTGATGGACTGAGTAATATTTCTGGATTGAAATGAGGTTTATTGTACTAACAGAAAATGTGCAATCCGCATTTAAACAAAATTTGACCGGTGCAAAAGTATGGGCACCTCAACATAAAGGTGACATTAATATTTTGTAGATCCTCCTTTTGCAAAAATAACAGCCTCTAGTCGCTTCCTGTAGCTTTTAATGAGTTCCTGGATCCTGGATGAAGGTACATTTGACCATTCCTGTTTACAAAACAATTCCAGTTCAGTTAGGTTTGATTGTCGCCGAGCATGGACAGCATGCTTCAAATCATCCCACAGATTTTCAATGATATTCAGGTCTGGGGACTGGGATGGCCATTCCAGAACATTGTAATTGTTCCTCTGCATGAATGCCTGAGTAGATTTGGAGCGGTGTTTTGGATCATTGTCTTGCTGAAATATCCATCCCCTGCGTAACTTCAACTTCGTCACTGATTCTTGCACATTATTGTCAAGAATCTGCTGATACTGAGTTGAATACATGCGACCCTCAACTTTAACAAGATTCCCGGTGCCGACATTGGCCACACAGCCCCAAAGCATGATGGAACCTCCACCAATTTTACTGTGGGTAGTAAGTGCTTTTCTTGGAATGCCGTGTTTTTTTGTCTCCATGCATAACGCCTTTTTGTATGACCAAACAACTCAATCTTTGTTTCATCAGTCCACAGGACCTTGTTCCTAAATGTAACTGGCTTGTCCAAATGTGCTTTTGCATACTTCAGGTGACTCTGTTTGTGGCGTGCTTGCAGAAACGGCTTTTTCGCATCACTCTCCCATACAGCTTCTACTTGTGCAACGTGCACTGTATTGTTGACCGATGCACATTGACACCATCTGCAGCAAGATGATGCTGCAGGTCTTTGGAGGTGGTCTGTGGATTGTCCTTGACTGTTCTCACCATTTTTCTTCTCTGCCTTTCTGATATTTTTCTTGGCCTGCCACTTCTGGGCTTAACAAGAACTGTACCTGTGTTCTTCCATTTGCTTACTACGTTCCTCACAGTGGAAACTGACAGCTTAAATCTCTGAGACAACTTTTTGTATCCTTCCCCTGAACAACTATGTTGAATAATCTTTGTTTTCAGATCATTTGAGAGTTATTTTGAGGAGCCCATGATGCCACTCTTCATAGGAGATTCAAATAGGAGAACAACTTGCAAGTGGCCACCTTAAATACCTTTTCTCATGATTGGATACACCTGCCTATGAAGTTCAAAGCTCAATGAGGTTATAAAACCAATTTAGTGCTTTAGTAAGTCAGTAAAAAGTAGTTAGGAGTGTTCAAATCAAGAAATTGATAAGGGTGCCCATACGTTTGCACTGGTCAAATTTTGTTTACATGCGGATTGCACATTTTCTGTTAGTACAATAAACCTCATTTCAATCCAGAAATATTACTGAGTCCATCAGTTATTAGATATATGAAACAGAAATAGCTGTTGCAAAAACACAATTTGTTATAAAGAAAAAAGGTTAACATTAATAGGGGTGCCCAAACTTTTTCATATGACTGTGTATATATAATGTGTGTGTGAGAATGCTAAAAAAAATCATATCATTTTGTGTTAATGCTTTGGCTCTTTGAGGAAAATAAACTAAAGTGCTCTGAAGTTGTGCTCCCAGTGTCTCACTATTTTCCCAGTTCTGTGATACTTCCTGCTTTGGAGATATCAATGTGTAAGGCGACAGACAAATATGAATATGTGGGTCTGATGTTGCTATCTATTTCCACCTCTGTCTGTCTGCCTGGCCTTGGTAGATGCTAGACCATCTCAGAACAAAAATGTATGCTTACGTAAATTCAGCATCCTAATATCAGTATAACACTGGCTTTACTTCAAATATGAAAATCCTGATAGCATAGCTGGCTCTCATTAAGTATTAGCTGCCGCTACAGTATATACATAGGTTTCCACTTTTTCAAAATTGGACCTCAAACATTTCCAGTAAAATTAGATAGGCCTCCTGAGGTCAAGCGCTTGTTTCTGTGAAACTTCTGTCTTAGTGTTTTGGCTGCAGTTGTGATATCATGTCTACAGGTCACATCAGCACTTCAGCACCTCAATGTGCTCAACAACCTGTGTTGTCTACATCGGCCTAGCTTCTGAGCTCTGTGATTAGCTACAGTGGTAAAATCATATCAACAACTCCCTTCACTGCTGCAGCAGGTCACTGAGCTCAGTTATTGGCTGCAGCGGTAATGTGAGCTGTCAGCATGATGTCACTGCTGCAGCCAAAGCTCTGAGCCCGAAGCAGTGAAAAAGGGCCAGTGCTGGACCCTGGGAGTAAAAGTACGATCTGATTTTGGTATTCTGCATTACAAGAAGTGTTTAGAGTCAACTTTTCTAAAAGTGTAAACCCCCTTTAAGTCAAGATTACAAGTTCTCTACAGCGCAATTTGTTGCCCTGGCGCCGCCAGGTGGACACAGAGCTAAACTGCACCCTACATAACACCTTCCCACACAAGGGTTCCATCAACCACTAAATCCTATCACCCCCCCTAAGGGTAAGAAGGACACACCAGTGGGCAGGACCAGTCGGATTGGGAGCGCCCACTTAGGAATCTTGAGGATCCGGGGGCGGGAACAAGTGAGATCAGTTTTAGATCAGTTTCAGAGCAGTTTGGAGTTTGAAGTTGAAAGGTCTGGCAGTTACAGACTGTCAGGAGGAAAGCTGAGCCTAGTGAGGGTGGACAGGGTAGTGGCCTTGGTCTACTGGCTAGGTGGCAAGCAGTGGACTGTGTCCAAAGGCGACGGGATTACGGTCGCAGGAGATCCAGAGTGGCCCGGGACAGGGTTGGAGCCTGCCGGTGCCAACAGCGGAGACCCTAGTTAGAAGACGGTTGCAAGCCCCTTCTCCAATTCACCAGGCCGGGAGCAGGTTTCAAGCCTAGCTCCAGAAGTTCAGCCCAGAGAGAGCGACTGGCAGCCCACCGCGGAGAATAGGGTATCTGAAATCCCCCACTGAAATCCCAAGTGTCAGTGTTCACGGGCAACGGCCGTACCCAAAACACCGGGAGCGGATTTCTCCCGTTCCACACGGGTTAAATCAACAAAAGTGCTGGAGCAAGGGACATCGGTACACCAGCCCGGGTGTGGGGCCAAGGTACACCCGGACGCGGAAGCCGGCCACTGACACCTTGGTTTACCAGCAGACTTGTGTGCATTTATTTAATCGTGAGTGCACCACTACCCTCCGGTCCGGCCCGATGCATCCCCACCAACGCCCATCACCTCCCATGTTCTGGACACTGAGCCCCGGGGCATCCACCCCTACCCACGGAGGGGTTAACATCCAGCTGCCATCCCATCGCCCCCGGTTGCTCCCTAACAGCAGCGGTGGTGCTACATCTCACCACACACCGTGAGTGGCGTCACAAAGTACTTGCGACAATCCCGTACATATACTGTACGTCCCCTTTTTATTTGAGTGTCCGCACTACCCCCGGGTCCGGAAATCCCTCGAGCCACTGAGGATCTGGATCCAAGCAGCCCGGCTGCTACTGACGTGGGGGCGGCACAACTCAAAACCCGGCATCAGGATTGTAACCCATCCACCTACCTGGTGGAAATGTGCCTTGTTTTGGATTGTGAACGATGATCCGTTTGAGAATTTTTCGACAGCCGCCATTTTGCCACCATTTTTGGGCGCGAAAAACAACAAGCCCGGCGTCTTCTTCCCCGAAAAGGGCGCAAAGTTGAAGCCCCGCCCCCTGGGAATGCGGGCGAAAGTTGGTGACTCCCCAGACAGGAAGCGCAAAGGACAGTGGGTACCACAAGACTGCTGTCGAAAAACCAAGGGGGAGGACCAAAAAAGCGGCATGTGATGCAAGAAGATAAAAGGCAGGGACACCAGGACTTTGCCAAATCCCGTTCCTGGAAGACCAAGCAGCAGGATGTCTCAGGGGTCCGACAACCAGCAAGTGGAGAGGCCCGTTCCCGGGACCATCGACTGGATTGAAGTGCAAACGGAGAGGATGTGTCGGAGGATCCAGGCCCAGATGCATTTTCTGATGACGCGGTGGACCACCGAGATGAAGGGCTTGGCTTTCCGCCGTCCAGGCACACGAGATGGAGATGGCCTCAGAGGAGCGGGTAAGCAGTGACCGAAGCCCCTATGTTCCCTTGGAACCAGCCGTCCTGGCTGAAGGGCCCAGCCTGCTCCCGTCCGCCACATCGCCTCCTTCGCCGTCCGTGTCCGCAGCAGGTGCCCCGATCGGCCCACTACCTCCAACACCGGCAGCGGAGCCCGTCATATCTACCAACGAGGCCCCAGCCATGGGGACCTCGGACTCTGCCAGCATCCCCGCTCTGACACCAGTCCCGGCCCCGCGCTGGACCGCAGTCTGGAAGACATTCACTTCGACCCTGAGCCCAGCCGCAGAGCTGATGACATCATTCCCAGCCCCAGCAGTCCGCCCGGCCGCAGCAGAGATGGCGACGGCTCTGGCAGTCCGCCCGGCCATGACAGATGACGACGGCCTCGGCAGACCGCCCGGTCGCATCGGAGATGGTGCCTACCCAAGAGTCATCCGCGGCAACCGCACAGGTCGTTCCCCAGTGCCCAGTCCCTGCTATGGAGCAGCCGAGATGTACCTGCAGGGAAACGGAGAAGGCCAATCAGAGATGGAGCTCTCAGCACAGGTAGGAGCTGGTCGTAGCCGGAACCGAGGGCATCCGTATGGGCCATGTCCCCAAGCAGGAAGCGGTGCATGGAGCCCGTGCCCCGTACTGGGAGCGACAGAAACGACAACTGAAACAGGAGATTGCCACCAGGGAGAAGTGGAAGGCTGAGGTGCTGGCGCGTGCCTACCAGGAGAAGGACAATCTATGGCAGGCTACCTTCCACCTGCGGGGCCCGACTCACTGAGGGCAAGTGCGCCACTTCAACCCCTAAAAGGGATGGGGGTTCATCTATGAACTGGGAATGGATTCCGAAATGTTCGTGTCCTGGAGGGATGTGGCCCCTCATCTACCTACAGGTCACCCGGACCGTGAGTTGGAGCCCGGTGATCTAGTCAGTTATACCCGGCACTGTGGGGAGCGAGGGTGGTTTGCCCTCGATGTGAAAAAATGGGTAGTGGAAAATGAAAAACCCTGCCTAACTTCCCACAGCTTCCTGTATGAAGAACAGGAGTGAAAGGTAGCGGTTCCCGACTACCCGTTCAGAGTTAAAGTTTAGCCCCGTTTACCGTTATATAATCATGGACCATGACCTCAGGACTTGCGAGGTTAACGCAAAACTTTCTGAGTCTTGTAAATATCCACACCTACCTTCTTGTTATTCCTTTTCACCTATGTCGCCTCTGGAGAGGTAGATTGGAGAAAGGGCCTGCGGTAGAGTAGGCCGAGGCCCAGCCACTATTGAGACCGGTGGCTAACCTCCAGCCCAAGGGTCCCCCGGACTTGGGGCCCTTGAGATGAACTGTCGGGTAAGGAACTTTTTACCTGGCCCAAGTAGGCGTTACCTGGAATACCTGTGGACTGGGGAAAAGAGGTACCCACCATTCTTAGCGGTGGCACCAAGGAACCAGGTTGTTTAGGTGGCGGGTGAGGAAAAACGTGAATGTAATGTTTTTCAAGTTATGCAACATTCAAGAATATGTGCATCCCATAAAGGGAAGAAATGTTTTACAAATGTTTTTAGATGTTTTATCTTTCCAGTTTCTTAGAAAAAGAAATGTCAGTGGTCGGACAGCCCGCGGACGGGCTGTATTCAACCAAGGGGGAATGTGTCGCCCTGGCGCCGCCAGGTGGACACAGAGGTAAACTGCACCCCACATAACACTTTCCCAGACAAGGGTTCCATCAGCCACTAAATCCTAATTATCCCCCTCAGGGTAAGAGGGACACACCAGTGGGCAGGACCAGTTGGACTGGGAGCACCCACATAGGAGGCTTAAGGATTCGGGGGCGGGAATAAGTCAGATCAGTTTTAGATCAGTTTCAGAGCAGTTTGGAGTTTGAAGTTGAAAGGTGTGACAGTGACAGACTGTCAGGAGGAAAGCTGAGCCTAGTGAGGGTGGACAGGGTAGTGGCCCTGGTCTACTGGCTAGGTGGCAAGCAGTGGACCATATCCAAAGGCGCAAGAGATCCAGGGTGGATGGGAACAGGGTTGGAGCCTTCCGGTACCGACAGCAGAGATCCGGTCCGGAAACGTGCACAGGCGGGGTACCTGGACCCTAGTTAGAAGACGGTTGCAAGCCCCTTCTCTAATTCACCTGGCCGGGAGCAGGTTTCAGGCCTAGCTCCAGAAGTTCAGCCCAGATAGAGTGACTGGCAGCCCACCGCAGGGAATAGGGTATCTGAAATCACCCACTGAAATCCCAAGGGTCAGTGTTCGCGGGCAACAGGTCCTCAGGTACACAAAACACCGGGAGCGGATTTCTCCCGTTCCACACTGGTTAAATCAACACAAGAAAATTACAGAGTGCCAGAGGAAGGGACATCGGTGCTACGAGGGGGACCCGGGGAAGCGTGCCAAGATGTTATAGGACAGCTTCCGTCGGTCAAGGTCCACTGTGCGGTGTAGGGAACCGCTGCTATGGTTGATGAAGAGTGAGCGGGTTGCTGCTGGTGATCGTCTGTTACGTCACAGACGATCTGCGTACACCGGCCCACCCTAACCCATGAGGGTTGTATGGCACGGGGCTCATGGCTCGGTGTACCTGTTGCACGAGGAAGCACAGTGGTGCCCGCGCATGTGTGCCAGAGTAAAGTCACGGAATTGAAGCACGAGGGTAGCACAGCGGTGCCCACGCACATGTGCTTCAAGAACCAGGTGAGTCCAAAGGAGTCTCGAGGAGCTCACCCATGGCAGGAACACAGCCTGCAAACAAGGCACTGTCGGGGCAGCAAGGGCAAAGCCCACAAGTATACAAAATGACTACACAGCAGCACGCTGCCAATCATCCAACAATAGAGGACTGTCGCGCGCCGCCATATTGGCAGGAGGAGCTTTTAAGGAGGCGCAGCTCCACCCAAGGGCGGGTGCGAGGCGGAGATGACAGACTTGACCCAATCAGGATCCACGACGTCCCAGCCCGGCCAGTCAGGGTTCACCACATCACCAGCCTCGTCATCAAGCCGTGTGATGTCAGTGGGCGAATCAGGACATGCCACGTAGTGCACATGTTCATCTTCCCGCCTCTCGGTTTCACAATATGCAGAGATAAGGGAAGTCTTGCTGCTTCCCTGAGCAGCTAACCTTTGCACATTGTGTAGTCTCTCAGACCTTTGGTGCTGCTAAGCAGGAGGACCTGTGGCAGGCAAGGTATGGGAGACCGCCTCATTCCATGCAACAGGAGAACCATGAGGTGCCACACTCTTGCTGCCTCTCTGAGCAGGCATCTCCTGCATAGTCTCCCAGACCTTTGGTGCTGCTGAGCAGGAAGGCTTGTGGCAGGCAAGGAATGGAAGACCACATCATTCCTTGCAACAGGAGAGTCACGAGGTGTAACATTATCCACCCGTCAAGGGCCCCCCTACCGTCTGTGCTCGAAGGCTGCTACCAAACCAGGGGCATGGTTATGATCCTCCAATTCCCAGGATCTATGCTCTGGGCCACGACCGGCCCACTCCACAAGGTAGTACCGCTTGCCCCGTATGACTTTTGTCTCAACAAGTTTTACTATCTCAGGGTCGTTGGAGGAAGAGCCGGATTGGGCTGGCAGAGACCCCTAGAATTTATTAAGTCGTACGGGTTTCAAGAGGGACACATGGAAGGTATTGGCTATAGCCCAGCATTGAGGGAGCTGGAGTCAGTAAGCCACCGGGTTGACTTGCTGTAAGATTTTAAACGGCCCCAGGTACCTAGGGGCGAACTTGGCTGCCTGCACCCGTAGGTTGATGGTGCAGGGCGGCGGTGCTCATCAGCCATCGTCACCATCCGGTCTTTAGCCCTCTTAAGGGCCTCCTGGGTGTTATCCCAGATCTCCCAGGCCTCGGTCGCCCAATCCTCTACTCTAGGATTGGGTGACGTAATGGGCATCGGAACCGGGATTCTGGGATGTTGGCCGTATTATTAATGGCAAATTCGGCCCAAGGAAGGAGGTTAGCCCAGTTGTCGTGGTGCGCGGAGATGAAATGGTGGAGGTAAGTTACCAGGGTCTGATTGGTCCTCTTCACCAATCCATTGGTCTCGGGATGGTATGCGGAGGAGATGTTCAGCTCTATCTGCAAGAGCTTACAGAGTTCACTCCAGAAGCGAGACGCAAACTGGGGACCCCGGTCACTCACCCCCTTGTCAGGCATGCCATGTAGCCTAAATATATGCCGAATGAACATGGTGGCGAGGGTACGTGACGTCGAGAGTCGTGGGAGAGGCACCAAGTGGACCATTTTAGAAAAGTGATCCGTGATGACCCATACAACCCTGTGCCCTGCTGACTTGGGCGGATCTCCCAGGAAGTCCATCCCCACCACTTCCCAGGGACGATCCGGCACCGGCAGTGGATGAAGAAGACCCGCAGGTCTCTGCCGGGACGACTTATTCTGTGCACACGACATACAGGCTCCTACATATTCCTGTATGTCCTGGGCTACTCTCGGCCACCAATAATGCCACTAGGTCTCTGGTCCTTTTGACCCCGAAGTGCCCCCCGACCTTGGATGCATGGGCCGACGCTAGCACCTCGTTCCGTAGCTCAGGGGGAACGAGGGTCTTGCCAGGTGGTACCTGGTCCAGAGAGGTGGGAGTGACCATCCTCAAGCTGTCCGGAGGTAATATAAGATGAGGCTCCTCCTCTTCTTCCTCAAGCACGACCATACAACGTGACTAGGCATCGGCCCGTACGTTCTTCTCACCGGCCACATGGCGGATAGTAAAGCGAAAGCGGGAGAAGAACAGAGACCAACGAGCCTGCCTTAGGTTCAAGCGTTGTGCTGTCTGGAGGTATCTGAGGTTTTTATGGTCGGAAAATACCTCAAATGGATGCTTCACACCCTCCAGGAGATGCCGCCACTCCTGAAATGCTAATTTCATCTCCAGTAACTCCCTATCCCCTATGGAGTAGTTCCTCTCGGCCGGAGAGAAGGTATTTGAGAAAAAGAAGCGCGGATGCTTCCTTCCTCGTTCGTTTTTCTGGTACAGGACTGCACCAGCACCGACCGAAGAGGCGTCTACCTCCAGTAGAAAGGGTTTGGAGATGTCTGGACGATGAAGGATGGGAGCTCTGGAGAAGTGGGTTTTGAGAGTGTGAAAAGCCTCTACCGTTTCCCGTGTCCACGCTTTGGGATTAGCACCCTTGCGGGTAAGGGCAAGGATGGGTGCTGCCACCGTCGAGAAGTTGGGAATGAACTGGCGATAATAATTGATGAACCCCAAGAATCGCCTTCAGCGAGCGAGGCTCAGGCCAGTTCATTACTGTCTCCAACTTCCCCGGATCCATTGCTAACCCCTGACTGGACACGCTATATCCCAGGAACGGCAAGGATTCACGTTCAAAAACACACTTCTCCAATTTAGCATATAAAGAATGGGCGCAGAGCCTCTTGAGTACCCGAATGACATCCCTCCGATGGGTAGGAAGATCTGGGGAGAAAATGAGGATGTCATCCAGGTATGCAACCACAGAAAGATACAGATCCCGAAAAATGTCATTCACGAAGTCTTGGAACACGGCGGGGCATTGCAGAGTCCGAAGGGCATTACAAGATACTCGTAGTGACCGTCCCTGGTGTTGAAGGCGGTCTTCCACTTATCGCCCTCTCGGACACGCACTAGATTGTAGGCCCCGCATAGGTCTAACTTTGTGAAGACCTTTGCCCCGCAGAATCGATCAAACAACTTCGTAATGAGGGGCAACGGGTATTTGTTCTTAATCGTGATTGCATTTAGTCCCCTGTAATAGATACAGGGGCGCAGATCCCCTTCCTTTTTCTGCACGAAAAAGAACCCCACACCGGCCGGTGATATAGACTTGCGAATGCACCCTTTCACCAGGCTCTCCTGGATATATTTGGACATAGCCTCCATTTCTGGAGCAGAGAGTGGATACACTCTACCCCTAGGAGGCTCAGAGCCTGGCTTCAGGTCTATTCGGCAATCGTATGGCCAGTGGTAAGGAAGAGTATCTGCGGCCCTCTTGGAGAAAACGTCCCTGTAGGCCTCATAAGTTGCCGGTAAATCTGACCCCCCCTCTATCCCCCAAGGGCCCCACCGACCTAATGGTAGTGGGTGATCCGGTAGTCACGAGGTGTTCCCTACAAGACCCTGCCCAGGACGATATCTCCCCTGTTGCCCAGTTGAGTGTAGGAGCATGCTGTCTCAACCAGGGGAGTCCCAGTAGGATCTCATCCGTCCCCTCTGGAAGCACCAGGAAGGACACCTGCTCATGGTGTCCTGGTGGTACGTCCATCCTGAGAGGGATTGTGATCTGGGTAATGGGATCGGCAAGTAGGGACCCGTTGACTACCCGGACCCTGATTGGCTTAGGTAACAGAACCAGGGGAACTGAGTACTGAGTTGCCAGGGAGGTCGAAATGAAATTGCCATCAGTGTCAGAGTCCAAGCAAGCCAGGGCAGAGAAGACAGTAGTGCCGAACTGCAATCGGGCGCTGATGGTTAGAGGGTGAGGCAGCATCTAGAGTCCCCCCTCTGATGGAAACTAGACGCTGTCTTTTCCCGATGGTTTTAGGACATCGGGTAGCTATGTGTCCCCTCTGCCCACAGGAAAAGCAGATGACAAAGAGCAGAGAACCTGTGGTAGAGGAGGCCACTTTGGACACCTCCATTGACTCCATGGAGTCGTCTACAGGGCTGACTGGGAGACCTGTCCGGTGGAGGGTAGGAGTCAGACGCTTTTTCGACCGGGTAGACGTGGGTGCTGAAGAGACCTCGAGCCTCCGCTCCGCCTGGCGGATGTCTATGCAGGAAGCAACCTGAATCAAGCACTCTAAGGTAGCAGGCACCTCACGCGTGGCCAGTGCGTCTTTGACGAACCCTGCCAGGCCCTCCCAGAACACAGGGACAAGGACCTTACCCGACCAGTCCAGCTCTGCGGCGAGCGTCCTGAAGTGCACCGCATAGTCCCCAACCGAACCGGACCCTTGCCGAAGTCGTAGGAGCCGCAGCGGGAGTCGTGGGTGACTTGGGGCCCGAGGAACACCATTCTCATGGCCCCAAGATAAGCTGTAAGGTTATGCACCACCCGATCTCCACGCTCCCACAACGGCGTGGAGCACTTTAGCGCTCTCCCTGTGAGCAGGGACTGGACGAAGGCCACCTTCGCCTTCTCAGTAGCATAATGAGTCGCGGACAGCTCCAAGTAGGTGGTGACCTGATTGATAAAACCACGTCTCTCGGAGCTGTCCCCGCTAAAACGCTCTGGAAGCGCAAGGCGAGGTGACCTTCTGGCCAACACCACAGCCTGCATAGCCGCCTGGGTGGCGACTGTCGTCAGAGCAGTCTTATCGGAGGGAGACTGCTCTACTGCTGCCAACCGTGACTCCATCTGCTGCACATAACGCAGCAACTACTGCTGCTCTTCAGCCATAGCCAGACCTTTGGCGCGACCGTAATGTTACGAGGAGGACCCGGGGAAGCGTGCCAAGATAGTATAGGACAGCTTCCGCCGGTCAAGGTCCACTGTGCGGTGTAGGGAACCGCTGCTATGGTTGATGAAGAGTGAGCGGGTTGCTGCTGGCGATCATCTGTTACGTCACAGATGATCTGCATACACCGGCCCGCCCTAACCCGTGAGGGTTGTATGGCACGGGGCTCATGGATCGGTGTACCTGTTGCACGAGCAAGCACAGTGGTGCCCGCGCACATGTGCCAGAGTAAAGTCACGGAATTGTGGAACGAGGGTAGCACAGCGGTGCCCACGCACGTGTGCTTCAAGAACCAGGTGAGTCCGAAGGAGTCTCGAGGAGCTCACCCATGGCAGGGACACGGCCTGCAAACAAGATACTGCCGAAGCAGCAAGGGCAGGAACACGGCCTGCAAACAAGGCACTGCCGGGGCAGCAAGGGCAAAGCCCACAAGTATACAAAATGACTGCACAGCAGCGTAGCAGCACGCTGCCAATCTTCCAACAATAGAAGACAGTCACGCGCCACCATATTGGCAGGAGGAGCTTTTAAGGAGGCGCAGCTCCACCCAAGGGCGGGCGTGAGGCGGAGATGATGGACTTTACCCAATCAGGATCCACGACGTCCCAGCCCGGCCAGTCAGGGTTCACCACATCACCAGGCTCGTCATCAAGTCGTGTGACGTCAGTGGGCGAATCAGGACATGCCACGTAGTGCACATGTTCATCTTCCCGCGTCTCGGTTTCACAATATGCAGAGATAAGGGAAGTCTTGCTGCTTCACTGAGCAGCTAACCTCTGCACATTGTGTAGTCTCTCGGACCTTTGGTGCTGCTAAGCAGGAGAACCCGTGGCAGGCAAGGAATGGGAGACCGCTTCATTCCTTGCAACAGGAGAACCACAAGGTGCTGCCTCTCTGAGCAGGCGTCTCCTGCATATTGTGTAGTCTCTCAGACCTTTGGTGCTGCTGAGCAGGAGGGTTCGTGGCAGGCAAGGAATGGGAGACCACATCATTCCTTGCAACAGGAGAGCCAATGAGGTGTAACACATCAGTACACCAGCCTGGGTGTGGGACCTGAGTACACCTGGACGCAGCAGCCAGCCACTGACACCTTGGTTTACCAACAGACTTGTTTGCAGTTATTCCACAGTGAGTATACCAACACTCCTCAGTACAGCCTGGCATGCCACCTCTGGCCTACATCATTCCCTGTGTTTTGGACACTGAGCCCCGGGGCAACTATCCCTACCCACGGAGGGGTTAACATCCAGCTGCCATACCATCGCCCCTGAGTGCTCCCTAACAGCAGCGGTGGTGCTACATCTCACCACACACCGTGGGTGGCGTCACGATGTACTTGCAACAATCCCGTACATATACGTCCCCTTTTTATTTGAGTGTCCGCGCGACCCCTGGGTCCGGAAATCCCTTTAGCCACTGCGGATCCGGATCCAGGCAGCACAGCTGCTACTGATGTGGGGGCGGCACATCTCTACTGTTTGATGACCCCGCCAAATAAATCTTCATATGCCAGATATTGTTAAAGATATAGCTCACTGTGACATGAAGAGAGAAAGATATTGGTGCCATCATATTTGTATTTCTAGGTATGAATTTAGGCTTAAACTTGCGTGCAGAGTCATAGAAATGACAATTTTTTTTGGAATGTGTCCACTCCAATTCTCTGTGGCATTACAATAATCTCGCCTCTGAAATTAAATCTCATTTACATGAAAATCAGAAGTGACGGGTGCTAGTTTGATGTTGAGCATGACCGTGTTCACTTTTGCATAACTCTATCCCCCACCATAACCACTGCCACCTTTATTCTAAACTGATTTATTTTAGAAGAAAACTGACCATGAATAATTTCAGGTTCTTCATTATATATTCACTTTTTTTAAATTGAATATGTCATCTCTTAGTAATATTTTCATAGTAAAAATTAATATGTCACAATAAACCATTGTTATATCATTCACGGCTGCTCCACAATTAATTGCAAGTGCCTAATTTCCACATTTCAGTCTTTGTAAATTCAGTACGAAGTACAATTTTTCATGATTCATATAAAAGAGGGTTAAAATTGACCCTTTACTCTATTACAAAAATTAAGGATCTACGGTATGTACCGTAATGCCACTATTCACCATTCAGCTATAATTTTTGTAATTAAACTTGCTATGAAATTTGTGATACACTTCAAGAAAATGATAGATTTAGGGGAAAAATGCCCAAGTTAAATAAAACCTAGGCAGGATGCAAATGGTAGTTGTAAACCGGTCAATATGCCTGTAAGGGGGGCAAGTATTAGGGTGGTGCTGTGCCTTTCTAAATAAATATAGAATACAGTTGAATGACAGAAGGAATGCAGACTATAGACAGGAAACAGCTTATGAACAGCCTGCTAGAAAACGTTAGCACAGGGATCCCAAACCTTTCTTACCTTGAGAGCCACATTCAGCTCTGAGAGATGGTAGCAAACAATACAACCACACACTATGCAAACAGATTTTAAAAAGTCCATTTGAATTAGCTGCTTACAGTGGTCTAGGTAGTCTGATGGGTCCCAGAGCAAAATTTACAATTTGGACCCACCCCCATATGTTGGTGTGCCGCCCCGATGCAGACTGGGGTGATCGGATCCGGGATGGTCGTGGCTCGAGGGGTGCGGACCCGGGCTCGGCAGACACTCCGATCCTTGTAAGGGGACTATTTACAGGGGAGAGGTTCGTGACACCACCTACGGATTGCGGTAATGGAAGTACCGCTGCTGCTGGAAGGAGTAGCAGGGAAAGTGGTGGGGAGCAGCAAGGTTTCAGTCCCTCCGCAGGTAGGGAAGGTCCCGGCCTCTGGGGTGTGGGTGGAATGCTTGGGAGCGCAGGGTGCAGGGGTACCAGGGTACTCACTGTGGGTAGTCATGGTGCTGGATGAGGATTATAAAGCAGACACTCACACTGAGGATAAACCAAAGTCTCTGTGCATCACAGTTACTACAAGGAGGGAGCCCATCCAGGGGTCTGCTCCTACCGGTGTCACTTGGTAATCCGGAGCTGCCTCCGTACACAATTTAGTTCTCTGTGTGGACCCTTGGCTTGAAGCTGTCGGGGCCCCGCTCACTATGTTTTTAGTGTAGCTGTGCTCTTGATGGCTGGAACTTGGGATTTTAGTGGGACGCTTTTCTGGAAAGCCCTATCCCCCGCAGTGTGCTATCGCCTTCAATCTCTGAGATCCTAGGGAAGTTCATAAAGAGACTCTCCCTCCCAGGTTAATTATCAGGACGTTGAACCAGCTCCTGACCTAGGGTCCTGTACCCCGTTGTGCTCGGTACCGGTCAGTTCTTTTGGGTTTCTGATGCCGACAGTCCTCCTAGACTATGTCCTTCGCACCCTTCCAATATCACTGCCACCGGTCCCCGACTCCTCTGGTCCCAGACCACCGTCTGCGACCCAACCTCGGTCTAGCTCCCTGGGAGCTACTACCGGGAGCTACTACTCCCCAGCTCCTCACTCTTTGAGGGCCTTTGCAACTCACCCATCTTCCTCCCCCCCACCAGTTTGCCCGACCCCTAGGTGGGTGGCCCTATTCCAGCTTAATTAACCCACTGGTGTGTCTGACAGGTCATGATGTGTTTGGGATTTGTGCTGATGGTAGTGACACCGATTTCTTAGGAACCTGGAACCATGGGGAGTAGGTCCTGCACCCTGGGTAAAGCTTGCAGTACCCTGTGGCACCCTGATATACTCAGGGGTGCCCCATTGGTTAGATGTAAGATGTATGGGTCCTTAAAGTGTTCTAAAGCCTATAAAGAGACGTGTTGCCCCCTTCATTATGCAGTAATGTCTCCCATTCTGTACTAATGTCCCCCATCTGGGGCTACTTCCTGGTATATATGTTCCCCATCTTGGCAAATATGTCCCCAATCCTGGTAAATATGTCCCCAGCCTGGACCCCACCATACTGGAAAATATGTCCCCCATCCTGGAAGCTTTCCTTGTAAATATGTCCCTTATGCTGGTATATCTATCCCCCATTCTAGGCTCCATCCTGGTATATATGTCCCCCATCATGATATATATATCCCGATCCTGAGACCGTTCCTGGTAAATATTCACCCATCCTGGGCCCTTTTCTGGTAACTTTGTCCTCCATCCTGGTATATATGTCCCCATCATGGGCACCTTCATGTATGTTCCCCATTCTGCCTCTAACGCGAAAAAAAAAATATTCTACTCATCTTTTCCCTTTCCCCCTAGCATGGCATCCTCCTCTGTTGCCTGCGAAGTGGCCAGCAGCCCACATTGGCATGCCTGCTACTGTGACGCATGACGTCACTGTCATGCCAGTTCAATGCCTGAGATGCCAACGTCATCTGCCTTCCTCTGTTTGACTGGTGGCATGTATTGAAGTACAGGGATATGATGGGTCCTTGACGCACATCCAGCTGAAGTAGGCATTGGAATCAGCGAACCCCCTCCACCTGTGGGTCAGGTCCTTGTCGCGACCTCTGCGCCCACGATCTTTATGTTCCTGGCTTTTCATAAATTAATAAAGCTTCAGGAACCAACTTATAAAGCACTTGAAACCTAAGTGCCCCCTTATTGATGAAGTAATGTACTCAGTGCCCATCTTAAAAAAGCAATAATGACCCAGGTGCCCCTTTATAAAATACTTATGACATACTGTAAGTGCACCCTAGTAAAGTAATATTGCTCCAATTGCCCTTTTAAAAAAAGAACAATGTCACAAATGCCCCGTATAATGTAATAATGCTCCAAGTGCCCGCTTATAAAGTAGTAATAGCCTGAGTGGCACTTATAAAGTATTCATGCCCTTGGCACTCTTTACCAACTTACAAGTGCCCTAAGTACCCCCAACAAATAATAATGCCCCATATGGTTGCCAATATACAGTTGACAGTGACACTCGACTGGGCATACAGCCACTTATCAAGGGCCAGGGGCTTGAGAGACACATGTAGCTCACAAGGCACTGGTTGGGGAACCCTGCTCAAACAACGTCTCCTGTACTCCAGTACTCTCTGTTTCACACTCAATACAGAATCTCTCTGACTCTCTATCTCTCTCTCTCAGATGAGGCCTACTCACTACTGGCACTCTCACATTTAGACA
Organism: Anomaloglossus baeobatrachus; assembly: GCF_048569485.1. NCBI lineage: Eukaryota > Metazoa > Chordata > Amphibia > Anura > Aromobatidae > Anomaloglossus > Anomaloglossus baeobatrachus. Next base: position 278,607,674 of record NC_134357.1, on the reverse strand, counting down.
GCAATCTCCTTGTTCCTCCTCTCTGTTGTGGCATAACTCTTCACTCACTGGCATTATCATACAGACTCTTTATGGTGTGACTTTCTCCTCTACGTGGCTGACTATCTTTCCTACATACCTCTTCTAATACTGTCCTGTGCTGGTGAAATGGGCTAACTTTGACCTTATTAGAGGTATTCCACCTAGTTATCTAATTTGCCTATTTATTGCACAAATGACATGTCTAGACACATGTTATATTATGAGTGGAAATGACTGATACATGATAACTGTTTCTATACATTTATGCATTACTCCTAGGGAGAGGTGACTGAGAAAGGGGCTATGACAGGCACTGAGGGGGTCTACTGTGCTACTTTAAGAGTAATAGTAAACTGTGCTATAGAAAACAAGCAGCTCCACAACTTATTGTTGTACATACCCATATATCCGTGTTCCTTTGTAAACTCTCTAGTTTTACTGATTCCAACCTGTTGCCTCTTGTAAGTTTGTTGAAACCACCAAGCTCATTGCCTCTTGTACCTCAAGCTTGTTCCTAAACCATCTCCTGAGTACGTATTTCTTCCACCATCTGTGAGTGTGGAACCACTTTACCTCCAAGGGTCACTGTATCCTATATATTTGAAGGGGCACTGCACCACCCACAAACTCCTTACAGTCAAATACAATACACAATCATGACATGTTGGCAAAATCCTTGACAGCCTGCAATTCACATTATAACGATTGAGCAGCCTCATGAAGACCCAGAGTACTCTGAAATCAGGTTTTAATTCAAAGCTTGTCATCTCGTACCCTACATCCCAGGATATGTCAATCAAAAAAGTAATAATAGACAAATTTATGAGAAAAAATAATATCAATATAATCCTATTCAGATGTTTTCCAGGAAACATTGCATTTCAAAACTACAGGACGAGGCAGAGAGAACCATGTGGTTGTATCTCTCATCTCTCCTGTTAGTAACACAGATTTCTGCAATGCTTTGGGACCTGGGATTTACCATAATCTTTATATGCAATTTTCCAATCAGCCTTTGATTAAACTAATTTTTTTGTGACTACGAGAGCATTAAATATTTATTTTAGCTATTTTTTTTAACATATACATTCATTGGTCTGGAATCGAGTTAACTTTAAAGGTTTGAAGTTTGCAACTCATGAAGTTGTCCCGTTCACTACCACCCGGTGCACCAGGGCAAGTGCTGGGGCTCTGGACAAAAGGAAGAGCCCACTCGCTGTCGGGGACACCGTTCTCGCTGCTTGCCGGATGTGTCCACAGAACTTACTGGTGTATTGGGCCCGGAGGGGAGACAGTGCATAGGGGGGGACACAGCCCATGGGGAGACACAGCACATCAGGGGAGACAGTGCATGGGGGAAACAGCGCATTTGAGGAGTCAGCGCATGGGAGGAGTCAGCAAACGGGGAAGACAACGCACGGGTTGGAGAGCATATAGGTGGGGACAGCGCATGAGGGGTGGACAGCGTATGGGGTGGGCAAAGTGCAAGGGGGAAGGCAGTGCATGGGGGGACATCACGTAGAAGGTCAGAGCATGGGGTAGGCAGTACATGGGGGTGGGGACAGCACCTGGCCATTGGCAAGACTCTGCACAAGAAAGATGAGGAGACAGCACATATTGGGGAAACAGCACTTCCCCACCGTGATATGTGTTAAAGGAACTCACTGAGACTCTTTCACCCAGGCCCACAAAAACCTAGAGCCAGCCGTGGCCCCAGCTGTCCCTATTAGTACACATCATGAATGACCTTGCATCCAATTCTTGTGCACACCATTAATGTCATAAAGCAGTGCTTTATAAACATTTTTTAGCACTATTATTAGGTTACATATTGTTAGACGTTTTTATTTGATTGTTTATCAGCATTATTTGAGCACTGTATGATGGCATTCTGTGATACCATGGCTTAGGCATTGAACATTTTAGTACAGTATTCTTGTAGAACATGGGGGTTCTGCATTATTAGCATTATTAGTTAGACAAATACTGCATTTGGAAGTTTGACCAACGTATTGCACTGTCAGGGCTCGCTCGCACCACCATAAAAATCGGACGTCTGATTTTTTATCGTATATTTTTTCTGACCCATTTTATTCAATGAGGGAGTGCAGTTGATCAATCTTTTTACTGACAGAATCTTTCTGCAAACGAGTGAGACTCACCCACTCAAGTCTATGGGTGCGAGAAAAAAATCAAATGCCACAGTATAGCTTCCGGATAAATTACTGTAGCCACGGAATCTGTAGACAGTTCTATAAATGATTAAGAGATGCTACTGTAAAAAATGGATAGGACACAGATGATAAGTGAGAAAGAAATGGTCCCATTTTTCTGTATGAGAATCTGACTGATTTTTTTACTGTCATGACCCTTGCTTTTTATTTTTGCCCCTATACTGTATAGTACTTATGGATTTTTTTGTGCAGTATAGGACAGATTGACATATCAGAAGAAGGCACCAGTGAAAGGTACTTACTACACAAGGTACAACTCAACAATTCGCTGACTTACTAATATAAGCATATTTTTGGACAGTGAGGAAAAACATGGTATCCAATGAACGCCAACATAAAGTTGGAAACAAAATACAATTCACATGCCGAATTTTTTGTAGCTGAATTTAAACACTCAGTATTGGAAAGCAACTTTGTTATACTTTGATCCTAGGTAGCTTCCATTGGCCAGGTTATTGAAATAACACTGATGTTCTTTGTCTTGTTACAATGGCTCCTGTTAGGCTGCAGTGTCGCACTGCTGTGGTGGTGCACCAAAAGTCCACCATTTGCTACACCACAGCCTAAGGCCTCATTCACACATCAGTTTTTGATCAGTATTTATATGCCAAAACCAAAGTTGTCTCCAAAACACACTTGGATAACTAGAATGGAATATATGAAAAAGGCAAACTGGTGAGGCCAATGTGAGGCTCTGGGAAAATTTAGCATTATGTGCATGTTACTTCCACATGTATCTCCTGCCTACACATTATTGCAGAACAACCATGTCCTTTCACGGCAACATTATTCTAGTCACAATGGATTCTTTCAGCATGATAAAGCTCCCTGCCACTCAGTAAAACATGCTCAGTAATGGTTTAGCCACTTGAGAGATGACCACTCCACATGTACAGCAGAATTGCACTGCGTGGAGCAGGCCCAAAAGCTGAACTCATTACATGCAAGGTGGGTATCTGTGATGCCCTGGCGCCGCCAGGTGGTCACAGAGAAACACTACACCCCACACAACATTATCCCACATCAGGTACCATCTGCCACAAAAACCTAGCCACCCCCCTCAGGGTAGGAAAGACACACCAGTGGGTGGGACCAGGTGGATTGGGAGCGCCCAACTAGGGGTCTTGAGGATCCGGGGGAGGGAACCAGTCAGTTGAAGTTGAAGTTTAAGTGAGAGACCAAGTCGAAGTGTCTAGGTGTCAGTGACAGAGTACAGTTGGAGTGCAAGTCTGAGGAAAGTGAAGTCTGCACCTAGTGGAGGGTAGCCAGGGTAGTGGCCCTGGTCTACTGGCTAGGTGGCGATTGGTGGACCGTGTCCAAAGGCGACGGGAGTCCGGTCGCGGGAAATCCAAAGTGGACCGGGGCAGGGTTGGAGCCCGCCGGTACCAACACCAGAGATCCGATCCGGAAACCGTACACAGGTGGGGTACCTGGACCCTAGTTAGAAGACAGTTGCAAGCCCCTTCTCTAATTAACCAGGCTGGGACAAGGTTCCAGACATTGTTCCAGAGTGTTAGCCCAGATAGAGCGAAACGGCAGCCCAACGCGGGGGATAGGGTATCCGAAACAACCCATTGGGATCCCAAGGGTCAGTTTTCGCGGGCAGATCTTCCAACCAAACAGAACCGGGAGAGGACTTCCCCGTTCTACACGAGGTCGTCCATTGAAGGAGAAAAGTACTTAGTGCCGGAGGAAGTGACATTGGTACACCAGCCGGGTGTGGGAACCGTATACACCTGGAGGCGGCAACCGGCCACTGACACCTTGGTTTACCAGTGGACTTGTGTGCAATCATTTAATCGTGAGTACACCAACACCCTTCGGTCCAGCCCGGTGCACCACCACCAGCAGCCATCACCTCCCGTGTTCTGGACACTGAGGCACGGGGCATCCACCCCTACCCACGGAGGGATTAACATCCAGCTGCCACTCCATCTCCCCCGGATGCTCCCCAACAGCAGCGGTGGTACTCACACCGTGGTTGGCGTCACGAATTATCTACAACAATCCCCTGTACATTTTACATCCCCTTTTTATTTGAGTGTCTGCACGACCCCCAGTTCCGGAGACCCCTCGAGCCACTGCGAATCCGGATCCAAGCAGCCCGGCTGCTGACGTGGGTGCAGCACATATGAACTGTGTCATATAGCCAGAATCAGATGGTAACTAACGTAAACCAGCTCTGATTGCATCAGTTTAACCTGCTACTGTCAAGCGTAACAGCAGCATTTTAACCCCTTAATGACTGCGGGTAGTAAAGTTACGTCCTAGAGGTCATAGTGTTAATCTCCACCGGCTGCTGTGGGCTGTCGGCGAGGATCCACGCACATGTCAGCTGATTTGACCTGAAAAATGAGAACGCTACAGTTCAAGGAAAATGGCGCAAAATGTGCGCCACTTTTTTGGACATTTGTCTGATTTTTTTTTAACCTCTTAGATAAATGAAAACCTATACATGTTTCGTGTCTACGAACTCGCACTGACCTGAGGCATCACATTAACACATCAGTTTTACCATATAGGGAGCACAGTGAATAAAATATCTCAAAAACCATTGTGCAGTTGCACTTTTTTTTGCAATTTTTCCGCATTTGGAATTTTTTTGCCATTTTCCAGTACACTATATGGTAAAACTCATGGTTTCATTTAAAAGTACATCTTGTTCCACAAAAAACAATGCCCCATAGGACCAGATTGATGAAAAAAAAAAGTTACGGTTCTCGGAAGAAGGATGGCGAAAAAAAAACGGAAAGCGCAAAATCAGCCGGTTATGAAGGGGTTAAAGTCTGAAAGATGACAGTCTTCATTTCCGATGAGAGCTCTTATGAATCAATCCTGTGATTTTAATTTTTGCAGTTGCGATTTCAATGTTGGAGTGTGTATGGTAAACGAATGCTGTTATTAAAAACTACAACTAATCTCACAAAAAACAAGCCATTATTATTATTATTATTATTATTTATTATTATTATAGCGCCATCAATTCCATGGCGCTTTACATGTGAAGCCATCCTATGGTTATGTTAAAATAATAAATAAAAAGTTGTGGATTTTTAAAAGAAGTTTCTTTTAAAATTCACCTGATCCTTAAAGGGAACCAAACATCAGGATTTTCGTGTATAAGCTGCAGCCAGTGCAGCACTGGCACTATCATGCACGTTGTGTACATACCATTAGTGGGCAGCTCGGGTATTTAGGCTGTGAAATCCAACTTTATAAAGTTTGAAAATTCGTGCACTTTTTGATTGACGTGTGCACCTCTCTCCTAATGTCCGGGCGTGTTATGCACGTGTTCCCCGCCCCCCCCACCAGCCTGTTCTTCCCTCTCTCCTGATGTCCGGGCGTGTTATGCACGTGTATCCCTGCCCCCTCACCCCCTGTTCCTCCCTCTCTCTGGTTGTTGGCAAATTTCTCTCTTCAGAAACATGGCGCCGGAGTTGGCACCCGCGCATAGCGCTTATCTCAGGCGCCATGTTTCTGAAGCCCACAGTACTTAGTATTTTGCATGAGAGGGCGGCGCATGATGTGCCCTCGCTTCTTCAGATCCCGTTGTGACTGCGGGAGCGGGCGTGGTCACAACGGGACTGCAGAACAGCTGATGGGAGGACGCGATTACCTCCTCCTCCTCCTCCATCATCATTATCCTCCTCCTCCTCCCAACATACCTGTGGGACAGTGAGAAGAATCCTGCTGTCGGATTTTTCTTGTGGCGTCCCGGTGTCCTAGGCGGCTGCTGTGCTGGCACGGTGTCGTAGCTGCAGGTAATCACGTCCTCCCATCAGCTGTTCTGCAGTCCTGATGTGACCACGCACGCTCCCGCGGTCACAACGGGATATGAAGAAGTGAGGGTGCATGCGCCGCCCTCTCCTGCAAAATACTAAGTACTGCGGGCTTCAGAAACATGGCGCTGGAGATAAGCGCTATGCACAGGTGCCAACTCCGGCGCCATGTTTCTGAAGAGAGAAATTTGCAAACAACCAGAGGGAGGGAGGAACAGGGGGCGGGGGGCGGAGATACACGTGCATAACCCGCCCGGACATTAGGACAGTGGTGCACACATCAATCAAAAAGTACACGAATTTTCAAACTTTATAAAGTTGGATTTCACTGCCTAAACACCCGAGCTGCCCACTAATGGTATGTACACAATGTGCCTGATAGTGCCAGTACTGCACTGGCTGCACCATATACATGAAAATCCTGATGTTTGGTTCCCTTTAAAAGAGTTGTCCACTATTCATACAACCCCTTCTCGATTATGATAACCCCCCACCCCCCACATAAAGCACCTCTGTTGCACACTCCGGTCAAGTGACATAAGTAGAGTGAGAACTGCTGATGCTCTTGTCGCGGGCGGAGAGGGAGCCGTCGCTGCTGCGCTCTCGCTGGCTCTCGGGTCCGGCGATGCTGCTGCTGCTCGGTGGCTCGAGCGGTGGGCCAGATCCGGGGACTCGAGCGGCGCTCCTCGCCCGTGAGTGAAAGGGGTGGTTTGGTTTGGGGATTTGGTCCGTGATGCCACCCACGGGTTGTGGTGAGGTTGGACACCATCGCTGCTGTTGACGGGGATCCCGGGAGCGATGGCAGGGAGCAGCTGGGATGTTGTCTCCCCCTCCGTGGGTAGGGGGTTGGTGGTCCCGGGGCCCGGTAGGGTGACGGGGAAGCAGGGCTGGGCAAGGTGCAGGGGGCGCTTGGACTGCGCAGCGCGGTGCCGGACGGCACGGTAGTACTCACGCAGCCACAAACGGATGCCAGTCTTTGGTAAAACAAACGGCTGGATGGACGGGTCCCGCAGCCGGCTGCTGTGGTTTCTCTCGGACGGTTGGTGGTGGCTGCCTTTCCCTGCACCTGTTGTGTATCTTCGGTCCCGATGGCTTCCCACCGGTAACCCGCTCCCCAGCGTGTATAGGGGCTGGAGGAGCCCTTTTGCCCGCAGGCTCTGGCCCTGGGAACTCTAGCTGTGGCGGTAGCTGTATTTCCCTTGTGCTGCTTGGACGGTTGCCTTCAATCGGGTCTTGACTGTTTGAAAACCCCTGGGGTTCCGGTCACTAACGGATTTGACCTGTTTAACGGCGACCCCAAGCCTGGTCGGGGTCCGCAGGCCCTGCCGGTTTGTGCTGGCTTCACTTCGCTCCCCGGTTTGGTACCGGCGGGCCACCGCCTATCCCCGGTCCTACGGTTCCGCGTTGATCTGCCTCTCCTGCAGACGGCCACCACCGTCTGCCAACCTTGCTCTTGGTGGCCGGGCCACGTACCCGGACACAGTCAGTTTGCTCCTCTACTACCACCTTACTCTTCACTCTTTCCCTTCCCTAACTCATCTCTGACTTCGTTTCCCGCCTCCAGGACTGTGAACTCCTCAGTGGGTGTGGCCAACTGCCTGGCTCCACCCCACCTGGTGTGGACATCAGCCCCTGGAGGGAGGCAACAAGGATTTGTGTCTGACTGATGTGCCTATCGGGCGGGGTGTTGTGTTGTAGTACCTGTGACGACCTGGCTAGTCCAGGGCGCCACACTCTCAGACTTCTTCCGAATGTTAGTTACATCCTAAGCAAGTGAAAGTGACATGGCCCATTAGCTCCCACTGATTGGCTACAGGACTCAAGTGACATATCAACATCATGCAAGCTCCAGAAAAAACTGAAGCAATGCCACTGGAATGGCTCCAGCAATAGGGGTACATTAAGAAGCAAAAAGGGTAACAATGTTTTCAACTTTTGACTTTCAGGCGCCATATCTTACCATCCACTACAGCTTTGATTGTGAGACTATCATAATTTTATAGACAATCACCTTAGCTATCTTATACAAAAATTTGAATTGCAAATATTTAGTATATGACTAGTTATGCACATTCTTGTCCTTTTACTGCATTGTTACTTGTTTGAATTCAGGAGCAGCCATGAAGAAGATTTCCCAAGAAAAGAGGAACAGCATAATCCAGCTCATCAATAGCAGTCTCTTGGCCAAGGAAGTTGGAAGAATACGAAATGAAATACTTTCATCCATTCAAAAGCCAAAAGGTGGATGTCCATACAAAATATCAGTGTCAACAAGCCTGCTCATCTCAAGGTCTATCAATTCTGGTGAAAAACACGGCAGGAAAGGTGGCTTGCAGGGACATAATGACCACGGTTGCACAGGTCCCCATTGCGACCGGCCCCAGCAGGTTAGGGGCCCAGTGGCCGCCCTGCAGATCAGGAACCAGCTCTTTTCTGTGAGAGAGGAGCTGCGCTGTTCTGTCGCAGACCACATGGCCGGTATATGACCAGGTGCTACCGCCACTGACACCGGACCCCCTGCCCTGAGTCATCGGCGGCGGCAACGGGACCCCATCCCCCGTCATCGCACACAGCAATGATAAAGCCATTATTCTCCCCCTGTGTCTGCGCAGTGACAACACTCCTGTGTGACTGCTATGCAGAGGCATGCAGAGCACAGGATGGGAGGACGCTGACTGGAACAGTGGAGGGACGGAGCAGAGAGGTGAGGACAGAGCAGCGGTGGAACAAGGAGAGAGGTGATGACAGAGCAACGGTGGAACGAGAAGATGAGTACTTGTCGTACTTTTTTTTTTAAATCAGTGAGTACATGGTGGCCATAGACCTGGAGGGCTGCATTATACATGGAGGAATGGGGGGCTGCACTATACATGGAGGCCTGGGGGGCTGCATTATACATGGAGGCCTGGTGGGTTGCATTATACATGGAGGCATGGGGTCAGCATTATACATGGAGGCCTGGGTGGGCTACATTATACATGGAGGCCTGGGGAGCTGCATTATACATGCAGGCCTGGAGGGCTGCATAATACATGAAGGACACCTTATATATGGACTATATTGATGCATTATACATGGAGGTCTATGGGGCTGCATTTTTCATGGAGGTCTATGGAGCTACATTATACATGGAGGTCTATGGGGCTGCATTATATATGAAGGTCATTTTTGGGATGCATTATACAACATGAAGGACGCCTTATACATAGACTATAGGGGTGCATTATACATGGAGGAGTATGGGGCTGCATAATACAATATGAAGGTTTATGGGACTGCATTGTAATACATATAGGACTATGGAGGCTACCTTATACATGGACTATGGGAGTGCATTATAAAATTTAGAGGACTATGTGGTGCAGTATAATATATGGAGTATTATGGGGTGCATTATAATACATGGAGAACTATGGGGTGAATTTTAATATATGGAGAACTATGGGGTGAATTATAATACCTAGAGAACTATGGGAAATTCATTATAATAATTGGAGGGCTATGAGGGCTACTTTATTCGTGGAGGACTATGGGAAATGCATTATAATACATGGAGGACTATGTTATGCAGTATAATATCTGGAGCACTATAGGGCACAGTATAATATATGGGGGACAGTGGGGTGAATTATAATACATGGAGAACTATGGGAAATGCATTATAATACATGGAGGTCTATGGGAGTGCATTATAATATATGTAGGACTATGTGGTGCAGTATAATATATGGAGAACTATGGGGCGCAGTATAATATATGGAGTACTATGGGGTGAATTATAATACATGGAGAACTATGGGAAATGCATTATAATACATGGAGGACTATGGGGGGTGCATTCTAATATATGAAGGATTATGTGAGACTAGAGATGAGCGAACCGGTCGCGCTTCGGCTCGAGTTCGGTTCGCCGAACGGACGTCTCGTTCGAGTTCGGTTCGCCGAACGTTCGACGAACCGAACTCGAAACGCATAGGAAACAATGGCAGGCAATCACAAACACATAAAAACACCTAGAAAACACCATCAAAGGTGTCCAAAAGGTGACAAACAACTCACAACACAACACAAACACATGGGAAAGTGACAAGGACATATACTCATACGAAAACAAAAGAGCAGGATAAGGAAAAAGAGAAGGAGACACAGATATAGGCATGGCACGCCCTTCTAAAATCATGTAAAACACCGCAAGGTGACTCCAAGCGGAGTCTCCCTTTTTTCCAAAAATTGGGCCCCACACACACCCACCCCTTCAGTGGCAGCACTTGTGCCCCAGTTGTACACTTCACAGCTAGATTTGTATCAAGCACATTCAAAAATACGCCATACTTAACCGTCCCCAGGATGACACCGGGGTAGGTAGCAAAGTCTTTCCTGATCCCAGCTCTGTTCATCTTGGATCATTTTTAAAAACAATGTAAGCAAGGGTTACTCCAAGTGGAGTCTCCCTTTTTTTCCAAAAATTGGGCCCCACACACACCCACCCATTCAGTGGCAGCACTTGTGCCCCAGTTGTACACTTCACAGCTAGATTTGAATCAAGCACATTCAAAAATACGCCATACTTAACCGTCCCCAGGATGACACCGGGTTAGGTAGCAAAGTCTTTCCTGATCCCAGCGCTGTGCATCTTGGATCATTTTTAAAAACAATGTAAGCAGGGGTTACTCCAAAAAGAGTCTCCCTTTTTTCCAAAAATTGGGCCACACAGACACCCCATCAGTGGCAGCACTTGTGCCCTAGTTGTACACTTCACAGCTAGATTTGCATCAAGCACATTCAAAATACACAAGCATTTACTCTCCCCAGGATGACACAGGGGTACTAAATTCCTTGTGGATCCATGACTTGTTCATTTTGATGAACGTTAGTCTGTCCACATTGTCACTGGACAGACGCGTGCGCTTATCTGTCAGCACACACCCAGCAGCACTGAAGACACGTTCAGAGACAACGCTGGCAGCTGGACACGACAAAATCTCCAAGGTGTAAGTGGAGAGCTCTGGCCATTTTTCAAGATTTGAAGCCCAAAATGAGCAAGGCTCCATTTGCAAAGTCATGGCATCGATGTTCATTTGGAGATACTCCTGTATCATCCGCTCCAGCCGTTGACTATGTGTCAGACTTGTTGTCTCTGGTGGCCTTGCAAAGGAGGGTCTAAAAAAATTATGAAAAGATTCAATAAAATTGCTGTTACCAGCACCAGATACGGTGCTACTGGTACGGGTAGACTGTTGAAGATGATGAGACCGTCCCATGTTTGTCAATTTTGTCGTGAAATTTGAATCACGACAAATTTTACAGATCACATAATTTGGGCGATCTTTTGCTATGTCAAAAAAGGACCAGGCTAGGCAAGGCTTAGAGGGCATGCAACCTGCTGATCCACCCCGACTAGTGCTCAGAGGCAGAGTGGTGGCTGAGGATGCAGTTGTAGACATGCTACCAGTGCTCCGACTCTGTCCAGAAAGGCGCAAGGTAACTTCGTCGTCAGTTGCATCCTCCTCCACCGTCTCTGTTGACCTCCTCGAGGGCCTGACTTTGGGTTGACAGTAGGTGGGATCTAGAACTTCCTCATCAATTGTTGTGTTTGCACTCCCCTCACCCTCAGACTGAGCCTCTTCTTGCCCTGACCGAATATTTAAGTTGTCATCCCAATCTGGTATCTGCGTCTCATCGTCATCAGTATGTTCCTCATTGTCTATTACAACAGGTGTTTCAGCTTGTGAATAAGGGTCAACATTATGCTCAGAAACTTGGTCCTCACGGCCTGAATCAGAGTCACAAAGGTTCTGGGCATCACTGCAGACCATTTCCTGGTCTGTACTCACTGTAGCTTGGGAGCAGACCTCTGATTCCCAGGCTATAGTGTGACTGAACAGCTCTGCAGACTCAGCCATCTCAGTTCCACCATACTGTGCAGGGCGGATGGAGACTTCAGAGCTGGGAGAAAGCAAGTGTGATTGGGATGACAACTCAGAGGACTGGTGTTTTTTGGATGCGGTAGTTGAGGTGGAGGAGAGGGCACTTGTTGGACCACTTGAGATCCATTCAAGCATTTTCTTTTTTTGGCCATCATCTACCTTTGTTCCAGTTGTTCGTGTCCGTAAAAAAGGGAGCACATCGGATTGTCCACGGTAAGTAGTAGACATCTTACTTTTGCTGGAAGATGGTCTATCTTCAACAGATGTTAATGGAGCTTTGCCACATTCCCCACTGACAAACCCTTTTTTTCCTTTTCCAACACGCCTCTTCCCCTTTCCACCAGCATCTGTCATTTTGCCACTCATTTTGATTGCGACAAGATTGTGCACTTAAAATGTGGTAGTAAAAATTGAGAGGTGGTGTAGATTGCAGCGGTAGTCTATCTTTATTAACAGCAGAATAAACAACAATAACTATCTCTGACAATGCAACTACGGCCCTTAAACTGGCAGCATAGTTTGCTAGTATAATGGCTTAGTAACAATGAGTTTGAGTGTGCAATGCAGTGGTGCTGCAATTAGATTTGCACTAGTAGGACACTAATGGAAGTCCAACAGCCACTTTTAGGATGCCACTAAGTTTCCTCAGTGTTTGCTAGTATAATGGCTTAGTAAAAATGAGTTTGAGTGTGCAATGCAGAGGTGCTGCACATAGGTTTGCACCAGTGGGACACTAATGGAAGTTCAATAGCCACTTTTAGGATGCTACTAAGTTTACTCAGTGTTTGGTATTATAATGGCTTAGTAACAATGAGTTTGAGTGTGCAATGCAGAAGTACTGCACATAGGTTTGCACCAGTGGGACACTAATGGAAGTCCAACAGCCACTTTTAGGATGCCACTAAGTTTACTCAGTGTTTGCTAGTATAATGGCTTAGTAACAATGAGTTTGAGTGTGTAAAGGGCAGGAAGGTACAGTGGCAGGGTTGTGGGTCTGGGTAGAGGAAAGGAAGCCTCCCTTTCTATCCCTCCTAATGGGGAAATGCAGCGAGGAAATCCCTGACCTTAGCTACACAGTCGCTGTCATCTTGTGTAGCTGTTAAAATCTGTTTTCACGGACCTGACTGTCACCTATGGCTCTGACCCTGCCGGTATTAGCCCTTACAAGGGCTGAAAGAAACTTCTATCCCTATTCTGTATAGCGCTGTGTATAGAGCGTACACAGCAGTATCGGAGACAGGATCTACGCCAGCGGTGACTGACACCAAGACACAGAAGGCAGATAATGGCGTGCTGGAGGAAAATGTCCTTTTTTATAATGCAGGGACATGTGACATGGACATCCTATCACACATGCTGTTGCTTCTCTGGCTAAAAGTTCACTTAGCTGTGTGTGTCTGGGATTGGCTGACATGCTGGCCCACCCCACTACACACACGCGCTTAGGGAAGGAAGACAAGAAAAAAAAAAATGGCGATCGCCATTATCCAAACAGCAGTGATCTGAATGTGCTGTTCCCGCACACTATATGCTGAAATTTCATAATAGTGTGAGTCACAGAGTGACTTACACTATTACAGCGGAAAGCCAGCTAGTAATTAGCTTGTCTTTTTGCTGCTAGAACCGTTCTCGAACGTATCTAGAACTATCGAGCTTTAGCAAAAAGCTCGAGTTCTAGTTCGATCTAGAACAGCCCCCAAAATCACTCGAGCCGCGAACTGGAGAACCGCGAACCGCGCTCAACTCTATGTGAGACCCTTTATACTATATGGAAGGCTATGTGGGGGCCACTAAAGTATTTGGAGAAATATGTACGAGGGGAGACAAAGATACAAGCATGGAATGGGAATGTTTTATGTTAAGGGAAAAAGGCTCTTTACCTCAGCACCCAGCTTTCCCATGCTCTGCTATACATCTTTTCTCAGCACCCAGCTTTCCCAAGCTCTGATATGGGAAAGCTGGGTTCTGTGGGAAAGATGTATAGCAGAGCATGGGAAAGCTGGGTGCTGAGGACAAAATGGATATCAGAAAATAGGAAAGCTGGGTGCTGATAGATGGATTTCAGATCATGGGAAACTTGGGTGCTGAGGGTAAGAGCCAATTATCAGCGTCATTTTCCCGTACCCCGAGTGTCAGTGACATTATCACGTACCTCAAGTGTCGCTGTATGTGAAGGGGGAGTCCAGGTCTGATCTTTGCGCCAAGGCCTATCAAACTCTAGTTACGCCACTGGTGGCTTATATACTTCATAATAGTGAAATCACAGGCGTCTATGTTAGGCCTCCGACACACATCCGTTAAAAACGTGCGTGTTTTGTCCGTTTCCGTATATACCGGAGACACGGACAAATGTGCACCAATGTTAATCTATGTTTGTGGTCAAACTTGCGTTTTTCATCATGTCCATGTGTCTGTGTCCGTGATCCGTATGTGTTTCCGTTTTTCACATCAGCATGTCCGTTTCCTGCACGGAACACGCACACTCGGACACCATGAAAGTCAATGATTTGGTGCGCACAAGTACATGACACGGATGCATCTCTTTATGCTCCGTGTATGTTTTGTGCTTTTTTGTAGTGATGTTGGCTATTCTTTCTTTTTCTGTCTATGTCGCTCAATCTCCCTCAGTCCGTCGGTCGGTCTCTCTCTGTCGGTCGGTCTCTCTCTCTGTCTGTCAGTCAGTCTCCCCCCTCTCTCATACTTACCGATCCCCGATCACCGGCGGGGCGCTGCAGAGCTGTTAAATAAACTCCAGCGGCTTTTACTATTTTGAAAAAGCCGGCCGCTCATTAATCAATCTCATATTCCCTGCTTTCCCCGCCCACCGGCACCTATGATTGGTTGCAGTGAGACATGCCCCCACGCTGAGTGACAGCTGTCTCACTGTAACCAATCACAGCCGCCGGTGGGCGGGTCTATACTGTGCAGAAAAATAAATAAATAAATAATTAAAAAAAAAACCACGTGCGGTTCTCCCCCCCATTTTGATACCAGCCAGGGTAAAGTCACACGGCTGAAGGCTGGTATTCTCAGGATGGGGAGCTCCACATTATGGGGAGCCCCCCCAGCCTAACAATATCAGCCAGCAGCTGCCCAGAAATGCTGCATCCATTAGATGCGACAGTTCTGGGACTCTACCCGGCTCTTCCCAAATTGCCCTGGTGCGTTGGCAATCGGGGTAATAAAGAGTTAATGGCAGCCCATAGCTGCTACTAAGTCCAAGATTAATCATGTCCGGCTTCTCCCCGAGATACCTTCCATGATTAATCTGTAAGTTACAGTAAATAAACACACACAACGAAAAATCCTTTATTTGAAATAATAAACACTAAAAAAAAAACCCTTCGTTCACCAATTTATTAAGCCCCAAATATCCATCCATGTCCGGCGTAATCCACGGAGGTCCCACGTCGCTTCTAGCTCTCCTACATGAAGGTAACAGGCGCTGTAGAAAAGCACCGCCGCTCCTGCCAGATCCACACAGCAACTGAGGTGAGCCACGCGATCAGCTGTGCTGTCACTCAGGTTACTCGTAGCCACCGCTGGATCCTCCAACTGTGACAGCAATGAAGTCACAGGTGAGTTGCGGTCACGGGTGGAGGATCCAGCTAGCCACGGGTAACCAGAGTGACGGCTAATCGCGCTGCTCACTTCAGTCACTCAGGGGATTAGTGGTCACCGGTGAGTCCTGCACGGGTGACCGCTAATCAGTATGCGACACCCAGACAGAGCTGCGGTATGACAATGAAGTCGGGTGAAGTTCACCCGAGTTCATTCTCATCGCGCGACTCTGTCTGCTGTCTGCGGGTATGTAGCAACGACATTTTACATCACACACATGGACATTCCACACGGAAAACACACTCACACGTCAGTTACAAATCTCACGCATACACGGGCATTACACACGCACACACGGCTAGCATACGCCGGTCACACAAATGCCACACGGACCATAAAACGGACACAAAAACGGGAAACAGACCTGAAAAACGGACCATAACACACATGCGTGCATTTTCACGGATGTGTGTTTTAGACCTTACACAAGTCTGAAATGGTGTCCTGAAAAAAGGTGAAGAAGCCTCGACTTTAACATCATCAAAAGAGGCATTAGTTCAACTTTGCAGAAAAGTGCACAGCAAAAGGTTGGAAATGGGTGGAACAGTGAGACAAAAGTCAATAAAATAGGCTTTGATGATGCATACAGTTTAATGTTTAGAAACAAGGGAAAAAGATGCAAATGGATCAAGAAATTGAATTAACTATCAAGTTTACTGGATGTTGTCTGATGATATGGGGATGTTTCATAGCCAAAGGAATTGGATACTTGACCAGAATCGATAATGGTCTCAATGCTGAGCTATATGTGAGTATTCTACAAGATGAGATACTTCATGTACTCGAGCACTGTGGGTGTGAAAAGGACAACATAGTGTTCCAGCAGGGCAATGACCTGGTTCAATGACAATGAAGCAGAGGTGCTGGATTGGACCCCAAAGTTCCCAGACCTCAATCTAACTGAACACTTCCCCCCTGCAGGTATACATCTTCAAACCGGTTTGTACAATACTTGAAAACTTTGATTTGATATCATGTATTATTAGCACTTGCACTGGCCGGTTTACTTTTACCATTGTCCTGCAGGGGGCAGACTGCTGTTCTCTTTTACATGGCACCTAACTAACTTTGCTGCAATAAGCACTTTTGCTTCTGATTTATGTGCACTCTTAGATTATGCCATTTATTGTAATGAATCTTTCCATTTTATGCATTTTGTGATATATGAGGAATGTCTCATTAACCGTCCATACATGTTAATACTTTTGGATTCTGTCAGTCTGTATATGTTTTGTTCAGTGTCCTGTATGCTTACCCGTGTTCCATTTATTATGCCCTTCACAATTACGGTATATGTATTTTTTAAACTTTTTCTAATAAAATTTGTCCACCCTTTCTCCACTTTTATATGTTTATATGGTGGACATGTGCATCCCACATGGACTTATCCTTTGATGTTATGATGGGATTGATGAATTTTCTGATTCTGAACACTTGTGGGTAGACTGAAGAAAAGCTGTACACATACCCAAGAGAGTCCACCAGTATGTGTCAACATTGGGAACGTATAGAAGACACCTGGGATCAGATTTCGTTCAAGACATGTATGAATCTTATCGAGAGCATGCCCAGCAGGACTCAGGCAGTGTTGAAAGCCAAAGGTGGATTTACAAAATACCAACAAAATAATTTAGATTTTAAGGGGCAAAATAGTAACAATTCAGTGACATGACATGAATCTGCATAACTAATCATTTGCTAAATAATTCAAAATAAATGTATGTATGAGATAGCCAAGATGATTGTCTACAAAATGAAGGTAGTCTCATGCTCAGAGCTGTAGTGGAAGGTGAGATATGGAGCCTGAAAGTCAAAAGTGCAATACACTGTTATTGTTACCCTTTTGCTCGTCAGTGTACTTCTAAAGGCTTTTTGGAAATATTTTTAATGAGAATGAATTGCCTAAGTATTGGACAAGTCCTTTAAGGGGTTAAGATGTTGATTTGGTACACATTTGAGAAAGCCCTTGCAGCAGTGTCTTTATTACTTTATTATATTACAGCATATTATTAAAGGTTAAATCCCTTTGGATAATTTTAGACTGACAAATTGGACTTTTGGGCAGTGACCTGGTTTGCATCCAGTGGATAAAAATCGGTCCTAATTATGGACAGGCCTCGCTCCGTCCTCATAGAAAAATGATTAGAACTTTGATCATCATAATACCGGGGTTTGATTTTACCTAGCACTATCAGCAAGCCGAGAACTTGAAAATCAAGATATTGTACATGTATTCAGAACTTGCACTGGAAAATTGTTTAACTTCTCATTACACAAAGACACACAGTATGTCACAGATGGAAAAAAAACACGAATGCAGCAAACACAGTGCTCAGAAATTACACAAGTTGTTTTTTTTATTTGTCACAAAACATTGAATAATCAACATAACTTAGCTGTCAAATAACAGTTACAACAAATATTATTTCTTCAGCGCTCTATTGGGAGACCCAGACGATTGGGGTATAGCTACTGCCCTCCGGAGGCCACACAAAGCACTACACTAAAAAGTGCAAGGCCCCTCCCCTTCTGGCTATACCCCCCCGTGATATCACGGGTTCTCCAGTTTTAGCTTTGTGTGCGAAGGAGGTCAGACATCCATGCATAGCTCCACAGATTTTAGTCAGCAGCAGCTGCTGACTATGTCGGATGGAAGAAAAGAGGGCCCATGTAGGGCCCCCAGCATGCTCCCTTCTCACCCGTGGATGGTGTTGTAAGGTTGAGGTACTTATTGCTAGTACAGAGGCCGGAGCCCACATGCTGTTTTCCTTCCCCATCCCCATGAGGGGCTCTGGGTGAAGTGGGATCTTACCGGTCTCCAGGCACAGAGACCGAGCTCCATCCACAGACCCAAAAGAACCTGCTGGATATGGAGCTGAGTATCGTCAGGGACAGGGCCCTGCTACATAAAGGTACTCTGTGTTCCCATGCACATCGCGCCCACACACACCAGCATTGCTGGGAGTGTTAGTGCGCCGGGGACAACAGCGCGGAGCGCTGGTGCTATTATTCACTGCAGCTTTGCTGAGTGAATTTATGTATTGAAAACGGCCGCGCCGGCCGCTGCTGGTTGTTTTTTACATTGTGGCGCGGCTGGGACTTGTGGTGCGCCGGGGGACTTCGGCGTCGGCCGTGCACATGGGACGGCCGCGCTTATTACTAGAGTCCCCGGTTTTGCGGCCTAGTTTTCGTTTCGTTCCCGCCCCAGCCCTGCCAGTCAGAGGAGGGGCGGGACGCTGTACAGTAGCTCAGCGCAGGGAGCTGGAGTCTGCTTTGCATTCTCCAGCCCCCTCTCACTGAACACAGTGAGACGCCGGGTTCCCGCTCTTGGCTGGGGCTCGCCCACGGCCCGCCCCTCTGCACAGGACGGGGAAGAGAAGCCGGCAGCCATTATGGTTTCCACTCTGGGAGAACGGAACCAGTCACAGGTTTTTGGGCGACCTCACACCCGCTCTTGTGCGGGCGGTAAGCAACTGACACCACTAATGCTGTAGTGGGCTTTTGGGCTGTGTGCTGATATGCTATGCACTGTACTGTACTGTCGCTATTCTGGGCAACAGCAGCAAATAAGCAATGCTGCTGAGGCACAAGCTTTCAATGCTTCTTCGTTTGCATGTGCTGCAGTGTTTACTGTCAGATTGGGCAACAGCAGCAGTAGAGCAATTTGTGCTAAGGCACAAGCTTTCAATGCTGCTTCGCTTGCATGTGCTGCACGGTTTATTGTTATGCTATACATTCACTGTATGTCGCTATTCTTGGCTAATGCGCCCAGATAAAAAGACAAAAGCAGCAGTAGAGCAATGGTGCTACGGCACAAGTTTTCAATGCTGCTTGACTTGCATTGGCTGCAGTGTTTACTGTCATGCTTGTATGCTATACATTCACTGTATGTCGCTATCCTTGGCTAATGTTCCTGGATAAATAGACAACAGCAGCAGAAAGGCTAGGGTGCTAACGCGCAAGCTTTCAATGCTGCTTGGATTGCATGTGCTGCAGTGTTTACTGTCATGCTGTATGCTATACATTCACTGTATGTCGCTATCCTTGTCTCATGCTCCTAGATAAATAGACAACAGCAGCAGAAGAGCAAATGTGCCAAGCCACAAGTTTTCAATGCTGCGTGTACTACATGTGCTGAAGTGTTTATTTGTACTTCATGCTTGTATGACTATTCACTGTACGGTCGCTATCCTCGGCTAGGCTCTTAGATAGCTAGACAACAACAGCAGAAAAAGACAAGTTGCCAATGCACGGGCTTTCTATGCTGCTTGTACTGCATGTCATACGGTTTCAGGACCCCCAGTGCGTGCAATTGCTCAACCGGGGTCTCTGCTATATGTGGCCAAAGGAACCACCTGTGATCTCTGTCCAGAGACAGGGACGAAGTTGCAGTTTTTCCGCTGATATATTGTCTGTGACTATGACTGACATCTTACAGACTTTGCACCCCAAGCAGACCGTGGGCAATATGGTTGCAATGACCCTGGCCGCCCTGATCTGGAGCATCTCAAGGCGCCAGAGTGATTCCAGGCATCCCAGAGAGCAGGCATCCGACACGGTCGACAGTCCCAGATGGCCTAAGCGGGCTCGCTGGCATTAGCCCTCGACTACATCACTGGGCAAGGTCCCAGCTGGAGTACTCTCTGTACGTTGAGGCAGACGTAGCTGTTCAGGACTCTGTTCCTGAGACCGCTCTCAATCCGGATACACCGGATGGTGACGCTATAGTGAATAATCTTATTGCGTCCATCAACGAAAGGTTGGGTATTTCTCCCTCAACTCCTCCAGTGGAGGGGTCAGCTTCACAGCAAGAGAAATCTCTATATATTGAGTACTTGTTTAGCACTCTGACTCCAGAGACGCAGTCCAGAAACGACACGCTTATCACGATAAGCGTTTCTCCGACCGTATTAATGAGACACGTGTCGCTCCCCCTGACGTGGTCAAGCGCTAGACCCAGTATCCAAATGTGGATCCCCCAATCTCCATGCTTGCAGCTAGATCTATAGTTGTAGTGGTGGATAGGACTTCACTTCAAAAGGCCATTGACAGGCAGATTGGCCTCTGGTTGCAATCTGTCTATGAAGCTATCGGCAGGTCGGCTGCTCCGGCAGTCGCAGCCGTGAAGGCACTCCAAGCTATTTCAGCTAGTATTGCGCAGAGGGTCGCTGTCACAGGTACTCTCGGTCCCAGCAGCGTCTTTAACTCGCAATGTCGGCATGGCGAATCATGCTGTTATTGCTGTCCGAGACTCTACGAGCCGGACGTCAGTGGCATCCGCCAACTCCGTGTTTTTACGCAGAGGCGAGTAGTTGAGAGATTGGAACAGAGGCTGCTTCCAACGAAGTGCTTAACCAGGTTGCCTTTATCTAGTGATAGTCTGTTGGTAAGGGTTGAATGAAATCATTCAACTATCCAAGACGACTCAAAAAGCCCAGAAGGGCATAGATTCCTAGCGGGCTCAATTCACGCCCGGGGAAGGCAGCCGGAGGATCCGCTACCAAAGCGTTTTCCTCATAATTTTCAGCCCTCTCACTCCGCAACCGCGGGGGGGCAGACTCCCCCGCTTTAGCGGCATTTACCTACCGCAGGTTGAGGGCCTGTGAGTGAGAGTCAGTTTGTTTTCAAACTACCGCACCGACCGAGCCGAGGCTCTTCTGCAGGCGGAAAGAGCGGTAATCCCTGTTCCTCTTCAGGAACCAGATACGCATTTTGCCCCGACCTGGTCGTGGTGCCAAAATAGGACGGCTCCTTCCGTCCCGTTCTGGACTTTATACTGCTTAACGAGCACGTGAAAACCAGGCGGTTCCGGATGGCATCACTCCGCTCCGTCATTGCCTCTCTGTTTCAAGGAGTTTTCCTAGCTTCAATAGACATCAGGATGCTTATCTACACGTGCCGATTGCTCCGAGGCACCGGCGTTGGCTACGATTCGTTATTAAAGACGAGAATATTTCGTTTCGTAGCCATACCCTTTGGCTGGCGACAGCCCCACGGGTGTTCACCAAGTTCGTGGCAGCAGAGGGAGCAGTCCCGCGCTCTCACGGTCACTCTGTGATCCTTTACTTGGGCAATCTACTGGTCAAGGCACTCTCCTTTACAAGCATGCCAACACAACCTGAACATGGCGCTGGACCCTTCCCAGAGTTTCGGGTGGGTCTTCAACTTTTCAAGGTTGAACCCAATCGCTGGCATCTCCTGGAAAGTTTTCACACTCTCTCAGCGATAGTGAAGCTTCCGCTGGACAAACAGCGTTCACTACAGACGAGGGGACAGTCTCTCCTTCAAGGAGGCGCCTCATCCAGAGGCGAGTTTTAGCTTTTCCAGACGGTCAAAGACCATCTTCAGAGGAGTCCACTCTTCAACTCAGTGGTCTGGAGCTCTGGGCAGTGTATCTTGCACTGCAAGCCTTCCTGCAGTGGCTGGAATGCAAATAGATCCGAATTCAGTCGGACTATCCACAGCGGTGGCATACACCAACCACCAAGGCGGACTACGCAGTCGACAAGCCTCCCAAGAGGTCCGGCGGATTCTGCTATGGGTAGAAGATAGAGCATACACCATATCAGCTGTTCACATCCCGGGCGTACGACACTAGGAAGCAGACTTCCTCAGTCGCCAGGGCGTGGACGCAGGGGAATGGGCTCTGCACCCGTTTGTTTGCAAGAATTCTGTAGACGCAGGATGAAGACGGACGTCGACGTCATGGCTTCTCGGCAACAACAAGGTCCCGATTTTCATGACGCGGTCTTACGATCAAAGAGCTCTGGCGACAGGCGCCTTGGCTCAGGATTGGTCACAGTTCCAGCTACCGATTGCTGCCACACCATCCTCGTCGCCCCAGACTGGCCGGGGAGGTCGTGGTACCGTGATCTGTGGCATCTCACCGTCGGTCGACCGTGGGCACGACGTCATTGCCACCATGAGACGGGCTAGCCAGCCGCGGTCTGCCAAGATCTACCACAACTCGTGGAAGATATTCTCATCTTAGTGTTCTGCTCAGGGAGGGTCTCCCTGGCCATCGGCATTGCCTACTTTGCCTTCCCTCCTGCAATCTGGTTGGGAAAGAGGTTGGTCGCTCGGCTCCCTTTAAGGGCAAGTCTCGGCACTATCCGTGTTCTTTTCAGAAGCGTCTAGCACGTCTTCCTAAGGTGCGCACGTTACTACAGGGGGTTTGTCATATTGTGCCCCCGTACAAGCGGCCGTTAGATCCATGGGATCTGAACAGGGTACTAGTTGCTCTCCAGAAGCCGCATTTCGAGCCTCTGAGGGAAGTTTCCCTTTCGCGCCTGTCACAGAAAGTGGCCTTTCTGGTTGCGATCACGTCGCTTCGGCGAGTGTCTAAGCTGGCGGCTCTGTCATTCAAGGCTCCCTTCCTAGTGTTCCACCAGGACAAGGTAGTGCTGCGCCCTATTCAGGAGTTTCTCCCTAAGGTTGTATCCGCGTTTCTTCTTAATCGGGATATACCCTTTCCTTCCTTTTGTTCTCATCCGGTTCTCCGGTATGAAAAGGATTTACAGTTGTTAGTTCTGGTGAGAGCACTCAGAATCTACATTTCCCGCACGGCGCCCATGCGCCGCTCTGATGCATTTTTTGTCCTTGTCGCTGGTACGCGCAAGGGGTTGCAGGTTTCTAAAGCCACCATGGCTCGATGGATCAAAGAACCAATTCTTGAAGACTACCGTTCTGCGGGGCTTCCGGTTCCTTCAGGGCTGAAGGTCCATTCTACCAGAGCCGTAGGTGCGTTTTGGGCATTACGACACCAGGCTACGGCTCAACAGGTGTGCCAGGCAGCTACCTGGTCGAGCCTGCACATTTTTTCACCAAACATTATCAGGTGCATACCTATGCTTCGGCGGACGCCAGCCTAGGTAGAAGAGCCCTGCAGGTGGCAGTGGCTTCCCCATAGGGGAGGGCTGTCTTGCAGCTCTAACATGAGGTATTTCTTTACCCACCCAGGGACAGCTTTTGGACGTCCCAATCGTCTGGGTCTCCCAATAGAGCGCTGAAGTAGAAGGGAATTTTGTTACTTACCGTAAATTCCTTTTCTTCTAGCTCTTATTGGGAGACCCAGCACCCGCCCTGTTGTCCTTCGGGATTTTTTTGTTGTTTGCGGGTACACATGTTGTTCATGTTGAACGGTTTTTCAGTTCTCCGATGTTACTCGGAGTTAATTTGTTTAAACCAGTTATTGGCTTTCCTCCTTCTTGCTTTGGCACTAAAACTAGAGAACCCGTGATATCACGGGGGGGTATAGCCAGAAGGGGAGGGGCCTTGCACTTTTTAGTGTAGTGCTTTGTGTGGCCTCCGGAGGGCAGTAGCTATACCCCAATCGTCTGGGTCTCCCAATAAGAGCTAGAAGAAAAGGAATTTACGGTAAGTAACAAAATTCCCTTCTTACATAAAATATGTGACAAACAGAAAATGGTGTATGTCTAACCCCACAGCTGAAATCACAGCTACACCAATCAGTACTGCTATGTAATGTTTTCTATTCTGCTACTTCTGGAAGGTGTGTGACGAAGAGCTAAAGGAACAGGTTGCTCTGTATGTTGTTTGTACTATTAATTAATAGAATTATTAAGGATGTTATACAGGCTTTTATCAGAAGTCTACAGTCTCTCTGTGTAACTGAAAATTGGCAAATCCTCACATCATGCACAGCACGCACTTATGAGGGTTCTCACGTATCAGCTGTGAGACCAAGCGGTCATGTGTACTCCCAGCAACATTGTCACTAGGGGTATATATGTCCCCATCCTGGTATATATGCTCCCCATTCTAGGCCACATCCTGGTATATATGTCCCCATCGTGGTAAAAATGTCCCCCCTCCTGATATATATGTCCCCATCTTTGTATATATGTCCTCATCCTATGCCACTCCTGGTATATACTGTACCCCTCCTTGTATCTACTGTCTCCCTCCTGTAGCCCTCCTGGTATATACTGTCCCTGTCCTGGACCATTCCTGGTATATACTGTACCCCTCATGGTATATACTGTCCCTCTCCTAGTATATACTGTACCCCTCCTGGTATCTACTGTCCCCCTCCTGCAGCCCTCCTGGTATATACTGTCTATCTCCTGGACCACTCCTGGTATATACTGTACCCCTCCTGGTATCTACTGTCCCCCTCCTGCAGCCCTCCTGATATACACTGTCCCTCTCCTGGACATATCCTGGTATATATAGCATCCTCTTGGTATACTGTCCCCCATCTGGTATACATGATTCCATCCTGGTAAAAACATTGTACTCACCCTCCCCAACTCCCACGACGTCACTGAGACGTAGATGAAAGCTGCCAGATTCTGTTCGGCCAGCAGTGGGTTTCGCAGTAAAGGGACCCAACGGGAGCACATCCAGCTGAAGCAGTTGCTGGGGCCGGCAAGCCCCCTGCACCTCGGGTCCTGTCGATCCCTGCGACTGCGATTGTTCAGCCCCTATATTATAGTTAGGAGGAATAAATAACTCAGCACTCCTGTACTAATACTTTTACTTCTGGCTTCTTTACTAACATTTATTACGGTACTGATCCTGTGGATATTCTCTAGTTGTTGAGAATATTTGCTTCAGTAAATCTTCTCATAATGGTTAATTTTGAGTAATTTTCAAATGATGACAGGCTTTTAGTTTGTAAAATGCATGATACATAGCTACAAAGCGTACTCCCCGCATAGACCAAGCCTTGTGTATAGACATACATATGTATGCATTTATGCATCTGCTCTCTTTGATTTACCTAAAAGACTCCGGTGTGTTCTTCATTCAGAATTCTCCCAATCTATTTCACCTAGAGAGGTATTTACTCTACTCCTACGGGAGCA
The DNA here is from genome assembly GCF_048569485.1 of Anomaloglossus baeobatrachus. Classification (NCBI taxonomy): domain Eukaryota; kingdom Metazoa; phylum Chordata; class Amphibia; order Anura; family Aromobatidae; genus Anomaloglossus; species Anomaloglossus baeobatrachus. The sequence goes on along the minus strand of NC_134357.1, from coordinate 278,582,262 downwards.
CTAGAGCGCTTTTTGACATGTGACGTTTACCAACTGCAGTTTAATGAGATGTATCCATATGTTTTAGGGACATCTAGAACAATAATGAACTGTTAAGGTGTAGACTCCATGTTGCTATGTTTTTTCTTTTCCTGACACCTCTTTGTCAGTAGTCCTACTGGTACTGCTGCCATTGATAGAAAGTAAATGTCTCCAGTAGTTTCTTCCTTGTACCTTTCTGTCATTTGCTACCAAAGGCATTAGAAGGCACAACATCAATAGAACGGCTATAAATAAAGGGGTTTTCCACTACTTTAATATTGATGGCCTAAGTCATCAATATCTGATGAGCCGGAGTCCAACACCCCGCAACCCCTCCAATCAGCTGATCTCGGTGCAGGAGGCAGCAGGCAGCCAGAAATTCTCAGATCCACTGCTGCCCTGTCTTCTCAAAGTGTTTTGGTCTGGGTAGTATAAAATATTATATATACTCCAAAATACAGTTAGGTCCATATATATTTGGACAGAGACAGCATTTTTCACATTTTTGTTCTGTACATTACCACAATGGATTTTGAACAAAACAAATCAAATGCAGTTGGAGTTCAGACTTTCAGCTTTAATTCAGTGGGTTGAACAAAATGATTGTATAAAAATTTGAGGAACTAACGCATTTTGTAAACTCAATCCCTAAATTTCAGGGGTTCAAAAGTAATTGCACAAATTAAATATTTGGAAATAAAATGTTAATTTCTAATACTTGGTTGAAAACCCTTTGTTGGTAAAGACTGCCTGACGTCATGAACTCATGGACATCACCAGACGCTGTGTTTCCTCCTTTTTAATGCTCTCCCGGCCTTTACTGCAGTGGTTTTCAGTTGCTGTTTGTGGGCCTTTCTGTCTGAAGTTTAGTCTTTAACAATTAATATGCGGCACTCTTGGGTTGGGATCAGGTGACTGACTTGGCCATTCCTGAATATTGCACTTATTTTCTTTAATAATCTCCTGGGTTGCTTTGGCTTTATGTTTTGGATCATTGTCTATTTGTATTATGAAACGCCGACCAATCAGGTTGGCTGCATTTGGCTGGATTTGATCACACAGTATCTCAGAAAACCTCAGAAATCATCCGGCTGCTTCTGTCCTGTGTCACATCATCAATAAACACTAGGGACCCAGTGCCACTGGTAGCCATTAGGGATGATCGAATATCACAAATATTCAGCAATATTCGGCTTGGCAAATATCCGACGAATAGGTCGCTGCTATGGTGCGCAATGTAAGTCTAGGAGAAGCCCGAATAGTTGCTATTCGGCAACTATTCGGGTTTCCTATAGACTTACATTGCGCATCGAATATTTGCAAATAGTCGAATAGCGGCGACCTCTTCAGCGAATATGGGCTTTGTTGAATATTTGAGGTATTCAATAATTCCTAGTAGCCATGCATGCCCAAGCCATAAAACTGCCGCCACTGTGTTTTACAGATGATGTGGTGTGCTTTGGATCATGAGCTGTACCATGCCTTCACCATACTTTTTTCTCTCCATCATTCTAGTAGAGGTTGATCTTGGTATCATCTGTCCAGAGAATGTTCTTCTAAAAAATAAAAATGTTATGGCTCTTGGAATAAGGGGAGGAAAAAACGAAAGCACAAAAATGAAAAATGTCACAGGTATGTCACGTGTGACAGACAGTCATGTGGTTTCTGGGAGTAGAATGTCACAGCATTTGGCTGCACAAAATGCTGCTTGACTTTCTGTTGTTCCTGCTGTTCATATTCATTGTACTAGGTAGCTTTCCTGCTGGATTTTCATCCATTCCCCTTTATGGCCCAGGGGAGCTAAACGTCTGTCCAACTGATGATTACTAGTGTTCGCCTTGTGCTTAAATACTTCCATCTTTCCTGGTGATATTATTCAGTTCATACAAGCTCTGGATGCAAGCAGGTGGCTTGTACTCATCTGTAGTATTGTCACTGAAGCTTTGCTACACTTCTACTTGAGTCGTTTGTGGATAAGTATTTCATGCATTTTCCCTCCGTGTGTCCTCCTTGTGTCTTCATTTAGCGTTTAGTGGGGTTGACAAAGAGCTCATTCCACTGGTTCCCTATTGAGGGTCCAGCACTAGGGATACCTAGGGTCAGGTATCTGGCTCGGCGCATAGGTGCGAAATCTATCTAGGGTGGTGAGGGACCCCAAGAACCAGCAGTAGGTATAGTCAGGAGTCACCATCTCCCCCTTCTTTAGACACAAGGGTCCCCTTCCCTTCTTACCTTTCATCATTTGCTTGGTACTTCCCTGTACCTAGAATGTCAAAAAATGGCCATGTCATGAACTGGTTAACTTCGCTATGAAGGTGCCTGGCTGCTATACTGAAAATGCGGTACCTGGGAGAAAATGAACTTTATTCCTCCCAAAAGCTGCCAGCTTGACTTTAGTCACGGCATTGTGAACAGCAGCTGTAAGCATGCCCCACCACTTTTCCTGACAGCTGTCTCTGTACTGAAGCGCTGCTGGCAGTCAGTGTTGGACATGCTTACACCCATCGCTTCCAGTGCTGTAAGCGATGACTGTAGCCACTCCAGGCACAACTGTATGATAAAGTCGGCGGCTGCTGGGAGGAATAAAGTTTATTTTCTCCCTGGTGCCTCACTTTCAGTACAGCACCCGGGCACCTTAATAACATTAACCCTTTATTGGCAGGTTAAAAGCGATACCCAACCTGACAGATTCGCTTTTAAGCAACTAAACACAGCTTTCTACATTCTGGTAACTATATTATGAGACAGTTCTAGTGTATCTAGGGTTTGGTGCCATGTCAGGAGCGTGTTGAAGGGATTCACTCACATTGTACCTGATACTTCAATGATACTCCATATAATCAGGCAGTGTTTCCCACTAGCTTTCACTGTTTTAACTCTTTAAGATCATCTGTAAGATCTGTATTATAGGAATATCTGTCCAATGACCAATACGCATTCAAATCTCTTTAAGTATCACAAAGTCTGCGGCGGTGTTCTTGCTTTGTTGTTTTCCCTCCTAGGTAAGGTATACTGTGCAAGCCTTAAATCGACTTCCCCCTTATTTGTATTTTTCAACCTATTTCCATTCTCTCGCTTGGTTTGGAGTCTGTAACACAAAGAAAAAAATCACAAACTGTTTCTAGAAGAAGAGATACAAACAAATATTACCAATATTATTTTCCCTCTCTGCTGGGTACAAGAATACAAGAATACGGCTCCCTCCAATAGTCCAATAAACTTTGTAAACGACAAGAAACTGGTATAATTTGTTTGCTTAGTGAACACTGTCTACACTCCAGTAAATTAAAATGTGCTGCATAATTTTAGTATCCAGCAGAACAAATGGAAGCGGATAATGAAGTGCGATCCACTGTGCAACACTGCCATCTGGTGGTCACAATAGAATTATTATTTTTTTTTATCTACATTCACAGACAATTATTGTTAATATCACCTTTAGTTATTTAGGGAGTGCATGACCCAAATATTTAATCGGGGAGAACCTGTCCCTTTTCTAGGATAAGTAGCATCATCTTCAGTTACATTAAATAGCTTATATATAGCGCTAAATATTTCGCTAGTGCTGTTTAATAAGGAATATAGTTGTTTATTCTGACCGCCAGAGTTCAGCTGGTATCCTGCAGGCGGCATACAGGATGCCAGAGATGAAATTATTCTCACAAATCAGTGGGCTGTATCTTCTGAACACATTCAATAAATCACGGCCGCCCAGAAAAATGCTTGAAACAGGGACAATGTATTGAAATATTTTATCTCAAGCTGATGTTTTTCGACATCTCACAATTTCTATAACTTTTCTTTTGCTGTTCATAGTTGGGCGCCAATGAATAACACAAAGTTCTTTATAAATAACAGTTCATTTAACGTCACAAGGACAATCATACAGTATGGCACTTTTTTGAGCAGCCAATGGGTGGCAGGGTGCTCTAAAAAAACAGACCCTCTGCACACTGATTTATTTTCTATTTGCTAAAAAATCCTTTAAAGGGGTGGTTCACTACTAAGCATAGTAGCCTCACATTGATGTAAACCTGACAATAAAGGCTTTTCTAAAATGCCTTGGTTAGCCAATTGTGCCTCTGAGCGGTACTAATGTGGTCCACTCATCCCCATCATGTGACCGACAGGCTCTGTGACCTATGAGATCCAGTGATCTCACATCAACTTCCAGTTGACCCCACATCACAGAGTTTGGCCCCAGTCTCCCTGTGGGCGGAGTTTCACCGATTGTCACAGCCCAGTATCTCGCCCGCTCTCTGCTTCGTGGTGAAACTACAGCCACAGCCCAGTCACGCTCGGGTGCTCAGTACTTGTAACTAGTGATGAGTGGGCACTATCATGCTCGGATGCTCGGCACTTGTAACTAGTGATGAGTGAGCACTACCACGCTCAGGTGCTCAGTACTTGTAACTAGTGATGAGTGAGCACTACCATGCTCAGGTGCTCGGCACTTGTAACTAGTGATCAGTGAGCACTACCATGCTCGGGTGCTCGGTATTTGTAACTAGTGATGAGTGAGCACTACCACGCTCAGGTGCTCGGCACTTGTAACTAGTGATGAGTGGGCACTACCATGCACAGGTGCTCGGCACTTGTAACTAGTGATCAGTGAGCACTACCATGCTCGGGTGCTCGGTATTTGTAACTAGTGATGAGCGAGCACTACCATGCTCAGGTGCTCGGCACTTGTAACTAGTGATCAGTGAGCACTACCATGCTCGGGTGCTCGGTATTTGTAACTAGTGATGAGTGAGCACTACCACGCTCAGGTGCTCGGCACTTGTAACTAGTGATGAGTGGGCACTACCATGCACAGGTGCTCGGCACTTGTAACTAGTGATGAGTGAGCACTACCATGCTCGGGTGCTCGGCACTTGTAACTAGTGATGAGTGAGCACTACCACGCTCAGGTGCTCGGCACTTGTAACTAGTGATGAGTGGGCACTACCATGCACAGGTGCTCGGCACTTGTAACTAGTGATGAGTGAGCACTACCATGCTCGGGTGCTCGGCACTTGTAACTAGTGATGAGTGAGCACTACCATGCTCAGGTGCTCGGCACTTGTAACTAGTGATGAGTGAGCACTACCATGCACAGGTGCTCGGCACTTGTAACTAGTGATGAGCGGGCACTACCATGCTCGGGTGCTCGGCACTTGTAACTAGTGATGAGCAAGCACTACCATGCTCAGGTGCTCGGCACTTGTAACTAGTGATGAGTGAGCACTACCATGCACAGGGGCTCGGTACTTGTAACTAGTGATGAGCGAGCACTACCATGCATGGGGGCTCGGTACTTGTAACCAGCAGTTCAATGCTCGGATGGGCGCAACTTGAATACCCGAGTATAATAGAAGTCAAAGGGGGACTCTAGCAAATCTTCTGGAAAAATGGTCAAGTCCCAAATTCACTTCCATTTTACTCAGTACTTGAGTCGCACCCATCCAAGCATCCAAATGCTCTTAACGAGTACCGAGCACTTGAGCATGATAGTGCTCACTCATCACTAGTAAAGATCCTGCAACATTTTTATCAAGTATTAGAATTGACTAAATGCAATTATTATGCCTGATAGATAGCGGGTTCGCTTTACATTCAGTGCCAGATAACATTTTCTCTAATTCCAGACTTTCTATTTTTTCTTCACTATCCAGCACAGACTTCCATGACAGCTACTCCTGACTATGCAGAGTTTCGCCCAGACATTTTTCCCTCTTTCATTCAGCCTTCCCAGTGTCTATACCAGCACAAATATATTTGGTGCCTAGACCAGACTGCAAAATGAATTCTGACCTCCGAACAGACCACCTTAAAAAGAAGCTGTCATCAGGATTTGATATCTTAAACTAATGGCATTTATGTAAATGAGCTTGAATGCTGGTTGAATCTTTCCATTTCTTGTACAAATTCGTTTTGCTGTTTTAGAGAATTCCATAGTTGACATTTAATGCTGCGGTTACAGCTTTATTCCCATTGCCTGCCTCCTGTCTCTGACTGACAGGTGACTAAAAACATGAGTGACTTGACAGTTAGGCCGGAGTCACACTTGTGAGAGTCCCGCGTGAGTCTCGCATCGCATCACCCGGCATGGCCTGCAGCTCTCAGGACTGGAGCATCTCAGCTGCATAGAAATACATGCAGCCATCCTGCTCCTGTCAGGAGAGTGTGTGGACGTGCCGGGTGATGCGATGCGAGACTCACGCGGGACTCTCGCAAGTGTGATTCCAGCCTAAGAGACAGGAGGCGGGCAGGGAATATGGAGGGCAGGAGTGCTGTACATTCAGTGCACACCTACTGCACTTGCAGCTCATTAGCATACAGTTTCAACTATGGAATACTCTAAAAGTAAAATAAATTACTACAAGAAAGGTAAAGATTTAATCAGCATTACAGCAGCTTAAAATACATGTCATTAGTTCGGGCTGTAAAATATTGTTGACAGGGTCCTTTTAAAAAGTACTTGGCATTTTAATTTTGATTTCATAAATCAATAGTACACATGAAAATAAGAAACTTTGTAATATATCTTATTAGATAAATCTGCTTCTTTGTCCTATTGGAATGCTCTTTCATTCTCAATTCAAGGGTAACATCTATATACAAACATGGGCATTCTGCTGCAAGTTCTCCTAAAACAACAGTTACAGTTCTCCATAGAACTTAAGGAGCACCTACTGTAATCTGCTATCTCAATAATAGGAATGTCTTCACAGAAGACACATTTTACCCATGAATTGAGAAATTTGTTAATGAGACATCAGTCCAGGAGGAGAAAGAAGCAGATTTCTCTGATAAGGTATATTACAAAGCTTCTTATTTTCATGTATACTATTGATTCATGGAATAAAAAATAGAATGAAGGTTACTCGTTAACTTCTTTGACTGAAGATCTAAGACCAAAGGAAAAAATATACATATATTCAGACATCAGATCAGACGAGTTTTTATTTTTCATCTTCTTGCTCCTGGGTTCTTTCTTAGATCCAGATACAGCCACACATAGTGCCTTGGACATTGTGTGCACCTTTGCATACTAAGGCGGGCTTTGCACACTACGACATCGCAGCCCGATGCTGCGATGCCGAGTGCGATAGTGCCCGCCCCCGTCGCAGCAGCGATATGTGGTGATAGCTGGCGTAGCGAAAGTTATCGCTATGCCAGCTTCACACACACACTCACCTGCCGTGCGACGTCCCTGTGGCCGGCGACCCGCCTCCTTGTTAAGGGGGCGGGTCGTGCGGCGTCACTGCGACGTCACACGGCAGGCGGCCAATCAGAGCGGAGGGGCGGAGATGAGCAGGATGTAAACATCCTGCCCACCTCCTTCCTTCCGCATATCCTACGGAAGCCGCAGTGAGGCCGGTAGGAGACGTTCCTCGCTCCTGCGGCTTCACACACAGCGATGTGTGCTGCCGCAGGAGCGAGGAACAACATCGGACCGTCGCGTCAGCGTAATCATGGATTACGCCGACGCTGCACCGATGATACGATTACGACGCTTTTGCGCTCGTTAATCGTATCATCCAGCCTTTACACACTGCGATGTCGCATGCGATGCCGGAAGTGCGTCATTTTCAATTTGACCCCACCGACATCGCACCTGCGATGTCGCAGTGTGCAAAGTGCCCCTAAGTGCAGACACTGCGCACCACCATGACCCAGTGCATCAGCTCAATGAACTGGAGGAGGAAGAACCCAAGTGCGAGGACGGTGACAATTAGGGGTACTTTGCACACTACGACATCGCAAGCCAATGGTAGCGATGCCGAGCGCGATAGTCCCCGCCCCCGTCACACATGCGATATCTTGTGATAGCTGCCGTAGCAAACATTATTGCTACGGCAGCTTCACACGCACATACCTGCCCTGCGACGTCGCTCTGGCCGGCGACCCGCCTCCTTCCTAAGGGGGCGGGTCGTGCGGCGTCAAAGCGATGTTACATGGCAGGCGGCCAATAGAAGCAGGGGGCGGAGATGAGCGGGACGTAAACATCCCACCCACCTTCTTCCTTCCACATTACAGGCGGGACGCAGGTAAGGAGATGTTCCTCTCTCCTGCGGCTTCATACACAGCGATGTGTGCTGCCGCAGGAACGAGGAACAACATCGTAACATCGGTCCTTCCGAAAATATGGAAATGACCGACACTACACCGATCTTATGATTTCGACACTTTTGCGCTCGTTAATCGTAGTAAAAAGGATTCACATACTCAGATGTCGCTGGATGTGCGTCACTTTCGATTTGACCCCACCGACATCGCACCTGCGATGTCGTTGTGTGCAAAGTACCCCATATTGTCTGATATCAATTGGCCAAACTAAATCAATTATGGCTGATTAAAAAAAATACTGCAGTTGTTTGTCAGGATGAGTTCCCCTTTCTCTATTTGCTATATATCAGATTTGCTGCTGGTAACAGCCTGTGATTTTTAGGAAGGCTTTTTGGAGTGTGTCAGAAACTGTCAGCGGGAGTCCAGTTTATCTTGATCACTGAAGTCTGTCTCTTTCTCTCCTGAGAAAAAATGTCAATGAGATCACCATGGTGATTCCTGGAAGAATATTTTGGGTGTTTAACTTCTTCCATGTATAACTTCATGAAGGGTATTCTCAAAATTACTGGGGAATATTCTTACAGTAACGGGTACTGAAGTACTGCGACACCCACAGCTGTAGACTTTCAATGCTTCACACCTAATTAAAACAGCTTATTTGCATCAGAAATGGAGATGGCAGGGGAGCAAAATCATTGATCACTGATCATTGATACCATGGTCACCATATAATAAAGGCCCCGTCACACTAAGCAACATCGCTAGCAACATCGCTGCTAAGGAACAACTTTTGTGACGTAGCAGCGATGTTGCTAGCGATGTTGCTGTGTGTGACATCCAGCAACAACCTCGCCCCTGCTGTGAGGTCGCTGGTTGTTGCTGAATGTCCTGGGCCATTTTTTAGTTGTTGTTCTCCCGCTGTGAAGCACAGATCGCTGTGTGTGACAGCGAGACAGCAACAACTAAATGTGCAGGCAGCAGGAGCCGGCTTCTGCGGAGGCTGGTAACCACAGTAAACATCGGGTAACCAAGAAGCCCTGTCCTTGGTTACCCGATATTTACCTTTGTTACCAGCCTCCTCCGCTCTCACTGTCAGTGCCGGCTCCTGCTCTGTGCACATGTAGCTGCAGGACACATCGGGTTAATTAACCCGATGTGTGCTGTAGCTAGGAGAGCAGGGAGCCAGCGCTAAGCATTGTGCGCTGCTCCCTGCTCTGTGCACATTTAGCTGCAGTACACATCGGGTAATTAACCCGATGTGTGCTGTAACTAGGAGAGCAGGGAGCCAGCGCTAAGCGGTGTGCGCTGCTCCCTGCTCTCTGCACATGTAGCTGCAGCACACATCGGGTAATTAACCCGATGTGTGCTGTAATTAGGAGAGCAGGGAGCCAGCGCTAAGCGGTGTGCGCTGCTCCCTGCTCTCTGCACGTGTAGCTGCGTGCGCTGGTAACCAAGGTAAATATCGGGTTGGTTACCCGATATTTACCTTAGTTACCAAGTGCAGCATCTTCCACGCGGCGCTGCTGGCTGGGGGCTGGGACACTGGTTGCTGGTGAGCTCACCAGCAACTCGTGTAGCCACGCTCCAGCGATCCCTGCCAGGTCAGGTTGCTGGTGGGATCGCTGGAGCGTCGCAGTGTGACATCTCACCAGCAACCTCCTAGCAACTTACCAGCGATCCCTATCAGGTTGGATCGTTGTTGGGATCGCTGGTAAGTTGTTTAGTGTGACTGGGCCTTAAGGTTGCAAATGATATGGCCAGTGGTGTAACTAAAGTCCAATGGGGCTCAGTGCAAAATTTGGATCTGCCCCCCCCATGTTGGTCAGATGTATGTGCCCTTGTAGCGTTCTAAATCTTATAAGGCCATATAGGTTGCTCCCTCTCCCACATTATTTAGGAATGTCACCCATCCTGGTATCCTTGTTACTTATGTTCCTTAACCTGGGCTCATTCTGGTATATATGTTCCCTATCCTGAGTCCATCCTGGCATATATATTCTCCATCTTGGGCCCATCCTGGTATACATATCCCCCATCCTGGTATATATGTAAGCCGTGTACCGGGGTGGGCTTTTTAGGATAGAGCGAAATCACAAATGGGAAATAAACTTTTCCAACAATAGATCAAACAAGTAAAGTATTTTAATTCAATATGTAAAAGAACAAAACTAAAATAAAGGAAAACACTAAGGGAAAATCCACAGACATTCAGCCAAGAGGCCGAGACCCTTGTGCTGTACAGAGTGGCACTCAACAATATCGATCAACTACAGTATTTACACTAGCTCGGCCCCCATCTCGAGCTACCTATTGCAGTCTTTGATCTGTGCTGAAAAGCAGTGGCCTCTTGGGTTGAATAATGACATTTTAGTCCCTTATAAAGTATTATCACATCATTACTGACAGCAAGCAGGTGGTAAACATACATACAATAAATACAATGTTCACATTTATGCAACACAAATATATGTATAAACCATGCTGGTGATGTGGTTCATGGGCTTGCCATCCGCATCTTTAACTGGGTACATATTTCTGGACATGAACAATTGGGGCAGTTTCACCATCTCACATAAATGTGGCCCATCCTGGTATATACCCTGATGAGCAAGAGTTTAACAGTGCTTTGTACTTTTGAATTTCAGGTTCCATATCTCTCCATCCACTACAGGTTTGAGTGTGAGGCTACATTCATTTTATAGACAATCATCTTGGTTATCTCATACATACATTTGACTACTCAATGTACCAACAAGCCTACAACCTACAATAGCCCTCAGCCCAGTAGACCACTGCGCAACCAGCTCTGTCCTTACCTATTGTACCATCACCCATTCCCTGTAGATAGACTGTGAGCCCTCGCGGGCAGGGTCCTCTCTCCTCCTATACCAGTCTGTCTTGTACTGTTAATGATTGTTGTACGTATACCCTCTTTCACTTGTAAAGCGCCATGGAATAAATGGCGCTATAATAATAAATAATAATAATAATAATAATGTACGATTGTGCTGATTATAACTTCACCCTATCAAGTGTAGGCATACCATTAATTGGCCACCATTTTTTTAAAACAATTAATTTTATAGTGTGAATTACTTTAATTTAAACTCTAGCAATAAATGAATATCTGCCTACATTTCATGAATCCCTCAAAATAGCCAATCAATTAAGTAAGGGACCTTGGATATTTTTCTAATACCCTGCATATTGCATATTGTGTTTTTTGATGAACCAAGTCTTAATACAAGGTCAGCACATGATTATGGTCCACTTTAATTCTTTATGAACTTTATGATTTTTTAGCTTCTCAATTTTACAATGAAATAATAAAAGTTATATCTTATACACTATTATTCACACACATTTCCCCTTTTGTCCCTCCCATTTCTTATATGGCTGATTGGTGGTGGACACCAGTGTGAATCATACACAAACAAGTGATTTTACTATCCTGCAGGGTTCTTGTCACTGCTGTTCCATTTGTTGTGTGACGCCCTGGCCTATCGGGTCGTCAGAGGGTATTGTGCAATCTGCCCTCCTGTACAATATCCACCTCCTCCTTGGTTACAGATCCCTGAACTTTGGTGTTGCTAAGAACAAGCTAATCAAAATCCTAGGAACACTCTGCACCACACCCACCAGACACACCAGTGGCTGACCTGAAGGGAATTAGGTCGCCCACTTGGGGGGTTGGTTAAGGGGAGGTCAGGAGTGTCAGGAGTCAGTCAGTTAAAGAGTGACTCTCAAGAGGAGAGGTCACGGGAAAGTGGAATGTTGGAGGTGAAAGTGAGAGGAGGTCAGGAGCTGGGCTCCTTGAGTTACTAGGTGGCAGAAGTTGGTCTGGGACTGGTAGGAGCTGCCACAGGGGAATCGTGACAGGGGCACGGACTATCGAGGAGGACAGCCGGCGGCCTTGTGCCATCACCGGGCAGGATCCAGGGCACGACGGGATACGTGGACCCTAGGTCAGGAAGGAGCTTCAGGCATCTTGACAATTTACCCGACGAGGACGGAGCCTTCAAGATCCGTTCTCCACCTGCTCCAAAATCAGGGTACTAGCTCAACAAGAGGGATAGGACTTTCCCAATACATAGTCCAGAAAATCCCAAGCGTGAACCCTGAGAGAAAGCTCATCCAGTTAGCCACACTGGTGAGCGGGACCTGATAGTTCTATGGTAGAGGGACTAGTTAGAAGAAAGGTGCCACGGAAAAGGTCACAGGCTAACAAGCAACACCAACGGGCACGGGATCCAGGTGTGCTCCCTCCCTGCTGCAGCGATCTCAAGAACTTTGGTTTACCACGGTTGTCGGTGTCAGCGTTATTGGACTGAGTGAGTACTAAAGTGATCCATGACCGTCCCTACGGCACCTTCCCGTTACCAAACTGAGTCCCGGGGCATCCCCCTACCCGTGAAGGGTCTAAACATCTGGCTGCCCGCACCATCGCCACCGGGTACTCCCCATTGCAGCGGTGGTACTACATCTTACCACGCACCACGGGTGGCATCATGAACTGTCCATACAATTCCCTGTAAATAACCCCTCTTTTTTCCGAGTGGCCGCGCGACCCCGACCCCCGGGTCCAGAGATCCCCTCGAGTCACCGTGGATCCGGATCCGAGCAGCGGCCAATTCCGCCACTTTCTGCCATCTTTTCATGCCAAAACGCCGTCTTCCCCGTGAAAGCGCGTGAAACGGAAGCCCCTCCCTTCGTCCTGAGTGTGAGGCCGGAACCGGAAGTTCCCAGAGGGCCACAGTGCGCGAAGGAGTGCGAAGCAAAAACCTAGGGGGCGTGCCAGAATGTAACAACAGCGGAAGAGAAGCAGGGATGCTAGGACTCTGCCATAATGTTTCTGGACAACGCAGAGGCAAGATGGCGGAGCGAGACTGGTCACCGGAACGTGCTGTTCCCGGGACCGCGACTTGGATAGAGGAAGAGACAGAGCAGCTATGCAGGAGAATAAAGACGCAGTTCCTGTTTATCTTAAACCACTGGAGGGAAGAGATGAGGAGCCTGGCGGTGGCATTGTGAGCCCGTGAGATGGAAATCCCACGTGAACTGAGGGTGAGCGGTTACCCAGTCCCTATTGATTGCCCAAATCCGGCCACAGCGGCTGACTGAGGGATCCGGACCGCACCCGCTCGCGGCAAGCCCTTCACCGTCACCTAGCCCATCCTCGGCGGACGCCGACTTGTCCACATCAACCCCGGCAGCGGAACCTTTGATGTCTTTGAGTCAAGCTCCAGCTGCAGAAACCCTGGTGCTGTCCCTCATCCCCGTCACGACAGCGGACGTCTGGACCGCGGCCAGACCAGACCCGGCCATATTACCGGGCCCGTCTTCAGAGGCGGAGCACTCGGACCCTGCAACCCCGGCTGCGGAGCAGTCAGTTTTTCAACCTGCCAAGGCGGAAGCGGAACCTAAAGATCTCCCGGTTTGCGCGGCATCCCGACGGCTGTTGGGGCCGCAAGAGTCCAGTTGAAATCAGAGCCAGCTAGGGAGCTGAAGCCGAACGCTGATGCCCCCTACTGGGAACGACACCAGCACCAGTTGCAAGCTAAGATCACCACACGAAACCGGCGACGGTGGGAGCTTGCCACCCGCAACAGAGCAGAAAAAGAGCAAGTGAGGAGCGCTGCTTCATGAGTAAGAGGGCCATGGTGCCGTGGCCTCGTGGATCGCTTTGACCCCGAGCAAGGATGGGGTATATGTGTCCCGGCGGGATGTGGCGCAGCACCTTCCCTGGGGGCACCCCAAGCGGAATCTCAATCCTGGACATACGGTCACCTACACCCAGCATTGCGGAGAAAGGGGCTGGTATGCCCTGGAGGTGACCAAGCATATGATGCCTAAAGAAGAGTTTGTGCCGGTGTCAGTAGCACATAGTCGCAAAGAGGTGTGGCTACGGGACCCGGTAGTTTAAAAATGTTGAAAAATGCTAGCAGTTTAACGATGCAATAGAATTGTCAGGTATCAGTGTTTTCGTTTGTTGTTTTCCACAGTTTGTTGTTTTTCATATAGAAGTGTTAGGGTTACTTTGCACACTACGACATCGCAGGTGCGATGTCGGTGGGGTCAAATCGAAAGTGACGCACTTCCGGCGTCGCTCTCGACATCGTAGTGTGTAAATCATTTTTGATACGATTAACGAGCACAAAAGCGTCGTAATCGTATCATCGGTGTAGCGTCGGTCATTTCCATGAATTGGGAAAGACCGATGTTACGATGTTGTTCCTCATTCCTGCGGCAGCACACATCGCTGTGTGTGAAGCCGCAGGAGCGAGGGACATCTCCAACCTGCGTCCCGGCTGGCTATGCGGAAGGAAGGAGGTGGGCGGGATGTTTACGTCCAGCTCATCTCCACCCCTCCGCTTCTATTGGCCGCCTGCCGTGTAACATCGCTATGACGCCGCACAACCCGCCCCCTTAGAAGGGAGGCGGTTCGCCGGCCAGAGCGACATCGCAGGGCAAGTGAGTGCATGTGAAGCTGCCGTAGCGATAATGTTCGCTACGGCAGCTATCACCATGATATCGCAGCTGCGACGAGGGCGGGGACTATCGCGCTCGGCATCGTAGCATTGGCTTGCGATGTTGTAGTGTGCAAAGTGCCCCTTAGTGAAGAAGTACTTAATTAACAAGTTTAATGAACAGAGTAAAAATGACCAGATTTTCTAGAAAATTGCTAAAGTATGTACACCCGGTACAATGACTCCGTTAAAATTTTATATATAGTAAATATGGACCACGGTCATAGGACTGGCGTGACCAACACAAACTAGTGTACTGTATATAGTTGCACCTCCTGTGCCCACCAGAGTCGTCTAGCACAACGCCCCGGATCTTAACTTGGTCACGGACCCACCATAGGTTTCCTGGGGTTCAGGTTGTTTGGGTGAAAGGTTAACGGGATCCGGGACATTGGGACTGGACTGTCGTAGGTACATGCTGCAATGGAGCAGGTTAAGTCTCCGCTACCACTGAAACCGGTAGCGTCCCACCATTGAGGAGATGAACTCTTTAAAATGTTAGTAACGTTTAAGTGGCAAGCCTTCCCTGTGTGGGATGAAAATGTAAATAAAAATGTTAACCCTTTTCTTACCCTTTTTCTACAGTTAAAAAAAAAATAAAATAAACCTCTGGTGTCCTGTAGCTCGGGGACGAGCTACGTTTAACCAAGGGGGAATGTGACGCCCTGGCCTATCGGGTATTGTGCAATCTGCCCTCCTGTACAATATCCACCTCCTCCTTGGTTACGGATGCCTAACCTTTGCTGTTGCTAAGAACAAGCTAATCAAAATCCTGGGAACACTCTGCACCACACCCACCAGACACACCAGTGGCTGACCGGAAGGGAATTGGGTCGCCCACTTGGGGGGTTGGTTAAGGGGAGGTCAGGAGTGTCAGGAGACAGTCAGTTAAAGAGTGACTCTCAAGAGGAGAGGTCACGGGAGAGTGGAATGTTGGAGGTGAAAGTGAGAGGAGGTCAGGAGCTGGGCTCCCTGAGTTACTAGGTGGCAGACGTTGGTCTGGGCCTAATAGAAGCTGGATCCCCGGTCGCAGGGTGATCGTGACAAGGGATCCAGGCGTGCTCCCTCCCTGCTGCAGCGATATCAAGAACTTTGGTTTACCACGGTTGTCGGTGCCAGCGTTATTGGACTGAGTGAGTACTAAAGTGATCCCTGACCGTCCCTACGGCGCCTTTCCATTACCAAACCGAGTCCCGGGGCATCCCCCCTACCCATGGAGGGGTTAAACATCTGTCTGCCCGCACGATCGCCACAGGGTACTCCCCATTGCAGCGGTGGTACTACATCTTACCACGCATCATGGGTGGCATCACGAATTGTCCATACAATCCCCTGTAAATAACCCCCCTTTATTCCGAGTGAGACCCCTCGAGCCACCGCGGATCCGGATCCGAGCAGCGGCGGTGGGCTGCTGACTTGGGGGCGGCACAGTTGAAAATCCCGAAGATCAATGCTGCTGTTATAAGAGTATAGTTTTGTTTTCTTCCTTTTCCCCATGGCTGAGCTACCCACCTCAAGTTATGTACTTTGTCATGAGTAGTAAACTAGTGTGCCTCCCCTCCAAGGTTGCTAACTTTACTTAAAATAAAATCATGGACAGAGAACATTTTTTACGGATAGATTGGAAAACCTTGATAGATCATTATGATTATAACAGTGATCCATGCCTACAACCTAAAATTTTGATATGAAGAATCTGCGACATTTATTGGGAGCTATAACATGATGATAACAGTCAAAATAATCTAAGTAAGTTTCTTCAGCCTCAAAAAATCACAGATGCCTGAAATTTGTTTACAAACAGGGCAAAAAAGTGCCCTACTTTTATGGACTGTCCTGGAATTTTTGGGCGGCTGGCAACTCTGTTCCCCACTCCCTCAGACAAAAATTAATAATTTAAAAAAAATGTACAGGCTCCTGTCATATTTTGATAGCCAGTGCGGGTAAAACAGCTACAGTCTGCAGCCCCCACCAGTGAGCTTTACTGTGGCTTGATATCAAAATAGAGTGGGTAAAAAAGGCATTAGGTCCCCCCCATTTCTGATAACCAGCCAAGGAAAAGCAGACGGGTGGGGGCAGTTGCCCAGTATTGTCACATCCATTAGATGCAACAATTCCGGCGCTTTATCCAGCTCATCCCGATTGCCCTGCTGCGGTGGCAATTGGGGTAATATAAGGGGTTAATGACAGCTGTTATTTGTCAGCTGTCATCAAACCTTGGATTAGTAAAGGGGAGGGGTCTATGAGATGACCCCTCATTACTAATCCTGTAAGTGAAAGGAATTAAAACAAACACTGAAAAAATCCTTGCTACATCCAGAGGCTGCAGTAAGAGAAAACATTGTCCACTCTCCACAGGCTCTGGAAATCACTGACAAAGGGTACCTGGCTATGAGGAGGTGACGTCACTCAGATCACTGGAGGTCACATCTGGGTTCCCATGGTGTGACCTCACCTGACCTGACTGCCGAACTGTCAGAGTAGTCTGGCAGTCACTTTCACTTTTAAAATGTGGCTGTAAGAATGCAGGTCGCAGCCGTACCCGCACTCAGACAGTTTGGCAATCATTTTTACTTTCAAAGTGAGAGCTGTCACTGTCAAAGTGCAGGCCATCAGAGTGCGAGTCACGGCCAGGTCTCGCACTCTGGCAGTCCGTCAGTCAAGTCAGGTGAGGTCACACCGTGGGAACCCAGGTGTGGCCTCCGGTGAACTAAGTGATGTCACCTGCTCACAGCTGGGACCCCCACCCGCTGCTGTTAATGATTATTGGAGCCAGTATAGAGTGGACATGTTTTCCCTCTCTATGGGCGTGAATAGCAATCTGCAACCAATCACAGATACTGGCACAGAGACTGGGTGGGAAAAGCAGTGAATATTGATGAACTTTAATTAGCGGGCCTATAAGAGAGTCTGACTACAATGTGATCTCCCCAGAAACACCGGGAAACATGTTATGTATAACTATCCTGCTCTTACTATCAGCCCCCTAGCACTTACTATGGCCATTTTACAGACTTTTTACAGCTCCAAATTTCTTGTCCCCATTGACTTGTAAGGGTTTTTTTGTTCGGGGTCAAGTTTGTACATCAACTCAAATTTTCCTTTAGTTCATGTTGTTTCAGTGAACCCAAATAGCCACAAGTCCACTTATCACTACTCATCACAGCTTAGATTTCTGTACCAGAGCAGAATTATCACCCATTACTGAGACCACACTCCAACAATGAGTGTAAATGAGGGGTTGTATACTTATTGGTAATTTAAGGGGAGAGGGATCAATCACTTCATTTTTTGTTTCACCCCTGACTGACTAAGCTCCCTCCCCAATTATCACCCTGACTTACTGAGCCCCTCACCTTGTATCACCTCTGACTGACTAAGCCCCTCTTCTCTTGTAACACCCCTTACTGATTGAGCCCTCTTCCCCGTGTACCCCCTGATTGATTGAGCCCACTCCCCGTGTATCACCCCTGACTGATTGGGCCACTTTCCCCATATCATCCCTGACTGACTGAGCCCTCTCCCCTTGTAACACCCCTGACCGACTTAGCCACTCCCCCTGTATCACCCCTGATTGACTGAGCCCCTCTCCACTTGTAACACCTTTGACTGATTGAGCCCCTTCTCCCTGTATCACCCATGACTGACTGAGCCCCTCCCACTGTATTACCTCTGACTGACCGAGCCCCCTCTTCTTGTAACACCCCTGACTGACTGATCCCCCTCTCTTTATAACACCCCTGACTAACTGAGTCCCCTCGCCGTATCACCACTGACAGACAGCCCACTCCCCCTTTATTACCCCTGATGGACTGGGACACTTTCCCCATATCATCCCTGACTGACTGAGCCCTCTCCCCTTGTAACACCCCTGACCAACTTAGCCACTCCACCTGTATCACCCCTGATTGACTGAGCCCCTCTCCACTTGTAACACCTCTGACTGATTGAGCCCCCTCTCCCTGTACCATCCATGACTGACTGAGCCCCTCCCACTGTATTACCTCTGACTGACCAAGCCCCTCCTCTTGTAGCACCCCTGACCTTCTGGGCCCCTCTTCCTGTAACACTCCCGACTAACTGAACCCCTTCCCCTGTTTTATCCTTGACTGACTGAGACCCCATCCCCCTGTATCAGCCCTGACTGTCTTAGCCCCTTCCTCTTGTAACACCCCTGACCATCTAAGCCTCTCCCCCTGTAGCATCCCTGTGTGACTGACCGCCATCCCCCTGCATCACCCCTGACTGACTGAGCCCCCTTCCCCTTGTAACACCACTGATCATCTGAACCCCCTGTTTACACCATTGTTGATATATGTATACCATCATGTTACCACACAGTTTAAAGTCTTGTATTATTTCTATGTAGCTACATAGTGGGCCTCAAGAATTATTTTGTTCTGGTGGGCCGATGGTGCCCCAGTCCAAAGTCCAACACTGACTGGAATCAGTCTGTTGTGCCCCATATTATGCTAGTCTCAGATTAAATATTAAAAACCTGCTGACAGATTCCACTTAAGGTCCATTTAGACAAGCCAACAATCAGAACTAATGGGCCCATGTGAACATTTTGGTGATAACACAGGGGACATGCAAAACACTTGATCAGCAGGTGATTGGTCTATGCATAAAAACCATCATTAAGAGCAGCATATCCCCCAGTGTAAATAAGTGATGTGCAGCCGATGATATTGTACTGTATAGGGGACAGAACGATTCTCTTAACTGTCATTGTATTTCCATGATCATTTCATCTATATGTGAGAACAGACCAGTGAATGAGAACTGTTGTGTGTAAGTTATTCAGCACCCATCTAAATGCACCTTCCCACTCCATGCTCCTTGGTGACAGGGCTGGTCTTAGTGGTGTAGACAATGTGTTTTAGCCGTCCCTGTCGAAAGGGGCCTGGCACCTGAGGCTTGTTCTGACCTCCTTAAAGGGAATCTGTCAGCATGTTTTTGCAACCTCATTTGAGAGAAGCATGATGTAGGCAAACAGATCCTGAATATCATGATGTAACACTTAGATTTCTGGCTGCAGCCATTCTGACTCAATAAACTATATTATTTTTAACATGTAGCAGAGCTCTGGGAGCTGCCCCCGCCCACACCAGGCGTTCAGTGTACATTTCCATAGACAGAAGCTGCTAATCAGAGAGGGGGCGGAGTCTGACTACAGATCATGCTCCTCAGTCCCACTGATGATAAAGATAAGAGGCTTAAACTAACATTTCAGACAAACAAAAACACAGATAAGAGACAGCTGACTGTAAACTGCATGTTAACTCTTACAGCATGGTGAGTCAGGTTATATAGCAAAAACATCGTAACAGAGTCCCTTTCATTGTATAGCACTGTATTATTTACTTTAGTGCTGTTATGCATTTATGTATAAACCTAGATTTTCAATGCTGTATGTTGGTATTATATAAGCACTATGTGGCGGTATTTACTTAGGAAATTCTGCTTATACAGCTTATAACATACTATTTTTTTAAAAGTATGGTGCTGGCAGCACTATATAGCGGAAAGTGTGCTAGTCATCATTGGCACCCCCTCTGCGGCATACAGCGTGTTGTGTATTATTTTGCTTGGTTCTTGTTGGACATTATCCAACGCAGGGCCAAGCCTGAATTTTTATTGTAATCACGTAGGTAAATTTATATTTCCGTCCTTTGTGCAAACAATTCTGTTTTTGGGAGTTCTCGCCTTTGTTGCCTGGCTTCCTAGTTTCCCTCATTACGGAGATTACCCATGCATCCAGGTTCATTGATGAGAATTCACAGAGAGAAAACATGTCTTCATTTGTTTCATTGCCATACTATTCTTCATTCCCTTGAGTTAAGCAGAGCGGCTGCTGTTGAAGCAGACTGAATTATTTAAAACTGTATGGACGGCTCGGCTGTTAGTTTGCATTGCTTAAAACCTATAAAAAGAAGAATAAAATTTTTTATTTTTTTTTGCTTCGCGGTGAATTCTGTCTCTCAGATAGACTTTTCACATAGCAAACACAGGCTCGAGCCTTGCTGAGTTACTAATGCATATTTTGGCATTCGAAGCAGTCTTAATGAGGCCTCATCCACTCTTAAAATAAAACCCCTTTAATAAATGTAATGACAACTTGCCAAAATCTGCATCGCTGAGGCATGCTAATAGCAGTTATCTCTTAACGTAAAATAAACTGGGCATATTTATCGCCTAAATAATTTATTTATACAGCGGGATGTCTCAGCATAAAACCGCATGTCTCTGGGCTGAAAAAAAAACAAACAATAAAAACCTGCTGCTAATAACTTGTACTGGTAGCGGACCCTAAAGGAGCTCTAAAAGGCTTCTTAGGAGCCGTCATCAGTGGTATGAGCTCTCAGTGATGTGGAAAGATATGTATAGAACAATTGTGTATTGATTACCCATACAAGCCCATGTGGATACGCAGCGTTCTCCTGCAATCAAACTAAGTCAAGACAGTAAAACAAAACATAAAAGGCGGGTAAGACTAAATGTTCTGGAATGACTTAAAAGACTCATCTAAAGATGACCACATATCACCTTCTTTCGCTATTCTTCAATGTCCAAATGCTAGTTTGGAAAGGGCTAATAGAAGAAAATAAAGCCTGCTTTACATGCGTTGATTTGTTGGCCAATCGCATTTGCAATCGCACCCGCCCCCATCGTTTGTGTGGCACGGGAAATTTGTTGCCTGTGTCGCACAAAGTCGTAAACCCCCATCACACGTACTTACTTTCCAAACGACCTCGCTGTGGGAGGTGAATATCCACTTCCTGAAGGGGGAGGGGCGTTCGGCGTCACAGCGACGTCACACAGCGGCCGGCCAATAGAAGCGGAGGGGCGCAGATGAGCGGGACGTAAACATCGCGCCCACCTCCTTCCTCCCACATTGCCGGCGGGACGCAGGTAAACTGTGTTCATCGTTCCCGGGGGGTCACACGGAGCGGTGTGTGCTGCCTCGGGAATGATGAACCACCGGACGCTCGATTTTTAGAAAATGAGCGACGTGTCAATGAGCAACGATAAGGTGAGTATTTTTGATCATTCACACTCGCTCGTAGCTGTCACACGCTACGATATGTCAAACGAGGCCGGATGTGCGTCACTAAGGACGTGACCCCGACGACATATCGTTTGATAGATCGTAGCGTGTTAAGCCTGCTTAACTTTACACTCAAAAACAGTTGATTTTACTACATTACATAGTTAACTACAGTGGATATAAAAAGTCCTCACACCCCTGTTAAAAATACCCTGATTTGTCATGTAAAAAAAATCATACCAAGAAGAATCATTTCAAAACTCTTCTTCCTTTAAAGCTACCCATAATCCATAAAGAAATAAACTGAAATCATTTTGAAATGAAAAAAAAAACCCTAAAATAATGTGGTTACATAAATAAACACACCCATAAATAAAGACTTGATGATGTACCTACTGAATTCATGACAGCATTCAGTCTTTTTGGATAGGAGTCTATCAGGAAGAAACATCTAGAATTTCTAATCCTTGCCCACTCTTCCTAGAGTCCAAATCTGTCAGATTGCAGGGCATCTCCTGTGTCAGGTGAACCTACAAATTTTCCATTGAATTCAGGTCTGAGCCCTGTCTGTCTGTCATTCTAAAACTTTGCTTTTCTTCTGGTGCAGCCATTCCATTTGTTGGTTCAGAGGTATGCTTAGAGTCATTGTTGTGCTAAAAGGTGAAATTGCTCTACATCTTCAGCTTTTTATTAGGCTTAAAGGGTTTGTTGCAAATGGACTGATGTTTGGACCTGTTCTTAATTCCCTCCACCTTCACCAAAGCCACCATTTCCAGCTACCGAAACACAGCCCAAACATTTAATGCTACCTCCACTTTGCTTAACTGTGGTTATGGTATTTTTTGTGATGAACAGTGATAACTTTGTGCCAAACACACCTTTTGAAATTATGGCCAAAAATTTCAACCATGGTCTCATCAGATTTTTCCCTACATGATTTTTGCAGAGTTGATGTAGGTTTTGGCAAAACATACCTTTTCATGTGACCACACTGACAACGTTTCTAGGGAGTTCTTGTCAGTATAGCTTGAGAAAAGAGGATCAGAGCGTCGGAGGAGCATCAAGACATTGGAGCTGCAGGAAAAATGTGGAGTGTTGTGACGTGGTAGCATATCATAACCGGATTGGGTAACTATCATGCTGGCACAGTTCTGATCTTATCCATAGGCATTTCATTTTGGTCACAAATGTGGGCTTTTATCCTTCATCCTTATTCAGTGTAAGAGGAGAAAAAGGGGTTAAACCCGCGCAATCCGCCAAATAAGATGTAGAGATGTTGATAGATTAATCACTCTTTTATTCCATAGGTGACCTAAGGAATAAAAGAGTGATTAATCTATCAACATCTCTACATCTTATTTGGCGAATTGCGCGGGTTTAACCCCTTTTTCTCCTCTTACACTGAAGACCTCTGCACGTGGGGCTGCGGCAGCCGCCATTATCTCATGCTATCTATGGTGGTTGTGACCCTGCACAACAATTTTGGATGAGTGTATTAATTTACATTACTAACCTGTTATTTATCGGGTAAAACCCTATTAGCGCTTCTTTCTTCTAGCACTATCCTTCATCCTTATAACACAGCATTTTTATGTTTGGACAGTGTGATAGTGGAGTTAAAGTACAGACCTACAGACACTAGGACTGAGATTGACTTGCACTTTGGACTTTAGGGTGTTGGTGGCTTTGAAGGAGGTCTCTGATAGGGTGTAAATACAGACAGCCGACATGGAGCGGGGCACCAAAAAAACTAAGGTATTAAACCTCCGCTGTTAGGTATGGGCCATGTTTTGAGGGAGACAACACCAACCCTTCTTTGAATTTAGGGTTCTAACCCTATTCGACCTCACCCCTACCACATACATATCTGTGTTGCCCATTTCCATTCATATCATGTACATCCCCTTTTTCAATTGCTTATTTGACATGTCTGACTATTTTAACAGAACTTAATAAAGACTTTTCTTAGCGGTTATTTCTATGGGAGTTTTTTGTCTGTTTGGATCCCATAGTAGTAACCTTAGAGGTCTATAACGTTTTACACAATGTGTCTAAATTTGGCTGTCATAAATGCTGGAAATATTAATATTACTGATCTATTCTCCTTCATGCTATAGATAATGGAAAATGTGGATCTTCAGTAATAATTCCAACCCTTCCAGCTCTTTGCGGCATAAGACAATACACAGACCAGAACAATATTATAGAAACATCCACTTTTAACAGCCAGACATGAGAAACTGTATGGGATCATTTTTCAAGGGAGAAAAATATGATGCCATCAGAGAAGGTCATGGCCTTATCCTGGATCTTGGTGGCCTCCTGGGAAATGAACAGAGGTTTTTATTTTCACAAGGGACCACAGCATGAAGTACAGCTGACATAAGATGCTTATACTGCAGGGGCCCGAACATGCTCATTATAGACACAATAAGATAGTACACATCGCAAGGTCTAATAGGACCTTTGGCTTTAGGGCAATTTATCGGACTGATAAAAAAGCTGTGATTAAAGTAACTGCTCCTTATCACGACTTCTTTTATTGTGGGAAGTTTTATTTCATATTGTGGATTTCTGTACTTTTTGTTACCTACATTTTAAAGGCATAGTATTGTCACCAACAAAATCAAATACAGTCATATGAAAAAGTTTGGGCACCCCTATTAATGTTAACCTTTTTTCTTTATAACAATTTGGGTTTTTGCAACAGCTATTTCAGTTTCATATATCTAATAACTGATGGACTGAGTAATATTTCTGGATTGAAATGAGGTTTATTGTACTAACAGAAAATGTGAAATCTGCATTTAAACTAAATTTGACAGGTGCATAAGTATGGGCATCTTAAAGGGAACCTGTCAGCAGAAATTTCGACTTAAACCTAACAGATTCCCCCTCTGCAGCTCCTGGGCTGCATTCTAGCAAGGTCCCTGTTAGTATTGTGGCCCCTTTCTGACCCAAAAAAAGAGTTTATATCGAGGTACCTTTTTGGCTTCTGATTCTCTAAATGTGTCACGGGGGCGGGCTGCCTGATGGCCGTTATTCTGCCCCCTGTTCCTGTATGCCGCCCCCATCGCCGATTTCTATACTTCTGGACGCCGCCCACTGCTCCAGCCATCCCCGCACATGCCCAGTGCTCATCTCTTGTGGATGAGCACTGTGCCCAGTGTCACCGGTGGTGACGTGCGCGCAGGGTTTAGATTATGGGCGGTGCTGTGATGTTAATTACCAAGCAACTGCCCATAATCGCGGGACCGCACATTCCCCCTCGGCCTGCTTTCTGCGCAAGCGCGCTGCAGCTGAACTCACGTCACCTCCTTCCCATCTTGCCCTGAGGCAGGAAATAGATGGGAGGAGCGCGGAGCAGTGACTACACCGATCAGGAGGAGTTCAGCTGCAGCGCGCTTGCGCAGAAAGAAGCAGGCCGAGGGGGAATGCGCGGTCCCGCGATTATGGGCGGTTGCTTGGCAATTAACATCACAGCACCGCCCATAATCTAAACCCTGCGCGCACGTCACCACCGGTGACACTGGGCACAGTGCTCATCCACGAGAGATGAGCACTGGGCATGCGCGGGGATGGCTGGAGCAGTGGGCGGCGTCCAGAAGTATAGAAATCGGCGATGGGGGCGGCATACAGGAACAGGGGGCAGAATAACGGCCATCAGGCAGCCCGCCCCCGTGACACATTTAGAGAATCAGAAGCCAAAAAGGTACCTCGATATAAACTCTTTTTTGGGGTCAGAAAGGGGCCACAATACTAACAGGGACCTTGCTAGAATGCAGCCCAGGAGCTGCAGAGGGGGAATCTGTTAGGTTTAAGTCGAAATTTCTGCTGACAGGTTCCCTTTAACATAAAAGTGACATTAATATTTTGTAGATCCTCCTTTTGCAAAAATAACAGCCTCTAGTCGCTTCCTGTAGCTTTTAATGCGTTCCTGGATGAAGGTATATTTGACCTTTCCTGTTTACAAAACAATTCCATTTCAGTTAAGTTTGATGGTCGCCGAGCATGGACAGCCCACTTCAAATCATCCCACAGATTGTCAATGATATTCAGGTCTGGGGACTGGGATGGCCATTCCAGAACATTGTAATTGTTCCTCTGCATGAATGCTTGAGTAGATTTGGAGCGGTGTTTTGGATCATTGTCTTGCTGAAATATCCATCCCCTGCGTAACTTCAACTTTGTCACTGATTCTTGCACCTTATTGTCAAGAATCTGCTGATACTGAGTTGAATCCATGCGACCTTCAACTTTAACAAGATTCCCGATGCTTGCATTGGCCACACAGCCCAAAAGCATGATGGAACCTCTACCAAATTTTACTGTGGGTTGCAAGTGCTTTTCTTGGAATGCCGTGTTTTTTTGCCTCCATGCATAACGCCTTTTTGTATGACCAAACAACTCAATCTTTGTTTCATCAGTCCACAGGACCTTCTTCCAAAATATAACTGGCTTGTCCAAATGTGCTGCATACCTCAGGCGACTCTGTTTGTTGCGTGCTTGCAGAAATGGCTTCTTTCGCATCACTCTCCCATACAGCTTCTCCTTGTGCAAAGTGCGCTGTATTGTTGACCGATGCATATTGACACCATCTGCAGCAAGATGATGCTGCAGGTCTTTGAAGGTGGTCTGTGGATTGTCCTTGACTGTTCTCACCATTCTTCTTCTCTGCCTTTCTGATATTTTTCTTGGCCTGCCACTTCTGGGCTTAACAAGAACTGTACCTGTGTTCTTCCATTTCCTTACTATGTTGCTCACAGTGGAAACTGACAGTTTAAATCTCCGAGACAACTTTTTGTATCCTTCCCCTGAACAACTATGTTGAATAATCTTTGTTTTCAGATCATTTGAGAGTTGTTTTGAGGAGCCCATGATGCCACTCTTCATAGGAGATTCAAATAGGAGAACAACTTGCAAGTGGCCACCTTAAATACCTTTTCTCATGATTGGATACACTTGCCTATGAAGTTCAAAGCTCAATGAGGTTACAAAACCAATTTAGTGCTTTAGTAAGTCAGTTAAAAGTAGTTAGGAGTGTTCAAAACAAGAAATTAATAAGGGTGCCCATACTTTTGCACCGGTCAAATTTTGTTTAAATGCGGATTGCACATTTTCTGTTAGTACAATAAACCTCATTTCAATCCAGAAATATTACTGAGTCTATCAGTTATTAGATATATGAAACTGAAATAGCTGTTGCAAAAAAGCAAATTGTTATAAAGAAAAAAGGTTAACATTAATAGGGGTGCCCAAACCTTTTCATATGACTGTATATTACTAAGATAGCAGATTCACACAATATTTTGATTTTGTCCATACTTCCTTATAGATTTTGAAACTTTTTTCTTTTCTTCTCTGTTTAAAGTGTCATTTGGATGAAAAAGTAACATAAATTCTCATGATACCTGGGAAATTCTTCCACTTTCTTATCCTTCCAGGTGTTATCATACCTTTTCAACTGGCCCATAAGCTGTAAACACTCTTTCCATTTTTCTATGAGCCAGGTGGCATCTATAGTGATAGCTAAGCTCACAGCATTATGCACTCTTGAATTCTATTCCTTTCCTTTCCTCAATGAGAAGTAGTGGGAAAGCTGAGTTATAGTGGTTGATGAGCTGTCATTTTTTGTAGACTTGGGCGTTAAAATTCGTGCAATAAATTCTACAGGATATCTTAGACAACAAGCGAGAATATAAACACTGATTTATGAGTATTCAAATATTCTGAAGTGAAAAATAGTCATTTCCCTCAGTAGTCATCATTGATCAATAGCCCTGATGGCTGCCATCATGAACATATTAGGAACAACTACCAATTATTCCTACTAGCCCTTCTTACTGCCCGTTGTGAGCTAAATACTTTGCTTCTATGCCCTTAGAACTCCAAATTGATAAAATGTATTTTGCAAGAGCGTGGAGAAAACAATACAGCACCCATCTATGGTGTACTGAAAGTTTCTGTTTTATTACATCACGTGACCAGCTTATATAGTATTCCAAACAAAGAAATTACCATGCACCAATAAGAGCTGCAGGGGTGTGTGCAGAAATGTGAAACTGCCCCACCCCCTAAAGTCAGTGCTTTTTAGAGCCTCCTTTAGGCAATTAACGTTTTGGACAATCTTTCCACATCTTGCCACTGGGATTTTTGCCCATTCCTCAAACAAAACTGTAGACCACTCTAATATAGTTACATGTTTCCCCTTAAAACCACTCGAGTGTTGCTTTAGCACTATAGCTGTCTTGTTAGAAGGTGAACCGACACAACAGTCTCAAACCACTGACAGACTAAAACAGGCTTTGCTCAAGAATACCCCTATATTTTGCACCACCCATCTACCGGGGGCGGCACATTTACATAGGCTCTGTCATTGCGCTGGGGTCTTCTCATAGGTGGTGGCAAATGCGTAGTATGCTCCCTTGACTTGGACCATTTTCCTTGTCCCTGCTGCCGAAAAACCTCCCTATGCTGCCAGTACCATGCTTCACAGTGGGGATGGTGTTCTTAGGGTGATGAGTTGTGTTGGTTTGGCTCCAAACATAGAGTTTACCTTTTACCAAAAATTTAAATTTTGGTCTTATCTGACCACAGCACCTTTCTATATGCGTACATTTGGGGAGTGTGTCACATGTCTTTTGGCAAACTCAAAATAAGCCTTCCAATTTTTGGCTGTAAGTAAAGGCCTTTTTCTGACCACTCTTCCATAAAGGCCAGCTTTATGGGGTGTATGGCTTATTGTGGTCGTATGGACAGATACTCCAGTCTCTGCTTGGGAACTCTGTATGTGCATCAGAGTTACCTTTGGTCTCTAGGCAGACACTGTACTTCAAGCTCTCCTGTCTCGATGCCTTTTCCCCACCAGCTTCCACTCTCTGATAAACAGGTCACCCTTGTATATATGACCTTCTACCTTCTCCTCAAGGGTTGTCTCTTCTTGATGTCATCTGGAGCATACTACACATTTGCCACCACCTATGAGAAGACCCCAGCGCAATGACAGAACCTATGTAAATATGCCGCCCTCGGTAGACCTCTGATGTCATGGTGGTGGGTCCGAGTGGCAATGTGGCTGTACCAGGTGTGAGCGATAGGCTTTTGTAATGGGGGTAAAAATAATATTTATAAAGGGAGAAAGAAAATAAATTAAATATATAAAGAGTTTGGGATGCCAGTTGGGATGGACGGGCTGGAGGTCCCCAGGAGTTGATGCACAGTGTCAGAGGGTTGTCCACTCTCCCCCCCGAACTATGGCTTGTTCTTGGGGTTGTTGGGGTAGGGATGGCACAGCAGGGAATAATTCAGCCAGAGACAGGACAGGGGGCTTTTACCTTTTTACTGGAGTTCTGCGGAACATTTTTCACAGCATTAACAATGATGGTGGTTCTTCCTGCCCTGATGAGAGTTAGCTTTTCTGCTGTATAATGATAGTGTACTTTTCCTGCTGCTACTATTTACCTACCTGACAATAGATATCTTGGTATTTTAGGATTTCCAAGACAAGAACAATCTAGATATGTAATCCCGGACAGGACCATCTCCATGTTGCACTCCACTCTTCACCTCAAGTCGACTTCAACAACCAAATGTAATTGAAATTACCTCAGACCTAAGCTGCTCCCCTATCTCCTTCTAGGGCTCACACTCAAGCGTTGGTTTACCTCAAGAGAACAGCCCTAGTAAGGGAATGTGGGCAAATGTGTGTTTGTGATGAACAGCAGAGAAAACCATGCCTCATTAAAGCTGACAATACATGTTATACAGATGGAAATACACATATAGTTATTATTTGTGCCGACTAGGCACAGGGTGACTCTCAGGTGGAGGAGGCAGGTCACAGAGAAGAGTGACCCGTCCGTCAGAGGCATGCAGTGTGTAGGGGAAAAGGAAGAGAAGAAGGAGAACTGGGAGGGCAGTGTTCGCCCTCTACACATACAGTTAAAACTTCATCGCTGGATTTTGTTGAAGATGTCAAAATAAAGGCGCTTCACTCACACACTAATGACAAGTTCGCTTTAAGCTTCTGGAAAATTTGGCGCTTTTTTCCCTTTTTTCTCAAGTACAGTGGTTGTAAAAAAAATGTGAACCTGATTTTTGTTCTGCACTTCTACTGATATTCATATATCCAGCTGAATTGTGCCTGTGAGAGCGCTGACACATTGAAGCGTTGTAGCATTTCACATGAAATCCTAACATACAAATATGAATGTTATTAGACGTCTCTGTGGTGAGGAGACTGCAGGCAGATGCTCCGGTTACAGCAGATCTGTGTGCTCATGTCTGCCTGGAGCTGCTGTTTTGAGGTAAGACAGTCTGATTACTAATACACTTAGTCAAGTACTTGTGAACCTGTCAAATTAAGCCCATTTAGTGAACATGTTGCAGTATACAGCTGGATGACTTGTCAGGGAAGCTCGTTCGGCGGCTGAATTGTGATGAATGTGGAGCTCATGCACTTGACAATAGGCAGTGAATCACAGAAGAGGCAAGGGCACAACTCCTGCTATAGTTAAAAATTAATGGTGGCTTTGTAGCCTCAGTCATTGTTCCATCCAAGGTCTCTTTTACAATTGAAACCGTGTTATAGCATTAGACGTGCATACTTATCAACTAGCGGACAGGCATTGAATTTTTAACCAGCTGAATACATGGCATGTACATGTTCTATCAGTAATACAGTATGCCAGCTTCCATCAATATTCCAAAAATGTACGATGCTAGCCTATGGCTCAAGGGGTGCATGGTTTTCTCTGGATTTGGCACCAAAAATCACCATATGATCACTATATGCCCCTGTTCCATCAGTACTACGACTACAACCAGCAAGTCACAAAATATTGGAAACCAGTCAATTTTTTGAGATTTGCTCAATGAGGGGCACTGCAACCAAATTTGTGATGCTGCCCCTTGACTGCTGGCCTCTCTGCATGGCTAAATAGAGATCTCCCCCTGGAAATACACCTTTTCTGCTGCCCCCGCCTCCTGTGGTGTGATAGGCTCTCGCCCCGCCTCCCGGGTACACGTCACTGCGCTGCCCAGTTTCCGGTCTCTCTGTCTCTCTTCAGGACCCGGACCTGTTTCCCGCCCTCCCTCCCCTTTGTTTTAGATGTTTTGTTGATTTAACGTTGTTTAAGTCACAGCAGTGGAAGGGGTAGGAAAAAGTGGTGGTGAAATACCCACACCGGACGACCGGATGGCGGAAAATTTCCCTAAACCCCGTGGTGTTGGCTAGTTAATGCCTAGTTAAAAGCTGCGACCAAAGTTTATGTCAAAGTAAAGATGAGTGTTTTTTCCCATGCCTCTCTCCAAAATTGAAAAGTGAAATAAAAGTATTTTAATTTATAAGAGAATGGTGTTGTGTCTTTCTAGGGGGAAAATGGTGGTGGTTGGATCCTGGCAGTCTGTACCCTATGGGTCACAATGCAGCCCTGTTCTCTTCCATTATCCGACATAGCAACGGCATACAGCAATCTTGTTTGCAAATTTGTGTCACAGCCAAATTCACCAAGTAGCCCCAAACTTAATTATATCTGTGGGTAGTAGATATCTGATATAGAAATTACATTGAGAACCCTACTTGTTTGATTACTGTTTTCTAGTCATAGGAAATAGTTTCAGACCTTCCTTTATTAGCTACAGTCCATAACCACTGCAAAGGACATAGTCATGAATAGGTGTGTACTGGATACAACAATCAAACTGTGTAATTTCCCCAAAATATTGCAAATAAAATAATTTTGTCGGTACTGCTATATAATGATGCCATATATTGACTTATTTCACCCACTGTACATACTTGAGGAGAAGAACCTTGAATAAGTATTGAAAACATCACCAATATTCTAAGTAAATAGGTACCGTATTTTTCGGACTATAAGACGCACCGGACCATAAGACGCAACCTGGTTTTAGAGGAGGAAAATAGGAAAATAAAATTTTAAGCAAAAAATATGGTCATGTGCTAGCTTCGGCAGCACAGATGCTCAATGGCAGAGCTTACACAGATAGATGATTAGCATATGATTAGCCCCTGCACAGCAACAGCAGGCCAAGGATGATGACTTGGAAAATACAAAAAAAAAAATAAATAAATAAATAAATAAAAAAAATATGGTCATGACACACTGTTATGGGGTGAAAATCTGCTTCTGACACTATTATAGGGGTAATGTCCCCAAATTCTCTACTAAGGTACCCCATCCTGGTAATGATCCCCCTGCCTTGTGTGTATATATATATATATATATTTATATATATATATGTCCCTCATCCTGATATAGCCCCATCTTGCTATATACTGCCATCCTGGTATGTACTCCCATCCTGCTATATACCTCATCCTGGTATTTGGCCGCATCATGCTATATACCTCATCCTGGCATATGGCCGCATCTTGTCCTGCTATATACCCCATCCTGGCATATGGCCGCATCCTGCTATATACCCCCATCCTGCTATATACGCCATCATCCTGCTATATATGCCATCATCCTGCTATATACGCCATCATCCTGCAATATGCCATCATTCTGCTAAATGCCATCATCCTGCTATATGCCATCATACTGCTCATATACCCCCATCCTGCTATATGCCATCATCCTGCTCATGTGCCATCATCCTGCTCATATACCCCCATCCTGCTATATATGCCATCATCCTGCTATATGCCATCATCCTACTCATATACCCCGATCCTGCTCATATACCCCCTTCCTGCTATATGTCCTGCATCCTGTAGCACACACAGAAAAAAAAATAAGCAAACATTTTTATTCACCTTTCCTCGCTCCACGCAGCGTCGCTCCTCCTCGGTCTGTGCTGGCAGCGCTGTGTGGAGCCGGCCACAATCGCTGCAGCATTGCGATGTCCTCCTGTCTGTGCCGGCGCCGCTGTGTGGACACATGCGCACAGCGATGCCGTTATCGCTGTGAGCACCGCTAGTCTCCACACAGCGCGGCCGGCAGACTGGAGGAGATCACAGTGCTGCAGGGATCGTGGCCGGGTCCACACAGCGCTGCCGGCAGAAAGGAGGAGATTGAGGTGCTGCAGGGGAACGGTGACGGGTGAGTATACTGATTCACTGCACCCCGCGCTGATGATGATGTGCAGGGAGGCAGTGAATACAGCCGCACCTGATCACTCCAGGCTGTAGTTGCCAGGGGTGATCATGCTGGCTGGCTGTTTATTATGCGCGCACCCCCCGCCCATCACCCCGCCCACCTATCAGCGCCGGTGTCAGCGCTGAGAGATGGGCGGGAGGATGGGCATGCATATGTAATGAGCGGGCCCACGTGGTCACGGCAGGTGCTGCTGCAGCCTGCTCGTGCCCCCGATGACCTGCTCCATCACAGCACCCTCATTCCCTGCAGCCCTACATTTAGACTATAAGACGCACCCCCCACTTTCCCCCAACATTTGGGGGGGGAAAGTGCGTCTTATAGTCCAAAAAATACGGTATCTAAAAATTCTATTGACTTGCATTTCTCACTAGATGTCTGTAACAACCCATCCAATCCACACAGGCGAAGAACTCAAACCATACATGTACATAAATTAATGAAAATTAATGATACAGGGAAAGAGTATTGAACACGCTTACTGAAAATTATTTAATACTTCATACAAAAGCCTTTGTTGGTGATGACAGCTTTAAGACACTTCCTGTTTAAAGAAAAGAGTTGCAAGCATTGCTCAGCTGTAATTTTGGCCCATTTTTCCATACAAACACTCTTGAAATCCCTTAGATTCTTCGGGCTCCTTCTATGAACTCTGAGCTTTAGTTACTGTCCATAAATTGGATTCAGATCAGGTGATTGGCTCAGCCATTCTAGCAGTTTTATTTTCTTCCTGTGAAACCAATTGAGAGTTTCCTTGGCTGTGTGTTTTGGATCAATGTCTTGCTGAAATGTCCACCCTCATTTCATCTTCATCATCCTACTAGCTAGCAGCAGATTTTTATCAAAAATGTCCATTCATCCTTCCTTCAATTATATGAAGTTTTGCCAGTGTGGTCTGCTGAAAAACAGCCCGAGACCATGATGTTCCCACCTCTAAACTTCACTGCTGGTATGGTGTTTTTAGAGTGATACACGGTGCCTTTTGGTGTGTATTATGCTATTCAAAGATCTTATCTGACCAGAATATATTCTCCCAGTATTTCACAATTTCACAGGCTTGTTGAGCAAACTTTAAACGTGCTTGCTTTCTCTCCAGCATTGGAGTCTTGCATGGTGAGCGTGTATACAGGCCATGGAGGCTGAATGCATTACTTATTATTTTCTTTGACACATTTGTACCTGCTGATTCGAGGTCTTTTTGTAGCTTTCCACAGATGGTTCTTGGCTCTTTGAAAACTCTTCTGATAATTATTTTCACTGAGACACATAAACATTTGACTAAAGCACATCTCGTGTTAGTACATATGCCACTCCATAAAGGACAAAAAAAAAATAAATACAGGAGTTTTCAAAGGTTGAATATATAAAATGTAACATCCCAAGACTTACACATAGCCAAGGTGATTGCCTGGACGTCCCACACCAGTAAGAAAAACCCTCCTACGCAGAAACAGAATGTTTATGGCTTCTTCAGGGAAGGTGACACCTTCCCTGAAGAAGCCATAAACATTCTGTTTCTGCGAAACGCGCGTAAGAGGGTTTTTCTTGCTGGTGTGGGACGTCCAGGCAATCACCTTGGCTATGTGTAAGTCTTGGGACTCTAACTTTATACTTTTTAGCTGGCTTGCTTGGTGCCTCTTATTTAAAATCTAGTCTGACACTGGTCATGTAATTATGATACTTTAAAAACTCCTTTTAGGATATATGGTAGTCAGAGGCTCCCTGCCTGTCAGCTTTTCATAGTGACATTTATACTGAGTTCCCTGTTAGACTCCCCATTCCTATGGTGATTTTGCTTGAGTCCCCCATCAACATGTGGATTTTCACCCACTATTACCATTAGCAACATTGCATTGTAATTCTAAAAACTGAACTTTTTTAAAATAATTTTTGTATTCAATAAGGATGTTACATTTTATATATTGAGCCTTTGAAAACTCCTGTATTTATTTTTCTTAATTATTTTCACTGTCTGAATACATCTGAATCTTGAAGAGGAAAACTTAATCGTGGCCGTTTTATGGTGAAATTATGTTTTTTTCCACTTACAGATTATTGCCCCAATAAAGCTTACTGGCACCTTGAATAGTTTGGAAATTATTCTGTAACCAATGCAATCATTATATTTTGCAACAATAAAAATACAATAGTCTTGAGACAGCTCCCTAGCTTTACTCATCATGAAATGTTTCTTGTTTACCACTTTGGTAATTAGACACCTTTTTACAGGCTATCAGTTGAACCAGCTAATATTATTTTTCACTAAGTGGCAGGATTGCTTTTTAGTTACTGATAGATTTCAACTGGTGTCATGACCTTCCATGGCTTTTTGCCCCTGTTTCTTCAGGTGTTCAATACTCTTTCCCTTTGCTGCTGTCACTCAAGAAGCTGACGATTTTATAAACTTTACTTTCTTGGATTTTGAAATCTAAATATCCAAGCTGACTACTACAGGTATGTAGAGAATCTGCCTGATCGTGTCAGTATAGCACTGGCTTTAGATTATATGGGAAAATCCTGGTGATTGGTTTCCTTTAAGTCTTGTTTGCCAGAGGGATCAAATACTCAATTCTCTCTGCAAAATGCAAACACATTTATATAATTTATACAATGTGATTTTCTGGATTTTATTTTTTATATTCTATCTCTCACTGTTAACATTGACCAACCCTTAAAATTATAGACTGTTCATGTCTTTGTCAATGGGCAAACTTACAGAATCAGCAAGGGAGCAAATAATTATTTCATTCACTGTATGGCTATCGTGATATTCACCTGTTTTTTATGCCTCACATCTCTCATAGGTGGCTCTCTTTACCCCCTTTCCATTGTCGATTGTTGCCTATGCCCATCTCCCTCATGCGGACTGCTCCCTATGCCACATCTCATTCACGCAGACTACTCTCCATCTCTCCTCTCTCACAGACTCTTTTTCCATTACCCCAAGTCCTTTTAAGACTGCTGTTTATGTCTCCTCTCCCTCCCAGACGGCGCAATCTTCACAGACTGCTCACCGCCCCACATTTTCCTTCATTCTCTCACAAACTGCTCCCTGTGCTCCTTTCAGACTGCTCTCCTTTTCATTTCAGGTCCTTTATTACCATCCTGTCCAGCAGTAGCAAGTCCATTCTCTATCCTATACAGTCCTCTTCCCAAAAGTGCAATACCATTGTCATGAAGCCATGCATGATGTCACACAATGTTATACACACAGGTCAGAGTTCATAGCGCCGTTTTGTGCCCTCCAAGCAAGATAAAATGTCCTGGTGGCCACTTACCATGTCATCTACATCCCAAATGAAGCTTTATAATGAAGAGAGAAAGTAAAATTGCAGATGGAATCCATGTATACATCCCAGGTTATGAGTTACTTTGGTCTATGTGCTTCTTGCATCTTCCTTAAATTTGTTTTAATAAGATTTAATAAAGCAACTACTTTTTAGTGATTGTGAGTGCCACTTCTATCTATTTACTTGTGAGTAAAGGCCGCTTTACACGCTGCAATATCGTGACTGATATCGCTAGCGTACGTATCCGCCCCCATCGGTTGTGCGACACAGGCAAATCGATGCCCGTGGCGCACAACATCGCGCGGACCCATCATACTACTTACCTGCCTAGCGACGTCGCTGTGACCGGTGAACCGCCTCCTTTGTAATGGGGTGCTTCGTTCAGCGTCACATCGATGTCACAGCAGCGTCAGTGAGCCGCCGCCCAATAGAAGCGGAGGGGCGGAGATGAGCGGGACGTAACATCCCGCCCACCCCCTTCCTTCCGCATTGCCGGAGGACGCAGGTAAGGTGAGGTTCCTCGTTCCTGCGGGGTCACACGGAGCGATGTGTGCTGCTGCAGGAACGATGAACTACATCGCTAGCTGCAGCAGCAGCGATAATCAAGAATAGGGGGGCATGTCACCAATGAGCGATTTTGAAAGTTTTTGCGACGATTCAAAATCGCTCATAGGTGTCACACACGTCATCGCTAAAGCGGCCAGATATGCGTCACAAATTCCGTGACCCCAACGCAATCGCTTGAGCAATGTCGCAGCGTGTAAAGCGGCCTTTACTTTGTAGCCACTCATTTCTGACCACCGATTCACATGTTTCTCCAATCAGTAGAACTCCTCTGCTACTCTAATTAGTCTATATGAGCCTAAAGGCTGCTTTACATGCTACGAGTTATCATGTGTTCGCATGTGCGATCGCACCCGCCCCCATCATTTGTGCGTTACGGACAATTTGTTGCCCATGTCGCACAAATTGTACTGTCACACGTACTTACCTTCCAAACGACCTCGCTGTGGGCGGTGAACATCCACTTCCTGAAGGGGGAGGGACGTTCGATGTCACAGCGATGTCACACAGCGGCCGGCCAATAAAAGCAGAGGGGCGGAGATGAGTGGGACATAAACATCCCGCCCACCTCCTTCCTTCCGTATTGCTGGCGGGACGCAGGTAAGTTGCAGTTCATCGTTTCCGGGGTGTCACACGGAGCGATGTGTGCTGCCTCGGGAACAATGAACAACCGGAGCACAGAAGGACGTTCGATTTTTTGAAAATGAGCGACGTGTCAACGAGGAACGATAAGGTGAGTATTTTTGCTCGTTCACAGTCGCTCATAGCTGTCACACGCTATGATATGTCAAATGATGCCGGATGTGCGTCACTAACAACGTGACCCCGACGACATATCGTTAGATATATCGTAGCGTGTAAAGCGGCCTTTGCACATATACCAGAAAATCACTTATGTAAAATCCTGCTTGAGAAAGGTGGGTTATTTTTCGGCACTATGTTATGGATGTAACTATATGAATAATCAGCGTTTAGCACCATGAGGCCCCTGTGATCCTCCTGATATACTTGCATATTGTGAGACTGGCACGCTGCCGGTAACGAGCACAGCAGCACTGCACCTCGGTGCTGCGTGTTTACTTCTTTCTTTTGTATTGTTGTTCTCTAACAGCAGCGGGTAAATGACTATTACTTTTACAAATTAGTTTAAATGGAATTTCACAATGGACATATTGTAACATAGTAAGGCGAAATAATGACACTGGTCGATCAAATTCAGCCTGTACAGTGGTTATTCAGAAGAATGGAAAAAAACATATAGCAAGGTACTTGACTAACGCTAAAGTCCTCAGCCAAAACGCGTGGTACGCAAAAAACATCATTCTTAAAGCAACCTAAATCCTTCCATTACACTTTTTGTGAAATAAGTGATCAGCGCCCGTCCTGGTCCCTTCTGTGGATTATCTCAGCATTCTCTATTGTAAACATATTATGCAGGTGTTCTTATATTGAGTATTCTCAAATCATGACCTCTTACAGAGATGTGAAACACAGCAGTATAGTAATAGTTATAGTACATACAGTACACAGGTAATCAGTTTTATCATCCACTGCCATTAATCCACACAGATTTTGTCGCGAAATTAGGTCACAAACAAGTTGATATTCAGAATGTAAGAGTTCTCCCGAGGCAGAAGGATTGTACGGATTTTCACATTGATCTCTTTTAGAATAAATATAATTTTTTATAGTACATTGTAGTCAGTCAATAAAGTAAAGTTCAGCAGCTCTGCTCTAACTATAAAGTACAAGACTCCATCTCTGTCCAAAGCCTTATGTCAGTGGCATATATTGGAATTCTGAGAATTCCCTAATGTATACTTTGGATGGAAGCCTCCATGTACGTCACTGTTTAGGCATTTGATGGCGTAAGACACCGATTAGTCACAATGTTACCACTTTATGGCACCGATTCATTAAGACTGGCATTTCGTACGCCAGTTTTAAGGCCATGCAGGGATAATATGCACCAAATTCATTAAAAGGCATACCACTTAATTAATTTTGGGGCATCTTATCACTGGAAAGTGCCTTGCTAACAATGTTTCTCCAATCAGTGGCTGGAGTAATGTTTTCAGAGAAATGCAATTTTTCTTAATGTGGCAGGCAGGTGTAACCAGACCCTTATTCTAACACCTCTCCAGCTACACCCATGTGGCAGAGCTGAACTCTGACTCTGGCAGAGCAAAACTGGCATGAAAAGTCCAAAAGTTTCCACATTTTTCCAAAAACTTCACTTTGCACAAAAATTTGGCAACTTGTCAAAGAGTTATACATGTGACGTTACCTCTTTGGTGCATGTTTTTTACAGTTTCCCATTTTATTGGGTAGCAAAAGCTGCTGTATACTGTTAAAAAATATCCAGAAGCGTAGAGAGGCCCAAAGAACACTTTTTCACACTCACCTGATGAACAGGAGCATATGGCTACATTTGGTAAATGTTCATAAATACACCAAGTGTGTAATGAAATGTGAACAGAGCCTATGTTATCTAAAGCGGGCTTTACACGCTACAATATATCTTAAAATGTGTCGGCGTGGTCACGTCGTAAGTGACGCACATCCGGCATCGTAAGGGGTACTTTACACACAGAGATAAATCTGCGGCAGATCTGCGGTTGCAGTGAAATTGTGGACAATCAGTGCCAGGTTTGTGGCTGTTTACAAATGGAACAATATGTCCATGATTTCACTGCAACCACAGATCTGCCAAAGATTTATCTCTGTGTGCAAAGTACCCCTAAGTTATATTGTAGCGTGTAACAGCTACGTGCGATTGTGATTGAATGTTAAAACATTCATCGCACGCACGTCGTTCAATTCCTAAAAATTGAACGTGAGATTGTTCAATGTTCCCATGGTAGCACACATCGCAGTGTGTGACTGTAACGGTGAGCCAGGGGTGCCTTTGGCCTTGTAGTCGTGGCCCTTGCTGACAGGCTTACCCCTGGCGTCGCCGTCACTGGGGGGACAGGAGGTGCCTTTGTGGGGCAGAGTGTGGTGGTGCAGGTGTTGTCCGGCGCACAAATACTCTTCAGGCATAGATCAATGCAAACAACAAACATGTTTTATTCTTCGCAATTTCTTCACACTTGGCAGTACACAGCACAATGCTATGGCGCTTCCTTCAGCTGAGGGAAAGTCTACTCTAGCGTTCCCTCAAGTGGGCGACTTGCCTGACTACTTCACTTCGCCCGGCTCCCACTTCTGGCTACCCACAGCCCGGACCCACACCGGACTGCTTCACCCTACGAGGTTCCGCCCGCTCCTGTCTTCTCCGGCTTCCCTGTACTTCAGCTGCCACACTCTGCCCCTGGCTGTTCCTTCTTCTTTCCTGTCCCAGAGACTACTGCCTGTCTTACACACTTTCTTCCCTCCTAAGCTGCCGGCTCCTCCTCCCTACTGTGGTGACAGCCGTCCCACCCGGCCACTAGGGGGTACCCTGACTCAACATACATGCATACAATATAAAACATTTTTATTAACAACGTTTCCGGGTTAACTAGGCTTCCTTGTGAGGGGTCTGCACACCCCTTACACACCTCTCCTCTTTAACCTGAGCCTCCCGGCCAGGCTCCAATCTAAAATTACAACTGTTAAAACCACATAAAACATGTTCAATCAACTGCGAACCTGTCCAGCACCCGGAGGCTTAGCAGCGCTCCTGGTCTTTGGTGTGCCCGGAGGCTTAGCAGCGCTCCCGGTCTTTGGTGTGCCCGGAGGCGTTGCAGCGCTCCCGGTCTTTGGTGGTCAACGCAGGAGCACGGAATCTTCTCTCTCCATAACGCGGAGGAGCCCCTGGCTCAGTCCAGCAAGCAGGCTCACTCCGGAATCAGCAACTTAAGCACAAAACTTTCTCCGGCTTAAACACGCCGGCATCAAACAAAACAGGCCCGCCATCTTCCGGTCTTCACACTCATTCCGGGTAGAAGGCCCGTTGCCACTCAGCCCTCTGAGCTTGGATGTATTCCGATAGGGACTCAACAGCAGGGAGACGAAAAATCGACCGCAAACAGCTGCTATGCCAAACAATTTCTTTTATTTAGACGATTTTCTCCATAGGTGCAGGTAAAAATGCGGGAGGTGGCTTGGATGCGAGTCCCTCCACAGGACGACGGCCGTTTCGTCTGTAAGTCAGACTTCTACGGGTCCACGTCAGGGAGTGGCCGCACGCACCTTATAAAGGGGAGTGCATCCAGGCCACCGCCCCGCACGTTAAAAACAGAGGAATTAACCCATAACAGTGATTTACATGAATGAATACAAAACATCCCATTTAAAACATAATTATACAAACAATGTTGCATGCATTACTATACATATACAAAAAAGGAAAAATACCACTGACAAGGTACAAGGGCATTTTGTATCGTCAGATCCACACATAACACATTATATTCATGTTATTCTTTATTACTGACCTATCAATTCGTTTTTCAAATGGTATAAAATGTATCAAACACTCGCAGATCATTTACAAAAAACTGTTTTTTAAAAAAAAAACAAAAAAAAAAAAAACAAACGTTTTTTTATAAGAAGACCACTAAGTCGTTGCGGTCATTTAACCCCAGGCTTCCCTGAGCTCCAAATTTTATTATCATCTTCGCTTCTTTTCGTAGCAATAATTTGTGGAGATCGCCCCCTTGTGGGGGTAGGGAAACCTGGACTAGTCCTGCAAACCGCAAGGTGTTAGGATTGCCTTCATGTGCTGTACGAATGTGTTCTATTAACCTAGGAGAACCTTTTCCTGTCGATATTGATTTGTAATGCTCTCTAAAGCGTACGTACATACACCTGATTGTCTTCCCTATATAGAATCTCCCACAGGGACATACAATCACGTAAACCACATATTTCGTTTTGCAGGAGATGAACTGCCTTACTTGGTGAGAAAAAGAACCAATTTGAACAGATGTACCGGTGAGATGCAAGGCACAATACCTGCAGTGGCCACAGCGAAAGTTCCCTACAGGGGAACATTTTTCCAGCCATGTGGATGGACAAGTCACTCTGTTTTTCACCAGTAGATCTTTCAAATTGTTACACCGTCTGTAAGAGACTAAGGGTCCTGCGTCTATCCTATCCTTCAAATCTGGATCGTTGGCAAGGATATGCCAATTCTTCTTTATGGCTTTTTTGATTACTAAGGGGCCAAATCTGAAACTAAACATAAACCTATTAGCGGCATTGTTCGTTTTTCTTATCCTTTTTGCCTTCACTTGACTACAAGACGATTCACCGACACTAGGGGATTGACTAAAGCCTAAAACGTCCGAACTCTCAGAACACACCTTGTCATAGGCGGAATCGATCAATGTACTCGGGTACCCCCGTGCCAATAGCCTTAATTTATGTTTAGTTTCAGATTTGGCCCCTTAGATGGAGTAATCAAAAAAGCCATAAAGAAGAATTGGCATATCCTTGCCAACGATCCAGATTTGAAGGATAGGATAGACGCAGGACCCTTAGTCTCTTACAGACGGTGTAACAATTTGAAAGATCTACTGGTGAAAAACAGAGTGACTTGTCCATCCACATGGCTGGAAAAATGTTCCCCTGTAGGGAACTTTCGCTGTGGCCACTGCAGGTATTGTGCCTTGCATCTCACCGGTACATCTGTTCAAATTGGTTCTTTTTCTCACCAAGTAAGGCAGTTCATCTCCTGCAAAACGAAATATGTGGTTTACGTGATTGTATGTCCCTGTGGGAGATTCTATATAGGGAAGACAATCAGGTGTATGTACGTACGCTTTAGAGAGCATTACAAATCAATATCGACAGGAAAAGGTTCTCCTAGGTTAATAGAACACATTCGTACAGCACATGAAGGCAATCCTAACACCTTGCGGTTTGCAGGACTAGTCCAGGTTTCCCTACCCCCACAAGGGGGCGATCTCCACAAATTATTGCTACGAAAAGAAGCGAAGATGATAATAAAATTTGGAGCTCAGGGAAGCCTGGGGTTAAATGACCGCAACGACTTAGTGGTCTTCTTATAAAAAAACGTTTTTTTTTTTGTTTTTTTTTAAAAAACAGTTTTTTGTAAATGATCTGCGAGTGTTTGATACATTTTATACCATTTGAAAAACGAATTGATAGGTCAGTAATAAAGAATAACATGAATATAATGTGTTATGTGTGGATCTGACGATACAAAATGCCCTTGTACCTTGTCAGTGGTATTTTTCCTTTTTTGTATATGTATAGTAATGCATGCAACATTGTTTGTATAATTATGTTTTAAATGGGATGTTTTGTATTCATTCATGTAAATCACTGTTATGGGTTAATTCCTCTGTTTTTAACGTGCGGGGCGGTGGCCTGGATGCACTCCCCTTTATAAGGTGCGTGCGGCCACTCCCTGACGTGGACCCGTAGAAGTCTGACTTACAGACGAAACGGCCGTCGTCCTGTGGAGGGACTCGCATCCAAGCCACCTCCCGCATTTTTACCTGCACCTATGGAGAAAATCGTCTAAATAAAAGAAATTGTTTGGCATAGCAGCTGTTTGCGGTCGATTTTTCGTCTCCCTGCTGTTGGATCCCCTAGCTGTCTGCTACCGACCAGCACGCTGCGCCTGAAACCAGCGCCACATGATAACCATCAGCACGTGAGCCACTGAACCAAAAGGTAAATTGAGGGCAGGCAGTGCAGGACTTGTTCTCGTTTGGCTGCATTATACTTGGATCTTTTCCTGGAGTCTCTTTTGCACGCTGTTGCCAGGCTCATTACCAAGGTTCACAAAAGACTGTGTATATTATCACATGTGCGGTAGCCACGATGGAACTGATGGACAATGAAAGCGCAAGTTCTGTTGACGTTCCAGGTGTACAGGCGGGGAGGATGGATGCGGCTTCCTTTTTCGAGGAATGCAACTTAAAAAAGGACACTGAGGTACTGGGCATTAAGACACTCGAAAATAAGATATATTCCCTCTCTGACAGAGAGGTGCGTTTATTTTGGACTATTAAGTCGTTGCAGTCTTATGTTGATTGCGGCAGGGTCCCTAGGGGCCTTCGTGTGATAAAGACATTGTCCCATTTTCAAGATGACACAAGTTTTACTAAAGAATGGGAGAGCATTCAACATGATTGTTCCATGAGACTGCTCCAGCTGGTGTT
Organism: Anomaloglossus baeobatrachus; assembly: GCF_048569485.1. Classification (NCBI taxonomy): domain Eukaryota; kingdom Metazoa; phylum Chordata; class Amphibia; order Anura; family Aromobatidae; genus Anomaloglossus; species Anomaloglossus baeobatrachus. The sequence goes on along the minus strand of NC_134357.1, from coordinate 278,538,510 downwards.
AAAGAAAAATGAGGAGGAGTATTCAGCTCTGAACATACAGCTGGATGATTTGAAAAAAGACACTCGTTCACGGGTTACTGAGGGTATTTGGACAACATTTGTACAGAATTTGGATAAAAAATTGATTGAAACTCAGACAGAGATTAAAAATAAAAAAAGAGAGAAATTTATGAGGGATAAAAAAGATTACGAAATGGGACAAATTTTCTGTTGGACGAAAGATCGTTCTAAAAATTACAAAAGAAAACCGTATATAAAAAATAAAAAACTGGGCAACCAGGAAAAAGGGTACTGGACCACGGAGTCGGAGTCTAGTGGCTCGGAGGACACCCCGGGAACGATGAACAGCAGCTTACCTGCGTCCCGCGGCTCCCGCTGGCAATGCGGAAGGAAGGAGGTGGGCGGGATGTTTACGTCCCGCTCATCTCCACCCCTCCGCTTCTATTGGCCGGCTGCCGCGTGACGTCGCTGTGACGCCGAACGTCCCTCCCGCTCCAGGAAGTGGATGTTCGCCGCCCACATCGAGGTCGTATGGATGGGTAAGTACGTGTGATGGCAAATAATCGTTTGTGTGACACGTTCAACAAATGTGCGAACGTGTTGCACATACGATGGAGGCGGGTACGATCGCATACGATATCATATGCTTAATCGTAACGTCTAAAGCAGGCTTAACTCTAAGTAATACATGTGTTACTTTGCCAATGGGGAGATCACAAACAAGCAGATTTTGTGACAAAGTGATGTAATCTCTCTTTCTGCTCATTCATATACACTGGAGACCAAAATTTGAGAACAATGTATGATCACTTGCTTTTTTCAAAAATAATGTAATCTACTTTGAAGGGTACACCAAGCCACTATAACAGTGTTTTACAAAAGATCCAAAAGTTTATCAACAGGAAACCTTTATTTTGCCCAAAACGTTATAATTGTAATTAGAGAACAGCAATGACTGTAGCACAGAGAAAGAATATAAGTAAATTATCTGAAGGTAACAACAGTCACCAATCAGTAGGAAGTGTATAGGTCTTTGCTTTGAATGACTGCAGCACATCTGCGGCCACAGGACATAACTAGACGCTCACACTGCTCTGCTGTGATTTTGGTCCACTCTTCTTCCAGTCTCTTTCACAGTTCTTCGATTGTTGTAAGTTTCTTGGTCATGACGTTGTCACCAAGGATTTTCCAGAAGTTTTCTATTGGATCTAGATCAGGACACTGGGCTTGCCATTTCATTGTTTCAATGTTTTCTGTTTCAAGGAACTGCTTTACCCATTTTGCTGTGTGACAGGGGCATTATCCTGCATTAAAATTGCTGGCTGATTGAGTGATGAATGCAAGTAAGGAACCACATGTTGTTGAAGAAGGGTCTTATACACACTTGTATTCACTCTGCCATGTAGCTGTACGAGAGGTCCACCTCCTGCTGCAGAAAACATTCCCCAAATCATATGACACTTCCTCCACCACCTTTCAGTGACTTCTTAACACACTTTGGGTTCAGTCTTTCCCCAGTTTGTCGGCAAATATAATGTTTCCCATCAGAACCAAATAAATTAAACTTGCTATCATCACTAAAATGAACTGTGGACCACTTCTCCTCTGTCCACACAACATGCTCCACACCAAAGGTGAGTCTAGGCTTTTGATTTTTTCTGCTTATAAGAGGTTTGGTCACTGCAGAGTGGGTTTTCAGTCTTAATGCTCTTAATAGTTGTGACATTGTATGACGATACAGATCTTTACCCTTTTCAGTGCTGAACTAGCAAGCAACCCCAGCTGCAGTGTTGAAACGAAAAACTGAAGGGCAGATTAGTATCATTATTATTCTGTCTTCTCTTGAGGCGGTTCAACCGACATTATACAGTGCTAGCCGAAACATGTCATTTGTACAGACTTAGACGTCCTGCACGTTCTTAAGTAGACACATTTGATGGAATCCAATAACTTGGTCATTGTCTGCCATGGAGATTCTCTGCATTATCCTGCCCTCTCTTGCCTTTGTCTTTCGAGGGTGACCAGCCGTCTTGGAGGACTCGAAAGAGTTTGTGATGTTGTAAAGATGCAATATTCTCAAAATCACAGACCTGGAATGACCAACTTCTCTTGTTATGGCTGATAGGGTCACCCCTTCGACCTTCATCTGGAAAACCTGCTGCCGGAGTGTTTCAGTCAGTTTGGAACGGCACACCACTTTTGCACAATCAGTGCAAACTGGAAAGTTAGGCTGCCGGTTATATAGGGTTTGTCAGATAATTAAAGGGGTGGTTCACCCATATTTTTTATTGTCTAGATCGATATTATATTGAGAAACAATGTTTCTCTCAAATACCTTGTGTTGTCAATAGTGCCTGTGAGAGGCGCTATTGCAGATCGCTGCTCCCCGTCCAGTGACGTACCGTCAAATGCTGCCTCGTCACATCCGTGCAGCCGGCTGCATTCTGAGCCCATCTGCTCCCTGCTCCTCCTCCCTCCACCCTCACAGCACGTCTCTTGCTTGCAGCGTTCTGCGAGGAGGGAGGAGGGAGGAGGAGATGCGCCGTGCTGTGCTAGGAGGGAGGAGGGAGGAGGAGGGGGAGCAAATGGGCTGTGACAGCAGTGAAACACCGCTCACAGCTCAGAGTCTGGAAGACTGTAGCCGGCTGCACAGATGTGACGAGGCAGCATTGGACGGGTACGTCACTGAACGGGGAGCAGCAGTCTGCAATAGCGCCTCTCACAGGCACTATTGCCAACACAAGGTATTTGAGAGAAACATTGTTTCTCAATATAATATCGATCTAGACAATAAAAAATATGGGTGAACCACCCCTTTAAGGAAATTAGCACCGGGTGCCAGATTAACACCAATAGCTTGAAGGTATCTGAAAGTCTTCTCTACTTTTGATCTGTGTTCTTGTACATTTATCTCATTTACATTTTATTATTTGCTTTACAATAAATTCAGTTTATGACATAAGATAAAATACTGGTCGTTGTCCACATGTTAGGATATAATCACATAGGACTACTCAATGATTTTAACATTTAGGATATTGTGTGCTGTTCTCTAATTTTGATCTCCAGTATAGATTCCAAGGGTACACTTTAGTAAGTGCACCCTTGGATACAGCTAATCTGATTTTCAGTTTTCAGATTTTCACATCTAAAATGGAACAAAGTTGATTTTACCACTACCATAACGTGATATATACTAGGGTGTCAATGAATTAAATGACTACTAATTCTAGGAATTTCTGGAAACATGGCTTATCAACATTTGATGAACCTATCCATTATTTTACGATGTATAAACACTTATTAGGAATAATATAATCTTTCGAATTTTCCTACTTTGTGTTCTGTTCACCGTCATCGTTATCAGAATACCTGTAATGTTTTGACAGTATTGCAGAGCTGCAGTACTGATCACACGAATGCGTGTGAGATAGCAAATAGGGAAGAGGTAAAAAGTTGACCAACCTGTAAAGAAGTCCTAAATGATGGAAATAATGTATAAATATTCAATTTACTATTCACAAGTGTTTTCCCCTTTAAATCTTCCCTTGTTCTTTATTCGTGAGAGGTTCATGCTTCACGCAGACCTGCCGCACTTCAAGTTTATGTGCAGAACAGTTTCTATTGATTTATTTTTTGAGCATTTGATCATCAGAGCTGCAGCGTGGTAAATGACATTTTATAAATATAGAGTAAGCAGGAGAAGGTCTGCTGGGAGCACCTTTAACAATTCTGTGGCCCAAGGATAACCTCCTTCCCCATTCTCATCTGTTATATGGTAAGTAGATCCATAGTGATGGGGAGACAAATAAAGGGAAGAGGAAACCATTTATCCAAAAGGGACATCCAGCTGAGGCTTTCTAATTTATCTATACATGCATCAGGAATACTGAGCAGGATGGAGACTATAAGGCAGACTTTTGTCACAGCGTCTTCTCTAAGTCTTTACCAAGTTTAAGAGATATTTTCCATATATTTATAATGTTAGTGATGGTGCTAAGAAATCGTAACTCTATATTGGGCTTCCAAGGCTCGAAGAAGTGCTATTTTGCTTCCTTCTATTCAGAACGGGATATTGACCAGATATTATTGCAATTAATATTGTATAGTCTAGTGAATTTAGAAACTCGTAGTTTCATGTAAAGGCCCAGTCACACACAACGAATTACCAGCGATCCCAAAAACGATGTGAGCTGATGGGGATCGCTGGTAAGTCGCTGGGAAGTTGCTGATGAGATGTCACACAGTCAGATCTTACCAACGATGCAGGAACGATACAGGTTGCAGTAGCGACCTGTATAACGATCTCAGCAGTCACTGTGACCCTGTCACACAGTGTCAAACACAGCGATGTGTCCTGCCCAGCAGGACATCGCCTTTCAAGAAAATGGCCTGGACCATTCTGCAACGACTAGAGATCTCACAGCAGGGGCCTGATCGCTGGTAGATGTCACACATAACGAGATCACTAATGGGATCGCTACTGCGGCACAAAAACTGTGACTCAGCAGCGATCTCGCTAGTGATCTTGTTATGTGTGACAGTACCTTAAGACTGGAAAAGATCAAAAGTCCAGACCAGAAACCAGTTACACTATGAAAACATATTCAATCCAAATACATGACAGTCATGGACACAAATATTGAGACTGATGCAGATTTTGGCATTTGATACATTTTTAAACTTCTATTCACAAATCCATCAAGTTTATGCACAGACTTAATGTTGACCATTATTTTTCAAGACTTGTGAAGTTTGCCCTACAATGCTAGATATCAGCTTCTGGGTCAAATCCTGATGACAACACATTCTAGGCCAATCAGTGGTTGGAGTTGAGCGAGTTTCGAAATATTCGTATTCGCGATACTCATAAAGAGTACCATGTAATACTCGCATATTCGTTCCGATTAGCAAGTACAATGCAAGTCAGTGGGATATGCGAGTAATTGTCTGCTGATTGGGAAATGTGAGTAATTTTCTGCTGGAGTTCAGCAGACAATTACTCACATATCCCATTGACTTGCATTGTACTTGCTATTCGGAATGAATACGTGAGCATTACACAGTACTATTTACGAGTTTCGCAATTACGAATATTTTGAAACTCGTTCAACTCTAGTTGGAGGCTATCACAATTTCTGTGTTTTTAGAGACTGACCATAAATTCTCCATGGGATTAGGATCTGGACATGGACGCAAAATTTAAATGTTTTGCTTATTGAGCCACTTTGTTCTGACTTCTCGCCTTGTGACATGGTCTCCATCTTCCTAGAAAAAGAATTGTTCATCATCAAATTGCTCCATGATTGTTGGGAGAAGTTGCTCTTTACCCCAATCCTCTGCAAAGTTTGTTTTTTTCTGATGAAACCTCCTTCAACACTGTAAATATTCAATCCCTGTATAAACTTGATGTATTTGACATAAAACAATAACATTTTATGAAATGCTTACAATTAAATTTCAATAACTGTCGAAAAATCTAAAAAAAAAAAAAAAACTAAAAGCACTGAAGGAGCAAAGTTTACTGTTACCCTTGTGAAAATGCGACATTTTATGGCTAAAGTAACATTTTTGTGTAAAAAAAGTAAAATTTTAATTTTTTTCCTTCAACATTGCTTTGATTCCTGTGAAAAACCTAAAGGGTTAATAAATTGTGGTTTTGAGCAGTGTGAAGATTAAAGTTTTTAGAATGGTGTCACTATTGGGTATTTTCTGTCACCTCGGCCTCTCAGACACTTCAAATGTGATGTGGTCCCTAAAAAAAAGGTTTTGTAAATTTTGTTGGAAAAATGAGAAAATGCTGATAAACTTTGAACCCTTCTATCTTCTAATTTTGTTGCAAAAGTTGTACTTATGTAATGTAGACAAGTGGAAAATGTTATTTAGTAACTATTTTGTGTGACATAACTCTCGAATTTATGGGTATAAAATGTCAAAGTTTGAAAATTGCAAAATGTTCACCAAATTTCCAACATTTTCACAAATAAAAGCAAAATATATTGTCCTAAATTTACTATAATGAAGTACGATATGTCACGAAAAACAATGTCAGAATCACCAGGATCCGATGAAGCATTCCAGAGTTATAACCTGTCAAAGTGACACTGGTCAGAATCGTAAAAAATGGCCTGGTCAGAAGTATGTTTTAATGCCCGGGGGTGAAGGGATTAAGGTATAGTTCACACACGAAGTCTAGCACCCCTGGACTTTGTACAATAGGTCCTTATATGAAGCACCATCTAAATGAATGAATCCTTCTGTGTCTTGAAGGCTTCCTTTCAGGAGGACACTGAGATGATCTGATGGAGTGAAGGGTGAAGGTGAAGGCATGATTGGTGAAGGCATCTGGGTGCTTCTGAGGAGAGGATTCCTATATTAAATGCTGTAACTTGAGGAACCTAAGATATATCATCTGAAATGTTCATCTCAGTTATGTACTACCTGGCGGATGGGACCATATATCCGGAGGGATTTCAACTTTTTGTTGATGATATTTAATATACCGTGACAGGTGATATATATTGATATATAGATTCTCTTGCAACTGAATGTTGGGATGAGCAGTACAGACACTGGTGTTTCTGCAAGATATTTTCCATCTTTGGGATTGCCTTCATTGCCGAAAGAGTAGGACTTATCACTTAGTGTGTGAACTATACTTTAAAAGGTATTCAAACACTAGATGTTTAAATACATATGAGATAAGTCTACTACTCCTGACGAACCCTTTTGGTAAGGGAGAAACGCGTCGATTATTCTGCCTATGACTTATGTCTTGTTATATATCATTATGCGTTTGCTGAAATATATTATTGTATGACTGTGCACGCTTGGACACCAAATATGTCATAGCGTGAACAATCAGAGTGTTCTGTCTATGACTTATGCCATGCTATTTATCATTCATTATGCTTTTTGGAATCTGTTCATGTATGACCATATATGCTTTGACACCTTGTGTGTCATAACATGCACTATCATGTCTATAGTATGCTGATCTATACCTGCTGATATATATTGGATGAATTATACTGTCGATCTTTGTTATATCCCTTAAGGCCCTGTCACACACAGAGATAAATCTGCGGCAGATCTGTGGTTGCAGTGAAATTGTGGACAATCAGTGCCAGGTTTGTGGCTGTGTTCAAATGGAACAATATGTCCATGATTTCACTGCAACCACAGATCTGCCAAAGATTTATCTCTGTGTGTGACGGGCCTTTACTATTGTCTTGAACGATAGGGACAATTAGGTTGAGCCCACATAGGATAGGGACACTGCTTATCTTGTAGTGTACAATCCATAGATGGGTAGGGTTATAGAGTAGGGGTTTTTCTGTCATCCTCTTGTATCTTTTTTGTCTGGCCTTTTTAGATGTGGTATTTTGACAGTATTTTGTACAGCCTAATAAATATTCATTAATTTATTAATATTTGGCTATTTTCGTACATTCCAGCTTGGCTTATACCCTACGATTATTCAGTTTACTTTTTGAATACTAAATCCATACTTACCAACATGACACTGTTAAAATCATCTAGCGTAAACTACCTCATATATGTCCCAGGTCAGAAGGTTGCCCCATCAACTGTCTTTTTTATAAAGTTGAATATCTGATGTGTCAATTCAACACTTTCACACATATAGGCATAACTGTACATCTGCGCTTGTGTGACTGTATGTGAAAGGTGCTCAGGACTCCAGGAGGACATCATCTTACTCCTCATGTGGCTGATGCTGACTATATTATATACTCGGCATCAGTCTCTAACAGCCATGGCCTGAACCAAGTTCTGACTGCAGTTATTAACCATTTAGATGCTGCTGTCAGTCATTGAAATGCCCTGACTCCCATTGGCCAATTATGACGCAATCATGGTAAGTTAATGTATTAACATCTGCGATTCTTCTGAAGGCCATCGTCAATGTTATCTTGATCCTCTTTTGAAAATCAACTATACAGTATGTTAAGCTTCAAAGGTTTGATAAACTCCATGAAGTCAAAATGTCAGAATTGCATTTTTTTTCATTCCCTACGCAACCTTAGAAACATACAATAAAAATCTATCAAATCATGAAATGTCAATTCACCTTGCTAAAAAAACAAACCCTCACACGCTTCTATTGGTGGAAATCTAAAAATGTTACAGGTCTCGGAAAATAGTTTTGGTGTTCTTTTTACAAAACTTTTCACCAATTAAATAAAAAAAATAATCTGGAGATTTAGTATCACCGTAATCGTACTGAATTGTAGAATAAGATTTCCACATCCTTTTTACTGCACAATGAATGCAATAAAAGCAAAAAGAACAATGTCGAAATTGCATGTTTTCACCCGTTCACTGGACTTGGATTTTTTCCCATTATTCTGTAAATGATACAGTAAAATGAATGGTGTCATTCAAAAGAACAATTGATCCTGCAAAAATCAAGCCCTTATACAGCTACGCTAACAAAAACGTGAAGAAAAAAAAAGTGATGCCTTTTTGGAAGAAGTGGAAAAAATAAATCATTAAAATCAAAAATGATCCAGTCCTGAAGTGTTTAAGAAAGCAGCTAAACCTCCCGACAAACTATCAATGATGTGTGAGTTTGGTAGGTCGGGCAACTGCTGCTTCAACATCAATGATTTGTTGCATAGCAGTTTTATTGCTTTTTTGCCATAATTCACTGCAAAAAAACTGCACTATGCCTCAAGCTTCAGGGTCATCCGACCACCTCCAGCACTTTAGGTTCAAACCCAGCTATGCCCTGATTCCCATGTAACCTATGCCCCTACTATGAGGTAGCTGCCGAATAACCATTATTTCATTGTATGTTGGAGAACTCCATAATCTCACTACTCTTACAGAACAGAAGCCCCAACTACGAAGATGGGGAAACGATCTTTCTCCTAACCATACAGGATGTCCCCTTGCTATGTAATGGGACCTAAGTAATTGAATTTTAGCTTGGTTTTACCAAATAATAACATTTGGTTTAGTTAAAGTAGGGTACTCATTAAGAACACCATAGATCCTTGGAATGGATCATCTATGAACCACCATGATTATATATTTCACAAACCTTGAGTAAAGCCTTATGGCAGCATACTGTGCAATACAATGCTGTTGTTCCGTATAATTATATTTAAGCAGAAGACACATGTAGAAATACAAGATGAAATATGGCAACTAACATCTAGGCTGATACCAAACAGAACATTCATTTGTGAAACCAATTTTCGTAATATCTGGAAATGAAATGTTTGAGCTCAAACAGCTTGCTCGTATAATCAGTCAAGCATTTGTGAGCTTTCCCAGCTAAGTCTGTTTATTAAAAACATGGCAGCGAGCACAGCTGGTGGGGTTCTCAGGCAGAACAAGTGCCAGCTGAATTGATGTAAATTTCTCAGTTCTGATTCTTGGCAAATCATGTAGTGTATCAAATACGCAGGCACCAAGGAGCATTATCCAGAATCAGGGATTTAGGCCGACGTCCAAAAGGAGATTCCACATATTGTTTTGAAGAAGGCCAAACATGTGTTGACTTGTATCTGGAGTCCTCTATGGGGAACCTTCATTAGAGGCTAAAACGTTTAAAGCCCGGTCAGCGTCCAGCTGTGTCTGCAATAGCATTTACCAGTGATAACTATGACAAATACAATCTGTGAGCCCAAGGAGAACATATTATCTGCTCTCATGTCTCTTCAATGTAAGGGTAAATGCCTTCAAATGGCCAATGCACTGAGAAATTAATTTATATTAGTTAGAAGTCAAAGACCTGTTGGAAGTAAACTATGACATTTCAAATGGTTGTGTGGCTTGTGCTAACAAACAATTTTTCATGATGGGTATCTGTTTAGCTATGGCTTTATTTAAATTAAGACAGACATTAATTATTATTACCACGATGTGCCATCAATTGTGAATCAATGAGAGTCTGACTGCTGTGACCACCGCAGACAACTTAAAAACTTTACGAAAGCATGCTTGAATTGGGCTACTTGACTAGAAGAGTCCAACCAGCTTCCTAGGGAAAAGCATGCAGAGTAAAGGGGAGCTGGAGGAGCAAGGCACTTTCTTGGCAGGGTAGCCATTTCCATAACAATATTTTCTTAATGAATACTCACCACGTAGGGCTCATGCACACAACCAGTTATATCGGACAAGTGCTCCCTTTGTTTGTCACAGTCTTCTCTCTGTTGTTGAGTTTTGTGACAGGTTCTGAGTCAAAGTCTCACTTTACCGTGTGAGACTCTTGTGATTAAATTAATTCCCTTTCCTTTGGGGAGAAAAGGGTTAATGTCAGTTTACCTTCCAGCAGCTTCTGAGTCCTGGTCAGGTGTTTCCGGCTTGGTCTGCTCCCAGGTCCTATATATAGAGGGTGCTGGTTATTTTCATTCATTTGAAAGCTTGGCCAGGAGAAGAAATGAGCTGGAGAAACCCTCTCTCTGTTTTGCTTGGTTGGCTGCAGCATTAGTGCAGGCTGAAGCAGTTCATGGTGTGCTGGTTTGTATGGTATGGAAGTTTCCCAGTAGTCTCTTTTCTTCCCCCCTTTTATGTTATTTCCCCTCATGCACTTTTAGTGGCTGTTTTCTGTGTGGTTGCCATGTGCACGAGTTGTTGTTTTCCCCTGTCCTTGTCTGATTGTGGGGTTTGTGTTTACGGTCCCGGCTTGCCCCCCAGGTGGAGGTGAGGGAAGGGAATTACATCAGGGCTAAAACAGGAGTAAGGGCCAGGTAGGGGCCTGACCTCCCTACCTTCAAGGGTACCTCCGGGTGTGAGGGTGAGTGCAGGAGCTCCAGGCAACCGTGACAGTGTTTTTTTGGATAGCACTTGTACCTGTTACGTCACCACCGGAGTCCGCTCCAGCGACTTCTACTCCGATCGCCAGGTAACGCCGTGTTCCTGCCATGGATGGTGCTGGTGATGGGAGAGAAGTCGATGCCAGCGGCACCGGTGGGCACAGCCTCCGCTCATCCACTGGGCTGGGTTATCTTGGGATCTGCAGTACCAGTGGCTGACTATAGGTGGCATGTCTCTTCCAGCTGAAGTTACCATCATTCAGCTACAGCCAATGGGAAGACACCACACCCTTCTTAATTCCCCTCCGGTCTGCTGACCACTGCCAGAGATAGTTCTGATATTCTGGCTCCTGTTCTGTTTTGTGATTCTGGTGTTCTGACTTTTACTTGTGTTCTGACTACCCTCCTGCCTGCTGTTTTTGTACCTCGCTGCCCGATCTGGTTTTGACCTTTGCTTGTTTCTGATTACGTCCCTGCCTACCGATTCTGTCTCTGTTCTGCAATTCCTAGTTTGACCCTGCCTGTCGACTACTCTCTTGGACTGCTGCCTTCCACAGGTAGTGATCTCCAGTGATCCCTGTATAGGGGTTAAAGGGTTTCAGGGTTCTGGGGGTCCTGCTTGGTGAGTGGCTTCCCTGTATCCTGTCCATTACAGCCTTTCTGGGTCTGTGGATCCAGGCAGGCGTTACAGTACCTATGATGTTATGGGGCTGCGCACAAGTCTTATTTTATCTCCTAAACCGAATTATCTGAGGAAAAAAAATCAGTGACATGTCCACTTTTGATATGTTGTCAGATCAAAATCGGTAATGCAAGTTTATAGGACCATGAAAAACATCAGATCGCACTTGAATGAATTCCAAGTGCAGTATGATTTTCACAGACTAATGTTTTTCTTCTCCCCACCTCTGAGAAAAAGTTTTGCCACTCGGTTTAAACTATGATCAAACTCTAATAGAGAGAAAACAGTAGTCTGCACCTTCCCTTACAAGGATAGTAAATAAGAAGTGCAATATACGTAAGGTTGGCGCCAAAGAGACGTATCAGTGCACACACCTTGTTTGATTTCACCTATGACTGGTAGTTCAAATTTTGTTGTTTTTTTTTGCATTCAAAACATTGTACAATCACTATGTGCATTAACCCCTTATTGCTGTTCTGAATTTTTTTTTATTTTGTAATCTTCATTGTCTTCCAAGAGCCATTACTTGTTTTCTATTTCAAATGAATTATTGATCACTTTTTCTTCTTTATTTTTTAAAGTCATGGATTTAAAAAATGGCAATTATAAAATTTGCATTTTTAATTTGTTTGCAATAAACAATTAAGAATTTTTAAAGTTAAGATGCTAATTTATGGGATGACACCAAAATATTTTAATTTTATTTATTCATTTTTTTAGAGGGTAATTTCAAATTTTTATATTTTGTGGGGATGTAAAAAAAAAAAAATCTTCCAAGAATCTTAAACATTATTATTTTTTTAACCCTTCATAAGGGACATGAACCTGCAAACCAGTAATAATAATACTAATAATTTGATTTAGCGCAAACATTTGATGCAGCACTTTATAGTTCAGTGGATACATGTACAGACAATATCAAACATTAAAGAGTAACACATCATTCTACTATTTACAGAAGAAGAGTGAGGGCCCTGCTCACAATCTTACAATTTATAAAGAAATAGAGGGGACATGAAAAATAAAAAGTGCTTGTCATGTATGGTCCAGCCATCCTTATAAGAAATAGGGTGCTCATGTAAAGCTGCATGAACTAGTCCATAACCAGAGAAGAATAGAGACCTATCTTGGTGTTGCGGTGGCACAGAGAAAAGGAACCGCACGGTAAGACGTGGAAAAGCTGTGATTGGTTGCAGTCAGGCACTGCCCCTACCCTGAATGGCAGCATGTCTGATTACTTTCAATCACGGATGCTATGTGCATCTATATCGTACAGTAAAAATAAATAAAATAAATAAATAAAAAAAATGGTGCAGGGTCTCCCCATACTATGATATCCAGCACAGATAAAGCATAGGCTGCAGCCTCCAGCAATGTCCAATCTTGAAGTACTACAGACTCCTTGTAACATCAAACACAAAGCTTTTATGTTACTCACAAATTACATCTTTTAAAAAAGCAAATAAAAAATCCTTAAAAAATGTACATCTCCTTTCCAGCCCAACTCATCAATCAGGCTGTGGCTCAATAGGGAAAGAAACTGACCATGCAGCAAGAGGTCACCAGATTGAGTCTAGAAACTGAAGCATATTTTTTTATATACAGTACTGTATTTTTCGAATAAGACTTTGGTAGGAAAATGATGGGGGCATCTTAAAATCCGTATGTAGTTTACCAGGGGGGTGGAGACGGGTCATATGAGGTAGGGGCAATGCTGTGCGCTGTGCTGTGGGCGCTGTTCTGTGCGGGGCTCTGTGCTGCGGGGATCTGTGCAACTGGAGGCGAGCATCCATGCGGCTGGTGGCGGTGGGCATCTGTGCGGCCAGTGACGGGCATCTGTGCGGCCAGCGTCGGCGGGCATCTGTGCGACCAGCGTCGGCGGGCATCAGTGCAGCCGGCAGCAGTGAGTACTTCAAATAATGGTGCCCAGAGTCGGCACATGCACAGATGGAGATCTCAGCTCGAGCTCTCATTAGCGCAGGCGCTGAAACCGGCCTCCATTTCTTTGAAAGCTCAGAGCAGAGCCCAGTGCACCAGGACAGAGCAGAGCCCCTAGCTCCAGGATAGATCAGCGCCGCAGCCCGCAGTGAGTATCTGGGTCCCCCTCTGCACCACCCGCAGCATTGCCTACTCCAGCACTGCCCCTGCCTCATGTGACCACCTCTGCCGCCCCCCCCTCCGGTAGGACACCACCGGATTATAAAATGGATCCCATGGGGTTTTTTCTCTAAATTTGGGGTGCATCTTATAATCTGGTGCATCTTATAAACTGAAGAATACGGTATATATTATTTGTTACTGAGCGCTGTGGCTCATAGTTAGAACTGCTGAAACGGGGGCAGGGGGCGCCTCAGGGGTTGTAGTCGTGGTCTCTCGCCCAGGGGGAGGCAGGCTGACCCCCGGCCCGGCCATCACTTGTACGACAGGTGTGTTGCTTGTGGGGCAGAGTGTGGATGGCAGGGACCCTTCCATGTGGGCAATTTGCTTCTCGGTGACACCTTTTTCTCTCAGCTCACAGGCCTCTTCACCACTCCCAGTAAAGAGCCACAGACAGGCAGTTGGTGAACTAAGAAACATTTTATTGAACATGGCTTCCATTCTTCATTACACCTTTCAGCAGACAGTCACTTCAGTTTACAGGTTACACTTCTTGCTGACGGTTTCCTCTTTCCCCGGTAACTTTCCCTTGCCTGCAGGGGACATGCGTTAACCCCCTAGTAGCTGCACACTGAACCCGGATTTACTATAGGGCAGATCTAGCACAGACTACCGGCTCTGGATAAGTTCTCACCTCTCCACTTCTTTGCCAGGGAACTACTTCTCTTGCTTTCTACGGGCGTTCCCGTGTACCTCCACTTCTTTGTCTGTGCACTCACTCTGGCTGCCTGCCACGTTTCACTCCCACACTCTGCCCCGTCACCTCAGACTTCTTTCTCTAGTCACATCTGACTGCACACTGCACTCTGCATTCAGAGCCCCACCTTTCCCACCTATGCTGCCCTGCCCCTCCTTCTCTGTCCCTGTTACCAGGGGAACCTCTGCTCTACACTGGCACCTAGTGGGGAAACCATTTATTAGTTAAAACGACAGATAACATTTTACCAGTACCATTTGCCACCACACCGTGTGGCGTCTTCAGGGGGAAAACGTTTCTTCACTACCAGGGGTCCGACTACCCCTTACATTCCTCCCCTCTTTAACCTCAGCCTCCTGGCGTGGTTCGTACGTGTAAAACAATACATACCGGACACATACACGTTTCTCAAACAGTATATATATTTTTTTAAGAAAACTTTTAAAAACAGCACTTAAAATACAGAGAATGGCACACAAGTTTGGTGCCCGGAGTCCCTCCAGGGAAGCTCCCGGTCTTAGTTGAACATATGCCCGGAGGCCCTCCTCAGGCGCTCCCGGTCTTAGCTTAACATCTGCCCGGAGGCTATTCCCAAGCGCTCCCGGTCTTTAGGTGAGCAGAAAACAACAGGAACAAAAGATTTCTTACTTTAGCAGTCATGGAAGAAGTCCATGCAAAGTTCTGCATTATGCCACTCCCGGGTTCAGTACTTTTAACGTTGTTTTAACTTCGAACTTTCACCGGCTTCCAACAGTACCAGTTTTCAATAACAAACAGCTCTTTCACTTCTGGATAGTGTAGTCTCACGCTGGGTGATATGCGCGCAGCCATTCAGCCCGCTGGGCCCTCACATGGTCAGAGAGGGATTGGCCAGGTAAGCGGGGCAGCCTTCGGAACGGCTCATAGCATGGCTGCGGCTCCGGTTCTCCTGTCTCCGGTTTAGGTCCCTCAGCCTCAGGCGGGGGTGAGGAGGTAGCTGGATGGGACGGCTGTGGGCTGCCGACAACAACCACCGGATGCGACACCATGCTTTGGTAAATAACCAAGATCGCCGGTGCTTCCTTTGCCTGCTTCCCCACGACAGGCTCAGCGGCTGCTTCTGGTGTTGCTGCCGGGGTGCTCTTTGGCAGGCAAGCTTCAACGGTCGCCGGTCTATGCTGAGCGCGCCACATGCGCTGGCAGTCCTCCCATTCTATTTCTTGCCGCCACTGAGCGGCCTCCTGGACAGTGGGCATACGGGTCACTCCCACTGCGAACAGGACTCGGCACCCTGCTTCCCCCATGAATCTAACCTTCTCGCCCGGATACAAGGTGTGAAGGTGCTGCGGCAACCCCTCCATATCCAAATTGACCCGGTTATAAAAGAAATGTTCTCTGGTGTCGTGATCCTCTATGAATCCGTACCCTTCGGCCTGATTGAACTTTACTACTGTGCCGATACTGCATTGCCGGTCGAACTCTTCACTGCGGGACCCGGCCATCATTTCCCTCGCCACTGTCTCAGCCAGGTGTCTCTCCTGCACTGGATCTACTTCGGGCGGTGGGGACTGTCTCTGGGTCGGGGCGCCGGCTTCACTGGTTCCCAGATGAACCCCAACTCATCTACCTCTCGTTCTGGGATATCTTGCCAGTACGGGGCTTTAACTCCTGAGGGGGCGGAGGGCCTACCTTAACAGACGCGGACGCCTCCGGAATCTGTACGGATACTCCTGGTGGCCCGCTCCCCAGAGTCAGCCGGGATTTGAAGGTGACCCGGACTTCCGTTGTCGTCTCCCCGGTAACGGCATCTCATGAGGTAAACCACGTGACCTTCGCGGGTTTCTCCAATACTCTGGTCATGGCCGGTATCATGCTTGCCGGCAACGTGATGGTGGGTAACTCTCCCACCAAGCTCTCCATCGGACGTCCTCTTCCACGTCCTATGGGCACCAGTGCGCCTGCTTCGGCTGTTTTGGCCTCCATTTTGTTTAGCACAGGTAACTGGATCTGTTTCTTCTGCTGCTGGGATTGTAATAGCACCGGGGAAGGGGGAGGCGGTTCTTCTTTTCCCGCTTTAGCACACACTCCGCCCCCGGCCTCACCCACCAGGTCGGCACAGCGTTGGTGAGGCCTTTTCTTTCTTGTGGCGCCGCCCACGTCTCAACACCTCTGCAGCTTCTTGGGGCAGGTACCTCCCCTCTTTGGGCGGCGCACTCTGGGCTTCTTCCTCCCAGGCCAGCCCAGCGCTTTTCGTTTGGCGCCAAGTTCTCACGCCTCCGCTGAGTCCATGAGGACGGCCGCCATCTTGCCGCCATCTTGTGGCCTGTTCAGCACGTCAGGCACCACTTGATCTTCCTCACAGTCTCTGGTCGGGGTTTCTTGCATGCAGGCTTCATCCTGCCGACTACGCCAGTTTGTAACGGGGGCAGGGGGCACCTCAGGGGTTGTAGTCGCGGTCTCCCACCCAGGGGGAGGCAGGCTGACCCCCAGCCCGGCCGTCACTTGTACGACAGGTGTGTTGCTTGTGGGGCAGAGTGTGGATGGCAGGGACCCTTCCATGTGGGCAATTTGCTTCTCGGTGACACCTTTTTCTCTCAGCTCACAGGCCTCTTCACCACTCCCAGTAAAGAGCCACAGACAGGCAGTTGTGAACTAAGAAACATTCTACTGAACACGGCTTCCATTCTTCATTACACCTTTCAGCAGACAGTCACTTAAGTTTACAGGTTACGCTTCTTGCTGACGGTTTCCTCTTTCCCCGGTAACTTTCCCTCACCTGCAGGAGACATGCGTTAACCCCCTAGTAGCTGCACACTGAACCCGGATTTAGTATAGGGCAGATCTAGCACAGACTACCGGCTCCAGATAAGTTCTCACCTCTCCACTTCTTTGCCAGGGAACTACTTCTCTTCCTTTCTACGGGCGTTCCCGTGTACCTCCACTTCTTTGTCTGGGCACTCACTCTGGCTGCCTGCCACGTTTCACTCCCATACTCTGCCCCGTCACCTCAGACTTCTTTCTCTAGTCACATCTGACTGCACACTGCACTCTGCACTCAGAGCCCCACCTTCCCCACCTAGGCTGCCCTGCCCCTCCTTCCCTGTCACTGTTACCAGGGGAACCACTGCTTTCCACTGGCACCTAGTGGGGAAACCATTTATTAGCTAAAACGACAGGTAACATTTTACCAGTACCATTTGCCACCACACCGTGTGGCGTCTTCAGGGGGGAAAACGTTCCTTCACTACCAGGGGTCCGACTACCCCTTACACTGCTGCCTGCAAACAGTAAGGTCATGAGTTTGATTCTCAAGGAGATCAGAGAAGCAGACAATTATTTATTTAACATTCTCACAATGCCCATGAAAAAGACAATTGTACAAAACTCCAATTGGGCTGCAAAGTAACAATTTTGTCCCAGCCTGTGATTAATGTCTGTTAAGGATTTTTCATTTGCTGTTTTAACCAATTGGCGACAGCCACCTTACATGTACGGTGCCCATGTACTTTACATTGAGAGGGTTCAGGAGCTGATTTCGCTCCTTACCGCATGCTTGCTGTATGTTACATAGCTGGCATGTGATAACAACTGATGCATTAGCTTTACCTCTTAAATAATACTGTCAAGCATAACAGCTTCATATATAAAGACTCCAAATTGATGGCTATTAATTTATTGGAATGGCCATCGACATCCCGCACAGCATAGTCCTGTGGTGTAAATTGGTTGCAATAGCAGCCAGGGGTCTAGTGGCGACCTCTGTTTCTCCCATGTAAATCTCTCTAATTAGAGCTTTTCAGTAATTATAAGGCAATATGAATAGTATCACTCAAACTTATAAATCGCAGAGGGAGGGAAATCCAAAAATAAATCTTCAAGAAATGCCAAGGTATATAAAATATAAACCAGAACCACTTAAAACCCTGTCACCCTAAAAAAGAGAAGCAACACTAAAATTATGCAAAATCCAAGATTTTATTAGTACAGAAGAGACTTAAAAACAGCAGCACTCACAAAGACATAATTAAAGGGAATGAGTATGCAGGTTTTTGCTATGTAATCTGAGAGGCGTAGAGACCCTGATTACAGTGATGTGTCACTTACTGGGCTGTGTTTTGCTGTTTATTATAACTACAGGACACCTGGCCTCCTAGTTCAATCCCACCCCAGCACTGATTAGCATCTCTATGTCACTATACAATGTACACAAAAAGCTGTGGTGTGGGCAGAGTTATACACAAATCAACTGAGCTCTGCTAGAACTGTATTAGAGAAAACTGTGAAAACTGCTGCACTCAGTAAACTAAGTGATACATCGCTGGAGTTGTGGTATATGTTCGTACATTATGCTGCTGTCAGATTACATAGAAAATCCCACTGACAGATTCCCTTTAAAACAATAGGAGGTGAGAATAAGAAGAATCCGATACTTAAAAATGAAATGGAATGGCAATAAATAAGGCTGAAACATTCAAACACAAAGATATAGATTGTTAGTGAAAAGTAATGTGGAGTCTGGCCAAAAAACTAGCCCTCATATGGCTATGGAATCAGAAATTCTAAAAAAAAAGTTATGACTTTTAGAAGATAAGGAGAAAAAAATGAAAGAGAAAAAATTAAAAATTGCCCAGTCCTTACGGAGTTACATACTGTGTAGAATAAGAGCCTTGTGTTTGGTATTACAAAGAGTCTGTGGCACTTGGAGGCCCCTTTTTTGTTCTCTTCCCCTGTTCCTCATTTAAGAGCTTACACAAAAGACAAAACAGTACAGAATCCAACGATAGACATCATTATAAGTCAATGAGGTCCATTGGGCACTCTCGTTATCATGTGACCAGTCCGGCTCTCCATCATTTTCATTGTTCTGCTGTGATGACAGCCGAACAGTGGAGCTAATTAGTGCAGATATGGACAGAACCTTAGCAGGCTACCTGCCCCCAAAGTAATATATAAGAACAAGGAACACAAACCCGTGACAAATCCTCCTTAAAGAAAGATACCTACATTTTAACAAAATAGATTTATTGCCATATTAAAAACTGATGCAAGGCTTCTCTGCCTTATTCAATGGGATCACAGCAGCATGAGCATGCAGGTACCTGGGCCTCAAGAATCCTACTGGCCGTCCTCGCTAAGATGAAAAATATTGCTTCATTTATATGTCATTTAGTTTCTCAATTGTGTATATGATATGTTAAGCACAAAAGGAGTCGGCTCTGTTACTATCATGCAATGACTACCGGGGTTCCGCCAGGTACACGGGAACCCCAACAAGCGCCACAACACACAGGGTACACTTTTCAACGGTGGACCTTTGCACTCGGGAAAGGGGTGCATGGTTACCTCCTAAAGTTACCTGAGACTGAACCCTAACAACACTATATGGGTTCTTTCACCCCTTCGCCAATCACATGCCTATCCCTGTCTTTCCCTGGATTCAGTCCTGTACTAGGTTAAAGACAGAGCGATTAAAGTAGACAGGGGTAAAATAAACTGCAATCATATAAAGCATTCCAAACAACAAGAGGTAATAATGAGGAACAGACCACAGGGGAAAAAATCAAAGCAAAAATCAAAACTTTCACCAAGCAAATATATTCCTGGTCCTCAGCTCACAGGATCACTCTGGAGGCAAGTAAATCAGAAACTATCACCAGCAGTTTATCTGGACTTTGAGGGAAGTCTTTATAGCAGAGCTAATTAGCAATAGAGAACAGCTGACTATTGCTTACAGTCAGAGATTCAGTACACCAGAAGTTCTACTTAACCCTAGCAGTGCAAGATAAAGGAGAATTTGCACAGTCAGCAGTATTAACCTGAGCAAGTGTATATGAAGCTCTGCGCTGTGATCTCCTAACACCAGAAATAGGAGGGACTACTCTCTGTTGTGGTATCCTCATGACAATTACTAATCAGTAAGAGATCAGTGCAGCCAGAGAAAGGACTGTAGATTATGGTCACTTCTGTCAAAACTGCTTCACCAACTATGTCTCATCAACAACTAAGGAGAGTCCAAGAAGCATTTCATAGCTCGAGAAGCATTGGCCTTCGTGCTTCATGTACTTTCTAAGAACTTTGTTCCCCAGCTGTAAGATCTACCTCTATGATACTAAGCTCTTGCCTTGGGATCGCTCTTAGTGTTTGATTTCTTTTATTTATGCGCATAGTCAGGCATATTTTTCAAAACAGTCTAATTTTTGAATACCATACTATGAAGAAAAAAGACATGGATCGCACATCCCAAAAATACATTGATCTAAAGCCGCTAGGCAAAAAATTAAATAGAACATGAGGTTCTTTTGTTACCATTCTGATCAGATTGTATTAAGCCCACTGCCACGTCACGGCAAACCTCTTGAGTGGGTCCCTAACCTGACCTTTTTGTGTGGCACTGTGCACTGACCACCGCCGCAGCGACAAAACGCCAGCAGGGCGGGCGACCTGGTGCCTCACAGCACCCATGCTGCAAGGCGAAGCCCCCAAGGCTCCAGGCCGCGCCGCCCCACTGACACGACACCACCACGACAGCAGCCACCACACAGCACCAGCACACAGTGAGAGGAGCTGTGCACTCACCTCCCACTGGCTCCCATATGTGAACTGGGAGCAAAAAGAAGGCTGGCCCCTCTTGCAGTCTCCTGCTGATTAAAAACACCTGTGTCAAA
Organism: Anomaloglossus baeobatrachus; assembly: GCF_048569485.1. NCBI lineage: Eukaryota > Metazoa > Chordata > Amphibia > Anura > Aromobatidae > Anomaloglossus > Anomaloglossus baeobatrachus. The sequence continues at coordinate 278,517,543 of NC_134357.1, read as the reverse complement.
TGGAGAGAGTGCAGATCCAAGCAAAAAAAGAGGGGGATAGCCTGATATAAATACCATACTATGAAGAAAAAAGACATGGATCGCACATCCCAAAAATACAATGATCTAAAGCCGCTAGGCAAAAAATTAAATAGAACATGAGGTTCTTTTGTTACCATTCTGATCAGATTGTATTAAGCCCACTGCCACGTCACGGCAAACCTCTTGAGTGGGTCCCTAACCTGACCTTTTTGTGTGGCACTGTGCACTGACCACCACCGCAGCGACAAAACGCCAGCAGGGCGGGCGACCTGGTGCCTCACAGCACCCATGCTGCAAGGCGAAGCCCCCAAGGCTCCAGGCCGCGCCGCCCCACTGACACGACACCACCACGACAGCAGCCACCACACAGCACCAGCACACAGTGAGAGGAGCTGTGCACTCACCTCCCACTGGCTCCCATATGTGAACTGGGAGCAAAAAGAAGGAGCAGGAGACTGCAAGAGGGGTCAGCCTTCTTTTTGCTCCCAGTTCACATATGGGAGCCAGTGGGAGGTGAGTGCACAGCTCCTCTCACTGTGTGCTGGTGCTGTGTGGTGGCTACTGTTGTGGTGGTGTGGTGTCGGTGGGGCGGCGCGGCCTGGAGCCTTGGGGGCTTTGCCTTGCAGCATGGGTGCTGTGAGGCACCAGGTCGCCCGCCCTGCTGGCGCTTTGTCGCTGCGGCGGTGGTCAGTGCACGGTGCCACACAAAAAGGTCAGGTTAGGGACCCACTCAAGAGGTTTGCCGTGACGTGGCAGTGGGCTTAATACAATCTGATCAGAATGGTAACAAAAGAACCTCATGTTCTATTTAATTTTTTGCCTAGCGGCTTTAGATCATTGTATTTTTGGGATGTGCGATCCATGTCTTTTTCTTCATAGTATGGTATTTATATCAGTCTATCCCCCTCTTTTTTTGCTTGGATCTGCACTCTCCCCATTTGGCACAGGTGATTTTAATCAGCAGGAGACTGCAAGAGGGGTCAGCCTTCTTTTTGCTCCCAGTTCACATATGGGAGCCAGTGGGAGGTGAGTGCACAGCTCCTCTCACTGTGTGCTGGTGCTGTGTGGTGGCTACTGTTGTGGTGGTGTGGTGTCGGTGGGGCGGCGCGGCCTGGAGCCTTGGGGGCTTTGCCTTGCAGCATGGGTGCTGTGAGGCACCAGGTCGCCCGCCCTGCTGGCGCTTTTTCGCTGCGGCGGTGGTCAGTGCACGGTGCCACACAAAAAGGTCAGGTTAGGGACCCACTCAAGAGGTTTGCCGTGACGTGGCAGTGGGCTTAATACAATCTGATCAGAATGGTAACAAAAGAACCTCATGTTCTATTTAATTTTTTGCCTAGCGGCTTTAGATCATTGTATTTTTGGGATGTGCGATCCATGTCTTTTTCTTCATAGTATGGTATTTATATCAGTCTATCCCCCTCTTTTTTTGCTTGGATCTGCACTCTCCCCATTTGGCACAGGTGATTTTAATCAGCAGGAGACTGCAAGAGGGGTCAGCCTTCTTTTTGCTCCCAGTTCACATATGGGAGCCAGTGGGAGGTGAGTGCACAGCTCCTCTCACTGTGTGCTGGTGCTGTGTGGTGGCTACTGTTGTGGTGGTGTGGTGTCGGTGGGGCGGCGCGGCCTGGAGCCTTGGGGGCTTTGCCTTGCAGCATGGGTGCTGTGAGGCACCAGGTCGCCCGCCCTGCTGGCGCTTTGTCGCTGCGGCGGTGGTCAGTGCACGGTGCCACACAAAAAGGTCAGGTTAGGGACCCACTCAAGAGGTGTGACGTGGCAGTGGGCTTAATACAATCTGATCAGAATGGTAACAAAAGAACCTCATGTTCTATTTAATTTTTTGCCTAGCGGCTTTAGATCATTGTATTTTTGGGATGTGCGATCCATGTCTTTTTCTTCATAGTATGGTATTTATATCAGTCTATCCCCCTCTTTTTTTTGCTTGGATCTGCACTCTCCCCATTTGGCACAGGTGATTTTAATCAGCAGGAGACTGCAAGAGGGGTCAGCCTTCTTTTTGCTCCCAGTTCACATATGGGAGCCAGTGGGAGGTGAGTGCACAGCTCCTCTCACTGTGTGCTGGTGCTGTGTGGTGGCTACTGTTGTGGTGGTGTGGTGTCGGTGGGGCGGCGCGGCCTGGAGCCTTGGGGGCTTTGCCTTGCAGCATGGGTGCTGTGAGGCACCAGGTCGCCCGCCCTGCTGGCGCTTTGTCGCTGCGGCGGTGGTCAGTGCACGGTGCCACACAAAAAGGTCAGGTTAGGGACCCACTCAAGAGGTTTGCCGTGGCAGTGGGCTTAATACAATCTGATCAGAATGGTAACAAAAGAACCTCATGTTCTATTTAATTTTTTGCCTAGCGGCTTTAGATCATTGTATTTTTGGGATGTGCGATCCATGTCTTTTTCTTCATAGTATGGTATTTATATCAGTCTATCCCCCTCTTTTTTTGCTTAGATCTGCACTCCCCCCATTTGGCACAGGTGATTTTAATCAGCAGGAGACTGCAAGAGGGGTCAGCCTTCTTTTTGCTCCCAGTTCACATATGGGAGCCAGTGGGAGGTGAGTGCACAGCTCCTCTCACTGTGTGCTGGTGCTGTGTGGTGGCTACTGTTGTGGTGGTGTGGTGTCGGTGGGGCGGCGCGGCCTGGAGCCTTGGGGGCTTTGCCTTGCAGCATGGGTGCTGTGAGGCACCAGGTCGCCCGCCCTGCTGGCGCTTTGTCGCTGCGGCGGTGGTCAGTGCACGGTGCCACACAAAAAGGTCAGGTTAGGGACCCACTCAAGAGGTTTGCCGTGACGTGGCAGTGGGCTTAATACAATCTGATCAGAATGGTAACAAAAGAACCTCATGTTCTATTTAATTTTTTGCCTAGCGGCTTTAGATCATTGTATTTTTGGGATGTGCGATCCATGTCTTTTTCTTCATAGTATGGTATTTATATCAGTCTATCCCCCTCTTTTTTTGCTTAGATCTGCACTCCCCCCATTTGGCACAGGTGATTTTAATCAGCAGTAGACTGCAAGAGGGGTCAGCCTTCTTTTTGCTCCCAGTTCACATATGGGAGCCAGTGGGAGGTGAGTGCACAGCTCCTCTCACTGTGTGCTGGTGCTGTGTGGTGGCTACTGTTGTGGTGGTGTGGTGTCGGTGGGGCGGCGCGGCCTGGAGCCTTGGGGGCTTTGCCTTGCAGCATGGGTGCTGTGAGGCACCAGGTCGCCCGCCCTGCTGGCGCTTTGTCGCTGCGGCGGTGGTCAGTGCACGGTGCCACACAAAAAGGTCAGGTTAGGGACCCACTCAAGAGGTTTGCCGTGACGTGGCAGTGGGCTTAATACAATCTGATCAGAATGGTAACAAAAGAACCTCATGTTCTATTTAATTTTTTGCCTAGCGGCTTTAGATCATTGTATTTTTGGGATGTGCGATCCATGTCTTTTTCTTCATAGTATGGTATTTATATCAGTCTATCCCCCTCTTTTTTTGCTTGGATCTGCACTCTCCCCATGTGGCACAGGTGATTTTAATCAGCAGGAGACTGCAAGAGGGGTCAGCCTTCTTTTTGCTCCCAGTTCACATATGGGAGCCAGTGGGAGGTGAGTGCACAGCTCCTCTCACTGTGTGCTCGTGCTGTGTGGTGGCTACTGTTGTGGTGGTGTGGTGTCGGTGGGGCGGCGCGGCCTGGAGCCTTGGGGGCTTTGCCTTGCAGCATGGGTGCTGTGAGGCACCAGGTCGCCCGCCCTGCTGGCGCTTTGTCGCTGCGGCGGTGGTCAGTGCACGGTGCCACACAAAAAGGTCAGGTTAGGGACCCACTCAAGAGGTTTGCCGTGACGTGGCAGTGGGCTTAATACAATCTGATCAGAATGGTAACAAAAGAACCTCATGTTCTATTTAATTTTTTGCCTAGCGGCTTTAGATCATTGTATTTTTGGGATGTGCGATCCATGTCTTTTTCTTCATAGTATGGTATTTATATCAGTCTATCCCCCTCTTTTTTTGCTTGGATCTGCACTCTCCCCATTTGGCACAGGTGATTTTAATCAGCAGGAGACTGCAAGAGGGGTCAGCCTTCTTTTTGCTCCCAGTTCACATATGGGAGCCAGTGGGAGGTGAGTGCACAGCTCCTCTCACTGTGTGCTGGTGCTGTGTGGTGGCTACTGTTGTGGTGGTGTGGTGTCGGTGGGGCGGCGCGGCCTGGAGCCTTGGGGGCTTTGCCTTGCAGCATGGGTGCTGTGAGGCACCAGGTCGCCCGCCCTGCTGGCGCTTTGTCGCTGCGGCGGTGGTCAGTGCACGGTGCCACACAAAAAGGTCAGGTTAGGGACCCACTCAAGAGGTTTGCCGTGACGTGGCAGTGGGCTTAATACAATCTGATCAGAATGGTAACAAAAGAACCTCATGTTCTATTTAATTTTTTGCCTAGCGGCTTTAGATCATTGTATTTTTGGGATGTGCGATCCATGTCTTTTTCTTCATAGTATGGTATTTATATCAGTCTATCCCCCTCTTTTTTTGCTTGGATCTGCACTCTCCCCATTTGGCACAGGTGATTTTAATCAGCAGGAGACTGCAAGAGGGGTCAGCCTTCTTTTTGCTCCCAGTTCACATATGGGAGCCAGTGGGAGGTGAGTGCACAGCTCCTCTCACTGTGTGCTGGTGCTGTGTGGTGGCTACTGTTGTGGTGGTGTGGTGTCGGTGGGGCGGCGCGGCCTGGAGCCTTGGGGGCTTTGCCTTGCAGCATGGGTGCTGTGAGGCACCAGGTCGCCCGCCCTGCTGGCGCTTTGTCGCTGCGGCGGTGGTCAGTGCACGGTGCCACACAAAAAGGTCAGGTTAGGGACCCACTCAAGAGGTTTGCCGTGGCAGTGGGCTTAATACAATCTGATCAGAATGGTAACAAAAGAACCTCATGTTCTATTTAATTTTTTGCCTAGCGGCTTTAGATCATTGTATTTTTGGGATGTGCGATCCATGTCTTTTTCTTCATAGTATAGTCTAATTTTTGAGCAGACAATCTTAAGAGGAATCTCAACAGGTTTTTGCTACCTAACCTAAGAGCTGCATGATGTTGAGGCAGAGACCTTGATACCAACAATAGATAGCTTTGATAATTTTGATAAAAACAGCTGTTTATCAGCAGGAATTTATCACTAGAGGACTAGTAAACTTGCTGCCATGTCATCCAACCTTGCTCCCACCATTGATTAACAACTTTCTGTCTATGCACAGTATATACCGAAGTCTGTGATGTGGGTGAGATTATATAGATCTCAACATTTGGACAACTGAGAAATATGCAGTTGATAAAATAGAGATTTTATCAAAACAACATCAAGCAGCCCAGTAAGGGACACATTGCTGGAATCAGGGTTTCTGTCTCCTCATTATCCTACTCTCAGATGGAGTAACATAAACCTGGTAACAGATTTTATTCCCTATGAAGGGAATCTGTCACCAGCTTTTTGCTGTGTAATCTGAAGACAGGATGTTGTAGGGGTTAAAACACAGATTTTTCCCTTGCATCTCTTATCAAGCTACCTGCTGTTGTTTACTTGTAATGTTTGTTTTAGCACCAGGAGGTTATCATTGCTTGGACTACATCAGTTACAGTAGCCTTGTTCCTGGCAATCCAACATTCCACTTCCTCTGATAAGCAGCTGTCTAAAGACATTGTACATAAAAAGCCTGGTGTGGGTGTGGTTAACTTTGACAGCTCTGCTGAATGCTAAATCTAGAACCTCTGATTGTGTCAGAACTACTGCACCCAGAAATATAAGTGATACCTTGTTGGATTCAGGGTCTCTTTGCCTTCATCTTGCTGCTCTCAGATGAGGTAGCAAAAAACAGCTGAAAGATTTCCTTTAAAATAGGCCAGATCTATAATTTTGGTTCATGCTTATTCAATGCGTTATTCTGTCCCCATCTAGTGCCACATTTACATACTAGGTCACCATGTCGCTTTCCTAGTTGGAGAGCCTCACCATCAGTAGGAAGGTCTAGGCTATTGAGATGTGACAAGTGAAGTAGGTTATGATTGTGCACACTGTGACTACATCAGATGAGTATAAATATACAAAAAGACTGACCCACACCTCCAACAGGTGTGAACAGGTGCTAGCTGAAAACACATTATAACTACAAAATATATACAGCTGCACACTGAAATGCTAATAATAAATAAGGGAACTCTAGTATTGCATTAATGCTATAGGAATATTTAAAAAAAAAAAAAAGAAGAGATATTTAGCTTACGTATTGGCCAATGCATGTGAGCCTAGTCACCATGGCAAGGTAATCTCTAGCTGCCCAAATCATTGAGGTTTTCAACCCAGATAGTGGCATTACAGGTTAGGTTCCCGATATACAGAGATTCCCTTGCCGTGGTGACCAGGCTCACATGCATTGGCCAATACATAAGGTAAATATCTCTTTTTTTTCAAATATTCCTATTACAGTAATGCAATACCAGAGTTCCCTTATTCATTGTTAGCATTTCAGTGTGCAGCTGTATATGTTTTGTATTTACATCAGATAAGTAGCATAAAAATCTCTAAAGGCTACGTCTCACTAAGCGACATCGCTAGCGACATCGCTGCTGAGTCACGTTTTTTGTGACACAACAGCGATCTTACTAGCGATGTCGCTGTGTGTGACATCCAGCAACAACCTGGCCCCTGCTGTGAAATCGCTGATCATTACACACTGTTCTGGTTTATTTTCTTCAAAGCCAATGTCCTGCTGGGCAGGACGCATCGCTGTGTTTGACACCTACCAACAGCCTCCTATACAGGTCGCTCATCGTTATACAGGTCGCTCATCGTTATACAGGTCGCTGATCATTACTGTGTCATTGGTAAGGTCTGACTGTGTGACATCTCACCAGCGACCTCCCAGCGACTTACCAGCGATCCTTATCAGGTTGCATCGTTTTCGGGATTGCTGGTAAGTCGCTAAATGTGACGGGGCTTAAGGGGGACAGATAAACAGGTGTGGTTCCACTTGAGGTTTCCACCTATTGTGTTTCTATTATACAGATCTGTGCCATATACAGTACATTTTTTCATGCATAAACTTACAGATCGGGCAAGTGAGAAGCAGCAGAAGTAAAGGGTATCATTATTTGGGCACTAGCGGTTTATTCGTCGTTCCTGCGGCAGCACACATCACTATGTGTGACACCGCAGGAACGACGAACATCTCCTTACCTGCGTCCACCAGCAACGCGGAAGGAAGGAGGTGGGCGGGATGTTACGTCCCGCTCATCTCCACCCCTTCGCTTCTATTGGCCGGCCACTTAGTGATGCCGCTATGACGCCGAACGCACCTCCCCCTTGAGGGAGGGATTGTTCGGCGGTCACAGCGACGTCGCTGACAAGGTATATGCGTGTCACGCTGCCGTAGCGATAATGTTCACTGCGGCAGCGATCACCACATATCACACCAACGACGGGGCGGGTGCTACGCGCTCGACATTGCTAGCAAACGCTAGTGATGTCGCAGCGTGTAAAGCACCCTAAACCCCTCACCAGAATTATTTTTCAGAATTTTTTGCTAAATTGTAATAATAAGACTGACATACGTCCAAAGTACAAGACAATGTGTATATTTGCATAGGAAACATTGCTCGACTTGACATCCCGGATGAAGAAGCTGTGGAATAACTGGTATCAGGCATTAAATGCTTGACTCCTTGTCAACCAGAGTTAAAGAACTTCAATAAAAATGAAGTTGAGCTACGCAATTCTAAATAAAGTATACTCAGCGGGATCGCCTTCTTTATCTTTACATAGTTTGGAGTTAAAGATAAATGAGTTTGCTTTTGTGTTTCATTGCTTCTTTCTTTTGACTCAATTGGGGGTGAGGGAATAGATTTCCAGTATAAAATTAGTAGCAGAAAGAATGCACACTATTAATTCAAGTCCCTGCTCAGGACAGGCCATTCATCAATCCTGAGTTTAAGGTAAGAGTAGCCCATATGTTTAATAAAGCTCCATATTCCTGTGGTTAACTCTGTCAGTGGAAGGAAGTTTTCTCCAACTGCAATTATTATATTGCTGAAACTATTTTATTAGGTTGCGCCAAAAAAGAGGAATATAAAACATCTTCAAAAAGGCAATAATTCAGATCAAAGACTCGGTATGAAGATGGATAATGAAGCATCCAATACACTGCACATACAGGCAATAAACAATACATGCCTCACACATCAATCACACAGAGGGGTCGTTACAAGCTATATGTAAGGAAAAGTCAGAAGAATGACTTCTTCAGGAAAATATATGGCATCTGTTTTACAAGAAAAGGAAATACAGGGGGCAAATTTATCAATACTGTCACCGCAGAGGACTTTGATATTATATAAATACTGTCATTAGTTTGGGGGGATGTGAGATATATTTGTCAAAATGTTGCACATATTTCTACTGCTCCTCACAAAACAAGAAAGGTGATGACTATCCAGAACTATATGATTCATGACTAGTATAGATTACAGATTTACTGAGATGGTGCTCCAAATTCTACATTCATCGTGCATCACTCCTATTGGAGACTCATGCCAGCTATGTACACTACGTCTGCTGGCCTTAAAACAATTGCTGAACTGTAATCTCAGCTATTTACAGTCTCTTTCTGTTCTTGTGGTGTAGACTTCTCTACTGTTAAGGGTACTTTACACACAACGATATCGCTAACGATATATCGTCGGGGTCACGGTGTTCGTGACGCACATAAGGCGCCGTTAGCGATATCGTTGTGTGTGACTAAAAGGAGCGACGATCAACGATCTCAAAAACGTCAAAAATCGTTGATCGTTGACACATCGCTCCTTTTCATAATATCGTTGGTGATGCATACCGCTGGTTGTTCGTCGTTCCTGCGGCAGCACACATCGCTATGTGTGACACCGTGTTACGGTTCCCGTTTCCGGGTATCTGCGTGTCTCCTTCCTCTTTGCTGTGGCACTGGAGACTATGTTCGGATTTCTTGCTACTGCACATGTGCGAGCGCTGGAGACTAAGTCCTATCTTGGAGCCATTGCACATGTGCGAGTGACATCATCACTGACACGAGGTCACATGTCTCTGACACCTTCTAAGCCAATTGGTCGCTGGTCATGTGCTTGTGACGCCTTGCTCGGTGATAGGCCAGCGTGATGTCATTGCTGTCATTCTGGCAGCGGATTGGCTCTGGTGTCCTCCATCTTGGATGAGGCACAGAGTCTATATAAGACCCTGACGCACACTGCTCGGCGCTCAGTCTTCTTGGTTCATGCATGAGGGTAGACGCCCTGTGCACGTCCCTCTAGGCATCTCTCTGTCTATGCTAGGTGAGCGCTATCGGCAGGGTAGCGTTCTTGTACCTTATAGCTTTGGCTGCAGTCCGTATCCTTGCACCTTATTGGAGCGGACATAGGCAGGTGACTGAGGCACATGGTCAGGCTGGGCCTTGTGATTCTACTCGTAGGTGGACGTTGCCGCTAGGGTAACGTTCCTTATACTGCGTCTGGCAGTTGTTCGTATCCTCGCACACTAGGGGAGCGAACATAGGTAGGAGCTTTGTGCGGCTTGTGCTGCTGTCCGTCTCTTTTCCACCTGCCTAGTGGAGCGGACCTAGGCAGGTGCCATATCTAGTGGTTCATTTCCTCGCACACTAGTGGAGCGAACGCAGGTAGGAGCTTTGTGCGGCTTACGCTGCTGTCCGTCTCCTGGCACCGCTAGAGGAACGGACCTAGGTAGGTGCCATTTCACACTCACTGCTCTTTTCTCTGTGACCATTAACAGAGACCATTCCACACACCCTCCAAGTAAGGGAGGAATTGCTTTATTTCCTAACTATATTCCTCTGTGAGTTTAACAGAGGTATTGCACTCTGCACTTGTGCTACTACTATTTACAGCGGCACACTTATATACTCTTCCTCACTCATTAACATATCCCTTTTACGTTAATGCTAAATACGGTAGTCGCTGTGACTTTAACAGTACACGCCGTGATTGGCTCTAGTGTCACTGAGACGTATCAGTGTTAGTACTGCTTTCGTGGTACAAGATACCCCTTATCCTCTGCCATAGTCTGCAGCAGAGACTTTGCACGGTGGACCCTGACTGTCTGATATCCCTTTTGGTTTTTATAATCAGACAGCCCCCCGTAACACACTGCAGGAATGACGAACATCTCCTTACTTGCGTCCACCGGCAACGAGGAAGGAAGGAGGTGGGCGGCATGTTCCGGCCGCTCATCTCCGCCCCTCCTCTGCTATTGGGTGGCCGCTTGGTAATGCTGCTGTGACACCGAAGGAACCGCCCCCTTAAAAGAGAGATTGTTCGGTGTCTCCAGCAACGTCGCTAAGCAGGTATGTGCGTGTGACGCTGCCGTAGCGATATTGTTCGCTACAGCAGCGATCACCCCCATGATGAAACGGTGACGTGGGCGGGTGCTATCGTGCACAACATTGCTAGCTATCGCTAGTGATGTCGCAGCGTGTAAAGCACCCTTTAGAGTAGACCTGAGCGACGCTCCTGCTCACACGGGCCTCCCAGTCCATTCCAGTGAACACAGATCTCATACTTTTGTGGCGCCCCAGGATCTGGTTGCCACAACAGTGTTGCCCCTCCAAAGGGTTAATGCTGAGCCTGGAGGTAATTGGGGAAGTCTATTGGCCAGTAAGTACCAACATTCAACACCTCAGGCCAGCAGAGGGAGCTCTAAACCTGTAACCGAATCCGAAGGGCAGGAGGACTGTAGGTCTCCTGGCCCCCAAAACAACCCGAAGGTACAGCTGCATCACCAGGGCCCGGTGTGGACCTCAGCAGGGAAGCATCAGAGGGGGCCTGCGCAGCCTATCCTACGAGAAAGGGATGTACCACCGGTCCCAGCAGCAAGAGGGCCATTGCTAAACCCAGAGTGCAGGGTCCTGCAGAAGCAAAGGAAGAACAGGGAGTAGGCCTCAATACTCGACTGGCCAAGGAGATCACCCCAGGTACTTCCAGGCCGACTGGATCCCCTTCACCACCTGTGACGATCTCCCAGGACTGAACTGTTACAAAGTAAAAGAAAAGAAGGTAAAGAGACTGTTGTTTGTGTTCTTTTCCCTGTCCTGATTAGCCCTGCACCATTTCCAAAGCACCATAGACTTTAATAAGCACCAACGGCTGCCCCGGGGTACCGCTCCACCTGTGGGGAGCAGAACCATCCCAGCTGCTAATCCATCAGCCCCGGAGGTCTCCTCCAGCAGCGGCGGCTCCTTAGTCGCAATCCACAGGTGGCGTCACGAATATTTCCATAAACTTTAATTAACGTTACCACCCCCACAACTGCCATATTAGTTGACCCCGCCAAGGTCATGGAGTCGGCCCCCGCCACTACTGGCTACCCCCGGACTAGTCCGGCCGGACACCGGGTGTCCCAAAACCCTGGGGTGGGTGAGTCACTTTCCTTTGTGGCAGTCCAACACCCAGGAGTCTTCTCTATCTTGCCAGTCCAAGCTGCTGGCTTCTTAGTGAGGCTCACTCATCTTCCTCAGCACTCTTGCTGTACTCCAAGCCCTAGTTCTCAGAGTGCCAATTCGCTCATCCGAAGAGTTCCTTCCTGGGGACATAGCTGTTTTATGGCCTTCTTGCTAATTCATAGACAGATTGTAATGCTCACAGGGCTGGTAAGGGGTAAATGGATGCACTGGACCAAAGGCACCAATAACTGACCTGGACGAGCTACCAAGTCTTCACTAAAGCCACTGGAGGTGGCACTAGGCTAATATGCAGGTAGGTAGCCAACAAGTGGTGCCCCAGGCGATCACAGTGCCTCGGCAGCTGGCGCCATAGGTATATATACTAACAGTCTCTGATAATTGGCGCAGCAGCCAGTATCATAGCAGCAGACGATATTCAGCCAAGATGGGTAGTTGTGGCAGCAGCAGCTGAGATGGGTAGATGCAGTAGCTGCGGCCGAGATGTGTCGTTGCGACAACGGCCGACAAGATAGGTAGTTGCAGCAGCGGTGGCCAGTGTGGACAATTGCAGTAGTAGGTTTAGATAGTTGACACAGCAGCGGAGTCATCATGCACTGGAACACAGAAGAGCATAAGCAATACAGCACACAGCAAAATAACAGCAGTGGCAGCACAAAGGGACCTGAGAACTAGCAATGTTTTGAACATGTTGCCCTTTAGGGGAAGGTACCTTAAATACCTGATGCCTCTTGGCCATAGGCTGAGAGGTACTTCTGAGTTAGAGGGCACTGGCCTTTTAAGAAAGAGTCGTTTCCACACGCATGCCCTAAGGACACTCCCAGGAAACCTGTGTGGTGTGTGGAGGCCCAGGGAGTTGGCGGCAGGAGCAAAATCTCTATTTTGCTTTCTTTTAATTTTTTTTTTCTTATTCCAGGTGGCAAAACTCGAACAGAAACACGGACTTCCCTGAGAAATCCATGTTCGGGGTCCATGCACGGACATTAGTTGTCTGGTACTGACCCCTAATACGGGCGTCACACGAGATAATATATCGTGTGATATGTCAGCAGGGTCACGGATTCCGTGACGCACATCCGGCATCGTTTGATATATCGTAGCGTGTGACAGCTACGAGCGATGGTGAACGAGCAAAAATACTCACCTCATCATTGCTCGTTGACACGTCGCTCATTTTCAAAAAGTCGTTTCTTCTTCTCTGCGCCGATTGTTCATCGTACCCGGTGTAGCACACATCGCTCCGTGTGACACCCCGGGAATGATTAACACAGCTTACCTGCGTCCCGCCGGCTATGCGGAAGGAAGGAGGTGGGTGGGATGTTTACGTCCCGCTCATCTCCGCCCCTCCGCTTCTATTGGCCGGCCGCTGTGTGACGTAGCTGTGACGCCGAACGTTCCACCCCCTTCAGGAAGTGGATGTTCGCTGCACACAGCGAGGTCGTTCAGCGGGTAATTGCGTGTGACGGGGGTTAACGACTTTGTGCGCCACGGTCAACTAATTGCCCGTGACGCACAAACGACGGGGGCGGGTACGATCACTCGTGCGATCGCACGATAGATCGTATCGTGTGACGCCGGCATAACTTTAGAGTTCGAGTTCAAGTCTTCAACCTATAAAACTAGACCTTCTTATACCTTTAAGCCATGTGCACAAATTGAGTATTTGGTGAGTTTATTAACCAAGTGACTATAATACTTTTCCCCTGATTGTTCTACTCCTAGATTTGGATTACAAATACTGAGATAAAATACAAACCAAATGCTCAATGTGTGCACGTGCCCTAACACAGTCTTTGGTAGTGCCAGAGGTGCAGGTAAGGGTACAGCTCAGGTAAGTGAAACATCTAAGTGGGCCCCTAACCAGGTAACCATGGTAATAACTAAGGTTTATGCACCCTAATCATGAGTAAATGGCACTTGCGCAGTTACTGAAAATAAATCACTATACAAAGATCAACACTGATATTACCGTCATATAATGACCATATAGTGGTAGATACCAGTCCTGCAGAACATGTACAAGATTACATTTCCAGTTAGTGACTTAAAGCTGACATTGTTTCAGATGGAGTCGCTCACTTTTCCTGTCTTTTCCATTTGGTCCAGACCTACATGACAACTTCTTCCAGCCACGACTCGTCTGCAGAGATTACAGAAAATACACATTTGATATCTCACATTTCCAACACCATCCTCATCTATTGCCAACCTATATAAACTTCTCATCCTGCTGTCACCCCACTATTGAGCCGCTGCTGCCCTTTGTGTCCCCATTACTGCACCTGCTGTGTGGTACAAAATCACTGCTCTTCTTATTACCCCACATAATAATGCCCACCACTGTGCTCATTACATAATAATAATGCTTAATTTGTACTTTCTAGATGGTAAAATTGCCCCTAGATAATATTAAAGTGCCCTAGAAAAGTGTCCACATTTTCCCCACAGAAAAGTAATAATGGCACTAATAATAGAATACACAATAAGTATATAAGCAAGGCAGTGTCCACAGATAAATAATATAACCCCAAAACAGACAATACCTGGCAGTAGTGCCTCACCTTAAAGGTAATGTGGCAGTGTGTGGGGGGGTATTATACAGAGGGGCAGTGTGTAGGGGTGATATTATACATAGGGGCATTGTGGGAGAGGTATTTTAAATATTTAGAAGAGGGGCGATGCAGAGGGTGTATTATGGAGATGGGCGGTGTAGAGGGTGTATTATAGAGAGGGGCAGTATAGGGGGCGTATCATTAATTTACTGAGGGAAATACTTCCTTTCGTGGAACAACTTCAAACACTTTTGGCCATGACTATGTGTGTGTGTGTGTGTGTGTGTGTTTGTGTGTGTGTGTGTGTGTGTATATACTAGCTGTATCACCCGGTATTGCCTGTGGTGGTAGGTAATTATTCTTAACTATAACAAAATAAAATGCATTAATAAAAAATATTTTGCACATAAAGACACAAACTAAACAGGTGTCACCACTGAAATCATATTAACTAACACATAAGCTGTCCTAAACTAACAACGTCCTTCACTGCCTAAAGCAACCAATCAGAGCTCCTTGACCTCTAACAAAATAGAAACACAGCTGAGATTGGTTGCTATAGGCTACCTGATAAATATACAAGGTAACTGTCAAAACAGTCAATATATTACCTCAAACATCCACATAGTTTCTGTGTGTCTCTTTCTCTGTGTGTGTCTATCGGTGTGTCTCTTTCTGTGTGTGTGTGTGTGTCTTTCTGTGTGTGTGTGTGTGTGTGTGTGTGTTTGTGTGTGTCTTTCGTTGTGTGTCTTTCTATGTATTTGTCTCTTTCTGTGTATGTGTATTTTTCTGTCTGTGTGTCTCTTTCTGTGTGTGTCTTTTGGTGTGTCTCTTTCTGTGTATGTGTCTCTTTCTGTATGTGTCTCTTTGTGTGTCTCTTTCTGTATGTGTGTCTCTTTCTGTATGTGTCTCTTTCTGTGTGTGTGGGTCTCTTTCTATGTGTGTGGGTCTCTATGTGGGTCTCTTTCTCTGTCCAAAATAGGAGTCTATAATAACAGATTCATTCCCAGCTCCACTGACTTCAGTGTAAGCAGGTTTTTTGTCGAGTAACTGTAAAGTGTGTGGTTACATTTTTCCCTCAAAACATAGTCTATGATGTTCCCTGACTCAAATGAGGTGGCTGTGCAAAATTTTGTGATTGTAAATGCGACAGTACAGATACCTTTAATGGACATACACACACACATACACAGCTTTATATATTAGATATACATACACACACAGCCAGCAGCCTCTATAATAAATATACATTTATATTATATAAATAATATTTTCAGCCAGTAGATGGTGTTTGATGGGAACTATTAATGTGTGATTGGTGAGGGTATAGTGGAGAAGTGGAGTTTTTCCAAGAGTGGCGGTGAGACTGTGGAGGGGTGGAGGTGGGGTGGAACCTGGGCGAAGTCTCAAGGGGACCCTAACATTTTGCCAGTATGGAGCCCTGAAATTCGTGGTGGCATCCTTGTATACATATACAAGTATATGGATGTGTGCGTTGCAAGGATTTGGATTTGGATCATGGAAGTGCCAATATTTTTTCGCTTTTTCCTTATGTGAAGTAAAATATATCTGTGACTAGATGATTATGCCACTTTGGTTATGAGAAGAACAGTTTCTTTCCTCCGAGCCTTGTGTTTACATATAAATTTGTGAAAGGTTTATGTCTTTCATTTCCTCTATTCCTACCAAATTGCTTCTGGATAATGACACCATTTTCAGTCCCTGTGCACCACAGAGGACGTTTGACATCTGTACTTATTCTGCGACTCGGTCAGTTCTGCGGCGACTTCCACTCTGTCATCTGCAAACTTGCACATTTTAATAATTCAGGAAGGGTTAGCACATTCAATCATCCCTGAGTGCGTGAACTCCGCTGCATTCTGGAATGTATGCAGCCCCTCTACTGATTCTGACAGCAATATAAAGCAGATGGTTGGGTTGAAAGAAAAAAAAATGACATTGCCATAGAAATGGAGCCAATCTGATACCTTAACTCTGCGGGGACTGAATAATAAGATGGAGTTCCATTCTGCTCCACGCTATCTGGAGGCCTCAGCATGTGAGCAAAGTGGGCATTTTAAACAAGCATTGGGGACTATGGCAGACACAGAGTATTTTCTCAGCAGATGGGAATCGTGTGTCTTGGAACGGTGATTGGCATCTCAGCCTCGTACATCTATCTGGCCTACATTTTACAAGACTGGATACTTGATGCCAAGCCAGAAATATATTACCTTGGGCAAGTAGGCTCTGTTGTATTTTAAATTATTCATGGCAAAATGAATGCAAACCTGACAAGGGAAATGTGTTTCTCAAATGTGGCTGTACAAATCTGTGTATCCAAATTCAATATGATGTGATTTAGCTGGTGCTTGCAGTGTATAAATAATGAAAATTAAAATTTGTTTTAATTAAATTGCTGGAGGAAGTCACAGGTTGCTGGGGAGAGAAAGTTAAAAGTAGAATAAATGATATTCCGCTGTATTGAGGTCTCATGTTGTTACCAAAAAACTGTTACCGCCACTTTCTTTGGTATTAGAAGGGCTTGTCATAAAATTTCTACACGACATGAGAAGTCAATGAGGAATATCTACATCTTGTCGGTGTTAGAAGGCCCATTTTAAATACCATAATAAGGAATTGTGAATTAAAAAGATGGTTTCTAGCTTTGCAGTGAAAACCAAAGTGGAATGAGTACAAATTAAACACCCATTACCAGATCAAGCAGCCAGTTGCCATGTGAACAGATTATTCTTAATAGGAACCTGTCACCAGGATTTTCCCTTATAACCTGCAGCCACCATCAGTGAGCTCTTATATACAGCATTCTAGTATCTAAGTGTCCAGGGCAAACTGTATAATGTAAATAAAACCTTTATTAGGCTCTGTGCGCACTGGGAAATGAAATTTCCTTGAGAAAATTCCGCATGCTCTCAAAGATTACTGCACCCGCGGTAAAAAACCGCGGGAAACCGCACCCGAAAACCGCATGCGGTTTACCGCGGTATTATTCGCGGTATTGCCGCGGTTTTGCCGCGTGCGGGTTGGGATGTGCTTTATTGCATTCAATGCAATAAAGCACATTGAAAAAGAAAAAAAAAAAAAAAGTCATTTAATTCTGAGATAATAGATAGATAGATAGATAAAGAGACAGAAGAAAAGATAGAGGGATAGATAGAGGGATAGATAGAGGACAGATCGCTGCATTTCCCACGGTCGGCAGTGAGTTCACATTACCGGCCGTGGGAGATGACCGGTAATTACCTCTGCTGTCTGCTGCATTCAGCCTGTGTCTGTGACAGTCGCGGCTGGATGTCAGCAGTGCAGGACGCCGGAGCCGGAGCTGTGGATTATGCCGGAGCTGTGTGGATTACGCCGGAGCTTTGGTGCGGGAGGAGTTAATAAAATGGTGAACGAGGCTTGCTGGTTTTATTTAAAATAAAGGATTTTTCGGTGTCTGTGTTTTTTTTCACTTTACTTACGGGTTGATCATGTCAGCTGTCACATAGACGCTGCCATGATCAAGCCTGGGGTTAATGGCGGTGGTCCCCCATCACCATTAACCCCTTGTTATATTACCCTGACCGCCACTGCTACACGGCGGCAGGAAGAGCCGAGGACACTCCCGGTGCTGCCGCATAATGCATGCGACGGTCCCGGGGCAGCTGCGGCTGATATTCTCGGCTGCGGGAGGGGGAGTGAGGCGGGGGACATTACCCCTGCCCCTCTCCCTCCCCAGCCTGAGAATACCGGGTCGCCGCTGTGTGCTTACCTCGGCTGGACGGTGAATATGCAGCAGAGCCCACGTTCTTTTTTTTCTATATTTCCGTTTTCTTTCTATGTGTGGTCTATGTGTCTGTGTCTATGTGTTCTATGTCTGTGATGTCTGTGTGTGTGATCTGTGTTTGTGTTTACTCTCTGCACGGCTTCCTCTTCCTGTAATGACATCACTTCCCTGCAAAACCGCAGACAGGCGATGTACATTACCGGAGGTAAACCGCGAAATACCGCAGGGAATAACACAGGAAAACGCAGTGAACCGCACAGAATTTGCTGCCTGCGTTATTCCCTGCGGGATTTCACGATTACATTGGAGTCAATGGAGTGAAATCCCGCAGCGATGTGCGGAAAAGAAGTGACATGCACTTGTTTTTGCTGCGGGATTCCCGCAGCAAAACATGCAGCTGTCAAATTCCGCCCAGTGCGCACAGGATTTTTTTTCTCCATAGGATTTGCTGGTGATTCACTGCAGAGATGTTATAAACATTTTCTGCAGCGAAACATGCAGCAAATCCGCGAAAAATCCGCGGCAAAATCCGGTAAGTGCGCACATAGCCTTATTCTCACCTGCGGGACGGTCGGGTCCAATGGGAGTTGCTGGTCTCAGCTATGGTGCCTCCTCTATCCTGTGCAGTCCTTCTGCAGCTCCATGTGAATAAGTCGTCCGACGTCATCCACACAGAGGCCTCCATTGTGCTCCTGCACAATCGCACTTTGATCTGTCCTGCAGAGCACTGTAATGCACATACACAGGTGGTCTTTGACCTTTCCTCACACCTGCACTTTACGCTGCCCTCAGCAGGGCAAATCAAAGTGCGCATATGCAAGAACGCAATGGAGGCCTCTATGTGGATGAAGTAGGATGCGTCATACACAAGTATCTGGGAAAGAAGACGGCGATAGAAGAAAGATAGGAGGCGCTGGACTCAAGACCAGCGACGCCCATCAGACCCAGCCACTCCCAGGCAAATATAATAAAAGCTCTTTTTTACGTTCTACAGTGCAGCCTGGGCTCTTATATACAGTATTCTTGGACGCTGTATATATATTAAGGACTCATTGGTGGTGGCCACAGTTTATAGGGGACAAATCTGGTGACAGGTTTCCTTTAAGGGGAACCTTCTAACAAAAAAGGTAAAAAATGTATTTATTCACATAATACTTAAAGCTGTGTTGGCTTTTATCTCGTAAAGAGTGGCCTTCCATAGTCTTACAACAACTGTAGCCTAATTACAGAAAGTTGGTAGCATATTGGATGCCAGGGAAAGACCAACAAGGCTTTGTGCCTCAATCAGGATCTTTACGTACAAGACCAAAGCAGCAAAGTGAACATTTGGGTGAAAGGATATCCAGTTACAACAAACAAAGTGACCGTAATGAAAAAGGAACACCATTATTATTAACAAACATACTAATTTTGACTGCAGCATTTCTGGATAGAGTCTTACTTATGATTATGAATTATTTTTACTACTGAATGCTGTCTGCTTACAAGTTTATATTAGGACAAAAAAAATAACATGATATAACTGTATAACGCATAAAGAGATAACAAATTAGAGATAAAATTTGAATATCATGCATACAGTTCATTGGTAAGCATTAATTAATAAAAAAAAAAAACACAAGAATGTGAGAGGGAAGAAGAAAATATGACATTTTCTGGTCCCAAGATAATACCACAAACATATGTGTTTAGTAGGAAGATTCACATTTGTTGGTCAAAAGTAATTTAGCTCATTAAACAACGCAAAAAAGATTGTGGGTATTAGCTCAAAACCAGAGCCAGAGAAAAGCGAAGAAGTCACAAAATACCGTATTTTTCCACTTTATAACACGCACCGGATTAAAAGATGCACCCCAAATTTAGACATAAAAAAGGTAAAAAAAAGAAAAATGGGGTCCGTCTTATACTCCGATGTTCTCTTACCGGAGGGGGGCAGCAGTGGTGGTGAATCGGGGTCACAGGAGGCACAGATTGTGCTGGCAGGCGCGGCAGGTCAGTGGCAGTGGGGTCCGTGGTTGCAGGCGCGGTGGCATCCGTGGTGGCAGTAGCCGTGGGGTTCGTGGTGGCGGCAGCAGCGGCGGCGGGTGAGCCGTGCAGCAGGCCGGTGCAGTGAGTGTCCGCGGTCCCGGTTCAGTGGTGGCAGCGGCGGCGACTGCTCAGTGGTGGCAGCGGCGGGGACTGCTCAGTGGTGGAGCAGACGGATGCGGTGTTTTCTCAGTGTGTCCGCGGTCCCGTTTCAAGTAATGGAGCCCGGAGCGACGCATGCGCAGATAGAACTCTCATCCAAGGGCTCCATCTGCGCACGTGCTGACTCCTGGAGCAGCGCGTGCGCAGATGGAGCTCTCATCCAAGAGCTCCACCGGCGCCATCATTTGAAAGTGGGACCGCGGACAACTGGTAACTTGCTGCACAGCCACTGCCCCACACGCACAGACTGGCAGCCAGCAGGCTGCCCGCACACCCTGCGTGCAAGCCGCCGGGTACCTGTGCTTGCGTGCGGTGGCAGTCGGGTACCCGTGGCTGTGTGCGGGCGGCAGCCGGGTGCTGTGTGCGGGCGGCACCTGGGTGCCTGTGTGAGGGCGGCAGCCGGGTGCCTGTGTGAGGGCGGCATCCGGCTGCCGTAACGCACGGGCACCAGACTGCTGCCCGCACACAGCACCCGGCTGCCGCCCGCACACAGCACCCGGTTGCCGCCCACACACAGCCATGGGTAGCCGGCTGCCACTGCACGCAAGCACAGGTACCCGGCTGCCGACCCCACACAGCACCCGGCTGCCGCCCGCACACAGCCATGGGTACCCGGCTGCCACCGCACGCAAGCACAGGTACCCGGCCGCTTGCATGCAGCCACAGGCACCCGGCCGTCCGATCGCCTCAGACAGGACCCCCCCCCCAGGTACTGCTATATAAGATGCACCCCCCATTTTCCTCCCAAATTTTTGGGAGGAAAAGTGCGTCTTATAAAGCGAAAAATACGGTAACCAGAAACGAGAGAAAAAGTCTCTAGATCTGACTTTCGAAGAAAAGATTAGCAACTGATTTTATGAATTTGGCAGAGAGAATATTGGCATGTCCCCTGAGTATCGGATCCAAGGGGACCAAATCTTTTCAAACAAGGGGATTCTGAGGAGGCTGGAATGTTTCTCATTAACCAATACCTATGAGGGTTTCATTTTAGTTTGATCAAGACTACAGTAATTGAAGGACACTTCTAGGCACCTGCCTTAGGCTGCTTTCACACATCCGTTTTTTCCTGTGCGGCACAATACGGCTCTTTGCAGAAAAAACACACGGTTTTTTTTTGCCGCCGGTTGCGGTTTTTTTTGCATAGACTTACATTAGTTCCGTATTGTGCCGGATGGGATTGCGTTCCGTCCGGTTTGTGCCGCATGCAGCAGATTTAGCCGATGCGGCGGCCGGATGGAACGTTGCCTGGCACGTTTTTTTGTCTGGCAAAAAAACCCGCATGCGACGCGATTTGCAATGCATGCCTATGGACGCCGCATGCGGCGTCCTGTGGCAAAAAACGCATCCGGCCGCCACATGCATTTTTTTCCACTGCGCATGCTCAGTAGCCTGCCACAAAAACCGGACGGGCCGCATGTTAAAAACTTATGCAAAGGATGCGGTTTTGTCGCCACATCCGTTGCATAGGTTTTAGAGCCGGATTGGCCGGCTCTGCTAAAACCGGATGTGTGAAAGCAGCCTTAGTGATCTCAACTGCAAGAAACATGAATAATATGAGTTTATGAATAGGTCTACTGTATTTAACAAAGCTTTCCAAGGGGACCAAATCAAAGAAATATGAGTAACTGATTGTTTGAAGTGATAGGAACAAATAAAAAATGTCTGTACCTTAGAACAGGACCAACATATATGAAATAATGGGCATTCACTTTTACAGCCTTTAAAACAAAATAGGGAGGACCCCCAGCTACTTATTATTTCAAAGAAAATCAATCACCCTGTTTATGTTGCCCTAACTGCATCCTGACTTCCTTGGTGAATGAACTCTTGCCCTAGATACACTGTGGCTCATTCTCATCCTGAAACTCACAGCAGGCGGTCATGTTCTATGCCCACGCGCTATCACTTTACATGTAGCAGAGCTGGAATTGTCGTGGGATATCGTGTAGATTACATCGGACCTGGGTGTTTGAGGGGTTAATCAAGGGGCGAGAGGGTGTTTTTTTGTATTTTATTTCAAATAAAGATTTTTTCGGTGCTTCTGTTTAATTGTTTTCACTTACAGAATAGTAATGGGGGAGTCTCATAGACTAATTGCTAATCTAGGGCTTAGTGGCAGCTGTGAGCTATTTTTAATCCCTTATTACACCGAATTCTACCACACCAGGGTAATCGGGATGAGCCAGGTAAAGATCCGGGATTGTTGCATGTAATGAATGTGACAATATTGGGCAGCTGGAGGCTGCTATTTTTAGGCTGGGGGCCCCAATAACTATGGGCGTCCCCCAACCTGAGAATACCAGCTTGCAGCTGTCTGCTTTATCATGGCTGGGTATCAAAATTGGGGGAACCGCAAACCATTTTTTTAACATTATTAATTTAGATAAAGCCACATGCAGTTCCTCTTTTTGATACCTAGACAAGATAAGCGCATTGCTAGGGGCAGCAGCCTGTAGCTATGGGCTTAATCTGTGCTGGGTATCATAATATGGGGGAATCCCACGCCAATTTATTTATTTATTTTTACACCAATCAAGACACACACAAAGTGTCTGTGATTGGTTGCAGTCAGACACACTGTGACACAGGTTTAGGGTGCTGTCTGACTGCAACCAATCAGAGATGCCGGGATTACAGGTGCGCAGGGTAAACAGTGCCTATGCATGATGATAATAAGCGGCCCCAGAAGAAAAATAAGCAACGTGGAAGCAGAGTTACAGCCGCGCAGAGACCGGCAAGTATAACTTGCTTGCTCTAATCCCCCTATTCCCTCCTACCACCATTTTTAAATGCCTGCTTCGGGTTCCCATAGACTTATTGCGGGGCCAGCGTCATCGCTAGATATCCGGGATCAATTCTGGGCCTGAAAGGGTTTGTTTTTTTTTAAATCCACTTGGACTCGCTGTTCCCAGATATCTACGGGTCTGTCCATCACTAGTAAAAAATCCACAGCTTGAGTTCTAACTTTAACAAAACTGACAAACTCATAGTAGAGCTACAATGGTACACACGTAAGGCACAGCTTTATATTAAACAGATACATGTAAATTCTTAGAAAATGTAACTTCTTATAATAAATATAATTTTTTAATATAATCTTACCTTAATTCTATTATAAAGCATTGGAGTTTATTAAGTTTCAAAAGTATGCTATAGTTGTAAAATAAAAATAATACTTCTTTACTCTCCGTGATTGATCACACAAATACAAACCAAGAATCGCCACTTTATGTGCTTCTATTATTTATGAAACAAATAAATTAAAAGCGAAAAGTTGGCAAATCATACTTTATAGTAAAAAACATGTCATTCCATTAGATAAATACCAACACATGAAAATACATTACACACAAATAAATATCACAGCGCCTTTAAACGGAGCCGCTGAATGCATCATTTGACAATTTATACGCTACTTGAGCAAGTACCATTGCAGAATTATGTAAAAATATGTGCAGCTGTTGTAACATTTGGTCTCCTTGGATTATTGCATCATAAAGCTAAAGATAAACTGAATTATTTACTTGCACTATATGAAGACCTGGAACAATGGAATAAAACCTACCTGTTCCGGAGTATGACGGACTATAATATATTCATATTTTTACATAAACTCTATGGTGCAATATTAGGATGTCTGAAGTTCCTCATGGACTTTTTTGCAATGCAAGAGACACAATAATATGAAACAGGAAGGGAAAAAGAATCCGCACATGCAAGCAGAGGCACACCAATGATATAATGTATAAAACACACCTTTATTATTGCACATAAGAAACACGTATTTAAAAACAATTAAAAAACATACAACACAACATAGGAGCACCACTGAGGCGAGACCCAATGCCCAAAATAACGTGTATCACAGATGACCAAAAATGGTCAAGAAGTACAGTATAATATCAAATGATGCAAAAATGACAGAAAGATCAAAACCCTGGAAAGGACAAATATTGCATATCACATATTATAGATGGTAACAATCCATATAATGGCACCAAAAGACTGAGAAGATATGGCAGATGTTAATCACAATACATATAAAAAAACACACGCATGTTGCAATATGGACCTTGCAAACCCATGTCCTGTGTCAGAAAGACATATACAGAATGCTGAAGGGACCAATATAAGTCACTTGGTGATAGTTAGTGTAATATGTCCCTGGCAAAAACCATGTGGTTTGATAGCCACACCATAAATCCTGTATAGGTACCAGGGCGTGGGGTGTTGGAAACTTGGCAATCCAAAAGCCCCAAAGTAGTAACTACAAAGGATATGCGTTAGTATTCAAATGTGGAAACGCAGCTGCAATGCGGCCAACAGGAACCGCACCACGGGTGCAGTATGCTATATTCTGTATGTACAACAGGCAAAGCCAGTCCCAGGAGTATAGTGACTCCTTTGAGGGAGTGGGAAAGAGAAGATGGAAATCCAACCAAGTTTGAGGCCAAGGGGTGGCTGCTATTGTTCACCCATATGCTGCCTGCATGTGAGGAGAGCAGAATGTATACCAGAAACGGTCCGATACAGAGTGGTCAGCTGCCTGAGGCCATGCGGCCGAAGTCCAGTCATGTGGAAGGGGACAGAATGAATGCCATATAGTCACCAGTCAGAAGTCCAGGGGTGGTCAGTCAGATCATGAGGGCGGTCAGGCCGGGTGCTCTAGATACGAGGCCGACGCGTATCGCCGCACCAGCGGCTTCGTCAGGGCAGGTAACTATGGTGCAAAGGAGGGCGTGGTATATATACCTGTCTAAGTCATATTATTAAGCAGTATGTACACACCTGTGAAGCTGTGGATAGGACTGAAGTTATGTGTCCGGGCGCCATTTTGCGCATGCGCATTGTGATACGGCAGCAATGGCTGATAGCCAAGCAAAAACATTCTATTGCGCATGCGCGATTACGGGCGGACGGAAGAGCCAAACGGCCAAAATACATAGAAGGCAAAGCGATATCCAGTATAAACATGGGTTGTCGCACAGCATATGCGCTAGATCGGACGGACATGGAGGCTAGATGGCCGCCACTGCGGCCGGGCGGAGGTCATCCAAGACTCATGTGACGGAGTCATTGGTATGACAACATGGAAATGTAACTACTGTATGAACAGATCGCGAATATTACCAGGAAGGAGATACTGACCAAAGCCATATGGCCATATGAACCCTGAATGGTATATACGGTGACATAAGTGGAAAATACAAAATAAAGAGACCTGTCAAAAAATGATAGGTATGTGGCCATACAAAGTCCAGAGCCATCAACCTGCAATAATGTAGGCATGCTGGTGCATAGATACAGACCCTGATGGTATCACGCATGGAGAGCACATAGACACCCCATTTAGTGAATTGATGCCTGCTAATTTATATCACTTATTTATGAACACCCAACCTGCACAAGCGTTTTTAACAGAAGATGCAAATGTGCATATGTGATTTCGCCCCAGACTCTAGAAGGTCCTTCAGGGTAAGACATACGGGAATAGCTCCATGTAGCAGTGCAAATAACTGCATATGTCATCGGATTTTTACCCGAAACCTATAGGTAAAGTGTACAAGAACCCCAATAGAGTACACCAAAGGAATGCCTTCTCATATCTATGCTGCATTTCCAGATGGTAATGAGTACATAGGGATACGGCAATATATCAAAGATGGTGTAGGTAAACCTGAGCTCGTATGTTCCACATAAAGTCACCTAATGCAAAATTGAGATTCCCACCTTCTTATCAGCTCTTATAGGTGCAGCAAGTGCCATCAGTATATAGGACCATCCATTGGGATACCTGTACACCGATGACTAACCTAGCGTCGGGGTATGTACCAATTGATGGTATGATTATCAAACCAGACCGAGGACAGTAATTGATGCAAAACTGTTCACAAGAGCCTTGCAAGGAGGCAATAAAATGTGATTAAATTTAAGAGATAAAGGTCACTCTTATCCAATTTGAAAGAGGCTTTAGAAATACATAACCCTTAGCAGGCAATTAGACCGTGACAGATGCAGGCAAAAGTCACTGAACGTCAATAAGACCGGTGTAGGGAGATCATCCCTAGTCCGAGGCCGATAGATGGGTATGTGATGATGAGAGCCCAAATGGTGCTTTTCATGCGCGGCCGTGGTCCTTGTCCAAGGCTTGATAGTAGAGCTCTACCATTCAGCATGCCCATGTGTGTGAGAAACGTTGTGTAGCAAAGGTTCATCTGTAGAGAGGACAAACAGGCCAATTAATAGGGCATGTCTGGAGAAATGGATATGTATTCGCATACAAAATAAAGAGAAGAGACCCAGGATGATATCAACCGAGGAACCCCGTGAACAGCAGTTCCTCATTTAAACCTGCTGGGGCTAAAGAATGTAATTGGAAGATCCACCTAGATTCGTTCTGAAGTAGCCATCTGGTGCAGGAACCTCCCCTAGCATTAGGATGACACTTCTGTAATCCAAAAACCCGAGTGCCGCGTGGGCTACCTTGATGAAAGGCTAGAAAGTGGGCCGCCACAGATGTTAATGTTTTACCTTTTACGGTGTCCGAGGATGCCAGATTAATTGTTGAAAAGTGCTTCTGTATCCTTTTCCTTAATTCTTGAGTTGTTTGGCCAACGTAGATTTTATCGCATGGGCAAATCATACAGTATACCACATTCCTCGTTTTGCAGTTGATATACGCCTTGATGGGGTGGTTTGTGGAATCCTGAGGATTGAAAAAAGTATTATGAGTCACTTGCATGTATCCGCAGATTTTGGATTTTGTCCTACGTCATAATTTTTTCCTTTTTGACAGGACGTACTATCGGCAGATCTCGGGAGTGGCCATGGGTGTACGGTGTGCCCCCTCTTTCGCCAACCTCTTTTTAGGTTGGTGGGAATCCACTATTGTTTTTCAATCTCAGGGATTCAGGAGGGGGGTGTCACATTGGCATCGCTACATTGACGATGTATTTTTCATCTGGGAGGGCACGGAGGAGGACTGTCGCATGTTCATCTCCGACCTCAACAATAATGATCTTAATATCTTCCTATCCTATGATATTTCATCTACAACTGTCTCCTTCTTAGACCTGGAAATTTCCATCAAGGACGGCGCATTATCAACCAACCTGTATAGAAAGGCCACAGCCACGAACGCCCTCCTACACTTCTCGAGTTTCCACCCTCGACATATTCGAGTAGGTATACCCACTGGGCAGTTCTTGCGGGTGCGGCGGAACTGCAGTAATGACACCGACTTTGGTCAACAAGCTTCTAATCTCACCTCCAGATTCAAGAACCGTGGATACCCTAGGAAAACTATATCAGAGGCCTTTCAGAGGGCTAGAGATGAGACACAAGAATCTCTTATCCAACCCAGGCCAAGATGTAAAGACAACCACATAAGATTCATCACGACCTT
The DNA here is from genome assembly GCF_048569485.1 of Anomaloglossus baeobatrachus. Classification (NCBI taxonomy): domain Eukaryota; kingdom Metazoa; phylum Chordata; class Amphibia; order Anura; family Aromobatidae; genus Anomaloglossus; species Anomaloglossus baeobatrachus. Next base: position 278,490,145 of record NC_134357.1, on the reverse strand, counting down.
CAACAATGAATGGCAGCAGGTGAGGAACATCTTACATAAACACTGGCCCATCCTAACCACGGATGTGCAGACTTCTTCGGTGGTCTCCCCTCAGCCAATGCTTACGGCCCGACGTGCCCCCAATCTGAGAGATTTGTTGACCCGTAGTCATTTTGTGAGACCCACCATTAAGCTACAACGTGGTGTTAACTTGAGGGGTTCCTTTCCATGTGGCGAGTGCAACATCTGCGGATACATGCAAGTGACTCATAATACTTTTTTCAATCCTCAGGATTCCACAAACCACCCCATCAAGGCGTATATCAACTGCAAAACGAGGAATGTGGTATACTGTATGATTTGCCCATGCGATAAAATCTACGTTGGCCAAACAACTCAAGAATTAAGGAAAAGGATACAGAAGCACTTTTCAACAATTAATCTGGCATCCTCGGACACCGTAAAAGGTAAAACATTAACATCTGTGGCGGCCCACTTTCTAGCCTTTCATCAAGGTAGCCCACGCGGCACTCGGGTTTTTGGATTACAGAAGTGTCATCCTAATGCTAGGGGAGGTTCCTGCACCAGATGGCTACTTCAGAACGAATCTAGGTGGATCTTCCAATTACATTCTTTAGCCCCAGCAGGTTTAAATGAGGAACTGCTGTTCACGGGGTTCCTCGGTTGATATCATCCTGGGTCTCTTCTCTTTATTTTGTATGCGAATACATATCCATTTCTCCAGACATGCCCTATTAATTGGCCTGTTTGTCCTCTCTACAGATGAACCTTTGCTACACAACGTTTCTCACACACATGGGCATGCTGAATGGTAGAGCTCTACTATCAAGCCTTGGACAAGGACCACGGCCGCGCATGAAAAGCACCATTTGGGCTCTCATCATCACATACCCATCTATCGGCCTCGGACTAGGGATGATCTCCCTACACCGGTCTTATTGACGTTCAGTGACTTTTGCCTGCATCTGTCACGGTCTAATTGCCTGCTAAGGGTTATGTATTTCTAAAGCCTCTTTCAAATTGGATAAGAGTGACCTTTATCTCTTAAATTTAATCACATTTTATTGCCTCCTTGCAAGGCTCTTGTGAACAGTTTTGCATCAATTACTGTCCTCGGTCTGGTTTGATAATCATACCATCAATTGGTACATACCCCGACGCTAGGTTAGTCATCGGTGTACAGGTATCCCAATGGATGGTCCTATATACTGATGGCACTTGCTGCACCTATAAGAGCTGATAAGAAGGTGGGAATCTCAATTTTGCATTAGGTGACTTTATGTGGAACATACGAGCTCAGGTTTACCTACACCATCTTTGATATATTGCCGTATCCCTATGTACTCATTACCATCTGGAAATGCAGCATAGATATGAGAAGGCATTCCTTTGGTGTACTCTATTGGGGTTCTTGTACACTTTACCTATAGGTTTCGGGTAAAAATCCGATGACATATGCAGTTATTTGCACTGCTACATGGAGCTATTCCCGTATGTCTTACCCTGAAGGACCTTCTAGAGTCTGGGGCGAAATCACATATGCACATTTGCATCTTCTGTTAAAAACGCTTGTGCAGGTTGGGTGTTCATAAATAAGTGATATAAATTAGCAGGCATCAATTCACTAAATGGGGTGTCTATGTGCTCTCCATGCGTGATACCATCAGGGTCTGTATCTATGCACCAGCATGCCTACATTATTGCAGGTTGATGGCTCTGGACTTTGTATGGCCACATACCTATCATTTTTTGACAGGTCTCTTTATTTTGTATTTTCCACTTATGTCACCGTATATACCATTCAGGGTTCATATGGCCATATGGCTTTGGTCAGTATCTCCTTCCTGGTAATATTCGCGATCTGTTCATACAGTAGTTACATTTCCATGTTGTCATACCAATGACTCCGTCACATGAGTCTTGGATGACCTCCGCCCGGCCGCAGTGGCGGCCATCTAGCCTCCATGTCCGTCCGATCTAGCGCATATGCTGTGCGACAACCCATGTTTATACTGGATATCGCTTTGCCTTCTATGTATTTTGGCCGTTTGGCTCTTCCGTCCGCCCGTAATCGCGCATGCGCAATAGAATGTTTTTGCTTGGCTATCAGCCATTGCTGCCGTATCACAATGCGCATGCGCAAAATGGCGCCCGGACACATAACTTCAGTCCTATCCACAGCTTCACAGGTGTGTACATACTGCTTAATAATATGACTTAGACAGGTATATATACCACGCCCTCCTTTGCACCATAGTTACCTGCCCTGACGAAGCCGCTGGTGCGGCGATACGCGTCGGCCTCGTATCTAGAGCACCCGGCCTGACCGCCCTCATGATCTGACTGACCACCCCTGGACTTCTGACTGGTGACTATATGGCATTCATTCTGTCCCCTTCCACATGACTGGACTTCGGCCGCATGGCCTCAGGCAGCTGACCACTCTGTATCGGACCGTTTCTGGTATACATTCTGCTCTCCTCACATGCAGGCAGCATATGGGTGAACAATAGCAGCCACCCCTTGGCCTCAAACTTGGTTGGATTTCCATCTTCTCTTTCCCACTCCCTCAAAGGAGTCACTATACTCCTGGGACTGGCTTTGCCTGTTGTACATACAGAATATAGCATACTGCACCCGTGGTGCGGTTCCTGTTGGCCGCATTGCAGCTGCGTTTCCACATTTGAATACTAACGCATATCCTTTGTAGTTACTACTTTGGGGCTTTTGGATTGCCAAGTTTCCAACACCCCACGCCCTGGTACCTATACAGGATTTATGGTGTGGCTATCAAACCACATGGTTTTTGCCAGGGACATATTACACTAACTATCACCAAGTGACTTATATTGGTCCCTTCAGCATTCTGTATATGTCTTTCTGACACAGGACATGGGTTTGCAAGGTCCATATTGCAACATGCGTGTGTTTTTTTATATGTATTGTGATTAACATCTGCCATATCTTCTCAGTCTTTTGGTGCCATTATATGGATTGTTACCATCTATAATATGTGATATGCAATATTTGTCCTTTCCAGGGTTTTGATCTTTCTGTCATTTTTGCATCATTTGATATTATACTGTACTTCTTGACCATTTTTGGTCATCTGTGATACACGTTATTTTGGGCATTGGGTCTCGCCTCAGTGGTGCTCCTATGTTGTGTTGTATGTTTTTTAATTGTTTTTAAATACGTGTTTCTTATGTGCAATAATAAAGGTGTGTTTTATACATTATATCATTGGTGTGCCTCTGCTTGCATGTGCGGATTCTTTTTCCCTTCCTGTTTCATGCAATTTCTTCCGCACCAGGGTGCACCCAAAAACGATTTATTGTCCCAGCATGAGTGGTGCGCTCCAAAACCTACCTTTCTAGTTGCTTTCCTCGTTCCCCTGTTGGGGTAACTCTTCTGGAGCTGCACACCGTTTCATATCAGAAACGACTGGTTGCACAATATATATCGATTGTGCATGTATACATTTGCAGTATACACCTATATCTAATACACGTGTTCTGGACTGTGGCTATTGTTTTTGTATTTCTCAGCTTTTCCAGCAGTATGGACTGGGATTCTAGGGAGGCCGCTTGGCAACAGCATTCTGACAATGTATTTTCCTCGGTACCTCCCACCAGGGTCTCGGATGAATTTTCAATTCTTACATCCGATCTCACCTCCGCCCATAAAACAGGCATACGCCTTTGGTGGAACATACGCAGCCTTGAGGAATATCTCAGGGCTGGTATTGTTCCACGGGGCCTTCGGGTCAACATCTTCCCTGCCTGGGAACCCTCTGCGGCCTTCCAGGACACCTGGGAGCAGGGTTTACTTCGATGTTCGGGCATACTTATAAATATGTTGCTGGAGCACGATCGTACGTTGTTGGCAACAACTAAGACCAACATTAAAGACCTGGAGGCCAAAATGGCCAGATTAGAGGACCGCTCACAAGTCGGACTCTTTCAGACTAAACTGAAGGAACAGATGGATAAGTACGAGAAGGAAATCATAGACAGGAAGTGTGGGAAATTTCAGAGGGACAGATCTGACTTCGAGAATAAAACAGCGTTCAGATGGAGACATAGAGGGAACAGCAGAGGTCAGGGTACTAATAGACCCACCGGCAATATCAATAATGTCTCTTCCATACCATATGAAAATAGCTCGACTGATTTTTTATCAACGAGCAGCGACCCCGACGTAGGATCAGAAGGGGGGGCCGCAAGAGGAAGAACTCGAAAAAAGCAGGGTCACGGTCGCCGTCAAATGCCATTCAGACAAACGAGACATCGATTTTAGACCCAACCATCGAAGGCACCAGCATGAATACCGAAGTTGAGGTAGGTGACTCCCTGCAGATTATCAACCTTTCTACGTATACGCTTTCTCCACAAGAGACCTCAGTTTTGGAGCGGGGACTAACCTTCTCACCAACTTATGCTGCTGACAAATTCTCATTAACCAAAGACCTGTACCTGTTTTGCCGAAATCTCGTTTTTCAGGTGATATATAAAAGACCACAAATCATGGATAATATGACACCGATCGAACGACAGACGTTTCAAGATCTACTTGAATTGCTGGAGGAGAACACGGACGGACCAGGTAGGAGACACTTCCCCCTGAGAAACAAATCTGTGGCGGCTCCATCTTTCGCCCTGGTACCAGCAGTGAAAATATTTTTCGAATTGGCTAGAGCAGACATCGCCAAACTGACATCGGGCCCACCTAGGGCTCCGAATTTATCCATGCAGGAAAGGCAAGCCATATTTAAACTCAGGGCGAACAACCACTTTGTCATCAGGGAGGCGGACAAGGGTGGGAACGTGGTGATCTGGCCCACCGACATGTACTTGGAGGAAGCACACAGACAGCTGAATAATGTAGACTTTTACGCCAAGTTACCATCTAACCCGACAGAGGTATTTAAGTCGAAATTCCAAAAGCTTCTGTGTTCCGCATTACGCCATGGCATCATTAATGACAAAGAGTACAAGTACATGTGGGTCCCGGATCCCATTGTTCCCACCTTCTACCTATTACCTAAGGTACACAAATCGGTTACCAAACCCCCAGGCAGACCCATCGTAGCCAGTATAGGAAGTTTATGTGAGAAAGCTGGCACCTACGTGGATTTCTTCCTCCAGCCATTGGTGAACCGACTTCCGTCCTTTGTTCAGGACACTGTCAATTTCATTAAGATCTGTAGGGATGTCACCGTTCCCCCTGGCGCTTTCTTGGTTACATGTGACGTCGAATCACTGTACACCAATATTCGGCACCCAGATGGCATGCATGCGGTTACTTATTTTTTAGACTTACAACATCGTTCAGACCGCATGCATGATTCCTTCCTGGTGGACCTCCTGGATTTTGTCCTACGTCATAATTTTTTCCTTTTTGACAGGACGTACTATCGGCAGATCTCGGGAGTGGCGATGGGTGTACGGTGTGCCCCCTCTTTCGCCAACCTCTTTTTAGGTTGGTGGGAATCCACTATTGTTTTTCAATCTCAGGGATTCAGGAGGGGGGTGTCACATTGGCATCGCTACATTGACGATGTATTTTTCATCTGGGAGGGCACGGAGGAGGACTGTCGCATGTTCATCTCCGACCTCAACAATAATGATCTTAACATCTTCCTATCCTATGATATTTCATCTACAACTGTCTCCTTCTTAGACCTGGAAATTTCCATCAAGGACGGCGCATTATCAACCAACCTGTATAGAAAGGCCACAGCCACGAACGCCCTCCTACACTTCTCGAGTTTCCACCCTCGACATATTCGAGTAGGTATACCCACTGGGCAGTTCTTGCGGGTGCGGCGGAACTGCAGTAATGACACCGACTTTGGTCAACAAGCTTCTAATCTCACCTCCAGATTCAAGAACCGTGGATACCCTAGGAAAACTATATCAGAGGCCTTTCAGAGGGCTAGAGATGAGACACAAGAATCTCTTATCCAACCCAGGCCAAGATGTAAAGACAACCACATAAGATTCATCACGACCTTCAACAATGAATGGCAGCAGGTGAGGAACATCTTACATAAACACTGGCCCATCCTAACCACGGATGTGCAGACTTCTTCGGTGGTCTCCCCTCAGCCAATGCTTACGGCCCGACGTGCCCCCAATCTGAGAGATTTGTTGACCCGTAGTCATTTTGTGAGACCCACCATTAAGCTACAACGTGGTGTTAACTTGAGGGGTTCCTTTCCATGTGGCGAGTGCAACATCTGCGGATACATGCAAGTGACTCATAATACTTTTTTCAATCCTCAGGATTCCACAAACCACCCCATCAAGGCGTATATCAACTGCAAAACGAGGAATGTGGTATACTGTATGATTTGCCCATGCGATAAAATCTACGTTGGCCAAACAACTCAAGAATTAAGGAAAAGGATACAGAAGCACTTTTCAACAATTAATCTGGCATCCTCGGACACCGTAAAAGGTAAAACATTAACATCTGTGGCGGCCCACTTTCTAGCCTTTCATCAAGGTAGCCCACGCGGCACTCGGGTTTTTGGATTACAGAAGTGTCATCCTAATGCTAGGGGAGGTTCCTGCACCAGATGGCTACTTCAGAACGAATCTAGGTGGATCTTCCAATTACATTCTTTAGCCCCAGCAGGTTTAAATGAGGAACTGCTGTTCACGGGGTTCCTCGGTTGATATCATCCTGGGTCTCTTCTCTTTATTTTGTATGCGAATACATATCCATTTCTCCAGACATGCCCTATTAATTGGCCTGTTTGTCCTCTCTACAGATGAACCTTTGCTACACAACGTTTCTCACACACATGGGCATGCTGAATGGTAGAGCTCTACTATCAAGCCTTGGACAAGGACCACGGCCGCGCATGAAAAGCACCATTTGGGCTCTCATCATCACATACCCATCTATCGGCCTCGGACTAGGGATGATCTCCCTACACCGGTCTTATTGACGTTCAGTGACTTTTGCCTGCATCTGTCACGGTCTAATTGCCTGCTAAGGGTTATGTATTTCTAAAGCCTCTTTCAAATTGGATAAGAGTGACCTTTATCTCTTAAATTTAATCACATTTTATTGCCTCCTTGCAAGGCTCTTGTGAACAGTTTTGCATCAATTACTGTCCTCGGTCTGGTTTGATAATCATACCATCAATTGGTACATACCCCGACGCTAGGTTAGTCATCGGTGTACAGGTATCCCAATGGATGGTCCTATATACTGATGGCACTTGCTGCACCTATAAGAGCTGATAAGAAGGTGGGAATCTCAATTTTGCATTAGGTGACTTTATGTGGAACATACGAGCTCAGGTTTACCTACACCATCTTTGATATATTGCCGTATCCCTATGTACTCATTACCATCTGGAAATGCAGCATAGATATGAGAAGGCATTCCTTTGGTGTACTCTATTGGGGTTCTTGTACACTTTACCTATAGGTTTCGGGTAAAAATCCGATGACATATGCAGTTATTTGCACTGCTACATGGAGCTATTCCCGTATGTCTTACCCTGAAGGACCTTCTAGAGTCTGGGGCGAAATCACATATGCACATTTGCATCTTCTGTTAAAAACGCTTGTGCAGGTTGGGTGTTCATAAATAAGTGATATAAATTAGCAGGCATCAATTCACTAAATGGGGTGTCTATGTGCTCTCCATGCGTGATACCATCAGGGTCTGTATCTATGCACCAGCATGCCTACATTATTGCAGGTTGATGGCTCTGGACTTTGTATGGCCACATACCTATCATTTTTTGACAGGTCTCTTTATTTTGTATTTTCCACTTATGTCACCGTATATACCATTCAGGGTTCATATGGCCATATGGCTTTGGTCAGTATCTCCTTCCTGGTAATATTCGCGATCTGTTCATACAGTAGTTACATTTCCATGTTGTCATACCAATGACTCCGTCACATGAGTCTTGGATGACCTCCGCCCGGCCGCAGTGGCGGCCATCTAGCCTCCATGTCCGTCCGATCTAGCGCATATGCTGTGCGACAACCCATGTTTATACTGGATATCGCTTTGCCTTCTATGTATTTTGGCCGTTTGGCTCTTCCGTCCGCCCGTAATCGCGCATGCGCAATAGAATGTTTTTGCTTGGCTATCAGCCATTGCTGCCGTATCACAATGCGCATGCGCAAAATGGCGCCCGGACACATAACTTCAGTCCTATCCACAGCTTCACAGGTGTGTACATACTGCTTAATAATATGACTTAGACAGGTATATATACCACGCCCTCCTTTGCACCATAGTTACCTGCCCTGACAAAGCCGCTGGTGCGGCGATACGCGTCGGCCTCGTATCTAGAGCACCCGGCCTGACCGCCCTCATGATCTGACTGACCACCCCTGGACTTCTGACTGGTGACTATATGGCATTCATTCTGTCCCCTTCCACATGACTGGACTTCGGCCGCATGGCCTCAGGCAGCTGACCACTCTGTATCGGACCGTTTCTGGTATACATTCTGCTCTCCTCACATGCAGGCAGCATATGGGTGAACAATAGCAGCCACCCCTTGGCCTCAAACTTGGTTGGATTTCCATCTTCTCTTTCCCACTCCCTCAAAGGAGTCACTATACTCCTGGGACTGGCTTTGCCTGTTGTACATACAGAATATAGCATACTGCACCCGTGGTGCGGTTCCTGTTGGCCGCATTGCAGCTGCGTTTCCACATTTGAATACTAACGCATATCCTTTGTAGTTACTACTTTGGGGCTTTTGGATTGCCAAGTTTCCAACACCCCACGCCCTGGTACCTATACAGGATTTATGGTGTGGCTATCAAACCACATGGTTTTTGCCAGGGACATATTACACTAACTATCACCAAGTGACTTATATTGGTCCCTTCAGCATTCTGTATATGTCTTTCTGACACAGGACATGGGTTTGCAAGGTCCATATTGCAACATGCGTGTGTTTTTTTATATGTATTGTGATTAACATCTGCCATATCTTCTCAGTCTTTTGGTGCCATTATATGGATTGTTACCATCTATAATATGTGATATGCAATATTTGTCCTTTCCAGGGTTTTGATCTTTCTGTCATTTTTGCATCATTTGATATTATACTGTACTTCTTGACCATTTTTGGTCATCTGTGATACACGTTATTTTGGGCATTGGGTCTCGCCTCAGTGGTGCTCCTATGTTGTGTTGTATGTTTTTTAATTGTTTTTAAATACGTGTTTCTTATGTGCAATAATAAAGGTGTGTTTTATACATTATATCATTGGTGTGCCTCTGCTTGCATGTGCGGATTCTTTTTCCCTTCCTGTTTCATGCAATTTCTTCCGCACCAGGGTGCACCCAAAAACGATTTATTGTCCCAGCATGAGTGGTGCGCTCCAAAACCTACCTTTCTAGAGACACAATAATAGTCATTAGTAGTGTTTGCAGTTTCCGGAAGTTGGGGGATTTGTATAATGCCCCTATTTTAATGAAACAGGGTTTTTATGGATTTGATCATATTGAACAATATGGTGCTGTCAAACAATATCCCAAAATTTTAAGCAAAATTACAAACTTTTAATACTTGCATTTCACTACCGCTAATTCAGGAGCAGCAGAATCATTAGTATAACTTATAAAACCCCCATGGAGGTTTAATTATGGGTGGTAGATGGTGCGCAGGCACATCTACTGATATGCACTATGGCACAATAGTAAATAAGATGATTAGTGTTAGTTAAGGCAGCTGTACACGCTGCGATCTCGCTAGCGAGATCACTAGCGTGCGTACCCGCCCCCGTCGGTTGTGCATCATGGGCAAATCACTGCTCGTGGCGCACAACATCGCTCGGGCCCGTCATACTTCTTACTTGCCTAGCAACGTCGCTGTGACCGGCGATCCGCCTCCTTTCTAAGGGGGTGGTTAGTTCGGCGTCACAGTGATGTCACTAAGCAGCCGCCCAATTGAAGCGGAGGGGCAGAGATGAGCGAGACAAACATTCCGTCCACCTCCTTCCTTCCTCATTGCGGGCGGCCGCAGGTAAGGTGAGGTTCCTCGTTCCTGCGGTGTCACACATAGTGTGTCACGGTGTCACGACGAACAACCTGCGTCTTGCAACAGCAACGATATTTGGGAATGGAGGACTGTGTCAACGAGCAACAATAAGGTGAGTATTTTTACTCGTTAGTGGTCGCTCGTACGTTTCACAGGCAACGACGTTGCTAACGAGGCCGGATGTGCGTCACGAATTCCGTGACCCCCAACGACATCGCGTTAGCGATGTCGCTACGTGTAAAGTGGCCTTTACTCAATATCAATGGTTTTCAATATTTTTTTTATTATCTTGACCAGCCTAGAATCCAATTTTAACCTTGCTATACTGTATGTATTACCAGTTTTATTATTATTATTATTATTAATAATAATAATAATAATAATAATAATAATAATAATAATAATAATATTGTATTTAAAAACTTTGTGGACAATGACAATTTGCCATTTTTTTTTCCTTTGGACTAATAGTTATTTGCTATATGAATGCCTCATCACCTTCTTTAGGTCCATTATTTATTTCTTCATGACTGGCAAACAAGGTTAGATTTATATACAGGTAAGAGAGGGCCATATCTCAGGAACAGAGAATTACAGGAACAAAAATTAAATAATGCCATATTTAGGAGACCATCTGCATTTTCACCAAGTTAATCATTTACATTTATGGCAAGCAACAGGTCCTCGTTAATAACCTATACAGGTCAGAAAGCAATGTATGAACGTGGTTACAGATGCCAACTGTGTTACATAGCCGACATCTGTAGATTGGTGTGAGTTGGTAGTTGAAGATGAGAGATTGACTGTGGACGCTCCAGTATGCTACATGAAATACTTGGTCATGGCTGGGTGTGTGGATGGGCAATGCAGGCTGGGAACTCTTGTAGGCCGCATACTGCAACTGATGTTGACTGGCCAAGATCAGATGACAACTCACATGCACAAGGAGACCAACTGTTCACTTTATACCACAACTCTTTACTGGACAGTTCAATGTCATTCCCAACTTTACAATCCAGATAGCTGGCACATACCTTCTTGTATGTTACATTTTCACTTTGCATGTGTCGCGGGCGGAGGAGGGGACGCCGCGCTCTCCCACTGCTGCTCGGGTCCGGCTGCCGCGGCTGCTGCGGCCTGCTGCTGCTCGGTGGCTCGAGCGATGAGCCGGATCCCGGGGACTCTAGCGGCGCTCCTCACCCGTGAGTGAAAGGGGGTTGTTGGGTGTGGGGATGGTTTATTGTCCGTGACACCACCCACGGTTGTGGTGATTTGTAGCACCACCGCTGCTCAATATGGGGATCCCGGGAGTGGTGATGCGGAGCAGCCAGGTGTTGTGTTGCCCCTCCGTGGGTAGGGGTTGGTGATCCCGAGGCCCAGTGATGGTGTGAAAGGTGCAGGGCCTGGTGGACGCAGGGACGCGGGGGCAGCGCTGTGCCTTGCGGCACTGTGGTACTCACTCAGCCTGAGACGTTGACACAGTTTTACGGTAAACCACACGGCTGGAAAGACGGTTCCCACGGATGGCTGCACTTGCTCTCCCAGCAGGTAACGGTGATGTCCCTCTGACCTGCACCTAGTGTTTCTGTGTTGGTAGCGATGGGTTCCCACCGGTAACTCGCTCCCCGGCTTGGATATGGGCCGGAGGAGCCCTGCTTTGCCCGCAGACGCTGGCCCCGAGGAACTGGTGCCCTGGCGGTGGCGGTGTTCCTCCTTAATGGTTGGACTTTTGCCTTCAGTCGGGACTTGGTTGTTGGGGGATCGACGTCCCCTTCACTGACGGATTTGGCAAATTATGGCGACTCCTAGCCTTGCCGGGGTCCGAGAGGCCCCTGCCCTGGTGCTGACTGTCCTTCGTATACTGCTCCAGACCGCCGGGCCACTACCCGTCCGCGGTCCTATCAGCAACCTCCGAGCAGTCCCCCTCCAGACAATCACCGCTGTTGCTGACCTTGCTGACACTGTCCTGCACTTAGCCGGACCAACTTCAGGTCTTTCTACGCTCACTTTTACTCCTTTCTTCTTTGCTTTACTACCACTTCACTTTGACTTAGCTCCTCTACCACTTCCTTCTACTTTGAACTTCCACTTCTATCTCTCACTTGACTCAAGCTCTTCCCTGAGCTGACTGCTTGGTTCCTCCTGCCTCCAGGGCTGTGTACTCCTCGGTGGGCGGAGCCAACCGCCTGGCCCACCCCCTGGTGTGAACATCAGCCCCTGGAGGAAGGCAACAAGGATTTCAGTAGCTTTGAGGTTCCTAACTGGGATGTAGGGTGTGGTGGTGTGATGACCTGTGACCCCTGGCTTGCCCAGGGCGTCACATTCCCCCTTAGCAAAATGCAGACCATCCGCGGGCTGCCCGTCCAACACCGGTTTTATTTTCTGTAAAATGTAAGAAGTAAACATATAAATCATAACATCATCCCACAACGGGAGGCACATTTCTTAAACGTTACTAAACGGTTTTACGGGTACGGTTTCCGCTCTCTCCCACCCAAGCAACCTGGCCCTGATGCTGCCCCTAAAACCCAAGCAGCACCCCTTGACCCACAGTCCAGCACAAGTTACCCGAGCGGGATCTGTCCTTCCCCTCCAGAGGGTAGCCACCGGTTCCTTTGGTGGCTGGGCCCCAGCCTGCTCTGCTGAGGGCCCTCCCTCCAACCTGCCTCTTTGGAGGCGGCAACTGCGGAAAACGGTACGGTAAAACAACATATTTACAAGCCACTTAACGTTTGTGGTTGCCCTGCAAGTTCACGGGCTTGTCCATGGATAGTTCCCATGCTAGCTTTTTATGCCGGCTCCGGCCGGTTCAATCACTGTCAATCAGGTTAAACTTCGGTTATTATCTTGCTTATCATTTTCAACACTTTCAAACTTTTTCAACAAACACAAAGGTGGTCCCAACGGGGACTGGACAACGGTGCTCCGCTGCCCTACTCCGATTCTTCGGCTGCGGCGGACCCTTCCTCTTCCACCAGCACATCAAACATGCACTGACATGCCTGCGGTGACAGGGGCACCCGGTACCCATTTCCACCGGTACGCGGGGTATGGGCAACCACGGGGTCTCCTACATAGCGGGAGCGCTCACTTGCCTCTTCAAACTCAGCAGCGGACCCGGGACTAGGGCCGGAGTCGTCATCTCTTGTTTCTGCGTCAGGCGGGTTACCGCCAGCTGTCGCAGCCTCCTGGCCTCCAGCATCCAGCACTTCAGTCCCTTCTGCGGTAGCACGGAGCAGCAAAGTAGGCGAGCTTACACTGAGGCGCCCCCTAAGTAGCGGCAAGGGTGATGTATAGGCCGAGACTAGGCCGGGCCCCTCAGCCGCAGCGGCCGGTCCTGGTAGGACATAGGGACGTGGGTCAATAGTCGACTCGGCTACATCCATTTCCCCTCCGTACCTCGGGGCAGTCGTAGTCAGCATCTCCACCTCGCTGGTCCACTGCTCCATCATCTGGAGGATTTGTTCCTGCTGACGCTGATGGAATTGCATCACCCGGGCCTTCATCCAGGCCACGGTCCCGGGCTCAGAGTCTGGCACAGTCTCTACTGGGACTTCTGGCACCATGCTGCTAAGGGGCCGCGGTTCTAGCGGTTCCCCCTGGGGTACTTCAGGAACGTCCCGGACGTCTGCAGCCGGCTGGTCCGCCGGAGCGGCTGGGCAGGGTATCGCTACCGGTTGGGCAGGTAGCGGACCTAATGGCGGAGCGGCAGCAGCTATCACGGGTAGCGAGGAGAAAGGCAGGGTGAGCGGAAGCCGGCCGGGCCCCTCAGCCTCAATGGCCGATCCCTCAGGAATACAGGGGCGTGGGTCGCTTACCCGCTCCTCCAAATCCTCCTCTATCTCGCGTCTCCACATAGCAGCCACCACGTCCGCCATGTCGGTCTCCCACTCCTCCAGGAGGAGTTGCATATGGGCCTGCAGACGGTTACTCAGCGGGACAGTCCGGTCCCTCAACCACGTCGCCGTGCCGGGCGCGGGGGCTTCCTCGTTGGGAGTTGGGTTGTACATCTTGGCAATCGTGCCTTCCAGGAACGGAGTGACTGCAGAGTCCTGGCGTCCCTGCTTTTATAGCTGCTTTCACATGCAGCCAGCCGCCATCGCGTCCCCCTTAGCTTCTTTCCGGCCCCTCCTTTATTTGGGGCAGAGTTTTGGCCTTCGCGCCTCTGCTACTCGAGAAGACGCTCGAGCGGGAACTTTTCGCGCCAAAGATGGCGACTTCTGGAAATTTTCAGCCGGATACCTCCGGCGGTTACAAGGCGCACCTCTACCCAACGGCAGAGCGGTAAGATCCTGTTCGTGACGCCAAGTTGTCGCGGGCGGAGGAGGGGACGCCGCGCTCTCCCACTGCTGCTCGGGTCCGGCTGCCGCGGCTGCTGCGGCCTGCTGCTGCTCGGTGGCTCGAGCGATGAGCCGGATCCCGGGGACTCTAGCGGCGCTCCTCGCCCGTGAGTGAAAGGGGGTTGTTCGGTGTGGGGATGGTTTATTGTCCGTGACGCCACCCACGGTTGTGGTGATTTGTAGCACCACCGCTGCTCAATATGGGGATCCCGGGAGTGGTGATGCGGAGCAGCCAGGTGTTGTGTTGCCCCTCCGTGGGTAGGGGTTGGTGATCCCGGGGCCCAGTGATGGTGTGAAAGGTGCAGGGCCTGGTGGACGCAGGGACGCGGGGGCAGCGCTGTGCCTTGCGGCACTGTGGTACTCACTCAGCCTGAGACGTTGACACAGTTTTACGGTAAACCACACGGCTGGAAAGACGGTTCCCACGGATGGCTGCACTTGCTCTCCCAGCAGGTAACGGTGATGTCCCTCTGACCTGCACCTAGTGTTTCTGTGTTGGTAGCGATGGGTTCCCACCGGTAACCCGCTCCTCGGCTTGGATATGGGCCGGAGGAGCCCTGCTATGCCCGCAGACGCTGGCCCCGAGGAACTGGTGCCCTGGCGGTGGCGGTGTTCCTCCTTAATGGTTGGACTTTTGCCTTCAGTCGGCACTTGGTTGTTGGGGGATCGACGTCCCCTTCACTGACGGATTTGGCAAATTATGGCGACTCCTAGCCTTGCCGGGGTCCGAGAGGCCCCTGCCCTGGTGCTGACTGTCCTTCGTATACTGCTCCAGACCGCCGGGCCACTACCCGTCCGCGGTCCTTCCAGCAACCTCCGAGCAGTCCCCCTCCAGACAATCACCGCTGTTGCTGACCTTGCTGACACTGTCCTGCACTTAGCCGGACCAACTTCAGGTCTTGCTACACTCACTTTTACTCCTTTCTTCTTTGCTCTACTACCACTTCACTTTGACTTAGCTCCTCTACCACTTCCTTCTACTTTGAACTTCCACTTCTATCTCTCACTTGACTCAAGCTCTTCCCTGAGCTGACTGCTTGGTTCCTCCTGCCTCCAGGGCTGTGTACTCCTCGGTGGGCGGAGCCAACCGCCTGGCCCACCCCCTGGTGTGAACATCAGCCCCTGGAGGAAGGCAACAAGGATTTCAATAGCTTTGGTGTTCCTAACTGGGATGTAGGGTGTGGTGGTGTGATGACCTGTGACCCCTGGCTTGCCCAGGGCGTCACACATGAACAGACAGTTCATCCTCCCACTGGGTTGCGTCCATTTTAACTGGGCTCGTGAGTCCCATTGCAACCCAGTCCAACGTTACACTGCACACAGTGACAGTCACCTTCCCTTCCTGCAGTCCCCCGTACGGTGTAATCAGGAGTCCCATAATGATCTGAGTAAAGCTTTGTACACCCAATCATTTAACGGGACACCACTAGGTTGGTTGACTCCATCACACACCAGTTTCAAATTAACCCAGTACCTTGACTGTTAAGGGGCCTGGACACTAGAATCGTACACCAGTAAATGTTACCAGGTACAAAGACGATTAAGGGGCCTGAATGTAAGGTTTCTTCCATCCTCCTCCTATAGTCTAGAGCTACTCTGTCCAATGATTGGCCTCTAGTTATAACACTGGTCACACCCTGTGTCTCCGGCCTCTCTTGAGAGTAACACCATCTTGCCTTCCATCTCCCTTGATCGATTGCCACAAAGCACCCACTGTATGCGACCTTCATGATGACCGATTATATGTCTGTCATGTTCACTCACTAGGCCTTCACTGACTCCTTCTAAAATGAACCAGGGTGGGCTAGTTAACTTTCTGTCTCTGTGGTCTGTTGCTGAGCATACTTAAAGGGGTATTCCCATCTTCTAGATCCTATCACAATATGTAGTAGGTGTAATAATAATATTAGCAAATGCCTCCAATTAGTAATGTAGTTTAGTTCGCCTGATGTAGCCATGCCTCTTACCTCATGTGCAGGGCATTGAACCTTAGTATCCATGGTTATGTCCACTCATATAGTGACAGTTAATTAATTAGTTGCTCTCAGAATATCTAAGTTGCAATGCCCTGCACATAAGAGACATGGTGAACAGGAGAACTATACTACATTTCTAATTGGAAGTATTTGATAATATTCTTATTATTACACCTACTACACATTGCAGAAACTGTGGAGGGAGAGAGCGCAATAGGGTCTTATCAAATATAACAGTTGGTGACAAATAGATAATACACTCACCTACTAAGGTTGTGACAGGCACAACTCCTAGTGTAGCTTATGAAGAAAATGGCGACAACAGCAGCCCCGATGAAGCCACGGGTAATCAGGAGAGAAGGTTGTCTGCCACGCTATCACCAATGACAAGTATTGATTATTCCATTTCTTTAATCGTATCACAGGTCAGGTCAACGCGTTTCAGGGACCGACTGTCCCCTTCATCAGGACATAGAGGAACATCAAGCTGTCTCACCTGTACCTTGCCCCAAAAAATACATTAAAAATTGTTCAAAACATTGCATGTACCCCAAAATAGTATAAGGCAGCACAACATGCCAAAAAAACAAGCCCCTGATACAGCAGTACGGAAGGAAAAATAAAAAGTTATGAGTCTAAGGATAAGGTGACAAAACATTTTTTTATTTTACAAATTTTAGATTTTTTTTCATCATTAAAATAATTAAAAAACAATCACAAGTTTATTATCATCGTATTTGTACTGACCTGAAGAATCATGTTGTCATGTCAATTTTACTGAATAGTTTTGGTAAAAATTACCACTTGTCCCTCAAAAAAATAAGTTCTCATATGACTATGTCAACCAAATCATAAAAAGATATGTTTCTTGGAAGAAAAAAAAGGAAATAACAGCGTAGGAAACAAAAACTTCCTGTGTCTTTAAGAGGTTAAACCGGATGTCAACATTTTTTGCTGACCTTTTTATGAACACAAATCTGATG
Source organism: Anomaloglossus baeobatrachus (assembly GCF_048569485.1). NCBI lineage: Eukaryota > Metazoa > Chordata > Amphibia > Anura > Aromobatidae > Anomaloglossus > Anomaloglossus baeobatrachus. Next base: position 278,472,813 of record NC_134357.1, on the reverse strand, counting down.
TACTGTTAGCTCAAAAGGTGGGGAAAAGAATTGGTAGTTTGATGTATTCATGAGATGAGGGCATGCCTCGTATCTACCGGCTACTCTTAAGGTCTTATTCAGATGTCCGATTTTTGCGTATGAGTGCTATCTGGGTTTTTTATAGATAGCACTTGTACTTGTGTGTAACGTTTTAGATGGGGCGTGCACATTCAGACCAACAGATGTCTGATGCAAAACAAAAAAAACTCCACAACAATGCCACAAACAAGGGGGACATCAGATATACAATAACAACGGTGGGCCCTGGTACTGGTGAGAGGGTAGATGGGACACCTCCTGCCCTTACCTGTCGCTGTACCCTGCACTCCTAGCCAGACCCTATACAGGTTCCTCACTTTTCACCGAGCAGGAACCTGAATACCTGAAATGTCCCTATAAAAGCTCTGGCTAGTGAGTGGGAAGGTAAGGTTCACTAGACCCAATGCTGTACTAATACAACAAGAGGGTAGGTAAGACAAAAAAAGGAAAAACAACAAAAATGGAGAAGATACGACTTCAGGAAGAATCCACAACAGCTCCTTCCACCAAGTTAGACAGAATACAAATGGTTTTGTACAATCAGCAAATATTGCTAGGAAACCTTGCTACTTAAACACAAAGGGGCATGGCCACTGAGTAGAGATGAGCAAACCGGCCGTGGTTCGGCTCCAGTTCGGAGGTCTCGTTCGAGTTCGGTTCGGCGAACCACTCGAACCGCATTGGAAACAATGGGAGGCAATCACAAACACATAAAAACACCTAAAAAACACCCTCAAAGGTGTCCAAAAGGTGACAAACAACTCACAACACAACACAAACACATGGGAAAGTGACAAGAACAAATTCTCATGCGAAAACAAAACAGCGTTACAAGGAAAGAGGATGAGACACAGATATAGGCATGGCATGCCCTTCTAAAATCATGTAAAACACCGCAAGGTTACTTCAAGCAGAGTGTCCCTTTTTTCCAAAAATTGGGCCACACACCCATTCCTTCAGTGGCAGAACTTGTGCCCCAGTTGTACACTTCACAGCTAGATTTGCATCAAGCACATTAAAATATACGCCATACTTAACCGTTCCCAAGATGACACCGGGGTAGGTAGCAAAGTCTTTCCTGATCCCAGCTCTGTTCATCTTGGATAATTTTTAAAAACACTGTAAGCAAGGGTTGCTCCAAGCGGAGTCTCCCTTTTTTCCAAAAATTGAGCCACACACCCACCCCTTCAGTGGCAGCACTTGTGCCCCAGTTGTACACTTTACAGTTAGATTTGCATCAAGCACATTCAAAAGTATGCCATCCTTAACCGTCCCCAGGATGACCCTGGGGTAGGTAGCAAAGTCTTTGCTGAACCATGACTTGTTCATCTTGGCTCCTTTTAAAAAACACAGCAACCAAGGGTTACTCCAATCGGAGTCTCCCTTTTTTCCAAAAAATGGGCCACACACACACACCCACCCCTTCAGTGGCAGCACTTGTGCCCCAGTTGTACACTTCACAGCTAGATTTTCATCAAGCACATTCAAAAATACGCCATACTTAACCGTCCCCAGGATGACACTGAGGTAGGTAGCTAAGTCTTTCCTGATCCCAGCTCTGTTCATCTTGGATCATTTTTAAAAACAATGTAAGCAAGGGTTACTCCAAGCGGAGTCTCCCTTTTTTCCAAAAATTGGGCCACACACACACCCACCCCTTCAGTGGCAGCACTTGTGCCCCAGTTGTACACTTCACAGGTAGATTTGCATCAATCACATTCAAAAATACGCCATTGTTAACCGTCCCCAGGATGACCCCGGGGTAGGTAGCAAAGTATTTGCTGAACCATGACTTGTTCATCTTGGCTCCTTTTAAAAAACACAGCAAGGGTTACTCCAAGCAGAGTCTCCCTTTTTTCCAAAAATTGGGTCACACACCCACCCCTTCAGTGGCAGAACTTGTGCCTCAGTGGTACACTTCACAGCTAGATTTGCATCAAGCACATTCAAAAATACGCCATACTTAACCGTCCCCAGGATGACACCGGGGTAGGTAGCAAAGTCTTTGCTGAACCATGACTTGTTCATCTTGGCTCCTTTTAAAAAACACAGCAAGGGTTACTCCAAGCAGAGTCTCCCTTTTTTCCAAAAATTGGGTCACACACCCACCCCTTCAGTGGCAGAACTTGTGCCTCAGTGGTACACTTCACAGCTAGATTTGCATCAAGCACATTCAAAAATACGCCATACTTAACCGTCCCCAGGATGACACCGGGGTAGGTAGCAAAGTCTTTGCTGAACCATGACTTGTTCATCTTGGCTCCTTTTAAAAAACACAGCAAGCAAGGGTTACTCCAAGTGGAGTCTCCCTTTTTTCCAAAAATTGGGCCCCAAACACACACACCATACAAGGCACGTGTGTCACCTTGCCCAGGCGAAGGGCCGCACCCAGGTTTGCAGCATTGTCGCACACGGCCTTACCAGGCTGAAGGTTGAGTGGAGACAACCATTTTACCAAACTCAGTCTCCAGAGCTGCCCACAACTCAGCTGCTGTGTGACTATTATTTCCAAGACATTTCAAGCTAAAGACTGCCTGATGCCGTTGCGCTCTGCTGCCAGCATAGTAATGAGGGGTGCGTGATTCCTTCTGCGCAGTTAGAACGCTGATAGCCTGACCAGGCAGGCTTGGGGCGGAGGTGGAGGACCCAGATGAGGTGGAGGAGGCAGAAGCAGTGACGGAACTTGGACAGACAGAGGATTGACACACAAGTCGTGGGGACGGCAAGACTTGTTTAGCAGACCCTTCACCATCTATCACCATAGTTACCCAGTGCCCAGTCAGCGACATGTAACGTCCCTGTCCATGCTTACTGGTCCAAGTATCGGTTGTGAAATGCACCCGTTCACACACAAAGTTTCTCAAGGAAGCGGTGATGTTGTGTGCGACATGCTGGTGTAGCGCAGGCACACCTTTCTTAGAGAAGTAGTGGCGACTGGGCATCTGGTACTGGGGCACAGCGACAGACATAAGGTCTCTAAAATCCTGTGTGTCCACCAGACGGAAAGGCAGCATTTCGGTAGCCAAGAGCTTACAGAGGGATAAAGTCAACCTCTTAGCTTTGTCATGGGTCGCAGGAAATGGCCTTTTATTTGTCCACATCTAAGGGACAGAGATCTGGCTGCTGTGTGTAGATGGTGGTGAGTAGGATGTCCCTGAAAAAATGCAGGTTTGTGAGGAAAGTGCAGGCGTAGACATGATGTTGCCTTCATCCAACGTTGATGCTATCGATGTCTGAGAGAGCTGTACACACGCACTTGTTTCCCCTTCCAAACCAAATGACAACCTACCAAGCAAACTGCCTGTTGCGGTTACAGTAGTGGAAGTTGTGCGTGGAAAACCAGGTGTGATAGCTGTCCCCACAGTCCTAGAAGATGAAGAGCGCGCGGATGCACTTGAAGGGGCAGGCGGTGATAGTTCGCTCTGCTAGACCGCATTGCAGCACGGTGAGCTTCCCACTGGGACATATGATATTTATTCATGTGACGATTCATGGAAGAAGTTGTCAAACTCCTGAGGTTTTGACCTCTACTAACAGAATCATGACAAATTGTACATATCACATGATTTGGGCGATCTTTTTCTATGTCAAAAAAGGTCCTGGCTAGGCAAGGCTTAGAGGGCATGCGACCTGCTGACCCCCCCGACTAGTGCTCAGAGGCAGAGTGGTGGCTGAGGATGCAGTTGTAGATGTGCTACCAGTACTACTCCTCTGTCCAGGAAGGCGCAAGGTAACTTCGTCGTCAGTAGCATCCTCCTCCACTGCCTCTGTTGACCTCCTCGAGTGCCTGACTGTGGGTTGACAGTAGGTGGGATCTAGAACTTCCTCATCAAGCGTTGTGTTTGCACTCCCCTCACCCTCAGACCGAGCCTCTTCCTGACGCGAACCAATATTTAAGTTGTCATCCCAATCTGGTATCTGCCTCTCATTGTTATCAGTATGTTCCTCATTGTCTATAACAACAGGTGTTACAGTTTGTGAATAAGGGTCAACATTATGCTCAGAAACTTGGTCCTCATGGCCTGAATCTGAGTCACAAAGGTTCTGGGCACCACTGCAGACCATTTCCTGGTCTGTACTCACTGTAGCTTGGGAGCAGACCTCTGATTCCCAGGCTATAGTGTGACTGAACAGCTCTGCAGACTCAGCCATCCCACTTCCACCATACTGTGCAGGGTGGATGGAGACTTCAGAGCTGGGAGAAAGCAAGTGTGATTGGGATGACAACTCAGAGGACTGGTGTTTTTTGGATACGGTAGTTGAGGTGGCGGAGAGGGCACTTGTTGGACCACTTGAGATCCATTCAAGCATGTTCTTTTTTTGGCCATCATCTACCTTTGTTCCAGTTGTTCGTGTCCGTAAAAAAGGGAGCACATTGGATTGTCCACGGTAAGTAGTAGACATCTTACTTTTGCTGGAAGATGGTCTATCTTCAGCAGATGTTAATGGAGCTTTGCCACCTTCCCCACGGACAAACCCTTTTTTTCCTTTTCCAACACGCCTCTTCCCCTTTCCACCAGCATCTGTCATTTTGCCACTCATTTTGATTGCGACAAGATTGTGCACTTAAAATGTGGTAGTAAAAATTGAGAGGTGGTGTAGATTGCAGCGGTGGTCTAGCTTTATTAACAGCAGAATAAACAACAATAACTATCCCTGACAATGCAACTACGGCCCTTAAACTGGCAGCATAGTTTGCTATTAGAATGGCTTAGTAACAATGCGTTTCAGTGTGCAATGCAGAGGTGCCACAAATAGCTTTGCACCAGTGGGACAATAATGAAGTCCAACAGCCCCTTTTAGGATGCCACTAAGTTTCCTCAGTGTTTGCTAGTATAATGGCTTAGTAACAATGAGCTTGAGTGTGCAATGCAGAGGTGCTGCAAATAGCTTTACACCAGTGGGACAATAATGGAAGTCCAACAGCCACTTTTAGGATGCCACTAAGTTTACTCAGTGTTTGCTAGTATAATGGCTTAGTAACAATGAGTTTAAGTGTACAATGCAGTGGTGCTGCAAATAGATTTGCACTAGTGGGACACTAATGGAAGTCCAACAGCCACTTTTAGGATGCCACTAAGTATCCTCAGTGTTTGCTAGTATAATGGCTTAGTAAAAATGAGTTTGAGTGTGCAATGCAGTGGTGCCGCAAATAGCTTCGCACCAGTGGGACAATAATGGAAGTCCAACAGCCACTTTTAGGATGCCACTAAGTTTACTCAGTGTTTGCTAGTATAATGGCTTAGTAACAATGAGTTTGAGTGTAAATGCAGTGGTGCTGCAAATAACTTGGCACCAGTGGGGCACAAATGGAGTACAACAGCCACTTTTAGGATGCCACTAAGTTTCTTCAGTGTTTGCCAGTATAATGGCTTATTAACAATGAGCTTGAGTGTGCAAAGGGCAGGAGGGTACAGTGGCAGGGTTGTGGGTCTGTGTAGAGGAAAGGAAGCCTCACTTTATATCCCTCCTAATGGTGAAATGCAGCGAGGAAGTCCCTGACCTTAGCTACACAGACGCTCTTATCTGTAGCTGTTAAAAACTCTTTCCATGGACCTGACTGTCACCTATGTCTCTGAGCCTGCTGTTATTAGCCCTTACAAGGGCTAAAAGAAACTTCTATCCCAATTCTGTATAGCGCTGTGTGTAGAGTGTATACAGCAGTATCGGAGACAGGAGCTGCACCTGCGGTGACTGACACCCAGACGCAGAAGGCAGATAATGGCGTCCTGACGGCCAGATACCCGTTTTTGTAATGCAGGGACATGTGACATGGACATCCTATCACACATGCCGTTGCTTCTCTGGCTAAAAGTCCACTTAGCTGTGTGTGTGTCTGGGATTGGCTGACATGCTGGCCCGCCCCACTACACGCGCGCACTTAGGGAAGGAAGACAAGCAAAAAAAAAAAAAATGGTGATCGCCATTATCCCAGCAGCAGGGATCTGAATGCGCTGTTCCCGCACACTATACGCGAAATTTCATAATAGTGTGAGTCACAGAGTGACTTACACTATTACAGTGGAAAGCCAGCTAGTAGTTAGCTTGGCTTTTTGCTGCTAGAACTGTTCTCGAACGTAACTAGAACTATCGAGCTTTAGCAAAAAGCTCGAGTTCTAGTTTGATCTAGAACAGCCCCCAAAATCACTCGAACCGCGAACTGGAGAACCACGAACGACGAACCGCGCTCAACTCTACTACTGAGCAGCTGTAGCTGACCTGCATTGCTGGGAATCTGCTAGCAGCAAAACTGACATTAACTGTTAGAGCACGAGGAGAAACAAAACAACATTTAAATGTACAGTTCAAGTTGGAAATGAGGGATCCTAATCCTGAAACCATAAATAGTTTCCAAAAATAAAGAGACAACTGTGACATTGTGAGTCTATGGGGCCATTCACATGTTTGTGATTTGTCACAAAGAGTTCAATCAGCTTAAAATCGCAGAGCCATGTCTGATTTTCATTTGCGGGTAATTCAGTGCAAGCCTCAGATAACATCTAAGTGTGATCCAATTTTTAAGGACTGTTGGCATAGAGAAGAAACTTTTTTTCTTTTCTCTACGTACAAGAAAAGTAATGACTCTCAGAACACGCTCTGACCAAAGTCTGATCCATAAAATCTGTCTCTTGTACGTGAAAATTTTGAATCAATCGCTGGTGGAATTGACAAAAACACTACTCTTCTTATGAATTCGGCAGTCCTTTAGTTATCAGATCAAAGCATTCTTTGCGCCACACAGCAAAATATCTTTTCTACCTACAGAACAATAGACTTGCCCCCATATTGTGACATAGCTGCCTTTAAATAATTCAATCTTAACTGAAAGTGATAGTCCCATCTAAAATGTTATTGAATATCACTGTGACTGCCATAACACTGGTCAATACTTAAGAAGCCTTATCAATCACCCAAGGCCCTCTAGCTTGTTTTCGGCACAGTGCCGCTCCTGAGATTCCAGCAGTCTGACCTCTACTAAACAGTAGGTGACGGTGTATCTTATTGAAACACTATTAATTAGTATAGTTAGAAAACCTCTAGAAGTAAACTGATACATTTGAGTAAGTCTTCTGGTACTGAAAAGGATTAAATAGGGAATCCGTAAAAGCAAAAAACAAAATTTTATGTCAATGAAGCCTAAAATAATTAATAATGGAAAAACAATATGGACTTTAAATAAATGTATTAAAAAATGAACTTTAATGACCGTAATAACTTCTTTAATAATCATTTCAAGCACCCCGGCTCCTTACGCAAAGGATATATTTGGATTTGGTTTCCTGTTCATTTTAAAGTCAAACAATTGGTTTCCGATTTTAGTCACCACTATTAAATCCAATATTTGAATATCTTAATGAATTCTTAGTGTAGTAGGACAAAGTGGTACCTGAACTCTGGTCTTAAATAAACTGCAATTAATTCAAAGTAATACTTTGCATATACATAAAATGAACCGTTTAAATGTGTCTTCTGTTGTCTGGATAATAAAAAGTATCCATGGATGGAAAATGCATCTAGTCTTAAAATATACTGTACTTCTAATATATAGACACACATCCAAGCCCTCTCCACCTCCTGCGGCCTCCAACTCAAAAATATTTCCCGGATTCGTACATTCCTTTCCCAAGAAGCTGCAAAGACCCTAGTACATGCCCTAATTATCTCGCGCCTAGATTATTGCAACCTCCTGCTCTCTGGCCTCCCTTTTAAAGGGCGCTTTACACGTAGCGACATTGCTAGCGATGTCACTCGTGAAAGCATCCGCCCCCGTCGTTTGTGTGTCACGGGCAAATCGCTGCCTGTGGCGCACAATAACCTATAAAGAACAGAGTAGATAACAAAAAAATAGAATCAAATAATATTTTTTATTGAAAAATTCATCAAAGTAAAAAACACAAACAAAAAAAGGAAAGGAAAAGGGGATAAACCATGAAAATTATTTCCATCCATAAGCTACCCAAAAACACAATTGTATCTCCAATACATAATAAATAAATATATATATATTTTGACCACTAGGGGTCTTCAATGTAGAATATAAATACAGCTCTCCTCTTCAGTCAATATATAAAGCAATGAATCAGATATATAGTACAATTTCACCTGTGTAAAAAAAGCAATAAATAGATAATATGCACTAAATGGGCTGTGTTTCAAATAGCACACTGGAAAATTGTAAATGACACTGCCAATATATATATTGCACCAACCCAAAGATGAACTAGCAGCAGAAAAGTAGTAGTTATTGCACTGACCCAAAGCACCGAAAAACAGCGGTTTTAGCAGCAAAAGGACAAGTAATATTGCGTTAGCCCGAGGTTCAAAAATGCTGCCACAAAAGGCGTAAAGAGGCCAGGGAGTACACAGTGATTATTGCACTGACCCAAAGCACCGAAAAACAACGGTTTATAGCAGCAACAGGACAAATAATATTGCATTAGCCCAATGTTCAAATATGTAGCCACAAAAAAATGAGGAGGCCAGGGAATACACAGTAATTATTGCACTGACCCAGAGCACCGGAAACAGAAGTTGTAGCAGCAACAAGACAAATAATATTGTATTAGCCCGATGTTAAAAAATGCTGCCACACAAGTGTGAAGAGGCCAGGAAATACACAGCAACTATTGCACTGACCCAGAGTACCGAAAAACAACGGTTATAGCAGCCACAGAACAGATAATATTGCATTAGCCCAAGGTTCAAGGATGCAGCCACAAAGGAATAAGGAGGCCAGGGGATACAAAGGCAGCCATACGAACCAGTGTCAGGCGGCCAGAATAAAGTGCATGGAGCTTAAATGGAGGAAATAGATACCCTAACGCGCGTTTCGCCAGGGGCTTCTTCGTGAGGGTGAACATGAGGTGTGTGTACTGGGTTTTTATAGTACTCACCATGCAGTGAAAATAGCGCTGGCGTCCGTGACCCCAAACCGGAAGTTCATGACGCGGCGTCCAACGTCACTTCCCCCCGCTCTCAATGGAGAGGGGAGGGAGGCGAGTGTCAGGACGCGTTGTCATGGCAACCGGTGTGTGAGTAACAAGACTCAGCGCACACTGCGGAATGTAATGGTGAACAATGATTCATTGCGTCCCTCCAGGGGGAGGGAGACAAGGAGCCAGATATCACCAAGACAGCCATGAATACAAACAAAAATCGATTACAGGAGGTTTTTAAACGGGTGGAATCAAGCACTTTAAAGGGAAAACAATGTACCAGAAAAAACATTACATTTGAATATCAGTGCATAATAAATGACAAATACATGTAAAAAATAATAATAAAAAATATATATAAAAAATATATATAATATATATATAAAGGTATGGAAAGATATTAAAAAGTAAATGCATACACATACATATAAAAACACATATATGTATACATACATTCAAACACACACATACATACACACACATACTCACATATATACATACATACTAATAAAACCAGATGTGTAAATGGTGGATATATGGTGCAAAAATGATATATAGTGATGGTGTATAAATAATTTATGATGGAAAAATATATCTTAGTTAAAGATCCACCAATAAAAAGTGAGCAAATAATATGTGCATAATTATATATGTAAAAATGGTGAACAATCCTAATAATTCAATAAAGTGTGTAAATATGTATGCATGCACATGCATACATACATCTATATAATATATAACGTGTGAAAATAAATACTATCCAAAAAATTGGTGAAAGGTGAGTCTGTCCATACCAAAAAATGAAACAGAAAAAAACATAATTTTACTGATCAGGTAAATGAGATCATGTATCATAAATGGAAAAAAAAAAAAAAAAAAACAAAAAAAAAAAAAACACCACATTGCTACGCAAGTAATTCTTTCTTTATTTCTCTCTTCTTTCTCATTCTTAGAAAAGTGCCTGATCCTCCAACCGACAAATACTCCTCCTTAGAAACAGATTTTTCTAGAGGAAAAAAGGTGAAGTTAAAACCAGAAAAAAATTCTTTATTTAAAAGATTAAAAAATACATAAAATGTATAAAAATAAAAACATATAAAAACACACCCCTATAAGTGGTCTATAAAAATGGAGCAAAGCTGAGCACTTCATTGAGGCCATTAGGTTGAACACTATCAATAGTCATAATCCATCTTGATTCCAATTGTGATAGCCTTTTCTTCATGTCACCACCACGTTGATCCATAGGGATGCAGTCAATCCCAAAAGCTTTCAAAAGATTTCCATTACATGCATGCGCTGCTTTAAAATGCCTTGCCAAAGGTTTGAGAACTGAAATATCTGATATGTCAACAGCGTGATTAATATCTCTGACATGTTCTCGTATGCGGACTTTGAGAGGTCGAGAAGTCAAACCCACATATACCTTATTGCATGGGCAATGTGCGAAGTAAACCACATGTGTGGTATTGCATGTTATATGTCTAGTGATCTTAAATTCCCGAAGGCCATCTGTTGATGTAAACATAGTATTCTTTTCCATATTTGGACACGTAATGCACATGCCGCATGGAAAAAACCCCATCTGGGCCCTTTGGTCCCGAAAGTCAAAGAAGGTTTGGGTCCTGCATAGTTGCTGTGGGTCAGCAAATCCTTAAGATTACTCGACCTCCTAAAAGTGATGGTGGGTCTATTCTTGATATATTTTGACAAAATATTATCAGCTTGGATAATGGGCCAATATTTATTGATGGCATTTGACACTTCCTTCCATCTACAATTAAAGGTGGAAATAAACCTCACCTCTTGTGTTGATTTCTCTCGTTGTCTGAGGCATAACAGTTCTTCTCTTCTGCTTTTAACCGCCTGTTGATATCCTCTTTTTATGCATCTTCCAGAGTATCCCCTTTCAGAGAAACGAGTGGCCAGCTCCGCAGCTTGTCTATAAAAAGTAGACCCGGAGGAGCAAATCCGACGTGTTCTCAAAAATTGACCTGTTGGAATATTCCGTATAAGTGCCTGTGGATGAGAGGAGGACGCATGTAATAACGAATTTACTGCTGTGCTTTTTCTGAAAACTTCCGTTTGCAAGATCCCATAGTCATCCTTATCCACACGTACATCCAAGAAGTCAATGGTGGTTTGACTATAGTGGGAAGTCAGCTTCACATTGATTTGGTTATCATTAAGTTGTCCTATAAAGGTTAACAGATCGTCTTCACTACCTTGCCAAATCATAAATATATCATCGATATATCTTGTCCACATAAGGACACACTCAGCCAACTGTGTTGGATAGGACTGGAGGACTTCCCTTTCCCACAGCCCAAGGAACAGGTTTGCATACGAGGGCGCAAAAGCCGCCCCCATAGCTGTTCCTTGGAGCTGTAGGTAGGGAATATCCTTGAACAAAAAGAAATTATGTCTGAGGGAAAAGTCAAGCAATGAAATCAAGAAGGACTTAAAGGAGGATTCCATATTTGTGGTGTTCAAAAAGAACTGGACTGCTCCAATTCCATCCTCATGACGAATTGACGTATATAAGGATTCAACGTCCAGTACCACCAGCCACATGCTATTATCTACATGGATATTAGAGACTTTGTTCAAAAATTCATTTGTATCTTTCAGATAAGAAGGTAGAGTTTCTACCAAGGGCTTTAGGTGAAAGTCTAAGAACTTACCCATAGTTTCACACAGACTGCCATTGCCAGAAACGATAGGCCGACCAGGAGGTGTTTTTAAATTCTTATGAATTTTAGGCAATAAATACAGACACGCAGTCCATGGACACTTGGGTAAAAGTCCTTCCTTGGTCTCCACATCAATTATTCCATCTTGAAGGGCAGTATCCAAAATTTCATGTAGTTCAATCTGAAAGGCAGAGGTGGGATTAAAAGTGAGCCTCCTATAGCAGTTCCCATCTTTTAGTTGTCTGAAGGCCTCTTTCTCATAAAGATGGGTGGGCCACAGGACAACATTCCCACCTTTATCAGATGGTTTAATCACGACATTCTTAAACTGTTTCAATTCTTTTAGGGCTCGTCTCTGGTCCGATGTAAGATTGTCATCTCTGATTGATGTGGAAATTTTCTCCAATTCTTTAGTTACCAATTGAACAAACAGTTCTATATTAGGATACAATTTGAGAGGTGGAAATTTTTTAACCTTAGGAAAAATATATTTACCTGAAGGTGACACACTCTCTTGTTCGTCACATAGTTCCTCCAAAATGTCCAAAGCCTCTTTTTCTTTTGCAGTCCAAGTTAGATCATCAGGTTTTTCATGAATCTTCTTTAAGACAAGCTTGCGGGCAAACAAATATAGATCTTTCACTGTGGAAAAAAGATTAAAACCAGAGGTTGGAGAGAAGGTAAGACCAAAACTGAGTACCTCAATCTGTGCAGGGGTTAATTGAATATCAGAAAGATTAACCACCTGTAAATTGGAAATGGGAGGGTTCCTTTTCTTCTTATAAGACCAATTATGATTTTTCGCCTTCCTCTTTCCAAATCTGTTTGGATTGTCCGGTCTCCAATCCGAGGATTCTGAATCTTCCTCAGTGGAAGAAGCAGATGTAAGAGTATTATTTTTACTGTTGGTCATATTTTTCTGTTGACGTGGTTGATGCCACCTATAAACACGTTGTTGTTCGTAGTCTTGTATATCCCTCTGTAATTTACCAGTTTTCTGGTCTTTAAGTTCCTTTTCCCACACCCCATATTGTAATTCAATGTCATTCTTAAGGGTTTCCATAGAGGAAGTGGACAAACCTTCATTGAGTTTCCTTTTATTTTCCTCTATCTCAATTTCCACATTCTCAATTGTCTTAGTGTTGATCTCAATTAATAGCTGTATTAAAGATCTAGAACAATTATATTATTATATTATATTATATATATTTTTTATATATTTTTTATTATTATTTTTTACATGTATTTGTCATTTATTATGCACTGATATTCAAATGTAATGTTTTTTCTGGTACATTGTTTTCCCTTTAAAGTGCTTGACTCCACCCGTTTAAAAACCTCCTGTAATCGATTTTTGTTTGTATTCATGGCTGTCTTGGTGATATCTGGCTCCTTGTCTCCCTCCCCCTGGAGGGACGCAATGAATCATTGTTCACCATTACATTCCGCAGTGTGCGCTGAGTCTTGTTACTCACACACCGGTTGCCATGACAATGCGTCCTGACACTCGCCTCCCTCCCCTCTCCATTGAGAGCGGGGGGAAGTGACGTTGGACGCCGCGTCATGAACTTCCGGTTTGGGGTCACGGACGCCAGCGCTATTTTCACTGCATGGTGAGTACTATAAAAACCCAGTACACACACCTCATGTTCACCCTCACGAAGAAGCCCCTGGCGAAACACGCGTTAGGGTATCTATTTCCTCCATTTAAGCTCCATGCACTTTATTCTGGCCGCCTGACACTGGTTCGTATGGCTGCCTTTGTATCCCCTGGCCTCCTTATTCCTTTGTGGCTGCATCCTTGAACCTTGGGCTAATGCAATATTATCTGTTCTGTGGCTGCTATAACCGTTGTTTTTCGGTACTCTGGGTCAGTGCAATAGTTGCTGTGTATTTCCTGACCTCTTCACACTTGTGTGGCAGCATTTTTTAACATCGGGCTAATACAATATTATTTGTCTTGTTGCTGCTACAACTTCTGTTTCCGGTGCTCTGGGTCAGTGCAATAATTACTGTGTATTCCCTGGCCTCCTCATTTTTTTGTGGCTACATATTTGAACATTGGGCTAATGCAATATTATTTGTCCTGTTGCTGCTATAAACCGTTGTTTTTCGGTGCTTTGGGTCAGTGCAATAATCACTGTGTACTCCCTGGCCTCTTTACGCCTTTTGTGGCAGCATTTTTGAACCTCGGGCTAACGCAATATTACTTGTCCTTTTGCTGCTAAAACCGCTGTTTTTCGGTGCTTTGGGTCAGTGCAATAACTACTACTTTTCTGCTGCTAGTTCATCTTTGGGTTGGTGCAATATATATATTGGCAGTGCCATTTACAATTTTCCAGTGTGCTATTTGAAACACAGCCCATTTAGTGCATATTATCTATTTATTGCTTTTTTTACACAGGTGAAATTGTACTATATATCTGATTCATTGCTTTATATATTGACTGAAGAGGAGAGCTGTATTTATATTCTACATTGAAGACCCCTAGTGGTCAAAATATATATATATTTATTTATTATGTATTGGAGATACAATTGTGTTTTTGGGTAGCTTATGGATGGAAATAATTTTCATGGTTTATCCCCTTTTCCTTTCCTTTTTTTGTTTGTGTTTTTTACTTTGATGAATTTTTCAATAAAAAATATTATTTGATTCTATTTTTTTGTTATCTACTCTGTTCTTTATAGGTTATTGTTCTTATTTCAGAGTTAGTTAAATATATGATTTGGCCATTTATTGGTTTCTTCCTGTGGCGCACAATATTGCTAGTATCCGTCACACGTACTTACCTTCCTAGCGACGTCGCTGTGGCCGGCGAACAGCCTCTTTTCTAAGGAGGCGGTTCGTGCGGCGTCACAGCAACGTCACACGGCAGCCGTCCAATAGAAGCAGAGGGGTGGGGAGCAGCCGCATGAAAGTCACGCCCACCTCGTTGCCGGAGGATGCAGGTACGGTGTTGTTCATCATTCCTGGGGTGTCACACATAGCGATGTGTGCTGCCTCAGGAGCAACGAACAACCTGCGTCCAAAAGCAGCAATGATATTTTAGAAATGGACGACGTGTCAACAATCAGCGATTTGGTAAGTATTTTGCATCTTTAGCGGTCGCTCGTACGTGTCACATGCAACGACGTCGCTAACGAGGCCGGATGTGCGTCACGAATTCCGTGACCCCCAACGACATCTCATTAGCGATGTTGTTGCGTGTAACGGGGCCTTTACAGTCTCTCACCCCTACAATCTATTCTAAACTATGCTGCCTGGCTAATCCACCTGTCCCCCTGCTACTCCCTGACCTCTCCTTTCTGCCAATCCCTTCACTGGCTTCCCATTGCCTACCGACTCCAGTTCAGAACACTAACCATGACATACAAAGCCATCCACAACCTGTCTCCTCCCTACATCTGTGACCTAGTCTCCCGAAACTTACCTGCATGTAACCTTCGATCCTCACAAGATTTCCTTTTCTGCTCCCCTCTAATCTCCTCTTGTCACCATCGCAACCAAGATTTCTTCCATGCCTCCCCCTTACTCTGGAATGCTCTGCCACAACATATCAGACTCTCGCCTACCTTGACAAGCTTCAAAAGGAACCTGAAGACCCACCTCTTCCGACAAGCCTACAGCTTGCCGTAACCCTCTGTCTGATAGAACGCCAAACAACCAACTCTACCCTAACCTACTGTATCCTCCCCTATTCCTTGTAGACTGTGAGCCCTCACGGGCAGGGACCTCTCTTCTCCTGTACCAGTCTGTGCCTTGTATTGTCTATGATTATTGTTCTTGTCCCTATTATGTATATTTCTTTCACAGGTAAAGCGCCATGGAATAAATGAATAAATGGCGCTATAATAATAATAAATAATAATAATAATAATATAGGTGCACATATGCAGATGCAAAATAAACCACGACTTTCACTCCTTTTTGAATACAGGTGCCTACAAAAGAATGTCTTTGAAAAGTCTAAAAAGATTTCAAAATCAACCCATAATACATGTCATAGGTTTAATTCCTATCTTGCCACCAGTAAATTGACTAGAAGTCTCCTAAAAAACCCAGAGATGGCTTTGCAGATCTGCAGCAAGTCTCCACTGGAGAAAAAAAAGTATGAGCCTACTGTATCAGTGCTGGGAGAAAAAATGGGGGTCACTTACTTACTGGCTGTCCACATGAAGGGAGCGATAGGTGTTGATATGCGGAAGTCACCCACACTGGAAGGGGCACACTCTAAAGTGTTTCTGTCACACTCGCTTGTTGAGGCATTGAGACAGATTGGAGAAAGAACTCCAAAGTGCAGTTAACAAATAACCCACAAAAGGGCAATAGAGTGGTTAGCTAGCCGGGTTTGCAAAAGGAGGTCTTGTCAATAGTACAGGAGTAAACAAATCGTAGTCATGTGCTCACTAGGGGTCAAGAGCCGGGATGTCACATATACAGCAGAAGGGAGAGACGGAGCCAAGGTCAGGAACAAAGATACAGGTCAGAGGCCGGAGAGTCAAAGTAATGTACGGGGGTGAAGGGTGCACAGGTCGGGACCGGGGTCAGACAGATAGGACTTTGACAAACAACTACAGACAGGAACTGGGTGTCAGGAAACGAAGGACGAATGAACAGAGGAGAGCGCGGGTCAGGGGTAGGTAGCAGGGAGGCAGGACAGATCAGGTTAACTCACGGGAGCCAGGCACGCATGCTGTAGAGCAGGACTTTTTACTGGCACTGTTCTGGAGGAGCAGCACCAGGATATAGCGCCTGTCCTCCAGAATGAGGCAGAATGGAATTAACCCCTCCCATGACCTGTACCTCTAAGATAAGATACCAGCAATGACTCAGTGGTGACTGAGTCAATCATGGATCATGACAGTTTCTAATGTATTTACACTGCATTTGGTTAAATTTCCATTCTGTTTCCAGCAGCTCCTGTGCTAATGACACATCTCTCGAATGGCAGCTTTAGGCTATGTTCAGAAAAAGTCCAAGGAAATCTATCACTTCATAAAAGTGTGTCGCCCTGGGCAAGCCAGGGGACACAGATCACACACCACCACACCCCACATCCCAGGTAGGCACACCTAAGCTGAACCAAAAATCCTTGTTGCCTTCCTCCAGGAGTCTGATGATGCACACCAGGGGGTGGGCCAGGCGGTTGGCTCCGCCCACCAAGGAGCTCACAGCTCTGGAGGCAGGAAGTTACCAGACAGATAGCCCCGGGCAGGGGAAGAGTGAAGTCTAGCTGAGGGCTAGAGTAAACAACAGAGAAGTGAAAGTAAGGAAGGAAAAGTGGAAAAGGAGGAAAGCAAGAAGTGGTGACAGAGCAGAGAGTGTGCAAAGCCTGAAGGGCCCAGCTGTGTGTAGGGCCAGAACAGCAAGGTCAGCGACGGCGGTGACTGTCCGGAGGGGGACCGTTTGGAAGTTCCTGGAAGGACCCCGGTGGCTGTGTGCCCGGTGGTCTGGAGCAGTGTTCCGAAGGACAGTCAGCACCAGGGCAGGGGCCTCTCGGACCCCGGCAAGGCTAGGAGTCGCCAAATTTGCCGAATCCGTCAGTGAAGGGGACGTAGATTCCCCCAACAACCAAGTCCCGATTGACGGCAACAGCCCAACCAGTACGGGGGAGACACCGCCACCGCCAAGGCACCAGTTTCCCCAGGGCCAGCGCCTGCGGGCAAAGTGTAGAGCTCCTCCGGCCCAGATTGCAGTCGGGGAGCGGGTAACCGGAGGGAATCCACCGCTACCATCAGTCAACATAGGTGCAAGGAAGAGGGACATCACCGTCACCTACCGGGAGTGCAGGTGCAGCCGTCTGTGGGACCGTCCTACCAGCCGTTTGGTTTACCGTACAAACTGTGTCCATGTCTCAGGCTGAGTGAGTACCACCGTGCTGCAAGGCACAGCGCTGCCCCCGCGTCCCTGCGCCCATCAGGCCCCGCACCTCATTCTCCACCACCGGGCCCCGGGATCACCAACCCCTACCCACGGAGGGGTAACACAACACCTGGCTGCTCCCCATCACCATCCCCGGGATCCCCCATTCAGAGCAGCGGTGGTGCAATCACCACAACCGTGGGTGGCGTCACGAACTATAACAATCCCCACACCCAACAAACCCCCTTTCACTCACGGGCGAGGAGTGCCGCTCGAGAAACCCCGGGATCCGGCCCACCGCTCGAGCCACCACTGAGCAGCTGCCGGACCCGAGCAGAAGGGGTGAGCGCGGTGTGCTGACACCCTCCTCCCCGCCCGCGACAACTTGGCGTCACGAACAGGATCTTACCGCTCTGCCGTCTGGTAGAGGTGTGCCTTGTTACCGCCGGAGGTAGCCGGCAGAAAAATTTCAGAAGCCGCCATCTTTGGCGCGAAAAGTTCCCGCTCGAGCGTCTTCTCGAGGAGTAGAGGCGCGAAGGCCAAAACCCCGCCCCGAGAGAGGAGGGGCCGGAAAGAGCTAAGGGGGACGCGATGGCGGCTGAACGCATGTAGCTGCGGCTATAAAAGCAGAGACGCCAGGACTCTGCAGCAATACTGGGTTCCTGGAAGGCACGATTGCCAAGATGTACGATCCAACTCCCAACGAGGAAGCCCCTGCGCCCGGCACAGCGACGTGGTTGAGGGACCGGACTGTCCCGCTGAGTAATCGTCTGCAGGCCCATATGCAACTCCTCCTGGAGGAGTGGGAGACCGACATGGCGGACGTGGTGGCTGCTATGTGGAGACGCGAGGCCGAAGAGGATTTGGAGGAGCGGGTAAGCGACCCACGCCCCTGTATTCCTGAGGGATCGGCCGTTGGAGCTGAGGGGCCCGGCCGGCTTCCGCTCACCCTACCTCTCTCCCTGCTACCCGCAATAGTTGCTGCCACCCCACCATTAGGCCCGCTACCTGCCCAACCGGTAGCGATACCCTGCCCAGCCGCTCCGGCGGACCAGCCGGCTGCAGACGTCCGGGACGTCCCTGAAGTACACCAGGGGGAACCACTGGAACCGCGGCCCCTTCACAGCATAGTGCCAGAAGTCCCAGCAGTGACTGTGCCAGACCCTGAGCATGGAACCGTGGCCTGGATGAAGGCCCGGGTGATGCAATTCCACCGGCGTCAGCAGGAGCAGATCTTCCGGATGATGGAGCAGTGGACCAACGAGGTGGAGGAGCTGCTTACAAGTGCCCCGGGGTACGGAGGGGGAATGGATGTAGCAGAACCGACTGGTGACCCACGTCCCTATGTCCTACCAGGACCGGCCGCTGCGGCTGAGGGGCCCGGCCTTGTCTCGGCCTATGCATCACCCTTGCCGTTACTCATGAGGCGCCTTAATGTCAGCTCGCCTAATCTGCTGCTCCGTGCTACCGCAGAAGGGGCTGAAGTGCTGGAGGCTGGAGAACAGGAGGCTGCGGCAGCTGGCGGCAACCCGCCTGACGCAGGAACAAGAGATGACGACTCCTGCCCCAGCTCCGGGTTCGCTGTTGCAGTTGAAAGAGCAAGTGAGCGTTCCTACTATGTCGGAGCCCCAGTGGTCGTCCATGCCCCGTGTACCGGTGGAAATGGGTACCGGGTGCCCCTGTCGCCGCAGGCATGTCAGTGCATGTTGGATATGCTGGTGGAGGGGGATGGAGCTGCGTTAGCTGGATATCCGGAGTAGGGCAGCGGATGCCCGTTGCACCGTCCCCGTTGGGACCACCACTGAGTTCAAGTTTGTTTAAAAGTTTGAAAGTTTGCAAAAGAATGATAAGTGAAATTGCCGAAGAAGTCACCTGATTTGTTTGTTGATTTGCAACCGGCAGGAGCCGGCACCGTTGTCCCCGTGGGGACCGTTTAAAATGCATGGGAACTATCCATGGACAAGCCCGTGAACTTGCAGGGCACCACAAACGTTAAGTGGCTTGTAAATATGTTGGTTACCGTTACCGTTTCCGCAATGCCGCCTCCGGAGAGGCAGGTTGGAGGGAGGGCCCTGAGCAGAGCAGGCCAGGGCCCAGCCACCAAAGGAACCGGTGGCTACCCTCTGGAGGGAAGGACAGATCCCGCTCGGGTACCGTGTGCTGGACTGTGGGTCAAGGGGTGCTGCCTGGGTTTTAGGGGCAGCATCAGAGCCAGGTTACTTGGGTGGGAGAGAGCGGAAACCGTAACCGTCAACCGTTGCAACGTTTAAGAAAATGTGCCTCCCGTCTTGGGAAGAGTTTTGATTAAAAATGTATTTATGTTTTGTTTAACCCTGTTATCCCCTTTTTACAGAAAAATAAAACCGGTGTAGGACGGCAGCCCGCGGACGGTCTGCATTTTGCTAAGGGGGAATGTGTCGCCCTGGGCAAGCCAGGGGACACAGATCACACACCACCACACCCCACATCCCAGGTAGGCACACCTAAGCTGAACCAAAAATCCTTGTTGCCTTCCTCCAGGAGTCTGATGATGCACACCAGGGGGTGGGCCAGGCGGTTGGCTCCGCCCACCAAGGAGCTCACAGCTCTGGAGGCAGGAAGTTACCAGACAGATAGCCCCGGGCAGGGGAAGAGTGAAGTCTAGCTGAGGGCTAGAGTAAACAGAGAAGTGAAAGTAAGGAAAGAAAAGTGGAAAAGGAGGAAAGCAAGAAGTGGTGACAGAGCAGAGAGTGTGCAAAGCCTGAAGGGCCCAGCTGTGTGTAGGGCCAGAACAGCAACGTCAGCGACGGCGGTGACTGTCCGAAGGGGGACCGTTTGGAAGTTCCTGGAAGGACCCCGGTGGCTGTGTGCCCGGTGGTCTGGAGCAGTGTTCCGAAGGACAGTCAGCACCAGGGCAGGGGCCTCTCGGACCCCGGCAAGGCTAGGAGTCACCAAATTTGCCGAATCCGTCAGTGAAGGGGACGTAGATTCCCCCAACAACCAAGTCCCGATTGACGGCAACAGCCCAACCAGTACGGGGGAGACACCGCCACCGCCAAGGCACCAGTTTCCCCAGGGCCAGCGCCTGCGGGCAAAGTGTAGAGCTCCTCCGGCCCAGATTGCAGTCGGGGAGCGGGTAACCGGAGGGAATCCACCGCTACCATCAGTCAACATAGGTGCAAGGAAGAGGGACATCACCGTCACCTACCGGGAGTGCAGGTGCAGCCGTCTGTGGGACCGTCCTACCAGCCGTTTGGTTTACCGTACAAACTGTGTCCGTGTCTCAGGCTGAGTGAGTACCACCGTGCTGCAAGGCACAGCGCTGCCCCCGCGTCCCTGCGCCCATCAGGCCCCGCACCTCATTCTCCACCACCGAGCCCCGGGATCACCAACCCCTACCCACGGAGGGGTAACACAACACCTGGCTGCTCCCCATCACCATCCCCGGGATCCCCCATTCAGAGCAGCGGTGGTGCAATCACCACAACCGTGGGTGGCGTCACGAACTATAACAATCCCCACACCCAACAAACCCCCTTTCACTCACGGGCGAGGAGTGCCGCTCGAGAAACCCCGGGATCCGGCCCACCGCTCGAGCCACCACTGAGCAGCTGCCGGACCCGAGCAGAAGGGGTGAGCGCGGTGTGCTGACACCCTCCTCCCCGCCCGCGACAAAAGGGTAGGCTTTATTCCATAAAATACTTTACAAAAATAGGAAACAGACAAGCGGTGTAAAAGTTTACGCGTTTCGAGGTTATGATTACGAGTCATGTTGCCTCGAAAAGCATAAACCGCATAACAGCATAAACCGCAATATGGTGTTTCCAAGTTTTTGTAAAGTATTTTGTAAAGTATTTTCTGGAATACAACGTACCATTTTATGAAGAGCTGGATTCCTTTGGACGTTTTCTAATTGTTCCAACTCTTCTTTCCGTAGCAGTCAGGGAACAGGTAAGCTGGACTCTTTCTACTATTAGGCTAGGCTCACATGCAGCATTTTATATACAAATTAAAAGCTACTTTTTACAGTACCAGCAGAAATCTCATGGACACTCTTAGTTTTATTAGTTTATTTCCTTCACTGAATTTGAAATCTTCAGTGTTTTTTTAAATCTGCGGCATGTCAATACTTACAGTGTTTTTGCACTATTTTTCTCCCATAGAAAGTAATGAGAATGTGCAAAAATGGCGTCAAATGTTTTGGAGCAATTTTTAAGCATTTTTGGTAAATAAAATTAACTTTAATTGACATGTCCTGTAGAAAAAAGACACATGTAATCCTCAACCAACAAATGCTGCAAAAAAAGCTAAAGCCGCAGAAAAAAGTTGTAATAAGATCACAAAACGGGTGTTTTGCAACAGTCTTACTGCTAAGAGGGCAGATTTCAACTGCAGAAATAAATGCAGCAAAATGCAGCATGTAAACATAGACTAAAGGCTGCTTTACACGCAGCGACATCGCTAGCGATGTCGCTGGTGAAAGCACCCACCCCCATCAGTTGTGCATCACGGGAAAATCGCTGCCCGTGGCGCACAACATCGCTAGGACCCGTCACACGTACTTACCTGCCTAGCGACTTCGCTGTGGCCGGCAAACCTCCTCCTTTTTAAAGGGGTGGTTCGTTCGGCGTCACAGCGACGTCACACGGCAGCCGTCCCGTAGAAGCGGAGGGGCGGAGAGCAGCCGAAAGAAAGTGACGCACACCTTTTTGCCGGAGGATGCAGGTATTGTGTTGTTCCTCGTTCCTGGGGTGTCACACGTAGCGATGTGTGCTGCCTCAGGAACGACAAACAACCTGCGTCCTGCAACAGCAACGATATTTGGGATTAGAACGACGTGTCAACGATCAACGATTAGGTGAGTAATTTTGATCGTTAGCGGTCGTTCGTACGTTTCACACGAAACATCGCCAAGGCCGGATGTGCGTCATGAATTCCATGACTCCAACGACATCTCGTTAGCGATGTCATTGCGTGTAAAGCCTTTAGCCTTTCACTTTAGACCTATTCAGGCCCCTATACATAACAATTCAGGCAGGCTCACACAAGCAACCTTCTATGTTGCCAAACTCAAGGAGGCTCTCATCACCAGAAGCTGCACTGAAGCATTTGTATGGATGTCATAGGCCTGTCCACAACCCTTTCTCATAACTTATAACCTAAGATCTTCACACAGTCGATCTTACAGGTGTGCTATAGTGTATGGTGAAGAGTTAAGAACGGGGTCAAAATATTAGATTTATTTCCCTATTTAATGATAAATAGGATAGAATGAAAAGTACTTTGGAGACATACTGGCCAACTTTACAGTCTAAAGGCCCCGTCACACGCAGCAATATCGCTAGCGAAATTGCTAGCGAGCATACCCGCCCCCGTCGTTTGTGCGTCACGGGCAAATCGCTGCCCATGGCGCACAATATCGTTTGGAGCCGTCACACGGACTTACCTGCCTAGCGACGTCTCTGTTGCCGGCGAACCACTTCCTTTCTAAGGGGGCGGTTTGTGCAGCGTCACAGCGACATCACTAAGCGGCCGCCCAATAGAAGCGGAGGGGAGGAGATGAGCGGCCGTAACATCCCGCCCACCTCCTTCCTTTCTCATTGCGGGTAGCCACAGGTAAGCTGTAGTTCGTCGTTCCCGATGTGTCACACATAGCGATGTGTGCTGCCTCGGGAACGACGAACAACCTGCATCCTCAATAATCAATGATTTTTTGAAAACGAACGACATGTCAACGATGGACGATTTGGTGAGTATTTTCCATCGTTAATGGTCGCTCGTTGATGTCACACGCAACGACGTTGCTAACGATGCCGGATGTGCATCACGGAATCCGTGACCCCGGCGATATATCGTTTTATATGTATATATATATATATATATATACGTCGTTGCGTGTGACGGGGCCTTAACCCAATTCTAAGTTCTCATTTATCTGAGGTGCACATGAAGGTGCCTCTTTCATCTGTACAAACAATTATACGCAAGTATAGCAAGATTAACTCATGCTAGCCTAATCATTTATGGGCACACAGCTGGTCGATGCCCAAGCATGCCTGTAAAACAGCAGAGAAAAATTAGTGTGGAGTGGCAGAATTTACAGTGTGAACAGCGTCTGATGCCGTCATGATACTCAGCCAGTTTTGAGCAAAACTCTGTGTGACAGTATTATTAGATTGGGAAGGTCAATGGTTAGTGGATCCTTCACAGTCTAAAAATAGCAGCCCGCAGCAGTCCCAGAAGTGGCGCATCAGTTTAGATGAGCCAATTCTGGTTCCTTACATGGCTGTTCTTGATTGTCCTGGTGCAGTAGAAATTATGGTAATAGGTTAATGGGGCTGATGTCAGCTGTATAATATCAGGTAGCTTCAAGCCCAGAGATTATTAATAGAGTGGTGTCTATCAGACACCCCTATTACTAACCATGTACATGTAAAGTAAACATAACATACAAACACAGGAAAAAAAAGTTTATTTGAATAAAGACCCCCATCCATACCTTGTTCACCAATATTTTTAAAAAATGTGCCCATGAAGCTCCAACATAATCCATGATCCTTGACTCCAACTTTGGCGACTGTGAATAGCAGTAAAGTATAGCTATTTGCAAATGCCGGGTGACAAAAATTTCATCAGAGCTGAGGGGTCTCGCCAAGGGGTACTTTGCACACTTCGACATCGCAGGTGCGATGTCGGTGGGGTCATGTCGAAAGTGACGCACTTCCGGCGTCGCTCTCGACATCGTAGTGTGTAAAGCCTAGATGATACGATTAACGAGCGCAAAAGCGTCGTAATCGTATCATCGGTGTAGCGTCGGCAAAAACCATAATTACCTTGCTGCGACGGTCCGATGTTGTTCCTCGTTCCTGCGGCAGCACATATCGCTGTGTGTGAAGTCGCAGGAGCGAGGAACATCTCCTACCTCCTTCACCGCGGCTCCTGTCGGCTATGTGGAAGGAAGGAGGTGGGCGGGATGTTTATGTGAAGCCCCGCAGGTGTTGTGTCGGTGTCGGTGCATTACCTTCAGGGACTCCACGTTGCTGGATCTCCGTCACTGGTAGGAAATCTTCTTGTTTGATCGTGACGCCACTCTCAGTATTGCGGTCAGTGGGGACCGCCACTGCAGGTTAGGGGACGCCTGGGGCTGATGGTGGGTGCAGTCGGATGTAGTAGCCTCCTGAGAGTGAGGCAAGCCCCAGGGCCCTGTGTAGGTTTGTAGTACCACAAGTCGCAGAATGACCACACAGGCAGGATGTCTTTCAAGGGCTTTACTCACATTTGATGGCAGGGTGAGTAGCCCGGGCGTAGCCGAGATGAACCAGGTAGGAACCAGATATCCTTCAGGCTGACTTTATGAGGGTGACTACTGACTCGCCTTCCTTAGCCCTTGGTGGTTTGGGGTGACCCCGACTTTGAGTCCCTATGGGGGTCACCCAGGGAAGATGCTGCAGCCTCTCTCCCCTTGTTGTTTGCCGTGTGCTTGTTCCCCGGACCAGGCCACTCCAGCCTCTTGCCTCCTATGACCTATGGGCCCTCACTGCGGTTACGTGGCTGCGGCTTTTGTAGTGTTGTGGTGTGGGCTTTAAGAGCCCCACACCGGCAGGTTTAGCAGGGAAAGGTGAATCTATCCTCGCTTCGGGATCTGCCGCCCGGTTGGGCCTGGTGCTCTCTAGCAGTCTCCTTACTTCCCACTCCGTTGCACTCTCTAGCTGAAGCTGGCTTTCAGGCAGCACTCCTAGTTGACCGTTCTCCCCCGTCTGTAGCCACTGCGCGGGCGCTGTTAGACAGCAACAGCCCCACAGGTCTGCTCCTCACTGAGCCCTATGGAGTTCTCTGCTCTAACTGACTCACTGCTCCTCCTCTCCTGTTCTTGCCTACGCCACCTAGCAACCAGATTCTCTTACCACACCCCTTGAGAGGAGATGGAGGCTCTACCCCCTCCACTATTCCAGTGAAGGTGAAGGCTTGCCCCCTCCTGGGATCCCCAGGGGTCCTCTCATGGGTACATGTGTGAGACCTGATCACTATGCGCCTGTGTTCCACACCCCTGTCAGCCTTCTGGATTACCTGTGTTGTACTGTCCCCAGCATGGGTGCAGTACTCAGTGGTGCCTGACCAGGTCAGGGGCGCCACATTCCCCCTTAGTTATCACCAGCACGTCCTCGGGCTGCAAGACAACATTTTAAAATGCATAAAACAGTAAAACATGTAAAACATTTAAAAGCACCAGGTATCAGACATCACCACCCTCCACCCACAAGTCCGTTAACCCACCCAAAACCCTCTCAGGAGGCAGGTCACCGGTCCTGTTGGTAACCAGGTCTGGGCCATCTACTTCCCCAGACCTTTCCTCCAATCTTCCTCTCCCGTTGGCCGCGACTTCAGCCACTTCTGGCAGGATGTAGAGGCGGCTTTCATGGGCTGGTGGTTTCAGGGTATACCTGGCCTGGTGGATCCGCGCCGTCAGCCTCTTCTGGCAGGATGCAGAGGCGGCCTCCACAGTTGGTGCTGACCAGGTACCCTCTTTGTGGTGGTGAGCCAAGGCCCCATAAACAGGCGTGCTCTCTGGTCGCAGGTGAGCCAAGGCCCTTTTCTACGGACGGGCCCCCCTGGTTGCAGACGAGCCAAGCCCCTAAACAGGCTGGCCCTGGTGGTGGTGCCACTGGTGTAACTATTTACACTGCGAGAGTTTGTGGCTATAGCAAGTTCATAGCCTTAAAGTTATTTCTCACAATAGTTTTTGTGGGCACATGCTTAAACAATAACGTTGCAAACTTTTCAAACTTTAACTGGTCAAATCTTCTTACTTTCCTTTACTTTACTCCTCTTTTTCACTAGGGCGTGGGCATGTAGGGCACCGGCACCTGTGACTTTCTTGCTCTCCGTCGTCGTCCGTGGTTGTTTAATCTGTAGGATCTTTGTCTGTGGTTGTTTCATCTGTAGGTTCTTTATCTTTCCTTTCTTGGTCTTCGTCTGTTTCTTTTTCTGCATCTGTTTCTGTATCTCTGTCTTTTCTTTCTTGTCTTTCTTGTCTTTCTTGTCTTTCTTGTCTGGGACATGGTGCTACGTCTAAGGCATAGTAGCCCCTTTCTCCTTGATGCAAGGTGAACTGTACTAAGTCCCCAATTTTCAAATTTCTGCCTGAATGTCCTCTGGGCAGGTGGGCTTGAACATCTCTCCGATTTACGAATATGCCCTCTTTTATTCCTTTCACGACAATGAAGCCGTATCCGCTTTTCAGGTTGAAGTCTTCTACTATCCCTCTGTAAAGGGGTCCTCTAGCCTGGGCTTTGGACCTTCTTAGGCACCTTTTCTCCTGCAGGTCTCTGGCTGTGACCTCTCTCTGCTCTGGAGACTGTGGTGTTGGAGGACGTTTTGATCTGCTGCGCCGTGTCTTGCGGGCTGGGTTCTGCGAGGTGCAGCTTACAAGCTCCCAGGTGAGGCTTTGGGGCAGATCTTCATCTGCTGACGGTGTCAAGTCTTCCTCCTCCCAGCGGGAATAGGGCAGCATCTCCGGCTCTGGGTAGGGGTCTGCTGCGGTTGGCGTCGGAGTCAGCTCCTCAGCTTCCTGGCCTCCTCTCCCCCTTAGTTCTTCGCTGCACTCCTTTGGTGGCAGTGCTGGGGATGGGCTCTCTTCAGCTGGTCTGGGCGGTGGACTCTCTGGCGCGGCTGCAGGGGTTGCTGGAATTCTCTTGGGAGTATGCGGAGGGAGCATGTACCGGTCCACCAACCATTGTGGAAACTTGGCCTCCATGTCAGCCTTCAGCCGCCAGTATTCGGGGTCCTCCCCCAGCGTGGGCTTTCCGGCAGGGACCTCTTCTGACTGGGGAGCGGTGTCTGCTCTGGCCTTGCAGGCCGGGGAAAATGATGAGGTAGTCTTCTCTTCTTGGCGGGCCGCGCCCTGTATGGCGGCGGCCTGGTCTTGGCGGGCCGCGCCTGGCATGGCGGCGGCCTGGTCTTGGCGGGCCGCGCCTGGCATGGCGGCGGCCTGGTCTTGGCGGGCCGCGCCTGGCATGGCGGCGGCCTGGATCAGTGTCGCTGTTGCAGGGGGCTCTGTGCAGGCTGGGCTGGACGTCGCTGCAGCGATCGGAGCTTGGCGGGCCGCACCTGGCGGGGCTGCGGCCTGGTTCAGCATCTCACTTGCGGCGCGGACGAGCGTCGCTGCTGCGGTGGGGTCTTGGCGGACCGGGTTCAGCAGGGTGGCAGCCTGGGTCAGCGTCACACCTGCAGCACGGATGAGCACTGCCGTGGTGGTCGGAGCCCTGCGGGACAGGCGGGGCATCGCTGCGGCGGCCTGGATTTGGCGGGCCGCTTCTAGCGTGGCTGCGGCCTGGTCCAGCGTCGCCGCGCCGGGCGCCTCTTCTGGGACCGCGGGCGTGGCAGCAGGGGCCGGGGCACTTGCGCTGGCCGGGGCATCACTCGACTCACCCATCTGTGGCAGCATCGGGGTCTGTGTCGTCGCCGCTCGGTCTGGCAGGCGCCGCGCGGCTCCCTCCTCGTAGGTCCGCACCGCCGCAGCCATCTCCAGGAGCTCCGTGCGTTCTTCCCTGAGCTGTCGCACAATCCTAGCCTCCAGCTGGTCACAGAAAATAGCAAGCTCCCGGCACCACCAGGCAGCGGAGCCTGGCTCTGGATCTCTGCTCTCAGACGCCATCTTCATTAGCAAGCTGCTGGCTTCTCTTCTGCTCCGCCGTCTCTGGACGCTTCCGCTTTCTTCATCAGCAAGGTCAGAACTCTGCAGGGGATCTCTGGGTAGCCACACCTCTTCGTGGGCGGTAACTTCTTCCAGCGCGGGCTGCTGTTGTTTTTCAGCGCGCTTTTCATGGTGGCAATATGGCGGCGCTTCCAATTTTTCAAGCGGACCGCCTAGGCACATGGTCACCTGTCTGAACAGGTCTAGTCCTTATCCTGTTCGTGACGCCAGATGTGAAGCCCCGCAGGTGTTGTGTCGGTGTCGGTGCATTACCTTCAGGGACTCCACGTTGCTGGATCTCCGTCACTGGTAGGAAATCTTCTTGTTTGATCGTGACGCCACTCTCAGTATTGCGGTCAGTGGGGACCGCCACTGCAGGTTAGGGGACGCCTGGGGCTGATGGTGGGTGCAGTCGGATGTAGTAGCCTCCTGAGAGTGAGGCAAGCCCCAGGGCCCTGTGTAGGTTTGTAGTACCACAAGTCGCAGAATGACCACACAGGCAGGATGTCTTTCAAGGGCTTTACTCACATTTGATGGCAGGGTGAGTAGCCCGGGCGTAGCCGAGATGAACCAGGTAGGAACCAGATATCCTTCAGGCTGACTTTATGAGGGTGACTACTGACTCGCCTTCCTTAGCCCTTGGTGGTTTGGGGTGACCCCGACTTTGAGTCCCTATGGGGGTCACCCAGGGAAGATGCTGCAGCCTCTCTCCCCTTGTTGTTTGCCGTGTGCTTGTTCCCCGGACCAGGCCACTCCAGCCTCTTGCCTCCTATGACCTATGGGCCCTCACTGCGGTTACGTGGCTGCGGCTTTTGTAGTGTTGTGGTGTGGGCTTTAAGAGCCCCACACCGGCAGGTTTAGCAGGGAAAGGTGAATCTATCCTCGCTTCGGGATCTGCCGCCCGGTTGGGCCTGGTGCTCTCTAGCAGTCTCCTTACTTCCCACTCCGTTGCACTCTCTAGCTGAAGCTGGCTTTCAGGCAGCACTCCTAGTTGACCGTTCTCCCCCGTCTGTAGCCACTGCGCGGGCGCTGTTAGACAGCAACAGCCCCACAGGTCTGCTCCTCACTGAGCCCTATGGAGTTCTCTGCTCTAACTGACTCACTGCTCCTCCTCTCCTGTTCTTGCCTACGCCACCTAGCAACCAGATTCTCTTACCACACCCCTTGAGAGGAGATGGAGGCTCTACCCCCTCCACTATTCCAGTGAAGGTGAAGGCTTGCCCCCTCCTGGGATCCCCAGGGGTCCTCTCATGGGTACATGTGTGAGACCTGATCACTATGCGCCTGTGTTCCACACCCCTGTCAGCCTTCTGGATTACCTGTGTTGTACTGTCCCCAGCATGGGTGCAGTACTCAGTGGTGCCTGACCAGGTCAGGGGCGCCACATTTACGTCCCGCTCATCTCCGCCCCTCCGCTTCTATTGGCCGCCTGCCGTGTGACATCGCTATGACGCCGCACGGCCGGCCCCTTAATAAGGAGGCGGGTGACCGGCAAGAGCACCGTCGCAGGGCAAGGTGAGAGCATGTGAAGCTGGTGTAGCGATAATTTTCGCTACGCCAGCTATCACCACATATCGCAGCTGCGACAGGGGCGGGGACTATCGCACTCAGCATCGCAGCATCGGCTTGCGATGTCGTAGTGTGCAAAGTACCCCTAAGAGCAACATTGAACTGCCAGCTCTAAAGAGTGTTGTTGTCGTAACCGGCGTAAATATCCATACTCTACTGCTATTCATAGACGTCGGTGATGATAATCCTCATCAGAGTTGAATGGCTCATGGAATTTCGCACGCACGGTGATGTCAATATCACCACATGTGAGAAATTTTGGCTATGGCTACGACATTACCATGATTGGCAAGCAATCCCAGCATGTTTGGTGGCTGGAAAACAGCCACAATACAAGCAGGACCTCAAACATGGCACTCGAGCACCCGAATACTGAATCCAGTAACATGCATCTCGAGCACTCCGATTCTCGATCCAGTAACGAGCAGTACCGAGCACGCTTGCTCATCACTAGTGCTTGTATATTTAATACCATGCAGAAATATTGGTGTCTGCTAATTACTCTTTTTCTAGCCTATGTTCTTTATGTTCTTTAACATCCAGGACTGAATATCCCTCTAGATACCACAAGATTGCTCTGTTCAGCAAAGCAAAGCACAGTGCTATTGATCTCAAGCAACCTTTCTATGTTAGGATAGAAAAGTTCGAGTAATAACTCATTTCTTTTACGGATTGCTGAGCTAAGGCTATAAACTATGGTTCTATAGGCCTTGTCTGTGTTTTAAGTAACACCTACATTTACTGCCGACATGAACTATGGCTGTGTTATTGTGTCATTTCTCTAATAATCATATCAGTACCTGGTTGCTTCAAATGCAAGTGAAACAAAGGTTTTCAGCCCATTGAGCTTTCCATGGACATGGTGTTAATAAAGCTGTCTGTAATAAATAATGGAGATTGACGATGGTATATGTGGCAGCTGTGAATACAGTGGCTAAAAGTCTAGAAATTGGCCCAAATAATTCAATATATATTGTAATGAGGCAGCATGGTACGGGTTAAAGGGAACCAAACATCAGGATTTTCGTGTATAATGTAAAGCCAGTGCAGTACTGGCACTATCAGGCCCAGGCTGTACATACCATTAGTGGGCAGCTCGAATGTTTAGGCTGCAAAATCCAAGTTTATGAAGTTTGAAAATTCATCCACTTTTTGACTGACATTTGTCCTTCTCCAGATAATATCCAGGCGGGTTATGCACATGATTCTCACCCCCAACCCCACCCCCCCACCCCCTCTCCGCCGCCACCTGTTCCTCTTCTCTCTGGCTGTATGCAAATTTCTCTATTCCGTAAAACGGCGTCGGAGTTGGAGCCTGCGCATAGCGCTTATCGTCGGCGCCATCTTTTTGAAGCCAACATTACCCAGTTTTGTGCCTGAGAGGGCGGCGCATGCGCCCTCGCTTCTTCAGATCTCATTGTGACTGCAGAAGCACGCGCGGTCACAACAGGACTGGAGAACAGCTGATCTTACTGATTAGCTGCAGGGGAGGGGAGCTGAGGGGAGCTGCAGGTGGCAGCTGGGAACAGAGAGTGTCCAGGTGTTGTCAAAGGGAGCTAGTTTCTGAGGAGAGCTATAGGTGGCGGCTGGAGAGACAGAGAGTGTTCAAATGAAGTCTCAGTGAGTGAGTCTTTTAGGGGAGCTGCAGGAGGTAATTGGGATCAGAGAGTGTCAAAATGATGTTACAGGGAGAGACTCTCTGAAGAGAGCTGCATGTCGCGACTGGGAACAGAAAGTGTCAGAATGATGTCAAAGGGAACAAGTCTCTGAGGGTAACTGCAGTGGCGGCTGGGGAGAGAGAGTGTCCGAATGAAGTGTCAGGGAGTGAGTCTCTGAGGGGAGAAGCAGGGGGCAGTTAGGGACAGAGAGTGTCTGAATGATGTTCATAGGTAGCGAGTCTCTGAGGGGAGTTGCAGGTGGCGCCTGGGGACAGAGAGGGTCTGAATGAAGCCTCAGGGACCGAGGGGTGCTGCAGGTGGTGGCTGGGGAGAGAGAGTGTCCAAATGTAATATCTGGCTGGGGCCACATGAGCATATGGCATTGGATGCACTATGCTAATGACCCTCAACTCCCGTTGTGCTGCAAGGTGAGTGTCATGTGACTGTGATCCGATCTTGCAATCAGATCACAAGTGCGGAGGAGAAGAAGGGAGCTGCAGAGGAGGGGATTAAACTCTTCATCTCTTTCATTATCAGCTGATGCGATTATCGCACTGCACTCCGGTGTCATCCGAGTGCAGTCCACTGTTTCACCGCACCCGTAGACTTGTATGGGTGCGGGTGAACTGTCATCCACAGCATGCTGTGAATATTTTCTCTGTCCGATTAGAGCTGAGAAAAAAATTGCAGATGCGAACAGACCTATAGAGTAACATTGCTCTGAGTGGAATGCGATTTTTTTTATCACATTCCACTCATCCAATTTTACTCGCCGTGTGTCCTTACCATCAAGGAGCAAGTTTCTGAGAGGAGCTCCAGTTGAAGGCTGGGAACAGAGAGTGTCTGAATTATGTCACAGGGAGCGAGTCTCTGATGAGAGCTGCAGGGGGCAGCTGGGGGCAGAGAGTGTCTAAATAATATTGCAGGTACATGATGTAGTAACACATAGCAACCGAGAAGGAAATTCTGTGTGATTAAAATCTGCAAGGGTCAGCTGGTGTAGTGGCCAACACCAGATTGTGTCTGTCCCTTTAAGTACCCCTGGACCGTGAGTAGCTCCAGCACACTATAACTCACTTCCCAGCTGCCGCTCTACGTTAAAGCCCCCTTTGTCTGTGAGCTTTAGATATGCACAATCAGCTATATCTAGTTATATTTAATGTATTTATCATTTGTTGTGTCCAAACTCCATCTATTAGTGAAAATGTATGTATGTTTTATATTTACCTTACAAAAGTGTAGATTGGATGTTGTCCTATCGACCAGTGACTTGGTCACATGGCTCAATAGGTTTTGGCTACTTCCAGCCTCTATCTGGCTAGACAAAGCTGGAATTATCCAGTTCTGGCCAAGACTCCTCTTGTAGCAGAGTACAAGTCACTTTACCACAAGATTCCCTGCCAGGCCCAAGGCCTAAAATTTCATACTTTCCTGACTTTCACAGCCAATATACTAAAGGCTTTCTATCCTGAATTCTCACTGTCCAGATATACATGTGCTTCTTCATACAATAGGGTATACTGAGTATACAGAAGAATCTACTGCATGCGGGTTGGTAAAGTTTGAGGGTTTCCCATCCCACCATAACATTACTTGCTTGCATGCCATTGTCCACGCACCAGCCGTCCCCATGGCACACTGGGCAACTCTCTACATTTGTTTACAAGTATTTCTGTATGTGCTTTGACTAGCTCTGGTACTAACCCCAGTCTATACAATCTTCTTATTACACCTACCCTCCTACTCTAAGCTACAAAAGTCTCTTCTAAAAGCATACCAGTATTACTTCTAAAACAATTAGTGCTCTTAAAGCTCCAGAACCCTAATTACACTTTAGTATTCAACTCCAAGTTGTACTTGCCGTGGCCTACCCACATGAGACTGTGAAACATCTATTTTGTGTTGGTTTTCTTCGTTCCTGCTGTAGTAAAGCAACTATAAAGCCTGCTTTACATGTTGCAATTCCGCATACGATATCGTATGCAATTTGCAACGCCCCCATCGTATGTGCAGCACGTTCAATTTGTTGAACGTGCCACACAAACTATTAACCCCCCCCTTTACACGTACTTACCTTCCATACGACCTCGATGTGGGCGACGAACGTCCACTTCTTGGAGTGGGAGGGACGTTCGACGTCACATTGACGTCACGCGGCACAGACGGCCAATAGAAGCGGAGGGGCGGAGCAGAGCGGGACATAAACATCCCGCCCACCACCTTCCTTCCGCATTGTGGGCCGGGAGCCGCAGGAGGCAGGTAAGATCTGCTCATCGTTCCTGGGGTGTCACACACTGCGATGTGCGCTACCCCGGGTACGATGAACAACCTGACGTTCAATTCTAGAGAAACGAACGATGTGCATGCGACGAACGTTTTAACGTTCAATCGCAATCGCATGTACCTGTCACACACTGCAATGTAACTTACAATGCCGGATGTGCGTCACTTACGACATGAACCTGCCGACACATTGTAAGATATATTGCAGCGTGTAAAGCAGGCTTTATCGTCCAGACCTATGTCTGAAGTCATTCAATTGGCTGTGGATACTTTGATGGGGTGGATACAGGGAAAAAAAAAAATCTCATTTTTCTCAGATTTTCCTTAGCAGTAATGCAGGTCCATGTTCACATATTCATAGTTTCCATACTTTAGCATTATCAGAGTGCAAACTGTCTTTTTGTATTTTATGTCATGTTTAGTTATGCACCTGTTCACACGTCAGGTCAAGGAGTGCAGTCAGGTTTTTGTTTTTTTTCTATATCAAACATTTGGGGCCACTGTTCCTGGGCCCTTACACTGGAAACCAGAGCGTTCTGCTGCTGACCATAGGCAAAAAAGTTTAGTTTAATGTTGGACAGTCAGTCCTATGTCTGATGCTGGAGAGACAAATAGCACAAAATAGGGTCTTATCCAAGATAAGGTAAAAGTACTCAGGTGGAAGGACTCACCTAGTGTAGTTGTGAGAGTCACAACTACTGTATAAGCATATACGGCTGCCACAGACCCATGAGATAGCTGTACTGGAGACGTGGAGAGATAGGGGTTAAACCACACTGCCGTAAGGATTAAAATGGACAAAGATCATTCTTTCGTGATTTTATTGCAAGTTTACGTGTTTCAGAAAAATATCTTCTATTTTTTAAAAAAAAAAAAAAATCACCATTTTTTTAAGTGTTTCAGAGAAATACCTTCTAATTCTTCAAGTCAAAATCACATTAAACACACTAAATGACCAGTGGGTAAATATACTCACATTGCATTTGCTTGCCAAAGAGTATGCAAAGTAATGGATCATGATGATGTCGCGGACGGGTGCCGCGCCACGGAACAGGAGCTGCTCGGGGCGCTCGGATCCGGGATCGTGTCTGGGGCTCGAGTGGTGACCAGACCCGGGGCTCGAGCAACGGCCCGTCCATGCAACAGTGAAAATGGGTATTTACAGGGGAGATAGTTTTTGTCTGTGACGCCACCCGTGGGTTACGGTGATGGGATGGTAGCACCGCCGCTGCCTCTTGTGCAAGTGCCCGGGACCAATGGTGTGGGGCAGCAAGATGGTATCCCTTCCACGGGTGGGAGAGGTGTAGTCCCGGGGCCCAGGTGTAGGTGGGGAGCAGTGCTGGGCGCCGTCGGCAGGATGGACCGGATGACACCGGTGTACTCAGAATTGAGAATAATGCACACAGAGTCTGTACTGTAAACCAAAGCCGGTTGCCGTTGGAGAGGTGTGCTGGTCCCGCACACGGGTTAGCAAGGTCCCGCACACGGGTTAGCAAGGTAAGGACTCTTCCTCCTGCACTTGTGTCTTGCTGTGTGTTGATTTAACCCGCTTCGAACGGGATAAATCCGCTCCCCTGTGGCTTTGTATAACAGAGGGAGTCGTGCCCGCAAAATCTGACCCTTGGGATTTCAGTGGATTCTGGCGGACACCCTATCCCCCGCATTAGGCTTCCGTTTCGCTCTCTGGGCTTCTTTAGAACAAGAAAAAAAAAAAAACTTGCTTTTTTGCAAGTTGGGGGCGCAGCCCTCCTAATACTGAGACTGAACAACTAATTGCGTCTCACTTCACTGTGTATTTAGTCTGGGACACAGCTGACCACTTGCCACCATTCATATTGGAGTTTGACATGACACAAGTCAGGTATGGATAATGTTTTTAACTTCAGTAGGTTAGGGACTGTCTCAGATGGGTACACCTTGACGAGGTGAGACAGCTTTTTACCTTTTTGCAAAAATGTATACACTAAGTACCCTGTTATTAAGCACTTGCAATTTATTTATTTATAGTCAGGGTATTTTTCATGCAATTTTTTTCTCTTTGGTTTTTTTTTTTTCTAGTCTTAAGGCTGCAATTCACATGCTTAATGTTGCATGTTTACAGAACATTGTTTCAGCTCAGGTTTTTTGTGTTTTTTGTATGTTATCTTGCTTTTTTGCAAGTTGGGGGCGCAGCCCTCCTAATACTGAGACTGAACAACTAATTGCGTCTCACTTCACTGTGTATTTAATCTGGGACACAGCTGACCACTTGCCACCATTCATATTGGAGTTTGACATGACACAAGTCAGGTATTGATAATGTTTTTAACTTCAGTAGGTTAGGGACTGTCTCAGATGGGTACACCTTGACGAGGTGAGACAGCTTTTTACCTTTTTGCAAAAATGTATACACTAAGTACCCTGTTATTAAGCACTTGCAATTTATTTATTTATAGTCAGGGTATTTTTCATGCAATTTTTTTCTCTTTGGTTTATTTCTTTAGAACAAGGCCTGGAACCTTGCTCCTGACTGGTGAATTAACAAGGGGCTTGCAACCTTCCTCATCCTAGGGTCCAGGTACCCCGCCTGTGCACGGCTTCCGGACCGGACTCCCACTGTCGGTACCGGTGGACTACAACCCTGCCCTGGTCCACTTCAGGTCTCCCGCGACCGGATCTCTGTCGCCTGTGGCCCTACACTGCCGTCTGCCACCTAGTCGGTTTTCCCGTGCTCCAAGGGCTCCGACCCTTGACCACTCTGCCACTTCAGCTCCTCACTTCTCCACTCCAAACTAAAAACTGACGTGTTCCCATCCCTGACACCTCAAGACCCCTAGGTGGGTGTTCCCATCTGCCTGGTCCCGCCCACTGGAGTGTCCCAATTGTCATGGGGGGGTGACTAGGCTTTGTGGCTGGTGTTCCTGTGTGTGGGATGTGGTGTTGAATCCCAAGGAGGAGGCGATTCCTGTACCCTTGGTGGTGGGTACAGTCCTCTGTGACTACCTGGTTTTGCCAGGGTGTCACACTCCCTCTTGGTAAAACACAGCCCGTCTGCGGGCTGTCCGGCACCGGTGTTTATTTTTTCAGGAACTGGAAAAAAGGTAAAAACATTTAAAACATGTAAATGTGCCGCCCCGTGCCAGCAGCCGGCACTGCTCAGATCTGGGCCTTCAGGGGTGGGGGCCCCAGGGTCTCCGGACCCGGGGGTCTCGCTGACGCCACCCACGGTGTGTGGTGAGTTGGGACACCACCACTGCTGTTATGGGGCACCCGGGGGTGATGTTGTGCAGCAAGTTGGGGGCAGGGAAGGGATGGTGGCCCCGGGACCCGGTTGGTGTGTGCAGGGGATGGCGACTGCAGGGGGTGCTGGTGTACTCACTGTTAGTAAAACACACAAGTCTTTGGTGAACCAAGGTGATGGTGGCTGGTGCCGCGGCTGGTTGCATTCTGGTCTCTCACCCAGCTGGTGGTCTATATCCTTTTCCTGCACTTCTGTGTGTAAGGTGGACTTTCCTAGTGTGAAACTCAGGAGTCCGCTCCCGGCTGGATGTGGCCTAAGGAGCCGTGCCCACAGACACTGGCCCGTGGGATCTATGGGCCCTGGCGGTGACCTCTTATCCCTAATCGGTGGGCTGTTGTCTTCTCTGAGGGACTTTGGGTGGGACAGGACCTCTAGTCCTAGCCTCAATCGGTTAATTAACCAGTTCCAGTTGATTCTGGTGCCGGCTTCAGGGTCCGAGTACCCCCCTTTGTGCTTCGGTTTCCGGGTCGGTTCCCCGTGTCGGTACCAGCGGGCTACAACCCCGTCCCGGTCCACCTCGGTTCCACCAAGCCGTCTTCCCGTCTCCTGCTGATGGAGACCACCATCTGCCTCCTAGCCACAGGCACCAGGGCTCCTACCGTGGTACCGTTCAAATTGAACTTTACTGCTGGAGCTACACTGAGCTCCAGCCCACACTCCTCTCCAAACTCCTCTCTGACATTGACTGCTCTTTTTCCTGCCCCGGGCTGTCTGGACCCCTGGGTGGGCGTGTTCCAACTGCCTGGTCACGCCCACTGGTGTGTCTATCTTTCCCTAAGGGGGGGTGACTAGGGTTTTCTGGTTGGCTGTGTGTTTCCTAATGAGGGAACGGTGTTATTCAGGGACCTACCTGGTTTTGCCAGGACGTCACACTCTCCCTTGGTTAAACACAGACCGTCCGTGGGCTGTCCGACCACCACCGTTTATTGAACTAGAAAAAGGAGATAAAACGGGTAAAACATCTTACAATTATAATAACATATTTACATTTAGGTATATTTTGTTTTCTTCCCTTACAGGAGGCCTGTTTCTTTAACGTTGCACATACAAAACCGGGACAGGACGGACCGGGTCCTTCTCACTTCACCCACCCAAAACAACCTAACCCTGATGCCACCTCTAAAAAACAGGTTGGCACCCCTTACCCAAGTCCAGGTTAGGTCCGGGTGTTGCCCAAACGGGCCAGGTAAAAAGTTCCTTACCCAGCAGTCCTTTTTCAATGGCCCCACATCCAGGGGACCCCTGACCCCGATGGTAGTCACCGGTTTTGCTGGTGACAGGGCCTCGGCCAACTCTACCGCAGGCCCATCCTCCAACCAGCCTCTTCAGAGACTGCGGCTTGGTGAGAAAGTTGGTCAGGGATTATTTACAAGACCCAAAAGTTTATGGGCTGGCTCGCAAGTTCTAAGCCATTGTCTTTTTAAACGGGGTAGGGGGGTTTAACTGTACGGGATCAACAGACGGTCCCAACGGGGACTTTGCAGGGGAGGTAGCCGGGAACCGCTACCTAACACTTATAAGTGCGGGCATGCACATCCGCTTTACACTTTCTTCGGGCAGCGATCTCCTTACACAGCTGCTGTTGCTGCCGCTCCCAGCCTGGGGAACGGTTTCTGTGCTTTCCTTCCCGCTCAGGAGCCAGACTTCCTGGGGAACCCTCGGCACCGGCTACGACCGGCCTCACACACTGCCGTGGGACCCCATGGTCAACTGCCTGCGCCTCCCTTCCGCGAGCACCTTGCCGCTGGTCTTCAGCCGGGACAAGGTATCTGGGAGCAGCAGGTGCTGCCTCCGATGCGGCCAGGCGGACTGCCGGAGCCGTCGTCATCACCAGTGTGGCCAGGCTCGGGGCCGGATGGGATGTCGTCAGCGGTGCCGGAGCGATGGCGGCGGTAAGGCCTGAGGGCCCAGCAGCTGGGTCCTCCCCCGTAGATGGTACGGGGTCCGCTTCCACGGACTGGGGCAGCGAGTCAGTTGGGGTGTTGGCTGCGGACACGGGCGACAAGGGAGATGGCGTGATGGACGGGAGCAGGCCGGGTCCCTCAGCCGGGACAGCCACTTCCTGGGGAACATAGCGGCGTGGGTCACTGCTTACCCGCTGCTCCGAGATCATCTCCACTTTGCGCGCCCGGACAGCTGCAGTCAGGCTCTTCATCTCCAACGTCCACTTCGCCAGCATGAAGTGGGCTTGGGCCTGGATCTTCCGACACATCCTGCCACGTTGGTGTCCAGGAACGGGTTTCTGCAGAGTCCTGGCATCCCTGCACTTCACAGGGCTAGTTACATGCCGCTCCGTTCTCCCCCTCGTTTTTTTGCTGGCACTCCTCTTTCAGGCCTGCTAGTTTCGTATTTCGACTTCCGTCTCGCTTTCCGGCCGCGTTCCCAGGGTAGGGGGCTTCGGCTTTCGCGCCCTTTTCTCGGGGAAGAAGACGCTGGGCTGTAGTTTTCACGCCCAAAATGGCGGCAAGATGGCGACTTCTGAAAATTTTGCAACAGATCACCGCTGACTGTCCAATACAAGGCGCACTTCCACAAGGTAAGTGGATTGGTAAGTATCCTGTTCGTGACACCAAGTTTCGGGGTGTGTCGCCCCCGTGCTAGCAGCCAGCGCTGCTCGGATCCGGGCCTTCAGGGGTGGTGGTTGGAGGGTCTCCGGACCAGGGGGTCTCGCCGACACGCCGAATAAATGGGGGGACGTAGATGTACGGGCTAGGTCATAACAAGTTCGTGACGCCACCCACGGTGTGTGGTAAGTTGGGACACCACCGTTGCTGTTATGTGGCACCCGGGGTGATGTTGTGCAGTAAGTTGTTAACCCCTCTGTGGACAGGGATGGTGGCCCCGGGACCCGGTTGGTGTGTGCAGGGGATGGTGACCGCAAGGGGTGCTGGTGTACTCACTGTTAGTAAAACACACAAGTCTCGGGTGAACCAAGGTGATGGTGGCCGGTGCCGCGGCTGGTTGCATTCCGGTCCCCCACCTGGCTGGTGGTCTCTATCCTTTTCCTGCACTGCTGTGTGTAAGGTGGACTTTCCTATTGTGAAACTCAGGAGTCCGCTCCTGGCTGGATG
This sequence comes from Anomaloglossus baeobatrachus, assembly GCF_048569485.1. Lineage (NCBI taxonomy): Eukaryota > Metazoa > Chordata > Amphibia > Anura > Aromobatidae > Anomaloglossus > Anomaloglossus baeobatrachus. Next base: position 278,432,725 of record NC_134357.1, on the reverse strand, counting down.
TGGCCTAAGGAGCCATGCCCGCAGACGCTGGCCCATGGGATCTATGGGCCCTTGCGGTGACCTCTTATCCCTAATCGGTGGGCTGTTGTCTTCTATGAGGGACTTTGGGTGGGACAGGACCTCTAGTCCTAGCCTCAATCAGTTAATTAATCAGTTTCAGTAGGTTCTGGTCCTGGCTTCGGGGTCCGAGTACCCCCCTTTATGCTTCGGTTTCCGGGTCGGTTCCCTGTGTCGGTACCAGCGGGCTACAACCCTGTCCCGGTCCACCTCCATTCCACCGAGCCGTCTTCCCGTCTCCTGCTGACGGGGACCACCGTTTGCCTCCTAGCCAGAGGCACCAGGGCTCCTACCGTGGTACCGTTCAACTTGAACTTCACTGCTGGAGCTACACTGACCTCCAGCCCACACTCCTCTCCAAACTCCTCTCTGACATTGACTGCTCTTTTTCCCGCCCCGGGCTTTCTGGACCCCTGAGTGGGTGTGTCCCAACCGCTGATCACCGTCTCAGACATACCAGCCCCACTCTCCACACCGGTAATAACATATATTTATGACTATTGATACCTCACCGCAGTTAGGGTGCTCTTTCCTCTGGTGGGCTCGGGCAGCCACATCCACCCTTTTCTTCTCCCAAGTAGCAACCTCTCTGCGGGACTGTCGTCGCTGCCGCTCCCAACATGGGGCACGATTCCCGTGCCTCCTTTCCTGCTCAGGAGCCAGGCCTTCTAGGATGCCCTCGGCGCCGGCGATGACCGGACTCTCTCTCTGCCGTGGGCCCCATTGCTAAGTGGCCTGCTCCGCCTCTCTGCAGGTGCACGCCGGCTGCCCCACAGCCGGAATGGGATGCTTGGGAACTGCTGGCTCTTCCGCCGTGGTAGACTCTAAGTCGGATGCTGCCTCCGTTGTGGCTGGGCGGACTACCCTAGCCGACGTCATCGGGGTTGTGGCCTGGCTCGGGGCCGGATGGAATGTCTTCAGGGTTGCGGCCTGGCTCGGGGCCGAGACTGGTGCCGGATCGGTGATGCAGGTAAGGCCCGAGGTCCCTGTTTTTGGGTCCTCCTCCTGAGATAAGACGGGTTCCACTACCGTTGGCTGGGATAGCGGGTCGATCGGGGTACTGGCCGCGAACATGGGTGGCGAGGGAGGCGACGTGGCGGACGGGGGCAGGCCAGACCCCTCAGCCGGGACGGCCGGTTCCTGGGGAACATAGGGGCGTGGGTCACTACTTACCTGCTCCTCTGAGGCCACCTCCATCTCGCGCGCCCGGACAGCTGCAGTCAGATCCTTCATCTCGGTCGTCCACCTAGTCAGGATGAAGTGGGCTTGGGCCCGGATCCTGCGGCACATCTTTTCTGTCTGAACCTCAATCCAGTCGGCGGTCCCAGGAATGGGACCCTCAACATGCTGGTTGTCAGATCCCTGAGACATGCTGCCGCTTGTGTAGCCAGGAACACAATTGTGCAGATATTATAAATGCATACAGTCGCACACTGAAAAAGCCAAAAATTTACAAGCGAAAATATGGCACTGCATTACTGCAAAAGAGAGATATTTAGTTTATGTATTGGCTAATGCATGTAAGCCCGGAAACCAACGGCAAGGTATATCTCTGTAAGCCGGGAACCTAACTTAAATGCCACTATTTTGGTTAAAAACAACCGTGTCTGGGCAAAATGCCACTATTTGGACTGCAAACCTCCATGTATGGGCAGCTAAGCTCCTGCTACAATGGTTATGAACACAGCCAGGTCTTAGGGCGGAGTGCTCAGTCAGAAAAAGACTCACTAAAAATATCAAAAAACTGACCCGCACATCCAACAAATGTGAACAGGTGCTAACTTTTTTTTTATCACACAGCACAATACCAGAGATGTTGCAAGTTATGAGAGAGTGTGCAATTGGCACTGACTGCAGGAATGTCCACCAGAGCTGTAGCCCGTGAATTGAATGTTCATTTCTCTACCATAAGTCATCTCCAAAGGCGTTTCACAGAATTTGGCAGTACATCTGTACTGCCCTGAGAGGGGCCCGGCCGCTCCGCAGCTCAGGCTGAGCCGCTCGAGGTCCGGGCTCGGGTTGTCGGTGGCACGAGCGCCTCTGGACCGGGGGCCACGTCGCTCTGTTAGGCCCCCTTCACACGTCTGTGAAACATGTGCGTGTTTGTTCCGTTTCCGTATATACCGGAGACACGGACAAACATGCACCAATGTTAATCTATGATTGTGGTCACACGTGCGTTATTTCATTATGTCCGTGTGTGCGTGTCCGTGATCCGTATGTGTTTGCGTTTTGCACGGATGCATGTCCGTTATCTGCACGGAGCACGCACACGTGGACACAATGAAAGTCTATGGGTATGTGCACACCCGTTAGTAAACACGTATGCATCTACCTATAGACCGTGTCCGTTTGGTGTTTTTATTTCTAGTGATGTCGGCCATTCTTTCTATTTCTGTGTATGTCGGTCAATCTCCCTGAGTCTGTCGGTCAGTCTCTCTGTCTCTCTGTCGGTCTCTCTGTCTGTCTGTCCCTCTCTCACAGTCTGTCGGTCAGTTTCCCACCCTCTCTCATACTTACCGTTCCCCGATCACCAGCGCGGTGCTGCACGGCATTCACACTGCTGCGGCGGCTTTTAATATTTTGAAAAAGCCGGCCGCTCATTAAACAATCTCGTATTCCCTGCTTTCCCCGCCCACCGGCGTCTATGATTGGTTGCAGTGAGACACGCCCCCACGCTGAGTGACAGGTGTTACGGGGGGCTGTCTGATAATAACTTAAAGGAGTATCAGACAGTCAGGGTCCACCGTGCAAAGACTCTGCTGCAGACTATGGCAGAGTGCAATACCTCTGTTAACTCACAGAAGGATATAATAAGTAAAGCAATTCCTCCCTTACTTGGAGGGTGTGTGGAATGATCTCTGTTAATAATCACAGAGACAAAGGCAATGTGTGCGAAATGGCACCTACCTAGGTCCGCTCTTCTAGTGGTGCAAAAGAGACGAACAGCAGCGTAAGCCGCACAAAGCTCCTACCTGCGTTCGCTCCACTAGTGTGCGAGGACACGAACCACTAGATATGGCACCTGCCTAGGTCCGCTCTTCTAGTGGTGCAAAAGAGACGAACAGCAGCGTAAGCCGCACAAAGCTCCTACCTCTGTTCGCTCCCCTAGTGTGCGAGGATACGAACAACTGCCAGACGCAGTATAAGGAACGTTACCCTAGCGGCAACGTCCACCTACGAGTCGAATCACAAGGCCCAGCCAGACCATGTGCCTCAGGCACCTGCCTATGTCCGCTCCCCTAAGAGGTAAGGATACGGACAGCAGCCGAAGCTGTAAGGTATAAGAACGCTACCCTGCCGGTAGCGCTCACCTAGCATAGACAGAGGAATGCCTAGAGGAACGTGCACAGGGCGTCTACCCTCATGCATGAACCAAGAGGACTGAGCGCCATGCGGCGTGTGTCAGGGTCTTATATAGACTCTGTGCCTCATCCAAGATGGAGGACACCAGAGCCAATCCGCTGCCAGAACGACAAGAGTGACATCATGCTGGCCTATCACCGAGCAAGGCGTCACAAGCACATGACCAGCGACCAATCGGCATAGAAGGTGTCAGAGACATGTGACCTCGTGTCAGCGATGATGTCACCCGCACATGTGCAATGGCTCCAAGATAGGACTTAGTCTCCAGCGCTCGCACATGTGCAGTAGCAAGAAATCTGGACTTAGTCTCCAGCGCTCGCACATGTGCAGTAGCAAGAAATCTGGACTTAGTCTCCAGCGCTCGCACATGTGCAGTAGCAAGAAATCTGGACATAGTCTCCAGTGCTCGCAGCAACCGTAACAACAGGTGTCTCACTGCACCCAATCACAGCAGCCGGTGGGCGTGTCTATACTGTGCAGTGAAATAAATAAATAAAAAAAACGGCGTGTGGTCCCCCCCAATTTTAATGCCAGCCAGATAAAGCCATACGGCTGAAGGCTGGTATTCTCAGGATGGGGAGCTGCACGTTATGGGGAGCCCCCCACCCTAACAATATCAGTCAGCAGCCGCCCAGAATTGCCGCATACATTAGATGCGACAGTTCTGGGACTGTACCCGGCTCTTCCCAATTTGCCCTGGTGCTTTGGCAAATCAGGGTAATAAGGAGTTAATGGCAGCCCATAGCTGCTACTAAATCCTAGATTAATCATGTCAGACGTCTCCACGACATTCCTTTCATGATTAATCTGTAAGTTACAGTAAATAAACACACACACACCCGAAAAAATCCTTTATTAGAAATAAAAAACACAAACATATACCCTGGTTCAACAATTTAATCAGCCCGAAAAAGCCCTCCATGTCCGGCGTAATCCAGGATGCTCCAGCGTCGCATCTAGCTCTGCTGCATGGAGGTGACAGGAGCTGCAGAAGACACCGCCGCTCCTGTCAGCTCCATGCAGCAAATGAAGACAGCCGCGCGATCAGCTGAGCTGTCACTGAGGTTACCCGCTGTCACTGGATCCAGCGTTGACAGCGGGTAACCTCAGTGTCAGCTCAGCTGATCGCACTACTCACCTCAGTTGCTGCGTGGAGCTGACCGGAGCGGCGGTGTCTTCTGCTGCTCCTGTCACCTCCATGCAGCAGAGCTGGAAGCGACGCTGGACCATCCTGGATTACGCCGCACATGGAGGGCTTTTTCGGGCTGATTAAATTGTTGAACCAGGGTATATGTTTGTGTTTTTTATTTCTAATAAAGGATTTTTCTGGTGTGTGTGTTTATTTACTGTAACTTACAGATTTATCATGAAAGGAATCTCGGGGAGACGCCTGACATGATTAATCTAGGACTTATTGGCAGCTATGGGCTGCCAATAACTCCTTATTACCCCGATTTGCCAAAGCACCAGGGCAAATCGGGAAGAGCCGGGTACAGTCCCAGAACTGTCGCATCTAATGTATGCGGCAATTCTGGGCGGCTGCTGACTGATATTGTTTGGGTGGGGGGCTCCCCATAACGTGGAGCTCCCCATCCTGAGAATACCAGCCTTCAGCCGTATGGCTTTATCTGGCTGGCATTAAAATTGGGGGGGACCGCACGCCGGTTTTTTTATTTATTTATTTATTTATTTCACTGCACAGTATAGACCCGCCCACCGGCTGCTGTGATTGGGTGCAGTAAGACACCTGTCACTCAGCATGGGGGCATGTCTCACTGCAACCAATCATAGGCGCCGGTGGGCGGGGAAAGCAGAGAATAAGAGATTGTTTAATGAGCGGCCGGCTTTTTCAAAATAGTAAAAGCCGCCGCAGCAGTGTGAATGCCGTGCAGCGCCGCGCCGGTGATCGGGGATCGGTGAGTATGAGAGAGGGGGGGAACTTCAGTCACTCGGGGGATTAGCGGTCACCAGTGAATCCTTCACAGGTGACCGCTAATCAGTACTCGACACAGATAGAGCCGTGGTATGAGGATGAAGTCGGGTGAAGTTTACCCGAGTTCATTCTCATCGCGCAACTCTGTCGGCTGTCAGCCGACATTTATAAACGACATTGTGCATCACACACACGGACATTCCACACATTCCACGTACACATACACGTTAATTCCACACGCACACACGGACGTTCTACACACAAACACGGCTAGCATACGCAATTCACACAGATGCCACACGGACCATAAAAAACGGACACAAAAACGGGATACGGACCCGAAAAACGGCCCGTAACACACGTGCGTGTTTTTCACGGACATGTGAAGGGGGCCTTAAGGGGTGGCAGTGGGGTGGTGGTGGTGTGGGACGAGGTGCGCAGCCGGGGGCCGCGTTGTCGTCGCACGGGTCGTGACGCCATCCACGGGTCGTAGTGAAGGGATGCACCATTGCTGCGGCTGTAGTGAAGGGGGCTCCCGAGATCAGTGTTGAAGGCGCAGCCTGAATGTCAGCCCCTCCGTGGGTAGGGGTGGTGTGTCCCGGGGCCCGGTGGGACAGGTGACGATGTTGTTGTCGGGGTGCAAGGTGCCGTGCTGCGGTGCAGTGTCGTGCCCGGATGGCACTGGTGTACTCACGATTAATTCACACTCAGAGTCACTGGTAAACCAAAGTTCGGGTATGGTTGGGTCCCGCAGCCGGCTGCTTGTGTCCCCTGTGAGGCTGATGGTGGCCCCTTATTCCACAAGAAAGAAGAAAAACTGACCGCAAATCTGCTGCTGTGCCGATATTTCTTTATTCAGTCATCAAGGTGCAGGTTAAAAGTCGGGCGGGAGAGAACATGGATGCGGCCCCTCGTTGCGGACGACGGCCGTTTCGCCTGTAACTAGGCTTCTACGGGTCCACCAAAGCCTAATTACAGGCGAAACGTCCGTCGTCCACAACGAGGGGCCGCATCCATGTTCTCTCCCTCCCGACTTTTAACCTACACCTTGATGACTGAATAAAGAAATATCGGCACAGCAGCAGATTTGCATTCAGTTTTTCTTCTCACTTGTGGAATACTGGAACTTCTTTCGTTGTACTGACCTGCATGCTGCACCCGACTTGGTGTGATCAGCTGGAGCTGGACTTCCCTTCATGTGAGTGAGCCCACGTAGTAACAGGGACATACGAGTGGTGCAGGACTTATCTTTTTCTCTGTGCAATGATGGTGGCCCCTTTCCCTTGCACCTCTTGTTGTGGTTTTCGTGGTAGCCCGCTCCCCGGCGTTTAGCTGCCGGAGGAGCCCTCGGTTGGCCGCAGGTGCTGGCCTGTCGGATGTTTGGCCCTTGGCGGTGGCTCCCACCCGGTATCGGTGGGCTTTTGCCTTCTTTCGGAACTTTCGGTGAGGATGAACCCGTGAGGTCCAGACTGCAATCAGTTAATTTGCCTAAACTCAGTGGCTTCTAAGCTAGGACGGGGTCTGAGTACCCGGTTTCTGGTGCTCTGGTAAACGGTTGACTCCCCGGTTCAGGGCCGGTGGGCTCCAACCCTGGCCCGGTCCCTACGATTCCGCCGGTTGCTATACCGGTACTCCTGCAGGTGGCCACTACCATCTGCCTGCCTGACGTTACGGGGATCCCAGGCTCCAACCCGGGTCCCTGACAGCTCTGCTCCTCCACACCTCCTGTCACTGTCACTGTACAACTTAATCTAACTGTATTTCCTGCCTCAGGACAGTAGTCTCCTCGGTGGGCGTGTCTTTCCACCTGACTCCACCCACCTGGTGTGCCCTACTTGCCCTGAGGGAGGCATCAGGTCTGCCTTTCGGGTGACTGTTGTCCTCACAAGGGATGGCTGTGTGTGTGTAATGTGGTAGGTGCTGTTACCTGTGACCCCTGGCGTCCAGGGCATCACATATCCAACCGGCCTCACAAAAGCAAACCACATATAACCACACCAACCCAGGACCTCAACATTCAGCATCTTCACCTCCAAGATCATTTGAATTGGAGACTCTTATGTCAACCATGGATTATGATGTGGTGGGCATTACGGAAACCTGGCTGGATGAAAGCCATGACTGGGTTACAAGCACACAGGGTTATAGTACATTTAGGAAGGACAGGAAAGACAAAAAAGGTGGTGGGGTGTGTATATTTATCAAATCTAACCTAACACCTGTGTTGAATTATGACATTGGGGGGAATTGCAACAAGTACTGTAGAGTCAGTATGGGTAAATGTACATGGGGAGGGGAATAATGGAAAAATGCTAATTGGAGTTTGCTATAAGCCTCCTAACATACCTGAACAAATAGAGGGTGAAATGCTGGAACAAATTGAAAAGGCAGCTATTATTAATAATAAGGTTCTTATTATGGGGGATTTCAACTATCCAGACATACAGTGGGACATAGAATCTTCTGGTTCTGCTAAAAGCTGTAAGTTCTTATTTACTATTCAAGACAATTTCCTCTCTCAGATGGTAGATGAACCGACCAGGGGAGATAATTTGCTAGATCTGGTCCTGTCAAATAGACCGGATACAATTTCAGATCTACAGGTCCGGGAGCACTTGGGCATCAGCGATCATAATATGGTAAGCTTCAACGTAATATTCAATAGAACATTTCAAAGGGGAAATGCTAAAACCTGGAATTTTATGAAAGCTGATTTCAACAAATTAAGGGAAGAGCTTAAATGTGTAGATTGGCACAAAGTCATGATAACTGGGGATACCGAACATAAATGGGGAAAGTTTAAGGATATACTACTAGAGTCCTGTAAAAAACTTATACCCTCTAGTAATAAAATGTCCAGGAATAAAAAGAAACCACTCTGGATAAATAAGACTGTACAAAGTATAATAAAACAAAAACAAAGGGCGTTTAAAATCTTAAAGGCTGAGAATACAGAAATAGCATTTCAGAAGCATAAAGATATCAATAGGAAATGTAAAAAAGAAATCAAACAAGCAAAATTAGCTACTAAAACAAAAATCGCCAATGATATTAATATAAATCCCAAAATCTTTTATAAAAACATTACTGCCAAAAGGAAAACAAAGAATAGTATTGGCCCCTTAAAATATAATAACATGTTAGTTTTAGAGGACAAACCAAAGACTGGGATATTAAATAGGCATTTCTCATCTGTGTTCACCAAGGAACTGACTGTTTTAGGGATCATTCAACAAGTGAAAAATCAAAGTTCACCACCCGATATAATTAATTTAACACAAGATGAAGTACGCCTACGTCTGAGTAAATTAAACATTGATAAATCCCCAGGGCCAGATGGCATTCATCCACGAATATTAAGGGAATTGAGCTCCGTAATCGACAGACCGCTGTATCTCATCTTTTTAGACTCACTTGTAACAGGGTTGGTGCCTCAGGATTGGAGGATTGCTGATGTGGTACCGATATTTAAGAAAGATAAGAGGGTAGATCCAGGCAACTACCGTCCAGTAAGCCTGACATCAGTAGTATGCAAAGTTTTTGAGGGCATATTAAGGGATGCCATGCAAAAATATATTGCATAAAATAATATGATAACTGACAAATAGCATGGAAAGAAAGATAAGTCGTGGCTAACCAACCTGTTGGGGTTCTATGAGGGGGTAAGTGCAAACCTGGATACTGGTAATGCAGCTGATGTGATTTATTTGAACTTTGCAAAGGCATTTGATACTGTACCACATAATAGCCTTATACTAAAGCTCCAGAAGCAAGGACTAGGGGAAACTATATGCAACTGGGTAAGAAATTGGCTAAAAGATAGGAAACAAAGAGTAGTCATAAATGGTACATTCTCTAAATGGGCTATAGTCGGCAGTGGGGTGCTACAGGGATCTGTGCTAGGACCGATTCTTTTTAATCTCTTTATTAATGACCTTGTGGATGAGATTGATAGTAAAGTGTCAGTCTTTGCTGATGACACCAAACTATGTAGGATATTAAAAACTGACCTTGATAGTACAATATTACAAAAAGATCTGGATAAGATGTCAGAATGGGCAGATACTTGGCAAATGAGATTTAATGTTGATAAATATAAAGTAATGCACCTAGGACAGAGTAATCCTATAACTACGTATACATTAAATGGAAGTAAGCTCAAGACTACAGAACAGGAGAAGGACTTGGGTATTCTCATTACAAATAAGCTGAGCAGCAGCACTCAATGTCAGGCAGCAGCTGCTAAAGCAAACAAGATTTTAGGGTGTATAAAAAGAGAGATTAGATCCCGTGATCCCAACGTATTGTTACCCCTCTATATATCCCTTGTAAGGCCACATCTGGAATATGGGATCCAGTTTTGGGCTCCACATTTTAAAAAGGACATTCAGAAGTTAGAGTCAGTTCAAAGGCAGGCAACTAAACTACTACAAGGAATGGAAGGCCTCCCATATGATGAGAGATGAAAAAGTTAGATATGTTTAGCTTAGAAAAAAGACGTCTCAGAGGAGATCTCATTTATATGTATAAATACATGTGTGGTCAATATAAAGGACTGGCACATGACTTATTTCTTCCGAAGACAATACTAAGGACCAGGGGGCACTCACTGCGAGTGGAAGAAAAGCGATTCCGACAGCTAAATAGTAAAGGGTTCTTTACAGTTAGAGCAGTCAGACTGTGGAATGCCCTACCACAAGAGGTTGTAATGGCAGATACTATAACAGCTTTTAAAAAAGGGCTGGATGATTTCCTCAGTGCACACAACATTGTTGGTTATAAGTGACTTAGTGACCAAATGTAGAACTGGTGGAGGAAGGTTGAACTAGATGGACTTATGTCTTTTTTCAACCTAAGCAACTATGTAACTATGAGACGAGCCACCCGGACAGTAGCTGCAACAATTGGTTGTCTAAATACAGAATTTCTACACAAACTGTCATAAACCATCTCAGGGAAGCTAATCCGCATGCTCACTGTTCTCATGGGGGTCTCCACCTGACTGCAGTTCGTTGGCGTAATCGACTTGAATGGACAAATGCTCAAATTTGCTAGCATGTTGCAGAGGTGATCTCTTCACGAATGAATCTCGGTTTTCACTGTACAGGGCAGATGGAAGACTGGCAAATGTTGGTCACACCAGATGCTGACTGGTTTTCTTACCCCCTCCACTCCTCTAGACACTCCCAATAATGTAAAACTGCACATTTTAGACTGTCCTTTTATTGTGGCCAGCCTAAGGCACACCTGTGCAATAATCATGCTGTCTAATCAGCATCTTGATATAGGACTTTACGTGATGAGACTATATATTACGTAGGACTTTACATAATGTCACTATATGTTAGAATGAAAATGACCCCTATTTACAGTAACAACCAGATTAAACCTATCATCATTACCCATCTGACATAAGACAACAGTAAGTTGAATTTATACTAAAAGATAATCATGAAAGATAGTTTTTAAGACCACTTGTTCCATAATACTTTTTGAGTCTAAACAAGCTGCCAATCACCCAATGGACGTTCACAAAGTGAGATGAGTTTTTTTGCTGCACAATAAACATCATTCTTGGCAGTGCATCATTCGGTGTAAACAGGACACAAACCACCAAGAACAATGGCAGTCTATGTGCACTGAGCGATTTAGTATAGATCTATTACAGCTCTCCCAGTGCGCATCATTTACTGTGGTATACCTATGTAAACAGGTTGTTAAACAGCCGAACAGTAAAAGTTTACCGATTGCCGAACATTCCTTGCCACTCTTAGGTCCCCAACGCCATAGTTTATCAGCATGCCAACCCTTGAAATCATTTTACAGTTTACATATAGAATTAATTTACAATATTATTTTGTACTAAGTATTGTAGACTCTGAGAACTCTGCACGTTTCAGAGCTAATATCTTCCAGTATTTACAGCAAGTTCAATATCTGCACATAGTAAGATCAAGTTCATTTGTATTGAGGGAAATGCGATCTTTATACCAGGCACTGTACATTAATCTAATTTAAGAAAACTTAACTGCATTATTCGTTCTTCTCAGCTATCCTATTAGTAATGTGACTGACAAGAATTTACATGATTGTTTCCAAAGATAAACAGAATCATACAGTATATGCAGCTGTGGAATAAAATAATATTCAAAATACATTCAAATATTGTATTTACAAATTACATAACACAGATCTTAAAGGTAAAGGGGATAACATTATTAACTTCTTAATATGGCACTTGTTAAGGGATGGGCTATAGTAGTTGACAAATAAACAGTTAGTTTGTCAAGTGTCACAGGACATTTGTACAAACTTCAATGATTGTCATGATAGCATTGGGCTCTGGTCAGATGCAGATTCTGACACTTCGCCCAATGGTTTCACTGGTGTCTGGGATCAACACAGGTACACTCGGGCATCGACCTGCTATGTGCTGGTTCATAGGCCAGCTAGCAAGAGTAAATCTCTGCTAGTCTGCTTGCTCCTTTAATCACATGTTGTGGGGAGACCTCTCACATCTCCTCCCCTCTTTGTTGTGAATGTTAGTTATGTTTTGGCTGCTGGGAGGCTCCCTCTGGTGGCCAGGAATGGTTTGGACTTGGACCAGGTGTGTTGTGCAATGGGTGTTTCCTTTGCTAACTCTCTGCTTTAAATCCTGGTCTGATTGCAGGCTGTGCTGGATGTCAGTTGTTCTTTGTATCTCCAGCCTGCTTCATTCTGCTCCACACCACATCTACCCCAGATAAGTACTTGCTCTTTATTTATTGTCTGGTTCTTTTGCTCTTATCTGGGTTTGTCATTTGCTGTGGTTGTTTTCAGTTTATTTGCTTGCAGGGATTTTCCCCCTCAGTTGCTTGGCTGGGGAACTCCCTGCAGTTTTGTTTGGAGTATAGCTCCTTTGGGTCCATGTGTTTGTGGCTTGTTGAATTTGTTGTGATTCTTGTTTTCTGTTCATTGGTATGACAAAAGCACCTGGTATAGGACGGAGTTCAGATCGTGCGATCTGAGGGCCTTTTTGTACTATCAGAAATTTGGTATATTGCAGGGTTTTTTTCTGGCCACCATCAGTCCCTTTCCTGTCCTTTCCTATTTTAGTCAGTGGGGGCCTTACCTTTTGCTAATCCTGTCATCTATCTGTGTATTGTGTTTTTCCTATATCACCGCAGTCTTTGAATGTGGGGGGCTTGCTATTCTTGTCTATTTTCTGAGGCAGAGAGTTATTCAACTTTCCTTCCTTTAGGATAGTTAGTTCTCCGGCTGGGTTCGCGGTACACAGGATGTTAGTTCACCCCTCGGCTACTTCTAGTTGTGATGGTTAGTAAGGGGATGGCGGCCAGATTAGTTGCCAATGCTCTTGTCACCTTCTACCAATGATTTGTGGTGGTCTTCCATGGTTCCGGATCATAACACCTCTTATTTATGCTGGTGGAATCCTTCTACCTATGCCAGCTATAGTTTATTATATGTTGATCTGTGAGGTGTGGTGTCCCAGACTCTCTGGTGAAAGTTGTGCTTAAGTTGTGCTTATTGCTTGGAGTGATTGTGGAGTTTACCACTGTTGTTTTATACTTCCTTCCTGCTCTTGTTTTTCCTCCTGAATGATTTATTGTCTTTTCCTTTGTGTAGGCATGCCCTGTGACAGAGTTTTGGTTTTTCTGTGTCTGTATTTATTTATGGGTTTCATCACACTCCTGTTCCGTCCCTCGTTGGGGGGAGGGGGAATCAGATCAAGACTGGTCAGGAGCAGGGCCAGGAATGGGACTCAGGAATCTGCACCATTAGGAGTATCCCTGAGATTATGGATAGCATAGGGTCACCTAGTTTGAGGGACAGCTTAGGAGTCCTGGTTCCCCGCTATCCCAAAGTTACCATGACATCAAGTTGATGTGAGCAAAGTAGAAAAATTGGGCTAGTCTAAGGATCGAAGCGACAAGGGTCAAATTATAGGGCAACAAATGTCAATTGAGATGTCTTGACAACTCAGTTCAAACTTCACCAAAACAGCCCACTTTATGTAGTGAGTTTGGGACTGTAAATGCTCAGATGCTGACCCAGTGTACACCTTTATAAGCATATAATGAGTCCAATTGCATCAGAACCGAACCAAGAGTAATTACAAGTGGTCTACATTTTCTTTTACAACATACGGGCTGCCAGGTGAGTCTTAACAGGTATTAATTATGTATATTGTATGACTGCAAAATGGAAAATGTCACCTACAGACCCGTATAAATCCAATCTCTTGACTACACAATATAGAATAGAAACCTAGTATGCATGGTATATCTGATTAAAAACCAAAGGGATGTTTAGTGTGACCTCGTTCAGATTAGGATTCCCACAGTGGCACTTTCTTGCCCTTTCCTGTCTGTCTCCATGAATGATAAGGAGTTAACGTCATTTACGTCAGTCTGATTTATCGTCACTGCAAACCATGAAGTTTGAAAGATGTAGTACTTGAACTGTAAAAGTAGCCAGTTCCGTCGTAATAAATGACATTTTTATTTGCAATTTATTGTAATGTATGTAATGTTTAGGCTTGCTGCCTTGTGTTTGTGCTGAGCCCTGGAAGAATAAATCTCTTTAAAACATGTGCATCGAAGGTTGAATTTCAATCGCGTAACATCTCCAGTGAAAACACATCCCATTATTTGTACCTAAGTGCTCAGCAAGCCTTCACCCGCCGCTGTATATTCTGAAGTGGTTCAATGTCTGTCTTGGAACATATTGGAGCAGATTAGCTCTTTTAAACAGTACATAGAAAACCGTGGTAATTCCAGGCCAAATTATACAATTTTTTTCCTTTTAATGATGGATTGAGTTGTCCTAGTGAAATACAAAGAAAATGCGAGGTGCCTAGCGTTCTACTCTATAGCTGTGATGTCACAGTGCCACCCTGTGCCAGACAAGGGTACTGGGTGCTTTGTCAGAGATCAATGAAAACAATACATATGGAATGACTCAAAGCAAAACACGTAATAATAAGCCAAGTTCATTCCTGCAGAGGTCTATAAAGACAATTCTGAATACTTTTGTACCTTCTGCCTAGAATTTTGAACAAAGGATACTGAGCATGACTGAGTCTTAGCAGCAGCTGGTACAGAGGTAGCCCCCAGGCAGTGGTGTCTGATTTGGCTCAAAGGCTGCTTTGACACATAAGACACAAGTTTTATTAATGGGAAACATAAAGTGGGGTCTCGTACAGATTTTACACTGGCTTCCAGAAGCTTTTAAGGAGTTTTACCAAGATTGGAAGTTATTGCATATCCTAAAGCGGGCTTTACATGCTACAAGATCGCTAGCCATTGCTAGCGATATCGAGCGTGTAAGCACCCGCCGCCCATCGTGTGTGCTATTTTGTGTTTTCGCTGCCGTAGTGAACATTATCCATACCTCCCAACTTTTAAAGAAGGAAAAGAGGGATAAAGTTTGCGGCATTTTTAGGCCATGCCCACTAACCACACCCATTTCCCAGTCACGCCCAGATCCACTCCCCATCCACACCCATTCAGCAAACTGAAACTGCAGAAACTGTCCGTGATCGCTCTGAGCCACCACAGATCAGCAATGTGCAGAACAGGCAGGGAGTTAACAACTACTTGCCTGTGAATTTTTAGCCTGTTAAGAAAAAAATACAAAAGTCGTGGAGGGATAACCCAATTAACCAACAACACTTTATTATTTTTACTATTATTGGGGAGATAATACCTGTCACTTTAAGGCTGTAGTTAAATATTGGTCATGTAGAGGGTAGCTCCAGAAATGCCCCGACGCGTGTTTCACGTGCCGCTGTGCTCGTTTTTTCTCCTTGACACTATAAAAATAATTTTATGGAAAAGAAAAATTGTTTTTGCATTGCTGTATTCTTAGAGCTAGAACTTTATATTATTTTTTGGCTGATGAAGATGTATTGCGGCTTATGTTTTACGGGAGAAAATGACGTTCTCAAAGGCATCATTTTTATTAATACAGTATATGACTTTTTTATTACATTTAATCCAATTTTTTGTCAGCTATATGATGAAAACAAGGGGTTAACTAGTGTGATAGTATTATAGATTTAGTTGTTATGGATATGGTGATAACAAATATGTACTCCTTTTGCTTATTTTTTACATAAATATTTATTGGAATTTTTCTTGTTCTTTGTTTTGAATATTTTTACCGTTTTCTTTTTTTACTTTTTCATCAGCCTGATCACTGATATAATCCACTGCAATGAACGTTCACTGCAGTGGATTGTATGTCAGTGCCACCTACTTCATCTCTCATTCATCTGATATAGTGTGTGAGACTTTCCGTAGCAAGGTTACAGAGACCTGATCGCATGAGAGAGGTGCGCAATCCTCTGACTGCCTTCTGAATGCTGTGATCACTACTGATTGCAGGGGAACTGGTTGGGCGGCTAGGACGCAGCAGAGGGGAATTGGTTGGGCGGCTAGGACGCAGCAGAGGGGAACTGGTTGGGCGGCTAGGACGCAGCAGAGGGGAACTGGTTGGGCGGCTAGGACGCAGCAGAGGGGAACTGATTGGGCGGCTAGGAAACAGCAGAGGGGAACTGGTTGGGCGGCTAGGACGCAGCAGAGGGGAACTGGTTAGGCGGCTAGGACGCAGCAGAGGGGAACTGGTTGGGCGGCTAGGACGCAGCAGAGGGGAACTGGTTGGGCGGCTAGGACGCAGCAGAGGGGAACTGGTTGGGTGGCTAGGACGCAGCAGAGGGGAACTGGTTGGGTGGCTAAGACCCAGGAAGAGAGCTCAACAGGGTGTACAGGAATCTAGGACCCAGGAGGAGAGCTGAACAGGGTGTGCAGCTAAGAGTATGTTCACACATCAGGTTTTTGCTGTGCGGCACAATCCGAAGCTTTGCGGGAAAAACGCATTCGGTTTTTTTTGCCGCCAGGTGCGTTTTTTCCTCATAGACTTTTATTAGCGCCGGATTGTGCCGCATGTACTTGCGTTTGATCCGTTTATTGCCGGATGCGGAAAAAATCGTCACTCCGGCGGCCACACAGGACGCAGAGAGGAACGTTTTTGCCAGCGGCAAAAAAGTGCATAGCGCCGGGTGCATAGCGCATAATGAAAGTCTATGCGAGCCGGATACGGTGGCATGCTTCAAACGCCGGAAACATGTACCGTATCCGGTTTTTACTTCTGAGCATGCCCAGAAGTGATATAAATTCATTGCTTGTCAGAAAATCAATCACTCACTCTCTCAAACTCTCTCACTCACTGACTGCACCCACTCACCGATCACCGGCGCGGGGCTACACAGCTGTCACACTGCTCCAGTGGCTTCTCCTGATTTGAAAATGCCGGCCACCCATTATTCAATCTCGTATTCACTGCTTTCCCCGCCCACCGGCGCACATGATTGGTTGCAGTCAGACACGCCGGCACACTGAGTGACAGCTGTCTCACTGCAACCAATCACAGCTGCCGGTGGGCGGGTCTATATTGTGCAGTAAAATAAATAATTAAAAAAAAAACAACGTTTTGGTCCCCCCCAATTTTGATACAAGCCAAGATAAAGCCACACGGCTGAAGGCTGGTATTCTCAGGATGGGGACCTCCACGTCATGGGAAGCCCCCCAGTCTAAAAATATCAGCCAGCAGCCGCCCGGAATTGCCGCATCCATTAGATGCGACAGTCCCGGGACTTTACCTGGCTCATCCCGAATTGCCCTGGCGCGGTGGCAATCGGGGTAATAAGGGGTTAATCATGGAAGGCGTCTATGAGACACCCCCATTGATTAACCTGTATGTGAAAGTAAATAAACACATACACCCAAAAAAATCCTATATTTGGAGTAAAAGGCAAAAAAACACCCTCTTTCACCATTTTATTAAAATCCCCAAATACCCCTCCAGGTCCGACGTAATTCACAGAGGTCCCACGACGATTTCAGCTCTGCTACATGAAGCAGACAGCAAAGGCAGTAGAACACTGCCTCTCTCTATCAGCTCCATGCAGCAACTGAAGGGAGTCGCGCTGTCAGCGGTGACGTCACTGAGGTAATGCCGGGTTGTTTGCGGTGATGATGCGTGCAGGGTAGTGCCGGTGTGTGCGGTAATAATGCATGCGGTAGTGCAGGGGTGTGCGGTGATGATGCATGCTGGGTAGTGCCTGCGTGTGCGGTGATGATGTGTGCTGGGTAGTGCCGGCGTGTGCGGTGATGATGCGTGCGGTAGTGCAGGGGTGTGCGGTGATGATGCGTGCTGGGTAGTGCCTGCATGTGCGGTGATGATGTGTGCTGGGTAGTGCCTGCGTGTGCGGTGATGATGCGTGCTGGGTAGTGCCGGTGTGTGCGGTGATGATGCGTGCTGGGTAGTGCCGGCGTGTGCGGTGATGATGCGTGCTGGGTAGTGCTGGCGTGTGCGGTGATGATGTGTGCTGGGTAGTGCAGGGGTGTGCGGTGATGATGTGTGCGAGGTAGTGCCTGCGTGTGTGGGGTCTCTCTCAGCATAAAAAAAAAAAAACGGATCCGTCGCATCAGTTTTTTCACAATCTGAGACGGATCCGTTGCATCAGGCACAAAGCAGATTGTGCCTGATTGGGAAAAAACTGATGTGTGAACAGCAGCTCTGCCAGGCAGGGGATCAGTGGTCGGTAGCTGATAGAAGCATTGGCAATGCTTCTATCTTTGCATATTACCGGCCAGTGCTGTCTGTGCACCTGCAGGAGAGGACACAGAAGTGGTAAGTACACTGTGTCCTCTCCCCAATGTCCTGATCTACCGTGGTGTGCCTGCAGCATTGAGAAGCAAACACTGTTTGATTCTCAATGCTGCAGGGCAGGCACACTCGATAGATAAGGACACAGGGAGTCAGAGAAACAGAGGATCTCATGCTCCGGCCGGGGGAGGAGGGGGGGGGGGGAATCAGCGCTGGGGAGATTCAGTTTTCATACCTTAGCAGCAGCACAGAGCAGACAGAGACTAGTTTCGGGCAGCGCGCACCGCTCTGTTATACTCACGTCACGTGTTAGGATGGTAGGAGGGAAAAGCAGCGAGGCGGAGAGAGAGTGGGTGGGCGGAGCCCGGGATACGGCCCTCCCGCCCGGGGCAATGGGACAAACAATGCAAATCGTGATAGTCCCGCTGTATCCGGGATGGTTGGGAGGTATGCATTATCGCTACTGCAGCGTCACACGCACTTACCTGGTCGGCGGCGTCGCTGTGACTGGGGTCAAGGGTGAGGGACGTTCGGCATCACAGCGACGTCACTAAGCGGTCGGCCAATCAAAGCGGAGGGGCGGAGATGAGCGGGACGTAACATCCCACCCACCTTCTTCCTTCCGCATTGCGTCTGGCGGCAAGTAAGGAGACGTTCCTCGCTCCTGCGGTGTCACACACAGCAATGTGTGCTGCCGCAGGAGCGACGAACAACATCGATAATCAACCATTACCGATTTTTGATTTTGGAACGACCTCTCTATGGTGAACGATTTTCACCATTTGTGAGGTCACTTAAGGTCGCTGGTAAGTGTCACAAGCTGTGATATCGTTAATGACGCCGGATGTGCGTCACTAACAACGTGACTCCGACAATAAAACATTAACGATATCGTAGCGTGTAAAGCCTCCTTAACTCCTAATCACGAGTGGTCAACCTCTTGGACCCCCCACTGATCATGAGAACCAGGGTTCTGAAGAAACCTCTATGAACAGGGCGGTAGTCAATTATGCTGACAACTGCTCCAATGATTCTTATGGCAGTGCTGAAGACTTGCCAAAGGCTAAACTCAGCTAGCAGGCCCTTTAGGAAGGAATGGAGTGGATGTTCACGTTATTGACCACTGCTCCATTTACACTGGTTTCTTTAGAGAGCCGATTCTTGGGATCCCAGTGCTTGAAACACTAGTGATTGGCAAGGTATCAAAACTTGGTACAAACTCTTAAAATTATGTGTCTGAGGCTCACTGGTCAACGACAGACAAAACGTTCATGATAGTGCCGTTAGGCATCCTACAACTAGTAGTGGGTGCACCATGCATAGGTTTCATGATATAAGGCTTATATAACTCAAGGAAATGTATTGAGACACGGCAAAGAGAAGTCATAGAATTCCCTGTATTTAATAAATGTACGTCTTTCTTGTGTAATACAAGGCTTGTGTAATGTAGGGGCTATGGTTGTGTGAAGTGTGCATAGTGTGTGCAAAATGTATTGTGCCTATGTCCATTGTGCACACTTCTTATGTGACATGTGCAGTGTTTGTGTGAAATTTACATGGTGCTTGTGGGCTGTATTTATCTGATGTGTGCATTGTACTCATGTGACGTGTGCTGTTTGTGAGACTTCTGCATTGTGATTGTATGATGTGAAGAGATGAGCGAACCGGTCGCGGTTCAGCTCGAGGTCGGTTCGCCGAACGGAGCTCCCGTTCGAGTTCGGTTCGTCGAACGTTCGACGAACCGAACTCGAACCAATAGGCTATAATGGGAGGCAATCACAAACACATAAAAATGCATTATAAATGTACACATACAGTAAATAAACATTGCCATAACACTTACCGGTCCCCGCGATCCCTCCTGCACTCTGTCTCCTGCCGCTATTCCATCCGATGGTCGCTGAATCCTCCCGGTGACCGGCACTGCCAGCAGAGAAGCAGGACCTATCGTGACGTCAAAATAGCCATGTGACCAGTCACGTGGCTATTATCTCATTGGCTACAGACTGGTCACATGACTATGACGCGTCATGTAGGACCTGCGTGTGCATCTCTCCGGTACACGGTGTACATTTGTGTATCGCCGTGTACCAGCGATATGCTCTAGCACACGGTCGACTCCCCGTTCCGTTAGGGACCGGCTGACACAGCCGGTCATTAACGGAGATCACCGTTGCCATAGCAACGCAGTTAGCGGTGACGTCACCGCTAACCGCGGCTCCGGGAGCACCGTTGCTATGGTAACTCGTCTGTCAGCGTTACCGCTCTTACCGCTAGCAGCACTGATCACTCACGGAGTGAAGGCTGCACGCTGCTTCCCGATTGTAGTGAGGATTGTAGTGAGGATGAGGTGCCCCAGTTCATCAAGGTTTATTGGGGATTTATTGGGCTGACAGGGGGTAATAAAGATGGAGTCTCTAATGTGTCTGTGTATTTATTTCTATTAAAGTATTTTTTCTCTGTGTGGTGTCTTTTTTTAACCCTTTATTGGAGATTCTTAATGGCCGGGTCAAACGTGCCTGACATTAAGAATCTCTGGCTTAATACAGGCTAGTAAAACAAAGCCAGTATTAACTCATGATTACCCAACAAGCCACCCGGCTCCAGGGCTGTTGGAAGAGTTGGATACAGCGCCAGATGATGGCGCTTCTATGAGAGCGCCATTTTCTGGGACGGCAGCGGACTGAAATTCGCAGCAGAGGCGCCCAGAAACCTCGGGCTAACCTGTGCTGCGGATTCCAATCCCCAGCTGCCTAGTTGTACCTGGCTGGACACAAAAATGGGGCGAAGCCCACGTCATTTGTTTTTTAATTATTTCATGAAATAAGTGAAATAATTAAAAAAAACGGGCTTCCCTATATTTTTGGTTCCCAGCCGGGTACAAATAGGCAACTGGGGGTTGGAGGCAGCCCGTGGCTGCCTGCTGTACCTGGCTAGCATACAAAAATATGGCGAATCCCACGTAATTTTTTTGGTGGGCAAAAAACGTCTGCATACAGTCCTGGATGGAGTATGCTGAGCCTTGTAGTTCTGCAGCTGATGTCTGCTCTTCTCCGTACAGACAGACAGCAGCTGCAGAACTACAAGGCTCAGCATACTCCATCCAGGACTGTATGCAGAAGTTTTTTTCCCCCTGAAAAAATGATGTGGGCTTCGCCATATTTTTGTATGCTAGCCAGGTACAGCAGGCAGGTACGGCTGCCCCCAACCCCCAGTTGCCTATTTGTACCCGGCTGGGAACCAAAAATAAAGGGAAGCCCTTTTTTTATTATTTCATGAATTTCATGAAATAATTAGAAAACAAATGACGTAGGCTTCGCCCCATTTTTGTGTCCAGCCAGGTACAACTAGGCAGCTGGGGATTGGAATCCGCAGCACAGGTTGGCCTGAGCTTTCTGGGCCCAACTGCTGCGAATTGCAGTCTGCAGCCGCCTCAGAAAATGGCATTTTCATAAAAGCGCCATCTTCTGGCGCTGTATCCAACTCTTCCAGCACCTGCCTGCTATACCTGGCTAGCATACAAAAATACGGCGAAGCTCACGTCCTTTTTTTGTAGTTTTTTGGCAAAAAAAATAAAAAATGCTTCCCTGGATTTTCCATTGCCAGTGAAGGTAACACCAAGCAGTGGGGGTTAGCAGCCAGTAGCTGCTTGGATTACCCTTAGCTAGCAATACAAAAAATGCAGCGGGAGCCCATATATATTTTTTTTAATTATTTATTTAAATAACTAAAAACAAAATGGGCTTCCCTGTATTTTGATTGCTGGACATCACAGTGCTGTAAAAATAAATCTTTAAAAAAAATGACGTAGCGCTCCGCGGTATTTTTGATTCTCAGCGCAGATAAAGCAGACAGCTATGGGTTGCCATCCCCATCTGCCTGCCGTTACCTTGGTTGGCAATCAAAATACAGGGAAGCCCATTAATTTTTTCTATTTAAAAAATAGTTAAAAAAAAAAATGACGTTGGGTCCCCCCATTTTTGATAGCCAGCTAGGGTAAAGCAGACAGCTGTAGCCTGAAAACCACAGCTGGCAGCTTTACCGTGGTTGGGGATCCAATGTGGAGGTCCCCCCAGGCTCTTTTTTTATAATTATTTCATAAATATTAATAATTACACAAAAAAGTAGGGTCCCCCCCAAATTGGATCACCAGCCAAGGTAAAGCGGACAGCTGTGGTCTGGTATTCTCAGGGTGGGAAGGTCCATAGTTATTGGGCCTTCACAGCCTAAAAATAGCAGGCCGCAGGCACCCCAGACGTGGCGCATCCACTAGATGCGCCAATCCTGGCGCTTCACCCCAGCTCATCCCGTGCCCTGGTGCAGTGGCAAACGGGGTAATAAATCGGGTTGATACTAGCTGTAAAGTCACCTGAGATCAAGCCCAGCAGTTTGTGATGTCATGGCGTCTATTAGATACCCAACATCATAAACTGTCAGTACTAACAAAAAAAAAAAAAATCGACAAAAGAAATTTATTTGAAAAAACAGTCCCCAAAACATTTCCTCTTTCACCAATTTATTGTAAGAAAAAAAATAAAGGGGTCCCACGACGACTCTGGACCGTCTAGAATATGGGGGGGAGACACTCAGGGAACGTATCCCCCATTTTCTAGGAGTGCGGACCCTTCATGTGAGGATTGTGGGTGCAATGAATCTGCACTCACTCTCCCCGGGTCCACAGCAGCAGAGTCCATGTCGTAATGGTTGCTACCAAAGCTGCAATGCCCTGCTCATGAGGTAAGGGCATGCCTAATCAGGAGAACTACTGTAGAGGAAGCTCTGCTCACTGGTATATAGGTGCTCAGAGGTAATAATACATAAAATTAGTAAGTAACCTCGGCACTCTAAATCTCCCAGACTAAGTCAGTAATTCACAACGGATAGTAATGCAAAATCACTCTTTATTGGTCCGTATTAAGAAAAAAAAAAATTTTCATAAGCATATATGTTTTTGTCCAAAACAAGTTACAAATGACGTTTCGGCCTGAGCCTTAGTCAGATTGGATTTATCTGCATGTAATCCTGAAAAATGACAATAATCAGTATCACATAAGAGTGAGAGAACAATAACATAAACTCGAACAATGTAGAGGTACAATTGGGATGCAGCAAAAAAATTGCAACACAGCAAGAAATGAAACACATGATACAAATGTCATAATACAGTACAAGGACAATATAGTAATGACAAATATGGGGTCAGAGTAGGCTTAGATAGCTCTGGTACGAAAGAGATGTCAATCATAAAGTAACATGTGCAGTAGGTGTAGAGCTACACTATGCATGGCAGAGCTAATGGGTAGACCGACCATAGAAAAAGAACGGAGAAAAAGTGGAGAAAAAGTGGATCAAAAATGTAGAAAAAGTGGAGAAAAAGTGGAGAAAAAATGTAGAAAAAGTGGAGAAAAAGTGGAGAACAAATGGAGAAAAAGTGGAGAAAAAGTGGAGAAAAAATGTAGAAAAAGTGGAGAAAAAGTGGAGAAAAAATGGAGAAAAAGTGGAGAAAAAGTGGAGAAAAAGTGGAGAAAAAATGTAGAAAAAGTGGAGAAAAAATGTAGAAAAAGTGGAGAAAAAATGGAGAAAAAGTGGAGAAAAAATGGAGAAAAAGTGGAGAAAAGGTGGAGAAAAAGTGGAGAAGAAGTGGAGAAGTGGAGAAAAAGTGGAGAAAAAATGTAGAAAAAGTGGAGAAAAAGTGGAGAAAAAATGGAGAAGAAGTGGAGAAGAAGTGGAGAAGAAGTGTTTGTTCATGCCAGATGGGAGATAAATAATTTTTTACCGGCGCTGTCATCTACTGTAACGTGATCATCGGTATACGGTGTATACCTGTGATCACGTGAGCGGGGACCGGAAAAACCGTCCTGAATCATGATCTCCAGGGTCTCAGCTAGCCCTGAAACCCCGGAGATTTTCTGACGCCGGGGGGCGTTATTCACTTATTTCTGCCTGCTGTTTATAAACGGCAGATCAGAATAAGGCTACATTAACACGACCGATCCATTTTTGCGGTCTGCAAAAAACAGTCCGTTTTTTTTCACAGGTGCATCCGTGTGGCATCCGTTTCCGTTCCATAGACGGTCCGTATGTCATCTGTTTGTCATCCGTGTGCCTTCCGTTTTTTTTGTGTACTGCATAAAAACTGAAGGAGGGTAAATGCATAAATTTACCCAGGATCCATAGCTTCATCCTACATGAGGCGGTCACATGTTCACTCCAGTGCCATTTTCTACTGCTTTTCACAGCATAGAGCGCTCTGGTGATTTTCTTGTGCTTGTGCAATTCATATCAGTCTTTTCTGTCATTATAATGGCAGAAAGACACATAATGTCCCACTCTCCTGCATTTTGTAATTTTGCACCCTTTGGTGCCTTTCATGTGGCACTAAGGGGTGCTTAGCTTTGTATTTAGCCAAAAAAAATGAAAAAAAAATGACGTAGGGTTCCCCCTAGTTTTGTAGCCAGCTAGGGTAAAGCAGACAGCTGCAGCCTGCAGACCACAGCTGGCAACCTCACCTTGGCTGGTAATCCAAAACTGAGGGCACCCCACGCTGTTATTTTAAATTAAATAAATAATTTAAAAAAAAAACACGTAGGGGTCCCCCCAAAATTGGATCACCAGCCAAGGTAAAGCAGACAGCTGGGGTCTGATATTCTCAGACTAGGGAGGTCCATGGTTATTGGACTCTCCCCAGCCTAAAAATAGCAGGCCGCAGCCGCCCCAGAAGTGGCGCATCCATTAGATGCGCCAATCCTGGTGCTTCGCCCCAGCTCATCCCGCGCCCTGGTGCGGTGGCAAACGGGGTAATATATGGGGTTAATACCAGATGTGTAATGTCACCTGGCATCAAGCCCTGGGGTTGGTGAGGTCAAGCGTCTATCAGATACCCGACATCACCAACCCAGTCAGTAATAAAAAAAATAGACGACAAACACATTTTTATTTGAAAAAACACTCCCCAAAACATTCCCTCTTTAACCAATTTATTACAAAGAAAAACAAATCCAGGTTTGGTGTAATCCAAGGGGTTGCCATGACGATCCACACTGTCCCAGTCAATGAAGAGCAGAATGTTCACCATTGGCTGGGAGAGCAATGCAGTGACCTGAGCTAACATCAATAGGTCAGCCCAGGTCACTGCAGGGGATGACAAGTGCTGCTGTCAGCGAGGTACATTACCTGCGCTGATCTCCAGCACTGCCGACAGCACCTGTCACTGAGTTCAATGACCGCCGCCTTCACAGCCAAATATCGCGAGAGGCCCGTGACGTCACCGCTAGTCAGTCTCGGGTCGGAAGCGAGAGGTGATGTGACAAGCGGCGGCCATGGAGGACAGTGACAGCGCTGAGGTCGGGGTAGCGGGACTTCATCACCGCAGGTAAGCCGAGCGGGACCATGTGTGCAGAGTGTGTGTGTGTGTGTATGTATGTATGTGTACATGCCACGGGCAGGAGGGGGCGGAGCGAGCTGAGCGGGGAAGTGTGGGCTTCCTGCACGTAACTAGGATAAACATCGGGTTACTAACCAAAGCGCTTTGCTTGGATACCCGATGTTTATCTTGGCTACCAGCTTGTGGCAGGCTGCCAGCGATGGCTCCTGCACACTGTAGCTGTAAAAAGCCCTGCTTTTTGCTGCTAGAACCGTTCTCGAAATATCTAGAACTATCGAGCTTTTAGCTCGAGTTCTAGTTCGATCTAGAACAGCCCCCAAAATCACTCGAGCCTCGAACTGGAGAACCACGAACCTAGAACCGCGCTCAACTCTAATGATGTGTGAATAGTGTTTGCATGACATGTGGTGTGATTGATATGTGTGTACAATATATTTTTATTGCATCCCATGTTGCTCATAGGGAGTCTATCAGTACAGAATGACTGTTAAAAACAAGGCTTAATCTGGCCAAGATGCATCTGGCACTTGCACTTGGTTTGAAAAGTCATTCTGTGCTGATGGAGTCCCATTATACATGTTTGATAGTCTAACTAGAAGTGCGGCTAATGGGAGAAAATTAAATTATATTCTCCCTGTAGCTGCTCATTTCCAGTCAAGTGGGTAATCCAAGGCGAGTGAACAATCAGTATTTACTACTCAGTGACAGTGCTGTAATCACTATGCCTGCTTCTTGACTGATCCTGCTCTGCAAATTCTCTGTCAGTCAAAGAACAGCCATCTCACTTTGTAGTAAATGCTAACTGATTACAGTCCCCATTACTGGAAGCGAGGTGCTACATGGAGAATAAAACCTAATTTTCTCCCTGCAGCTGTACATCTATTTAGACAACTGTACATGTTTAAAATGGTATTTATATACAGAATAAAAGTATCACTGCAAGTAAATAATGTTTCTTTTTTTCTGACATGTTACTATTAAGTGAAGGAGAACCAACACACAATTCATGTACAGAGAACCTTTGATCTTAATGTCTACCCATGGCAAGTCACTTTGTGCAGGGCAGACTTTTTTTGTTATATGCTTCAACCTATAAAACCATTGGAAAGGACCTGCATGTGGGCTGTCATGTGGATGGTTTCTACCTCAGTATAAAAGTGCTATGTTGGAAAGATGAGATGAAAAAAATGTAGTAAAATGCTATATATTTATTGCATTGCAGGGTTTATATTGCAGGGAGGTATACAATACTGAGCTGGGGCTTCATGATGACTTTGACCATAACAGTGTTTGTGTTATGATCCAGGACCGGTATTCCTCACTCTAGGGTTTCCCAGACCTGGCCTGGCCATGTCAGGGGTTAACTCCCATCTGCCTCACTCCATTTTCAGGAGACACTATATCTGGGTGCTACACCAGCATTCCAGCGCTGGTTATAGTTTTGCTCTGCAGCCTGTGACTGGCTCTAGTAAGATTTCCTGTTTGATCTGACTCCTAGTGCCCTGACCTGTACCCTCCCCCGTTCGTCCGTCTGTCCTAGTCCCTGACTTCCCACCCCTGTCATTTGTTTACCAATCCTGGTTCATCCTCTTCCCGTGTTTGTGTCTCCTTACCCTCCCATCCCATCTTATGTTCCCTGGGCCCTTTGTTTCCCCTCTACATATCTGATCTCCTGGCATCTGACGTCCATTCTTTTTTCTGACCTGATCTTGATTCTCCCTCTGCACTTACTTGATTTCCTGGCTAGACACTGACTGCTTGAGTATTCTATTGTCCCCTGGTGGTTCGCCTGTGGACTGCCTGCTGAAGTTACTCTGCTGTACTTCAGCATCCCTTCTGTTACAATGTTACTTTGACTCTACTTCACTACACTGCTGCCACCTAGTGGGGAATACGCTGTACTACTTCTCACCAGCCCTTTGTAAACCATGACAGTTTGTATACACAATGTAATGTCAGTGTATTCAGAGGTGTATCTAGGCTTTCTAGCACCTGGGGCAAGAATTCTGTTTGGCGCTCCCCCATCCCTGAGGTTTGGGTAGTCATGTGACCACTCATTCATATGATTTTTCACTTAGTCACGTGCAGACAAGCTGTGTGGCGCCCCTGACCTGGTCAGGCACCGCTGAGTATTGCACCCACGCTTGGGTCAATACAAACAGGTAATCCCAAAGGCTGACTAGGGTGTAGACACACAGACATGTGTCGCAGGCGGAGGAGGGGACGCTGCGCTCTCTCACTGCTCGGGTCCGGCGGCTGCTGCTGCTCGGTGGTGGCTCGAGCGGTGGGCCGGATCTCGGGGACTCGAGCGGCGTTCCTCGCCCGTGAGTTAAAAGGGGGGTAGGTTTGGTGTGGTTTAGGGATATTGTCCATGACGCCACCCACGGTTGTGGTGAGGTTGTGACACCACCGCTGCTCTGGACGGGGATCCCGGGAGCAATGACAGGGAGCAGCTTGGATGTTGGTTCTCCCTTCCGTGGGTAGAGGGGTTTGGTTGTCCCGGGGCCCGGTGAGGGGTAGGGAAGTATGGCAGGCGGGTTTCGGGGCCTGGTAAGGTGCAGGGTCGCGGGGCAGCGCGGTGCCGCATGGCACGGTGGTACTCACTCAGCCAATCATGAACACAAAGTCTCCGGTAAAACAGACGGCTGGATGGACGGGTCCCACAGATGGCTGCGGTGTTTCTCCTCCCGGCAGGTTGATGGTGACTGCTTTTCCCTGCACCTGTGTGTTGTGTACGGTTCCAATGGGTTCCCACCGGTAACCCGATACCCCAGCTTTGACGGTTGCTGAAGGAGCCCCTTTTGCTAGCAGGCTCTGGCCCTGGGAACTGTAGCCTTGGCGGTGACTGTGTTTCCCTCTCTCGGTTGGACTGTTGCCTTCAATCGGGACTTGGCTGCTGGGAAACCCCGGAGGTTCCCTTCGCTAACGGATTTGACAATTTCAGCGGCGACTCCTAGCCTTGTCGGGGTCCATAAGCCCTGCCGGTTAATGCTGGCTTCTCTTTGCATACCGGTCCGGTACCGCCGGACCACCGCCCATCCACGGTCCTTACGGCTAGCTCCAATAGGCCTCTCCTGCAGACGGTCACCATCTAACCCATCTAATCGGCCTGCTAAACCTGCTGGTGAGGGTGCTGGATGTACCTCACCGAGCCACGCAGAGTCCGCAGCATCAACAGCAACGAGCCTATAAGTAAAAGAAGGCAAGCAGCCAGCATTAATTGGTCCACGCTGTCAGCAAACGGGCCAGAAAGGGGAGAACAGCAGTTGCAACTTCCCTGTGTGATTCCCGCAGTGCTACAAGTAAGAAGTCACCCTAAACAGGAAGGGCTAGGAAGGCGAGTCAGCAGTCACCCCTGGATCAGCCTGAGGGATACCTGGTTCCACCTGGTTCATCATAGCATCGCCCGGGTATCTCACATCTACCATCAGAAAAGTGAGTAAAAACCCTGAAAGACATTGCTGCCTCTGTGTGAGTTCTTCTGCGATTTGTGGTACTACACACTTACACCGAGCCCCTGGGGCTAGCCTCACTTTCGGGAGGCCATAACATCAGACTGCATTTACCATCAGCCCCAGAAGCTCTCTAAACTGCAGTAGCGGTCACCCCCTGACCGCAATTACCGAGAGTGGCGTCACAATTCCCATTGAAGTAAACCTGACTAACCTGTGGCCAGAATATTCTCAGCACGTGAAGTCCCTGAAGACCCTGAGGCAACCTGGAGGTAATGGGGCTTCACATCTGGCGTCACAAACAGGATCAGGACTAGACCTGTTAAGACAAGTGACTGTGCGCCTTGGCGGTCCGATTGAAAAATTAGAAACGCCGCCATATTGCCACCGCAGAAAGCGCGCCAAGAAACAACAGCAGCCCACGCAAAAAGAAGTAACCGCCCACGAAGAGGTGTGGCTACAAAGAGAACCCCTGGAGCGCTCTGACCTCGCGAGTGATGGAGGCGGATCTGTCCCGAGACGACGGGAAGTCACGAGTCTGCTGCAAGAAACGAAACCAAGTGAGTGCAGAGAGAACCTGGTGAGTGGCGACGCAGAGAGAATGTCGTCCGCACGCGGCAAACCAGAACCAGGCTACACTGCCTGGTGGGACTGGAAACTCGCCCAGTTTTGTGACCGGCTGCAAGCTCGGATCCTCCAGCAGGTGATGGAAGGGTGCTCCGAGCTACGGGAGCTGACGGTGGCGGTTCGGGCCTATAAGAGGTGGACCGCGCGACAAGTGCCACACCAGGAGGTGACCACCCAGACCTCCTTGCTGATGCCTTTGGGTGAGTCCCACGCCGCCCCTGTCCGCTCGGGTACGCTGACCCCCCCGGCGCTGTTACCGGAGGCGATCCCTGCAGCGATGCCCACTGTGATCCATGCTGTGATGTCCGCGGTGATCCCCGCTGCAGTTCCTGCTGAGGCCGCAGCCACGTCCGTCCAGACAAGTCCAGGCCACAGCAATGCCCCGTCCGGCCAGACCAGACCTGGTTGCAGAAACGTCCCGTCCGGCCAGACCAGACCAGGCCGCAGCAACGTCCCATCCGGCCAGACAAGACCAGGCCGCAACGCCTGGAATTGCGCCTGAGCCCGGATCTTCCGACACATCCTCTCCGTCTCCACTTCAATCCAGTCGGCGGTCCCGGGAACGGGCCTCTCCACTTGCTGGTTGTCGGACCCCTGAGACATCCTGCTGCTTGCTTGTCCAGGAATGGGATTTGGCAAAGTCCTGGTGTCCCTGCCTTTTATCTTCTTGTGTCACATGCCACTTTTTCTGCCCTCCCCCTTGGTTTTTCAACAGCAGTCTTTGGAGACCCACTGTCGTCTTCGCTTCCTGTCTGGGAGTCACCAACTTCCGCTCGCGTTCCCAGGGGGCGGGGCTTCAACTTTGCACCTTTTTCAGGGAAGAAGACGCCGGGCTTGTTTTTTTTCGCGCCCAAAAGTGGCGGCAAAATGGCGGCTGTCGAAAAATTTTAAAACAAAGCACCGTTTACAGTCCAAAATAAGGCACCAGGTAGGTGGAGGGGTTACAAACCTGTTCATGACGCCAGGTTTTGAGGTGTACCGCCCCCACGTCAGCAGCTGGGCTGCTCGGATCCGGATCCGCAGGGGCTAGAGGGGTCTCCGGATCCGGGGGTATTGCGGACACTCAAAGAAAAATGGGCCTATATGTATGGGGAATTGTTGTGGATACTTCGTGACGCCACCCACGGTGTGTGGTAACATGGTGTACCACCACTGCTGTTGGGGGCGATGGAATGACAGCTGTATGTTATCCCCTCCGTCGGTAGAGGTGGATGCCCAGGGGAACAGTGTCCAGAACACGGGAGGTGATGGCTGTTGGTGGTGATGCACCGGGCCAGACCGGAGGGTGTTGTTGTACTCACGATGAAATAAATGCACACGAGTCTACTGGTAAACCAAGGTGTCAGTGGCCGGCTGCCGCTTCATGGTGTATACGGTTCCCACACCCGGCTGGTGTACCAATGTCCCTTCCTCCAGCACTCTGTATTTTGCTTCTATTTTAGACAACCTCACCTGGAACGGGGAAGTCCACTCCCGGTTTGGTTTCGGTTGGGAGATATGCCCGCGAAAACTGACCCTTGGGATCTCAGTGGGTGTTTGCGGATACCCTATCCCCGCGGTGGGCTGCCATTTCGCTCTATCTGGGCTAACACCTTGGAACAACGTCTGGAACCTTGCTCCTGGCCTGGTTAATTAGAGAAGGGGCTTGCAACCGTCTTCTAACTAGGGTCCAGGTACCCCGCTTGTGCACGGTTTCCGGACCGGATCTCCGCTGTCGGTACCGGCGGGCTCCAACCCTGTCGTGGTCCACTCTAGATTTCCCATGACCAGACTCCCATCGCCTTTGAACACGGTCCACTGCTTGCCACCTAGCCAGTAGACCAGGGCCACTACCCTGGTTGCCCTTCACTAGGCACAGCCTTCACTTCACTTGCGCTCTGACTTGAACTTGCACTCGAACTGAACTGACTGGTCCCCTCCCCCGGATCCTCAAGACCCCTAGGTGGGCGCTCCCAATCCGCCTGGTCCCGCCTACTGGTGTGTCCTTACTACCCTGAGGGGGGTGGCTAGGATTTTGTGGCTGATGGAACCTGGTGTGGGATGGGGTTGTATGGGGTGTAGTGTTTTTCTGTGACCACCTGGTGGCGTCAGGGCGTCACATTTGCATCAAAAACATTTAGGCAGTGAAGCACCAACTCTTCATCAAACTGAAGCCAACACAATGTTTTCTCTTGAAGTATTGACAAAAAAACTGTGAGAAGACTGTGGGACAATATGGACCCATAAGTTGTGTGCATAGAAATTACCAGGCCCTATAGCAAAAGTTCTAGTTAGGACACCTCAAAAAATATTCTGCAGAGTAGGCAGGGCCATACCACACAATTGTAAGAAATAGCGAGAGGGACATGTATGCCGCCCCCGTGCCAGTAGCGAGCTGCTCAGATCCGGGTTCTCAGTGGCTCGAGGGTCTCCGGACCAGGGGGTCGTGCAGCCACTCAAATGAAGGGGGTATTTACAGGGGAGATGTATCAGAGTTCGTGACGCCACCTGTAGTATGTGGTAATTAGGAGTACCACCGCTGCAGTTGGGAGTACCCGGGGATGATGGAATGGGGAAGCCAGGTGTTGTGTCCATTCACGGGTAGGGGGGAATACCCCGGGGCTCGGTGATGGTGGAGGAATGCCGTTGGGTGCGAAGGGGTCACTTGCGTACTCACTCAGTCCATTAAGCTGACACCAACAACTGGATAAACCAAAGTTCTGGATATCGCTGCCGGTGTGGGGAGCTAGTTCGGGTCCTGTCCCTAATGGTGTTACCTGGTGATCCGTGATCTGCCTCCTGGCACTAAGTTTACTTCTCTGTTGGTCCCGGTAGTATGGAACTTGCCGGGTCCCACTCCCCACTATGGCTACCCCAATTTTGGAGCGGGTGGAGAGCGGATCTTGAAGGCTCCGTTCTCTTCGGGTAAATTGTCAGGTTGCCTGAAGCTACTCCCTGACCTAGGGTCCACATACCCCGTCGTGCCTTTGTCCCAGCCCCGTGATGGTGCAAGGCCGCTGGCTATCCTCCTCAACAGATCCGTGCCCCTTACCACGATCCCCTGCGACCAGGGTTCTAGCTCCTCTAGGCCCAGACTTTCACTTCCAAACTACAACTGCCCTCTCCTGACACTCCTGACCTCCCCTCTCCAACCCCCCAGGTAGGAGACTCTATTCCACTCAAGCCGTCCACTGGTGTGTTTGGTTGGTGTGGTGCAGAGTGTACCTAGGATTTGATTAGCTGATGTAGGTAGCACCATATAGTTGGGGACCCATAACCAAGAAGGAGGTGGATACTGCACAGGAGGGCAGACTGTGACGACCTGATAGTCCAGGGGTGTCACACATGTATTGGGACACATACACAAAAATTAAGCTTTTATTACAGCCCCTTAGTATACTTACTCACAAAACCCCTTTTATGGCCATTATAGAGTATAATGATCCCCAAAATTCCCATACACACGCAGAGTTTGATATCCCCACAGTGAGGGTTTTTTTTTTGCAATTTCACTCCAGAGCCCCCCTCCCCTCGCAAAACGTCTAATTCGATGACTTCACAGTGCCTTCAGCAAGGTTAGCTGCCGCCACAATGACCCAAAACAGTTTCATACTTTCGCTGCATGTACTCCTAAAGTGCCTCCCCACAGAACGATAGCCCCAAAGTGCCACAACAAACTGCTTCATGGGTCCCAAACACTAAGATGGCTTGTACGTATGATGCCTCAACGTAGTATGATTCCCCCCACAGAATCCCCACGCAGTGTCGTGGTCCTCAGAACCCCCAAAACAGTATGTGACCTCTCAGTATGATGATCCCACAGCCCTTACTCAGTATGATAACCTCCACAGTCAATTCCTGTGCACAAACACACATCCAGCATGATAGCCACTCACTCAGAATATTATCCCCCACAGTCCATTACTAAGTATGATGGCCCCCACTACCCCTAACTTAGTAAAATGGCCCACCACCTCCTCTCAGAAGGTTTGATGGCCCCCAACAACCCATCATTTAGTATGATGACCCCCACTGTCTCTCATTTAATATGATTGCCCCCACAACCTCTCACTCTGTATGATCACCCTTAAAGTCCTATACTTAGTATTATGGTTCCCCTAGCTATTCACTTAGTATGATACCCAACCCTTACTCCTTAGAATGGCTCCCACTGAACTCAGTATGATAGCCCCCACAAGTATTGACATTAAAAAAAAAATGATAGTTACCTACCCTTGTTCTCCCACCACCTTGCCTGAGTCTGTGCAATGTGTGGACTGAGGGTCAACATTAAAGATGAGCGAATCGGCCGTGGTTCGGCTCGAGTTTGGTTCGTCGGACGGAGGTCTCGTTCGAGTTCGGTTCGGCGAACGTTCGACGAACCACTCGAACCGCATAGGAAACAATGGCAGGCAATCACAAACACATAAAAACACCTAGAAAACACCCTCAAAGGTGTCCAAAAGGTGACAAACAACTCACAACACAACACAAACACATGGGAAAGTGACAAGGACATATACTCATGCGAAAACAAAACAGCTGGACAAGGAAAAAGAGGAGGAGACACAGATATAGGCATGGCACGCCCTTCTAAAATCATGTAAAACACCGCAAGGTGACTCCAAGCGGGGTCTCCCTTTTTTCCAAAAATTGGGCCACACACACACCCACCCTTTCAGTGGCAGCACTTGTGCCCCAGTTGTACACTTCACAGCTAGATTTGCATCAAGCACAATCAAAAATACGCCATACTTAACCGTTCCCAGGATGACCCCGGGGTAGGTAGCAAAGTCTTTGCTGATCCCAGCTCTGTTCATCTTGGCTCCTTTTAAAAAACACAGCAAGCAAGGGTTACTCCAAGTGGAGTCTCCCTTTTTTTCCAAAAATTGGGCCACAAAGACACCCACCCCTTCAGTGGCAGCACTTGTGCCCCAGTTGTACACTTGCCAGCTAGATTTGCATCAAGCACATTCAAAAATACGCCATACTTAACCGTTCCCAGGATGACCCCGGGGTAGGTAGCAAAGTCTTTGTTGAACCATGACTTGTTCATCTTGGCTCCTTTTAAAAAACACAGCAAGCAAGGGTTACTCCAAGCAGAGTATCCCTTTTTTTCCAAAAATTGGGCCACACAGACACCCACCCCTTCAGTGGCAGCTCTTGTGCCCCAGTTGTACACTTCACAGCTAGATTTGCATCAAGCACATTAAAAAATACGCCATACTTAACCGTTCCCAGGATGACCCCGGGGTAGGTAGCAAAGTCTTTGCTGATCCCAGCTCTGTTCATCTTGGCTCCTTTTAAAAAACACAGCAAGCAAGGGTTACTCCAAGTGGAGTCTCCCTTTTTTTCCAAAAATTAGGCCACACAGACACCCACCCCTTCAGTGGCAGCACTTGTGCCCCAGTTGTACACTTCACAGCTAGATTTGCATCAAGCACATTCAAAAATACGCCATACTTAACCGTTCCCAGGATGACCCCGGGGTAGGTAGAAAAGTCTTTGCTGAACCATGACTTGTTCATCTTGGCTCCATTTAAAAAACACAGCAAGCAAGCGTTACTCCAAGCGGAGTCTCCCTTTTATTCCAAAAATTGGGCCACACAGACACCCACCCCTTCAGTGGCAGCTCTTGTGCCCCAGTTGTACACTTCACAGCTAGATTTGCATCAAGCACATTCAAAAATACGCCATACTTAACCGTTCCCAGAATGACCCCGGGGTAGGTAGCAAAGTCTTTGTTGAACCATGACTTGTTCATCTTGGCTCCTTTTAAAAAACACAGCAAGCAAGGGTTACTCCAAGTGGAGTCTCCCTTTTTTTCCAAAAATTGGGCCACACAGACACCCACCCCTTCAGTGGCAGCACTTGTGCCCTAGTTGTACACTTAACAGGTAGATTTGCATCAAGCACAATCAAAAATACGCCACACTTAACCGTTCCCAGGATGACCCCGGGGTAGGTAGCAAAGTCTTTGCTGATCCCAGCTCTGTTCATCTTTGCTCCTTTTAAAAAACACAGCAAGCAAGGGTTACTCCAAGTGGAGTCTCCCTTTTTTTTCCAAAAATTGGGCCACACAGACACCCACCCCTTCAGTGGCAGCACTTGTGCCCCAGTTGTACACTTCACAGCTAGAGTTGAATCAAGCACTTTCAAAAATACGCCATACTTAACCGTTCCCAGGATGACCCCGGGGTAGGTAGCAAAGTATTTGTTGAACCATGACTTGTTCATCTTGGCTCCTTTTAAAAAACACAGCAAGCAATGGTTACTCCAAGCGGAGTCTCCCTTTTTTTCCAAAAATTGGGCCACACAGACACCCCCCCTTCAGTGGCAGCACTTGTACCCCAGTTGTACACTTCACAGCTAGATTTGCATCAAGCACATTCAAAAATACGCCATACTTAACCGTTCCCAGGATGACCCCGGGGTAGGTAGCAAAGTCTTTTTTGATCCATGACTTGTTCATCTTGGCTCCTTTTAAAAAACAGAGCAAGCAAGGGTTACTCCAAGCGGAGTCTCCCTTTCTTTCCAAAAATTGGGCCACACAGACACCCCCCCCTTCAGTGGGAGCACTTGTGCCCCAGTTGTACACTTCACAGCTAGATTTGCATCAAGCACAATCAAAAATATACCATACTTAACCGTTCCCAGGATGACCCCGGGGTAGGTAGCAAAGTCTTTGCTGAACCATGACTTGTTCATCTTGGCTCCTTTTAAAAAACACAGCAAGCAAGGGTTACTCCAAGCGGAGTCTCCCTTTTATTCCAAAAATTGGGCCACACAGACACCCACCCCTTCAGTGGCAGCTCTTGTGCCCCAGTTGTACACTTCACAGCTAGATTTGCATCAAGCACATTCAAAAATACGCCATACTTAACCGTTCCCAGGATGACCCCGGGGTAGGTAGCAAAGTCTTTGTTGAACCATGACTTGTTCATCTTGGCTCCTTTTAAAAAACACAGCAAGCAAGGGTTACTCCAAGCGGAGTCTCCCTTTTTTTCCAAAAATTGGGCCACACAGACACCCACCCCTTCAATGGCAGCACTTGTGCCCTAGTTGTACACTTCACAGGTAGATTTGCATCAAGCACAATCAAAAATACGCCATACTTAACCGTTCCCAGGATGACCCCGGGGTAGGTAGCAAAGTCTTTGCTGATCCCAGCTCTGTTCATCTTGGCTCCTTTTAAAAAACACAGCAAGCAAGGGTTACTCCAAGTGGAGTCTCCCTTTTTTTCCAAAAAATAGGCCACACAGACACCCACCCTTTCAGTGGCAGCACTTGTGCCCCAGTTGTACACTTCACAGCTAGATTTGCATCAAGCACATTCAAAAATACGCCATACTTAACCGTTCCCAGGATGACCCCGGGGTAGGTAGCAAAGTCTTTGTTGAACCATGACTTGTTCATCTTGGCTCCTTTTAAAAAACACAGCAAGCAAGGATTACTCCAAGCGGAGTCTCCCTTTTTTTCCAAAAATTGGGCCACACAGACACCCACCCCTTCAGTGGCAGCACTTGTGCCCTAGTTGTACACTTCACAGGTAGATTTGCATCAATCACAATCAAAAATACGCCATACTTAACCGTTC
The DNA here is from genome assembly GCF_048569485.1 of Anomaloglossus baeobatrachus. Lineage (NCBI taxonomy): Eukaryota > Metazoa > Chordata > Amphibia > Anura > Aromobatidae > Anomaloglossus > Anomaloglossus baeobatrachus. Next base: position 278,395,658 of record NC_134357.1, on the reverse strand, counting down.
CCAGGATGACCCCGGGGTAGGTAGCAAAGTCTTTGCTGATCCCAGCTCTGTTCATCTTGGCTCCTTTTAAAAAACACAGCAAGCAAGGGTTACTCCAAGCAGAGTCTCCCTTTCTTTCCAAAAATTGGGCCACACAGACACCCCCCCCTTCAGTGGGAGCACTTGTGCCCCAGTTGTACACTTCACAGCTAGATTTGCATCAAGCACAATCAAAAATATACCATACTTAACCGTTCCCAGGATGACCCCGGGGTAGGTAGCAAAGTCTTTGCTGAACCATGACTTGTTCATCTTGGCTCCTTTTAAAAAACACAGCAAGCAAGGGTTACTCCAAGTGGAGTCTCCCTTTTTTTCCAAAAATTGGGCCACACAGACACCCACCCCTTCAGTGGCAGCACTTGTGCCCCAGTTGTACACTTCACAGATAGATTTGCATCAAGCACATTCAAAAATACGCCATACTTAACCATTCCCAGGATGACCCCGGGGTAGGCAGCAGAGTCTTTGTTGAACCATGACTTGTTCATCTTGGCTCCTTTTAAAAAAGACAGCAAGCAAGGGTTACTCCAAGCGGAGTCTCCCTTTTTTTCCAAAAATTGGGCCACACAGACATCCAACCCTTCAGTGGCAGCACTTGTGCCCCAGTTGTACACTTCACAGCTAGATTTGCATCAAGCACATTCAAAAATACGCCATACTTAACCGTTCCCAGGATGACCCCGGGGTAGGTAGCAAAGTCTTTGTTGAACAATGACTTGTTCATCTTGGCTCCTTTTAAAAAACACAGCAAGCAAGGGTTACTCCAAGTGGAGTCTCCCTTTTTTTCCAAAAATTGGGCCACACAGACACCCACCCCTTCAGTGGCAGCACTTGTGCCCCAGTTGTACACTTCACAGCTAGATTTGCATCAAGCACATTCAAAAATACGCCATACTTAACCGTTCCCAGGATAACCCCGGGGTAGGTAGCAAAGTCTTTGTTGAACCATGACTTGTTCATCTTGGCTCCTTTTAAAAAACACAGCAAGCAAGGGTTACTCCAAGTGGAGTCTCCGTTTTTTTCCAAAAATTGGGCCAGACAGACACCCACCCCTTCAGTGGCAGCGCTTTTGCCCCAGTTGTACACTTCACAGCTAGATTTGCATCAAGCACATTCAAAAATACGCAATACTTAACCGTTCCCAGGATGACCCCGGGGTAGGTAGCAAAGTCTTTGTTGAACCAAGACTTGTTCATCTTGGCTCCTTTTAAAAAACACAGCAAGCAAGGGTTACTCCAAGCGGAGTCTCCCTTTTTTTCCAAAAATTGGGCCACACAGACACCCACTCCTTCAGTGGCAGCACTTGTGCCCCAGTTGTACACTTCACAGCTAGATTTGCATCAAGCACATTCAAAAATACGCCATACTTAATTAACCGTTCCCAGGATGACCCCGGGGTAGGTAGTAAAGTATTTGTTGATCCATGACTTTTTCATCTTGGCTCCTTTTAAAAAACACAGCAAGCAAGGGTTACTCCAAGCGGAGTCTCCCTTTTTTCCAAAAATTGGGCCACACAGACACCCCCTTTTCAGTGGCAGCACTTGTGTCCCAGTTGTACACTTCACAGCTAGATTTGCATCAAGCACAATCAAAAATACGCCATACTTAACCGTTCCCAGGATGACCCCGAGGTAGGTAGCAAAGTCTTTGCTGATCCCAGCTCTGTTCATCTTGGCTCCTTTTAAAAAACACAGCAAGCAAGGGTTACTCCAAGCAGAGTCTCCCTTTTTTTCCAAAAATTGGGCCACACAGACACCCCCCCTTCAGTGGCAGCACTTGTGCCCCAGTTGTACACTTCACAGCTAGATTTGCATCAAGCACAATCAAAAATACGCCATACTTAACCATTTCCAGGATGACACCGGGGTAGGTAGCAAAGTCTTTGCTGAACCATGACTTGTTCATCTTGGCTCCTTTTAAAAAACACAGCAAGCAAGGGTTACTCCAAGTGGAGTCTCCCTTTTTTTTCCAAAAATTGGGCCACACAGACACCCACCCCTTCAGTGGCAGCACTTGTGCCCCAGTTGTACACTTCACAGCTAGATTTGCATCAAGCACATTCAAAAATACGCCATACTTAACCGTTCCCAGGATAACCCCGGGGTAGGTAGCAAAGTCTTTGTTGAACCATGACTTGTTCATCTTGGCTCCTTTTAAAAAACACAGCAAGCAAGGGTTACTCCAAGTGGAGTCTCCGTTTTTTTCCAAAAATTGGGCCAGACAGACACCCACCCCTTCAGTGGCAGCGCTTTTGCCCCAGTTGTACACTTCACAGCTAGATTTGCATCAAGCACATTCAAAAATACGCAATACTTAACCGTTCCCAGGATGACCCCGGGGTAGGTAGCAAAGTCTTTGTTGAACCAAGACTTGTTCATCTTGGCTCCTTTTAAAAAACACAGCAAGCAAGGGTTACTCCAAGCGGAGTCTCCCTTTTTTTCCAGAAATTGGGCCACACAGACACCCACTCCTTCAGTGGCAGCACTTGTGCCCCAGTTGTACACTTCACAGCTAGATTTGCATCAAGCACATTCAAAAATACGCCATACTTAATTAACCGTTCCCAGGATGACCCCGGGGTAGGTAGTAAAGTATTTGTTGATCCATGACTTTTTCATCTTGGCTCCTTTTAAAAAACACAGCAAGCAAGGGTTACTCCAAGCGGAGTCTCCCTTTTTTTCCAAAAATTGGGCCACACAGACACCCCCTTTTCAGTGGCAGCACTTGTGTCCCAGTTGTACACTTCACAGCTAGATTTGCATCAAGCACAATCAAAAATACGCCATACTTAACCGTTCCCAGGATGACCCCGAGGTAGGTAGCAAAGTCTTTGCTGATCCCAGCTCTGTTCATCTTGGCTCCTTTTAAAAAACACAGCAAGCAAGGGTTACTCCAAGCAGAGTCTCCCTTTTTTTCCAAAAATTGGGCCACACAGACACCCCCCCTTCAGTGGCAGCATTTGTGCCCCAGTTGTACACTTCACAGCTAGATTTGCATCAAGCACAATCAAAAATACGCCATTCTTAACCATTCCCAGGATGACCCCGGGGTAGGTAGCAAAGTCTTTGCTGAACCATGACTTGTTCATCTTGGCTCCTTTTAAAAAACACAGCAAGCAAGGGTTACTCCAAGCAGAGTCTCCCTTTTTTTCCAAAAATTGGGCCACACAGACACCCCCCCTTCAGTGGCAGCACTTGTGCCCCAGTTGTACACTTCACAGCTAGATTTGCATCAAGCACAATCAAAAATACGCCATACTTAACCGTTTCCAGGATGACATCGGGGTAGGTAGCAAAATCTTTGCTGAACCATGACTTGTTCATCTTGGCTCCTTTTAAAAAACACAGCAAGCAAGGGTTACTCCAAGCGGAGTCTCCCTTTTTTCCAAAAATTGGGCCACACAGACACCCCCTTTTCAGTGGCAGCTCTTGTGTCCCAGTTGTACACTTCACAGCTAGATTTGCATCAAGCACAATCAAAAATACGCCATACTTAACCGTTCCCAGGATGACCCCGAGGTAGGTAGCAAAGTCTTTGCTGATCCCAGCTCTGTTCATCTTGGCTCCTTTTAAAAAACACAGCAAGCAAGGGTTACTCCAAGCAGAGTCTCCCTTTTTTTCCAAAAATTGGGCCACACAGACACCCCCCCTTCAGTGGCAGCATTTGTGCCCCAGTTGTACACTTCACAGCTAGATTTGCATCAAGCACAATCAAAAATACGCCATACTTAACCATTTCCAGGATGACCCCGGGGTAGGTAGCAAAGTCTTTGCTGAACCATGACTTGTTCATCTTGGCTCCTTTTAAAAAACACAGCAAGCAAGGGTTACTCCAAGCAGAGTCTCCCTTTTTTTCCAAAAATTGGGCCACACAGACACCCCCCCTTCAGTGGCAGCACTTGTGCCCCAGTTGTACACTTCACAGCTAGATTTGCATCAAGCACAATCAAAAATACGCCATACTTAACCGTTTCCAGGATGACATCGGGGTAGGTAGCAAAATCTTTGCTGAACCATGACTTGTTCATCTTGGCTCCTTTTAAAAAACACAGCAAGCAAGGGTTACTCCAAGTGGAGTCTCCGTTTTTTTCCAAAAATTGGGCCAGACAGACACCCACCCCTTCAGTGGCAACGCTTTTGCCCCAGTTGTACACTTCACAGCTAGATTTGCATCAAGCACATTCAAAAATACGCAATACTTAACCGTTCTCAGGATGACCCCGGGGTAGGTAGCAAAGTCTTTGTTGAACCAAGACTTGTTCATCTTGGCTCCTTTTAAAAAACACAGCAAGCAAGGGTTACTCCAATCGGAGTCTCCCTTTTTTTCCAAAAATTGGGCCACACAGACACCCACCCCTTCAGTGGCAGCACTTGTGCCCCAGTTGTACACTTCACAGCTAGATTTGCATCAAGCACATTCAAAAATACGCCATACTTAATTAACCGTTCCCAGGATGACCCCGGGGTAGGTAGTAAAGTATTTGTTGAACCATGACTTTTTCATCTTGGCTCCTTTTAAAAAACACAGCAAGCAAGGGTTACTCCAAGCGGAGTCTCCCTTTTTTCCAAAAATTGGGCCACACAGACACCCCCTTTTCAGTGGCAGCTCTTGTGTCCCAGTTGTACACTTCACAGCTAGATTTGCATCAAGCACAATCAAAAATACGCCATACTTAACCGTTCCCAGGATGACCCCGAGGTAGGTAGCAAAGTCTTTGCTGATCCCAGCTCTGTTCATCTTGGCTCCTTTTAAAAAACACAGCAAGCAAGGGTTACTCCAAGCAGAGTCTCCCTTTTTTTCCAAAAATTGGGCCACACAGACACCCCCCCTTCAGTGGCAGCATTTGTGCCCCAGTTGTACACTTCACAGCTAGATTTGCATCAAGCACAATCAAAAATACGCCATACTTAACCATTTCCAGGATGACACCGGGGTAGGTAGCAAAGTCTTTGCTGAACCATGACTTGTTCATCTTGGCTCCTTTTAAAAAACACAGCAAGCAAGGGTTACTCCAAGCAGAGTCTCCCTTTTTTTCCAAAAATTGGGCCACACAGACACCCCCCCTTCAGTGGCAGCACTTGTGCCCCAGTTGTACACTTCACAGCTAGATTTGCATCAAGCACAATCAAAAATACGCCATACTTAACCGTTTCCAGGATGACATCGGGGTAGGTAGCAAAATCTTTGCTGAACCATGACTTGTTCATCTTGGCTCCTTTTAAAAAACACAGCAAGCAAGGGTTACTCCAAATGGAGTCTCCGTTTTTTTCCAAAAATTGGGCCAGACAGACACCCACCCCTTCAGTGGCAGCGCTTTTGCCCCAGTTGTACACTTCACAGCTAGATTTGCATCAAGCACATTCAAAAATACGCAATACTTAACCGTTCTCAGGATGACCCCGGGGTAGGTAGCAAAGTCTTTGTTGAACCAAGACTTGTTCATCTTGGCTCCTTTTAAAAAACACAGCAAGCAAGGGTTACTCCAAGCGGAGTCTCCCTTTTTTTCCAAAAATTGGGCCACACAGACACCCACCCCTTCAGTGGCAGCACTTGTGCCCCAGTTGTACACTTCACAGCTAGATTTGCATCAAGCACATTCAAAAATACGCCATACTTAATTAACCGTTCCCAGGATGACCCCGGGGTAGGTAGTAAAGTATTTGTTGAACCATGACTTTTTCATCTTGGCTCCTTTTAAAAAACACAGCAAGCAAGGGTTACTCCAAGCGGAGTCTCCCTTTTTTCCAAAAATTGGGCCACACAGACACCCCCTTTTCAGTGGCAGCTCTTGTGTCCCAGTTGTACACTTCACAGCTAGATTTGCATCAAGCACAATCAAAAATACGCCATACTTAACCGTTCCCAGGATGACCCCGAGGTAGGTAGCAAAGTCTTTGCTGATCCCAGCTCTGTTCATCTTGGCTCCTTTTAAAAAACACGGCAAGCAAGGGTTACTCCAAGCAGATTCTCCCTTTTTTTCCAAAAATTGGGCCACACAGACACCCCCCCTTCAGTGGCAGCATTTGTGCCCCAGTTGTACACTTCACAGCTAGATTTGCATCAAGCACAATCAAAAATACGCCATACTTAACCATTTCCAGGATGACACCGGGGTAGGTAGCAAAGTCTTTGCTGAACCATGACTTGTTCATCTTGGCTCCTTTTAAAAAACACAGCAAGCAAGGGTTACTCCAAGTGGAGTCTCCCTTTTTTTCCAAAAATTGGGCCACACAGACACCCACCCCTTCAGTGGCAGCGCTTTTGACCCAGTGGTACACTTCACAGCTAGATTTTGTCACGCTCCCTGGGTCCCGACGTCGTTTCTCACTCACCGCTCATGTCCCCGGGTCTCCTGCCTCCAGCCACACGTCCTCCTCGGCACCGCTCCCTGCTCTGGCCTCCGGCACTCGGCCGTCACGCATGTGCATTAGGGCACGCGCGCGGTCACTGACTTCCTCTTAAAGGCCCTGCACTCCCTATCAGGATATTGCATCAGTCAGGGTCAGGTATATTAGGACCTCCCTGCCTGGAGGGCGTCGCCTGTTCGTCAAGTTCTGCAAGCTAGGAGTCCAGGTCCCCATGTGCCTTGCCTGTGCTAACTCTGTCTCTTTCGTAGAGTCTGCTCTGCCTCCGTAACCGGCTCCTGAATCCGGGTTTGCCAAGAGATTCTCCGGTGTCCGTCAGCGGGGAATCCCACCACCGTTACGTCTGCCTGTGCCTGACTGTGATCCCCGGCTTCACCCAGCTGCCTCCCCGTCACATCCAGCTAACCCGGATCCCGTCTGAGCTTCCTAACCAGCACCCGTACCGTACTCCCTTAATTGTCTCCAAGAACTCTGTGGCTCTAAAGACTCCGTTCTACCTGTTCCCTGAGGGACGCTATCCCGGTCCCACTAGTACTCCGGCTACCGTGTACCTAGGCCCTCTGGTGAGGTGACCGGACAGTCCCTGTATAGGGGTTAGCTCCAGGTTGCCTCACTTGGGGAGTCTGGTGCACGGCCCAGAGGATCCACCATCACCCGGACCTAACAGAACGAACAGGCCATGGATCCCGCCGAAGCACTAGCATCCCAACTAGCCGGATTGCAGCAGGAGCTGGTACGTCAGCGAGAGACCCAATCCCGTATGTTGGCCTTCATGACGTCAGTGGACACCCGCTGAACACACTGCAATCCACAGTCACGTCCCTGTCCACTTCCGCCACATCCACGGCTTCCGTAGGGACAACTTCTGCGACCTCGCAACTGAGACTAGCCTCTCCGCCTCGGTTTGCCGGGGACCCCAAGAACTGCCGTGTGTTCTTGAACCAGTGCTCGCTGCACTTCAAACTGCTCCCACATCTCTTCGCTTCCGACCAAGCTGAGGTTGCCTTCGTCATGTCTCATCTGGAGGGTGAAGCACTGGCATGGATGAACCCCTTGTGGGAGAGGGAAGATCCAGTAACCACCAACATCCAGGACTTCCTGCACACCTTCCGCACCACGTTCGATGAACCCGGACGTGCTTCTTCATCCGCCTCATCCCTCCTCAGGCTACGCCAAGGAACTTTGACAGTTGGTCAGTATGCCATCCGGTTCCGCACTCTGGCATCTGAGTTGGGGGGGAACAATGAAGCCTTGACTGCCGCCTTCTGGGAGGGGCTTACCGGTCGTATCAAGGACGAGCTGGCCGGTCGAGACGTCCCCTCCACCTTGGACTCCCTGATCGCCCTCGCAACCCGGATAGACCTCCGCTTTCAAGAAAGGTCTAAGGAAATGTCCCGCGAGCGGCGCCCTGTAAGGCACTCCGCTTCTCCACAGAAGCCTATCCTCTCCTCATCCGGGCTCTCTGGCTCCTCCATCCATGAGCCCATGGAGTCCATGCAAGTGGACCGGCTACGGTCCTCCGAGCAGCGTCGAGCGGAACGAGCCGCCAAGGGTCTCTGCTTCTATTGTGGAGACGGCGCACACCAGGTGCGTGCTTGCCCAGCAAAACCGGGAAACTCCAAAGCCTAGGGTTGGTAGGAGAGGCCACCCTAGGTACTGGGAAGCTCTCTGACCCAGTGACATGGACTGTACAGGTGACAACAGGAGAAACCCACTTCACGGCAGAGGCATATCTCGACTCCGGGGCAGCGGGTAACTTCATCCACCAGGCCACAGTTGACAAGTACCAGTTACCTGTCACCCCGCTGCAGACACTGCTTGTGATAGCCTCTGTGGATGGGAAACCCCTCTCTGATCCCGTCCTGTTTGTCACTAAACCTGTGAAACTGCGTATCGGTGCGCTACACACCGAAGAAATTGCCTTCTATGTTCTGCCACGCATGTCTCATCCGCTTCTGCTGGGTTTACCCTGGTTACGAGTACATGAACCTACGGTCAGCTGGCGTACTGGAGAAATCATCCGCTGGGGCCCGTCTTGTCATGAGAACTGCCTCCAGTCAGTCCAGCCCGTCCGTCGTCCTCCGGCCCCGGACTCCTTACCTGGTCTTCCTCCAGCCTATTGGTCCTTCGCGGATGTGTTCGATAAAAAGGAGTCGGAGGTATTGCCTCCACATTGACCCTACGACTGTGCCATTGACCTTCTGCTGGGAACCACACCCCCTCGGGGACGGATATACCCTTTGTCCCCTGCTGAGACCCGGGCCATGTCTGAATACATCACCGAGAACCTGGCACGGGGGTTCATTCGAAGGTCCTCGTCCCCGGCTGGTGCGGGCTTCTTCTTCGTCAAGAAAAAAGAAGGCGACCTACGGCCCTGTATCGATTACCGGGGACTAAACCAGATCACAGTGAAAAACAAATACCCCCTGCCTCTCATCCCTGAACTCTTCGATCGGCTCCGGGGAGCCCGTACATTCACCAAATTGGATCTCTGTGGGGCTTACAACCTGGTTCGCATACGCTCCGGGGATGAGTGGAAGACCGCCTTCAACACCCGGGACGGGCACTATGAATATTGCGTGATGCCCTTCGGCCTTTGCAATGCTCCGGCAGTCTTCCAGGAGCTGGTGAACGACGTGTTCAGGGACCTCCTCTATGTCTATGTAGTCGTATACCTGGACGACATCTTAATCTACTCCCCAGACCTACGTACCCACAGAGAGCACGTGCAAATCGTGCTACAGAGGCTGAGAAAGAATCGCTTATACGCCAAACACGAGAAGTGTGTGTTCGAACAATCATCCCTCCCCTTTTTGGGCTATGTAATATCGGACACCGGACTGCAGATGGATCCCGGGAAGGTCTCTGCTATCCTCGACTGGCCTCCTCCTTCGGGACTAAAAGCCATCCAACGTTTCCTCGGTTTTGCTAACTACTATCGCCAGTTCGTCTCTCACTTCTCGACCCTAACTGCTCCGCTCTCCGCCCTGACCAGGAAGGGGGCCAATCCGAAGGCTTGGACACCCGAGGCCGAAGCCGCCTTCTGCTCTCTGAAGCGGTCCTTTGCTTCTTCTCCCGCCCTTCACCGTCCTGAGTTGAACCGCCAATTCACCCTGGAGGTTGACGCCTCCTCCGCAGGGGCAGGAGCCGTACTTATGCAGAAATCCGCCACCGGGAAGATGGTCACCTGCGGCTTCTTCTCCAAGATCTTCTCAGCCCCAGAACGCAATTATACCATTGGTGATCGAGAGCTCCTGGCCGTTAAGATGGCGTTGGAGGAATGGCGATATCTCCTGGAGGGAGCGGTTTACCCGGTGATCATCTATACTGACCACAAAAACCTGGAGTATATACGCTCCGCTCAAAGGCTGAATCCGCGCCAAGCACGTTGGTCTCTCTTCTTCGCCAGGTTTGACTTTCAGCTACACTATCGGCCTGCGGACAAGAACGTACGGGCAGATGCCCTGTCTCGGTCCTTTGTTCCGGTAAACCAAGAGGAGGAGCCAAGCCAGCCCATCATCTGTCCTAGCAAGGTCATCCCGGTGGCTCCCGTCTCCCTGACACAGATCCCTCCTGGGAAGACGTACGTCACGGAGACCGACCGACTCAAGGTCCTCCAATGGGGACACTCCTCGAAAATGGCCGGACACGCCGGCCAGAAGAAAACCTGGGGCGTCATCGCCCGTCACTATTGGTGGCCGTCTCTTCGTACGGATGTCACCGCCTTCGTCTCTGCATGTTCCTCCTGTGCCCGGAACAAGACGCCTAAGCACCTGCCCTTTGGTCCTCTTCTCCCTCTGCCGACTCCTTCCATTCCATGGCAACACATAGCCATGGACTTTGTCACGGACTTGCCCTTGTCCTCCGGTCATACGATCATCTGGGTCGTGGTGGACAAAATGGCTCATTTTGTTCCTATGGCCGGATTGCCCTCTGCTCAAGAGCTTGCGGACGCCTTCATACAGCACATCTTCCGGCTGCATGGCTTTCCTGCCCATATCGTGTCCTACAGAGGAACCCAATTCACCTCACGCTTCTGGAGGGCTCTCTGTGAACACCTGGGGGTGTCTCTGGACTTTTCCTCTGCCTACCACCCTCAGTCAAACGGACAAGTGGAACGAGTCAACCAGATCATGACCACCTTCCTTCGTCACTACGTCAATGTCCACCAGGACAACTGGTCCACGCTCCTTCCTTGGGCTGAATTCTCTCATAACCACCAGATCAGCGAATCCACCTCCAGTTCTCCCTTCCATGTTGTCTATGGTCTCCAGCCTTCTGTGCCATTACCAGTCTCTCCAGCTTCCGATGTACCTGCAGCAGATGCCCTGGCCAGAGACTTCTCCGCTATATGGGCCTCAGTCAAGACCTCCCTGGGACTTGCTGCTGCACGAATGAAGAAACATGCGGACAAGAGACGTCTTGATCCTCCTTGCTTCTCTCCTGGGGACTTGGTCTGGCTTGCCTCCAAGTACGTCCGACTCAAGATTCCTTCGTACAAGCTGGGTCCGCGGTACATCGGTCCCTTCAAGGTCCTCAGGAAGATCAACGAGGTGTCCTACAAGTTGCAGCTACCGCCCTCCATGCGGATACCCAACTCCTTCCATGTGTCCTTGCTGAAACCTGTTGTCCTCGGTCCCTTCTCCTCTGATGCCTGTCCTCCTCCTCCCATAGCCGATGATGACATCTATGCGGTAAGAGATATCGTGGCCATGAAGACCGTCAGGGGACGGCAGTACTTCCTGGTCGATTGGGCAGGTTATGGTCCCGAGGATAGGTCCTGGGAACCCTGGGAGAATGTGGGTACTCCTCTGATTCGTGCCTTTCTGTCCCGGTTGCGGGGAGGGGGGCCTGGGGGGGGGGTACTGTCACGCTCCCCGGGTCCCGACGTCGTTTCTCACTCACCGCTCCTGTCCCCGGGTCTCCTGCCTCCAGCCACACGTCCTCCTCGGCACCGCTCCCTGCTCTGGCCTCCGGCACCCGGGCGTCACGCATGTGCATTAGGGCGCATGCGCGGTCACTGACTTCCTCTTAAAGGCCCTGCACTCCCTAACAGGATATTGCATCAGTCAGGGTCAGGTATATTAGGACCTCCCTGCCTGTTCTGCAAGCTAGGAGTCCAGGTCCCCATGTGCCTTGCCTGTGCTAACTCTGTCTCTTTCGTAGAGTCTGCTCTGCCTCCGTAACCGGCTCCTGAATCCGGGTTTGCCAAGAGGTTCTCCGGTGTCCGTCAGCGGGGAATCCCACCACTGTTACGTCTGCCTGTGCCTGTCTGTGATCCCCGGCTTCACCCAGCTGCCTCCCCGTCACATCTAGCTAACCCGGATCCCGTCTGAGCTTCCTAACCAGCACCCGTACCGGACTCCCTTAATTGTATCCAAGAACTCTGTGGCTCTAAAGACTCCGTTCTACCCGTTCCCTGAGGGACGCTATCCCGGTCCCGCTAGTACTCCGGCTACCGTGTACCTAGGCCCTCTGGTGAGGTGACCGGACAGTCCCTGTATAGGGGTTAGCTCCAGGTTGCCTCACTTGGGGAGTCTGGTGCACGGCCCAGAGGATCCACCATCACCCGGACCTAACAGATTTGCATCAAGCACATTCAAAAATACGCCATACTTAACCGTTCCCAGGATGACCCCGGGGTAGGTAGCAAAGTCTTTGTTGAACCAAGACTTGTTCATCTTGGCTCCTTTTAAAAAACACAGCAAGCAAGGGTTACTCCAAGCGGAGTCTCCCTTTTTTTCCAAAAATTGGGCCACACAGACACCCACCCCTTCAGTGGCAGCACTTGTGCCCCAGTTGTACACTTCACAGCTAGATTTGCATCAAGCACATTCAAAAATACGCCATACTTAACCGTTCCCAGGATGACCCCGGGTAGGAGCAAAGTCTTTGTTGAACCGTGACTTCTTCATCTTGGCTCCTTTTAAAAAAAACACAGCAAGCAAGGGTTACTCCAAGCGGAGTCTCCCTTTTTTTCCAAAAATTGGGCCACACAGACACCCCCCCTTCAGTGGCAGCACTTGTGCCCCAGTTGTACACTTCACAGCTAGATTTGCATCAAGCACATTCAAAAATACGCCATACTTAACCATTCCCAGGATGACCCCGGGGTAGGTAGCAAAGTGTTTGTTGAACCATGACTTTTTCATCTTGGCTCCTTTTATAAAACACAGCAAACAAGGGTTACTCCAAGCGGAGTCTCCCTTTTTTTCCAAAAATTGGGCCACACAGACACCCCCCCTTCAGTGGCAGCACTTGTGCCCCAGTTGTACACTTCACAGCTAGATTTGCATCAAGCACAATCAAAAATACGCCATACTTAACCGTTCCCAGAATGACCCCGGGGTAGGTAGCAAAGTCTTTGTTGAACCATGACTTGTTCATCTTGGCTCCTTTTAGAAAACAAAGCAAGCAAGGGTTACTCCAAGCGGAGTCTCCCTTTTTTTCCAAAAATTGGGCCACACAGACACCCACCCCTTCAGTGGCAGCAATTGTGCCCCAGTTGTACACTTCACAGCTAGATTTGCATCAAGCACATTCAAAAAAACGCCATACTTAACCGTTCCAAGGATGACCCCGGGGTAGGTAGCAAAGTCTTTGTTGAACCATGACTTGTTCATCTTGGCTCCTTTTAAAAAACACAGCAAGCAAGGGTTACTCCAAGCGGAGTCTCCCTTTATTTCCAAAAATTGGGCCACACAGACACCCACCTTTTCAGTGGCAGCACTTGTGCCCCAGTTGTACACTTCACAGCTAGATTTGCATCAAGCACAATCAAAAATACGCCATACTTAACCGTTCCCAGGATGACCCCAGGGTAGGTAGCAAAGTCTTTGCTGATCCCAGCTCTGTTCATCTTGGCTCCTTTTAAAAAACACAGCAAGCAAGGGTTACTCCAAGAGGAGTCTCCCTTTTTTTCAAAAAATTGTGCCACAGAGACACTCACCCCTTCAGTGGCAGCACTTGTACCCTAGTTGTACACTTCACAGGTAGATTTGCATCAAGCACAATTAAAAATACGACATACTTAACCGTTCCCAGGATGACCCCGGGGTAGGTTGCAAAGTCTTTGCTGAACCATGACTTTTTCATCTTGGCTCCTTTTAAAAAACACAGCAAGCAAGGGTTACTCCAAGCGGAGTCTCCCTTTTTTTCTAAAAATTGGGCCACACAGACACCCACCCCTTCAGTGGCAGCACTTGTGCCCCAGTTGTACACTTCACAGCTAGATTTGCATCAAGCACATTCAAAAAAACGCCATACTTAACCGTTCCCAGGATGACACCAGGGTAGGTAGCAAAGTCTTTGTTGAACCATGACTTGTTCATCTTGGCTCCTTTTAAAAAACACAGCAAGCAAGGGTTACTCCAAGTGGAGTCTCCCTTTTTTTCCAAAAATTGGGCCACACAGACACCCACCCCTTCAGTGACAGCACTTGTGCCCCAGTTGTACACTTCACAGCTAGATTTGCATCAAGCACAATCAAAAATACGCCATACTTAACCGTTCCCAGGATGACCCCGGGGTAGGTAGCAAAGTCTTTGTAGAACCATGATTTGTTCATCTTGGCTCCTTTTAAAAAACACAGCAAGCAAAGGTTACTCCAAGCGGAATCTCCCTTTTTTTTCCAAAAATTGGGCCACACAGACACCCCCCCCTTCAGTGGCAGCACTTGTGCCCCAGTTGTACACTTCACAGCTAGATTTGCATCAAGCACAATCAAAAATACGCCATACTTAACCGTTCCCAGGATGACCCCGGGGTAGGTAGCAAAGTCTTTGTTAAACCATGACTTGTTCATCTTCGCTCCTTTTAGAAAACACTGCAAGCAAGGGTTACTCCAAGCGGAGTCTCCATTTTTTTCCAAAAATTGAGCCACACAGACACGCACCCCTTCAGTGGCAGCACTTGTGCCCCAGTTGTACACTTCATAGCTAGATTTGCATCAAGCACATTCAAAAAAACGCCATACTTAACCGTTCCCAAGATGACCACGGGGTAGGTAGCAAAGTCTTTGTTGAACCATGACTTGTTCATCTTGGCTCCTTTTAAAAAACACAGCAAGCAAGGGTTACTCCAAGCGGAGTCTCCCTTTTTTTCCAAAAATTGGGCCACACAGACACCCAACCCTTCAGTGGCAGCACTTGTACCCCAGTTGTACACTTCACAGCTAGATTTGCATCAAGCACATTCAAAAATACGCCATACTTAACCATTCCCAGGATGACCCCGGGGTAGGTAGCAAAGTGTTTGTTGAACCATGACTTTTTCATCTTGGCTCCTTTTAAAAAACACAGCAAACAAGGGTTACTCCAAGCGGAGTCTCCCTTTATTTCCAAAAATTGGGCCACACAGACACCCACCTTTTCAGTGGCAGCACTTGTGCCCCAGTTGTACACTTCACAGCTAGATTTGCATCAAGCACAATCAAAAATACGCCATACTTAACCGTTCCCAGGATGACCCCAGGGTAGGTAGCAAAGTCTTTGCTGATCCCAGCTCTGTTCATCTTGGCTCCTTTTAAAAAACACAGAAAGCAAGGGTTACTCCAAGAGGAGTCTCCCTTTTTTTCAAAAAATTGTGCCACAGAGACACTCACCCCTTCAGTGGCAGCACTTGTACCCTAGTTGTACACTTCACAGGTAGATTTGCATCAAGCACAATTAAAAATACGACATTCTTAACCGTTCCCAGGATGATCCCGGGGTAGGTTGCAAAGTCTTTGCTGAACCATGACTTTTTCATCTTGGCTCCTTTTAAAAAACACAGCAAGCAAGGGTTACCCCAAGCGGAGTCTCCCTTTTTTTCCAAAAATTGGGCAACACAGAAACCCCCCTCCAGTGGCAGCACTTGTGCCCCAGTTTTACACTTCACAGCTAGATTTGCATCAAGCACATTCTAAAATACGCCATACTTAACTGTTCCCAGGATGACCCCGGGGTAGGTAGCGAAGTCTTTGTTTAACCATGACTTGTTCATCTTGGCTCCTTTTAAAAAACACAGCAAGCAAGGGTTACTCCAAGAGGAGTCTCCCTTTTTTTCAAAAAATTGTGCCACAGAGACACTCACCCCTTCAGTGGCAGCACTTGTACCCTAGTTGTACACTTCACAGGTAGATTAGCATCAAGCACAATTAAAAATACGACATACTTAACCGTTCCCAGGATGACCCCGGGGTAGGTTGCAAAGTCTTTGCTGAACCATGACTTTTTCATCTTGGCTCCTTTTAAAAAACACAGCAAGCAAGGGTTACTCCCAGCGGAGTCTCCCTTTTTTTCCAAAAATTGGGCAACACAGAAACCCCCCCTTCAGTGGCAGCACTTGTGCCCCAGTTGTACACTTCACAGCTAGATTTGCATCAAGAACATTCAAAAATACGCCATACTTAACCGTTCCCAGGATGACCCCGGGGTAGGTAGCAAAGTCTTTGTTGAACCATGGCTTGTTCATCTTGGCTCCTTTTAAAAAACACAGCAAGCAAGGGTTACTCCAAGCGGAGTCTCCCTTTTTTTCCAAAAATTGGGCCACACAGACACCCCCCCTCCAGTGGCAGCACTTGTGCCCCAGTTTTACACTTCACAGCTAGATTTGCATCAAGCACATTCTAAAATACGCCATACTTAACTGTTCCCAGGATGACCCCGGGTTAGGTAGCGAAGTCTTTGTTGAACCATGACTTGTTCATCTTGGCTCCTTTTAAAAAACACAGCAAGCAAGGGTTACTCCAAGCGGAGTCTCCCTTTTTTTTCCAAAAATTGGTCCACACAGACACTCACCCCATCAGTGGCAGCACATGTACCCCAGTTGTACACTTCACAGCTAGATTTGCATCAAGCACAATCAAAAATACGCCATACTTAACCGTTCCCAGGATGACCCCGGGGTAGGTAGCAAAGTTTTTGTTGAACCAAGACTTGTTCATCTTGGCTCCTTTTAAAAAACACAGCAAGCAAGGGTTACTCCAAGCGGAGTCTCCCTTTTTTTTCCAAAAATTGGGCCACACAGACACCCACCCCTTCAGTGGCAGCACTTGTGCCCCAGTTGTACACTTCACAGCTAGATTTGCATCAAGCACAATCAAAAATACGCCATACTTAACCGTTCCCAGGATGACCCCGGGGTAGGTAGCAAAGTCTTTGTTGAACCATGGCTTGTTCATCTTGGCTCCTTTTAAAAAACACAGCAAGCAAGGGTTACTCCAAGCGGAGTCTCACTTTTTTCCAAAAATTGGGATACTCAGACACCCCCCCCTTCATTGGCAGCACTTGTGCCCCAGTTGTACACTTCACAGCTAGATTTGCATCAAGCACAATCAAAAATATTACACCTCGTGGCTCTCCTGAGGCAAGGACTGAGGCAGTCTCACATTCCTTGCCTGCTACGAGCGCTCCTGCTCAGCAGTGCCGAAGGTCTGCCAGACTGCGCAGTGTGCAGGAGATAACTTCTCAGAGAGGCAGCAGAAGGGTGACACCTAGTGGTTCTCCTGTTACAAGGAGTGGAGCGGTCTCCCATTCCTTGCCTGCCACAGGCCCTCCTGCTCAGCGGCCCCGAAGGTCTGCGAGGTTTCACAATGTGCAAAGGGTTCCTGCTCAGGGAAGCAGTGAGACTCCCGTTATCTCTGCACATTGTGAGACCGAGGATCCCGCCTCTATTTCCCACAGGCAGGAGGGTGAGCATGTGCAATGCGTGGTGGGTTCTGATTCGCCCACTGACGTCACATGCCTTGATGACAAGGCTGGTGACGTGGTGAATCCTGACTGGCCAGGCTGGGATGTCGTGGACCCTGATTGGGTCAAGTCCGTCATCTCCGCCTCGCGCCCGCCCTTGGGTGGAACTACACCTCCTTAAAAGCTCCTCCTGCCATCATGGCGGCGCGCGATTGTCCTTCTATGTTTGGATGTCTGGCAGCGTGCTGCCACGCCACTGCTCAGGCATTACTGTCTTTTGTGGGCTTGGCCCTTGCTGCTTAGGCAGCACCTGGTTTGCAGGCTGTGTTCCTGCCTTGCTGCTCCAGCAGTATCCCCTTCAACTGGCCGTGTTCCTGTCCCAGGTGAGCTCCTCAAGTCTCCACTGGACTCACCTGGTTATTGAAAGCACACGTTCGTGGGCACCTCTGTGCTTCCCTCGTGCCATATTCTCGTGACTTCCACTGGCACACGTGCGTGGGCACCTCTGTGCTTCCCCGTGCAACAGGTACACCGAGCCGTGAGATCCGTGCCATACAACCCTCATGGGTTAGGGCAGATCGGTGTACATAGATCGTCTGTGACATTCCAGACGATCGCTAGCAGCAACCCGCTCACTCTTCACCCACCATAGCGGCGGTCCCTTACACCGCACAGTGGACCTTGACCGGCGGAAGCTGTCCATTTCCCATCTTGGCATGCTTCCCCGGGTCCCCCTCGTAACATTATGGTCGCGCCAAAGGTCTGGCTATGGCTGAAGAGCAGCAGCAGTTGCTGCATTATGTGCAGCAGTTGGAGTCACGATTGGCCGCACTGGAGCAGTCTTCCTCCGATAAGACTACTCTGATGACAGTCGCCTCCCAGGCGGCTACCCAGGCTGTGCTATTGGGCGGAAGGTCTCCTCGCCTTGCGCTTCCAGAGTGCTTTAGCGGCAACAGCTCTGAGTGCCGTGGTTTTATAAACCAGGTTACCACCTACTTAGAGCTGTCCGCGACTCTTTACGCTACCGAGAAGGCGAAGGTAGCCTTCGTCCAGTCCCTGCTCACAGGGAGAGCGCTGAAGTGGTCCATGCCGTTGTGGGAGCGTGGAGATCGGGTGGTGAATAACCTTACAGCTTATCTTGGGGCCATGAGAATGGTGTTCCTCGGGTCTCAAGTCACCCACAACTCCGCGCTGCGCCTCCTACGACTTTGGCAAGGGTCCGCTTCAGTCGGGGACTTTGCTGTACACTTTAGGACACTTGCCGCAGAGCTGGACTGGCCGGATAAGGTCCTTGTCCCTGTGTTTTGGGAGGGCCTGGCAGGGTTTGTCAAAGACGCACTGGCCACGCGTGAGGTGCCTGCCACTTTAGAGTCCTTGATTCAGGTTGCCTCTCGCATAGACATCCGCCAGGCGGAGCGAAGGCTCGAGGTCTCTTCAGCACCCACGTCTTCTCAGCCTAAAAAGCGTCTGGCTCCCGTTTTCCATCAGACAGGTCTCCCAGCCAGTCCTATAGGCTACTCCGTGGAGTCAATGGAGGTGTCCAAGGTGGTCTCCTCTGCCCCAGGTTCTCGGTCTTGTGTCATCTGCTTTTCCTGTGGGCAGAGGGGACACATAGCTACCCGATGTCCCAAACCGTCGGGAAAAGACAGCGTCTAGTTTCTATCAGAGGGGGGACTCTAGACGCTACCTCTCCCTCTAGGTTGACTATCAGCGCCCAGTTGCATTTCGGCACTACTCTCTTCTCTGCCCTGGCTTGCTTGGACTCAGGCGCTGAAGGCAATTTCATCTCGACCTCCCTGGCAACCTGATACTCAGTTCCCCTGGTTCTGTTGCCCAAGCCACTCAGGGTCCGGGTAGTCGACGGGTCCCTACTACTCGATCCCATCACCCAGATCACCATCACTCTCAGGATGGATGTACCACCGGGACACCATGAGCAGGTGTCCTTTCTGGTGCTTCCAGGGGGGACGGATGAGATCCTACTGGGCCTTCCCTGGTTGAGACAGCATGCTCCTATACTCAACTGGGCAACAGGGGAGATCTCATCCTGGGCAGGATCCTGTAGAGAGCACCTCATGACTACCAAACCACCCGCTACCATTAGGTCGGTTGGGTCCTCAGGGAATACAGGGGGGCCGGGTTTACCAACCCCTTATGAGGCCTACAGGGATGTCTTTTCCAAAAGGGCCGCAGATACTCTTCCTCCCCACCGGCCATATGATTGCCGAATAGACCTGAAGCCAGGCTCCGAGCCCCCTAGGGGCAGAGTGTATCCACTCTCTGCTCCAGAGACAGAGGCTATGTCCAAATATATTCAGGACAGCCTGGCGAAGGGGTTCATTCGCAAGTCTATTTCACCGGCTGGTGCAGGGTTCTTTTTTGTGCAGAAGAAGGAAGGGGATCTGCGCCCCTGTATCGATTACAGGGGATTAAATGCAATCACGATCAAGAACAAATACCCTTTGCCCCTCATTACTGAACTATTTGATCGATTCCGCGGGGCAAAGGTCTTCACAAAGCTGGATCTACGCGGGGCGTATAATCTAGTGCGAGTCCGAAAGGGCGATGAGTGGAAGACCGCCTTTAACACCAGGGACGGTCACTACGAGTATCTAGTAATGCCCTTCGGACTCTGCAATGCCCCCGCCGTATTTCAAGATTTTGTGAATGACATTTTCCGGGATTTGTATCTTTCCGTGGTTGCATACCTGGATGACATTCTTATCTCACCACCCATCAGAGGGATGTCATCCGAGTACTTAAGAGGCTCCGCACCCATTCGTTATATGCTAAGCTGGAAAAGTGCGTTTTTGAACGGGAATCCTTGCCGTTCCTGGGGTACATCATGTCCAGTCAGGGGTTAGCAATGGATCCGGGGAAGTTGGAGACAGTGATGAACTGGCCTGAGCCCCGCTCGCTGAAGGCGATCCAGCGATTCTTGAGGTTTATCAATTATTATCGCCAGTTCATTCCCAACTTCTCGACGGTGGCAGCACCCATCATTGCCCTTACCCGCAAGGGCGCTAATCCCAAAGCATGGACATGGGAAACGGTAGAGGCATTTCACACTCTCTCAAAACATACTTCTCCAGAGCTCCCATCCTTCATTGTCCAGACATCTCCAAACCCTTCCTACTGGAGGTAGACGCCTCTTCGGTCGGTGCAGGTGCAGTCCTGTATCATAAAAACGAACGAGGAAGGAAGCATCCGTGTTTCTTTTTCTCCAAGACCTTTTCTCCGGCCGAGAGGAACTACTCCATAGGGGATAGGGAGTTACTGGCGATGAAACTAGCATTCCAGGAATGGCGGCATCTCCTGGAGGGTGCGAAGCATCCATTTGAGGTATTTTCTGACCATAAAAACCTCACATACCTCCAGACAGCACAACGCCTGAACCCAAGGCAGGCCCGTTGGTCTTTATTCTTCTCCCGGTTCCGCTTTATTATCCGCCACCTGGCCGGTGAGAAGAACGTACGGGCCGATGCCTTGTCACGTTGTATGGTTGTGTTGGAGGAGGACGAGGAGGAGCCTCGTCTTATACTACCCCCGGACAGCTTGAGGATGGTCACTCCCATTTCTTTGGACCAGGTGCCACCTGGCAAGACCCTCATTCCCCCTGAACTACGGAACAAGGTGCTATCGTGGGCCCATGCCTCCAAGGTCGGGGGTCACTTCGGGGTCAAAAGGACCAGAGACCTGGTGACCAGGCATTATTGGTGGCCGAGACTACCCCAGGACATACAGGAGTATGTGGGAGCCTGTATGTCGTGTGCTCGGAATAAGCCGTCCCGGCAGAGACCGGCAGGTCTTCTTCACCCACTGCCAGTGCTGGATCGTCCCTGGGAAGTGGTAGGGATGGACTTCCTGGGAGATCTGCCCAAGTCAGCAGGGCACAGGGTCATATGGGTCATCACGGACCACTTCTCTAATAAAATGGTCCACTTGGTGCCTCTCCCACGACTCCCGACGTCACGTACTCTCGCCACCTTGTTCATTCGGCATGTATTTAGGTTGCATGGCATGCCTGACAAGGTGGTGAGCGACCAGGGTCCCCAGTTCGCGTCTCGCTTCTGGAGAGAGCTCTGTAAGCTCCTGCAGATAGAGCTGAACATCTCCTCCGCATACTATCCCGAGACCAATGGACTAGTGGAGAGGACTAATCAGACCTTGGTAACTTACCTCCGCCATTTTATCTCCGCGCACCATGACAACTGGGCTAACCTCCTTCCTTGGGCCGAATTTGCCATTAACAATTCGGTCCATGAATCCTCTGGCCAGACTCTGTTCCTACTCAATAACGGACAACATCCCAGAATCCCGGTTCCGATGCCCATTACGTCACCCGATACTAGAGTGGAGGATTGGGCGACCAAGGCCCAGGAGATCTGGGATGACACCCAAGAGGCTCTTAAGAGGGCTAAAGACCGGATGGTGACAACGGCTGATGTTCGCCGCCGCCCTGCACCATCCTTCGCCCCTGGTGACCTAGTATGGTTGTCCTCTAAGAATGTTAACCTACGGGTACAGGCAGCCAAATTCGCCCCTAGGTATCTGGGTCCGTTTAAAGTACTACAGCAGGTAAACCCGGTGGCATACCGACTCCAGCTCCCTCCATGCTGGGCTATAGCCAACACCTTTCACGTGTCCCTCCTGAAACCCGTACGACTTAATAAATTCTCGGGGTCCCTGCCGACTCACACCGACTCCCCGTCCGACGACCCTGAAGTGGCAAAACTTGTGGAGACAAAAGTCATACAGGGCAAGAGGTACTACCTCGTGGAGTGGGCCGGCCGTGGTCCAGAGCATACATCCTGGGAGTTGGAGGATCATATCCGCACCCCGGGTTTAATAGCAGCCTTCGAGCACAGACAGGGGGGGCCTAGATGGGGGGGTAATGTTACACCTCGTGGCTCTCCTAAGGCAAGGAGTGAGGCAGTCTCCCATTCCTTGCCTGCCACGAGCACTCCTGCTCAGCAGCGCCGAAGGTCTGTCAGACTGCGCAGTGTGCAGGAGATACCTTCTCAGAGAGGCAGCAGAAGGGTGACACCTAGTGGTTCTCCTGTTACAAGGAGTGAAGCGGTCTCCCATTCCTGGCCTGCGACAGGCCCTCCTGCTCAGTGGCCCCAAAGGTCTGCAAGGTTGCGCAATGTGCAGAGGTTTACTGCTCAGGGAAGCAGTGAGACTCCCGTTATCTCTGCACATTGTGAGACCGAGGATCCCGCCTCTATTTCCCAGAGACAGGAGGGTGAGCATGTGCAATGCGTGGTGGGTTCTGATTCGCCCACTGACGTCACACGGCTTGATGACAAGGCTGGTGACGTGGTGAATCCTGACTGGCCAGGCTGGGACGTCGTGGACCCTGATTGGGTCAAGTCCGTCATCTCCGCCTCGCGCCCGCCCTTGGGTGGAACTACACCTCTTTAAAAGCTCCTCCTGCCATCATGGCGGCGCGCGACTGTCCTTCTATGTTTGGATGTCTGGCAGCGTGCTGCCACGCCACTGCTCAGGCATTACTGTCTTTTGTGGGCTTGGCCCTTGCTGCTTAGGCAGCACCTGGTTTGCAGGCCGTGTTCCTGCCTTGCTGCTCCGGCAGTATCCCCTTCAACTGGCCATGTTCCTGTCCCAGGTGAGCTCCTCAAGTCTCCACCGGACTCACCTGGTTATTGAAAGCACACGTTCGTGGGCACCTCTGTGCTACCCTCGTGCCATATTCTCGTGACTTCCACTGGCACACGTGCGTGGGCACCTCTGTGCTTCCCCGTGCAACAGGTACACCGAGCCGTGAGATCCGTGCCATACAACCCTCACGGGTTAGGGCAGATCGGTGTACATAGATCGTCTGTGACATTCCAGACGATCGCCAGCAGCAACCCGCTCACTCTTCACCCACCATAGCGGCGGTCCCTTACACTGCACAGTGGACCTTGACCGGCGGAAGCTGTCCATTTCCCATCTTGGCACGCTTCCCCGGGTCCCCCTCATAACACAAAAATATGCCATACTTAATCGTTCCGAGGATGACCCCGGGGTAGGAAGCAAAGTCTTTGCTAAACCATGACTTGTTCATCTTGGCTCCTTTTAAAAAACACAGCAAGCAAGGGTTACTCCAAGCGGAGTCTCCCTTTTTTCCAAAAATTGGGCCACACAGACACCCACCCTTTCAGTGACAGCACATGTACCCCAGTTGTACACTTCACAGCTAGATTTGCATCAACCACATTCAAAAATACGCCATACTTAACCGTTCCCAGGATGACCCCGGGGTAGGTAGCAAAGTCTTTCCTGATCCCAGCTCTGTTCATCTTGGCTCCTTTCAAAAAACACAGCAAGCAAGGGTTGCTCCAAGTGGAGTCTCCTTTTTTTTTCCAAAAATTGGGCCACACAGACACCCACCCCTTCAGTGGCAGCACTTGTGCCCCAGTTGTACACTTCACAGCTAGATTTGCATCAAACACATTCAAAAATACGCCATACTTAACCGTTCCCAGGATGACCCCGGGGTAGGTAGCAAAGTCTTTGCTGAACCATGACCTATTCATCTTGGCTCCTTTTAAAAAACACAGCAAGCAAGGGATACTCCAAGCGGAGTCTCCCTTTTTTTCCAAAAATTGGGCCACAGACACCCACCCCTTCAGTGGCAGCACTTGTGCCCTAGTTGCAAACAGGATGTTTTGATTTGCATCAAGCACATTCCAAATCCACAAGCATTTACTCTCCCCAAGATGACACAGGGGTAGTAAATTCCTTGTGGATCCATGACTTGTTCATTTTCATGAACGTTAGTCTGTCCACATTGTCACTGGACAGACGCGTGCGCTTATCTGTCAGCAGACACCCAGCAGCACTGAAGACACGTTCAGAGACAACGCTGGCAGCTAGACACGACAAAATCTCCAAGGCATAAGTGGAGAGCTCTGGCCATTTTTCTAGATTTGAAGCCCAAAATGAGCAAGGCTTCATTTGCAAAGTCATGGCATCGATGTTCATTTGGAGATACTCCTGTATCATCCTCTCCAGCCGTTGACTATGTGTCAGACTTGTTGTCTCTGGTGGCCTTGCAAAGGAGGGTCTTAAAAAATTATGAAAAGATTCCATAAAATTGCTGTTACCAGCACCAGATACGGTGCTACTGGTATGGGTAGACTGTTGAAGATAACGAGACCGTCCCATGTTTGTCAAGTTACAACTGGGAGATTCACTCCCTGCACCTGCACAGTTGTTTGGTGGAAAAGCCGAGCAAAGATCGAGTAACAGCTTCTGCTGATACTCCTGCATACGTGCGTCCCTTTCTATGGAAGCAATTACGGTATGTCACAAAATTTGGACTTGTACCGGAGATCTAATAGTGTGGCAAGCCAGTAGTCATCATCACTTCTAATTTTGACAATACGAGGGTCATGTTGGAGGTAGTGCAGCAAGAAGGCACTCTTGTGTCTTGCGCAGCCAAGCGGACAAAGTCCACGCTGTGTTTGTGGCATAGAGGTGCTAACCGTTCTTTCTTCCTCTGACATCTCCCCCCAACCTCTTTCAACTGAAATTTGACCAAGGTCTCCCTCATCCGCTGAGTCTTCCATGTCCATGGACAGTTCGTCCTCCATTTCTTCATGTTCTCCTGCACCTTCCTCAACATTTCGCCTGCTACCATGCGCCCTTGTTGATTCTGTCCCCCATGGTCCCATGCCTGCTGCTTTGGTGATGATTAACGTCTGGACCTTGGTGATGTTGTTGTGTCTTGCGCATATGAATCCTCCTGTAGTTCCTCCCCTTCATGTTGTCCCACCCCCTGACTCCGAATAGTGTTTAGCGTGTGCTCCAGCATGTAAATGACTGGAATTGTCATGCTGATAATGGCATTGTCAGCGCTAAACATATTTGTCGCCATGTTGAAACTGTGCAGAAGGGTGCATAGGTCCATGATCTGAGACCATTTCATCAGGGTGATCTGCCCCACCTCTGCACCTCGTTGGCCCAGGCTATACGTCATGACTAGAGATGAGCGAACCGGTCGCGGTTCGGCTCGAGGTTGGTTCGCCGAACGGACCTCCCGTTCGAGTTCGGTTCGTCGAACGTTCGACGAACCGAACTCGAACTGCATAGGAAACAATGGCAGGCAATCACAAACACAGAAAAACACCTAGAAAACACCCTCAAAGGTGTCCAAAAGGTCACAAACAACTCACAACACATGGGAAAGTGACAAGGACATATACTCATGCGAAAACAAAAGAGCTGGACAAGGAAAAAGAGGAGGACACACAGATATATGAGTATATGCAAGGAAACATGCCATTATTGTGCAACTTGAGCCCTGCTCATTCTTGGCTTCCAATCTTGATAAATTGCCTGAGCTCGCCACGTAAGTCTTGGGGATCTTGTCGTGTCCTGCAGCCAGCGTTCTCTCTGAACCTGTCTTCAGTGCTGCTGTGGGTCTGCTGGCAGATAAGCACACGTGTCTGTCCACTGACAATGTGGACATGGCTCTCAGAGGACTTTTCTTCCCCGGGGTCAGCCAGGGGACGGGAAAGGCACGCGTATTTTTGAGAGTGCTTCATGCAAAGCATCTTTTTCTTTTTCAAAAGGGGGCTCAACCGATGCCAGTCAAGTGGGGTGTGTGTGGCCCAGTGAGTGGCAACGAGGGAGACTGTGGTTGGAGTCCCCTCGCTGTGTTTCTAAAAGAACCAAGATGAACAAGTCATGGCTCTCAGAGGACTTTTCTTCCCCGGGGTCAGCCAGGGGACGGGAAAGGCACGCGTATTTTTGAGAGTGCTTCATGCAAAGCATCTTTTTCTTTTTCAAAAGGGGGCTCAACCGATGCCAGTCAAGTGGGGTGTGTGTGGCCCAGTGAGTGGCAACGAGGGAGACTGTGGTTGGAGTCCCCTCGCTGTGTTTCTAAAAGAACCAAGATGAACAAGTCATGGCTCTCAGAGGACTTTTCTTCCCCGGGGTCAGCCAGGGGACGGGAAAGGCACGCGTATTTTTGAGAGTGCTTCATGCAAAGCATCTTTTTCTTTTTCAAAAGGGGGCTCAACCGATGCCAGTCAAGTGGGGTGTGTGTGGCCCAGTGAGTGGCAACGAGGGAGACTGTGGTTGGAGTCCCCTCGCTGTGTTTCTAAAAGAACCAAGATGAACAAGTCATGGCTCTCAGAGGACTTTTCTTCCCCGGGGTCAGCAAGGGGACGGGAAAGGCACGCGTATTTTTGAGAGTGCTTCATGCAAAGCATCTTTTTCTTTTTCAAAAGGGGGCTCAACCGATGCCAGTCAAGTGGGGTGTGTGTGGCCCAGTGAGTGGCAACGAGGGAGACTGTGGTTGGAGTCCCCTCGCTGTGTTTCTAAAAGAACCAAGATGAACAAGTCATGGCTCTCAGAGGACTTTTCTTCCCCGGGGTCAGCCAGGGGACGGGAAAGGCACGCGTATTTTTGAGAGTGCTTCATGCAAAGCATCTTTTTCTTTTTCAAAAGGGGGCTCAACCGATGCCAGTCAAGTGGGGTGTGTGTGGCCCAGTGAGTGGCAACGAGGGAGACTGTGGTTGGAGTCCCCTCGCTGTGTTTCTAAAAGAACCAAGATGAACAAGTCATGGCTCTCAGAGGACTTTTCTTCCCCGGGGTCAGCCAGGGGACGGGAAAGGCACGCGTATTTTTGAGAGTGCTTCATGCAAAGAATCTTTTTCTTTTTCAAAAGGGGGCTCAACCGATGCCAGTCAAGTGGGGTGTGTGTGGCCCAGTGAGTGGCAACGAGGGAGACTGTGGTTGGAGTCCACTCGCTGTGTTTCTAAAAGAACCAAGATGAACAAGTCATGGCTCTCAGAGGACTTTTCTTCCCCGGGGTCAGCCAGGGGACGGGAAAGGCACGCGTATTTTTGAGAGTGCTTCATGCAAAGCATCTTTTTCTTTTTCAAAAGGGGGCTCAACCGATGCCAGTCAAGTGGGGTGTGTGTGGCCCAGTGAGTGGCAACGAGGGAGACTGTGGTTGGAGTCCCCTCGCTGTGTTTCTAAAAGAACCAAGATGAACAAGTCATGGCTCTCAGAGGACTTTTCTTCCCCGGGGTCAGCAAGGGGACGGGAAAGGCACGCGTATTTTTGAGAGTGCTTCATGCAAAGCATCTTTTTCTTTTTCAAAAGGGGGCTCAACCGATGCCAGTCAAGTGGGGTGTGTGTGGCCCAGTGAGTGGCAACGAGGGAGACTGTGGTTGGAGTCCCCTCGCTGTGTTTCTAAAAGAACCAAGATGAACAAGTCATGGCTCTCAGAGGACTTTTCTTCCCCGGGGTCAGCCAGGGGACGGGAAAGGCACGCGTATTTTTGAGAGTGCTTCATGCAAAGCATCTTTTTCTTTTTCAAAAGGGGGCTCAACCGATGCCAGTCAAGTGGGGTGTGTGTGGCCCAGTGAGTGGCAACGAGGGAGACTGTGGTTGGAGTCCCCTCGCTGTGTTTCTAAAAGAACCAAGATGAACAAGTCATGGCTCTCAGAGGACTTTTCTTCCCCGGGGTCAGCAAGGGGACGGGAAAGGCACGCGTATTTTTGAGAGTGCTTCATGCAAAGCATCTTTTTCTTTTTCAAAAGGGGGCTCAACCGATGCCAGTCAAGTGGGGTGTGTGTGGCCCAGTGAGTGGCAACGAGGGAGACTGTGGTTGGAGTCCCCTCGCTGTGTTTCTAAAAGAACCAAGATGAACAAGTCATGGCTCTCAGAGGTCTTTTCTTCCCCGGGGTCAGCCAGGGGACGGGAAAGGCACGCGTATTTTTGAGAGTGCTTCATGCAAAGCATCTTTTTCTTTTTCAAAAGGGGGCTCAACCGATGCCAGTCAAGTGGGGTGTGTGTGGCCCAGTGAGTGGCAACGAGGGAGACTGTGGTTGGAGTCCCCTCGCTGTGTTTCTAAAAGAACCAAGATGAACAAGTCATGGCTCTCAGAGGACTTTTCTTCCCCGGGGTCAGCCAGGGGACGGGAAAGGCACGCGTATTTTTGAGAGTGCTTCATGCAAAGCATCTTTTTCTTTTTCAAAAGGGGGCTCAACCGATGCCAGTCAAGTGGGGTGTGTGTGGCCCAGTGAGTGGCAACGAGGGAGACTGTGGTTGGAGTCCCCTCGCTGTGTTTCTAAAAGAACCAAGATGAACAAGTCATGGCTCTCAGAGGACTTTTCTTCCCCGGGGTCAGCCAGGGGACGGGAAAGGCACGCGTATTTTTGAGAGTGCTTCATGCAAAGAATCTTTTTCTTTTTCAAAAGGGGGCTCAACCGATGCCAGTCAAGTGGGGTGTGTGTGGCCCAGTGAGTGGCAACGAGGGAGACTGTGGTTGGAGTCCACTCGCTGTGTTTCTAAAAGAACCAAGATGAACAAGTCATGGCTCTCAGAGGACTTTTCTTCCCCGGGGTCAGCCAGGGGACGGGAAAGGCACGCGTATTTTTGAGAGTGCTTCATGCAAAGCATCTTTTTCTTTTTCAAAAGGGGGCTCAACCGATGCCAGTCAAGTGGGGTGTGTGTGGCCCAGTGAGTGGCAACGAGGGAGACTGTGGTTGGAGTCCCCTCGCTGTGTTTCTAAAAGAACCAAGATGAACAAGTCATGGCTCTCAGAGGACTTTTCTTCCCCGGGGTCAGCAAGGGGACGGGAAAGGCACGCGTATTTTTGAGAGTGCTTCATGCAAAGCATCTTTTTCTTTTTCAAAAGGGGGCTCAACCGATGCCAGTCAAGTGGGGTGTGTGTGGCCCAGTGAGTGGCAACGAGGGAGACTGTGGTTGGAGTCCCCTCGCTGTGTTTCTAAAAGAACCAAGATGAACAAGTCATGGCTCTCAGAGGACTTTTCTTCCCCGGGGTCAGCCAGGGGACGGGAAAGGCACGCGTATTTTTGAGAGTGCTTCATGCAAAGCATCTTTTTCTTTTTCAAAAGGGGGCTCAACCGATGCCAGTCAAGTGGGGTGTGTGTGGCCCAGTGAGTGGCAACGAGGGAGACTGTGGTTGGAGTCCCCTCGCTGTGTTTCTAAAAGAACCAAGATGAACAAGTCATGGCTCTCAGAGGACTTTTCTTCCCCGGGGTCAGCAAGGGGACGGGAAAGGCACGCGTATTTTTGAGAGTGCTTCATGCAAAGCATCTTTTTCTTTTTCAAAAGGGGGCTCAACCGATGCCAGTCAAGTGGGGTGTGTGTGGCCCAGTGAGTGGCAACGAGGGAGACTGTGGTTGGAGTCCCCTCGCTGTGTTTCTAAAAGAACCAAGATGAACAAGTCATGGCTCTCAGAGGTCTTTTCTTCCCCGGGGTCAGCCAGGGGACGGGAAAGGCACGCGTATTTTTGAGAGTGCTTCATGCAAAGCATCTTTTTCTTTTTCAAAAGGGGGCTCAACCGATGCCAGTCAAGTGGGGTGTGTGTGGCCCAGTGAGTGGCAACGAGGGAGACTGTGGTTGGAGTCCCCTCGCTGTGTTTCTAAAAGAACCAAGATGAACAAGTCATGGCTCTCAGAGGACTTTTCTTCCCCGGGGTCAGCCAGGGGACGGGAAAGGCACGCGTATTTTTGAGAGTGCTTCATGCAAAGCATCTTTTTCTTTTTCAAAAGGGGGCTCAACCGATGCCAGTCAAGTGGGGTGTGTGTGGCCCAGTGAGTGGCAACGAGGGAGACTGTGGTTGGAGTCCCCTCGCTGTGTTTCTAAAAGAACCAAGATGAACAAGTCATGGCTCTCAGAGGACTTTTCTTCCCCGGGGTCAGCCAGGGGACGGGAAAGGCACGCGTATTTTTGAGAGTGCTTCATGCAAAGCATCTTTTTCTTTTTCAAAAGGGGGCTCAACCGATGCCAGTCAAGTGGGGTGTGTGTGGCCCAGTGAGTGGCAACGAGGGAGACTGTGGTTGGAGTCCCCTCGCTGTGTTTCTAAAAGAACCAAGATGAACAAGTCATGGCTCTCAGAGGACTTTTCTTCCCCGGGGTCAGCCAGGGGACGGGAAAGGCACGCGTATTTTTGAGAGTGCTTCATGCAAAGCATCTTTTTCTTTTTCAAAAGGGGGCTCAACCGATGCCAGTCAAGTGGGGTGTGTGTGGCCCAGTGAGTGGCAACGAGGGAGACTGTGGTTGGAGTCCCCTCGCTGTGTTTCTAAAAGAACCAAGATGAACAAGTCATGGCTCTCAGAGGACTTTTCTTCCCCGGGGTCAGCCAGGGGACGGGAAAGGCACGCGTATTTTTGAGAGTGCTTCATGCAAAGCATCTTTTTCTTTTTCAAAAGGGGGCTCAACCGATGCCAGTCAAGTGGGGTGTGTGTGGCCCAGTGAGTGGCAACGAGGGAGACTGTGGTTGGAGTCCCCTCGCTGTGTTTCTAAAAGAACCAAGATGAACAAGTCATGGCTCTCAGAGGACTTTTCTTCCCCGGGGTCAGCCAGGGGACGGGAAAGGCACGCGTATTTTTGAGAGTGCATCATGCAAAGCATCTTTTTCTTTTTCAAAAGGGGGCTCAACCGATGCCAGTCAAGTGGGGTGTGTGTGGCCCAGTGAGTGGCAACGAGGGAGACTGTGGTTGGAGTCCCCTCGCTGTGTTTCTAAAAGAACCAAGATGAACAAGTCATGGCTCTCAGAGGACTTTTCTTCCCCGGGGTCAGCCAGGGGACGGGAAAGGCACGCGTATTTTTGAGAGTGCTTCATGCAAAGCATCTTTTTCTTTTTCAAAAGGGGGCTCAACCGATGCCAGTCAAGTGGGGTGTGTGTGGCCCAGTGAGTGGCAACGAGGGAGACTGTGGTTGGAGTCCCCTCGCTGTGTTTCTAAAAGAACCAAGATGAACAAGTCATGGCTCTCAGAGGACTTTTCTTCCCCGGGGTCAGCCAGGGGACGGGAAAGGCACGCGTATTTTTGAGAGTGCTTCATGCAAAGCATCTTTTTCTTTTTCAAAAGGGGGCTCAACCGATGCCAGTCAAGTGGGGTGTGTGTGGCCCAGTGAGTGGCAACGAGGGAGACTGTGGTTGGAGTCCCCTCGCTGTGTTATACATGCTTTTAGAAGGGCATGACATGGCTTGGAGGTTGACTTTCATAAAATGCAAACTGTTGGCTACCAAAATGCTGCCTTTCCAACAACTGTGGTTATAGGCAATGAGGAACATACTGATGAAGATGAGACGCAGATACCCGATTGGGATGACAACTTAAATATTCGGTCAGGGCAAGAAGAAACTCGGTCTGAGGGGGAGGGGAGTGCAAACACAACAATTGATGATGAAGTTCTAGATCCCACCTACTGTCAACCCACAGTCAGACACTCGAGGAGGTCAATAGAGGCGGTGGAGGAGGATGCAACCGACGTCGAAGTAACCTGGCGCCTTCCTGGACACAGTCGGAGCACTGGTAGCACGTCTACAACTGCATCCTCAGCCACCACTCTGCCTCTGAGCATTATTCGGGGTGGATCAACAGGTCGCATGGCCTCTAAGCCTTGCCTAGCCTGGTCCTTTTTTGACATAAAAAAAGATCGGCCAAATTATGTGATCTGTAACATTTGCCATGGTTATCTTAGTAGAGGTCAAAACCTCAGCAGTTTGACAACTTCTTCCATGAATCGTCACATGAATAAATATCATATGGCCTGGTGGGAAGCTCACCGTGCTGCAATGCGGCCTAGTGGAGCTAACCATCCACCGCCTGCCCCTTCCAGGGCATCCGCGCGCTCGTCATCTTCTAGGACTGTGGGGACAGCTGTCACACCTGTTTTTCCACCCACAACTTCCACCACTGTAACCGCAACAGGCAGTTTGCTTGGTAGGTCGTCAGTTGGTTTGGAAGGGGAAACAAGTGAGTGTGTACAGCTCTCTCAGACATCGATAGCACCAACTTTGGATGAAGGCAACATCATGTCTCCGCCTGCACTTTCCTCCCAAAGCTGCATTTTTCCAGGGACACCCTACTCAACACCGTCTACACACAGCAGCCAGATCTCTGTCCCTCAGATGTGGTCAAATAAAAGGCCACTTCCTTCGACCCATGACAAAGCGAAGAGGTTGACTCTATCCCTCTGTAAGCTGTTGGCTACAGAAATGCTGCCTTTCCGCCTAGTGGACACACAGGATTTTAGAGACCTTATATCTGTCGCTGTGCCCCAGTACCAGATGCCTAGTCGCCACTACTTCTCTAAGAAAGGTGTGCCCGCGCTACACCAGCATGTCGCACACAATATCACCGCTTCCTTGAGAAACTCTGTGTGTGAACGGGTGAATTTCAGCACCGATACTTGGACCAGTAAGCATGGACAGGGACGTTACATGTCGCTGACTGGGCACTTGGTAACTATGGTGATAGATGGTGAAGGGTCTGCTGCACAAGTCTTGCCGTCCCCACGACTTGTGTGTCAATCCTCTGTCTGTCCAAGTTCCGCCACTGCTTCTGCATCCTCCACCTCATCTGGGTCCTCCACCTCCGCCCCAAGCCTGCCTGGTCAGGCCACCAGCGTTCTCACTGCGCAGAAGGAATCACGCACCCCTCATTACTATGCTGGCAGCAGAGCGCAACGGCATCAGGCGGTCTTTAGCTTGACATGTCTTGGGAATAAGAGTCACACAGCTGAGGAGTTGTGGTCAGCTCTGCGGTCCGAGTTTAATAAATGGTTGTCTCCACTCAACCTGCAGCCTGGTAAGGCCGTGTGCGACAATGCTGCAAACCTGGGTGCGGCCCTTCAACTGGGCAAGGTGACACACGTGCCTTGTATGGCTCACGTGTTGAACCTTGTTGTCCAGCAATTTTTAACACACTATCCCGGCCTAGATGGCCTTCTGACCAGGGCACGGAAACTGTCTGCAGTGCTCACTTCCGCCGTTCAAGCGCCGCAGCTGAGCGACTTGCATCGCTCCAGAAGTCTTTCGGCCTGCCGGTTCATCGCCTGAAATGCGATGTGGCGACACGCTGGAATTCAACTCTCCACATGTTACAGCGACTGTGGCAGCACCGCAGAGCCCTGGTGCAATACGTCATGACGTATAGCCTGGGCCAACGAGATGCAGAGGTGGGGCAGATCACCCTGATGGAGTGATCTCAGATCACGGACCTATGCACCCTTCTGCACAGTTTCGACATGGCGACGAATATGTTTAGCGCTGACAATGCCATTATCAGCATGACGATTACAGTCATTTACATGCTGGAGCACACGCTAAACACTATTCGGAGTCAGGGGGTGGGACAACAGGAAGGGGAGGAACTACAGGAGGATTCATATGCGCAAGACACAACAACATCACCAAGGTCCAGACGTTCATCATCACCAACGCGGCAGGCATGGGACCATGGGGGACAGGGATCAACAAGGGCGCATGGTAGCAGGCGAGATGTTGAGGAAGGTGCAGGAGGACATGAAGATATGGAGGACGAACTGTCCATGGACATGGAAGACTCAGCTGATGAGGGGGACCTTGGTCAAATTTAAGTTGAAAGAGGTTGGGGGGAGATGACAGAGGAAGA
Organism: Anomaloglossus baeobatrachus; assembly: GCF_048569485.1. Taxonomy (NCBI): domain Eukaryota; kingdom Metazoa; phylum Chordata; class Amphibia; order Anura; family Aromobatidae; genus Anomaloglossus; species Anomaloglossus baeobatrachus. The sequence continues at coordinate 278,362,175 of NC_134357.1, read as the reverse complement.
AAGAACGGTTAGCACCTCTATGCCACAAACACAGCGTGGACTTGGTCCGCATGGCTGCGCAAGACACATGAGTGCCTTCTTGTTGCACTACCTCCAACATGACCCTCGTATTGTCAAAATTAGAAGTGATGATGACTACTGGCTTGCCACACTATTAGATCCCCGGGACAAGTCCAAATTTTGTGACATAATTCCACCCATAGAAAGGGACGCACGTATGCAGGAGTATCAGCAGAAGCTGTTACTCGATCTTAGCTCGGCTTTTCCACCAAACAACCGTGCAGGTGAAGGGAGTGATTCTCCCAGTTGTAACTTGACAAACATGGGACGGCCTCGTCATCTTCAACAGTCTACCCGTACCAGTAGGACCGTATCTGGTGCTGGTAACAGCAATTTTATGGAATCTTTTCATAATTTTTTTAGACCCTCCTTTGCAAGGCCACCAGAGACATCAAGTGTGTCACATAGTCAACGGATGGAGAGGATGATACAGGAGTATCTCCAAATGAACATCGATGCAATGACTTTGCAAATGGAGCCTTGCTCCTTTTGTGCTTCAAATCTAGAAAAATGTCAAGAGCTCTCCAGTTACGCCTTGAAGATTTTGTCGTGTCCAGCTGCCAGCGTTGTCTCTGAACGTGTCTTCAGTGCTGCTGGGTGTGTGCTGACAGATAAGCGCACGCGTCTGTCCAGTGACAATGTGGACAGACTGACGTTCATCAAAATGAACAAGTCATGGATCCAGAAGGAATTTACTACCCCTGTGTCATCCTGGGGAGAGTAAATGCTTGTGGATTTGGAATGTGCTTGATGCAAATCAAAACATCCTGTTTGCAACTAGGGCACAAGTCCTGCCACTGATGGGGTGTCTGTGTGCCCAATTTGGGGAAAAAAGGTAGACTCCGCTTGGAGTAACCCTTGCTTGCTGTGTTTTTTAAAAATGATACAAGATGAACAGATCTGAAGGCAAGATGGAGGCAACATCATGTCTCCGCCTGCACTTTTCTCACAAACCTGCATTTTTCCAGGGACACCCTACTCAACACCGTCTACAGACAGCAGCCAGATCTCTGTCCCTCAGATGTGGTCAAATAAAAGGCCACTTACTGCGACCCATGACAAAGCTAAGTGGTTGACTCTATCCCTCTGTAAGCTGTTGGCTACCGAAATGCTGCCTTTACGCGTAGTGGACACACAGGATTTTACAGACCTTATGTCTGTCGCTGTGCCCCAGTACCAGATGCCCAATCACCACTGCTTCTCCAAGAAAAGCATGCCCGCGCTACACCAGCATGTCGCACACAACATCACCACTTCCTTGAGAAAATCTGTGTGCGACAGGGTGCATTTCAACACAGATACTTGGACCAGTAAGCATAGACAGGGTCATTACATGTCACTGACTGGGCACTGGCAAACTATGGTGAGAGATGGAGAAGGGTCTGCTGTACAAGTCTTGCCGTCCCCACGAGTTGTTTCAATCCTTGTTCTGTATGTAGAAGTTAATACACTGCTTCTGCCTCTTCAACCTCGTGTGGGTCCTCTACCTTGGCGCAAACCCTGTGTGGTCAGGCCACCCTTCCTTGCAACTGCGCACAAGGACTACCACACACCTCCTTACTATGCTGGCAGCAGAGCTCAATGCCATCAGGCGGTCAAAGTTTTACTTTGAAATGTATGGGAAATGTGAGTCACACCGCTATTACAGAGAATAGTAGTCAGGCAGGGTCAAAACATTAATTGAGGAACAGGAACAGAATGGGACGGCCAGGAAAGAATCAGAAAACAAGCAGAGGTGAAATGCGTATCGGCCAACAAGGTACATAAACAGCAAGCAGGAAAAGTAGTCAGGTAACAAGCACACAAAATCATAAAACTGAACTGGGGGTAAAATTAACCAGAGGTTCATAGCTATGTCTGGCAGTGGTCTGCAGACAGGATGGGCATAAAAAAGGGTGTGGTGTCTTCCCATTGGTTGTAGCTGAATGATGGTATTTCATCTGTGAGATACCCACCAGCTACATTCAGCCAGAGATTCTGCATCTGTCAAGGTAATGCAGCCCAGTGGGTGAGCATAACCTGCGTCCACCTGCGCCGCTGGCATCGACTACTCTCCCATCATCAGCACTATTCATGAAAGGAACACGTTGTCACCTGGCGACCGGAGTACAAATTGACGGAGCGGACTCCGTTGGTGACTTAACAGCCGTGTGCGGCAATGATGCAAACCTGGCTGCGGGCCATCCTCAGGGCAATGTGACACACGTGCCTTTTAGGGCTCACGTGTTGAACCGAATTCGCCAGCAATTTTTAAAACACCATCACGGCCTACATGGCCTTGTGCAGTGGGCACGCTCGCTATGTGCTCACTTCCATCGTGCGCACACAGCAGCTCAACAACTTTCATCACTCCGGAAGTCTTAGGGTCTGGCAGTTAAACGCCGTAAATGCGATGTTTCGACACGCAGGAATTGGAATCTGCACATGTTGCAGCGTGTGTGGCAGCACCGCAGAGCCCTGCTGAAATACGGTAAGACATATAGCCTGGGATAACTTGATCCAGAGGTGGTGCAGATCACGCTGCTGGAGTGGTGTCAGATCAAGGACCTATGCACCCTGCTACACAGTTTTGAAATGTCGACGAAGATGTTTAGCACTGGCAATGTCATTCTCAGCATGACAATTCTGGTCATCTACATGATGGAGCACACTGTAATTATTATTCGGAGTCAGGTGTTGGGACAAGAGGAAGGGGAGGAAGTACAGGAGGAGTCATATGCGGAAGGGATAACAAGATCTACGAGGTCCAGATGGTCAGCGGCACCTATGCGGCAGTCATGGTGAGGGAGAGGGATTAACAAGGGCGCATAGTATCAGCAAAAAGTGTTGATGAAAGTGCAGGAGCCCATGAAGAAATGGAGGACGAACTGGCGATGGGCATGGAAGACTCAGCAGATGAGTGAGAGCTTGCTCACATTTCGGTTGTGCGAGGTTGGGGGGAGAGGGCAGAGGAAGGATGCACGATTCTCACCTCTCTGCCACCAACACACCAAGGACTTGGTCCTCCTGGATGCACAAGACACATGAGCGCCTTCTTGCTGCACTACCTACATGACCCTCGGATTGTATGAATTTGAACTAATCCTGAATACTGGGTTGCCACACTGTTAGATCCCCGGTACAAGACAAAATTTGGCGAACTAATTCCTGCCATAGAAATAGACGCACGTATACAGGAGTATCTGCAGAATGTGGTACGCAATCTTAGATTTACTTGTCCACTAAACACCAGTGCTGCACAGAGTGAATCTCAACGCTTTGTCATGGATAGGAGGAAATGGTCTTTTACTTGTCCACATCGGAGGGACCGAGGGATGGCTGCTGTGCTGAGATGGCGTTGAGTACGGTGTCCCTGCACAGTTGCACTTTTGGTCATATCCCAAAATGAGTTGAAAAAGGACAGATGCTGTTGGAAAGGGGAACAGGTGTGTTGGAAAGGGGAAAAAAGTTTTGGTCCGTGGATTTGGTGGTTAAGCAACTGTAACATTTGCTGAAGAAACAACATCTGTTACAGTGGGACTGGCAGATTTGGATAAAGTGGTATATAATCTGTGACCGCTATATAACGAAAATTAATAAGAAAAGAAAGAGAAAGGTATATATCCCCATCAGCAGTCAGTGTCCACCGTGCTCCCAGTTGGAAAAGGAGAGGTTGGCAACTTGAAGGTTTGGTGGAGGATACAGAGCTGTGTGGCTATGAAACTAATAGTAGCCTGAACCGAGTTAGACGCCATTCGGATCTGGAGACTGTGAGCCCTGTTAGCGTCACAGGGTCCACATGCCCACCCAGCCCAGGAACTCCCTGTTAACAACACAGGGGCCATTGAGTACGCTGACCGTGTGCGTAGGGGCCACACCTGTGGACAGCAGGCGCATCAGCAGCAGCAGGCCTGTTAATGCCACTGGGCTGCACAAGCAGGACTGTTAGGACAGGAGCTGGTCTTAACCGTTCTGCGTTACCAACTGTGGTGGTGGCCTGCATCCACCACCCGATCCCTGCCTACCTCTGGCCTAAAGCCGCAATGGGTTCAACACATGGAGGTGTGCTCTTTCGGAGCATAATAGAAGACTGCGCACCTCCTTGTTGGCTCCAGCCCCTTTTATAACCTGGGTCCGCCCCAAACCAGGGTGAACCACAATGCACCTCCTGGAGACAAAAGTAGAGTGACACGTCATGAGTGGCATAACTAGCGTCCTATTTGGAAACGCAACTTCAATGATGACCTCATGGCTGCCATGACCCAAACACCTCACCAGTCATCGTCTGAGCATCAATAATGCGGTGACAAGTCATAGGTGTGGGCCTCTGCAAGCCATTTGGGAGGACACCTGATGCCCTGTGGTCTATATGGGACCCCCACATCAGGGCCAGGGCCAAAGAGTTCATTACCGGACCTAGTCTCTGATGCAGGAAGTGCCTGAGCATGCTCAGTAGCATGAAATACAGTCTCTGAAAAAAGACTATCAGCTTTAGCATGGTGTCTATGCCCAAAACAGGACTTATACCCGGCACGGAATGCAAGCACCTGTGCAAAGAGGCTTTTCACACTTAGTGTGGGAGCATGCGCTGTATCCCGAAATGAAAACTTAGCGTCAGGAATGGCACAGTCAGGCTGAGCATACTCACTAGACGAAACACTGTAATTATGCTGCAGCTGGGGTACATCGGCACACGCATGCGCACTAGCTGCCTCTCCACACTTAGACGTGGAGGGGAAATTTGTCTTGGAGATGCTGTCTATGAACAGAAGGAAAAGCTAAAGGAAGCCTGACTTTCTATCCCTCCGAATTATGAAATGCAGCAATGAATTCCATGAGTTTGCTATAACATTAGCGTAGCAAAATGTGCATGAGGGTGTGATGTAGAGGTGCTAGAAATAGCTTGTCACCAGTGGGGCACTAATGGAATACAACAGCCAGTTCTATGATGCCACAAAATGGCAGTATTTTGTGCTATCATTATAGCTTATTAAAAACAGAGCACGAGGTTGTCATGCAGAGGTGCTGCACATAGATTTGCAGTAGTGTGAATTGACAAAAGTACAATAGCCACGTTTAGGATGCCACTAGGTACAGTGAGTGTTTGCTAGTATAATGGCTGAGTTTAAAAAAGTTTGAGTGTGCAATGCAGGCAGACGTGCTGCAAATAACGTTCCAATACTGTGAATTGACAAAAGTACAATAGCCACGTTTAGGATACAACTAGGTACAGTGAGTGTTTGCTAGTATAATGGCTGAGTTTAAAAAAGTTTGAGTGTGCAAGGCAGGCAGATGTCCTGCAAATAACGTTCCAATACTGTGAATTGACAAAAGTACAATAGCCACGTTTAGGATACAACTAGGTACAGTGAGTGTTTGCTAGTATAATGGCTGAGTTTAAAAAAGTTTGAGTGTGCAATGCAGGCAGACGTGCTGCTAATAACGTTCCAATACTGTGAATTGACAAAAGTACAATAGCCACGTTTAGGATACAACTAGGTACAGTGAGTGTTTGCTAGTATAATGGCTGAGTTTAAAAAAGTTTGAGTGTGCAATGCAGGCAGACGTCCTGCAAATAACGTTCCAATACTGTGAATTGACAAAAGTACAATAGCCACGTTTAGGATACAACTAGGTACAGTGAGTGTTTGCTAGTATAATGGCTGAGTTTAAAAAAGTTTGAGTGTGCAATGCAGGCAGACGTGCTGCAAATAACGTTCCAATACTGTGAATTGACAAAAGTACAATAGCCACGTTTAGGATACAACTAGGTACAGTGAGTGTTTGCTAGTATAATGGCTGAGTTTAAAAAAGTTTGAGTGTGCAATGCAGGCAGATGTCCTGCAAATAACGTTCCAATACTGTGAATTGACAAAAGTACAATAGCCACGTTTAGGATACAACTAGGTACAGTGAGTGTTGGCTAGTATAATGGCTGAGTTTAAAAAAGTTTGAGTGTGCAAGGCAGGCAGATGTCCTGCAAATAACGTTCCAATACTGTGAATTGACAAAAGTACAATAGCCACGTTTAGGATACAACTAGGTACAGTGAGTGTTTGCTAGTATAATGGCTGAGTTTAAAAAAGTTTGAGTGTGCAATGCAGGCAGACGTGCTGCAAATAACGTTCCAATACTGTGAATTGACAAAAGTACAATAGCCACGTTTAGGATACAACTAGGTACAGTGAGTGTTTGCTAGTATAATGGCTGAGTTTAAAAAAGTTTGAGTGTGCAAGGCAGGCAGATGTCCTGCAAATAACGTTCCAATACTGTGAATTGACAAAAGTACAATAGCCACGTTTAGGATACAACTAGGTACGGTGAGTGTTTGCTAGTATAATGGCTGAGTTTAAAAAAGTTTGAGTGTGCAATGCAGGCAGACGTGCTGCAAATAACGTTCCAATACTGTGAATTGACAAAAGTACAATAGCCACGTTTAGGATACAACTAGGTACAGTGAGTGTTTGCTAGTATAATGGCTGAGTTTAAAAAAGTTTGAGTGTGCAATGCAGGCAGACGTCCTGCAAATAACGTTCCAATACTGTGAATTGACAAAAGTACAATAGCCACGTTTAGGATACAACTAGGTACAGTGAGTGTTTGCTAGTATAATGGCTGAGTTTAAAAAAGTTTGAGTGTGCAATGCAGGCAGACGTGCTGCAAATAACGTTCCAATACTGTGAATTGACAAAAGTACAATAGCCACGTTTAGGATACAACTAGGTACAGTGAGTGTTTGCTAGTATAATGGCTGAGTTTAAAAAAGTTTGAGTGTGCAATGCAGGCAGACGTGCTGCTAATAACGTTCCAATACTGTGAATTGACAAAAGTACAATAGCCACGTTTAGGATACAACTAGGTACAGTGAGTGTTTGCTAGTATAATGGCTGAGTTTAAAAAAGTTTGAGTGTGCAATGCAGGCAGACGTGCTGCAAATAACGTTCCAATACTGTGAATTGACAAAAGTACAATAGCCACGTTTAGGATACAACTAGGTACAGTGAGTGTTTGCTAGTATAATGGCTGAGTTTAAAAAAGTTTGAGTGTGCAATGCAGGCAGACGTGCTGCTAATAACGTTCCAATACTGTGAATTGACAAAAGTACAATAGCCACGTTTAGGATACAACTAGGTACAGTGAGTGTTTGCTAGTATAATGGCTGAGTTTAAAAAAGTTTGAGTGTGCAATGCAGGCAGACGTGCTGCAAATAACGTTCCAATACTGTGAATTGACAAAAGTACAATAGCCACGTTTAGGATACAACTAGGTACAGTGAGTGTTTGCTAGTATAATGGCTGAGTTTAAAAAAGTTTGAGTGTGCAATGCAGGCAGACGTGCTGCAAATAACGTTCCAATACTGTGAATTGACAAAAGTACAATAGCCACGTTTAGGATACAACTAGGTACAGTGAGTGTTTGCTAGTATAATGGCTGAGTTTAAAAAAGTTTGAGTGTGCAATGCAGGCAGACGTCCTGCAAATAACGTTCCAATACTGTGAATTGACAAAAGTACAATAGCCACGTTTAGGATACAACTAGGTACAGTGAGTGTTTGCTAGTATAATGGCTGAGTTTAAAAAAGTTAGAGTGTGCAATGCAGGCAGATGTCATGCAAATAACGTTCCAATACTGTGAATTGACAAAAGTCCAATAGCCACGTTTAGGATACAACTAGGTACAGTGAGTGTTTGCTAGTATAATGGCTTCGTTATAATTAGTTGGAGTGTGCAACGCAGGCAGATGCGCTCTGCAAATGTCTTGGCACTAGTGGGACTATAGCAAAGTCCAATAGCCACGTATAGGATGCCACTAGGTACACTGAGTGTTTGCTAGTAAAATTGCTTAGTTTAAAAAAGTTGTAGTGTGCAATGCAGGCAGACGTGCTCTGCAAATGTCTTTGCACTAGTGGGACTATAGCAAAGTCCAATAGCCACGTATAGGATGCCACTAGGTACACTGAGTGTTTGCTAGTAAAATTGCTTAGTTTAAAAAAGTTGTAGTGTGCAATGCAGGCAGACGTGCTCTGCAAATGTCTTTGCACTAGTGGGACTATAGCAAAGTCCAATAGCCACGTATAGGATGCCACTAGGTACACTGAGTGTTTGCTAGTAAAATTGCTTAGTTTAAAAAACTTGGAGTGTGCAATGCAGGCAGATGTGCTCTGCTAATGTCTTTGCACTAGTGGGACTATAGCAAAGTCCAATAGCCACGTTTAGGATGCCACTAGGTACACTGAGTGTTTGCTAGTAAAATTGATTAGTTTAAAAAAGTTGTAGTGTGCAATGCAGGCAGACGTGCTCTGCAAATGTCTTTGCACTAGTGGGACTATAGCAAAGTCCAATAGCCACGTATAGGATGCCACTAGGTACACTGAGTGTTTGCTAGTAAAATTGCTTAGTTTAAAAAAGTTGTAGTGTGCAATGCAGGCAGACGTGCTCTGCAAATGTCTTTGCACTAGTGGGACTATAGCAAAGTCCAATAGCCACGTATAGGATGCCACTAGGTACACTGAGTGTTTGCTAGTAAAATTGCTTAGTTTAAAAAAGTTGTAGTGTGCAATGCAGGCAGACGTGCTCTGCAAATGTATTTGCACTAGTGGGACTATAGCAAAGTCCAATAGCCACGTATAGGATGCCACTAGGTACACTGAGTGTTTGCTAGTAAAATTGCTTAGTTTAAAAAAGTTGGAGTGTGCAATGCAGGCAGATGTGCTCTGCTAATGTCTTTGCACTAGTGGGACTATAGCAAAGTCCAATAGCCACGTTTAGGATGCCACTAGGTACACTGAGTGTTTGCTAGTATAATGGCTTACTTAGAATGAGTTGGAGTGTGCAGAGGACAAGAGGGTACAGTGGCAGGATTGTGGTGCTCTGGGTAGAGGAATGGAAGCCTGCCTTTCTATTCCCTCCTAATGGTGAAATGCAGGGAGGAAATCCCTGACCTGGGCTACACAGACGCTGTTGCTGTTTGCAGGACCTGTCACCTATGGCTCTCTGACCCTGCCGCTTTGAGCCCTTAAAAGGACTGCTAGAATGTGCTCTCCCTAAGCTGTCTAACGCTGTGTATGCAGCGCATACAGCTGTATCGGCTATAGGACTCAGGAGGACGGAGCTGCGACACTGATGTCTGACACCAAAGACGCAGAAGGCAGATAATGGCGTTCGTGAAGAAAATGTCCGGTTTTATAATGCAGGGACATGTGACATGCAGATCCTATCACACATGCCGTTGCTTCTCTGGCTCAAAGTCCACTTAGGTGTGTGTGTGTCTGTGATTGGCTGACATGCTGGCCCGCCCCACAAGACGCGCGCGCTTAGGGAAGGAAGACAAGAAAAAAAAAAAAAAAAATGGCGATCGCCATTATAGAAACAGCAGTGATCTGAAGGTGTGGCGCCCCTGACCTGGTCAGGCACCACTGAGTACTGCACCCATGCTGGGGACAGTACAACACAGGTAATCCAGAAGGCTGACAGGGGTGTGGAACACAGGCGCATAGTAATCAGCTCTCACACATGTACCCATGAGAGGACCCCTGGGGATCCCAGGAGGGGGAAAAGCCGTGACCTTCACTGGAATAGTGGAGGGGGCCAAAAGCCTCCATCTCCTCTCAAGGGGTGTGGTAAGAGAATCTGGTTGCTAGGTGGCGTAGGCAAGAACAGGAGAGGAGGGGCAGTGAGTCAGTTAGAGCAGAACTCCATAGGGCTCAGTGAGGAGCAGACCTGTGGGGCTGTTGCTGTCTAACAGCGCCCGCGCAGTGGCTACTGACGGGGGAGAACGGTCAACTAGGAGTGCTACCCGAAATCCATCTTCAGCTAGAGAGAGAGCAACGGAGTGGGAAGTAAGGAGACTGCTAGAGAGTACCAGGCCCAAACGGGCGGCAGATCCCGAAGCGGAGATAGATCCAGCTTTCTTTTGCTAAACCTGCCGGTGTGGGGCTCTCAAAGCCCACGCCACAACACCACAAAAAGCCGCAGCCACGTAGCCACAGTTAGGGCCCATAGCTCACAGGAGGCAAGAAGCTGGAGTGATCTGGCCCAGGCGACAAGCACACGGCGAACGAAGGGGAGAGAGGCTGCAGCATCTTCCCTGGGTGACCCCCATAGGGACTCAAAGTCGGGGTCACCCCAAACCACCAAGGGCTAAGGAAGGCGAGTTGGTAGTCACCCTCATAAAGTCAGCCTGAAGGATACCTGGTTCCCACCTGGTTCATCCCAGCTACGCCCGGGTCACTCACCCTGCCATCAACTGTGAGTAAAAACCCTGAAAGACATCCTGCTTGTGTGGAGTTATTCTGCGCCTTGTGGTACTACGCACCTACACAGGGCCCTGGGGCTTGCCTCACTCTCAGGAGGCTATTCCAACTAACTGCACTCACCATCAGCCCCAGGCGTCCCTCAACCTGCAGTGGCGGTCCCCACTGACCGCAATTCTGAGAGTGGCGTCACGACAAGAAGAAGATCTCCTACCTGTGACAAGATCCAGCTGAGTGGAGTCCCTGAAGGTAATGCACCGACACAACACCTGTGGGGCTTCACATCTGGCGTCACGAACAGGATAAGGACTAGACCTGTTCAGACAGGTGACCATGTGCCTGGGCGGTCCGCTTGAAAAATTGGAAGCGCCGCCATATTGCCACCATGAAAAGCGCGCTGAAAAACAACAGCAGCCCGCGCTGGAAGAAGTTACCGCCCACGAAGAGGTGTGGCTACCCAGAGATCCCCTGCAGAGTTCTGACCTTGCCAGCTATGAGAGTGGAAGCGTCCAGAGACGTCGGGACAGAAAGGGAGCCAGAAGCCTGCTGCTGGGAGAGGAGCTGCTGAAAGAGGCGGAGCGGAAACTGAACAGCTTGCTACTAGAGGCAACGGCGAGTCCACAGCTGGAGAGTCGTGCAGAAGACGACACAGAAGAAATGGCGTCTGACCGCAGAAACCCAGAACCGGGCTCCGCTGCCTGGTGGTATCGGGAGCTGGCCCAGTTCTGCGACCGACTGGAGACCCGGGTCGTGGAGCAGATCCGAGAAGAACGCATGGAACTTCTGGAGATGGCTGCCGCGGTTCAGGCCTATGAGAGGGGAACCGCACGACGAGTGCCAGACCGGACGGCGACGACTCAGACCCCGATGCTGCCACCGATGGGTGAGTCCAGTATTACCCCTGCCGGCCCGGATGCCCCGACCCCTGCGGCCCGCCAAGACCCGGCCGCCGCAGCGATGCCCTGCTCGGCCCGCCAAGCCCCGGCCGCCGCAGCGATGCCCTGCTCGGCCCGCCAAGCCCCGGCCGCCGCAGCGATGCCCTGCTCGGCCCGCCAAGCCTCGGCCGCCGCAGCGATGCCCTGCTCGGCCCACCAAGACCCGGTCCCTGCAGCGATGCCCAGCCCAGCCTGCACCGATTCCATCGCGATAGCGACGCCGATCCAGGCCGCCGCCAAACAGGGCGCGGCCCGCCAAGACCAGGCCGCCGCCATGCCGGGCGCGGCCCGCCAAGACCAGGCCGCCGCCATACAGGGCGCGGCCCGCAAAGAGATTGCATCACCATTTACCCCGGCCTGCAAGGCCAGAGCAGACACCGCTCCCCAGTCCAAAGAGGTCCCTGCTAGGAAGTCCCTGATAGGAGAGGACCCCGAATACTGGAAGCTGAAGGCTGACCTAGAGGCCCAGTTCCCACAAGAGATGGTGGATCGGTATCTGCTCCCTCCGCACACCCCCAAGAGGGTTCCGGCAACCCCTGCAGCAACCACGCCAAAGAGTCCCCTGCCTGAGCCTGCTGAAGAAAGCCCATCCCCAGCACTGCCACCAAAGGAGTGCCAAGAAGAACTAAGGGGGAGAGGAGGCCAGGAAGCTGAGGAGCTGACTCAGGAGCCACCAGCAGTTGATCCATGCCCAGAGCCGGAGATGCTGCCGTATTCCCGCTGGGACGAGGAAGACCTGACACCTTCTGCTGAGGAAGATCTGCCCCAAAGCCTCACCTGGGAGCTGGTAAGCTGCACCTCGCAGAATCCAACCCGCAAGATACAGCGCCGCAGTAGAACCCAGTCTTTCCCTGCACCGCCATCCCCAGAGCAGAGCGAAGTCACGGCCAGAGACCTACAGGGGAAACGGTTCCTGGGAAGAGCCAGGGCCCAGGTCAGAGGACCCCTTTGTAAAGGAGTAGTGGAGGATTTCAATTTGAGAAGTGGATATGGATTCATTGTAGCCCCTGGTATCAAAGAAGGGATATTTGTCAACAGAAGAGATGTGAACGCTCATCTGCCTAGAGGACACCCTGGCAGAAACTTAAAGATGGGAAATACAGTACAATTCACTATGCATGAAGGCGAAAGAGGATTGTATGCGCTTGATGTAGCACCATGTCCCAAAGAAGAAAGAAAAGACAGAGATAAAGAAACAGATGAAGATCAAGAAAGAAAAGACAAGGAACCTACAGATGAAACTACCTCAGACGACGACAAAGAGCAAGAAAGCAGCAGGTGCCGCAGCCCAACAGGCCAAAGCCCTGGTATGGAGGAGTAAAGTAAAGAAAGAAGTTATCAGTTAAAGTTTTGAAAAAGTTTGTTTTGCAACGTTCTCAAGTTCAAGTAATGTGCCCACAAAAACTATTGTGAGAAACAAACCTTAAGGCTATGAACTGGCTATAGCCACAAACTCTCGCAGTGTAAATAGTTACACCAAAAGGGCACCACCACCACCAGAGTCAGCCTGTTTAGGGGCTTGGCTCGTCTGCAACCAGGAGGAGCCCGTCCGTATATAGGGCCTTGGCTCACCTGCGACCAGAGAGCATGCCTGTTTATGGGGCCTGGCTCTCCACCACAAAGAGGGTACCTGGTCAGCACCAACTGTGGAGGCCGCCTCTGCATCCTGCCAGAAGAGGCTGAAGGCGCGGATCCACCAGGCCAGGTATACCCTGAAACCACCAGCCCATGTAAGCCGCCTCTACATCCTGCCAGAAGTGGCTGAAGTCGCGGCCAACGTGAAAGGGTTTTGGGTGGGTTAACGGACTTGTGGGTGGAGGGTGGTGATGTATGGTACCTGGTGCTTTTAAAAGTTTTACCATGTTTTAATGTTTTATGCATTTTAAAAATGTTGTCTTGCAGCCCGAGGACGTGCTGGTGATAACTAAGGGGGAATGTGGCGCCCCTGACCTGGTCAGGCACCACTGAGTACTGCACCCATGCTGGGGACAGTACAACACAGGTAATCCAGAAGGCTGACAGGGGTGTGGAACACAGGCGCATAGTAATCAGCTCTCACACATGTACCCATGAGAGGACCCCTGGGGATCCCAGGAGGGGGAAAAGCCGTGACCTTCACTGGAATAGTGGAGGGGGCCAAAAGCCTCCATCTCCTCTCAAGGGGTGTGGTAAGAGAATCTGGTTGCTAGGTGGCGTAGGCAAGAACAGGAGAGGAGGGGCAGTGAGTCAGTTAGAGCAGAACTCCATAGGGCTCAGTGAGGAGCAGACCTGTGGGGCTGTTGCTGTCTAACAGCGCCCGCGCAGTGGCTACTGATGGGGGAGAACAGTCAACTAGGAGTGCTACCCGAAATCCATCTTCAGCTAGAGAGAGAGCAACGGAGTGGGAAGTAAGGAGACTGCTAGAGAGTACCAGGCCCAAATGGGCGGCAGATCCCGAAGCGGAGATAGATCCAGCTTTCTTTTGCTAAACCTGCCGGTGTGGGGCTCTCAAAGCCCACGCCACAACACCACAAAAAGCCGCAGCCACGTAGCCACAGTTAGGGCCCATAGCTCACAGGAGGCAAGAAGCTGGAGTGATCTGGCCCAGGCGACAAGCACACGGCGAACGAAGGGGAGAGAGGCTGCAGCATCTTCCCTGGGTGACCCCCATAGGGACTCAAAGTCGGGGTCACCCCAAACCACCAAGGGCTAAGGAAGGCGAGTTGGTAGTCACCCTCATAAAGTCAGCCTGAAGGATACCTGGTTCCCACCTGGTTCATCCCAGCTACGCCCGGGTCACTCACCCTGCCATCAACTGTGAGTAAAAACCCTGAAAGACATCCTGCTTGTGTGGAGTTATTCTGCGCCTTGTGGTACTACGCACCTACACAGGGCCCTGGGGCTTGCCTCACTCTCAGGAGGCTATTCCAACTAACTGCACTCACCATCAGCCCCAGGCGTCCCTCAACCTGCAGTGGCGGTCCCCACTGACCGCAATTCTGAGAGTGGCGTCACGACAAGAAGAAGATCTCCTACCTGTGACAAGATCCAGCTGAGTGGAGTCCCTGAAGGTAATGCACCGACACAACACCTGTGGGGCTTCACAAAGGCACTGTTCACGCACACTATACACTGAAATGTGATAATAGTTTGATTCACAGAGTGACTTACACTATTACAGCAGAAACCAAGCTAGGATTTAGCTGTTTTTTGGCTGCTAGAACCGTTCTCGAACGTTTCTAGAACTATCGAGCTTTTGCAAAAAGCTCGAGTTCTAGTTCGATCTAGAACATGCCCCAAAATCACTCGAGCCGCGAACTGGAGAACCACGAACCACGAACCGCGCTCAACTCTAGTCATGACGTATTGCACCAGGGCTCGACGATGCTGCCACAGTCGCTGTAACAAGTGGAGAGTCGAATTCCAGCGCGTCGGCACATCGCATTTCAGGCGATGAACCGGCAGGCTGAAAGACGTCTGGAGCGATGCAAGTCGCTCAGCTGCGGCGGTTTAATGGTGGAAGTGAGCAGACAGTTTTCGTGCGCTGTTCAGAAGGCCATCTAGGCCGGGATAGTGTGTTAAAAATTGCTGGACAACAAGGTTAAACACGTGAGCCATACAAGGCACGTGTGTCACCTTGCCCAGGCGAAGGGCCGCACCCAGGTTTGCAGCATTGTCGCACACGGCCTTACCAGGCTGCAGGTTGAGTGGAGACAACCATTTATTAAACTCGGACTGCAGAGCTAACCACAACTCAGCCGCTGTGTGACTCTTATTTCCAAGACATTTCAAGCTAAAGACCACCTGATGCCGTTGCGCTCTGCTGGCAGCATAGTAATGAGGAGTGCGTGATTCCTTCAGCGCAGTGAGAACGCTGGTGGCCTGACCAGGCAGGTTTGGGGCGGAGGTGGAGGACCCAGATGAGGTGGAGGATGCAGAAGCAGTGGCGGAACTTGGACAGACAGAGGATTGACACACAAGTCGTGGGGACGGCAAGACTTGTGCAGCAGACCCTTTACCATCTATCACCATCGTTACCCAGTGCCCAGTCAGCGACATGTAACGTCTCTGTCCATGCTTACTGGTCCAAGTATCGGTGGTGAAATGCACCCGTTCACACACAGAGTTTCTCAAGGAAGCGGTGATGTTGTGTGCGACATGCTGGTGTAGCGCGGGCACACCTTTCTTAGAGAAGTAGTGGCGACTGGACATCTGGTACTGGGGCACGGCGACAGACATAAGGTCTCTAAAATCCTGTGTGTCCACCAGGCGGAAAGGCAGCATTTCCGTAGCCAAGAGCTTACAGGGGGATAAAATCAACCTCTTAGCTTTGTCATGGGTCGCAGGAGATGGCCTTTTATTTGTCCACATCTGAGGGACAGAGATCTGGCTGCTGTGTGTAGATGGTGTTGAGTAGGGTGTCCCTGGAAAAATGCAGGTTTGTGAGGAAAGTGCAGGCGTAGACATGATGTTGCCTTCATCCAACGTTGGTGCTATCGATGTCTGAGAGAGCTGTACACACGCACTTGTTTCCCCTTCCAAAACAACTGACGACCTACCAAGCAAACTGCCTGTTGCGGTTAAAGTGGTGGAAGTTGTGCGTGGAAAACCAGGTGTGACAGCTGTCCCCACAGTCCTAGAAGATGAAGAGCGCGCGGATGCACTGGAAGGGGCAGGCGGTGGATGGTTCTCTCCGCTAGGCCGCATTGCAGCACGGTGAGCTTCCCACTGGGACATATGATATTTATTTATGTGACGATTCATGGAAGAAGTTGTCAAACTGCTGAGGTTTTGCCCTCTACTAACAGAATCACAACAGATCACATAATTTGGGCGATCTTTTTCTATGTCAAAAAAGGACCAGGCTAGGCAAGGCTTAGAGGGCATGCGACCTGCTGATCCACCCCGACTAGTGCTCAGAGGCAGAGTGGTGGCTGAGGATGCAGTTGTAGACGTGCTACCAGTGCTCCGACTCTGTCCAGGAAGGGGCAAGGTAACTTCGTCGTCGGTTGCATCCTCCTCCACCGCCTCTGTTGACCTCCTCGAGTGCCTGACTGTGGGATCTAGAACTTCCTCATCAGTTGTTATGTTTGCACTCCCCTCACCCTCAGACCGAGCCTCTTCTTGCCCTGACTGAATATTTAAGTTGTCATCCCAATCTGGTATCTGCGTCTCATCGTCATCAGTATGTTCCTCATTGTCTATAACAACAGGTGTTACAGTTTGTGAAAAATGGTCAACATTATGCTCAGAAACTTGGTCCTCACGGCCTGAATCAGAGTCATAAAGGTTCTGGGCATCACTGCAGACCATTTCCTGGTCAGTACTCGCTGTAGCTTGGGAGCAGACCTCTGATTCCCAGGCTATAGTGTGGCTGAACAGCTCTGCAGACTCAGCCATCTCAGTTCCACCATACTGTGCAGGGCGGATGGAGACTTCAGAGCTGGGAGAAAGCAAGTTTGATTGGGATGACAACTCAGAGGACTGGTGTTTTTTGGATGCGGTAGTTGAGGTGGCGGAGAGGGCACTTGTTGGACCACTTGAGATCCATTCAAGCATTTTCCTTTTTTGGCCATCATCTACCTTTGTTCCAGTTGTTCGTGTCCGTAAAAAAGGGAGCACATCGGATTGTCCACGGTAAGTAGTAGACATCTTACTTTTGCTGGAAGATGGTCTATCTTCAGCAGATGTTAATGGAGCTTTGCCACCTTCCCCACAGACAAACCCTTTTTTTCTTTTTCCAACACGCCTCTTCCCCTTTCCACCAGCATCTGTCATTTTGCCACTCATGTTGATTGCGACAAGATTGTGCACTTAAAATGTGGTAGTAAAAATTGAGAGGTGGTGTAGATTTCAGCGGTGGTCTAGCTTTATTAACAGCAGAATAAACAACAATAATTATCCCTGACAATGCAACTACGGCCCTTAAACTGGCAGCATAGTTTGCTAGTATAATGGCTTAGTAACAATGAGTTTGAGTGTGCAATGCAGTGGTGCTGCAAATAGCTTTGCACCAGTGGGACACTAATGGAAGTCCAACAGCCACTTTTAGGATGCCACTAAGTTTCCTCAGTGTTTGCTAGTATAATGGCTTAGTAACAATGAGTTTGAGCGTGAAATGCAGTGGTACTGCAAATAGCTTTGCACCAGTGGGACAATAATGGAAGTCCAACAGCCACTTTTAGGATGCAACTAAGTTTACTCAGTGTTTGCTAGTATAATGGTGTGGAGACACGGGGCTCAGTGGGTGCTCTCGTCCACTAAAACCCACCGCCTTAGAAAGACAGCGTGGCTCAGGGCTCATCCCAACTGAACGCCGGCCTCCTTAACTGTGGGCAGAACACTACTCAGACAACACAGGGTGAGGGAACCACAAAAATTAGAAATTTATTGGATCCCCAAACAATTAACGGCACATAACACATAACCAGCAAAACACAAATGTAACAGGCAACAGAGTCTCACCCTTCTGCTGGCTCACCAGGGATTTAGAATGTCCATGCCTCAGAGGTTCCAGGGCTAATTAATCCAATCCAGCAGCACCCAGCTTTCGCCGGGTACCCACCGAGAAAGGAATAATACCAGATTTAGGAAGCTGTCTGAGGTCTGCAAAGTCTGTACCAGGTGACTGAACTGTCCCAACCTGAGTGTCCTTTTTAGGTAGTCCTGGTATGATGTTACAATCCTGGCAGCCAGAGTCGAAATCCCTAGGCTGTGGATATGGTCTCCAACCAGAACCGGAGTCCCTAGATTGAAGCCATAAGATATCCTGACCCTCTAGTCAGCTCCAAAGAGCTTAGACTGGATCCATCAGCATCCATCAACAACCTGCTGGCTTAAAGAAGTCCCTTTTATAGCCACAGCCATCTACTTGGATACACTGCGTCCTCATCGGATTGGTTGGACAAGATTGCTTCTCCCATTGGAGGAATTTCAAGCTGCATGGATAATGTTCATTTAAATGATGTGGGTAGAAAGACTGAGGGTATCTACATGGAGTCTGCAAGTCACAGACTCAACAATGGCTACTAAGGTAATCACATTAGCAATACACAACTACAATACAATGATTACTGGAAAAGAGTCTGGAGAAACAATACGTATGGCTTTCAGTGGCCAACGCAATTACATGAGTCAACAAGAGTCTTGTAAAAACAATGAGGGACTTATCCCCCGTCTATAGACAATCTATCATGCTGTCTGGCTGAATTTTAAGAAACTTTAACCCATGAGAGTCCATGTCATCACAAATGGCTTAGTAACAATGAATTTCAGTGTGCAATGCAGTGGTGCTGCAAATAGATTTGCACCAGTGGGACACTAATGGATGTCCAACAGCCACTTTTAGGATGCCACTAAGTTGACTCAGTGTTTGCTAGTATAATATATATATATATTATATGTATATTTATATTTGCTAGTATAATGGCTTAGTAACAATGAGTTTCAGTGTGCAATGCAGAGGTGCTGCAAATAGATTTGCACCAGTGGGACACTAATGGAAGTCCAACAGCCACTTTTAGGATGCCACTAAGTTTACTCAGTGTTTGCTAGTATAATGGCTTAGTAACATTGAGCTTGAGTATGCAAAGGGCAGGAGGGTACAGTGGCAGGGTTGTGGGTCAGTGTACAGGAAAGGAAGCCCTAACTTTCTATCCCTCCTAATGGTGAAATGTAGCGAGGAAATCCCTGAGCTTAGCTCAACAGATGCTGGTATCTTCTGTAGCTGTTAAAATCTGTTTCCACGGACCTGACTGTCACCTATGGCTCTGAGTCTGCTGGAAGTAGCCCTTACAAGGGCTAATAGAAACTTCTATCCCTATTCTGTATAGCGCTGTGTGTAGAGCGTACACAGCAGTATCGGAGACAGGAGCTACGCCAGCGGTGACTGACACCCAGACGCAGAAGGCAGATAATGGCGTCTGGATGGGCAGATACCCGTTTTTATAATGCAGGGACATGTGACATGGACATCCTATCACACATGCCGTTGCTTCTCTGGCTAAAAGTCCACTTAGCTGTGTGTGTGTCTGGGATTGGCTGACATGCTGGCCCGCCCCACTACATGCGCGCGCTTAGGGAAGGAATAAATGGAAAAAAAAAATGGCGATCACCATTATCCCAGCAGCAGTGATCTGAATGCGCTGTTTCCTCACACTAAACGCTGAAATTTTATAATAGTGTGAGTCACAGAGTGACTTACACTATTACAGCGGAAAGCCAGCTAGTAATTAGCTTGGCTTTTTGCTGCTAGAACCGTTCTCGAACGTAACTAGAACTATCTAGCTTTAGCAAAAAGCTCGAGTTCTAGTTCGATCTAGAACAGCCACCAAAATCACTCGAACCACGAACTGGAGAACCACGAACCGCGCTCAACTCTACCTGTAACACACTGTAGTTGAATTCCTGGATCTTAAGCTGTCTCTGTTAAATTCAAGGATTGTGACGGATTTATTTTGAAAACCAACTTCGACGAATAACTTCTTACACTATAGTAGCTTCCATCCAGAACACCTTACATAGATACATAGTTACTTAGGTTGAAAAAAAGACCTAGTTCCATCTAGTTCAACCTTCCTCCACCAGTTCTACATTTGGTCACTAAGTCATTTATAACCAACAATGTTTTGTGTACTGAGGAAATCATCCAGCCCTTTTTTAAAAGCTGTTATAGTATCTGCCATTACTACCTCTTGTGGTAGGGCATTCCACAGTCTGACTGCTCTAACTGTAAAGAACCCTTTCCTATTTAGCTGTCAGATTTGCTTTTCTTCCACTCGCAGTGAGTGCCCCCTGGTCCTTAGTATTGTCTTTGGAAGAAATAAGTCATGTGCCAGTCCTTTATATTGACCACACATGGATTTATACATATAAATTAGATCTCCTCTGAGACGTCTTTTTTCTAAGCTTAACATATCTAACTTTTTCAACCTGTCATCATATGGGAGGCATTCCATTCCTTGTAGTAGTCTAGTTGCCCGCCTTTGAACTGACTCTAACTTCTGAATGTCCTTTTTAAAATGTGGAGCCCAAAACTGGATCCCATATTCCAGATGTGGCCTTACAAGGGATTTATAGAGGGGTAACAATACGTTGGGATAACAGGATCTAATCTCTCTTTTTATACACCCTAAAATCTTGTTTGCTTTAGCAGCTGCTGCTTGACATTGAGTGCTGCTGCTCAGCTTATTTGTAATGAGAATACCCAAGTCCTTCTTCTGTTCTGTAGTCCCGCGTTTACTTCTATTTAATGTATACGCAGTTATATGATTACTCCGTTCTAGGTGCATTACTTTACATTTATCAACATTAAATCTCATTTGCCAAGTATCTGCCCATTCTGACATCTTATCAAGATCTTTTAGTAATATTGTACTATCAAGGTCAGTTTTTAATATCCTACATAGTTTGGTGTCATCAGCAAAGACTGACACTGTACTATCAATCCCATCCACAAGGTCATTAATAAAGAGATTAAAAATAATTGGTCCTAGCACAGATCCCTGCAGCACCCCACTGCTGACTATAGCGCATTTAGAGAATGTACCATTTATGACTACTCTTTGTTTTCTATCTTTTAGCTAATTCCTTATCCAGTTGCATTTAGTTTCCCCTAGTACTTGCTTCTGGAGCTTTAGTATAAGGCTATTATGTGGTACAATATCAAATGCCTTTGCAAAGTCCAAATAAATCACATCAGCTGCATTACCAATATCCAGGTTTGCACTTACCCCCTCATAGAACCCCAACAGGCTGGTTAGACACGACTTATCTTTCATGAATCCATGCTGTCTGTCAGTTATTATATTATTTTCTGCAATATATTTTTGCATGTCATCCCTTAAAATGCCCTCAAAAACTTTGCATACTACTGATGTCAGGCTTACTGGACGGTAGTTGCCTGGATCTACCCTCTTACCTTTCTTAAATATCGGTACAACATCAGCAATCCTCCAATCCTGAGGCACCAACCCTGTTACAAGCGAGTCTAAAAAGATGAGATACAGCGGTCTGTCGATTACGGAGCTCAATTCCCTCAATATTCATGGCTGAATGCCATCTGGCCCTGGGATTTGTCAATGTTTAATTTACTCAGACGTAGGCGTACCTCTTCTTGTGTTAAATTAATTATATTGGGTGGTGAACTTTGATTTTTCACTTGTTGAATGATCCCTGGTACAGTCAGTTCCTTGGTGAACACAGATGAGAAAGAGAAATGCCTATTTAATATCTCATGCTTTTGTTTGTCCTCTATAACTAACTTGTTTTTAGATTTTAAGGGGCCAATACTATCCTTTGTTTTCCTTTTGGCATTAATGTATTTATAAAAGATTTGGGGATTTATTTTAATGTCATTGCCGATTTTTGTTTCAGTAGCTAGTTTTGCTTGTTTGATTTCTTTTTTGCATTTCCTATTGATATCTTTATACTTCTGAAATGCTATTTCTGTATTCTCAGCCTTTAAGATTGTAAACACCCTTTGTTTTTGTTTTATTATACTTTGTACAGTCTTATTTATCCATAGTGGTTTATTTTTATTCCTGGACATTTTATTACCAGAGGGTATAAGTTTTTTTACAGGACTCTAGTAGTATATCCTTTAACTCACCCCATTTATGTTCGGTATCCCCAGTTACCATGACTTTGTCCCAATCTACACATTTAAGCTCTTCCCTTAATTTGTTGAATATATAAGTATAAAGGAGAACGGGTTTATGCCGCACTAGAAACCACAGATGCTTGCAGATTAAAAGATTTCCTTTTATTTTACAGTTCTACGCGTTTCAGAGACATCTCCGTCTCCTTCCTCAGGAAAAAGAAATATTTTTCTGCATCTAAAGAAAGGAGGGAGGTTTTGGGCAAAAATAATGATAGAAGGATGCTGCATGGCAGAATTAATGTAATCATGACCTTTACTAATTAGTGGTCAGATCTGCAACAGATTCGACAGAAGAATTGAGGGATCCTGCAGAGTGAGTCGTCCTTGACACATCATAAACCTGAGGCTTCTAGGTTGGTTGCTAGAAGAACGAAAAATCTCAAGGATGTCCTCGCTACCAGTTATTTCTGTAGACTGACCAGGAAGAAGAGATACCGTTTTTTTCTAATATGTTTCCATCATTATAGAAGCCAAGCGGGTTTCTTAACTGCCGGAGGAGGAATCTGATCTATGGCTTAATTTGTGGATGTCCTAAGATTTATATCGGACAGAGGAGACAAGAGCTTAGGAGAAGAATCCAACAACATCTCTCAACTATAAGTACAGCTAAAGTGGATCTGGAAAAAGGCAGGACACTTTCATTGGTGGCGACACACTGGTTGGAGAAACATAATGGAAGAGTATCCAACATCAATATTGTCGGACTTGAGGGCATTAAAACTAATATAAGAGGGGGCAATATTACCCTGGACCAACTCAGATGTGAATCATCATGGATTTTCCGCTTGAATAGTCTTGTCCCTATGGGACTGAATGAAGAATTACTATTTATAGGGTTTTATAAGCAGAGATAATTTCCTCATGTATATACCTGTGACTTTATAAGTCTCTGGGAGATAATTGATCATTGATTTCATTTTAGAGGGGATACTGGGCTCTTGATCTCCATAGAATACCTTAATGATACGATATATATGTGCCGCCCCCGTACCAGCAGCCGAGCTGCTCGGATCCGGACCCGCAGTGGCTCGAGGGGTCTCCGGACCCAGGGGTCGTGCGGACACTCAAATAAAAAGGGGCAATATGTGTACTGGGATTGTTGTAGATACTTCGTGACGCCACCCACGGTGTCTGGTAAGGTGGAGTACCACCACTGCTGTTGGGCAGTGCCCGGGGTGATGAAATGGCAGCTGGATGTTAACCCCTCCGTGGGTAGGGGTGGATACCCTGGGGCTCAGTGTCCAGGATACGGGGAATGATGGAGGCCGGAGGTGGTGCGCCGGGATGGACTGGGGAATTTTGGTGTACTTGTGCCGCCCCCGCGACAGCCGACGGGCTGCTAGGACCCTGATCCACAGTGGCTCGAGGGGTCTCCGGATCTGAGGCGAAGTCGCACAGCTACCTCGGAAATAAAAAGGGGGAGATTGTTGCTTTGGGTGGTGAATGAGATAATGTTCGTGATGCCACCCACGGTGCGTGGTAATGTGAGAGACCACCGCTGCTGTTGGGGAGCCCGGTGATGGTGTTGATGCAGCAGGATGTTTAACCCCTCCGTGGGTAGGGGGTTTGGTGTCCCGGGGCCTGGTGATGTATGGAGTGGGGAACCTGTCGGGGGTGAAGGGGATATCGGGTACTCACACAGTCCAAAGTCACTGATGCTGACACCAGGTAAACCAAACTCTTGAATGCTATGTTTCTCTTGGCTGAGCACGCTGGGTCCGTGTCCCTTTGGTGTTGCTGGTTGGTCTGAAGCCTTGTCCCTTGGCACTGTGTGTAACTTGATGGATCCCATTCGCCTAAGACTACTCGGGTCCCGCTCACCTACGTGGCTAGCAAGGTGAGCCTGCTCTCAGGGTTCACGCTTGGGATTTTCTGGACGGTTGTGGGAAGTCCTACCCCCCTCGTTGCACTAGTAACCCAATTCTGGAGCGGGTGGGGAACGGTTCCTGAAGACTCCGTTCCTGTCGGGTGAATTACTGGACTGAATGAAGCTTCTTCCCAGCCTAGGGTCCGCGTACCACGTTGTGCCCTGGCCCCTGCCCGTTTGTAGTACAAGGCAGCTGGCCTGCTCTCTGCAGCAGCACCGTACCCCCTGTCACTACCTCCTGCGATCGGGGTTCCAGCTCCTTCTGGCCAGGCCAACGTCTGGCACCTGGAACGGGTACAGGAGCCCAGCTCCACAGCGTGACATGTCCTGTCACCGCTGTCTCACTGCTCAACTCTACTCAACTCTGACATCTCTGCACTCCCTCTTCCATCCCTCCATCTGGGTGGCCCTATTCCCCTCAGGCTGCCCAATGGGTGGTTGGTGGGTGTGGTGCAGAGTGTTCCTCAGGATTTATGTACACCTGTTGGTAGCAACACCAAATTGACAAGACCCGTAACCAAGGAGGAGCGGGTACCATGCAGAAGGGCAGTTTGCACGACACCCTTGTGACGACCTGATATGCCAGGGCGTCACATACTCACTGTTGAATAATTGCACAAAAGTCTGTTGGTAAACCAAGGTGTCAGTGGCCGGCTGTCGTGTCCTGGTGTACTCGGGTCCCACACCCGGCTGGTGTACCGATGTCCCTTCCTCCGGCACTCTGTAACTTTCTCAATTCTGGACAATCCCGTATGGAATGGGGAAGTCTGCTCCCGGTGCTGTTGTGGTTGGGAGTTGTGCCCGCAAAAACTGACCCTTGGGATTTCAGTGGGTGTTTGTGGATACCCTATCCCCCGCGGTGGGCTGCCGTTACGCTCTATCTGGGCTAACACTTCTGGAACAATGTCTGGAACTTTGCTCCCAGTCTGGTTAATTAGAGAAGGGGCTTGCGACCGTCTTCTAACTAGGGTCTAGGTACCCCGCCTGTGCACGGTTTCAGGACCGGATCTCCACTGTCGGTACCGGTGGGCTCCAACCCTGTCCTGGTCCACTTTGGATTTCCCGCGACCAGACTCCCGCCGCCTTTGGAGACAGTCCACTGCTTGCCACCTAGCCAGTAGACCAGGGCCACTATCCTGGCTACCTTGCACTAGGTTCAGCCTTTACCTCCAGCTTTTAACTCCAATCTCTACTACTCAAAATCTGAACTTCCACTCCTGTGTTCCTGCCCCCGGATCCTCAAGACCCCAAGGTGAGTGCTCCCAATCTGCCTTGTTCTGCCCACTGGTGTGTCCTTCCTACCCTGAGGGGGGTGGCTAGGATTTTGTGGCAGATGGTACCTGATGTGGGATGGTGTTATGTCGGGTGAATTGTTCCTCTGTGACCACCTGGCGGAGCCAGGGCGTCACATATATAGCTATGGAAATGGTTCTTTTTGCCTATTATGGGGGGCTGGTATTTTGCCCCCCCCTTAATAGGGTATTGGGTGATTGATATGGGGACTATGGTAATTACATCAAATTGGTATATATGTACAGGGGATTTATGTGGAGAAGCTTATGCCCATTTTTTGAGGGCATATGCATGGTTATATGCTACATATGTTATGTATTTGACAAATTTATATTAGAAAAATATCTTTACTATATTTATGGTTAGCTATGTATAATTTTTCTATATGTGCATGCATATTTTATACATAACCTCTTGAGGTTATATTATATGGGAATATACATGCGTATACCCCTGTTGCTGGTTTGCTAATATAACGAACTCAGGTGATATATACCCCTTTATCACTATGTCCTTTTGGATGGTATGTTGCTTTTAAAAACCTCTTACCTACATAGAAATACCCTATAGAAAACTTTAACTTGTCCCATTATTGGTGACTGTCCGGTTTTCTGATTTCTCCTATGGTACTGATCATCCCAAAATGCCTTCTTCCCTCTCTTCTATCTATGAGGGTTGTCCCTCTATGTTGTGTCTCTTTCTATGGCGGTTGCCATCTTTTCGGAGTCATGCACATGTGCATTACTCTTATTCATACTTCTTCCTTCTCACTAGAGGGTGCATGCATGCTTGTCATTTCCGGGACTCCGGGTGCATGCACGGCGCTGCAATTAAAGCTTCAAGCAGCTGATAAGAATCCTATCAGGTATTTATAGCCTGTAATTCGGGACATGAATAACCCACCCTTGATGAAGTTGCCCTTGCTGGCAGCGAAACGCGTGGGGGCTGATCAGTGGCATAGCTACTGCTTTTGCTGCCAGTGGCCGTCTTTAGTCCAGAAACCTTCAAAAATCCGGAAAGCCATTAAAATATTTATTTTTCATGGAACTACAATCAGAGATCTAATTGTAGACTGCTGCTATTAGTCCTAGACTTTCACCTTTTTACACACATATGTAGGCCTATTATACACAAACAGCTCTGCTGCATACATACAGACACACACACACAGCTCTGCTACATACATACAGACACACACACAGCTGTACTGCATACATACAGACACACACATCTCTGCTACATACATACAGAAACACACACAGCTCTGCTTCATACATAGACAAACACACACACAGCTCTGCTGCATACATACAGACACACACACAGCTCTGCTGGATACATACAGAGAGACACACACAGCTCTGCTACATACATACAGAGACACACAGCTCTACTGCATACATACAGACAGACACACACAACTGCTGCATATATACAGACACACACAACTCTGCAGTTGCTGCATACATACATACAGATACACACACAACTCTGCAGCTGCTGCATACATACATACAGATAGACACACACAACTCTGCTGCATACATACTAAGACTGGAATCACACTTGCGAGTGTAAAATCGGACGGAGTCTCATGCTAGAAAGTAGCATGAGCTCTGTCTGAGTGTTGATCTGTGTGCAATGCAACAGCAATGCGATTCTGTGATTTTTCTCTTGATTGTAGTCCATGTGTGATTCGTATGGGATCCGTTTTTATTCTCAGCAGCTATGTCATCTGCCATTCAGATCTGCTACATGGCCACTGACTGCAGACACAGACAGAGCCATATAGCAGAGCTGAATGGCCGCTAACAGCAGACACAGACAGAGCCGCTATATCAGAATGAAGTCGGATGAACTTCACCCAACTTCATTGTCATCCCGCTACTCTGTCTGTGTGTCATGGTATGATTTTTGTTCACCGGTGAAAGCCTCACCAGTGACCGCAAATCCCCTGAGTGACTTAAGTGATCTGCGCTATCAGCGGTGCCATCACTGAGGTTACCCGCGGCCACAGCTGCAGTCCTCCCGCTGAGATCTGTGGCCGCGGGTAACCTGAGTGACGTCATCGCTGATCGCGTGGCTCACTTCAGTCGCTGCGGGGAGCTCACAGAAAGCGGTCGTGGTCTTTGACCGCTCTCTGTCAGCTTCTGATGTTGCAGAGCTGAAAGCGTTGTGGGACCTCGGTGGATTACGTCGGACCTGGAGGGGTATTTGGAGGTTTAATAAAGTGATGAAAGAGGGTGTTTTTTTTGTCATATATTTCAAATAAAGGATTTTTTGGTGTATGTCTTTATTTTCTTTATCTTACAGGTTAATCATGGAAGGTATCTCGGGGAGACGCCTGCCATGATTAACCTAGGACTTAGTGGCAGCTATAGGCTGCTGCCATTAACTCCTTATTACCTCGATTGCAACCACACCAGGGCAATTCGGGATGAGGCAATTTCGGGCGGCTGCTGGCTGATATTGTTAGGGTGGGGGGCTCCCCATAACGTGGCGATCCCCATCCTGACAATACCAGCCTCCTGCCGTATGGCTTTATCCTGGCTGGTATGAAATTTGGGGGGAACGCATGCCATTTTTTTAAATTATTTATTTAATTTACTGCACGATATAGACCCACCCACCTGCAGCTGTGATTGGTTGCAGTGAGACAGCTGTCAATCAACGTGGGGGCGTGTCTGACTGCAACCAATCATAGGCGCCGGTGGGCGAGGAAAGCAGTGAATACGTGATGGAATAATGAGCGGCCAGCTTTTTTAAAAGAGGAGAAGCCGCCGTAGCTTTGTGACAGCCGTGCAGCGCCGCGCCGGTGATCCGGGATCGGTGAGTATGAGAGGGAGGGGAGAGGGATAGACCGAGAGAGAGAGAGACCGACAGAGAGAGAGAGACCAACAGAGAGAGAGATTGACCGACATCGACAGACCTCACTCATTTCCAGTGTTTTCTGCAACATGCGATAAGTGTATTTAGAAAAACAAATGTGACTAGGATGGTGTGTGTGCCGTCCGTGTGACATCAGTTTTTTTTCACGCACCCATAGACTTTCATTGGAGTGACTTGCACGTGAAACTCACCAAAACGCAGCATGCTGCGATTTTTTTTCTCAGTCCAATTTGGACTGAGAAAAAAAATAGCAGATTGGAGCTGCCTCATTGATTAACATTGGTCCTAGTGCAATGCGAGATTTTCTCGCATTTCAGTCGTGCGAGTTAATCGCAAGTGTGACTCCAGCCATACAGCCACACACAGCTCTACTGCACATATAGACACACACTCGGCTCTTGGGGGCCCACACACGCGGCTCTTGGGGGCCCACACACGCGGCTCTTTGGGGCCTGCACACGCGGCTCTTGGGGGCACGCACACGCGGCTCTTGGGGGCCTGCATACGCGGCTTCGGGGGCGAGCACATACGGCTCGGGGGGGGCAGGGCATACAGCTCACTGGGGCCCACAAACCGGGTGACTGGGAGGGAGCATACAGGTCGAGTGGGGGGAGGGTGTAGCACTTACCGCTCAGTCACGGAGGAGAGGAGGCCCACACAGCGCCGGAGGTCGCTGGCTGGCACTGCGCCTCCTTCCTCTGTGGGACTGAGCAGGCCGCGCAGTAGCTCCGCCCACAGATGAAGCTCAAACGAGGAGGATGCTGTGGTCTGCGTGCCTTAAAGGGACGGCAGCCACAGTTTCCTGCCGAGGACTGCGGTCCCCGGAACTCGGCCCGGGGGCACCAGAACTGAAGGCGAGTGGCCAAAATGCCGCCCTCCTGACATGTGCCGCCCGGGGCGGACCTCCCCCTCCACCCCCCCTTTGCTACTGTGACGCCCTGGACTAGCCAGGTAGTCACAAACATAACATCACACACACCCCCTCCCCTAGTTAGGCAACAACAGTCAAACAAAATCCTTGTTGCCACCCTCCAGGCTTAATGCCCACACCAGGTGGGGCGGAGACAGGCGGTTGGCCCCACCCACCGAGGAGTTCACAGGCTTGGAGGCGAGAAAAGTAACAGTTAGAGTTGAGTCCAGAGAGAGTTGAAGTTGAAGGAGAGAGTTTGGAGTTGAAAGTGACAGGAGAAAAACTGTTGGTGTCTGGGTTGGAGCCCAGGCACGTACAGCAAGGTTGGCAGACGGTGGTGGCCGTCTGCAGGAGTTGGCGCAGGTCAGCAGAACCGTAGGACCGGGGACATGCGGTGGGCCACCGGTACTGAGCCGGGGAGCAGATCTGAACCAAGCACAAAGGCAGGGCCATCAGACCCTGACCAGGGTAGGAGCTGCCAAAAAAGGTCAAATCCGATAGTGTCCGTGACCCCAGGGGTTCCGTCACACCCAAGACCCGACAGAAGGCAACAGTCCACACAGTGAGGATAAAAAGCCACCGCCATAGGCTAGAGATCCAAGGGCCAGCGCCTGCGGGCAAAAGGGCTCCTTCGGTACATACACGCCGGGGAGTGGACTACCAGTGGGAAAAAACTAAATAGTTTTCAAAGCCAGCTTACCCGTACACTCCTGTGTGTGGATTCCAGTATCAATCCAAAAGATAGTCCACACGGAAAACCAGAGCAGGAGCCAGCCACGGGAAATCCAAATGAAAAAACTTTATAATTCCAGAAGACAAATTTGAGGATGCAGATATATATTAAAAACATTTTTGCATTTGCAAATCTTTACTTTGAAAAAATTCCATAAAATTGGAGCCACACTTCTGGGCGGTGAAGGAAAAAGATTAGGAGTGGTAGCCTGCTTGGACTACGCGTTTCGGCGTACAAGCGCCTTCTACATGGTCTCATGTAGAAGGCGCTTGTACACCGAAACGCGTAATCCAAGCAGGCTACCACTCCTAATCTTCTTCCTTCACCGCCCAGAAGTGTGGCTCCAATTTTATGGAATTTTTTCAAAGTAAAGATTTGCAAATGCAAAAAAATTTTTAATATATCTGCATCCTCAAATTTGTCCGCTGGAGTTATAAAGTTTTTTCATTTGGATTACCAGTGGGAAACTATCGGAGTCAATACATTCTACAGCGGTGCAGGGAAAGACAGCCACCATCAACCTGTCCGGGGAGAGCAAAGACACTGCAGCCGTCTGCGGGACCCGTCCATCCAGCCGTTTGGTTTACCAGAGACTCTGTGAATCCGTGCCTGAGTGAGTACAACAGTGCCATCCGGCACCGCGCCGCGCTGCCCCGCAACCCTGCACCCGGCCTTCCTGCCTCCCCATACTACCACCGGGCCCCTTGATCACCAACCCCTACCCACGGAGGGGGAACAAACATCCTAGCTGCTCCCTGCCATCGCTCCCGGGATCCCCGTCACCAGCAGCGGTGGTGCCCATTATCACCACGACCCGTGGGTGGCGTCATGAATTATCTCCCCAAACAAACCATCCCTTTTCCCTCATGGGCGAGGAGCACTGCTCGAGTCCCCGGGTCCGGCCCACCGAGCAGAAGCAGCCCCGGACCCGAGCGTAGCGAGCGCGGCCACTCCACCCGCGACACTACGCCACTGGGACTGATATCTTCCTACCTCCCTGATTTTATGGCTAATCCCATTTGGTAAACCCAGCTTTGCAGGTAGCTATATGGCTTTGGGCAAATGTTACTCCCTTTAAAGGAACCTCTCATAATTATTTGATGCACATACTTTTGCTCTGCTTAATCTATTTAACCTACAATAATTATTTGACTATTTTTTCCTTATAGCGATCTTCTTACTATATATGTTGCATTGCATATTGGGTAACTTATTTTTGTAATTGTAATTTTGCAAGTTCATGTAAAAATCTCCATCTATTATTATCTGTCTGGGTATATTTGATTGATTATAACTTAGTTACCACTTACCAACTTGTGTCATCTGTATTCAATCTAGATCCCATTTAGAAAGGGAAAAAAAGGAAAAATGTTTTCTATTTATTGTATGGGGTTTATGTTTATAGAGAGAAGCCTGTTGTATTAGAGCACCAATTATCTGTTGGGATATAGCTGTATGGGAAGGAGGAGATATTTTTGTATCCTATAGGGACACAATTATGTATATGTGGCTGTTGTGCCTTTTTAAGTGTTTTTAATATGTGGATTTTCTTGTCCTAATTGTAATGAAGACTGTTTTTGTACTTTGATATACAGTAGGTGTATCCCTCCTTTTTGCACAGCACTTCTCTTCCTCTGTATATATATTTATAGGTGTATTGAGGTGATCCCTTGCGTTTTGTTTAATTCATGGGTTAATTATCCCCCATAGGTGGTGCCCTCCAATAGGTCTTTTTCACTTGCATATTTTTTGAGGCAGAAGAAACTTAATAATGGCACCTGAAGATTTGTCAGTTCACTTCTTTTAGCAGCTTCACTTCTTTCGAAGCCAGAAGAGGTTAAAGAAAGTGAAAAAGAAAGAAAACAATGAACATTAAGTCATTCTTATATTGCAGTGTTCATTCTTTTTGTAATTTTTTTTAGTGCTTTTCCAGGCAGTTTCTAGATAGAATCCACCTGAAAAAAAACAAACCCGTGCAGCAGAAAGCAGAGCTGAGCTCCAGCCGCTGCTGTTGATCCTTTAATTCCGCTCTCAATTTCTGTTAGCTGCACTTAAAAAGTGCAGTTCAGGGGTTCACCTTTGCATATTGGTCCCTCGAGACACAATCATGTGTTGCCATGGAAGTTGGAGGTCTGATTAAAGACTACCTGCCACGATGGGGCCTCTGTGCAGATCAGTCTATGGCTGGCCTAAATAGCAAACTGTGATTTTCAAACTACTGTATACTGCAATACTGTGGTACAGTACAAGTTATTGGATGAACAAAGGCTTAAGTCCACAAAAGGGCTAAAAAAAACAGTAAAAAAAAAAGTTTTTAAAAATATGAAAAATACGGTATATAAAAATTGGACTCGCAGCCCTTTTTCGCCCATTAAAAATAAACAATAATAAAAAATAACCACATGTGGTATCGCTAGATGTGTAAATGAACAATCTATCAAAATCTGAAAATAATTAACCCATTCATTAAATGCTGTAAAGAGAAAAAAACAAAACAATAACAAGAAACCAGAATTGTGTCTTTCAGTCATAATTAGAAACGCTCAAAACGTCATTTCTGCCTCAGAAATGATATCAATAAAAATGTCAACTCGCCATGGAAAAAACGCCTCACAGAGCTCCATCGATAGAAAAGTGAAAGCATAAGGGTTAGAGGTGGGCGAACCCGAACTGTAAAGTTCGGGTTCCGTACCGAACATATGGTGTTCATGCACACGAACATGAGCTGTCTGGAACGTTCGTGTAACCATTCGGGTCCAGGGGCTGTTAAAAAAAAGCACGTTATTAAAAAAAACATTCTGATCATACTTACAGGTGCCGCGACGTCCTGCAGACTCTGCCTCCCAGGGCTTCTGCTTCCGCGTCCTTCCGATCATTGCTGTTCCACCCGGTAAGCACCTCTGGCTAAAAGGACCTGCTGTGACCGTTACGTCATACCAATGTGACCAGTCACGTGTGTCTGTTGTGTGACGCCCTGACACTGCAGGTAGTCACACATAGGCCCCCGCATAACACCTTTCCTCACCTAGGTTACACACAGCCAACCAGAAAACTCTAGTCACCTCCCCCAGGGAAAGACAGGCACACCAGTGGGCGGGACAGGACCAGACGGAAAGGAACGCCCACCTAGGGGTCTGTAGAGCTCGGGGCAGGAGAAAGCAGTTGTTGTTGGAGTTAGGAGGAAGGAGTGAGCAGTGGAGTGGAGTGGAGTCCTGGCCTCTGCTTCTGCTGAACTGACAGGTGTCAGGGTCAGAGCCCGGACACTTTGGCTAGGTGGCAAACAGTGAGCCCGTAGCTAGCAGAAGACGGGAAGATGGCTCGGCAGATCCGAGGTGGACCGGGACAGGGTTGGAGCCTGCCGGTACCGACACCGGAGTCCCAACTGGAAACCGTGCACAGAAGGGGGTACTCGGACCCTGAAGCCAGGACCGGAACCAACAGCCTAGCTAATCAACCGATTGCGGGCAGGATTATTGGTCCTGTCCTAACCTAAGTCCCGAAAAGAGACAACCACCCACAGAGAGGGATAGGGCATCCGTCAGAGCCTGTAGATCCCACGGGTCAGCGTCAGCGGGCATGGCTCCCAACAGTATTACCGGGAGCGGACTCCCGAGTTCCAGACCGGGAAGTCCATAACACTACAGCACAGTGCAGAGGGAAGAGATACGGACCATCAGCCCGGGTGGGGGACCAGAATACACCCGGCCGTGGCGGCCGGCCACCATCACCTTGGTTAACCAATGGACTTGTCTGATTTATTTAATCGTGAGTAAAATGAGGCTCCCTGGTCTGACCAGGCACACCAGTCCCTGCCATCACCGTCCCCTGCACCAAGCCACCGGGTCCTCGGGCTACCATCCCTACCCACGGAGGGGTTAACAACAAGCTGCCATCCCATCGCCCCGGGTGACCCACAACAGCAGCGGTAGTGCCACATCTCACCACAGACCGTGGGTGGCGTCACAGACAGTTTACTACCATCCCTGTACAAATACGTCCCCTTTTAGTCGGAGTGTCCGCGTGACCCCCGGGTCCGGCAGAACCCCTCGAGCCACATCACGGATCCGGATCCGAGCAGCGCCGGCTATTGGCACGGAGGCGGCACAGTTGTATTACCTCATTGGTTACAGACTGGTCACGTGAATATGATGCTGGCGCACCGTGATGCAAGTGTCATCGATCACATCATGGTGCACAATCTTCCAACGGCAGCGGGTCATGTATTTCCACAGCTGAAGCGCTGCTGTCTGGAGAGAGGGGTGATGCACTTAGCAAGTGCAATCATCCCATCACTGTCAACCTGCTGCATCGCTCTGACCATATTGATGCAGCAGACCTGCCATGGCTCTCTGTGCTTCTCACTGTGTATAGACTGTCTGTGTACAGTGATGAAGCTGACATGGCTGTCCCTGTGGATTATGTCGGACTAAGGATTTTTTTATAATAAAGGTGGAGTCTCTAAATGTTTTTTGCTTTATTTCTAATAAAAAAAATGTCTCTGTGTTGTGGGGTTTTTTTTACCGTTTCCTAGAAATTCATGGTGGCCATGTCTATTTTGCCATGACACCATGAATTTCGGGCTTAGTACCATCTCAGAATACAAAGCTGGTATTAACCCTTTTATTACCCAGCGAGCCACCGCCATCACGGCCACTGGACGAGCCGCGTAAAGCACCTGGAAATGGCGCTAAGAAACAATGCACCATTTCCAGGGGCGGCTGCGGGCTGCCGAGAATCCCAGCCCCCAGCTGCCTGGATTTACCTGACTGGTGATCAAAATACTGCGGCATCCCACGCATTTTTTTTAAATTAATTTTTTAAATAAAAAAAAAAAAATGGGCTTCCCTATATTTTGATTGCCAGCCAGGTAACGCCAGGCAGATGAGGGTGACAGCCTCTAACGTCTGCTTTATCCGCGCTGAGAATCATAAATACCGCGGATCGCTACGTCATTTTTTTAATGATTTATTTATTTTTACAGTACTGTGATGTCAGGCAATCAAAATATACAGGGAAAAAGGCCATCCATAATAAATATCCCAATTATTAAGAAATAATCCAGCTTCAGGAATAATATAAAATCTTGTGCATGCACATCCCGGAAAAAGTATTTTATGTGATTTTTTTTTTATTTTTTTTTATGTATGTAGAAGAAAAAAAAAGAAAGAAAAAAATGATTGTATGTTCATGCATATATGATTTTCTTTTCTCTTGTACATACTTTTATTTGTTCACTTTTTGTGGAATATTTTGTATCATGTGTGTTTTGTATATTATCTACCCTGTGATAGCACATGTGTTTTTCTGATTAAACTCACCCCTTCCATTGGTAGGAGTGAATTTAAAAGCTTGTGGGCAACATTCGTTTACTCAGGCTTGACAGACAACGCAGGTAGCATTCGAAACGTGTTGCCGCACATGAGCTCCCTATTTTGTCCTTGTAATGATACATATTTTTTACGTCCTTTAAAATAAAGCTTGCACAAGATTTTATATTATTCCTGAAGCTGGATTATCTTTTTTCTTCAATCAAAATACAGGGAAGCCCATTTTTTTTTAGTTATTTAAATAAATAATAATAAAAAAAAGTGGGCTCCCACTGCATTTTGGGTATTGCTAGCTAAGGGTAATCCAAGCAGCTACTGGCTGTTAACCCCCACTGCTTGGTGTTACCTTCACTGGCAATGGAAAATCAAGGGAAGCATTTTTTTAAAAAAAAAAATTGCCAAAAAACTGAAAAGAAAGGACGTGGGCTTCGCCATATTTTTGTATGCTAGCCAGGTACAGCAGGCAGGTACGGGCTGCGCCCAACCCCCAGCTGCCTATTTGTACCCGGCTGGGAACTAAAAATATATGCAAGCCCTTTTTTTAATTATTTCATAAATTTCATGAAACAAAAGAAAAACAACATTGGCTTCGCCCCATTTTTGTATCCAGCCAGATACAACTAGGCAGCTGGGGATTGGAATCCGCAGCACAGGTTGGCCCAAGCTTTCTGGGCCCCTCCACTGCGAATTGCAGTCCGCAGCCACCCCAGAAAATGGTGCTTTCATAGAAGCGCCATCTTATGGCGCTGTATCCAACTCTTCCAGTGGCCCTGGTGACGGGTGGCACGCTGGGTAATAAGGGGTTAATACTAGCTTTGTTTTACTAGCTAGTATTAAGCCAAAAATTCTTAATGTCAAGCAAGTTTGACTCGGCCATTAAGAATCTCCAATTAAAAGTTAAAAAAAAGACACCAAAGAGAGAAAAAATACTTTATTAGAAATAAATACCCAGACACACTTAGAGACTCCATGTTTATTACTCCCTCTTACCCCTCCACGATCCTGGTCTTCTGTCTTCTTTCTCCTTCAACCCATGCAGCTCTGCTACATCAGACAGCACAGGGGAGGAAGACGCTCCTAATCCCCCGTGCAGTCTAATCCTTCAGTGAGTGAGCAGAGGCTGCGGGTTGTAAGTGGTGACTTCACCGCTGCCACCATTGCAATAGTAACCTGACAGGCTGGTTACTATAGCAACGGTGATCTCAGATCACCTGACTCCTGGGGCCGCTATTCACCGGCTGTGGCAGCTAGTCCCTGCATGTGGGCTGATTCTGTAAAGAGAGCGCCGAAATACAGTGATGAGGAGCCGACCATGTGCCCGAGCATCTCGCCGGTACATGGCGCTCGCCGAGTATACTGAGTAGGGAGATGTGTGGGTGAGCACCGCGTACCGGAGAGATGCACTGACAGGACATAGCATGACATCATAGCCATGTGACCAGTCTGTAGCCAACGAGATAATAGACACGTGACTGGTCACGTGCTATGATGTCACGGAAGGTCCTATAATCAATGCTGGTTACTGGGAGGGCACAGCGATGATCGGAAGGAGATGCAGCGGGAGACAGTCTGCAGGATGCGTTGCGAGACCTATAAGTATAGAGACAATCTTTATTATTAACTGTATTCTTTATTTTACAGCCCCCCGCCCCATCATATAACTGTAAAGTCCAAGTTTGGTGTTCGGACGCAAGTTTGCGTTATATCAGAACCCGGGTGCGAGCTTTACAAAACGTTCGGGCGAGTCTCACGAACACCGAACATCGGGGGGTTCGCCCATCCCTAATAAGGGTATATGCACACGATAAGGACATGCTGCATTCTAGACCCAACATCATACTCTTAGACGCTAGTATTTTATGCAGCAGAAAGTAGTGTCCGTGTCCACAATCAGGATTCTGGGCGCAGTGGATTTTCACTGTGTTCTCCCGCCCAGAACACTAGTATATCCGCAATAATGCTTCGGCTCAGGAAGTATGTCAGTTTATGAAGCGTCTAAAGAAGCGCAGTGGGCAGAAGATTTCTATAAATCCCAACCACTGTGCTTGTACTGTACAATGCAGGGTTTTGGACAACGCAAAAATACACTGAGTCCAAAATGCTGCTAATCCTGATAGCATGCACTTTTATATGTCTTAGAAAATGGAGACAGAGGGATTTTTTTTGTTTTCAACTTTCCAAACTTTTTCTCACTATTTAAATAAAAAAGACTACAATACAGGTTTAGTATCGCCATCATTGTATTGACCTGGAGAATCATACCACCGGTCATTTTGACAGCATAATGAACATAGTAAAAATAATACACAGAAAAACAATTGCAGAATTACGTGTTTCTCA
The DNA here is from genome assembly GCF_048569485.1 of Anomaloglossus baeobatrachus. Taxonomy (NCBI): domain Eukaryota; kingdom Metazoa; phylum Chordata; class Amphibia; order Anura; family Aromobatidae; genus Anomaloglossus; species Anomaloglossus baeobatrachus. The sequence continues at coordinate 278,324,951 of NC_134357.1, read as the reverse complement.
CAATTTCTTTCTGCTTGCAATTTTTCCCCATTTTCCCATACTTCAACCACTAAAATGAATGGTGTCATTCAAAACTATAACTTGCTATATCAAGGAAAAAATTAAAAAAAAAATAGCTCTTGGAAGAAAAGGAGAAAAAATAAAAGTGCAAAACAGGAAGACTACATATTCAGGGTGTCACGCTCCCCGGGCCCCAACGCCGTTCCTCACTCACCACTCCGGTCCCCGGTCCTCCTGCCCACGGCCTCCCTGCTCACTCTTCCTCCCCTGCGTCCTCCATGCTTCCTGTCCCTCGCTCCCAGCATTCCTCTGCGACCCAGGACACACTGCTGGGCTCTCCTGCATCCTCTGCACCGCTTCCTGCTCTGGTCTCTGGCACTCGGGCTTCGCGCATGCGCATTAGGGCACGCGCGCGGTCATTGACCTCCTCTTAAAGGGCCAGTGTTCCAGAAACATGATATTGCCAAATGCAGGTACAGGGTATAATAGGATCTTCCTTCCATGTGGGCGGTGCCTGTTCTACGTGTTTTGTAAGCTAGGAGTTCAGGTCTCCTTTTGCCTTGTCCCATATTAACCCTGTATTTCTCGCAGAGCCAGTACTGCCACTCCAACCCGGTCCTGACCACGGCTTTCCCAGGGGTCCTTTCGGTGACTGTCGGCTGAGAACTCCACCATCTTCTTCAGCCTGGACCCGGCTCCACTTGGTGACCTCCGCCCTCTCGTTCAGCTGGATCCGGTTCCCACCTGACATCTCCACCCGGCACCTGAACCTGAGCCTCGTCATCTGGACTACCTGCAGGAGCTCTGTGGCACCAGGGACATCTTCCTCCCAGTTTCCTGAACAGACTGTTCCTGTACAGTTAGTGCTTCGGCTACCGTGCATCAAGGCCCTCTGGTGGGGTGACCAGACAGTTCCTGTACAGGGGTTAGCTCCAGGTTGTCTCACTGGGGGAGTCCGGTGCACGGTCCAGAGTTTCCACCACCAGTACCTAACACAGGGAGAAGTTAATTAAATGCGTTTGTTAAAAAACTATGTTGCTCTGAATGTTTCACTTATGTCTCTGTAGGTGTCAATGTATAGGTGTGATAGCTGCAAAAGGTCTGTTTTTTAAATAAATTAAAGAAAAAAAAAAAAAAATCCGGCCTCCTCCACCCCTTAATAGCCGGCCATCTCTCACCTTTTCCCCAGTCCCATGACAGCACTTTCATAAGTCTGAGGAAATCTAACTACCGGTAATGGTAAATTTATCATAGGCATCTGCTAGATGTTATTTAAAAAAAAAAAATCCGGCCTCCTCCGACCCCTTAATAGCCGGCCATCACGCACCATGTTATTTCTGCTTTGCCCAAGACAGCACCAAAAGCTGCAGCTGTCATGTGCATGAGGAAATCCTATTACCGATAAGTTTAAAATGTTTGGCACATGCCCATGGTTATAGTTGAGCGCAGATATTATGGCGCTTATACCTACCGCCAGCTCACTGGGGGAGTCCGATGCACGGTCCAGAGTTTCCACCACCAGGACCTAACAGTTAGAACAGGCCATGGATCCCGCCGAAGCACTAGCATCCAAGCTGGCCGCATTGCAGCAGGAATTGGGACGCCAACGCGAGACTCAATCTCACATGCTGGCCTTCATGACTTCTGTGGACACCCGCCTGAATACGCTGCAAGCAACAGCCACGTCCCTGGCGACTCAGACCACGTCCGTGGCTCCCGTAGGGGTCTCCTCTGAGACCTCTAAACTCCGCCTGGCCTCTCCGCCCCGGTATGCCGGGGATCCTAAGACCTGCAGGGGATTCTTGAATCAGTGCTCGCTACACTTCAAGCTGCTATCGCACCTTTTTGCCTCTGACCAAGCCAAAGTAGCCTTTGTGATGTCCCATCTAGAGGGCGAAGCCTGGATGAATGCTTTGTGGGAGAAGGAAGACCCTGTGACCACCAACATCCAGGACTTCCTGCAAGCCTTTCGTACCACCTTTGACGAACTCGGACGTGCCTCCGCGTCCGCCTCATCACTCCTCAGGCTACGCCAAGGGACTTTGATGGTTGGCCAGTATGCCATCCGGTTCCGTACTCTGGCCTCTGAGTTTGGGTGGAACAATGAGGCATTGACCACCGTCTTCTGGGAAGGGCTCTCCGGTCGCATTAAAGTCGAGCTGGACGGCCGGGATGTTCCCTCCACCTTGGATGCCCTGATCGCTCTAGCAACCCGAGTGGATCTCCTCTTTCAGGAACGCTCCAAAGAAGTCTCCCGTGAGAAACGTCCGATACGGCTCTCCTCTCCTCCGCTGAGGGCCACCGTCCCTCGGTCTGCGCCATCTGGCAGCTCTACTCATGAGCCTATGCAAATAGACCGACTGAGGCAGTCTGAACAACGCCGAGCAGAACGGCTTGCCAAGGGCCTCTGCTTCTACTGCGGAGACGGTACCCACCTGCTGCGTTTCTGCCCTGAGAAGCCTGGAAACTCCAAAGCCTAGGGTTGGTAGGAGAGGCCACCCTAGGTACTGGGACTCTCAGACCCATTTACATGGACTGTCCAGGTAACAACTAGAGATGAGCAAACCGGTCCCGGTTCGGCTCGAGGTCGGTTCGCCGAACGGAGGTCCCGTTCGAGTTTGGTTCGTCGAACGTTCGACGAACCGAACTCGAACTGCATAGGAAACAATGGCAGGCAATCACAAACACAGAAAAACACCTAGAAAACACCCTCAAAGGTGTCCAAAAGGTGACAAACAACTCACAACACAACACAAACACATGGGAAAGTGACAAGGACATATACTCATGCGAAAACAAAAGAGCTGGACAAGGAAAAAGTGGAGGACACACAGATATGAGTATATGCAAGGAAACATCGATGCCATTACTGTGCAACTTGAGCCCTGCTCATTTTAGGATTCCAATCTGGATAAATTGCCTGAGCTTGCCACGTACGCCTTGGGGATCTTGTCGTGTCCTGCAGCTAGCGTTCTCTCGGAACCTGTCTTCAGTGCTGCTGGGGGTCTGCTGGCAGATAAGCACACGTGTCTGTCCACTGACAATGTGGACATGGCTCTCAGAGGACTTTTCTTCCCCTGGGTCAGCCAGGGGACGGGAAAGGCACGCGTATTTTTGAGAGTGCTTCATGCAAAGCATCTTTTTCTTTTTCAAAAGGGGGGTCAACCGATGCCAGTCAAGTGGGGTGTGTGTGGCCCAATTAGTGGCAACGAGGGAGACTGTGGTTGGAGTCCCCTCGCTGTGTTTCTAAAAGAACCAAGATGAACAAGTCATGGCTCTCAGAGGACTTTTCTTCCCCTGGGTCAGCCAGGGGACGGGAAAGGCACGCGTATTTTTGAGAGTGCTTCATGCAAAGCATCTTTTTCTTTTTCAAAAGGGGGGGTCAACCGATGCCAGTCAAGTGGGGTGTGTGTGGCCCAATTAGTGGCAACGAGGGAGACTGTGGTTGGAGTCCCCTCGCTGTGTTTCTAAAAGAACCAAGATGAACAAGTCATGGCTCTCAGAGGACTTTTCTTCCCCTGGGTCAACCAGGGGACGGGAAAGGCACGCGTATTTTTGAGAGTGCTTCATGCAAAGCATCTTTTTCTTTTTCAAAAGGGGGGTCAACCGATGCCAGTCAAGTGTTGTGTGTGTGGCCCAATTAGTGGCAACGAGGGAGACTGTGGTTGGAGTCCCCTCGTTGTGTTTCTAAAAGAACCAAGATGAACAAGTCATGGCTCTCAGAGGACTTTTCTTCCCCTGGGTCAGCCAGGGGACGGGAAAGGCACGCGCATTTTTGAGAGTGCTTCATGCAAAGCATCTTTTTCTTTTTCAAAAGGGGGGGTCAACCGATGCCAGTCAAGTGGGGTGTGTGTGGCCCAATTAGTGGCAACCAGGGAGACTGTGGTTGGAGTCCCCTCGCTGTGTTTCACATGCTTTTAGAAGGGCATGACGTGGCTTGGAGGTTGACTTTCAGCATCTGCAAACTGTTGGCTACCAAAATGCTGCCTTTCCAACCTTTTTAACCGAGGATTTTGGAGACCTTATGCCCATCGCAGTGCCCCAAGATCCGATGCCCAGGCGCCACTCCTTCTCCAACAAAGGCGTGCACGCGCTACACCAGCATGTCGCACTAAACATCACTGATTCCTTGAGAAACTCTGTGTGACAGGGAGCATTTCACCACAGATAATTGGCCCAGTAAGCATGGACAGGGGCGTTACATGTCGCTGACTGGGCAATGGGTTTCTGTGGGGAGAGATGGAGAAGGGTCTGCTGTACAAGTCTTGCCGTCCCCACGAGTTGTGTCAATCCTTCTGTATGTAGAAGTTAATACACTGCTTCTGCCTCTTCAACCTCGTGTGGGTCCTCCACCTTGGCCCAAACCCTGTGTGGTCAGGCCACCCTTCCTTGTAACTGCGCACAAGGAATACCACACACCTCCTTACTATGCTGGCAGCAGAGCTCAATGCCATCAGGCGGTCAAAGGTTTACTTTGAAATGTATGGGAAATGTGAGTCACACCGCTGAGAAGTTGTGGACGGTTAGCTCTGGATACCGAGTTTCATCAATGGTTGTCTCCACTCAACCAGCAGCCAGGGAAGGCCGGGTGCGACAATGATGCAAACATGGGTGCGGCCCTTTGCTGTGACAATGTGACACACGTGCCTTGTGTGGCTCACGTGTTGAACCTGGTTGTCCAGCAATTTTTAAAGCACTATCCTGGCCCACATGGCCTTCTGCAGAGAGCACGGTGTAACGCCTTCCTTGATCCACACACTCAGATGGGCTGTAAATGATAGGCTAGAGGGAAGCCACTCACCAAGCAGGACCCCTAGAACCCTGAAACCCTTTAACCCCTATACAGGGATTAGGAATTACACAGGGCCCAAGGTGATCAATACCTGTGGAAGGCTGCAGTTCCAGAGAATAGTAGTCAGGCAGGGTCAAAACATTAATTGAGTAACAGGAACAGAATGGGACGGCCAGGACTTAATCAGAAAACAAGCAGAGGTGAAATGCGGATCGGCCAACGAGGTACATAAACAGCAAGCAGGAAAAGTAGTCAGGTAACAAGCACACAAAATCATAAAACTGAACTGGGGGTAAAAGTAACCAGAGGTTCATAGCTATGTCTGGCAGTGGTCTGCAGACAGGATGGGCATAAAAAACGGTGTGGTGTCTTCCCATTGGTTGTAGCTGAATGATGTCACTTCATCTGTGAGATACCCACCAGCTACATTCAGCCAGAGATTCTGCATCTGTCAAGATAATGCAGCCCAGTGTGTGAGCATAACCTGCGTCCACCTGCGCCGCTGGCATCGACTCCTCTCCCATCATCAGCACTATGCATGAAAGGAACACGTTGTCACCTGGCGACCGGAGTACAAATTGACGGAGCGGACTCCGTTGGTGACTTAACAGCCGTGTGCGGCAATGATGCAAACCTGGCTGCGGGCCATCGTCAGGGCAATGTGAGACACGTGCCTTGTATGGCTCACGTGTTGAACCTAATTCTCCAGCAATTTTTAAAACACCATCCCGGCCTACATGGCCTTGTGCAGCGGGCATGCTCGCTATGTGCTCACTTCCATCGTGCGCACACAGCAGCTCAACAACTTTCGTCGCTACAGAAGTCTTTAGGTCTGGTGGTGAAACGCCTGAAATGCGATGTGCCGACACGCAGGAATTTTAATCTGCACATGTTGCAGCGTTTGTGGCAGCACCGCCGAACCCTGCTGCAATACGTTATGACATATAGCCTGGGATAACTTGATCCAGAGGTGGTGCAGATCACGCTGCTGGAGTGGTGTCAGATCAAGGACCTATGCACCCTTCTACACAGTTTTCAAATGTCGACGAAGATGTTTAGCACTGGCGATGCCATTCTCAGCGTGACAATTCTGGTCATCTACATGATGGAGCACACTGTAATTATTATTCGGAGTCAGGTGTTGGGACAAGAGGAAGGGGAGGAAGTACAGGAGGAGTCATATGCGGAAGTGATAACAAGATCTACGAGGTCCAGATGGTCAGCGGCACCTAGACGGCAGTCATGGTGAGGGAGAGGGATTAACAAGGGCGCATAGTATCAGCAAAAAGTGTTGAGGAAGGTGTAGGAGCCCATGAAGAAATGGAGAACGAACTGGCGATGGGCATGGAAGACTCAGCAGATGAGTGAGAGATTGCTCACATTTCGGTTGTGCGAGGTTGGGGGGAGAGGGAAGAGGAAGGAGGCACGATTCTCACCTCTCCGACACCAACACACCAAGGACTTGGTCCTCCTGGATGCACAAGACACATGAGCGCCTTCTTGCTGCACTACCTACAACATGACCCTCGGATTGTACGAATTCAAAGTAATCCTGACTACTGGGTTGCAACACTGTTAGATCCCCGGTACAAGACAAAATTTGGCAAAATAATTCCTGCCATAGAAATGGACGCACGTATACAGGAGTATCTGCAGAAGGTGGTACGCAATCTTAGATCTGCTTTTCCACTAAACACCAGTGCTGCACAGAGTGAATCTCAACGCTTTGTCATGGATAGGAGGAAATGATCTTTTACTTGTCCACATCTGAGGGACCGAGGGCTGGCTGCTGTGCTGAGATGGCGTTGAGTACGGTGTCCCTGCAGAGTTGCACTTTTGGTCATATACAAAATGAGTTGAAAAAGGACAGATGCTGGTGGAAAGGGGAACAGGTGTGTTGGAAAGGGGAAAAAAGTTTTGGTCCGTGGGTTTGGTGGTTAAGCAAAAGTGACATTTGATGAAGAAACACCATCTGTTACGGTGGGACTGGCAGATTTGGATAAGGTGGTATATACTATGTTACCGCTATATAACAAAAATTAATAAGAAAAGAAAGAGAAAGGTATATATCCCCATCAGCAGTCAGTGTCCACCGTGCTCCCAGATGGAAAAGGAGAGGTTGGCAACTGGAAGGTTCGGTGGAGGATACAGAGCTGTGTGGCTATGAAACTAATAGTAGCCTGAACCAAGTTAGACGCCACTCGGATCTTGAGACTGGGAGCCCTGTTAGCGTCACAGGGTCCACACGCCCACCCAGCCCAGGAACTCCCTGTTAACATCACAGGGGCCAGTCAGTACGCTGACCATGTGCATTGGGGCCACACCTGTGGACAGCAGGCGCATCAGCAGCAGCAGGCCTGTTAATGCCACTGGGCTGCACAAGCAGGACTTGTAGGACAGGAGCTGGTCTTAACCGTTCTGTGTTACCAACTGTGGTGGCGGCCTGCATCGACGCCCTATCCCTGCCTACCTCTGGCCTAAAGCCGCAATGGGTTCAACACATGGAGGTGTGCTCTTTCGGAGCATAATAGAAGAATGCGCACCTCCTTGTTGTCTCCAGCCCCTTTTATAACCTGGGTCCGCCCCAAACCAGGGTGGACCACAATGCACCTCCTGGAGACAAAAGCAGAGTGATACGTCATGAGTGGCATAACTAGCGTCCTATTTGGAACCGCAACTTCAATGATGACCTCATGGCTGTCATGACCCAAACACCTCACCAGTAGTGATGAGCGAGCATGCTTGTTACTACTCGGTACTCGCACGAGTATCACTGTACTCGGGCTACTCGGCGGGTACCGAGTAATTTTGCAATACTCGTGCTTTACTCGTGGTCTTCATCCCTGCATGTTGGCGCTCTTTTGAGAGCCAGCCCTCATGCAGGGATTGGCTGGCAGACCACTGCAATGCCACAGCCCTGTTAGTTGTGGAATTGCAGTGATTGGCTGGCCTGCACAGCGTGACCGAGCCTTTATACCGGCCGGCGCGCTGTGCTCTGTACACAGCCATCTCATATTCCCTGCTTTCCACGCCCACAGGCGCCTATGATTGGTTGCAGTGAGACACGCCCCCACGCTGAGTGACAGGTGTCACACTGCACCAAATCACAGCAGCCGGTGGGCGGGTCTATACTGTGCAGTAAAATAAATAAATAAATAATTAAAAAAAACGGCGTGCGGTCCCCCCAATTTTAATACCAGCCAGATAAAGCCATACAGCTGAAGGCTGGTATTCTCAGGATGGGGAGCTCCACGTTATGGGGAGCCCCCCACCCTAACAATATCAGTCAGCAGCTGCCCAGAATTGCCGCATACATTATATGCGACAGTTCTGGGGCTGTACCCGGCTCTTCCCGATTTACCCTAGTGCGTTGCCAAATCGGGGTAATAAGGAGTTAATGGCAGCCCATAGCTGCCACTAAATCCTAGATTAATCATGTCAGGCGTCTCCCCGAGATTCCTTCCATGATTAATCTGTAAATTACAGTTAAAAAACACACACACCCGAAAAATCCTTTATTAGAAATAAAAAACACTAACAAAGTCCCTCATTACCAATTTATTAACCCCGACAAACCCTCCATGTCCGGCGTACTCCACGGACTCCGGCGTCGCGTCCAGCTCTGCTGCATGGAAGTGACAGGAGCTGCAGAAGACACCGCCGCTCCGGTCACCTCCACGCAGCTAATGAAGGGAATAGCGCGATCAGCTGCTGTCAGTCAGGTAACTCCCGGCCACCGCTGGATCCAGCGGTGGCCGCGATTAACCTCAGTGACAGCAGCTGATCGCTATACTCACCTCAGTTGGTGCATGGAGCTGACTGGAGCGGCGGTGAGTAGCGCGATCAGCTGAGCTGTCACTGAGGTTACCCGCGGCCACCGCTGCATCCACCGCTGGATCCAGGTAACCTCAGTGACAGCTCAGCTGATCGCTATACTCATCTCATTAGCTGCGTGGAGGTGACCGGAGCGGCGGTGTATTCTGCAGCTCCTGTCACTTCCATGCAGCAGAGCTGGACGCGACGCTGGAGGACTGTGGAGTACGCCGGACATGGAGGGTTTGTCGGGGTTAATAAATTGGTAATGAGGGACTTTGTTAGTGTTTTTTATTTCTAATAAAGGATTTTTCGGGTGTGTGTGTTTTTTAACTGTAATTTACAGATTAATCATGGAAGGAATCTCGGGGAGACACCTGACATGATTAATCTAGGATTTAGTGGCAGCTATGGGCTGCCATTAACTCCTTATTACCCCGATTTGCCAACGCACTAGGGTAAATCGGGAAGAGCCGGGTACAGCCCCAGAACTGTCGCATCTAATGTATGCAGCAATTCTGGGCGGCTGCTGACTGATATTGTTAGGGTGGGGGGCTCCCCATAACGTGGAGCTCCCCATCCTGAGAATACCAGCCTTCAGCCGTATGGCTTTATCTGGCTGGTATTAAAATTGGGGGGACCGCACGCCGTTTTTTTTAATTATTTAATTATTTATTTCACTGCACAGTATACACACACCGGCTGCTGTGATTGGGTGCAGTGAGACAGCTGTCACTCAGTGTGGGAGCGTGTCTCACTGCAACCAATCATAGGCGCCGAAAAGCAGGAAAGCAGGGAATAGGAGATTGATTAATGAGCGGCCGGCTTTTTCAAAAGAGGAAAAGCCACCGGAGTTTGAACAGCTGTGCAGCGCCGCGGCAGTGATCGGGGAACGGTAAGTAAGAGAGAGGGGGGGGAACTGACCGACAGACTGTGAGAGGGGGACAGACAAGACAGAGAGAGACAGACCGACGGACTGAGGGAGATAGAATAAAAAAAAAAAAATGACCGACATCGCTAGTAAAAAGCACAAAACGTGCGTTTTGGACATCGGAGTGCCACACAAGGTTTTCATGTAAAATCTTTCATGTATTAATCTCAAAAAGTAACATACACCAGATACACCAGCTCTATCTCACTATTGGGTATGTGCCCTTAACATTTCCGCCATGAAAATTCATTTTGGTGTCATTTTGGAAGGTTTTCTGGTGAGTCCGTAAAAATGGCGTAAAACTTGGACAAAATTGTTCACAGCTGTGACTTTTGAGTGATAAATGCTTCAAGGGGTCTTCCCCATGCTGATGCCATGTCATTTGAGCACTCTTCTGAGACTTTTGTGACATTTTTAGGGTTTCTACATGCTGCCGGGGGGTCATTTCACAAAAATACTCGGGTCTCCCATAGGATAACATTGGGCTCGGTGCTCGGGCCGAGTACACGAGTATCTTGGGAGGCTCGGCCCGAGCTTCGAGCACCCGAGCTTTTTAGTACTCACTCATCACTACTCACCAGTCATCGTCTGACCATCAATAATGCGGTGACAAGTCATAGGGGCGGGCCTCTGCAAGCCATTTGGGAGTGGCCTGGCCACATCGTCTGGACACCTGATGCCCTGTGGTCTATATGGGACCCCCACATCAGGGGCAGGGCCAAAGAGTTCATTACCGGACATAGTCTCTGATGAAGTAAGTGCCTGAGCATGCTCAGTAGCATGAAATACAGTGTCTGAAAAAAGACTATCAGCTTTATGGTGTCTAGGCACAACACAGGACCTAGACCCGGCACGGAGTGCAAGTACCTGTGCAAAGAGGCTTTTTGCACTAAGTGTGGGAGCATGCGCTGTATCCCGAAATGAAGACTTAGCCTCAGCAATGGCACAGTCAGGCTGAGCATACTCACTAGGCGAAACACTGTAGTTAGGCTGCGGCTGGGGTAAATCGGCACACGGATGCGCACTAGCTGCCTCTCCACACTTAGACGTGGAGGAGAAAGCAGCCAGCTGGACAACCCAAGGCCCAGCCCTAAATGGCAGCTGACGCATGGGCGCAAATGAAACCGCAGCAGGCTTCAGGTTACAGGTTTTGTAACAACAAATACCATCCAAAAGAACAGGTGTACTTCTTCCCATGGATAATCTGATATGATCCTTTTTTTCACGGACACAACCATCGCTAACAAATGTAGATGAGGCCAAAACAGCAGCTGCTTCAATGGATCTGAAGTGCTCCATAAAGTGGCCTCTCCTCCACCCCAATTTCAAGATCCCAAATACTCCATTCCTCTGTGGTGTCAATCCAATCGCACTTGCTTCCTAACAGCTCTCAGGTTTCCACCAGCCCTGCTGAGTATGGGGTAACAGAGATGGTTGAGTTTGCATAGGTGTTCAGTCGCACTATAGCCTGGGAATCAGAGGTCTGCTCCAAAGCTGCAATGAGTACAGACAAGGAAGTTATTATTATTTTTATTATTATTGATTTATAGAGCACCATTGATTCCATAATCTGACGTGTTGAGGTAGCGAGTTCCATGAGACAGGGGAAATGATCTGCGCAGATGGCCAGAAGCTTTGTGAGTGGGATCCAGGCCCCGATGAAGAAGGTGCTGAGCCTAATCTACACCCTCATTTCCAAAAAGTCAATCCTCCTGGTGGAGACAATGGGGAACATGATGAGGAGCACAGATACCTGATTGGAAGGACAACTTTACTATTCGGTCAGGGCAGGAAGAGGTTTTCTCGGAGGACTCAGGACGAGGGGAATGAAAACACACAGGGTTATTGATGAGGTTGGAGACCACACTTACTGTCAAACCAAAGTCAACCAGTCGATGAGGTCAGCAGAGGAGGTGGAGGAGGATGCTACTGACGACGAGGTTACGTTGCGTCTTCCTGGCCAGAGACAAAGTACTGGAAGCAAGTCAACAACTGAATCCTGGACCACAACTTTGACTCTGAGCAGAAGTCGTGTTGGCTATGCAGGTCGCATGGGCTGTAAGCCTTGCCTAGCCTGTGAATTTATGGACATCGCAAAGGATCACCCAAGTCATGGAATCTGTAAGATTTGTCAACAATCTGTAAGTAGAAGGCAAAAACTCACACCTTTGAGTAGTTCCTCCTTGAAGTGTCACATGGATATGAATTGATAGCGTGAAGGTGTATTGCTCAGCTTTAGCCACTGTCAATGCAATATGCTTATTTGCCATTGCATGCATTGTTGCAGACTACAAACAAGGGGCTGCTGTTTTTTTGGATCTGCCTTGGTTTGGTCACTATAGCAATATCAAATTGCTCTTCGGATGTGGACTTGGAGATGCTGTCTATGAACAGAAGGAAAAGCTAAAGGTGTGTGTTACAGCAAGGAGCCACCGCGGAAACACTTCGTTGAATTGTGAGGGGGAGTCATGTTGTACTTTGATGAGGAGCCCCGTAATGCCAGTGAGCAGCATCCTGTGCCACAGACCAACATTCTTACAGTGCTGTCTATACTGTTTACCGTGAGAGGAGCGTAAAGTCTGTATTTCTGGAAACTGGACATCACAGTACCCGGGTACGGTAGGCTGTGCCCAGACAATAATGCGGGCACGCAACACTTTGTTTTATTAGCAAAACACATATCTGTTCTGGGTAGGCCAACTATATAGACAATAAGACTTGCTGCCTCTGCACAGTTTAAATCATAGAGGGACAGCAACACATGTTTGCATTGACTGTTGCTTTTCAAGATTCCCATGACTGTGTTGCAGAGCTGTGTGGTTTGCATTCACACTGTTATCATCTGCATTATCTGTTAGGCTTCAGCTAACAAGGGTATTCAGGGGGGGTAATGTGTTTTGACTATGTTTAGGTAGATAACTTGGAAGCTCTTGTGATGCGCCACTGGTAAGTCGTGTTCGCGCACACAATCAAACACACGCACAAACACACAATTACTGCTACGCAGAGGGATTAGCAGGTAGTAGGCAACAGAATAGATTGTTCAATTATTTAAATTGTATGCATGGTTCTTATTGTTTGTTTTGGTAAAGTTAAACAATCATTTATCAACCCAACTGCCTAGAGTCCTTTTCCTGTTGCCTGGTTTTGCTGCATACTGGGGAGCCCACCCTGTACACAACTTAAAATGAAGCATAAGTCGCAATGTGAATTTCACTGTGCTACAATGCGGCCTAGCGTGCCTGTGCAACCACCACCTGCCCCATCAAGTGCATCTGCGTGCTCTTCATCCTCTGTGACTGTGGGGACAGCAGTCACACATGGTTTTTCACACTGAACTTCCACTCCTTTACCAGCAACAGGGAGTGTGATTGGCAGGTCATCACTTGTTTTGGAAGTGGAAACAGAAGGTATTGTTGAGCTGTCAGACATCGAGAGAACCATCATTGGATGCAGGCTACATTATATCCACGCCTGCACCTTCGTCACAGATTGGCTGGACTACCTGCAGTTAATAATTGCATTCCAGAAATGGAAAGGAGTGTAGAATGCACACGTGCTGTACCTTGCTTGGCAGCAAAGGAACACTAACTTAGTATTCCAGACAATTTTAGGATGGCAGAAAAAGAGTCAGCTCTTTGGGCAAATTAAATAGCGTGGCAAAAGTGGACAGATGGGTACAGTGGCCGTGTTCTGTGGGTACCAGGACAGTAAAAGAAGCCTCACTTTCTAACCCTCCTAATGATCAAATGCAGCAAGGAATTCCCTGAGTTTGCTATAAAATTAGCATAGCTAAATGTGCATGAGGGTAGAATGCAGATGTGCTTGAGATTGCTTGGCACAATAAAGGAGTCCAACAGCCACTTTTTGTATGCCACTATATGGCAGTATTTTTTGCTATCATTATAGCTTATTAAAAACAGAGCAGGAGGGTGTCATGCAGAGGTGCTGCACATAGCTTGGCACCATTGGGGCACTAATGGAATACAACAGACAGTTCTATGATGCCACTAAATGGCAGTATTTTTTGCTATCATTATAGCTTATTAAAAACAGAGCAGGAGGGTGTCATGCAGAGGTGCTGCACATAGCTTGGCACCAGTGGGACACTAATGGAATACAACAGACAGTTCTATGATGCCACTAAATGGCAGTATTTTTTGCTATCATTATAGCTTATTAAAAACAGAGCAGGAGGGTGTCATGCAGAGGTGCTGCACATAGCTTGGCACCAGTGGGACACTAATGGAATACAACAGACAGTTATATGATGCCACTAAATGGAAGTATTTTTTGCTATCATTATAGCTTATTAAAAACAGAGCAGGAGGGTGTCATGCAGAGGTGCTGCACATAGCTGTACGCTCAGTGTTTGCTAGTATAATGGCTTAGTTATAATGAGTTTGAGTGTGCAATGCAGGCAGACGTGCTGCAAATATCTTTGCACTAGTAGGACTATACAAAAATCCAATAGCCACGTTTAGGATGCCACTAGGTACACTCAGTGTTTGCTAGTATAATGGCTTAGTTATAATGAGTTTGAGTGTGCAATGCAGGCAGACGTGCTGCAAATATCTTTGCACTAGTGGGACTATACAAAAGTTCAATAGCCACGTTTAGGATGCCACTAGGTACACTCAGTGTTTGCTAGTATAATGGCTTAGTAACTATCAGTTGGAGTGTGCAATGCAGGCAGACGTGCTGCAAATATCTTTGCACTAGTGGGACTATACAAAAGTCCAATAGCCACGTTTAGGATGCCACTAGGTACACTCAGTGTTTGCTAGTATAATGGCTTAGTTATAATGAGTTGGAGTGTGCAGAGGACAGGAGGGTACAGTGCCAGGATTGTGGGGCTCTGGGTAGCGGAATGGAAGCCTGCCTTTCTATTCCCTCCTAATGGGGAAATGCAGCGAGGAAATCCCTGACCTTAGCTACACAGATGCTGTCTCTGTTTTCAGGACCTGTCACCTATGGCTCTGACCCTGCCGGTACGAGCCCTTAAAAGGACTGATAGAAAGTGCTATCCCTATGCTGTACAGCGCTGTGTATGGAGCGCATACAGCTGTATCGGCGATAGGACAAAGGACGGAGCTGCGCCAGTGATGTCTGACACCAAGGACGCAGAAGGCAGATAATGGCGTGCTGGAGGAAAATGTCCGGTTTTATAATGCAGGGACATGTGACATGGACATCCTATCACACATGCCGTTTCTTCTCTGGCTAAAAGTCCACTTAGCTGTGTGTGTGTCTGGGATTGGCTGACATGCTAGCCCTCCCCACTACACGCGCTTAGGGAAGGAAGACAAGGAAAAAAAAAAAAAAATGGCGATTGCCATTATACAAACAGCAGTGATCTGAAGGCGCTGTTCCCGCACACTATACACTGAAATTTCATAATAGTGTGAGTCACAGAGTGACTTACACTATTACAGCGGAAAGCCAGCTAGGAATTAGCTGTTTTTTTTGCTGCTAGAACCGTTCTCGAACGTTTCTAGAACTATCGAGCTTTTACAAAAAGCTCGAGTTATAGTTCGATCTAGAACAGGCCCCAAAATCACTCGCGCCTAGAACTGGAGAACCTCGAACCTACAACCGCGCTCAACTCTAGTAACAACGGAGGAGACCCGGTTCACGACAGAGGCGTATCTCAATTCTGGGGCAGCAGGCAACTTCATTCAGCAGGCTACGGTGGACAAGTACCAGGTGCCTGTTATTCCTCTGGAAAAAACCCTTGTGATTGCCTCTGTGGATGGGAAACCCCTATCTGACACCGTCTTATTTATCACCAAGCCTTTGGAACTACGTATCGGTGCCCTGCACACTGGGAAAATCGCTCTCTATGTCCTCCGCTGCATGTCTCATCCGCTCCTCCTGGGCTTACCCTGGTTACGGGTACATGAACCTTCGGTCAGCTGGCGTTCTGGAGAGATTACCCGATGGGGCCCATCTTGTCATGAGAACTGCCTGAAGTCCATACAGCCCATCCGTCGACCACCATTCCCGGAGTCCCTACCAGGACTGCCTCCCGCCTATTGGTCCTTCGTGGACGTTTTTGATAAAAAGGAGTCAGAGGTATTACTGCCACATCGACCCTACGACTGTGCTATCGACCTACTGCCTGGAACCACTCCTCCTCGGGAAGGATATGCCCCTTGTCCCCTGCTGAGACACAGGCCATGTCCGACTACATCACCGAGAATCTGGCAAGGGGGTTCATTCGGAGATCCTTTTCTCCTGCTGGAGCAGGCTTCTTCGTCAAGAAAAAAGAAGGCGACTTGCGCCCCTGCATCGATTACCGGGGCTTAAACCAAATCACCGTGAAGAATAAGTATCCTCTGCCTCTTATCCCAGAATTATCCGATCGGCTCAGAGGGGCCCGTATATTCACCAAGTTGGACCTCCACGGAGCCTACAATCTGGTTCGTATTCGATCAGGGGACGAATCGAAGACTGCATTCAACACTCGTGATGGGCACTACGAGTATTGTGTGATGCCCTTTGGCCTGTGTAACGCTACAGCTGTCTTCCAGGAACTAGTGAATGATGTGTCCAGTGACCTCCTCTACGTCTGTGTGGTCGTATATCTGGGCGACATCCTGGTCTTTTCCCCGGACTTACAGACCCACAGAGAAAACGTGTGACTTGTGCTACAAAGGCTTAGGGAGAATCGCCAGTACGCCAAGTACGAGAAGTGCGTGTTCGAACGGTCATCTCTCCCCTTTCTGGGTTACGTGATCTCCGACACCGGCCTGCAGATGGATCCTGAGAAGGTCTCTTCTATCCTCAACTGGCCCCCTCCTTCTGGACTGAAGGCTATTCAACGCTTCCTCGGCTTCGCCAATTATTACCGTCAGTTCATCCCTCACTTCTCTGCTCTGACCGCGCCTCTCTCCGCCTTGACCAAGAAGGGGGCTAACCCAAAGGACTGGTCACCTAAGACCGATGCCGCGTTCTGCTCCCTGAAGCGGGCGTTTGCCGCCTCTACTGTTCTCCACCGACCAGAGTTGAACCGACAATTTACCTTGGAGGTGGATGCCTCCTCCTCGGGGGCCGGGGCCGTGCTCATGCAGAAGTTCTCCACCGGGAAGATGGTCACCTGCAGCTTCTTCTCCAAGATCTTCTCGGCACCTGAACGCAACTACACCATTGGTGATTGAGAGCTACTGGCTGTCAAGCTGGCTTTGGAGGAAATGCGTTACCTTCTGGAGGGGGTGGTATACCCAGTGATCATTTACACTGACCACAAGAACCTAGAATACATGCGTTCTGCGCAAAGACTGAACCCATGACAAGCCCGGTGGTCTCTGTTCTTTGCCCGGTTTGACTTCCAACTCAATTTTCGGCCCGCGGATAAGAACGTGCAGGCGGATGCCTTGTCCCAGTCCTTTGTGCCAATGGAGCAGGAGGAGGAGACGATCCAGTCCATCATCTGCCCCAGTAAGGTCATTCTGGTGGCTCCCGTCACTCTGGCTCAGATGCCACCTGGGAAGACCTCCGTGACATAGGTCTTCCCAGGTGGTATCTGGCTCATATACCACCTGGGAAGACTTATGTCACGGAGACCGACAGACAGAAAGTCCAACACTGGAATCATGCTTCAAAAATAGCCGGCCATGCTGGTCAGACGAAAACATGGAGTACGATTGCCCGTCACTATTGGTGGCCATCCCTTCGCCAGGACGTCATCTCCTTTGTCTCAGCCTGCCCATCCTGTGCCCGGAACAAGACGCCCAAGCACCTGCCATATGGTCGTCTTCTGCCGCTGCCAATCCCCTCCGTTCCGTGGCAACACATTGCCATGGACTTTATCACTGACTTGCCCTTGTCCTCCGGACATACAGTTATATGGGTCGTGGTGGACCGTTTCTCGAAGATGGCTTATTTCGTCCCCATGATCAGACTGCCCTCTGCCCAGGAACTCGCTGACGCCTACGTACAGCATATCTTCCGGCTGCACAGCTTTCCCGCACACATTGTGTCCGACCGAGGATCTCAGTTTACCTCGCGCTTCGGGAGGGCCCTCTGCGAACATCTGGGAGTGTCTCTGGACTTCTCCTCGGCCTACCACCCTCAGTCAAATGGCCAAGTGGAAAGAGTCAACCAGATCCTGACTTCCTTCCTGCGCCACTACGTCAATGTCTATCATGACGACTGGTCCACGCTTCTCCCTTGGGCTGAGTCTTCCCATAACCACCACATCAGCGAGTCCACCTCCAGCTCTCCCTTCCATGTCATCTGAGGACTTCAGCCTTATGTTCCTTTACCAGTCTCCCTGGCTTCTGATGTCCCCACTGCTGATGCCCTGGCCAGAGACTTCTCTGCTATATGGAACTCTGTCAAGACCTCCCTTGAACGTGCTTCCCTGCAGATGAAGAGCACGTGGACAAGAGACGCCTGGACCCTCCTTGTTTCTCTCTAGGGGATCTGGTCTGGCTTGCATCCAAATACGTCCGATTGTAGATGCCTTCGTACAAGTTGGGTCCACGATATATTGGTCCATTCAAGGTTATCGGAAAGATCAATGCGGTCTCCTACAAGCTGCAGCTTCCGGCCCTGATGCGGACACCTAACTCCTTCCATGTCTCCTTACTCAAGCCTGTTGTCCTTGGTCCCTTCTCCGCTGATGCCAGTACTCCTCTTCCTCCTATTGTTGACGATGACATCTATGCGGTAAGAGGTATTGTAGCCATGAAGACCGTGAGGGGTAAGCAGTTCTTCCTTGTGGACTGGGCGGGTTATGGTCCTGAGTACAGGTCCTGGGAACCCCGGGAGAATGTTGGCACCTCCCTGATACGTTACTTCTTGTCCAGGTTGCAGGGAGGGGGCATGGGGGAGGGGGTACTGTCACGCTCCCCGGGCCGCAACGCCGTTCCTTACTCACCACTCCGGTCCCCGGTCCTCCTGCCCACGGCCTCCCTGCTTACTCTTCCTCCCCTGTGTCCTCCAAACTTCCTGTCCCTCGCTCCCGGCATTCCTCTGTGACCCAGGACACACTGCTGGGCTCTCCTGCATCCTCTGCACCACTTCCTGCTCTGGTCTCTGCCACTTGGGCTTCGCGCATGCGCATTAGGGCGCGCGCGGTCATTGACCGCCTCTTAAAGGGCCAGCGTTCCAGAAACATGATATTGCCAAATGCAGGTACAGGGTATAATAGGATCTTCCTTCCATGTGGGCGGTGCCTGTTCTACGTGTTTTGTAAGCTAGGAGTTCAGGTCTCCTTTTGCCTTGTCCCGTATTAACCCTGTATTTCTCGCAGAGCCAGTACTGCAACTCCAATCCGGTCCTGACCACGGCTTTCCCAAGGGTCCTTTCGGTGACTGTCGGCTAAGAACTCCACCATCTTCTTCAGCCTGGACCCGGCTCCGATCCCCGGCTCTACTTGGTGACCTCCGCCCTTTCATTCAGCTGGATCCGGTTCCCACCTGACATCTCCACCCGTCACCTGAACCTGAGCCTCGTCATCTGGACTACCCGCAGAAGCTCTGTGGCCCCAGGGATATCTTCCTCCCAGTTTCCTGAACAGACTGTTCCTGTACAGATAGTGCTTCGGCTACCGTGCATCAAGGCCCTCTGGCGGGGTGACCGGACAGTCCCTGTACAGGGGTTAGCTCCAGGTTGCCTCACTGGGGGAGTCCGGTAAACGGTCCAGAGTTTCCACCACCAAAACCTAACACAGGGAGACGTTAATTAAATGCGTTTGTTAAAAAACTATGTTGCTCTGAATGTTTCACTTATGTCCCTGTAGTCAATGTATAGGTGTGATAGCTGCAAAAGGTCTGTTTTTAAATAAATTAAAAAAAAAAAAAAAAAAAAAAAAATCCGGCCTCCTCCACCCCTTAATAGCCGGCCATCTCTCACCTTTTCCCCAGTCCCATGACAGAACTTTCATAAGCCTGAGGAAATCTAACTACCGGTAATGGTAAATTTATCATAGGCATGTGCTAGATGTTATTTAAAAAAAAAAATCCGGCCTCCTCCGACCCCTTAATAGCCGGCCATCACGCACCATGTTATTTCTTCTTTGCCCAAGACAGCACCAAAAGCTGGAGCTGTCATGTGCATGAGGAAATCCTATTACCGATAAGTTTAAAATATTTGGCACATGCCTATGGTTATAGTTCAGCGCAGATATTATGGCGCTTATACCTACCGCCAGCTCAAGGATGGATCCGCTGGCTCTGCTATCTTCAGCATCTTCCATCAGGGTCCTGCATCTTCTTGATGGTCACATCCATTCCTGCAGTGTTTCCTGAAGTGATGTCCTTTGTCCAGTCTTCTGTTCTTCTCCATCTTCCAGAGGCTCAGGAGGACAGCTCGCTCTGATGACTATGGAGCTGGTGTCTCGTCAAGGGTTTCCAAGTTGTTGAATGAAAATCCCTTGAACAAGGCCTGGTCCTTCGCTGATATCGGTGTTCTGAGCATTGCTGCTGCCTTTGCTTCAATTCTATCAAGATGGAACGGTTTAGGACGATGGTGAGGCCCAGATGGCTAGGAAAGAGGAAAAAAAAAATATATCAGGATTAGGACTTTTATCTCATTCCTCATTAATAACTGATTGTGCCAAGTGAAAACTACTAAAACTAGCAGTTCTTCTTACAACAATGTGTAGATTCTGTAAGAAATAATGTAAGCAGCTCAGGACAAAATCTGGTGATATACTTACTACAGGGATGTGAGGTGGAGGCATTTTCAGGGCTTCCACTGAGACCCAGTCGATACACTGAAAGAACCTGTGCGCTCTGATGTTACCGGTGGCTCCTAAGCGGTGGGCAGGATCTCTCTGGAGGAGCTAAAAATAAAAAATGCAAAACACATGAATGAGTGAAGAAGAGACAATAATGATGAGTATACCATTGTATACACCACAGTAATAATTATCTGTCAGACTACTGACCTGTTTCAAGATGTCACCGATGCCGGAGGATTTTTCATTGAGTATCTGATGGTCAATACTCTTACCCATAACCATATCTTTCATGATGACACCGAAAGAATACCAATCTACTCCGGCATTATACTCCTTCCCAGCCTCAATCTACATGATAAAGAAGATGGGAAAAGAGTTGGATAAAACTTCACACAAATGTTATGTCACCATGTTATCACTATGATTTGTGTGCTCGTATGTAATACACTGAAATTGGATTCTAGTTGTGGATCACTCAGCCAGAATATTACTATTATTAATTTTAACCAAACTCACTGATCAGCCAACCATTTAATGTTGAGTTTTAACACCAGGTCTTTGTGTGTCTGGCAACGACTTACTACCCTCTCCCTATTAAGAACACATGCATACTCAGCTGAGCTGAGCATGCATGTAGTGCTGGAGACATAGCTATATATTATGTATGGAATGTCAAATATGTGAAAGCATCAGAATGTACCATTTTCTGTAATGAGCATAGGTAAAACTTGGTGATTGATGTAAGATGACTAATATAATTACACTGTGAAAAACTAAGAACTTTCAGTTTTTCTGACCTCAGGAGCCATGTAGCCGTAGGTTCCAGCGTATCCAGTGGCTGTCCGGTCTCTATGCATGTTGTCAGCTGCGAGACCGAAATCTGTGATCTTAATATGGCCCGTTTCAGCCACCAAGATGTTCTCGGGCTTGAGGTCTCTGTGGATCACGCCCTTTGAGTGGAGATATTGTATTCCACAGACGAGTTCAGCGGCATAGAATCTGATAAAAAGATAAAAATTGAGTATAAGGCCTTGTGCCAAAAGAGTTATTTTAGCGTTTTTTCTAGCATTTTTTCCTTACTTTTTTAATCAATAAAAGCAATGAAAAATCATCCCAGCAAAGTCTATGAGAATTCCAACTTGCTTTGCCTATGTTTCTTATTTTTCAGTTGATTTTTTTGTTGCTGAAAAAAGAAGCAAAATGTCAATTGCTTTAGAATTTTTTCCTGCTACAGCCCCCAGCCATATGCTTTTCTTGGCTATGTATCAAAATAAAAGGAACCGCATGCTTTTTTTAAAAAATTATTTAAATAACTAATGATAAAAAACAGCGTGCGGTCCCCCTAATTTTGATACCCAGCCATGATAAAGCCGGACAGCTGGGGGCTGGTATTCTCAGCCTGCAGAGTCCTATGGTTATTAGGCCAACCCCAGGCTAAGAATAGCAACCTGCAGCCACCCGGGATTGTCACATCCATTAGATGTGACAAGCAGGGCGATTTATCCGACTCTTCCCGACTGCTCTGGTGCAGTTGTAATCGGGGTAATATAAGAGATTAATAGCCCACAGCTGTCACTAAGCTCTAAATTAGTGATCGCAGGCATCTATGACACCCCCATCACAAATCTGTAAGTAAAAGTAAATAAACATAAACACCAGAAAAATCCTTTATTTGAAATAAAAGAAAAACCCTCTTTCACCATTTTATTAAACCCAAAACACCCTTGAAGGTCCGACGTAATCCACACGAGGTCCCACGATGATTTCAGCACTGCTACATCTGACATTACATTACGCAATCATGGAACATGACCAAACGCTGATAAATAAAGAGACAGAATAAAATAACCATGGTACACCAAATGTTACGGTTTCTGCGAGCACTGGAGACTAAGTCCAGATTTCCTGCTACTGCACATGTGCGAGCGCTGGAGACTAAGTCCAGATTTCTTGCTACTGCACATGTGCGAGCGCTGGAGACTAAGTCCAGATTTCTTGCTACTGCACATGTGCGAGCGCCGGAGACTAAGTGCAGGTGACATCATCGCTGACACGAGGTCACATGTCTCTGACACCTTCTATGCCGATTGGTCGCTGGTCATGTGCTTGTGATGCCTTGCTCGGTGATAGGCCAGCATGATGTCACTCCTGTCGTTCTGGCAGTGGATTGGCTCTGGTGTCCTCCATCTTGGATGAGGCACAGAGTCTATATAAGACCCTGACACACGCCGCATGGTGCTCAGTCCTCTTGGTTCATGCATAAGCTCTGTGCGCGTTCCTCTAGGCATTCCTCTGTCTATGCTAGGTGAGCGCTACCGGCAGGGTAGCGTTCTTATACCTTACAGCTTCGGCTGCTGTCCGTATCTTTACCTCTTAGGGGAGCGGACATAGGCAGGTGCCTGAGGCACATGGTCTGGCTGGGCCTTGTGGTTCGACTCGTAGGTGGACGTTGCCGCTAGGGTAACGTTCTTTATACTGCGACTAGCAGTTGTTCGTATCCTCACACACTAGGGGAGCGAACAGAGGTAGGAGCTTTGTGCGGCTTACGCTGCTGTTCGTCTCTTTTGCACCACTAGAAGAGCGGACCTAGGCAGGTGCCATATCTAGTGGTTCGTGTCCTCGCACACTAGTGGAGCGAACGCAGGTAGGAGCTTTGTGCGGCTTACGCTGCTGTTCGTCTCTTTTGCACCACTAGAAGAGCGGACCTAGGTAGGTGCCATTTCGCACACATTGCCTTTGTCTCTGTGATTATTAACAGAGATCATTACACACACCCTCCAAGTAAGGGAGGAATTGCTTTACTTTCTTATTATATCCTTCTGTGAGTTAACAGAGGTATTGCACTCTGCCATAGTCTGCAGCAGAGTCTTTGCACGGTGGACCCTGACTGTCTGATACTCCTTTAGGTTATTATCAGACAGCCCCCCGTAACATTAGGACTGAGGCAGTTATGGCAGAATATCAGCAGTTACACCATTACATACAAGTACTTGAGTCACGGCTCAAGAGTATAGAGGATAAACCTCAGACCATGGTGACATCTGCACATGATCCTCGACTTGCTCTGCCAAACAGATATTCTGGGGCGATGCCAGATCATGTCGTGGTTTCATTAGTCAGTGTCAGATACACCTAGAGGTCAACTCTTCTCGCTTCTCTACGGAGAGGTCCAGAGTAGGCTTTATCATCTCCTTACTTCAGGACAAAGCATTAGAATGGGCGACTCCCCTATGGGAGCGCTCTGATGTGGTTACTCTGAGACATCAAGACTTTCTTGATGCTCTTAAGGCGGTATTCATGGGTCCGCAGGTTACCCATGATGCGACCCTGAGACTGTTAGATCTATCTCAGGGTTCGTTATCCACTAGTTCTTATGCCATTGCTTTTAGAACTCTGGTGGCAGAACTAGATTGGCCAGAGAAGGTGTTGATTCCTATCTTCTGGAGAGGGTTGGCAGGCTATGTCAAGGATGCTCTTGCTACTCGTGAGGTCCCTGCTTCTCTGGAGGACTTGATCACAGTAGCAACGAGGATCGATGTACGCCATAAGGAACGTAAACTCGAGGTCTCTTCCTCACGCCCTAAGCATCGGGCTATTCCAGTTGTTGAGGGTCCACTACCATCTTCCTCAGCATCTAAAACATCTCCCACTCCTATGGAGTTAGGTCATACGTCTTCCAGACTACGCAAGTCTGGTCCTCCTATATGTTACGTATGTCGTCAGGCTGGGCACTATGCCAACAAGTGTCCTAGTCGTCAGGGAAACTCCCTGGCCTAGTAACCATTAGAGGGGGGGTTACTAGAGACGTCTTCTGCACCCTCTAAGTGTTGTATCCCAGGTCAGCTCTCGTTATCTGAGAATACATGGCCTATTATGGCTTTTGTGGATTCCGGAGCTGACGGGACTTTTGTGTCCTCAGGATTTGTAAAGGGACACAATATTCCCTCTATCATGTTAGAGGCGCCTATTCCTGTCCGTGTTGTTAATGGAACTATGTTGTCTGACTCCATTACATTGAGGACAGTTCCCTTGCGCCTTTCCCTGTCTCAGGGTCACATAGAGGAGATTTCTTTTCTTGTTTTGCCTGAGGGTATAGACGACGTCCTTCTGGGTCTCCCATGGCTTCGGACTCATGCTCCTCACATTGACTGGGAGTCTGACAGCATTATTAGTTGGGGTTCGAAATGTCAGTCCAGATGTCTTCCCTTACCACCTAAGGTCATTGCGGTTGCATCTACTGATCTCTCTCCCATACCTACACCCTATCTGGATTTCGCTGACGTGTTCTCCAAACAGGGTGCTGAGGTTCTTCCACCCCATAGGCCGTATGACTGTGCCATAGACCTTATCCCAGGTTCGGTTCCACCTAAAGGCAGGGTTTACCCCCTGTCGATACCTGAGTCGGAGGCCATGTCGACCTATATAAGAGAGAGTTTAGAGAAGGGGTTCATTCGTAAGTCTGTCTCTCCCGCGGGAGCTGGGTTTTTCTTTGTTCGGAAGAAAGAGGGTGATTGGCGTCCCTGCATAGATTACAGGGGTCTCAACGCAATCACAATAAAGAACAAATACCCATTACCTTTAATTTCGGAGCTCTTTGACAGACTGAGAGGAGCTCAAGTTTTTACGAAGTTGGATCTGCGGGGTGCGTATAACTTGGTACGAATTCGAAAGGGTGACGAATGGAAGACCGCTTTTAACACCCGAGACGGTCACTATGAATACCTCGTCATGCCTTTTGGGTTATGTAATGCACCCGCAGTATTTCAGGACTTCGTAAACGATGCGTTCAGGGATTTACTGTTATCCTCAGTAGTGGTGTATCTGGACGACATCCTGATTTTTTCTCCTGATCTGGAGACTCATCGTCAGGATGTCGTTCGTGTCCTTTCCCGTTTAAGGGAGCACTCATTGTTTGCTAAACTCGAGAAATGTGTATTCGAGCAGTCCTCATTGCCTTTTTTGGGTTACATTATCTCACAAGAGGGCCTGGCTATGGATCCTGCGAAGCTCTCTGCTGTCCTGCAATGGTCCGAACCTCATTCCTTGAAGGCGGTGCAACGCTTCTTAGGATTCATAAATTATTACAGCAAAACCGGAGGAATTGGAGAATGAGGCAACAGACATATGCAAAAATTATCATTTTATTTATTAAAATACATACAAATTGACATAAGGATTATATTGCATGGGTGGAAGAAGTCGACCCAGCAGTGAGACATAAAAGTAGGGGTAAGAAGAGAAGAGGAGGGGGGAAATGGTGGGGCAACCTGCCGACCAGGACCAACCAAATTATGGTTAAAGAATATTATAGTGCCACCACTCACAAAATTGTCATGTGGTGAATTGTGACAAGGAGAGCAGACCGGGCAGTATGATGGAATTCAAAAATAATCTGCAGAGTGCATGTACCTATGTTAATGTTTCCCCCAGGGACACGCCGCAGTCCTAGGGAAGTCAACTGGGTCGCCGCACGGAACCACAGTTTAAACGAGGTAGTCAGTTACGCCCCTTTCCTGTAATTATACGGCCCAATCTTTCTCCTGTGTTTGGTTAGGATACCTTGCGGTTGTCTGCTTATGCAATAAAATCCTAATCATGGATTTTATCCATCCAATTTGTCTTATCCTTCTGTGCTTCCTTTATACCGTCCCCTCCTCCTCTTTCTTTCGGGTCGCTATGCTAATAATGTTTTGCTACTGATATATATATTACTGATATCATATTATTTGTCATATGGGGTGTTCTTGTGGGGCTCTTATTATTTTTTGTATGCTTTACATCATTTTAATAATTGTTTTTATCCTCCCTTCTTTTCTATTCTTACAGGTCTTGTACATATTATCTATTGATTATACAAGTTTTTTATGAATCTCTTCGTTGAACGTGTGGTCCTTTGTACAGCAACTCCCTGCTCGCCTCTCATGTGTATTTCTATGTACATTGTCACGTGTTGTACTATTATCCACTTCCTGTCACTCACCCTTGAGCGGTCACGCGCGTCCTCCGGCGTTCTGACTGCGGGTGGCGACGGAGAGCGGGCCCGTTGGTGCGCACGCGCGGGTACCATGGTGACGCGTCCCATGGCCCCGCGCGTGCGCCGCACACAGCGGTGTTTTTGCTCTCCCTCGCTTTCCGTACTCGGACGCCGGCGCATGCGCAGATGCATGATCGCGATTAGTGTTTAATTCCACACACCTTATCTATTTCCTATAAAGTTTTGCATACACTTTACATGCCTACCTCCTTCCGAAAAAGCAACGCTGCGAAACAGCTGTCAGGAGGCTGTTTTCCCTGCCCCCAGTACCAACCAACAGGTATTCTTATTTTCATTATTCCACCATGGGAAAGGCACTGTCTGACTGCGTGCTGCTCCGGGTTGCTGCACAGTGATCTTACCTATACATTGATCTTCACTGTCTGCTCTGCGGCTCCCTGTAGCTGCGCGCTGTCAGCACATATGCCACATTTTGGCTGATCAGTCCTGATGGGCACTAGAATCAATTGCATCACCTTGCATATTGATGTTGCATATACACAGGTGCATGGTTCTGCAGTCCTCCCAGTATCACATTGCCGCACTCTTACTATAGGAGCCCTTGTTCCCTCCATACTGCGTCGATAGCGCGGTGCACCAGGCTTGGATTTATTAATATACATATATTGTTGTTGACACAACCCCATTTAGGTTATCCTCGCCTGTGGTTCCGTGCGGCGACCCAGTTGACTTCCCTAGGACTGCGGCGTGTCCCTGGGGGAAACATTAACATAGGTACATGCACTCTGCAGATTATTTTTGAATTCCATCATACTGCCCGGTCTGCTCTCCTTGTCACAATTCACCACATGACAATTTTGTGAGTGGTGGCACTATAATATTCTTTAACCATAATTTGGTTGGTCCTGGTCGGCAGGTTGCCCCACCATTTCCCCCCTCCTCTTCTCTTCTTACCCCTACTTTTATGTCTCACTGCTGGGTCGACTTCTTCCACCCATGCAATATAATCCTTATGTCAATTTGTATGTATTTTAATAAATAAAATGATAATTTTTGCATATGTCTGTTGCCTCATTCTCCAATTCCTCCGGTTTTGCATATTCCTCGGAGTAGGCATTTCCCTATGGGTCACTACTGAGTGTTTCCATGGGGTTTATATTTAATATGGCTAAATTTTTGTTCATAATCTGTTCTTCTGTGTTTTTCACAGTTTCCTTGCCAGCCATTATGAATTTTCGCTCACGCGACCAGGCGTGGCGTACACAGTTGGATAAAGTCTTCCAAGAATGTGGGAATACGTATTCTAGTATCAATAGTGACCCGATAAATGAGGATAACCAATCCTTACAATCCTCTATACAAAGGTATAGGGAGCTATACAGAAGGAGAATTCGCCTATGGTGGAACCGTGCGTTCCTGGTCAAATACACAGAGAATGCTTGGGTACCACGTGGACTTCGTGTCCAAGTCTTCCCCTCCTTCCCTACAGTTGAGGATAATTTCAAAAAGGAGTGGGAAGACAACCTACAATCTTGTTCCCTGAAATGCATGGACCTCCTCTCCAAGCATAATAGCACTACACTGGATCTTATTGAGAGCGAATTGGAGAATCTTGAAAAGACGATCCAGAGTCTATGCACAGTGGAGGTCTTCAATAAATTCATGTCTGAAGTATCCACTGATGCCCAGAAATGGGAGAAGGAGGTTTGTGAGGTTAAATCTAAAAAACTCCAGCGCGATGCCAATGATTATTCCACAGGATCTGTCTACAGGTGGAGCCATCGGTATTCCCGAGGCAGAAGACCCTTTAGACAGGCACCCCCCTCTCGGTCCCGCTCGACTTCTCTCTTCTCGGAATCTTCTCTGGATGAAGCACCGTCGGGTTCATCTGACAGAGCACGCGGCTTGGCGAATATCACCAGGGTTACAACCCGCAGTCGCCAAAGGATACCCGACGTCACTTCTAAATTGCCTGGGGCAACCAATAATAGAGGTAGACTGCAGGTAATAAATCTTTCCTCCCGTGTGTTGTCTGCAGATGAACTTGATGTGCTTTCCAGAGGTCTTAATTTTTGTCCTACTA
This sequence comes from Anomaloglossus baeobatrachus, assembly GCF_048569485.1. Lineage (NCBI taxonomy): Eukaryota > Metazoa > Chordata > Amphibia > Anura > Aromobatidae > Anomaloglossus > Anomaloglossus baeobatrachus. Next base: position 278,296,647 of record NC_134357.1, on the reverse strand, counting down.
ATTCCTTCAATCTTTTTTTAGCACTGAAGGACATTAATTTATTTGCCCGTAAGTTGCTTTTCAAAAAATTATACTCAAGGAAGCAACAGTTGAGCGACTTGGACGAAACCGAGAGGGGCGCCCTTCAGGACTTACAGGATCTCCTGGATGAACAAAACTCCATTCCAGGTAGGACACCTGATTTCTTATGGCCCAAGTCCACACGTTTTCCCCCCTTGTCCCTCTGTCCGGCCATCGACATTTTCCTTAGATTAGTGACCGACGACCTCAAAAAAGTATCATCCAGACGAAAATATGATAACTTAACTCACCGTCAGAGGTCGGCGGTCACTCTCTTACAAGGTTATGATGATGTTGTGATCAAGGCAGCGGACAAGGGGGGCAACATAGTAATCTGGCCAACAGAGAAATATGAGAAAGAGGCATTAAGGCAGCTGAGGGACAAATCAACTTACCTTCGTCTCACTCATAATCCTTTGACCACTTTCTCTGTTGCTCTGAGGAAGATTCTTACACAGGCCCATCACCAGGGGATTATTGACGAGAAGATGCTTCGGGGGTTGCTCACTAGCTGTCCACGTGTTCCCACTTTTTATCTTCTACCCAAAATCCATAAAGATGCCCTCAACCCCCCGGGACGTCCGATTGTGTCCGGCATAGGAGGGTTATGTGAACCTATTTGTAAATTTATTGATTTTTATTTAAAACCCTTAGTTGAAAATTTACCCTCCTATGTCAAGGACACCACGGACGTCCTGAGGCATCTTGATGGCATCTTTATGGATTCGGACATGATCATGGTTTGTGCCGACGTGGAGTCTCTCTATACCTGCATCGGACATGCTGACGGTCTGGAGGCAGCCCGCTTCTACCTCTCAACCTCCGGTCTCGATGGCGCCATGGTTTCACTTGTGATGGAGCTGCTCGACTTTGCCCTGACTCATAATTTTTTCGTTTTTAAAGATGTATTTTATTTACAGCGGCGCGGCACTGCCATGGGCGCTTCCTGCACACCTGCCTACGCCAACCTCTTCCTAGGATACTGGGAGAGGTTGGTGTTTGGTGATGGTGGTGCTGTGGGGAGCTCCCATGTGCAGTGCTGGCTCCGCTATATTGATGACATTTTTGTCATTTGGCAGGGCACAGTCGGGCAGCTCGATCAATTTATGGATGACCTTAACATCAATCCTTTTAATATCAAGTTGACTTATAGATCCAGTAATACCAGCTTGGATTTCCTTGATATTAATATTTATACGGATGCGGCGGGGGGGATCCAGACTGATGTTTTCCGCAAGGATACGTCGGTCAATGCCCTCCTACACGCATCCTCGGGTCATACCATTTCAACCATACGCGCCATCCCGACCGGACAGTTTTTGAGGATGAAGCGGATCTGTTCTTCTTCTTCCACCTTTGAAACCCAGTCGTCCGATCTCCGATGCAGGTTTAGAGAGAGGGGGTATAGCAATAGATGTATCAAGAAAGGCTACCTACGTGCAAAAAATACCCCCAGGGAACACCTGCTCCAATATAAACAACGTCGGCCAACCATGGACAATCAGATCCGTTTTATTGGGACTTTTAATCACGAGTGGGACACGATGAGGGGAATCCTGGAGAAGCACTGGTCTGTACTTTTTACGGAGCCAACATTGGCTGCAGTGCTTCCTAGGAGACCTCTCATGACGGCTAGGCGGGCAAAAAACCTGGGGGATCTTCTCGTCAAGAGCCACTATGTCCCTCCTAGACAGAACCCCTTTAGTTCCAGGGGCCCACTTCGGGGCTGTTTTCCATGCGGCCATTGTGCCGCATGTGCTAACATCATCAGGGTGTCCTCTTTCACTTCGTCTGATGGCAAAAAAACGTTTTCTATCAACGACTACATCACTTGCAGTACTACACATGTAGTTTATTATGCAACATGCTCGTGCTCCCTGATTTATGTGGGGCTCACGTCCCGTGAGCTCCGCATTAGAGTCAGGGAGCACGTGAGAGACATTATTGCTGCCGCCACTGTGGAAGACGTCACCCTCTTGAAAACCTTGCCCCGTCATTTTAGGGCTGTTCACAAGTGTAGCCCTAAATCCTTGCAGGTCAGGGGCATTGATGTTATCCACGGGGGTGTTCGGGGGGGCAATCTACGGAAGAGTCTTGCGCAGCGGGAGTCCAAGTGGATCGTCTCCCTGAACACCCTCGTTCCTTTCGGTTTAAACGAGGTAGTCAGTTACGCCCCTTTCCTGTAATTATACGGCCCAATCTTTCTCCTGTGTTTGGTTAGGATACCTTGCGGTTGTCTGCTTATGCAATAAAATCCTAATCATGGATTTTATCCATCCAATTTGTCTTATCCTTCTGTGCTTCCTTTATACCGTCCCCTCCTCCTCTTTCTTTCGGGTCGCTATGCTAATAATGTTTTGCTACTGATATATATATTACTGATATCATATTATTTGTCATATGGGGTGTTCTTGTGGGGCTCTTATTATTTTTTGTATGCTTTACATCATTTTAATAATTGTTTTTATCCTCCCTTCTTTTCTATTCTTACAGGTCTTGTACATATTATCTATTGATTATACAAGTTTTTTATGAATCTCTTCGTTGAACGTGTGGTCCTTTGTACAGCAACTCCCTGCTCGCCTCTCATGTGTATTTCTATGTACATTGTCACGTGTTGTACTATTATCCACTTCCTGTCACTCACCCTTGAGCGGTCACGCGCGTCCTCCGGCGTTCTGACTGCGGGTGGCGACGGAGAGCGGGCCCGTTGGTGCGCACGCGCGGGTACCATGGTGACGCGTCCCATGGCCCCGCGCGTGCGCCGCACACAGCGGTGTTTTTGCTCTCCCTCGCTTTCCGTACTCGGACGCCGGCGCATGCGCAGATGCATGATCGCGATTAGTGTTTAATTCCACACACCTTATCTATTTCCTATAAAGTTTTGCATACACTTTACATGCCTACCTCCTTCCGAAAAAGCAACGCTGCGAAACAGCTGTCAGGAGGCTGTTTTCCCTGCCCCCAGTACCAACCAACAGGTATTCTTATTTTCATTATTCCACCATGGGAAAGGCACTGTCTGACTGCGTGCTGCTCCGGGTTGCTGCACAGTGATCTTACCTATACATTGATCTTCACTGTCTGCTCTGCGGCTCCCTGTAGCTGCGCGCTGTCAGCACATATGCCACATTTTGGCTGATCAGTCCTGATGGGCACTAGAATCAATTGCATCACCTTGCATATTGATGTTGCATATACACAGGTGCATGGTTCTGCAGTCCTCCCAGTATCACATTGCCGCACTCTTACTATAGGAGCCCTTGTTCCCTCCATACTGCGTCGATAGCGCGGTGCACCAGGCTTGGATTTATTAATATACATATATTGTTGTTGACACAACCCCATTTAGGTTATCCTTGCCTGTGGTTCCGTGCGGCGACCCAGTTGACTTCCCTAGGACTGCGGCGTGTCCCTGGGGGAAACATTAACATAGGTACATGCACTCTGCAGATTATTTTTGAATTCCATCATACTGCCCGGTCTGCTCTCCTTGTCACAATTCACCACATGACAATTTTGTGAGTGGTGGCACTATAATATTCTTTAACCATAATTTGGTTGGTCCTGGTCGGCAGGTTGCCCCACCATTTCCCCCCTCCTCTTCTCTTCTTACCCCTACTTTTATGTCTCACTGCTGGGTCGACTTCTTCCACCCATGCAATATAATCCTTATGTCAATTTGTATGTATTTTAATAAATAAAATGATAATTTTTGCATATGTCTGTTGCCTCATTCTCCAATTCCTCCGGTTTTGCATATTCCTCGGAGTAGGCATTTCCCTATGGGTCACTACTGAGTGTTTCCATGGGGTTTATATTTAATATGGCTAAATTCTTGTTCATAAATTATTACAGGCAGTTCATACCCCATTTTTCTACTTTGGTGGCCCCTTTGGTGGCCTTGACTAAGAAAGGTGCTAATCCCAAAGCCTGGTCTACTGAGACATCTCAGGCTTTTGAGGCAGTAAAAAGACACTTTTCAACTGCTCCCGTTCTTCAAAGACCCGATGAGAGTAAGCCCTTCCTCTTAGAGGTTGATGCCTCTTCAGTGGGTGCTGGTGCGGTCTTGTATCAAAAGAACGGTGCAGGTAGAAAAAGGCCGTGTTTCTTCTTTGCGAAAACCTTTTCACCGGCAGAGAGAAACTATACCATTGGGGATAGGGAACTGCTCGCCTTGAGATTAGCCTTGGAGGAGTGGCGTCACTTGCTGGAAGGAGCGAAACATCCTTTCCAGGTCTATACAGACCATAAGAATCTGACGTACTTACAAACCGCTCAGCGTCTGAATCCTCGCCAAGCCCGCTGGTCCTTGTTTTTCTCCCGCTTTCACTTCTCCATCAACTATCTGTCTGGGAGTAAGAATAACAAGGCAGACGACCTGTCTCGCTCTATGCTTTCTACCCAGGAAGAGATTGACGAACCTCGTCTTATCCTTCACTCCAGGGTTTTTCATACGCTCTCCCCTGTGACGTTAGACCAAATCCCACCGGGCAAGACCTTTGTTCCGCCTGATCGACAGAATGATATACTGTCATGGGCCCACACCTCAAAGGTGGGTGGGCATTTTGGTATTAGGCGGACACGAGAGTTACTGGAGAGGTGGTATTGGTGGCCACACTTAGCCAGCCACGTCAAGAGATATGTCGGTTCCTGCTACTCGTGTGCTCGCAACCGTCCATCACGGCAGAGACCGGCTGGGCTCTTGCATCCTTTACCAGTGCCAGATAGACCATGGGAGGTGGTAGGCATGGACTTTGTGGGTGATCTTCCATGTTCACAGGGACATATATTTGTGTGGGTCATTACGGACCATTTCTCCCGGATGGTTCATCTCGTACCGTTATCGAGAATCCCATCTTCCAGGGTACTAGCCAAACTATTCCTCAAGCATGTCTTTAGGCTTCACGGGATGCCAGATCGTATCATTTGTGATAGAGGCCCGCAATTTACTTCCCGTTTCTGGCGAGATCTTTGTAGCCTTCTGCAAATTGAGTTGAATCTCTCTTCGGCATACCATCCGGAGACCAATGGTTTGGTTGAGCGTACCAATCAATCTATGATTATATACCTTCGACACTTTGTTGCTGAGAACAACGATAACTGGTCCTCCCTCCTACCCTGGGCAGAATTTGCCCTTAACAATTCGCTGGCTGAGGCCACTGGGCAGACACCGTTTGTACTCAATAATGGGCAACACCCTAGGGTACCGGTACCGTTTCCCGCTGCTGCACCTCCTCCTCTTGTGGCCGACTGGGCAACTAATGCCAGAGAGGTTTGGGATCGGACTCAAGAGTTGATCCAAGCAGCTAAGGACCGTATGAAGACGGTGTCCGATCGGTTTCGTCGCCCGGCTCCTGTCTTTTCTCCAGGGGACTTTGTGTGGCTCTCTGCAAAACACGTGAGACTTAGAGTGAGCTCTGTCAAATTTGCTCCTCGCTTCCTGGGTCCTTATGAGGTTCTTCGACAGGTAAATCCTGTAGTCTACCAATTGAAGTTACCCGTCCATCTTAGGATTCATGACAAATTCCATGTCTCACTGCTAAAGCCGGCTATTTTACCTCACGCTCGTGAAGTGCACTCTCCTGCCTCTGATTCCTCTCGCTCTAGCTATGAGGTACGAGCCATAGTTGGTTCTAAGATGGTTAGAGGGCGCAGGTTCTTCTTGATAGATTGGGAGGGTTACGGCCCGGAACATCGCTCTTGGGAGCCTGAGGAGGCTGTCCATTCTCCCGACTTAGTTGCCAATTACCTGCGTCGCCGGGAGGGGGGCCCTTGAGGGGGAGGTACTGTTACGGTTGCTGCGAGCACTGGAGACTAAGTCCAGATTTCCTGCTACTGCACATGTGCGAGCGCTGGAGACTAAGTCCAGATTTCTTGCTACTGCACATGAGCGAGCGCTGGAGACTAAGTCCAGATTTCTTGCTACTGCACATGTGCGAGCGCCGGAGACTAAGTCCTATCTTGGAGCCATTGCACATGTGCAGGTGACATCATCGCTGACACGAGGTCACATGTCTCTGACACCTTCTATGCCGATTGGTCGCTGGTCATGTGCTTGTGATGCCTTGCTCGGTGATAGGCCAGCATGATGTCACTCCTGTTGTTCTGGCAGCGGATTGGCTCTGGTGTCCTCCATCTTGGATGACGCACAGAGTCTATATAAGACCCTGACACACGCCGCATGGCGCTCAGTCCTCTTGGTTCATGCATAAGAGTAGACGCTCTGTGCGCATTCCTCTAAGCATTCCTCTGTCTATGCTAGGTGAGCGCTACCGGCAGGGTAGCGTTCTTATACCTTACAGCTTTGGCTGCTGTCCGTATCTTTACCTCTTAGGGGAGCGGACATAGGCAGGTGCCTGAGGCACATGGTCTGGCTGGGCCTTGTGGTTCAACTCGTAGGTGGACGTTGCCGCTAGGGTAACGTTCTTTATACTGCGACTAGCAGTTGTTCGTATCCTCGCACACTAGGGGAGCGAACAGAGGTAGGAGCTTTGTGCGGCTTACGCTGCTGTTCGTCTCTTTTGCACCACTAGAAGAGCGGACCTAGGCAGGTGCCATATCTAGTGGTTCGTGTCCTCGCACACTAGTGGAGCGAACGCAGGTAGGAGCTTTGTGCGGCTTACGCTGCTGTTCGTCTCTTTTGCACCACTAGAAGAGCGGACCTAGGTAGGTGCCATTTCGCACACATTGCCTTTGTCTCTGTGATTATTAACAGAGATCATTCCACACACCCTCCAAGTAAGGGAGGAATTGCTTCACTTTCTTATTATATCCTTCTGTGAGTTAACAGAGGTATTGCACTCTGCCATAGTCTGCAGCAGAGTCTTTGCACGGTGGACCCTGACTGTCTGATACTCCTTTAGGTTATTATCAGACAGCCCCCCGTAACACCAACCTAAAGATAAAGGTATTTATAATCCGTAGATCCCAAATCACAGGGCAATGACGGAGTGGTCTCCAATCGGGATGGATAATGTTAAATATTATACATTATTATGACAAGAGGAAAATATCACATGTGAACTGACCCATCTTATAGAGAAAAAAGAAAGGATAAGAGAGGGCAGTTTTTAGAGGAAATGATTAATCAACACTTTGTGCATTATACAATCCAACCTTGATATATGGCCATCTATAGTGTAATTATAATTTTAATTCACTAATTCTATAGGGCATAGTGAGGCTAAGCCGACGTGGAACGGGGGCGCCCAAAACATTTACGGTGTCATACCCTCCGTTGGCAGGTAGGAGCAAGGTCCCATAGGGCACTATAGGGATCCCATATATTTAGCTCCTCCTCTCATTTGTCCTTGTGTGTATTTATAACCACTGGGTGTTTTTTCAATTTTAATACATATCAATAAAGAAATTATTTTAACAGAACTTGAGGTTTTTTCGTTTCTGCATATTTGACTCAGTTCGGTCATACTGTATACGGTTCTCTAAAATAAAGCATGTGAAAAAGCATGAAAAAAATGCAAAAACGTATGGGAAAAAAGCATATTTTTTAGCAGCTTTTTTCCTGCCAAGACATGCTTTTTTGTGCTGATAAAAAAGCACCGTGGTCGCAAAGCCTAACAGCTTGAGGATCACACAATACATTTCTTCTAGTCAATAGGTACTCACCTATTGTCTACAGAACATACAAATCCTGCCTGATCCCATAAACTAATAATGGGGCCAGTCAGGTGTCTGTACATGTTCTGGTGACTAGAATATTGCTAGAGGGTATGATATCTTTGACATGAAAAGACCAGACCACAAAAGACACTTAACACTAGAAGTCCCAGAAATTTCAACCTCCCCCCTGAAGTCCTGAAAGAGGGTCAAATGAACTGAATAGAACTAACTAGAAACTAAATGGCTAAACTCAAAGGAAAACAACAACCTCCTGTGGTGCGACAATAATGGCCTTAATTACAGAACAAAAGACGGTGAATATAGGATGTTAGCTAAAATCTTTCTGGTCTTTCGACTCGTCTCTGGGTTCCAAAGGTAGAAATGTTAAATGACCCCTCTCTGGGACTTCTAGTGTTAAGACATCCTGATGCAAAGAGGGACGACATAATATCATTACATAAGCCTTTACCTTGCGCTGGGGATGTCAAGCCGCCCCTTCTTCTTTAGAAGGTTGTAAAAGTCCCCGCCGCTCACAAGTTCCAGCCCAATGGCTAAATGCAGCTGTTACACAGACAAGACATACAGGTTTATTACCATATTATAATAACTACATGTTTATTATTACCAATTAGGTCATTTTAACTACAGGCAGGGATAAAACGATCGCAGTTGCAAAGGGTGGCCTGGTCCGTGCAGGAGGGGGACTCGCCGACACCAGCACCTATTTCAGCTGGAAGTAAGTCCAAAAATGTACACTCATCTGAAATGTATTGTAGTGCACAGACCTGTCACTGCAATACATGCTACTGGCCAATCTGAGGCTGGTTTCTGACGTTAAAGTGCCCATAATGGGTGCTGCATGGCAGTGACATCTCTGAAAATTTTGCAGTGCTCTTTGGAGGGGAGGTATGTGTCGCTGAGACTACTAAAATCAGTGATGTGAACCCGGATGTAATACTCCAGCATACTAGGTGCTGAGAGGGTTAAATTGCTTTTAACTGGGCCCGTTTTTTTGTGAACAGCTAAAGAGATGGGTGGGACGGCTATTCACCATACCTCCATCTCGGGGTGTGGTCCAAGAGGTAAAAGCCAGGCCTCTGGACACACTCATTGTTCTGTGTTTTTCTGTGTTGAAGGAAGCAGTTCCTCCTCTCTGTGAACGGTGTGGAACGCCAAACTTTAGTGGGCTGAATCCGCAGTGTATTGACTGGATACATGATGTTTTGTTTTCTTTTATGCCGGTAAGGCTGTTTTTGTTTTATTTTGTTCTGGCTGGTTTATGGAGCTAATAAACCAGCTGAAATTTAAACCAAGAAGCATTCCTGTGTCTACCTCATACTGCAGCTGAGTGAGTGGATCTACCACAAGTGGTGCAGAAGTGTGGGCAAGAATCCCAGGAAGCATCTATTACTGCTACAGAGGAGCTGAATGTCCTGGGTGAAGGCAACAACAAGCCAGGAAGCACGGTCAAATAAGGAGGACCTGATCAAGCACCTAGTGCAGGCCCAGCAGCAGCAGCATCTAGCCCAGCAGGAGATGAACAATGCAGCAACAGCGGAAGCAACAGCAGTGGCAGATAGATGTCCTAGCCAATGTAATCCGTGGCAGGGCGACAAGTCCAGGTGATGACTCTAACGTCCGGAAGGCGGTAAGGCAAGCTATGCAAAAGATGACCCCGGGGAATGATGTTGAGGCCTTCCTGACTGTGTTTGAGAGAGTTGCTGAATGAGAAAAGATCTCGCCGGAGCAGTGGGTGGAGATGCTGGCACCATATTTAAGTGGACAACCACAAAAGGCCTACTATGATCTTGCCTTACAGGACGCTAAGAAGTATGACAAATTAAAAGCTGACATTTTGGCACGCCTGGGTGTGACTATGACTGTCAGGGCACAACGAGTCCACCAGTGGGCATATGATGGCAACAAACACCCTTGCTTTCAAATGTTTGATTTGCTGCATCTGGTACAAAAATGGTTGCAGCCAGAGTCCTCACCCCAGCGCAGATGGTGGAATGGGTCGTAATGGACCGGTTCATTCACTCTCTTCTGAAGCCAGTACAGACTTTGGTTGCCCAGGGAAACCCCCGAAATGCTGATGACCTGGTTGGACTGGTGGAGAGGTACCAGGTAGTAGAGAGTTCCCTGGGGAAGCCACGAGAGTTACCATTTCCCTACTGGGGGTTCATTCGGGGCGTGACACCCAAAAGAAGGGTACAAGAGCCACAGAAGGTGGGAATCCAAGGTCCCAAGTTGCAAGTAAAGGCGTGAGAAAAACCCCAGTCAATAACATTATCTTTTGGAGGTGCCAGGGCCCGGGTCACATTGCTGCCCATTGTCCCCTGACCACCGAGCCGATGGACTGCAGTATGGGTCGGCGCTCTTCATATTATGCATACCCAGCCTGCAGTGTGGACAGTCAACCCAGTGAGGGGCCACAGGCATGTCCTGTAGAAATAAATGGTGCCAGAGTAGTGGGACTGCTAGACTCAGGGAGTTTGGTGACATTCGTGAGGACCGCACTCCCACATCGGCTGATTTCTGGGAAGAGAGTGGGCATCCGCTGTATCCATGGGGACACCAAGGACTACCCTGTGGCCACTGTGACTATAAAAATAAATTGTGGGTCAGAATCTCATGAGGTTGGACTGGTGAAAGACCTGTTGCACCCAGTAATAATAGGGCAAGACATTACTTTGTTCTGGGAGTTGTGGAAAAAAGGGGTGGAACCCTGTGTCTCAGATAAAGGACAGTTAGCCCTCAATGATAAGACTTCACTCAGTCTGAGGTGGATGAGTTCCCTCTGTGTGTGTTGGTCGGTGAGGAGGACGAGGCAGTGTCCCAGGAGGTTAACCTCCCGGAGTTGGCAGTTTCAGGAGGGAACTTTGGGGCTGCTCAAATGAGGGACCTGACACTAAAGGGGGCATTTGAAAATGTGACTGTTATAAATGGGGTTGCTCAAAAGCAGGGGGCTGACACCAGATTCCCCCACTTTTCAGTAAATGGGGAATTACTATATCGGGTTACCCAGCTGAGCGGTGAGGTAATTGAGCAACTATTGGTACCAAGGCCTTATAGACGCAGGGTGTTAGACATGGCCCATTCTCATGTCCTGGGAGGTCACCTGGGGGTAGATAAAACCCAGGACCGGATTCTTCAGTGGTTCTACTGGCCGGGCTGTCACCGAGAGATTCTTAACTATTGTAAGTCCTGTCCCACTTGCCAGCTAACTGCACCAGTTTCGCATTTTCGAAGTCCCCTAGTGCCATTACCTATCATAGAGGTCCCGTTTGACCGTATTGCCATGGATCTGGTGGGTCCCCTGGTAAAATCCACTAGAGGGCACCAGTATATCTTAGTGATTCTGGACTATGCAACTCGATACCCTGAGGCAATATCATTAAGAAATTCTTCCTCTAAGGATATAGCCAGGGAGTTGGTCCATATCTTCTCTCGAACCGGACTGCCAAAGGAGATCCTGACAGACCAAGGGACCCCCTGTATGTCCAAAATCATGAGGGAACTGTGTAAGGTGCTGCAGATTACACAACTGAAGACTTCAGTGTATCACCCGCAGACAGACAGCCTTGTGGAGAGATTCAACAAGACCTTAAAATCCATGCTCAAGAAGGTCGTAGAGAAGGAGGGCCGAGACTGGGATTGTCTACTTCCATACTTGCTCTTTTCTATCAGAGAAGTTCCACAGGCCTCTACCGGGTTCTCTCCCTTTGAACTATTATATGGTCGACATCCTTGGGGTTTGCTTGACATAGCCAAGGAAACCTGGGAAGCAGAGGTTACCCCCCATAGGTGTGTCATTGAGCATGTGGCCCACATGCAGGAGAGGATGGCCGAGGTGATGCCCATTGTGAAAGAGAGTCTTCTCCGGGCACAAGAGACACAGGCGAGAGTATATAATCGCTCTGCCAGGGTGAGACAGTGTTGGTGTTGATCACCACTGTGGAAAGTACATTTCTGGCCAAGTGGCAAGGACCCTATGAAGTGCTTGAAAAACTGGGAGAGGGGAATTACAAGATCCACCAAACGGGTAGAAGGAAGCCATATCAGGTGTACCACATCAATCTGATTAAGCCATGGCGAGATAAGGAAGCGGTGGAAACTTTGTGTCTGGCTGCTGAGGTGGAAGCTGATATCGAGGATGTCACGGTGGCAGAGACGCTGTCAAGGGCTTAAAAGCAGCAGTGTCGGGAGTTGCTTCGAGATCTCTTTTCAGAATTGCCGGGGTGTACACAGGTTGTGGAACATGAAGTTTTGACGGAACCGCACGTGAGAGTAAACCTGAAGCCGTACTGGATCCCTGAAGCCCGCCGAGAAGTGATCTCAAAGGAGGTGAAGAGGATTCTGAGCCTAGGCGTGATTGAGGAATCAAAAAGTGGCTGGTCCAGTCCTATCGTCCTTGTGCTGAAGCCGGATGAAGAATGGTGATTTTTGTAATGACTATCGCAAGCTAAATAAAGTCTCAAAATTTGACTCCTATCTGATGCCCCGAGTCGATGAGCTCATTGAGAGGTTAGGGCCAGTAAGGTACATTACCACCGTTGACCTGACAAAAGGGTACTGGCAAATAGCCATGTCTCATGCTGCCAAGGAAAAGACAGCCTTCTCTACACCTGACGGATGTTTCCAGTACATCAGGATGCCGTTTGGGTTTCAAGGAGCTACAGCCACCTTCCAGAGGGCCATGGACCGAATCCTAGCATTTCATAAGTAGTACGCCGCAGCTTATCTGGACAATATTGTGATCTTCACCTCGGATTGGGGAAGTCATCGACAGAGGGTCCAGGCGGTGCTGGATGCATTGAGGAAGGCGGGATTTACCATAAACCCAAAGAAGTGTGCCAGGTACCTGGGCTATGTTGTCGTTAGGGGCCAAATCAAGCCACAAGTGAATAAAGTGGAGGCGATTCAGAATTGGCCACGACCACTCTCTAAAAAGCAGGTTAGGGCATTTCTGGTAATCGTCGGATACTACCGCCGATCCATACCGAATTTTGCTGTGATGGCCGCCCCGCTGACTAACCTCCTTAAAGGTGTGAAGCCATCATTGGCCAAGTGGAGACAGCGTTCCAGGAATTGAAGTCTGCTCTGTGTCGGCAGCCAGTCTTGGTGGCATCTGATTTCACAAAGGAGTTCGTGCTTCAGACTGATGCTTCGGAGGTCAGGTTGGGAGCCGTGTTGTCACAGGAAATAAATGTCGAGGAGCATCCAGTGCTATACATGAGTTGGAAACTCTCTTCCTGTGAGACAAATTATGCCATCGTGGAGAAGGAATGCTTGGCCATCAGAAGGGCAGTGGACGCTCTGAAATATTACCTATTGGGCCGAAAGTTCAGACTAGTGTCCGATCATGCGCCACTAAAATGGATGAGAGAAAGACAGGGAAAGAATGCCAGGGTGACCAGGTGGTTTCTAGCTCTCCAAGACCTTAACTTCTATGTAGAGCACAGGCCAGGGAAGTTACATGGGAATGCAGATGCCCTGTCGAGGCTCCCCTGTTTAGTGGTTGAAGGTGCCAAAACCCCCAGCTTTGGGCAGAGGGGGGATATGTGATATGATCACTGGTAAAGGTATGAGGGGAGGTATGTGTCGCTGAGACTACTAAAATCAGTGATGTAAACCCGGATGTAATGCTCCAACATACTAGGTGCTGAGAGGGTTAAATTGCTTTTAACTGGGCCCGGTTTTTTGTGAACAGCTAAAGAGATGGGTGGGACAGCTGTTCACCATATCTCCACCTCGGGGTGTGGTCCAAGAGGTAAAAGCCAGGCCTATGGACACACTCATTGTTCTGTATTTTTCTGTATTGGAGGAAGCAGTTCCTCCTCTCTGTGAATGGTATGGAACCCCAAACTTTAGCGTGCTGACACATGATGTTTTGTTTTCTTTTATGCCGGTAAGGCTGTTTTTGTTTTATTTTGTTCTGGCTGGTTTATGGAACTAATAAACCAGCTGAAATTTAAACCAAGAAGCATTCCTGTGTCTACCTCATACTGCAGCTGAGTGAGTAGATCTACCACAAGAGATATATATATATGAAGTACTAACAAAAGATCTTCTGTGGATGTGGCTTGTGCAAATCCTTTTGTCTCTTATGTAATCCCACACAGGCTCAACAATGTTGAGATAGGGGCTCTATGAGGGCCAAAGCATCACTTCCAGGATTCTTTGTTTGTTTTTCTTTCTAAAGATAGTTCTTAATTAGGGATGGGCGACTGTAAAATCTGGCATCCGTTCCGGATACCTAGTATTCAAGCACCAAGCCCGGGATCCGGAGTTCTCACGGAACTTAGTGTAACTATCCAGATTCGGCCATCTGGATAATTAAAAAAAAATAAAGGAAAAAAAAAGAAAATAGGGATAAGCAGAAGCGTTATACTTAACAAGTCTCCCGTTTGGCTGTAACACTACTTCCGTGCTTGTTCATTACCCTCAAGCATATTCACTGCTTCTCCCACCCACCAGCAGTCCTGGTGTCTCTGATTGGTTGCAGTCAGACAGTGCCCATACCCTGTGTAACAACGTGTGTGACTGCTTGGTAGCACACACGCTGTCTGTATCTATAGTGATATAAAAATAAATCAATAAAAAAATTGCCTTGGGATCCCCCAATATTATGATACCCAGCACAGATAAAGCATACAACTACAGGCTACAACCCCCAGCCATGTACTTACGTTTTAATTATTTAAATAAATCATTTTTAAAAAAAGAGTGCGGTTCCCTACAATCTTGATAACCAGCCATTATAAAGCCAACAGGTGAGGGTTCGAATTCTCAGGATGGGGAGGCCCATGGTTATTGGGCCACCTCTCAGCCTAAAAATAGCAGCCTGCAGCTGCCCAGAATTGACGCATCCATTAGATACAACAATCCTGGCACTTTACCCAGCTCATCTCGATTGCCCTGGTGTGGTAGCAATCGGGGTAACATTAGGGATTAATGACAGCTTACAGCTGCCTAAGCCCTAGATAAGTAATCATAGGCATCTGAGAGCCCCCATTACTAATCTTTAATAAACACAAACACCCAAAAAAATCTCTTATTTGAAATAAAAGACAAAAAAACACCCTTGTTCACCAATTTATCCCATTGACTTGCATTCTACTCACTATTCAGAATGAATATGCGAGTATTACAAAGTACAAAGTTATGAGTATTGCGAATATGAATATTTTGATACTCGATCAACTCTAGCAGTGATGTCCTTAGTTTATCTGCAGTCACAGCTAGAGGTTCCCACGGTATCCTACCTGTGACCGCAGGTAAACTGAGCTCAGGTGACTTCATTTAACTCAGCGACTTCACCTCATGTGAGGTCAGTGAGTTCACAGACTTGCATCTACCATTTTTTTTTTGTCAGAGATTTGGTTGCTGAAATTTATTCACCATATTCCTGCACCAAATCTGCATCTTCTGGCAAAAAAAGGCATCAAAATACGATTCTGTTTGGATATGATATTGATGCGATTTTATTCGCCAGGAGACGAAGATTTGGTGCAGAAATATGGCGCAGACATTTCAGCACCAAATTTGCATCTCCTGGCAAAAAAGCACACTGAAACAGCATTAAAACCATTTGTGTGTATATTTTTGACGAGATGCAGATTTGGTGCTGAAATTTATACACCATATTCCTCCACTAAGTCTGCATCTCCTGGGAAAAAAATCACATCACTACTACCTCAAAACCATGTAGTTCTATGTTGCGTTTTTTTGTCAGAAGATGCAGATTTGGTGCAGGAACATGGTGTATAAATTTCAGACCAAATATGCATATCTTAGCAAAAAAAAAACAACACGTTTTTCTGCCAGGAGATGCAAGTCTGTGAACTCGTTTCACCTGAGGTGAGGTCTCTGAGTTTAATAAGGTCAGCTGGGATCAGTTTACCTGCAGTTACAGGTGGGGTACTGTGGGGACCTCCAATTGTGACCACAGATCAACTGAGTGATGTCACCGCTAACAGTTGCTGCTCAGTCAGTCTCTGCCTGAAGCCACAGCATACTGCCAACACGCTGTGACTATATGTATGTAGAAGAGCTGGAATCATCGTGGGTTCTTGTGTGGATTATGTTGGAACTGGGTGTTTGGGTTTAATATAGGGGTGAAAGAGGGTGGGGCTTTTAGTGTATATTTTCAAATAAAGGCTGTTTTTTGGTGTTTGTGTTTATTTCTTTTCACTTACAGACTAATAATGGGGGTCTCATAGACACCTCTCATTTCTAATCTAGGGCTTAGTGGCAACTGTGAGCTGTTATTAACCCCTTTATATTACCCCAATTGCCAGTGCACCAGGGCAATCGGGAAGAGCTGGGTAAAGTGCTGGGATCGTTGCATCTAATGGATGCAAAAATTCTGAGCGGCTGCAGGTTGCTATTTTTAGGCCAGGGAGTGGCCCAATAACCATGGGTCTCCCCAGCCTGAGAATACCAGCTCCCAGCTGTCGGCTTTATCATGGCTGGTTATCAAAATTTGGTGGACCGCACACACTTTTTAAATAATTTATTTAAATAAATTAAAAAGAAAGCCGCATGAAGTCCCTCTTATTTTGATACTCAGCCAAGGTAAGCACAGCTAGGGGCTGCAGCCTGTAGTCATAAGCTTTATTTGTGCTGGGTATCATAATATTGGGGGACCCTATGCCAATTTTTTTTTATTTACTTTTACATCACTGCGCAGTCAGCATGTGCGATTACAAACAATCAGAGACGCTGTCACACACTGCAATCAATCACAAATGCCAGGACTGCAGGTGTGCAGAGGAAGCAGTGAATATGTATGAGGGTTAATGAGCTACCCTGGAAATAGTATTACCACTGAGTGGGAGACTCAGCAAGTACAACTGTCCTGTTCTAATCTCCCTAGCCCTTTCTACTACCATTTTAAAATGCAGTATTCAGCTACTCATAGACTTATATGTCCAGGCAGATATTCGGGATTAATTCCGATCCTTAACTGGGTTTTTGTTTTTTATGTTTTGGGTTTTTTTAAATCTGGTTGTCTACGCCAATCCCGAATATCTGCGGGTTTGCACATCACTAATTTTAATGACATTAGCTGTAAGTTTGGGGTCGTAGTTCTGTTGCAGAATAAATTTGTAACCAATCAGATGCCTTCCTGATGGTACTACATGATGGATAAATATCTGCCTGGATTTCTCAACATTGAAGACACCAATAATTTGGACCAAATCCCCAACTCTATTTGTTGAAAAGGAGCATGAAACTTGCAGGGACCCTCCACCATGCTTCATTGTTCCTGCAAACACTCATTATTGTACTGCTCTCCAGCTCTTCTGCATTCTATGTTACAGCCAAATATTTCATATTTTGACTCCTCAGTCCAAAGCATCTGCTTCCAATTTCCTGCACCTAATTACCTATAATTTCAGGCATAGTTGAAGGTGTAGTTTTTGGCTGTAGTCCTCAGTGCTGAGAAATATAGGCAGATACTTATCTGCCATGCAGTACCATCAGGGAGGCATCAGATTGGCTTCGATTTATTCTGTAGCAGGATAACGACCCCAAACATAAGGCCAATGTAACTAGGAACTATCTTCAGTGGAAAAAAAGAACAGGGAAGTGATAATATGGCTCCACAGAGCCCTAATTTTGATGCACTAGACTAGCCAGGTAGTCACAGATAGGCCCCACATAACACCTTCCCCTAAAAAGGTAACAGCAGCCAACCACATTAAAACCTAGTCACCTCCCTCAGGGCTTGATGGTTACACCAGGGGGCAGAGCCAGGTGGTTGGCCATGCCCACCGAGGAGTCCAGAGAGCCTGAGACAGGAAAAGCAGTGGGAAAAGGGAAGTCAGTGTGTGCAGTTGACAGAGGAGAGGAGTGCAGCAGGCCTGTGGTGACAGGTCTGCCACAAACTGACAGGTGTGAGGGTTGTTGCCCACACACCTTGGCTAGGAGGCAGGCGGTGGCCTGCAGGAGCCAGGAAGACGGCCAGGTGGAACCGTAAGGGACTGGGACAGAGTAGTGGCCCGCCGGTACCGAACCGGGGAACCGACTGGAAACCGGAGCACCAGAGGGGTACTCAGACCCAGAATGAGGCCCAGAAGCCACTGGACCACGTCGAATTCACTGATTGAGGTCTGGACCTTAGGTCCTTTCCCATCCCAAGTCCCGACTGACGACAACAGCCCACCGAGGGGGATAGAAAGCCACCGCACAGGCAGAGAGATCCCACGGGCCAGCGCCTGCGAGCAAACGGACTCTTCCGACACATATACAGCCAGGGAGCGGACTCCCGTTGCTGAGGCATAGGCAGTCAACACGAACATATCGAGGTGCAGGAGAAAGACCAGGACCACCAACCCGGGTGGGGGACAAGACGCAGCCGGCTGCGGGCACCGACCACCATCAACTTGGTTTACCAGAGACTTGTATGTGTCAATAATCGTGAGTACAACTGTGCCATCCGGCCGCGCACCGCCCTGCACCGCCCAGCCACACACTTCCCAAACGGGTCCCGGGGCCACCATCCCTGCCCATGGAGGGGTTAACATCTTGCTGCACGACCATCTTCCCCGGGGTGCCCCGTAATTGCAGCAGTGGTGTCTACACCTTCACCCCGTCCCGTGGGTGGCGTCACAAACTCAAAACACGGCTCCGGCCATACACCTACCTAACCACCCCCATCGAGATCGCCAGCAACCCCTTGCAGAGCGACGTGACTCCTGGGTCTGGAGGCGCTCGAGCCACCCACAAAACGAGCCAGGATCCGAGCGGCTCGGCTGCGGCCGAGCACGGGGTGGTACATAATCTCAACATCGAGGCTGTCAGGGATTAAATGAAGACAGAAGGATCTGCACAAGCCTACATCCACAGAAATAAGGGGTTAGTTCTCCAAGATATTTGGAGCAACCTCCCTGCCCAGTTCCTTCACAAACTATGTACAAGGGAACCTAGAAGAATTGATGCTTTGATGCTATTCTGAAGGCAAAGTGCGGTCTCACCAAATATTAATTTCGTTCAGATTTCTCTGTTGTTTATTCACTTTCATTAAGTTAATAAAAAATAAACTATTACCATTTTTATTTTTAAAGCTTTTTAGCATTTTTTCAGGACTTGACTAAAACTTTTGCACAATACTGTATATAAATATAAGAAAGGCCCTTGTTACTCATACCAACCAATCAGAGCTCAGTTTACTCCATAAAATAAAAGTCGTTCTTGGATTAATTGCTAAAGGTAATAAGGGCAGTTTGACTATTAAACAGGTTTTATGAATGAGGCTCAATGTGAACCCTACTCTATATCTTTATAATATCAGACAAGAGTCCTCATGATCTTTCAGTTCGTGGTACTAATTAAAAAGTGACCTGTCAGGTCCCCTATGCTCTCCAACTCCAGAAGCATTCACAGCCTTAGAACTACCAGAATCAAGCAAGTGATGCACCCATCCGTCAGCATGGCTGTTTGTACAGCCCCTCTCTCCCACCACTGATTCCCACACCTCACCAACGACCAGAATTATGTTACAAATAAGATATCCGGCTCTTCTAAGGCTCCTCAGTGTACATGATCCATCTTCTGAACCGCACTGAGCAGTGCGCCTCTGAAGCCGTGAAGCGTAGGTAGGGAATTTAGTCATACATATGTAAATGCTGCTGGGTTGGAGGGCATAGGGGACCTGACAGATTTCCTTTAAGCTGTGTACCATGAGGTGACCCTTGACTGCTATTGCTCCAACCATCTCTGCCAGACTGGAAGAGATGACACCCAAACCACCAGTCACATCCCCCTGAAGCCAGTCAGTGGCCTCAGTGGTCATATGATTAGTGGTTTTGAGCTCATGTCCTTCGGCCTGGTGGAAACAGTCAGAGTAGCAGCAATACAGGAGTGAGCTCATTATGGAGTAAGTAGACTTTATTCTTTTCTTTTATAAGCATCCCTTCCTATTTCTAACTTTTAAATATGAGCAGAAAACTGCTATAAATAGTGAACATCTTACATTGGTCTGGAAAGCAAAGTCTGCGTGGACCAGGAAGGGGCTCCCAGATGCCAGCTGTAAAACTCGTCGCTCCACCATCGCAAATTCCTCACCAACATCAAGCACGGTTGTTTTGCAGATGAACTTAACAGCAAAGTCTTTGCGGGTAGATGGATCCTCCGCCAGCAGGACCGCTCCAAAACCTCCCCGGCCCAGCATATGATGGAACAACAATCTCCTTCTGATGTTATCAGAGACTGTGCTGCTGGAGCCGGATGGCCGAGCATCGCTGCCTCCTGGAAGCAGAAGAAATTGAGAAACTACTATATTATATATAATAAATATATGACATTTTTAAAATAGGTCATCAGTATAAGGCCCAGCAGACAGCTCCACCAATCCATTGTCATCACTTTCGGTGGTTGTTGGATGCAAATAGTGCAAGGAAGACAGCAACTCTGCATGTTGTTTAGTGGCCGCTGCTGGGTCCTGCAGATTAACTCCAGTTCTCTTCATCCATTACTAAACAGTGTACAGGGCTGTGCTTCTTTGCACCTGGCGTCTGACACCCAACTGGTGGAGTTAATAGTTAATGGGTGGGGATCGAATACCCAGAACCCCACAGATCTGCTGTTATCACTGTAGCATGGGAGCAGGGTGGCAACCGTGAGTGAGCTAGTCATTTCTGATACCCCAGCACACTACATTAAAAGAGGGGGTCCTGCCTGGATGTGTAGACTTTTGCTACAGAAGTGATACACTAGGGAAACGCATGATACCGATGGCTTTGGCTGGTCAGGACCTGATATTAACCAGTGCAGTGAAGGAAACCTCGTATTCTATAAAAACATTATCTTACTGTGCAACCACTTGATGGCGATTATATACAGCAGATAGCAGATACACAACTTCTCGTATGTTTCTTCTGTTACATAAAGTATCTCTACACCTATTATCATTCCATCTTCAACCTCACTTATTTCTGCCTGCAATAGTCTCATTTGCTTCACCACCACCTAGCTCAATACAATGGCACTGGTCCTGCATGCCGCCGGATACTCTGAGAACACTGACAGAGCTGCTCTGTGCTGCTGGCTCTACTGAGCTGAGCTGGCAACAGAGGAGACACTGGCACTGAGCAGATTGCACAGTGCACAGCGAGCAGTGAGGGACACAGCAGGGATGGAGCAGCCCCTGAAACATGTCACTGATGAATCTTTGTTTCAGAGAAGTGGCAGAGACTGTGACAGTGACCGCAACCTCTACCTCCTGATGACGCTTTGTCCCATGCACTGGGATGCTCAAACAAAGCATCAGCCAACAGGAAGTTGGGAAAAAAATCTATAGGTGTTAAATAGTGTAGTCAGGGAAGGGTAGGACATTTTTAATACAGCCATATTAGTAAGATTACTGCAATAGCTAAGGATTTAGATATAAATTTCTTCAGCCTTTGGACAACACTGTTAAGATCAGGAATAACTTATTGAAGCAGCGGCTATGGGATGAAAATGTACTTATATCCTTCCTGCATCTACCTACTTTCTGTTATTGTGGTGTTATTGGTGTGGTACTGAGAGCTGATATAGTTACTGCCTACTGGACTGTGCAGATGCTGTAATCAGTCCCCAACACATTGATTGGCAGCCTACTCTGCAGTGTGTGTAAGCAGCATTTCTGTGCAGAGGAGGCTGTCAGTCAATGTGCTGGAAAGTGATTATAGCCGCTGTCACAGTTTGGTATGCATTGACTGTTACAGCTTTCTCCACCGCCCCATGACTGAAAGCAAAAGGCTGCAAGGATGATATAAGCTCATTTTCCACCTGAAGTTGCACTTTCACTAAAGTAGGCAGGCCAGGCTATAAGGCCACGTGTACATGTTGAGGATTTGGTGAGATTTTTCTCTCACTATTTGTGAGCCAAAATCAGGGCTGGACCAACCAGAGGAAAAGTACAGTGCCTACAAGTAGTATTCAACCCCCTGCAGATTTAGCAGGTTTGATAAAATGCAAATAAGTTAGAGCCTGCAAACTTCAAACAAGAGCAGGATTTATTAACAGATGCATAAATCTTACAAACCAACAAGTTATGTTGCTCAGTTAAATTTTAATAAATTTTCAACATAAAAGTGTGGGTCAATTATTATTCAACCCCTAGGTTTAATATTTTGTGGAATAACCCTTGTTTGCAATTACAGCTAATAATCGTCTTTTATCAGACCTGATCAGGCCGGCACAGGTCTCTGGAGTTATCTTGGCCCACTCCCCCATGCAGACCTTCTCCAAGTTATCTAGGTTCTTTGGGTGTCTCATGTGGACTTTAATCTTGAGCTCCTTCCACAAGTTTTCAATTGGGTTAAGGTCAGGAGACTGACTAGGCCACTGCAACACCTTGATTTTTTCCCTCTTGAACCAGGCCTTGGTTTTCTTGGCTGTGTGCTTTGGGTCATTGTCTTGTTGGAAGATGAAATGACGACCCATCTTAAGATCCTTGATGGAGGAGCAGAGGTTCTTGGCCAAAATCTCCAGGTAGGCCGTGCTATCCATCTTCCCATGGATGCGGACCAGATGGCCAGGACCCTTGGCTGAGAAACAGCCCCACAGCATGATGCCGCCACCACCATGCTTGACTGTAGGGATGGTATTCTTGGGGTCGTATGCAGTGCCATCCAGTCTTCAAATGTCACGTGTGTGGTTGGCACCAAAGATCTCGATCTTGGTCTCATCAGACCAGAGAACCTTGAACCAGTCTGTCTCAGAGTCCTCAAAGTGATCATGAGCAAACTGTAGACGAGCCTTGACATGACGCTTTGAAAGTAAAGGTACCTTACGGGCTCGTCTGGAACGGAGACCATTGCGATGGAGTACGTTACTTATGGTATTGACTGAAACCAATGTCCCCACTGCCATGAGATCTTCCCGGAGCTCCTTCCTTGTTGTCCTTGGGTTAGCCTTGACTCTTCGGACAAGCCTGGCCTCGGCATGGGAGGAAACTTGCAAAGGCTGTCCAGGACGTGGAAGGCTAACAGTAGTTCCATAAGCCTTCCACTTCCAGATGATGCTCCCAACAGTGGAGACAGGTAGGCCCAACTCCTTGGAAAGGGTTTTGTACCCCTTGCCAGCCTTGTGACCCTCCACGATCTTGTCTCTGATGGTCTTGGAATGCTTCTTTGTCTTTCCCATGTTGACCATGTATGAGTGCTGTTCACAAGTATGGAGAGGGTCTTAATTAGTCAGAAAAGACTGGAAAAAGAGATAATTAATCCAAACATGTGAAGCTCATTGTTCTTTGTGCCTGAAATACTTCTTAATACTTTAGGGGAACCAAACAGAATTCTGGTGGTTTGAGGGGATGAATAATAAATGACCCTCTGAATAAACTTTTCACAATTTAAAAAAAAAAAAAAAGAAAGAACATTCTTTTTTTTGCTGCAGTGCATTTCACACTTCCAGGCTGATCTACAGTCCAAATGTCACAATGCCAAGTTAATTCCGAATGTGTAAACCTGCTAAATCTGCAGGGGGTTGTATACTACTTGTAGGCACTGTATATTATAGAGACACGAGCACCAATTCTGCATTTTTTTACCCTCTCCTGGTTTTGGCTTACAAATACTGAGGTAAGAAGCGCACCAACTACTCAACATGTGCACGTGGCCTAATACTATTTACCATCAGATTAACCCTGTATCTGCAGGTAAATAGCTTTTCCCAACATGACAGGTTCGCTTTTACACCATAAAATAGACTGAAAAATTGACATGTATCAGACTATGTAGTCTCCATGTAATGAGAACAAATGCAGAAATAAGTTCAGAGATGCAGAGAAGGAAAAACTTCATTTATTGAAAAAAAATAAAGTTACACATGAAATTAAAGAAAACAGTTTCCTCTATTATTACAAAACAAAATAGAGAAGAATGCATATATCCATGTGTCTCCTGGAAAACAAGCAATGTCAGTTTCATGGGGATGCCACAATTCCTACAGACATTTACCTGATAAGTCATTTCATAACAAAAAAGTGCACAATTTGCTTTGGTCATTTACTCCTTCAGGACGTATTGATTTTAACTGTTTTCGGCTTTGTTTTGTAATTCTGTAAATTTACCTTTAGAAGTTTAATAAAAATTAAGTTGTTAAAAAAAAAAAATGTGAAAAATGTTTGACCGCTGTTGGTCCCACTATGTGGATACCTACAAATCCTGAAAATGATGGACCAATATTCCCTTTACAGCACCACTATAGAGTTTTGTTTTCTTTATTGGGCCTCTGCAGTGGTGCTTTCAATGTAAGTCTCCTGCCCCCGGTCTGATACTCATCTTCTGGCACCTTCATTTTTTTTCCAGCATCGCTCCAGTCTGTCTCCGGTGAAAGGTGACCAGCTGTTGCAGTGATTCATAGAGCGCGCCAGAGGTCACTTTCCAATACATCTCTATGAGAGCCTCGCACTGGCCTTGTTCTGGCTCTCATAGAGATGCATTGAGCACATGTGAGGTACCTTCTGACTTTTGGCCAGTCAGAAGTTATGGGCACAAAATGGCGTCGCAAGACCAGTGTGCCATTGGTAAAAGGTGAAGCTGCTGGAAGGTGAGTATAAGAACGAAGGCAGGGGAGGCTTATTTAAAGCGCCACTCCATCGCTGAATAAAAAACAAAAAACGCTGAAGTGGGGCTGTAAAAGAAGTGATGATTACACATGTATATTACTGCCTCCTTCACTGTCTAAGGAACTGCTGGAGAGAGACAAGTGCAAGATCCACAGGGTTATAAACCTTTGTGCTGAACATTTCCAGTAATCATAATTTTAGCAGGACACCATTAGATGAGAACATGTCATTTACATCATTAGTTTGGCTATCTCACATATACAGTACATTAAAAATAAAGAAGAATTTTCTCAGTCTTTACACCTAGATAACAAAGCAGCATTAGACATAACATATGCACAGCATTCATAATTGTACAGTTTCCCTTGGTAATTAGGAATAAATTATCTACCTGAGCCTCGCTGGTCTTCCTGCAAGTCTTCTTTCTTCTGGACTTGTTCAGGTTTCTTGATGAATTTTGCCAAGACCGGTCTTCTCTTCTTGGCTTTACTGCAGTCTTCTTCCTTCTTCATGTCCATGGCTTTCTGCCCGGATGAAATCCTTTTCCGCTTTCTTCCCTGGCTCTCTTTGGGAGACTTTTCTTTGTCCCCCGATGAGCTGAAGACGGCTGCTCTCTTCTTGGCTCCCATCTTCCGATGTGCCTCTATCTCTTCCTCCTTCTTCAGGACAGATTGCTTGGGCTTCTTGACTGAAGACTTCCTCTCATCATCAGATGGGTCATAGGCAGATCTTCGTCTCTTCCCTCCTTCTGTCCTAAACTTCTCTTCTTTTGCATCCATATTATCGCTGTGCTCAGCAGACAACTCCTTCACCATCGCTGGTCACATCCAACTGTCACTCACTGACGTTCAGATGTAAACATTCCAACTGCCCTGGCTGCACGGCAATACACCGGTCATGTGACCGGCAGCTGACCAATCATATTTATACTATGGATATACTTTAGATGAGATTTAATTATATAAATCTATGTCAGGTGTTCTGCAGAATACAAGGCACCACTATTACTTATAGCAGCAGATCTGCACCAACTGGCCATTTGTGTCTGATACTACAGAACATCCTATGAGTGTAATCCATCAGATCTCAAAAAGATGAAAGATTTCCATTCCTGTATGTCCTATAGATATAAAGTATCTATTACTATTATATATGGGATATGGTAAACATGGGCTATCTGCGATGACCACTCTTCTTTGTAAATCTGTCTTGTTATTATAATTTCTAATAGTTTAATATTTCTTTTCACTTTCATTGAACACAATTTATGATTTATGTCACTGATAATGGCAAAAAATAATTCGGCAATGATGAACGGAAAAATATATTAAATACTGGTATAACTATCAGATCTTATATAATCCAGTTTGTACGGAAAACAGTGACGTAAAAGAACTGTAAGGCCCTGTGCGCACTAGGCGTTTTTACCCGTGGTTTTACCTGCGGTTTTGCTGCGGAAATTTCTTGAGAAATGCTTGTGATCTTTCTTCAGACATTTCCCAGCAAAACCTATGGGAAAAAAAAATAGCTGTGCGCACACTGCGTTTTTTTCTTAAGAAAATTCTTTCTGAAGATTTTCTTGAGAAAATTTCTTGAGAAAATGTGCATGTCACTCCTTTTCTGCAGGTAGCTGCGGTATACCCCTGTTATTTCACTCCATTCACTGTAATGTAATCGCGAAATACCAGTGGTATACCGCAGGTAGCAAATGATGTGCGGTATACCTTCGGTATAGCCGCAATTTACCTGCGGTAATGCTCATCACTGCCTGCGGTTTTGCAGGAAGTGATGTCATTATGACAGAAGAGAAAGCGGAGCAGAGTAAACACACACACGTCACACTCCCTGGACACCGCACGGAAGCACTTCCGTGTGACCTCCAGGTGCCTGTGCAGTCTGTGTCCCACTCCAGCCCCACAGTTGCCCACCCTGCAGTGTGTCAGTGTCTGCCCGCAGTATCAGCAGCTTGTCACCCTGCAGTGCGTGCAGCCGAGGGGATGCCGAGCGCTGCTGTCAAGAGGTGAGATGAGATCATTACCTGCTGTGATGATCTCCTGCCTCCTGACGTCACTGCTGTCACTGCCGTCTATACCCGCGGCCCGATACTGTCACTAGCGGTGACGTCACGGGCTTTCGCGATACTGCTGAGAATGCGGCGGGTATAGAAGGCAGTGACAGCGCTGACCTCAGCAGTGCAGGATATCATCGCAGCAGGTAATGATCTCATCTAACCTCCTGACAGCAGCGCTCGTCATCCCCTGCAGTGACCTGGGCTGACCTATTGATGTTAGCTCAAGTCACTGCATTACTCTCACAGCCAATGGGGAACATTCTGTTCTTCATTGACTGGGACAGTGACTATGGTATGGATCGTCGTGGGACCCCCTTATTGGATTACGCCGGACCCGGATTTGATTGTTCTTGTCAATAAATTGGTGAAAGAGGGAGTGTGGGGAGTGTTTTTCCAAATAAAACTTTTTTTGTTGTCTATTTTTTATTTATTACTGACTGGGTTTGTGATGTCGGGCATCTGATAGATGCCTGACATCACACACCCCAGGGCCTCATGCCAGGTGACATTACACATCTGGCATCAATCCCATATATTACCCCGTTTGTCACCGCATCAGGGCAACGGGATGAGTTGGGGCAAAGTGCCAGGATTGGCACGTCTAATGGATGCGCCACTTCTGGGGCGGCTGAAGCCTGCTATTTTTAGGCTGGGGAGTGTCCAATAACAGTGGACCTCTCTAGTCTGAGAATATCAGACCCTAGCTGTCCGCTTTACCTTGGCTGGTGATCCAATTTGGGGGGAGCCCACGTTTTTTGTTTTAAATTATTTATTTAATGTAAAATAACAGCGTGGGGTGCCTCTGTTTTGGATTACCAGCCAAGGTGAAGCTGCCAGCTGTGGTCTGCAGGCTACAGCCGTCTGCTTTACCCTAGCTGGCTACAAAAGATGGGGGGACCTCAAGTCGTTTTTTTTTTAATTATTTATTTTTTGGCTAAATACAAGGCTAAGCACCCTTTAGTGCCACATGAAAGTCACTAAAGGGTGCCAGCTTAGAATATGCAGGGGGGTGGGGCATTATATAGGTCTTTCTCATCTATCTATCTATCTATTCATCTATCCATCTTTCCCTCTATCCATTATCTGTCTATCGATTATCTATCTATTATCTATATTATTTATTGCAGTTTAGCATTAAAAAAACGCAGGGACCAACCTGCGGAAAAACCGCGGCAAAAACGCATGCGTTTTTCCCGCGGTTTTGGTGCGGTTTTTTACCGCAGGTGCGGTAATCTACAACTCCCAGAAGTTTCTCAAGAAATTTTCTTGAGAAAAATCACTTTCCTAGTGCGCACATAGCCTAAAACCATTAAAGAAAGCAGCACCTTTCAATGTTTTCATCATTTTCAATCATTTTATTGAATTTCTTCTACTTTTAGTAAATATTAAAGATGTTTTTTTCTAATATAATTGACAGATGTTATTGGTAATACATACGTTTTATATGCTATTGTCTTTTCTCAAGTTCAGCATTTTCCCAAGTCAGCCATCCTCCATTCATCTACTCCTGGGTGCAGTGTTGGATTAACTCTTTAGACCTCCATCGGCAGATCAGGTTACTACATCTGACCCCTTCTGCTCAAGGCACAATATTTATGCATGAAACAAACTTATAGTTCCTATTGCTTATATCATTTAGTAGTATTTATTTTGATTTATATTTATAACTCAATAAAAAAAGGATTAAAAATGTAACATGCTTTCTGTGTTGTTTCCATACCGTTCTAAGGACCAAAATTTAAAGGGATTTCTAAATATAGGTGATTTACCCTTAGTGTATGCCATTGTTATTCAACTCCAGTTCTTGCTACCATTAACAGATCATACTTTGAGGATTTCCTTACTATTTTACAGGAGAGAGGACCTATGGCAATTCTGATTTTTCGATAATAATCCCATCACCTGTGCACTGCTAAGGAAATCCTGAAGACATGGTCTGTTGGTGAGTCCGTGAAGACTGGAGGTGAGGAACATTGCTGTATGCCATCTATATATCCGTGACGGTCCAGTGCTGGAAGCAGAGCTCCAAGCTTTGGATATGAACTATGTCAGGTACAATGAACTGAGCTGGAATATCATGCACAGACTATAAAATGTACAGAGCTGTGTCTGGTCATCAAAAAGGAATATTAAAGTTGTGGAATACCCCTTAATATAGAGTATCCCTAGAGGACCAAAAAATATCCATATATTTATTTATCTGTCAATAGTCTGACAAAAGAACACCGCTTCCACATTTGTTCGGTCAGTATCACACTATAGATGTAGCACTTCCTGAGCATGCAGAAGTTTGCTAGTCATGATCAATGGTGCAAATTGAGTAAAATCAAATGTACCAAAACGTTGCACAATTCACTAATTTGGAGAAGATTTCATTTACATCAGTCCTTGTGGTGAAAGTTTGCTATATTTGGTGGCGTTGCATTCGGCTATTTTTGTCAGTCCCATGGACAGTGAATTAAACAGAGTCCATACATGAGCACTACCACCCCATTCAGATGGTGGAATCAGCACCCCCATATTCCATATCTAATGTGGATAAGTGATAAGTTGTGTTTATGGGAAAACCCTTTCAACCACACACCTATAAGTAGTTTTTAACTGGTCCAAACTATGGAACGAACTAATGTAAAAATAAATTAGTGCATTATATGTTTGTAAAAATATTCACATTGATGTTACTTTTCTAAGCTTGGGATAATAAGTGTGAGAATTGTTTTTAATAATCTTTAATTATTAATAATACAGACATATAATACTTAAAGTGCACCAATCGCCAAGGATTTTCCTATATAACCTAAAGCCAGTGCTATACTGGCACTATCAGGCTGATTCTATACATACCTGTAGTGGTCAGCTCGGATGTATAGTTTTTGAAATCCAAGCAAGTAAAGTTTGTGAAATGTACAGCTGTTTTATTGGCAGCAGCTGCGGAGCAGGTAGTAACTGGGGTGAGTTTTCATTGTGATTTCTGCCCCCTCCCTGTTGTTCCTCCCCCTTTTATATATGCTAATTCAATTATAGCATTTTACTAATGGTTGTGACTATATCCCAGTGGCTAGAAGGACCTTGGGCAGGACTGGCTTGGTTAGTGGGCGTGACCAGCTTGGATAGTGGGGGTGGTGATGTTTCCTCCCGTCCACTATAATGATGCAAAGGGAGCTTCACCCCCTCCTGCACGCCTCCATCTTGGGGTCTTACCCCAAGCCCTCCACTTCTATTATAATCAACTCCAGGACCACGTTGACTTAGAAAAATAATGTTGCTTTTCGGTATCAGCTTTGTTGGTGGAGGCCCTGCCTCTTCTGGACACATGAGTATGATGTCAGCAGAGGTCCTTCTAGCCATCTTAGTGACATATTAGTAACAGGTAATGGCTAAATCCCAGTAGCTAGAAGGACCTTTGCTGATGTCATATCCATGTGACCAGAGAAGGCGGGGACTCCACCAACAAACACAGGTGATACCAGGAAGCAACATTATTTTTCCAAGTCCACGTGAGTATGGAATTGATTATAATAGAAGTTGGGTTCTGGGGGTAAGACCCACAGATGGGGGCACAGGAGCGGGCGAAGCCCCCCCTTTGCATCTCTATAGTGGACAGGAGGAAACATCACGCCCACTAACTAAGCCAGTCACGCCCACTAAACAAGCCAAATGTTACGGGGGGCTGTCTGATAATAACCGAAAGGAGTATCAGACAGTCAGGGTCCACCGTGCAAAGACTTTGCTGCAGACTATGGCAGAGTGCAATACCTCTGTTAACTCACAGAAGGATATAATAAGTAAGTAAAGCAATTCCTCCCTTACTTGGAGGGTGTGTGGAATGATCTCTGTTAATAATCACAGAGACAAAGGCAATGTGTGCGAAATGGCACCTACCTAGGTCCGCTCTTCTAGTGGTGCAAAAGAGACGAACAGCAGCGTAAGCCGCACAAAGCTCCTACCTGCGTTCGCTCCACTAGTGTGCGAGGACACGAACCACTAGATATGGCACCTGCCTAGGTCCGCTCTTCTAGTGGTGCAAAAGAGACGAACAGCAGCGTAAGCCGCACAAAGCTCCTACCTCTGTTCGCTCCCCTAGTGTGCGAGGATACGAACAACTGCCAGACGCAGTATAAGGAACGTTACCCTAGCGGCAACGTCCACCTACGAGTAGAATCACAAGGCCCAGCCAGACCATGTGCCTCAGGCACCTGCCTATGTCCGCTCCCCTAAGAGGTAAGGATACGGACAGCAGCCGAAGCTGTAAGGTATAAGAACGCTACCCTGCCGGTAGCGCTCACCTAGCATAGACAGAGGAATGCCTAGAGGAACGCGCACAGAGCGTCTACTCATATGCATGAACCAAGAGGACTAAGCACCATGCGGCGTGTGTCAGGGTCTTATATAGACTCTGTGCCTCATCCAAGATGGAGGACACCAGAGCCAATCCGCTGCCAGAACGACAGGAGTGACGTCATGCTGGCCTATCACCGAGCAAGACGTCACAAGCACATGACCAGCGACCAATCGGCATAGAAGGTGTCAGAGACATGTGACCTCGTGTCAGCGATGATGTCACCCGCACATGTGCAATGGCTCCAAGATTGAACTTAGTCTCCGGCGCTCGCACATGTGCAGTAGCAAGAAATCTGGACTTAGTCTCCAGCGCTCGCACATGTGCAGTAGCAAGAAATCTGGACATAGTCTCCAGTGCTCGCAGCAACCGTAACAGTACCTCCCCCTCAAGGGCCCCCCTCCCGGCGACGCAGGTAATCGGCAACTAAGTCGGGAGCATGGACAGCCTCCTCAGGCTCCCAAGAGCGATGTTCCGGGCCATAGCCCTCCCAATCTATCAAGAAGAACCTGCGCCCTCTAACCATCTTAGAACCAACTATGGCTCGTACCTCATAGCTAGAGCGAGAGGAATCAGAGGCAGGAGAGTGCACTTCACGAGCGTGAGGTAAAATAGCCGGCTTTAGCAGTGAGACATGGAATTTGTCATGAATCCTAAGATGGACAGGTAACTTCAATTGGTAGACTACAGGATTTACCTGTCGAAGAACCTCATAAGGACCCAGGAAGCGAGGAGCAAATTTGGCAGAGCTCACTCTAAGTCTCACGTGTTTTGCAGAGAGCCACACAAAGTCCCCTGGAGAAAAGACAGGAGCCGGGCGACGAAACCGATCGGACACCGTCTTCATACGGTCCTTAGCTGCTTGGATCGACTCTTGAGTCCGATCCCAAACCTCTCTGGCATTAGTTGCCCAGTCGGCCACAAGAGGAGGAGGTGCAGCAGCAGGAAACGGTACCGGTACCCTAGGGTGTTGCCCATTATTGAGTACGAACGGTGTCTGCCCAGTGGCCTCAGCCAGCGAATTGTTAAGGGCAAATTCTGCCCAGGGTAGGAGGGAGGACCAGTTATCGTGGTTCTCAGCAACAAAGTGTCGAAGGTATATAATCATAGATTGATTGGTACGTTCAACCAAACCATTAGTCTCCGGATTGTATGCCGAAGAGAGATTCAACTCAATTTGCAGAAGGCTACAAAGATCTCGCCAGAAACGGGAAGTAAATTGCGGGCCTCTATCACAAATGATACGATCTGGCATCCCGTGAAGCCTAAAGACATGCTTGAGGAATAGTTTGGCTAGTACCCTGGAAGATGGGATTCTCGATAACGGTACGAGATGAACCATCCGGGAGAAATGGTCCGTAATGACCCACACAAATCTATGTCCCTGTGAACATGGAAGATCACCCACAAAGTCCATGCCTACCACCTCCCATGGTCTATCTGGCACTGGTAAAGGATGCAAGAGCCCAGCCGGTCTCTGCCGTAATGGACGGTTGCGAGCACACGAGTAGCAGGAACCGACATATCTCTTGACGTGGCTGGCTAAGTGTGGCCACCAATACCACCTCTCCAGTAACTCTCGTGTCCGCCTAATACCAAAATGCCCACCCACCTTTGAGGTGTGGGCCCATGACAGTATATCATTCTGTCGATCAGGCGGAACAAAGGTCTTGCCCGGTGGGATTTGGTCTAACGTCACAGGGGAGAGCGTATGAAAAACCCTGGAGGGAAGGATAAGACGAGGTTCGTCAATCTCTTCCTGGGTAGAAAGCATAGAGCGAGACAGGGCGTCTGCCTTGTTATTCTTACTCACAGACAAATAGTTGATGGAGAAGTGAAAGCGGGAGAAAAACAAGGACCAGCGGGCTTGGCGAGGATTCAGACGCTGAGCGGTTTGTAAGTACGTCAGATTCTTATGGTCTGTATAGACCTGGAAAGGATGTTTTGCTCCTTCCAGCAAGTGACGCCACTCCTCCAAGGCTAATCTCAAGGCGAGCAGTTCCCTATCCCCAATGGTATAGTTTCTCTCTGCCGGTGAAAAGGTTTTAGCAAAGAAGAAACACGGCCTTTTTCTACCTGCACCGTTCTTTTGATACAAGACCGCACCAGCACCCACTGAAGAGGCATCAACCTCTAAGAGGAAGGGCTTACTCTCATCGGGTCTTTGAAGAACGGGAGCAGTTGAAAAGTGTCTTTTTACTGCCTCAAAAGCCTGAGATGTCTCAGTAGACCAGGCTTTGGGATTAGCACCTTTCTTAGTCAAGGCCACCAAAGGGGCCACCAAAGTAGAAAAATGGGGTATGAACTGCCTGTAATAATTTATGAATCCTAAGAAGCGTTGCACCGCCTTCAAGGAATGAGGTTCGGACCATTGCAGGACAGCAGAGAGCTTCGCAGGATCCATAGCCAGACCCTCTTGTGAGATAATGTAACCCAAAAAAGGCAATGAGGACTGCTCGAATACACATTTCTCGAGTTTAGCAAACAATGAGTGCTCCCTTAAACGGGAAAGGACACGAACGACATCCTGACGATGAGTCTCCAGATCAGGAGAAAAAATCAGGATGTCGTCCAGATACACCACTACTGAGGATAACAGTAAATCCCTGAACACATCGTTTACGAAGTCCTGAAATACTGCGGGTGCATTACATAACCCAAAAGGCATGACGAGGTATTCATAGTGACCGTCTCGGGTGTTAAAAGCGGTCTTCCATTCGTCACCCTTTCGAATTCGTACCAAGTTGTACGCACCCCGCAGATCCAACTTCGTAAAAACTTGAGCTCCTCTCAGTCTGTCAAAGAGCTCCGAAATTAAAGGTAATGGGTATTTGTTCTTTATTGTGATTGCGTTGAGACCCCTGTAATCTATGCAGGGACGCAAATCACCCTCTTTCTTCCGAACAAAGAAAAACCCAGCTCCCGCGGGAGAGACAGACTTACGAATGAACCCCTTCTCTAAGCTCTCTCTTATATAGGTCGACATGGCCTCCGACTCAGGTATCGACAGGGGGTAAACCCTGCCTTTAGGTGGAACCGAACCTGGGATAAGGTCTATGGCACAGTCATACGGCCTATGGGGTGGAAGAACCTCAGCACCCTGTTTGGAGAACACGTCAGCGAAATCCAAATAGGGTGTAGGTATGGGAGAGAGATCAGTTGATGCAACCGCAACGACCTTAGGTGGTAAGGGAAGACATCGGGACTGACATTTCGAACCCCAACTAATAATGCTGTCAGACTCCCAGTCAATGTGAGGAGCATGAGTCCGAAGCCATGGAAGACCCAGAAGGACGTCGTCTATACCCTCAGGCAAAACAAGAAAAGAAATCTCCTCTATGTGACCCTGAGACAGGGAAAGGCGCAAGGGAACTGTCCTCAATGTAATGGAGTCAGACAACATAGTTCCATTAACAACACGGACAGGAATAGGCGCCTCTAACATGATAAAGGGAATATTGTGTCCCTTTACAAATCCTGAGGACACAAAAATCCCGTCAGCTCCGGAATCCACAAAAGCCATAATAGGCCATGTATTCTCAGATAACGAGAGCTGACCTGGGATACAACACTTAGAGGGTGCAGAAGACGTCTCTAGTAACCCCCCTCTAATGGTTACTAGGCCAGGGAGTTTCCCTGACGACTAGGACACTTGTTGGCATAGTGCCCAGCCTGACGACATACGTAATATATAGTAGGACCAGACTTGCGTAGTCTGGAGAACGTATGACCTAACTCCATAGGAGTGGGAGATGTTTCAGATGCTGAGGAAGATGGTAGTGGACCCTCAACAACTGGAATAGCCCGATGCTTAGGGCGTGAGGAAGAGACCTCGAGTCTACGTTCCTTATGGCGTACATCGATCCTCGTTGCTACTGTGATCAAGTCCTCCAGAGAAGCAGGGACCTCACGAGTAGCAAGGGCATCCTTGACATAGCCTGCCAACCCTCTCCAGAAGATAGGAATCAACACCTTCTCTGGCCAATCTAGTTCTGCCACCAGAGTTCTAAAAGCAATGGCATAAGAACTAGTGGATAACGAACCCTGAGATAGAACTAACAGTCTCAGGGCCGCATCATGGGTAACCTGCAGACCCATGAATACCGCCTTAAGAGCATCAAGAAAGTCTTGATGTCTCAGAGTAACCACATCAGAGCGCTCCCATAGGGGAGTCGCCCATTCTAAGGCTTTGTCCTGAAGTAAGGAGATGATAAAGCCTACTCTGGACCTCTCCGTAGAGAAGCGAGAAGAGTTGACCTCTAGGTGTATCTGACACTGACTAATGAAACCACGACATGATCTGGCATCGCCAGAATATCTGTTTGGCAGAGCAAGTCGAGGATCATGTGCAGATGTCACCATGGTCTGAGGTTTATCCTCTATACTCTTGAGCCGTGACTCAAGTACTTGTATGTAACGGTGTAACTGCTGATATTCTGCCATAACTGCCAGACCCTTGGCTCAGTCCTAATGTTACGGGGGGCTGTCTGATAATAACCGAAAGGAGTATCAGACAGTCAGGGTCCACCGTGCAAAGACTTTGCTGCAGACTATGGCAGAGTGCAATACCTCTGTTAACTCACAGAAGGATATAATAAGTAAGTAAAGCAATTCCTCCCTTACTTGGAGGGTGTGTGGAATGATCTCTGTTAATAATCACAGAGACAAAGGCAATGTGTGCGAAATGGCACCTACCTAGGTCCGCTCTTCTAGTGGTGCAAAAGAGACGAACAGCAGCGTAAGCCGCACAAAGCTCCTACCTGCGTTCGCTCCACTAGTGTGCGAGGACACGAACCACTAGATATGGCACCTGCCTAGGTCCGCTCTTCTAGTGGTGCAAAAGAGACGAACAGCAGCGTAAGCCGCACAAAGCTCCTACCTCTGTTCGCTCCCCTAGTGTGCGAGGATACGAACAACTGCCAGACGCAGTATAAGGAACGTTACCCTAGCGGCAACGTCCACCTACGAGTAGAATCACAAGGCCCAGCCAGACCATGTGCCTCAGGCACCTGCCTATGTCCGCTCCCCTAAGAGGTAAGGATACGGACAGCAGCCGAAGCTGTAAGGTATAAGAACGCTACCCTGCCGGTAGCGCTCACCTAGCATAGACAGAGGAATGCCTAGAGGAACGCGCACAGAGCGTCTACTCATATGCATGAACCAAGAGGACTGAGCACCATGCGGCGTGTGTCAGGGTCTTATATAGACTCTGTGCCTCATCCAAGATGGAGGACACCAGAGCCAATCCGCTGCCAGAACGACAGGAGTGACGTCATGCTGGCCTATCACCGAGCAAGACGTCACAAGCACATGACCAGCGACCAATCGGCATAGAAGGTGTCAGAGACATGTGACCTCGTGTCAGCGATGATGTCACCCGCACATGTGCAATGGCTCCAAGATTGAACTTAGTCTCCGGCGCTCGCACATGTGCAGTAGCAAGAAATCTGGACTTAGTCTCCAGCGCTCGCACATGTGCAGTAGCAAGAAATCTGGACTTAGTCTCCAGCGCTCGCACATGTGCAGTAGCAAGAAATCTGGACATAGTCTCCAGTGCTCGCAGCAACCGTAACACCAGTGACGCCCACTAACTAAGCCAGTCATGCCCACTAAGCAAGCCAGTCACGCCCAAGGTCCTTCTAGCCATTGGGATATAGTCACAACCATTAGTAAAACGCTATAATGGAATTAGCATAAATAAAAGGGGGAGGAACAACAGGCAGGGAGGTGGAAATTACTATGAAAACTCACCCCAGTTATTACCTGCTGCCAATCAAAAAGCTGTGCATTTCACAAACTTTACTTGCTTGGATATCAAAACCTATACATCCTAGCTGATAACTGAAGGTATATATAAAATCAGCATGATAGTGCCAATATAGCAATGGCTTTAGTTTATATAGGAAAATACTGCTGATTGGTACACTTTTTTAGGATTTAGTCACCAAGCTTATATTCTCTGTGAGCTGCATAAATAATGGACAAAAACTATGGTTTCAGTGCTGGGTCACTTACTGGGCTTCTTGCTATAGTTTTAATAAATCCCTTTTAGCTGTTGCAGTTCTGCGACTTTTCTCATAGATGAACTCTGTATAACCCGCCCACACCACTGATTGACAGCTTTCTGTTTATTCTGTGTATAGGCAGAAGGTTGCAAAAGATAGTAAAGTGGTTACCACTGTTTGACAATCAAAAGGTGTCACACATGGATTCTTTAAAGCAGGCACGGATCAAATTAAAGTTTTAAGTTTTAATATAAAAAATTCAGCGTCTACAATAAAAGGTATCAAATATAGAGATAAAAACAACACACAAATATGCTAAACAGTTCTACAATTAAAAAAAGGAGAATTACAGAAATACCCAATTGTTGCCGTCTACACTTACCTTCTGTTGACAGGAAGACTGAGGAGCGCGTGCATGGCGGACAGGATGACCGGAAAGCACGTACCTGGCAGACAGGGAGTCTGGGAGTATGTTCCCAGTGGACAAGGAGACCGGGGAGCACATGCCCGGCGGACAGAGAGACCAAAGACCATGTGCCCGGTGGATAGGAAGACCGGGGAATGCGTGTCCGGCAGACAGGGTAACCGGGCAGTGCGTGCCCACTGGACAGCATGACTGGGGAGCATTTGCCCGGCAGACAGGGTGACCGAGGAGCACATGCCTGGTGGACAGGGTGACTGGGGCCTGTCTGCTCAGCCTAGCTGAAAGGTGATCGGGGCCCATGTGCCCAGCCCAGCTGACAGGTGATCGAGGAGCATGTGCCTGGCATGACTAGGGAGCGAGTGCCCGTCATGTGCAGTAGACCTCTCTGAAGCCAGGATGCATACACCCTGCTTCATATTGGGCATGACCGGAAGTGCCCGGCATTCACAAGCGCGGTACAGCAAACACAGGTATGCGCGTCACTGCTGTGATGCTGAATTGAATAGCATGTCAGTATGTCCCTATGGGCGTGCTAACATGCTAAGAGGGCGGCTCGTCGGCGGACATAACGCCTTTGGGGCTAGTCCCCATGCTCATTAGCATAAGATAAAAGATCTTTAGAAATACTTTTTCTAAACATCCCTTTTTTCACCAGCCGGCAACACCAGTCTAGGAGCCAGAAAGCGGAGCTGGCCATCTTTGGACAGGGAGCACACAACGTCCTCAGGGTTGACGTCCTGTGAGAGCTCTGCTTCTCTCTTCCACTCTTTGTACTCATGGAAATAGCCGCCATTCTCCATCTCCTTTTTCGTGTCATGCTTTCCTGATACAATGAGTCTCCTGCCTTCTGTTCTAAATGTCAGCTCCTCAGGAGAAAAGCCACTTATGTCCAGAGTGAGCTCAAAGTTTTTCTTCCCCTCTTTGCCTGTGGTGGAGGTGTTCTTGTCAGTGGTTGCAGAGCTTCTGCTCAGATTGTCTCTCCAGTCCATGTCCTGTGCCAGGTGCTGGTAAGCCTGGTGGACACGCGGCATTCTCCGCTCCATGTACTTGGTCATCATGTCCTCATCCAGGGGGTCAAACATGAGTTGTGTAGCTGACCAAAGACTGAGGGCAGTCTCCCGTATAAAGACCGCAGATCGCTGAGAGGAAACATCTTTGGATAATTTTGCTGAAGCTTCTTGTCTCGGGAGAGTTGGAGGCAATGTGTCAGCTGCTGCTTTCTTGGTGATCAGTACTGCAGGTGGATCCAGCTCAGCTTCTTATATATTCACTGCTGAGTCTTCTTGATTCTTCCTGACACTTCCATGTGCTCTCTGTATATGGAGTATAAGGGAGGACACTGTGCACAAACACCAAATCATAAATGAGGGGAGGGCACTGTGTGCAAACACCGAGTCATAAATGAGGGGAGGACACTGTGTACAAACACCGAATTATAAATGAGGGGAGGGCAGATGTGGTGCGAGCAGCTTCCAGCATGGACTGGAAAGTGACAGGAGGGCGGGGGAGAAAAGTGACTGCTGGAGATTGCTAGATATTTCTCGCTTGTGTTTGTTATATCACTAACCTTATTTTAAAAGAAATATATGGTAAACATAACATTAAATATATCCATATACAAATTCAATAGCTCTAAGGGGCACTTTGCACACTGCGACATCGCAGGTGCGATGTCGGTGGGGTCAAATTGAAAATGACGCACTTCCGGCATCGCATGCGACATCGCAGTGTGTAAAGGCTGGATGATACGATTAACGAGCGCAAAAGCGTCGTAATCGTATCATCGGTGTAGCGTCGGCGTAATCCATGATTACGCTGACGCAATGGTCCGATGTTGGTCCTCGCTCCTGCGGCAGCACACATCGCTGTGTGTGAAGTCGCAGGAGCGAGGAACGTCTCCTACCGGCCTCACTGCGGCTTCCGTAGGATATGCGGAAGGAAGGAGGTGGGCAGGATGTTTACATCCTGCTCATCTCCGCCCCTCCGCTCTGATTGGCCGCCTGCCGTGTGACGTCGCAGTGACGCCGCACGACCCGCCCCCTTAACAAGGAGGCGGGTCGCCGGCCACAGGGACGTCGCACGGCAGGTGAGTGTGTGTGGGAAGCTGGCGTAGCGATAAATTTCGCTACGCCAGCTATCACCACATATCGCTGCTGCGACGGGGGCGGGCACTATCACACTCGGCATCGCAGCATCGGCCTGCGATGTCGTAGTGTGCAAAGCCCGCCTAAGGGTATGTGCCCACGATGAGGACTCGCTGCTTCCTGAGCGCAGCGAGTTCTGACCTGCGGGGCCGCACGTCTCCTCCGCAGGAGAATGCAGGAGACCGCAGCTGCTTGTACCCATGATCAGGGTTCAGTGCGCTGCGGTCTCTCGCTTGTGTTCTCCCTACGGAGGATGCAGACGAATCCGCAGCAAACAATTGACATGCTGCGGCCTGGAAAGCTGCACCGCAGGTCAGTGTTTGCTGCTGAAAAATGAAACATAGTGGGCACGGGATTTTTAGAAATCCCATCCACTGTGCTTGTACTGTACAACGCAGTGTTTTGGAAGCAGGTGAGATAGGCTGTGTTCAAAACACTGCAAACACTGATCGTGGTAAAAACAACCTAGATGACAGATGAAATGTTTGTACTATTTCTGTACAACTTGGGATAGGTGTTGAGGTGTTTTTATGGGCCCAATACTTCTTATTCAAACTTTTCTTCTGAAAGGTAAAAGTAAAACCCTTTTTATATTCAGGCCTCCTTCACATGCATGTCACGTGTATCCAATATGTGTGGCATGAATTTTTTTCACAGATGTTACACATACCCATTCAGAGTCTCCACTAGGAATTAGGAATTGCTCCCACTTATCCATACTGCCCCTATGCTCCCACTTATCCATACTATCGCCTGTGCTCCAAGTCATCCATACTGTCCCCCCCCCTAAGTTCTTACCTCTCCACACTTTGACGGCCATTAAGCATTACTGCTATGCATACACGCTAACTGCAGCTCCAGGAACATAGCAGTAACTTTCAAATTGCCACCCGCCTATCAGAGAGCACTCTGACAAACACGACCTTTGATAGGCCGGCGGCCAGTAAACATCTCTGCTATGCGTTGCATGCTGACATCACACCGCAGCGCTTAGCAGTGATGTTTGATGGTGCATAGGCTTGTTCTAATGACCGCGGTTGCCAGCGACGGTCCCTCTCTATCCAGCATGGGGGCCTACCAAGGACTTGGTGACATAAAAGGATCCCTCGCTGTCCAACCAGGTCAGTCAGACCCTGGTGGCGAGGGCCTCCCTTCCCCTCTGGACCATGGTACAGTTGCACTGGCTGCACTGGCGGTATGTCCGCCACTGCCCCCCAGCCATAACAATGACATAATATGTTTTATTCACACTATGAATAAAAGTGATGAGACACCAAAAAAGCGCCAGTGGATCTCCAGACCATCCCATGTGGATTTTGATGTTTTTTCTATTCATTATGGAAAATCAATAAACAAGTCACGTTTTTTTTCCCAATGAGAGTTGTGAATGTGCCGTTTTCCTTCAATCCTCAAAAACACGCACCAAGTTGGAAGTCCACAACAGGACTAGCACCATCGGATATGGAAAAGACATGTGAAAATACAGAAACTTGAAAAGGGTCCCCAAAATGCTCACAAGTTTGATAAAACTACACAGATTGAGATTATAGCTTTATACTGTAAGAATTTTTGGCAGAATCAGATTAATTTCATTAAAGGAAATCTATCAGTAGATTTTTGCTATGTAATCTGAGAGCATCATGGTGTAGGGGAAGTGAGTCTGACTACAGTGATGTGTCATTTACTAGGCTGTTTCTTGCTGTTTCAATACAGTCAGTGTTGTACCAGCAGGATATTATTACTACAGGACAACTTCTCAGATGCCTCCTGGTCCAACCACGCTCACAACACTGATTAACAGCTCTTTGTCACTATACAATGTACACATAAAGCTGTGATGTGGGCAGGTGCAATATGAAGCTGGGTGTACACGTTCCAGCATCAAACTGAAGTAGTGCGCATGACCGAAAGTCCGGGCTCATGAGCCAAAATCCAGCGTTGGGGGGCGATGGTGGAGGAGAGGTGAGTGAGATCATCTTCTGACGCATTAATTAGCATGTTAGTACACCCAGAGGGGCGTGCTAACATGCTAAAGTAGCCGCCCAGCAAGGGAAGCAACGCCCTCGGGACTAGCTCATTAGAATACGATACAAGATCTTTTTAAATACTTTTTCTAAAGATCTCTTTATCTATGCTAGTGTATACAGGGACGGTATTTATCGATTAAATACTTGAATGCTTGTGCTTGT
This sequence comes from Anomaloglossus baeobatrachus, assembly GCF_048569485.1. Taxonomy (NCBI): domain Eukaryota; kingdom Metazoa; phylum Chordata; class Amphibia; order Anura; family Aromobatidae; genus Anomaloglossus; species Anomaloglossus baeobatrachus. The sequence continues at coordinate 278,255,225 of NC_134357.1, read as the reverse complement.
GCATTTATATCCATTGCCTTTACAAAGTTCTTCATTAGGCCAAACTTGATATGCAATGGTGGTAACAAAATCTTTTGTGTATCAACAAGTGCTGGATGCAGGACATGTTTATTCCCTGGCTAAAGTGAATGTTGAAGAGGAAAGTCTCTTATTGTAGTGATTTTCTCTTGCATGACTATCCCTCTCACACAGAAAGCAGCAGTACTTTGTGAATCCACCCTGAAGACAAAGTAAGTGTGTGACGCCCTGGGCAAGCCAGGGGTCACAGGTCACAACACCACATGCACCCCACATTCCCTGCAGGCACACCGAAGTCAAAACTTAAATCCTTGTTGCCTTCCTCCAGGGGCTGGTGTCCACACCAGGGGGTGGGCCAGGCGGTTGGCTCCGCCCACCGAGGAGTTCACAGCCCTGGAGGCGGGAAAACCAGGCAGATAGTTTGGAGTTTGAAGTAGAAGGAGTAAACAGTTGTAGTTAGCTCAGGGAAGAGCTTGAGTGAAGAGTAAACAGTGAAGTAGAAGAAAGTGGTAAAGAAGCAAGAGAAAGTGACAGCTAGAAGCCTGAAGTTAGTCCGGGTGTGTGCCCCGGACTGAGACAGCAAGGTTGGCAGACGGCGGTGACCGTCTGCAGGAGAGAGTGCTCGGAGGTTGCCGAAAGGACCGTGGACGGAATGTGACCCGGCGGTACCGGAGCGGTATACAAAGAACAGTCAGCACCAGGGCAGGGGCCTTTCGGATCCCGGCAAGGCTAGGAGTCACCATAATTTGCCAAATCCGTCAGTGAAGGGGACGACTGTCTCCCAACAACCAAGTCCAGTTTGAAGGCAACAGTCCGACTATAGAGGGGAGACACCGCCACCGCCAAGGCACCAGTTTCCCAGGGCCAGCGCCTGCGGGCAAGAGTGGAGCTCCTCCGGCTCATATCCAAGTCGGGGAGCGGGTTACCGGTGGGAACCCATCGCTACCAAACAACAACACATAGGTGCAGGGAAGAGACGTCACCGTCAACTGCAGGGGATATCAGCAGCGCAACCGTCTGAGGGACCCGTCCAACCAGCCGTTTGTTTACCGAGAACTGTGTCGTGTTTACTGGCTGAGTGAGTACCTCCGTGCCGTGCGGCACAGCGCTGCCTCTGCGCCCCTGCACCTCCACAGGCCCCATAGCCCGCCTGTTCACCATCCCCAACCCACAACTCTGGGCCCCGGGATCACCAACCCCTACCTACGGAGGGGCAACACAACAACTGGCTGCTCCATACCATCACTCCCGGGATTCCCCAGCCTGAGCAGTGGTGGTGTACATCCCTTCACCACAACCGTGGGTGGCGTCACGGACAATCCACAATCCCCACACCCAAAACCTCCCTTTTCACTCACGGGCGAGGAGCGCCGCTAGAGTCCCCGGGATCCGGCCCATCGCTCGAGCCACCGAGCAGCAGCAGGCCGCAGCAGCCGCGGCAGCCGAACCCGAGCAGTGGGAGAGCGCGGCGTCCCCTCCTCCGCCCGCGACAACTTGGCGTCACGAACAGGATCTTACCGCTCTGCCGTCTGGTAGAGGTGCGCCTTGTTACCGCCGGAGGTGTCCGGCCAGAAAAATTCAGAAGCCGCCATCTTTGGCGCGAAAAGTCCCCGCTCGAGCGTCTTCTCGAGTAGTGGAGGCGCGAAGGCCAAAACCCGCCCCGATAGAGGAGGGGCCGGAGAGAAGCTAAGGGGGACGCGATGGCGGCTGGCTGCATGTGAGCGCAGCTATAAAAGCAGGGACGCCAGGACTCTGCAGTCACCCTGTTCCTGGAAGAAGTCGCCAGCAGAATGTGGATGCCGTCCCGCAGCACCGTAGCCCCCGCGCCGGGAACCGCGGCGTGGGTGGAGATCCGGACCACGCAGCTCTATCAAAGGCTGCAGGTCAAGATGCAGCTCCTCATGGAGGAGTGGGAGGCCGACATGGCGGACGTAATAGCGACCGTGCGGAGACGCGAGGAGGAAGCTGAGGAAGGGAGGGTGAGTGACCCATGCCCCGATGCCCTTGAAGCCCCATCGCGGCTGCAGGACCCGGTCCAAGCCCTCTCGCCCTGTTACCTCCCTCGCCACCCGTCTCGGAAGCTGTGACCCCGCCACTAGGCCCGCTGCCACCGCAACCGGTAGCGATACCCAGTATGCCCGCCTCGGCGGGCCGACCTGTAGCCGGAGCCCGTAACAAGTCGGAGGTGCTGCCATGGAAGGCCCTGAAGTCTGCACCGGAGGCAGCCCCGGAGAAGTCCCCCGAGCCGGAGCAGATGACCTGTTCCGAGCCGAAGGCCCATCAGTGGAAAGCCCCTGTGCCCATCCCCCACACCTCGGCTGAGGTTGCGCCGGGTTGTCGCTGCAAGGCGGCACCCAAGGGCAAGACACCGCGGGACCTGCCGCCCAGATCCCTGACAGTGGGTAGCGTCCAGAATGTCCCGCGGGGCCCGACCCGTGCGCCGGAGCTCGCAGCAGCACCGTATTGGGACAGGGAGCCGGTACCGTTGGGCCCGGAGATCGGTGAAAGAGAGAAGAAGAAAGCGGAATTGGTGGCACGGGCAATCCGGGAGAAGGAGAACCTCCGCCAGGCGACGTTCCGTGTCCGGGGACCGCTGTATGAAGGACAGGTGAGGCGGTTTGATGTCCGCCGGGGCTATGGGTTTATCTACGAACCGGGCCTGGAGGCCGAAGTGTTTAAAGCCCGGCGGGACGTGAATGCCCACCTGCCCGAGGAGCACCCCGGCCGTAACCTGATGCCGGGTGACATCGTGCAGTATACCTGGAGAGAGGGGGTGGTTCGCCCTAGATGCCAAACTAAGGGGCAGCCAGGAGAGCCGAGTGAGTTCTGCACCCCCTCCCTTGGATGAAGCTGAATGTCCGGAGTAATGACAGCGGAGCACCGTTGTCCAGTCCCCGTTGGGACCACCACTGAGTTTTTGTTGAAAAAGTTTGAAAAGTGTTTGAAAGATGATGAGATGATTACCGAACAGTCACCTGATTGTCCTAACCGTGATTGAGAGAACCGGCCGTTGCCGGCACCGTTGTCCCCGTGGGGACCGTTTAAAAAGTTGCATGGAGGACTTTCCATGGACAAGCCCGTGAACTTGCAGGGCAACCACAAACGTTAGTGGCATGTAAATAAGTTGTTTTACCGTTACCGTTTCCGCAGTGCCGCCTCCGGAGAGGCAGGTTGGAGGGAGGGCCCGCAGTAGAGCCGGCTGGGGCCCAGCCACCACAGGAACCGGTGGCTACCCTCTGGAGGGGAAGGACAGATCCCGCTCGGGTAACTTGTGCTGGACTGGGGTCAAGGGGTGCTGCCTGGGTTTTAGGGGCAGCATCAGGGCCAGGGTACTTGGGTGGGAGAGAGCGGAGACCGTAACCGTAAACCGTTTGCAACGTTTAAGTAAGAGTACCTCCCGATGTGGGAAGAAGTTATTTTAATTGTAAATATGTTTACCGTTTTTCTATTTTCACAGAAAACAAAAGGAAAATAAAACCGGTGTTGGACGGGCAGCCCGAGGATGGTCTGCGTTTTACTAAGGGGGAATGTGACGCCCTGGGCAAGCCCGGGGTCACAGGTCACAACACCACACGCACCCCACATTCCCTGCAGGCACACCGAAGTCAAAACTTAAATCCTTGTTGCCTTCCTCCAGGGGCTGGTGTCCACACCAGGGGGTGGGTCAGGCGGTTGGCTCCGCCCACCGAGGAGTTCACAGCCCTGGAGGCGGGAAAACCAGGCAGATAGAGTTTGGAGTTTGAAGTAGAAGGAGTAAACAGTTGCAGTTAGCTCAGGGAAGAGCTTGAGTGAAGAGTAAACAGTGAAGTAGAAGGAAGTGGTAAAGGAGCAAGAGAAAGTGACAGCAAGAAGCCTGAAGTTAGTCCGGGTGTGTGCCCCGGACTGAGACAGCAAGGTTGGTAGACGGCGGTGACCGTCTGCAGGAGAGATTGCTCGGAGGTTGCCGAAAGGACCGTGGACGGGTGGTGACCCGGCGGTACCGGAGCGGTATACAAAGAACAGTCAGCACCAGGGCAGGGGCCTTTCGGATCCCGGCAAGGCTAGGAGTCGCCATAATTTGCCAAATCCGTCAGTGAAGGGGACGACTGTCTCCCAACAACCAAGTCCAGTTTGAAGGCAACAGTCCGACCGTAGAGGGGAGACACCGCCACCGCCAAGGCACCAGTTTCCCAGGGCCAGCGCCTGCGGGCAAGAGTGGAGCTCCTCCGGCTCATATCCAAGTCGGGGAGCGGGTTACCGGTGGGAACCCATCGCTACCAAACAACAACACATAGGTGCAGGGAAGAGACCGTCACCGTCAACTGCAGGGGATATCAGCAGCGCAACCGTCTGAGGGACCCGTCCAACCAGCCGTTTGTTTACCGAGAACTGTGTCGTGTTTACTGGCTGAGTGAGTACCTCCGTGCCGTGCGGCACAGCGCTGCCCCTGCACCTCCACAGGCCCCATAGCCCGCCTGTTCACCATCCCCAACCCACAACCCTGGGCCCCGGGATCACCAACCCCTACCCACGGAGGGGCAACACAACAACTGGCTGCTCCATACCATCACTCCCGGGATTCCCCAGCCAGAGCAGCGGTGGTGTACATCCCTTCACCACAACCGTGGGTGGCGTCACGGACAATCCACAATCCCCACACCCAAAACCCCCCTTTTCACTCACCGGCGAAGAGCGCCGCTAGAGTCCCAGGGATCCGGCCCATCGCTCGAGCCACCGAGCAGCAGCAGGCCGCAGCAGCCGCGGCAGCCGGACCCGAGCAGTGGGAGAGCGCGGCGTCCCCTCCTCCGCCCGCGACAAGTGGGCAACCACATTTATGTCACCACAGACGGGCCACAAATGTTGGTCATGTTTCAGGCCCCTCAACAGCTGTTTGATAATGTCATAGGTTTCCTTTATGTGGACTGCATAACCAACTGGAATTGAAGGTAGTGTATTGATATTATGCACTCCTACATACATTTTAAGCTCCACATAGCCCCCTATATACTTTATGAGCCCCACATAGACTCCTATATACATAGAAAAATTACATACACATGAAAAAAAAACCACCACATACTCACCTTGCTCCCGTTCTACCTTGCGGTCCGCTTCGGCCTTCAGTGCACTGACGCTCCACACAGCACATGCAATGATGATGTGACGTTATTGTGTCTGCTGTGCCTCATGCTGATTGGTAGAAGATGGAGCCAGTGGCCCATCCTCCACCAATGTGTTCATCGCTGGCTGCTTCCTGAGAGTGCAAATAGCAGTGACATCGGGTTGCAGCTGGGGTGGATGGGTGGTGGGGAAGGGCATTGTGCAGCCCGTGGTTCAATGTTTTCAGCCCTCTGACTTTCACGATCCACGTGACGGACTGAAACAGCCAGAGGGCCGGATGTTGCCCTTGGGCAGCACTTTGCCAAGCCCTGCTCTAGTCACCCAACTAAGGTCAAAAGAGTGTCCCTTTGGCCTCCATTAGGCAGGTATGTGACAGTATCATTTTTTACATATGGAATCATTCAGCAGACTGAGCTTTTAAATACAGAAGAATCCAGAAAAAATGAATACGGTGTGGTATAAATTGTTTTTTATTTTATAATGGGAGCCTATTAGTGACTGAGTGACAGAAGCCTATATAGTGGCATCTGTCAGAGATATACAGTAAGTAGGAAAGCATCCCAAATTATATCTACAATGAACACTGCACAATGCTTTATTTTCCTTCATGAAATCCTATATACAATTTTGTCTACAATTTTAGTCCTATATTTAATATGATGTCTCATACTGCATCTTCTGGCTTCTCAGAGTCCCAAGCTCTACGTTTTGGTGGAATTGGTTGCACAATAAACTCACTTTGTTTACGAACTCCGAATCTTTCCTCACTGTGAGGTCTTCTCATTGTCAAGAGGGTTTTAACTAGAGTTGAGCGCGGTTCTAGGTTCGTGGTTCTCCAGTTCGCGGCTCGAGTGATTTTGGGGGCTGTTCTAGATCGAACTAGAACTCGAGATTTTTGCAAAAGCTCGATAGTTCTAGATACATTCGAGAACGGTTCTAGCAGCAAAAAAAACAGCTAATTCCCAGCTGGCTTTCCGGTGAAATAGTGTAAGTCACTCTGTGACTCACACTATTATGAAATTTCAGTGTATAGTGTGTGGGAACAGCGCCTTCATATCACTGCTGTTTGTATAATGGCGATTGCCATTTTTTTTTTTTCCTTGTCTTCCTTCCCTAAGCGCGCGCGTGTAGTGGGGAGGGCCAGCATGTCAGCCAATCCCAGACACACACACAGCTAAGTGGACTTTTAGCCAGAGAAGCAACGGCATGTGTGATAGGATGTCCATGTCACATGTCCCTGCATTATAAAACCGGACATTTTCCTCCAGCACGCCATTATCTGCCTTCTGCGTCCTTGGTGTCAGACATCACTGGCGCAGCTCCTATCGCCGATACAGCTGTATACGCTCCATACACAGCGCTGGACAGCTTAGGGATAGCACTTTCTATCAGTCCTTTTAAGGGCTCATACCGGCAGGGTCAGAGCCATAGGTGACAGGTCCTGAAAACAGAGTTTAACAGCTACACAAGATGACAGCATCTGTGTAGCTAAGGTCAGGGATTTCCTCGCTGCATTTCCCCATTAGGAGGGAATAGAAAGGCAGGCTTCCTTTCCTCTATCCAGAGCCCCACAGCACTGGCACTGTACCCTCCTGTCCTCTGCACACTCCAACTCATTATAACTAAGCCATTATACTAGCAAACACTGAGTGTACCTAGTGGCATCCTAAACGTGGCTATTGGACTTCTGTATAGTCCCAGTAGTGCACAGATATTTGCAGCACGTCTGCCTGCATTGCACACTCAAACTGATAGTTACTAAGCCATTATACTAGCAAACACTGAGTGAACTTAGTGTCATCCTAAACGTGGCTGTTGGACTTCTGTATAGTCCCAGTAGTGCAAAGATATTTGCAGCACCTCTGCCTGCATTGCACACTCAAACTGATAGTTACTAAGCCATTATACTAGCAAACACTGAGTGAACTTAGTGTCATCCTAAACGTGGCTGTTGGACTTCTGTATAGTCCCAGTAGTGCAAAGATATTTGCAGCGCGTCTGCCTGCATTGCACACTCCAACTCATTATAACTAAGCCATTATACTAGCAAACACTGAGTGTACCTAGTGGCATCCTAAACGTGGCTGTTGGACTTCTGTATAGTCCCAGTAGTTCAAAGATATTTGCAGCACGTCTGCCTGCATGGCACACTCCAACTCATTATAACTAAGCTATTATACTAGCAAACACTGAGTGTACCTAGTGTCATCCTAAACGTGGCTATTGGACTTCTGTATAGTCCCACTAGTGCAAAGATATTTGCAGCACCTCTGCCTGCATTGCACACTCAAACTCATTGTTACTAAGCCATTATACTAGCAAACACTGAGTGTACCTAGTGGCATCCTAAACGTGGCTATTGGACTTCTGTATAGTCCCAGTAGTTCAAAGATATTTGCAGCACGTCTGCCTGCATGGCACACTCCAACTCATTATAACTAAGCTATTATACTAGCAAACACTGAGTGTACCTAGTGTCATCCTAAACGTGGCTATTGGACTTCTGTATAGTCCCACTAGTGCAAAGATATTTGCAGCACCTCTGCCTGCATTGCACACTCAAACTCATTGTTACTAAGCCATTATACTAGCAAACACTGAGTGTACCTAGTGGCATCCTAAACGTGGCTATTGGACTTCTGTATAGTCCCAGTAGTGCAAAGATATTTGCAGCACGTCTGCCTGCATTGCACACTCAAACTCATTATAACTAAGCCATTATACTAGCAAACACTGAGTGTACCTAGTGTCATCCTAAACGTGGCTATTGGACTTCTGTATAGTCCCACTAGTGCAAAGATATTTGCAGCAGCTCTGCCTGCATTGCACACTCAAACTGATAGTTACTAAGCCATTATACTAGCAAACACTGAGTGTACCTAGTGGCATCCTAAACGTGGCTATTGGACTTCTGTATAGTCCCAGTAGTGCACAGATATTTGCAGCACGTCTGCCTGCATTGCACACTCAAACTGATAGTTACTAAGCCATTATACTAGCAAACACTGAGTGTACCTAGTGGCATCCTAAACATGGCTATTGGACTTCTGTATAGTCCAAGTAGTGCACAGATATTTGCAGCACGTCTGCCTGCATTGCACACTCCAACTCATTATAACTAAGTCATTATACTAGCAATTTATGCTGCCAGTTTAAGGGCCGTAGTTGCATTGTCAGGTGTGAGGTAGCACGGTCGGCTGCGCAGCAGAAGACACGGGATCCAGGCATTAAGGTTCACAGCACACGGTTTTAATGTCCAAACAAAAGTCCATAACACAATACATGTGCCTCTCCAGCAGAAAACTCAGGGAGTTCTGTTCACTCCCCCACACCCGGCACACCTGCCCTTGTTCCTGATTCTATTTAACCCTTCCTTCAGCCTGTAGGGAAACAGCATTAACCCTATAGTGGATTTACTTTCTATCATGGAGTGAGCACAACCGGGGCGAGACATACCGGCCGTCATAGATAACCCCGGTCACAGTCTCACATACCCCCCCCCCTCAGTTCAAGCGTGCGGGGTTGAACTCCAGCCATCAAACACGGGCCGCGGGACAAGGCATCGGCGTTGCCCTGCAACCTACCGGCCCGGTGTTCAACCGTAAACCGGAAGTTCTGAAGAGAAAGGAACCACCGGGTAACCCGGGCATTCCGTTCCTTGGCGGACCTCATCCAGACCAGTGGAGAGTGATCCGTCACCAAGCGAAACTGCCGTCCCAGCAGGTAATAGCGTAGGGACTCCAAGGCCCACTTGATCGCCAGGCACTCCTTCTCCACTACGCTATAATTCCGCTCGGGAGGGGTGAGCTTCCTACTTAAGAAGGTGACGGGGTGTTCCTCCCCCTGAACCACCTGAGACAGCACTGCCCCCAGGCCGACCTCCGAGGCGTCAGTCTGTACAATGAACTCCTTCCGGAAATCAGGGTTGACCAGAACGGGCTGTCCGCACAGGACCTCCTTCAGGGCCCGGAAGGAGTCCTCGGCCTGCGGAGTCCAGCGCACCATGACGGACTTCTTGCCTTTGAGAAGGTCCGTCAAGGGGGCTGATAGTCCCGCAAAATCCTTTACAAACCTCCTGTAGTACCCCACGATACCCAGGAAGGCCCTAACCTGCTTCGTGGTCAGGGGTCTAGGCCACTTCTGGATCGCCTCAACCTTGTTAATTTGGGGCTTAATCACTCCTTGGCCTATCACGTAGCCCAAATAGCGGGCTTCCGTGAATCCCAATGCACATTTCTTGGGATTGGCTCTCAATCCGGCTGTTCGAAGCGCGTCCACCACTGCTTATACCTGTTCCAAGTGGGTCTGCCAATCGGAGCTGTAAATAATGATGTCATCCAGGTACGCTGATGCATACGCCTGGTGGGGTTCCAGCACTAAGTCCATCAACCTCTGGAACGTGGCCGGAGCGCCATGTAACCCAAAAGGCAAGACAACATAGTGGAAGAGACCCTCCGGCGTAACAAAAGCGGTTTTCTCCTTGGCGGACTCCGTTAGTGGCACCTGCCAGTACCCCTTGGTCAGGTCGAGCATGGTAAAATATCGCGCCTGTCCCAGCCTATCAATCAGCTCATCCACCCAGGGCATGGGGAGAGATCGAACTTGGATATTTCGTTCAATCTCCTAAAGTCATTGCAGAACCTTAAGGAGCCATCGGGTTTTGGTATTAGGACAATCGGACTAGCCCATTCACTCCGGGATTTTTCGATGACCCCTAGGCGTAACATTGTCTTTACTTCCTCCGATATGGCTTGTCGTCGAGCCTCCGGTACCCGGTATGACTTCAGGCGTACCTTCAGGTGGGGCTCGGTGACAATATCGTGTCGTATCAGACTGGTCCTACCGGGCAGCTCGGAGAAGACATCGGGGTTCTGCTGAACCAACCGTCTGGCCTCTCGCCTCTGTTGCTTGGTGAGGGCTTCTCCAATCCTTAGTTCCGGTTCGTCCTCTCCGGAGGTCGCTGGAGCCGGATGTGAACGACCCGAAGAGGAGGGAGGTGGGGAAAAAACAGCCATCAGGCTTTCCCGTTCCTGCCAAGGTTTTAATAGGTTGACATGGTATATTTGTTCAGGTTTCCGCCTTCCGGGCTGCAATACTTTATAGTTAACCACCCCGACTCTTTCCTTTTATCTCCTTTATCTCGTAGGGGCCTTGCCACTGAGCCAGGAATTTACTCTCCGCCGTGGGGATTAATACCAACACCCGATCCCCGGGTTTAAAGGTCCGCACGGTGGCTTGCCTATTGTAGCGGCCGCTTTGCGCGGCCTGAGCCTCCTGTAAATGCTCCTTCACAATTGGCATGACTGCGCTTATGCGGTTCTGCATACCTAAAATGTGTTCGATCACACTTTTATGGGGGGTGGGCTCTTGTTCCCATGTTTCTTTTGCCAGGTCCAACAATCCCCGGGGATGTCGCCCGTATAACAATTCAAAAGGCGAAAACCCCGTGGATGCCTGTGGCACCTCTCGTATGGCAAACATCAAGTAGGGAAGCATCATATCCCAGTCTTTCCCGTCTTTTGAGATCACCCTTCTTAGCATGGTTTTCAGGGTTTTATTGAAACGCTCGACTAAACCGTCCGTTTGAGGATGATACACAGACGTACGCAACTGCTTAATCTGGAGTAGCCGGCATAGCTCTTTGGTCACTTTAGACATGAATGGGGTCCCCTGATCCGTAAGGATCTCCTTGGGCAACCCCACCCGGCAGAACACAGCAAACAACTCCCGAGCTATAAGCTTTGCTGCAGTATGTCTGAGAGGTATCGCCTCGGGATACCGGGTGGCATAGTCAACGATCACTAGGATGTGTTGGTGCCCTCGAGCGGACTTTACGAGGGGCCCCACCAGATCCATCCCTATCCGTTCAAAAGGGACTTCTATAATGGGTAACGGTACCAACGGACTGCGAAAATGGGTCAGGGGTGCGGTAAGCTGACACTCCGGGCAGGTTTCGCAGAACCGTTTTACCTCCCCAAAGACCCCGGGCCAATAGAACCTTTGCAATATTCGCTCCTGCGTTTTCTTGACCCCTAGGTGGCCACTCATCAGGTGTTTATGAGCCAAGTCGAGGACCCGCCGGCGATGCGGCTGGGGCACCACCAACTGTTCTACCCCCACGCCCCGTATTTCATCTACCTGGTAGAGTAAATCCTGCTTAAGAGCGAAATGGGGGTACCTTACCTGGGCACCGGGCAGCTGTGCCACCCCGTCAACTACTGTCACCCGACTCCGGGCATGTATCAACGTAGGGTCCTGGAGTTGGGCTGTCCCAAACGTATCCGGGGACGCCTCCAACTCCGGGATGGGCTCGACCATCTCAGCCTCTCCTGCCAATACCTCTAGGGGCGACCTACCGGGTTCACACTCTGTCCCTATCATGGTGACCCCTACGGCAGGTGTCCCGGATTCAGGATTGTAGGGCTCAGTTCCCGGACCAACCAATATCTGAGGGGACTTAGGGGGCCCCCTCCATAAAGTCCAAAAATAGGGCAGATCCCTTCCTAGGATCACGTCATAAGGAAGAGTGTTAAGAAGTCCCACTTCATGTTGCACCTGACCGCAAGGTGCTGTGATGGTGACAATCCCCGTGGGATAGTCGCGGCGGTCCCCATGTATGCAAACCACCCCCACGGTGCGTCCTGTGGCCTTTACTTTAGCCCTCAAGGTGGATCGCACAAGGGTCACTAAGCTTCCGGAATCCAACAATCCTGTAACCGGACATCCATTCACCTGTATTTGGCACAAGTGGGGCTCCGTCTCTGGGGAGACCAGGTCAGCGGTACACACCACCTGAGCATACATTGAACCCCGCCGGGTAACCCCATAATCCATGGGCTCCGTGGTGAGTGGACACTGGGCTTCCATATGTCCCACCCGCTGGCACCGCCAACATCTAATGGGGACGGAAACCCCCTTGACGGGTTGTCGTTTAGGGTACAGAACCTTCCGGACCTCAGGAATGGCGGCCGCGGCCTCAGACGGGACGGTAGGGGACTCCTGCACCGTTGTCAGTGGTGGGTCCTTGGCCCTAGGCTTGGAGGGGCCGGACCGACGGGCGGTACGCAAAGTCTCAGTGTCCCGTATCAAGTCCTGCGTAGCCATATGCCGCTCTACCAGGGACACTAATTGGTCCAGGGTACTCGGGTCACCCTGTCCAACCCACCGTTGAACGGTGACGGGTAAAGTGCGCACAAAACGATCCACTACTACCCTTTCCACCATTTGCGCCGGGCTCAGAGTGTCAGGCTGCAACCACTTTTTTACAAGATGCAACAAGTCATAGGCCTGGGAGCGTACGGGTTTGGCTTCCTCAAAGAACCACTGATTTACCCGCTGAGCCCGTACATAGGTATTCACCCCCAACCGAGCCAGTATTTCGGCTTTCATAGTCAATGGCGTCCTCGGTACAGAGGTCCAGGTACGCTTTTTGGGGTTCCCCCGTCAGATAGGGCGACAATACCTCAGCCCACTGCGGGGTTGGCAGCTTTTCCCGCTCGGCCACCCGCTCAAACACCGCCAGGAACGCTTCCACATCATCACCCGGGGTCATCTTTTGCAACGCTTGTCTCACCGCTTTCCGGACGCTGCCGTCGTCACCCGGTCCCGGGGTTGTTGCTGCCGGTCCGGCACGGATCGACTTGGCCAGGAAAACCATCTGTTCTTGGTGCCTTTTTTCCTGCAATTGCAAGGCTTGCTGCTGACGTGCATTGGCCTGATCCATCTGTTCTTGGAATTTTTTTTCCTGCACTTGCAAGGATTGGAGCAGGTGTGCATTGGTCTGTTGCTGCTGTGCATTAGCCTGTTGCTGCTGTGCATTAGCCTGTTGCTGCTGTGCATTAGCCTGAGCCAAATGCTTTAGTATGTCCTCCATGGCGTCGCCGGATTTGGGCTGTAGTATAGCCGCTCGAATCCAGGACATGCGCAGCTGGGTCACCAGGGATGGATGCTACACCTCACCGGCTGTCATGCCCGCCGATTCTCCACCATATGTGAGGTAGCACGGTCGGCTGCGCAGCAGAAGACACGGGATCCAGGCATTAAGGTTCACAGCACACGGTTTTAATGTCCAAACAAAAGTCCATAACACAATACATGTGCCTCTCCAGCAGAAAACTCAGGGAGTTCTGTTCACTCCCTCACACCCGGCACACCTGCCCTTGTTCCTGATTCTATTTAACCCTTCCTTCAGCCTGTAGGGAAACAGCATTAACCCTATAGAGGATTTACTTTCTATCATGGAGTGAGCACAACCGGGGCGAGACATACCGGCCGTCATAGATAACCCCGGTCACAGTCTCACACAGGGATATTTATTCTTTATTATTCTGCTGTTAATAAAGCTAGACCACCACTGCAATCTACACCACCTCTCAATTGTTACTACCACATTTTCAGTGCACAATCTTGTCGCAATCAACATGAGTGGCAAAATGACAGATGCTGTTGGAAAGGGGAAGAGGCTTGCTGTAAAAGGAAAAAAAGGGTTTGTCCGTGGGGAAGGTGGCAAAGCTCCATTATCATCTGCTGAAGATAGACCATCTAGAAGCAAAAGTAAGATGTCTACTACTTACCGTGGACAATCCGATGTGCTCCATTTTTTACAGACACGAACAACAGGAACAAAGGTAGATGATGGCCAAAAAAGGAAAATACTTGAATGGATCTCAAGTGGTCCAACAAGTGCCCTCTCAGTCACTTCAAGTACCGCATCCAAAAAACACCAGTCCTCTGAGTTGTCATCCCAATCAAACTTGCTTTCTCCCAGCTCTGAAGTCTCCATCAGCCCTGCACAGTATGGTGGAACTGAGATGGCTGAGTCTGCAAAGCTGTTCAGTCACACTATAGCCTGGGAATCAGAGGTCTGCTCCCAAGCTACAGTGAGTACAGAACAGGAAATGGTCAGCAGTGATGCCCCGAACCTTTGTGACTCTGATTCAGGCCATGAGGACCAAGTTTCTGAGCATAATGTTGACCCTTTGTCACAAACTGTAACACCTGTGGTTATAGACAATGAGGAACATACTAATGAAGATGAGACTCAGATACCCGATTGGGATGACAACTTAAATATTCGGTCAGGGCAAGAAGAGGTTCGGTCTGAGGGGGAGGGGAGTGCAAACACAACAATTGATGATGAAGTTCTAGATCCCACCTACTGTCAACCCTCAGTCAGGCACTTGAGGAGGTCAACAGAGGTGGTGGAGGAGGATGCAACCGACGACGAAGTTACCTTGCGCCTTCCTGGACAGAGTCGGAGCACTGGTAGCACGTCTACAACTGCATCAACAGCCACCACTCTGCCTCTGAGCACTAGTCCGGGGGGGCTCAGCAGGTCGCATGCCCTCTAAGCCTTGCCTAGCCTGGTCCTTTTTTGACATAGAAAAAGATCGCCCAAATTATGTGATGTGTAAAATTTGTTGTGATTCTGTTAGTAGAGGTCAAAACCTCAGCAGTTTGACAACTTCTTCCATGAATCGTCACATGACTAAATATCATAGGTCCCGGTGGGAAGCTCACTATGCTGCAATGCGGCCTAGCGGAGCGAACCATCCACGGCCGCCCCTTCCAGTGCATCCGCGCGCTCTTCATCTTCTAGGACTGTGGGGACAGCTGTCACACCTGGTTTTCCACGCACAACTTCCACCACTGTAACCGCAACAGGCACTTTGCTTGGTAGGTCGTCAGTTGGTTTGGAAGGGGAAACAAGTGAGTGTGTACAGCTCTCTCAGACATCGATAGCACCAACGTTGGATGAAGGCAACATCATGTCTCCGCCTGCACTTTCCTCACAAAGCTGCATTTTTCCAGGGACACCCTACTCAACACTGTCTACACACAGCAGCCAGATCTCTGTCCCTCAGATGTGGTCAAATAAAAGGCCATTTCCTGCGACCCATGACAAAGCTAAGAGGTTGACTCTATCCCTCTGTAAGCTCTTGGCTACGGAAATTCTGCCTTTCCGCCTAGTGGACACACAGGATTTTAGAGACCTTATGTCTGTCGCTGTGCCCCAGTACCAGATGCCTAGTCGCCACTACTTCTCTAAGAAAGGTGTGCCCGCGCTACACCAGCATGTCGCGCACAACATCACCGGTTCCTTGAGAAACTCTGTGTGTGAACGAGTGCATTTCACCACCGATACTTGGACTGAAGCATGGACAGGGACGTTACATGTCGCTGACTGGGCACTGGGTAACTATGGTGATAGATGGTGAAGGGTCTGCTGCACAAGTCTTGCCGTCCCCACGACTTGTGTGTCAATCCTCTGTCTGTCCAAGTTCCGCCACTGCTTCTGCCTCCTCCACCTCATCTGGGTCCTCCACCTCCGCCCCAAGCCTGCCTGGTCAGGCCACCAGCGTTCTCACTGCGCAGAAGGAATCACGCACCCCTCATTACTATGCTGGCAGCAGAGCGCAACGGCATCAGGCGGTCTTTAGCTTGACATGTCTTGGGAATAGGAGTCACACAGCTGAGGAGTTCTGGTCAGCTCTGCGGTCATAGTTTAATAAATGGTTGTCTCCACTCAACCTGCAGCCTGGTAAGGCCGTGTGCGACAATGCTGCAAACCTGGGTGCGGCCCTTTGCCTGAGCAAGTTGACACACGTGCCTTGTATGGCTCACGTGTTGAACCTTGTCGTCCAGCAATTCTTAACACACTATCCCGGCCTAGATGGCCTTCTGACCAGGGCACGAAAACTGTCTGCTCACTTCCGCCGTTCAACCGCCGCAGCTGAGCGACTTGCATCTCTCCAGAAGTCTTTCGGCCTGCCGGTTCATCGCCTGAAATGCGATGTGGCGACATGCTGGAATTCGACTCTCCACATGTTACAGCGACTGTGGCAGCACCACCGAGCCCTGGTGCAATACGTCATGACGTATAGCCTGGGCCAACGAGATGCAGAGGTGGGGCAGATCACCCTGATGGAGTGGTCTCAGATCAAGGACCTATGCACCCGTCTGCACAGTTTCGACATGGCGACGAATATGTTTAGCGCTGACAATGCCATTATCAGCATGACAATTCCAGTCATTTACATGCTGGAGCACACGCTAAACACTATTCGGAGTCAGGGGGTGGGACAACAGGAAGGGGAGGAACTACAGGAGGATTCATATGCGCAAGGGACAACAACATCACCAAGGTCAAGACCTTCATCATCACCAACGCAGCAGGCATGGGACCATGGGGGACAGGGATCAACAAGGGCGCATAGTAGCAGGCGAAATGTTGAGGAAGGTGCAGGAGAACATGAAGAAATGGAGGACGAAGTGTCCATGGACATGGAAGACTCAGCAGATGAGGGAGACCTTGGTCAAATTTCAGTTGAAAGAGGTTGGGGGGAGATGTCAGAGGAAGAAAGAACGGGTAGCACCTCTATGCCACAAACACAGTGTGGTCTTGGTCCGCATGGCTGCGCAAGACACATGAGTGCCTTCTTGTTGCACTACCTCCAACATGACCCTCGTATTGTCAAAATTAGAAGTGATGATGACTACTGGATTGCCACACTATTAGATCCCCGGTACAAGTCCAAATTTTGTGACATAATTCCAGCCATAGAAAGGGACGCACGTATGCAGGAGTATCAGCAGAAGCTGTTACTCGATCTTAGCTCGGCTTTTCCACCAAACAACCGTGCAGGTGCAGGGAGTGATTCTCCCAGTTGTAACTTGACAAACATGGGACGGTCTCGTCATCTTCAACAGTCTACCCGTACCAGTAGGACTGTATCTGGTGCTGGTAACAGCAATTTTATGGAATATTTTCATAATTTTTTTAGACCCTCCTTTGCAAGGCCACCAGAGACAACAAGTCTGACACATAGTCAACGGCTGGAGAGGATGATACAGGAGTATCTCCAAATGAACATCGATGCCATGATTGTGCAACTGGAGCCTTGCTCATTTTGGGCTTCAAATCTAGAAAAATGGCCAGAGCTCTCCAGTTACGCCTTGGAGATTTTGTCGTGTCCAGCTGCCAGCGTTGTCTCTGAACATGTCTTCAGTGCTGCTGGGTGTGTGCTGACAGATAAGCGCACGCGTCTGTCCAGTGACAATGTGGACAGACTAACGTTCATCAAAATGAACAAGTCATGGATCCACAAGGAATTTACTACCCCTGTGTCATCCTGGGGAGAGTAGATGCTTGTGGATTTGGAATGTGCTTGATGCAAATCAAAACATCCTGTTTGCAACTAGGGCACAAGTGCTGCCACTGATAAGGTATCTGTGTGGCCCAATTTTTTGAAAAAAGGGAGACTCCGCTTGGAGTAACCCTTGCTTGCTGTGTTTTTTTAAAAATGATCTAAGATGAACAGAGATGGGATCAGGAAAGACTTTGCTACCTACCCCGGTGTCATCCTGGGGACGGTTAAGAATAGCGTATTTTTGAATGTGCTTGATGCAAATCAAAACATCCTGTTTGCAACTAGGGCACAAGTGCTGCCACTGATGGGGTGGGTGTCTGTGTGGCCCAATTTTTGGAAAAAAAGGGAGACTCCGCTTGGAGTAACCCTTGCTTGCTGTGTTTTTTTAAAATGATCCAAGATGAACAGAGCTGGGATCAGGAAAGACTTTGCTACCTACCCCGGTGTCATCCTGGGGACGGTTAAGAATGGCATATTTTTTAATGTGCTTGATGCAAATCTAGCTGTGAAGTGTACAACTAGGGCACAAGCGCTGCCACTGAATGGGTGGGTGTGTGTGGGGCACAATTTTTGGAAAAAAAAGGGAGACTTCGCTTGGAGTAACTCTTGCTTGCTGTGTTTTTTTAAAATGATCCAAGATGAACAGAGCTGGGAT
This sequence comes from Anomaloglossus baeobatrachus, assembly GCF_048569485.1. Taxonomy (NCBI): domain Eukaryota; kingdom Metazoa; phylum Chordata; class Amphibia; order Anura; family Aromobatidae; genus Anomaloglossus; species Anomaloglossus baeobatrachus. Next base: position 278,237,303 of record NC_134357.1, on the reverse strand, counting down.
CAGGAAAGACTTTGCTACCTACCCCGGTGTCATCCTGGGGACGGTTAAGAATAGCGTATTTTTGAATGTGCTTGATGCAAATCAAATCATCCTGTTTGCAACTAGGGCACAAGTGCTGCCACTGATGGGGTGTCTGTGTGGCCCAATTTTTGGAAAAAAAAGTAGACTCCGCTTGGAGTAACCCTTGCTTGCTGTGTTTTTTTAAAATGATCCAAGATGAACAGAGCTGGGATCAGGAAAGACTTTGCTACCTACCCCGGAGTCATCCTGGGGACGGTTAAGTATGGCGTATTTTTGAATGTGCTTGATGCAAATCTAGTTGTGAAGTGTACAACTGGGGCACAAGTGCTGCCACTGATGGGGTGTCTGTGTGGCCCAATCTTTGGAAAAAAGGGAGACTCTGCTTGGAGTCACCTTGCGGTGTTTTACATGATTTTAGAAGGGTGTGCCATGCCTATATCTGTGTCTCGTCCTCTTTTTCCTCGTAACGCTGTTTTGTTTTCACATGACAATTTGTCCTTGTCACTTTCCCATGTGTTTGTGTTGTGAGTTGTTTGTCACCTTTTGGACACCTTTGAGGGTGTTTTCTAGGTGTTTTTATGTGTTTGTGATTGCCTGCCATTGTTTCCTATGCAGTTCGAGTTCGGTTCGTCGAACGTTCGACGAACCGAACTCGAACGGGAGCTCCGTTCGGCGAACCGACCTCGAGCCGAACCGCGACCGGTTCGCTCATCTCTAGTTTTAACACCAGAAGTGGGGAACACTAAGAAACTTGCACTTTCTGGGGTTGCCTTTTGAAATATACCATAGTTACCAGACACGGGTCCCTTATATTTTAGACGAGTGAGAGCAGACTCTGAAAAAGTACTGTAGGTGTGAGGCAGGTGATGTTCTTTGAGATTATCTGGAGCTGATGCCATTTCTTTTTGGGGAACTTTGTATGATTTTTGCATTGCTTGCCAAAGTTTTAACTTTTGCTCCAATATGCACACTTCTCTAAGGACATTGGTCACTTTATCCATCTTGTCTAGAAGGTTAGTCACTGCGGTAGGAAGGTGATCTACAGCTAGACCAGGTGAAACTAAAGGTCTAGGGCTGGTTGGTGATGCCACATTCTCATACTGAAAACTGTGCTTTGATAGCACTGTCCTGGACCGACCACGGAATGATGCAGTGAAAGATCTTGTTAATCCAGAATCCAAACCTTCAAATTTTACCTTGTGCCGATACTAAAAAGGGAAAAGAGAAGATAATTATAGCAAAAATAGATAAACTTTCAATTTATTAATATAATTACTAGTAATCTTAATCAAGTGCTAATATAGGAAAGGATTCTTTACAGTTAGAGCAGTCAAATTTTGGAATGCTACACAAAATGAGAACGCAGTGCCAAATAAGTTACAATTACTAATGATAGGAGAAGGACGTTTAATAATTTATCCTCATTATCTGCTTCAGAAACAAATTTTGGGTTGTAAGATTGCATATCATTGGCCAATGTACTTATTCAGCTTTCCTCTGGTTCAATTATTACTTAAATAGTTGAAATGATGAATGAATGTCTTTTTTTAACCTAAATAATGTTATATGTAGCTACAGTTAGGTCCAGAAATATTTGGACAGTGACACAATTTTCGCGAGTTGGGCTCTGCATGCCACCACATTGGATTTGAAATGAAACCTCTACAACAGAATTCAAGTGCAGATTGTAACGTTTAATTTGAAGGTTTGAACAAAAATATCTGATAGAAATTGTAGGAATTGTACACATTTCTTTACAAACACTCCACATTTTAGGAGGTCAAAAGTAATTGGACAAATAAACCAAACCCAAACAAAATATTTTTATTTTCAATATTTTGTTGCGAATCCTTTGGAGGCAATCACTGCCTTAAGTCTGGAACCCATGGACATCACCAAACGCTGGGTTTCCTCCTTCTTAATGCTTTGCCAGGCCTTTACAGCCGCAGCCTTCAGGTCTTGCTTGTTTGTGGGTCTTTCCGTCTTAAGTCTGGATTTGAGCAAGTGAAATGCATGCTCAATTGGGTTAAGATCTGGTGATTGACTTGGCCATTGCAGAATGTTCCACTTTTTTGCACTCATGAACTCCTGGGTAGCTTTGGCTGTATGCTTGGGGTCATTGTCAATCTGTACTATGAAGCGCCGTCCAATCAACTTTGCGGCATTTGGCTGAATCTGGGCTGCAAGTATATCCCGGTACACTTCAGAATTCATCCGGCTACTCTTGTCTGCTGTTATGTCATCAATAAACACAAGTGACCCAGTGCCATTGAAAGCCATGCATGCCCATGCCATCACGTTGCCTCCACCATGTTTTACAGAGGATGTGGTGTGCCTTGGATCATGTGCCGTTCCCTTTCTTCTCCAAACTTTTTTCTTCCCATCATTCTGGTACAGGTTGATCTTTGTCTCATCTGTCCATAGAATACTTTTCCAGAACTGAGCTGGCTTCATGAGGTGTTTTTCAGCAAATTTAACTCTGGCCTGTCTATTTTTGGAATTGATGAATGGTTTGCATCTAGATGTGAACGCTTTGTATTTACTTTCATGGAGTCTTCTCTTTACTGTTGACTTAGAGACAGATACACCTACTTCACTGAGAGTGTTCTGGACTTCAGTTGATGTTGTGAACGGGTTCTTCTTCACCAAAGAAAGTATGCGGCGATCATCCACCACTGTTGTCATTAGTGGACGCCCAGGCCTTTTTGAGTTCCCAAGCTCACCAGTCAATTCCTTTTTTCTCAGAATGTACCCGACTGTTGATTTTGCTACTCCAAGCATGTCTGCTATCTCTCTGATGGATTTTTTCTTTTTTTTCAGCCTCAGGATGTTCTGCTTCACCTCAATTGAGACCGCATGTTGTTTGGTCACAGCAACAGCTTCCAAATGCAAAACCACACACCTGTAATCAACCCCAGACCTTTTAACTACTTCATTGATTACAGGTTAACGAGGGAGACTCCTTCAGAGTTAATTGCAGCCCTTAGAGTCCCTTGTCCAATTACTTTTGGTCCATTGAAAAAGAGGAGGCTATGCATTACAGAGCTATGATTCCTAAACCCTTTCTCTGATTTGAATGTGAAAACTCTCATATTGCAGCTGGGAGTGTGCACTTTCAGCCCATATTATATATATATAATTGTATTTCTGAACATGTTTTTGTAAACAGCTAAAATAACAAAACTTGTGTCACTGTCCAAATATTTCTGGACCTAACTGTATATATATGCAAGTTTTGGACGCTCAGCTACAACTTGTATTTTATTTGGATGGTTTCTTTTTTATTAAGGAGGGACATTATGTAGCAAGAATACATAGACATTTGTTTTTAGCTATTGAAATTTCTTAATATGAAGTAGTTGAAACATGAATTTATAATAATCCAATTCAGCCAAGGTAGATAAATTCACTATTTTGAATTTTTAATAAGATTAAAAAAGACTAAAGGGCCCATACATCAAAGTATTTATGCCAGAAAAAGTGAAGCACAGTGAACAGTTGGAATTCTTTGTGCTATATGGTGTTAATCAAAAATGTATTTACTTTTGCCAATCTCACACCAGTTTCACGCAGCTCCGCAAAAATAAGCAGAGCTTGAGGCAGGGACACTTACGGCATGGTTAGGCCCACCTATGAAATTCATCAAAAGTGGTGGCAATTCTTATGCCCGTAATGATAAAATGTGCTGAATTCATCTCTCAGCAGGTTTTTGCTATGTAATCTTAAGTATGCATGCAGTAGAGGTTAACATAAAAATTTCAGTGATGTGTCTATTTTCACACTGTGTGCAATTGTTTACCTGCAACGTTTGTTTTAGGTTCAGGAGATTATCATTTCTGGACTAGGTCAGCTGCTGTGATTAGCAGCTCACTGTCTATAAATATTGTACACTGAGAGCCTGGTGTGGGCAGGAACAACTTTCTGAGCACTGCTACATGCCAAATCTAAAAACTGATTATGGTAGATCCACTTGTATTCAGGAAACTAAGTGATACATCATTGGCTTGAGGGACTGTTTGCCTACATCATACTCTCAGATGAGGAAGCAAAAGCCTGCTGACAGATTCCCTTTAAGCGACTTGTGCCTTTTAATAAATTTGGCATTTCTTATTCCTACACTACCCTCATTAAGACGGGAGTATGAAACGCCAGTCTTAATGAATCAGGACATATGTCTACAACACAACAACACAGCTATAATGAAAACAATAATCAATCTGCATTCTACAAATTAACTGAGCCAAATTTACCTCGGCTGTTCTGTCATCATAACTACATGGACAATACATGATTATATGAAGACTATATAAGTAGGAAGAGCTTTACCTCTTTTACTTTGCTGACTCCCAACCATAGTTTGAACCTTTTGACAAGAAAATCAATCATCTCGTGATCTTGAGGTTCCAAAGCTGGGCGGTAGATTTCAGCTCGTATACTGCGATGAATGCTGAGTACTAAACCACATAAAAATCCTCTGCACACCATAAGATGGATGAATCCAAAAAATGATCCTGCCAAAGGAATGCGCTTCAGTAGAAAATTAAATCCAAAACCATACTGTAGGCTATGAAGAGGTTTGTAGATCCTTTCCCAATGGATACCTATATGGAGATAGAGAATACTATATGTTATATTCATGCTCCTCATGTAAAGGATAAATTTCTTTTTACAAAAGGTTAAAAGAATTGTCTCATGAAGATCCCTATGCAGAAAAGATCGCAGCTGCAGAGGACGCGACCACGGTCGGGCACAGTAGGCCCGCCATCCCTTGTGCCTGCTTCAGTTGGATGTGTGTTTGAGGGTGCACATCCAGCTGAAATGCATGGCAGCACAGATACTCGTCAGGTCCCTGCACAGCAAACAGTGGCTGACTTTGGTGTGTACATGCCTGGCCCCGCGCACCCCAATTTCAGATGCCGGACACTGTGTGCTGACTACAGAGGACACCGTGCAACATGGCAGCAGAGCAAAGTGAGTACAATGTTTTTGGTCCAGAATTGGCCCAGGATGAGGACATTTAAAACAGGATCGACCTAGGATGAGGGACATATATACCATGATGGGGACAGTGTATACTAGGATAGAGACAGTATATACCAGGATGGGCCCAGGATGAGGGCATATATACCAGGATAGGCCCAAGATGGGCACATATATAAGATGATCAGGAACATATATACCAGGATGGGGGACATATATACCAGGATGGGGACATATTTACCAGAATAGGAGACATATTTATCAGGATGGGGGACATTTTTACCAGGATGGGCCTAGGATGAGGACAAATATATCAAGATGGGGACATATTTACCAGAGTGGGCCCAGGATGAGGATATATATACCAGGATTGGAGATTCATTTATTAGGATGGGGCCATATATAATAGGATGGGGACAAATATACCAGGATGGTGGACATATTTACCAGGATGGGGGACATATGTACCAGGATGTAGCCCAGGATGGGGGACATTAGTACAGAATGGAGGACATTAGTACATAATGGAAGGGGAGGGGGCAACTCTTTTAGCATGCTACAAAGGCCAAACATCTGACCAACATGCAGTCTCACTCTCAAAGCTGTAGTGGATGGTGAGATATGGAGCCTGAAAGTCAAAAGTACAAAACATTGTTACAGTTTTGCTTGTCACTGTATTACAACACTTAATGCTTTATTACTTACCACACTTACACAATGAATAAGTGCAAGGAATAAAATTGTGATAAAAACTAAGCATCCCAATACATCCCGCTTTAACTTTTGAAATGTCTTTCCAAAAACTGACCATCTCCGTACAAATCGCAATTGTAGGGAAACTTAAAAAAAAGAAAATATGTTGTTGCCCTTGTCGCTATTTGTATAATTCATCTATGGCATTCATATTAATCATATATTATATCACCATTTTAGTGAATCTCACCTTTATCATGACAAGAAATAGCAGAAAAGCAGACAGTGCTACCTGTATCTGTGACAGCATGGCTACATCGTACAGGCTGATAAAAGACCAAGGGCTTTCCTGATATTGGTCTATCACAGACTTAGTCAGCCAACCAAGTCCTTGCAAAATGCAGAAATCCAGTAACTGCAGAAGTCAGTCCTATAATAACTTGTGTCCAATTTGGAGAGTAAGATGCCTTTGTAGAACAAAAATCTTTTATAGCAGCCAGCTCCAGATATAAGAAACAAAATGCAGAAAACAGAAAAGATGACTGTGGAAGATGGAAAAAGGCTGGTCAACCACACTGTAGACAAGGGAACAACTAATTAGAACCTAAATTTAGATACTTACAGCTAGTAACATGGGGAGGTTCAGACCATTATTGACCACTGAGAGGTGGAATGGGAGAACAGTCAGTCTGGAAGTTCCAGCATCATCGTGTGGTAGGAGATTGAGTTGGAGAATAGTGGAAATGTGAAGGTGGACGTCCTTATGATACTGGGCTATCTCTAATTCCAAATTACTAGCCAACGAAAGAAAAATAATGACATAGGTGATGAAGTGCAGTACTTGGCAGTGGCTGTTTGACATTGAACAGAACTATGCATTGCAACTTCATTGACAATCCAAAAGTAGAAATAGTACCAGCACAAATCCGTAAAAAAAATGTTAACATTTATTCAAGGCAAAAAGCTATAAAAGCAAGAAGAAAGATGGATAAAAAATATAAACTGATACAAGAAAGGTACAACTAACGCGTTTCTGGCTCTTAGTCTCAATTAGGTTGACACTAAGGCTCACTTGGGCCAGAAAAGCATTACCTGTACCTGTCTTGTATTAGTTTATATTTTTTATCCGCCTATCTTCTTGATTTTATACCTTTTTGCATTGAATAAATGTAAAAAAATTTAAGGATTTGTGCTGGTACGATTTCTACTTTTGGATTGTCCATGGAGCTGCCCTGCACCGTGCACGTTATCAGGGGAGCTGAAATGCTATTTTCGATTGCAACTTCATTCATTCATTCATTCATTGTCCACTACTGAAGATGAAAGCTAGGATAAAAACAAATAAGGACATACCCTGCAGTAAGTAAATAGTAATAGTAAAACTAATTAACATTAGAGTTAGTTGATACTACTTTAATTAAAAGAACATAAAAGCCATCCCACCACAACAAGGTGTACCCAATCAGGATTGACGTTATCTCCTGAATTTCACCTTGCTATTTGCCAGCAGACCTCAATAGATGGAGCAGAGCAGGACCCAGGCCGGACTTTATCACACCTGCCTGTTGAAAGCTAAGAGACAAGATGAAAAGCCCAAAAAGGGTGACCCACACTACTGTATGTATAATGTACAAGAAACTAAAGGAAAGCCAAAGTAATGGGACAGGACCAGTGATGAGCAAGCGTGCTCTCCACTGCTGGAGTATCAGGGTGCTCAGGTATGCTTATTACCGTTAAGTATCATGGGTGATCTAGCGAAAGCTCAAGTCTTTGCCCAGCATGTTTCGTGACCATTAGACGCATCAACATGTGGAGATTGCCTGCCATTCACAGAAATGCCATAGCCATGTTATGATTACATTACTATGATTGTCCACCTGTATAGTGTTGTCGAGTCTTATACAGTGCCTACAAGTAGTATTCAACCTCCTGCAGATTTAGCAGGTTTAATAAGTTGCAAATAAGTTAGAGCCTGCAAACTTCAAACAAGAGCAGGATTTATTAACAGATGCATAAATCTTACAAACCAACAAGTTATGTTGCTCAGTTAAATTTTAATAAATTTTCAACATAAAAGTGTGGGTCAATTATTATTCAACCCCTAGGTTTAATATTTTGTGGAATAACCCTTGTTTGCAATTACAGCTAATAATCATCTTTTATAAGACCTGATCAGGCCGGCACAGGTCTCTGGAGTTATCTTGGCCCACTCCTCCATGCAGATCTTCTCCAAGTTATCTAGGTTCTTTGGGTGTCTCATGTGTACTTTAATCTTGAGCTCCTTTCACAAGTTTTCAATTGGGTTAAGGTCAGGAGACTGACTAGGCCACTGCAACACTTTGATTTTTTCCCTCTTGAACCAGGCCTTGGTTTTCTTGGCTGTGTGCTTTTGGTCGTTGTCTTGTTGGAAGATGAAATGACGACCCATCTTAAGATCCTTGATGGAGGAGCGGAGGTTCTTGGCCAAAATCTCCAGGAAGGCCGTGCTATCCATCTACCCATGGATGCGGACCAGATGGCCAGGACCCTTGGCTGAGAAACAGCCCCACAGCATGATGCTGCCACCACCATGCTTGACTGTAGGGATGGTATTCTTGGGGTCGTATGCAGTGCCATCCAGTCTCCAAACGTCACGTGTGTGGTTGGCACCAAAGATCTCGATCTTGGTCTCATCAGACCAGAGAACCTTGAACCAGTCTGTCTCAGAGTCCTCCAAGTGATCATGAGCAAACTGTAGACGAGCCTTGACATGACGCTTTGAAAGTAAAGGTACCTTACGGGCTCGTCTGGAACGGAGACCATTGTGGTGGAGTACGTTACTTATGGTATTGACTGAAACCAATGTCCCCACTGCCATGAGATCTTCCCGGAGCTCCTTCCTTGTTGTCCTTGGGTTAGCCTTGACTCTTCGGACAAGCCTGGCCTCGGCATGGGAGGAAACTTTCAAAGGCTGTCCAGACCGTGGAAGGCTAACAGTAGTTCCATAAGCCTTCCGCTTCCGGATGATGCTCCCAACAGTAGAGACAGGTAGGCCCAACTCCTTGGAAAGGGTTTTGTACCCCTTGCCAGCCTTGTGACCCTCCACGATCTTGTCTCTGATGGCCTTGGAATGCTCCTTTGTCTTTCCCATGTTGACCAAGTATGAGTGCTGTTCACAAGTTTGGGGAGGGTCTTAATTAGTCAGAAAAGGCTGGAAAAAGAGATAATTAATCCAAACATGTGAAGCTCATTGTTCTTTGTGCCTGAAATACTTCTTAATACTTTAGGGGAACCAAACAGAATTCTGGTGGTTTGAGGGGTTGAATAATAAATGACCCTCTGAATAAACTTTTCACAATTTAAAAAAAAAAAAAAAGAAATAACATTCTTTTTTGCTGCAGTGCATTTCACACTTCCAGGCTGATCTACAGTCCAAATGTCACAATGCCAAGTTAATTCCGAATGTGTAAACCTGCTAAATCTGCAGGGGGTTGAATACTACTTGTAGGCACTGTATAAGACCCAGGGACTTGATACTCTGCACACTGTCCTCAGGAAGCAGTTCAGGGAGATGTAGGAGGGAGAGCTTACATTAGAGCAGCTTTTGTGAAGAAAAAAAGGGGGGTATGCTTCAAGCTTGAACAAAAAGGTCTAAGTTTTTGCTTTACTAAAAAGAGCAGTGGGGAGGAAGAGCAACTCTTCCCTGTCCATTGTCTTATTGTCTGTTCAAAGTAATTAGCAATAATTTGCTTTTATTTAACTGATCCTACCCCAACGGTTAAATTAACTTTGGATAGAAGTTTAGCTTTCTTAATAGATACTGGAGCAGGGAAATCTGTTGTGTATGTGAATGATGGTTTTCTGTGGGAAATCATCAAAGCATTTTATGGTGATTTATTTGGAAAATCCATTTTAATTCCATGCCTCTGCTCTCAGACTGCCAACATTTATTTGTTTTGTTTTTTCCTTTCATGGACATAAATAGTTTACAGTATGCAGAGACTGTGTTATCACAAGGTCCTCAAAATTCACTGGCAATATATATTGTTGCAATGACATCAATGCTGAAAAGAAATGTATATAAATTGACTTTTCCAAATCCGGAGGTTGTGTTGCTTTCATTTATTGTATCAGGATAATTTATTGCTTGCTGTTCTGTTCACATTTTACAACATAATTTATCTATTTTTCTTTTGTATTGCCCAGCAAAAGAAGGAAGGTTACAAGACAGCAGCCTGAATTGGCCCAAAAACCTGGTTTACAGCAGAGACCTATGGCTTATTATTCAGCAGGACTGGACCCTGTCACCAGGAGTGCATCTATTGTATCAAAGCCACTTTGGTGGTTCAAGCTAGGGTTGAAAGGGTCACAAAAATAGTTCCTAATTACAAAGTTACAATTAACAGAATATTTACAGTATGGTGTTCTCAGTTAGGTACAATCTAGACAATGTGCCTTTCTCATGCCAAAATTGTGGAACGTAAGTGCTACACAGATTTGAATCTAGCTATGCTTTGGATACTGGATTCAAAAAGAGGGCAAATATGTCACCTATTATATTCTCCAACAATGGAGGGCACAGCAGACATACATAGTAGAGAAACCGTGAAACTGGCCCTTGCCCCAAAAAAGTCATATGTCCTGGATCAGTAAGAAACACGTCTGCTAAATGAAAAAGTGAAAAATAAGAAAATCTTGTTCTATATGTTATTTATTTAGTTCTTTCAACCATGTCAAGTGCAGATGACTACATATTGTATCATATTCAGAGCTAGTCATAGATTGATCTAACGCAGATTTTTTTTTTTTTAATATAAGATGTTGGTTGATTCTACAATGGATATGCTACACAAAATTAGGTAATACAAGTGGAACCACTCTCTCTTCGCCTGTTTATACAGGAGGCAGAAATGAAGATACTGAATCACTGAAGCTTTTAGAGTGGCAAAGGTTAAGATGGCCATATGTGTATATCGGCAGAAGATCTTTCCTAATGTCACATGAGAAACCTAAAAAAAATACAGAATGCATACAACCCCTGATGGAAGCTTCTCTGTTATCTAATAAGCCTGGCATAGTTAAGATAAAGCTCATAATTATTGATAAGGCATGAGATAAGAGTCGCAGACGGACACTGCCTCATAGTTTTAAACTGGTGCAAGTGCAATCTGATGTTTTATCGGATTGCACTCGTCTGTGTCAAATACAAGTGGAGCTGAATCCTATTTTTGTATATACAGTACAGACCAAAAGTTTGGACACACCGTCTCATCTCTAGAACAACTATTAAGAGAAGACTTTGTGCAGCAGGCCTTCATGATAAAATAACTGCTAGGAAACCACTGCTAAGGACAGGCAACAAGCAGAAGAAACTTGTTTGGGCTAAAGGACACAAGGAATGGACATTAGACCAGTGGAAACCTGTGCTTTAGGCTGATGAGTCCAAATTTAAGATCTTTGGATCCAACCACCGTGTCTTTGTAGAAAAGGTGAACGGATGGACTCTACATGCCTGGTTCCCACCGTGAAGCATGGAGGAAGAGGTGTGATGGTGTGGGGGTACTTTGCTGGTGACACTGTTGGGGATGTATTCAAAATTGAAGGCATACTGAACCAGCATGTCTACCACAGCATCTTGCAGCGGCATGCTATTCCATCTGGTTTGCATTTAGTTGGACCATAATTTATTTTTCAACAGGACAATGGCCCCAAACACACCTCCAGGCTATTTGACTAAGAAGGAGAGTGATGTTGTGCTACACCAGATGACCTGGCCTCCACAGTCACCAGACCTGAACCCAATTGAAATGGTTTGGGGTGAGCTGGACTGCAGAGTGAAGGCAAAAGGGCCAACAAGTGCTAAGCATCTCTGGGAACTCCTTCAAGACTGTTGGAAAACTATTTCCGGTGACTACCTCTTGAAGCTCATCAAGAGAATGCCAAGAGTGTGCAAAGCAGTAATGAAAGCAAAAGGTGGCTACTTTGAAGAACCTAGAATATAAGACATATTTTCAGTTGTTTCACACTTTTTTAAGTATTTCATTCCACATGTTTTAATTCATAGTTTTGATGCCTTCAATGTGAATCTACAATTTTTAGAGTCATGAAAATAAGGAAAACTCTTTGAATGAGGAGGTGTATCCAAACTTTTGGTCTGTACTGTAGTATGTGCCTGTAGCTCTGGCATGTGTGTATGTGCCTGTATATGGTAGATGCCTACATATCTGGTATGTTTGTATGTGTCTGTACAGTCAGGAACGGCTCCAGGTTTTTGTGGGCCCCGAGCGAAAGATTTCAGTGGTCCCTATGCACATGCAGATACACACACACACACACACACATGTACTTGCACATACAAACATACATACATAAACATATTTGAAGACAAATTCACAAAATACATAAACATACAAATCTATACACAGTCATATACAGTGACATACATAGATATACATGATATATGCACACGGCAAATTACAGATATTATTAATATGGGGAAGCCAGCAGCAGCCTCACTCACCTCCCCCGCTTGTCTCCGTCCAGCTCCTCCCAGGCATGTGGCTGTGCAGGTCACTGCGTCATGGCCATCACTTTAACAGACATAGCCGCACAAAGTGCACACCAACACTGCTGTATATGTATGGGCTGGGGGCTACCAGTATATACAGTTAGGTCCAGAAATATTTGGACAGTGACACAATTTTCGCGAGTTGGGCTCTGCATGCCACCACATTGGATTTGAAATGAAACCTCTACAACAGAATTCAAGTGCAGATTGTAACGTTTAATTTGAAGGTTTGAACAAAAATATCTGATAGAAATTGTAGGAATTGTACACATTTCTTTACAAACACTCCACATTTTAGGAGGTCAAAAGTAATTGGACAAATAAACCAAACCCAAACAAAATATTTTTATTTTCAATATTTTGTTGCGAATCCTTTGGAGGCAATCACTGCCTTAAGTCTGGAACCCATGGACATCATCAAACGCTGGGTTTCCTCCTTCTTAATGCTTTGCCAGGCCTTTACAGCCGCAGCCTTCAGGTCTTGCTTGTTTGTGGGTCTTTCCGTCTTAAGTCTGGATTTGAGCAAGTGAAATGCATGCTCAATTGGGTTAAGATCTGGTGATTGACTTGGCCATTGCAGAAGGTTCCACTTTTTTGCACTCATGAACTCCTGGGTAGCTTTGGCTGTATGCTTGGGGTCATTGTCCATCTGTACTATGAAGCGCCGCCCGATCAACTTTGCGGCATTTGGCTGAATCTGGGCTGAAAGTATATCTCGGTACACTTCAGAATTCATCCGGCTACTCTTGTCTGCTGTTATGTCATCAATAAACACAAGTGACCCAGTGCCATTTAAAGCCATGCATGCCCATGCCATCACGTTGCCTCCACCATGTTTTACAGAGGATGTGGTGTGCCTTGGATCATGTGCCGTTCCCTTTCTTCTCCAAACTTTTTTCTTCCCATCATTCTGGTACAGGTTGATCTTTGTCTCATCTGTCCATAGAATACTTTTCCAGAACCGAGCTGGGTTCATGAGGTGTTTTTCAGCAAATTTAACTCTGACCTGTCTATTTTTGGAATTGATGAAGGGTTTGCATCTAGATGTGAACCCTTTGTATTTACTTTCATGGAGTCGTCTCTTTACTGTTGACTTAGAGACAGATACACCTACTTCACTGAGAGTGTTCTGGACTTCAGTTGATGTTGTGAACGGGTTCTTCTTCACCAAAGATAGTATGCGGTGATCATCCACCACTGTTGTCATCCGTGGACGCCCAGGCCTTTTTGAGTTCCCAAGCTCACCAGTCAATTCCTTTTTTCTCAGAATGTACCCGACTGTTGATTTTGCTACTCCAAGCATCTCTGCTATCTCTCTGATGGATTTTTTCTTTTTTTTCAGCCTCAGGATGTTCTGCTTCACCTCAATTGAGAGTTCCTTAGACCGCATGTTGTCTGGTCACAGCAACAGCTTCCAAATGCAAAACCACACACCTGTAATCAACCCCAGACCTTTTAACTACTTCATTGATTACAGGTTAACGAGGGAGACGCCTTCAGAGTTAATTGCAGCCCTTAGAGTCCCATGTCCAATTACTTTTGGTCCCTTGAAAATTACATTACAGCATTACAGAGCTATGTTTCCTAAACCCTTTCTCCGATTTGGATGTGAAAACTTTCATATTGCAGCTGGGAGTGTGCACTTTCAGCCCATATTATATATATAATTGTATTTCTGAACATGTTTTTGTAAACAGCTAAAACAACAAAACTTGGGTCACTGTCCAAATATTTCTGGACCTAACTGTACATCACAGGAGCAGCAGGGGCTACAGTATATACATCGGAGGAGGGGATGGAAGCCACAGTATATAAATCACAGGAGGGGGTTGGGTTACAGAATATACATCACAGGAGGGGTTGGGGGCACACACATTACTGGAGGGCATACATGTTACTGGGGGGGCTCAAACAGTTCTGGGGGCCGCATATACAGCTCTGGGGGTTACATATATTCGAATCTGGGGGCCCGCATACATGGTTCTGGGGGCGCAGCACATACAGCTCTCCAGGACAGCACATACAACTCTGGGGGGCCCATACAGCTCTGGGGGTCACATACAGCTTTGCTAGTATAATGGCTCTGTAAAAATGAGCTTGAATGTGCAATGCAAAGGTGCTGAAAATATCTTTGCACTAGTGGGACAGTAATGAAGTCCAACAGCCACTTTTAGGATGCCACTAAGTTCCTCAGTGTTTGCTAGTATAATGGCTTAGTAACAATGAGTTTGAGTGTGCAATGCAGTTGTGCTGCAATTAGATTTGCACTAGTAGGACACTAATGGAAGTCCAACAGCCACTTTTAGGATGTCACTAAGTTTCCTCAGCGTTTGGTATTTTAATGGCTTAGTAACAATGAGTTTGAGTGTGCAATGCAGAGGTGCTGCACATAGATTTGCACCAATGGGACACTAATGGAAGACCAACAGCCACTTTTAGGATGCCACTAAGTTTACTCAGTGTTTGCTAGTATAAAGGCTTAGTAACAATGAGTTTGAGTGTGCAATGCAGTGGTGCTACAAATAGCTTTGCACCAGTGGGACACTAATGGAAGTCCAAAAGCCACTTTTAGGATGCCACTAAGTTTACTCAGTGTTTGCTAGTATAAAGGCTTAGTAACAATGAGTTTGAGTGTGCAATGCAGTGGTGCTGCAATTAGATTTGCACTAGTAGGAAACTAATGGAAGTCCAACAGCCACTTTTAGAATGCCACTAAGTTTCCTCAGTGTTTTCTAGTAAAATGGCTTAGTAAAAATGAGTTTCAGTGTGCAATGCAGAGGTGCCGCAAATATCTTTGCACCAGTGGGACAAAAATGAAGAGTCCAACAGCCACTTTTAGGATGCCACTAAGTTTCCTCAGTGTTTGGTATTTTAATGGCTTTGTAACAATGAGCTTGAGTGTGCAATACAGAGGTGCTGCAAATATCTTTGCACTAGTGGGACAGTAATGAAGTCCAACAGCCACTTTTAGGATGCCACTAAGTTTCCTCAGTTTTTGCTAGTATAATGGCTTAGTAACAATGCGTTTGAGTGTGCAATGCAGTGGTGCTGCAATTAGATTTGCACTAGTAGGACACTAATGGAAGTTCAACAGCCACTTTTAGGATGCCACTAAGTTTACTCAGTGTTTGCTAGTATAATGGCTTAGTAACAATGAGTTTTGAGTGTGCAATGCAGTGGTGCTGCAATTAGATTTGCACTAGTAGGACACTAATGGAAGTCCAACAGCCACTTTTAGGATGCCACTAAGTTTCCTCAGTGTTTGCTAGTATAATGGCTTAGTAAAAATGAGTTTCAGTGTGCAATGCAGAGGTGCCGCAAATATCTTTGCACCAGTGGGACAAAAATGAAGTCCAACAGCAACGTTTAGGATGCCACTAAGTTTCCTCAGTGTTTGGTATTTTAATGGCTTTGTAACAATGAGCTTGAGTGTGCAAGGCAGAGGTGCTGCAAATATCTTTGCACTAGTGGGACAATAATGAAGTCCAACAGCCACATTTAGGATGCCACTAAGTTTCCTCAGTGTTTGGTATTATAAAGGCTTTGTAACAATGAGATTGAGTGTTCAATGCAGAGGTGCTGCAAATAGATTTGCACTAGTCGGACAATAATGAAGTCCAACAGCCACTTTTAGGATGCCACTAAGTTTACTCAGTGTTTGTTAGTATAATGGCTTAGTAACAATGAGTTTGAGTGTGCAATGCAGTGGTGCTGCAAATAGCTTTCCACCAGTGGGACACTAATGGAAGTCCAACAGCCACTTTTAGGATGACACTAAGTTTCCTTAGTGTTTGGTATTATAATGGCTTAGTAACAATGAGTTTGAGTGTGCAATGCAGTGGTGCTGCAATTAGACTTGCACTAGTAGGACACTAATGAAAGTCCAACAGCCAATTTTAGGATGCCAATAAGTTTCCTCAGTGTTTGGTATTTTAATGGCTTTGTAACAATGAGCTTGATTGTGCAATGCAGAGGTGCTGCAAATAGATTTGCACCAGTGGGACACTAATGGAAGTCCAACAGCCACTTTTAGGATGCCACTAAGTTTCCTCAGTGTTTGCTAGTATAATGGCTTAGTAACAATGAGTTTGAGTGTACAATGCAGTGGTGCTGCAATTAGATTTGCACTAGTAGGACACTAATGGAAGTCCAACAGCCACTTTTAGAATGCCACTAAGTTTCCTCAGTGTTTGCTAGTATAATGGCTTAGTAACAATGAGTTTGATGTACAATGCAGTAGTGCTGCAATTAGATTTGCACTAGTAGGACACTAATGGAAGTCCAACAGCCACTTTTAGGATGCCACTAAGTTTCCTCAGTGTTTGCTAGTATAATGGCTTAGTAACAATGAGTTTGAGTGTACAATGCAGTGGTGCTGCAATTAGATTTGCACTAGTAGGACACTAATGGAAGTCCAACAGCCACTTTTAGGATGCCACTAAGTTTCCTCAGTGTTTGCTAGTATAATGGCTTAGTAACAATGAGTTTGAGTGTACAATGCAGTAGTGCTGCAATTAGATTTGCACTAGTAGGACACTAATGGAAGTCCAACAGCCACTTTTAGGATGCCACTAAGTTTCCTCAGTGTTTGCTAGTATAATGGCTTAGTAAAAATGACTTTCAGTGTGCAATGCAGAGGTGCCGCAAATATCTTTGCACCAGTGGGACGAAAATAAAGTCCAACAGCCACTTTTAGGATGCCACTAAGTTTCCTCAGTGTTTGCTAGTATAATGGCTTAGTAACAATGAGTTTGAGTGTGCAATGCAGTGGTGCTGCAAATATCTTTGCACTAGTGGGGCACTAATGAAGTCCAACAGCCACTTTTAGGATGCCACTAAGTTTACTCAGTGTTTGGTATTATAATGGCTTTGTAACAATGAGCTTGAGTGTGCAATGCAGAGGTGCTGCAAATATCTTTGCACTAGTGGGACAGTAATGAAGTCCAACAGCCACTTTTAGGATGCCACTAAGTTTCCTCAGTTTTTGCTAGTATAATGGCTTAGTAACAATGAGTTTGAGTGTGCAATGCAGTGGTGCTGCAATTACATTTGCACTAGTAGGACACTAATGGAAGTCCAACAGCCACTTATAGGATGCCACTAAGTTTACTCAGTGTTTGGTATTTTAATGGCTTAGTAACAATGAGTTAGAGTGTGCAATGCAGTGGTGCTGCAAATAGCTTTGCACCAGTGGGAGACTAATGGAAATCCAACAGCCACTTTTAGGATGCCACTAAGTTAACTCAGTGTTTGGTATTATAATGGCTTTGTAACAATGAGCTCGAGTGTGCAATGCAGAGGTGCTGCACATAGATTTACACCAGTGGGACACTAATAGAAGTCCAACAGCCACTTTTAGGATGCAACTAAGTTTACTCAGTGTTTGCTAGTATAATGGCTTAGTAACAATGAGTTTCAGTGTGCAATGCAGTGGTGCTGCAAATAGCTTTGCACCAGTGGGACACTAATGGAAGTCCAACAGCCACTTTTAGGATGCCACTAAGTTTCCTCAGTGTTTGGTATTTTAATGGCTTTGTAACAATGAGCTTGAGTGTGCAATGCAGAGGTGCTGCAAATAGATTTGCACTATTGGGACAATAATGAAGTCCAACAGCCACTTTTAGGATGCCACTAAGTTTACTCAGTGTTTGCTAGTATAATGGCTTAGTAAAAATGAGTTTCAGTGTGCAATGCAGAGGTGCCGCAAATATCTTTGCACCAGTGGGACAAAAATGAAGTCCAACAGCCACGTTTAGGATGCCACTAAGTTTCCTCAGTGTTTGGTATTTTAATGGCTTTGTAACAATGAGCTTGAGTGTGCAATGCAGAGGTGCTGCAAATAGATTTGCACTAGTGGGACAATAATGAAGTCCAACAGCCACTTTTAGGATGCTACTAAGTTTACTCAGTGTTTGTTAGTATAATGGCTTAGTAACAATGAGTTTGAGTGTGCAATGCAGTGGTGCTGCAAATAGCTTTGCACCAGTGGGACACCAATGGAAGTCCAACAGCCACTTTTAGGATGCCACTAAGTTTCCTCAGTGTTTGCTAGTATAATGGCTTAGTAAAAATGAGTTTCAGTGTGCAATGCAGAGGTGCCGCAAATATCTTTGCACCAGTGGGACAAAAATGAAGTCCAACAGCCACTTTTAGGATGACACTAAGTTTCCTTAGTGTTTGGTATTATAATGGCTTAGTAACAATGAGTTTGAGTGTGCAATGCAGTGGTGCTGCAATTAGATTTGCACTAGTAGGACACTAATGAATGTCCAACAGCCACTTTTAGGATGCCACTAAGTTTCCTCAGTGTTTGGTATTTTAATGGCTTTATAGCAATGAGCTTGAGTGTGCAATGCAGAGGTGCTGCAAATAGATTTGCACCAGTGGGACAATAATGAAGTCCAACAGCCACTTTTAGGATGCCACTAAGTTTACTCAGTGTTTGCTAGTATAATGGCTTAGTAACAATGAGTTTGAGTGTACAATGCAGTGGTGCTGCAATTAGATTTGCACTAGTAGGACACTAATGGAAGTCCAACAGCCACTTTTAGGATGCCACTAAGTTTCCTCAGTGTTTGCTAGTATAATGGCTTAGTAAAAATGAGTTTCAGTGTGCAATGCAGAGGTGCCGCAAATATCTTTGCACCAGTGGGACGAAAATGAAGTCCAACAGCCACTTTTAGGATGCCACTAAGTTTCCTCAGTGTTTGCTAGTATAATGGCTTAGTAACAATGAGTTTGAGTGTGCAATGCAGTGGTGCTGCAAATATCTTTGCACTAGTGGGGCACTAAGTCCAACAGCCACTTTTAGGATGCCACTAAGTTTACTCAGTGTTTGGTATTATAATGGCTTTGTAACAATGAGCTTGAGTGTGCAATGAAGAGGTGCTGCAAATATCTTTGCACTAGTGGGACAGTAATGAAGTCCAACAGCCACTTTTAGGATGCCACTAAGTTTCCTCAGTTTTTGCTAGTATAATGGCTTAGTAACAATGAGTTTGAGTGTGCAATGCAGTGGTGCTGCAATTACATTTGCACTAGTAGGACACTAATGGAAGTCCAACAGCCACTTATAGGATGCCACTAAGTTTACTCAGTGTTTGGTATTTTAATGGCTTAGTAACAATGAGCTCGAGTGTGCAATGCAGAGGTGCTGCACATAGATTTGCACCAGTGGGACACTAATGGAAGTCCAACAGCCACTTTTAGGATGCCACTAAGTTTACTCAGTGTTTGCTAGTATAATGGCTTAGTAACAATGAGTTTCAGTGTGCAATGCAGTGGTGCTGCAAATAGCTTTGCACCAGTGGGACACTAATGGAAGTCCAACAGCCACTTTTAGGATGCCACTAAGTTTCCTCAGTGTTTGCTAGTATAATGGCTTAGTAAAAATGAGTTTCAGTGTGCAATGCAGAGGTGCCGCAAATATCTTTGCACCAGTGGGACAAAAATGAAGTCCAACAGCCACTTTTAGGATGACACTAAGTTTCCTTAGTGTTTGGTATTATAATGGCTTAGTAACAATGAGTTTGAGTGTGCAATGCAGTGGTGCTGCAATTAGATTTGCACTAGTAGGACACTAATGAAAGTCCAACAGCCACTTTTAGGATGCCACTAAGTTTCCTCAGTGTTTGGTATTTTAATGGCTTTGTAACAATGAGCTTGAGTGTGCAATGCAGAGGTGCTGCAAATATCTTTGCACTAGTGGGACAATAATGAAGTCCAACAGCCACTTTTAGGATGCCACTAAGTTTCCTCAGTGTTTGGTATTATAAAGGCTTTGTAACAATGAGCTTGAGTGTGCAATGCAGAGGTGCTGCAAATAGATTTGCACTAGTGGGACAATAATGAAGTCCAATAACCACTTTTAGGATGCCACTAAGTTTACTCAGTGTTTGTTAGTATAATGGCTTGGTAACAATGAGTTTGAGTGTGCAATGCAGTGGTGCTGCAAATAGCTTTGCACCAGTGGGACACTAATGGAAGTCCAACAGCCACTTTTAGGATGCCACTAAGTTTCCTCAGGGTTTGCTAGTATAATGGCTTAGTAAAAATGAGTTTCAGTGTGCAGTGCAGAGGTGCCGCAAATATCTTTGCACCAGTGGGACAAAAATGAAGTCCAACAGCCACTTTTAGGATGCCACTAAGTTTCCTCAGTGTTTGGTATTTTAATGGCTTTGTAACAATGAGCTTGAGTGTGCAATGCAGAGGTGCCGCAAATAGATTTGCACCAGTGGGACAATAATGAAGTATAACAGCCACTTTTAGGATGCCACTAAGTTTACTCAGTGTTTGCTAGTATAATGGCTTAGTAACAATGAGTTTGAGTGTGCAATGCAGTGGTGCTGCAATTAGATTTGCACTAGTAGGACACTAATGGAGGTCCAACAGCCACTTTTAGGATGCCACTAAGTTTCCTCAGTGTTTGCTAGTATAATGGCTTAATAAAAATGAGTTTCAGTGTGCAATGCAGAGGTGCCGCAAATATCTTTGCACCAGTGGGACAAAAATGAAGTCCAACAGCCACTTTTAGGATGCCACTAAGTTTCCTCAGTGTTTGCTAGTATAATGGCTTAGTAACAATGAGTTTGAGTGTGCAATGCAGTGGTGCTGCAAATATCTTTGCACTAGTGGGGCACTAATGAAGTCCAACAGCCACTTTTAGGATGCCACTAAGTTTACTCAGTGTTTGGTATTATAATGGCTTTGTAACAATGAGCTTGAGTGTGCAATGAAGAGGTGCTGCAAATATCTTTGCACTAGTGGGACAGTAATGAAGTCCAACAGCCACTTTTAGGATGCCACAAAGTTTCCTCAGTTTTTGCTAGTATAATGGCTTAGTAACAATGAGTTTGAGTGTGCAATGCAGTGGTGCTGCAATTAGATTTGCACTAGTAGGACACTAATGGAAATCCAACAGCCACTTTTAGGATGCCACTAAGTTTACTCAGTGTTTGGTATTATAATGGCTTTGTAACAATGAGCTCGAGTGTGCAATGCAGAGGTGCTGCACATAGATTTGCACCAGTGGGACACTAATGGAAGTCCAACAGCCACATTTAGGATGCCACTAAGTTTCCTCAGTGTTTGCTAGTATAATGGCTTAGTAAAAATGAGTTTCAGTGTGCAATGCAGAGGTGCTGCAAATATCTTTGCACCAGTGGGACAAAAATGAAGTCCAACAGCCACTTTTAGGATGACACTAAGTTTCCTTAGTGTTTGGAATTATAATGGCTTAGTAACAATGAGTTTGAGTGTGCAATGCAGTGGTGCTGCAATTAGATTTGCACTAGTAGGACACTAATGAAAGTCCAATAGCCACTTTTAGGATGCCACTAAGTTTCCTCAGTGTTTGGTATTTTAATGGCTTTGTAACAATGAGCTTGAGAGTGCAATGCAGAGGTGCTGCAAATAGATTTGCACCAGTGGGACAATAATGAAGTCCAACAGCCACTATTAGGATGCCACTAAGTTTCCTCAGTGTTTGGTATTTTAATGGCTTTGTAACAATGAGCTTGAGTGTGCAATGCAGAGGTGCTGCAAATATCTTTGCACTAGTGGGACAGTAATGAAGTCCAACAGCCACTTTTAGGATGCCACTAAGTTTCCTCAGTTTTTGCTAGTATAATGGCTTAGTAAAAATGAGTTTCAGTGTGCAATGCAGAGGTGCCGCAAATATCTTTGCACCAGTGGGACGAAAATGAAGTCCAACAGCCACTTTTAGGATGCCACTAAGTTTCCTCAGTGTTTGCTAGTATAATGGCTTAGTAACAATGAGTTTGAGTGTGCAATGCAGTGGTGCTGCAAATATCTTTGCACTAGTGGGGCACTAATGAAGTCCAACAGCCACTTTTAGGATGCCACTATGTTTACTCAGTGTTTGGTATTATAATGGCTTTGTAACAATGAGCTTGAGTGTGCAATGAAGAGGTGCTGCAAATATCTTTGCACTAGTGGGACAGTAATGAAGTCCAACAGCCACTTTTAGGATGCCACTAAGTTTCCTCAGTTTTTGCTAGTATAATGGCTTAGTAACAATGAGTTTGAGTGTGCAATGCAGTGGTGCTGCAATTACATTTGCACTAGTAGGACACTAATGGAAGTCCAACAGCCACTTATAGGATGCCACTAAGTTTACTCAGTGTTTGGTAGTTTAATGGCTTAGTAACAATGAGTTAGAGTGTGTAATGCAGTGGTGCTGCAAATAGCTTTGCACCAGTGGGACACTAATGGAAGTCCAACAGCCACTTTTAGGATGCCACTAAGTTTCCTCAGTGTTTGCTAGTATAATGGCTTAGTAAAAATGAGTTTCAGTGTGCAATGCAGAGGTGCTGCAAATATCTTTGCACCAGTGGGACAAAAATGAAGTCCAACAGCCACTTTTAGGATGACACTAAGTTTCCTTAGTGTTTGGAATTATAATGGCTTAGTAACAATGAGTTTGAGTGTGCAATGCAGTGGTGCTGCAATTAGATTTGCACTAGTAGGACACTAATGAAAGTCCAATAGCCACTTTTAGGATGTCACTAAGTTTCCTCAGTGTTTGGTATTTTAATGGCTTTGTAACAATGAGCTTGAGAGTGCAATGCAGAGGTGCTGCAAATAGATTTGCACCAGTGGGACAATAATGAAGTCCAACAGCCACTTTCAGGATGCCACTAAGTTTCCTCAGTGTTTGGTATTTTAATGGCTTTGTAACAATGAGCTTGAGTGTGCAATGCAGAGGTGCTGCAAATATCTTTGCACTAGTGGGACAGTAATGAAGTCCAACAGCCACTTTTAGGATGCCACTAAGTTTCCTCAGTTTTTGCTAGTATAATGGCTTAGTAAAAATGAGTTTCAGTGTGCAATGCAGAGGTGCCGCAAATATCTTTGCACCAGTGGGACGAAAATGAAGTCCAACAGCCACTTTTAGGATGCCACTAAGTTTCCTCAGTGTTTGCTAGTATAATGGCTTAGTAACAATGAGTTTGAGTGTGCAATGCAGTGGTGCTGCAAATATCTTTCCACTAGTGGGGCACTAATGAAGTCCTACAGCCACTTTTAGGATGCCACTAAGTTTACTCAGTGTTTGGTATTATAATGGCTTTGTAACAATGAGCTTGAGTGTGCAATGAAGAGGTGCTGCAAATATCTTTGCACTAGTGGGACAGTAATGAAGTCCAACAGCCACTTTTAGGATGCCACTAAGTTTCCTCAGTTTTTGCTAGTATAATGGCTTAGTAACAATGAGTTTGAGTGTGCAATGCAGTGGTGCTGCAATTACATTTGCACTAGTAGGACACTAATGGAAGTCCAACAGCCACTTATAGGATGCCACTAAGTTTACTCAGTGTTTGGTATTTTAATGGCTTAGTAACAATGAGTTAGAGTGTGCAATGCAGTGGTGCTGCAAATAGCTTTGCACCAGTGGGACACTAATGGAAATCCAACAGCCACTTTTAGGATGCCACTAAGTTTACTCAGTGTTTGGTATTATAATGGCTTTGTAACAATGAGCTCGAGTGTGCAATGCAGAGGTGCTGCACATAGATTTGCACCAGTGGGACACTAATGGAAGTCCAACAGCCACTTTTAGGATGCCACTAAGTTTCCTCAGTGTTTGCTAGTATAATGGCTTAGTAACAATGAGTTTGAGTGTGCAATGCAGTGGTGCTGCAAATATCTTTGCACTAGTGGGGCACTAATGAAGTCCAACAGCCACTTTTAGGATGCCACTAAGTTCACTCAGTGTTTGGTATTATAATGGCTTTGTAACAATGAGCTTGAGTGTGCAATGAAGAGGTGCTGCAAATATCTTTGCACTAGTGGGACAGTAATGAAGTCCAACAGCCACTTTTAGGATGCCACTAAGTTTCCTCAGTTTTTGCTAGTATAATGGCTTAGTAACAATGAGTTTGAGTGTGCAATGCAGTTGTGCTGCAATTACATTTGCACTAGTAGGACACTAATGGAAGTCCAACAGCCACTTATAGGATGCCACTAAGTTTACTCAGTGTTTGGTATTTTAATGGCTTAGTAACAATGAGTTAAAGTGTGCAATGCAGTGGTGCTGCAAATAGCTTTGCACCAGTGGGACACTAATGGAAATCCAACAGCCACTTTTAGGATGCCACTAAGTTTACTCAGTGTTTGGTATTATAATGACTTTGTAACAATGAGCTCGAGTGTGCAATGCAGAGGTGCTGCACATAGATTTGCACCAGTGGGACACTAATGGAAGTCCAACAGCCACTTTTAGGATGCCACTAAGTTTACTCAGTGTTTGCTAGTATAATGGCTTAGTAACAATGAGTTTCAGTGTGCAATGCAGTGGTGCTGCAAATAGCTTTGCACCAGTGGGACACTAATGGAAGTCCAACAGCCACTTTTAGGATGCCACTAAGTTTCCTCAGTGTTTGCTAGTATAATGGCTTAGTAAAAATGAGTTTCAGTGTGCAATGCAGAGGTGCCGCAAATATCTTTGCACCAGTGGGACAAAAATGAAGTCCAACAGCCACTTTTAGGATGACACTAAGTTTCCTTAGTGTTTGGTATTATAATGGCTTAGTAACAATGAGTTTGAGTGTGCAATGCAGTGGTGCTGCAATTAGATTTGCACTAGTAGGACACTAATGAAAGTCCAACAGCCACTTTTAGGATGCCACTAAGTTTCCTCAGTGTTTGGTATTTTAATGGCTTTGTAACAATGAGCTTGAGTGTGCAATGCAGAGGTGCTGCAAATAGATTTGCACCAGTGGGACAATAATGAAGTATAACAGCCACTTTTAGGATGCCACTAAGTTTGCTCAGTGTTTGCTAGTATAATGGCTTAGTAACAATGAGTTTGAGTGTGCAATGCAGTGGTGCTGCAATTACATTTGCACTAGTAGGACACTAATGGAAGTCCAACAGCCACTTATAGGATGCCACTAAGTTTCCTTAGTGTTTGGTATTATAATGGCTTAGTAACAATGAGTTTGAGTGTGCAATGCAGTGGTGCTGCAAATATCTTTGCACTAGTGGGGCACTAATGAAGTCCAACAGCCACTTTTAGGATGCCACTATGTTTACTCAGTGTTTGGTATTATAATGGCTTTGTAACAATGAGCTTGAGTGTGCAATGAAGAGGTGCTGCAAATATCTTTGCACTAGTGGGACAGTAATGAAGTCCAACAGCCACTTTTAGGATGCCACTAAGTTTCCTCAGTTTTTGCTAGTATAATGGCTTAGTAACAATGAGTTTGAGTGTGCAATGCAGTGGTGCTGCAATTACATTTGCACTAGTAGGACACTAATGGAAGTCCAACAGCCACTTATAGGATGCCACTAAGTTTACTCAGTGTTTGGTAGTTTAATGGCTTAGTAACAATGAGTTAGAGTGTGTAATGCAGTGGTGCTGCAAATAGCTTTGCACCAGTGGGACACTAATGGAAGTCCAACAGCCACTTTTAGGATGCCACTAAGTTTCCTCAGTGTTTGCTAGTATAATGGCTTAGTAAAAATGAGTTTCAGTGTGCAATGCAGAGGTGCTGCAAATATCTTTGCACCAGTGGGACAAAAATGAAGTCCAACAGCCACTTTTAGGATGACACTAAGTTTCCTTAGTGTTTGGAATTATAATGGCTTAGTAACAATGAGTTTGAGTGTGCAATGCAGTGGTGCTGCAATTAGATTTGCACTAGTAGGACACTAATGAAAGTCCAATAGCCACTTTTAGGATGTCACTAAGTTTCCTCAGTGTTTGGTATTTTAATGGCTTTGTAACAATGAGCTTGAGAGTGCAATGCAGAGGTGCTGCAAATAGATTTGCACCAGTGGGACAATAATGAAGTCCAACAGCCACTTTCAGGATGCCACTAAGTTTCCTCAGTGTTTGGTATTTTAATGGCTTTGTAACAATGAGCTTGAGTGTGCAATGCAGAGGTGCTGCAAATATCTTTGCACTAGTGGGACAGTAATGAAGTCCAACAGCCACTTTTAGGATGCCACTAAGTTTCCTCAGTTTTTGCTAGTATAATGGCTTAGTAAAAATGAGTTTCAGTGTGCAATGCAGAGGTGCCGCAAATATCTTTGCACCAGTGGGACGAAAATGAAGTCCAACAGCCACTTTTAGGATGCCACTAAGTTTCCTCAGTGTTTGCTAGTATAATGGCTTAGTAACAATGAGTTTGAGTGTGCAATGCAGTGGTGCTGCAAATATCTTTCCACTAGTGGGGCACTAATGAAGTCCTACAGCCACTTTTAGGATGCCACTAAGTTTACTCAGTGTTTGGTATTATAATGGCTTTGTAACAATGAGCTTGAGTGTGCAATGAAGAGGTGCTGCAAATATCTTTGCACTAGTGGGACAGTAATGAAGTCCAACAGCCACTTTTAGGATGCCACTAAGTTTCCTCAGTTTTTGCTAGTATAATGGCTTAGTAACAATGAGTTTGAGTGTGCAATGCAGTGGTGCTGCAATTACATTTGCACTAGTAGGACACTAATGGAAGTCCAACAGCCACTTATAGGATGCCACTAAGTTTACTCAGTGTTTGGTATTTTAATGGCTTAGTAACAATGAGTTAGAGTGTGCAATGCAGTGGTGCTGCAAATAGCTTTGCACCAGTGGGACACTAATGGAAATCCAACAGCCACTTTTAGGATGCCACTAAGTTTACTCAGTGTTTGGTATTATAATGGCTTTGTAACAATGAGCTCGAGTGTGCAATGCAGAGGTGCTGCACATAGATTTGCACCAGTGGGACACTAATGGAAGTCCAACAGCCACTTTTAGGATGCCACTAAGTTTCCTCAGTGTTTGCTAGTATAATGGCTTAGTAACAATGAGTTTGAGTGTGCAATGCAGTGGTGCTGCAAATATCTTTGCACTAGTGGGGCACTAATGAAGTCCAACAGCCACTTTTAGGATGCCACTAAGTTCACTCAGTGTTTGGTATTATAATGGCTTTGTAACAATGAGCTTGAGTGTGCAATGAAGAGGTGCTGCAAATATCTTTGCACTAGTGGGACAGTAATGAAGTCCAACAGCCACTTTTAGGATGCCACTAAGTTTCCTCAGTTTTTGCTAGTATAATGGCTTAGTAACAATGAGTTTGAGTGTGCAATGCAGTTGTGCTGCAATTACATTTGCACTAGTAGGACACTAATGGAAGTCCAACAGCCACTTATAGGATGCCACTAAGTTTACTCAGTGTTTGGTATTTTAATGGCTTAGTAACAATGAGTTAAAGTGTGCAATGCAGTGGTGCTGCAAATAGCTTTGCACCAGTGGGACACTAATGGAAATCCAACAGCCACTTTTAGGATGCCACTAAGTTTACTCAGTGTTTGGTATTATAATGACTTTGTAACAATGAGCTCGAGTGTGCAATGCAGAGGTGCTGCACATAGATTTGCACCAGTGGGACACTAATGGAAGTCCAACAGCCACTTTTAGGATGCCACTAAGTTTACTCAGTGTTTGCTAGTATAATGGCTTAGTAACAATGAGTTTCAGTGTGCAATGCAGTGGTGCTGCAAATAGCTTTGCACCAGTGGGACACTAATGGAAGTCCAACAGCCACTTTTAGGATGCCACTAAGTTTCCTCAGTGTTTGCTAGTATAATGGCTTAGTAAAAATGAGTTTCAGTGTGCAATGCAGAGGTGCCGCAAATATCTTTGCACCAGTGGGACAAAAATGAAGTCCAACAGCCACTTTTAGGATGACACTAAGTTTCCTTAGTGTTTGGTATTATAATGGCTTAGTAACAATGAGTTTGAGTGTGCAATGCAGTGGTGCTGCAATTAGATTTGCACTAGTAGGACACTAATGAAAGTCCAACAGCCACTTTTAGGATGCCACTAAGTTTCCTCAGTGTTTGGTATTTTAATGGCTTTGTAACAATGAGCTTGAGTGTGCAATGCAGAGGTGCTGCAAATAGATTTGCACCAGTGGGACAATAATGAAGTATAACAGCCACTTTTAGGATGCCACTAAGTTTGCTCAGTGTTTGCTAGTATAATGGCTTAGTAACAATGAGTTTGAGTGTGCAATGCAGTGGTGCTGCAATTAGATTTGCACTAGTAGGACACTAATGTTAGTCCAACAGCCACTTTTAGGATGCCACTAAGTTTCCTCAGTGTTTGCTAGTATAATGGCTTAGTAACAATGAGTTTGAGTGTGCAATGCAGTGGTGCTGCAATTAGATTTGCCCTAGTAGGACACTAATGGAGATCCAACAGCCACTTTTAGGATGCCACTAAGTTTCCTCAGTGTTTGCTAGTATAATGGCTTAATAAAAATGAGTTTCAGTGTGCAATGCAGAGGTGCCGCAAATATCTTTGCACCAGTGGGACAAAAATGAAGTCCAACAGCCACTTTTAGGATGCCACTAAGTTTCCTCAGTGTTTGCTAGTATAATGGCTTAGTAACAATGAGTTAGAGTGTGCAATGCAGTGGTGCTGCAAATAGCTTTGCACCAGTGGGACACTAATGGAAGTCCAACAGCCACTTTTAGGATGCCACTAAGTTTCCTCAGTGTTTGCTAGTATAATGGCTTAGTAAAAATGAGTTTCAGTGTGCAATGCAGAGGTGCCGCAAATATCTTTGCACCAGTGGGACAAAAATGAAGTCCATCAGCCACTTTTAGGATGACACTAAGTTTCCTTAGTGTTTGGAATTATAATGGCTTAGTAACAATGAGTTTGACTGTGCAATGCAGTGGTGCTGCAATTAGATTTGCACTAG
This sequence comes from Anomaloglossus baeobatrachus, assembly GCF_048569485.1. NCBI lineage: Eukaryota > Metazoa > Chordata > Amphibia > Anura > Aromobatidae > Anomaloglossus > Anomaloglossus baeobatrachus. The sequence goes on along the minus strand of NC_134357.1, from coordinate 278,208,350 downwards.
TAGGACACTAATGAAAGTCCAACAGCCACTTTTAGGATGCCACTAAGTTTCCTCAGTGTTTGGTATTTTAATGGCTTTGTAACAATGAGCTTGAGTGTGCAATGCAGTGGTGCTGCAAATAGCTTTGCACCAGTGGGACACTAATGGAAGTCCAACAGCCACTTTTAGGATGCCACTAAGTTTCCTCAGTGTTTGCTAGTATAATGGCTTAGTAACAATGAGTTTGAGTGTGCAATGCAGTGGTGCTGCAATTAGATTTGCCCTAGTAGGACACTAATGGAGGTCCAACAGCCACTTTTAGGATGCCACTAAGTTTCCTCAGTGTTTGCTAGTATAATGGCTTAATAAAAATGAGTTTCAGTGTGCAATGCAGAGGTGCCGCAAATATCTTTGCACCAGTGGGACAAAAATGAAGTCCAACAGCCACTTTTAGGATGCCACTAAGTTTCCTCAGTGATTGCTAGTATAATGGCTTAGTAACAATGAGTTTGAGTGTGCAATGCAGTGGTGCTGCAAATATCTTTGCACTAGGGGGACACTAATGAAGTCCAACAGCCACTTTTAGGATGCCACTAAGTTTACTCAGTGTTTGGTATTATAATGGCTTTGTAAAAATGAGCTTGAGTGTGCAATGCAGAGGTGCTGCAAATATCTTTGCACTAGTGGGACAGTAATGAAGTCCAACAGCCACTTTTAGGATGCCACTAAGTTTCCTCAGTTTTTGCTAGTATAATGGCTTAGTAACAATGAGTTTGAGTGTGCAATGCAGTGGTGCTGCAATTACATTTGCACTAGTAGGACACTAATGGAAGTCCAACAGCCACTTTTAGGATGCCACTAAGTTTACTCAGTGTTTGGTAGTTTAATGGCTTAGTAACAATGAGTTAGAGTGTGCAATGCAGTGGTGCTGCAAATAGCTTTGCACCAGTGGGACACTAATGGAAGTCCAACAGCCACTTTTAGGATGCCACTAAGTTTCCTCAGTGTTTGCTAGTATAATGGCTTAGTAAAAATGAGTTTCAGTGTGCAATGCAGTGGTGCTGCAAATATCTTTGCACCAGTGGGACACTAATGGAAGTCCAACAGCCAGTTTTAGTATGCCACTAAGTTTCCTAAGTGTTTGCTAGTATAATGGCTTAGTAACAATGAGTTTGAGTGTGCAAAGGGCAGGAGGGTACAGTGGCAGGGTTGTGGGTCTGGGAAGAGGAAAGGAAGCCTCCCTTTCTATCCCTCCTAATGGGGAAATGCAGCGAGGAAATCCCTGACCTTAGCTACACAGACGCTGTCATCTTGTGTAGCTGTTAAAATCTGTTTTCACGGACATGACTGTCACCTATGGCTCTGACCCTGCCGGTATTAGCCCTTACAAGGACTAATAGAAACTTCTATCCCTATTCTGTATAGCGTTGTGTATAGAGCGTACACAGCAGTATCGGAGACAGGAGCTACGTCAGCGGTGACTGACACCCAGATGCAGAAGGCAGATAATGGCTTGCTGGAGGAAAATGTCCGTTTTTATAATGCAGGGACATGTGACATGGACATCCAAACAGCAGTGATCTGAATGCGCTGTTCCCACACACTATACGCTGAAATTTCATAATAGTGTGAGTCACAGAGTGACTTACACTATTACAGCGGAAAGCCAGCTAGTAATTAGCTTGTCTTTTTGCTGCTAGAACCATTCTCAAACGTATCTAGAACTATCAAGCTTTAGCAAAAAGCTCGAGTTCTAGTTCGATCTAGAACAGCCCCCAAAATCACTCGAGCCGCGAACTGGAGAACCACGAACTGCGCTCAACTCTATTCAACATTGCAAGCATATCCCACACTCACAGGCGCAGGCTAAATGGTAGATCACGTTGTCATCAACTTCCTGTTTCTCCTTTCTATTCCATGATATCTGTATCCTGAGGATTCGGATATTGCTGAAGTTGTGATGAATGGTGGGTAGGAGGCTGGTGCCAAGCCAGCTGCTTGGTTTGCCGCAATGGACGGTATTCCCCTGGGACCCATATAATTCAGATATTTGCTGTACGGTAATGTGATGGAGAGGCAGGACTTTATGCCCGGAACTAAACACGAGATGGCAGCAAGACCCATTACAAGATCATATCAGTTGATTTGAAAGGTGTATAATACATTTTATGTTAAGGGATTATCCATGAAAAAAAAAATGTAAACCGTCATCGGATCACTGTCCAGAGCAGGAAAAGACTTGCAGTCCTATCTACAATAACACCCTTATTGCACCATCACATCCTGCAGAGCTTATTAATACAACTGCCCCCATTGGGGCTCACAACCTAAATTCCCTATTAGGATATCTTTGGAGTGTGGGAAGACACCCACACAACCACTGAGCAGATGTTGACCTTGATGAAATTAGAACTAAGGACCACAGTACTGCAAATCAAAACTGATAACCCCTGAGACATCACGCTGCCCTATCCACTTGGTTGCCAACTCGAGCAATTCCCACTAAATCGTGTCCATTCTCCATTACTATGTACTACCTAGGCATGCACATAGCAGTGTTGAGGAAAGCCATTGGATCAAATACTTAATTAACTTCTGGACATAGGGGATTGTGGGAAGTGTGTTCAATGAAATTGATTCTCCATCCATAAGCCAGTTTTCAGACACACGCACAAGGCAAGATGGCCTCCGATGACATTATAGACCTGCCCATCAGTGTCACCATGGATACGGCCCGATGACATCATAGACCTGCCCACCAGCATCACCATGTATCTGCCCTGATGACATCATAGACCCGTCCACCAGCGTCACCAAGGACCAACCCCACTGATGACTTTATGGACCAACCTCACTGATGACCTCATGGACCAACACATTTTGGTGCCATTTTGCTTTGAAGAAGAGAGTTCACATCTGACCCTTTGTCCGGTGTTGATTTTTCTTACGCATGCACTTGATCCTCATTAATTAGGTCAAGCAGCAGGCAACTCGTGACCCCTTGTTAAGAGTTCACCCTAACAGCAGTAAGGTGTATCTTTGTATGTACCTTTTCTTCAGGTGCCTATCCAGAAGAGTAGCGATATTGGACGGAGTACTCTGCAGAATGCAGAAGATTTGGTGGGGGCCGCTGGTAATTTACAAAGGACTAGGCAGGTGGCGTTCAAGTCAGGAAGCAAGGATGAAGACAGCACTTCGTGACCTTGGACACAATGTAATTTATGAGGTTTGGCTCGCTGGATTTAGCATCGATATGTTTAATTAGCATTATTAGACACATTATGACTTCATGGAATAAGGCAAAGTGGAGGATTAGGGGCAAAACAGAGCTTCTCCTCAATACTTTTATATAAATTTATTTCACAGTATGCTGTTTTCTTCCCATAGGGTCACCTCTTCATAGCAGGCGAAGGATAGTTTACAGTGAAAAGAATATGGAAAGTGAAATAATGAAGCAGCCCAGCATTCCCCTCCGTCAGCTCTGTTTCTGCTGTGTACACTGTTCCTTTTGTGTCTTACCTGAGGCTGTACAATAGGCCTGTTATTCTGTGATGAACCCACTACCTCTAGCGAGAGTGAGCAGATAATCCTAAAACTGCAATGCAGCGGTGTGGCCACTAGACTGCAGTACATGGAAAAACTAATGGAATACTGTATTTACCATTGAAAGAGAAATCAGACAAATTAAAAAATGTTTGAAAAATATAAACAATAACTAAAAGATATATTGTATTTTCAGGCTTTCATTCACACACTTTTTGCAGCAGCTTTTGTTTTTTCTTTTTAATCCATGTATATTTCATCATATAACCAAACTATGCAATTCATAGATTATGTGGGACAAAGATAATTCATAGTGAATAAACACAACAAAAACATCCTAATAAAAATGCAATACATATTAACATATGCATTTTCGAAAGCTGAGAAATAAAAACAATACAGGTTTAAAGAAAATAAAAATATAATACAACATAGCATATTACCTTAGTAAGGCAAAAAAAAAGGTATTGATAACAAAGAGTCCAAAAAAAAATAAAGAAATGTATAGTATTTATTGTGTTTATTATTTTCAATTGCTTTCTAACCACATTGCCCGGCAACATTTTTGGGCAACAAAAAAAGCAAAAAAGAATATCAGAAAACATGCAGCGAGAGTGTAAATTCACAAGGCATCTTTTTCATGAACAAAACAAGAAGTAAAGGGGTAATCCAGTTCCCTCATATAATGTATGGAACGATAATTCTTTCTTTTTAAGATACAAACATCACTTTATCAGATATATTAAAAAACATAGGATGGCACTGGCCAACACGTTTCGAGCAATTGCTGTTCTTACTCATATCCTTTTTTCCCCTTTTGCATCTTTTTCATGAAACCAAATTGTCCATTTTTCAAACAGAGGACGCTTCAGGGTTCAATAGTTTTCTCTGGAGTTTTATGAATCTAATTTATTTAGACCTTTTTTTGTTGTTTCCTGAGAACGTTTTCAAAGGTCTATTCTGATGCCATTTTTTTTTTAGCATTTTTCCAGTGTTATCTGTGCATCTTTTTAAAATAATTTTCAATTACTTTTTTAATTCTACTAAAAAATTAAGAAGATGCAAGCATTTTTGGATTTTTTTGCAGAAAACACTCAAAAAGGATGTATGACCATATTATGGACATTTTTTTGTCATCCCATTGATCATACAGTCAGAGGTTGATACATGCTGTCCATTGCTTGGGCAGCATGTATGTTACTGGGGGCTGTCTGATAATAAAACCTAAAGGAATGTCAGACAGTCAGGGTCCACGGTGCAAAGACTCTGCTGCAGACTATGGCAGAGGATAAGGGGTATATAAGTGTACCACTGTAAAAAAAAAATAGCACAAGTGCAGAGTGCAATACCTCTGTTAAACTCACAGAGGAATATAATTAGAAAATAAAGCAATTCCTCCCTTACTTGGAGGGCGTGTGGAATGGTCTCTGTTAAAGATCACAGAGACAAAAGCAGTGAGTGTGAAATGGCACCTAGGTCTGTTCCTCTAGTGGTGCCAGGAGACGGACAGCAGCGTAAGCCGCACAAAGCTCCTACCTGCGTTCGCTCCACTAGTGTGCGAGGACACAAACCACTAGATATGGCACCTGCCTAGGTCCGCTCTTCTAGTGGAGCAAAAGAGACGGACAGCAGCATAAGCCGCACAAAGCTCCTACCTATGTTCGCTCCCCTAGTGTGCGAGGATACGAACAACTGCCAGACGCAGTATAAGGAACGTTACCCTAGCGGCAACGTCCACCTACGAGTAGAATCACAAGGCCCAGCCGGACCATGTGCCTCAGGCACCTGCCTATGTCTGCTCCACTAAGAGGTAAGGATACGGACTGCAGCCGAAGCTGTAAGGTATAAGAACGCTACCCTGCCGGTAGCGCTCACCTAACATAGACAGAGAGATGCCTAGAGGGACGTGCACAGGGCGTCTACCCTCAGGCATGAACCAAGAGGACTGAGCGCCGGGCGGCGTGCGTCAGGGTCTTATATAGACTCTGTGCCTCATCCAAGAAGGAGGACACCAGAGCCACTCCGCTGCCAGAATGACAGCAATGACGTCACGCTGGCCTATCACCGAGCAAAGCGTTACAAGCACATGACCAGCGACCAATCGGCATAGAAGGTGTCAGAGACATGTGACCACGTGTCACAAGCACATGACCAGTGGCCAATCAACTTAGAAGGTGTCAGAGACATGTGACCTCATGTCAGCGATGATGTCACCCGCACATGTGCAATGGCTCCAAGATAGGACTTAGTCTCCAGCGCTTGCACATGTGCAGTAGCAAGAAATCCGGACAAAGTCTCCAGAGCCACAGCAACCGTAACAATGTATCAGCTGGCAGGTTCCCTTTAAGGTCTAAAACCTTAGTCAAACTTAACTGAGAGCACAAATCTGCAAGGGTGCCCAAACTTTTGCATCAGCCCATTTTCCTTTTTGTATGTTTTTAAATGTAAAAGTTAAAAACAAATATTTTTGCCTGAAATAAAAAGAAAATGTGTAATATTTAACTTTATGCCTTTTAGGGATCATTTCATCTTCAACTTGCTTAACTGTTCACAATAACATTAATTTTGACCAAGAGTAAAAAAAATGAGCATACTATTTGTATATATGTGACGCCCCTGGACTATTCAGGTCGTCACAGGGTACTGCACAAACTGTCCTACCCTTGTGGTATTCAACCCCCCCATGGTTCTGGGTCTCTATCCTGCAGTGATGCCTCCATCAGCATTCCCAAATCCTAGATACACATTGCACCACACCTGTCAGGCACACCATTGGGCTGCTTAAGAAGGAATAGGGCTGCCCACCGAGGGGTCAGACAGGGAGGTGGGAGGTGTCAAGGTCAGTCAGTTGAGTGGTAGCCCTCGAGCTGTGAGGAGCTCTGAGGAAGCTGGGAGTTGGAGCTCCCAGGGGAGAGGAAAACTAGGTCGCAGACGGTGGTCTGGACCCAGAGGAGTCGGACCCCAGGTCGCAGGGGATTGAGGCTAGGTGCCTGGGACCCGTCGAGGAGGATGGCTGGCAGCCTGGTCCTATCACCGGTCCGGGACCAAAGACACGACGGGGTACACAACAGACCCTAGGTCGGGGAGAAGCTTCAGGTAACTCAGCAATTAACCTGAGGAGAACGGGGCCTTTATGGACTGTTCCCACCTGCTCCAGAATCGGGACACTAGCGCAACGAGGGGGATAGGGCTTTGCTAGCAAGCAGCCCACTGAAATCCCAAGCGTGAGCCCTGAGAGCAGGCTCCTTCACTTAGCCACAGTGGGGAGCGGGGCATAGATATCTCCAAGCTACGAGACCACAACGGACAATCTAAAACTTATTGCCAGGAGGAAGATTACAGACCACCAGCAGCACTGCAGGGGATGGGACCCGGACGAGCTCCCCTCGAGAGGCAACGGCGTTCAGAGACTTGGTTTACCCTGTTGTCAGCGTCTGCTTCATTGCTGAGTGAGTACCTGACTGACCCCTGCACTGTATCTCCGCATCACCATCCAGAGTCCCGGGGCCTATCCCTACCCGTGGAGGGCAACGTAACCTAGTTGCCCTCTCATGAACAGCCGGGAGAGTCATTCAGATATCACGCAGCTGTTCACAGATTTGTCAAGAGCACGACTACTCTCTAGCGCCCCCTTAGTGTAAGGTCAATTTCGGAACTGCCGGACAATAAGTAAAGGAGGCTGCTGAGCTAATAATGCCAAATATTGGAGATCTCACAGCAAGGGTAAATGTATATATCACCGAGATATAGTTCCCGCTAATGGAATATATATATACCTTGGTACCCTTACTTACCCCAATAATTCTATGCAAGAATAATTCTGCTGCCACCACCAAAACTTAGTACAGGAAGTTCGGACACCCGTTATAGATAGCATAAGGCCCTTCGGGTTGTGGATTCATAAATACAGAGCATGAGGAAAGAAACTATTAAATGTTATATATTTAATCCAAAATAGAAGGCAGTGTTTATAAAAATATACAAGAATTTACAAAAAGGGAACAATACAAGTATAGTATACAGTTACATAAAATAAAAAGGAAAAAAATGAAAGATTACTACACCTGGTCATGGAATATGGCTCAGATATAGGGTAGAGGGACCCCCTTGGAAATGGACAATCCTATACACAGAATGTATATCCCCTGGGCATTGACACAGTGGCTACTAAGACACTGGCTTTTATCAACCTCTGTCTCACCCATAGCCCCACCTCTGCTGACATCATGCAAGGGAGGGGGTTTTCCCCTCTTCCAACATTATGAAATCCTCATAGTCCTCATATCTCCGTGTGGGAGTATCCCCCGCGGACGATATTAACCTCATTTTTTTATATTATGATTTTAGCAGAAGGTTGATACCACACATGGGGGATCTGGTATGTTTTGGGTGGCAGATTTTAATTTGTGGCTCTTCTGTATGTCCTACAATTAAGCTGAAATATGTGATATGTGCGTTATGGAATTTTGAGATTAGCGGTATTCCCGCCATATCTGGGGGTCATATGTATCTCGCAATATTAATACTTCCCCAATGGAGACAATACGACTGCCCTGGCCCTTTGATCAGCAAAGCTATAGTCCTACAGGAAACTTGTACTCTGCCCCTGTGTATACAGATTGTAGTCGGAGCATCTCTGGCTACGCAGGGGGTCTTTGAAGAGCTGGGGGGAAGTGTTGTAAGGTAATTGCATGGTACCTGTTAAATCCCCTAACAAGGAAATCTTTTCCTGGCTGTTAATTTGGTTAGGGCTGTGGAGGGAGAGGGGGATCACCCCTGATCCAGAGACCATGAAAACATATCTGCTTATTATATTTTCATGACATGCTCCATTCCATCACCACGGGTACTCCCAACGGCAGCGGCGGTACTCCCAATTACCATACACCATGGGTGGCGTCACGAACTATATATCAAATCCCCTGTAAATAGCCCTTTTTAAATTTGAGTGTGGCCCCTAAGCCCAAGGGTCTGGAGACACTCGAGCCACAAATGGACACCACCCCCAGATCTGAGCGGTTCGATCTGCTGCTGGGGTGTCACATACAGTTAGGTCCAGAAATATTTGGACAGTGACACAAGTTTTGTTATTTTAGCTGTTTACAAAAACATGTTCAGAAATACAATTATATATATAATATGGGCTGAAAGTGCACACTCCCAGCTGCAATATGAGAGTTTTCACATCCAAATCGGAGAAAGGGTTTAGGAATCATAGCTCTGTAATGCATAGCCTCCTCTTTTTCAAGGGACCAAAAGTAATTGGACAAGGGACTCTAAGGGCTGCAATTAACTCTGAAGGCGTCTCCCTCGTTAACCTGTAATCAATGAAGTAGTTAAAAGGTCTGGGGTTGATTACAGGTGTGTGGTTTTGCATTTGGAAGCTGTTGCTGTGACCAGACAACATGCGGTCTAAGGAACTCTCAATTGAGGTGAAGCAGAACATCCTGAGGCTGAAAAAAAAGAAAAAAATCCATCAGAGAGATAGCAGACATGCTTGGAGTAGCAAAATCAACAGTCGGGTACATTCTGAGAAAAAAGGAATTGACTGGTGAGCTTGGGAACTCAAAAAGGCCTGGGCGTCCACGGATGACAACAGTGGTGGATGATCGCCGCATACTTTCTTTGGTGAAGAAGAACCCGTTCACAACATCAACTGAAGTCCAGAACACTCTCAGTGAAGTAGGTGTATCTGTCTCTAAGTCAACAGTAAAGAGAAGACTCCATGAAAGTAAATACAAAGGGTTCACATCTAGATGCAAACCATTCATCAATTCCAAAAATAGACAGGCCAGAGTTAAATTTGATGAAAAACACCTCATGAAGCCAGCTCAGTTCTGGAAAAGTATTCTATGGACAGATGAGACAAAGATCAACCTGTACCAGAATGATGGGATGAAAAAAGTTTGGAGAAGAAAGGGAACGGCACATGATCCAAGGCACACCACATCCTCTGTAAAACATGGTGGAGGCAACGTGATGGCATGGGCATGCATGGCTTTCAATGGCACTGGGTCACTTGTGTTTATTGATGACATAACAGCAGACAAGAGTAGCCGGATGAATTCTGAAGTGTACCGGGATATACTTTCAGCCCAGATTCAGCCAAATGTCGCAAAGTTGATCGGACGGCGCTTCATAGTACAGATGGACAATGACCCCAAGCATACAGCCAAAGACCCACAAACAAGCAAGACCTGAAGGCTGCGGCTGTAAAGGCCTGGCAAAGCATTAAGAAGGAGGAAACCCAGCGTTTGGTGATGTCCATGGGTTCCAGACTTAAGGCAGTGATTGCCTCCAAAGGATTCGCAACAAAATATTGAAATTAAAAATATTTTGTTTGGGTTTGGTTTATTTGTCCAATTACTTTTGACCTCCTAAAATGTGGAGTGTTTGTAAAGAAATGTGTACAATTCCTACAATTTCTATCAGATATTTTTTTTCAAACCTTCAAATTAAACGTTAAAATCTGCACTTGAATTCTGTTGTAGAAGTTTCATTTCAAATCCAATGTGGTGGCATGCAGAGCCCAACTCGCGAAAATTGTGTCACTGTCCAAAAATTTCTGGACCTAACTGTATACATATGTGTCTGCTGTGTGTATTTATATATGTGTATGTGCAATATTTATATACATTGGTGTATATGTGCTACATACATATACATACAAAAGGCACATACAAAAGGGAACAATGTAAAAGGGTAACATTGTTTTGAACTTTTGACTTTCAGGCTCCATATCTCACCATCCAGTACAGCTTCGAACATGAGACTACTGCGTCATTTTATAGGTAATTATCTTGGCTCTCTCATATATAAATTTGATTTGCAACTGTGATGCCCTGGCCTATCTAGTCGTCATATGGTATTGTGCAATCTGCCCTTCTGCACAGTATCCACCCTCCTTGGTTACGGATCCTGGTCCTAGCTTCACGCGTTCCGGTAATTTACCTGACGGGGGTGAACACTTCAAGTGTCATCCCCAACCCGCTCCAAAATCGGGGTACTAGCGCACCGATGGGATATGACTTTCCCACTACAATCCAAAGAAATCCTACGCGTGAACCCTGAGAGCAAGCTCACTCCGTTAGCCATACGGGTGAGCGGGACCCGGAGAGTTTCATACCAACGGGTCTAATCGAGACTAAGGTGCCAGGGACAGGGCCACAGACCAACAACAACACCAAGGGCACAGATCCAGGTGTGCTCCCTGCAGGCTACAGTGGTGTTCAGAATTCTCGTTTACAAGCTGTCAGTGTGGTTATTCTGGGACTGAGTGAGTACATTGGAAACCCCTGTGTCTATCCCCTCACGGCACCCAAACACCATCCCAACCATCAACGAGCCTCAGGACACAAATCCCCTACCCACGGAGGGGTTAAACATCAGGCTGCCGCACCATTGTCACCGGGCTCCCCAATGGCAGCGGTGGTCCCTCACATTACCACGCACCGTGGGTGGCATCACGAACTTTCCAAAAAAAAACCCTGTACATATGTCCCCCCCTTCTTTTCATCAAGTTGCCTCGCGACCCCCGGGTCCTGAGACCCCTCGAGCCACCGCGGATCCAGATCCGAGCGGCAGCAGCCCGACTGCTTGAACGGGGCGGTACACAACTATTTAGCATATGATTAGTTATGCAGATTCTTGTAATGTCACTGCATCATTATCATGTTACTGTTCTGCTCCTAAAAATCTACATTTTTATTATTTTGATAGTATTTGTAAAACTCCTTTGCTTTCAACACTACCTGAATCTTTCTGGCATGCTCTCGATCAGATTCAAACATGTCTCAACCAAAATCTGATCCCAGGTCTCTTCTACACATTCCCAATGTTGGTGCACACTGGTCAACTCACTTGGGAATGTATCAGCTTTTTCTTCAACTCTTCCCATACATGTTCAATTGGGTTGAGGTCTGGGGACTGTGAAGGCCTATGCAGCACCTTTACTTCATTGTCATTTAAGCATTTCTTCTCCAATCTTTACTTATGCTTCGGGTTGTTGTCCTGCTAGAATACTATGTCATCCTTTTCATACCCATAGTACTTGAAGGTACGAAGTAACTTATCTTGTAGGATACTTACATATAGCTCATCAATGAGACCACCATCGATCCTGGTTAAGTATTCAACGCCTTTGGTTGTGAAACAAGCCCATAACATCAGGCTTCCTCCACTGAACTTGACAGTTCCTTCAATTTCTCTATCTGTTAGCCCCATTTACCCTTGTTTCTTCCAGACCCATTTGCATCTATTAGAGCCTTATCTATTGACTTTCGTCTCATTGCTCCAATTCAGCCTTTTGCAGTGTTCTACTGTCCACTTTTCGCACACTTTTGCAATCTCGAACCTATGCTTCTTATGATTATATTGAAGTCGAGGAATCTTCACTTTTTTCAAGCTACTATTCCAGAGTTGTATAACATGGGTCGCATGGTGCGTGCATGGACGTCTGTGAAGTATACGAGCCGCCTCCACTGCCGTGTTTGTAGTGCCAGAACTGATAGACTTTATGCTAAGCTGACTTGTTGACTTCGATATTTTGCCTAAACATCCACCTCGTGGCTTTTGAATGGATGGATGGCTTAATTTTGTATTCTTCCACCTATTATGGCACTCACATGATGCAGTTTGGCAATTTTTTTTTGTCCGAGAGACCATTATCAATGAGCTGGATGATGATTGTTTCTCCTTTCTTGGGAAATCTTCTTCAAGGCTGCTCCTTAATTCAAACCAGTAACCTTTTGCTTGGGAATCATCCTAATAACACACTGAGCTATTAGGGAATATGAGAACGAGTTGTAATTTATAGTATAGAGGAAGAAAAATATTTTCCCATTAGGAAAGCAGTAACAATGCAGTGACATGACAAGAATTTGCATAACTAATCATATTCTAAATTATTTATGTATGAGATGGCCAAGATGATTGTCTATAACATGAGGGTCGTCTCACGCTCAGAGCTGTAGTGAATGGTGAGATATGGAGCCTGAGAGTGAAAAGTTCAAAACATTGTTACTCTTTTGCTCGTCACAGTAGTTAGTAGCTGCCTGCCTGTTTGTTCTTAGGCAAGCAGTAAAAAAAATAATATTCACCTGGATTATCCCTTTAATGAATTTGAATAAATAGAGTGAATGGTCTGCACTCAGTGTAGCAGTTGTGGAGGTGCCGGGAAGGAGAATTACTTCTGAGAACATGTTAGAAAAACAGCACTCTCCAATTCAGGATTCCTGATAATGAAAAGGATTTTATTGACAAGACAATAATAATAATTCAAGTATTTACTGCTTATTGAGCCTTGATTTCACTGTCAGAGAATGCAGAGAAAGAAACTGTGGTTCCTAAATTGGGATCACTACGGAGTTTATGGCAAATACTATTGGAGCAAGGGGCTCTGGTGAAAAGGCAGCTAGACGTTGCGTGGGTCTTCACCCAAGTCACTTTAAGGGCTCATGTGCACGTAACTGCTGATACTTCTGCAGTGATTTGACAGCACATGTGCGCTTCATATTGCTGCAGAAACACTGCATAATGAATGCAGCTTTTTTGTTAAAAAAAAGTCGATTTCATGCGCTCTGGCTGCTGCCCCCACTATACACAGAGTGGGAGCTGCATCCAAAGCGCACACATATTTGGCATGCTCATTTTATGAACGCACGGATTTGGGTCAAAATTTTAGCAACCAAATCACTGCATTCATAAAAGCATTGTGCGCACGTCTCATGCACAATCTTCATAGATTGTGCAGGGGATGCAGGACGCATGCATTTATGCTGCAGTGCAATACGCAGTGTAAATGCATGCAAGTACGCAACGTGCGCATGAGCCCTTAGCTGTGTTACCACGACAGCCCTTTGCAAGAAACTCCGGTGTGATCCCAACTTAGGAACCACAGTTTCTTCTTCTGCATTCTGTAAATTTCTGAAGAGGTTTTTAGGTCGATTTTGGACTTCTCAAAATCTCTATGTGAACATAGTATCATATCGCTGTTGAGTGCTGCAGACAAGTGGTGGATTATGGAATACTCTGGATTACATGACTGTATGTACATCTCCCCTTGGCATCTCCCAGAGGAGTTCAGACTTCTTCGCAGTGTCATTAACAGTGCAGGGAACGTTCATTCCCACGTGATTGCCAGTGCCCTGAGTTACCTGTGGCTGCTTCCTGGGTTTCTGCTACGCCCAGGTCCTCCCCCACCCTTTCAACCTGAGCCAGGTACTGCAACTTTCTCCTGACAGCAGCTCTCTTCACACTGAATGGACTTACAAACAACAAATCCTACTGAATGTCACAGTCAAGATTCTTTGGTGAATGTTTCATGATTGCAAGATTCAAGACACCGCTCAATCATGGCGTTTGGGAAAACTTCTAAAGATCCCTTTAGCACCCATGTGGGGCAACTCATTGGTAAGTGACACCAGATTTTATCAAATTCTCAGGGGAAAAAATAATTTGTCATAGCAACACCGTTTGGGGTTCTGAGCTCACATTGTTGACCTAAGGATGGTTGTGTACAACAGGAAAAAGTCTCAATGAATGCAATAAAGTATTACTGGTAGTTTGCCGAATTAATTATGGATGAACATATAAGATGGGAAAAGTCTGTAATTGAATTTGACCAAGGATGCCTAAACTTTTGCATAATGATCATCTGTGATTTGATAAAACTTACAATTTTGCAGTGAGTTATCCATAGATCAACATAAACTGCATGCATCTTAGAGAAGGAGCACAATACACATAAGACATGGACCCTTAATCAAGTGTGGTTAGGAGCTAACGTGGCCAAAATCTTTGTTGCCTGCAGCTACGCCTCAGCCCTAAAGATTCAAATAGATCATCTCCGCTATACATTTATGGTACTTATGTAACCTATGGAGGTGAGAATTCTGTAACCTTCACTCCCTGATGAGCTGTGTCATGCAGCAATAAATAGTAGACGATTTCACAATGATCCGCTCATTTCATTTAGTATAGTGTATATATTGTATCCCATCTATGGGATCCAAATAGTAAATTTTCTGAATAAAACTGGAATCATCAGTGTAATGCAGTTCATAGGGAATTAAATGATGTATCCTGTGTAACGCTCGCCACCGGGGACAGTGCAGCGGCGAGCTGAAGAGGACCCACTGGGCCACAGGGAGACCTCGGGCCTACCCTTACGTGGGGTAGTGGAACAGGACTGTAGTAGCTGACCCCTAGGACAGGGGCGGACACAGGACAGAGTCTTTAGTGCAGGCAGGGACCACCAAGGTGGCTCAATGCAGGACAGACAGGCAGAGTCTCTAGTACCAGCAGGGCAAGACGGACAGGCAAAGTCACTAGCTAGGCAGATGGCACTGCCAGGATGGACAGGCAGAGTCTCTTGCACCAGCAGGGAAGGATGGAAAGGCAGAGTCACTAGTACCAACAAGGCAGGACGGAGAGGTAGCAGATATAGGCGACACAGGACTGGAACCAGGTGCAACAGGCAGGATGGGTTCGTAGCCAGGTACAGGCAGGACAGGACTGCAACCAGATGCCAACAGGCAGGAAGGGCTGGTAGCCAGGTACAGGCAGGACAGGACTGGAACCAGATCCCCACAGGCAGGAAGGGCTGGTAGAAAGGTACGGATCTGGACAGTACAGGCAGGAACACGCGGGACAGGATGGGACCATACGGGACAGGACAAACAGGGTGACCTGACAACTTACAAGACAGAAATCAACTGACTAAACTGATGGGGTTGAACAGGCAACTCCCCTAGTGGGAGCTTGCATTAAATACCCAGTGCCTCTCAGCGATAGGCTGAGAGTCATTTCCAAGGAGTGGCGCACTGGCCCTTTAAAATAGGGACAGCAGCCCACGAGCGCTCCCTAGAAGCGCTCTCGGAGACCGTGTGATGCACGCTCAGACTCTGGGAGGCGGGAGGAGGAGGAACCCATGTGGAATAGAGCAAGGATGCCTGGCAGCGTGGAAGAAGCCGGCCGCAGCGGTGAGTGACAGCGTGTCCCTGCAGCAGAGGAAAGTAAGGGACGCAGCATTACATCCTGACACTGAAAGCTGGGGCCTCCTACGTCTTTTGATTGCATTATGCAGACTAGTCTAAATATTTGCTTACCCACAGCTTTACTGTACAATGTCCGCAGCTTTGGCTACGCTTCTGTCGCGGGCGGCGGGGCGCTGCACTCACCACGCTCGGGTCCGGCGCTGCTGCTGCTGCTCGGTGGCTCGAGCGGTGGGCCGGATCCGGGGACTCGAGCGGCGCTCCACGCCCGTGAGTGAAAGGGGTGGTTTGTTGGTGTTTGGGATGTCGGTTTGTGACGCCACCCATGGTGTGTGGTGAGGTTGGGGCACCACCGCTGCTCTGTACGGGGATCCCGGGAGCGATGACAGGGAGCAGCTGGGATGTTTCTCTCCCTTCCGTGGGTAGGGGGTGTTGGTAGTCCCGGGGCCCGGAGTTGTTGACTGTTTGGTGGGTTGCGGGGCCTGGCCAGGTGCAGGGTCGCGGGGCAGCGCAGTGCCAGACGGCACGGTGGTACTTACTCAGCCAGTAACGCACACGAAGTCTCTGGTAAAACAAATGGCTGGATGGACGAGTCCCACAGACGGCTGAGACGGTCACTCCCGGTAGGTTGGCGGTAATTGTCTCTCCCTGCACCGGTGGTATGTTCTTGGCACCGATGGCTTCCCACCGGTAACCCGCTCCCCAGCGGTAGGTTGGATAAGGGAGCCCCTGTTTGCTTGCAGGCTCTGGCCCTGGGAGCTCTAGCTCTGGCGGTAGCTTTATCTCCCTCACGGTTTGGACGGTTGCCTTCAGTCGGGTCTTTACTGCTGGGAAACCCCGGAGGTTCCCGTCGCTGATGGATTTGACTGGTTTAATGGCGACTCCTAGCCTGGTCGGGGTCCGTAGGCCCTGCCGGATGGTGCTGGCTTCTCTTCGCTCCCCGATCCGGTACCGGCGGGCCACTGCCCGTCCCCGGTCCTTACGGTTGTGCGTCAATCGGCCTCTCCTGCAGACTGTCACGACCGTCTGCCAACCTTGCTGTTTCCGTGCCCAGGCCACGTACCCGGACACGGCCAGTCAGCTCCTCCACTACCACTTCCTTACTCCCCTCCACTCTCTACTAAACTCCCCACTCAACTCTCCACTCAACTCCCTTCCTTTTCCCGCCTCCAGGACTGTGAACTCCTCGGTGGGAGGAGCCAACCACCTGGCTCCACCCCACCAGGTGTGGACATCAGCCCCTGGAGGGAGGCAACAAGGATTTGTGTCTGGCTTAGGTGTTCCTAACCGGGGTGTGGGGTGTGATGTTGCAGTACCTGTGACGTCCTGGCTTGTCCAGGGCGCCACATTCCCCCTTGGTTAAATGCAGACCGTCCGCGGGCTGCTCGTCCATCACCGGTTTTATTTTCACAACTGAAAAAAAGGTAGAAAAGTAGAAAACAGGTAAAAACACAGACATTTTATAAACTTCCCATAACGGGAGGCACAATGCTTTAACGTTGCAACATTTTATTAACGGTACGGCTTCCGCTCTTCCCCCCCCCGCCCAAACAACCTGGCCCTGATGCTGCCCCTAAGAAGTGGGCAACACCCCTTGCCCCAGTCCAGAACCAAGTTGCCCGAGCGGGTACGGTCTCTTTCAGGGGACCCACGTCCATCGGGAACCCCTGACCCCCAGAGGATCGCCACCGGTTACGGTAGTGGCGGGCCTGGGCCATCCCTTTCCTCCAGTCCCATCCTCCCAAATCAGCCTCTCCGGAGGCGGTCACGGTAACAAGCCAACATTTTTATTTATACGCCACAAGTTTGTGGTTGCCCTGCGAGTTCTCGGGCTTGTCCGTAAGTAGTTCCTTACGCACGGTTGCAGAAGGTCCCTACAGGGACTTGTTGCCGGCAACGGCCGGTTTAATCATGGTTGCAAATTTGGTAACAGTTCAGTTGATTATTTCTTCTTATCATTCAGTTACATTCAACAAAATCAAAACATCACACAACGGTGCTTGTGGTCCTAACGGGGACTACTTGCAGCGGAGGACCGCTGCCATCACTCCGTCTCTTCTGCTGAGATGGTCTCATCCTCCGCTACCAGCATGTCAAACATGCAGTGACAGGCCTGTTGGGAAAGGGGTGCCCGGTATCCATTTCCACCGGTGCACGGGCTATAGAAAACGACTGGTCCGCCGTAGTAGCGAAGGCTCTCACTCACGTCCTCGGACTCTGAGAAGGGCTCGGTGTCAGGGCCGGAGTCACTATCATCCGTCCCTGCGCCAGGCGGGTTACTGCCAGCTGTTGCAGTCTCCGGGCCCCCGGTACTCAGCACGTCGGGCCCCACCGTCGTAACACGGGGCAGCAGGTCAGGTAGGTCAATGCTGGGGTGCCCCATGGGTAATGGCAGGGACGGTACGAGGGCCAAGATCAGACCGGGTCTCCCAGCCGCAGTGGCCGGTCCCTGTGGGACATGGAGGCATGGGTCACTCACTAGCTCTGTTTCGTCGGCTCCCATCTCATGCATCTGGGCAGTCGCAACCAGCGCTTCCACCTCGGTGGTCCACTGCTCCGTCAGGAGACGTATCTGGCCCCGATGGCGTCGGTTGGATTCATTTATTCGGGCCTTTATCCACGCCACGGTCCGGGGCGCGGGCTCGGAACCTGGCATGATCACGGCAGGTGTCTTCAGTACATTTCCGCTGACGGGCACGGTTTTCGGTAGCTTCCAGGGAAGCGATTCAGGATGGTCACGAACCCCGGCTGCAGGTCGGTCCACCTGGGCGGGTTGGCAGGGTACCGCTACCGGTTACGGTGGTAGCGGGCCTAGTGGCGCGGCAGCAGCAGCCAACATGGGCAGTGGGGGAGGCAGCAGGGCGAGCGGGCGCAGACCGGGCTCCTCAGCCACAATGGCCGACCCTATAGGGCTACAGGGGCGTGGGTCGCTTGCCTGCTCTTCCAGTTCTTCCTCCACTTCGCGTCTCCGTATGGCCGCCACCACATCCACCATGTCGGCCTCCCACTCCTCCAAGAGGAGCTGCACTCGGATCTGCAGTCGGCTATGCAGCTGAGCGGTCCGGACCTCCACCCACGCCGCGGTGCCGGGCGCGGGGGTTACGGTGTTGTTCGTCGGACGGTGCATCGCTGCGGCGGCCTCCTCCAGGAACCAAAAGATGGCCGCAGGGTCCTGGTGTCCCTGCTTTTATAGCCGCGGTCTACATGCGGCCAGACGCCATCCGTGCCCCCTTGGTGTCTCTTTCGCACCTCCTCTTCAAGGGCGGGGGGAAAGAGCGGGGACTTTTCGCGCCCAATATGGCGGCTTCCGAAAATTTTCGGCTGGACACTTCCGGCGGGACACAAGGCGCACTTCCACCAGGCGGTAGAACGGTAGGATCCTGTTCGTGACGCCAAGTTGTCACGGGTGGTGGGGCGCTGCGCTCACCACGCTCGGGTCCGGCGCTGCTGCTGCTGCTCGGTGGCTCGAGCGGTGGGCCGGATCCGGGGACTCGAGCGGCGCTCCTCGCCCGTGAGTGAAAGGGGTGGTTTGTTGGTGTTTGGGATGTCGGTTTGTGACGCCACCCACGGTGTGTGGTGAGGTTGGGGCACCACCGCTGCTCTGTACAGGGATCCCGGGAGCGATGACAGGGAGCAGCTGGGATGTTTCTCTCCCCTCCGTGGGTAGGGGGTGTTGGTAGTCCTGGGGCCCGGAGTTGTTGTCTGTTTGGTGGGTTGCGGGGCCTGGCCAGGTGCAGGGTCGCGGGGCAGCGCAGTGCCAGACGGCATGGTGGTACTTACTCAGCCAGTAATGCACACGGAGTCTCTGGTAAAACAAACGGCTGGATGGACGAGTCCCACAGACGGCTGCGACGGTCACTCCCGGTAGGTTGGCGGTAACTGTCTCTCCCTGCACCGGTGGTATGTTCTTGGCCCCGATGGCTTCCCACCGGTAACCCGCTCCCCAGCGGTAGGTTGGATAAGGGAGCCCCTGTTTGCCCGCAGGCTCTGGCCCTGGGAGCTCTAGCTCTGGCGGTAGCTTTATCTCCCTCATGGTTTGGACGGTTGCCTTCAGTCGGGTCTTTACTGCTGGGAAACCCCGGAGGTTCCCGTCGCTGATGGATTTGACCGGTTTAACGGCGACTCCTAGCCTGGTCGGGGTCCGTAGGCCCTGCCGGATGGTGCTGGCTTCTCTTCGCTCCCCGATCCGGTACCGGCGGGCCACTGCCCGTCCCCGGTCCTTACGGTTGTGCGTCAATCGGCCTCTCCTGCAGACTGTCACGACCGTCTGCCAACCTTGCTGTTTCTGTGCCCGGGCCATGTACCCGGACACGGCCAGTCAGCTCCTCCACTACCACTTCCTTACTCCACTCCACTCTCTACTCAACTCGCCACTCAACTCTCCACTCAACTCCCTTCCTTTTCCCGCCTCCAGGACTGTGAACTGCTCATTGGGAGGAGCCAACCACCTGTCTCCACCCCACCTGGTGTGAACATCAGCCCCTGGAGGGAGGCAACAAGGATTTGTGTCTGGCTTAGGTGTTCCTAACCGGGGTGTGGGGTGTGTTGTTGCAGTACCTGTGACGTCCTGGCTTGTCCAGGGCGCCACACTTCCTCTGTTCTTCCTTAAAACTGAATGCAAAGTCAGAAAATTCCATGTTATTAAAGAGTATCCATCATTTTAATTTTTTTTTTTCAGAAATCATTAGTACATTTGAAAATAAGAAGCTTTATACTTGTTTATATAGTACTATGGTAACATATTCTGCAGCACTTTGTAGACATTACCATAAGGCCGCGTCCACATATTCAGTATTTAGTTAGTTCTTTACCTCAGTATTGGTGAATAGGGATGAGCAAGTAGTGAAATACTCAGACTCTCTATACTCGTAACGAGTAGGTCCTAATACTCAGTTAGTCGTTACGAGTATCGAGTCCAATGCAAGTCAATGGAAAATGTGAGTAATTGTCTGCTGGACCCTACAAAGCGGGGTCTGGGGGCTGAGTAAAAGGCTAAAATTGATGCATGATTGTTTAAAAACCGGGCGGTAAAAAGCACCCAGCTTTTTAAAACAATCAGCTGATGCACACTCCCCGCCCGGGTCCTTCACTCCCCGCTCCCTGGTGCTGCGCTCCCCACCCGGTCCTAACTTAGGATCGGGCGGGGAGGCAGCAGGGGAGTGAAGCACCAGGCAGCAGGGTGGGAAGCACCAGGTGGGGGAGTGAGGCAGCGGGGAGGGAAGCATGAGACGAAAAAGCCATCGGTGAAGTCTCTCTCTGTCTGTCGGTCGGTCAGTGTCTCTCTCTGTCAGTCTCTCTCTCTCTGTCGGTCTGTCAGTCGGTGTCTCCCTCTCACCCCCTCTCTCATACTCACCGATCACCGGCACGGCACTGCACAGCTGTCCCGCCCACCGACGCCTATGATTGGTTGCAGTCAGACGCGCCTTCACGCTGAGTGACAGCTGTCTCACTGCAACCAATCACAGCCGCCAGTGGGCGGGTCTATATCGTGCAGTACAATAAATAAATAAATAAATAAATAAATAAATCATTTAAAAAAACCAGCCTGCGGTCCCCCCCCCCAATTTTGATAGTCAGCCAATATAACAGACAGCTGGGAGTTAGTATTCTCCCCCTGGGGGGGCACATAGTTATTGCCCAACCCAGGGTAAGAATAGCAACCGGCAGCCGCCCCAGATTTGGCGCCTCCATTACAGAGCGAGAGACCGACAGACAGACAGAGAGAGAGACCGACAGAGAGAGAGACTGACCGACAGACAGAGAGAGAGACCGACAGACAGGGAGAGAGAGAGACTTCATTGTCGGCTTTCCCGTCCGAAGCTTCCCTCCCCGCTGCCTCAATCCCCCACCTGGTGCATCGCTACCCTGCTACCCCCCTGCCCGATCCTAAGTTAGGACCAGGCAGGGAGTGCAGCACCATGGAGCGGGGAGCGAAGCAGCGGGGGCACAGCTCCAGGGAGCGAAGGACCCGGGCGGGGAGCGTGCATCAGCTGATTGCCTAAAAAAGCCAGCGGCTTTTTATTTTAAACAATCATGCATGCATTTCAGCCTTTTACTCAGCCCCTAGACTGCTTTGTAGGGTCCAGCAGACAATTACTCACATTTCCCATTGACTTACATTGGACTCGCTAGTCCTAACGAGTAATTACAAGGATACTCGCGGAGTAACAAGTAGCCCGAATACCGTACTACACGGAGAGTACCGAGTAGTAACGAGTATACTCGCTCATCCCTATTGGTGAACGAAAACTAGAAGTGAGACAATCAAAGGAAAAGTAATATGAGCACTACTTCTGTATTATTCACCCACTCCTGGCTTTGGCTTATAAACACTGACGTAAAAAAACTCACCAAATACTCATTGTGGGAATATAGCCTAAGGGCGAAAAGTATAGTAGAAACACGAGCACCACTTTTGTATTTTTCACTTACTCCTGGTTTTGGCTTATAAATACTGAGGTAAAAAACTCACCAAATACTCAATATGGGAATATAGCCTGGAGCAATTTTTATTTAAGGGCTGAGGTTTGAAGCATATAAAAGAAAAAGACTAGGAAATTGCCCTTTTTGCAGAAGTTTGGCGCATGCTTTAAAAACCTCATGTCACAGTGGTCAAGGGTGGTGAAATATGGATTATTCCCTCTCGAATGAGTAATAGATGATTTGGCACTAGAAGTGAGGTCAAGGAGAAGGTGGTTCATAGAATGAATTGGGCTATACACTGTCAAGACATTGAATTTAAAAAAAAATACTGTATATACAATTATTGTGTCAGCAATTTCAATCCTTACTCATCTTCACAAATGTATTTGAACATTGAAAATCCACCTTATTGAGAGCTGTATTATAGTAACACTATAAAGTTTGTGCACCCCTGGTCAAAATTGTGATCTAGGCCCAACACTTAACTATCTCTTTACAGTCTGGCAACTACATATAAAAGTGCTATTCAATATACATGAAACTGTGCCGCCCCAGCAGCTGTGTGGAGCTGACAGGAGCGGCGGTGTCTTCTGCAGCTCCGGTCAACTCCATGCAGCAGAGCTGGAAGCGACGCTGGACCATCCTGGAGTACGCCGGACATGGAGGGCTTTTTCGGGCTTATTAAAATGGTGAACCAGGGTATATGTTTGTGTTTTTTTTCTAATAAAGGATTGTTCGGGTGTGTGTGTTTATTTACTGTAATTTACAGATTAATCATGGAAGGTATCTCGGGGAGACGCCTGACATGATTAATCTAGGACTTATTGGCAGCTATGGGCTGCCAATAATTCCTTATTACCCCGATTTGCCAATGCACCAGGGCAAATCAGGAAGAGCCGGGTACAGTCCCAGAACTGTCACATATAATGTATGCGGCAATTCTGGGCGGCTGCTGACTGATATTGTTAGGCTGAGGGGCTCCCCATAATGTGGGGCTCCCCATCCTGAGAATACCAGCCTTCAGCCGTATGGCTTTATCTGGCTGGTTTGAAAATTGGGGGGGACCGCACGCCGTTTTTTTTAATTATTTAATTATTTATTTCACTGCACAGTATAGACACGCCCACCGGCTGCTGTGATTGGGTGCAGTGAGACAGCTGTCACTCAGCGTGGGGGGGCGTGTCTGACTGCAACCAATCACAGGTGTCTGTGGGTGGGGAAAGCAGGGAATACGAGATTGATTAATGAGCGGCCGGCATATTCAAAGTAATTGTTGCCGCGTATTCTCTGCACAGCTGTTCCTCGCCGCGCTGGTGATCGGGGAACCATAAGTATGAGAGAGGGCCGCTCACTTCAGTCACTCGGGGGATTAGCGGTCACTGTGTGACCGCTAATCAGTACGCGGCACACAGACAGGCCGCGGCATGACAATGAAGTCGGGTGAAGTTCACCCGAGTTCATTCTCATTGCGCAACTCTGTCTGCTGTCAGCCGACATGTATCAACGACATTGTGCAACACACAAACGGACATTCCACACGGACATTCCATGTACACATACACGGGCATTTTACACACAAACACGGACATTATACACGTACACACGGCTCGCATACGCCATCACACGGATGCCATACGTAGCGGAGAAACGCCCCAAAAAAAACGGAACACGGACCCGAAAAACGGACCGTGTCACACGGACGTTTTTTTTGCGTAAGTGTGTTTTAGGCCTAATTGACAGCTTTCTCTCTATGCATAGTATACACAGTAAGCTGCTAATCAGTGGTGTTTGGGCGAGAGGATGCAAAGTTCAGCATTCAGAGAATTGCTAGACCCGCGGAAGAGAAAACAGGCCTCTTTCACATTGCGTTTTCACCTACGCTCACTGGTTCCGTCGGGGTATCTGTCCAAACCCGTTTGGGTGTCCACCTGTAGAAAACGTATATGCCCAAAAATGGTGCAAGACAGAGCACACGCTGACTCCGTCTGCTCCATTATAGTCAATAGCGTCAGCATATGTGTCCGAAACACGTTTTGCGGGCGGGGGGGAGGGGGTTCAGATGGTTGCCCGAACGGGACCAGTGAACGTAGGTGAAAACGCAATGTGAAAGCTGGCTTAGATTATCAAAATTGCAGCAAGCAGTCCTGTAAGTGATATATCACTGGAATCAGGCTCTCTACCCCTAGATCAGGCAGTGCTTAGATGGGGTAGCAAAAACCTGTTGACAAGTTCCCTTTAACAACTTGTGGCAAAGCAAGTAAATTAGGTTGCCTATCCTTCTTTCCAATTGGTGGCTTCTCCTTATAGGATGCTAGCCAAAAAGTGAAGGGTAGAAGAACACAGAGTAGTAAATGAACATCCCAGCTCTTCCAGAACGTGCTGACATCTTGCTTTGGTGGTCCCATTTTGCTCTTGTATAGGATGTATTCTTCGCTGTGTAGACTATTAGCATGCTAATAATGGCAAGAACAAGTGGACTGCTTTGCACTACTATAATGGTGCTATGCGCCAAATGCTTAGCAAAAGGCAGAAAGGTTTTTACATTGCTTTTTCTTTGGAGTCATATCTATAGTTCTTTGCAGAGTTCATGCCTAGAATTGCGGAGACCAATTTTCATGTAGTTTACTTAAGCATCGATGAGATGTGCTTATTTGCTTGTACATCAGATGCCAAAGGTTTTTATATTTAGAATTACAGTACATGTTGGCTATATTATCAAGCGTTATCGTCCTGGTTTATTGGCTTTTACATTAATAATGATATCACAAAGACTGCCCCATACTCAGTAACATGAACACTAGCAGTTATAATACGTGAGTCGATCAGACTAGAGGCCAGTTCTCCTTATTACACTACGATGTAATCCAGTACATTACTTTCCTACGTCACTTATTCCCTATTTACACAACATTACTTTGATTCCTCATGCCCCTATAAAGGGTGTATGCATAAATGGTTACTGAAATCAATTTTTCTATGAGTCATACATGTAACCGAATGCAATACAATATGTCTTTGTCCTGCATTGGGTATACAAACAATGGGTGGGTACTGTGTCAATTGTTTGCACAACTAAATGTGTGCAAGAAACATGTACAGTACTTGAAACTGTTTCTTATTGAGATAAGGAAGTTACATCAACATTGATTTTAGAAATATTTTTGTTCCATCACACCCCTTTACCCGGGAGACAATAGTTTAGATCAGGGTCTCAAACTCTGCTGAGTATAAGGGCCGCACATAGAAAAAAAATGTATTTGGGGGGCCACGTTCTTTGCTGGACCCAGTGACATTTTTAGTGATCACATATTTTTTTTTATACACCTTTGGATCATGTTTTTTTGAACATTTTTCACTCATTTATTATAACAAGTGTGCACTTTATATATAAAAAAGTATTTTTAAAGGGGAAAAATTCATTATTTTGATTTTTTTTTTACATTTTATCCCCTTGTAAGTAATATCGTTTTACAATTATCACCATATAGTAATTTTGGCCAACATCTTATAATAATATTTCCATCCTGGAATGTTCCCATCCTGTAGTAATGTGCCCTATCCTTCTCCCCTTCCTGTAGTAATGTGCCTATATTGTCCCCTGTGGTAATGTGGCCATATTGTTCCCTGTAGTAATGTGTCCATATTGTCCCCTATGGTAATGTGCCCATATTGTCCCCTGTGGTAATGTGGCCATTTGGTCCCCTGTAGTAATGTGCCCATATTGTTCCCTGTGGTAATGTGCCCATATTGCCCCCTGTGGTAATGAGGCCATATTGCCCTCTTGTAGTAATGTGCCAATATTGTCCCTTTTTAGTAATGTGTCCATATTGTCCCCTGTGGTAATTTGCCCATATTGTCCCCTAAGGTAATATGCCTATATTATCCCCTGTGGTTAGGGCCTGCTCCAGGTTTTTGTGGGCCCTGGGCGAAAGAGCCTCAGTGGGCCCCATCCACACATAGACATGCACAAATACATACACATACAGGCATACGTCCACATATATATTTAAAGAGAAATTCAGAAAACCACATATAAATAGACATAAATCTAGACACAGTCATATACACTGACATATACAGATACAGATCATTCATGCACACACAGACACATTTGAGATATGTCTAATATTGGGAAGCCGGCAACAGCCTCATTCACCGTTCTGCTTGTGTCCATCCAGTTCCTCCTGGACATGTGTCGGTGCCACGCTGATTGGTGGCAGTCACTAACAGACATGGCCGCACATAGAGAACACTAACACTGCTGTATATACATTACAAGAGAGGTTGGGGACATACACATTACTGGGGCGCATACATATTACTGAGGAAAGGGGTATACAGCAATGGGGCTATACAGCTCTAGAGGGGACAGTGGCTCTGGGGTGGGGGTGACAAAAAGCTCTGAGGTGGAGGGGTGACATGCAGCTCTGGGAGTATACAGCTCTGAGGTGGGGGGGACATACAGCTCTGGTGGATATACAGTACTGGGGTGGAGGGACATACAGCTCTGAGTGGGTATACAGCACCAGGATGGAGGGGACATACAACTCTAGAGTTATAGTAGTATGCAGTCACCATATTCCTCCAAATAGTGTTATGAAGCCCTCATAGTCCTCCATATAGTATTATATAGCCCTCATGTAGCATTATGCAGCCCCCATATTGCACTATGCAGCCCCCATATGGCATTATGCAACCCCCATATGGCACTATACAACCCCCATATGGCACTATACAACCCCCATATAACATTAAGCAGTCCCCATATAGCACAATGCAGACCCATATAGCATTAGGCACCCTCATGTAGTATACAGCCCCGATATAGCACAATACAGACCCATATAGCATTAGGCACCCTCATGTAGTATACAGCCCGCATATAGCACAGTGCAGACCAAAATAGCATTAGACACCTCCATGTAGTGCACAGCCTGTATATAGCACAGTACAGACCCAGATAGCATTTGGCAACTTTGTGTAGTATACAGCCATATATATAGCACAGTACAGCTCCATATAGCACAGTTCAGACCCAGATAGCATTAGGCACCTGTCAGAGACTCAGAGCGCCGACAGTCACGGCGGGGAGAATGATAAGAGAGGGAGCATGCCGCTCCCTCTCTCATCATTGCTTTCCATTGTATCGGCAACTACGATGCCGATGTAATTGAAAGCGCGATCCTCGGTGGGGAGAGGCTGGTGACAGCTCGGGCACCGGGCCCCCCTAAGTAGCGGTACGCCACTCCTGCCACCGCGAGCTGGCCCCCCCGGCAGCCCAGGTCCCCCACATTTGAACGGGTTTGCCGGGTGCTGACCCTGGCCCTGCCTGTGGTAATGTGGCCATATTATCCCCTGTAGTAATGTGGCCATATTGTCCCCTGTAGTAATGTGCCCATATTTTCCCCTGTGGTAATGTGGCCATATTGTCCCCTGTAGTAATGTGCCCATATTTTCCCCTGTGGTAATGTGGCTATATTGTCCCATGTAATAATGTGCCCATATTTTCCCCTGTGGTAATGTGCCCATATTGTCCCATGTGGTAATGGGCCCATATTTTCCCCTGTGGTAATGTGCCCATATTGTGCTCTGAGGTAATGTGCCCATATCGTTCCCTGTGGTAATCTGCCCTTATTGTCTCTTGAAGCAATGTGCCCATATTGTCCCCTGTGGTAATGTGCCCATATTGTTCCCTGTAGCAATGTCCTCATATTGTCCCTGTGGTAATGTGCCCATATTGTCCCTGTGGTAATGTGCCCATATTGTCCCCTGTAGTAATGTGATCAGATTGTCCCCTGTAGTAATCTACCCACATTGCCCCCTTGTAATAATGTGTTCATATTGTCCCCTGTGGTAATATGCCCATATTGTCCCCTGTAGTTATGTGATCAGATTAAACCCTGTAGTAATGTGCCCATATTGTCCCCTGTAGTAATGTGCCCATATTGTCCCCTGTAGTAATGTGCCCATATTGTCCCCTGTGGTAATGTTCCCAAATTGTCCCCTGTAGTAATGTGCCCATATTGTCCCCTATGGTAAAGTGCCCATATTGTCCCCTGTAGTAATGTGCCCATATTGTCCCCTGTGGTAATTTGCCCATATTGTCACCTGTGGTAATGTGCTCATATTGTCCCCTGTAGTTATGTGATCAGATTAAACCCTGTAGTAATGTGCCCATATTGTCCCCTGTAGTAATGTGCCCATATTGTCCCCTGTAGTAATGTGCCCATATTGTCCCCTGTGGTAATGTTCCCAAATTGTCCCCTGTAGTAATGTGCCCATATTGTCCCCTATGGTAAAGTGCCCATATTGTCCCCTGTAGTAATGTGCCCATATTGTCCCCTGTGGTAATTTGCCCATATTGTCACCTGTGGTAATGTGCTCATATTGTCCCCTGTGGTAATTTTCCCATATTGTCCCCTGTAGTTATGTGATCAGATTAAAGCCTGTAGTAATGTGCCCATATTGTCCCCTGTAGTAATGTGTCCATATTGTTCCCTGTAGTAATGTGCCCATATTGTCCCTTGTGGTAATGTTCCCATATTGTCCTCTGTAGTAATGTGCCCATATTGTCCCCTGTAGTAATGTGTCCATATTGTTCCCTGTAGTAATGTGCCCATATTGTCCCTTGTGGTAATGTTCCCATATTGTCCTCTGTAGTAATGTGCCCATATTGTCCCCTGTGGTAATTTGCCCATATTGTCCCTGTGGTAATGTGCCCATATTGTCCCCTGTAGTAATGTGATCAGATTGTCCCCTGTAGTAATCTACCCACATTGCCCCCTTGTAATAATGTGTTCATATTGTCCCCTGTGGTAATATGCCCATATTGTCCCCTGTAGTTATGTGATCAGATTAAACCCTGTAGTAATGTGCCCATATTGTCCCCTGTAGTAATGTGCCCATATTGTCCCCTGTAGTAATGTGCCCATATTGTCCCCTGTGGTAATGTTCCCAAATTGTCCCCTGTAGTAATGTGCCCATATTGTCCCCTATGGTAAAGTGCCCATATTGTCCCCTGTAGTAATGTGCCCATATTGTCCCCTGTGGTAATTTGCCCATATTGTCACCTGTGGTAATGTGCTCATATTGTCCCCTGTGGTAATTTTCCCATATTGTCCCCTGTAGTTATGTGATCAGATTAAAGCCTGTAGTAATGTGCCCATATTGTCCCCTGTAGTAATGTGTCCATATTGTTCCCTGTAGTAATGTGCCCATATTGTCCCTTGTGGTAATGTTCCCATATTCTCCTCTGTAGTAATGTGCCCATATTGTCCCCTGTGGTAATTTGCCCATATTGTCACCTGTGGTAATGTGCCCATATTGTCCCCTGAGGTAATTATTATTATTATTATTATTTATTATTATAGCGCCATTTATTCCATGGCGCTTTACAAGTGAAAGAGGGTATACGTACAACAATCATTAACAGTACAAGACAGACTGGTATAGGAGGAGAGAGGACCCTGCCCGCGAGGGCTCACAGTCTACAGGGAATGGGTGATGGTACAATAGGTGAGGACAGAGCTGGTTGCGCAGTGGTCTACTGGGCTGAGGGCTATTGTAGGTTGTAGGCTTGTTGGAAGAGGTGGGTCTTGAGGTTCCCATATTGTCCCCTGTGGTAATTTGCCCATATTGTCCCCTGTGGTAATGTGCCAATATTGCCCTTTTGTAGTAATGTGCCCATATTGTCCCCTGTGGTATTGTGCCTATATTGTCTCCTTGTAGTAATGAACCCATTGTGTAATATTATCCCCTGTGGTGACGTTGTTCACATCCAAAAAAAAAAAAAAGATTCTTCTCACCTGTCCTCCGTTCCCTCAGTGTCTTCTTACCTCTTGCAGCCCGCAGGCACCTAGACCCTGTA
Source organism: Anomaloglossus baeobatrachus (assembly GCF_048569485.1). Taxonomy (NCBI): domain Eukaryota; kingdom Metazoa; phylum Chordata; class Amphibia; order Anura; family Aromobatidae; genus Anomaloglossus; species Anomaloglossus baeobatrachus. Next base: position 278,178,545 of record NC_134357.1, on the reverse strand, counting down.
ATGATTGCTGTCCGATACACAGGGCTGCCACCATCAGCGTTTTTCTACTGGGGAACAATTTGCGGCCTTGCTCTCTTCACATATTTACTAATGGAAGCTGCGCCAGCCAATCAGAATACACCTACGTTAACTGCTGGCCTCTAATTGGTCAGCAGCTGCCATTAGTTAAGATGTGTAGAGATGTTCTTCTCTGCGCGGTACCGCAAATTATAGTCACCTAAAGGAAAGCGCTCACTGCGGCGGCACCATGTACCAGGCCACAATCATCATGGGGACTAGGTGTCTGCGGGCCACAAGAAGCAGCCTCAGGGGCCGCATGCGGACTGTGGGCCTCGTGGTTGAGACTTCTGGTTTAGATTGTAGAAGAGTAATTACATTTTGTGCTACATATATAATTCTCAGTTGAATGTAGTTATGCTGCCACAGTTCTGGTGAATAGTAGAGATATAGTATTAGGACTCACTCACATGAATGTATGAATAGGACGAGTGTAGTGTGAGAAAATCTCGTATTGTACTCAAACCAATGTTAATCGCTGATGCGTGATTTTTTTTCTCACGCCAATTCATCATGAGTAAAAAATCTCAACGTGATTGGCAGTGTCTCGGATCATGCACACCAATACAAGTCTATGGCTGCGTGTGAAACATCGGACTGCACTGATGTCATTGGAGTCAAGTCCAATATACACATAGACAGGCAATAGAGAAGATGGAGAGATTAATTTTTCCTTCTTCTCCTCACCTGTGCTCTAATTCTAACATACAAAAGAGTCAGAGCACAGTATAATGACACTCGGCTCTTGCTCGCAGCAGAGTTTTAGCTGAGTGTCATTAGCATATTGCACTATTCGCTAGTGTAACCTAGTAGGAATTTAAAATACAAGATCTGCTCTTACACATTTAGCTATCAGTGGTTTTCTGGTTGGAATCTACACAGCTGTCACTATTTTTACATATAGCGGTAACAGGGCAATTGAACAAGCATACAGCTCTGGACAGTAGGAGCCATGATTTGTAGACCTGCTCTAAAAGATGCAGATAGTGGAGACTGGTGACTTTGCAAGATTTGCAACAGCTGCTTGTCAGGAGCTGAGATGTAAGGGTGGAAACACATCTATGCGAGTAAAATCGGTCCGACTGGGCTGAAAAAAACTCGGCTGATTTTAGTTCACGTTAGGTGCGAGTGCAACGCAAGTGCGATGCTATTTCTGAGATTTTACTAGCGTGTGAAATGCGTGTGTAATGCGTGTGTAATGCGTGTGTAATGCGTATTTTTTACTATGTCATCTGCCATTCAGCGCTGCTACATGGCCGCTGACAGCAGACACAGACAGCCATGTAGCAGCGGTGAATGGCAGATGACAGCAGACACAGACAGAGCCGCACTGTCAGAATGAACTCGGGTGAACTTCACCCGACTTCATTGTCATGCTGCGGCTCTGTCTGTGTCGCGCCCTGATTAGCGGTCACCTGTGAAGACTCACCGGTGACCGCTAATCTCCTGAGTAACTGAAGTTAGCAGCCCTCTCTCATACTCACCAATCCCCGATCCCCGGCGCTGCACGGCATTCTCACTGCTCCGGCGGCTTTTACTGTTTTGAAAAAGCCGGCCGCCCATTAAACAATTTCGTATTCCCTGCTTTCCCCGCCCACCAGCGCCTATGATTGGTTACAGTGAGACACGCCCCCACTCTGAGTGACAGGTGTCACACTGCACCCAATCACAGCAGCCGGTGGGCGGGTCTATACTGTGCAGTGAAATAAATAAATAAATAATTTTAAAAAACGGCGTGCGGTCCCCCCCAATTTTAATACCAGCCAGATAAAGCCATACGGCTGAAGGCTGGTATTCTCAGGATGGGGAGCTCCACGTTATGGGGAGCCCCCCACCCTAACAATATCAGCCAACAGCCGCCCAGAATTGCCGCATACATTATATGCGACAGTTCTGGGACTGTACCCGGCTCTTCCCGATTTGCCCTGGTGCGTTGGCAAATCGGGGTAATAAGGAGTTAATGGCAGCCCATAGCTGCCAATAAGTCCTAGATTAATCATGTCAGGCGTCTATGAGACACCCTCCATGATTAATCTGTAAGTTACAGTAAATAAACACACACACCCGAAAAAATCCTTTATTAGAAATAAAAAACACAAACACATTCCCTCATTACCAATTTATTAACCCCGACAAACCCTCCATGTCCGGCGTAATCCACGGACTCCAGCGTCGCTTCCAGCATGCAGGTGACAGGAGCTGCAGAAGACACCGCCGCTCCGGTCACCTCCAAGCAGCAACTGAGGTGAGTAGCGCGATCTGCTGAGGTGTCACTGAGGTTACCCGCTGTCACCGCTGGATCCAGTGACAGCGGGTAACCTCAGTGACACCTCAGCAGATCGCGCTACTCACCTCAGTTGCTGCTTGGAGGTGACCGGAGCGGCGGTGTCTTCTGCAGCTCCTGTCACCTGCATGCTGGAAGCGACGCTGGAGTCCGTGGATTACGCCGGACATGGAGGGTTTGTCGGGGTTAATAAATTGGTAATGAGGGAATGTGTTTGTGTTTTTTATTTCCAATAAAGGATTTTTTCATGTGTGTGTGTTTATTTACTGTAACTTACAGATTAATCATGGAGGGTGTCTCATAGACGCCTGACATGATTAATCTAGGACTTATTGGCAGCTATGGGCTGCCAATAACTCCTTATTACCCCGATTTGCCAACGCACCAGGGTAAATCGGGAAGAGCCGGGTACAGTCCCAGAACTGTCGCATATAATGTATGCGGCAATTCTGGGCGGCTGTTGGCTGATATTGTTAGGGTGGGGGGCTCCCCATAACGTGGAGCTCCCCATCCTGAGAATACCAGCCTTCAGCCGTATGGCTTTATCTGGCTGGTATTAAAATTGGGGGGGACCGCACGCCATTTTTTTTAATTATTTATTTATTTATTTCACTGCACAGTATAGACCCGCCCACCGGCTGCTGTGATTGGTTGCAGTGAGACACCTGTCACTCAGCGTGGGGGCGTGTCTCACTGCAACCAATCATAGGCGCCTGTGGGCGGGGAAAGCAGGGAATACGAGATTGTTTAATGAGCGGCCGGCTTTTTCAAAATAGTAAAAGCCGCCGGAGCAGTGAGAATGCCGTGCAGCGCCGCGCCGGGGATCGGGGAACGGTGAGTATGAGAGAGGAGGGGAAAATGACCGACAGACTGTGAGAGAGGGACAGAGATAGTGACGGACCGACAGAGAGAGAATAGAGACCGAGAGGGAGAGACCGACTGACAGAGAATAGTGATTGACAGACATTGGGAGACATCGCTCGTTTCCAGTGTTTTAGGAAACATGCGAGAAATGTATTTAGAAAATCGGATGTCACTAGGATGGTGTGAGTGCCGTCCCGTGACATCCGATTTTTTACACGCTCCCATAGACTTGCATTGGAGAAACTCGCAGTAGAAACTCGCAAAAAAGCAGCATGCTGCGATTTTTTTCTCGGTCCGATTTGGACTGAGAAAAAAATCGCAGATGAGAGCTGAATCATTCACTAACATGTGTCCGATTCCAATGCGAGTTTTTCTCGCATTACTCTACTGCGAGAAACTCGCAAGTGAGAAGCAGCCCTAAGGGGGAGAGATACGCAGCTAACATCTATGTAGAAATCAGTGGGCTGGACAGAGGTAGCTTCCTCTCCTGCAGTGTAACTACTGCACCCTCTCTGTGCACTTGGCCATGGTCTGGGCAGGCACTAGTGGTTTATCTCAATGGAAACCAGCTGTACACTGTGAAAGATTAAAGCTGCCATTGCAGGAGAATAACAGGTGATAGAAAAATAAAGTCAATTGTACATACAATGGAATTCTTTTGAATTACTGTACTTTTTCCAGTTCTTGAGTTTTGATTCTAGATAATTCTAAAGGTATGGAGTAGGGATTTTTCTTTATTTTGAGTATGTTTTTACATTTCTTGGTGTGGCTAAACTTTATTCAAGGAAAAACTAGCAATATATTTATAATTTACTGCTTAGCCTCATTGAATCTCTTAATTTATTATATCAATATGCAGTCAATTATATTTTTCTTTTCCAGATTTACGTGTGCTTACTATGGAAACATACAAACTAGTATTACTATTCAATCTGAGATATAGCAAAACTTCAGATTCCTTCTTAAAATGACTTTGCCTTGTATTTTCTACACACTACAAAAATAAATCTTCAGTTCATGATTTTACTGCTGGCATCGGGGTTTAGTCAGATCCCCTCCATTATCCTGAGCAATGTAAAAGCAGCTCTAAATGTCACACCCAGTCTATTATTGTATTGCATCATTGACCGTTCATTAGATAGCAGCACTAACTTCAATAGATGTCTTTTTTATAAATTTAGGTTGGCTGAAAAAAATTTAGTTTAGGTTTTTCTGGAGAAGCTAAAGCGTTGCTTCTACATTTTATAAAACGCTCACCTCTATAAATATTATGTATAGCACACAAGCAATAACAAGTTATAGTTAATAATTAACTAGGATTAAGGATTTTAGATAAGCAAATCAATAAAAACAGAAAATGACTAACACACCCTCATAGTAGGATTAGCAAAGCAAAAGTTATGCGCAAAGTATCTATAACAGTTTACGTGCCATTTATACTATTAAAAAATTACACATTTGCTTGTGGGACTCTTATTGAAATGATCCCTTCTGGAAATTAAATTTACCATTTCATCTATTCAAGTCTTACTTTGAAGGCAGGGAATCACAAAAAAAAGTGCACAAAGAAGAACACTGAGTTTAAGGCCCTCTTCACACATCCGTGTGCCGTGGTGAAGATGCTTATGGCCATCCGTGTGCCGTGATTTTGGCACACGTGTGTTCTCCATGTGCTATCCGTGATAGTACACCAAGATCATGAACTTTTTACTCACCTGTCCCCGGTGCTGCTGTCACTGGCGCTGCTGCTTCCGGGTCCACAGTGCAGTGAATATCCATGAGCATAATGAGCAAACTCGGAAGCAAGTGACAGCAGCTGGAGACAGGTGAGTATAGAAAATAATTTTATTTCATATATATATATATATATATATATATATATATATATATATATATATATATATATATGACACGTGTTTTCTCCAGTACATGTCACACTAATGTCACATGGATCACATCAGTGTGTGGTACGTGTGATACCCGTGCTGCTGGAGAAAAGTGGACTTGTCTCCGTGCGGAATACACGGACATTTGTGTTCGCCACTCAGATACACGTCCATGAAAAAACACGGATGTGTGCACAGACCCATTGATTTTAATAGTTCTGCATATGTCCGTGTCTCCGGTACTTATGAAAATAGACGTCATACGTACTAGAATCCCGTTGTAAAGCTGTAGGGGGAAAAAAGCGCAATAGGGTCTTACCCGGTATGAAAGTAGAGAGACAGAACAGAAAGAGATACACTCAACTAGTAGGGTTGTGCCAGTCACAACCCCCTATGATCGCATGTGAGTGTTTTTATGTGGTTTAGCAGCGGCCCCGGAAAGCATGTTATCATATAAATCAAATAGAAAACCGGTTTTAAATGCCGCGCTAAAAACCACAGATGCTGTAGATAGATTTCCTTTATTTCACAGTTCTACGCGTTTCAGAGACATCTCCGTCTCCTTCCTCAGGAAAAGAAATCATATATCATAGATATATGATTTCTTTTCCTGAGGAAGGAGACGGAGATGTCTCTGAAACGCGTAGAACTGTGAAATAAAAAAAATCTCTTTATCTACAGCATCTGTGGTTTTTAGCGCGGCATTTAAAACCGGTTTTCTATTTGATTTATAGGAGTACTAGAATCACAGACATGTGAAGGCGGCCTAAAGAAAATATTTTTAAAAAAAAGGTTAGTTTGAGGAATTTGTAAGGGTGCTTCCTTCTACAGACTGTTTTAGGAGATGTGCCTTGTTGGTATGGAATAAAAGATGTCCAAAGAATCCAGGGAATAATGAATGATAGCAGTTTTATTCCCAACGTATTTCTATAACTTCTTCATCAGGAGAAACCAGACAGAAAAAGACTTTTCCCCAAAATGGAAAATGATCACCAGGGTTTCTGTTATTGGTAGAATCTAGTTAATCAAAACAAGGACCATATGTTCAAACACTAATGGATAATTATTATGTGTCACCCGGTGAGTTACATCCATGAAGCCTCAGGTTCAATGGAGCAGATCATATGGAGCATGGATAGGTGGCATTGGTGCAGCAGGGAGTTAAATTGGTAATACATTCTCCCGTCTTTAATCCCATAGAAAACTTATGGAGGGAGCTGAAGCTCCGAGTTGCCAAGTGACAGCCTCAAAATCTTAAAGATTTAGAGATCATCTGCAAAGAGGAGAGGACCAAAATTATTCCTGACATGTGCGCAAACCTCATCATCAACTACAAAAAAGTCTAATTATTTTGCTACCAACAAGGGTTTTGCCACCAAGTATTAAGTCTTGTTTGGCAGAGGGATCAAATACTTATTTCTCTCTGCAAAATGCAAATACATTTATACAATGTAATTTTCTGGAATTTATTTTTGATATTCTATATCTCACTGTTAAAATTACCCTACACTTAAAATTATAGACTGTTCATGTCTTTGTCAGTGGGCAAATTTATAAAATCAGCAAGGGATCAAATAATCATTTCCTTCACTGTATGACAGAACCCCTTTAAGTCATTGTCCGATCCACATTTTTTTTAGAGCAATTGTCCTACTCCTATCCCCATTTTGCTTCCTTTTGCAGCCCCCTAGCCCTTACTACTGTTAAGGTGAACTCTTAAAAACGTTCACGAGTTGCCTACTGCCTGACCTAATTGGTGTGGATCAAGTGCATCCTTAAAAGAATTTACACCGGACAAAGGGTCAGATGTGGACTCTCTTCTTGATCAGAGCAAAATGGCACAGAAAGAGAGAGAGAGAGAGATTTTTTAGCCGTGCTTCATCTTATATGAGGTAGGGGCGTGGGTATGTTGGGGTATGCCCACTTAATGAGACAGTCCATGGGTTAACCAATGGGCAGATCTGCGTTGACGCTGATGGGCGGGTCTATGACGTCATTGGGGCGAATCCATGGTGATGCTGATGGGCGGGTCTATGACGTCATCGGGGTATCCATGGTGATGCAGAGGGGCGGGTCTATGATGTCATCGCAGGCCATCTTGCCTTGTGTGTGTCTGAAAACTGGCTTATGCATGGAGATTCTATTTCATTGAGCACACTTCCCACAGTCCCCTATGTCAAGAGGTTAATTAAAGGGAACTTGTCACCAGATGTTTGGCTATTAGACTAAAATAATCCCCTTCTGCAGCTCATGGGCTGCATTCTATAAAGGTTCATCTTGCTACTGGCCCCCCTTTCAGACTTAAATAACAACTTTATAAAATATTACCTTTTGCTATGGTAATGAGGTTTGCTGGCCTGGTGGGCGGGTGTATTTCATCCGTTATCCCCCCTCCTACCGCTGTTCACCATCCCCCAGTGTTCATTTACATAGATGAGGCCGCCGCCCTTATGTTCCGCAGTGCTCCTGAAGTCTTGCGCATGCGCAGTGGCACTATCGCGGGACTGAGCACTGTTTTCAAATCGCGAGTGCCGGTGATGTTATTGCGCAGGCGCGAGATTATGGGCGGGTACTTGTATGACGCTGGTGATGAATGTGAATGTCCTCACCAGCGTCATCCAAGTACCCGCAGAAGGGGATTCTTTTAGTTTAATAGCCAAAATTCTGGTGACAGGTTCCCTTTAAGTATTTGATCCAATGGCTCTCCTCAACACTATGATCATTTTACAGCAGAATGTTCAGGTCCCGTTTGACTTCTATGGGGTTCGAGGTTCGGGTTCAAGTTTGATGACCAAACCAAACTTTTAACTAAAGTCGAAGCAAACCCAGTCAATCCGCTCAACCTTAATGATAACTCAGTAAATTTACCTTCAGTCCGAGGGCGAACATATTGTAAATTATGATGAGCTATTCAACTTAAAAGGGCCCATATACTGTTCTTACACAGGGACCTACTTATATCTGTGTCTGTTCCTGTTCAGTCCAATAGAAAAAGCACAGACACTAAACTTGTCTGCATTGTAATCCTGTTATAGACCTACTGACTATTCCAGCAGGTTGTATGCAGACTCTTTGTATGCGATGAAACAATACTTTGTACTCTTCCTCTCTCGGTGATTTCTCCAGCTTTTCTCTCTTTTATTACTGTCATGTCAATAGAAGTTATGTAATCTCTCTGAGGATCTCTCTGTAGCCTGGAGCTGCATGAAAATAGATATCCGTAAGCTCACCAGGGACTGCTGTGCTGTGGGTCACTGTCAGGACAGATAGCAGACTGCTCCTGTGATGCACAGATGGACTGAGATTCTGTTCAGCTCTTCTGTACTGCAGTGATGCACGTGAAGCAATCCCCTAGATAACTGATAGGAGCCATCACTGCGCTCTTCTGCTGCCCATGGGCTTTCACAGCAGGAGAGCAAAAATCTGATTTAGGATAATATTTTTGAGTGAGAAATGAGATTGCAGAAAAATAATGGCTGCAGTTACTAAAAAGAAATAGCGAAAATATTGGATGACGTAAAATCGCCAGTTATATAGTATACTGAAAAGTAACAGTCATTTTAATCTTCATTAATAACTCATTAGTACACATGAATATAAGCAACTGTGTAGTATATCTAATTAGAGAAATGTGCTTCTTTTTCCTGATCTCTTATTCTCAATTTATGATGAAAACTCTATCGTCAGTGAATAAAGATGCCCACATTAGGCCAGGGTCAGACGGCTGTATAACTCAGACAAGGATCCCAATGCAGTGCACACAATGACTGCTGGCCCCCCTGACCCAAGTGTGTCAGTTCCATGTATTTCTTTCCAACTCTCATGCTCGTGTAGTACCCATGGATACTCTGGTGCTACACGGGGTATTGGGGTACTCGGTTCCAGGTAGTGTACGTCTTGGGGATGTCACAGTGGTGGCCGTTACCTGGTCCGTTCCCTGGGCCCTTTTTGTAATGGGGATATTTACAGGGGATTGTTGAATAAAGTTTATTTGTGACGCCACTTGCGGTGTTGCGGCTAAGTGTAGGGAGCCGCCGCTGCAGAAAGTCTCTAGTATGGTAGTCCCTCCACAAGTAGGGTTTTGCCCCAGCGGGTGTATGGTGCAGTGGATGTCAGAAGAAGGGAGTCCACACAGATATTCAGTGCAACTGGTTTACTCACTTTTCTTAAGATGGTAAGGGCTCGAGACTGGCTGGTTTTGCCTTCAGGTCCCCTAAAGATTTGGCCAGGGATCATAGAAAAAGACCAAATATTCTAACACCAGCCCCGGCTGACTCTTCCCAGCTTAGCTGCAGGTGGAGAGAGACCAGTCAATCAGCTGCAGTGATACTGGGAAAAGTCCGCCGGGGCTCGTGAAGCCAGAGTAGTCTTCAAAATAGTTACACTTGAAGAACTGACCTATCAATCCTCTGTAGAGTCCACTTGGTGTGGCAGAGCTGGACTATGATCTTCAAAGTACTGTATGTACACGCGAAGAAGAGATTTATTAATCACTTGTAGTGGCCACGTGTGAAGACCACAAGAGGTGGCAGAGTCAGACTATGATCTTCAAAGTATGTAGATGTGAAGAAGAGATCTGTTAATCACTTGTAACAACACCACAGGTAGAGTTCACCAGGGATGGCAGAGCCAGACTATGATCTTCAAAGTGTGTACATGCGAAGAAGAGATCTGTTAATCACTTGTAACAGCACCAGGTAGAGTCAACCTGGGGTGGAAGAGCCAGACGATGATCTTCGAAGTATGAACATGCAAGGAAGAGACTTGTCAATCATTGCGAAGAGTCCGCCAGGGAGTGGCAGAGCCGGATATGATCTAAAAAGTTGTACATGTGAAGAAGAGACCTATCATCAAACTGCAGCGACGCGTTGTAGAATCCACCTAGGGTGGCGGAGTTGGACTATGACCCTCAAAGTAGATTTTCTCTGAAATGCTGTAACATTTTAGAAAGTAATATTCCTTGCTGCAAACAGGCTCTGATTAATTCTGGCCAAAGATTAATCACCTGACAGGTTCCCTTTAAACATGTCCATCTACTGTCAGAGACCGTTGAAATTCTCAATCTACCATCACAATCTGAAAGTTAGTGGAACCTAAAAGTTTGATAGAAGTTTAATATTAAAAACCGTGTGTTTCATATCTCCAGCCAATATATGTCTACAGGGCAAGTTACTCTGACTTGTAATACTGCATTCACTTAACATGCTCGATCTAACGTTAGGCGACTGTTTTGTTTCTCAGATAATGAATCCTAGGCAAGGACTCCCACATTCGGCAAGCACAGCTTTATTGGCCTGGTGTCTCCAAATAAAACAAATAAGAGCAGATGAGTTTTATATTACTTTATTGCACATTGATATGAAATTTCCCATCTTTCATTTTGTATCCTGTGTTTGCACAGTCTTAGCCCCTTCAGTCGTGTGGGTGGATTGTGACTTTCGGCATTTCCTATGAAGAACAAAACTATTTTTTATATTAGGGAACATTATCTCTTTTGTTTCTCTTCATAGAAAACTGTTCTAGCTGTTGAAGGAATTTCTGCCCATTTTTTTGTGGAAATTATCCCGTGTGAATGTGTCTTAAAGAGTAGTACAGTGGGGTTACCACTCCTCACATGCCTGTATAGCAACTATTTGTATTGTGCATAAAACAATAATTCTCAAAACATTTGTTCATAGAACACTATGCTGTTCCTCTTTTACTCCTCCTGGAAATGAATTTATAATTTAACATAGATTTAGAGTGAGGAATCTATATTCTTTCTTTCGCTTCTTGTCCAGAAAATGATTGTAATTCTCTACTTTTGCAAATAATGGGGGCAACATCTAAAGTGTTGAGAAGTATTAAAGACGACGTTTCACCAGTTTGAGGATGTTAAGATAGCCATCATGAAATAGTGGCTGGAGAACTGAGTAGAACATAGTTTTATTTTTTTATTTTTTTGTTACTCTCTCTTCTCTGTTATGGGGATATCAGAGATCTGTGTCTGTGCTCATGCACGGTACTTCTTCCCCTGCATTACAGTTGATTAATCCTTAGCAGGCAGCAATATACAGGGGATAAAATAACATGCCTTCCTCTCCTCACTGATCTCAGCAGCTACTGTGTATACAGCAAAGATGAGCTATGTATCATTACAAACACTTCCATATCTCATCTCACGTCAGTCAGTGTGTGGGAGAGTCAAGGTTCAGTCACACATAACAAGATCTTTAACGAGATCGTTACTACGTCACAATTTCCGGATCGTTGTTAAGTCGTTGGTGAGATCGTTGGTGAGATGTCACACAGTCATTTTCCCAACGACTTTAGTAATGATGCAGCGACCTGTATAACGATCTCGTTGGTCGTTGGGACCCTGTCACACAGCAGCTATGTAACGACGCTGTAAGCCACATAGGCATGCATATGCGTCGCCTTTTCCACACCCCTCCGCTCTGATTGGTGGCCAATACTGCGTTCTCATTAGGTGGCCGGCCAAGAAGGCAACTTTGTATCGCTTCACTCTTAGTCCCTTTTTGAGCCTTGCTTTGAGGATAGAACCTGCGACTCCACCCAGATTCATTCGTACTTTGTTGCTTGCTTGCTTTTCGTATCGAAGCTGCATTTGTACCCGGATTCATCCCTCCTTCGTTCTATGAATCAAAGCAAGGCTCAAAAAGGAACAAAGCATGAAGCGATACCCAATCAGAACGCAGCACTGTTCTCAGCGCCAACCAATCGGCGCAGAGGGGGGGCGGAAAAGGTGACGCAACTACACGCCTACTGTTACCATGGTCTGAGGTTTATCCTCTATACTCTTGAGCCGCGACTCAAGTACTTGTATGTAACGGTGTAACTGCTAATATTCTGCCATAACTGCCAGACCCTTGGCTCAGTCCTACTGTTACGGGGGGCTGTCTGATAATAAAACCTAAAGGAATATCAGACAGTCAGGGTCCACCATGCAAAGACTCCGCTGCAGACTATGGGGAGATAAGGTATGCACACCAGCGACTATGTAAGGGGAATACATGAAATAGCAGAAACTGCTGTGTGAATACTGACTTGAAAAATCCAATAGCTATATGTAAGAGTGAAAATGTGAAAAATGGAATCTGCATTACTGCCATGAACATATGAATCAAGAGAAATTTAGCTACTGAATTGATCAATGCAATAGAGCCCCAACACTATGCCAAAGTATTTCTCTACGTTGGGGTCCCTAGCTTGTGTGTGTCCTCTCATGCAGTTAAAAAACTTACCGTGTATGGGAAGCTGAGACCCAGGCTATTTATGCGTATGATATGGATTGGCAATAGGTGTGGTTGGGGAGGGTTCACAAACGAAAAACTACTAACAAATAAGGAATAACGTTTGGAACACCATTCTAAGTCTGAACTGGGTGCAAAAACCTAAAAAACGTCACTATGGGGAGATAAGGTATGCACACCAGCGACTATGTAAGGGGAATACATGAAATAGCAGAAACTGCTGTGTGAATACTGACTTGAAAAATCCAATAGCTATATGTAAGAGTGAAAATGTGAAAAATGGAATCTGCATTACTGCCATGAACATATGAATCAAGAGAAATTTAGCTACTGAATTGATCAATGCAATAGAGCCCCAACACTACGCCAAAGTATTTCTCTACGTTGGGGTCCCTAGCTTGTGTGTGTCCTCTCATGCAGTTAAAAAACTTACCGTGTATGGGAAGCTGAGACCCAGGCTATTTATGCGTATGATATGGATTGGCAATAGGTTTGGTTGGGGAGGGTTCACAAACGAAAAACTACTAACAAATAAGGAATAACGTTTGGAACACCATTCTAAGTCTGAACTGGGTGCAAAAACATTTTCACTCTTACATATAGCTATTGGATTTTTCAAGTCAGTATTCACACAGCAGTTTCTGCTATTTCATGTATTCCCCTTACATAGTCACTGGTGTGCATACCTTATCTCCCCATAGTGATGTTTTTTAGGTTTTTGCACCCAGTTCAGACTTAGAATGGTGTTCCAAATGTTATTCCTTATTTGTTAGTAGTTTTTCATTTGTGAACCCTCCCCAACCACACCTATTGCCAATCCATATCATACGCATAAATAGCCTGGGCCTCAGCTTCCCATAGACGGTAAGTTTTTTAACTGCATGAGAGGACACACACAAGCTAGGGACCCCAACGTAGAGAAATACTTTGGCGTAGTGTTGGGGCTCTATTGCATTGATCAATTCAGTAGCTAAATTTCTCTTGATTCATATGTTCATGGCAGTAATGCAGATTCCATTTTTCACATTTTCACTCTTACATATAGCTATTGGATTTTTCAAGTCAGTATTCACACAGCAGTTTCTGCTATTTCATGTATTCCCCTTACATAGTCGCTGGTGTGCATACCTTATCTCCCCATAGTGATGTTTTTTAGGTTTTTGCACCCAGTTCAGACTTAGAATGGTGTTCCAAACGTTATTCCTTATTCCGCTGCAGACTATGGCAGAGGATAAGGGGTATATAAGTGTACCACTGTAAAAAATAATAGCACAAGTGCAGAGTGCAATACCTCTGTTAAACTCACAGAGGAATATAATTAGAAAATAAAGCAATTCCTCCCTTACTTGTAGGGTGTGTGGAATGGTCTCTGTTAATGATCACAGAGACAAAAGCAGTGAGTGTGAAATGGCACCTACCTAGGTTCGTTCCTCTAGTGGTGCCAGGAGATGGACAGCAGCGTAAGCCGCACAAAGCTCCTACCTGCGTTCGCTCCACTAGTGTGCGAGGACACGAACCACTAGATATGGCACCTGCCTAGGTCCGCTCTTGGTCCGCTCTTGGTGCAAAAGAGACGAACAGCAGCATACGCCGCACAAAGCTCCTACCTCTGTTCGCTCCCCTAGTGTGCGAGGATACAAACAACTGCCAGACGCAGTATAAGGAACGTTACCCTAGCGGCGACGTCCACCTACGAGTAGAATCACAAGGCCCAGCCGGACCATGTGCCTCAGGCACCTGCCTATGTCCGCTCCACTAAGAGGTCAGGATACGGACTGCAGCCGAAGCTGTAAGGTATAAGAACGCTACCCTGCCGGTAGCGCTCACCTAACATAGACAGAGAGATGCCTAGAGGGACGTGCACAGAGCGTCTACTCTCATGCATGAACCAAGAGGACTGAGCGCTGGGTGGCGTGCGTCAGGGTCTTATATAGACTCTGTGCCTCATCCAAGATGGAGGACACCAGAGCCAATCCGCTGCCAGAATGACAGCAATGACGTCACGCTGGCCTATCACCGAGCAAAGCGTCACAAGAACATGACCAGTGACCAATCGGCATAGAAGGTGTAAGAGACATGTGACCATGTGTCACAAGCACATGACCAGCGGCCAATCAGCTTAGAAGGTGTCAGACATGTGACCTCATGTCAGCGATGATGTCACCCGCACATGTGCAGTAGCAAGAAATCCGGACATAGTCTCCAGAGCCACAGCAACCGTAACACCTACGTGTCACACTTTAAGTTCATCTAGGTCGTTAACGAGATCATTGGTAGGTGTCAAACATACAGATCCATCCTGCCCAGCAGGACTCCAACGAGCCAAAAATGGCCCAGGACATTCAGCAACAACCAACGATCTCACAGCAGGGGACGGATCGTTGGTACATGTCAAACATAACGAGATCGCTGATGCAGTCGTTGTTTCGTCACAGAAACTGTGACGTAGCAACGATGTCGTTAGCGATCTCGTTATGTGTGAAGTGGCCTTCAGAGTTGACAGCATTGTGAGATTAGATATGAAAGGATTTGTAATGATACATAACTCAGCTCTGCTGTATCTCTACTGAATAGCTGCAAAGATCAATGAGGAAAGGTGGGTGAGTTTCTTTCTTCCCTGCATGACATTGCCTGTATAAGATTGGTCCACATCATGCAGGGGAAGAAGTACATACCCACAGAAACAAATCTCTGGTAACATTGAACCTCACAATCTAATATCTCGCAACTGAGAAGAAACATTAAAGTATAAAAACCTACTCTGCTCTTCAGCCACTATTCCATGATATTGACAGTTTAACCAACTCAAACTGGTGAAACGTTGTCTTTAAATAACCTAATGAAGACAGTGTGATAGAAATATAAAAACAATTTTCTATTGGTGACTAAGGGATATTTTATATTTAACACTTCAGAGTACAATAGTGAAGTATAAATAACAATGCAATAGTACAATGCAAATGATGGAAGGAGATTAAGGGGAAAAAAACAAGCTTAAGAAGAAATTATTAAAAAATTGTTATTTATTCTCAATTGAAGATTACAATTTATACAGTAAAGTACTTCTGTTTTGCCTAGTTACTGTTCCAATATAGAATAATGTTTTAAACTTTTGACTTTCAGGCTTCATATCTCACCATCCACTACAGCTTTGAGCGTGAGACGACCTTCATTTTATAGACAACCATCTTGCCTATTTCATACATAAATTTGATTTGCAACTATTTAGCATATGATTAGTTATGCAGATTCTTGAAATGTCACTGCATTGTTACCGTTTTGCTTCTAAAAATCTAAATTTCAATTTTTATTATTTGTTGGTATTTTGTAAATTCCCCCTCTGCTTTCAACACTGTCCGAATCCTTCTGGGCATCCTCGATCAGATTCAAGTATGTCTTAACTGAAATCCGATCCCAGGTCTCTTCTACACATTTCCAATGTTGGTGCACACTGGTCGACTCCCTTGGGTATGTATACAGCTTTTTTTTTCAACTCTACCACAAGTGTTTGATTGGGTTGAGGTCTGGGGACTGTGGGGGCCATTCCAGTGCCTCTACATTATTATCATTGAACCCTTTTTTCGCCAATGTCGACATATACTTCCAGTTGTTGTTCTGCTGGAACACTTTGTCTTTCTTTTTATACCCATATCACTTGAGTGTACAAAGAAACTCTTTTTGTAGGATACTGACATATAGATCAGCAGTGAGACCATCATCAATCCTGGTCAAGTATCCCATGTCTTTAGCTGTTAAACAACCTTATATCATCAGGTTTCCTTTTCCAAACTTGACAGTTCTTTCACTTTCTCAATCCGTTAGCCCCTTTTTCTCCTGTTTCTTCTAGACAGATTTGCAGCCATCAGAGCCTGGTCTATTGATTTTCATCTCATCGTTCCAAATCACCCGTTTCTAATCTTTTACTGTCCACTTTCTGAAAACTGGAACTGACGCTTCTTATGATGATATTGAAGTTGAGTCATCTTTTTTCGGGCCAAGATTCCAGACTTGTGCAATGTGTGTCACACAGTGCTTACATGGATGTCTGTAATTTAGATATTACAAAGCATATGAGCCACCTTCACTGCCATGTTTGTCACACCAGAACTGATAGACCTTGTGATGATATTTTGCCTGGTTGTCTACCTCTTGGCTTTTGAATGGATGGACGGACTGCATTTCGTATTCTTCCAACTGTCATGGCCTCACATGATGCAGTTTGGCAATCTTCTTGGCCGAGAGACTGCTATCAATAAGCTGGATGATGTTGTTTCTCCTTTCTTGGGAAATCTTCATCATAGCTAGAGATGAGCGAACCGGTCCCGGTTCGGCTCGAGGTCGGCTCGCCGAACGGGGGTCCCGTTCGAGTTCGGTTCGTCGAACGTTCGACGAACCGAACTCGAACGTATAGGCTAGAATGGGAGGCAATCACAAACACATAAAAATGCATGATAAATGTACACAAACAGTTAATAAACATTGCCATAACACTTACCGGTCCTCGCGATCCCTTCTGCACTCTGTCTCCTGCCGCTATTCCATCCGATGATCGCTGAATCCACCCGGTGACCGGCACTGCCAGCAGAGATGCAGGACCTGTCGTGACGTCAGAATAGCCATGTGACCAGTCACGTGGCTATTATCTCATTGGCTACAGACTGGTCACATGACTATGACACGTCATGTAGGACCTGCGAGTGCATCTCTCCGGTACACGGTGCACATATGTGTATCGCCGTGTACCGGCGACATGCTCTAGCACACGGTCGACTCCCCGTTCCGTTAGGGACCGGCTGTCACAGCCGGTCATTAACGGAGATCACCGTTGCCATAGCAACGCAGTTAGCGGTGATGTCACCGCTAACCGCGGCTCCGAGAGCACCGTTGCTATGGTAACGCGTCTGTCAGCGTTACCGCTGTTACCGCTGACAGCCAGCACTGATCACTCACGGAGTGAAGGCTGCACGATTGTAGTGAGCATTGTAGTGAGGATGGAGGTTCCCCAGCCCCAAGTGATGAGCTGGTGCACATCATCCTCACTACAATCGTCACTACTACTACACTAGTGAGGATTGTAGTGAGCATTGTAGTGAGGATGGAGGTTCCCCAGCCCCAAGTGATGAGCTGGTGAATCTCATCCTCACTACAATCGTCACTACTACTACACTAGAAAGAAAGAAGACAGAAGAGCAGGATCGTGGAGGGCTGACAGGGGGTAATAAAGATGGAGTCTCTAATGTGTCTGTGTATTTATTTCTATTAAAGTATTTTTTCTCTGTGTGGTGTTTTTTTTAACCCTTTATTGGAGATTCTTAATGGCCGGGTCAAACGTGCCTGACATTAAGAATCTCTGGCTTAATACTGGCTAGTAAAACAAAGCCAGTATTAACTCATGATTACCCAACAAGCCACCCGGCTCCAGGGCTGTTGGAAGAGTTGGATACAGCGCCAGATGATGGCGCTTCTATGAGAGCGCCATTTTCTGGGGCGGCTGCGGACTGAAATCCGCAGTAGAGGGGCCCAGAAACCTCGGGCTAACCTGTGCTGCGGATTCCAATCCCCAGCTGCCTAGTTGTACCCGGCTGGACACAAAAATGGGGCGAAGCCCACGTCATTTGTTTTTTAATTATTTCATGAAATAAGTGAAATAATTAAAAAAAAACGGGCTTCCCTATATTTTTGGTTCCCAGCCGGGTACAAATAGGCAACTGGGGGTTGGAGGCAGCCCGTGGCTGCCTGCTGTACCTGGCTAGCATACAAAAATATGGCGAAGCTCACGTCCTTTTTTTGTAGTTTTTTGGCAAAAAAAATAAAAAATGCTTCCCTGGATTTTCCATTGCCAGTGAAGGTAACACCAAGCAGTGGGGGTTAGCCGCCAGTAGCTGCTTGGATTACCCTTAGCTAGCAATACAAAAAATGCAGCGGGAGCCCATATATATTTTTTTTAATTATTTATTTAAATAACTAAAAATAAAATGGGCTTCCCTGTATTTTGATTGCTAGACATCACAGTGCTGTAAAAATAAATCTTTAAAAAAATGACGTAGCGCTCCGCGGTATTTTTGATTCTCAGCGCAGATAAAGCAGACAGCTATGGGTTGCCACCCCCATCTGCCTGCCGTTACCTTGGTTGGCAATCAAAATACAGGGAAGCCCATTAATTTTTTCTATTTAAAAAATGGTTAAAAAAAAAAATGACGTTGGGTCCCCCCATTTTTGATAGCCAGCTAGGGTAAAGCAGACGGCTGTAGCCTGAAAACCACAGCTGGCAGCTTTACCGTGGTTGGGGATCCAATGTGGAGGTCCCCTCAGGCTCTTTTTTATAATTATTTTATAAATATTAATAATTACACAATAAAAGTAGGGTCCCCCCCAAATTGGATCACCAGCCAAGGTAAAGCGGACAGCTGTGGTCTGGTATTCTCAGGGTGGGAAGGTCCATAGTTATTGGGCCTTCACAGCCTAAAAATAGCAGGCCGCAGGCACCCCAGACGTGGCGCATCCACTAGATGCGCCAATCCTGGCGCTTCACCCCAGCTCATCCCGTGCCCTGGTGCAGTGGCAAACGGGGTAATAAATCGGGTTGATACTAGCTGTAAAGTCACCTGAGATCAAGCCCAGCAGTTTGTGATGTCATGGCATCTATTAGATACCCAATATCATAAACTGTCAGTACTAACAAAAAAAAAAAATCGACAAAAGAAATTTATTTGAAAAAACAGTCCCCAAAACATTTCCTCTTTCACCAATTTATTGTAAGAAAAAAAATAAAGGGGTCCCACGACGACTCTGGACCGTCTAGAATATGGGGGGGAGACACTCAGGGAACGTATCCCCCATTTTCTAGGAGTGCGGACCCTTCATGTGAGGAGTGTGGGTGCAATGAATCTGCACTCACTCTCCCCAGGTCCACAGCAGCAGAGTCCATGTCGTAATGGTTGCTACCAAAGCTGCAATGCCCTGCTCATGAGGTAAGGGCATGCCTAATCAGGAGAACTACTGTAGAGGAAGCTCTGCTCACTGGTATATAGGTGCTCAGAGGTAATAATAGATAAAATTAGTGAGTAACCTCGGCACTCTAAATCTCCCAGACTAAGTCAGTAAGTCACAACGGATAGTAATGCAAAATCACTCTTTATTGGTCCGTATTAAGAAAAAAAATTTTTTCATAAGCATATATGTTTTTGTCCAAAACAAGTTACAAATGACGTTTCAGCCTGAGCCTTCGTCAGATTGGACTTATCTGCATGTAATCATGAAAAATGACAATAATCAGTATCACATAAGAGTGAGAGAACAATAACATAAACTCGAACAATGTAGAGGTACAATTGGGATGCAGCAAAAAAATTGCAACACAGCAAGAAATGAAACACATGATACAAATGTCATAATACAGTACAAGGACAATATAGTAATGACAAATATGGGGTCAGAGTAGACTTAGACAGCTCTGGTACGAAAGAGATGTCAATCATAAAGTAACATGTGCAGTAGGTGTAGAGCTACAGTATGCATGGCAGAGCTAATGGGTAGACCGACCATAGAAAAAGAACGGAGAAAAAGTGGAGAAAAAGTGGAGAAAAAAATGGAGAAAAAGTGAAGAAAAAGTGGAGAAAAAAATGGAGAAAAAGTGGAGAAAAAGTGGAGAATAAGTGGAGAATAAGTGGAGAAAAAGTGGAGAATAAGTGGAGAAAAAGTGGAGAAAAAGTGGAGAAAAAGTGGAGAAAAAGTGGAGAATAAGTGGAGAAAAAAATGGAGAAAATGTGGAGAATAAGTGGAGAAAAAGTGGAGAAAAAGTGGAGAAAAAGTGGAGAAAAAGTGGAGAAAAAAATGGAGAAAAAGTGGAGAATAAGTGGAGAAAAAGTGGAGAATAAGTGGAGAAAAAGTGGAGAAAAAGTGGAGAATAAGTGGAGAAAAAGTGGAGAAAAAGTGGAGTAAAAATGGAGAAAAAGTGGAGAAAAAATGGAGAAAAAAATGGAGAAAAAGTGGAGAAAAAGTGGAGTGTCAGGTTTCCGGGTTTTCCAGTCCTCTTTTGAAAGAGCTTGCCCTCGGTTAACATGGAGTTTTATGTTCTGTTGCCCTACTTCCTGTCCAGCTGCTTAAAAGGCCGCCTCTAAGCCTAGTCCAGTGCCTGAGTATACTGCTTGCTGTGTGCTCCTGCTTTACTGCTGCTGCTACTTGATTACCTTTGGATCCTCCTGAAAATCTACCGACCGACTCTGGACCACACCCGGTTTCTTCAAACTGTGCCCGGACTCCGTCTGCCGTCTTTGGTCAGCACGTCTGCCCGGTTTCTTCCGGTTCATAACCATTCTGGACTTTCATCCCGTACGGACACTTCTGGACTTTACCGCTTGCCTCTTGTGTCCCGGCTGCGGCGCATTTAGGCCTTCCGGGGTTGATTGCCGGACAGTCCCTGTATAGGGGTTCGCTCTGGTGGTCTCCCTGGGGGAGTCCGGTGCGTGGCCCCGGGAATCCCCTTCGCTCCGTTTCGGAAAGGTATTTTCATGTGTTTGTTATACTGTGTATTTCCGTTGTGTATCTACCGTGGTTACATATCATAAACATCTTGTACCACAAACTCGTCTCTGGCTGTCATTGCCCTAACGCTATCGAAATCCTCAAAACATACAATAGTATTACATTATACTCAGGCCTCAAGAGGATTTCGCTGGGGCAATGACTGAGACACGAGGAGTAGATCAGCTCTTTTCTATGATTAACTCCTTGCAGCAGGAGATGGAGGTGGTGCAGACTAAACTTAGAGATATGGAGGCACAGCTGGGCCATGATCACCAGGTACTGGGTCCGGCTATACAGGACTTGCAAGTCAGAGTGGAGGCTCAGGAAGCCGGCCCCACTACGTCCGTATCAGCTACCGGTATGCCTAGGTTACCTCCATTCCGTTTCAATGGTGACCGTAGTCAGTTTCGTGGATTTGTGAACCAATGTATACTGTTTTTTGATGTACATGCTGATTATTACCGTTCTGACCGGTCCAAAGTGTTATGTATAATTATGTTATTAACCTCACGAGCACTGGCTTGGGCTAATCCTATGATAGAGAACCGGGACATCCGTTTAAATCACCTAGATGATTTTCTGACCACAATGGCGCAGATGTTTGATGATCCGAATCGCCGTGCTACCGCTGAATCGGCTCTCCTTTCCTTACGTCAGGGAAAGCGTTCTGTCGTTGAATACGCCACTGAATTTAAGAGGTTAGTGGTAGACACCGACTGGGGAAACAATGCATTATTGTCTGTTTTCAGAAAGGGGTTGTCCGGTACCATCAAGGACGAGTTAGCTCGTTCTGAATCTCCAGGGGATTTTGAACTGTTTCTCCAGCACTGTGTGCGTATTGATACCCGCTTAACGGAACGTAGACAGGAAAAATGGGCAGCTGTAAACCGTGTAAACAACTTTGCATTTCCTTCCAGAGAACCCGCTCTCAGGACGCCACGGGAGGCCGAGGACGTTCCTATGCAAGTGGACTCTCTGCAAAAGCGAGAGACCAATGAACGTCGCGAACACCGGCTCCGTGAGCGTTTGTGTTTCTATTGCGGTCAATCGGACCATTTCTTGATCGACTGCCCGAAACGTCCGAATCGCCCAAATAAGGTATTGGCAGCCATGGCAGAGTGTGACAACACGGACGCAGAGTCCGATATCTCTGAGGCAAGTGGACACTTGGATGCGGTATTTCCCTTGACTGTAATGTCAACCTCACCGAAGGACTCGGAAGGGAAATATACCCATTGCTCGCTCCCCATTCAGATCCGGTGGGAGGGACAGCTAATACCTACCTCTGCAATGATAGACTCTGGGGCAGGGGGAAATTTCATGGACTCCTCTTTTGCCAGGAAACACGGTATCCGGACTCAGCAAAGAGCCTCACCGGTTACCATGGAGACGGTAGACGGATCTCCGTTAATCTCTGGACCAGTTGATCGGGAAACCGTACCGCTAGAATGCGTCATGAAGCCAGGTCAGCAGGAGACCCTTGTTTTCATGCTAATTTCTTCTCCTCATTTTCCAATTATTTTAGGTATTCCGTGGCTACGGTCTACAAATCCGGTCATCGATTGGGAAACTAAGGAAATATCCTTCCCACCGCAGAGTATTCCGACCATTAGTCCAACTGTTCCGGTTCCAGTAACACCGAATGCGGAGGGCACTGTACAGGTACCTGTTCTACCCCCGGTGTATAACGACTTTGCGGACATATGCGACAAAAGAAAAGCCGATCGGCTTCCCCCGCATAGACCGTATGATTGCCCCATAGACTTACTCCCAGGGGCGGTGATCCCGTTTGGTCATGTCTACCCGTTGGCGGCACCTGAGCTAGAAGCACTAAAAAACTACATTGATGAAAGTCTAGCTAAGGGATTTATTCGTCCGTCTACCTCACCAGCAGGGGCACCCATCTTTTTTGTGAAAAAGAAAGAGGGGACTCTAAGACCCTGTATTGACTACCGGGAACTGAATAAAATAACCATCCGGAACCGGTATCCGTTACCATTGATTCCTGAGCTATTGGAGAGGGTCCAACAGGCAAAAATATTCACCAAATTGGACCTCCGTGGGGCATACAATCTACTCCGCATACGTCCCGGAGACGAGTGGAAGACCGCGTTACGATGTCGGTATGGACATTTTGAGTGCCTAGTGATGCCTTTTGGACTTTGTAACGCTCCCGCGGCTTTCCAACATCTAGTTAACGATATTTTTAGGGATATCATGGACCAATTCATGGTGATTTATCTGGACGATATCCTAATCTTTTCTGATTCCCTACAGGAACACCAGGAGCACGTCAAGACCGTACTTACCCGGCTGAGGGAAAACCACCTGTAGATCAAACTGGAGAAATGCGAATTCCATTGCTCACAGATACAATTCTTAGGTTATGTCATCTCTCCTCAGGGACTGAACATGGAGTCTGGCAAAATACAAGCAATTCTAGACTGGCCGGAACCGGGAAACATCAAAGAGGTACAACGCTTTGTCGGTTTTGCCAACTTTTACCGACGTTTTATCCGTAATTTTTCAGAGATCGTTCGTCCCATCACTCTGTTAACCAAGAAAGGACAGAAGTTTGTGTGGTCCGCCCAGGCCCAGGAAGCCTTCCATCGTCTCAAGGTCTGTTTTACCTCAGCGCCTATATTGGTACATCCGAATCCCGCACTTCCCTTTATCGTGGAAGTCGACGCTTCCGACTACGCATTAGGGGCCATCCTTTCTCAAAGGACCGGGGACAAGAGTCTCTTACATCCGTGTGCTTTCTTTTCCCGCCGGTTGTCCCCTGCAGAAAGGAACTATGACATTGCGGACAAAGAATTGTTAGCGATTATTTCCGCTTTCAAGGAATGGAGACACCACTTACAGGGAGCCGCGCAGCAAGTGATACTACTCACAGATCATCGTAATCTGGAATTTCTTAAGTCTGCCAGGTGCCTGTCTCCACGGCAAGCCCGTTGGAGCCTATTCCTTAACCAGTTCAATTTTGTCGTTACATACCGTCCAGGTTCACGTAATGGGAAAGCCGATGCCTTGTCCCGAATCCACGCCGTGGACTCCGTGCCTGGAACCCCGTCTCAGACGGTCACAATACCATTTTAGTGGTGGTGGATCGGTTGACTAAAGCTGCTCACTTTATTCCGTGTGCCGGTCTTCCCTCAGCCTCAGACAGTGGATCTGGTTATCCAGAACGTATTCCGATTGCATGGGGTACCAGACGAGATCATCTCTGACCGGGGCGTGCAGTTCACGTCTAGGTTCTGGAAGGGGTTTTGTACGGCACTCCAGATTGATGTCTGTTTGTCTTCTGCATACCATCCTCAGACAAATGGGCAGACCGAACGGACCAATCAAACCCTGGAACAATACCTTCGCTGTTATGTCAGCCATCTGCAGGACGATTGGTTGAAGATGCTTCCGTTGGCGGAGTTCTCGTATAACAACACTCAGAGCAGCTCCACTAAGGTAACGCCCTTCTTTGCTAACTTGGGTTACCATCCGACTATTTTGCCTAGGTCACCGGTTGCGGTCTCAGTGCCTGCGGTGGAGGACAGATTGACAGAGCTACGACAAAATCTGGAGGTTCTGAAGGACACTGTGGCTACAGCTCAGGAGCGTTACAAGAGGTCGGCAGACGCTCACCGGAAACCGGCACCCATGTATAAGGTAGGGGACTCTGTATGGTTATCCACCAAGAACCTGAGATTGGGTGTCCCTTCGCAGAAGCTGGGACAAAAATTCATCGGTCCGTTCAAGATCACCGGGATCGTGAGCCCTGTGGCCTGTCGGCTGCGGTTACCGCACCATCTAAAGGTACACCCGGTCTTTCATGTTTCTCTCCTCAAATCCGTCTCTCCCAATACGTTTCATGGTCGTGTCGTGCCTCCTCCTCCGCCTGTGATGGTCGACGGCGAGGAGCAGTTCGTGGTTGAGGACATTATTGACTCCCGGCTCCATCGTCGTCGACTTCAGTATCTGGTACGTTGGCAGGGGTACGCCCCCGAGGACGATTCCTGGGAACCGGTGGGTAACATTCGAGCACCCCGGAAGATCGCTCAGTTTCATCGACGGTACCCGGACAAGCCGGGCCCTGACCCGTCCTGAGGCCGTTTCTGGGGGGGGAGTAATGTCAGGTTTCCGGGTTTTCCAGTCCTCTTTTGAAAGAGCTTGCCCTCGGTTAACATGGAGTTTTATGTTCTGTTGCCCTACTTCCTGTCCAGCTGCTTAAAAGGCCGCCTCTAAGCCTAGTCCAGTGCCTGAGTATACTGCTTGCTGTGTGCTCCTGCTTTACTGCTGCTGCTACTTGATTACCTTTGGATCCTCCTGAAAATCTACCGACCGACTCTGGACCACACCCGGTTTCTTCAAACTGTGCCCGGACTCCGTCTGCCGTCTTTGGTCAGCACGTCTGCCCGGTTTCTTCCGGTTCATAACCATTCTGGACTTTCATCCCGTACGGACACTTCTGGACTTTACCGCTTGCCCCTTGTGTCCCGGCTGCGGCGCATTTAGGCCTTCCGGGGTTGATTGCCGGACAGTCCCTGTATAGGGGTTCGCTCTGGTGGTCTCCCTGGGGGAGTCCGGTGCGTGGCCCCGGGAATCCCCTTCGCTCCGTTTCGGAAAGGTATTTTCATGTGTTTGTTATACTGTGTATTTCCGTTGTATATCTACCGTGGTTACATATCATAAACATCTTGTACCACAAACTCGTCTCTGGCTGTCATTGCCCTAACGCTATCGAAATCCTCAAAACATACAATAGTATTACATGGATAAAAAGTGGAGAATAAGTGGAGAATAAGTGGAGAATAAGTGGAGAATAAGTGGAGCACCCTTTGGTGCCTTTCATGTGGCACTAAGGGGTGCTTAGCTTTGTATTTAGCCAAAAAAATGAAAAAAAAAATGACGTAGGGTTCCCCCTAGTTTTGTAGCCAGCTAGGGTAAAGCAGACGGCTGCAGCCTGCAGACCACAGCTGGCAACCTCACCTTGGCTGGTAATCCAAAACTGAGGGCACCCCACGCTGTTATTTTAAATTAAATAAATAATTAAAAAAAAAAAACACGTAGGGGTCCCCCAAAATTGGATCACCAGCCAAGGTAAAGCAGACAGCTGGGGCCTGATATTCTCAGACTAGGGAGGTCCATGGTTATTGGACTCTCCCCAGCCTAAAAATAGCAGGCCGCAGCCGCCCCAGAAGTGGCGCATCCATCAGATGCGCCAATCCTGGTGCTTCGCCCCAGCTCATCCCGCGCCCTGGTGCGGTGGCAAACGGGGTAATATATGGGGTTAATACCAGGTGTGTAATGTCACCTGGCATCAAGCCCTGGGGTTGGTGAGGTCAGGCGTCTATCAGATACCCGACATCACCAACCCAGTCAGTAATAAAAAAAAATAGACGACAAACACATTTTTATTTGAAAAAACACTCCCCAAAACATTCCCTCTTTAACCAATTTATTAGAAAGAAAAACAAATCCAGGTCTGGTGTAATCCAAGGGGTTGCCATGACGATCCACACTGTCCCAGTCAATGAAGAGCAGGATGTTCCCCATTGGCTGGGAGAGCAATGCAGTGACCTGAGCTAACATCAATGGGTCAGCCCAGGTCACTGCAGGGCATGACAAGTGCTGCTGTCAGTGAGGTACATTACCTGCGCTGATCTCCAGCGCACTGACAGCCCCTGTCACTGAGTTCAATGACCGCCGCCTTCACAGCCAAGAATCGCGAGAGGCCCGTGACGTCACCGCTAGTCAGTCTCGGGTCGGAAGCGAGAGAAGGTGATGTGACAAGCGGCGACCATGGAGGACAGTGACAGCGCTGAGGTCGGGATGGCGGGACTTCATCACCGCAGGCAGGGCCGGCTCCAGGTTTTTGTGGGCCCCGGGCGGAAGAGTCTCAGTGGGTCCCATACACACGCAGACACACACACATACACAGATACATACACGTACATATACATATTTAAAGACAAACTCACAAAAATACATATAAACAGACAAATCTATACAGTCATATACACTGACATACATAGATACACATCATACATGCATACATACAGAGACACACACTGCTATGCTGCATACATACATACAGACACACACATACTGCTCTGCATGCATACATACATACAGACACACACACACACTGCTCTGCTGCATACATACATACAGACAGACACGCATACTGCTCTGCTGCATACATACATACAGACACACACACACACTGCTCTGCTGCATACATACATACATACATACATACATACAGACAGACACGCATACTGCTCTGCATGCATACATACAGACACGCATACTGCTCTGCTGCATACATACAGACACACACACACACTGCTCTGCTGCCTACATACATGCATACATACAGACAGACACGCATACTGCTCTGCTGCATACATACATACATACAGACACACACACTGCTCTGCTGCATACATACATACATACATACAGACAGACACGCATACTGCTCTGCTGCATACATACATACAGACACACACACACTGCTCTGCTGCATACATACATACAGACACGCATACTGCTCTGCTGCATACATACATGCATACAGACAGACACGCATACTTCTCTTCTGCATACATACATACATACATACATACAGACAGACAGACACGCATACTGCTCTGCATGCATACATACAGACACTCATACTGCTCTGCTGCATACATACATGCATACATACAGACACGCATACTGCTCTGCTGCATGCATACATGCATACATACAGACACGCATACTGCTCTGCTGCATACATACATGCATACATACAGACACGCATACTGCTCTGCTGCATACATACATGCATACATACAGACACGCATACTGCTCTGCTGCATATATACATGCATACATACAGACACGCATACTGCTCTGCTGCATATATACATACATACAGACACGCATACTGCTCTGCTGCATATATACATACATACAGACATGCATACTGCTCTGCTGCATATATACATACATACAGACACATATACTGCTCTGCTGCATACATACATGCATACATACAGACACACACACACCCTGCTCTGCTGCATATATACATACATACAGACACGCATACTGCTCTGCTGCATACATACATGCATACATACAGACAGACACGCATATTGCTCTGCTGCATACATACATACATTCATACATACAGACACGCACACTGCTCTACTGCATATATACATACATACACGCATACTGCTCTGCTGCATATATACATACATACATACAGACACGCATACTGCTCTGCTGCATACATACATACATACAGACACGCATACTGCTCTGCTGCATATATACATACATACAGACACGCATACTGCTCTGCTGCATATATACATACATACATACAGACACGTATACTGCTCTGCTGCATACATACATGCATACATACAGACAGACACGCATATTGCTCTGCTGCATATATATATACAGACAGACACGCATACTACTCTGCTACATATATACATACATACAGACACGTATACTGCTCTGCTGCATACATACATGCATACATACATACAGACACGCATATTGCTCTGCTGCATATATATATACATACATACAGACATGCATACTACTTTGCTACATATATACATACATACATACAGACACGCATACTGCTCTGCTGCATATATACATACATACAGACACGCATACTGCTCTGCTGCATATATACATACAGACACGCATACTGCTCTGCTGCATATATACATACATATTATTATTATTATTATTATTATTATTTATTTATAGAGCACCATTAATTCCATGGTGCTGTACATGAGAAGGGGGTTACATACAAAATACGTATACAAGTTACAGTAGACAGACTAGTACAGAGGGAAGAGGGCCCTACCCTTGCGGGCTTACATTCTATAGGATTATGGGGAGGAGACAATAGGTGGGGTGTAGGTCAGGCGGCGGCTCCGCACGGTGGTCGGGCGGCAGCTCCGCACGGTGGTCGGGCGGCAGCTCCGCACGGTGGTCGGGCGGCAGCGAGTTCATTGTAGATTGTAGGCATTTCTGAACAGATGAGTTTTCAGGTTCCGTTTGAAGTTTGCAAGGGTAGGGGATAGTCTGACGTGTTGAGGCAGCGAGTTCCAGGAGACTGGGGATGCTCGGGAGAAGTCTTGGAGTCGGTTGCGTGAGGAGCGAATGAGAGAGGAGGAGAGGAGGAGATCTTGGGAGGACCGGAGGTGACGTGTTGGAGTGTAGTGGGAGAGTAGTTCGGAGATGTACGGAGGGGAAAGATTATGCACAGCTTTGTAGGTCAGTGTTAGAAGTTTGAATTGGATACGGTGGAAGATTGGAAGCCAGTGGAGGGACATGCAGAGGGGAGAAGCGGGGTGGTATTGAGGAGAGAGGTGGATAAGTCGGGCAGCAGAGTTAAGGATGGACTGGAGAGGGGCGAGCGTGTTGGCAGGGAGGCCACAGAGGAGGATGTTACAGTAGTCGAGGCGGGAGATTATGAGGGCATGCACTAGCATTTTAGTAGATTGCAAATTGAGGAAAGGGCGGATTCTGGAAATATTTTTGAGTTGAAGACGGCAGGAGGTGGTGAGGGACTGGATGTGTGGTATGAAGGATAAGGCAGAGTCAAAGGTCACTCCGAGGCAGCGAACTTTGGGTACTGGCGAGAGCGTGGTGTTATTTATTGTAATAGATAGATCAGGTGGAGAGTGTAGGTGAGACGGAGGAAAGATGATTAGTTCAGTTTTGGCCACATTGAGCTTTAGGAAGCGAGAGGAGAAGAAGGAGGATATAGCAGATAGACATTTCGGGATTTTGGACAGCAGAGATGTGGCATCTGGGCCAGAGAGGTAGATCTGGGTGTCGTCGGCATATAGGTGGTATTGGAAGCCATGGGACTTTATGAGTTGTCCTAGGCCAAATGTGTAGATAGAGAAAAGTAGGGGTCCTAGGACAGAGCCTTGAGGGACGCCAACAGAGAGATGGTGGGATGAAGAGGTTGTGTGAGAGTGGGAGACACTGAAAGTGCGATTTGAGAGGTATGAAGAGATCCAAGAGAGGGCAAGATCTCTGACACCAAGGGAAGAGAGGGTCTGTAATAGGAGGGAGTGGTCAACGGTATCGAAGGCTGAGGACAGGTCTAGGAGTAGGAGTATAGAGAAGTGCTTGTTCGCTTTGGCAGTAAGCAAGTCATTTGTGATTTTAGTCAGGGCAGTTTCGGTAGAGTGATGTGGACGGAAGCCGGACTGTAGGTTGTCAAAGAGAGCGTTAGAGGAGAGGTGGGAGGAAAGTTCAGCATGGACATGCTGTTCCAGGAGTTTTGAGGCAAGTGGGAGTAGTGATATGGGGCGATAGCTGGTAGTAGAGGTTGGATCGAGGGAAGGTTTCTTTAGGATAGGTGTGACTGTTGCATGTTTAAAGGCAGAGGGGAAGGTTCCAGTCGTTAAAGATAGGTTGAAGAGGTGGGTTAAGGCTGGAGTAAGGATGGTGGTGAGGTTGGGAAGGAGGTGGGATGGCATGGGGTCAAGTGCGCAGGTGGTGAGGTGCGCTTTTGAGAGAAGACGTGCAAGCTCTCCTTCGGTGATGGTGGGGAGGAAGTTTATGGGAGAGGGGCAGTGGTCAGCTACATGAAGGGGTTGTGGTGGCTGAGCAGAGAAGACTTGCCTTATTAGGTCGATTTTTTCTTGGAAATAGGTGGCAAAGTCTTCTGCAGAAATGAGGGAGGTTGGAGGGGGCAGTGGTGGGCGAAGGAGGGAGTTGAAAGTGTTGAATAACTGTTTGGGGTTGTGTGTTAGAGAGGATATGAGGTTTCTGAAGTAATCGTGTTTAGCGGAGGTGAGGACTGAGCGAAATGTGTGAATTGCATTTTTGAATGTGGTGAAGTCTTCCTGGGAGTGCGTTTTCTTCCACCGCCGCTCTGCAGCCCTAGACCTTTGCCGAAGTTTTTTAGTGAGGCTGTTGTGCCAGGGCTGTCTATTGATTCGTCTCACTCTGCCATGCACAAGGGGAGCGACTGAATCAATAGCTGATGTGAGGGTGGTGTTGTAGAAAGTGGTGGCGCTGTCTGTGTCGTGGAGGGACGATATGGAGGACAGTGGGAGGATAGAGTCGGCGAGGGTGTGCATGTTGAGGTGTGCAAGGTTTCTGCGGGGATGTGCTAGGTGCTGGACAGGGGGGGTAGGTGAGGAGGACAGGGCTGAAAAGGTCAGAAGATGGTGGTCAGATAGGGGGAGGGGGGAAGTTGTGAAGTCAGAAAGGGGACAGAGGCGGGTGAAGATAAGGTCTAGTGTGTGTCCATCTTTGTGGGTGGCAGAGGTGGACCACTGAGTTAAGCCAAACGACGAAGCAAGGGAGAGGAGTTTGGAAGCAGCTTGTTGGCGAGTGTCAGTGGGGATGTTGAAGTCACCCATGATGATGGTGGGAATGTCAGCAGAGAGAAAGTGTAGAAGCCAGGCAGAAAAGTGGTCGAGGAAGGCAGTGGTGGCGCCCGGGGGTCTGTATATGACAGCCACTTGGAGGTTGGAGGGAGAATAGATTCGGACAGAGTGCACTTCAAAGGAAGGCAGGTTGAGGGAGGGTAGAGGTGGGATTGGATTAAAGCTGCAGTTGTTAGAAAGAAGGAGGCCCACTCCTCCACCTTGTCTATTGCCAGGGCGAGGAGTGTGGGAGAAGTGCAGGCCACCGTAGCATAGTGCAGCTGGGGAGGCAGAGTTGGATGGTTTCAGCCATGTTTCAGTGATGCCCAGAAAGGATAGATTGCTGGAGGTAAAGAGATCATGAATGATGTGCAGTTTATTACACACTGAACGGGCATTCCAGAGCGCTCCTGAGAGAGGGGGCGGCGGAGTCGGTGAGAGGGGAATAGTTTTTATGTTGGATAGATTGCGGTAGTTACTATTATGTGGAGAGTGGTGGGTGGGTGATAAAGAGGGGTGTACCATCCATGGGGGGCCAGGATTGGGGGCTATGTCACCAGCAGTGAGAAGGAGTAGAGAAAGGGAGAGCAGGTGGGAGAAGGAGAGTGGACGGCATGGTCTGCGCGATATTAGGAGCGATCTGAGGTTCAGGAATAGGTCAGCAGATGAGGACAGATGAGAAGGCAGGAGGGACGGGGAGATGAATATTTGCTTAGAGGGTGCTGGGGTGTGGGGATAGCGAAGGAGAGTGAGGAGGAGAGGGGCAAAGACTGTGAGGGCATAGGTGAACATGGTGGGAGTAGTGTGGTAAGTATATGATTTAACAAGTAAGTTGTGTCAGTGGGAAGCTTGGTTAGAAAGAGCTGAAGTTTACCTTCTGGTCATGTCTGGTTCATTTCTGGTATATTTCTGACACTTATGAGGCACTTATCCAGAGGCACGCACACAGACCACGGTCATAGACCTAGTGCAGTACTTATATACATGTCTCATTGACCCAGATGAACATCAGCTGACCAGCAGGGGTGAGGCACATGAAAGAATTACAAACAGGTAGGAAGCACTCAAAGAAAAAAAAAAAAAAAAAATACAGACAGGATTTAACTAATTATACAACATGAAAACAGCAGGTTAGCATACCAAAAGCAAAGGGACTTTAAATGTATATGCAGGTGAGGAGATTAAGGTCAAAGCAGGAAATTCAGATGCATAGAACAACTGGACGGTCATACCAAAAGCAAAGGGACTTTAAATGTATATGCAGGTGAGGAGATTAAGGTCAAAGCAGGAAATTCAGATGCATAGAACAACTGGACGGTCATACCAAAAGCAAAGGGACTTTAAATGTATATGCAGGTGAGGAGATTAAGGTCAAAGCAGGAAATTCAGATGCATAGAACAACTGGACGGTCATACCAAAAGCAAAGGGACTTTAAATGTATATGCAGGTGAGGAGATTAAGGTCAAAGCAGGAAATTCAGATGCATAGAACAACTGGACGGTCATACCAAAAGCAAAGGGACTTTAAATGTATATGCAGGTGAGGAGATTAAGGTCAAAGCAGGAAATTCAGATGCATAGAACAACTGGACGGTCATACCTGTGAATGAGACAGATGGATTGTCAGAATCAGAGATGAATGGGGACCATGGAGAGTTAGGCCATAGAATTACATTTCATTTCTGGTATATTTCTGACACTTATGAGGCACTTATCCAGAGGCACTCACACAGACACATATACTGCTCTGCTGCATATATACATACATACAGACACGCATACTGCTCTGCTGCATATATACATACATACAGACACGCATACTGCTCTGCTGCATACATACATACATACAGACACGCATACTGCTCTGCTGCATACATACATATAGACACGCATACTGCTCTGCTGCATATATACATACATACATACAGACACGCATACTGCTCTGCTGCATGCATACATACAAACACACACCTTGCTCTGCGGGGCCCACACACGCGGCTCCGGGGGTCACACACACGGCTCTGCGGGGCCCACACACGCGGCTCCGGGGGTCACACACACGGCTCTGCGGGGCCCACGCACGGGGGGACAGGGAGGGAGTGATGTCCCACATACTGATCAGGTCACGGTGCAGATGGGGCCCACACAGCGCCGGAGGGAAGCGATGTGCTGGGGGTCGCTGGCTGGCACTGTGACTCCTTCATCTGTGCGACCGAGCAGGACGCCGGGCGGTAGCTCCGCCCACAGATGATGCTCAATGCAGGAGAACACAGTGGCCTTAAAGGGCCGGCAGGCACAGTTTCCAGTGCCAAGGACTGCTGCCCCCGGGCCGACCGCAGGTAAGCCGAGCGGGACCATGTGTGTGTGTGTGTGTGTGTATGTATGTGTACATGCCGCGGGCAGGAGGGGGCGGAGCGAGCTGAGCGGGAAAGTGTGGGCTTCCTGCACATAACTAAGATAAACATCGGGTTACTAACCAAAGCGTTTTGCTTGGATACCCGATGTTTATCTTGGTTACCAGCTTGTGGCAGGCTGCCAGCGATGGCTCCTGCATACTGTAGCTGTAAAAAGCCCTGCTTTTTGCTGCTAGAACCGTTCTCGAACGTATCTAGAACTATCGAGCTTTTGCAAAAAGCTCGAGTTCTAGTTCGATCTCGAACAGCCCCCAAAATCACTCGAGCCCCGAACTGGAGAACCGCGAACCGCGCTCAACTCTAATCATAGCTGCCCCTCGAATTGAACCAGTGACCTTTTGCTTAGGAATCAACCTAATAACACACTGAGCTATTAGGGAATATGAGAACAGGTTGTAATTTGTAGTATACAAGAAGACAAATATTTTTCCCCCACCAGGAGCAAAACAGTAAATATGCAGTGACATGACAAGAATCTTCATAACTATTTATATGCTAAATAGTTGCAAGATAAATTTATGTATGAAATTGCCAAGATTATCTATGAAGGTTGTCTCAGTATCACAGCTGTAGTGGATGGTGAGATATGGAGCCTGAAAGTTAACATTTCAAAACATTGCTACCCTTTTGCTTGTCAGTGTAATTTGTGATAGCTAAGGAGAAATGTTATAGATTTTCAATTATGGCTTTGGAGCTTCATATTATGCACTGTCCATGCTGATGTTTCTTTACCTAATAAACAGAGGTAAAACAACTTTGCTTTGAACAATCACTATTTTGTTAGAGGTATCACAAGGGTTAGTCATCAGCTGTAATATTTCCAGGAAAAGATGACATTAATTTTCAATTTTTTTGCTGCACCACCAAAAATTAAATAAGGCATTACACAGTGCCCATTCAAAACAGTGGGCTTGTTTTTTTTTAATACAGAACAGCTCCTCCTGAACGAAGAACTTCTTTTTATCCATTCTCCACTGTGGCCAATAAATGAAGATTCTAAACCAAGGCCCCTACGCAATAAACACTACTACAAGCCCGAGATAAGCACTGACACTACAGCATGCTGGTACTTTACTTATGTACTGTACTGATCTTTGTTCTAATGCTGTGTTTATGTGCTCAGCTTGGTTTTGGTACTGTATTTATGCACTGACTTTGTTTGTTTATTGTTTACCTTATGTGCTGATCATGGTTCTGCTACTTTACTTATGTAATGGGCTTAGATCTAGCACCATATTTATGTACTTTACTTGGATTTGCTACTGCATCTAGTTAGACAATTAACTAAATGGGATGCTAATGCTTGTTTTCTGAATGTGGATAAGTAATGGATGAGTGTGCTATACATCTAGGATTTTGTGTATTTATTTATTTATGTAGGTATGTTTATGTAATTACCTAATAGTGTGGCAAACCAGTTTCAAATTCTAAGCTGGTGGGAACATAACTTGGAATGTATATACAGTACGATACTCCTGCAAAGCAAAAAAAAAACATTAAGACATTGTCTTATTTTGTGATTATTAAATGAGCAATTGTGTTTTCCAGTACATAGAAAAGTTGGAAACATTTTCGTTTTAATTTGAA
The DNA here is from genome assembly GCF_048569485.1 of Anomaloglossus baeobatrachus. Lineage (NCBI taxonomy): Eukaryota > Metazoa > Chordata > Amphibia > Anura > Aromobatidae > Anomaloglossus > Anomaloglossus baeobatrachus. Next base: position 278,143,259 of record NC_134357.1, on the reverse strand, counting down.
ACCTACCCCTGGGTCTTATCATGTTTTATGGCAAACATTATCACAAACAAGTATTTCTATTGAATGCACGTAACAATGATCAAATAAAATACGTTAGAGCTGGCATTTCATACATACTCAATTTCAAATATTTGTCAAACAAAAGGTGATTACTGGCAATAAACAGCCACAATTCGTTGTTATAGACATTTAAAGAGGTTTATTAGGTAGCGACTGTTTTATTAGTTTATGATGACTGTGTGATGCCCCTGGACTATTCAGGTCATTAGAGGGTACTGCACAAACTGCCCACCCTGTGCAGTAGTCAACCCCCATGGTTCTGGGTCTCCATCCTGCAGTGTTGCCTCCATCAGCATTCACAAATCCTAGATACACTTTACACCACATCTGTCAGGCACACCAGTGGGCTGCTTAAGCAGGAATAGGGCTGCCCACCTAGGGGTCAGGCAGGGAGGTGGGAGGTGTCAGTTCAGTGAAGTGGGAATGCTCGAGTTGTGAGGAACTCTGAGGAAGCTGGGAGTTGGAGCTCCCAGGGGAGAAGCAGACTAGGTCTCAGATGGTGGTCTGGACCAAGAGGAGTCAGACCCCTGGTTGCATGGGATTTAGGCTAGGTGTCTGGAACCCGTCGAGGAGGACGGCCAGCAGCCTGGTCCTTTCACTGGTCTGGGACCGAAGGCACGACGGGGTACATGGACCCTAGGTCGGGGAGAAGCTTCACTCAACTCGGCAGTTAACCTGGGGTGGACAGGGTCTTTATGTACTACTCCTACCACCTCAGAGATCAGCGGCACTAGCGCAACGAGGGGGTAGGACTTTCCTAGTAAGCGGCCCACTGAAATCCCAAGCATGCGCTCCTGAGAGCAGGCTCCCTCACTTAGCCACAGTGGGGAGCGGGGTCCGGACAGCTTCAAGCTACCGGGCCACAACGGACACTCTTAGACTTTTGTGCCAGGAGGCAGGTTATGGACCACCGGCAATACTGCAGGGGACAGTACCTAGACGAGCTCCCCTCGAGAGGAAACGGCGTTCAGAGACTTGGTTTACCCTGTTGTCAGCGTCTGCTTATTTGCTGAGTGAGTACCTGACTGACCCCCCTGCACTGCCTCCCGGCATCTCCAAACAGAGTCCCGGGGCCTGTAGTTACTCGTGGAGGGCAAAGTCACCTAGCTGCCCCACTCCGTCACCCCGGGTACTCCCAACAACAGCCCAATTACAGTACACCACAGGTGGCATCACAAACTATTCCAAATCCCCTGTAAATACCCCCTTTCATTTTAGAGTGTGGCCCCTAGGTCCTCGGGTCCAGAGACCCTCAAGCCACGAACGGACACCACCCCCAGATCCGAGCCGTTCGATCCGCTGCTGGGGCGGCACAACTGTGTTTATTGGGAGAGGGTAGGGAGGACTTTCTTAATTTTTTAGTCTACTAACACAAAGATCTAGTGGCTTACAAAGCTATGAACAATACTAAGCAGTACTTACGATAAACATTTTCCTATACATTGTAAAGCCTGATATCAGCTGTCTGTGACATAATTGGCTTTGAGGTATTGTGTGTTAACCCAGGGCCTGGAGCTACTGCTCTGCAAATGCCCTTGGGTTGTTGTTGGCATGTTAACTCCCTAACTCACTATTAGGTTTTTTGAGATGTCATCTTGGACTATGAACACATTAGAAGCCCGGTGATTGCACTCTTGACATATTACAGATATGACAGGAGTGCCATGTATACACGGGTCACATGATCTTGCATATCAAGGCATAAAGTTCCTTCATTACCAGCTAAGTAATTTTGTACACAGCTATATTAGCCTTCTATTTATATACTTTTCAAAGTTAAGTGCCCTCCATCCTAGAATTTTAAACAGGTTTACCACACTATGAATGTAATTACATACTGTATGCATACATACCTACATACATCTAATATATAAAGCTGAGTGTATGTATGTGTGTGTATGTATGTATGTATGTATGTCCGCTGAAGGACATACATACATACGTGATTGTAAATGCACCATCGCATTTACAATCACGAAATTTTGCACATACATCCCATGTGACTCAAGGAACATCATAGACTATGTTTTGACCGGAAAATGTAACCCCGCGCTTTACAGTTACTCTCCAAAAAACCTGCCTCCATTAAACTGAATGGAGGTGTGAGCTACAAGCTATTAATAGCAGCTGTGAGTGGTTGCTATAGGAGCAAAATAAATTGTTAGTATAAGAAGCTTATGTGTGAGGTAATAAGATGTCGGTGGGTAGACTGATAGAGAGAGTGAGTCAGGGAAAGAGAGACAGACAGACAGGGAAAAAGACATAGAGAGAGACAGACAGTCAAAGAGATAGACAGAGGCAGACAGACACAGACAGACAGGAAAAAAGACAGGCAGACAGGAAAAGAGACAGACAGAGACAGACGAGGAATGAGACAGACGAGGAATGAGACAGACGAGGAAAGAGACAGACGAGGAAAGAGACAGATGGGGAAAGAGACAGACGGGGAAAGAGACAGATGGGAAAAGAAACCGACAGACAGACACATAGATAGAGACAGACACAGAGATAGAGAAAGACAGACAGAGAGATAGACACAGACAGACAGACATGGATAGAGAGAGACACACATGGATAGAGACAGACACACAGACAGACAGAGACAGACAGAGAAAGGGACAGACAGACAGACACAGAGACAGACAGAGAGAGAGACAGACATAGAGACAGACACAGACAGAAACAGACAGACACAGACAAACACAGACAGACACAGACAGACGGAGACAGACAGATGGACAGACAGATGGACAGAGACACAGACAGACAGATGGATAGAGACAGAGACAGACAGAGATAGATGGACAGAGACAGACAGAGAGAGATGGACAGATGGACAGACAGAGACAGATGGACAGAGACCGACAAGGACAGACAGAAACAGACAGACAGAGACAGACGGACAGAGAGTGGCAGACAGACAGAGAGACAGTTACTACCCAGGGCAACGCCCGGCTACTAAAGCTAGTACATAAATAAATCTGTATATAGTCTTTAAAGTGCATGTTTAAAGGAAATTTGTCATCAGGCATGTATTCACTCATCTAAGCGCAGCATGCTGTTGGGACAGAGGCCCTGATTTCAGCAATGAGTCATTTGCAGGACTACATACTGTCAAATCATTGTTTTATGTGCTGATACCTGTTCTCTGAATGCTGAGCACTATATAAATCCGCTCACAACAGTGATTGACAGCTTTTTGTTTACACTGTGCATAAGCAGAAAGCTGCCAATCAGTGGTGGAGGCGGGGTTATACAGACTACAGACCTCATGATTTTGGAGGACTACATGGCAGCAGGTTTACTAGTCCTCTAGTGATAATCTCCTGATGATAAGGCTGTGATTTTATTAAAAAAAAAAACAAAAAAACAGCAGGCAGCCCAGTTATTAACATATCGTTGGAATAAAGGACTCTGTATCTATATTGGCCTGCTCTCAGATTATGTTGTAATGGGTAGGTTTTACAGGCTGCAGAGTATCAGTTTGTACTGTACATAGGATGGAGAAAATACATGGCAGGCTGAAGGATTGGGCACAATATCAAACCTCAGTCAAAAGGCAAGCATTCAGGGAGCCATCTGAATTTATATATTCTTCAGCCTCAATGTCTGTGCAACGCCCTGGCAAAACCAGGTAGTCACAGATAGGCCCCTGCACAACACCATCCCCCACTTAGGAAACACACAGCCGACCTGAAACCCTAGTCACCCCCCCTTAGGGAAAGCTAGACATACCAGTGGGCATGACCAGGGGGTTGGACACGCCCACCCAAGGGTTTAGACAGCCCAGGGTGGGAAAACAGGAGGAGAAGTAGTTTGGAGTTCAAGTGGAGAGGAGTGTGGGCTGGAGCTAAGTGTAGCTCCAGCAAGAAAAGTTCAAGTTGAACGGTGCCAGGGTAGAAGCCCTGGTACCTTGGCTAGGAGGCAGACGGTGGTCTCCATCAGCAGCAGATGGGAAGACGGCTCAGCAGAACCGAGGTGGACCGGGACAGGGTTGTAGCCCGCCGGTACCGACACGGGGAACCGACCCGGAAACCGGAGCACAAAGGGGGGTACTCGGACCCTGAAGCCAGGACCGGAAATAAGTGGCCTGGTTAATTAACCGATTGAGGCCAGGACTAGGGGTTCTGTCCCACACAAAGTCCCTCATAGAAGACAACAGCCCACAGATAGGGATAAGAGGTCACCGCCAGGGCCCATAGATCCCACGGGCCAGCGTCTGCGGGCACGGCTCCTCATGCCACATCCAGCCGGGAGCAGACTCCTGAGTTCCAGACTAGGAAGTCCACCTTACACAAAGTCAGTGCAGAGGAAAAGGATAGAGACCACCAGCCTGGGTGGGGGACCCGAATGCAACCAGCCGTGGCACCGGCCACCAGCACCTTGGTTTAACAAAGACTTGTGTGATTTATTGACTGTGAGTAAACAAGCATTCCCCTGCCGTCGCTATACCCTGCACCAGACACTGGCCCCAGGGGAACCATCCCTACCAATGGAAGGGTTAATACCTAGCTGCCACTACATCTCTCTCGGGTGCCACATAACCGCAGCGGTGGTGTCCCAACTCACCACACACCGTGGGTGGCGTCACAAACTTAATACGGCCTAGCTTGTACATCTACATCCCCCCATTTATTCGACGTGTCCGCGAGACCCCCGGGACCGGAGACCCTCGAGCCACCACCCCAGCAGGCCCGGATCCGAGCAGCGCCGGCTGCTGGCACGGGTGCGGCACATCTGCACAAGGGAGACGAGATCTTTCAAAGGCTTTATGATGCATAAGTGAAATGAAGGCAGTATCATCTTGAACAGAGATGTGCTGCACTACTCCAGACACTGTTTATATCCGGACACCGCCACAGTTTATAATACCTCATCAGTGGATATGTTGGACCTCCACTGTTGTTGGTGATGACAAGTTCAAGACATCTTGTGTATGGAGAAACTAGTTGCATGCATTGCTCAGGTGTGATTTTGGCCGATTTTCCACACAAACACTCTTGAAATCCTGAAGCTTCTGTGGGCTCTTTCTATGAGCTCTGAGCTTTAGTTCCTTCCATAAATTTTCTTCTAGATTCAGTTGAGGTGATTGGCTGGGCTATTCCAGCAACTCTATTTTCTTTATCTGAAACCAATTGAGAGTTTCCTTGGCTGTGTGTTTGAGATCATTGTCGCTGAAATGTCCACCCTTTTTTCTGGTTCGACATCCTGGTAGATGGCAGCAGATTTTTATTAAGAATTTCTTGGTAGATTTGTCTATTCATCCTTTCTTTAATCATGTGAAATTTGCCAGTGACATATGCTGAAAAAGAGCCCCACATCATAAGGGTTCCCACCTTCAAATTTCACTGTGGGTGTTTTTGGGGTGATATGCAGTGCCTTCTAGCCTCTAAACATGATGTGCATCATGGTATCCAAAAAGTTCAATTTTGGTCTCATCTGTCCCAACTATGAACTATAATCTCCTAGTATTTCACAGACTTGTCTAAATGCTGTTGAGAAAACTTTAAACACGCATGAGCATGATTTTTGTTCAGCAATGGAGTCTAGTATGGTGAGCGTGCATGAAGGCCATGGAGGTTTAGTGCATTATTTATTGTTCTATTTGAAGCAATTATACCTGTTGTTTCCAGGTCTTTTTGTAGATGTCCAGAGGTGGGCCTTCTCTGACTGAAGTCTTGCAGGGAGCACTTGGTCGTGTCTGGTTTATGGTGGAATGATGTTCTTTCCACTTTCAAATTATGCTCACTGTGAACTTAAGTAGTTTAGAAATTCTTCAGTAACCAATGCAATCAGTATGTTTTGCAACAATAAGGTTGCAAAGGTCTCCAGACAGCTCACTTGTTTTACCCATCATGAGATGTTTCATGTGTGGCACCTTGGTAATGAGACAGCTTTTTAGAGGTTATCAGTTGAACCAACTGATATTTTTCACTAAATGGGGCAGGATTGCTTTCTAATTACTAATAGATTTCAGCTGGTGTCATGACTTTTCATGTCTTTTGTACCTTTCTTTCTTCATGTGTATACTTTTCCCTGTGTCATCTAATTATATCACACATAACTTAATTTATGGACATCTATGGTTTGAATTATTTGCCTGTGGGGATTGGATCGGTTGTTATTGACATCATCTAAGAAATTTGTGTCAACAGCACCTTTAGAAACATATTTACTTAGAAAATTGGCGACGTTTTCAATATTTATTTCACCCTTTGTATATGATAGGTTCTTTGTTACGGAGAGGCCGATTGATTATAAAAATAATAGGGAATCAATCGTTGCCCCATGTCCGCCGGGAAGGTGTTAAAGCCACAAAGGACAGGAGGACAATTACGGCAACTCAGGAAACCACAACAGAAACGAAGGAGATGTTTGTAAGGCACACTCCTACGTGTAGTGTGTCCCTGTTAACCTCACAGGGGCACCAGTAATGGTCACGTGTGTAGGAACACGACAAAACCAAATGAGAATGCAACATATAACGGTCATGTGTGTAGGAACACGACAAAACCAAAAGGCAACCCAGTTAGCGTCACTGGAAAACCTGGAACGTAACCACTGAGCCGGTCATGTGTACAGGAGCACGTCAGACCGTGAAGGCTACGCAGTTAGCGTCACTCGCAACCTGGAACATTAACAATGAGCCGGTCACGTGCGTCCAGGGGCACGTCAGACCATGAAGGTCACCCAGTTAGCGTCACTGGGTAGCCAAAGCTAGCACACACATACACAAGTCTGCCACTGCAGACAGGGCGTGTGCGTAGGGGGCATGTCTTGTCCGGAAGGACCCTAAACTCTCACCATGCCGAGACACAGCTTGTACCCAGATACAAATACCTGGTACCGGCGCCTGCCCTAATTTCAGAATCACTCCAACATACAAACACAAGTCTTCCACAGGCACTGCAGCCTACAATGGCGCTGGAGCCCACTCACTCTGACAGCCGGGAATACAGCCGAGGCTGTCAGCATGTATAATGACGCTGCGCGCGCCGATAGGCGGAGCTACAGACCTTTTATAGCCGCCACCCTGAACCAGGCCGCATGGCATGTGGTAATGGCGTCAGCTGCAACCATACAGGAGCTGCCACGTCATTGCTGACATCATGATGACCAATCAGCGGCTGCCACTTTATCGCTGATGTGACTGATGACCAATCAGTGACCGCCTTGTCATTCATGACATCACGCACATGCTCAGTATGGTTGCATGAGCACTTAGGCTCAGGATGGTACAAAACTCTAGCCACCTGATGCCTCAAGCAATGGCCAGGTGGGACTGAAGAGTTAACCAACCCCAATGTGGGAATCAATGACGGGACCAGACCGGTTCGAGGCATAACCGAACCCTGAATCGTAACATTCTTCTCCTGCACTTGTTGGTACATTTTCACATATCCATCCACGCATTTAAAATTAATCTTGAATTTATTTCTTATAGAAATTCACACAAGTTCAACAAACAAATCAGAAGACTGGGGACAGTTTATGAATATCTGCGATGTTATTAACACCACAGCTGATGGGTATGTACACATAAAGGGGTAGCAGATCTGCAATATCGTATATCAGGTCATGGATCTATTTAATTATCTCTTAAAATAACAATTCAAGTCCCAATAAATAAATCTTGTTCACAATTTATTATATTAGGTCACGGGATGCAGTCAAAGCTTTGAAGAAGAGGATAAGTAAAAATTACAATCAGAAAGAAGTACGGTATTCATTTTCTGTAAGTATCACTTTAAGGGGTTGTTCCATTTAAGAAAATGTTTCCTATATGTAAAGCTTGTCCTAAACGAAATAAAAGGGAGTTATTTACTCTCCCCGGGTCAAGCGTCGTGTTTCTGCCGCTGCCCCATTCTCCGTTATTTGGCTGCAATGCAGGGCAGTGGCAGAGGCACAGCAGTGAAACAGGGGAGGGTAAGTAACGCACAGTTTGTTTTTTTACAAATAGTATATGTATGGAAAAAGATTTGGAAAGAGGACAATCCCTTTAAGAAAACCTAATTTTGATAATTGATTTATACTTTGCAATTCATCATACATACTTAAAGGGGTTGTCTACCTTAAAGAACTACCTTTCTCTAAATAACTCCCCCAGGGTGATTGTATGGTTTCAGCTCCAAGAACCACTGACAGTAACAATTCCCAATGTATCTATATATTGTGTAATGAAAATCCAGTATTACACATTTTCTATTGCAATCATTGGTTGACCATGGTTGTGGTAGTGCTATAGAAAAATGTTTGCCTTTTTTAGAAGCTCTCCACCTAGCTAATAAAATGTTAAGATGATTAAGACCTAACGTCAAAACGCGTTGTTCTGCTGGTTACCCGACATTTATGCCATACCTGCTGGATTTTTTATGATTATACTTCTTCAATAAAATGGACTTTTAATTATCCATCCTGGCGCTGGAAATTCTCTCCTTCCTTTTCCCTATTTATGGTCTTTAGACTTATGCCCTCAGTCTCCTGAATTACCCAGTATAGGGGGAACATGCCTTTTTATTTCTTCTGTTGTTGGCACTTGGTGGTCAGAGCTCTGGAAAGATTGTCTGGCAATGTACTCAATCCTAGTCCGAGGATTGCTCACCTTCAACTGACAAAATCCGTCTGGTCACCTTAAGGACCAGACTATAGAGGATGTTGATCAGACATCCTCCAATACAGTCCCTTTTCAACCCTTATAACCACCTGCTTCTCTCCAGTGGTACTACAAAACAATAACTTACATTTCATCTGACAGAATGACACCAAGCAATACATCAAAGCAAGAATCATTCCATCGGCTCCTGTGAATGCAGAAATGTTTGTAATGGCTCACTTTTTTGTGTATTGGGCTAAGAACTATCAGGCAGGTAGCTGCTAACTACCTGTTCTGAACAGGATCTACCTCACAATGCTTAATTTCACCTCTCATTAACAGAGCAGCACCTTTTTCTTCTAGTCTGCTATGTCTATAGGGTGTCACTACAGACATCACACTGATTGATATCCGGCTCCCTGCAGTTAGGCAGTGGGGAGCCAGCTGTCAATTAGCATAATATCAACAGAAAAATCCCATCAACAGAGCAGAGTTGAAGAGAAGAAGCTGCTCCGTCGACGTGATGTCAGTGTAAGCTGTAAAATCATTAGCCAGAACGGTCCAAGCTCTGATCCAGTAGATATTGGCACCAGGCAGAACAGGCAGGTATTTAGTAACTACCTGCTTGTTCGTTCTTAGTCCCTTACGAAAAAATAATAAGGCTATGTTCCCACGTTGCGTTGTCCCTGCAGAAATGTCTGCAGTGATTTGAACAGCACACGTGCGCTTCAAATCGCTGCAGAAACACTGCGTAATGAAAAGCCGATTTCATGCGCTCTGGATCCAGCCTCTCCCATAGACAGAGCGGGACCTGCATCCAAAGCGCATGGAATAAGTGACATGTTGCTTTTTAGAACGCAGCGATTTGGCAGCATGCAAATCGGTGCATTGTAAAACGCAACGTGCGCATGGATTATGCACAATCTTCATAGATTGTGCTGGAGACACAGGACGCATGCAGTTACGCAGTGGTGCAGAACGCAGCATAACTGCATGCAATACACACATGTGGGAACAGAGCCGGTTCCTAATAATCCTTTCAAGTTGACAGTGGGATTTTGTTTTGGGGATTTTGTTAACCATTTCTCTGCTTGGAATTTAGTTGCTGGAAATGTGCATGCAAAACTGCAACACAACATTTCAGTTCTTGGTTCTGAGGAAGGAATTCTGCAAGGATGTGCTGGTTAAACTCTTAAACCCCAAGTACAATCTACCGATAGAAATGCAAAACCGGATTCTTCGCTTCATCAAGGTAATTCATGCAAATGTAACTGTAGCACACAAGTTTTTCCAGGGGAATTTTAGCAATATATGATTTTGCAAATGTGAAGTCTCATCGAAAGAACATCTTTTTTAGAGCTAGACTCATCCAAATGTGAGTTTCAGAATAGGGAGAAGAGAATAAGCCACTGTCAGAAAACAAAATAAAAGGGTGTGTTGAAATCCAATCTACCAATCACTGGATGGGGTGGGGTTCCACAGAGCATGAATATTGAGGACTACTTGGCAGAAGGTTTAGTAGTCCTTAATTTATAATCTCCTGCTGGTGATTTTTATAAAATCTACAACAAGTAGCCAAAAAAGTGACACATTCATGGAATCAGAGTCTCTGTCTCGACATTGTGCTGCTCTCAGAATAGGTCACATAAATCTGGTGACAGATTCTCTTTAAACTCATACATTTCCATACAAACAAAAATTCCCTTCTGCTCCAAACAGATCCATACCTTCCTATAATACATCAATTCATTGTAGATGTTGCTACTTATTTAGGACACACAGAAAAACTTCATGGCCTGCAATGATTATGAGTCTATAGCGGGCTTTACACGCAACAACATCGCTAACGAGATGTCGTTGGAGTCACAGAATTCGTGACGCACATCCGGCCTCGTTAGCGACGTCGTTGCGTGTGAAACGCAGGAACGACCTGTTCACGATCAAAATTACTTACCAAATCGTTGATTGTTGTCCAGTCGTTCCTATCCCAATTATCGTTGCTGTTGCAGGTACGATGTTGTTCGTCGTTCCTGCAGCAGCACACATCGCTATGTGTGACACCGCAGGAACGAGGAACATCACCATACCTGCGGCCACCGGCAATGAGGAAGGAAGAAGGTGGGCGGGATGTTACGTCCCACTCATCTCCGCCCCTCCGCTTCTATTGGGCGGCCGCTTAGTGAAGTCGCTGTGACGCCGAACGAACCACCCCCTTAGAAAGGAGGCGGTTTGCTGGCCACAGCGACGTCGCTAGGCAGGTAAGTAGTGTGACGGGTTCGAGCAATGTTGTGCACCACGGGCAGCGATTTGCCCGTGACGCACAACCTACGGGGACGGGTACGCTCGCTAGCGATGTCGCTGCGTGTAAAGCCCCCTTTAAAATGATAGATATTGCTCCTTGGTTTGGAGTAAAAATGGGTTGGATTTTTCTATACACAATTCACTTTATTGCTATTTTTCTTCTTCTTCCTACCAGAGATGGTCTACAGAGTTACAGGGGAAAGTTGATGTTACAGAAGTCAAAGAACTGTATATAGATATGATAAAAAAAGGGATCCAGTTCCCTTCTTTGGATGCTAAAGAAGAAACAAGGCCAGAAATACAACAGGTGACAATGTGCAAATGTATTTCCATTTCTCCAAGTCATTAAAGGGTTTTGCATCAATTTTTAAATTCTAAAAATAGCCACACTTATTTTGTATTCAATTTCTTTCACAAAAAGTGAGACTTTTTTTTGGGGGGGGGAGGTTTAAAGCACACCAATCACCAGGATTTTCCTATATAACCTAAACCCAGTGCTATACTGGCACTATCATGCTGATTCTATACATGCCTTTAGTTGTCAGCTCGGATGTATAGGTTTTGAAACACAAGCAAGTAAAGCTAGTAAAATTAAGTTTTTTGATTGACAGCAGCTGCAGCAGCTAAAGCTGGAGTGGGGTTTGATAGTGATTCCCGCCACCCCCGCCTGTTGTTCCTCCCCCTATTATTTATGCTAATTTCATTATAGAAGGGTTTTACCAATGGTTGTGGCTATAAATCATGGTGACTAGAAGGACCTTGCTGACATCATATCCATGTGACCAGAAGGGACGGGGCCTCAGCCAACAGAAAAATAATGTTGCTTCCTAGTATCAGCTGTTGGCTGAGGCCCCGCCCCTTCAGGTCACATGGATATGACTTCAGCAAGGTCCTTCTAGTCACCATGATTTATAGCCACAACCATTAGTAAAACCTTTCTATAATGGAATTAGTATAAATAATAGGGGGAGAAAAACAGGCAGGGGTGAGGGAATCACTTTCAAACCCCACCCCAGCTTTAGCTGCTGCAGCTGCTGTCAATCAAAAAATTGTTCATTTTACAAGCTTTAGTTGCTTGTGTTTCAAAACTGTACATCCTAGCTGACAACTAAAGCTATGTATAGAATCAGCCTGATAGTGCCAGTATAGCACTGGCTTTAGGTTATATAGGAAAATCCTGGTGATTGGTGCGCTTTAATGCTGCTCTCAGTTATTTTAAAAAGGAATGTAATTTAGACGTTGTCAGCCTTAGATTTTTTAAATGTGACTTTTTGTAAAGTTCTAAAAAAGGTGGAATCTTATTTCAGTAGGGGGTGACAAGGAAAAAAGTGTAATTTCTGTTCTAGGAAATGTTTAAATATAAAGATAAAAAAAAGTTTGTTTAAAAGAACTGGGAGTCCTCAGTGGTTGATACCTTTTAATGGCTAACTGAAAAATGGTAATAATAGCAAGCTTTCAAGACTACTCAGGTCTCTTCTTTAGGCTCAGTATAACACAAAATCTGAAGAGTCACATATTTATACACAACAGGACATAGAATGGGGCAGTTAAAAGACAAGTTATGTGAAGCAGAACTATCACTATGGCAAGGGGGAAAACTGTACTGAGCCTGATTAAGGGCGGCGTCACACGCTACGATATATCGGGCTATATGTCGTCGGGGTCATGGATTCCATGACGCACATCTGGCATCGTTAGAGATATCGTAGCATGTGACAGATACAAACAACTGTGAACGAGCAAAAATACTCACCTTATCGTTGCTCGTTGACACATCGTTCATTTTCATAAAGTCGTTCCTTCTTCTGTGCACCGGTTGTTCGTCGTTCCTGAGGCAGCACACATCGCTCTGTGTGACACCACGGGAACGACGAACACAGCTTACCTACATCCCGCCGGCAATGCGGAAGGAAGGAGGTGGGTCGGATGTTTATGTCCCGCTCATCTCTGCCCCTCCGCTTCTATTGGCCGGCCGCTGTGTGACGTCACTGTGACGCCGAACATCCCTTCCCCTTCAGGAAGAGGATGTTCGCCGCCCACAGCGAGGTCGTTTGGGAGGTAAGTACGTGTGACGGGGGTAAATTACTTTGTGCGCCACAGGCAACAAATTGCCCGTGACGCACAAACGACAGGGGCGGGTGCGATCGCTCATGCAATCGCACGTTATATTGTCTCAAGTAACGCCGTCCTAAGAGACCTGAGTAGTCTGGAAAGCTTGCTATTATTACCATCTTTTCAGTTAGACATTAAAAGGTATCAACCACTGAGGACTTCAGTTCTTTTAAACAAACCTTTTTTATCTCTACTGGCTAACACGGCACAAAGATATATTTTACCTGTATTAAATATAAAGAGACAAACTTATGTAACACTTTGATCATTTTATTGCAAAAAGCAACACAACCACAAACAAGCCCCAAATATTATGAGAATAGAGTTTTACTCCTTCACAATATGTATTTGTACATGTTCGTCACAATCAGGAAGGATTACCGCAACATGATGTACAGAAATTTCAAGATGATCATGAAGTATAGCCTGTAGATCACCACTGGGAGCTCTGTCTAACCAACAGCCAAACTCCTACAGCAGCAACTAGCGATCGTGTCAGCATCATGCCTAGATGGTTAACCCTCAGCGGATTGGTGTTGGCAAATAAGAATACAATACTGTGGAATGGCGAATACAGTTACATGCTGCCTGCGCTGAAGAGGTTGCAGCGTGTTACAAAATTGTAGTGTTGGTCGACAGATGAAGTTTATCCTGACGTCACGTCAGAGAGAGAAAACAGGAGATGTGTATGTCTGATGTGTCTCATCGTCGTGTATGCAAACTATGGCATATGTACTAAGTAGGGGTGAGATAAATAGATGTAGATGTAAGGTAATATTATACGTGGCAACTCTGATGACAGTCTGATCACAACCATTGATGAAGCTTGGACCATTTTTTGGGTTCGGAATAATCACTGATGTGTGAATGAACCCTAAGCTTAGGTTCACATATAGCCTATGCTCTTCATTGAGTGGAGTTGGCCTCTGTTCCTCCAATTTCTTTTTAGGGGTGCAAAAAACCATAATGGACTCCACTTTTCTGTACTCCTAAAAAGCATCGTACACCACAAGAATAGAGGCAAAATGACTCGATGTGCAGCATTATAGTAAATGGTTCAGTCAGGGGTTTCGTCCGAATCCTATTTTTCTCAGTTCTAGACAGAAACCCTGATATATGTGCTCAGCGTAGAGCACAGGATAAATGTGAATCGAGCCTTAAAAGTGATGAAAATATGTTATGTTCGCCTAAATGATACCAAGAAAAACATCAATTCATTCTACGAAAAGCAAGCCCTTCTCGGGTCCATATATCAATAGAAATGGAGGCGAGTTCAATATTACAGGATGAACAAAGGCTCTGGAAAAGCTTCCAGAAATAAAATCCTGCCAAATCTGTGCTTCCGAAGCCAAACGCCCCTCCGCCAAACTGTCTTCATAAGATCTGGGTTACAAAAGACAGATTCAGCTACTTCCCAGCTGTGCTATGAGCCTAAAGAGTACATTCCAAACACATATTGAGAATTGCCATATTCGTGAGAAATTTTGGATCAATTTGTGGGGTCCATTCAGGGCTAAAGCAACATTTTAGTTCAAAGAAAATGTAATTTTTCATTTTCATGGCCCAATGTAATAAAATTCTTAGAAGTTTTGTATGTTCGTTCAAGATGCTCATCGCAACCTTGATTTCTGAGGGATGTAGTTTCCAAAATGGGATCACTTGTGAAACGTTTCTGCTCTTTTGGCACATCAGGGGCTCTGCATATGGGACATGTCATCTGCAATCTACTCCAGCCAGCTCTCCAAAATCTAAATAGTGCTCCTTCTCTTCCAAGCCCTTCTATGTACCCAAACAGTAATTTCCAACCACATATGGGATATTTTCATGTTGCGGAGAAATTGTGTAATACATCTTTTGTTTTATTTTCTTCTATTTCCTCTTGGGCAAATTAAAAATTGGACACTAAAGTAACATTTTAGTGAGAAAAATATAGTTTTTCATTTTCTATGGTGCAATGTTATAACATTTTGTGACGTCAAAATGCTCACCACAGCCCTGGATGATTTACTAAAAAGGTGTAGTTTAATAAAGGGTCACTTGTGGGGTTTTCTGCTGTTTTGGCACCTCAAGGGCTATACTAATGTGACATGGCGCCCACATTCTATGCCATACAAAATTATGGCCCAAATTAAAATAGTGCTTCTTCCCTTCCATGCCCTACAGTGTGCCTAAACAATAGATTGCATAACATTATGGTGTTAATTTTCTCCTACCGCATCGATTGAGAATTACACATTTGGGACTAAAGTAACATAGTGGGGAAAAAATGTTATTTTTTTATGTAGACAGTAAGTTTTTTTGCTTTTTCGGATGGTCTTATTCAAATAAGATTTGTTGTCAAGAGCTATAAAAATGGCAGGATATGACAAATGTATATGGAAGTGACTATTTCGCCATTTATGATTGATGCCATCTTTGTAAATTAAAAGAACATGCAGAAATATATTGTATATAGTGCTACAGCCACATTTTTGACAGGAGAGGTGTTATGCATTGGAATGGAGAATCCCTCTGGGTGTTGAACTCTTGCATTGAGCACATTTTCCGTTCCTTAACCTGTACAAGTGAGAACATTGCTATCACAAAGTTTCTTTTAATTATGGCTTATTGAAGCAGTTAATTACGCCTATGTACTTGGATGTAATTAGATCCTTTTTATCTTATTTGCCCAGCTGCTTTGTTTATGCCATGTAATATATCAGCTGGTACAGGCATGGCAATGATTCTTCTGCTTTTAATAATCGTGTATGACAAACGACCAGCCATGCATCTTCTACACTTCACTCTACCATTATGAATACATAGTTAGAGCTCAGCTTTGTTTTTTTAAAGGAACATTATCAAAAGTCCAGATTTTTATTCAAAGATTGGAAGTCAACCTTGATCCAAAGTAATTTTCTAACTGTCCATTCATCGCCATCTAAAAATATAGGCCGCCAGAGACGAAACACTGTAATTTACACCAGAATTGTTCCAGATATTATACTGAATCTTTTTGGCCATCTTAAGGGGGCTTTACACACTGCGACATCGCTAATGCGGAGTCGTTGGGGTCACGGAATTCGTGACGCACATGCGGCCGCATTAGCGATGCCGTTGCGTGTGACACCGATAAGCGATTTTGCATCGTTGCAAAAACGTGCAAAATTGCTAATCGGCGACATCTTAAAATCGGGTCCATTCTTAAAAATCGTTACTGCAGCAGTAACGAAGTTGTTCCTCGTTCCTGCGGCAGCACACATCGCTGCGTGTGACGCCGCAGGAACGAGGAAGCTCCCCTTACCTGCCTCCCAGCTGCTATGCAGAAGGAAGGAGGTGGGTGGGATGTTACGTCCCGCTCATCTCCGCCCCTCCGCTACAATTGGGAGGCGGTTCAGTGACGCTTCAGTGACGTCGCTGTGACGCCGCACGGACCACCCCCTTAGAAAGGAGGCGGTTCACCGGTCACAGCGACGTCGCCGGACAGGTAAGTATGTGTGACGGCTCTGGGCGATGTTTTGCGGCACGGGCAGCAATTTGCCTTTGTCGCACAACAGATGGGGGCGGGTGCCCACACTAGCGATATCGGGACCGATATCGCAGTGTGTAAAGTAACCTTTAGGCCAAGCTCCTTCTGCTAAGCCCCAGACAATTTTAAATAAAATGCCAAATTTCTTTTTTGAAGAGTTCTGTACTACTGAAGATTCACACATTGGACCAGTGGCATGGTGCAAACTTTGCCCTCTCCCAGGCTGCTAGCAGAGGCAGTTCTTAGGGTGGCTTTACACGCTACGACATCGCTAAAGCGATCTCGTTGGGGTCACAGAATTTGTGACGCACATCTGGCCGCTTTAGCGATGTTGTTGCGTATGACACCTATGAGCGATTTTGAATCATCGCAAAAACGTTCAAAATCGCTCATTGGTGACATCACCCCTGTGAGGTAGCGTCGTCGGCTGCGCTGCAGAAGACACGGGATCCAGGCACCAAGGTTCACAGCACACGGTTTATTCCAAAGAAAAAGTCCACAATAGTACATATGTGCCTTTCCGGCAGAGAACTCAGGGAGATGTGATCACTCCCTCACACCCGGCACACCTGCCCTTGTTCCTGAATCTATTTAACCCTCCCTTCAGCCTGTAGGGAAACAGAATTAACCCTATAGTGGATTATCATGGAGTGAGCACAACCGGGGCGAGACATACCGGCCGTCATAGATAACCCCGGTCACAGTCTCACATACCCCCCCCCTCAGTTCAAGCGTGCGGGGTTGAACTCCTGCCATCAAACACGGGCCGCGGGACAAGGCATCGGCGTTGCCCTGCAACCTACCGGCCCGGTGTTCAACCGTAAACCGGAAGTTCTGCAGAGAAAGGAACCACCGGGTAACCCGGGCATTCCGTTCCTTGGCGGACCTCATCCAGACCAGTGGAGAGTGATCCGTCACCAAGCGAAACTGACGTCCCAGCAGGTAATAGCGTAGGGACTCCAAGGCCCACTTGATCGCCAGGCACTCCTTCTCCACTACGCTATAATTCCGCTCGGGAGGGGTGAGCTTCCTACTTAAGAAGGTGACGGGGTGTTCCACCCCCTGAACCACCTGAGACAGCACTGCCCCCAGGCCGACCTCCGAGGCGTCAGTCTGTACTATGAACTCTTTCCGGAAATCAGGGTTTACAAGAACGGGCTGTCCGCACAGGACCCCCTTCAGGGCCCGGAAGGAGTCCTCGGCCTGCGGAGTCCAGCGCACCATGACGGACTTCTTGCCTTTGAGAAGGTCCGTCAAGGGGGCTGATAGTCCCGCAAAATCTTTTACAAACCTCCTGTAGTACCCCACGATACCCAGGAAGGCCCTAACCTGCTTCGTGGTCAGGGGTCTAGGCCACTTCTGGATCGCCTCAACTTTGTTAATTTGGGGCTTAATCACTCCTTGGCCTATTACGTAGCCCAAGTAGCGGGCTTCCGTGAGTCCCAACGCACATTTCTTGGGATTGGCTGTCAATCCGGCTGTTCGAAGCGCGTCCACCACCGCTTGTACCTGTTCCAAGTGGGTCTGCCAATCGGAGCTGTAAATAATGATGTCATCAAGGTACGCTGATGCATACGCCTGGTGGGGTTCCAGCACTAAGTTCATCAACCTCTGGAACGTGGCCGGAGCGCCATGTAACCCAAAAGGCAAGACAACATAGTGGAAGAGACCCTCCGGTGTAACAAAAGCGGTTTTCTCCTTGGCGGACTCCGTTAGTGGCACCTGCCAGTACCCCTTGGTCAGGTCGAGCGTGGTAAAATATCGCGCCTGTCCCAGCCTATCAATCAGCTCATCCACCCGGGGCATGGGGTAGAGATCAAACTTGGATATTTCGTTCAATCTCCTAAAGTCATTGCAGAACCTTAAGGAGCCATCGGGTTTTGGTATTAGGACAATCGGACTAGCCCATTCACTCCGGGATTTTTCGATGACCCCCAGGCGTAACATTGTCTTTACTTCCTCCGATATGGCTTGTCGTCGAGCCTCCGGTACTCGGTATGACTTCAGGCGTACCTTCAGGTGGGGCTCGGTGACAATATCATGTCGTATCAGACTGGTCCTACCGGGCAGCTCGGAGAAGACATCGGGGTTCTGCTGAACCAACCGTCTGGCCTCTCGCCTCTGTGTCTTGGTGAGGGCTTCTTCAATCCTTACTTCCGGTTCGTCCTCTCCGGAGGTCGCTGGAGCCGGATGTGAACGACCCGAAGAGGAGGGAGGTGGGGAAAAAACAGCCATCAGGCTTTCCCGTTCCTGCCAAGGTTTTAATAGGTTGACATGGTATATTTGTTCAGGTTTCCGCCTACCGGGCTGCAATACTTTATAGTTAACCACCCCGACTCTTTCCTTTATCTCGTAGGGGCCTTGCCACTGAGCCAGGAATTTACTCTCCGCCGTGGGAATCAATACCAACACCCGATCCCCGGGATTAAAGGTCCGCACGGTGGCTTGTCTATTGTAGCGGCCGCTTTGCGCGGCCTGAGCCTCCTGTAAATGCTCCTTCACAATTGGCATGACCGCGCTTATGCGGTTCTGCATACCCAAAATGTGTTCAATCACACTTTTATGGGGGGTGGGCTCCTGCTCCCAGGTTTCTTTTGCCAGGTCCAACAATCCCCGGGGATGTCGCCCGTATAACAATTCAAAAGGCGAAAACCCCGTGGATGCCTGTGGCACCTCTCGTATGGCAAACATCAAATAGGGAAGCATCATATCCCAGTCTTTCCCGTCTTTGGAAATCACCCTTTTGAGCATGGTTTTCAGGGTTTTATTGAATCGTTCCACTAAACCATCCGTCTGAGGATGATACACAGACGTACGCAACTGCTTGATCTGGAGTAGCCGGCATAGCTCTTTGGTCACTTTAGACATGAATGGGGTCCCCTGATCCGTAAGGATCTCCTTGGGCAACCCCACCCGGCAGAACACAGCAAACAACTCCCGAGCTATAAGCTTGGCTGCAGTATGTCTGAGAGGTATCGCCTCTGGATACCGGGTGGCATAGTCAACGATCACTAGGATATGCTGGTGCCCTCGAGCAGACTTTACGAGGGGCCCCACCAGATCCATCCCTATCCGTTCAAAAGGGACTTCTATAATGGGTAACGGTACCAACGGACTGCGAAAGTGGGTCAGGGGTGCGGTAAGCTGACACTCCGGGCAGGTTTCGCAGAACCGTTTTACCTCCCCAAAGACCCCGGGCCAATAGAACCTTTGCAATATTCGCTCCTGTGTTTTCTTGACCCCTAGGTGACCACTCATCAGGTGTTTATGAGCCAAGTCGAGGACCCACCGGCGATACGGCTGGGGCACCACCAACTGCTCTACCCCTACGCCCCGTATTTCATCTACCCGGTAGAGTAAATCCTGCTTAAGAGCGAAATGGGGGTATCTT
This sequence comes from Anomaloglossus baeobatrachus, assembly GCF_048569485.1. Taxonomy (NCBI): domain Eukaryota; kingdom Metazoa; phylum Chordata; class Amphibia; order Anura; family Aromobatidae; genus Anomaloglossus; species Anomaloglossus baeobatrachus. Next base: position 278,123,294 of record NC_134357.1, on the reverse strand, counting down.
ACCTGGGCACCAGGCAGCTGTGCCACCCCGTCAACTACTGTCACCCGACTCCGGGCATGTATTAATGTAGGGTCCTGGAGTTGGGCTGTCCCAAACGTATCCGGGGACGCCTCCAACTCCGGGATGGGCTCGACCGTCTCAGCCTCTCCTGCCAATACCTCTAGGGGCGACCTATCAGGTTCACATCCTGTCCCTATCATGGGGACCCTTACGGCAGGCGTCCCGGATTCAGGATTGTAGGGCTCAGGTCCCGGACTGACCAATATCTGAGGGGACTTAGGAGGTCCCTTCCATAAAGTCCAAAAATAGGGCAGATCCCTTCCTAGGATCACATCATAGGGAAGAGTATTAATAAGTCCCACCTCATGTTGCACCTGACCGCAAGGTGCTGTGATGGTGACTATCCCCGTGGGATAGTCTCGGCGGTCCCCATGTATGCAAACCACCCCCACGGTACATCCTGTGGCCTTTACTTTAGCCCTTAGGGTTGATCGCACAAGGGTCACTAAGCTTCCGGAATCCAACAAGCCTGTAACCGGACATCCATTCACCTGAATTTGGCACAAGTGGGGCTCAGTCTCTGGGTAGACCAGGTCAGCGGTACACACCACCTGAGCATACATTGAACCCCGCCGGGTAACCCCACAATCCATGGGCTCCGTGGTGAGTGGACACTGGGCTTCCATATGTCCCACCCGCTGGCACCGCCAACATCTAATAGGGAAGGACACCCCCTTGACGAGTTGTCGTTTAGGGTACATAGTTTTCCGGACCTCAGGGACGGAGGGTGCGGCTTCAGACGGGACGGTAGCGGACTCCCGCACCGGTGTCAGCGGTGGGTCCTTGGCCCTAGGCTTGGAGGGGCCGGACCGACGGGCGGTACGCAAAGTCTCAGTGTCCCGTATCAAGTCCTGCGTAGCCACATGCCGCTCTACCAGGGACACTAATTGGTCCAGGGTACTCGGGTCACCCTGTCCGACCCACCGTTGAACGGTGACGGGTAAAGTGCGCACAAAACGATCCACTACTACCCTTTCCACCATTTGCGCCGGGCTCAGAGTGTCAGGCTGCAACCACTTTTTTACAAGATGTAACAAGTCATAGGCCTGGGAGCGTACGGGTTTGGCTTCCTCAAAGAACCACTGATTTACCCGCTGAGCCCGTACATAGGTATTCACCCCCAACCGAGCCAGTATTTCGGCTTTCAGGGTCACATAGTCAATGGCGTCCTCGGTACAGAGGTCCAGGTATGCTTTTTGGGGTTCCCCCGTCAGATAGGGTGACAATACCTCAGCCCACTGCGGGGTCGGCAGCTTTTCCCGCTCGGCCACCCGTTCAAACACCGCCAGGAACGCTTCCACATCATCACCCGGGGTCATCTTTTGCAACGCTTGTCTCACCGCTTTCCGGACGCTGCCGTCGTCACCCGGTCCCTGGGTTGTTGCTGCCGGTCCGGCACGGATCGACTTGGCCAGGAGAACCATCTGTTCTTGGTGCCTTTTTTCCTGCAATTGCAAGGCTTGCTGCTGACGTGCATTGGCCTGATCCATCTGTTCTTGGAATTTTTTTTTCCTGCACTTGCAAGGATTGGAGCAGGTGTGCATTGGTCTGTTGCTGCTGTGCATTAGCCTGTTGCTGCTGTGCATTAGCCTGTTGCTGCTGTGCATTAGCCTGAGCCAAATGCTTTATTATGTCCTCCATGGCGTCGCCGGGTTTGGGCTGTAGTATAGCCGCTCGAATCCAGGACATGCGCAGCTGGGTCACCAGGGATGGATGCTACACCTCACCGGCTGTCATGCCCGCCGATTCTCCACCATATGTGAGGTAGCGTCGTCGGCTGCGCTGCAGAAGACACGGGATCCAGGCACCAAGGTTCACAGCACATGGTTTATTCCAAAGAAAAAGTCCACAATAGTACATATGTGCCTTTCCGGCAGAGAACTCAGGGAGATGTGATCACTCCCTCACACCCGGCACACCTGCCCTTGTTCCTGAATCTATTTAACCCTCCCTTCAGCCTGTAGGGAAACAGCATTAACGCTATAGTGGATTATCATGGAGTGAGCACAACCGGGGCGAGACATACCGGCCGTCATAGATAACCCCGGTCACAGTCTCACACCCCCTATTCCCAATTATCATTGCTGCTGCAGTAACGATGTTGTTTGTCTTTCCTTCGGCAGCACACATCACTATGTGTGACGCCGCTGGAACGACAAACATCTCCTTACCTGCGTCCACCGGAAAAAGAGGAAGGAAGGAGGTGGGCGGCAAATCCAAATCCTCCTCCACCTTGCGTCTCCGCATAGCAGCCACCACGTCAGCCATATCGGTCTCCCACTCCTCCAGGAGGAGCTGCATGTGGGCCTGCAGACGGTTACTCAGCGGGGCGGTCCGGTCCTTCACCCACGCCGTGGTGCTTGGCGTGGGGACTACGGGGTTGTTGGTTGAGCTGTACATCTCGGCCACGGTGCTTTCCAGGAACCCAGTATGGCCGCAGAGTCCTGGCGTCCCTGCTTTTATAGCCGCGAGCTACATGCGGCCAGACGCCATCCGTCCCCCTTAGTCTTTTTCCGGCTCCTCCTCTACAGGGGCGGGGTTTCGGCTTTCGCGCCTCCACTGCTCGAGGAGACACTCGAGCGGGGACTTTTCGCGCCCAAAATGGCGGCTTCTCAAAATTTTCGGCCGGACACCTCCGGCGGTCACAAGACGCACCTCTACCAGACGGGCAGAGCGGTAAGATCCTGTTCGTGACGCCAAGTTGTCACGGGCGGAGGAGGGGACGCTGCGCTCTCCCACTGCTCGGGTCCGGCCACTGCTGCTGCAGCTGCTGCTTGGTGGTGGCTCGAGCGGTGGGCCGGATCCCGGGGACTCGAGTGGCATTCCTCGCCCGTGAGTGAAAAGGGTGGGGATTGATTGTGGGGATTAGATATTGTCCGTCACGCCACCCACGGTTGTGGTGAGATTGGTGACACCACCGCTGCTCTGGACGGGGATCCCGGGAGCGATGACAGGGAGCAGCTTAGATGTTAGTCTTCCCCTCCGTGGGTAGGGGGATTGGTTGTCCCGGGGCCCGGTGAGGGAGTAGGGATGGATGGCAGGCGGGTTACGGGGCCTGGCCAGGGGCAGGGTCGCGGGGGCAGCGCTGTGCCGTACGGCACGGTGGTACTCACTCAGCCACTGATGTACACAGAGTCTCTGGTAAAACAAACGGCTGGATGGACGGGTCACACAGACGGCTGCAGTGTTTCTCCTCCCGGCAGGTTGATGGTGACTGCCTTTCCCTGCACCTGTGTAGTGTGTACGGTTCCGATGGGTTCCCACCGGTAACCCGCTCCCCAGCTTGGATGGGTGCTGAAGGAGCCCCTTTTGCCCGCAGGCTCTGGCCCTGGGAACTTTAGCCTTGGCGGTGACTGTGTTCCCCTCTCTCGGTTGGACTGTTGCCTTCTGTCGGGACTTGGCTGCTGGGAAACCCAGGAGGTTCCCTTCGCTAACGGATTTGGCAAATTCACGGCGACTCCTAGCCTTGCCAGGGTCCGTAAGCCCCTGCCGGATGGTGCCACCTGTCCATGGTCCTTACGGCTAGCTCCAATAGGCCACTCCTGCAGACGGTCACCACCGTCTGCCAACCTTGCTGATCCATCCGGGCCACACACCCGGACCACTTTCTGTCTGCTCAACTGCTACTTCCCTCCTTCCACTATCACTTCCAAAACTCAACTCTCCACTTTCACTTCCAAACTCTCTCTGCCAACTGACTATCTGCTCTCTTTTCCCGCCTCCAGGACTGTGAACTCCTCGGTGGGCGGGACCAACCGCCTGGCCCACCCCCTGGTGTGGACATCAGCCCCTGGAGGAAGGCAACAAGGGTTTTTGTCTGACTTTGGTGTGCCTGACCGGGAGTGTGGGGTGTGTTGGTGTTGTTCTGTGATGACCTGGCTTGTCCAGGGTGCCACACTAGCGATGTCGCAGCGTGTAAAGCTCACCTAAGGCTGATCGAACCCAGCTACAGAGCGGTGCAATCATGCTGTCAAATTTCCTTGTGCACTCCTTTCCTAGATAGGCCACGCTAGAACTGCAGGACGGCCACTAACCAAAGCAATGACCTGTACACTATAAAATGATGAAACTCTCCATTCTTGAGAATGGAGAGGATTTTTAATAAGCGGCAATTTGCAACATTGCTTGCTCTTACAAACACTTTTCAATTTTACCCATTTATGAACTTGAACAACTCCTTTTATATTTAGTGCACTTATTATTCAATTGGCCATGAAAAGTTATCATGGCTTACGTTTGTGGACTGTCAATGATATTACACTATTTGTCCATCTTTTTTGCCTTCTATACTAAGCTGATTCTCAAAATGTTTGACTTAATTTGAAATTGAGCCCTACCAGTAACCATAGGTAACCTACTAAAGGCTACAAAAATGCTTGGACCTTCCCATGACATCGGACTTTTATACCCTGCTAGTGGTAGTGCCAATCACCACGAATATTTTTCAAAACAACCAAAAATTTGGTTTTATTGATCACTTTACAGAATAGGCAATTACATTTTCTCCCTTAAAGCACCACCCCAGCATTTGTGGAGTCATGCTTTTGTAACAAGGCGCGCGGCAGTAGCAATGGGTGAAGTAGTCATCTCTTACGCCCGCCATTTTACATAAAAATGAAGGTCCAGGCTTGGTGTGTGGACTTGTACTACGGGATGTTACGCCCTTGCAGGCCGCATGATGCAATGGCTTCAGCTGGCCAGGACCAGATATTGTACAATATGGAGTGGGAGATCACCAGGTCTTTGAAAACAGTGTTTTACTGAATAGCCACTTGACGACAACTATGTATAGTAGATGAAACCTAAAACGAACAAAGGAGTATAGGCCAGAAGTATAAATAAGCAAATCCAAAGTTTATTAAACAAATACATAAAATCATTTAAAAAGGAGACATACACAGAAAACTGTGATTGGTTGCAGTCAAACGCACCCCCACCCTAAGTGGCAGTGTGTCAGCTGACTGCAACCAAGCACAGATGTCAGGATGACTGGTGGGCGGGGAAAGCAGTGCAGCTGTCTGCGGGTCAGTATCGTGGTATAAAATATAGCCGCCCCAGAATTGTCACATCCATTAGATGTGACAAGCCCGGCGCTTTACCAGGCTCTTCCCAATTTCCCTGGTGCATTGGCAGTCGGGGTAATATAACAGGTTAATGACAGCCCACAGCTGTCACTAAGCTTTACATTAGTAATGGCAGGTGTCTATGACACCCCCCCATCACTAATCTGTAAGTGAAAGTAAATAAACACAAACACCGAAAAAATCCTTTATTTGGAATAAAAGACAAAAAAACACCCTCTTTCACCACTTTATTAACCCCCAAAACACTCCTGCAGGTCTGACGTAATCCACACGAGGTCCCACAAGGATTCAGCTCTGTTACAGCTGAACCTCACGGTGCGCAATCATGGAACATGACTGCCCGATGTGAGCTTTAGAGAATGAATGAGCCACGCAATCAGCGGTGATGTCATTCAGGTTGGTTATGGTCACAGCTGGAGTCCTCCACCTGTGACCGCACTCCCCTCCCCCCGGCTAGCACTATTAGTGTTAAGGGACTGGCGGGGTGCGGGGCACGGCCCTGCACTTTCACAGTGACAGTGCTGGCAAGGGTGTGAGGGGCTGCCCCACACTCCCCGACCCTGGCCGGCACTGTCACTGATAAAGGGCTGTGGGGTGCAGGGCATGGCCCCGCACTTTAAGCCAGAGTGCTTCAGGTCACCAGAGGTCATACCTTGGGAACCCGGGTATGACCTTCGGTGAACTGAGTGACGTCACTGCTGCCAACCGATTCCCCCTTGTCAGTGTTTCCCGGAGCCTGTAGAGATCAGACATGTTTTTGGTCTCCGCAGGCTCGGATGTAGCAGAGTCAGGATCGTCGTGGGATGTCATGTGGATTATTCAAGAAATAACATCTGGAACACCATTCTGAGTCTCAACTGGGTGACCAAAACCTAAAAAATCTACACTATATGGAGAGAAGGTATGCACACCAGTGACTATGTAAGGGGAATATATGAAAAGCAGAAACTGCTGTGTGAATTCTCTACGTAAAGAAATACTTTGGCGTAGTGTTGGGGCTCTGTTGCATTGATCAATTCAATAGTTCATGGCAGTAATGCAGATTCCATTTTTCATATTTTCATTCTTACATATAGCTATTGGATTTTTCATGTCAGTATTCACACAACAGTTTCTGCTTTTCATATATTCCCCTTACATAGTCACTGGTGTGCATACCTTCTCTCCATATAGTGTAGATTTTTTAGGTTTTTGCACCCAGTTCAGGCTCAGAATAGTGTTCCAGACGTTATTTCTTGATTGATTCAAGTTTTGTGTGAGTCTTTCGTTTGTGAACCCGGCCCCACCCACACCTATTGCCAGTCCACATTATGCGCATATATAGCCTGGGTCTCAGCTTCCCATACACGGTAGGTTTTTTAACTGCATGAGAGGACACACACAAGCTAGGGACCCCAACGTAGAGAAATACTTTGGCGTAGTGTTGGGGCTCTGTTGCATTGATCAATTCAATAGCTAAATTTCTCTTTATTCATATGTTCATGGCAGTAATGCAGATTCCATTTTTCACATTTTCACTCTTGCATATGGCTATTGGATTTTTCATGTCAGTATTTACACAGCAGTTTCTGCTTTTCATATATTCCCCTTACATAGTTACTGATGTGCATACCTTCTCTCCATATAGTCATGTGGATTATGGTGGAACTTCAAGGGTCTTTTTGTGGTTAATAAAGAGGGGTACGGGGTGCTGTATTTTATTTCAAATAAAGGATTTTTCTCTGTTTGTGTTTATTTCTGTTTACTTATAGGATTAGCGATGGGGCTTGATGAGAGATATGCACTGTCATTAACCCCTATTACCCCGATTGCCATCACAGCAGGGCAATCGGGAAGAGCCGGGTAAAGCAGCCAGTTTGTTGCATCTAATGGATGCGACAATTTTGGGGTGGCTGTAGGCTGCTATTTTTAGCCTGGGGGTCCCAATAACTATGGAACTCCCCAAGCTGAGAATACCAGCCCCCAGCTATTGGGCTTTATCGTAGCTGGGAATCAAAATTGAGTCGACTAAACGCCTTTTTTTTTAAATTATTTATTTAAATCATTTTTAAAAAAGCTGCATGCGGTTCCTCTTATTTTGATGCACAGCCAAGATAAGCGCTAGGCTGGAGGCTGCAGCCTGTAGCCGTATGCTTTATCTGTGCTGGGTATCATAATATGGAATACCCTACGCTAATCGTTTTATATATTCATTTATTTTTATACTACGATACTGACCCACAGACAAATGCACTGCTTTCCCCACCCACCGGCCGTCCTGGCTCTTGTGATTGGTTGCAGGCATACGCTGTTACACAGGCTGGGGGGTGCATCTGTCTACAACGAATCACAGATGCCAGGATGGCTGGTGGGTGGGGAAAGCAGTGTATATGGATGAGCAATGATGAACGGCCCAGGAAGTGAAAGAGAGGCTGCAGGAGCAGTGTACAGCCGCGCAGATACCTTCATAAGTATGAAGCGCTTGCTTCATTCTTATCTTCTTTATTTTTCCCTTCTATTTTTTTTTATTTCCCCACTAATTTCCCCAATAACTGGAATCCTGAGCCTTGGTCTGGCACCCAGGCACCTTTGAAACCTTGCGGTTCCGGATTTTTACAGTCTGGGTCCGCCCATCACTAATCAATAGGTAAAAAGACTCTCAAAAGTCATAGGGCTTGCAAGTGCAAGATGTATGAAGGAATTGTTTCATAGAAAGTTACCTGGCCCGAAAGAATTCAAGTACCAAGGGGCACAAAAGGTTTCATGATAATAGAGATGAAGCCCCCTATGTGCGGGTCATGTTAGCTCCTTCCAAGGAGGAAGGCAAAACAAACAAACTGAATGAGGCCTTAGTTGGATTTCTACCCCAGTTATCTCTTGGTAGGATGTCCATATACATTAAATGCACATATTTATGTAGAGTAATTAATATATGCTTCTTACAGGAACAAATCATTGATATAGCTGGATTTGAATAAAGCAACCTGACAGCAAACTGGTCACAGAAATGTATAGCCAGGTGTGTTCATCTTCCAGGCAGGAATCCATGGGAGTGGAAAAATGTACTGCCTTAATCTTGCCTAATGATATCAACTTTCAAGACAATGTAACATTTCTCCGACCCTGAAAAAGGTTGGGCACATTGGAAAGTGCGTAGTTCTGTAGTAATGCTTGTGGTCATGGTTGGGTTGAACAGAGCTTGGAATCAGTAAATTAGGGTAAGTACTAATAGAAAGCTTTTGTGTATGAGTACAGGATCTGAGCTGAACAGAGAGGACTTTCAATTCTCTTTTATAGTAAACTAGCTGTAGTACCCAGCATTACCTGGGATAGTAACTGTCTTTTTGTCTCTCTCCCACTCTCCCTGTCTCCCACTCTCTCACTTTCCCTGTCTGTCTCCCTCTCTGTCTGTCTGTCTGTTTTTGTCTGTCTGTCTCTTTCTGTTTCTCTGTCTGTTACTCTGTCTGTTTCTGTCTGCCTGTCTCTGACTGTCTGTCTCTGTCTGTCTTTATCTTTCTTTGTCTGTCTGTCTCTGTCTGTCTTTGTCTTTCTTTGTCTGTCTGTCTCTGTCTGTCTTTGTCTTTCTTTGTCTGTCTGTCTCTACCTGTCTCTGTCTGTCTGTCTGCCTGTCTCTGTCTCCCTGCCTCTCTGTCTGTCTCTGTCTATCTCTGTCGCTTTCTCTCTGTCTTTCTCTGTCTATCTTTCTCTGTCTCTCTTTCTGTCTGTCTGTCTTTCTCTCTTTCTGTTTCTCTCTGTCTGTCTCTGTCTGTCTCTGCCTGTCTGTCTGTCTCTGTCTCCCACTCTGTCTGCCTGTCTCCCTCTTTGTCTGTCTCCTGCTCTGTCTGTCTGCCTCTCAGTCTGTCTCTGTCTATCGCTGTCTCACTCTGTCTGTCTCGCTGTTTGTCTTTGTCTGTCTCTGTCTGTCTCTGCCTGTCTTTCTGTTTCTCTGTCTGTCTTTCTCTGTCTGTATCTGTCTCCCACTCTGTCTGTCTGCCTCCCTCTCTGTCTGTCTCCCGCTCTGTCTGCCTGCCTGTGTCTCTCAGTCTGCCTCTCTCTGTCTGTCTCTCTATCTTTCTCTGTCTGTCTATCTCTGTTTGTCTCTCTGTCTGTCTCTCTTTATATGTCTCTGTCTGTCTGTCTGTCTCTGTCTCTTTCTCTGCCTGTCTTTGTCTGTCTGTCTCTGTCTGCCTTTATCCTTCTCCATCTTTCTCTCTGTCTGTCTCTGTCTTTATCTGTCTCTCTCTGTCTCTATCTGTCTCTGTCTGTCTTTGCCTCCATCTCTCTGTCTTTGTCTGTCTCTGTCTGTCTCTCTTTCTGTCTTTCTCTCTGTCTTTCTCCGTCTGTCTGTCTCTCTTAGTCTGTCCCTCTATCTGTGTCTCTCTCGCTCTCTGTCTCTTCCTTTATCTGTCTCTCTACCGTACTCATATTACCTGACACATAAATTCTTATACTGAGAATGTCCTTCGTTGCCTATAGCAACCAATCTGAGCTCCTATTAATGACCTGTAACTCCCAGCTCCATTGACTTTAATATGTCATTTTTTTGGTGAATAAATGTAAAGTGCAGGGTTAAACAAAACATAGTCTATGACGTTCCCTGAGTCAAAGGGGGCATCTGTGCAAAATGTCATGATTGTAAATGCGATGGTGCAGATTCCTTTGGCAGACACACATACACACACACACATACACTCATACATACACTCAGCTTTATATATTAGATATAACAGGCAAGTACTAATACAAGGATTACATGTATGAGTAATGTATGAGTTAATAAATATATCAGGCAAATGATTAACTTAATTTTGTAAACAAGGAGAACAAAGAAGAAAAATGGCACAAAAATAATTGCAAACAAAGTAAAGTTGGGTGGGAAAGGACCTATAGTCCAGACCGCAATCAGTTAATTAACTCAGTCCAGTGGATTCTGGACCTCGTTTCAGGGTCTGAGTATCCCCCCTATGTGCTCCGGTTTCCGAGTCGGTTCCCCAGGTCGGTACTGGCGGGCCACTACCCTGTCCCATTCCACCACGGTACCACGAGCCATCTTCCCGGCTCCTGCAGGCTGAGGCTACCGCTTGCCTCCTAGCCAAGTTGTTTGGGCTACGACCCTCACACCTGTCAGACTGTCACCGGCCTGTCTCACAGGCCTCACCTCCTCACGACTCAACACTAAAACTGATCTGCTTATTTCCTGCCTCAGGCCCTCAGAACTCCTCGGTGGGCGTGACAAACCACCTGGCTCCGCCCCCCCTGGTGTGTTCATCAAGCACTGAGGGAGGTGACTAGGGTTTTTGTGGTTGGCTGATGACTCCTTTTTAGGGGACCGGTCTTATGCGGGGCACTACCTGTGACTACCTGGCTAGTCCAGGGCGTCACACACCTAACACCGCATTCGCAAATGAGCGAAAACACTATTTACTTGGGAATGCAGTAACATAGAAAATCTGCAGTTTTGGTGGTAGTTGAAGAACTGGATCATACTGACAGATTCCCTTTAAAGCCCCTGTCACACGTAGCGATGTCGTTAGCGAGATCCCTGAAACGTCACAGGTTTTCTGACGCAACAGCAATCTCGCTATGTGTGACACATAGCAGCAACCGGCCCCCCACTGCGATATCGCCGATCGTACCTGAATGTCCTGGTTCATTTTTTGATCATTGGTGTCCCTCTGGGCAGCATGCATCGCTGTGTTTGACGCCATAACAACGACGAGCGACCTTGTTGGCGTCTCAGAACTCAGAGTTCTATCGAGGTCTGAGTCATCAGAATAGCTGCTGTGTGACAGGGTCACAATGACCACCGAGGTCGTTATATGGATCGTCGTATCGTTGCTGCGTTGCTAATTAGATCTGCCTGTTTGACAGCTCATTAGCGACCATGTAGCGACGTATCAGCGATCCTGACCAGGTCGCATCGTTGTTGGGAACGCTGGAACGTCGCTCCGTGTAACGGGACCCTAAGTGTCTGTCCAGCCTAGACACTGATCCACCTTGAGAGGCAGAGGAATGCTGTATGGAGAGATAAGATGCATACTGCCGGTAGGGCAACAAAGGTTTGAGCTACCCATATTGCCTGCATTCAATGTGATGTGTGTAAACTATCTAGGACTTTGCTTAGCACACATATGGGGGAAACATCCACTAGCTCAACACAAGGGTCTATTAAGGACATATAATAGGAAAAACTGTAATCACGGTCAGTGGGCACAGGAACAGAAATCCCTTGGTATGTTGTATTCAGGAGCTCATTGTAGTTGCTGGCCCTTAGCACCAAAGTAATAAACTCTCAGCTGTTGGCACATTCACTGTCCTCATAACATGGTCTGGGAGGACCAAATCTTCACAGAGCAATCATTCCTGGATTAAATCCTTCACCTTTCCAGACCTATATTTATAGTACAGGCTTCTGGAGAAAATTAGATCAGTAAGTAATTTATCGTTGTATAGACATAACACAACAGTCTCCTTTCTATTTGCCAAAACTTAGATCACAAAGCAGATATATACAGTATATATATATATTTTATATATTTTTATTTTTATTTATTTTTTTAAAATTACCGTATGTCTTTGTCTTATTTGTTTCCTTTATCCCAACTATACAGTGTGCTATTGTTTTATGCCACATTTTATTGGTATTTTTGTGTTTTGCTTCTATGATTCCAATGTTGGTCCCTAAGCATTTTTCAACATGTACTTTGTGATTTATAGAGAAATAAAATGTTTTCAAACATTTCCCAGCCTGTGTACTGGATGATTTGAAGAAATAAATTCTTTAAAGTAGATACTTTAGTGGAATGAAAAGGTTTTCCTTTCCTGTGTAGCTTTATGAAGTTAAAAATTATTTTATAAAAAAAAATATATTTTTTCTTTTGCATCAAAAGTTGATGTAAGAGCATCTTAGTGGGTTGTTAAACCACCTATAGGATATATAGAAGTGAGTAATTTCTATACATTTTTTGTTGATATTCACCTACAGCATATGTGCACACGTGGCAAATACCCACTGAATGTTTTCACTCTGGATACTTGACCCTTGTGCAATCCAAAGGGTAGCATCGGCTGTAAATACGCAACCTTTCCATAATGAGGTCCGCATGATTGGGGGAGAATTTTGACATTGCAAATTTTGCTGCATGATTTTTTGCTGCAGGAAGTCCCCAGTGAATCAGTCCCAGGTGGATATATAGTATCCTGAAATACGTCATTCAACCCACCTTTTTACCAATATGTTCTGTGGTGACCCATCATATATTGTCCACAAGTTTGCTATTTGTAAGAGTTAGCTAGAACGAAGTTTTAACATTCTCCATTTAATAACCTATATTACCACCTCATGGGAACGCAACAGATTAGCTCAAACCACACCATGTACCGACATAATTACAATATGGACTGAGGGAAATCTATGTGCTACTGTAGAACAGGTTTGAGATTGCAACAGCACAGTAAAGGCAACTCAGTGATCACTCACAACGGGTATTTATTTTACAGAAATAAAGAGTTAAGGGTGATAAGAGATAAGGTGGAAACATTATGAGATCAATATACAGTTAGTGATATACAAAGTGTAAATGCAATATTTTACATACAGTTATTAAAGACTAATTCTTTTACGTTAAAGGGGGTTCACCTGTTTTCATTACTGGCCACATCGATATGAAGAGAAACAAGGTTTCTCTCAAATACTTTGTGTTGCCAATAGTGCCTGTGAGCGGCACTAGTGTGGTCCACTCACCACCTTCGCATGACCCCTGGGCTCCGTGACCTCTAATGTCCGATGATGTCACATCAACTTCAACTGAAGCGGGCCGCAGTCTTCCTGGGTAACTGGGCTGTGGGCAGCATTTCATTGCACATCACAGCCCAGCATCTCACGTGCTCTCTTCTTCACTGCAGAGCTGCAAGCAGGAGCGATGCTAGCCTGTGATGACTGGTAAAACTCTGCCCACAGCCCAGTCACTCAGGAAGACTGCAGCCCACCTCACTTGACAAGACATCACTGGACATGAGAGATCATGAAGCCCGGGGGTCGCGCAAAGGTGGTGAGTGGACCGCAGTAGTGCCGCTCATAAGCACTATTGGCAACACAAGGTATTTGCAAGAAACTTTGTTTCTCAACATAAAATCGATGTAGCCAGTAATAAAAATGGGTGAGCCACCTCCTTAACTTAATCACAGTCTCTCTATGTTGGGGAAATATCACTGTGATCCCAACTAGTCACCATTTCCCTGTAACTGGATGGGTCAATATAACAACAAATAACACAATAAATCTATATGCCGGGCCTAGCAAAGCTACAGTAAAATTTGCTAAAGCACAAGTCCAGTTCTACTTAGTATCTTTCCTCAATTAGCACTATATGTCTGAACAGGAAGAAATGGCCCAGCTCACTCGAAACCTCTACTCTCTGCGTCAGGTAATCAGCATCTGTTCTTTAGTGCTTGACCTGCAAAGCCTGGTTCTCGGTGGTTTATTTTAGGCGCTTGACCAACGAAGTCTGGTTCACATTGTTCAGTCTTCAGAGCTCTACCGACAAAGTCTGATTCTCAGTGTTTCTACCGCAGTAATGGCCATGAGCCCGCTCTGCTACTCACAAGTCTGCCTCTTCCCCTCCCCTTCTTAAGCATCCAGGCTTTTAGATTTGAGAACTGTGCCACAGCTGTCACATGACCCGGTGTTTCTTCTAAATTTTTCCCTCAAGGAAGGCACACTGCTATGAACTGGTAACTGTGGACAATCACAAAAAATCCCATTAATAAGGAAAAAATATAACCACAAGAGTAGTTGAAAACTAAGCTGACCGCAATCCTCTATCTATCAGACAACACTAGAAGTAGCAGTGGGATGTTCCTAACACACCAAGACACCTCGTCACTGCCGGAGAAACTTGCTACACCTCAAAGGCAGAAATGAGGAATCCTAACTTGCCTCGGAGCAGTCCCCAAAGAAATAGCAAGCCCACAACATGCAACGACGGTGATGTAAGAAAACACAGTACACAGAAAATATAGATTAGCAAAGGTGTGGCCCGATTTACAAGATAGAGCAGGACAGAACAGATAACTGATTGCGGCCAGCAAAAAACCCTGCAAAAAATACCAAACTACTGATAGGAAAAAATACTAAGACCACACAGTCCTCCCCCGCTATATCACGTACTCTTGTGCCAGACACTTTAAACAGAACTGCAGATATAATGGGAAGAAACAAAATCACAGAACAAACAATATTCTAAAGTGCAAATAATCCAAACATGAATAGGGAGTGAGCTCCCTTTCTTGCTGGAGGAACTGCCCTGCTCACAAAAGCAGAGAGATAGAATCTCACATACAAGAAACCAAACACAGAACAAAATGGAATAAGCAGAAACACCCTTAAGTGCAATTTCAGCAATTAAGCACCGAAACTAGCAAACTTATCTGGAGTAGGTTCAGGCACAGAATAAATGGTAGAAACTGAAGAGAAAACTCCCAGCCATCTTCAGAAGCAGCAGGAAACATTTACCACCGGCAGCCGCCAAGCAGAAAGTGCTCTCCTAAATACACTAGGCTGATCTGCAATAGAACTTCCTGAATTCCTAATTAATTCCATCACCTGTTTGAGTCACAGATTCAGACTCAGCTTCATTACCATTCCTGGCCACCAGAGGGAGTTCCACACTAGCACCCACTCGAATGACATTCACAACAACACACTCTGTTCTTCAGTTCCTATTTCCACAATGCAACCAGCAGATGGCGACATTTGGTTGCAGATACTGTAGGGTGTTGGATGTGTGTATCTCCTGCCAGCTATACCCTTACACTGCTCTATGAGGTAATGCATGCAGCAATACTGTATTCATGGATCTTTGGGCTACATGTGCATGTTGAGTATTTGATTAGTTTTTTTACCTGAGTGTTTGTAAGCCAAAACTAGGAGTGGAGAAATCAGAAAAAGTATAATAAAAACATGTGCACCACTGCATTTTTTACCTACTCCTGGTTTTGGCTTACAAAATAAATATCAAACTATATCTTTCCACTTGATAGATGGCATTGTAAAGAGATAATCAATAATATATACTTCACCAGTTGTTTATATTGCCTTATGCACCCTGACCTCGTGCAAGTGTTCATCAGTCAGGTGCCTGCATGTATATTCAGCTCTATACCAGGCAGATGCCGACTGAGTTGCACAGACTAAAGGGTGCTTTACACCCTGCGATATCGGTAATGATATATCGTCGGGGTCACGTCGTTAGTGACGCACATCCGGCGCCATTACCGACATCGCAGCATGTGACACCAAGGAGCGACGATCAATGATCGCAAAATCATTCAAAAACGGTGATCGTTGACACGTCGCTCCTTTCCATAATATCGTTGCTGCTACAGGTACGATGTTGTATCGCTATGTGTGACACCGCAGGAGCGACGAACATCTCCTTACCTGCGTCCACCGGCAATGAGGAAGGAGGTGGGCGGGATGTTATGTCCCGCTCATCTCCGCCCCTCCACTTCTATTGATCGGCCGCTTAGTGACGCCGCAGTGACGTTGCTATGACACTGAACGCACCTCCCCCTTGAGGGAGGGATTGTTCGGCGGTCACAGCGACGTAGCTGACAAGGTATTGCGTGTGACGCTGCCGTAGCGATAATGTTCGCTATGGCAGCGATCACCAAATGTCGCACGAACGACGGGGGCGGGTGCTATCGCGCATGACAATCGCTAGCTATGTCGCAGCGTGTAAAGCACCCTTTAATCTGCCTATAACAGAAGAAACCAGGACTAGTTCCAATTGCTGCTGTTTAACTATCTAGATGCCACTGTCAATCACTAGCATTGTCATTTTAATGGACTATGAAGCTTAGCCTCTGGCTAGCCTGAATAAGATAATTTCACCAAATACTGCAATACTTTAGTATTAATTAAACAATTGAAGGTTCAAGTTCCAAATGGGTATTAAAGTAGAAATACATAAAACTAATTGGAAATTTTTTTTAAAAAAATCTGAAACTTTAAATCGAACCCTTTTCCAAGGACAAAAATAAAGAAATATGAAAAAAAAGAAAACCTTATTTGGTATTGTTGTTTCATTCACATTTTGCACCAATAAAAGCAATAAAAATCAATCAAAACTTTGTACCTCAAAGTGGCATCAATAAAAACACCAGCTCGGTGAGCATGAAACAAGCCGACACAAATGTCCAAATTAGAGATCACAGAAAATGGTGACACAAACCAAATTTTTTTTATTTTATTTAAGTTCTGTATTTTTATAGCTAAAATATATTTAATAACACTTAATAAGTTTGGTAATGCTGTCCCTGGAGAGTCAAGAATGCTGTAAAAACAAAACCCAAACACAACGGCAGAATTGTGGGGGTTTTTTCACCCTACAATGGAATTTTTTCCTGTTTTCAATATATTAGAAAAGAAAATCAATAGTATAATTTAAAATTAGAACTTGTTCTACAAGAACAAACCTTCATACTGTTGTCTTGACCAAAAATGTAAAAATGATGACACTTGAAAGAAGGGAAAAATAAAGGCATAAAAATGGAAAACATGTTAGCTGTAAAGACGAGCCCACAGCAGTAGACTTTTGCATGGATCCAACAGATTTATGCAGTGTGTCCACCCATATATATACAGTGCTGGCCAAAAGTATTGGCACCTCAGCAATTCTGTCAGTTAATACTCAGTTTCTTCTTGAAAATGATTGCAATCACAAATTATTTGGTATTATTATCTTCATTTAATTTGTCTTCAATGAAAAAAAATAAAAAAAATTGTCATAAAGCCAAATTGGATATAATTCCACACCAAACATAAAAAAGGGGGTGGACAAAAGTATTGGCACTGTTTGAAAAATCATGTGATGCTTCTTTAAATTGTGTAATTAACAGCACCTGTAACTTACCTGTGGCACCTAACAGGTGTTGGCAATAACTAAATCACACTTGCAGCCAGTTGACATGGATTAAAGTTGACTCAACCTCTGTCCTGTGTCCTTGTGTGTACCACATTAAGCATGGAGAAAAGAAAGAAGACCAAAGAACTGTCTAAGGACTTGAGAATCCAAATTGTGAGGAAGCATGAGCAATCTCAAGGCTACAAGTCCATCTCCACAGACCTGAAAGTACCTGTGTCTACGGTGTGCAGTGTCATCAAGAAGTTTAAAGCCCATGGCACTGTGGCTAACCTCCCTAGATGTGGAAGGAAAAGAAAAATTGACGAGACATTTCAACGCAAGAATGTGCGAATGGTGGATAAAGAACCTCAACTAACATCCAAACAAGTTCAAGCTGCCCTGCAGTCCGAGGGTACAACATTGTCAACCTGTACTATCCGTCGGCATCTGAATAAAAAGGGACTGTATGGTAGCATACCCAGGAAGACCCCCCTTTTTATCTCGAGACATAAAAAAGCCAGGCTGGAGTTTGCCAAAACTTACCTGAGAAAGCCTAAAACATTTTGGAAGAATGTTCTCTGGTCAGATGAGAGAAAAGTAGAGCTTTTTGGGAAAATCCATCAACATAGAGTTTACAGGAAAAAAAAAGAGGCATTCAAAGAAAAGAACACGGTCCCTACAGTCAAACATGGCGGAGGTACCCTGATGTTTTGGGGTTGCTTTGCTGCCTCTTGCATTGCACTCTTTGACTGTGTGCATGGCATTATGAAGTCTGAAGACTACCAACAAATTTTGTAGCATAATGTAGGGCCCAGTGTGAGAAAGCTGGGTCTTCCTCAGAGGTCATGGGTCTTCCAGCAGGACAATGACCCAAAACACACTTCAAAAAGCACTAGAAAATGGCTTGAGAGAAAGCACTGGAGACTACTAAAGTGGCCGGCAATGAGTCCAGACCTGAATCCCATAGAACACCTGTGGAGAGATCTCAAAATGGCAGTTTGGAGAAAGCACCCTTCAAATCTCAGGGACCTGGAGCGGTTTGCCAAAGAAGAATGGTCTAAAATTCCAGCAGAGCATTGAAAGAAACTCATTGATGGTTACCGGAAGCAGTTGTTCGCAGTTATTTTGGCTAAAGGTTGTGCAACCAAGTATTAGGGGCACTTTGCACACTACGACATTGCAGCTGCGATGTCGGTGGGGTCAAATCGAAAGTGACACACATCTGGCGTCGCAGTTGATATCGTAGTGTGTAAAGTTTTTTTGATGCGATTAAGGAGCGCAAAAACGTTCAAATCGTATGATCGGTGTAGCGTCAGTAATTTCCATAATTTCGGAAGGACCGATGTTACGATGTTGTTCCTCGTTCCTGTGACAGCACACATCGCTGTGTGTGAAGCCGCAGGAGCGAGGAACATCACCTTACCTGCGTCCTGCGGCTCACGCCGGCTATGCGGAAGGACGGAGGTGGGCGGGATGTTTACGTCCCGCTCAGCTCTGCCCCTACGCTTCTATTGGCCGCCTGCCGTGTGACATCGCTATGACGCCGCACGACCCGCCCCCTTAATAAGGAGGTGGTTCGCCGGCCAGAGCAACGTCGCAGGGCAGGTGAGTGCATGTGAAGCTGGTGTAGCAATAATGTTCGCTACGGCAGCTATCACCATGATATCGCAGCTGCGACGGGGGCAGGGACTATCGCGCTCGGCATCGCAAGCATCGGCTTGCGATGTCGTAGTGTGCAAAGTGCCCCTTAGGCTAAGGGTGCCAATACTATTGTCTGGCCCATTTTTGGAGTTTTGTGTGAAATGATCAATGATTTGATTTTTGTTTCATTCTCTTTTGTGTTTTTTCATTGCAAGCAAAATAAATGAAGTTAATAACACCAAAGAATTTGTGATTGCAATCATTTTCAAGAAGAAACTGAGCATTATCTGACTAGAGTTGCAGGGGTGCCAATACTTTTGGCCAGCACTGTATATACATATATATACAAATATATATATCCTGTAGTCATTCGTTAGAATGGATCTGCTGGGAAACTGATTTCTGCCGGATCTGTTTTTTTAACATAGGAGTCTATGGACAATGGATCCATTAATGGATTGCTATTTAGCCATCCATTGTACTTGTACGGTATTTGTAACGGATCCATATTTTTCTTACAGGATCCATTACAAATGGACGATAAATAGCAATCCGTTAACAGATCTGTTGTCATAGACTCCACATGTTAAAAACGGCTTGGCCGACATCTGATATTTAACAACAGACAAAAAAGTTGCAATTGCACAACATTTTTGCAAACGGATCTCTAACGCATCCATGATAACGGATGACTACAAGACGTGATCCCAGCCTTACAATTATTTTGTTTGTTTTTTTATTTATCCTGTTGACTGTACGGTAAAACTGATCTGTATAAACATGTATAGTTTTTTTTTTTTCATTTAAGTGGCTGTGTGAGGGCTTGTTTTTTGTGCCCTGAGCTGACATTTTTACTGATTTCCATTTTGGGGTATATACAATTTTTTCAACACAGACATCTGCATTTAACATGTTTACAATCACGTCATACAACGACTGTTAGGCGGGCTTTGCATGTTGCGACATCGCAAGCCGATGCTGCGATGTCGCACGCGATAGTCCCCGCCCCCGTCGCAGGTACGATATCTTGTGATAGCTGGCGTAGCGAAAATTATCGCTACGCCAGCTTCACATGCACTCACCTGCCCTGCGACCGTCGCTCTGGCCGGCGTCCCGCCTCCTTCCTAAGGGGGCGGGTCGTGCGGCGTCATAGCGACGTCACACAGCAGGCGGCCAATAGCGGCGGAGGGGCGGAGATGAGCAGGATGTAAACATCCCGCCCACCTCCTTCCTTCCGAATAGAAGCCGGCGGCAGGTAACCTGATGTTCCTCGCTCCTGCGGCGTTATACACAGCGATGTGTGCAGCCGCAGGAGCGAGGAACAGCATCGTACCTGTCACGGCAGCGTAATTATGAAAAAGTCGGAGCCTGCAACGATGATACGATAACGACGCTTTTGCGCTCGTTAATTGTATCATCTAGCATTTACACACTACGATGTCAAAAGTGACGCCGGAAGTGTGTCACTTTCGATTTGACCCCACCGACATCGCACGTGCAATGTTGCAACATGCAAAGCCGCCCTTAGAGGCAGATGATGAAAGCCCACATCAAAGTCAGAGACATGCCATATAATGTAAATGTAAGTCATATGTCGTAAAAGGGGTTAAAAGTTACTATACTTTTGTGCAACCGCATGCTGTCTGAAAATGTTCCAACAATTTTATTCAAGTTTTGTGGCCCAACATCTTAGCTTTCCTTTTCCTGCATTGGATATCATGTAACGACCACCGCGATGACTAGCTTTTATAATTATTTTTAGAGATGACGAATATATAAAATCTTAGATATTACTAGTATTTTATATGAAAATCTAATATTTTTTACTTGGTAATACTGTACTGTAAAGGTTAAAGAATTCAAAACTTAAAGCCCATTCTACGCCTGACCCTCTCAGCGGTGCCACTGGACACGTCCTATTTAAACCAATGCATTCATCTTATAGATTTCTTCTGGAGCCGGGCGCTCATGGCTTGTTTAATAGCCAGAAGCAGCTGAGTCGGCAAGAACATTTTTATGAGCTCTGTGGCTGCTTCATGCATAGCATTATAATTTTATTACATTACTTTAGAAACAAAGCCAGGAAGGCCTGACAGCATCTTAGATGCATAATGGTACACGTGTTCATTGTGTAAGACATGATTAGGGCACGTGTACTAATTAGCACGATCTGTATTTCAGAAACCCATCATTGCCTATTAACACAGCAGTTTTATGAGAACTAATTAGCATGTCACAGTTACAAAAATTGTGGCACTAAAAAAATACCTGTGGAAATACACCCTTAGGGTATGTGAACACAACCCTAACTTTTGCATTTTTTCATAAATTGCTTCATGAGTGTGCTACCTCCATTTTTTTATATTATTGGAGAACTAGTTTGTACCTGGAAAGTTTTACACCCCCTTTTTCCTTCGCTGGTGCTGCACTCATTTTTTCTTATGATAAACAAACAGACAGACAGACAGACAGACAGACAGATAGACAGATAGATAGATAGATACATGGCTAGATAGATACATGGATAGATAGATAGATAGATGGATAGATAGATAGATAGAATCCTAGATAGATAGATACATGGATAGATAGATGATAGATAGATATATAGATAGATAGATAGATAGATAGATACATGGATAGATAGATAGATAGATAGTTGTAATCAAATTACTCAATCCCCATTTCAATAACCAACACAATTAATATGACAGTTTCTGCAAATTTTAACATGTGACAAAATGTCAGTTTTACTAACTACTTCAGTCTAAGAGTTATTAATGACCTTCATACAAGTATCTTTAGCACTTAGTAAAGAACCTTTGGGTGTTACAACCTGCTGCAAACATAATGCATGGCTAGACTCCAGTTTCTGGCAGCGGTCCTGAGGATTGTTAAGCGGGCTTTACACGCTACGAGATCGCTACAGCGATCTCGTTGGGGTCACGGATTTTGTGACGCACATCCGGCCGCTGTAGCGATCTCGTTGTGTGTGACTCCTAGGACCGATTTTGGATCATTGCAAAAACGTCCAAAATCGCTCCTCGTTGACATGGGGGTCCTCTCCCAATTATAGCTGCTGTCGCTTGGGCGAAGTTGATCCTCATCCCTGCGGCAGCACACATCACTATGTGTGACGCCGCAAGAACGAGGAACCTCTCCTTACCTGCTACACACCAGCAATGAGGAAGGAAAAAGGTGGGTGGGATGTTTGTCCCGCTCATCTCCACCCCTCTGCTTTGATTGGGCGGCCGCTTAGTGACGTCGCTGTGACGCCAAGCGAACCGCCCCCTTAGAGAGGAGGCGGTTCGCCGGTCACAGCGACGTCGCCGAGCAGGTAAGTACGTGTGACGCTGCCGTAGCGATAATGTTCGCTACGGCAGCGATCTTCACATATCGGCATAACGATTGGGGAGGGTGCTTTCACACTCGCTATCGCTAGCATCAGCTAGCGATCTCGTAGCATGTAAAGCCACCCTTAGGCTAACACTCCTCAGGACCGCTAAGACTCTTAGCCCATTTCTCATGTGTAATAGTCTGAAGTTCTCTAATATTCTTGGCTACTCAAGAGAGTGGTCCAAAAAGTTAAGAGAAGTTATTGCTTTCCACAAGCAATAATAAGGATACAAACAATATTAGGCACTAAATTTGAATAGGGATACAGTTGTAAGCAGAGTTCACAAGTTCAAAGTTATAGGAACACTGGCTACACTACCAGGAAGTGGCTGACAAAAGAATCTGTCACCGGCTGCCACCATATTCATGATGAGACAAGTGGACAAAAACCCTTGAAAGACTACAAAAGATCTGCAGTAAAATTAGGTGGCAGCAGGCACTAAGGTTTCAGATTCCACAGTAAGCCGTGTACTAAATGTTGAAGGTCTCCATGCCCAAACACAAAAATCTACACCTCTACTGATCCAAAAGCACAAGAAAAGTTCATCCAATACTTTCAAACCTGTATGAATAAGCCACATTTAAGATTATGTTTTGAGCAGCAATGAAACAAAACTGGAACTTTTTGGGCCTATGGATCACCAGAGGTTGAAGAATACAGCTTACACTAACAAGAACAACCTTCCTACAGTGAAGCATGTTGGTAGCTCAGTGATCCTCTTGGGCTGTTTTGCAGCTGGTTTAATGTGTTTTAACAGTGTTCAACTCCATTTAACAACCACTTTCCCAACTCTGCATCAGGGGAACATTGTCATGGCCAGATTCAATATGTATACAATATAAATACGGTGTATCAATTTGTCAATATTGTGCTACATGCACAAAGATTTGTCAAGATCAAGATATCAGGTTATATCAGCAATATGTAAAATAACTGGACATTTTCTATCTTTAGTTGACAAATGGATGTTGAGATGAGATTTTTCACAAAACTGCAGTGTTCAGTCATTGCGTATCCTTTTTGGCTTATGTCCTTTTCATGAGTCTTCTTTTGTCAATTGCCTGTTTTCATCCATATATATTTTGTCAGTTTACATGTATATTGTGAACATAAAAAAGCAAATAAGCTGGACTCTGTTCTAATATGCATTCTTCATTTCCATTGATTTGCTCCCAAAATTGAAAAAGACTGCAGTCCTGGATCCATCCCATGATGAACAGCAGAGTCTGATAAACACCATTGACTGTAATTGGGTTTAATGGGTTTCTTTCATTGTGTTTGTCCTCTGATAAAATGGCGCAGCATGCTGCATATTAGATGGTATCACAAATAGAAAAACGTTCTAATTTCACTGATTATATCTCATTAGCACCTGTAAACAATAGCAATATCACATTACCTTTGTAGAGCTGAACCTATGTTTTTTTCAACTTATTTTCAGGGCGGCAAGAAAGTTATTTCCAATGGAACTACTACCCCATCAACAGAGTCATCTATGCAGCAGCTTTCAGCTGAACAGGTACAGTCTGTATATAAGGGACCTTTGCTCGGGCTTCAGGCACATGGCTATATTACAGGTAGTTACATGTAGTATGCTCTGCTTTGTTATTATTCACTTAACACTAGACAGAAACTACAATTAAGTAGATCCAAAAGCTGATTCCTTCAATTAATTGGCTCCTAACATGACTAGTCTGTTGTCCTCCCTGACCTAAGCAATATATTATGATTCTCCAGACATAAGCCATATAGTGTGACTCTCCTGTCACAAGCCATATATTGTGAATACCCTGACATCTAATATATAAAGCTGAGTGTGTGTGTGTGTGTGCGCGCGCACGCGTGCGTGCGCGTGTGTGTGTGTGTGTGTGTGTGTACGCTAAAGGAATAGCACCGTCGCATTTACAATCACAAAATTTTGCACAGACGCCCCATGTGACTCAGGGTACGTCATAGACTATGTTTTGACAGGAAAATGTAACCCCGCTCTTTACAGTTACTCTCCAAAAAACATGTCTCTATTAAACTGAATGGAGGTGGGAGATAGAGGCTATTAATAGCAAATATCAGTGGTTGCTATAGGAACAAAATAAACTGTTGGTATAAGAAGCTTATGTGTGAGGTAATAAGATGTCGGTGGTGAGATGGTTAGCGAGAGACAGAAAAAGACAGATAGAGACAGACAGAGACACAGACAGACAGACGAGGAAAGAGACAGAGAGAGAGAGACAGACGGGCAAAGAGACAGCCCTGGAAAGAGACAGATGGGCAAACAGACAGACGGGCAAACAGACAGTTGGGCAAAGAGACAGTCCTGGAAAGAGACAGCCCTGGAAAGAGACAGCCTGGGAAATAAACAGCCAGGGAAAGAGACAGCTGGGGAAAGAAACAGCCGGGGAAAGAAACAGCCGGGGAAAGAAACAGCCGGGGAAAGAGACAGACTTACAGGTAGAGAGAGACAGACAGACACAGAGAAAGAGAGAGACACAGAGATAGAGACGCAGAGATAGAGACAGACAGACGGAGAGACTGATACAGAGAAACAAATACAGACAGAGATAGACACATAAACAGACAGAAACTCGAAGTGAGACAGTTACTATCCCGGGCAACGCCCGGGTACTTCAGCTAGCAAGCCCTATAGTGTGACTCTCCTGCCATAGCCATATAATGTGACTCTCCTGACATAAGCCATATAATGTGACTCTCCTGACATAAGCCATATAATGTGACTCTCCTGACATAAGCCATATAATGTGACTCTCCTGAAAAAAGCCATATAATGTGACTCTCCTGACATAAGCCATATAATGTGACTCGCCTGACAAAAGCCATATAATGTGACTCTGTGAATGGCCTGACCTAAGCCATATAATATAACTCTCCTGACATAAGCCATATAATGTGACTCTCCTGACATAAGCCATATAATATGACTCTCATGACATAAGCCATATAATATGACTCTCATGACATAAGCCATATGATTCTCCTTGCATAAGATATAGTGTGAATGGCCTGACCTAAGCTATATAATTTGACTCTCCTGACATAAGCCATATAATGTGACTCTCCTGACATAAGCCATATAATGTGACTCTCCTGACATAAGCCATATAATGGGAATGGCATGACTTAAGCCATATAATGTGACTCTCCTGACATAAGCCATATAATGTGATTCTCCTGACATAAGCCATATAGTGTGACTCTCCTGACATAAGCCATATAATGTGACTCTCCTGACATAAGCCATATAATGTGACTCTCCTGACATAAGCCATATGATGTGACTCTCCTGACATAAGCCATATGATGTGACTCTCCTGACATAAGCCATATAGTGTGACTCTCCTGACATAAGCCATATAATGTGACTCTCCTGACATAAGCCATATAATGTGACTCTCCTGACATAAGCCATATAATGTGACTCTCCTGACATAAGCCATATAATGTGACTCTCCTGACATAAGCCATATAATGTGATTCTCCTGACATAAGCCATATAATGTGACTCTCCTGACATAAGCCATATAATGTGACTCTCCTGACATAAGCCATATAATGGGAATGCCTGACTTAAGCCATATAATGTGACTCTCCTGACATAAGCCATATAATGTGACTCTCCTGACATAAGCCATATAATGTGATTCTCCTGACATAAGCCATATAATGTGACTCTCCTGACATAAGCCATATAATGTGACTCTCCTGACATAAGCCATATAATGGGAATGCCTGACTTAAGCCATATAATGTGACTCTCCTGATATAAGCCATATAATGTGACTCTCCTGACATAAGCCATATAATATGACTCTCATGACATAAGCCATATGATTCTCCTTGCATAAGATATAGTGTGAATGGCCTGACCTAAGCTATATAATTTGACTCTCCTGACATAAGCCATATAATGTGACTCTCCTGACATAAGCCATATGATGTGACTCTCCTGACATAAGCCATATAATGTGACTCTCCTGACATAAGCCATATAATGGGAATGGCATGACTTAAGCCATATAATGTGACTCTCCTGACATAAGCCATATAATGTGATTCTCCTGACATAAGCCATATAGTGTGAGTCTCCTGACATAAGCCATATAATGTGACTCTCCTGACATAAGCCATATAATGTGACTCTCCTGACATAAGCCATATGATGTGACTCTCCTGACATAAGCCATATAATGTGACTCTCCTGACATAAGCCATATAATGTGATTCTCCTGACATAAGCCATATAGTGTGACTCTCCTGACATAAGCCATATAATGTGACTCTCCTGATATAAGCCATATAATGTGACTCTCCTGACATAAGCCATATAATGGGAATGCCTGACTTAAGCCATATAATGTGACTCTCCTGATATAAGCCATATAATGTGACTCTCCTGACATAAGCCATATAATGGGAATGGCCTGACATAAGCCATATAATGTGACTCTCCTGACATAAGCCATATGATGTGACTCTCCTGACATAAGCCATATAATGTGACTCTCCTGACATAAGCCATATAATGGGAATGGCCTGACTTAAGCCATATGATGTGACTCTCCTGACATAAGCCATATAATGTGACTCTCCTGACATAAGCCATATAATGTGATTCTCCTGACATAAGCCATATAGTGTGACTCTCCTGACATAAGCCATATGATGTGACTCTCCTGACATAAGCCATATAATGTGACTCTCCTGACATAAGCCATATGATGTGACTCTCCTGACATAAGCCATATAATGTGACTCTCCTGACATAAGCCATATAATGGGGATGGCCTGACTTAAGCCATATAATGTGACTCTCCTGACATAAGCCATATAATGTGACTCTCCTGACATAAGCCATATAATGTGACTCTCCTGACATAAGCCATATAATGTGACTCTCCTGACATAAGCCATATAATGTGACTCTCCTGACATAAGTGTTGGGCCAGATGGACGGGTAGACCCTGGAGGTGGATCCACTGGGCCGAACTCCCGGATGAGGGAAAGGAGTCCGGTAGCCGGAGCACTGTAGGTAGCAGGACAGTCCGTGCACTGGGAGAAAATGGAGAAGTCCCTGGGACCACGAGGTCACTGATGGTGGTCCGGGTGACGGAGCTCAGGTTCGGAAGCCGTGATGGTGTCAGGCGGGGTCCGGAACCGTTGGAGCGAGATGACGGGTCACCGCAGGGATCCGAGATGGTATGGACTGTCAGGATGGCAGATGGACAGCGTTCGGGGTTCGAGGTACCGCAGAACCGGATGGCGATGCAGGATCGGCTCTAGAAGATAGAGAGGTAAGTATCTCACAAAACACAAGGAGACCTGACTCCTAGCTTGGGAAAACACGAAGAACAGGCCCCGCTCCCTTGGACATTAACCCCCTATATACCCTGTACCTATGTGCATCATTTCCTGTAATTTGACACTGGCCCTTTAAGAAAGGGTCAGTGACCGCGCGCGCGCCCTAATGCGCATGCGCGCGGCGCGGGTGCCAGAAGCCAGGGAAGGAAGCTGAGAGGAGGACGCAGGGGAGCCGGCCAGGACCTGGGAAGCCGTCGGGCGCCGGGAGCGGAGACCAGGGGGCCTGGGAAGGACGGGCACCGGAGGTTGGAGAGCGGGGAGCATGGCAGGTGAGCCGGGGAGCGGAGCTGAGGACCCGGGGAGCGGAGCAGAGGACCCGGGGAGGGGAGCCGAGGACCCGGGGAGCGTGACAATAAGCCATATAATGTGACTCTCCTGACATAAGCCATATAATATGACTCTCCTGACATAAGCCATATGATTCTCCTTACATAAGATATAATAAACACAAGCCACAGCCACCCCATAATTACCAGATCAAGACATATAGGATATAAATAAAAATCATGGTATCATTGATACTGGATAGGACCAGGGCAAGTCGCTGTATTAATACATAAAAAATGAACAAGAAATTACGACCAAAAATGCCCAATTGCTGAAAAAGTGACACTTTATTAAACAGGGTAGGTGAAAAGCGGCACAAGTACAAGTGAGAATGCAGACGCCAGGGAAATCCGGCAACCAGAGGGTAGCTATTTAACCCAACACTGGCATTATAACATCAGAGTATCAAATTAATTATATACACAGTATAGAATAGAAACTGTATACATGGTATAGAAGCCAGAGACCCCTCCAACCAGGAAAAGTGAACAAGCACAGTTAAGCCAAAAAAGTTCCCTAAAACATTATTATAAGGGTGAGAGTCCCCCAGCAACAGTGTGGCAATACAGTGTTTATATCATACCCTAAATCACCTAACGGGATTACAACACTGATGAAATTAGGGAACAAGGGCTCGTCTATATCTAGTATAATTATAAGGCCAATTTATTGCTGAGACTAAATAGTCACAAGTGCTAACATACCTGGGAGGTCAATACCGAAGATCCACCTGGTTCCGGCGTCCACCCAACGGCCGTTTCGGCTACAGAAGCCTTCGTCAGGGGGAGTGGTGAAATGAGGGGAAGTGCGCAATAAAACAAAGGCATCAACCAATCACGCCCGGTGGGCGGGATCGTGACGCATGTAATGCCCCGGCAACAAAGGACGCCACTCGCCCGCCGCATCACCCCACATCTGACAGTTCCGGTCACATGACGACCACGCGATGTAATCACGTGGTGGTCATGTGAGCAGACGTCACATGGGGTTTGATCAAGACAGCGGCACGATGGCGTCCCACCGGGATCACCATGGTAAACGAAAGGATCACATTATATAAATTGGCATAAACATGTGCAGAAACGTCCAGCCATAATATAGGGTCAGATTTAGCACACCTTATGGATCTTACAGGTAGTATATAGCCAAATAGATGGAATACAATATAACATAATGGAAAATGGTATTAGTTAAGATACAATTTTAAATAAACTTTGTTATCCATATAATAATGCATATAATCCATTATCACATCCTCCTTCATGGAGACATATTTAGAAAGGTCATAATAAGGAGTAAAAAGGCAATATCACCATAAACAATCATATTTATGCCATCATCTCAATATTAGACTACAATTATATAATATTACCAACACATCAAGATATCACAATTTAAATATTATTATATAGAATGAATATTAATAGCCAGTATATATAAGATAAGTACAAAGAAGATGATCAATTTCCTCATATATCCATTGGTAGCTTCATAATTCCAAAAATGTCCGACCCATTGTAAACAGAATAGGAGTATAGAAGTGGGATCCTTCAAAGCAAGAGGATGATGTCTGAATAAAACATATAAAAAAAAATTAGATTAAAATCAAGAAAAGAAACTCACAATAAATATGAGAACACCCCGGAACCGCAACCATCACAAAAATGAGGCATATGAGATGTTTTCATTAAGATCCATAGGGTGAAGGGTTTTGAGGGTCCATATCCACTTGGTCTCCATCGTAGCCAATCTTTGGCTGATTTTACCTATATTAGAATCAAGATGATATATGCCCCTGACCCTAAGTAGTGTCGGATTAGACTGATGATATTGCCTGAAGTGGCGAGGGATAGTCTTCAATGAAGAAATATCAAGACAGTCAGCTGCTGCCACTATCCCATTCACATGTTCCCTAATTCGAACTTTAAACTGTCTAGTCATCAAACCAACATAAATCTTAGGGCAGGTGGCCACGCATTGACCGCAGGGTACACAACCAACTCGAGGGGTCACAAAACCAAAGGGAGATGGCTGTGTAACACCCTCATAGTGGCTGGTAACCAGGTAGTCACACAGATTTTTAGATCTGCGGATACTCAGCATTGGTCTATCCGGAATTATCCGAGCCAAGATGGCGTCTGCCTGCAATACAGGCCAAAATTTTTGCAGACAAGACCTCATGGTCGAAAATTGACCATGATAGTTTGTGACAAATCTTATCACTTCGCGTGGTTGTGACTTCTTAGGGGCATATAGCAAAGAGTGACGGGTGGAATGTCTGGCCCTATTATAGGCCCTCTTTACACATCGTTTACTGTAGCCTC
Organism: Anomaloglossus baeobatrachus; assembly: GCF_048569485.1. Classification (NCBI taxonomy): domain Eukaryota; kingdom Metazoa; phylum Chordata; class Amphibia; order Anura; family Aromobatidae; genus Anomaloglossus; species Anomaloglossus baeobatrachus. Next base: position 278,093,203 of record NC_134357.1, on the reverse strand, counting down.
TAGCATAGAATCTATGCTTGAGATCTATAGCTCTCTTTTCGAAATAAGAATGTGTGGAGCAGATTCTACGAAGACGTAGAAATTGGCTTACTGGGATGGACCGAATCATATAATCAGGATGCGATGAAGACGCATGCAAGAGCATGTTTCCTGCGGTTTCTTTACGGAAAATGTCGGTTTGAATAGTATTGGATGAGTCCTTCGCAACTGTGACATCAAGAAAGTCAATGGACTGCGCGTGGTGGGTGTATGTGATATGTATGTTCATACCGTTGGAGTTAAGGATCTTCATAAACTCGTGGAGTTCTACCTCCGTGCCCTGTCAGATCAAAAAAATGTCATCGATGTACCGTGTCCAAAAAAGGACACGGTCCATCGATGGCAGATGATCTGACAGGAAGAGGTCCCTCTCCCACAGCCCCAGGAACAAGTTGGCATATCAGGGGCAAAAGAAGCCCCCATCACTGTACACTGAAGCTGTAGGTAAAAGGACCCCTTAAAAACAAAAGAATTGTGCATTAAAGTAAATTCCAATAACTCCATAATAAGAGATACAATATCCATAGGTAGATTGGACATCTCGAGAAAAAACCGAGTTGCTCGAAGTCCGTTACAGTGTCTTATACTGGTGTACAGGGATTCCACATCACCTGTCAACAGTATAGTTTCCTCCCCCACACACAGTCTATCAACTTTCCCGAGGAACTCGCCACTATCCTTGGTGAAGGATGGTAGACCTTCAACCAATGGCTGAAGCTTGGTGTCGATCCACCGATTAATATTTTCTAGAAAATTCCCTCTACCTGACACGATTAGTCTCCCTGGTGGCCAATTCACATCCTTATGTACCTTTGCCAGGAGGTACAGTGTGGGAATCACGGGCTCAGCCACATGAAGAGACGAAGCCAGCTCCTTGGTGACAACATTGTTGTCCAGTGCCACTTAAAGGATCCCTTGAAGCTGAGTGGTAAAGGCAGACAATGGATTGAAGGTCAACTTCTTATAGCAGACCTTATCTCTCAACTGTCTATATGCCTCTTTTTCATAAAGATCCTTTGGCCAGACAACAATGTTCCCACTCTTGTCCGCCGGCTTCAGCACGACACCAGGCAGCGCCCATAACTCCCGCAACCTGACAAGTTCCTGCCGAGTAAGATTGTCATGAAGAATACAGGATGGAATTTTATCGAATTCTTTTGAGACCAATTGTACAAACAAATCTATGTTAGCACGGGAAGATAGTGGAGGGAATTTTCTAGAATGAGGACGTATTGAGGGAGGAATCTTACCTCCTTCAGACGTGTTGTGATCGATGGCAAGTTCCTCGAGGTCATGCAGGGCTATCTGTTCCTCCTCTGTAGGAAAAAGATTATCCAAATTAGCATCAAAAAATGTTTTTTAAAAATCAGAGAGCGAGCAAACAGGCGTAAATCCTTTGTGGCCACGAATTCATTAAATCTGCCAGTAGGTGAGAAGAAAAAACCTTTCTCCAAAAGGGAAGTGTCAAAGGGAGACAAGACATGAGAACTCAAATTAATCACCTTGTTAGAATATTTATATCCAGGAGTCTTATAGGTGTTCAATTTAGTAGAAGATGTCTTGTTATCCCTTGGCTTTCCAATAGTCATTCCAGATCTGGTAATCATGCTAGATTGAGAAGAGAATGCATCAGAATGGTCGCTCATCGAGGAAAGGGATGAAAAAGAGGAGGTACGAACTGCCCTGGGTGAACCAGAGGAACTTTGTCCTTTCACCTACCCTGTTTAATAAAGTGTCACTTTTTCAGGAATTGGGGATTTTTGGTCGTAATTTCTTGTTCGTTTTTTACATAAGATATAGTGTGAATGGCCGGATCGAAGCCATATAATGTGACTCTCCTGACAAAAGCCATATAATGTGACTCTGTGAATGGCCTGGCCTAAGCCATATAATATAACTCTCCTGACATAAGCCATATAATGTGACTCTCCTGACATAAGCCATATGATTCTCCTTACATAAGATAGTGTGTGAATGGCCTGACCTAAGCTATATAATGTGACTCTCCTGACATAAGCCATATAATGTCATCTTAGTAATAATGGCTACCATATTAAAACGTCTTCTGTTCCCTAGATCGGTAAACTATACAGTGAACTGGATATGGTGAAAATGAATATGACTGTCATGTCAGAAATCTTGCTTGAGAACACCCCAGGAACAGAACTACAGCAAGACATGGACCTCTTGCAGGTATCCTCTCATTTATGATTAGTGACTAGGATGACCCATTATCTGAGAATCAAGAGTTTGTGCTTAATGGCACTAATAGATAAAACCCAACAAAATCATTATTTATCATTATTATTGTCATTTTTTTTTTAATTTATTTATTTTTTTTTAAGCGCCAGGACAGTGTAGACATGAAAAGTTTGAAAACAAGGTTTACAATACATATTATATGTTATATATTTTTATTATCTTCTCATACAGCAGTGTTGCTAGTTTTGCTAAAGAGTTGGGTTTTCAGCATTCTTTTAAATGTTTACATATGGGTGAAAGTCACAGTTTTGGGGTAGCAAATTCTAGAGTATTAGGGATCTAGAAGAGAAATCTAAAGCCCCAGATATACAGTATACAGTTGGTTGACAGCAAATGTGTATGGGAGTTCTGGACAATTGAATGTTGGGTGGAGTTAAAGGGGTGGTTCACTACTCAGCATAGTGGCCACCAGCGTCGGACTGGCTACTGGAGGAACTGCAGTAATACCAGTCCTGGCTGCGGTTACCTGCACTGAACTCCGGAGCTCTCAGCTGTGCTCCGGAGTGCAACCCGGCCTGTTCGCAGCTGAATGTAGGTTACCACAGCCAGGACTGGTATTACCGGAAACTAGAAGTTGACGTGACATCACTGGATCTCAGAGGTAAAGAAGGCTTAGGTGTGAGGGATAGGTGTGAGGAGGACATTGCAGTAGTCGAGTTCGGGGGGGGGTTAATTAAAATGGTAGATGTTTAAAAGTGCAGTTACTCCTAATGAGCTTTTGCACTAGTGAACAATTTGATTGCTGAGCCAACATCATTTAATTGCCTATTAACACAGACAGACTGCACTTTCAATGTGTGATAGACCACTCAATGCACATAGGCTGCAATTGAGCTTGACTACACAGGACCTGAATACACAAGAAGATGCAGCAAAATATCATTTCACTAGTTGGATGAGCATTTTGCTCGTTCATTGGGTGATCAGAAGCCTGATAACACTGAAAGATTAGCATTAGGAACACACAATAATCTTTACACGCAAATGGACCTTTGCAAAGCAAGAGGTTAAGAGGGAAAATATATCTAAGAGGCACTTTGGAATTCTTGATGGTGGGGAGATAATATCTGGACAAAAGACAAAAGTTTATATGTCATTAGCAAAAAAGTAGATGCTATCCCAGACCAGAAGTATAAACTGTGAAGGGGTCCCAGGACAGAAAATAGAGGGATGCCAACAGATAGAGGGGAACATCATGAGGTGGTGTGTTAATGAAGGTACTATGGGGAAGCTTTCACTACATCAGTATTGACAGAATAAACGGTGCTGAATTCATTGAGGAGCACACCAATTAATGAATTCAGGTTAGTGGCGTGTGCCTCTATCTTATGCACCAGAAATGCTACTCCAGTCAGGGACTAGAGTAGCATTTCTGGCATAGAAAATGTTAGCTGATTTGATGAATTCGACATAATAAAGAGAGGGTAGCTATGATCACCACGCCAGCTCCTCCTCTACTACATCCATTTCCGCAGAGTTAATCCAAAGTAACATGAAAACATAAAAAATTGTAAAAATTTTATACGACTCATGATTGTGGAAACATTTTGTGACTTTTGTGGCATAAAGGCTTTGATGAATCGGCACCTAAATGTTTGGTTTGAGAAGTATGAATAGATCCAAGAAAGGTTCAAGTCTGTCATGTTAAGGGATGAGAGACTTTGCACCAGGAGAAACTGGTCAATTGCACTGAAGTCAGAAGACATATCCTAGATGGTGGAACACGGAGTATTGAAATGATGCCTGGGAGATACAGTGGCATACCATTAGTGACTTTGGGTAAGGCAACTTCGGCAAAGTAGTAAATTTGGGGCCAGGTTGGTGCAGGCCGACAGCATTTTACTGCCAGTCAATAGACAAACACAATGTGAAGCCATAATGTTCAACATCTTTACCTAGACTATTAAGACTTTTGAAAAAAAAAAAGCACAACCTCTACTGGGAGTCTTTACCTTTCAAAGTTAAAGTTTTCAAATAATGAATCCGCACTGCTCAGTCTTTTACCGTTTTTAAGATTTGTGCTTGCTGAATAAAACACAGACCTAACTTCTCACAGCTAGAGGTTTGCCATCATCCAATGTCGCGGGCGGGGAGGGGACGCTGCGCTCACCACGCTTGGGTCCGGCGCTGCTGCTGCTTCACTTGCTGCTCGGTCGGTAGCTCGAGTGGTGGGCCGGATCCCGGTGACTCGAGCGGCGCTCCTCGCCCGTGAGTGAAAAGGGGAATGGTTTTGGGGATTTATTGTCCGTGACGCCACCCACGGTTGTGGTGAGGTTGTGACACCACCGCTGCTCTGGACGGGGATCCTGGGAGCGATGACAGGGAGCAGCTTGGATGTTGTTTTTCCCCTCCGTGGGTAGAGGGGTTGGTTGTCCCGGGGCCCGGTGAGGGAGGAATGGCAGGCGGGTTACGGGACCTGGTGAGGTGCAGGGTCGCGGGGGCAGCGCGGTGCCGCACGGCACAGTGGTACTCACTCAGCCAATGATGAATACAAAGTCTCCGGTAAAACAAACGGCTGGATGGACGGGTCCCACAGACGGCTGCGGTGGTTCTTCTCCCGGTAGGTTGGCGGTGACTGCCTTTCCCTGCACCTGTGTTATGTTCTCGGTTCTGGTGGCTTCCCACCGGTAACCCACTCCCCAGCTTGGATGGAGGCTGAGGGAGCCCCTTTTGCCCGCAGGTTCTGGCCCTGGGAACTGTAGCCTTTGCGGTGACTGTATTTCCCTTCACGGTTTGAGCTGTTGCCTTCAATCGGGTCTTGACTGCTGGGAAACCCCGGAGGTTCCCTTCGCTAACGCATTTGACCGGTTTTACGGCGACTCCTAGCCTGGTCGGGGTCCGTAGGCCCTGCCGAATGGTGCTGGCTTCTCTTCGCTCCCCGATCCGGTACCGGCGGGTCACCGCCCGTCCCCGGTCCTTACGGTTCACGTCAATCAGCCCCTCCTGCAGACGGTCACCACCGTCTGCCAACCTTGCTGTATGTGCCCGGGCCACGCACTCGGACACGGTCAGTCTGCTCCACTACCACTTCACTCCTCAACTCCTCAAACTCAAAACTGAACTGAAACTGGACTCCTTTTTCCGCCTCCAGGACTGTGAACTCCTCGGTGGGTGGGGCCAACCGCCTGGCTCCAGCCCCTGGAGGGAGGCAACAAGGATTTTTGTTTGACCTAGATGTGCCTAGCCGGGGTGTGGGGTGTGTTGTTGTAGTACCTGTGACGTCCTGGCTTGTCCAGGGCGCCACATTCCCCCTTAGTAAAATGCAGACCGTCCACGGGCTGCCCGTCCATCACCGGTTTTATTTTTTGTTAACTACAAAAGATAGAAAACGGTAAAAACATGTAAAAATCACAAACATTTCACAACGGTATGGCTTCCGCTCTTCTCCCACCCAAACAACCTGGCCCTGATGCTGCCCCTAAGAAGTGGGCAGCACCCGTTGACCCCAGTCCAGAACCAAGCTGCCCGAGCGGGTACGGTCTCTTTCAGGGGACCCGCGTCCATGGGGACCCCTGAACCCCCGGAGGATCGCAACCGGTTACAGTAGTGGCGGGCCTGGGCCATCCCTTTCCTCCAGGCCCATCCTCCAAATCAGCCTCTCCGGAGGCGGTAACGGATTAAGCCAAAAATTATTTACATTCCACTAGTTCGTGGTTGCCCTGCAAGTTCTCGGGCTTGTCCGTAAGAAGTTCCTTACCCAACGGTTGCAGAAAGTCCCTACGGGGACTAGTTGCTGGCAACGGCCGGTTCAATCACGGTTCCAATCAGATAACTTCTTCGGTTGATTAAATCTTATCATTCAAACTTTTATCCATACTGGTGGTCCCAACGGGGACAACTTGCAGCGGGGCTCCGCTGCCATCACTCTGACTCTTCCGCTGAGGTGGCCTCATCCTCTGCTACTAATATTTCGAACATGCAGTGACAGGCCTGTTGGGAGAGGGGTGCCCGGTATCCATTTCCACCGGTGCGCGGGCTATAGAAAACTACCGGCCCTCCTTCGTAGCGGAGACGCTCACGCGCCTTATCGAACTCAGAGATGGGCTCAGTGCCGGGACAGGAGTCATTATCAACTATCCCTGCACCAGGCGGGTTGCCGCCAGCTGTCGCAGTCTTCAGGTTTCTGGCACTCAGCACGTCAGGTTCTACTGTGGTAGCACGGGGCAGCAGGTCAGGTCAGTCAACACTGAGGCGCCCCATGGATAATGGCAGAAACGATACGAGGGCAGAGACTGGGCCGGGCCCCCCAGCCGCAGTGGCCGGTCCTTGTCGGACATGGGGGCATGGGTCACCTGTCGGCTCCGTCACATCTGCTCCCATCTCATACATCGGGGCAGTCGCAACCAGCGTTTCCACCTCATTGGTCCACTGCTCCATCATGAGGTATATCTGATTCTGATGACCTTGGTTGAATTCAATTACTCTGGCCTTCATCCACGCCACGGTCCCGGGCTCGCGCACGGAACCTGGTGCGATCCTTTCCGGGGCCTCTGATACATCTTCGTTAAGGGGCCGAGGTCTTGGCGGCTCCCAAAGGAGCGGTTCAGGGCGGCCCCGAGCGTCTGCAGCCGGTCGGTCCGCCGGGGCGGATTGGCAGGGTATCGCTACCGGTTGGACGGGTAACGGGCCTAGTGGCGGGGCGGCAGCGACCAACATGGGTAGCGGGGGAGGCGGCAGGGTGAGCGGGTGCAGGCCGGGCCCCCTAGCTGCAGTGGCCGATCCCTCGGGAATACAGGGGCGTGGGTCCCTTACCCGCTCCTCCAAATCCTCCTCCACCTTGCGTCTCCACATAGCAGCCACCACGTCAGCCATATCGGTCTCCCACTCCTCCAGGAGGAGCTGCATGCGGGCCTGCAGACGGTTACTCAGCGGGGCGGTCCGGTCCTTCACCCACGCCGTGGTGCTTGGCGTGGGGACTACGGGGTTGTTGGTTGAGCTGTACATCTCGGCCACGGTGCTTTCCAGGAACCCAGTATGGCCGCAGAGTCCTGGTGTCCCTGCTTTTATAGCCGCGAGCTACATGCGGCCAGACGCCATCCGTCCCCCTTAGTCTTTTTCCGGCTCCTCCTCTACAGGGGCGGGGTTTCGGCTTTCGCGCCTCCACTGCTCGAGGAGACACTCGAGCGGGGACTTTTCGCGCCCAAAATGGCGGCTTCTCAAAATTTTCGGCCGGACACCTCCGGCGGTCACAAGACGCACCTCTACCAGACGGGCAGAGCGGTAAGATCCTGTTCGTGACGCCAAGTTGTCACGGGCAGGGAGGGGACGCTGCGCTCACCACGCTCGGGTCCGGCGCTGCTGCTGCTTCACTTGCTGCTCGGTCGGTGGCTCGAGCGGTGGGCCGGATCCCGGGGACTCGAGCGGCACTCCTCGCCCGTGAGTGAAAAGTGGAATGGTTTAGGGGATTTATTGTCTGTGACGCCACCCACGGTTGTGGTGAGGTTGTGACACCACCGCTGCTCTGGACGGGGATCCCGGGAGCGATGACAGAGAGCAGCTTGGATGTTGTTTTTCCCCTCCGTGGGTAGGGGGTTGGTTGTCCCGGGGCCCGGTGAGGGAGGAATGGCAGGCGGGTTACGGGGCCTGGTGAGGTGCAGGGTCGCGGGGGCAGCACGGTGCCGCACGGCACAGTGGTACTCACTCAGGCAATGATGAATGCAAAGTCTCAGGTAAAACAAACGGCTGGATGGACGGGTCCCACAGACGGCTGCAGTGGTTCTTCTCCCGGTAGGTTGGCGGTGACTGCCTTTCCCTGCACCTGTGTTATGTTCTCGGTTCTGGTGGCTTCCCACCGGTAACCCGCTCCCCAGCTTGGATGGAGGCTGAGGGAGCCCCTTTTGCCCGCAGGCTCTGGCCCTGGGAACTGTAGCCTTGGCGGTGACTGTATTTCCCTTCACGGTTTGAGCTGTTGCCTTCAATCGGGTCTTGACTGCTGGGAAACCCCGGAGGTTCCCTTCGCTAACGGATTTGACCGGTGTTACGGCGACTCCTAGCCTGGTCGGGGTCCATAGGCTTGCCGAATGGTGCTGGCTTCTCTTCGCTCCCCGATCCGGTACCAGCGGGCCACCGCCCGTCTCCGGTCCTTACGGTTCACGTCAATCAGCTCCTCCTGCAGACGGTCACCATCGTCTGCCAACCTTGCTGTATGTGCCCGGGCCACGCACCCGGACATGGTCAGTCTGCTCCACTACCACTTCACTCCTCAACTCCTCAAACTCAAAACTGAACTGAAACTGGACTCATTTTTCCGCCTCCAGAACTGTGAACTCCTCGGTGGGTGGGGCCAACTACCTGGCTCCACCCCCTGGTGTGGACATCAGCCCCTGGAGGGAGGCAACAAGGATTTTTGTTTGACCTAGATGTGCCTAGACAGGGTGTGGGGTGTGTTGTTGTAGTACCTGTGACGTCCTGGCTTGTCCAGGGCGCCACACCAACACCTCCAAACTTTGTGCATGAAATGTAATAGATCTGTATGAATTTTTAGCCTTTGTGTGGAAAAAAAAAAAACTTATATTCACTGCCAAAAAGGAAATATTTGAAAATGATATGGAGTTTTAACATAAAGTTGTATAGAATATTGTGTATATGAAGTATTCATGCAAAAATATACACCGCTTTAAATTGTTGATAAAGTTTGCAGTCGTGAACTGTATAGTGGAAATGAAAAATTAATGATTAAGTGTTTTGTCCATTTACAAAAAATTATTTATGTACAAAAAGGCTATTTACCTGCAGTTATAGCGTCAATCTGCGATTAAATAGTGGTAAAATGTTGGGCTGCTTTACTGAAGCAGCAGCTACAGGGAGAAAATTAACTTATATCCTCCCTGTAGCTGCTCTTTTGCAGTCATTGGGGAGTGTGTTTTATATATTTTCCGGAAGTTTGACTAATAGCCTGCTCTTCACACACATGCTACACATATATGATACAGAGTAGGCCATCAATCAAAGTGCCAGTGAGTGGTTACAGCTGTGTTCACTGTGTAGTGACCAGTCTATGCACTACCCGATAATTGGAAATGAACAGCCATAAAGAGAATGCAATTTTTCCCACAGCTTCGCCCCAGTTTATCAGGCAGGCATGATTTTAATGCTAATGCACCTACAGATTAACTCTATATCTGGAGATAAGTAGCGTTTCTGGATGTGGCAGATTTCCTTTAAATATGCTCTTCTCTCATACATCTATTTCTTTCTCCAACCTTTCTTTTATGTTCGGCAACCCACTTGCTTATTTGAAATTCCTCTGGTTTCATCTTTTTATCCTATATTCTATATTTCACCCTCCTCCTTCTTCTCACTTCCTAGGTTGCTTTTCCCTCTGCAGACACATTTCTTTTCTCTTGTGAATGCAGGCTTCTCTGTAACAATGTGGGAAGCACATTCTCTTATTAACACCCAGCTCCTAGCCCGCCATTACCGCCTGTCCGCTCACATATAGTAGAGATCAATGGTAGTCGCGCTGCTTTGTCAGCTTACACAAGTCGCTCTCACTTCTGTGCCTCCGGCTCTACAAATGAGAATGCAGGAGAGGAATTCATATCAGAGGCTGCAATTTACACTAGGTGCATTGTCAGCAGTGAAACCTTCCCATTGTCACCCCATACAGTATTTACTTTGCCGCCAATGACATCCCCTAACAAAGAAATCTCTATGTTACTATCATGTCACTCATTAATGCCTGAAATCCAACAGGAGCTGGAGAAAGTTTGCCGGGAAATGCAAGCCAGGATCTTACAGCTGTTGGAAATTGTACAAAATGAAGATGTCATTATTGAACTGGTGCAAGTCAATGATGATTTGAATAATATTTTCCTGAGACACACAAGGTAACACTTTTACATTTATATTATTTTTCCTTTCGACAGCTGAGACATAGCGTTTTCACTACCCTATGAATTAAAATTAAGTCTCATGTATAAATTCACACTTCATTGTCAGATATTTTTGATCCTTCTTCCCATATCCTAAAGTAATCTAATTTATAGATTATGTAATTTTAGGCTCCAATTCACCAACTGCAGGGTTATTTTAGGTCATATTTTTATCTTTTCTTAAATTGGTAGACTTTAAAAATGTCACACATTCCTTTCAGTGATCTATAAAATGACGAACGTTAGTCTTCAACGTCACAAAAATCACATAGGCGCCGATTCATCAAGATCATTGATGGTCACACTGGTCCTGATGAGGGGGTACGTTGGAGTCGGACGCTTTCTGATTCATTAATAGCAGCACACCTCTTCATGGATGAGAAGCAATTGTCGTGGCCTTCATGCATCTCAACGCAAGTCTTACTCCATTCAGAGACTGGTAGCACGCCTCTTCATGAATCAGAAGCATCTGACGTGGCCTTCATGCATCACAACGCAAGTGTTACTCCATTCAGAGACTGGGGGAACGTCTCTTCATGAATCAGTGGCATCTGACGTGGCCTTCATGCATCTCAACGCAAGTTTTACTCCATTCAGAGACTGGTGACACACCTCTTCATGATTCAGAAGCATCTGGCGTGGCTTTCATGCACCTCAACTCAAATCTTACTCCATTCTCAGACTGTTTGAAGATCTCTGGCATAAGGAACCTCACAGTTTGTCATGAATTAGACAAGTGGTGGTTTTGTGCGCCTGTCTTGCCCCAACTCCACCCATTTTGGCAGAGCAGAGCTAAACTGGCTTTAAAATGCCGAAACAGATATATGCCAAAATTCTGTTGTAATCGCTTTGATGAATCGGTGCCATCGGGCTAATTCATCAAGGTGTTTTTACCAGTTTTCTGTCATGAAACAAAGTGAAGTGTAGCAAAATGTTTGTGCATCTTGAAGTTGAACAACAATGTTGTGAGCTTTGGCATTTCAAGACCAGTCACGGCTATCTTCTCCAAAACAGGTAGAGCTTGGGCAGGAAGGAGAGTGACAAAGCCTGCTAGGCAACCTCATCAAGATTAGTGGCAAAAATAATGTCAACAATATACTGCTCTAATGAATTAGGTACATCTTACTCCAGAGGGGCCTATTTTAAGACTGATATGTAAAAACGCTAGTCTTAAAGAATTAGGCTCATAGTTGTTATGTTTCACTAGGATACTGGAGTACTATTGTGCAAAACATTTGTGACATTGCAAAAAGTTGTAAATGACAAATCATCAATCAAACCCAAAAAATTTCAAGAGCTGGAAAAAAATACCATAAAAATGGTGTGAATCCCAAAGTTAAAGGGCATAATTCATGAAGGGGCATCCTGGAGTCAGAAGATCATAATTCATGAACAGGTGCATGCCTCTTCTTGAATTTGGAGCATCTGACGACTGAGGTGCGCCTCCATGCACTACAAAAAAAATATCACTCCAATAAGTGACAGGAGTGAGATTTCTGGAATACGGGACACTACAGCTCATCATGAGTACACAAGCTGTGGCATCCTGCCCGTTGCGGTGCCCCCATGCCACCTCAGCTTTGGCCATTTTGTTGGGGCTGGCAGAAACTGGTGTGAACATGGCAAAAGTCACAAAATTTAGGCAGAACTTCGAGTTGTGCCTAAATTTTGCATATTCTCAAAGCTTTTGTGCCAGAATTCTGGCATGAAAGTGTGACGCCCTGGGCAAGCCAGGGGTCACAGGTCACAACACCACCACACCCTACACCCCAGTTAGGAACATCTAAGCTAACCCAAAATCCTTGTTGCCTTCCTCCAGGGGCTGATGTTCACACCAGGGGGTGGGCCAGGCGGTTGGCTCCGCCCACCGAGGAGTTCACAGCCCTGGAGGTGGGAAGAACCAGGCAGAACAGTTCAGATAGAGTTTGGACAGGGAGAAGTTAAGAGAGAGGAGTTGAGTGGAGGAGTTGAAGCCAGAGTGAAGTTAAGGAAAGGGAGTTGAAGACAGAAGTTGAGCTCAGAAGTTAAGCTAGGGAAGTGGTAGAGGAGTGAAGCTGAAGTCAAGTAAAGTGAAAGAGGCCGTAGTAAGCCTGAAGTTGGTCCGTGGCTGTGTGCCTGGACAGTGTCAGCAAGGTCAGTAGACGGCGGTGAAAGTCTAGAGGGGGACTGCTCGGAGGTTGCTGGAAGGACCGTGGACGGCTAGTGGCCCGGCGGTCTGGAGCAGTATACAAAGGACAGTCAGCACCAGGGCAGGGGGGTCTCGGATCCCGCTAAGGCTAGGAGTCGCCATAATTTGCCAAATCCGTCAGTGAAGGGGACGTCTGTCTCCTAACAACCAAGTCCCGATTGAAGGCAACAGTCCAACTATTGAGGAGAGACACCGCCACCGCCAAGGCACCAGTTTCTCAGGGCCAGCGCCTGCGGGCAAAGTAGGGCTCCTCCGGCCCATATCCAAGCCGGGGAGCGGGTTACCGGTGGGAACCCATCGCAACCAATATCAACAGAGGTGCAGGACAGAGGGACCGTCACCGTCACCTACTGGGGAAAGCAAGTGCAGCCGTCCGTGGGAACCGTCTTCCCAGCCGAGTGTTTTACCGAGAACTGTGTTATCGTCTCAGGCTGAGTGAGTACCACAGTGCCGCAAGGCACAGCGCTGCCCCCGCGTCCCTGCGCCCACCAAGCCCTGCACCACACACCTCATCACTGGGCCCCGGGATCACCAACCCCTACCCACGGAGGGGCAACACAACAACTGGCTGCTCCATACCATCCTTCCCGGGATCCCCATACAGAGCAGCGGTGGTGTCAACAAATCACTACAACCGTGGGTGGCGTCACGGACAATAAACTCACCCCAACAATCCCAAAACCAATCCCCTTTTCACTCACGAGCGAGGAGCGCCGCTCGAGTCCCCGGGATCCGGCCCATCGCTCGAGCCACCGAGCAGCGGCAGCAGGCCGCAGTGCCAGCCGGACCCGAGCAGTAGGGAGAGCGCGGCGTCCCCTCTTCCGCCCGTGACAACTTGGCGTCACGAACAGGATGTTACCGCTCTGCCGTTGGGTAGAGGTGCGCCTTGTGACCGCCGGAGGTATCCGGCTGAAAAATTTCAGAAGTCGCCATCTTTGGCGCGAAAAGTTCCCGCTCGAGCGTCTTCTCGAGTAGCAGAGGCGCGAAGGCCAAAACTCCGCCCCAATAAAGGAGGGGCCGAAAAGAAGCTAAGGGGGACGAAATGGCGACTGGTCGCGTGTGAGGTGGCTGTAGAAGCAGGGACGCCAGGACCCTGTGGCCTTCTCATTGCTAGTTCCTGGAAAGCCCGACCACTGAGATGTCTGCTCCAGCCAACAACGGCGAGGCCCCCGCGCCCGGCACAGCGGCGTGGATAGAGAACCGGACTACCCCGCTGAGTCATCGTCTGCAGGCCCGGATGCAGCTCCTCCTGGAGGAGTGGGAGGCCGACATGGCGGACGTGGTGGCTGCTATGCGGAGATGCGAGGTGGAGGAAGATTTGGAGGAGCGGGTAAGAGACCCACGTCCCTGTATTCCAGAGGGATCGGCCATCGTGGCTGAGGGGCCCGGCCTACACCCGCTCACCCTGCTGCCTCCCCCGCTACCCGCGTTAGTTGCTGCCGCCCCGCCACTAGGCCCGCTACCTGTCCAACCGGTAGCGGTACCCTGCCCGTCCGCCCAAGCGGACCGACCGGCTGCAGACGCCTGGGGCAGCCCTGCACTGCTTCCCCAGAAGCCCCCGGAGCCGAGCCCCCTTGATGAAGATGTGTTGGAGGCTCCGGCGGTGATTGTGCCAGACCCCGAGCCCGGGGCCGTGGCCTGGATGAAAGCCTGGGTGATTCAATTCCACCAGCGACAGCAGGGTCAGATCTTCAGGATGATGGAGCAGTGGACCAACGAGGTGGAGATGCTGATTGCAACTGCCCCGGTGTACGGAGGGGGAACAGATGTAGAAGAACCGACTGGTGACCCACGTCCCTATGTCCTACCAGGACCGGCCGCTGCGGCTGAGGGGCCCGGCCTAGTCTCGACCTATGCATCATCCTTGCCGTTACTCCTGGGGCGCCCCAGTGTAAACTCGCCTGACCTGCTGCCCCGTGCTGCTACAGAGGGATCAGATGTGCTGGATGCTGGAGGCCAGGAGGCTGCGGCAGCTGGCGGTAACCCGCCTGACGCAGGAACAAGAGATGACGACTCCTGCCCCAGCCCCGGGTCTGCTGCTGAGTTTGAAGAGGCAAGTGAGCGTTCCCGCTATGTGGGAGACCCCGTGGTTTTCCATACACCGCGTACCGGTGGAAATGGGTACCGGGTGCCCCTGTCACCGCAGGCATGTCAGTGCATGTTTGATATGCTGGTGGCAGAGGATGGGTCCGCCTCAGCAGAAGAATCTGAGTAAGGTCAGCGGAGTACCGCTGCACCGTCCCCGTTGGGACCACCAGTGTGTTTGTTTGGAAAAAGAAAACAGTTGTGTTTGAGTGTGTTTGATTACAAGTTTGAAAAATGATGAAAAATGATAATAACCGTGAAAAGTAACCAGATTATCTACCGTGATTGAGAGAAAACCGGCCGTAGCCGGCACCGTTGTCCCCGTGGGGACCGTTTAAAAATGTTTTGCATGGGAACTATCCATGGACAAGCCCGTGAACTTGCAGGGCAACCACAAACGTTAGTGGCATGTAAATAGTTGGTTTACCGTACCGTTTCCGCAGTTGCCGCCTCCGGAGAGGCAGGTTGGAGGGAGGGCCCTCAGCAGAGCAGGCTGGGGCCCAGCCACCACAGGAACCGGTGGCTACCCTCTGGAGGGGAAGGACAGATCCCGCTCGGGTAACTTGTGCTGGACTGGGGTAAAGGGGTGCTGCCTGGGCTTTAGGGGCAGCATCAGGGCCAGGTTGCTTGGGTGGGAGAGAGCGGAAACCGTACCCGTAAAACCGTTAGTAACGTTTAAGAAATTAACCTCCCGCTGTGGGATGAAGCCATAATTTGTATGTTTACCGTTTATCTTTTACAGAAAATAAAACCGGTGTTGGACGGGCAGACACGCGGATGGTCTGCATTTTGCTAAGGGGGAATGTGATGCCCTGGGCAAGCCAGGGGTCACAGGTCACAACACCACCACACCCCACACCCCAGTTAGGAACATCTAAGCTAACCCAAAATCCTTGTTGCCTTCCTCCAGGGGCTGATGTTCACACCAGGGGGTGGACCAGGCGGTTGGCTCCGCCCACCAAGGAGTTCACAGCCCTGGAGGCGGGAAGAACCAGGCAGAACAGTTCAGATAGAGTTTGGACAGGGAGAAGTTAAGAGAGAGGAGTTGAGTGGAGGAGTTGAAGCCAGAGTGAAGTTAAGGAAAGGGAGTTGAAGACAGAAGTTGAGCTCAGAAGTTAAGCTAGGGAAGTGGTAGAGGAGTGAAGCTGAAGTCAAGTAAAGTGAAAGAGGCCGTAGTAAGCCTGAAGTTGGTCCGTGACTGTGTGCCTGGACAGTGTCAGCAAGGTCAGCAGACGGCGGTGAAAGTCTAGAGGGGGACTGCTCGGAGGTTGCTGGAAGGACCGCGGACGGGTAGTGGCCCGGCGGTCTGGAGCAGTATACAAAGGATAGTCAGCAACAGGGCAGGGGCCTCTCGGATCCCGGCAAGGCTAGGAGTCGCCATAATTTGCCAAATCCGTCAGTGAAGGGGACGTCTGTCTCCTAACAACCAAGTCCCGATTGAAGGCAACAGTCCAACCATTGAGGAGAGACACCGCCACCGCCAGGGCACCAGTTTCTCAGGGCCAGCGCCTGCGGGCAAAGTAGGGCTCCTCCAGCCCATATCCAAGCCGGGGAGCGGGTTACCGGTGGGAACCCATCGCAACCAATATCAACAGAGGTGCAGGACAGAGGGACCGTCACCGTCACCTACTGGGGAAAGCAAGTGCAGCCGTCCGTGGGAACCGTCTTCCCCGCCGAGTGTTTTACTGAGAACTGTGTTATCGTCTCAGGCTGAGTGAGTACCACAGTGCCGCAAGGCACAGCGCTGCCCCCGCGTCCCTGCGCCCACCAAGCCCTGCACCACACACCTCATCACTGGACCCCGGGATCACCAACCCCTACCCACGGAGGGGCAACACAACAACTGGCTGCTCCATACCATCCTTCCCGGGATCCCCATACAGAGCAGCGGTGGTGTCAACAAATCACTACAACCGTGGGTGGCGTCACGGACAATAAACTCACCCCAACAATCCCAAAACCAATCCCCTTTTCACTCACGGGCGAGGAGCGCCGCTCGAGTCCCCGGGATCCGGCCCATCGCTCGAGCCACCGAGCAGCGGCAGCAGGCCGCAGTGCCAGCCGGACCCGAGCAGTAGGGAGAGCGCGGCGTCCCCTCTTCCGCCCGCGACAACTTGGCGTCACGAACAGGATGTTACCGCTCTGCCATTGGGTAGAGGTGCGCCTTGTGACCGCCGGAGGTATCCGGCTGAAAAATTTCAGAAGTCGCCATCTTTGGCGCGAAAAGTTCCCGCTCGAGCGTCTTCTCGAGTAGCAGAGGCGCAAAGGCCAAAACTCCGCCCCAATAAAGGAGGGGCCGAAAAGAAGCTAAGGGGGACGAAATGGCGACTGGTCGCGTGTGAGGTGGCTGTAGAAGCAGGGACGCCAGGACCCTGTGGCCTTCTCATTGCTAGTTCCTGGAAAGCCCGACCACTGAGATGTCTGCTCCAGCCAACAACGGCGAGGCCCCCGCGCCCGGCACAGCGGCGTGGATAGAGAACCGGACTACCCCGCTGAGTCATCGTCTGCAGGCCCGGATGCAGCTCCTCCTGGAGGAGTGGGAGGCCGACATGGCGGACGTGGTGGCTGCTATGCGGAGATGCGAGGTGGAGGAAGATTTGGAGGAGCGGGTAAGAGACCCACGTCCCTGTATTCCGGAGGGATCGGCCATCGTGGCTGAGGGGCCCGGCGTTCACCCGCTCACCCTGCTGCCTCCCCCGCTACCCGCGTTAGTTGCTGCCGCCCCGCCACTAGGCCCGCTACCTGTCCAACCGGTAGCGGTACCCTGCCCGTCCGCCCAAGCGGACCGACCGGCTGCAGACACCTGGGGCAGCCCTGCACAGCTTCCCCAGAAGCCCCCGGAGCCGAGCCCCCTTGATGAAGATGTGTTGGAGGCTCCGGCGGTGATTGTGCCAGACCCCGAGCCCGGGGCCGTGGCCTGGATGAAAGCCTGGGTGATTCAATTCCACCAGCGACAGCAGGGTCAGATCTTCAGGATGATGGAGCAGTGGACCAACGAGGTGGAGATGCTGATTGCAACTGCCCCGGTGTACGGAGGGGGAACAGATGTAGAAGAACCGACTGGTGACCCACGTCCCAATGTCCTACCAGGACCGGCCGCTGCGGCTGAGGGGCCCGGCCTAGTCTCGACCTATGCATCATCCTTGCCGTTACTCCTGGGGCGCCCCAGTGTAAACTCGCCTGACCTGCTGCCCCGTGCTGCTACAGAGGGATCAGATGTGCTGGATGCTGGAGGCCAGGAGGCTGCGGCAGCTGGCGGTAACCCGCCTGACGCAGGAACAAGAGATGACGACTCCTGCCCCAGCCCCGGGTCTGCTGCTGAGTTTGAAGAGGCAAGTGAGCGTTCCCGCTATGTGGGAGACCCCGTGGTTTTCCATACCCCGCGTACCGGTGGAAATGGGTACCGGGTGCCCCTGTCACCGCAGGCATGTCAGTGCATGTTTGATATGCTGGTGGCAGAGGATGGGTCCGCCTCAGCAGAAGAATCTGAGTAAGGTCAGCGGAGTACCGCTGCACCGTCCCCGTTGGGACCACCAGTGTGTTTGTTTGGAAAAAGAAAACAGTTGTGTTTGAGTGTGTTTGATTACAAGTTTGAAAAATGATGAAAAATGATAATAACCGTGAAAAGTAACCAGATTATCTACCGTGATTGAGAGAAAACCGGCCGTAGCCGGCACCGTTGTCCCCGTGAGGACCGTTTAAAAATGTTTTGCATGGGAACTATCCATGGACAAGCCCGTGAACTTGCAGGGCAACCACAAACGTTAGTGGCATGTAAATAGTTGGTTTACCGTACCGTTTCCGCAGTTGCCGCCTCCGGAGAGGCAGGTTGGAGGGAGGGCCCTCAGCAGAGCAGGCTGGGGCCCAGCCACCACAGGAACCGGTGGCTACCCTCTGGAGGGGAAGGACAGATCCCGCTCGGGTAACTTGTGCTGGACTGGGGTAAAGGGGTGCTGCCTGGGCTTTAGGGGCAGCATCAGGGCCAGGTTGCTTGGGTGGGAGAGAGCGGAAACCGTACCCGTAAAACCGTTAGTAACGTTTAAGAAATTAACCTCCCGCTGTGGGATGAAGCCATAATTTGTATGTTTACCGTTTATCTTTTACAGAAAATAAAACCGGTGTTGGACGGGCAGCCCGCGGATGGTCTGCATTTTGCTAAGGGGGAATGTGACGCCCTGGGCAAGCCAGGGGTCACAGGTCACAACACCACCACCCTACACCCCAGTTAGGAACATCTAAGCTAACCCAAAATCCTTGTTGCCTTCCTCCAGGGGCTGATGTTCACACCAGGGGGTGGGCCAGGCGGTTGGCTCCGCCCACCGAGGAGTTCACAGCCCTGGAGGCGGGAAGAACCAGGCAGAACAGTTCAGATAGAGTTTGGACAGGGAGAAGTTAAGAGAGAGGAGTTGAGTGGAGGAGTTGAAGCCAGAGTGAAGTTAAGGAAAGGGAGTTGAAGACAGAAGTTGAGCTCAGAAGTTAAGCTAGGGAAGTGGTAGAGGAGTGAAGCTGAAGTCAAGTAAAGTGAAAGAGGCCGTAGTAAGCCTGAAGTTGGTCCGTGGCTGTGTGCCTGGACAGTGTCAGCAAGGTCAGCAGACGGCGGTGAAAGTCTAGAGGGGGACTGCTCGGAGGTTGCTGGAAGGACCGCGGACGGGTAGTGGCCCGGCGGTCTGGAGCAGTATACAAAGGATAGTCAGCAACAGGGCAGGGGCCTCTCGGATCCCGGCAAGGCTAGGAGTCGCCATAATTTGCCAAATCCGTCAGTGAAGGGGACGTCTGTCTCCTAACAACCAAGTCCCGATTGAAGGCAACAGTCCAACCATTGAGGAGAGACACCGCCACCGCCAGGGCACCAGTTTCTCAGGGCCAGAGCCTGCGGGCAAAGTAGGGCTCCTCCGGCCCATATCCAAGCCGGGGAGCGGGTTACCGGTGGGAACCCATCGCAACCAATATCAACAGAGGTGCAGGACAGAGGGACCGTCACCGTCACCTACTGGGGAAAGCAAGTGCAGCCGTCCGTGGGAACCGTCTTCCCACCCGAGTGTTTTACTGAGAACTGTGTTATCGTCTCAGGCTGAGTGAGTACCACAGTGCCGCAAGGCACAGCGCTGCCCCCGCGTCCCTGCGCCCACCAAGCCCTGCACCACACACCTCATCACTGGGCCCCGGGATCACCAACCCCTTCCCACGGAGGGGCAACACAACAACTGGCTGCTCCATACCATCCTTCCCGGGATCCCCATACAGAGCAGCGGTGGTGTCAACAAATCACCACAACCGTGGGTGGCGTCACGGACAATAAACTCACCCCAACAATCCCAAAACCAATCCCCTTTTCACTCACGGGCGAGGAGCGCCGCTCGAGTCCCCGGGATCCGGCCCATCGCTCGAGCCACCGAGCAGCGGCAGCAGGCCGCAGTGCCAGCCGGACCCGAGCAGTAGGGAGAGCGCGGCGTCCCCTCTTCCACCCGCGACAACTTGGCGTCACGAACAGGATGTTACCGCTCTGCCGTTGGGTAGAGGTGCGCCTTGTGACCGCCGGAGGTATCCGGCTGAAAAATTTCAGAAGTCGCCATCTTTGGCGCGAAAAGTTCCCGCTCGAGCGTCTTCTCGAGTAGCAGAGGCGCGAAGGCCAAAACTCCGCCCCAATAAAGGAGGGGCCGAAAAGAAGCTAAGGGGGACGAAATGGCGACTGGTCGCGTGTGAGGTGGCTGTAGAAGCAGGGACGCCAGGACCCTGTGGCCTTCTCATTGCTAGTTCCTGGAAAGCCCGACCACTGAGATGTCTGCTCCAGCCAACAACGGCGAGGCCCCCGCGCCCGGCACAGCGGCGTGGATAGAGAACCGGACTACCCCGCTGAGTCATCGTCTGCAGGCCCGGATGCAGCTCCTCCTGGAGGAGTGGGAGGCCGACATGGCGGACGTGGTGGCTGCTATGCGGAGATGCGAGGTGGAGGAAGATTTGGAGGAGCGGGTAAGAGACCCACGTCCCTGTATTCCGGAGGGATCGGCCATCGTGGCTGAGGGGCCCGGCCTACACCCGCTCACCCTGCTGCCTCCCCCGCTACCCGCGTTAGTTGCTGCCGCCCCGCCACTAGGCCCGCTACCTGTCCAACCGGTAGCGGTACCCTGCCCGTCCGCCCAAGCGGACCGACCGGCTGCAGACGCCTGGGACAGCCCTGCACTGCTTCCCCAGAAGCCCCCGGAGCCGAGCCCCCTTGATGAAGATGTGTTGGAGGCTCCGGCGGTGATTGTGCCAGACCCTGAGCCCGGGGCCGTGGCCTGGATGAAAGCCTGGGTGATTCAATTCCACCAGCGACAGCAGGGTCAGATCTTCAGGATGATGGAGCAGTGGACCAACGAGGTGGAGATGCTGATTGCAACTGCCCCGGTGTACGGAGGGGGAACAGATGTAGAAGAACCGACTGGTGACCCACGTCCCTATGTCCTACCAGGACCGGCCGCTGCGGCTGAGGGGCCCGGCCTAGTCTCGACCTATGCATCATCCTTGCCGTTACTCCTGGGGCGCCCCAGTGTAAACTCGCCTGACCTGCTGCCCCGTGCTGCTACAGAGGGATCAGATGTGCTGGATGCTGGAGGCCAGGAGGCTGCGGCAGCTGGCGGTAACCCGCCTGACGCAGGAACAAGAGATGACGACTCCTGCCCCAGCCCCGGGTCTGCTGCTGAGTTTGAAGAGGCAAGTGAGCGTTCCCACTATGTGGGAGACCCCGTGGTTTTCCATACCCCACGTACCGGTGGAAATGGGTAACGGGTGCCCCTGTCACCGCAGGCATGTCAGTGCATGTTTGATATGCTGGTGGCAGAGGATGGGTCCGCCTCAGCAGAAGAATCTGAGTAAGGTCAGCGGAGTACCGCTGCACCGTCCCCGTTGGGACCACCAGTGTGTTTGTTTGGAAAAAGAAAACAGTTGTGTTTGAGTGTGTTTGATTACAAGTTTGAAAAATGATGAAAAATGATAATAACCGTGAAAAGTAACCAGATTATCTACCGTGATTGAGAGAAAACCGGCCGTAGCCGGCACCGTTGTCCCCGTGGGGACCGTTTAAAAATGTTTTGCATGGGAACTATCCATGGACAAGCCCGTGAACTTGCAGGGCAACCACAAACGTTAGTGGCATGTAAATAGTTGGTTTACCGTACCGTTTCCGCAGTTGCCGCCTCCGGAGAGGCAGGTTGGAGGGAGGGCCCTCATTAGAGCAGGCTGGGGCCCATTCACCACAGGAACCGGTGGCTACCCTCTGGAGGGGAAGGACAGATCCCGCTCGGGTAACTTGTGCTGGACTGGGGTAAAGGGGTGCTGCCTGGGCTTTAGGGGCAGCATCAGGGCCAGGTTGCTTGGGTGGGAGAGAGCGGAAACCGTACCCGTAAAACCGTTAGTAACGTTTAAGAAATTAACCTCCCGCTGTGGGATGAAGCCATAATTTGTATGTTTACCGTTTATCTTTTACAGAAAATAAAACCGGTGTTGGACGGGCAGACACGCGGATGGTCTGCATTTTGCTAAGGGGGAATGTGATGCCCTGGGCAAGCCAGGGGTCACAGGTCACAACACCACCACACCCCACACCCCAGTTAGGAACATCTAAGCTAACCCAAAATCCTTGTTGCCTTCCTCCAGGGGCTGATGTTCACACCAGGGGGTGGACCAGGCGGTTGGCTCCGCCCACCAAGGAGTTCACAGCCCTGGAGGCGGGAAGAACCAGGCAGAACAGTTCAGATAGAGTTTGGACAGGGAGAAGTTAAGAGAGAGGAGTTGAGTGGAGGAGTTGAAGCCAGAGTGAAGTTAAGGAAAGGGAGTTGAAGACAGAAGTTGAGCTCAGAAGTTAAGCTAGGGAAGTGGTAGAGGAGTGAAGCTGAAGTCAAGTAAAGTGAAAGAGGCCGTAGTAAGCCTGAAGTTGGTCCGTGACTGTGTGCCTGGACAGTGTCAGCAAGGTCAGCAGACGGCGATGAAAGTCTAGAGGGGGACTGCTCGGAGGTTGCTGGAAGGACCGTGGACGGGTAGTGGCCCGGCGGTCTGGAGCAGTATACAAAGGACAGTCAGCACCAGGGCAGGGGCCTCTCGGATCCCGGCAAGGCTAGGAGTCGCCATAATTTGCCAAATCCGTCAGTGAAGGGGACGTCTGTCTCCTAACAACCAAGTCCCGATTGAAGGCAACAGTCCAACCATTGAGGAGAGACACCACCACCGCCAGGGCACCAGTTTCTCAGGGCCAGCGCCTGCGGGCAAAGTAGGGCTCCTACGGCCCATATCCAAGCCGGGGAGCGGGTTACCGGTGGGAACCCATCGCAACCAATATCAACAGAGGTGCAGGACAGAGGGACCGTCACCTACTGGGGAAAGCAAGTGCAGCCGTCCGTGGGAACCGTCTTCCCAGCCGAGTGTTTTACCGAGAACTGTGTTATCGTCTCAGGCTGAGTGAGTACCACAGTGCCGCAAGGCACAGCGCTGCCCCCGCGTCCCTGCGCCCACCAAGCCCTGCACCACACACCTCATCACTGGGCCCCGGGATCACCAACCCCTACCCACGGAGGGGCAACACAACAACTGGCTGCTCCATACCATCCTTCCCGGGATCCCCATACAGAGCAGCGGTGGTGTCAACAAATCACCACAACCGTGGGTGGCGTCACGGACAATAAACTCACCCCAACAATCCCAAAACCAATCCCCTTTTCACTCACGGGCGAGGAGCGCCGCTCGAGTCCCCGGGATCCGGCCCATCGCTCGAGCCACCGAGCAGCGGCAGCAGGCCGCAGTGCCAGCCGGACCCGAGCACAGAGAGAGCGCGGCGTCCCCTCCTCCGCCCGCGACAAAAGCAAAAAAAAAAGGAACAAAACTAAGATGAATCAGAGCCTCAGACTAAACAATCTAAAGTCTTTAAGACTGTCCAGTATAATAAGTGTACACTGTCTAAAAATTAGGCAGTTTGTAATAAATCTGATCTCGAGAGCTTTACAAAAATCATCCAGTATTGGTATTTTATCAGAAATACATTTTTTTTTAAAACTGATATCTAAGGAAAACTGCAAATATCTCCTTTGATTTTTCAATGTGCTTATTTATACATCTGATCACAATTTACTGTGTATACTAACCAAAAGAATGCAATGGAAAAAAATGAAAAAGCATCCTATTTCAACCAGATCTAAGGTAGAACGCTGTATATTGCTGTAGGCTATTCCTGTTCTTTTGTTAAAAGGAGTCTCTCAGCACAAAAGGACTGTTCAAGCCAAGCACAGGCAAACTGTCACACTTCAAGCATGGCGAGCACATTTAAAGCAAAAGTAGTCTGGCGCACAACGAAAAAAACACCAAAACCACATCACAAATAGGGGGACACAATAACAATGGTGTGGGTGGGCCCTGATACTAGTGAGAGGGTTGGTGGGATACCTCCTATTCTCACCTGAGGCTATCCTTACTCTCCTAGCCAGTCCCTATTGAGTCTCCGCAACTGTCGCCGAGCAGCACCCTGAGACCCGAGGAAATCGTATAGATGCCCTGACTAGTGAGAGGCAGGTGAGGTTCACTAAACCCACCACTGCACTAATAAGACAAGAGGGTAGCGGAAACAAACAGGGGAAAAACTGCAACACAAAAGGATAAAGACTGGCTTCTGAAATGCTCTAAATCAGTTCCTTCCACCAAGGAGCCAGTATACAAATGGGTTTGTATCTTCAGCAAGGATATCTGGGTAACACTTTTATTTAAACCTGAAGAGCGTGACTACAAAGCAACTGCAGCTGAAGCACTCAGCTAGGGACTGCTGAAAAAGCTGCTAACAGCAAAACTGACATTAACCATTTCAGTACAGAAAGAAACAAAACCACATTTAAATATAGCTAGCCAGATGGAGATGAGAGGCTCCAGTCCGAAAGCTGTCACTAGTCTCCAAAAAAGGGAGACAACCGTGACATGAACAATTGCACCTTAGAAAACAAGTAGATTTTATCTATCTACACCCCTCTTTTTACTAATCGACAGCTCTATCATTACTGGAGATAGAGAATGGCAGAGATAGATGGAAAACAAGTAGGTGAGAAGGTGCAATTCACAATTTGGTAATGCCAAGGGTGCACTGAATGCCTGTGGTTGGTTTGAGCAGTCGTTTTCTACTGACAGCTACCCTTTATAGGAACTCTTTTAGCAGATTTCTTCCTATTAAACCAATAACAATGCTGGGTAGTAAATATGATGACATTTGAAAGCATACCACTCTAAGCATTGATCAACTTACTACTGCTAAGTAAACAAATTCAGTCACAAATGCCCAGTGATGAGTCCCGTTTAGCTGTTTTCTCTAAACCTTCTCCAACACCTTTGTTTGGACTTGATTTTCAGCATCAGTAATGTCCAATGTCATTGTGCTAGGATCTTGCACCAATGGTCTATACCAAGGGCTTGGGACTGCCCACTGACCACTATTGACCCAACATATATGCTATTTGAGAAATTAAAATGTATGTTTTGACCCCGAGCTACTGTTGTCTTTGATCTGGCACTGAGAATTAGCTCATACCTTCACCAATATTATCTTCTCACATGTTTCTGTGCCAGTAAAATGTCTAGTTCTGTGTACGCATCTTGAAGATTAATTCTAGATGCTGCATTTTCTTTGATACAAATGATATTTGTATTATATTCTCATTCCTAATAAACTGTCAAGCTAATGCCATCCTCCCTAATTATCCACACGCTGGTATCTTGTGACAGTAATTAGTTATGCTGTAATTAGTTGCATATTTCTATCTTGAATCTAACGACCGCTCTTGCATGTTTTAGGTTCTTACGCAATAGAAGTAACCAGATGGGAAATAACGTACAGGAGCAAAATATGGTAAGGCATAGATTTTGACCTTGTACAGTCAGGGCCAGAAATATTTGGACAGTGACACAAGTTTTGTTATTTTAGCTGTTTACAAAAACATGTTCAGAAATACAATCAGGGGCGTAACGACCGCGGTCGCAGCGGTCGCCACTGCGACCGGGCCCGCAGGGTTTTAGGGGCCCGGCAGCCGCTCTGCACAGCCGGCTCCTCTCTGTAACAGAGGAGATGCGCTGTGTAGTGGCCGACTACGCGACCGCCAGGGGGCCGGCCTGTGAGTCAGGGGGCCCGGTGTCAGCAGGGGGCAGAGGGGCCCCCTGACCTGGAGAGACCCACCAGGCGTTTCTGAGCTGCGGCAGAGCAGAAGCGCTCCTGCACAGCAGACGAAATCCATCCTTCCAGGACCTGCGATGATGTCATGCCCATGTGACTGTGTGGGAGGAGACACAGGATGCCGGGGAGAAAGCATCAGAAGATACGGATTCCTGAAGGAGACATGGACACATGATGACTGGTAATGAGAAAAGAGGGGGCACGAGGGGGAGGGGAGTGCAGGGTGAGTGGCATATGAGGGCTGCAGACTGTGACAGAAGGATGTGAAGGGGTGCAGAGTGTTTGAGAGGGGTAAGTTGGGGTACAGGCAGGGTGAGATATGTGGGGCAGGGTGTGTGACATATGGGGGTGTAGTGTGTGTGCTATGGGGGGTGCAGGCTGTATGGGGAGCAGTGTGTGTGACATATGGGGGCAGGGTCATAACTACCGTGGTTGCAGGGGTCAAAAGGAGAAGAGAGGTACTTGTTTTTTTATTTTGCTGGCTCCATGACACATGGAGGCCTGGAGGGGCCTTGCTGCATGACACATGGAGGCCTGGAGGGGCCTGGCTGCATGACACATGGAGGCCTGGAGGGGCCTTGCTGCATGACACATGGAGGCCTGGAGGGGCCTGGCTGCATGACACATGGAAGCCTGGAGGGGCCTGGCTGCATGACACATGGAAGCCTGGAGGGGCCTTGCTTCATGACACATGGAGGCCTGGAGGGGCCTTGCTTCATGACACATGGAGGCCTGGAGGGGCCTGGCTGCATGACATGGAGGCCTGGAGGGTCCTGGCTGCATGACATGGAGGCCTGGGGGCCTGGCTGCATGACACATGGAGGGCCTGGGGTGGCTGGCTGCATGACACATGGAGGGCCTGGGGTGGCTGGCTGCATGACACATGGAGGCCCTGGGGTGGCTGGCTGCATGACACATGGAGGCCTGGAGGGGCCTGGCTGCATGACACATGGAGGCCTGGAGGGGCCTGGCTGCATGACACATGGAGGCCTGGAGGGGCCTGGCTGCATGACACATGGAGGCCTGGAGGGGCCTGGCTGCATGACACATGGAGGCCTGGAGGGGCCTTGCTGCATGACACATGGAGGCCTGGAGGGGCCTGGCTGCATGACACATGGAGGCCTGGAGGGGCCTTGCTGCATGACACATGGAGGCCTGGAGGGGCCTGGCTGCATGACACATGGAAGCCTGGAGGGGCCTTGCTTCATGACACATGGAGGCCTGGAGGGGCCTGGCTGCATGACATGGAGGCCTGGAGGGTCCTGGCTGCATGACATGGAGGCCTGGGGGCCTGGCTGCATGACACATGGAGGGCCTGGGGTGGCTGGCTGCATGACACATGGAGGCCCTGGGGTGGCTGGCTGCATGACACATGGAGGCCTGGAGGGGCCTGGCTGCATGACACATGGAGGCCTGGAGGGGCCTGGCTGCATGACACATGGAGGCCTGGAGGGGCCTGGCTGCATGACACATGGAGGCCTGGAGGGGCCTGGCTGCATGACACATGGAGGCCTGGAGGGGCCTGGCTGCATTACACATGGATGCCTGGAGGGTCCTGGCTGCATGACATGGAGGCCTGAGGGCCTGGCTGCATGACACATGGAGGCCCTGGAGGGGCCTGGCTGCATGACACATGGAGGCCCTGGGGTGGCTGGCTGCATGACACATGGAGGTCTATGGGACTGCATAAAAAACATGAAGGACACCTTATACATGAACTAGGGGTACATTATACATGGAGGAGTATGGGGCTGCATAATACAATATGAAAATTGATGGGGCTGGATTATAATACATATAGGACTATGGGGGCTGCATTATAATATATGGAGGACTATGGAGGCTACCTTATACATGGACTATGGAAGTGCATTATAAAGCATGGAGGACTATGTGGTGCAGTATAATATATGGAGAACTATGGGGTGAATTTTAATACATGGAGAACTATGGGAAATGCATTATAATTGAAGGGCTACTTTATACATGGAGGATTATGGGGGTGCATTATAATATATGGAGGGCTATGTATCTGCATTCTAATATATGAAGGGTTATGTGAGACCCTTTATACAATTATTTGGAAGGCTATGTGGGGGCTGTTATAGTATTTTGAGAACTTTATACAGGGGGGACAAAGATACAAGTATGGGATGGAAATGTTTTGTGCTGAGGGAAAAAGGCTCTTTCCCTCAGCAGCCAACTTTCCCATGCTCTGCTATACATCTCTCAGCACCCAGCTTTCCCATGTTCTGATATACATCTCTCAGCACTCAGCTTTCCCATGTTCTGATATACATCTCTCAGCACCCAGCTTTCTCATGCTCTGATATGGGAAAGCTGGGTGCTGAGGACAAGATAAATATCAGAACATAGGAAAGCTGGGTGCTGATAGAGGGATTTCAGGGTGCTGTGGGTGAGAGCCAAGTGTCAGCGTCATTATCCTGTACCCCGAGTGTCAGTGTCATTATCCCTTACCCCATACCTCCCAACCGTCCCGGATACAGCGGGACTTTCACGCTTTACGTTGTTTGTCCCGTTGCCACGATCGGGACGGCCGGCTCCCGGGCTCCGCCCACCCACTCTCTCTCCGCCTCCCTGCTTTTCCCTCCTACCATCCCAGTAGACGTGGCATAACAGAGAGGAGCGCTGCCTGTGCTGCTGCTGGTACAGTAAAATCTCCCCAGCGCTGATTTCCCTCCCTCCCCCCCCTCATCCCCGGCCGGAGCCTCTCTGTGCGGTCGGCCGGCCGCCTGTCTGTGCGGTCGGCCGGCCGCCTTTCTGTGCGGGCGCCCCCCGGCCGCCTGTCTGTGCGGGCGCCCCCCGGCCGCCTGTCTGTGTGGGCGCCCCCCGGCCGCCTGTCTGTGCGGGCGCCCCCCTGCCGCCTGTCTGTGCGGGCGCCCCCCTGCCGCCTGTCTGTGCGGGCGCCCCCCTGCCGCCTGTCTGTGAAGGCGACCGGCCACCTCACTGTGTGGGCGACCGGCCGCCTCACTGTGGCTCCCTGCGTGTCCATGCTGGAGGCCCGCCGGCTGCCTGCGTGTCCATGCTGGAGGCCCGCCGGCTGCCTGCGTGTCCATGCTGGAGGCCCGCCGGCTGCCTGCGTGTCCATGCTGGAGGCCCGCCGGCTGCCTGCGTGTCCATGCTGAATGGGTGTGGATGGGGAGTGGATATGGGCGTGACTGTGAAATGGGTGTGGTTAGGGGGCGTGGCCTAAAAATTTGCCTTCTTTTCCTTTTTTAAAAGTTGGGAGGTATGCCTTACCCCAAGTGTCTGTGTATGTGGAGGGGGGGCCCAGGTCTAAACTTTTGCACCGGGGCCCATCCAACTCTAGTTACGCCACTGAATACAATTATATATATAATATGGGCTGAAAGTGCACACTCCCAGCTGCAATATGAGAGTTTTCACATCCAAATCGGAGAAACGGTTTAGGAATCATAGCTCTGTAATGCATAGCCTCCTCTTTTTCAAGGGACCAAAAGTAATTGGACAAGGGACTCTAAGGGCTGCAATTAACTCTGAAGGCGTCTCCCTCGTTAACCTGTAATCAATGAAGTAGTTAAAAGGTCTGGGGTTGATTACAGGTGTGTGGTTTTGCATTTGGAAGCTGTTGCTGTGACCAGACAACATGCGGTCTCAATTGAGGTGAAGCAGAACATCCTGAGGCTGAAAAAAAAGAAAAAATCCATCAGAGAGATAGCAGACATGCTTGGAGTAGCAAAAACAACAGTCGGGTACATTCTGAGAAAAAAGGAATTGACTGGTGAGCTTGGGAACTCAAAAAGGCCTGGGCGTCCACGGATGACAACAGTGGTGGATGATCGCCGCATACTTTCTTTGGTGAAGAAGAACCCGTTCACAACATCAACTGAAGTCCAGAACACTCTCAGTGAAGTAGGTGTATCTGTCTCTAAGTCAACAGTAAAGAGAAGACTCCATGAAAGTAAATACAAAGGGTTCACATCTAGATGCAAACCATTCATCAATTCCAAAAATAGACAGGCCAGAGTTAAATTTGATGAAAAACACCTCATGAAGCCAGCTCAGTTCTGGAAAAGTATTCTATGGACAGATGAGACAAAGATCAACCTGTACCAGAATGATGGGAAGAAAAAAGTTTGGAGAAGAAAGGGAACGGCACATGATCCAAGGCACACCACATCCTCTGTAAAACATGGTGGAGGCAACGTGATGGCATGGGCATGCATGGCTTTCAATGGCACTGGGTCACTTGTGTTTATTGATGACATAACAGCAGACAAGAGTAGCCGGATGAATTCTGAAGTGTACCGGGATATACTTTCAGCCCAGATTCAGCCAAATGCCGCAAAGTTGATCGGACGGCGTTTCATAGTACAGATGGACAATGACCCCAAGCATACAGCCAAAGCTTACCCAGGAGTTCATGAGTGCAAAAAAGTGGAACCTTCTGCAATGGCCAAGTCAATCACCAGATCTTAACCCAATTGAGCATGCATTTCACTTGCTCAAATCCAGACTTAAGACGGAAAGACCCACAAACAAGCAAGACCTGAAGGCTGCGGCTGTAAAGGCCTGGCAAAGCAATAAGAAGGAGGAAACCCAGCGTTTGGTGATGTCCATGGGTTCCAGACTTAAGGCAGTGCTTGCCTCCAAAGGATTCGCAACAGAATATTGAAAATAAAAATATTTGGTTTGGGTTTGGTTTATTTGTCCAATTACTTTTGACCTCCTAAAATGTGGAGTGTTTGTAAAGAAATGTGTACAATTCCTACAATTTCTATCAGATATTTTTGTTCAAACCTTCAAATTAAACGTTACAATCTGCACTTGAATTCTGTTGTAGAGGTTTCATTTCAAATCCAATGTGGTGGCATGCAGAGCCCAACTCGCGAAAATTGTGTCACTGTCCAAATATTTCTGGACCTAACTGTATGTCTATCAATTCGTTTGAAGGTATATTTTGTGTTTCCCAACAGGATTTTTAACAAAATTGGGCAGTTTTACATAACTAAGCAGTTCTGTGTTAATCCTAACAATAACTGTGATATAAATATACCATAAGACTGACCCGCACATCCAACAGGTGCTACCTGAAAACACATTATAGCTACAAAACATATACAGCTGCACACTGAAATGCTAACAATGAATAAGGGAAATCTTGTATTGTATTACTGCTATAGGAATATTTAAAAAAGAGAGATATTTTGTATATGTGAGCCCAATCACCACGGCAAAGTAATCTCTGTATACTGGGAACCTAACCTGAAAATGCCACTATCTGGGTTAAAATGAATTAACACAAAAGCGGTCTCTTTATGAGAGGACACTCCCATTTCATAACAGTATCAAAATCTGAAAAAATGTATTTATGGCATTTCTTCAAAAAGGAGCACAAATGTCCCAAGTGATAAATAATCTTTATTCAATAAATTAAAAACTCAACACACAGTAAAAGGGATGTATACAGCAACAAAACACGGAATAGCAGCAAATAGTATATTGCACATGAATACCACAATTGGTTAAAGTGACAAGTGCTATGCAAAAATCTGCAACACCACCTCCTCCTTGGTTATATATATAAATAGGGCTATTCAATAAATTTTATTATGCTCCATATAGCAAATGTCCTAATGCCCATTACAACACTCAATAAGTCATCAAACTGGAGGAATGAATGATATCAAATCACTTATAATATACATAAAACTATTCAGTCACTAATTCACATTGTGCATAATGTACCAGCTGTGGGTGGAGGTGGATCAGTGCTTGGACTACGTCCTACTGAGGCACTAAGCCCTGCGTGTATATAGGACTAATTATATGGTAAATAGCAAATACCGATCTACCGGCCACCGCTGACAAGCTCCCACCGGTAGGAGACACAATAGTGGCAGTCAGGCGCCGAGTAGATCAAATGTCCAACCAATACCACCCACCACACACAGTATGTTACCTGGATTATTTAAACAGAAATCATGCTGCTCTGCCGCTTATCCCGACGTACGTTTCACCAGATCGCTTCAACGGGAGGCGTGTGTGGTGGGTGGTATTGGTTGGACATTTGATCTACTCGGCACCTGACTGGCACTATTGTGTCTCCTACCGGTGGGAGCTTGTCAGCGGTGGACGGTAGATCGGTATTTGCTATTTACCATATAATTAGTCCTATATACACGCAGGGCTTAGTGCCTCAGTAGGACGTAGTCCAAGCACTGATCCACCTCCACCCACAGCTGGTACATTATGCACAATGTGAATTAGTGACTGAATAGTTTTATGTATATTATAAGTGATTTGATATCATTCATTCCTCCAGTTTGATGACTTATTGAGTGTTGTAATGGGCATTAGGACATTTTCTATATAGAGCATAATAAAATTTATTGAATAGCCCTATTTATATATATAACCAAGGAGGAGGTGGTGTTGCAAATTTTTGCATAGCACTTGTCACTTTAATCAATTGTGGTATTCATGTGCAATATACTATTTGCTGCTATTCCGTGTTTTGTTGCTGTATACATCCCTTTTACTGTGTGTTGAGTTTTTAATTTATTGAATAAAGATTATTTATCACTTGGGACATTTGTGCTCCTTTTTGAAGAAATGCCATAAATACATTTTTTCAGATTTTGATACTATCTGGGTTAAAAACCTACATGTCTAGGCAGCTAGACTAAAAACCTAACTTAAAATGCCACAATCTGGGTTAAAAACCTCCATGTCTGGGCAGCTAGATTCCAGCTATAAAGGGCAGCTATATATGTTTTGTAGTAATAACTGTGATATGTCCTACTATGCAATTTCATGTAAAAAAAGGCCTGTGGATATATGTAATTTCCATGAAATAACAGGTCTGGAACATTAATGTATCAAGTTGCTCCTCTGTTATTACTCCTAGAAATGTATGAATTAATTGACAACTAGGTGTTACTATTCCCTCTTGCCAAATGGGTGTGTCCTTTCACAGAATCATACTGTTGACACTGATTGGATAGTGTTATAGTGGTTAGAGACACACCCACAACTCGTAACATCCGGTTGTCAATTTAGACAGGACGGAGAAAAGTCACAGTGCATCGTTGATGTATTATAGTAAGTAAAATAATATTCTAAAACAGACTTGTCTGGAGCGCTCAAAGCTCCACTTTAAGACATCTAATTATTGCAGCTTGATTCTTCGAATGCATTGCTCTTATTGTGATTGATATAATGTGAGATTCACATTGTCCTTTCAGACTGGGATAAATCAACCTTCAGCACCTTCAAGTGAACTCATTGACCTTGACCTTGCCCAAATGCCTAAAACACAGAACGAGAGTAATGGCTACCCTGCACCTGCTGCCGCCGTTCCTGTTTTAGTGCCAAATGTGAATCCACAGCCAGCTCGCATTTCTGGTAAGCAAGTATATGCTTGGTCTTATCATAGAATCCAGTACAGTTAATATGCCATTAGAGGTTCTGACTCAATTATTCTAAGATCCCAATTGTGTGCTTTGTCTAGATTTTTCCACAACCCATCTGCAGAAAAATCTTCAGCGATATCTTCTAACGTGCAAATGTCGCTACGGATTTTGATGCAGATTTGCCTCAGATTCCACCTTTTCCATTACAAGAAGTGAAATCTATACTGACTCATTGCAAAGAACTGAAATACTGCAGATTTTACTCTTGAAGATACAATTCTTTTAAATATCTACTTAACTGGTACGGTATTATATTGTAGATTTGCTGCATGCAAATTGTGCCCAAAGTATGCATGGTGTGACTAAAAGCCCCGTTACACGCAACGACATCGCTAACGAGATATCGCTGGGGTCAAGGAATTCGTGACGCACATCCGGCCTCGTTAGCAACGTGTGACACCTACGAGTGACCGCTAACGATCCGAAAAAAGGGAAAAATTGTTGATTGTTGACACGTCGTTCCTTTCCAAAAAATCGTTGATCTTTTAGGATGCAGGTTGTTCGTCGTTCCTGAGGCAGCATACATCGCTACATGTGACACCCCGGGAACGACGAACAACAGCATTCCTGCGTCCTCCGGCAACAAGGTGAGAGTGACGTTAATGTGGCTGCTCTCCGCCCCTCCGCTTCTATTGGTGGCCCGCTGTGTGATGTCGCTGTGACGCCGCACGAAACTCCCCCTTAAAAAAGAGTTTGTTCCGTGGCCACAGCGACGTCGTTAGGTAGGTATGTGCGTGTGACGCGTACCTGCGATATTGTTCGCCACGGGCACCGATTTGCCCATGACGCACGCACGACGGGGGCGGGTGCGATCGCTAGCGACATCCCTTGCGATGTCGCAGCGTGTAAAGCGGCCTTTAGACTGAGAGATGGATCATCTATTCAAGATTCTCATCTATTAGCTTAGGTGGAGAGCAAGTAAAAAGAGTGATTCTACTTATCATTGCTCACATTGTTAGCCCATTGATTTTGATAAACACCATGTAATGCTTCATTACCTCTATGGCAGGGCTGCAGGCAAATTGAACACTAGCTGTCAGGTTCCCATCCCCATCAACATTGATAGCTTGGGGCTACAGTAGTTGGGATATCCTCGGGGAATCTTTCTACCTAAAAAGAATGTTATAAAGCAGATAATTCCATTCAAGGGGAATATGCCATTATCTTATGTTTTAGTACCAATTCAGAAGGGAACATGAGGATTGTCTGAAGGTGAGAACCCCTTTAACGTCTTTCAACAAATGAACGTGACTATACATCCAGATTGAAAACAGTTTACCGCAATCTGCATTACAGTTACATCTTGGCACAGGCATCTTACCATCTACAGTGGAAAGCCAGGTGTTATACACAGCTTAACTCCTGCTGTCAGTGGCATAACTAGAATCTGATTGGCTACGATTAAAAAGATGGACCTGGGCACCCACCTGTATGTTGGTCAGATGTATGGGCCCTTGTAGTGTTCTAGCTTCTATAAAGACATTTGTATTTGCCCCACGTGTACTAATGCCCTCTGTTCTGGTTTCTTCCTGTAATCACGTCCACTACCATGGGTTCCTTTCTTCCTGTAATTATGTCCTCCGACCTGGTTCCCATCATGTAGTAATGTCTCCATTCATTTGCACCTTCCTCTAATAATGTCATCTATCCTGGACCTATCCTACAATCATGTCCCCCATGATGGGCTCCTTCCTCTACTAATGTCCTGTATCCCAGGCACATCTTGTAATAATGTCCAATATCCTAGCCCACATCCTCCGCCCTGGGATCAATTGCTGTAATAATGTCATCCATCCTGTAAACATGTCCCCCATTATGGACCCCTTCCTGTAATAATGTCCTCCATCCTGGTCCCATCCAGTAAGAAATGTCCCCCATCCTGGGCTGTATGCTGTAAGAAATGTCCCCCAACCTGAACTCCTTCCTATAATAATGTCCCCACCTTGGGCTGCAGCCTATTAAAAAGGTCCCCATCTTGGGCTTCATTCTGTAAGAAATGTCCCACATCCTGTGCCCCTTCCTATTATAATGTGCCTCATTCTGCTAATCTAGTCCCAGACAGTGACAGCACATAAAATCATTGCCATGCGCCACCTCTGACAGGCTCGTGCACATCAGCTGCTGGCCTCTGAATGTCCGGCACATGTTTTTCAGGTCAAAGATCTGGCGAGTTTTTATGCCGAAATATACTTCAGTTGAATGTGCGTCCTCAGACGATGAGGAAACATTCATGTCAATATTTTGTTATATATCTTTTGTTGGCAATGACAGAGGTCAATCGTTTTCTGTAAGTCTTCATAAGGTTGGCACACACTGTTGGTGGTATGTTGGCCCATTCTTCCATGCAGATCTCCTTTAGAGCAGTGATGCTTTGAGCCTGTCGCTGGGCAACACCGACTTTCAACTCCCTCCAAAGGTTTTCCATGGGGTTGAGATCTGGAGACTGGCTAGGTTACTCCAGGACCTTCATATGCTTCTTATGAAGCCACTCCTTTGTTGCCCTGGCAGTGTGCTTGGGATCATTATCATGCTGAAAGTCCCAGCCACATTTCATCTTCAATGCCCTTGCTGATGGAAGGAGGTTTGCACTCAAAATCTCACGATAC
Source organism: Anomaloglossus baeobatrachus (assembly GCF_048569485.1). Taxonomy (NCBI): domain Eukaryota; kingdom Metazoa; phylum Chordata; class Amphibia; order Anura; family Aromobatidae; genus Anomaloglossus; species Anomaloglossus baeobatrachus. The sequence goes on along the minus strand of NC_134357.1, from coordinate 278,057,516 downwards.
ATGTCCCCATTCATTATTTCATATACACAAATCAGCCGTCCTGGTACCTTTGCAGAGAAACAGCTCCAAAGCATGATGTTGCCACCCCCATGCTTCACAGTAGGTATGGTGTTCTTTGGATGCAACTCAGCATTCTGTCTCCTCCAAACACTTTTGCAACTCTTTCTACCAAACAATTTTACTTTGGTTTCATCAGACCATATGACATTCTCCCAACACTCTTCTGGATATTCCAAATGTTTTCTAGCAAAGTTCAAATGGACCCGAACATGTACTGTCTTAAGCAGGGCAACACGTGTGGCACTGCAGGATCTGAGTACCTGGCAGCGTAGTGTGTTACTGGTGGTAGCCTTTGTTACGGTGGTCCCAGCTCAATACAGATTATTCACTAGGTCCCCCTGTGTGGTTCTGGGATTTTTGCTCACTGTTCTTGTGATCATTTTGACCCCACAGGGTGAGATCTTGCATGGAGTCCCAGATCAAGGGAGACTATCAGTGGTCTTGTATGTCTCCCATTTTCTTATTATTGCTCCCACAGTTGATTTCATCACACCAAGCTGCTTGCCTATTGCAGATTCAATCTTCCCTGCCTGGTGCAAGGCTACAATTTTATGTATGGTGTCCTTCGACAGCTTTTTGGTCTTCACAATAGTGGAGTTTGGAGTGTGACTGTTTGAGGTTGTGGACAGGTGTCTTTTATACTTATAACAAGTTCAAACAGGTGCCATTACTACAGGTAATGAGTGGAGGACAGAGGAGCAGAAGAAGTTACAGGTCTGTGAGAGCCAGAAATCTTGCATATTTTTAGATGATTAAATACTTATTTTCCACCATAATTTGCAAAAAAAAAATCTTGCCAAATCAGACAAGGTGATTTTCTGGATTTTCTTTCTCATTTTGTCTCTCATAGTTGTGGTCTGCCTATGATGTCACTTACAGGCCTCTCTCATCTTTTTAAGTGAGAGAACTTGCACAATTGGTGGCTGACTAAATACTTTTATTTCCCCACTGTAGATTGCTACATGTGTAGCAGATTAGAACCATCAGTACATGAACACAGCCTCAAAACCACTGTCATTACATCAGAATAACCATCACTACATGAATGCAACACCAGAATTAACATCACACATGAATGCAGCATCAGAATCTCCCTCTACAAAGGAACATAGCACTAAAACTATCATCAGTACATGAATATGTCAGCAAGCTTAGTACAGAGATCAATTACATTGTCAGGTCAGCTCCATATGCATTTGTATCACATGACCCTACAATGTTCTTAAACATGATGAGGAAATATTGGGAGTTGTTGTTACTAGCTATTATCAGACTGAGGACAACAATACTGATGAGATGCAAGCTGTGTCACAAATAATATTTTACAATCAGGTACCTTATAGGTGAAATGTTCTCTGATTTAAATCATATCCATCCTTTTTGTCCCCATGTAGTAAAGATGCCATGATGAGATATAATTCTCAGAAATCATCTCTGCAGACTTCCCTTTTCTCTGGTTTCTGCCGCACTGTCTGACACCATGTCATTAAAAACTAAAATTATCATTACAATGCCCCTTGCAAACTATGTCTGTAAGACTGTCCTTCCTTATGCTGTCCCCATCTTCAGTGTCCCCCATGCTCCCACTTTGCCATACTGTCCTGATGTTCCCACCACACCATGCTATCCCTTACTCTCCCAGAACTCCATACTAACCCTAACCACTACAACACCATACCATCCTCCACAACTCTATACTGTACTTCCATGATCACACATGTCCATACTGTCCTTCATGCTCCCACCGCTCTATAATGCCCCCCATGCTCTCACCACTCCATGTTGTCCCCCACAAATCCACACTCTCTCCCCAAGTTCCCACAACTCCATATTGTCCACTCAAGCTCCCATAACTGCATACTGTCCCCCATGTTTCTACAACTCCATACTGTCCACCATGCTCCCACAAACTCCATGCTGTCCTTCCATGCTCCCACAACTCCATAGTAACCTCCAATCTCCCATAACTCAATACTGTTCCCTCAAGCTCCCACAACTCCACACTGTCCGATACCACAACTCCATCCTGTCCCCACATGCCCACACAACTCCATACTGTCACCCTAAGCTTCCACAACTCCATACTTGTCCACCCACATTCCTACAATTCCATACTTCCCCCTTTGCTCCCACCACTTCATACTGCCCCTATGCTCCCATCATTCCATGTTGTCCCCCCTTCCTCCCACAACTCCATACTGTCTCCACAGGCCCCCATAACTCCATACTTTCCCCACATGCCCCCACAACGCCATACTGACAGCCTTACACCCACAGTTCCATAACATTCCCACAAGCTTTCACAACTCCATACTGTCCCCACATGTTCCCACAACTTCATATTATTCCCCACCCTCCCATAATTCTATACTGTCCTTCCATATTCCCACAACTCCATGCTGTCCTGCAACATTCCCACAACTCCATACTGTCCTCCATTCTCCCACAAATCCATACTGCCACCCACGCTCACACAACTCCATACTGTCCTGCCATGTTCCCACAACTCCATACTATCCCCCACAACTTCATGCTGTCCTTCCACGCTCCCAACACCATACTGTCCCCTCAATCTCCCACAACTCCACACTGCCTCCCACTGACCTTCCGTGCTCCCACAGCTCCAAACTGTCCCCCCACCTCTTCTTACTAACCCCTCTCATTTAGCTGAGAGCAACAACCACACCTACAATGATATGACATTTAATCTTTGGCTCCTCCATGGAGCACTTACAATTCAACTTTCCCACTATCTCAGCTGCCTCTGCGGCACAGCGTTAACATAAAGCAGCGTGATGAGGTCTGCAACATGATGACCTCATCACACAGCTTCACATCGGGATCTAATGAGTGTTCCTCTGCTCTGCCCTTGTCCCCATGCATTCAAGTGTATTTGCATCTATAAGACACAAATAATGTTGAATGCAGAAATATCGCCACACAAAATCCTCTGGCGGGCCACATGTTGTTCAGGCCTGTTCTAGAGGCATTGCTCATTCACAGAGCAAAAAGGCTGTAGAGCTTGATAAAGTGTTTAACCCCTTAATTATAAGATTACAGCATTACACGTCTTTAGAAATGCCATTGATTTTTCTCTTACATACAGTACATAAACACTCATGTGCAGAAAGATTGAAAATTATGATAGATGAGCATATTTTGTACTTTTATTTTTATCAGGTACTGGTACAAGCCATGTTTCTACCTCTCAATGACAAGGAAATGAAAATTTCTATATGACTACAAAAGCAGATATCTTGATTCTTATTTTTTTTTATAATTTTTCTTACTGAAACCGGGATACTCATTTAATTCAAGTAAACTCTATCCAATCAATCACAAAGAAATATTGAAGATACCAGGTGTTTTTAAAACTACACACTGTCAGATTCCAGCGCCGTTCATGTAAGAATCGTAAGAGTAGCTACAGGGATCTTTAAGAGCTATATGATCAGCCTCCCTCCTTGCAATCAATAGAGTTCTATGTGTTCTCTTCAACAGGCCGGATAATTGGGCCCCTCAGGGCAGAACAACGGCCTGACTTAGTGCACAGGGACCGGATGCATATAGTACATGCTGAGTAAGCTTGCACGTAGCAGGAATCATAATTAAACACCACATTCTTGTCACATTAGAGAGCATAAACGCCTTGTCCTTGTCACATTGTGGAGATGCTATACAAATAGCTGTCATAGTGCATATCCATTATAATGTAACAAGGACCTAGTACCATGAGTGTTCCTGCTCGCTTATTAACTGATGCAATACTACAACCAGTCCATGCTGCATGTCCATGATGCATTAAAAGTGAATTTAGAGGGACCGATCTAATCCCATCATTGAGTGCCAATCGACTATATACAAGTGCCGGTTTATTGCCCAACCATGTAGATGAATACTGATTAGAGATGGATGAAATCAATTCACAAGACAGTCTAGTACCCAGGTCAGTAATCTCTGGCTACTGGGCGGTAGAACTGATAACAGCTTCCTACCTTCTGGCATCAGTGGCTCTTCTTTCGTTTAGCTGGCCTAGCGAGACGTCACAAGTGCTCTTCATAAGTCGTGGATGCCGGCAGGTAAAATGCGAATCTACAGTACTAATCCCATCATGTGTCCAGACATTACTGACCCAGCAACCAAGACTGGATCCTGTGAATTGATTTGCACTAACTCTAATAGTAATGTGAACAGAACAATCGGTAATACCATTGATGTGTCCCCATCCAGCATCATGCAATCGACAGCATATTGTCACAAGTTAGAGGGTATAACAGGGGACTGGGGCTCCTAATCTGGCCCTCAGGCTAGGGGGCCCAAGCTGTCACTGATTCCAGAGATACCTCTGATGGTGAAGATGTCTGGGCTGCTTTCCTTGCCCTGCTCCTGGACACTCCTGATCTAATATCCCCTCTCCCCAACCCAGGGGAGGGCTGGGACCGGAGTGGTTGAACCCACTGATATGAAAAAATGGGGAAACCAAAACTCTATCACACAGCTAGCACGGAGATGAAGACAATTTGTGATGAGGAGGAAATAAAGAGCAAGGAAAAAATAACCAGACAAAAAGAGGGTTTCCACAGCACACTAAGCAGCATGCAGGAAATCACCAGCAACTGTAACATAACAGCACTCAGACCAGATTAAAAAAAGCTATAGTCGGCATGGAAAGACAGGTTCCTCCATCTTAAAAAGGAGGGGAATAACTGTGATAGGTGTCTCGCAACATGTGATCCAAAAAGTGATCAGTAGGCTAGCAGAAACTAACTCCTGCTAGCCCAGTCACTAATGAGCACACAGCTGGTTGACACCCAAGCCTGCCTGTGCATCTCAGAAGCACCAGAGAAAGCACAGTGTGGATTGTGAGAGTCTGTAGTCTGAACAGTGTCTGTCGCCAGCACGACACTCTGCAAGTTTAGAGCCAAAGACCACGTGACACATATCTCCAGTTTATATTGAGTGATGTGCCACTAATAATGCTAAATTTTATTCTGACAAAAAATCCGACCACCCAACGAATGTGTGCTTTGCGCGTTCACCATTTCTCACTGGCAGGTTACAGGAGCTCATAATAAGGAGGGAGTGTTTTTTTTCTGGTCATTTTTTCATTATTAGCCCTCCCAAATGTAGTTTAAGGCTGTGTTCCCATGGTGAGTTTTGGATGTTGCAGAATTTCTGCACCTATTATGTAAATTAGTAGTAAATTAGTAATTTGCGGTTTTTACCATAAATTTTTGTAATTTTTTTACACTGATTTTTAGCACTTTTTTTGTATGTCATGTTATAAATACAGTTACTTTGATTCTTCCTGGTATAAACATAATTGATACATTCATGTTTGTTTTGTATGTGTTTCTGCAGCAGAAATGCGCTAAAAAAAAAGTGTGCATTTCTTCACCTGTAGATTTTCTGCATCTAATGCAAGTCTATGGGGAAAATCTGCACAGAAAACCCATGGTACCTGTGACGCCCTGGCCTAGCCAGGTAAGTCACAGACACAACATCATACACCCCCCCTTCCCTGGACAGGTCACACCAGTCACACATTAAATCCTTGTTGCCACCCTTCAGGGTTGATGTCCACACCAGGTGAGGCGGAGCCAGGTGGTTGACCCCGCCCACCAAGGAGTTCACAGGCCTGGAGGCAGGAAAACACAGTAGTCAGTCCAGTTGTGGTCGGTAGAGAGTGAGGAGTGAAACTGTTGGTGTCTGGGTTGGAGCCCAGGCACTTCCAGCAAGGTAGGTAGACGGTGGTGGCCGTCTGCAGGAGTTGGTGATGGTCAGCGGAACCGTAGGACCGGGGTCGGGCGGTGGTCCGCCGGTACCGAACTGGGGAGCCGATTGGAGCCAAGCACCAGGCAGGGTACTCAGACCCCGACTAGGCTTGAAGCCGAAATTTAATCAAATTTACTGATTGTGGTCTGGACCTCAGGGGTTCATTCCCACCCAAGTCCCGATTGAAGGCAACAGCCCAACCATTCCAGATAAGCGCTACCGCCAAGGGCCAGAGATCCATAGGGCCCGCGTCTGCGGGCAAACGGGCTCCTCCGGCACGTATACGCCGGGGAACGGACTACCGGTGCCCAGGCATTGGAGTCAAGACACAAAACACAGGTGCAGGGAAACAACAGCCACCATCAACCCATCCAGGGAGAACACTGCAGCCGGCTGCGGGCCCCGTTCATCCAGTCGTTTGGTTTACCAGAGACTCTGTCCATCTGTGTCTGAGTGAGTACACCTGTGCCATCCGGCACCGCGCTGCGCGGCACCGCAACCCTGCACCCTGCAAAACCCATCCTACGGAACCCTCCCTCCTACCGGGCCCCGGGACCAATAGCCCCTACCCACGGAGGGGTCAACACCTAGCTGCTCTCCACCATCGCTCCCGGGAACCCCGTCACCAGCAGCGGTGGTGCCCACCATCACAACAACCCGTGGGTGGCGTCACGAACTCTATATATCCCGAAAATCCAATTCCCCTTTTCACTCGTGGGCGAGGAGCGCTGCTCGAGCCCTGGGTCCGGCCCACTCGAGCCACCGAAGAGAAGGCACCGGATCCGAGCGCGATCTCCTCGAGCAGCCCCCGCGACGGGGAAACTAGCCCCCGCCCCCGACATACCCACAAGAGAAATTGACATGTTGTGGATTTGAAACTCGCACCATAGGTCAGTTTATGCTGAATAAAAAAATCCCATCCACTTTGCTGGAATTATAAGGCCACGTGCACATTGAGTATTTGGTGAGCTTTTTACTTCAGTATTTGTCAGCCAAAACCAGCAGTGGGACAATCAGAGGAAAAGTATAATAAAAACACGGGCACCACTTTTGTATTATTCTCCACTCCTGGTTTTGGCTACAAATACTGAGGTACAAAACTCACCAAATACTCAACGGGTCCCTATGGCCTAAAACGTTGTGTTTTTGATGCAGCAAAAATAAACAGCATCAAAAACTTAAAACTTACCTAAAGCTCATCGTGGGAATGTAGCCTAACACATTGGGGTTGCATTGTCAGTACTTTGTGATAACCTTTATGACATATCACATTAGTTTTACTTGCAGTCCTATGTAAAACTGCTAGGCCCAGATACCCAGAGCATGTGCTTTTGGTACCCCAGCCAATGCTCTAGTTGTTCAGGTGGCAAACACTACCATAGCACTAATTCAGTAACATACTTCTTGTGGAAAAGTGGTTACAGAGGTACGTTGATAACTCCTTGACGTAGTGTACTAAGAGTATATATGGTAATGACTGGAAGTGTTGGCACCCTTGAAGTTGTTCCAGCAAATGAAGTATTATCCCAGAAAATGATTGCAATTAAGCATGTTTTGTCATAAACATGTTTATTTCCTTTGTGTGTATTGGAACACCACAAAAAAGAGAGAAAAAAGAAAAATTGGACATAATTTCTCAAAAAACAAAACAAAATGAGCAGTACAAAATTGTTGGCACTTTTACAAAATTGTGGGCAAACAACTTTGTTTCACGCATGTGATGTTCGTTTAAACTCACCTGTGGCAAGTAATTGGTTTGGTCAATATTAAAATCACATCTGAAACCAGATAAGAGGGGAGAAGTTGACTCAGTCTTCGCATTTTGTGTCTGTGTATGCCACACTAAGGATAGAGAACAGAAAGAGGAGACAAGAACTGTCTGAACTTGAGAACCAAAATTGTTGAAAAATAGCAACAATCTCAAAGTTACAAGTCCATCTACAGAGATCTTGATGTTCCTTTTTCAAGAAGTTTACAACTTATGGCACTGTAGCTAATTTCACTGGACATGATGGATGACAGAGAAAAATTGTTGAAAGGTTGCAAAGCAGGATAGTCCAGATGGTGGATAAGAAGTTCCAAAGAAATTTAAGCTGTCCTGCAGGCTCAGAGTACATCAGTTTTAGCGCAAACTATTCATTTATATTTGAATGAAATGAAATGCCATGGCAGGAGACCCAGGAGGCCCCCACTGCTGACATAGAGACATAAAAAAGCTAGGCTGCAGTTTGCCAAAACATACATAATTCAAAAAGACTTCTGGGAAACGTTTTGTGGACAGATGAGGCCAAATTAGAGCTATATGGTAAAGCACATCATTCTACTGTTTACCGAAGATGGATTGAGGCATACAAAGAAAAGAACACAGTACCTACTGTAACGCCAGCATTCCTGCACTAACCGGCAGGGAAACTGATGTACTCACCAACCCAACAACCCAGCTTTTTTTCCTGCTTCTTTGCCTGCCACAGCTCATATCTACCAGGGTCTGCACATGCTGCACGGATCTTCATGCTGTGCGCTGGGAGGCACCAGGCAATTAGGGCACCTTCCCCCATTTGGGAGGCGCCTGTACAATATTTGTCTCCTGCAGTGTGCCTTGTGTCTGCGAGTTCGTTGTCTGGTCCCTGGAGCATTTTACAGATTTGTTACTCACCTGTATATGTCTGAACCCTTCCTGATCCTGAACCAGAACCTTTCCGAATGCCTGAATCTGTTCCTGTGTCCTGGCACCTGCCTGTGTTCCTGTATCCGTTCCTGTGTCTTGACACCAGCCTAAGTTCCTTAAAACATTCCAGTATCTCGGTACCTGCTCTGTTCCTGAATCCATTCATGTGTCCCAATACCTGTCTGTGTTCCTGAATCCATGTTTCTGTCTAAACTAGAACCTGTTCTGTCCATATTAGCCATCCTGTATTAACCTGAAACCGAACCTGAACCTGTCCTGTCTGTATCAACTGTCCCGTGTGCACCTGTACCAGCATCCATCCTGCTGGTGATCCTGTCCATATCCTGCTGTGACTCTGTTTCCGATTGGGTCAGATACTACGAATATGGGGACTGCCATGGAGCGGCACCTGGTGGCTGCCTGCAGCACAAACCTAACCTCACCACGAAAGGCTCTAGAGAAGATCAAGTAGCCGCTTAGTCATGCCCCTTCAGGTTAAGCCCGGGCTCCATGATCCAGTGGGTCCACACACCGGTGTCGGCCGAAAAACTCACTGCCACTCCGATAGTAACACCTCCAGTCAAACATGGTGGAGGTTCAAAGATGCTTTGAATTTGTTTTGCTGGGTGTCTTGACTGTGTGAAAAACATCATGAAATCTAAAGATTACTAAACAATTTTGAGTTGCAATATAGTGTCAAAAAGCTGGGTTTGCATCCTACGTCATGGGTTTTCCATCAGAAGAATTAACTGAAACATGCTTCAAGAAGCACCTAGAAATGGATGGAAACAATGCTCTTTAGAGTTCTGAAGTGGCCAGCAATGAGTCTGGATCTAAATCCCATTGAACACCCGTGGAGAGATCTTTAAATTGTTGTTGGGAGAAGACACTTTCAAATATGAGAGACCTGGAGCAGTTTACAAAAGAAGAGTGGCCCAAAATTCCAGTTGAGAGGTGTAAGAAGCTTGTGGATGGTTATAGGAAGTGATTGATTGCAGTTGTTTATTCCAAAAGATGTGCAACCAAACTAAGTGGAGGATGCCAACAATTGTGTACGTCTCATATTTGGAGTTTTGTGGAAATTAGGTCCAATTTGCCTTTTTTTCCACTATTTTTTTGTGTTGTTCCAATACACACAAAGGAAATAAACATATTTATAACAAAACATGGGTAAATGCGATAATTTTCTGCACTTAATTTTTTGGAACAATTTCAAGGGAGCCAACCCTTTCGGCCATGACTGTATTAAGTGGATCACAAACTCAGCTCTGCAGTATGTCAAGCCATGACTCTTCTCCACCCTCACATAACCTTTCTAAATGACCATTAAAAAGAACAGCCTGGCTCTCATGAGAACTCTTTCAATCCCCCTCTTGCCATTGTTGTGTGAGTGGTTTTCCACCTGCTGTGCACATTGCTATTGATCCACCTGAGTGAGTACTCAGGCAGAATGACCTTAATGTAAATGCACACACCTCTCTTGCTTTGCGTGTTGAGTTATCTAACACAATGTCCGCCTCAGTGCTCCTATTCATCAGATATACAAAGTTCAGCAAGAAAACAAGTAATCAATACAAATCATAGTTTTTGCCGTTCCTGTGGCGCACAGATAATTAGCATGGGCTGACAATAGTATATCAGTCGTGATCTCCCCGATACTGACGAACACAACAACATTATGAATCATTACAATAAATTCTACTGCACTGATCTTTCAGCTTGTGGCTACAACCGTAATGATGTGTCCTGGGATACAAAGAACATGGTATGATAACAAGAGAGGGTGAGAATTTATAACACTTCCATGTATTAGCAGTCATACCTGCCATCTTTCATATGTCTTTTGCACTAGCATGGCGTGTGAAATGTGAACTACAAAGAGGGCAGGTAGAGTAACAACCCCCACACTACACATGGAGGGCAGGTAGAGAGTGACAGATACCACACTACACATGGAGGACAGGTAGAGAGTGACAGATACCACTCTACACATGGAGGACAGGTAGATAGTGACAGATACCACACTACCCATGGAGGACAGGTAGAGAGTGACAGATACCACACTACACATGGAGGACAGGTAGTTAGTGACAGACCCCACACTACACATGGAGGACAGGAAGATAGCGACAGATACCGCACTACACATGGAGGACAGGTAGAGAGTGATAGACCCCACGCTATGGATGGAGGGCAGGTAGATAGGGACAGTTCCCACACTACACATGGAGGGCAGGTAGATAGTGACAGACCTTTTATTATACATGCAGGGCAGGTAGAGAGGGACAGACCCTGTACTATACATGGAGGACAGGTAGATAGTGACAGACCCACACTACACATGGAGGACAGGTAGATAGTGACAGATACCACACTACACATGGAGGACATGTGCCGCCCCCACGTCAGTAGCAGTCGGGCTGCTCGGATCCGGATCCGCAGTGGCTCGAGGGATTTTCGGACCCGGGGGTCGCGCGGACACTCAAATAAAAAGGGGACGTATATGTACGGGATTGCTGCAAGTACTTTGTGATGCCTCCCACGGTGTGTGGTGAGATGTAGCACCACCGCTGCGGTTGGGGAGCACCCGGGGGCGATGAGATAGCAGCTGGATGTTAACCCCTCCGTGGGTAGGGATGGATGCCCTGGGGCTCAGTGTCCAGAACACAGGGAGAGATGTAGGCCGGAGGTGGCATGCCAGGCCGGACCGGGGAGTGTTGGTGTACTTGTCGCGGGCGGCGAGGCGCTGTGCTCGCTAATGCTCGGGTCCGGCGCTGCTGCTGCTCGGTGGCTCGAGCGGTGGGCCGGATCCGGGGACTCGAGCGGCGCTCCTCGCCCGTGAGTGAAAAGGGGGTGGTTTGTTTGGGGATTTAGTCCGTGACGCCACCCACGGGTTGTGGTGAAGATGGGTACCACCGCTGCTGGTGATAGTTCCAAGAGGAAGAAGAGAGACCGCACTCTGTCCGCTGTGCTGGGTATATCTTTATTCACATAGGTGCAGGGTGAAAGGCTGGAGACGCGCTGTGAGCCGGCTCCTTAGAACAGGACGACGGCCGTTTCGCCTACAAATCAGGCTTCCACGGGTCCTGTTCTAAGGAACCGGCTCACAGCGCGTCTCCAGCCTTTCACCCCGCACCTATGTGAATAAAGATATACCCAGCACAGCGAACAGAGTGCGGTGTCTCTTCTTCCTCTTGGAACTATTGCTTGGACTTTGTTGCTGGACGAGCACCCCACTTGGGATATGGTATTTTGCAGCCCTCCACGTGGACACGTGCGGCACCGCAGGTAACGTGCAGTGGTGCAGGACCGCTTCTGTTGTATTACCACCGCTGCTGGTGACGGGGATCCCGGGAGCGATGTTAGGGAGCAGCTGGGATGTTGTTTTCCCCCTCCGTGGGTAGGGGTTGGTGGTCCCGGGGCCCGGTGGTGTGACGGGGAGGCAGAGTCGGTGAGGTGCAGGGTTGCAGGGACAGCGCGGCGCGGTGCTGGATGGCACGGGTGTACTCACTCAACAAGAGATGGACAAAGTCTCCGGTAAACCAAACGGCTGGATGGACGGGTCCCGCAGCCGGCTGCAGTGTCTCTCCCCGGACAGGTGATGGTGGCTGTCTCTCCCTGCACCTTTGTGTACTGTCTTGACTACGATGGGTCCCCAACGGTAGTCCGCTCCCCGGCGTTTGGATGCCGGAGGAGCCCGTTTTGCCCGCAGGCGCTGGCCCTTGGGTCTTTAGCCGTTGGCGGTGGCTGTATACGCTCACGGTGCGGACGGTTGCCTTCAATCGGGACTTGGTTGTTAGGGAACCCCGGGGGTTCCTGTCACACTCGGATTTGACTGTTGACGGCGGCCCCAAGCCTGGTCGGGGTCCGATGGCCCTACCTGTGTGTGCTAGCTTCACTTCGCTCCCCGGTCGGTACCGGCGGGCCACCACCCAACCCCGGTCCTACGGTTCCGCGTTGATCCACCACTCCTGCAGATGGCCACCACCGTCTGCCAACCTTGTTGTCAGTGCCTGGGCCACAAACCCAGACACTCTCCACTTTACTCCTCTCACTTCAACCTCCAAACTCTAACTGACTCCTTTTCCCGCCTCCAGGCCTGTGAACTCCTCGGTGGGTGGGGCCAACCACTTGGCTCCGCCACACCTGGTGTGGACATCAGACCCTGGAGGGAGGCAACAAGGGTTTTGTGTTTGGCTAATGTTACTGTCTAGGGGGTGGGGGTGTGTGTGTGTGTGTTACCTGTGACGACCTGGCTAGTCCAGGGCACCACATACTCACTGTGGAATAAATTGCACCAATGTCCCTTCCTCCGGCACTCTGCAATTTTCTTGTGTTGATTTAACCCATGTGGAAAGGGAGAAATCCGCTCCCGGTGTCTTGTGTACCTGAGGAGCCGTTGCCCACGAACATTGACCCTTGGGATTTCAGTGGCTGATTTCGGATACCCTATCCCCCGCGGTGGGCTGCCGGTTCGCTCTATCTGGGCTAAACATCTGGAGCTAGGCTTGAAACCTGCTCCCGGCCTGGTGAATTAGAGAAGGGGCTTGCAACCATCTTCTAACTAGGGTCCAGGTATCCCGCCTGTGCACGGTTTCCAGACCGGGTCTCCGCTGTCGGTACCGGCAGGCTCCAACCCTGTCCCGGTCCACTCTGGCTCTCCCGCGACCGTATTCCCATCGCCTTTGGACACAGTGCACTGCTTGCCACCTAGCCAGTAGAACCAGGGCCACTACCCTGCCTACCCTCACTGGGCTCAGCTTTCCTCTTGACAGTCTGTCACTGTCACACCTCTCCAACTTCTAACTCAAAACTCATCTCACTTGTTCCCGCCCGCGGATCCTCAAGACCCCTAGGTGGGTGCTCCCAATCCGACTGGTCCTGCCCACTGGTGTGTCCTTCTTACCCTAGGGGGGTGGCTAGATTTTGTGGCTGGTGCATTCCTTGTGTGGGAAGGTGTTATGTGGGGTGTAATGTACCTCTCTGACCACCTGGCGGTGCCAGGGCGTCACAGACAGGTAGAGAGTGATAGACCCCACGCTATACATGGAGGACAGGGCAAGAATGACAGTCCCCACACTACACATGGAGGGCAGGTAGATAGTGACAGACCCTGTAGTATACATAGAGGGCAGGTAGATAGTGACAGACCCCGTACTACACATGGACGGCAAGTAGATAGTGATAGACCCCCACATTACACATGGAGGGCAGGTAGAGAGTGACAGACCCTGTACTATACATGGAGGGCAGGTAGAGGGAGACAGACCTTGCACTACACATGGAGGACAGGTAGGGAGTGACAGATCCTGTACTATACATGGAGGGCAGGTAGATAGTGACACACCCTTTACTATACATGGAGGTCAGATAGATAGTTGTTATTATTTATTATTATAGCGCCATTTATTCTATGGTACTTTACATGTGAAAAGGGGTACACATAATGGGGACAAATACAATAATCATGAAAAAAACAAGGCACAGACTGGTACAGGAGGAGAGAGGATCCTGCCCGCGAGAGCTCACAGTCTACAAGGGATGGGTGAGAATACAGTAGGTGAGAGTAGAGATGGTCATGCGGTGCTATATTAGACTGAGGGTTACTGCAGGTTGCAGGCTTGTCGGAAGAGGGGAGTTTTCAGGTTACTTTTGAAGCTTGTCAAGGTTGGCGAGAGTCTGATGTGTTGAGGCAGAGCATTACAGAGTATGGGGGAGGCACAGGAGAAATCTTGGATGCGATGGTGGGGAGAGGAGATGAGAGAGGAGTAGAGAAGGAGATCTTGTGAGGATCAAAGGTTACGTAAGTACCGGGAAACTAGGTCACAGATGTAGGGAGGAGACAGGTTGTGGCTGTCTTTGTAGGTCATGATTAGGGTTTTGAACTGGAGTCGTTGGGCAATGGGAAGACAGTAAAGGAATTGGCAGAGAGGAGAGGTCGGGGTGTAGCGGAGGGACAGGTGAATTAGTGTGGCAGCATAGTTTAGAATAGATTGTAGGGGTGCGAGACTGTTAGAAGTTAGGCCACAGAGCAGGAGGTTGCAATAGTCCAGGCGGGATATAATAAGGGCATGCACTAGGGTTTTTGCAGCTTCTTGGAAAAGGAATGTATGAATCCGGGAAATATTTGTGAGTTGGAGGTGGCAGAAGGTGAAGAGAGCTTGAATGTGTGGCTTGAAAGAGAGATTAGAGTCTAGAGTTACCCCCAGACAGCGAGCACGTGGGACTGGGGAAAGTGAGCAGCCATTTACATTGATGGATAGGTCAGTTGGGGTGTTGAATGAGGAGGAAAGATAATGAATTCTGTTTTGTCCACATTCAGTTTTAGAAATCGATCAGAGAAGAAGGATGAAATAGCAGACAGACACTGTGGAATTTTGGTTACTAAGGTGGTGATGTCAGGTCTAGAGAGGTAGATCTGCGTATCATCAGCGTAGAGGTGATACTGAAAGCCAGGGGACTCTATGAGCTGTCCCAGGCTGAAGGTGTAGATGGAGAACAGCAGGGACACCGACAAATAGGGGGCGAGATGAGGAAGTAGTGTGAGAGGCAGAGACGCTGAAAATTCGGTTAGGTATGAGGAGATCCAAGATAGCGCCAGAGATGCCCAGAGACGAGAGAATTTGTAGTAGAAGGGAATGGTCTACTGTGTCAAAGGCAGAGGACAGGTCCAGGAGGAGGACAGAGTAGTGTTGCTCGGCTTTGGCGGTTAGTAGGCCATTGGTGACTTAAGTTAGGGCAGTTTCAGTGGAATGATGAGGTCGGAAGCCAGATTGTAACCAGGCAAAGAGGGAGCAAGAAGAGATGTGTGAGGACAGTTCAAGATGGACATACTGTTCCAGTAGTTTTGAGGCACAGGGGATTAGTGATATAGGGCGATAGTTTGACACAGAGTAAGGGTCAAGGGAGGGAATTTTGTGGATGAGTGTGATGGAGGCATGTTTAAAGCATGAAGGGAATACATCAGTTGACAGTGATAGGTTGAAGAGATGGGTTAGGGTTGAGATGAAGGCTGTAGTGAGATTGGGGATGAGGTGGGATGGGAGTGGGTCAAGCGGACAGGTGGTGATATGTGATCTTGAGAGTAGAGTGGAAAGATGATCTTCTGTCATGGAGAAGCTGGATTTTGGAGGAAGAAGGATGAGTAGTTATGAGGAGGGACTGTGGGGATTGTGGGCCAAAGCTTGCATTGATGTTGTCAATCTTCTGCTTGAAGAAAGAGGCAAAGTCTTCAGCTGAGATGAGAGGAGAGGGAGGTGGCGCCAGGGGATGAAGGAGATAGTTAAAAGTGTTGAATAGCTGTTTAGGGTTGTGAGATAGCGAGGATATGAGGGATGAGAAGTAGATTTGTTTTGCAGCAGGGAGTGCAGACTTGAAAGTGGTGAGGGCCTGGTTGTATGTGACGAAGTGCTCAATGGAATAAAGACCTCTTCCATCTGCCCTCAGCAACCCTGGAAGCTCGTCTCACTTCTTTACTTCTTTAGTCTGGCTCGTGTGCCAGAGTTGCCTGTTGATTGTGCAGGTTTTGCTGTGCGTGAGGGGGGGTGGCCAATTCGAGAGCTACAGAGATGATGGTGTATAAAGTGGCAGCAGCATCTGCATCATGTAAAGATGCAATGTCTGCAAGAGGGAGAAGAGACTGACAAAGGGAATGTAAATCAAGGTGTTTAATATTTCTGCAAGGGTGTGAAAGTTTGTGGAGGGGGTTTGCATACTTGGAGAAGAGAGGGAAGATAATGTTGGTAGGTTGTGGTCAGACAGCAGGAGTGGTGAGTTTGAGAGGTTGGATAGAGAACAGAGGCGAGTGAAGATGAGGTCAAGCATGTGGCCATCTTTGTGAGTAGCTACAGAGGACCATTGGGTGAGGCCAAAGGAGGAAGTGAGTGTTAGAAGTTTAGAGAGAGATGAGTGGGAAGAGTCGATGGGGATGTTAAAGTCACCCATGATGATGGTGGGGATGTCTGTGGAAAGGAAATGAAGTAGCCAGGTGGTGAAGTGGTCGAAAAAGATGATGACTGGCCCAGGGAGGGGGGGGGGCGGTAAATGACAGCCCAGTTGGAGGTTGGAGTGGGAATAGATGCGGATGGAGTGCACTTCAAAAGAGGGGAGCATAATGGAGGGTGGCAGTTGGAGAAGGGTGAAGGAGCATTTCTCTGACAGGAGAAAACCAACTCCTCCACCATGTTTGTTACTGGGGCGGGGGATGTGAGAGAGATGGAGACCATTATAAGAAAGTGCAGCAGGGGAGGCTGTGTTAGAGGGGGTGAGCCAGGTTTCAGTGATGCCGAGGAAGGAGAGTTTATTAGTGATGAAAAGATCATGGATGTAGGAAAGTTTATTGCAGACAGAGGGAGCGTTCCATAGAACGCTGTTAGGGGGACAAGAAGAGCAGGGTCTAGGTGAATGGGTATAAGGTTAGAAAGGTTGCGGAAATTTGTGTTAGAGTGTGGATGGCAGTTAGAAGTGACTATGGGGTTGTGATGAGGAGGACCAGGATTTGGAGAGATATCTCCAGCAGCGAGTAGAAGCAGACAGAATGTTAGCATCTGGAAGCAGGAGAGGCCATGAGGTGGTCGGGTGTTATATGCCAGAACAGATCAGAATAGAGGGTGAGATGGGTGAGGAGAATGGAGGGAGAGATGAATAGCTCATTACTGGGTGTAGGGATCAGAGGGGTAAGTAGATAGTGAAGTATTTTAGAGGTGAACATGAAACACAAACATTGTTTAAAGTGACTATGTATCCAGTTACCTTCCAGTCCCAATTCTGGCCTAATTCATTATTGCACACTTATAGATCCACACTAAAGCGGGCTTTACATGCTACGATATCGTTAAGGATTTATTGCCGGGGTCACGTTGTTTGTGACGCACATCCGGCATCATTAACGATATCGCAGTGTGTGACACTTATGAGCGACCTAAAACGATCGCAAAAGCAGCCAAAATCTTTTGTCGCGGAGAGGTCGTCCTAAAACAAAAAATTGTTCTCTTCTAATTAGCGATGTTGTTCCTTGTTCCTGCAGCAGCACACATTGCTATGTGTGACACCGCAGGAGCGAGGAACATCTCCTTACCTGTCTCCACCGCCAATGCGGAAGGAAGGAGGTGGGCGGGATGTTCACGTCCCGCTCATCTCCGCCCTCCGCTTCTATTGGACGGCTGCCGTGTGACGTCGCTGTGACGCCGCACGACCCGCCCCCTTAGAAAGGAGGCTGATCGCCGGCCAGAGCGACGTCGCAGGACAGGTAAGTGCGTGTGACGGGGGTAAGCAAGCTTGTGCACGACGGGCAGCGATTTGCCCGTGTCACACAACCGACGGGGGGGGGTACGATCACTTGCAATCTCGCTAGCAAGATTGCAGGGTGTAAAGCCCGCTTTAGGGATACACACGCTGACAATATCTCAGCCAATAATATGGGCCAAATATATAGTGTTAGAAAAACACTCAGGCAGATCACAGAAGGGAGGGGCTGGTACATCTAACTGCCATCCACACTCCAACACAAATTTCCGCAACCCTTCTAACCTTATACCCATTCACCCAGCTCCCACTCCCCCAGTCCCACTAACAGCTCTATAGAATGCTCGCTCTGTCTGCAATAAACTTCCCTACATCCATGATCTTTTCATCACTAATAAACTTTCCATTCTTGGCATCACAGAAACCTGGCTCACCCCCTCTGACACTGCTTCTCCTGCTGCACTTTCTTATGGTGGTCTGCAACTCTCTCACACCCACCGCCCCAGTAACAAGCATGTTGGAGGAGTTGGTTTGCTCCCGTCCAAACAATGCTCCTTTACACCAATTCCACTGCCACCCTCAGTTACTCTCCCCTCTTTTGAGGTGCACTCCGTACGAATCTACTCCCCTTCCAATCTACAACTGGCCGTCATTTATCATCCCCCAGGGCCAGCTACTGCCTTTTTTGACCATTTCACCACATGGCTACTACATTTCCTTTCCACCGATATCCCCACAATCATCATGGGCAACTTTAACATCCCCATTGACACTTCCCACTGATCTGTCTCTAAACGTCTAACACTCGCTTCCTCCTTCAGCCTCACCCAATGGTCCTCTGCAGCTACTCACAAAGATGGCCACACGCTGGACCTCATCTTCACTCATCTCTGTTCCCTATCTAACCTCTCTAACTCACCTCTCCCTCTATCTGACCACAACCTACTCACATTTTCTTCCCTCTCTTCTCTAATTACACAACCCTCTACCACAAACTTTCACACCCCCACAGAAATATCAATCACCTTGATTTACACTCACTCTCTCAGTCTCTTTTCCCTCTTGCAGACATCGCTTCTTCACACGATGCAGATGCTGCTGCCACTTTATACCACACCACCATCTCTGCAGCTCTTGAATCAGCTGCCCCTCTCTCACACCAAAACCCGCACAATCAACAGGCAACCCTGGCACACGAACCAGACTAAAGAATTGAGACATGCTTCCAGAATTGCTCAGCGCAGATGGAAAAGGTCTCATTCCACTGAGGACTTCATTACATACAAACAGGCTCTCACCACTTTCAAGTCTGCACTCACTGCTGCAAAACAAACCTACTTCTCATCCCTCATATCCTCTTTATCCCGCAACCCTAAACAGCTATTCAACACTTTTGACTCTCTCCTCCATTCCCCGGCACCACCTCTCTCTCCTCTCATCTCATCTAAAGACTTTGCCTCTTTCTTCAAGCAGATGATCGACAACATCAGAGCAAGCTTTGGCCCACAATCACCACATCCAGTCCTTACAACTACTCAGCCTTCTTCCTCCAAATCCAGCTTCTGCACCATGACAGAATATCATCTTTCCAGTCTACTCTCAAGATCACATCTCACAACGTGCCTGCTTGATCCACTCCCATCCCACCTCATCCCAAATCTCACCACAGTCTTCATCCCGACTCTAACCCATCTCTTCAACCTATCACTAACAACTGGTGTATTCCCTTCATGCTTTAAACATGCCTCCATCACACCCATCCTCAAAAAGCCCTCCCTTGACCCTTCCTCTGTGTCAAACTATCGCCCCATATCACTTCTTCTTTATGCCTCAAAAGTACTGGAACAGCATGTCCATCTTGAACTGTCCTCGTACCTCTCTTCCTGCTCCCTCTTTGACCGGTTACAATCTGGCTTCCGACCCCATCATTCCACTGAAATTGCCCTAACCAAAGTCACTAACGACCTACTAACCGCAAAATCCAAGCGACACTACTCTGTCCTCCTCCTCCTGGACCTGTCCTCTGCCTTTGACACAGTAGACCACTCCCTTCTACTACAAATTCTCTCGTCTCTGGGCATCGCAGACTTGGCCCTATCTTGGATCTTCTCATACTTAACCAACCGAACTTTCAGCGTCTCCCACTCTTACACCACTTCCTTATCTCGCCCCCTGTCTGTCGGAGTCCCCCGGAGTTAAGTTCTTGGACCCCTGCTGTTCTCAATTTACACCTTCGACCTGGGACAGCTCATAGAGTCCTACGGTTTTCAGTATCATCTCTACGCTAATGATACGCAGATCTACCTCTTTGGACCTGACATCACCTCCCTACTAACCAGAATCCCACAATGTCTGTCTGCTATTTCATCCTTTTTCTCTGCTCGATTCTTAAAATTGAACACGGACAAAACAGAATTCATTGTCTTTCCTCCTCCTCACCCAACCCCCCCACCTGACATATCCATCAATGTCAATGGCTGCTCACTTTCCCCAGTGCCATATGCTCGCTGCCTGGGAGTAATCTTAGACTCTGATCTCTCTTTCAAGCCACACATCCAAGCCCTCTTCACCTTCTGCCACCTCCAACTCACAAATATTTCCCGGATTCGTACATTCCTTTTCCAAGAAGCTGCAAAAACTCTAGTGCATGCCCTTATTATATCCCGCCTGGACTATTGCAACCTCCTGCTCTGTGGCCTCACTTCTAACAGTTTCGTAACCCTACAATCTATTCTAAACTATGCTACCCGACTAATCCACCTGTCCCCCCGTTACTCCCCGACCTCTCCTCTCTGCCAATCCCTTCACTGGCTTCCCATTGACCAACGACTTCAGTTCAAAACCCTAACCATGACCTACAAAGCCATCCACAACCTGTCTCCTCCCTACATCTCTGACCTAGTCTCCTGGTACTTACCTGCACGTAACCTTCGATCATCACAAGATCTCCTTCTCTACTCCCCTCTCATCTCCTCTTCCCACCATCGTATCCAAGATTTCTCCTGCGCCTCCCCCATACTCTGGAATGCTCTGCCTCAACACATCAGACTCTCGCCTACCTTGACAAGCTTCAAAAGGAACCTGAAGACCCACCTCTTCCGACAAGCCTGCAACCTGCTGTAACCCTCAGTCTGATACAGCGCCGCACAATCAGCTCTACACTAACCTACTGTATCCTCACCTATCCCTTGTAGACTGTGAGCCTTCGCGGGCAGGGACCTCTATCCTCCTGTACCAGTCTGTGTCCTGTATTGTTTATGATTATTGTACTTGTCCCTATTATGTATACCCCTTTCACATGTAAAGCGCCATGGAATTGATGGCGCTATAATAATAAATAATAATAATACTCATCCTGATTACTTAAATCAAAGCTGAGCCCAGATGTAGGATAGCATAGGCACAGATAACAAGGGGGTTATAAAGAAAAGTGAGAAGGGGGTTCATGGAGTGGTCAGTTACACACATACCAAGAAAGATGCAGAGAAAGCAGGATACACAAGGGAAATCAGATCATGGGAAAGAGGAGTAGTTCTCAGAAATACCAGATGCAGAGAAAGCAGGATACACAAGAGTTTATAGTGACAGACCCTGTACTATACAAGGAGGGCAAGTAGAGAGTGACAGTCCCTGTACTATACATGGAGGGCAGGTAGAGAGTGACAGACCCTGTACTATACATGGAGGGCAGGCAGAGAGTGACAGACCATGTACTATACATGGAGGGCAGGTAGAGAGTGACAGACCCTGTATTATACATGGAGGGCAGGTAGAGAGTGACAGACCCTCTATTATACATGGAGGGCAGGTAGAGAGTGACAGACCCTGTATTATACATGGAGGGCAGGTAGAGAGTGACAGACCCTGTACTATACATGGAGGGCAGGCAGATAGTGACAGACCCTGTACCATACATGGAGGGCAGGCAGATAGTGACAGTCCCTGTACTATACATGGAGGGCAGGTAGAGAGTGACAGACCCTGTACTATACATGGAGGGCAGGCAGAGAGTGACAGACCATGTACTATACATGGAGGGCAGGTAGAGAGTGACAGACCCTGTATTATACATGGAGGGCAGGTAGAGAGTGACAGACCCTGTATTATACATGGAGGGCAGGTAGAGAGTGACAGACCCTGTATTATACATGGAGGGCAGGTAGAGAGTGACAGACCCTGTACTATACATGGAGGGCAGGCAGATAGTGACAGACCCTGTACCATACATGGAGGGCAGGCAGATAGTGACAGACCCTGTATTATACATGGAGGGCAGGCAGATAGTGACAGACCCTGTATTATACATGGAGGGCAGGTAAATAGTGACAGACCCTGTACTATACATGGAGGGCAGGTAGAGAGTGACAGACCCTGTATTATACATGGAGGGCAGGTAGAGAGTGACAGACCCTGTACTATACATGGAGGGCAGGTGGAGAGTGACAGACCCTGTACTATACATGGAGGCAGGTAGAGAGTGACAGACCCTGTATTATACATGAAGGGCAGGTAGAGAGTGACAGACCCTGTATTATACATGGAGGGCAGGCGGAGAGGGACAGACCCTGTACTATACATGGAGGGCAGGTGGAGAGTAACAGACCCTGTAATATACATGGAGGGCAGGTGGAGAGTGACAGACCCTGTACTATACATGGAGGGCAGGTAGAGAGTGACAGACCCTGTACTATACATGGAGGGCAGGTAGAGAGTGACAGACCCTGTACTATACATGGAGGGCAGGTAGAGAGTGACAGACCCTGTACTATACATGGAGGGCAGGCAGATAGTGACAGTCCCTGTATTATACATGGAGGGCAGGCAGATAGTGACAGACCCTGCAGTGCACATTGAGGACAATTAGAGAGTGACAGACCCCCCAATATTAGGGATATTGTGAATTGATTAGCATATCACTCTGTGAAGTGCACTTTCTACATAAAGTATCTATTCAATGCAAAGACCTTAAGGAGTCAGTTTACCTATTATATAAAATCTTCCTGTACACAAAGACACGTGAGATTTCAGCAGTGTTGTCAGCGTAACCCAGGTGAGTGGCTTAATAATTATCAGGCTGCAGGAGATCCTGTAGCACTTTGGATTTTTCCTTGCCTGACCTTAGAACTGGTTACCCAGGAAACAAAATTTCTTGGAAATGTATTTCATATCCAGTATATTTCACACTACATATTTAATTGTTGCACATTACATACAGTGGGGAAAAAGTATTTAGTCAGCCACCAATTGTGCAAGTTCTACCACTTATGAAGATTAGAGGCCTGTAATTGACATCATAGGAAGACCACAACTATGAGAGACAAAATGAGAAAACAAAGCCAGAAAATCACCTTGTAAGAGTTTTTGCAAATTATGGTGGAAAATAAGTATTTGGTCAATAACAAAAGTTCATCTCAATATTTTGTTATATATCCTTTGTTGGCAATGACAGAGGTCAAACATTTTCTATAAGTCTTCATAAGGTTGGCACACACTCTTGGTGGTATGTTGGCCCATTCCTCCATGCAGATCTCCTCTAGAGCAGTGATGTTTTGCAACTGTTGCTGGGCAACACGGACTTTCAACTCCTTCCAAAGGTTTTCTATGGGGTTGAGATCTGGAGACTGGCTAGGCCACTCCAGGATTGTCATATGCTTCTTACAAAGCCACTCCTTCATTGCCATGGCAGTGTGCTTGGGATCATTATCATGCTGAAAGACCCAGCCACGTTTCATCTTCAATGCCCTTCCTGATGGAAAGAGGTTTGCACTCAAAATCTCATGTGATACATGGTCCAATTAATTCTGTCATGTACATGGATCAGTCATCCTGGTCTCTTTGCAGAGAAACAGCCCTAAAGCATGATGTTGTCACCCCCATGCTTCACAGTAGGTATGTGTGCTTTGGATGCAACTCAGCATTCTGTTTCCTCCAAACACAACGAGTTTTGTTTCTACCAAAAATTTCTACTTTGGTTTCATCAGACCATAGGAAATTCTCCCAATACTCTTCTGGATAATTCAAACTTCAGACGGTTCTGGACATGTACTGGCTTAAGCAGGGGAACACGTCTAGCACTGCAGGATCTAAGTTCCTGGCGGCGTAGTGTGTTACTGATGGTAGCCTTTGTTACGGTGGTCACAGCTCTATGCAGGTCATTCACTAGGTCCCCCATGTGGTTCTGGGATTTTTGCTCACCGTTCTTGTGATCATCTTGACTCCACGGGGTGAGATCTTGCGTGGAGCCCCAGATCGAGGGAGATTATCAGTGCTCTTGTATGTCTTCCATTTTCTTATTATTGCTCCCACAGTTGATTTCATCCACCAAGCTGCTTGTCTATTGCAAAATCAGTTTTCCCAGCCTGGTGCAGGGCTACAATTTTGTTTCTGGTGTCCTTCGACAGCTCTTTGGTCTTCACAATAGTGGAGTTTGGAGTGTGACTGTTTGAGGTTGTGGACAAGTGTCTTTTATACTGATAACAAGTTCAAAAGGTGCTTACTACAGGTAATGAGTGGAGGACAGAGGAGCCTCTTAAAGAAGAAGTTACAGATCTGTGAGAGCCACAAATCCTGCATGTTTTTAGGTGACTAAATACTTATTTTCCACCATGATTTTAAAAAAAAAATCTTGCCAAATCAGATAAGGTGATTTTCTGGATTTGTTTTCTCATTTTGTGTCTCATAGTTGTGGTCTACCTATGATATTAATTACAGGCCTCTCTCAACTTTTTAAGTGGGAGAACTTGCACAATTGGTGGCTGACTAAATACTTTTTTTTACCCACTGTATAAACTTTAAAGCACCAGTTATGGTGGGGGATGTCATGCTGGCCATCAATTGCATTGACGAACATGTTAGGCTATAGGCTAATCTGAAATCACCAAAAGAGACAGAGATCCTGATTGCAATGGCGTTTCCCTTACTGGACTGCTTAGTGTAGTTTTGATAAAATGACTGATTAATCACCCATTAGATTATCATTACAGGACTACTTGGCGTTCTGCCAGGTAGTCCAGCATATCCAAGAGCTTTGTATAACTGCTAGATCTGCAGCAGAGAAAACATTGATTTTATCAAAATGACAGCAAACAGCTCATCGCTGGTATCAGGGTCTCTGCACCTACATAATGCTGCTCTCAGATTAGGTAGCAAAAACCTGGTGACAGATTCCCTTTAAGGCTACCTTTAACCTTAACACTATGACACTATGATGAAAGTTAAGCTATATGAGTTTTTAAATGGAAATTGTACTATCATTCCTTACTTACCTTATTCTCCTCTCATTGATTTTTCAAAAAATGATTTAAAATGGTAGTATAGAGGGCTAGGGGGATTAGAGCAGATGCGTTATACTTCCCGAGTCTCCCGCACTGCAGTAACACTACTTCTGGGGCCGCTTTTATCTTGATACGTAGCCTAGATAAGTGCGCGGCTGGGGGCTGCAGCCTGTTTCAGTATGTTTTATCTGTGCTAGGTATCCCAATATCGGGGGACCCTGCTCCAATTTTTTTATTTTTTTTATTTATTTTTACATCATTGTAGGTACACAGACAGTGTGTGTGATTCCAAGCAGTCATGCACGCTGTCACACAGGGTGGGGGTGGAGTCTGACTGCAACCAATCAAAGACTCGGGACTGCCGGTGGAAGGCGGAAGCAGTGAATATGTATGAGAGTAATGAGTAGCCCTGGAAGCAGTGTTACAGCCGCGCTGGAGACTCAGTAGATATAACGCACTTGCTCTAATCCACCTAGCCCTTTCTACCACCATTTTAAAGCGCAATATTCAGGTCCCCATAAAGTTAGACTTACTAGGATCGGCATCCGGGCAGATATCTGGGATTAATTCCAGTCCCGAACCGGGATTTGTTGTATTGGGTTTTTTTTAAATCCAGTTGGACTAGTCGATCCTGAAAATCTGCGTGTTTGCCCATCACTATTCATAAGCCTTTAGTTACATAGAGTGGCTATAGACTTTTGGATTTAGGGGTACTTTGCACACTACGACATCGCAAGCCGATTGTAGCGATGCCGAGCGCGATAGTCCCCGCCCCCGTCACAGCTGCGATGTCTATAGGCACGCAAGAGAGAAAACTGAGACAGAGTGAAAAACAGAGTCAGTGACCGAGTTGCAGAGTGTTTTACGGGAGTCGGATTAAAGGACTGGCCAGATGACTAAGGTGATGGAGTGAGACAGGTCCTAGTACCCTGGTACAAGTCAAAGCAGGACATGGAATAAAGTGATTGCCTCAGGTGGGAGTTCCTTTAGCGTCAGAGAGCTTACAACTCAGTCCAGCCACGGTCCTGTTAAGAGGGAGAAGACAGGGGGAGAAAATGACTTTCATGGACTGTGATGAGGTACTGGGCTGGGTTGTGGAGAAGCAAGTGGGACCAGTGAAGGTGTTACGGTTCCCGTTTCTGGGTATCTGAGTGTCTCCTTCTCCTTTGCTGTGGCACTGGAGACTATGTTCAGATTTCTTGCTACTGCACATGTGCGAGCGCTGGAGACTAAGTCCTATCTTGGCGCCATTGCACATGTGCGAGTGACATCATCACTGACACGAGGTCACATGTCTCTGACACCTTCTAAGCCGATTGGTTGCTGGTCATGTGCTTGTGACGCCTTGCTTGGTGATAGGCCAGCGTGACATCATTGCTGTCGTTTTGGCAGCGGATTGGCTCTGTTGTCCTCCATCTTGGATGTGACACAGAGTCTATATAAGACCCTGACGCACGCTGCTCGGCGCTTAGTCCTCTTGGTTCATGCATGAGAGTAGACGCTCTGTGCACGTCCCTCTAGGCATCTCTTTGTCTATGCTAGGTGAGCGTTACCGGCAGGGTAGCGTTCTTGTACCTTACAGCTTTGACTGCGGTCCGTATCCTTGCATCTTATTGGAGCGGACATAGGCAGGTGCCTGAGGCACATGGTCAGGCTGGGCCTTGTGATTCTACTCGTAGGTGGACGTTGCCGCTAGGGTAACGTTCCTTATGGTGAGTCCGGCAGTTGCTCGTATCCTCGAACACTAGGGGAGCGAACATAGGTAGGACCTTTGTGCGGCTTGTGCTGCTGTCCGTCTCTTTTGCACCACTAGTGGAGCGGACCTAGGCAGGTGCCATATCTAGTGGTTCGTTTCCTCGCACACTAGTGGAGCGAACGCAGGTAGGAGCTTTGTGCGGCTTACGCTGCTGCCCGTCTCCTGGCACCTCTAGAGGAACGGACCTAGGTAGGTGCCATTTCACACTCACTGCTTTTGTCTCTGTGACCATTAACAGAGATCATACCATACACCCTCCGAGTAAGGGAGGAATCTAGTGTCTAGTGTCACTGAGACGTATCAGTGTCAGTACAGCTTTCATGGTACAAGATACCCCTTATCCTTTGCCATAGTCTGCAGCAGAGACTTTGCACGGTGGACCCTGACTGTCTGATATCTCTTTGGTTTTTATAATCAGACAGCCCCCATAACATTAGGCTAGAACAAGTGAACTGAAAAGATTGTTCTTAATGACACTCTGTGATAATGAATCGTATGAGAAGAAATGTACCTATTATTATATTTATATAGTTGCTGCCAAACTACTTTTCACTTTTCACACAGATATTTTTGCAAACTTCGCCAACTTTCATGGCGTCAGGCATCGACCTGCAGAGTGGTAGTTCATAAGTAAGCTAGTAAGAGTTAATCTCTGCTAGTCTGCTTGCTAGTCTCCTTTGATCACATGTTGTGGGGGAGCCAATTATATCTGCTTGTCTCCTGTATATGCTGACTAGAGCCTTCCTTCTATGCCATCTGTAATTTATCTTAGCTGGTTTGGTGAGGTGTTGTGATCCAGACTATCTGGTGTTGCAGAGTTAACCCTTGCAACCTTCCTGCTCTTGTTTTTCTCATTGTCTATTCCTGTGTGTTTGCAGTGTGTAAAGGTACCGTCACACAAGCAACATCGCTAGCAACATCGCTACTGAGGCACAACTTGCTAGCGATGTTGCTGTGTGTGACATCCAGCAACAACCTGGCCCCTGCTGTGAGGTCATTGGTTGTTGCTGAATGTCCTGGACCATTTTTTAGTTGTTGCTCTCCCGCTGTGAAGCACACATCGCTGTGTGTGACAGCGAGAGAGCAACAACTGACTGTGCAGTGAGCAGGGAGCCGGCTTCTGCGGACGCTGGTAACCATGGTAAACATCGGGTAACCAAGAAGCCCTTTCCTTGGTTACCCGATATTTACCTTTGTTACCAGCGTCCGCCGCTCTCACGCTGTCAGTGCCAGCTCCCTGCTCCCTGCACACATAGCCAGACTACACATCGGGTAATTAACCCGATGTGTACTCTGGCTAGGAGTGCAGGGAGCCAGCGCTAAGCGGTGTGCGCTGGTAACCAAGGTAAATATCGGGTTGGTTACCCAATATTTACCTGAGTTACCAAGCGCAGCATCGCTTCCACGCGTCGCTGGGGGCTGGTCACTGGTTGCTGGTGAGATCTGCCTGTGTGACAGCTCACCAGCAACCCGTGTAGCAACGCTCCAGCGATCCCTGCCAGGTCAGGTTGCTGGTGGGATCGCTGGAGCGTCGCTTAGTGTGACGGTACCTTTAGAGTTTTGTTTTTTCCTTGTCTGTCTTTATCTGTGTTTCCATCTCACTTTTGCCCCAACCTTCCCTGGTGGGATGGGGAATCAGATTCATTCTAGTCAGGAGCATAACGAAACATGAGACTCAGGCATCTCCACCATCAGGTGTAACCCTGAGATTAGGGATAGCCTAGGGTCCCCTAATGTGGGGGACAGCAGAGGAGCACCTGTCCCTTGCTATCCCATAGTCACATTGTGGCACTACTGTACAGTAAGTCTACATTTTTAAGAAACTGGCAATCTCCCTCGATGAACTGTGTAACATGTGGTGCGGGCCAGCCGAAGCCATTAGGATCATCTGGCCTGCAAGGGCATACTGTACTTCCCTCACAACATAAGTGCACATAACCAGCCATTACTCTCGCCCATGACTACTGCTCCATACCACCCTACATTCAAACACATCACAACCTTCTGGAAATATTATGTTGAAGCATAGATAACAATTAAACATGTTTAAGCTTCAGGGAAGTCCTAGTTGTTCTTTAGGAGATAGCTAATTTACATAAATATGGGTTTAGAAGTCGATTCAAGATCCAGTAGTAAAAAAAATGTTGGGGATGATTGGTGAATTTCATTACTAAGAAGGTATTGATGACAAGTCCATGTTAATTTTCTGCATACCTGTCATTTACAACCAGGCTTACTTTATATTGCAGATACTGGATTGACCCAACAACCACCATCTCTCTATGAGAAGAGCAATAATTCCATGTATCCACAGGTGGACCTGCTGGAACTTAAAGAGTCTATAAATACTCCGTAAGTAAAAAATGGTTTTATTCTAAATTTGTAGTTTATGAAAACATTTATTGCTGGATGAATGGACTCTAAAATTAGTCACTTAATGCCGATATTGATAAGCTATGTTTGATTGGTGGGGTCAACCTTTGGGACAACTACTATCAGCTGAATAAAGGGATTACTGTGGCCCAGCAAGCACAACATTTCCTTCAATTTTTAATTAAGGAAGGTATGCACCAGTCTCAACAGAAACTGTGCCCGATACTACAACTCAGTTCTATCCTCCTCAGTCCTAGGAGTCAGACCCTTACTGACCAAACATTGAAGGCTTATAGTAAGAATAACCCATTGAATGGCACATGTCTGCTGATTCATGCTACTCAAACCACGGGCAGCATGATTCAGCTTAATTTCTGCCAGGTATACTTTTCTCTCAAACATCACATTTTGATACAGCATGGCCCCCAGCCGGCTTCTTTCCACTTAGCTGCTGTGTAAGCACACAGTTTGTGCAACATGAATTGAGAGACGGGTTTCCTTTAATATTTAGGTCTTAGAGAACACCAGAATATTATATATTATGTAGCTGTTTTGCCATGATCAGTGCCAATGATTTTGATCTTGAAGGTATAGACCGTGTGGCAGAGTGGTCTCCGCACGGTAAAACGGACCATGGACAAAGAACAAGACCCGACTATTGCCAAGAACTTTACTTTACTAAGGTTGTCGCGGGAACTTTTACAAGTCATACAAAATAACTCCCAGTACAAATATAACACGCCTGGTCAGGATTGACCAGGACCCCTGAGCTGCACAATCGACATGGACCTGGAATGTTCCAGTCAATAACTCTGATAACGCTTCAGCAAATAGGATAACCTGTGAAGGACAGTATAAATTCATGAGCACGCAAGCTTTCCCTTCAGTGGTGCAGCACAATGTTTTACAAACTTATCTTGTCTCTAACTCACCCTTTTCCTCCCTCCCAGGGAGTCAATTCAAATGGAGGTTTGATTAAGAAAATTAACAAAGTCTTTTTACTGTGAGCACTTTGCTTCTGGTCGCAAAGTTCTGTTTTAATGGGTCTAGCAGATCTCCAAACAGGAATGTAACACTTGTCACACGCAGCGAGGGTCAGACGTCAGACGATCAGAAGGCACTCCACAAGAGTAACAGCAGGTGTCTTCTGGGGAATACGACACTGTATCCAACCGTAGTCATCTCCAATGGAGTTCTCTCCCTGACTGCAGTGGCCCGAGTGGTTTTATGCAGAGCTAGGGCTGTTGCTTCTTCTTGTGAATCATCTCTAGATGAAGCCACAGGGTGAATTGGAGTGATTGGCTCTTCCTGATCATCATCACTAGAGGGAGCAACAGGTTGGATCTCCTGTAAATTGTCTCTAGAGGGAACCCCAGGTTGTGAAACACTCTGCCACTGGTGGGCAACATTACGACAGAAAGGCCCACAGCCTTTGAGGAAGTTGGTTCAACTCACCAATCAATATTTATGGGTAGATTCACTCTCCTCAGATTCGGGAACCGCCTCAACAGCCGGTAGTTCCCCAAACTAGCACTGCCTCAACATGTTGTGATGTAGATTTCGAGTCAGCCTCCCAGTCCCTACTGGTTCCACTTCATATAGAATGATATTGGACCCCAATCTCCTTTTCATTACAAACTGTACCACCTTTCATCAGTCATCTTACTTCTCGGACCACCTTTTGGTTCTGACCCCCACTCCTCCTCCTCCTCCTCCTCCCCTGAGCGAAAACATCCCTCTACACTGACCTCGAGTCTTGATGTGCCACCTGTCTCATACATCGTCCACTACCCTGTGCACCGTTTTCAAGCACCACCAGTACTCCTGGGCCCACATGGCAGTGGTCTGAGGAGGATCAAACATAGAATCAAGCATGTGTAGGTCTTTAATTTCCCTACCTGTCCTCCCAAACATCAGCATGTGGGGCGAGTACCCTGTCGTGCTGTGAACCCGATTGTCTGTTTAATCAGATATTCAGGCCAGTGCACTTTCTGATCATTCTCCAAGGTCCGCAGCATTTGAAGGAGGGTGAGGTTAAATCATTCACATTCACAATTGCTTTGCAGACGGTAGGGTGTTGTCCTAGGTTGCTCAATCTCTGGTGGGTACCACTACTGCATATTTAGTGAAATAGTCATTATCTGAGAAAAAATCTGGCTCTCAAACAAAGATGCATGGTAACAGGTACTTTAATATAACTCAGCATGTGAACATGTGTTTACTGGTAGTAATTTTGACGTTTTGGTCTTTTAATATGACCTTCATCAGAGTCACACTATACAATGAAGAAAAGAAAAAATATACATTATATGTGAAAAACATTCACCAATAACAAAGTCCAAAATTAATATATAGAATTTATATATATACATATATATATATATATATATATATATTTATCAAAATATATTAATGGATAGCCCAGTATAGGGGATGAAAAAGACAAAGAATAAGCTGCAAGGGGAACCTTAATTATGCTTACATATGTATATAAACACATACATTCAGTCAAAAGAACATTATGAGAATAAATAGAAAAAATATCAAAGGGAATAAATGTTCATCTTGAGGTCCTATGCAATATAAATGAAACAATTTTTCTCCTTTTAGGGTAATATTCCAGATTTCAGGGCCAAGTCTAAAGCCTGCTTTACACGGTACGACCGATTGTGCGATTTCACAATCGATCGTACCCGCCCCCGTCCTTTTTGCGTCACGGGCAAATCGCTGCCCGTGTCGCACAAAGTCAGTAACCCCCGTCACACATACTTACCTCTCGTGCGACCTCGCTGTGGGCGGCGAACGTCCACTTCCTGGAGTGGGAGGGACGTTCGGCGTCACAGCGACGTCACACGGCCGCCGGCCAATAGAAGCGGAGGGGCGGAGATGAGCGGGACGTAAACATCCCGCCCACCTCCTTCCTTCCACATAGAGCCGGCGGCGGCCGCGGGAGGCAGGTGAGCTGCTCATCGTTCCCGTGGTGTCACACGGAGCGGCGTGTGCTACCACGGAAACGATGGTCAACTAAATCAACCGATATTATGGAACCTAACGAGCAGTACCCGACTCACGATTTGTGAACGATACTGCGTCGCTAGGAGGTGTCACACAGGCCGGCATCGCCAGCGATGCCGGATGTGCGTCACAAAAACCGTGACCCCGACGATCTATCGCACGATAGATTGCCTGGTGTAAAGCAGGCTTTAGAAAAAGTAAACAAAGTACACTTTAATATATAATAGATGTAAATGCAATTCATCTTACCAGAGTTTAGTCAAAGGTTGTAAATATACTGCAGGACAGCATGATATGGGAATGCTGAGACCAGCTGCTTGGAGATGGTTTTAGAACCTTTACCTTTAACATGCTTCTCTATAATTTTCTTTCTAATCTCCTGAGACAACTCTTTCCTTCACTTTCTCTGGTCCATGTTGAGTGTGGTAAACACCATGTCACTAAATAGCACAGTGAGTATCTGTAGTGCTATATACAGGCCCACTGACTGATTACAAGATTATAAACACGGTTGATGCTAATTAGTGGACACACCTTGATTTAACATGTCCCTTTTGTCACATTATTTTCAGGGGTACCACCACTTCTGTTCAGGCCTATTTATTTATTTATTTATTTTTAATTCTGTGGAAGCATGGTTGAAAAGCAATTTCTGACTTTCATTTGTTCATTTTCATTGATTTTTATTTATTATTACTTTTGTCAGATTCAAGTTATTTCTGTGACCATTGTGGGTTTTTCTTTAATTAAATGACCAACAATTTTGACCACATGTGTAGGATCATTTGTCTGATGTGCATGAAATCTTTCTTTGTATATGTAGCACCCATGGGGCAAGGGGTTAACTTTTACTCGTCGCTGGGTTAGTGATGTCGGGTCTGGGGATGTCACGGATGGCCCTGCCCGGCTTCGTGGCCCCGAGGTGTACAATAAAAGGGAGGATGATGGAATGGAAGCTTGTCTCGTGTCGAAACCTGTGGTACACGGCCAGGGATTAGCCGCCGCTGCGGGACATGTCCTCTGTGGCTGATGGTGTCGCAGCAAAGATGGTTCTGCTCCCCACAGGTGAAGCGGGCCCCAGGGAGGTGATGGGGGAGTCGGTAGCCATTGGCACCGAAGCATGGGGTGCCGGCGCCGGCAATAAAGGAGTGACACAGCAATTGTGGTTCCAGGTCTTTTACTAACAGTTCATAGATTGCCTGGAGGCACCGTTCTCGGCTGCGATTAAGCTCCAGCTGATCCTGGGTAAGTCAAAGGTCAGAATCGGTGTGGTAGTCTGTGGGCCCTTCCTCCTTGCGCTTTTTAGTGTGGATCCCTGTGACCTGAAATGCTTGGGGACCCCAGTGTAGTGTTAAAGTTCCTGTCCCATCTGCAGGTGCTGCAGGTCTGTGGTGGGGCCTGACTTAGATCCCGACCCCGGACTATATGTTGCACTGTGCTCCGGGAACTGTGGTGGCCAGAGGGACATGCAATCCCCCTGTCCTGCAGATTCTGGTGATCCAATGTGAAGTCTGTTCCACCCTAGGGCTCTGCACCCTGATTAGTGTCGGTTCCAAGAAAGCAATGAAGCTCTCCCCTCGGCAACCGTGTTTCTCCTTCATCCCACAGGAGCTACTGGTCAGCCAGCTCCTCCACTGTCATTTCCTGCTCCTTCCAGTCTGCCCGATCCTAACTTTAGAAGCTCTGAAGCACTCTCTATAGCGACCGTGTTCTTCTAAGTCTCAGACTATTCTGAGGTGAATGTGTGTGCTCTCTCACTTCCCCTGTGCTGCCCCACCTTACTGATGACTCACTGGTGGCTGGGAAACACCCGTTGTTATGGTGACCACCTTTAGCCCAGTTTCAGCAGGGCTGCTAAGCTGTGTGTGTGTTGTGTAAGTGAAAACCAGTGGTTAACCTCTTCCTTACCCAGGATGAATATTGCACCTTAAGTCAGATGCAATACCCTGTGGCGACTGAAGCCTCAGGGGCGCCACATATACTAGATGTATTCTTTAGTATTGGAAATTTTACTGAAATGCTTATGATAAAATAGGTTCTTAGAAATTCTGTTAATTTCTTTTTAACCAGATTTCCATATGGAGGACAGAACCAACTTCCGATTCTACCCCCAAGACGTTTGTATGACAATGTAAGTCTATATAATGAAGCAATCCCTAAGTGCCCATCAGTCACTCTTCAGAAGTACTCATACTATCTTCAACAATATGGTTGTGATTTGTTACATTTTTGTGACAACTCGGAATTAACCATGAATAATTACAGGGAATCTGTCACAACTTTTTGCTCCCCCATCTGAGAGCAGCATGATGTCGGGACAGAGATCCTAATATCAGCAATGTATCCCTTACTGGGCTGCTTGCTGCAGTTTTGATAAATTCCCTGTTTTATCTACTGCACCTATACCAGTTCTTTGAAGGCTGAGCTCTGAATAACCCAGCCCACACCACTGATTGACAGCTTTCTTTGTACATAAGCAGAAAGATGTCAGTGACAGGAGTGGGATTGGACTCCCTGGCAGCAGGTTTACTAATCCTCTAATGATAATCTCCTCCAGATAAAACTGTTATTTAAATAACCACTCAAGCAATTGTTTGTTTTTTCAGCACTTTAGTAGCGCTTTAAATGTAAAGGCCCCTTTACACACTGCAACATCGCTAACGACATTGCTGTAACGTCACCGGTTTTGTGACGCAATAGCAACCTCCCCAGAGACTTTGCAGTGTGTGACACGCATCAACGACCTGGCCCCTGCTGTTAGGTTGCTGATCACTACAAATCTTTCAGGACCATTTTTTGGTCTTTTTTTTCCCGCTGAGCAGCATGCATCGGTGTGTTTGACACCGTTACAAAGACTTCGTTAGCGACTTCCCTTTCAAATAGCTGCTTTAATACGTCCCTAATGACCAGCTAGGTCGTTCTGCAGATCCGCATCGTTGCTGCGTCGTTGGCCAGGTATGCCTGTTTGACAGCTCACCAGCGACTCCAAAGAGACTTTGTAGCGATCCCGGCCAGGTTGGGATCGCCGGTGGGATCGCTGGAAAGTCTCAGTGTGTAAAGGGGCCTTAAGCTGCTCCTAGTGTTAGGTTATGGTCCCAGATCTCAGTGCCCGAAGCAATACAGTTTCAAGGGAATCTGTCTCCACTTTAACCTTTTTAACCTGTTAGTATGGGCATAGAGGTTATAGAATGCTGAAAAAAGCCATCCATGTATGTCTCATTTCAGATGCCTTGTTGTTGAAATATCATCTTTTATCGCTTTATGTAAATGAGGTCTTCCAGGCTATGGGGCGGAGGCTACCTGAAAGATATCTCCACCTCCAGAGCTTATTTTAAATAAAAGAGGCATTACCAGTGTGATGTGTGATGGCCGCTCTCTGCTCTCACTGCAGAGCTGTGTGTGATTACAACTGACACTTCTGCAGGATTCTCTCAGCTTCAGCCTCCAGTTTCCAGGCAGACATTGTTTTATCACTGTTGCAATGAATCAGAGCTCAGGGAGCTGCAAAAAATATGTTTGAAAGAAGACAAATTTAATTTCTCCTGTTCTGTGTCAGTTACTTGTCTCACACTGGTAACGCCCCTTTTATTTAAAATAAGTTCTGGAGGCGGAGTTATCTTCCAGGCAGCATCTGCCCCATGGCCTGGAAGAATTAATTTACATAAAGTGATAAAAGATGATTTTTCCACAAGACATCTGATAGGAGACATACAGGTATGACATTTTTTCAGCATTCTATAACCTGTTTGCCCATATTAATAGTGTAAAAAGGTCAAAGTGTTGACAGATTCCCTTTAACCCTCTGAATGCTGCGATCAATGTGATTGCAGCATTCAGGAGGTGGAAGAGGGATCGCTTACATCTCCCTGGTGGTTGGGTCCCTGTAATGCGATCACGGGGACCCAGTCGCTACCATGGCAACCCTGGGTCATCACCATGCTGATCCCAGGTTACTGAGCTACGGAGACCCTCACACACCATGCTGGATGCATGCATAATGTCAGTGCAACACTGACAGATCTACGCCACTGCAGCGATCAAGCTTGAGTATTACAGTAGATTATATCTGCAGGAAAAAACACAGAAACAATTGACATGCTGCTTTTTTCTGTAACAAAATCTGCAAGGAAAAAACAGGCTCAGCAAGTCAGGATTCTCATAGATTTTCCTGGGATGTGTATTTACTTGAAGTATTAATTAAAATCTGCAAGGAAAAATGCAAGCAGCAATATCGCAGCATGGGCTCATAGCCTTATACTGCAGCATCCAGCAGTTGTTATACTTTTTCAACACTGGTCCTAGTATGCCATCTTGTGACTGTAATTTCTCACTGGCCAGAAGTCAGACGTTACGTCACAAGTTCCCAATGCATCTCTATAAGAGCAAGAACGAGGCTCTCATACAGATGGATTGAATAGTGACCTCCAGTGCACTCCTTAAAATACTGGAGCTGCCGACAGGTCACAAATTACAAGAGACCGACCGGAACGGCAGCTATAGAAGTTGAAGCCACTGCAAGGTGAATATAATACAGCAGCAAGAGGACTTAAATTGAAACGACAACTCCATTGGTGCGATAAAAAATACGCTGGCATGGTGCTTTATGGAAAACTACACTAAGAAGCCGAGTAAGTGACAAATCACTTTAATCAGGATCTCTGCCCCTACATTATGGTACGCTCAGATTAGGAGGCAAAAACTTGGTGACAGATTCACTTTAAGGGACTTAAGGCCCCGTCACACACAGAGATAAATCTTTGGCAGATCTGTGGTTGCAGTGAAATCATGGACATATTGTTCCATTTGTACACAGCCACAAACCTGGCACTGATTGTCCTCAATTTCACTGCAACCACAGATCTGCCGCAGATTTATCTCTGTGTGTAACAGGGCCTTTACACCCCAATTGTATCACATACAGGATGTTAAATTTAAAGATTTGTCACTCTGAAATGCACAATTGTAGTATTATTTTAGGCATACCCTACATTCCGTGCCATCAAGGTTGTAAGTAGGTCTATAGAGAAATATGGGCAAAACACGATTCTCATTTTCAAAGATCGGAAGGAGAGAAATGCTTTATTGTATTGAAACAAAATAAGGGAACTATTCATGGCAGTATGATCCTTGTTGTTTATGTTTTACAGGCTACGTATCCTACAACTTTCCCTCCGGCAATGCAAACCGCACCTCCTTTCTTCCCAAGAGTTCCAGATTCAACACCTTTTTATCCATTAGTCCAACATCCAACTCCAATTTTACCCACAGTTCCCCTATTAACACATCCGGTTCCTGCAGAAACAAGTGCACCTCTGTTTCCTACAGTCTCGACTCTGACTCCAACAGTTGTGCCAATAACAAATAAACCTTCTCAAAAAGCTTCAGGTGAGCTACCAAGATGAGTGGATGAGCTTACGAATCCAATTGGCGGCAGTAATGAAAAGGTGTCATTTGGATACATTTTAAGGCCTCTTTCACACGTCAGTGATTCTGGTACGTATGTGCTTTTTTTATACGTACCAGAATCACTGACATACGCAGACCCATTATAATCAATGAGTCTGCTCACACATCAGTGATTTTTCACTGAACGTGTCTCCGTGCAGCGTACACCCGTGGCCGTGATTCTGCACAGAGACAAGTCAGTTTTTTTCTGGCATCACTGATGACCCACGGACCACACTATGGTGTGATCCGTGTGAGATCCGTGAAACATGTACCAGAAAATCACGGACATATTAAATATTAAATATTTTCAACTTACCTTTCCTGTGATTCGCTCTGCAGCCTCCGCTCTCGGCAGCTCCTGCCTGGCTCATGAATATTCATGAGAGCAGGAATAGCCTACCAGGAAGTAGCTGCTGAGAGCGGTGGGAGGACGCTGCAGAGCCGAGGAGTTCAGCACCATGGACAGCAGGAGCGAAGGCAGATGAGTAATGTCCATATGCAATCACGGATTGCACATGGACAACCCACATGTGCCGTGAATCATCGAACACGGAGGGACATGTGCGTGTTTTACACGTCAGTGAAGAACGTCAGTGTTTTTCACTAACGTGTGAAACGGACCTAATATAGGATTATCTACTCTTTTTTGCTGCCTTCATGGTACGAAAATGTGGCCTAATAGCTACACAGTTCTGTACTCCATATCTAGAGTAAGGATCTCCCAACTAGGAGTGTGGGGGGGGAGTATAGTTTCCACATTGTGCAAAGTCTCCTTGTATGGGTCACACGATCTCCACATCCGAGAAAAAACAGACAGATTACTCTGATCAGAGGGTGGTCTGAGTGGCATCAGTTTTTCTCTGACCTGAAGAAAATAAAAAGTATGGTATCTCCACCTTTCTCCATTCTGTTAGTCCATTAAAATCAGACCGCACTTGGATGTCATTGGTTTTTTAAATAAACCTTAGGACTTGCATTACTGATCTGACTGTTGGACTAAAATCATAAGACTGGAAGTACAGCACTCCTGAAGTTATGATTGATGCCCGAAGCTAGGGTCCAACTCTGCAATATTTAAATTAAAGAATCTGGCATTCAAAAGTATTAAAATGAAAAAAAAAATTCCTTTTTTTGGTGTACAAAGAAAATGATATTTCGGTCTCACCAACCTTATTCAAAAATACACTGTCAGTAGTGCTCGTGGTGGACGCCGTATCAGGATGTAAATGGTGTACAATATGGGGGATCGTTGCTGCATTGTTGAGCCTATGTAAATGCCTGGGTATCACGACACCCAGGCATTTACACAGGTCGCGTGCACGAGCCCTACATAGCAGCCATAGTGAGAGCAGTGCAAGAGCTGAGTCTGTACAGCGATTGCACTGTGACTGCAGTGTATGCCCCTCTATACAGTATGTGCACCCATATCCTGTCCACCGCCATTAACTTGAGAACGGCGGCAGCTATAGGCATAGAAGTGGTGTCTAGGTATAGTAAAGTAGCCATGCGCTACGCAATGAAACCACCTATAGCACCACCTGGTGGAAAATAACGGAGTTAGCATTTTTATCTCAAAAACAGAACGAGATAGAGAAAAAAAGTGAATTACAAAGTTATAGGGCATCATCAATTCAATATGAATCGACACCTTGCATACAGACATGCTATGATATGAAACCCATGACCCCCCAAAACATTGAATGCTGGTCACGCATATGGCGCTCATATAACTTTGATGCTCAAAGTGGCCCCCGTCAGCTGCTATGCACGTCTGGACTCTGGACAGTATACTGTATCTTGCTGCACATTGTGCAATATGGTAGGCAACACGTTTGCACAAGCATCTGTGATACGTCGTCGTAGGCCCTGCAATGTTGGTGGAGGGGTCGCAAACACCTGCTGTTTGATGTGACATCACAGAAAGAAGTCCAATGGAGTCAGGTCAGGTGAGCGTGGAGGCCACTCCATGCAGCCACTATACCCACTGACCTGTACTTTCTGTATGCAAGGTGTCGATTCGTATTGAATTGATGATGCCCTACAACTTTGTAATTCCCTTTTTTTCTCTATCTCGTTCCGTTTTCAAGATAAAAATGCTAACTCCGTTGTTTTCCACCAGGTGGCGCTATAGGTGGTTTCATTGCGTAGCGCATGGATACGTTACTATACCTAGACACCACTTCTATGCCTATATCTGCCGCCGTGCTCAAGTTAATGGCGGTGGACAGGATATGGGGGAACACACTGTATACCTCTGTAGAGGAGAGACTTGGACACCCACTTAATATACAAAGACTGCAGACACAGAGTAGAGACTCCACTTACTACCGCACCCATACATCATCTATTCTGTACATGAAATATTCAAAATACGATAAATAACTCTATTACCCTATTTTCCAGCTTAAAAGCAAAAAATATCATGGCAGCTGTATGTAAAAAGTTATTTGCATTGCATTATTGCTATAAAAGTGTAGCATACCTACTCTGTGACCCAGTGTATAATTCTATGACTGCTAATACCCAAGCTGTATAAAGGTATGCTAATATGTTACATGAACTTCAGTGGTCTCTGTGAGGGGGCTGGCTGATTGCTTATTTCTATAGCCATGCCATCCCATTACTAGTGTATGCATTACCCCAGGAGGCTGGTTTAACTATTGAAATATTCAGTTAGCTAGCCACCTTCAGACACTGCTGTGGTCTCTTGCAGATATACAGTATTTTTCGGATAATAAGACGCACCTGACATAAGAGGCACCCAGGTTTTGACAATAGAAAATAGTAAACAAATATTAATATTAAAACTACCGTTGTGATATAAAGATTTGGAGGGGGTAATGTTGGTTGGCTCCAGATGTGCTCCTTACTTGGTGATCCAGGATAGAAGAGTCGGTAATTAATTATTTCAAAGTGGTAGAAGTATAATCGGAGAGTTGTACCATAAAATAAAGGGTATTACACATTACACACTGTCCCCAACAGTGACATAACAAGGTTCCAATACAGTTTGCTTAGCTTGTGTTGTACCAAAGCTTATAAAGATCACAAGCCTATTCATTTGGAATCAGCTATGTGCCTGATGCCTTAGACGTGTAGTGTCTCTTTTTTATTACACTTAAACTCCACCTGTACACTTTAGTAGAAGTTATTCTAATTTACACACTATAAAAAATGTCTATTGCAGATTATACTGTCATATGAAAACGTGTGGGCACCCCTATTAATGTTAACCTTTTTTCTTTATAACAATTTGGGTTTTTGCAACAGCTATTTCAGTTTCCTATATCTAATAACTGATGGACTCAGTAATATTTCTGGATTGAAATGAGGTTTATTGTACTAACAGAAAATGTGCAATCCGCATTTAAACAAAATTTGACCAGTGCAAAAGTATGGGCACCTCAACATAAAAGTGACATTTATATTTTGTAGATCCTCCTTTTGCAAAAATCACAGCCTCTAGTCGCTTCCTGTAGCTTTAAGGGTATGTGCGCACGTTGCTTTTTACCTGCTTTTTACCTGCTTTTTTGCTGCTTTTTCTTCTGCGCTGTTTAATGCCAAAATGGATGTGTTCTTCTATTCAAGCAAAGTCTATGGGAATTTGGGTTTCTTGTTCACACTATGTTGTTCAAAATGCTGCCTTTTTGTGGCAGAACTTTGGTCAAAAACTCAGCTTTTCAAAGAAGCAACATGTCAATTGTTTTTGCCATTTGGGTTTTGCACTGCAAAGCTGAGTTTTTGACCAAAGTTCTGCCACAAAAAGGCAGCATTTTGAACAACATAGTGTGAACAAGAAACCCAAATTCCCATAGACTTTGCTTGAATAGAAGAACACATCCATTTTGGCATTAAACAGCGCAGAAGAAAAAGCAGCAAAAAAGCAGGTAAAAAGCAGGTAAAAAGCAACGTGCGCACATACCCTTAATGAGTTTCTGGATCCTGGATGAAGGTATATTTGACCATTCCTGTTTATAAAACAATTCCAGGTCAGTTAAGTTTGATGATCGCCGAGCATGGACAGCCCGCTTCAAATCATCCCACAGATGTTCAATGATATTCAGGTCTGGGGACTGGGATGGCCATTCCAGAACATGGTAATTGTTCCTCTGCATGAATGCCTGAGTAGATTTGGAGCGGTGTTTTGGATCATTGTCTTGCTGAAATATCCATCCCCTGCGTTACTTCAACTTCGTCACTGATTCTTGCACATTATTGTCAAGGATCTGCTGATACTGAGTTGAATCTATGCGACCCTCAACTTTAACAAGATTCCCGCTGCCGGGATTGGCCACACAGCCCCAAAGCATGATGGAACCTCCACCAAATTTTACTGTGGGTAGCAAGTGCTTTTCTTGGAATGCCGTGTTTTTTTGCCTCCATGCATAACGCCTCTTTGAATGACCAAACAACTCAATCTTTGTTTCATCAGTCCACAGGACCTTCTTCCAAAATGTAACTGGCTTGTCCAAATGTGCTTTTGCATACCTCAGGCGACTCTGTTTGTGGCGTGCTTGCATAAACGGCTTCTTTCGCATCACTCTCCCATACAGCTTCTCCTTGTGCAACGTGCACTGTATTGTTGACCGATGCACTGTGACACCATCTACAGCAAGAT
Source organism: Anomaloglossus baeobatrachus (assembly GCF_048569485.1). Classification (NCBI taxonomy): domain Eukaryota; kingdom Metazoa; phylum Chordata; class Amphibia; order Anura; family Aromobatidae; genus Anomaloglossus; species Anomaloglossus baeobatrachus. The sequence goes on along the minus strand of NC_134357.1, from coordinate 278,015,286 downwards.
GATGCTGCAGGTCTTTGGAGGTGGTCTGTGGATTGTCATAGACTGTTCTCACCATTCTTCTTCTCTGCCTTCTGATATTTTTCTTGGCCTGCCACTTCTGGGCTTAACAAGAACTGTACCTGTGTTCTTCCATTTCCTTACTATGTTCCTCACAGTGGAAACTGACAGTTTAAATCTCTGAGACAACTTTTTGTATCCTTCCCCTGAACAACTATGTTGAATAATCTTTGTTTTCAGATCATTTGAGAGTTGTTTTGAGGAGCCCATGATGCTACTCTTCATAGGAGATTCAAATAGGAGAACAACTTGCAAGTGGCCACCTTAAATACCTTTTCTCATGATTGGATACACCTGCCTATGAAGTTCAAAGCTCAATGAGGTTACAAAACCAATTTAGTGCTTTAGTAAGTCAGTAAAAAGTAGTTAGGAGGGTTAAAATTAAGAAATTGATAAGGGTGCCCATACTTTTGCACCAGTAAAATTTTGTTTAAATGCGGATTTCCCATTTTCTGTCAGTACAATAAACCTCATTTCAATCCAGAAATATTACTGAGTCCATCAGTTATTAGATAAATGAAACTGAAATAGCTGTTGCAAAAACCCAAATTGTTATAAAGAAAAAAGGTTAACATTAATAGGGGTGCCCAAACTTTTTCATATGACTGTATATCAAGCAGTCCTATGGTATACTGATTTTCTGTGCTCTTCACACAAATGTTGGCAAACAAGGATGGCATCTTATATGGTGCACAGACAGAGAAGCATGTGGAAATGCAGGAGATCGGCCTTTATCTGAGGGATGAGACTCTTCTGCTTCTGTAAGTCAACTTATCTACATGTGACAGTTTTATTTTTCTTCAGCCTGTGCACCAAAGATCCATTCTATTAACTCTCATGTGCACCAAAGATCCATGTTATTAACCCTAACAAGCTCAGGTTAGTCTCTCCTGCTCAGCATCAATGGGAGAGAAAGAACTATTCAGCCACTAAGTTATCTCAGCAATAGGAGCACAGAGCTTATGAGTGATCTACCCTGTAATTTATGGAAGCAGGCTGGTAGGCCTGGCACCACTGACCTTACTGACTGTGGACTATAAAACACAAAATGGTATCTTGATAAAAAGTGTGCCTTATAGTCAGAAAAATACGCTAAATGCTTTTAAATACACCAGGGTGTTATGATCCGGAACCATGGAAGATCACAATACATCATTGGCAAAAAAGGTGACAAGAATATTAGCACCTAATCTGGCCGCCATCCCCTTACTAACCATCAACACTAGAAGTAGCTGAGGGGTGAAATAACATCCTATGCACCGCGAACCCAGCCGGAGAACTAGCTATCCTAAAGGAAGGAAGGATGAATAACTTGCTGCCTCAGAAATAGATCGCAAAAGGTATAGCAAGCCCCCCACATTCAAAGACTACGGTGATATAGGAAAATACAATACACAGATGCATGATAGGATTAGCAAAGATGAGGCCCTACTGACTAAATAGGAAAGGATAGGAAAGGGGCTGATGGTGGCCAGAGAAAAACCCTACAAAAATCCAAATACCTGATAGTACAAAAGTCCTCAGATCGCACGATCTGAACTCTGTCCTATACCAGGCGCTCTTGTCAAACCAATGAACAGAAAACAGGGAAAGTTACAAATTCAAGAAGCAACAAACACATGGATTTAAGGGTACTTTACATGCTGCGACATCACCAGCGATCTCGTTAGCGATGTGAAATTCTAGATCGCAAGTGCGATCTTTCGAGGTCGCACATAGGTTATTTTACGCATGTGCAATCTCAAAAGATTGCACTTGCGATCTAGAATTTCACAACACTAACGAGATTGCTAGCGATGTTGCAGCGTGTGAAGTACCCTTTATAGTAGCAAAACTCCAAACATAGCTGCAGGGAGCTTCCCAGCTAAGCAACAAAGAGGGAAGATTCCTGCATGCAAATGAACAGACAAAAACCACAGTAAATGACAAACCCAGAAAAGAACAAAAGAACAAAACAACATAAGAAAGAACCAAGCACTTATCTGGGGTTGATGTGGTCTGGAGCAAGATGAGAAAGCTGGTAAACTAAAGATCAAATGAGAAGCTGCTCAGCCTGCTAGCAGACCAAGGTTTAAATAGGCAGAGAGTTAGCAATGGAAACACCCATTGCTCCAGCACATCTGGTCTCTGTCCAAACCATTCATGGCCACAAGAGGGAGCCTCACAGCAGCAAAAGCATAACTGACTTTCACAACACCAGGGTCTACAGGGAAAGCTATTCTCCTTGCGGATGCCAGTGCTGAGGACACTTTAAGCTGCAATGCTTCTCTTAGCTTCTTAGCCTCTCATACAGCCAGATCAGATCTTATACTTTGCACTGACAAGGGACAACCATCCCAAAACACTGTGTGCAAAGTGAGGTTCTGATCTGGTATAAATCTTACGTCATATGACAAGGCTCATTAAAGGGTAACTTTTGACTTTTAGGATTGCTACCTCCAATAGCTGGCACTAGAGTTCATCTCCTTCCTCCCTGAAGAGACAAGTTGTTTAAATACACCGATTAGTCAGGATAAAATAATGCAGACCATTCTCTGTCTTTACACCATTTTTAGTTTTTAACCTAAATTCTAATTGTATATTTCAGATACCAATGAAAGTACACCTTTGCCAAATTACTATGAGCTCTTAGAGTTTGATCCACTGGTTGAAAGCCCCAAGACTGAGTACGTACAACTACAAATAATGTTACACATTGACCTCAATGTAATTTCATGCCATTTTACCTTTTAGAACATATTTGTTAAATCAACAAATTTACCCTCTTTCTGGAATATTTCTCTAAAAATGACCAAAGAGCTGGACATTTTTAAAGGGGTTGTTGGTTCACAACATATTGATGACCAATATCAGATAGGTTGAACAAATAACCGATCGGTGGGGTCGCTGGGTGTTGAATCCCCACAAATCTGAATTTGATGATCCATCTTAAGCTGGTGTCACACATAGCGACAGCGACAACGACATCGCTGTTACGTCACCATTTTCTGTGACGTAACAGCGACCTTGTAAGTCGCTGTTATGATCGCTGCTTAGCTGTCAAACACAGCGGCGCAGCAGCGATCATAACGTCGCTACATGTGCAGAGAGCAGGGAGCCGCGCACACTGCTTAGAGCTGGCTTCTTGCTCTCCTAGCTACAGTACACATCGGGTTAATTAACCCGATGTGTACTGCAGCTACATGTCACAGTGCAGAGAACAGGGAGCCGCGCACACTGCTTAGCGCTGGCTTCTTGCTCTCCTAGCTACAGTACACATCGGGTTAATTAACCTGATGTGTACTGCAGCTACATGTCACAGTGCAGAGAACAGGGAGCCGCGCACACTGCTTAGCGCTGGCTTCTTGCTCTCCTAGCTACAGTACACATCGGGTTAATTAACCCGATGTGTACTGCAGCTACATGTCACAGTGCAGAGAGCAGGGAGCCGCGCATACTGCTTAGCGCTGGCTCCTTGCTCTCCTAGCTACAGTACACATCGGGTTAATTAACCCGATGTGTACTGCAGCTACATGTCACAGTGCAGAGAGCAGGGAGCCGCGCACACTGCTTAGCGCTGGCTCCTTGCTCTCCTAGCTACAGTACACATAGGGTTAATTACCCGATGCGTACTGCAGCTACATGTGCACAGAGCAGGAGCCGGCACTAGCAGCAAGAGCGGCGGAGGCTGGTAACGAAGGTAAATATCGGGTAACCAGGGAAAGGTCTTCCCTTGGTTACCCGATGTTTACCTTGGTTACAGCTTTCCGCAGCTGCCAGACGCCGGCTCCTGCTCCCTGCTCGCTTCATTTCATCGCTCTCTCGCTGTCACACACAGCGATGTGTGCTTCACAGCGGGAGAGCGACGACGAAAAAATGAAGCAGGACATTCAGCAACGAGCATTGACCTCACAGCAGGGGCCAGCTCGTTGCTGGATGTCACACACAGCGACAGCGACGGGACGTCGCTGCAACGTCACAGAAAATGGTGACGTAGCAGCGACGTCGTTGTCATCGTCGCTGTGTGTGACACCACCTTTATGGATGTTGTGACCCAACAACCAAGTGAAGGTCATATCTTTGTTAAGATGTGAAGTGTGATGAACCCATGACATTATTGTCTAGAATTTGGACCAATTTCGATACCATCAGGTGAGTCCACACTAAGAATGGGCCTTCAGGTTCTTCAAGGGGGTGTTGTTGTGCAAACCTATATAACATTATATATTTATATTTCTCTGACGTTGTCTTCAAGAGTCTAAAGACCCCTATACACATTAGAGTTCATTTGACTGCACTCACTGATTTGGCAGGAACAGAACTACCATCTAATTTGTATGGAGGTCTACTGGAGCACGCTGAAGTGTTGCTTTTAATCTAACTCTCCTGCCCCCTGTCTCATACTCACCCTCCGGCAACTTCACCTTCTATCGTCGCCCCTCTGGTCGGTCTCCAGTGATTTGTGACCTGCTGGCATCCTCAGTGTTTCATGGAGCGCACGAGAGGTCACAATTCAATACATCTCTTTGAAAACCTTGATCTGGCTATCATAGAATTGTCTTGAGCTCCTTGTGATGTAACTTTTGACCATCAGAATTTAAGGGCACACGAAAAAAGGTGAAGCCATCAAAGTGTGAGTATAAAACTGAGGTCAGGGGACTTAAAGCCCCAATTCCAGTGGTAAAATAACAAAATTACTAGAATGGTGCTTTAAATATCTAATGCTTTTCTTCTCCATGGATTTAGCCCTCCACCAGAGATGTATTGCAGAGTTTTACTCTCCCCTCCCTATGCAGAAAACAAGCATGCTTGGGCAGACATACCATGCATGTCTATGGAAGGGATAGTAGAGTTTGCTGTAGACCGGACACAGTTGTAAGGCCACCTCTCTAGCAGTACTAAGGAGGAAATCTAATTCTAGGATCTCATCTGCCCTCATAGGATCAATAAAACTTGTCACATTTATCTTTACTAATATGCAAATACTATGCAAATATATATGTACAGTTCAAAGGCCGCCATCAATTGTTTTTGCTATAACTACAGTACAGACAAAAAGTTTGGACACACCTCATCTCTAGAACAACTATTAAGAGGAGACTTTGTGCAGCAGGCCTTCATGGTAAAATAGCTGCTAGGAAACCACTGCTAAGGACAGGCAACAAGCAGGAGAGACTTGTTTGGGCTAAAGAACACAAGGAATGGACATTAGACCAGTGGAAATCTGTGCTTTGGTCTGATGAGTCCAAATTTGAGATCTTTGGATCCAACCACTGTCTTTGTAGAAAAGGTGAACGAATGGACTCTACATGGCTGGTTCTCACCGTGAAGCATGGAGGAGGAGGTGGTGTGATGGTGTGAGAGTGCTTTGTTGCTGACACTGTTGGGGATTTATTCAAAATTGAAGGCATACTGAACCAGCATGGCTACCACAGCATCTTGCAGCGGCGTGCTATTCCATCCGGTTTGCGTTTAGTTGGACCATCATTTATTTTTCAACAGGATATTGACCCCAAACACACCTCCAGGCTGTGTAAGGGCTATTTGACTAAGAAGGAGAGTGATGGGGTGCTACGCCAGATGATCTGGACTCCACAGTCACCAGACCTGACCTAATCGAGATGGTTTGGGGTGAGCTGGACCGCAGAGTGAAGGCAAAAGGGCCAACAAGTGCTAAGCATCTCTGGGAACTCCTTCAAGACTGTTGGAAGACCATTTCCGGTGACTACCTCTTGAAGCTCATCAAGAGAATGCCAACAGTGTGCAAAGCAGTAATGAAAGCAAAAGGTGGCTACTTTGAAGAACCTAGAATATAAGACATATTTTCAGTTGTTTCACACTTTTTTAAGTATTTCATTCCACATGTGTTAATTCATAGTTTTGATGCCTTCAATGTGAATCTACAATTTTCAGAGTCATGAAAATAAAGAAAACTCTTTGAATGAGGAGGTGTGTCCAAACTTTTGGTCTGTACTGTACATCTTATGGTGGTGCATTCAATAGTGCTCTTACTGTAAAGAACCCTATATTATATTAATAATGGCATTCTCTAACGTTGACTCGTAAAGGCCCCCAGACAGATCAATTTTTGGTAGACATCTGATGTGTATTGGGGTCTCTCGACTCTCCCACTACAGATTATACCAGGGGAAGGAAGGATCAGAACGTTGAAATCTCTTTCAGTGGAGAGTTTCTTCTTTCCCAGTTGAAAACACATGAACACTCTGCCAAGCGCTCATATGTCTGGGAAGTTGGGAGAGATGGCTTTCCCATGTATATGACCTGTTTATATCTCTGTTCACACTTCCTTACCACCTTATGTCAGCTGTAAATGTCGGGGGAAGGGGGGATTATTTGGGTGTCTCCATCGTACACCGCTATAGAGGTACAATATAAGGTATGTCCCATGATCACATACCAGAAGCTATACCCATTTGTAATGTATGAAATAGAAAGGAAAAAAAAATCCAGCTCACCCAATATGAATGGAGACCAAAGATGGGGAGGACGGTGCACAGATGAAATATCCGGCCTAGCTGTGAACTCCAAGTAGAAAAAAGTGATTCCAGCATCCAAGTCCATAAAATATAATCCTCTGTTCATTGGGTATGCATTAAAATAGCAAGTTCAGCATAAAAATTTAAAAACAGTCTGTTAGATGGTACGTGTTTCGAACATCGTGTGTTCTTAATCTCAGTCCAATAATCTTAGTGGACTGAGATTAAGAACACACGATGTTCAAAACGCGTACCATCTATCAGACTGTTATCTAGGTTTTTATACTGAACTTGCTATTTTAATGCATACCCAATAAAGAGAGAATTTTATTTTATGGACTTGAATGCTGGAATCACTTTTTTCCATTTGTAATGTATGTCGGCAGAGAATAAGATAGTCCAGTTCTTTGTATTGATATTGTATGTCAATAGAATACATGTTACAGGATCAATACATGTAATCCAGCATCACTGCAATATCAATACCTGTTACAGGTTCACCTAAAGCGGGCTTTACACGCTGCGATCTCGCTAGCGAGATCGCAAGCGATCGTACCAGCCCCCGTCGGTTGTGCGACACGGGCATATCGCTGCCCATCGCGCACAACCTCGCTTACCCCCGTCACACGCACTCACCTGCCCTGCGACATCGCTCTGGCCGGCGACCCACCGCCTTCCGTCACAGCGACGTCACACGGCAGGCGGCCAATAGAAACGGAGGGGCGGAGATGAGCGGGACGTAACATCCCGCCCACCTCCTTCCTTCCGCATAGCCGGTGGAGGCAGGTAAGGAGATGTTCCTCGCTCCTGCGGTGTCACACGCAGCGATGTATGCTGCCGCAGGAACAACGAACAACATCGCTAACATCCTGAAAATGATTTTTTGTTTCAGGACGACCTCTCCACGGCAAACGATTTTGCCCTCTTTCGCGATCGTTTAAGGTCGCTCGTACTTGTCACACACTGCGATATCGTTAATGACGCCGGATGTGCGTCACAAACACTGTGACCCCGACGATAATTCATTAACGATATCGTAGCGTGTAAAGCCCGCTTAAGTGTATTTTTTCCCCAAACTGAGGAAGTCAAAATTTACAGCAAATCTCCACTCCCATTATATTAGGTATTTAGTGAGATCTGCTGTACCACTATGGAAGGTGTAATGAAAGCTCTGCTCATTATCTCCCAGCATATATAGTGTTAAATATAGCAGAGAAAAAAAGCTGACAATTATTTGTAACAACCTGATGGATGGGGAAACCACAAATGGTGGTGATTGTTGTTATTATTACTATTATTATTGTTATTATTGGCATTGTTCATTAATTTAGGAGATTAAAGCTGGCGTCACATGCTATGATATATCGGGCGATATGTCGTCGGGGTCATGGATTCCGTGACGCACATCCGGCATTGTTTGACATATCGTAGCGTGTGACAGCTACGAGCGACTGTGAATGAGCAAAAATACTCACCTTATCGTTGCTCGTTGACACGTCACTCATTTTCATAAAGTCGTTCCTCCTTCTGTGCTCCGGTTGTTCGTCGTTCCCGTGGCAGCACACATCGCTCCGTGTGACACCCTGGGAACGACGAACACAGCTTATCTGTGTCCCGCCGGCAATGCGGAAGGAAGGAGGTGGGCGGGATGTTACGTCCCGCTCATCTCCGCCCCTCCGCTTCTATTGGGCGGCCGCTGTGTGACGTCGCTGTGACGCCGAACGTCCCTCCTCCTTCAGGAAGAGGATGTTCGCCGCCCACAGCGAGGTCGTCCGGGAGGTAAGTACGTGTGACGGCGGTTTAAACGACTTTGTGTGCCACGGGCAACTAGCCCTGGAAGTCATTGGCCATTGTTGCATTGTGTTTCCTTTCTTCCAGCTCTATCTATGAAGAAATTAACCCGTCATCATGGAAACCAATGAAGCTTTCTAACTAACACTCCTTGCAAGGTAATAACACTTATGTTTCTTTTATTCAATGTTTCTCTGTATTGGTGGCAGGATTGCAGGGGATTTAGACAACAAAAGGGAATACTTTGTAGGATCACCTTTTGCTGCAATTAGTGCTGCAAGTCTTTTGTGTAATTCGCTTGCAGCTTTACACATCTAGAGGCTGACATTTTAGTCCATTGTTCTTTGCAAAATATCTCTAGCTCCTGGAGATTGGATGGAGGTGTCTATCAACTGCATTCATCATTTTGATACTGACAGTCCGTTTTCTTTATTTTACCCTATTTAGAGCCCATAATTTATGCACAGAAAGAAGTTCAGAATTAAATATGACAACTAAAGGGTGAAAGCAATGGCTTAGTGAAGAATTCACTGTGTGCAGTTCTTAAAAAGGAATTTGTCATTAGGTTTTTGCTACTCCATCTGAAAGCAGCATGATGTAGAGACAGAGACCCTGATTCCAGCAAAGTATCACTTCCTGGGCTGCTTGCTGCAGTTTTGACGAATTCCCTATTTTATCTGCAGCAGATCTAGCAGTTCACTGAATGCTGAGGCCTGTATACCCACACCACTGATTGGTAGCAAAGACAGAAAGCTACCAATCAGTGGTGTGGGGGGTGGGGTGAAATAATACAGAGCTCATGAACATGAAGAACTACAGGACAGCAAATGTACTAGTCCTCTAGTGATGATTTCCTGCTAATAAAACAGATATTTTTTTAATATTACAGCAAGTAACCCTGTAAGTAACACATCTCTGGAATCAAGATCTCTGTCCCTACATCCTACAGCTCCTAGACTAGATGGAAAAATCCTGGTGACAAATTGCCATCAAAAGGAAATCTGTCATGTGAAAAAAAAATGTTATTAACCTGCAGATATGGGGCTAATTTGCAGGTTAATAGCATTTTGAGACTGCACGGTGCCCTCATTGACAGCCACGCTGCCGGGAGGAAATTAACTTTAGTCCTTCCGGCAGCGTTTGGCTTTCAGTCATCAGGGTGGTGCCGACACAGGTTCAGTCACGCTCAGTGTATAGTGTACAGTGTACAGCAGCGGCTGTAACTGCACCCCCCCCATGTAAGATATTTCACTTACCACACATCTCTCTTCTGGACAATGTTCTGAGAGTAAAATTTAACATACAAAAACTACTATCCAGTGTTGTTTACTCTGTGTTTTCTCATTTTCCGTACCAGTCTGTACAGTAACCAGTAGGGTGCAGATGCAGCTGCAGTAAGATAAGTTATATTACTTCTATATTCGTGTTTGAATAGTTATACGTATAACATTAGAGCAAGCCCACCCGTTACTGTGTGCTGAGACGTCTTTGGACGTCTTGGCCACCCAACTACGTGCCTTGTCTCTGAAAGAGGTGGACAGCAATCTCCAGCAGCAGTGCGCACTGTCTGCCACTATACAGGATTCAGTCCGTCACTTGCATGTTTTCTCTATCCTATCACATCCCGGGGGGGACTATTTATCCTCTCCCGATACTAGCCTTCTCTGCTAGCTATAGTTCTATGTGGATTACTGCTAAGAAGTTCCAGCTCTGCAGCTAAGGGATTTAGGCAGACACAATGTTGTTTTGAACAGGAAAAAGTAAAGCAAGTCCAGCAGGTAAAAAAGACTCGTCCTTTATTCCAAAATCATGCTAAAATCTTCAATAGCGGAGACACACAAATACATGGAATACCAGGTCAAGTAGGTCACTATACCTTGTGTTCCATGTATTTGTCTGTCTCCACTTTTGAAGATTTTATCATGATTTTGGAATAAAGGATAATTTTTTGTACGTGCTGGAATTGCTTTACTTTTTCCTGTTCCCTTAGGGGTGATGCTCCATGTACTGTGACAGGTGAGCTGTTTTTTGTTTTTACCAGTCTTGTTTTCTCTGTGTTTTCTCATTTGCCCTTCCTACACCTCTCTTTTGTTTTCTGTAGGGTTGCACGTTTACCCTTGATTGCTTTTATTGTTTTTCCTTTGTCCACTTGTTCACATGTTTTATGTTTCCACATCTTGAGTTCTTATTAATCTTTGCACAGTTAACCTATCTCAATTTGTAATGTTAACAACCTCCCCACTGGTTCATTAGGGGGTATGAGAAACAACTCGACAGCCTTTCAGGCAGACGGTTCAAGTTGTAGGTTTCTAGTTGAGATGCTAGGAATATTCCAGTCTGTGCAAGTACCATTAGATTGTTGTGCAGCTAGAGATACTAAAGAAACCAGTAGGAACTGTGGCTGCAGTGAGTTAGGCTATATTTATATTTACCAATGTTATACGTATGTGCATAACATGAGAGTTCTAATAGCAGTGCAGAGTTCAATTAGTAAAGTCATTCATTCTGTGAAGAAACAGGTGTCAATTATGGCCCTTATTTAAAGACGGAGAGCAGCAAAGGTTGTACCTACTGGTTAAAGCTCTTGTACAATAAGTAAAATGGGTTGTTTGGAGTTCATTGGATATGGGAAAACATAGAAAAAAGTGCATAAAATAATTCATTACTCAGCTTAAAATGGCAAACAAAACCCAAAACAAGTGATAGGAAAATAAATACTACCATCCGCATAGTTCCTAGAATAAAAAAAATGGCAAATAAGCAAACATTGATCAACTCAAGAGAGATCAAAGAACATCTTCAGTTACCTGTGAGTACTGCAACCATCAGAAGACACCTATAGGAAGCCAAACTAGTTGGAACAACCCCTCGAAAAGTACTATTGCTGAAAAAAAGATGTATTGAAAAGGTTAGTTTGCCAAAGAACACATTGACTGGCCTAAAGAGAAGTGGCACAACATTTTATGGACAAGATAAGAGCAAAATTGTTCTTATTAGGTCCAAAGGCTGCAGATTGTGAGATGACCCATAAACAATGAATTCAAACCACAGTGCACTTAGAAGACTGTAAAACATGGACGTCCAAGCATGGTTTGGGGATCTTTCTCATACTCTGTAGTTGGGCTCATTTATCACATACCGGGCACCATGAACCAATTAGAATACAGTGGAACCTTGGATTAAGAGTAACTTGGTTTGAGATCGTTTTGCAAGACAAGCAAAGCTTTCTAAAAACTTGCAACTTGGTTTAAGAGCAATGCTTTGCAATAAGAGCAAATACTCACTGTGCACACTTCCGGTTCTGTCCTTTTACCACACTCTGAACTTTCTGTACATTTGTACTGTATACAGTATACCACTGTACAATACAGAATATAATATACAGTCAGGGCCAGAAATATTTGGACAGTGACACAAGTTTTGTTATTTTAGCTGTTTACAAAAACATGTTCAGAAATACAATTATATATATAATATGGGCTGAAAGTGCACACTCCCAGCTGCAATATGAGAGTTTTCACATCCAAATCGGAGAAACGGTTTAGGAATCATAGCTCTGTAATGCATAGCCTCCTCTTTTTCAAGGGACCAAAAGTAATTGGACAAGGGACTCTAAGGGCTGCAATTAACTTTGAAGGCGTCTCCCTCGTTAACCTGTAATCAATGAAGTAGTTAAAAGGTCTGGAGTTGATTACAGGTGTGTGGTTTTGCATTTGGAAGCTGTTGCTGTGACCAGACAACATGCGGTCTAAGGAACTCTCAATTGAGGTAAAGCAGAACATCCTGAGGCTGAATAAAAAGAAAAAATCCATCAGAGAGATAGCAGACATGCTTGGAGCAGCAAAATCAACAGTCGGGTACATTCTGAGAAAAAAGGAATTGACTGGTGAGCTTGGGAACTCAAAAAGGCCTGGGCGTCCACGGATGACAACAGTGGTGGATGATCGCCGCATACTTTCTTTGGTGAAGAAGAACCCGTTCACAACATCAACTGAAGTCCAGAACACTCTCAGTGAAGTAGGTGTATCTGTCTCTAAGTCAACAGTAAAGAGAAGACTCCATGAAAGTAAATGCAAAGGGTTCACATGTAGATGCAAACCATTCATCAATTCCAAAAATAGACAGGCCAGAGTTAAATTTGCTGAAAAACACCTCATGAAGCCAGCTCAGTTCTGGAAAAGTATTCTATGGACAGATGAGACAAAGATCAACCTGTACCAGAATGATGGGAAGAAAAAAGTTTGGAGAAGAAAAGGAACGGCACATGATCCAAGGCACACCACATCCTCTGTAAAACATGGTGGAGGCAACGTGATGGCATGGGCATGCATGGCTTTCAATGGCACTGGGTCACTTGTGTTTATTGATGACATAACAGCAGACAAGATTAGCCGGATGAATTCTGAAGTGTACCGGGATATACTTTCAGCCCAGATTCAGCCAAATGCCGCAAAGTTGATCGGACGGTGCTTCATAGTACAGATGGACAATAACCCCAAGCATACAGCCAAAGCTACCCAGGAGTTCATGAGTGCAAAAAGTGGAACATTCTGCAATGGCCAAGTCAATCACCAGATCTTAACCCAATTGAGCATGCATTTCACTTTCTCAAATCCAGACTTAAGACGGAAAGACCCACAAACAAGCAAGACCTGAAGGCTGCGGCTGTAAAGGCCTGGCAAAGCATTAAGAAGGAGGAAACCCAGCGTTTGGTGATGTCCATGGGTTCCAGACTTAAGGCAGTGATTGCCTCCAAAGAATTCGCAACAAAATATTGAAAATAAAAATATTTTGTTTGGGTTTGGTTTATTTGTTCAATTACTTTTGACCTCCTAAAATGTGGAGTGTTTGTAAAGAAATGTGTACAATTCCTACAATTTCTATCAGATATTTTTGTTCAAACCTTCAAATTAAACGTTACAATCTGCACTTGAATTCTGTTGTAGAGGTTTCATTTCAAATCCAATGTGGTGGCATGCAGAGCCCAACTCGCGAAAATTGTGTCACTGTCCAAATATTTCTGGACCTAACTGTAGCATGTCTATCAATTTGCATTTGTGGATACAGTATTGTACTTTCTTTCTGCTAACCAGTGCAGCACATTGCTTATACTGTACCTCCCACACACCGACAATTCTTTTGTAAGCTAATGTGCAGTTTAATTTGTTGTATATGTGTAGCACCCCTGACTACATCAGGGTGCTGCAGGGAACTGCATCCACCCTAACAAGGGTGCAGGGCCCACTCCCCCATGGTTCCAGGAACTAGAAATAGGTGTCATTCCATCTGCACAACAAATCCCAACATGCACCTCACACTAGGACTGTCAGGCACATTAGTGGGATGGTCTAGTGGGAAAGGGCCAACCACCTAGGAGTCAGGCAGACTGGTGGGAGGGAGGAAGTGGAGAGCAGAGCTTAGGCTGCTTTCACACCTCCGGTTTTTGCTATGCGGCACAATCCAGCACTTTGCAGGAAAAACGCAACCGTTTTTTTTTGCTGATGGTTGCGTTTTTCCTGCATAGACTATAATTAGTGCCGCATTGTGCTGCATGGCCTTGCGTTCGGTCCGTTTTTTGCCGCATGCGGCAGATTTAGCCGATGCGGTGGCCGGATGGAACGTTGCCTGGCACGTTTTTTTGTGCCGCAAAAAAAAACGCATCGCGCCGCATCCGGCCGATGCGGCGCTTTTCTCAATGCATCCCTATGGATGCCGGATGCGGCGCGATGCGTCAAAAAACGCATCCGGCCGCCGCATGCGGTTTTTGCCACTGCGCATGCTCAGTAGCATGCCGCAAGCGGCAAAAACCGGATGCGCCGCATGTAAAAAAAACTTATGCAAAGGATGCGGTGTTTTCACCGCATCCGTTGCATAGGTTTCACAGCCGGATTGAGCCGCACTGCTAAAACCGGATGTGTGAAAGCAACCTTAGAGTAAGGGTAGAGAGAGCTCCCAAAGTGAAAGGAGGGTGGGAGTTGTAGACAGAGTTGGGTTGCAAGCGGTGACCCAGGGCCAGAGGAGTCGGTGACCGGGCTCAGCAAGTGACCAGACTGACCAGTACCGAGCACGGCAGGGTGCCAGGGCCCTAGATTGGGGTGAAGCTTTAAGTGACCCAATAATTGACCTGTGGTGGAAGGGGACCTTAGGGACCTTCCCATGCACTCAGAGGTTGGGAGCACCAGCATACCGAGGGGGATAGGGTTTCCCAAATACACAACCCACGGAGGTCCCAAGTGCCCGCTCCCAAGAGCAAAGACTTCAATAAACAAAGGCTGAAGGACAGTTCCTGACAGTTTCACACTCCAGGGACACCAACAGACAACACTGTGCACGGAGGCAGGCTTCGGGATCACCAATGACCCCTGGAGCACGGAACCTGGACGTGCTCACCGCTGTTGCCACTCCCCCCTGTTGACACTCACAGAGACTTGGTTAAGCAACTTGTGTGTTTCCTTTACTCCGCCATATCGTGCAACGGACACCACAGTGAGTAAACCTGCCCCTGCACCCAGCCTGTCATCCCATCCACTCCACCCGAGCACTGGGGCCTCCCTACCTGCGGAGGGACTTGCCATCCAGCTGCTCCACACCATCTGCCCCGGTCCTCCATCCAGCAGCTGTGGTACTCCCCTTTACCGCAACCCGCAGGTGGCGTTACAAACTCTCCTTGTAAATATCCCCCTTTACATCGAAGTGGCCGCTGAGCCCCGGGTCTGGGGACCCTCGAGCCACAGCAAAAAGCCCGGATCTGAGCAGTCCGACTGCTGCAGGAGTGGCACATATGCTTTTACTATATTGTACAATATTTTGTATTGTACTGTAATAATTTTATATGAATACAGGACATTATTTTGTATTACTGTAATAAGTTTGTATAAATGCAGTAAATATTATTGAGTTGTGGAACAAATTGTCTTTGTTTCAATTATTTCCTATGGGGAAATTTGCTTTGATATGAGTAAAGCCTGCTTTACATGTTACGATTAAGCATACGATATCGTATGCGATCGTACCCGCCGCCATCGTATGTGCGGCATGTTCAATTTGTTGAACATGTCGCACAAACGATTATTTGCCGTCACACGTACTTACCCTTCCATACGACCTCGATGTGGGCGGCGAACATCCACTTCCTGGAGTGGGATGGACGTTCGGCGTCACATCGACGCCATGCGGCAGCCGGCCAATAGAAGTGGAGGGGCGGAGGTGAGCGGGACGTAACATCCCGTCCACCTCCTTCCTTCCGCATTGCTGGCGGGAGCCGCGGGACGCAGGTAAGATCTGTTCATTGTTCCCAGGGTGTCACACACTGCAATGTGTGCTACCTCGGGAACATTGAGCAACCTCACGTTCAATTTTTAGCAATTGAACGACGTGCATGCGATGAACGTTTTAACATTCAATCGCAATCGCACGTAGCTGTCACACGCTACAATATAACTTACGATGCCGGATGTGCGTCACTACCGACGTGACCCCGCCGACACATCGTAAGATATATTGTAGTGTGTAAAGCCCGCTTAACTTGGTTTAAGAGCACACTCCCAGAAACAATTATGCTCATAATCCAAGGTTCCACTGTATATCAAAATACTGGAAGAGGTCATGTTGCGTTATGCTGAAGAAAAACCCTTGAAATGGGTGTTTGAACAGGACAGTGATCCCAAACACAACAACAAGCGGGCAACATGCTGGTTCCAGACCAACAAGATTGATGTTATGAAGGGGCCAGCCCAATCCCCAGATTTCAATCTGATTGAAAATATTTGGAGTAACATAAAAAAAATGCTGGTTTTGATGCCAGACCTAAGAATGTTAAGGAACTGTGGAATGTAGTCCAATCAGTTTGGGCTGGAATATCTGTTTTCAGGTGTCAGATGTAAACCCTGTTTTACATGTTACGATTAAGTATACGATATCGTATGTGATCGTAACCGCCCCCATCGTATGTGCGGCACGTTCAATTTGTTGCTCGTGTCGCACAAACGATTATTTGCTGTCACACGTACTTACCCTTCCATACGACCTCGATGTGGGCGGCGAACGTCCACTTCCTGGAGTGGGAGGGACGTTCGGCGTCACACCGACTTCACACGGCAGCCGGCCAATAGAAGCTGAGGGGCGGAGATGAGTGGGACGTAAACATCCCGCCCACCTCCTTTCTTCCGCATTGCTGGCGGGAGCCGCGGGACGCAGGTATGATCTGTTCATCGTTCCCGGGGTGTCACACACTGCGATGTGTGCTACCTCGGGAACATTGAACAACCTCATGTTCAGTTTTTAGCAATTGAACGACGTGACCCCGCCGACACATTGTAAGATACATTGTAGCGTGTAAAACCCGCTTAAGTTGACTCCATGAAACACAGATGTAAAGCATTTATCAGAAATAAAAGATATACAACTAAATATTGTAAGTTCAGTGATTAGCAGAAAAGCTAAATCTGTAAATATTCAGGTTTGTAAATGAAAATGCAGACAACAGGTTATTATTATTCTTCATTTTCAGTTTAAAAATGGATATCTTGTTCATGTTTTCATGTAGATCTGAATGTCCAGTGCTCCCGGTGCCTTTGTATATATGGAAATAAATGCTATTATGAGGATTGGATTGTTTTTGCTATTATTTTACACATATCTGAACTTTTTCACAGACCTAATTGTACCAAAATCTCTATGACAGGTCGTTATCGTAGCAAAGATGATGGACAGACGGATGTAGAGAAACAATTGATTTCAGAGATTTGGCATTGATGCGACAAGAAACCAGAGGCATTACCTTGAATGAAGACATGACGAATGGAGAGCTTCCTTCACTACCTGCAATGGAAGGAAGCAATAGTTCTCAAGGCTGTGAACTGTCAGGAATATTCATGGCAACCCTGTGGCAGCGGACTAAATTGCTGTTAATACACAACGCTCACTTATTCTATGGTCTTAAATTTTCAATCATGCTGCGTTATTAACCATTTGTTCATCCAAATCTCAAGAAGGTGAATTTTGTTTGCCAAGAATGCACTTGGATGGTGATTTTTTTTTTTGTCACTGGTCTTGTTACCTGCGACTATGGTTCCTAATACATTCATTCAATTGTAACTCTAAAATAGTCGTGTGGCTGTTTTGCTCTGCTTTAGGCCTCCGACACACTCACGTGAAAATCACGCACGTGCCGCGAGACACGTATTTTCCCTGCGTGTTGCGTGCAGGTAAGTATGTGTCTCTAGCACGTGCGGGCCACGTGTGTTCTCCGTGTGCTATCCGTGATAACACACGGAGAACCGGTAATTTTCATACTCACGTGGTCCTTTCTGCTGTCCATGGTGCTGATCTTTGGTCTTCGGTCCTGCCGACTCCCCGCTACTGCTGCTGCCGGCCGCAGTGAAGTGAATATTAAATGAGCGGCGGTCGGCAGCAAGTGACAGCAGCGGCAGAGACAGGAGGGCAGGTGAAGGTGAGTTAAGCTTTTTATTTTTTTTTCTCTGACACGTGTGTTTTCTCTGGCGCGTGTCACACAGGACTACATCCACACTACACCCGTGTGGTACGTGTGCGGCCCGTGTGACACCCATGATGCCGGAGAAAACCTGACATGTCAGCATGTAGGAAAACGCACACACGTACAAACGGACACGGACACACATTCCGTGTGGTTTTACGTGTGTGTGCCTGCTACAATAGGGTAGCATTGCTGTACGTGTCTCCGTGCCGCTGGTACGTGTAAAAAATGGCAAACACGTACCGGCGGCACGGATGTGTGTTGCAGGCCTTAGATGTCGCTGCACATTTGATGATTTATGCATTTTATGTTTCCAGATATATATATGTATATGTAGTGTCATACGTAGACTATAGGGAAAGGGAAATGAGTAAGGATCCTGACCTAGTGCCACCCCCCATATATTGTGGTAATTTTAATAGACCACCACTAGGGGGAGCTTAGTATTCACGTATTTACATGGCTGCTCCAGAACATAAAGGGATATTCTCAAGTTTGGAAGTTATCCTTTATCTGTTAGAAACAAGATAACTTCCCCATCGCTGGGGGTCTGGTTGCTGGGATCCCCTCAATGCCAATAACCAGGATGTGAATGTAGTGGTGGTCAAATACTGGATAACTTCTCGATGGATGGGACTCCCGTCAACCCCAGAAGTCTAAAGAGCCCCATGTGAATGGAGTGGTAATTGATGATGATTCTTAGGGGCACTTTGCACACTACGACATCGCAGGTGCGATGTCGGTGGGGTCAAATCGAAAGTGACGCACATCCGGCGTCGCTGTCAACATCAGAGTATGTGAATCGTTTTTCCTACGATTAACGAGCGCAAAAGCATTGTAATCGTATGATCGGTGTAGCGTCGGTCATTTCCATAATTTCGGAAGGACCGATGTTACGATGTTGTTCCTCATTCCTGCAGCAGCATACATTGCTGTGTGTGAAGCCGCAGGAGCGAGGAACATCGCCTTACCTGTGTCCCGGCTGCAATGAGGAAGGAAGGAGGTGGGCGGGATGTTTACGTCCCGCTCATCTCCGCCGCTCCGCTTCTATTGGCCGCCTGCCGTGTGATGTCACTGTGACGCCACACGACCCGCCCCCTTAGGAAGGAGGTGGGTCGCCGGCCAGAGCGACGTCGCACGGCAGGTATGTGCATGTGAAGCTGCCGTAGCGATAATGTTCGCACCTGCGACGGGGGCGGGGACTATCGTGCTCGGCATCGCAAGCATTGGCTTGCGATGTCGTAGTATGCAAAGTACCCCTTAATGAGACTGCTGACATGTCCGAGCACTGAGCTCAAATGGTCTTTGATATTCCTATTAGAAAAAATGAAGAGGCAATGCGCATCATTGACCAAGGCTCTTCAGAGCCCGATTCTTGGGATCCCAGCAGATGGACCACCAGCAAAGGGTAAGTTATTAACTATCTTGCAAATGAGGGATACCTTGCAAACCTGAGAATACTCCTCTAATAATAAAACTGTATGAACTATGCTCTTATGCCCCCTAGTGGTGGCTGCAGCTAGATTTAATGTTATTTAAAGGGAGTTTTCACGAATTTGCTGTAATTAATACTATACGAAAGTAATGTAGTAAGAGTTTTTAAAAAATAACAAAAACTTATATTTAGTAAGAAATTCCCCAAGCTCCATTGCTCTGGTGGTCCTTGTATTGCAGTGATGATATGTCAACCATGCACACATGACCGCTGCAGACGATAACCGATGCAGCGGTCACATCATACCAACGGGAAGAGTCACTTAGAACGGTGTGACCAATAGAGCAATGCGGGACTTTACAGATTCAGTTTATTTTTTCATTTTAACCCATTCTATGCCTTAATAAGTAATATTTATTTTTAAATCAAGGACAACTCTTTAACCCTATGGTCACAGGACAGGAAAACGGGGGTTTTTGGACATCTCTTTGACAAAAACGCGCTGTAAATAATATAAAGATACATAATAATTCTATTCATTATAGCAACGTAAACAGCAATCAATATATCAAAGGCATCCGGTCAATTTTTCATTTTCATATTAAATTGTCCATTATCACAGCCCCGTTATAGAGGGGCGAAGTGGGAGAATTTATTGGATTTTTTTTCTTTATATGGACACGGTGTTACGCCACTAATACAGTTCAGAACCATTCTCTTTATTCAGCAGATGTCCTCAAATGAAAATTTGATTAGTTTCAAATGAAAGTTTTACTGTTCCTCATCTGTTTAATTTTAGACTTAGTGAAGCATTGCCGCAATTAACCTCAACAGGATAGATTTCCATTTTCTAATGCGGCGGCAACGGAGGGAGTCACATTCTTCGTAAATTAAAACCTTTCCTTGTTCAAGCCCACGGACAGTAATAGATGGAAATACCTATCTACAGTAGTTTTATTTTCTTTTGCAATTAACAACATGTGCAACAAATGTTGAGAAGACGGAGGAAATATCTTAACCTGTCACTGAATTCCATACACAGAATGTATTCAGCGCAGACTTATAGAGCTCATTTACCCTGCGCAAAAGAAGAATGAGATCCATCGCTGCCATCTAGTGGCCATTATTATTATTATTACTTCTAGGAATCACGAATAAAAAAAATATTATTGACATAAATTGTTCTCCTTCTTAATAGATAAATTATTAGGATTTAAATGTATGCACTGAACTAGTACTGCAAAAAAACAACATCAATCCTATGCATCAAATTGTAACATTTCATATATCCATTTTCTCTATATGTCAGGAGCAATTTCCAATATTTATATATATATATATATATATATATATATATATATATATATATATATATATATATATAAATATACTGTGCACTATATAGAAAAGCTGGGTCTACTGCACTCCCCTATGCAATCAAAGCAGCTTAGACGTGATTGAATTTTTTGATATCTGAATTTGTAAGCCTTAATGGCATTTTCCAAACAAGTGATCATTTCACTGAGACTTGCAATATTGAAAAGCCTCAGCTTGCCACAATGTCTAACACTTTAGGGTCTCCTAGAGCTGTATCCAACCTATTACGAGGGGGACCCGGGGAAGCGTGACAAGATGGTGAAGAGGCAGCTTCCGCCGGTCAAGGTCCACTGTGCGGTGTAGGGGACCGCTGCTATGGTCGTTAGAGAGTGAGCGGGTTGTTGCTGACGATCGTCTGTTACGTAACAGACGATCTGCGCACACCGGCTCGCCCTAACCCATGAGGGTTGTATGGGACGGGGCTTACAGCTCGGTGCACTTGTTGCACGAAGAAGCACAGTGGCGCCCACGCACGTGTGCCTAAACGGAAGTCACGGAAACGTGGCACGAGGGTAGCACAGCGGTGCCCGCGCACGTGTGCTTCAATAACAAGGTGAGTCCGAGGAGGTCCCGAGGAGCTCACCGAAGGCAGGTACACAACCTGCAAAACAAGGCACTGCCGGAGCAGCAAGGGCAAAGTCCACAAGAAGACAATAATGCCTGTACAGTGGCGTAGCAGCACGCTGCCAGTCATCCAACAAAAGAGGACAGTCACGCGCCACCATATTGGAAAGCAGAGCTTTTAAGGAGGCGCAGCTCCACCCAAAGGAGGGCGCGAGGTGGAGACGACGGATTTGACCCAATTGGGATCCACGACGTCCCAGCCCGGCCAATCAGGGTTCACAACATCACCAGCCTCGTCATCAAGCCATGTGATGTCAGTGGGCGAATCAAAACCTGCCACATGGTGCACATACTCATTCTGCTGCCTCTGAGACTTCACAAGATGCAGGGATAACGAGATTCATGCTGCTTCCCTGAGTAGCTATCCTCTGCACATTGTGTAGTCTCCTGGACCTTCGGCGCTGCTGAGCAGGAGGGCTCATGGCAGGCAAGGAATGGGAGACCACATCATTCCTTGCAAGAGGGGAGCCACGAGGTGTAACACCAACCCCTTTTAAATTCTTTACCATAAACATAGGTTTAGTAATGTGAAAGTGCCTCGTGATGGCAACCCAAAACAGATGTAACCCTAGATTAGCCAACAGCCCTTTTAATAACACTCTGCACTGACCGAGTTTCGTGTTTTTTTAATTAAAAAAGGGCCCAAAAATTATCCCTCTTAGGAAAAATTATCCCTCTTAGGAAAAATTATCCCTCTTGTGATTAGGCAGACCTTTAGTAACGCTCACCACAAGGGGGTGCAGGTACACTGGAATTGTGTAGAGTTCCTAGGTATAGTGAGGTGCTTGCTAGGGATCACTAATACCAAGGTGGGGATGGTCTTCAGAGTACTCAATCAAGCCAGGAGGTCACGTCAATACAGAGGAACAAGAGAAGCTGAGGTCCCGTGCAAGCCAGAGGTCTGTAATCCAGGAAGTAGTGTCAAGGTACAGAAGGGAAATAGAGCTGTGGTCAGAGAACAAGCTGAGGTCGGAAGCCATGAGGACACAAAGGTACAGAGGAGAGAGCGGGGCCGGGGTCACAAAACAAGTCGAGGGTCAGGGAGATAGGGAGTACAGACAAAATGGGAGGGATGGAGGTCAGGGAATGGGATGCAAGGTTATGGGACAAGATCAGAACAACTCACAAAAACAAGAAGCGTACACTGCAGAGCAGGAACTATTACTTTTGGCAGTGAAAGGGCTCCAAGATAAGGCAGAGCGATCACCCGGAACGAGGCGTGACCGAATAGACCTTTCCCAATGAGCCTGACCCCGGAGAATACAGACAACAAGAAAACACCTAGGACACAATGGCTCTGCATAGAGCAGAGCCATAAGACAATCATGGCACCTTTCAGTTGCTACCTGTAAGGGTTCATGCAGAAGTCTATGCAACACCATCCGGGCACAGACCACAATGCGCAGACTTGCAGTGGGTCTCCCAAACCTGAGAGTTACAGCCTCATAGAAGCATGAAGCTAAACTATAATGCTCAGGTTGGAAGACCCACGGCCAGTTTAGCACTGTGTTGTAAGGAAATTTTCTTGAATCCCAAGTCCAATAAAGAATAACTGAAATTTTCTGTATAAGGGTCTTATGAGTGGTTGTCCCATCTGCATTCTACACCTGTGTTGCCTGCACCTTTATCAAGGGAGCTGCTGCTTCATGTTAGTGCATCAGTTTCAATGACCTGGGCAGGTAAATAGTGCTGTTCTTTTTTTGCTGTGTCAGTGTGACATTTGAAACAATTTCCTGTAAGGTTGCTGTTGGAGAAGGAGAGGTATCCATAGAGGAGGAAGTTAAGGAAGTACATGAACGTCGCCTGGTGTAGAGATGTCACCAGTACCTAATTGGCCTATTTGCTGTACTGAAACGTTGCCAATATAAACATTGATTCATTGGGCCAGAAAAGCAACTTAAAGTCGCTGGCCATAATAGCTGCTGTCAACAGAATACCTCTTGCAGAACAGCTTTAATTCCATGGAGCAGTCCACAGTGTCTGCATGATAGAAGAAAACAGGGATGGCTTTCATCAAGAATTAATTTGTTTTTGTATTTACTATGAAGGATGAGCGCACACCATTCTTTAGCAAAATACAGTATAATAAACATGGTATGGCAGCAATTGTGGTGAACTTGGTCATGTGGGAGTTGACTTTCCACATAACCTGAAAGCTGAGTGTGTTTTTCCTGGGCACACATATGACTGAAAGCAGTGGATGACAACGACCAGGCACTACTTGAGGATGCAACCTAGCTATGAGAAACATGAACGTGTGATGAAATCCTTGCTGCAGTTAGTGGCTAGTCCACCAGGTGGCACCAAAGTACAAACAGTCAGGGAAGACATAAGGCTCTAAGTAGGATCCAGAGATGGGGAATCAGACAAGCTGGGGTTGGGGCACAGGAGGTCTCGTTGGGACAGAGGGAGAAACAGAGGCAACATCAGAAAACAAGCCAAAGTCAGTACGCGGAGAGGTAACGTCAGGGCACTGGGGAAAAGCCAAACAACGTCAGAAGGCAGGCCGGGGTCGGGACACAGGGAGATCAAGTCAGTAAGGAGGGGGAAGGATCAGAACACCGGGACAGACTGTGAGGAAACACAGACAGGTGACATGGAGGGGTCGGGGAAGATGGACACAGGCGGTAGTGGGACAAGATCAAAGAGACACTAGCAAAGCCAGGGACAAGTACTTGCCGAGCATACGGAAATATCATTGGCGGCACTGCAGCAGGACTCCAATATAAAGCAGAGTGGGAGTCTAAATCGAGGCCAGGAGGAACCCCTCCCCCAAGGTCAGGGAGAGGGTAAAAATCCGGGGAGGATAAAAAAAAAAAAAGGTCTAAGCCATCTCTGCAGGATGCCGGGCCCGCAGAACAAGCTTGAAACCAGCTCTGCAGAATAACGGGCCTGCAGAGCATGATCATGACAGAACGCTAGTAAGCCTTACTCATATTGCAAACCAGCTTGCTTTTCCCAAATGAGCAGGTGATGTCGCTTCATGTGCTAATGGACACCTGTACAGGCATTGCATTGGGGTGGTGTGTACTGATGTAAAATTTAACCAGTAAAATAGAAATGCAAAATAAATTGTTTAAGACGTGCACACTTTGTGATCTAGACAGTTGCAGATGATTGTCTGATTGTCTGGGTTTGGTAAAATATTATTTTGTCTTATTAGAAAGCAATTATTTCCTTCACAAAAAGGATTCCTCAAGAAATGCAAAAATTCAGTAGAGTCACTCACTTGTGACAAGCACACATTGTATGACTGACGCTCCTGCTGCTTTCTAGTGCATGAAGAACTAGTAAAATAAAATGTCTTATTAAAAAGCAATTATTTCCTTTATCACAAAAAAAATTCCTTAAGAAATGCAAAAACTCAGTACAGTCACTCACTTATGACAAGCACTCATTGTATGACTGACACTGCCACTGCTTTCTAGTGCATGAAGAACTTGTAAAATAAATTGTCTTATTGAAAAGCAATTATTTCCTTCTTCACAAA
This sequence comes from Anomaloglossus baeobatrachus, assembly GCF_048569485.1. NCBI lineage: Eukaryota > Metazoa > Chordata > Amphibia > Anura > Aromobatidae > Anomaloglossus > Anomaloglossus baeobatrachus. The sequence goes on along the minus strand of NC_134357.1, from coordinate 277,990,540 downwards.
AGTATTCCTCAAGAAATGCAAAAACTCAGTACAGTCACTCGTGTGACAAGCACACATTCTATGACTGACACTGCTGCTGCTTTCTAGTGCATGAAGAACTAGTAAAATAAAATGTGGTATTCAACACAGCAGAACAAGCTGCTAGCCTAGCTACACTGTATTACTGATCAATCACTCTAGATCTGGCACTGCTGCTAGCACCCTTCCCATTTCCCTCTCTCCTCCTATCAATTCAACCTGTATTGGGCTACACATTCCCACATCTGTGAAACGTCCGATTAATGTCCAATTTTTTTCATACAGCATTCGGACTTAAGAAGTAAGATGGATGGATTCATGCATGTGTTAATATTAGAGATCAAAGAGTGAGATCCATGAGACTCAGAGCAAGTCCTAATCTGATCCAATTCACGATAGTGACGCTTAGTGATAAACCTGAATAAAAATGTGATTGTCCAAAAGTTTTTTATCGCCATGGAAGGAAGCACAGCTCTTAATTTAAGTAAAACAGAAAAAAATGGACACAACTAGGATGACACCTAAGAAAATATAGTTCTGTTTCTCGCAGATGGAATCACTCACACAGATTTGTGAATCTATGCTTGTTTGCAGACTACTACCCTCATCTTTTTTAGTGCTTTAGTTGTACAACACATTATTGTCTGGAGTATTTGTAAAAAAAAATAAATAAATAAGTGAAAACACAATCAGCCATCCATAATAAAATTCTGAAGTTCTATATTGATAGTGAAAAAAGGTGGTGATGAAGTATACAGTTAATAAACAGGGGGTGAACTTTCCAAAAACACCTATAAGAAGGTGAAAATGATACACATAATGTGCATAGGAGATTCTCCTGACAAAGGCATTGCACTGAAACGTACGTCGGGGTGGTCACTATTCCCCCAGGAGCAGCGTATACCCTTGTGACTTAGGTGAGGCTGTATTTTTATAATTATTATCGATTGGGCTATCACTATAACACACTGTGTGGTATATCTGCATGTATTGGAATGTGTACCCCCTTTTTGTTATCTGTATATTCCACACCCACCTGTTTTCACTGCCAATTAAGATGTTCACAATTTCATAGTGAATGGCTGATCGTATTTTCCTTTTTTTTAAATGTACTCTTGTAATTTGTCCATAGTCCTCACCATCTGTTGCATGTAATTTAATTGCACGCTACTTTATGCAAAACTACTTTGAGAAATATATGTCACCATTAAACATATATAGTATTTGTCCAATGTTTTAGGGCTTTCTCTCCCTATCTATTGCTGAGCTATGTGCTCTGATATTCTCTCCCTAAAATGGCTGCTGCATTTCCTGCCTTGGATTTTATACTGTCTCTAATAGTGTCTCCTGACAGGCTGCGCTATACTGTGTGATGTAGGCACTATGATAAATCCTGCATTGCAATGCCTGAGGTCATGTGAGCCTTTTCTAGCTGATGGAATCTTCTGCTTTATGTAAAAATTTGGCCAACATTTTCTGGAGTTTTGTGCAAATTAAATTGCTCAAATTTGCCAGGATATTAAAAATTTGACAAATTTGACATGAATTTGATTTGCATCGAATCAAGTGATTCAGCTATATGAAAATTGTATGCCAGGATATACCAGTCTAATGGAGCCCAGAAAGATGCGTATTTTAGCTCCTTTATATGTGTGTTCAACAAAGTAAAAATTTTGCTATTCATGGGCACGCACAACAAAAAAGCTAGAGGTACCCTGTCATACGATTCATGCTGCCTAATCTACGTGCAGCATGATTTTCAGCTTGCCTGCACCATTATAGCCAGGTATATTATTTTTTGAAAGGTTCTGGATTTTCAGAGAGAGTCTACTTTGAGCTGCTGCAGGTGACGGACCGCTTTCTCCATTTAATATGTGCATAGACATGTTAGTCACCTGGAGACCAGACTTGTATGGCTTTGCTCCAAGTCGTCTTCACCAAGTGCAGCTCCAGGTGATTGACAGGTTTCTCCATCAAATATGTGCATAGACCTGTTAGTCACCTGGAGACCAGACTTGTATGGCTTTGTCCACAGTCATCTTCTCCCGGTGTAGCTCCAGATGATTGACAGGTCTCTCTATCGAATGTGTGCATAGTTAGAGACCTGTTAGTCACCTGGAGACCAGACTTGTATGGCTTTGCTCCCAGTCATCTTCTCCTGTGCAGCTCCAGGTGATTGACAGGTTTCTCCATTGAATGTGTGAATAGTTAGAGACACGTTAGTCACTTGGAGACCAGACTAGTCTGGCTTTGTCCACAGTCATCTTCTCCCGGTGCAGCTCCAGATGATTGACAGGTCTCTCCATCGAATATGTGCATAGTTAGAGACCTGTTAGTCACCTGGAGACCAGACTAGTCTGTCTTTGCTCTCAGTCACATCTCCAGGTGATTGACAGGTCTCTCCTTCGAATGTGTGCATAGTTAGAGACCCATTAGTCACCAAGAGACCAGACTAGTCTGGCTTTGCCCATGGTCATCTCCCGATGCAGCTCCAGGTGATTGATAGGTTTCTCCATCGAATGTGTGCATAGTTAGAGACCCATTAGTCACCAAGAGACCAAAACCTTAAAATTAGAATCACCAGGTCCATGTTACATTTAACACGTATACTTTTTTTACTATGGTCCCCAACATTAATGTAAACCTACAACCGACTCATAGTCACATATAATAATAGAAATCAATCTCCAAGTGGATTTATCATATCACTTTATTTTATTATCAGAAAAATATATTTTTATGGATACACAAAGTGCAGAAGGTGCAATACAAAAACAGACTATACGTTTAAGGTAAACAACACACAGGGCAGTGCGACCAAGATAACACGAAAAGCAAAAAACATTAGACGAATTATATCAATAAATATGATGGAAAATGATTATACATCAATGGGAGCTACTTCTGGATACAGTGAGGGAAATACATATAACAATGATTACTTTGCTAAAGTGCTTGAATACAGTGCTTCAAATGGTGGTATTATATACTATCATATTGCACTTTTATCATATTGCACAAATCACGAATATAAACCAAAATTGTAGACATAGATGGTGCATAAACACAATTATATGTATATGCAAAAAAGAGAAAAAATCAGATAAAGTGCTTGATTATAGTGCTTAAATACTAGTATCATATACTGTCATATTGCACTTATATCAGATTGCACATATCCCAAACATTATAATCATAGATGATCCATGAGCGCTAAGGTTCTCAGGTCCAAACCTTGCTCCCCAACAATAGTCATGAGGTTAGCCCATAGTAACAGATTAGATGGGCTGAGTACAACGTGAATGAGCAGTCACCATCTGCTCAGTAATTTGCCCATTCAACCAGCTCTTTACACAATATGGGGAATCTCATCCCTCAAGGTAAGCACCTGACGTAGCCATGCCTGGTCTCCGGTCACACCGCCCCGCACCCCAAGAGACCAGACTAGTCTGGCTTTGCCCATGGTCATCTCCCGCTGCAGCTCCAGGTGATTGACAGGTCTCTCCATATGTACAAGCAAGGGAAAGAAAAAAGGATGATTATGATTAAGGACTAGTTTTTTGTTTTTAAATTTATGAAGTCCGAAACGCGTAAAGTGCTATGTTTCATACTCCCCACTATGGTCTTCATATAAGAATTTTTTTTTAATCATGTATTAATAAAGAAGTTTGATTTTTAACATATTTTTGGAATTGGTGCTGGGTCCGATCTTCCTTCTTCAATATTACAAGCAAGGGAAAGACCTGATAATCACCTCTAGACTAGACTTGTCTTGTCTCCTGCTATGTCCCCCTGACCGGATCTTTAAGGTATATTTCTTCTGCAATATACTTTAAACATCTGCATAAGTGTTTCAAAAATCGAGCAGACTGTATACCATTCACACGGCCCTCAGTTTGGGCAGTACAAATCACCTGACAAGTTCCCTTTAATTTGAACACTAGGGGAAATATATCCTTAAAGGTTCCCTTTAAGCATGAGAAAGAATTAGTGATTATGACCCCTCAGTTTAGTGATCCTGATGTCCTCAGCAGTGGGATCTCAAGCGATCAGACATTTATCAACTATCTTGAAAAGTTAAGCTACCACTACTCTAAAGGCCCAGTCACACTAAACAACTTACCAGCGATCCCAACAACGATACAACCTGATAGGGATCGCTGGTAAGTTGCTAGGAGGTCGCTGGTGAGATGTCACACTGCGACGCTCCAGCGATCTCACCAGCAACCTGACCTGGCAGGGATCGCTGGAGCATCGTGGAAGCATGCTGTGCTTGGTAACTAAGGTAAATATCGGGTAACCAACCCGATATTTACCTTGGTTACCAACGCACACCGCTTAGCGCTGGCTCCCTGCACACCTAGCCACAGTACACATCGGGTTAAATACCCGATGTGTACTGCAGCTACATGTGCAGAGAGCAGGGAGCCACGCACACTGCTTAGCTCTGGCTCCCTGCACTCCTAGCTACAGTACACATCGGGTTAATTACCCAATGTGTACTGCAGCTACATGTGCACAGAGCAGGGAGCTGGCACCGACAGCTGAGAGCGGCGGACGCTGGTAACGAAGGTAAATATCGGGTAACCAAGGTAAGGGCTTCTTGGTTACCCGATGTTTACTGTGGTTACCAGCGTCCGCAGAAGCCGGCTCCTGCTCACTGCACATTGTTGTTGCTCTGTCGCTGTCATACACAGCGATGTGTGCTTCACAGCGGGAGAGCAACAACTAAAAAATGGTCCAGGACATTCAGCAACAACCAACGACCTCACAGCAGGGGCCAGGTTGTTGCTGGATGTCACACTAAGCAACATCACTAGCAAGTTGTGCATCAGCAGCGATGTTGCTAGCGATGTTTCTTAGTGTGACGGTACCTTTAGTTCTATCTCTTTATCTGAAAGCTCAGTATGGCTTCCTTTCATTGCTATAGAAAGTCATTAGGTGTATCCACATGCATATACAGATATAAGAGCTTGTCAGTGTTTGCCTTTGATTTTGCGTGGGACTGAATGCTCTTATCAGTGAGTCATCACTATACAGGAAAGTGAGAAATCTATCAAAATATTATACAAATCTAGGTGTATGTATGTAAATATATGTGCATTTATATCAGTATGTAAGACTGGATACTGTGTGTACGAGCATGGCTGGATACATTTCTGTGCATAGTTCATTTTATTGGTACGTACGAGTATAAAGGTTTTTTCTATCCAGCTGAAGATATATATTCACAACATACTGCAGTGATCTGCTATAAATGAGAATTCAACATGGCACGGCATTGTGCGAGGTCCCTGTAAAGCAGCACCAGACCCGCTATAGGTCTGTATTACGCATGCTGCCCTCAGGCACTGTATTCACCTCCAGAAGATTTTACTTATAGTTTTGTAAATTTTATACAAAATTTATGATAATGGTGCACACTGCATAATGAATTTGGTGAAACTCAGAGCATACTAATGTGGCTATTACAGACTAGGTTCACATTTGGACATCTGCAGAGACAGGACATATACATTGAAAGCAAACGCAAGCGCGTGCCATATATCAAAATACATCTGAACTTCAATGTATACATCATCTACAGTCATGGCTGAAAGTGTGGACACCCTTGAAGTTGTCCCAGAAAATGAAGTATTTCCCCCAGAAAATTATTGCAATTACACATGTTTTGATATACAGTCATATGAAAAAGTTTGGGCACCCCTATTAATGTTAACCTTTTTTCTTTATAACAATTTGGGTTTTTGCAACAGCTATTTCAGTTTCATATATCTAATAACTGATGGACTCAGTACAATGAAGGGAATTTTGTTTACTTACCGTAAATTCCTTTTCTTCTAGCTCCAATTGGGAGACCCAGACAATTGGGTGTATAGCTACTGCCTCCGGAGGCCACACAAAGCACTACACTTAAAAGTGTAAGGCCCCTCCCCTTCTGCCTATACACCCCCCGTGGGATCACGGGCTCCTCAGTTTTAGTGCAAAAGCAAGAAGGAGGAAAGCCAATAACTGGTTTAAAAACAAATTCAATCCGAAGAAACATCGGAGAACTGAAACCAATCAACATGAACAACATGTGTACCCGAAAAAAACAAAAATCCCTAAGAAAACAGGGCGGGCGCTGGGTCTCCCAATTGGAGCTAGAAGAAAAGGAATTTACGGTAAGTAAACAAAATTCCCTTCTTCTTTGTCGCTCCATTGGGAGACCCAGACAATTGGGACGTCCAAAAGCAGTCCCTGGGTGGGTAAAATAACCCTCGTGACAGGACCGTAAAACAGCCCTTTCCTACAGGTGGGCAACCGCCGCCTGAAGGACTTGTCTACCTAGGCTGGCGTCCGCCGAAGCGTAGGTATGCACCTGATAATACTTGGTAAAAGTGTGCAGACTCGACCAGGTAGCCGCCTGGCACACCTGCTGAGCCGTAGCCTGGTGCCGTAATGCCCAGGACGCACCCACGGCTCTGGTAGAATGGGCCTTCAGCCCTGAGGGAACCGGAAGCCCAGCGGAACGGTAGGCTTCAAGAATTGGTTCCTTGATCCACCGAGCCAAGGTGGATTTGGAAGCTTGCGACCCTTTACGCTGACCAGCGACAAGGACAAAGAGTGCATCCGATCGGCGCAGGGGCGCCGTGCGGGAAATGTAGATTCTGAGTGCTCTCACTAGATCCAACAAATGGAAATCCTTTTCACATTGATGAACTGGATGAGGACACAAAGAAGGTAAGGAGATATCCTGATTGAGATGAAAGGGGGATACCACCTTAGGGAGAAACTCCGGAATCGGTCGCAGAACCACCTTGTCCTGGTGAATCACCAGGAAGGGAGATTTGCATGACAGCGCTGCTAGCTCGGACACTCTCCGAAGAGAGGTGACCGCTACAAGAAAAGTCACTTTCTGTGAAAGGCGAGAAAGGGAAACATCCCTCATAGGCTCGAAAGGCGGTTTCTGGAGAGCAATTAGAACCCTGTTCAGATCCCAGGGCTCTAACGGCCGCTTGTAAGGAGGGACGATATGACAAACCCCTTGCAGGAACGTGCGTACCTGAGGAAGTCGTGCTAGGCGCTTCTGAAAAAATACAGATAGCGCTGAGACCTGTCCTTTAAGGGAGCCTAGCGACAAACCTTTTTCCAAACCGGATTGTAGGAAGGAAAGAAAAGTAGGCAATGCAAATGGCCAGGGAGGAAATCCCTGAGCAGAACACCAAGATAAGAATATCTTCCACGTCCTGTGGTAGATCTTGGCGGAGGTTGGTTTTCTAGCCTGTCTCATGGTGGCAATGACCTCTTGAGATAACCCTGAATACGCTAGGATCCAGGACTCAATGGCCACACAGTCAGGTTCAGGGCCGCAGAATTCCGATGGAAAAACGGCCCTTGAGACAGCAAGTCTGGTCGGTCTGGTAGCGCCCACGGTTGGCCTACCGTGAGGTGCCACAGATCCGGGTACCACGACCTCCTCGGCCAGTCTGGAGCGACGAGGATGGCGCGGCGGCAGTCGGACCTGATCTTGCGCAGCACTCTGGGCAACAGTGCCAGAGGAGGGAACGCATATGGTAGCCGGAACTGCGACCAATCTTGAACTAAGGCGTCCGCCGCCAGAGCTCGGTGATCGTGAGACCGCGCCATGAAAGCTGGGACCTTGTTGTTGTGCCGGGACGCCATTAGGTCGACGTCCGACATCCCCCAGCGGCGACAGATCCCCTGAAAAACGTCCGGGTGAAGAGACCATTCCCCTGCGTCCATACCCTGGCGACTGAGAAAATCTGCTTCCCAGTTGTCCACGCCTGGGATGTGAACTGCGGATATGGTGGATGCCGTGTCTTCCACCCACGTCAGAATCCGCCGGACCTCCTGGAAGGCTTGCCGACTGCGTGTTCCTCCTTGGTGGTTGATGTATGCCACCGCTGTGGAGTTGTCCGACTGAATTCGGATCTGCTTGCCTTCCAGCCACTGCTGGAAGGCTTGTAGGGCAAGATACACTGCTCTGATTTCCAGAACATTGATCTGAAGGGTGGACTCTTGCTGAGTCCACGTACCCTGAGCCCTGTGGTGGAGAAAAACCGCTCCCCACCCTGACAGACTCGCGTCCGTCGTGACCACCGCCCAGGATGGGGGTAGGAAGGACTTTCCCTTTGACAAAGAGGTGGGAAGAAGCCACCACTGAAGAGATTCCTTGGCCGCCTGAGAAAGGGAGACGTTCCTGTCGAGGGACGTCGACTTCCCGTCCCATTGGCGGAGAATGTCCCATTGTAGTGGACGCAGATGAAACTGCGCGAAAGGGACTGCCTCCATTGCTGCTACCATCTTCCCTAGGAAGTGCATGAGGCGTCTCAAGGGGTGTGACTGGTCTTGAAGGAGAGATCGCACCCCTGTCTGTAGTGAACGCTGTTTGTCCAGCGGAAGCTTCACTATCGCTGAGACAGTATGAAACTCCATGCCAAGATATGTTAGTGATTGGGTCGGGGTCAGATTTGACTTGGAAAAGTTGATGATCCACCCGAAACTCTGGAGAGTCTCCAGCGCAACATTCAGGCTGTGTTGGCATGACTCTTGAGAGGGAGCCTTGACAAGCAGATCGTCTAAGTAAGGGATCACAGAGTGTCCCTGAGAGTGCAGGACTGCTACTACTGCTGCCATGACCTTGGTGAAGGCCCGTGGGGCTGTCGCCAGACCGAAAGGCAGAGCTACGAACTGAAGGTGTTCGTCTCCTATCACGAAGCGTAGAAAACGCTGATGCTCTGGAGCAATCGGCACGTGGAGATAAGCATCCTTGATGTCTATTGATGCTAGGAAATCTCCTTGAGACATTGCGGCGATGACGGAGCGGAGGGATTCCATCCGGAACCGTCTGGTTTTCACGTACTTGTTGAGAAGTTTTAGGTCCAGAACGGGACGGAAAGATCCGTCCTTTTTTGGTACCACAAACAAATTGGAGTAAAAACCGTGACCTTGCTCCTGAAGAGGAACCGGGATCACCACTCCTTCTGCCTTTAGAGTGCACACCGCTTGCAGAAGAGCATCGGCTCGGTCGGGAGGCGGAGACGTTCTGAAGAATCGAGTTGGAGGACGAGAACTGAACTCTATCCTGTACCCGTGGGACAGAATGTCTCTCACCCAACGGTCTTGGAGCTGTGGCAGCCAAACGTCGCCAAAGCGGGAGAGCCTGCCACCGACCGAGGATGCGGAGAGAGGAGGCCGAAAGTCATGAGGAAGCCGCCTTGGTAGCGGGTCTTCCGGCTGTCTTTTTTGGGCGTGACTGAGCCCGCCAAGAATTTGAGCTCCTCTGATCCTTTTGAGTCCTTTTGGACGAGGAGAATTGGGACCTGCCCGAGCCTCGAAAGGACCGAAACCCCGACTGTCTCCTCCTCTGTTGGGGTTTGGTTTGTCTGGGCTGAGGTAAGGATGAATCCTTACCCTTGGACTGCTTAATGATTTCATCCAAACGCTCACCAAACAGTCGATCACCAGAAAATGGCAGACTGGTTAAGCACTTTTTGGACGCAGAATCTGCCTTCCATTCCCTTAACCATAAGGCCCTGCGTAGAACCACGGAGTTGGCTGACGCCACTGCCGTACGGCTCGTAGAGTCCAGGACAGCATTAATCGCGTAAGACGCAAATGCAGACATTTGAGAGGTTAAGGATGCCACCTGCGGAACAGATGTACGTGTGACCGTGTCAATCTGTGTAAGACCAGCTGAAATAGCCTGGAGTGCCCATACGGCTGCGAATGCTGGAGCAAACGACGCGCCGATAGCTTCATAGATGGATTTCAACCAGAGCTCCATCTGTCTGTCAGTGGCATCTTTAAGTGCAGCCCCATCCTCCACTGCAACTATGGATCTAGCCGCAAGCCTGGAGATAGGGGGATCCACCTTGGGACACTGGGTCCAGCCTTTGACCACGTCAGGAGGGAAGGGATAACGTGTATCCTTAATCCGTTTGGAGAAACGCTTATCTGGGTAAGCGTGGTGTTTCTGGACTGCCTCTTTAAAGTCAGAATGGTCCAGAAAAGTACTTAATTTACGCTTGGGATACCTGAAATGGAATTTCTCCTGCTGTGAAGCTGACTCCTCCACCGGAGGAGCTGGGGGAGAAATATCCAACATTCTATTGATGGACGCTATAAGATCATTCACTATGGCGTCACCATCAGGCGTATCCAAATTGAGAGCGGTCTCAGGATCAGAATCCTGATCAGCTACCTCCGCCTCATCACACAGAGAGTCCTCCTGCTGGGACCCTGACCAGTGTGATAAAGTCGAGGGCCGCTCATAGCGAGCTCGCTTAGGCTGTCTGGGACTGTCGTCCGTGTCAGAGCCTTCACCCTGGGATGCATGGGACACCCCCGGAGCGCGGAGCTGTTCCAATTGAGGGGGACCAGGGAGCAATGAGTCAACAGTGCCCCTGGTCTGAGTTACTGGTCTAGACTGCAAAGTTTCTAGAATTTTAGTCATAGTCACAGACAATCTATCAGCAAAGACTGCAAACTCTGTCCCCGTCACCTGGACAGTATTCACAGGTGGTTCGCCCTGGGTCACCTCTAGCAGAGGCCCCGGCCGAGCAGTTGCCACAGGGGCCGAGCACTGCACACAGTGGGGGTCAGTGGAACCTGCAGGTAGAGTAGCCTCACATGCGGTGCACGCAGCATAGAATGCCTGTGCCTTGGCACCCTTGCTTTTTGCGGATGACATGCTGTTGTCTCCTCTGAGCAATATAGGAGGGTATATAGCCAAGAATCACTAGCGACCGTACAGTGCAATGTATAGCATGCAAGCATAAAAATACAAATGTACACTTCGGCACTAAGTGGGGTCAGCACCAGAGGTGCCGCTTACCGCCCGCTCAAACGCGGGTGTGTGGTCGCCAGAATCCCGTGTCTGGGTCTCCCAGAAAGTCTCCCCTCTCCAGCTCAGACTGCACCACAGGAATGGCTGCCGGCGTTCTGTGAAGAGGGGCGGACCGTGGGCGTGCCGCAGACAAAGTGCGGGAAACTGGTGTCCCACTGTGCCCAGTGTGAGGGCTGGAGTATGTAAATAGACTCCAGCCCTCTGCGCTGACATTCTGTACAGCGTCCCGCCCTTCCCCTGACTGGCAGGCCTGGGGGCGGGAACGAAGCGAAACTAGGCCGCAAAAGCCGGGGACTCGAGTAATAAGCGCGGCCGTCATACATGCACGGCCAGCGCGGAAGTCCCCGGCGCACCACAAGTCCCAGCCGCGCCGCAGCATTTTTTAAACTAACAGCAGCGGCCGGCGCGGCAGTTCGCAATACGTAGACTCACTCAGCAGAGCTGTAGTGAGTAGTGGCACCAGCGCGCGCGCTGTTGTCCCCGGCGCACTAACACACTCAGCAATGCTGCAGTGTGTCTGCGTCTGTATGGGGACACAGAGTACCTTGATGTAGCAGGGCCATGTCCCTGACGATACTCAGCTCCATATCCAGCAGATTTTCCAGGGGCTGTGGATGGAGCACGGTCTCAGTGCCTGGAGACCGGTAAAATCCCACTTCACCCAGAGCCCTAAGGGGGATGGGGAAGGATGCAGCATGTGGGCTCCAGCCTCCGTACCCGCAATGGGTACCTCAACCTTAACAAACACCGCCGACAAAAGTGGGGTGAGAAGGGAGCATGCTGGGGGCCCTAGTATGGGCCCTCTTTTCTTCCATCCGACATAGTCAGCAGCTGCTGCTGACTAAACAGTGGAGCTATGCGTGGATGTCTGACCTCCTTCGCACAAAGCATGAAAACTGAGGAGCCCGTGATCCCACGGGGGGTGTATAGGCAGAAGGGGAGGGGCCTTACACTTTTAAGTGTAGTACTTTGTGTGGCCTCCGGAGGCAGTAGCTATACACCCAATTGTCTGGGTCTCCCAATGGAGCGACAAAGAAAAACCTCATTTCAACCCAGAAATATTACTAACAGAAAACGTGCAATCCGCATTTAAACAAAATTTGACCGGTGGAAAAGTATGGGCACCTCAACATAAAAGTGACATTAATATTTTGTAGATCCTCCTTTTGCAAAAATAACAGCCTTTAGTCGCTTCCTGTAGCTTTTAATGAGTTCCTGGATCCTGGATGAAGGTATATTTGACCATTCCTGTTTACAAAACAATTCCATTTCAGTTAAGTTTGATGGTCGCCGAGCATGGACAGCACGCTTCAAATCATCCCACAGATTTTCAATGATATTCAGGTCTGGGGACTGGGATGGCCATTCCAGAACATTGTAATTGTTCCTCTGCATGAATGCCTGAGTAGATTTGGAGCGGTGTTTTAAATCATTGTCTTGCTGAAATTTCCATCCCCTGCGTTACTTCAACTTCGTCACTGATTCTTGCACATTATTGTCAAGAATCTGCTGATACTGAGTTGAATCCATGCGACCCTCAACTTTAACAAGATTCCCGGTGCCGGCATTGGCCACACAGCCCCAAAGCATGATGGAACCTCCACCAAATTTTACTGTGGGTAGCAAGTGCTTTTCTTGGAATGCCGTGTTTTTTTTGCCTCTATGCATAACGCCTTTTTGAATGACCAAACAACTCAATCTTTGTTTCATCAGTCCACAGGACCTCCTTCCAAAATGTAACTGGCTTGTCCAAATGTGCTGCATACCTCAGGCGACTCTGTTTGTGGCGTGCTTTCAGAAATGGCTTCTTTCGCATCACTCTCCCATACAGCTTCTCCTTGTGCAACGTGCGCGGTATTGTTGACCAATGCACATTGACACCATCTACAGCAAGATAAAGTTGCAGGTCTTTGGAGGTGGTCTGTGGATTGTTCTTGACTGTTCTCACCATTCTTCTCTGCCTTTCTGATATTTTTCTTGGCCTGCCACTTCTGGGCTTAACAAGAACTGTACCTGTGTTCTTCCATTTCCTTACTATGTTCCTCACAGTGGAAACTGACAGTTTAAATCTCTGAGACAACTTTTTGTATCCTTCCCCTGAACAACTATGTTGAATAATCTTTGTTTTCAGATCATTTGAGAGTTGTTTTGAGGAGCCCATGATGCCACTCTTCATAGGAGATTCAAATAGGAGAACAACTTGCAAGTGGCCACCTTAAATACCTTTTCTCATGATTGGATACACCTGCCTATGAAGTTCAAAGCTCAATGAGGTTACAAAACCAATTTAGTGGTTTAGTAAGTCAGTAAAAAGTAGTTAGGAGTGTTCAAATCAAGAAATTGATAAGGGTGCCCATACTTTTGCACCGGTCAAATTTTCTTTAAATGCGGATTGCACGTTTTCTGTTAGTAATATTTCTGGATTGAAATGAGGTTTATTGTACGGAGTCCATCAGTTATTAGATATATGAAACTGAAATAGCTGTTGCAAAAACCCAAATTGTTATAAAGAAAAAAGGTTAACATTAATAGGGGCGCCCAAACTTTTTCATATGGCTGTACGTTTATTGCTTTTGTATGTATTGGAACAACACAATAAAATAGAGAAAAAAAGGCAAATTGGATATAATCTCACACAAAACTCCAAAAATGGGCCAGACAACATTGCTTAATATTTGGTTTCACGCCCTTTGGAATAAATAACTGCAATTAATCGCTTCCTACAACCATCAACAGCTACTTAGATTTCTCAGCTGGAATTTTGGATCACTTAATTTGCTAACTGCTCCAGGTCTCTCATATTTGAAGGCACCTTCTCCCAACTGCAGATTTAAGATCTCTCCACAAGTATTTAATGGGCTTTAGATCCAGACTCATTGCTGCCAAATCAGAACTCAGTTATATAGACTGAAAAAAGACCTACGTTCATCAAGTTCAACCTTTCTCCACCAATTCTACATTTTTTGGTCACTAAATTGTCGATAACCCACAATGTTATACAGTGCCTACAAGTAGTATTCAACCCCCTGCAGATTTAGCAGGTTTGATAAGATGCAAATAAGTTAGAGCCTGCAAACTTCAAACAAGAGCAGGATTTATTAACAGATGCATAAATCTTACAAACCAACAAGTTATGTTGCTCAGTTAAATTTTAATAAATTTTCAACATAAAAGTGTGGGTCAATTATTATTCAACCCCTAGGTTTAATATTTTGTGGAATAACCCTTGTTTGCAATTACAGCTAATAATCGTCTTTTATAAGACCTGATCAGGCCGGCACAGGTCTCTGGAGTTATCTTGGCCCACTCCTCCATGCAGATCTTCTCCAAGTTATCTAGGTTCTTTGGGTGTCTCATGTGGACTTTAATCTTGAGCTCCTTCCACAAGTTTTCAATTGGGTTAAGGTCAGGAGACTGACTAGGCCACTGCAACACCTTGATTTTTTCCCTCTTGAACCAGGCCTTGGTTTTCTTGGCTGTGTGCTTTGGGTCGTTGTCTTGTTGGAAGATGAAATGACGACCTATCTTAAGATCCTTGATGGAGGAGCGGAGGTTCTTGGCCAAAATCTCCAGGTAGGCCGTGCTATCCATCTTCCCATGGATGCGGACCAGATGGCCAGGCCCCTTGGCTGAGAAACAGCCCCACAGCATGATGCTGCCACCACCATGCTTGACTGTAGGGATGGTATTCTTGGGGTCGTATGCAGTGCCACCCAGTCTCCAAACGTCACGTGTGTGGTTGGCACCAAAGATCTCGATCTTCGTCTCATCAGACCAGAGAACCTTGAACCAGTCTGTCTCAGAGTCCTCCAAGTGATCATGAGCAAACTGTAGACGAGCCTTGACATGACGCTTTGAAAGTAAAGGTACCTTACGGGCTCATCTGGAACGGAGACCATTGCGGTGGAGTACGTTACTTATGGTATTGACTGAAACCAATGTCCCCACTGCCATGAGATCTTCCCTGAGCTCCTTCCTTGTTGTCCTTGGGTTAGCCTTGACTCTTCGGACAAGCCTGACCTCGGCACAGGTGGAAACTTTCAAAGGCTGTGCAGGCCGTGGAAGGCTAACAGTAGTTCCATAAGCCTTCCACTTCCGGATGATGCTCCCAACAGTGGAGACAGGTAGGCCCAACTCCTTGGAAAGGGTTTTGTACCCCTTGCCAGCCTTGTGACCCTCCACGATCTTGTCTCTGATGGCCTTGGAATGCTCCTTTGTCTTTCCCATGTTGACCAAGTATGAGTGCTGTTCACAAGTTTGGGGAGGGTCTTAATTAGTCAGAAAAGGCTGGAAAAAGAGATAATTAATCCAAACATGTGAAGCTCATTGTTCTTTGTGCCTGAAATACTTCTTAATACTTTAGGGGAACCAAACAGAATTCTTGTGGTTTGAGGGGTTGAATAATAAATGACCCTCTGAATAAACTTTTCACAATTTAAAA
The DNA here is from genome assembly GCF_048569485.1 of Anomaloglossus baeobatrachus. Taxonomy (NCBI): domain Eukaryota; kingdom Metazoa; phylum Chordata; class Amphibia; order Anura; family Aromobatidae; genus Anomaloglossus; species Anomaloglossus baeobatrachus. Next base: position 277,975,229 of record NC_134357.1, on the reverse strand, counting down.
AAAAAAAAAAAAAAAAAAAGAAATAACATTCTTTTTTGCTGCAGTGCATTTCACACTTCCAGGCTGATCTACAGTCCAAATGTCACAATGCCAAGTTAATTCCGAATGTGTAAACCTGCTAAATCTGCAGGGGGTTGAATACTACTTGTAGGCACTGTATGTACTGAAGAATCCACCCAGCCCTCTTTACTAAGCTGATATAGTTTACTACCTCATGTGGTGGGGGATTCCACAGTCTGACTGCTCTAACTGTAAAAAACTCTTTCCTATTTAGCTGCTGAAACAGCTGTTTTTCCACCAATAATGAGTGTCCCTTGCTCCTTAGTATGCTCTTTGGAAGCAAAAAGTCGTATGCCAGTCCTTTGTATTGTCACACATGCATTTATAATAAACTTTTATTTCTATAACAGTATAAATGAGGTCTACTTTTAGACAACCATGGGTTATAAACTTCTTATGTTGCCCACTGTGGATTAGGGAACATTAAGATCTCTGGAGATGGACTTGTAACCTTGAGATTGTTGATATTTTTCAACAATTTTGGTTCTCAACACCTCAGACAGTTTTCTTATCCTCTTTCAGTTCTCCATGCTAAATGTGGCACACACAGACACGCAATGCAAAGATGGAGTCATCTTCTCCCCTTTTTTATTAGGTTTCAGCTGTGATTTTCATATTGCCCACACCTGTTACTTGCCACATGTGAGTTAGAACGATCATTACATGCTTGAAACAAAGTTGTTTACTCACAATTTTGATAAGGTGCTAACAATTTTTCCTGGGCCCATTTTTGGAGTTTTGTGTGAAATTATGTCTAAACATGTGTATGTCAAAACACATGTAATTACAATAATTTTCTGGAAGAAATACTTCATTTTCTGGAACAATTTTTAAGATGCCAGCACTTTCAGTTATGAGTGTGGGCCAGTGATTTTACGCAGTGATGGTTCATTGGTCTTATAGGGATTGTCTCAGTTTGGGTTTGAAATGTGTGACTCTGTGTAACTGCAGTCGTTTGAACCCTCTCAGCATGTGCATTGCACACTGTCAATAGTCTCCTGTGACAGTGGGCAGTAACATGACCAAGTATGTGATTTGCATGTTTCCAGCCATATTTCGACTAGGCATGTTCGGCCTCAATCAAAAGTTGAACATTTTCAGTGCTAATAGAGAATGTTGTTCAATTACTAAAATGTAAATTGAATGAACAGAAGAAAAATCTAAATCAAATCAATATTTGGTGTGACCGCCCTTTGTCTTCAAAACAGCAATAAAGAATCAAGTCTTCTAGGTACACTTGCGCACAGTTTTTGAAGGACCTAGGCTGGGAGGTTGTTAGAAACATCTTGGAGAACCAACCACTAGTGATGAGCGAGTACTAAAAAGCTCGGGTGCTCGAAGCTCGGGCCGAGCCTCCCAAGATACTCGTGTACTCGGCCCGAGCACCGAGCCCAATGTTATCCTATGGGAGACCCGAGTATTTTTGTGAAATGACCCCCGGCAGCATGGAGAAACCCTAAAAATGTCACAAAAGTCTCAGAAGAGTGCTCAAATGACATGGCATCAGCATGGGGAAGACCCCTTGAAGCATTTATCACTCAAAAGTCACAGATGTGAACAATTTTGTCCGAGTTTTACGCCATTTTTACGGACTCACCAGAAAACCTTCCAAAATGACACCAAAATGAATTTTCATGGCGGAAATGTTAAGGGCACATACCCAATAGTGAGATAGAGCTGGTGTATGTTACTTTTTGAGATTAATACATGAAAGATTTTACATGAAAACCTTGTGTGGCACTCCGATGTCCAAAACGCACGTTTTGTGCTTTTTACTAGCGATGTCGGTCATTTTTTTTTTTTTATTCTATCTCCCTCAGTCCGTCGGTCTGTCTCTCTCTGTCTTGTCTGTCCCCCTCTCACAGTCTGTCGGTCAGTTCCCCCCCCTCTCTCTTACTTACCGTTCCCCGATCACTGCCGCGGCGCTGCACAGCTGTTCAAACTCCGGTGGCTTTTCCTCTTTTGAAAAAGCCGGCCGCTCATTAATCAATCTCGTATTCCCTGCTGTCCTGCTTTTCGGCGCCTATGATTGGTTGCAGTGAGACACGCTCCCACACTGAGTGACAGCTGTCTCACTGCAACCAATCACAGCAGCCGGTGTGTGTATACTGTGCAGTGAAATAAATAATTAAATAATTAAAAAAAACGGCATGCGGTCCCCCCAATTTTAATACCAGCCAGATAAAGCCATACGGCTGAAGGCTGGTATTCTCAGGATGGGGAGCTCCACGTTATGGGGAGCCCCCCACCCTAACAATATCAGTCAGCAGCCGCCCAGAATTGCCGCATACATTAGATGCGACAGTTCTGGGGCTGTACCCGGCTCTTCCCGATTTACCCTGGTGCGTTGGCAAATCGGGGTAATAAGGAGTTAATGGCAGCCCATAGCTGCCACTAAATCCTAGATTAATCATGTCAGGCGTCTCCCCGAGATTCCTTCCATGATTAATCTGTAAATTACAGTTAAAAAACACACACACCCGAAAAATCCTTTATTAGAAATAAAAAACACTAACAAAGTCCCTCATTACCAATTTATTAACCCCGACAAACCCTCCATGTCCGGCGTACTCCACAGTCCTCCAGCGTCGCGTCCAGCTCTGCTGCATGGAAGTGACAGGAGCTGCAGAAGACACCGCCGCTCCGGTCACCTCCACGCAGCTAATGAGATGAGTATAGCGATCAGCTGAGCTGTCACTGAGGTTACCTGGATCCAGCGGTGGATGCAGCGGTGGCCGCGGGTAACCTCAGTGACAGCTCAGCTGATCGCGCTACTCACCGCCGCTCCAGTCAGCTCCATGCACCAACTGAGGTGAGTAGAGCGATCAGCTGCTGTCACTGAGGTTAATCGCGGCACCGCTGGATCCAGCGGTGGCCGGGAGTTACCTGACTGACAGCAGCTGATCGCGCTATTCCCTTCATTAGCTGCGTGGAGGTGACCGGCGGCTTTTACTATTTTGAAAAAGCCGGCCGCTCATTAAACAATCTCCTATTCCCTGCTTTCCCCGCCCACCGGTGCCTATGATTGGTTGCAGTGAGACACGCCCCCACGCTGAGTGACAGGTGTCACACTGCACCCAATCACAGCAGCCGGTGGGCGTGTCTATACTGTGCAGTAAAATAAATTAATAAATAATTAAAAAAAAACGGCGTGCGGTCCCCCCCATTTTAATGCCAGCCAGATAAAGCCATACGGCTGAAGGCTGGTATTCTCAGGATGGGGAGCTCCACGTTATGGGGAGCCCCCCAGCCTAACAATATCAGTCAGCAGCCGCCCAGAATTGCCGCATACATTATATGCGACAGTTCTGGGGCTGTACCCGGCTCTTCCCGATTTGCCCTGGTGCTTTGGCAAATCGGGGTAATAAGGAGTTAATGGCAGCCCATAGCTGCCACTAAATCCTAGATTAATCATGTCAGGCGTCTATGAGACACCCTCCATGATTAATCTGTAAGTTACAGTAAATAAACACACACACCCGAAAAATCCTTTATTAGAAATAAAAAACACACACACATTCCCTGGTTCACCACTTTAATCAGCCCCAAAAAGCCCTCCATGTCCGGCGTCATCCAGGATGTTCCAGCGTCGCATCCTGCGCTGCTGCATAGAGGTGACCGGAGCTGCAGAAGACACCGCCGCTCCGGTCACTTCCACGCAGCAAATGAGGTGAGTAGCGCGATCAGCTGAGCTGTCACTGAGGTTACCCGCCGTCACTGGATCCAGTGACAGCGGGTAACCTCAGTGACAGCTCAGCTGATCGCACGGCTGTCTTCATTAGCTGCGTGGAGGTGACCGGAGCGGCGGTGTCTTCTGCAGCTCCTGTCACTTCCATGCAGCAGAGCTGGACGCGACGCCGGAGTCCGTGGAGTACGCCGGACATGGAGGGTTTGTCGGGGTTAATAAATTGGTAATGAGGGACTTTGTTAGTGTTTTTTATTTCTAATAAAGGATTTTTCGGATGTGTGTGTTTTTTAACTGTAATTTACAGATTAATCATGGAAGGAATCTCGGGGAGACGCCTGACATGATTAATCTAGGATTTAGTGGCAGCTATGGGCTGCCATTAACTCCTTATTAGGGTATGTGCGCACGTTGCTTTTTACCTGCTTTTTACCTGCTTTTTTGCTGCTTTTTCTTCTGCGCTGTTTAATGCCAAAATGGATATGTTGTTCTATTCAAGCAAAGTCTATGGGAATTTGGGTTTCTTGTTCACACTATGTTGTTCAAAATGCTGCCTTTTTGAGGCAGAACTTTGGTCAAAAACTCAGCTTTTCAAAGAAGCAACATGTCAATTGTTTTTGCCATTTGGGTTTTGCACTGCAAAGCTGAGTTTTTGACCAAAGTTCTGCCACAAAAAGGCAGCATTTTGAACAACATAGTGTGAACAAGAAACCCAAATTCCCATAGACTTTGCTTGAATAGAAGAACACATCCATTTTGGCATTAAACAGCGCAGAAGAAAAAGCAGCAAAAAAGCAGGTAAAAAGCAGGTAAAAAGCAACGTGCGCACATACCCTTACCCCGATTTGCCAACGCACCAGGGTAAATCGGGAAGAGCCGGGTACAGTCCCAGAACTGTCGCATATAATGTATGCGGCAATTCTGGGCAGCTGTTGGCTGATATTGTTAGGGTGGGGGGCTCCCCATAACGTGGAGCTCCCCATCCTGAGAATACCAGCCTTCAGCCGTATGGCTTTATCTGGCTGGTTTTAAAAATGGGGGGAACCGCACGCCGTTTTTTTTAATTATTTAATAAATAATTAAAATTAATAATTAAAATTAATAAATAATTAAAAAAAACGGCGTGCGGTTCCCCCCATTTTTAAAACCAGCCAGATAAAGCCATACGGCTGAAGGCTGGTATTCTCAGGATGGGGAGCTCCACGTTATGGGGAGCCCCCCACCCTAACAATATCAGCCAACAGCCGCCCAGAATTGCCGCATACATTATATGCGACAGTTCTGGGACTGTACCCGGCTCTTCCCGATTTGCCCTGGTGCGTTGGCAAATCGGGGTAATAAGGAGTTATTGGCAGCCCATAGCTGCCAATAAGTCCTAGATTAATCATGTCAGGCGTCTATGAGACACCCTCCATGATTAATCTGTAAGTTACAGTAAATAAACACACACACACCAGAAAAAATCCTTTATTAGAAATAAAAACACACACATATACCCTGGTTCACCACTTTAATCAGCCCGAAAAAGCCCTCCATGTCCGGCGTAATCCAGGATGATCCAGCGTCGCATCCAGCGCTGCTGCATGGAGGTGACCGGAGCCGCAGCACACACAGCCGCTCCGGTCACCTCCACACAGCAAATGAACACAGCCGCGCGATCAGCTGCTGTCACTGAGGTTACCCGCGGCCACCGGTGGATGCAGCGGTGACAGCGGGTAACCTCAGTGACAGCAGCTGATCGCGCGGCTGTGTTCATTTGCTGTGTGGAGGTGACCGGAGCGGCGGTGTCTGCTGCAGCTCCGGTCACCTCCATGCAGCAGCGCTGGATGCGACGCTGGATCATCCTGGATTACGCCGGACAAGGAGGGCTTTTTCGGGCTGATTAAAGTGGTGAACCAGGGTATATGTGTGTGTTTTTTATTTCTAATAAAGGATTTTTTCTGGTGTGTGTGTTTATTTACTGTAACTTACAGATTAATCATGGAAGGTGTCTCATAGACGCATGACATGATTAATCTAGGACTTATTGGCAGCTATGGGCTTCCAATAACTCCTTATTACCCCGATTTGCCAACGCACCAGGGTAAATCGGGAAGAGCCGGGTACAGCCCCAGAATTGTCGCATATAATGTATGCGGCAATTCTGGCCAGCTGCTGACTGATATTGTTAGGGTGGGGGGCTCCCCATAACGTGGGGCTCCCCATCCTGAGAATACCAGCCTTCAGCTGTATGGCTTTATCTGGCTGGTATTAAAATTGGGGGGAACCGCACGCCGTTTTTTTAATTATTTATTTATTTATTTTACTGCACAGTATAGACACGCCCACCGGCTGCTGTGATTGGGTGCAGTGTGACACCTGTCACTCAGCGTGGGGGCGTGTCTCACTGCAACCAATCATAGGCGCCTGTGGGCGTGGAAAGCAGGGAATATGAGATGGCTGTGTACAGAGCACAGCGCGCCGGCCGGTATAAAGGCTCGGTCACGCTGTGCAGGCCGGCCAATCACTGCAATTCCACAACTAACAGGGCTGTGGCATTGCAGTGGTCTGCCAGCCAATCCCTGCATGAGGGCTGGCTCTCAAAAGAGCGCCAACATGCAGGGATGAAGACCACGAGTAAAGCACGAGTATTGCAAAATTACTCGGTACCCCGCCGAGCAGCCCGAGTACAGTGATACTCGTGCGAGTACCGAGTAGTTACAAGCATGCTCGCTCATCACTACCAACCACACATTCTGTGGATGTCGCTTGTGCAAATCCATCTGTCTCTTCATTACTGATGGGAGGAACCACAGATACCGGGGATTGGTGATTCCAACTGGGTTTAAAAAAAAAAAAAAAAAAAAAACCTGGTTCAGGATCACAATTTATCCTGGATATCTGACTGGATGCCAGTCTCATGTAAGTCTATGGGGACCGAAATCATGTGCTTTAGGCCGGAGTCACACTTGCGAGAGACTTGTGTGAGTCTCGCACTCCATCACAGCCTGCCAGCCTCCAGACAGGAGCATTTCAGCTGCATAGAAATACATGCAGCTGACCCACTCCTGTCAGGGGAGTGTGTGGCTGTGCCGGATCTCTCGCAAGTGTCACTCTGGCCTTAAAATGGTGGTAGAAGGGGCTAGGGCGTTTAGAGCAGGTGGGCTAGATTTACCAGTCTCCGCACGGCAGTAACTACTTCTGGGGCTGCTCAGTAATCTCATGCATATGCACTGCTTTCCCCACCCACCGGCAGTTCTGGTGTCTTTGAATGTTTGCAGTCAGACCACACCTCCACCCTGTGTCACAATGTATGAGGAAATAATGAAAAGCAGAACTGCTATGGGAATATTAGAATGAAAAATACAATTAACTATCTGAAAAATTGATAAAACTTGAAAATGGAATATCTGCTGTGCATAGGAATATAAGAGACGCTTTTCATTATTTCCTCATACATTGTGACGGGTGTGCAACTCTTTACCTTACTGTATAGTTATATGTTTTTTAGTTTTGTACCTTGTTCACACCATTCCAGACATCCATTCTTTAATTAGTATGCACTTTCTTTCTGAGAACCCTGCCCCATCCATAGCCATGTGCCTTATTTTACATATATAGCTTGGTCCTTTGCTTCCCATACAGACCAAGTTTTTTAACTGCAGGTGAGGTTACACATAAGTTAGGGACCCCAAAAATAGAGATTACCTTGGCATTGGTTTGGGGCTCTTTTGCATTAATCAATACAATGGCTAAACAGCTCTTTTATTCCCATTATTCATAGCAGTTATGCATATTCCATTTTCAAGTTTTATCAATTTTTAAGATAGTTCATTGTATTTTTCAGTCTAGTATTCCCATAGCAGTTCTGCTTTTCATCATTCCCCTATACAGTGGAACCTTGGTTAACGAGAACAATCCGTTCTGGGACTGTGCTTGTTAACCAAGTTACTCGTTCAGCAGAGCAAGATTTCCCATAAGAAATCATTGCAATGCTGACAATTCGTTCCACAACTAGTTAAATGTCCCATCCTGGTCCCCTATTCTATCATTCCACACATGCACAAACTCACACAAACACACAAGCACGCAAACGCACATATTATATGCTCACCTTACCTTCCGTTCCATCGCCGGTCTCCTGGGACTTGCTGTTCTCCGGTGCGGGCCATGTATCGGGTTACCATAACGACGAGGGAGGAACTTCCTGCCAGAGCGCTGACGTCAAAGGCAGATCCGCTTGCCTCTCATTGGCCAGCGCGCTGCCTTTGAGTAGCGGTGACAGGAACCAGGAAGTTCCTGCTTCGTCGCTATGGATACAGATGCCTGGAGCGGAGCGGCGCACTACAGGACCCAGGAGACCGGCGATGAAACGGAAGGTACACATATTATATGCTCACTTTACCTTCCGTTCCATTGCCGGCCTCATGGTACTTGTAGTTCGCCGTGATGTACCCGGGAACTACAAGATCCATGAGCCCGGCGGCGGAACGGAAGGTAAGGTGAGCATAATAGTGTGTGTGAGTGTGTGAGTGTGTGTGGACTGCGAGTGCGGGTCAGAGCGCGGTGGCTGGACGAAACCGGAAGTGTGTGCGGTGAGGATTTTGCTCGCACAGCAAAGCTTTCTCGTAAAGTGGGTTACAAATTTACAGAAAGCTTTGCTTGTTAAGCAAAATTCTCGTTACGTGGGTTACTCGTTAAGCGAGGTACCACTGTACATTGTAAATAGTGTGCAACTCTATCTTATTGTATGATTTCCTACTAAGTCCTCTGCAAAACACAACATGTAAATGCCATACTGGGGTAATGCTTTGCAGAACAGATCCATTATATGTATTTAATGTTATCAGGATGTCATTCCTACAGTCAGAATAATGACTTACAGATGTCTGATTAATCAAACTTGCCGCTTAAGGCCACATCTCACTAAGCAATATCGCTAGCAACATCGCTGCTGAGGCACGACTTTTGTGACATAGCAGCGATGTTGCTAGCGATGTTGTTGTGTGTGACATCCAGCAACAACCTGGCCCCTGCTGTGAGGTCGTTGGTTGTTGCTGAATGTCCTAGGCCATTTTTTAGTTGTTGCTCTCCCGCTGTGAAGCACAGAGCGCTGTGTGTGACAGCGACAGAGCAACAACTAAATGTGCAGGCAGCAGGAGCCGGCTTCTGCGGACGATGGTAACCAATGTAAATATCGGGTAACCAAGAAGCCCTTCCCTTGGTTATCCCGATATTTACCTTCGTTACCAGCATCCGCCGCTCTCAGCTGTCAGTGCCGGCTCCCTGCACCCTGCACACATAGCCAGACTACACATCGGGTAATTAACCCGATATGTACTCTGGCTAGAAGTCCAAGGAGCCAGCGCTAAGAGGTGTGCACTGGTAACCAAGGTAAATATCGGGTTGGTTACCCGATAGTTACCTTAGTTACAAAGCGCAGCATGCTTCCACGCGTCGCTGCTGGCTGGGGGCTGGTCACTGGTGAGATCTGCCTGTGTGACAGCTCACCAGCAACCCGTGTAGCGACGCTACAGCGATCCCTGCCAGGTCAGGTTGCTGGTGGGATCGCTGGAGCATCGCTAAGTGTGACGTACCTTTAAAGAGATTGTCCAGACAATCAGTTGGCTGTGTCAGGTCTGTCAACTGAGACCCCCATAATCAACTCACAGCTCAGCCACTAGACGTTAAGAATAACATGAGTCTTTTGGAAATTAAAGTCAAACATGGCCAGAACAGTTCATTTTTAGTAACTCTCAGCCCTGATAGAGTGGAAACCTCCTCTAGAAAGTGAATAAAAGGGTATTTCAACAGGTCTTATATTCTTTATCGTGCCTATTAGGATCCTGGAACTAACAAAATTACAATTGTGCTTCAATAAGTGGTGAAGGAAGGGTATGGATGTTGCTGAAATGGGAATAAGACCTTTTGTCTTTCCCTCTTGGAGAAGCAGAAGCAAAGGATTTTTTTTTTGCTTTCCGACCAGTCCTCGATCAGTTCTAAATTACAGGAATCTGGGTACAAGATATTACAGATGGTATTGTGTGCCTTTTCGGTTACACACTACAACCATCCATTTCTTCTAAGGCTGGAGATGTTTGGAGGAGGACAATATGCTGCATACCTTCTGGTCTTATCGTGTCTTGGTGCTTTTCTTGGATAGTATCCAACAGATTATCTCTAAATTTAGGGGTCTCCAACTCCCTTTGCACATGTATTACTTACTGTTATTGCATCACAATGATGTTCCTACACAAAGATAAAAGTGGTCTCTCCTTAGGCACCGGATGAATGCAGCTCACTCTTCCTTTCCTGTCATGGAGGTGCTCAGATCTTCCCTTGTTAGGTCTATGGCTCTCCAGGATCAATGAGAATATAAAGATGAAGGACCTGATTTCGTTGCTCAGGGAATAGTAGTTTTGCTGTAAACACATCCTGGACCATATCTTGTGTTTTCTTCTCTCCTTTTTCTTGTTTATTCTCTTCTCTCCCACTACTCCTTTTTAGTCCCTCAGACTACTCTGTTAATTCTTAAAAACTCACAGCCTAGGCTCTACACCTACGTGGTCAGATATATCCACTTATTTTGCTGTTTGTTATTTTCACTTGGGGCTGCGTCCTGCTGTTGGTAGAGATGTGGCCATGGAAAATGTGCAATGTTTTAAATAAGAAATTAAAAATAAATTAAGGATAACCACACAGAAACCAAAGAAATGGCAGGGTTGCGGAGATCCTTGATTCAGCCTGAGTCACAGCAAAAGACGCATTCAACACATAGTAAATTTTCCATAATTTAATTATAAAAATGTAGAAGTATCTAGATCTGGTGATTTGTTAATTTTATAGGCAGTCCCTATAGAGCAGCAGTCAGTAAATACAGTAAGATCAGTTGTAGCCGGGCACCGGTAACTTGTGGCCTTCCTTGGCTTCAAAAAATGTATACGATAGCATAATATTCTTCACTCCAGCCATTCTTGGGTCTTCTGCAAATTCTGGGTCAATGAAGAAAAACACCGGCATATCCACCTCCTCATGCGGGTTCAGTCTCTGCTCTTCAAAACAGAAGCACTGAAAAATAAAAAAGATGGGAAATTACAGTCCTGTTTACAGGTCATTATAAATAAAATATGCTAATACTCTACAGAGAGGAAGAGGAGTAGAATCTAGAAGCTACTAGGTAGCAATCTCAAAAGTGAATATAGACCTTTTAATTGCAATGTGCCGGAAGATTTTGCTATAAAATCTGAGAGCAACATATTATAGGGCAAGAAAGCCTGATTCCAGCAATGTGTCACTTACTGGACTGCTTGGTATAGTTTTAATAGAGTCCTTGTTTGCCTGATGTAGATGTAGCAGAGGTAAGTGTTAAGGCCACTTTACATGCAATGACGTATCTAACAATATGACGTCAGGGTCACGGAATTCGTGACGCACATCCGGCATAGTTAGCAACGTCGTTGTGTGTGACACCTACGAACAAGTGCTAACGATCAGAAATACTCACCAAATCGTTGATCGTTGACACGTCATTCATTTTCAAAAGATCGTTGCTCGTTCTGGATGCAGGTTGTTCGTCGTTCCTGAGGCAGCAAACATCGCTACGTGTGACAACCCAGGAACGACAAACAACAACGTAACTGCGTCCTCTCGCAACGGGGTGGGCGTGACGTTACTGTGGCTGCTCTCCGCCCCTCCGCTTCTATTGGCGAGCCACTGTGTGACGGCGCTGTGACGCTGCACGAATCTCCCCCTTAAAAAAGAGGTTGTTCGCTGGCCACAGCGACGTCGGTAGGAAGGTAAATACGTGTGACACTTCCTAGCGATATTAATCGCCACAGACAGCGATTTGCCCGTGACGCACAAACGACGGGGGCGTGAGATCGCTAGCGACATCGCAGCGTGTAAAGCGGCCTTAACACTGTCAATTGGTAGCAAGTTGCTAATCAGTGGTGGGGACAGGTTACAGAGATTATGTTGACTATCTGGCATGTGAGGTATAGTCATGTACTGTAATATTAAAAAAAAAAAAAAAAAAAGCTTGAAGCAGTTCCTCTTATTTTGATACACAGCCAAGTTAAGCGCATGGCTGGGGGCGTATATACTGTATCTGTGCTGGGTATCATAATACGGGGGACCCTACAACAATCTATTTTTATACCACAATAGTGACACGCCTGTCTGTGATTGGTTGCAGTCAGATGCTGTCACAGGTTGGGGGCGCGTCTGACTGCAACCAAAAATACTGAAGTATAGGTGATTTTATTCTACGCATTTCGAAGTGTGTTCTCACTTCTGCATCAAAAAAAAAAAATCCACCAATCGGTGGATCTCCTGATGAAGTGAGGACACACTTCGAAATGCGCAGAATAAAACCACATATACGTTAATATTTTGGGATTTGTGTCATTCCTACAGCAGTAGAAATAGTTCCACCTATATTCAGTTCCTGAGTTCTTTTGTGTGCGGCGTGGACTCTGCAGCAGCTGATTACGTGCTTTGATACTGATTGTGTGTCACACAACCACAGAAGGTGAGCACTATTCCTTATCACCTTCCATATGTTTATTGGGTAAGACCCTATTGCATTTTCTATCCCTTTCATCTGACTGCAACCAATCACAGACACCAGGACTGCCAGTGGCCGGGGAAGGCAGTGAATATTTATGAGGCTAATAAGCGGCCCTGGAAGAAGAGTGAGTGGCCCGGAAGCAGTTACAGCCGCGCCGGAGACTCAATTAGTATAGCACGCTTGCTTTATTTTTCCTTTCATTTTTCTTTCCTGAGCTGCCGAATCTGGATCACTAGCCGGAGTCCCCTGAGAACTGTGGGCCCGGCACCTGGATACTTACGAAACAATACAGATTTGAACTTTTACAGTCCGAGTGCACCCATCACTACTCACTATGCTCTCTGGTGCATTTGAGTTGCACAGGAAGACTCAGGCGTCGACCAACCGTGTGCTCATTAGTGATCGGAACAGCAGGAGTTAAAGGGAATCTGTCACCACATTTGACCTATCTAACATATTAATATGGGAATACAGGTTATAAAATGCTGCAAAAGTCATACCTACCTGACCTCATATCAGATGCCTTGTTATGCATATATCATCTTTTATCACTTTATACAAATGAGCTGTTCCAGGCTATGGGGTGGGTGCTGCCTGGAAGATAACTCCGCCTACAGGGATTATTTTCCGTAGAAGGAGGCGTTACCAGTGTGAGGCAAGTAACTGACACAGAACAGAAAAAATAAAATTTGTCTTCTTGCAAACACATTTTTTGCAGCTCCATGAGCTCTGCTTCAGTGCACCAATGTCTGCCTGTGAGATGGAGGCTGAGAGGATCCTACAGAAGTGTCAGCTCTTATCACATCCAGCTCTGCAGTGAGAGCAGACAGCGGCCATCACATATCTCACTGGTAAGGCTGCTTTCACACGTCTTTTTAACATGCGTCATGAACGTTTTTTTGCTGTAAAAGCGGATCCTGCTTTTACAGCAAAAAAAGGCATGCAAACGCATGTGTTATTTTGCAGGATCTTGTCACTTTAAGTTTATGAGCGGGCATTGGAGTCATGTGATCGGGAGTCAGTGGAACTGAACGTGATAGACTGGGAGCCGGCATCTAACAGCTGTGGAGGCTCGTAACCAAGGTAAACATCAGGTAACTTGCTTGGATACCCGATATTTATCTTGGTTACGAGCGAGCGTCCGCAGCTGCTAGGAGCCGGGCTGCCTGCTCCCTGCACACGTAACCAATGTAAACATCGGGTAACTAAGAAAAGCGCTTTGCTTGGTTATCTGATATTTACCTTGGTTACGAGTGTCTGCAGCTCTCAGGCGGGGGACAGAGAGGAGAGGGAGGGGGAGACAGAGAGGGAGGGGGAGACAGAGAGGGAGGGGGAGAGAGGGAGGGAGGGGGAGAGAGGGAGGGAGGGGGAGAGAGGGGAGGGAGGGGGAGAGAGGGAGGGAGGGGGAGAGAGGGAGGGAGGGGGAGAGAGGGAGAGGGAGGGGGAGAGAGGGAGGGGAGAGAGGAGGGGGGGAGAGAGGGAGGGAGGGGGAGAGAGGGAGGGAGGGGGAGAGAGGGAGGGAGGGGGAGAGAGGGAGGGAGGGGGAGAGAGGGAGGGAGGGGAGAGAGGGAGGGGGAGAGAGGGAGAGAGGGAGGGGGAGGGAGGGAGGGGGAGAGAGGGAGGGGGAGAGAGGGAGGGGGAGAGAGGGAGGGGGAGAGAGGGAGGGGGAGAGAGGGAGGGGGAGAGAGGGAGGGGGAGAGAGGGAGGGGGAGAGAGGGAGGGGGAGAGAGGGAGGGGGAGAGAGGGAGGGGGAGAGAGGGAGGGGGAGAGAGGGAGGGGGAGAGAGGGAGGGGGAGAGAGGGAGGGGGAGAGAGGGAGGGGGAGAGAGGGAGGGGGAGAGAGGGAGGGGGAGAGAGGGAGGGGGAGAGAGGGAGGGGGAGAGAGGGAGGGGGAGAGAGGGAGGGGGAGAGAGGGAGGGGGAGAGAGGGAGGGGGAGAGAGGGAGGGGGAGAGAGGGAGGGGGAGAGAGGGAGGGGGAGAGAGGGAGGGGGAGAGAGGGAGGGGGAGAGAGGGACTGATCACGCGAGGCTGGTTTCTGGGCATGCTCAGTAGAGCAAGCAGGATCCTATCAGCATGCCAGCGTTCACATACGTTTGCATGCTGTTTAGTCAGGATCCAGCAATTTGCAGTATTTGGACGCAGCTCAAAAACGCTACAAGTAGCGCTTTTGAAAAAATGTTAAAAAAACTGCAAGTCGCTGGATCCTCACTATAACGCACGCAAACGCAGGTGAACGCATGTTGACGCGAGTCCATTGCAAATGCATTGAAATTAAAACGCATTTGCACTGGATCCGTTTTTACGTTAAAGAAACGTTCAGGACGCATTTTAAAAAAACGCAGCCTAACACAACTTTTATTTAAAATAAGCCCAGGAGGCGGAGTTATCTTCGAGGCAGCACCCGCCCCATAGCCTGGAAGAGCTCATTTACACGTACTAATATCCACAATCAGGCTTCTGATATGACACACACAGGTATGACATTTTTCAGCATTCTATAACCTGTATACAAATATTAATGGATATATGTGGTGACAGATTCCCTTGCAACAAGCACCCAGAACCACAACCAGTTGTGGGTGTATATTGCTAATCCCTGCCTGACCGTCCCTGTATACACTAGTATAGATAAAGACATCTTTAGAAAAGTATTTCTAAAGATCTTTGATTATATGCTAATGAGGCCAGGGACTAGTCCCCTGTGTGTTAGTTCCCTTGGCTAGTCAGCCTCATTAGCATGTAAGCACGTCCCTGTGGGCATGCTATCATGCTGCTAATGAATGCGCTGCGTCAGAGGTATGGTCAATCTCACCGCTCTCTGCCGTCACCGCACCAGACGCTGGATTTCGGCTCCGTGCACATGATCAGAAGTCCCGGACTTCCAGTCATACGTACTATGAAGCCAGGTGTACGCGTCCCGGCATCAAAACTGGTGTAGTGTGCATGACCAGAAGTCCGGGGATGTTATGATCATGCGCACTGAGCCGAAAACCAGTGGTGGCAGCAGAGGGGAGAGCGACCATGCCTCTGACGCTGCACATTCATTAGCATAACATGCAAAGGGGGCCAACTAGCCAAGGGAACTATGGCCCTTGTGACTAGTCCCTGCGCTCATTAGCATATCATGAAGGATCTTTAGAAATAATTTTTCTAAAAATCTCATTATCTATGCTACTAGATACAGGGACTGTTAGCCAGGAAATAGCAATATGCATCCAGAACTGCTACAGCTTGTGGTTCTGGGTGCATATTGTACCTGACAGGTTCACTTTAATTTCTGCTAGCCTGCTGGTTACCTTTTGGATCTCATGTTGCAGGAGACCTATCACAGTTACTCCCCGCCTTTTTAAGAAGGAAGAATTTGTCTTCCCTTGCAGACTATAGTTTTTTGCTAAACCGGTCCATGTGCTATTGTGTTCCAGTAACTGGCGATTTACTGCATGTTGCTTAGTGTGATGTGGAATTCCTCCGGTCGTGTGGATATTTCTTCTCTGCTCTTTATTTTCCTCCTTATCATTTGTTGTCTGATAACTGTGTGAGTGTGCTGTGTGATAGAGTTTTGGCTTCCTCTGTTTATCTATCACTGGTGTAGGGAGCGAGAGGGGTATTATATCGCGGCTGATCAGGGTCAGGCAGGTGGCTCAGATATCCTCACCATCAGAGATAACTCTCAGATAAGGGATAACCAGGGCCCCCCCTAGTCTTAGGGCCAGTCTAGGAACCTCAGCGCTTGCTCTACCCTGATCTCCATGACAGCTGGGGAGCATGTGTAGTGATTCCAGACACACTCTACACGATCACACAGGTCTGACAATACACGGAGAGTCCAGAATGATGGGCAAGTGATTGCAGAAAACACTCCCTGCACTCACACAGCCCTGACAAGCAAGCTCAGGATCCAAATTGCTGGGGAGCATGTGCAGAGATTGCAGACACTAACACAGCTCTGTGTGCAGAGAATCCAGAACGCTGGGGAGTGCGTGCAGAGATTACAGACACTCTCCACATTCACACAAGTCTGACCATGTGTGCAGGATCCAGAATGCGGGAAGCGTGTGCTGTGATTTCATCTGATGGTGCACGGAGGGTCCAAAA
The DNA here is from genome assembly GCF_048569485.1 of Anomaloglossus baeobatrachus. Taxonomy (NCBI): domain Eukaryota; kingdom Metazoa; phylum Chordata; class Amphibia; order Anura; family Aromobatidae; genus Anomaloglossus; species Anomaloglossus baeobatrachus. The sequence goes on along the minus strand of NC_134357.1, from coordinate 277,958,842 downwards.
TGCTGGGGAGCATGTGCAGCGATTACAGACACACTCCCACACGATCATACAGCTCTGACAGCTGGCGGAGAATCCAAAATGCTAGGGAGCGTGTGGAGCGATTACAGACAATTAATGTTATTATTTTCTACTGGATGACCATGATAATCTATGAAGAAGGATATAAAAATTTAAAGTTACCAAAATTCCAATATTTTCACAAATATACGTAAAAACATTGACCAAAATGTATCACTAAAGAAATCACAACGTGTCACAAAAAAAATCTCAATCACTGGGATCCATCAACAACTATCCAGGCTCCTGAATGCCAAGTCTACCCAATATGGAGTCACGTACCACTCAGGAGCCCATGACCGCTCCAATGGCAGGATCTGGGTGTTTCTCAGTGGTTCCAGATAGACAGAATGTTATAGAGAAATTCCCTTACAATAAAAATGCCCATGAAAATTGTAGATGAGAAATTCTATAGTCTCACCTGAATTTTGTTAAAATATTGTCCGGCTTCATAGGGTATCACGTTGTATGTGGAAATTCCTATCACTGGCTTGTCAGTTGAATTTTTTGCCTTGTAAAATGCTAATGCAGTTTCACCTGGAACTAACTGCAGAGATAAAAACAGATTTCTGTGAATGGTTCCTTGGTTATCATCACTCACACGTAAGGTTCTGTAGCTCACATTCACATAAAAGGAGTTTCCCTTAAAAGAAGTATTCTCAAGTCATTAAATTGTTTAATTACTTAACATGAATTTGCAATTGACTTGATTTTACCATCTGCCATCATTCTCCTACAATAACAGCCTTTATCTTTCATAGTGTACAGCTGGTTTCCATGGCTGTTGACCACCAGTACCTGCTGAGACCCCTGAAACAGTACAGTACAGTGTACAGTAGTTACATAAGTAGAATGCATAGCTCTGAGCTGCTTAATATCCCTTTAAAAACATTCAATGCTGTGGATTTGACCCCTGGGAACTCAACTGATCACTGGAACTGTATTTCCTTAAAGTCTCCTGCGTAAATAAAGTGGACTACTTTCCAATGGTTTCTATGAGAATGGTGGTGTACAAACGAAATCACAGCTACTATAGGGAGTCAGTGGAATTGTGGTCTTTCATGTGCACTGGCGCTCCATGCTCCCTGAGGAAGCAGTCTAAAACGTGCGTCGGGATGCTGGGGCCACACCATTCTAAAATCAGTGTGCAGGTCTGTTTATGCTGTTTACTTTGTTTGCTTACTTACCAATATTCTCCTGAGTAACATATTGCAGTTATCCTTTACATCAGGGTTCCCCAACTCCAGTCCTCAAGGCCCACCAACAGTGCATGTTTTCAGGATTTCCTTAGCATTGCACTGCTGTTGGAACCAGCACCTGGGCAGGTAATTACATTAACACCTGTGCAATACTAAGGAAATCCCAAAAACCTGCACTGTTGGTGGGCCTTGAGGACTGGAGTTGGGGACCTCTGCTTTACATCACTGTATCATGCTATAACTTTGAAATATGTCTAGATGTTTTATTGACTATGCTACGGATATCTAATTATATTAGGATAGTATGACTAGTGGTAATTGATTCTGTTTCTATATACATTCATTTTCTACACAATAATTCCAGCACTATTAATATTACCTGATATGGTTACACCCTTTTTTTACTAGCAATCCTACCTTCATTAAATATTTAAAACATCAATTTTTATTAGATAAGTTTAAAAATACAAAATAATCCCACACCGTGAGTGAATACACACAACCAACAAAAACACAAATTCGGACACAATGAGGCCACAATTGGGACCTCATTAAATGCGGAGTTATTGTGGAAATCTTGGTACTGTCTATCTAGATTAGGGCAAAAAAAAAAAAATTCTAAATGCACCCTACATCAGTCTGTCCGCTACCTATCAATGGAGATATAGCTTACGCTACACGCACCCTAAAGTTAAATAGGTGCCCCCATTCCACGGCGGCTAGCCCTTGGAAGCTGCCTCACTAATTTAGATATGGGCAGTTTAGATATTTAAATAATTATTCAAGATGGTCACTTATCTTAAATATTCTCATGGCAGCTTTTCCACACAGATACAGTCCGCAAAAAAGTCCATAAAGAAAACTCGACGCGTTTCCCCCCACTAATATGTATTGGGGTTCATCAGGAGTTTAAAGGCACAATCGCCTGTGGAATAAATAATTCAATTAAAAATCCTGTCCCAAAAAAAATACCACTGCACAGATGGAGGTTCCCCATATCGTATTACATACCATTCTGATGCTCAGCTGCATATGTAGCAGCAAGTGTCCCTCAAAGACGGTGCTTGTGGCAGACCAAGTCACATCATAACCCAGAGCTCTTAAATACATTCCCTAATGGCAAGATGTAACCCACCTGAGTCCGAACCGCCCACTCTCCATGGATACCTGGTTTGTTTATATGCCAGAACACCTCATTCCACCAGAATTTCAAACAGAACGCCGACCGGGTGGTATCACATGATCAAACACGTGACCGCCCGGTCCCGCCCCCTTACATCATCCACTATGCTGATGTTATGTCGTAAGTTATTTTACGTTGATATTCAGCCTAGACGGGCTGTCATTTACCTCCTCTGCTGGCGCTGTATCCATAGTCATATTTTATATTATCATAATGGAGAGCTATATGGTTTCAAAGAGGAAGCCGGCCGGGCGATGTCACGTGACCAAACATGTGACTATCCGGTCCCGCCCCATTACATCATCCACCATGATTACATTATATCGTGAGTTATTTTATGCTGGCATTCAGCCTAAACTGAATGCTATTAACCTCCTTTGCTAGCGCTATATCCATAATCGTATTTTATACTATCATAATGGAGCGCTGTGGAGTTCCAAGGAGGAAGCCGATCAGGTGGTATCCCATGACCAAACATGTGACTGCCCAGTCCCGCCCCATTACATCAATTGTGGAGATCTTATATCATGAATTATTTTATGGTAGCGTTAGGCCCAGAATGATTAGGCATGATTCAGGCATTTTTTGCCATATATAGGTCGAGATTACCCAGTGACCACACTCCTCACATCCAGTATTGATTTGCAGAACATAGTGTGTGTGCGTGATTTTATTTATGACAGACAGACAGACAGACAGACAGACAGACAGACAGACAGACAGACAGACAGACAGACAGACAGACAGACAGAGCAAATGTTGGTAAGGAGTTAAAGAAAAAGAAAACGCTTTAATAGTACAAATCTGTTTGCTGGTACTGTAAAACTGCATTTTCTCTGTGGCAAAGACGCAACGTGTGAACAATTACAGACATGGCAGTAGACCGATCAGATCAGTCACATACTCACATAGATTTCTGTTTGCTGCGGTCTGAAGTTCCAGTGTAGACTGGCGTGTACATCGGCATTGAATGTAATTTTGATGACCCGGTCCTTCACAGGCTCCATAGACTCAATCTGCTCCGAACTATGTCCAGCAACTGCCGTTCCTCCGAGGCCTGTGGCCTAAATACAACAGTATATGAGAATAATTAATAATATACCGCAAAGCCTGATACTAAATCCATTTTCCTTAAAGGGGTTATCCAGGTTATTCTTTTTTTCTTATTATTTCACTATTGGGCTCAGAGTGTTCATGTGACCGCTCCTGCAGGGATTTTGCTGCTTCCTGTGATGTCACGACGACAGGGCAGGAGCTAATGATCGCCTTGTAGACGGGCATCACAGCCAACATCATGTAGCCGCCCTACTGGGAAGGTACAGTGCGTGGCGCCCCCGCCCCCCTCTCCTGCACCCTCCCCACATTCCGTACTCTACCTGCAACTTCCCAGTCACTGCTATGGGGCCCGTGAGCTGAGGGGAGGTGCCTGACGGTGGCTGCCCGCAGTGTCACCGCCAGCTCCAGGCCCCTGCTCAGGATCACAATTCAAATGTATCGGCATCACAGATGCCAATACTGTACATTTGAAAGCACTGATGAGAGGCAGCACTGCGCGGCTTCTCATTGTCCCGCTGTCTGCTCTGACAGTTCAGTACAGCGGTGACGTCACTACTGTGCTGATATGGACAGAACACAGTGGGAGCTATAATGGGCTGCAGAGCAATGTGTGGGGTGGGGGGGGGGGGTGTGGCGGGGGGTGTTAGGCGATGTGTGTGAAGGGGTGCAGAGCGATGTGTGGGGGTGATGCAAAGCAGTGTGTATGGGGGTGCAGAGTGATGTGTGTGGGGAAGTGCAGAGTGATGTGTGTGGGGGGTACAGAGAGCTGTGGGGGGGGTGCAGAGAGCTGTGTGGGGGGGGTGCAGAGCAATGTGTGGGGGGGGGGCAGAGCAATGTGTGGGGGGGGGGCAGAGCAATGTGTGGGGGGGGGCAGAGCAATGTGTGGGGGGGGACAGAGCAATGTGTGGGGGGGGACAGAGCAATGTGTGGGGGGGGACAGAGCAATGTGTGGGGGGGGACAGAGCAATGTGTGGGGGGGGACAGAGCAATGTGTGGGGGGGGGGCAGAGCAATGTGTGGGGGGGACAGAGCAATGTGTGGGGGGGGCAAAGCAATGTGTGGGGGGGGGCAAAGCAATGTGGGGGGGGGGGCAAAGCAATGTGGGGGGGGGGCAAAGCAATGTTGGGGGGGGCAAAGCAATGTGGGGGGGGCAAAGCAATGTGGGGGGGGCAAAGCAATGTGTGGGGGGGGGGGCAAAGCAATGTGTGGGGGGGGCAAAGCAATGTGTGGGGGGGGGCAAAGCAATGTGTGGGGGGGGGGGCAGAGCAATGTGTGGGTGGGGCAGAGCAATGTGTGGGTGGGGCAGAGCAATGTGTGGGTGGGGCAGAGCAATGTGTGGGTGGGGCAGAGCAATGTGTGGGTGGGGCAGAGCAATGTGTGGGGGCAGAGCAATGTGTGGGGGGGGCAGAGCAATGTGTGGGGGGGGGCAGAGCAATGTGTGGGGGGGGCAGAGCAATGTGTGGGGGGGGCAGAGCAATGTGTGTGGGCGGGGCAAAGCAATATGTGTGGGTGGGGCGAAGCAATGTGTGGGTGGGGCAAAGCAATATGTGTGGGCGGGGCAAAGCAATATGTGTGGGCGGGGCAAAGCAATATGTGTGGGCGGGGCAAAGCAATATGTGTGGGCGGGGCAAAGCAATGTGTGTGGGGTGCAGAGCAATGTGTGTGGGGGTGCAGAGCAATGTGTGTGGGGGTGCAGAGCAATGTGTGTGGGGGTGCAGAGCAATGTGTGTGGGGGTGCAGAGCAATGTGTGTGGGGGTGCAGAGCAATGTGTGTGGGGTGCAGAGCAATGTGTGTGGGGGTGCAGAGCAATGTGTGTGGGGGTGCAGAGCAATGTGTGTGGGAGTGCATCATGTGTAGGGGGCACACAGTACACTGTATAGATAGGGGGCACACAGTACACTGTATAGTTAGTAGTACACTGTATAGATGGGGCACACAGTATACTGTATAGAGAGGTGGCACACAGTACACTGTATAGAGAGTACAGTACACTGTATAGATAGGGGGCACACAGTACACTGTATAGAGAGGTGGCACACAGTACACTGTATAGAGAGGACAGCGCTGGGCACATCATGTGTAGGGGGCACACAGTACACTGTATAGAGAGGTGGCACACAGTACACTGTATAGAGAGGTGGCACACAGTACACTGTATAGAGAGGTGGCACACAGTACACTGTATAGAGAGGGGGCACACAGTACACTGTATAGAGAGGGGGCACACAGTACACTGTATAGAGAGGGGGCACACAGTACACTGTATAGAGAGGGGGCACACAGTACACTATATAGAGAGGGGGCACACAGTACACTGTATACAGAGGGGGCACACAGTACACTGTATACAGAGGTGGCACACAGTACACTGTATAGAGCGGTGGCACACAGTACACTGTATAGAGAGGGGGCACACAGTACACTGTATAGAGAGGGGGCACACAGTACACTGTATAGAGAGGGGGCACACAGTACACTGTATAGAGAGGGGGCACACAGTACACTGTATAGAGAGGGGGCACACAGTACACTGTATAGAGAGGGGGCACACAGTACACTGTATAGAGAGGGGGCACAGTACACTGTATAGAGAGGGGGCACACAGTACACTGTATAGAGAGGTGGCACACAGTACACTGTATAGATGGGGGCACACAGTACACTGTATAGAGAGGTGGCACACAGTACACTGTATAGATGGGGGCACACAGTACACTGTATAGAGAGGGGGCACACAGTACACTGTATAGATGGGGGGCACACAGTACACTGTATAGATGGGGGGCACACAGTACACTGTATAGATGGGGGGCACACAGTACACTGTATAGAGAGGTGGCACACAGTACACTGTATAGAGAGGGGGCACACAGTACACTGTATAGAGAGGGGGCACACAGTACACTGTATAGAGAGGGGGCACACAGTACACTGTATAGAGAGGGGGCACACAGTACACTGTATAGAGAGGGGGCACACAGTACACTGTATAGATGGGGGCACACAGTACACTGTATAGAGAGGTGGCACACAGTACACTGTATAGATGGGGGCACACAGTACACTGTATAGAGAGGGGGCACACAGTACACTGTATAGAGAGGTGGCACACAGTACACTGTATAGATGGGGGCACACAGTACACTGTATAGATGGGGGCACACAGTACACTGTATAGAGAGGGGGCACACAGTACACTGTATAGAGAGGGGGCACACAGTACACTGTATAGAGAGGGGGCACAGTACACTGTATAGAGAGGGGGCACACAGTACACTGTATAGAGAGGGGGCACAGTACACTGTATAGAGAGGGGGCACACAGTACACTGTATAGATGGGGGCACACAGTACACTGTATAGAGAGGGAGTACACTGTATAGAGAGGGGGCACACAGTACACTGTATAGATGGGGGCACACAGTACACTGTATAGATGGGGGCACACAGTACACTGTATAGAGAGGTGGCACACAGTACACTGTATAGAGAGGGGGCACAGTACACTGTATAGAGAGGGGGCACACAGTACACTGTATAGAGAGGGGGCACACAGTACACTGTATAGAGAGGGGGCACACAGTACACTGTAAAGAGAGGTGGCACACAGTACACTGTATAGATGGGGGCACACAGTACACTGTATAGAGAGGGGGCACACAGTACACTGTATAGAGAGGGGGCACACAGTACACTGTATAGATGGGGGCACACAGTACACTGTATAGATGGGGGCACACAGTACACTGTATAGAGAGGGGGCACACAGTACACTGTATAGAGAGGGGGCACACAGTACACTGTATAGATGGGGGCACACAGTACACTGTATAGAGAGGGGGCACACAGTACACTGTATAGAGAGGTGGCACACAGTACACTGTATAGAGAGGGGGCACACAGTACACTGTATAGAGAGGGGGCACACAGTACACTGTATAGAGAGGGGGCACACAGTACACTGTATAGAGAGGGGGCACACAGTACACTGTATAGAGAGGGGGCACACAGTACACTGTATAGAGAGGGGGCACACAGTACACTGTATAGAGAGGGGGCACACAGTACACTGTATAGAGAGGGGGCACACAGTACACTGTATAGAGAGGGGGCACACAGTACACTGTATAGATGGGGGCACACAGTACACTGTATAGAGAGGGGGCACACAGTACACTGTATAGAGAGGGGGCACACAGTACACTGTATAGATGGGGGAACACAGTACACTGTATAGAGAGGGGGCACACAGTACACTGTATAGAGAGGTGGCACACAGTACACTGTATAGATGGGGGCACACAGTACACTGTATAGATGGGGGCACACAGTACACTGTATAGAGAGGGGGCACACAGTACACTGTATAGAGAGGTGGCACACAGTACACTGTATAGAGAGGAGGCACACAGTACACTGTATAGAGAGATGGCACACAGTACACTGTATAGAGAGGTGGCACACAGTACACTGTATAGAGAGGTGGCACACAGTACACTGTATAGAGAGGTGGCACACAGTACACTGTATAGATGGGGGCACACAGTACACTGTATAGATGGGGGCACACAGTACACTGTATAGAGAGGGGGCACACAGTACACTGTATACAGAGGTGGCACACAGTACACTGTATACAGAGGTGGCACACAGTACACTGTATAGAGAGGTGGCACACAGTACACTGTATAGAGAGGTGGCACACAGTACACTGTATAGAGAGGGGGCACACAGTACACTGTATAGAGAGGTGGCACACAGTACACTGTATAGAGAGGGGGCACACAGTACACTGTATAGAGAGATGGCACACAGTACACTGTATAGAGAGATGGCACACAGTACACTGTATAGAGAGGGGGCACACAGTACACTGTATAGAGAGGGGGCACACAGTACACTGTATAGAGAGGGGGCACACAGTACACTGTATACAGAGGTGGCACACAGCACACTGTATAGAGAGGGGGCACACAGTACACTGTATAGAGAGATGGCACACAGTACACTGTATAGAGAGGGGGCACACAGTACACTATAGATGGGGGCACACAGTACACTGTATAGAGAGGGGGCACACAGTACACTGTATAGAGAGGGGGCACACAGTACACTGTATAGAGAGGGGGCACACAGTACACTGTATAGAGAGGGGGCACACAGTACACTGTATACAGAGGTGGCACACAGTACACTGTATACAGAGGTGGCACACAGTACACTGTATACAGAGGGGGCACACAGTACACTGTATAGAGAGGGGGCACACAGTACACTGTATAGAGAGGGGGCACACAGTACACTGTATACAGAGGGGGCACACAGTACACTGTATAGAGAGGGGGCACACAGTACACTGTATAGAGAGGGGGCACACAGTACACTGTATAGATGGGGGCACACAGTACACTGTATAGAGAGGTGGCACACAGTACACTGTATACAGAGGTGGCACACAGTACACTGTATACAGAGGTGGCACACAGTACACTGTATACAGAGGTGGTACACAGTACACTGTATATATAGAGAGGTGGCACACAGTACACTGTATAGAGAGGGGGCACACAGTACACTGTATAGAGAGGGGGCACACAGTACACTGTATACAGAGGTGGCACACAGTACACTGTATACAGAGGTGGCACACAGTACACTGTATATATAGAGAGGTGGCACACAGTACACTGTATAGAGAGGGGGCACACAGTACACTGTATAGAGAGGGGGCACACAGTACACTGTATACAGAGGTGGCACACAGTACACTGTATACAGAGGTGGCACACAGTACACTGTATACAGAGGTGGTACACAGTACACTGTATATATAGAGAGGTAGCACACAGTACCTGGCAGTACAGGCGGTACAGGGGCACGGCAGCATAGGACATGCCCACCATCCCCACCACCGCCGCGGTCACGTAGGTCACCACACTCCTGTTCCGCGTCCTCCAGTCTTGCTGCTGTTGGCTTTGGCCCCTGAACCCCCGGGCCCTCAGAGGACAACATGTCGTCGGTGCCCGCAGAGCCCACACACCGGGACCCCGGCACCCCAACCTCCACAGTGACATCACGGCACTGCCGACAGCCAGTCACGTGATCCAGTGGCCTCAGATCTCGCGATACTTTGCTCCACGTCTCCGTCAGGCCCGCTCTGTGCAGTCTCCAAGGTGGAGCTGAGCGCGGCGGACGGAGAGGTGAGTGTGTACGGGGCGATGGCGGCTAATAACGGGCGCCGGCATGGACATGTGTCTGACCCGGTGTCACAGAGGACGTTATACACTGCAGACTGTGTGCCAGGCCATGCCCTCCACAGGGCGCTCACTCCGAGCTTCCCCAGTGAATACACAGAAGCACCTGGCCACGCCTCCCACAGGGCGCTCTTCTGTGCCAGGCCACGCCTTCTTGCTCAGACCACGCCTCCTCACAGATGTGCACCCTGAGGCGCTGCTGTGCAGATTTTATGGGTCACACAAGCAGGGCCCCTCTTTAGATGTGTAGACAATGGTAGAGTCCCCTCACCCCATACATGGAGGCTGGGGACTGAAATGATCAGTCTGTGGGGTGTATTGGGCACAGGCCGGGCTATAGCACGCACCCCTCTATAGGCCATCAATACACAGGTTATAGGTCAGTCAGGTGCTGATTTCTGGGGCCACCAATGTCACCCTGAAGAGAGTATGTGCAGTCCTGATACACAGCGCTGGGTACTGCTGAGCATACTGTGCAGGGGCATATAGGGGGCCGCCACTGAATAAACTGTGCAGGGGCTTATAGGGGGCCGCCACTGAATAAACTGTGCAGGGGCTTATAGGGGGCCGCCACTGAATAAACTGTGCAGGGGCTTATAGGGGGCTGCCACTGAATAAACTGTGCAGGGGCATATAGGGGGCCGCCACTGAATAAACTGTGCAGGGGCTTATAGGGGGCCGCCACTGAATAAACTGTGCAGGGGCTTATAGGGGGCTGCCACTGAATAAACTGTGCAGGGGCATATAGGGGGCCGCCACTGAATAAACTGTGCAGGGGCTTATAGGGGGCCGCCACTGAATAAACTGTGCAGGGGCTTATAGGGGGCAGCCACTGAATAAACTGTGCAGGGGCTTATAGGGGGCCGCCACTGAATAAACTGTGCAGGGGCTTATAGGGGGCCGCCACTGAATAAACTGTGCAGGGGCTTATAGGGGGCCGCCACTGAATAAACTGTGCAGGGGCATATAGGGGGCCGCCACTGAATAAGCTGTGCAGGGGCTTATAGGGGGGCCGCCACTGAATAAGATGTGCAGGGGCTTATAGGGGGGCCGCCACTGAATAAACTGTGCAGGGGCATATAGGGGGCCGCCACTGAATAAGCTGTGCAGGGGCTTATAGGGGGGCCGCCACTGAATAAACTGTGCAGGGGCTTATAGGGGGCCGCCACTGAATAAACTGTGCAGGGGCTTATAGGGGGTAGCCACTGAATAAACTGTGCAGGGGCTTATAGGAGGGCCGCCACTGAATAAACTGTGCAGGGGCTTATAGGGGGTAGCCACTGAATAAACTGTGCAGGGGCTTATAGGAGGGCCGCCACTGAATAAACTGTGTAGGGGCTTATAGGGGGCAGCCACTGAATAAACTGTGTAGGGGCTTATAGGGGGGCCGCCACTGAATAAACTGTGCAGGGGCTTATAGGGGGCCGCCACTGAATAAACTGTGCAGGGGCTTATAGGGGGCCGCCACTGAATAAACTGTGCAGGGGCTTATAGGGGGCCGCCACTGAATAAACTGTGCAGGGGCATATAGGGGGCCGCCACTGAATAAGCTGTGCAGGGGCTTATAGGGGGGCTGCCACTGAATAAGCTGTGCAGGGGCTTATAGGGGGGCCGCCACTGAATAAACTGTGCAGGGGCTTATAGGGGGCCGCCACTGAATAAACTGTGCAGGGGCTTATAGGGGGCCGCCACTGAATAAACTGTGCAGGGGCATATAGGGGGCCGCCACTGAATAAGCTGTGCAGGGGCTTATAGGGGGACCGCCACTGAATAAGCTGTGCAGGGGCTTATAGGCGGGCCGCCACTGAATAAACTGTGCAGGGGCTTATAGGGGGCCGCCACTGAATAAACTGTGCAGGGGCTTATAGGGGGTAGCCACTGAATAAACTGTGCAGGGGCTTATAGGAGGGCCGCCACTGAATAAACTGTGCAGGGGCATATAGGGGGCCGCCACTGAATAAGCTGTGCAGGGGCTTATAGGGGGGCCGCCACTGAATAAGATGTGCAGGGGCTTATAGGGGGGCCGCCACTGAATAAACTGTGCAGGGGCATATAGGGGGCCGCCACTGAATAAGCTGTGCAGGGGCTTATAGGGGGGCCGCCACTGAATAAACTGTGCAGGGGCTTATAGGGGGCCGCCACTGAATAAACTGTGCAGGGGCTTATAGGGGGTAGCCACTGAATAAACTGTGCAGGGGCTTATAGGAGGGCCGCCACTGAATAAACTGTGCAGGGGCTTATAGGGGGTAGCCACTGAATAAACTGTGCAGGGGCTTATAGGAGGGCCGCCACTGAATAAACTGTGTAGGGGCTTATAGGGGGCAGCCACTGAATAAACTGTGTAGGGGCTTATAGGGGGGCCGCCACTGAATAAACTGTGCAGGGGCTTATAGGGGGCCGCCACTGAATAAACTGTGCAGGGGCTTATAGGGGGCCGCCACTGAATAAACTGTGCAGGGGCTTATAGGGGGCCGCCACTGAATAAACTGTGCAGGGGCATATAGGGGGCCGCCACTGAATAAGCTGTGCAGGGGCTTATAGGGGGGCTGCCACTGAATAAGCTGTGCAGGGGCTTATAGGGGGGCCGCCACTGAATAAACTGTGCAGGGGCTTATAGGGGGCCGCCACTGAATAAACTGTGCAGGGGCTTATAGGGGGCCGCCACTGAATAAACTGTGCAGGGGCATATAGGGGGCCGCCACTGAATAAGCTGTGCAGGGGCTTATAGGGGGACCGCCACTGAATAAGCTGTGCAGGGGCTTATAGGCGGGCCGCCACTGAATAAACTGTGCAGGGGCTTATAGGGGGCCGCCACTGAATAAACTGTGCAGGGGCTTATAGGGGGTAGCCACTGAATAAACTGTGCAGGGGCTTATAGGAGGGCCGCCACTGAATAAACTGTGTAGGAGCTTATAGGGGGCAGCCACTGAATAAGGGTACTTTCACACTTGCGTTATTTTCCTTCCGTTACAATCCGCCCTTTTGGGAAACAGCGGAATCCGTTAACGGATTCCGCTGTTTCCCATAGGCTTGTATGGTTGACGGATTGTACCAAAAGGAGCTGCGTTGCTTCCGCTGGGCGACGCTCCGTTGCTTCCGCCCAGCGGGAGGAACGCAGCATGTAACGTTATTTTGAGCAGCGGAATCCTCTGGATTTCACTGCGCATGCTCTTTTTTTTTTTTTTTTTTTTTTTAAATCAAACTTTATTTTGGCTCGCGGTGGCCGAACGTTCAGCTGAGCGCCCGGCCGTCGGCAAGCGACAGCGCTCAGCTGAATGACCGGCCACCAGCATGCCCGGCCGCCGGCAAGTCACAGCGCTCAGCTGAGCGCCCGCCCGCCGGCATGCCCGGGCGCCGGCAAGTGACAGCGATCAGCTGATCACCCGGCGGCCGGCTGCAGGGAGCGATCAGCTGATCACCCGGCGGCCGGGAGCGATCAGCTGATCACCCGGCAGCCGGCTGCAGGGAGCGATCAGCTGATCACCCGGCAGCCGGGAGCGATCAGCTGATCACCCGGCGGGCGGGAGCGATCAGCTGATCACCCGGCGGCCGGCTACTGGGAGCAATCAGCTGATCACCCAGCGGCCGGCTGCAGGGAACGATCAGCTGATCGTTCACTATAGTCTGCCGCTGGTAAAACCGGGAAAAAAAAAATCAAAACGAATTGCGTTGTTTTGCAGCATCCGTTGCATCCGTTGTGTCACTATATGCAACACATCCGTTGCATCCGTTACACAACGCAATGCAACGGATACCGTTCAACGCAAGTGTGAAAGTACCCTAAACTGTGTAGGGGCTTATAGGGGGGCCGCCACTGAATAAACTGTGCAGGGGCTTATAGAGGGCCGCCACTGAATAAACTGTGCAGGGGCTTATAGGGGGCCGCCACTGAATAAACTGTGCAGGGGCTTATAGGGGGCCGCCACTGAATAAACTGTGCAGGGGCTTATAGGGGGCCGCCACTGAATAAACTGTGCAGGGGCTTATAGGGGGCCACCACTGAATAAACTGTGCAGGGGCTTATAGGGGGCAGCCACTGAATAAACTGTGCAGGGGCTTATAGGGGGTAGCCACTGAGTAAACTGTGCAGGGGCTTATAGGGGGGCCGCCACTGAATAAACTGTGCAGGGGCTTATAGGGGGCCGCCACTGAATAAACTGTGCAGGGGCTTATAGGGGGTAGCCACTGAGTAAACTGTGCAGGGGCTTATAGAAGGGCCGCCACTGAATAAACTGTGCAGGGGCTTATAGGGGGACCGCCACTGAATAAACTGTGCAGGGGCTTATAGGGGATAGCCACTGAATAAACTGTGTAGGGGCTTATAGGGGGGCAGCCACTGAATAAACTGTGCAGGGGCTTATTGGGGGTAGCCACTGAATAAACTGTGTAGGGACTTATAGGGGGGCCGCCACTGAATAAACTGTGCAGGGGCTTATAGGGGGTAGCCACTGAATAAACTGTGTAGGGGCTTATAGGGGGGCAGCCACTGAATAAACTGTGTAGGGGCTTATAGAGGGGCAGCCACTGAATAAACTGTGCAGGGGCTTATAGGGGGCCGCCACTGAATAAACTGTGCAGGGGCTTATAGGGGGCCACCACAGAATAAACTGTGTAGGGGCTTATAGGGGGGCCGCCACTGAATAAACTGTGCAGGGGCTTATAGGGGGCCGCCACTGAATAAACTGTGCAGGGGCTTATAGGGGGCCGCCACTGAATAAACTGTGCAGGGCTTATAGGGGACCGCCACTGAATAAACTGTGCAGGGGCTTATAGGAGGGCCGTCACTGAATTAACTGTGTAGGGGCTTATAGGGGGCAGCCACTGAATAAACTGTGCAGGGGTTTATAGGGGGGCCGCCACTGAGTAAACTGTGCATGGGCTTATAGGGGGCAGCCACTGAATAAACTGTGCAGGGGCTTATAGGGGGGCCGCCACTGAATAAACTGTGCAGGGGCTTATAGGGGGCCACCACTGAATAAACTGTGCAGGGGCTTATAGGGGGCAGCCACTGAATAAACTGTGCGGGGGTTTATAGGGGGCCGCCACTGAGTAAACTGTGCATGGGCTTATAGGGGGCAGCCACTGACTAAACTGTGCAGTGGTTTATAGGGGGGCTGCCACTGAATAAACTGTGCAGGGGTTTATAGGGGGGCAGCCACTTCATCTGCTCTGATTTCAAAATGGCCGCTGCAGGGGCAGGGAGAGTGCTGGGTAAGCCTGAGGTGGGTGGTGGGAAGTACCATTGGCCCAGTTACACTATAGATAGCATCTCTGGGGCACAGACCTACGATTTGCAGGATTACATATGAGGTTTGAAACTCTTAAAAAAATATTGACATAAAAATGAGGAGAAATAGCAAGGCCAGCATGGTAATACCATCCACAGTGCCCACCTCATTGGCACTTTGCTTATTTGATCACATTTTTCATGGGCTCAAAACAATCCTAGTTTGTCGACGGCACAATCCCCCAACAATACATGAGCCATATGGGCACTGAACATTCCTATTGACACTCATTCAACGCTCAGTGATGTTATTGATGGTTGTCTGAGGAATTTACTGTCATGATGAATGGACAGGCAAATCACCAAGATCCGCTGCTGGCAGCTCCCATTGAGGTCATAGATGTGCTCAATGGGAGACAAGATTCTGAAGGCCATGGTAGCACGTGTAGGCCACACAGGCCGCTCACTCTAGCACTAGCAACATGTGCTCTGGCGTTGTCATGTTGAAAAACAGCTCCTACGACATTTTGGAGAAGTGGTCATGTGCTGCCCCCGTGCCAGCAGCCGACGCTGCTCAGATCCGGGCCTTCAGGGGTGGTGGCTCGAGGGTCTCCGGACCCGGGGGTCTCGTGGACACACCAAATAAATGGGGGGACGTAGATGTACAGGCTAGGCCGTAGTAAGTTCATGATTCCACCCACGGTGTGTGGTGAGGTGGGACACCACCACTGCTGGTATGGGGCACCCGGGGGAGATGTTGTGTAGCAAGTTGTTAACCCCTCCGTGGGTAGGGATGGTGGCCCCGGGACCTGGTGGCTCGGTGCAGGGGATGGTAAACAAGTCTCTGGTAAACCAAGGTGATGGTGGCCGGTGCCACGGCTGGTCGCGTTCGGGTCCCCCACCCGGCTGGTGGTCTCTATCCTTTTCCTTCACTGCTTTGTGTAAGGTGGACTTTCCTAGTGTGAAACTCAGGAGTCCGCTCCCAGCTGGATGTGGCCTAAGGAGCCATGCACGCAGACGCTGGCCCATGGGATCTATGGGCCCTGGCGGTGACCTCTTATCTCTAATCGGTGGGCTGTTATCTTCTATGAAGGACTTTGGGTGGGACATGACCTCTAGTCCTGGCCTCAATCGGTTAATTAACCAGTTCCACTTGGTTCTGGTTCTGGCTTCAGGGTCCGAGTACAGCCCTTTGTGCTCCGTTTTCCGGGTCGGTTCCCTGTGTCGGTACCGGCGGGCTACATCCCTGTCCTGGTCCACCTCGGTTCTACTGACCATCTTCCCGTCTCCTGCTGACGGAGACCACCGTCTGCCTCCTAGCCAGTGGCACCAGGGCTCCTACTCTGGCACTGTTCAACTTGAACTCTCCTGCTGGAGCTACACTTGGCTCCAGCCCACACTCCTTTCCAAACTGAACTCCTAAGCTTATCCGCTTGGTTTCCCGCCCCAGGCTGTCTAGACTCCTGGGTGGGGGCGTATCCCAACCGCCTGGTCACGCCCACTGGTGTGTCTATCTTTCCCTAAGGGGGTGACTAGGTTTTCTGGTTGGCTGTGTGTTTCCTAGTGAGGGAACAGTGTAGTGCAGGGGCCTGTCTGTGACTACCTGGTTTTGCCAGGGCGTCACAGTCATACCACTCGTTCAACCACCAAATCAATGTAATGCTGAACTGTTAATGAAGCTGAAATAAGGAGTAGGTAAGTGTGATGTTCCCTCGTGATCGTGACGTCCTCATGATGTTACCCACGTTTTTTTGTGCCCAAGACAAAAGCGGGTCTCCTCACTGATGAGGACAGACCCTTCATTGCAGCCTCCATTGTTTTCTTGCTCTGCAACATGATAGTCTTTAAAAACGATGGTGTGAGGTCAATGAAGAAGCCTTTGCAAGGTAACATCACACTGGTCCTACTCCAGTCTTGTATTCTATTGAGCACATCAGGGACGTCATTGATCGGCAATTGCAAAGGAAGCTGCCAGAAGTGGATCTTGATGATTTTTGTGCCAAAGTGCATTCTGCATGGCAGAACATTCCTCAGCTATCCATTAACCCCTTACCGTCATCCGCCGTACACGTCGGTAGTGGATGTATGCAGTGGACCCGCCGGGTGAGCTTGCTCCATAAATGGCAGGTAATCGCTGTGTATTACTGCTTGGACCTGCTTCTAACAATCGCGGCTGGTGCCCAGCTCCACCCACAATCATTAACCTGTTAAATGCCGCTATGAAACTGTGACAGCGGCATTAACAGTGCGCTGGCATTCTATTCTCTCGTTGGCACGCCTGTGATGTGACTGTGGGTCACCGATGACTTGCTGTGACGGCATAGGGTCTGCTGAAGACCTCTGTGCTTGACATAGCAGCCGTCCTCTGAAACTCTGTGGCCGAGCTTCAAAGGAAGACTGTGATTTTTACTATATGCAGCAAAGCTATG
This sequence comes from Anomaloglossus baeobatrachus, assembly GCF_048569485.1. Lineage (NCBI taxonomy): Eukaryota > Metazoa > Chordata > Amphibia > Anura > Aromobatidae > Anomaloglossus > Anomaloglossus baeobatrachus. Next base: position 277,941,438 of record NC_134357.1, on the reverse strand, counting down.
ACATTGCTGTATATTTTACAAGCGATCAGACGATCACCGGTCATAGTCCCCTAAGGGGACCTACAAGCGCAGCAAAAAGTAAAAATAACTTATTTAAAAAAAACTAAAAAAATCCTAAAAAGTTAAAATCGCCCCTTTTCACCATTAAAAATAGAGATAATAAAAACAATACACATGAGCTATTGCCACCTTAAGAAAAGTCTGATCTATCAAAATATTCAAGAAAAATTACCCCAATCAATAAAGAACATGAAGAGAAAAAAATTCAAAACCGCCTAAATGATGGTTTAAAAAGGCTGTAACAAGTGATCACAGTGTCAAATCTGTCCCTAATTCCAGGACGTTTCCTCCTTGCTGCTGTAATGTCAGTGATGAGGATGGTATTGATGAAATGTTTTTCTTTGTCTATTAGGTCCGGTATACGAGCTTTGTCATGGCGAGTGCCACTGACCTAAGGTAAGAGATGCTTACATCTTATTATGTCAGGGATTCTTATGAGATCAGCTCATTTTACACAGCGCACATATGACCCTTGTCTAGTGCCATGTTGTCAATGTGACCCCAAGCAGATTGGCATAACCAGTGATGTCTTTCCATGGTACAAGGTGTTACGTGTCTGTCACCAGGATCTATCAGAATGCCCTGAGAGATTTCCCTCCTGACGGCCTACTAGGGAAAATAAAAAAACACATAAGTACATTTAGTATAGCCACGTGAGTTTAGTGGCCTCAAACAATTCCAAATCTTTTGAAGAACTATTTTATATTAATTTTTTCTGTCAATCGACCTCTTTTAGGGCTTGTGTTTTAATAGGTGGAATCAGCAGGTTTTTGCAATTTAATCTGAGAGCGGTACGATGTAGGGACAAAGACCCGGATTCCAGGGATGTGTCACTTGTTCAGCAGCTTGCAGTAGTTTCAATACAATCATTGTTTTATCAGCAAGAGATTATCAGTAAAGGACTAGGTGACATGTGTCAGGTAGTCCAGCTTAATTGTGTAACCCAACCCCCACCACTGATTGGCAGCTTTCGGGTTTGTGCTTTAATAGATGGAATCAGCAGGTTTTTGCAATTTAATCTGAGAGCGGTACGATGTAGGGACAAAGACCCTGATTCCAGGGATGTCACTCGTTCAGCACCTTGCAGTAGTTTCAATACAATCAGTGTTTTATCAGCAAGAGATTATCAGTAAAGGACTAAGTGACCTGTGCTAGGTAGTCCAACTTCATTGTGTAACCCAACCCCCACCACTGATTGGCAGCTCTCTGGCTTGTGCTTTAATAGGTGGAATCAGCAGGTTTTTTGCAATTTAATCTGAGAACAGATGATGTAGGGACAAAGACCCTGATTCCAGGGATGTGTCACTCACTCAGCAATTTGAGTAGTTTCAATACAATCAGTGTTTTATCAGCAAGAGATTATCAGTAAAGGATTAGGTGACATGTGTCAGGTAGTCCAGCTTAATTGTGTAACCCAACCCCCACCACTGATTGGCAGCTCTCTGTCACTATACAGTGTACACTGAAAGCTGCCAATCAGTGATGGGGTGGGGTTATACAGATCTCTGTTTTATGATCGCTGATAGATCTGCAGCAGAGAAAACATTGATTTTATCAAAGTAATATCGGTAAAATAATGCAGGACCTAAATGACGATGGCGAACGATGCAATAATTGAATATTTTATTTTGACCGTGCGAGAAAAAATCCAACATTTCGACCATCAATTGTCTCTATTAAGGTCATAATAGGCATAAATCAGATTAGAGCACAAAGCCAGCAGAATTATCAATAATATCATGTTGTCCAGTGTATTGAGGTATGGGGAGTAGAGACATATTGTAGAGGAGCCGGGTATGAGGTACATTCGTCTGTGTACAGGCCGTGGGGCTTATTGCATCACCATCTTCATTCTCCATCCTCATTTTGGTGCTGATGTTTTTTGCCTACATAAAGTCAGGGCTTCAGTCCATTCCTTGAACACGTACGTACACTTCAGGAGCAGTAGTGCCAATATTTCCCGCTGAATTTATCAAAATCACAACATGAAGGCCAGTTAGTGACACATAACTGGAGAGGTCTCTTCCCCTACATCATGCAGCTCTCAGATTACATAGCAAAAGTAAAAGGGTGAAAGAAGCGTGCATATTCTTGTGTATAAAGGATCACTCATATTTGGAGGTGGATATGTAGGCTATGTGGCACTACTGCTTCTGGGTCCTGAGCACGGTTCTACTACATATACAGATCCATAGTAAAGAACTGCATTCTACAAAATGATTTACTTGTGCACAGACTAAGACAGAAAATGTGTGACATTTCTATCCACAAACCGGACCGTCATCTAACCCAACAGATTGTGGATCATGGGGTACATCTAATATATAAAGTTGAGTGTATGTGTGTATGTCCGCTAAAGGAATCCGTACCGTTGCATTTACAATCACGAAATTTAGCACAGACACCCCATATGACTCAAAGAACGTCATAAACTACGTTGTGACGGTAAAATTTAACCCCGTGCTTTATAGTTACTCTCCAACAAACCTGCCTCCATTAAAGTCAATCGAGCTACAAGCTATAGGTTATTAATAGCAGCTGTGAGTGGTTGCTATAGAAACGAAAGACATTCATAGTATAAGAAGCTTATGTGTGACGTAATAAGATGTCAGTAGAGAAACAGAGAGAGACAGACAGATATAGGCAGACAGACATAGGCACAGACAGATTAAGAGGCAGAAAGGGAAAGAGACAGACAGTGAAAGAGACAGAGACAGACAGGGAAAGAGACGGATAGAGAGAGACAGACATAGACAGAGTAAGAGGCAGACAGGGAAAGAGACAGAGGCAGACAGACAGACAGGGAAAGAGACAGACAAGAGAGAGACAGACATTCAAAGAGACAGAGGCTGACAGAGACAGACAGGGAAAGAGAGAGAGAGACAGACAGTCAAAGAAACAGACAGACATACAGACACAGACGGACAGCGAAAGAGAAAGAGACAGACGGGGAAAGAGACAGACGGGGAAAGAGACAGACGGGGAAAGAGACAGACGGGGAAAGAGACAGACGGGGAAAGAGACAGACGGGGAAAGAGACAGACGGGGAAAGAGACAGACGGGGAAAGAGACAGACGGGGAAAGAGACAGACGGGGAAAGAGACAGACGGGGAAAGAGACAGACGGGGAAAGAGACAGACGGGGAAAGAGACAGACGGGGAAAGAGACAGACAGACAGACAGAGCTAGATAGAGACAGAAAGAGAGACAAACAGAGACTGATACAAAGACAAACAGAGAGATAGACACAGACAGACAGATATAGATAGAGACAGGCAAAGAGATAGACACAGAGAGAAAGAGACAGACACGGAAAGAGACCGACACGGAAAGAGAGACAGACCGATACACAGAGACAGACAGACACAAACAGACAGAGACTGGGAGAGAGACAAAGAGACCGTTACTATCCCAGGCAACCTCCGAGTACTACAGCTAGTGGCTTATAAAGCAGAAAATAACACAATGGTAAACCCCCTCTGTCCTGTGTGTTGGCACTTCCAGCTACAGAGGTCACTTACCCTAGCACTAAGGTCCGAATTGTGGACCGAAACGTCACACATCTTCTGTTGCGCATGGCAGATGAATAAATGATTTGTTCCAAATGTTCCAATGAAGTTCTTTCCTATCGTGCTATTTGGAGGCAGGGGTGGGGTGGATGTAGCACAGGAGGCTTTTTGTACTTGCATATTATTACCATCTGTTATCTATAGTACAGAGATGAATCAGTCATGTTCCTGTTATTTTCTCTGAAGCTTGGACTCGCTCCAGACTATCGCCATTAAGAGAGAAACCAGTCTTGGCCTGAGCCTTGTGGATGGCATTAGCACAAATGAAGGACCCTTAATCCAGATTAGGAATATTATTCCTGGAGGAGACTGTCACAAGGTCAGTATCTATAGAATACAATGCAGCTATCTTGTACTGTGAAAAGAACACTTTAGATAGCTGTCAACCTCCTTGGAATATAAGGCTGTGTGTACATGTGTGATGCTTTTCTTGATGCAATTTCTCAAAACCATTCCAATGTGTGAACTCAGCCTTAAGGTCCAGTCACACTAAGCAACTTACCAGCGATCCCAACAACGATAGGGATCGCTGGTAAGTTGCTAGGAGGTTGCTGGTGAGCTGTCACACTGCAACGCTCCAGCGATCCCACCAGCAACCTGACCTGGCAGGGATCGCTGGAGCGTGGCTACACGAGTTGCTGGTGAGCTCACCAGCAACCAGTGACCAGCCCCCAGTCTCCTAGTTACAGCACACATCAGGTTAATTAACCCGATGTGTGCTGCAGCTAAATGTGCACAGAGCAGGGAGCAGCGCACACTGAGCGCTGGCTCCTTGCTCTCCTAGTTACAGCACACATCGGGTTAATTGCCTGATGTGTGCTGCAGCTATCTGTGCACAGAGCAGGAGCCGGCAGCACAGGCAGTGAGAGCGGAGGAGGCTGGTATCAAAGGTAAATATCGGGTAACCAAGGACAGGGCTTCTTGGTTACCCGATGTTTACATTAGTTACCAGCCTCAGCAGAAGCTGGCTCCCTGCTCACTGCACATTAGTTGTTGCTGTCTCGCTGTCACACACAGCGATCTGTGCTTCACAGCAGGACAGCAACAACTAAAAAATGGCCCAGGACATTCAGCAACAACCAACGACCTCACAGCAGGGGCCAGGTTGTTGCTGGATGTCACACACAGCAACATCGCTAGCAACGTCACAAAAGTTGTTCGTTACCAGCGATGTTGCTAGCGATGTTGCTTAGTGTGACGGGGCCTTTAAGGTCCAGTCACACTAAACAACTTACCAGCGATCCCAACAACGATAGGGATCGCTGGTAAGTTGCTAGGAGGTTGCTGGTGAGATGTCACACTGCGACGCTCCAGCGATCCCACCAGCAACCTGACCTGGCAGGGATCGCTGGAGCGTCGCTACACGAGTTGCTGGTGAGCTCACCAGCAACCAGTGACCAGTCCCCAGCGCCGCGTGGAAGATGCTGCGCTTGGTAACTAAGGTAAATATCGGGTAACCAACACGATATTTACCTTGGTTACCAGCGCACGCAGCTACACGTGCAGAGAGCAGGGAGCAGCGCACACTGAGCGCTGGCTCCTTGCTCTCCTAGTTACAGCACACATCGGGTTAATTACCCGATGTGTACTGCAGCTAAATGTGCACAGAGCAGGGAGCAGCGCACACCGGGTGCAGCTGCACAGGGTACATATATAGGGTATAGGGTACAGGGTGCAGCTGCACAGAGCAGGGAGCAGCGCACACCGCTTAGCGCTGGCTCCCTGCTCTCCTAGTTACAGCACACATCGGGTTAATTACCCGATGTGTACTGCAGCTAAATGTGCACAGAGCAGGGAGCCGCGCACACTGCTTAGCGCTGGCTCCCTGCTCTCCTAGCTACAGCACACATCGGGTTAATTAACCCGATGTGTCCTGCAGCTACATGTGCACAGAGCAGGAGCTGGCACTGACAGTGAGAGCGGTGGAGGCTGGTAACAAAGGTAAATATCGGGTAACCAAGGACAGGGCTTCTTGGTTACCCGATGTTTACTGTGGTTACCAGCCTCCGCAGAAGCCGGCTCCTGCTGCCTGCACATTCAGTTGTTGCTCTCTCGCTGTCACACACAGCGATGTGTGCTTCACAGCGGGACAGCAACAACTAAAAAATGGCCCAGGACATTCAGCAACAACCAACGACCTCACAGCAGGGGCCAGGTTGTTGCTGGATGTCACACACAACAACATCGCTAGCAACGTCACAAAAGTTGTTCGTTAGCAGCGATGTTGCTAGCGATGTTGCTTAGTGTGACGGGGCCTTTAAGGGGTGCTTCACACATAGCGAGATCGCTACCGAAATCGCTGCTACGTCACGGTTTTGGTGACGCGACAGTGACCTCATTAGCGATCTCGCTGTGTGTGACACTGAGCAGCAATCTGGCCCCTGCTGTGAGATCGCTGCTCGTTACACACAGCCCTGGTTCGTTTTCTTCAAAGGCGCTCTACCGCTGTGACGCACAGATCGCTGTGTGTGACAGCGAGAGAGCGACGAAATGAATCGAGCAGGGAGCAGGAGCTGGCATCTGGCAGCTGCGGTAAGCTGTAACCAGGGTAAACATCGGGTAACCAAGGGAAGCCCTTTCCCTGGTTACCCGATATTTACCTTCGTTACCAGCCTCCGCCGCTCTCGCTGCCAGTGCCGGCTCCTGCTCTCTGCACATGTAGCTGCAGTACACATCGGGTTAATTAACCCGATGTGTACTGTAGCTAGGAGAGCAAGGAGCCAGCGCTAAGCAGTGTGCGCGGCTCCCTGCTCTCTGCACATGTAGCTGCAGTACACATCGGGTTAATTAACCCGATGTGTACTGTAGCTAGGAGAGCAAAGAGCCAGCGCTAAGCAGTGTGCGCGGCTCCCTGCTCTCTGCACATGTAGCTGCAGTACACATCGGGTTAATTAACCCGATGTGTACTGTAGCTAGGAGAGCAAAGAGCCAGCGCTAAGCAGTGTGCGCGGCTCCCTGCTCTCTGCACATGTAGCTGCAGTACACATCGGGTTAATTAACCCGATTTGTACTGTAGCTAGGAGAGCAAGAAGCCAGCGCTAAGCAGTGTGCGCGGCTCCCTGCTCTCTGCACATGTAGCGACGTTATGATCGCTGCTGCGTCGCTGTGTTTGACAGCTAAGCAGCGATCATAACAGCGACTTACAAGGTCGCTGTTACGTCACAGAAAATGGTGACGTAACAGCGACGTCGTTGTCGCTGCCGCTATGTGTGAACCCAGCCTAACTCCTTCACGACCGGCCGATTTTGCGTTTTCAGATTTTTTATTTCGCAATTCTCCTTCCGAGAGACGTAGCTTTTTTATTTTTCACTCAATATGGTCATGTGGGGGCTCGTTTTTTTTTTTTGTGGAATGAGCTGTACTTTTAAATGGAACCATAAGTTTTACCATATAGTGTACTGGAAAACGGCAAAAAAATTCCAAATGCGGACAAATTGCAAAAAAATTGTTTTTGAGATATTTTATTCACTGTGTTCACTATATGGTAAAACTGATGTGTTGGTTTGATGCCTCAGGTCAGTGCGAGTTCGTAGACACCAAACATAAATAGATTTACTTTTATGTAAGAGTTAAAAAAAATTAGAATTTTGTCTGAAAAAAGGGGCGTACGTTTTGCGCCATTTTCCGCCGCCCGTAGCGTTCTCATTTTTCGGGATCTATGGCTCAGTGACAGCTTATGTTTTGCATCTTGAGCTGCCGTTTTTAACGGTACCACTTTTTCTGCAGATGCCACGGTTTGATCACCTGTTATTGCATTTACAAAATTTGTTGTGACCAAAAAACGTAATTTTGCCGTTTTTTTTGTTGTTTTTTTTTTAATTTTTTTTAATTTTTCAAAACTTTTTTTATTTTTCTATTACCCCTAGGGGACTATAAGGATCAACAGTATGATCGCTCATTAATTTCTCCATTTCTTCTGATCAGAGCAGCACCGCTCAGACCAGGAGAAATGATCATCTCTTGTAATAGCCAGTACTCGGCTTTTTCTTACTGGACCTGAGTCATGTGAGCTACAGGAGTCATCACATGACCCTGTGCTACTATGACAACCACCGGGTTCACGTGATTTCCGCTATCGGCCTGTAAGTACAGATCTACCACTATCGCCGTTAGCATGGTGCTGTCACATCTTGACAGCTGTTATTCTGTTGCTGTACTGCTGATAGTTTTTCAAGGTGGTTCTACATTCAGTAGATTGTGTTTTTACATCTTTTCAATTAGGATGGACGGTTAAGACCAGGAGATCAGCTTGTATCTGTGAACAAGGAATCATTGGTCGGTGTGTCGTGCGAGGAAGCAAAAAACATATTAAATCGAGTAAAATTAAGGTAGGGAGCTTATGAGCCTTGTTGCTTTCTAGAATCGTAACAACAAAAATATCACAATTTCTTCAGCGCTCTATTGGGAGACCCAGACGATTGGGGTATAGCTACTGCCCTCTGGAGGCCACACAAAGCACTACATTAAAAGTGCAAGGCCCCTCCCCCTCTGGCTATACCCCCCCGTGGTATCACGGGTACTCCAGTTTTAGCTTTGTGTGCGAAGGAGGTCAGACATTCCATGCATAGCTCCACAGATTTTAGTCAGCAGTAGCTGCTGACTAGTTCGGATGGAAGAAAAGAGGACACATATAGTGTCCCCAGCATGCTCCCTTCTCACCCCTGGATGGTGTTGTAAGGTTGAGGTACCTATTGCTGGTACAGGGCTGGAGCCTGACATGCTGTTTTCCTTCCACATCCCCTGGTAGGGCTCTGTGGAAGTGGGATCCTGCCGGCCTCTCAGCTCTGACGCCGGGCTCCATCCACAGACCCATTAGAACCTGATGGATACGGAGCAGGAGTACCATCAGGGACCGGGCCCTGCATCATACAGGTACTCTGTGTTCCCGGCAGGCACAGACACACTCCGGGCTGGCTGGGTGTTGTAGTGCGCCGGGGACCGTACACTGAGCTGGTGTTCCTACAGTTATCTGGGGGACTTTGTGTTCTGGGAACGCAGCGCCGACCCCCACTGGACCGGGCGGCGCTGCTGTGACTTGTGGTGCGCCGGGGATACGCCGACCGCGCTTTTACGGCGGCGGCGTTTATAACTCTAGTCCCCGGCTTTTGGGCCTAGGACGCCGGCAGCTCCGATCGTTCCCGCCCCCACCCTGTCAATCAGGGTAGGGGAGAGACGCTGTTTCACGGCAGCGAGGAGGGCTGGAGCCTGATTTACATGCTCCAGCCCTCACACTAGGCACAGAGGGAAGCAGGCTTCCCGCTCTTGGTCAGGAACGCCCAGGGCCCGCCCCCCTTCTTCTCTCAGGACGCCGGCAGCCATTACATGCATGCCTGGCTGGAGGAAGGACGCAAGGCTCTGGGAGACCTAGACTGAGGGGCTTTGGAAGACCACACACCCGCTCTTAAGCGGGCGGTAAGCGGCTTTTCAGCTGGCCCCTCTAGTGCCTCAGTGTATGTTAGTGTATTGTGTCACTGGACATAGATATTTATTGATTTCTTGCACTGTGAGGTCGCTTCCTGGCTGAATACCCCAGATCGCTCTGAGGAGGCAGCAACATGTCATCCACAAGACGCAAAGCTGCCAAGGCTAGGGCTGTGTGCACTGCGTGTGCTGCATGTGGGGCTGCTCTACCAGCAGGCTCCAAGGACCCCCATTGTGTGCAATGCTCAGATCCGGTGCTGCTTCGCCAGCCGGAGTCAGGAGAGATAGTGACCCAGGCTGAGACGCCTGTAAGTCCTGCCCCGGTGTCGGGGACAGACTTTGCAGTTTTTGCGGTTAATATGTCTGTGACTATGGCAAAAATCCTGGAAACTTTGCAATCCATGCCTGGGGCTCAGTCTATGGACACGGCGAGGTCTATGTCCTCTAATCCTCCGCAGTTGGATTTAATCCAGACTGCAAGGGGATCCCCGGCTTCTCAGGATGAGTATAATGACTCAGATGATTGCCCCAGCCACCCCAAGCGGGCTCGCTGGGAAAGACCCTCAACGTCATCACACTGCTCAGGGTCTCAGCGCAATCAGTCTCCCTGTGATGTGTCTGAAGAGAGTGATCAGGAGTCTAATCCTGGAACCCCTCTCAATCTGGATACCCCGGATGGGGACGCCATGGTAAACGATCTTATCTCAGCCATCAATAGGCTGTTAGATATTTCTCCCCCAGCCCCTTCAGCAGAAGAGGCAGCGGCAGAGCAGGAGAAATTTCGTTTCCTCTATCCCAAGCGTAAATTAAGTGCTCTGTTGGATCACTCTGACTTCAGAGAATCAATCCAGAAACACGACGCTCATCCAGAAAAGCGTTTCTCTAAACGTTCTAAGGATACACGTTATCCTTTCCCCCCTGATGTGGTCAAGCGCTGGACCCAGTGTCCAAAGGTGGACCCCCCGATTTCCAAGCTTGCAGCTAGATCCATAGTTGCAGTGGAGGATGGCGCTTCACTTAAGGATGCCAATGACAGACAGATGGACCTTTGGTTAAAATCTGTCTATGAAGCTATCGGCGCGTCGTTTGCTCCAGCATTCGCAGCCGTATGGGCACTCCAAGCTATTTCAGCTGGTTTAGCAAAAGTGGATGCTATCTTACATCCAGCGGTGCCGCAAGTGGCGTCCCTTACCTCGCAGATGTCCGCGTTTGCGTCTTACGCTATCAATGCGGTCCTAGAATCTACCAGCCGCACCTCAATGGCGTCTGCCAATTCGGTAGTTTTGCGCAGAGCATTGTGGTTAAAGGACTGGAAAGCAGATGCTGGTTCCAAAAAATGTTTAACCAGCTTGCCTTTATCTAGAGATAGACTGTTTGGCGAGCCATTGGCTGACATCATTAAACAGTCCAAGGGTAAAGACTCCTCTTTACCCCAGCCCAGATCAAGCAAACCTCAGCAGAGAAAGTGGCAGCAGAAGTTTCAGTCCTTTCGAGGTTCGGGCAAAACACAATTCTCCTCGTCCAAAGGGACTCAGAGGACGCAAAGAAACTCAGATTCCTGGCGGGCTCATTCACGCCCCAAGAAAGCAAATGGAGAAACCGCTTCCAAAGCGGCTACCTCATGACTTCCAGTCCCCTCCCTCCGCATTTCCGGTCGGGGGCAGGCTCTCCCGCTTTTACGACACTTGGATGTCACAGGTCAAAGACCGGTGGGTGACAGACATTTTGTCGCGCGGGTACAGAATCGAGTTCAGTTCTCGTCCTCCAGCTCGGTTCTTCAGAACCTCCCCACATCCAGACCGTGTAGATGTCCTGCGGCAGGCGGTGGACTCCCTAAGAGCGGAAGGAGTAGTGGTTCCTGTACCGTCTCAGGAACAAGGGAGAGGGTTTTACTCCAATCTCTTTGTGGTGCCAAAAAAGGACGGCTCGTTCCGTCCTGTTCTGGACCTAAAACTGCTCAACAAACATGTGCACGCCAGACGGTTCCGGATGGAAACCCTCCGTTCTGTCATTGCCTCAATGTCTCAAGGAGACTTCCTTGCCTCAATAGACATCAAAGATGCTTATCTCCACGTGCCAATTGCTACAGAACATCAACGTTTTCTACGTTTTGTGATAGGAGACGACCATCTTCAGTTCGCAGCTCTGCCATTCGGTCTGGCGACAGCCCCCCGGGTCTTCACCAAGGTCATGGCGGCGGTGGTAGCAGTCTTGCACTCTCAGGGACACTCGGTGATCCCTTACCTAGACGATCTACTTGTCAAGGCACCCTCTCAAGAGGCATGCCAACTCAGTCTACAGGCTACGCTGGAGACTCTCCAGACTTTTGGATGGATCATCAACTTTCCAAAGTCAAATCTGTCACCGACACAGTCACTAACGTATCTTGGCATGGAGTTCCATACTCGAGCAGCGAGAGTGAAGCTTCCGCTAAACAAGCAGCGGTCCCTACAGACAGGGGTGCAATCTCTCCTTCAGGGCCAGTCGCACCCCTTACGGCGCCTCATGCACTTCCTAGGGAAGATGGTGGCAGCCATGGAAGCAGTTCCCTTTGCGCAGTTTCATCTGCGTCCACTTCAATGGGACATTCTCCGCCAATGGGACGGGAAGACGACTTCCCTAGACAGGAAAGTCTCTCTTTCCCAGACGGCCAAGGACTCTCTACAATGGTGGCTCCTTCCCACCTCATTGTCTCAGGGAAGATCCTTCCTGCCCCCATCCTGGGCAGTGGTCACGACAGATGCGAGTCTGTCGGGGTGGGGAGCAGTGTTTCTACACCACAGGGCTCAGGGGACGTGGACTCCGCAAGAGTCCACCCTTCAGATCAATGCTCTGGAAATCAGGGCAGTGTATCTTGCCCTACTAGCCTTTCAACAGTGGCTGGAAGGAAAGCAGATCCGAATCCAGTCGGACAACTCCACAGCGGTGGCATACATCAACCACCAAGGAGGGACGCGCAGCCGGCAAGCCTTTCAGGAAGTCCGGCGCATTCTGAATTGGGTGGAGGACACAGCATCCACCATCTCCGCGGTTCACATCCCAGGCGTAGAAAACTGGGAAGCAGACTTCCTCAGTCGCCAGGGTATGGACGCAGGGGAATGGTCCCTTCACCCGGACGTGTTTCAGGAAATCTGTCGCCGCTGGGGGGTGCCGGACGTCGACCTAATGGCGTCTCGGCACAACAACAAGGTCCCGGCATTCATGGCGCGGTCGCGCGATCAAAGAGCTCTGGCGGCAGACGCCTTGGTGCAAGATTGGTCGCAGTTCCACCTCCCATATGTATTCCCGCCTCTGGCACTCTTGCCCAGAGTACTACGCAAGATCAGATCCGATTGCAGCCGCATCATACTCGTCGCCCCAGACTGGCCGAGGAGATCGTGGTATCCGGATCTGTGGCATCTCACGGTCGGCCGACCGTGGTCACTTCCAGACCGTCCAGACCTGCTGTCTCAAGGGCCGTTTTTCCATCAGAATTCTGCGGCCCTGAACCTGACTGTGTGGCCATTGAGTCCTGGATCCTATCGTCAACAGGCTTATCCCAGGGAGTGGTAGCCACAATGAGACAAGCTAGGAAGTCAACTTCTGCTAAGATCTACCACAGAACGTGGAAGATTTTCTTAACCTGGTGCTCTGCTCAGGGAGTGTCTCCCTGGCCATTTGCATTGCCCACTTTTCTGTCTTTCCTGCAATCAGGGTTGGAAAAGGGCTTGTCGCTCAGCTCCCTTAAAGGGCAAGTCTCGGCACTATCCGTGTTTTTTCAGAAGCGTCTAGCACGTCTTCCTAAGGTGCGCACGTTCCTGCAGGGGGTCTGTCATATTGTGCCCCCGTACAAGCGGCCATTGGATCCATGGGATCTGAACAGAGTACTAGTGGCTCTCCAGAAACCGCCTTTCGAGCCTCTCAAAGAAGTTTCTTTTTCTCGCCTGTCACAGAAAGTGGCGTTTCTTGTTGCGATCACATCGCTTCGGCGAGTGTCTGAGCTGGCAGCTCTGTCATCCAAGGCTCCCTTCTTGGTGTTCCACCAGGACAAGGTAGTGCTGCGCCCCATTCCGGAGTTTCTCCCTAAGGTCGTATCCTCGTTTCATCTTAATCAGGATATATCCTTGCCTTCCTTTTATCCTCATCCGGTTCACCGGTATGAAAAGGACTTGCGTTTGCTAGATCTGGTGAGAGCACTCAGGATCTACATTTCCCGCACGGCGCCCATGCGCCGTTCCGATGCATTTTTTGTCCTTGTCGCCGGTCCGCGCAAGGGGTTGCAGGCTTCTAAAGCCACCTTGGCTCGATGGATCAAAGAACCAATTATAGAGGCCTACCGTTCTGCTGGGCTTCCGGTTCCTTCAGGGCTAAAAGCCCACTCAACCAGAGCCGTGGGTGCGTCCTGGGCATTACGGCACCAGGCTTCGGCTCAACAGGTGTGTCAGGCAGCTACCTGGTCGAGTCTGCACACTTTCACCAAGCATTATCAGGTGCATACCTATGCTTCGGCGGATGCCAGCTTAGGTAGAAGAGTCCTGCAGGCGGCAGTGACATCCCCGTAGGGGGGGGCTGTTTTGCAGCTCTAACATGAGGTATTTCTTTACCCACCCAGGGACAGCTTTTGGACGTCCCAATCGTCTGGGTCTCCCAATAGAGCGCTGAAGAAGAAGGGAATTTTGTTACTTACCGTAAATTCCTTTTCTTCTAGCTCTTATTGGGAGACCCAGCACCCGCCCTGTTGTCCTTCGGGATTGTTTTTGCTGTTTGCGGGTACACATGTTGTTCATGTTGAACGGTTTTTCAGTTCTCCGATGTTACTCGGAGTTAATTTGTTTAAACCAGTTGTTGGCTTCCTCCTTCTTGCTTTGGCACTAAAACTGGAGTACCCGTGATACCACGGGGGGGTATAGCCAGAGGGGGAGGGGCCTTGCACTTTTAATGTAGTGCTTTGTGTGGCCTCCAGAGGGCAGTAGCTATACCCCAATCGTCTGGGTCTCCCAATAAGAGCTAGAAGAAAAGGAATTTACGGTAAGTAACAAAATTCCCTTCTTCTCAGCGTACCAGCAGTCCAGTGCTAGAAGTTCTTTCATGCTATGTCCTTATTATTCCATCAGTGTGAATTCTTCTCTTAAAGGAGACAATACATTTTTCACAGTCTCTTGCCAGATTCAGGTAACCTGTCACTATGAACACGCTGTCCATTCTACCTCCGACCAGAAGGAGCTGAGCAGATTGATAGATAGTTTTGTGTAGAACAATTCAGTATAACTTGTGTGACCAAAGCCTGCTTTACATGTTACGATTCTGCATACAATATCGTATGCGATCGTACCCGCCCCCATCGTATGTGCGGCACGTTCAATTTGTTGAATGTGCCGCACAAACGATTAACCCCCGTCACACGTACTTACCCGTCCATACGACCTCGCTGTGGGCGGCGAACGTCCACTTCCTGGAGTGGGAGGGACGTTCGGCGTCACATCGACGTCACGCTGCAGCCGGCCAAAAGAAGCGGAGGGGCAGAGCTGAGCGGGATGTAAACATCCCGCCCACCTCCTTCCTTCCGCATTGCTGGCAGGGAGCTGCAGGACACAGGTAAGATCTGTTCATTGTTCCCGGGGTGTCACATACTGCAATGTGTGCTACCCTGGGTACGATGAACAACCTGACGTTCAATTTGAGGAATAAACGACGTGCGTGCGATGAACGTTTTACCGTTCAATCGCAATCGCACGTAGCTGTTACACACTACAATGTACCTTACGATGCCGGATGTGCGTCACTTACGACGTGACCCCGCCAACACATCGTAAGATATATTGTAGTGTGTAAAGCGGGCTATAGGCCCCCACATTGTGTTCTGATTTCCGTTCAGTAGTCCCGTCGGGCTTCTATCCAAACCCCCCTCAAAACGGGTGTCAGATGTAACCGATGGAGCCATTGACTATAAAGGTGCAGAAGGAGTCACTGTGTGCTCGGTTGTGCACCATTTTCGGGAGTATACGCTTTACGGAGGCGGACACCCAAACATAGTAGACTGCATCTGGGTGTCCTCCTCCCATAAGCATATACTCCTGCAAATGGTGCACAACAGAGCACAGGGTGACTAGGTCTGCACTATTATGGTCAATGGCCCCGTCGGTGCATATGTCCGAAACCAGTTTTGCGGGGGGTTTGGAAGCCCTGACAGTTCCACAGAACGGAGATCAGAAAGCAATGTGAAAGGGGCCTTATTGATTGAAGTCTTGTTTTTTTCTGAGCTGAGCAGTTCAATGGTCTCACACAGAGTCACAGCTTTCTGTGCTCGCAGAGTCATACAGAGATAACTGTCAATCACTTGAAAGACCGCCTACTGGACTCTTAAATCCTAATTTAGAAGTTTAAAGGTATAAAATTCAGGTTACACTGAATCTCATTTCACAAAGGGATGTAACAGTGCAGCCATTTTTGAGATGTGTCCTTGAAAAGTAGCACACGGTCCCCTCTGGAAGAGGTACAGGAGCTGTGCTTGCGTCATCTTCAGAAGCCCACAGTAATATTGGTAAATGTTACCCCTTTCTGGTATGCAAGTGAGTAATGGATGGGTTTTTTTACAATGCAGGAAATGTTCCACTTGGGATATCTGTTTTATCAGACCTGACAGAGACCACAGTGACTTTTTATTTCCTACATCAAGTGCGGAATGGACAGCTAACCTCCTGCCAAAGATGTCTACTACACCACATTCCTCTAAATCCAATGTCCCTGTAAGTACAGTTCCCCATCTGCTTGTTCATTTGGATTTCAGATGTGAAATCCTTGCACAGAAGTAAAAAATGCATTAGAATTTCCATGTTCCATGTAGCGCACTCTTTTGTTTCAGTAACTTTGTGTATATATATGTGTCTGTATGCTGGCCATCCATACAAAATTCTTCTAAAATCTCATAAAAGCTAAAAATGTCCATCCCACAGAAAACAAATAGAATTAAAGGGAACCTGTCACCAGTTTTTTGCCCTATAAGCTGTGGCTACCACCAGTGGGCTGTTATATACAGCATTCTAACATGCTGTATATAAGAGCCCAGACCGCTGTATAGAATGTAAAAAACACTTTATAATACTTAGCTAAACCAGTTGCTGCGGTGGATGTGGGTCAAATGGGCGTCTTCGTTTTCCGGTGCCGCCACCTCCTTTTTCGGCCATCTTTGTTCTCCATTTTTGGAAGCCGCTGTGAATGACGTGTCTACATCATACACTCTCGCCGGCATTGAGGTCCAGCGCAGGCGCACTTTGATCTGCACTGAACAGGCAGACCAAAGTAATATAGTGCGCATGCGCTGGACCGGCGAGTGTGTATGACATAGGATGCGTCATGCACACAGGCTTCAGAAGCAGGATGAAGATAGCCGAAAGAGGAGGCGTTGGCACCGGAGGACGAAGACGCCCATTTGACCCACATCCACCGCAGCGACTGGTAAGTATTTTAAGTATTTTAATGTGTTTTTTAGGTTCTACACAGCGGTCTGGGCTCTTATATACAACATGTTAGAATGCTGCATATAAGAGTCCAGTGGTGGTGGCCGCAGCTTATAGGGCAAAAAACTGGTGACAGGTTCCCTTTAAGCATGAGAAAGAATTAGTGATTATGACCCCTCAGTTTAGTGATCCTGAGGTCCTCAGCAGTGGGATCTCAAGCGATCAGACATTTATCAACTATCTTGAAAAGTTAAGCTACCACTACTCTAAAGGCCCAGTCACACTAAACAACTTACCAGCGATCCCAACAACGATACAACCTGATAGGGATCGCTGGTAAGTTGCTAGGAGGTCGCTGGTGAGATGTCACACTAAGCGACACTCCAGCGATCCCACCAGCAACCTGACCTGGCAGGGATCGATGGAGCGTCGCTACACGTGGAAGCATGCTGCGCTTGGTAACTAAGGTAAATATCGGGTAACCAACCCGATATTTACCTTGGTTACCAGCACACACCGCTTAGCGCTGGCTCCCTGCACACCTAGCCACAGTACGCATCGGGTTAATTACCCGATGTGTACTCTGCTACTTGTGCAGGCAGCAGGGAGCCGGCACTGACAGCTGAGAGCGGCGGACGCTGGTAACAAAGGTAAATATCGGGTAACCAAGGTAATGGCTTCTTGGTTACCCGATGTTTACTGTGGTTACCAGCGTCCGCAGAAGCCGGCTCCTGCTGCCTGCACATTTAGTTGTTGCTCTCTCGCTGTCACACACAGCGATCTGTGCTTCACAGCGGGACAGCAACAACTAAAAAATGGTCCAGGACATTCAGCAACAACCAACGACCTCACAGCAGGGGCCAGGTTGTTGCTGGATGTCACACACAGCAACATCACTAGCAAGTTGTGCCTCAGCAGTGATGTTGCTAGCGATGTTGCTTAGCGTGACGGTACCTTAACTTTATGGCCTTCTCAGACTGGAATAATTCGTTACCCATACAATCAGATGTTAGATTGTCTGTTTCAGACACAACTAATGTGCCCCCAGTCTCACCACGATTGTAGGCCAGTAATGAGGTCCGATAGACAATATTCAAGTTGTTCCGCACTTATTTATTGGCCTGTTTTCAGAGGCTGATGAGCAATGATGGGATCAGAATAATTGCCACTACAGTGGTTCAGTGCTTATATACAGTGCACGTTATCGGCAGCACATCAACTGATAATGCAGTACAATGTGCTGCTAGTAACAAAAATCCATCACTCAAAGGCTCAGTGTTTTACTTGTTAGCACATTTGAACAGGCCGATAACTGAGAGTGCGTTTCTACAAACACTCATTTTGCGATTTATCGGCTTATATAAAAGGGCCTTAATGTGACACCATACTACCGTAATGCTATCTGTTGTGAGCTTCAGGAAACACATCGGAGTTGTAAGAATCCCACTTGTTTTCTCCTGCTTGTATTATTTTTGCCAGCAATATGTTCATAATCCTGAATATTTTTAATAGAACATTTATTTTTTATATGACTTTGTTGGTTTTTTTTTTATTCTATCCTTTTTTTGTAATAAATGTATCCTCTCTTGTATCTGAGCAGAGTCAAAGTGGCTACATTATGGAGCAGCGCACAATGCATGGGTGTGTTTCGGACGAGTCTCCCAAAGGTAATCTTCTCACTATTACAATGTGACACTTAATTTTAATTCTTCCCTCTACACAACAAAAAATGAGCCACACAAAAGAGGTGCACTTTGTGTCAAAAGGAAAAAAAAGATGACCCATTTGATAGTCTGATAGTGCCTAAATTAAGCTCTTATACAAGTTGGGTTTTGCCATCATCGTATTGACATTGAGAATCATGATTCAAAGTAATTTTTTTCACAAAATGAAAACAATAAAAGCAAAACTTCCAAAAAACATGGAGGAATTGCATTTTTTCACACAATTTCACCACAATTGTAATGTTAAAATCATTCTTGTCATTCAAAACTACGACTGATCCTGGAGAAAAACAAGCCATCATACAGTTCTAGGTGATGGAAAAGTAAAAAAAATTACCGGTATAGCTCTTGGAGGATAGGAGGAAAAAAACAAAAATTGCTCAGTGTTTAAGGGGTGAAATAATTTGTATAGCAAACTGTATCCTATTTCTTCGGCGCTCTATTGGGAGACCCAGACGATTGGGTGTATAGCACTGCCTCCGGAGGCCACACAAAGCAATTACACTAAAAAGTGTAAGGCCCCTCCCCTTCTGGCTATACACCCCCAGTGGGATCACTGGCTCACCAGTTTTCTGCTTTGTGCGAAGGAGGTCAGACATCCACGCATAGCTCCACTGTTTGTAGTCAGCAGTAGCTGCTGGCTATATCGGATGGAAGAAAAGAGGGCCCATATGGGGCCCCCAGCATGCTCCCTTCTCACCCGCGGTGGTGCTTGTAAGGTTGAGGTACCTATTGCTGGTACAGAGGCTGGAGCCCACATGCTGTTTTCCTTCCACATCCCCTGGAGGGCTCTGTGGAAGTGGGATCTTGCCGGGCTCCATCCACAGACCCAGAGAACCTGCTGGATTTGGAGCGGGAGTGCCGTTCAGGGACAAGGCCCTGCAACTTTCAGGTACTCTGTGTCCCCGCAGGCACGGACACTCTCAAGGCTTGCTGAGCGTTATAGTGCGCCGGGGACAGTAGCGCTGTGCGCTGGGGTTAGGTCACTGCAGCTTTGCTGAGTGACGTTACATGTTGGGAACTACTGCGCCGACCGCTCCTGGAGCGGCGGCGCAGCTGCGACTTGTAGTGCGCCGGGGACTTTGCGCCGACCGCGCTTTTACGGCGGCGGCGCTTCTAACTTTAGCCCCCGGCTTCTGCGGCCTAGCGCCGCTTCGTTCCCGCCCCCACCCTGTCAATCAGGGTAGGGGAGAGACGCTGCTCAATTGGCAGCGCCGAGGGCTGGAGCTTTATTTACATGCTCCAGCCCTCTCACTAGGCACAGGGGGAAGCAGACTTCCCGCTCTTCGTCGGTGTACGCCCAGGGCCCGCCCCCCCTCTCCACAAGGACGCCGGCAGCCATTACACATGCGGTCTGGCTGGGGAAAGGCAGCAGGCTCTGGGAGACCCAGACTAGAGGGATTTCTGGCGACCACACACCGCTCCTAAGCGGGCGGTAAGCAGCACAGTAGTGCTGGTCCCTCTAGTGCCTCAGTGATTTATTAGTGTACTTTTTTCTTGGTACCATATATATATATATATATATTTATATAGTGCACTGTAAGGTCGCTTCTTGGCTGGACACCCTGTACTGCTCTGAGGAGGCAGCAACATGTCATCCGCAAAACGCAAGGCTGCCAAGGCACGGGCTGTGTACACTGTTTGTACTGCATGTGGGGCTGATCTACCGGCAGGCTCCAATGACTCACATTGTGTGCAATGTTCAGTCCCAGTGGCACTTCGCCAGCCAGAGCCTATTGTGGTGGTAGCCCAGGCAGAGACGCCTGTGAACCCTGCCCCGGTGACGGGGACAGACTTTGCAGTGTTTGCTGAAAAAATGTCTGTGACTATGACAAAAATCCTGGAGACCTTGCAGGCCAGGCCAGTTCCTCAGGCCATGGACACTGCTGTGTCTATGCTCTCCGGTCCCCCTCAGTTGGAACTAATCCGTACTTCAAGGGGGTCTCAAGCATCACAAGCTGAAGTCTCTGACTCAGATGACAGTCCCAGGCAGCCTAAGCGAGCTCGCTGGGAAAGACCCTCGACGTCATCACACTGCTCAGGGTCTCAGCGAGAAGAGTCTCTCTGTGATGAGACTGAGGACGGTGATCAGGATTCTAACCCTGAGGCCCCTCTCAATCTGGATGCCCCTGATGGTGACGCCATGGTTAATGACCTTATATCGGCGATTAATAGACTGTTGGATATTTCTCCCCCAGCTCCTTCAGCAGAGGAGGCAGCTGCACAGCAGGAGAAGTTCCATTTCCTGTATCCCAAGCGTAAATTAAGTGCTTTTTTGGACCACTCTGACTTCAGAGAATCAATCCAGAAGCACGACGCTCATCCAGACAAGCGTTTCTCTAAACGTTCTAAGGATACCCGTTATCCTTTTCCCTCTGAAGTGGCCAAACGCTGGACCCAGTGTCCAAAGGTGGATCCCCCAATTTCCAAGCTTGCGGCTAGATCCATAGTCGCAGTAGAGGATGGCGCTTCACTTAAAGATGCCAACGACAGACAGATGGACCTTTGGTTGAAATCTGTCTATGAAGCTATCGGCGCGTCGTTTGCTCCAGCATTCGCGGCCGTGTGGGCACTCCAAGCTATTTCAGCTGGTCTGGCACAGGTGGATGCTATCATGCATCCAGCAGTACCGCAGGTGGCGTCCCTAACTTCGCAAATGTCTGCGTTTGCGACCTATGCTATCAATGCTGTCCTAGAATCTACGAGCCGTACCTCTATGGCGGCCGCCAATTCTGTGGTTTTGCGCAGAGCTTTATGGTTAAAGGACTGGAAAGCAGATGCTGGTTCCAAAAAATGCTTAACCAGCTTGCCATTATCTAGAGACAGACTGTTTGGTGAGCCATTGGCTGAAATCATAAAACAGTCCAAGGGTAAGGACTCTTCCTTGCCACAGCCCAGAGCAAGTAAACCTCAACAGAAAAAGTGGCAGTCGAGGTTTCGGTCCTTTCGAGGCTCGGGCAAGGCCCAATTCTCCTCGTCCAAAACGACTCAGAAAGGACAAGGGAGCTCAGATTCCTGGCGGGCTCACTCACGCCCCAGGAAAGCAAATGGAGGAACCGCTTCCAAGGCGGCTACCTCATGACTTTCGGCCTCCTCCCTCCGCATCCTCGGTCGGTGGCAGGCTCTCCCGCTTTTGCGACATTTGGCTGTCACAGGTCAAAGACCGGTGGGTAACAGACATTTTGTCTCGCGGGTACAGAATCGAGTTCAGTTCTCGGCCTCCACTTCGGTTCTTCAGAACCTCCCCACACCCCAACCGAGCAGATGCCCTGCTGCAGGCGGTGGACTCTCTAAGAGCAGAAGGAGTCGTGATCCCTGTCCCCCCTCAGGAACGGGGGCGAGGATTTTACTCCAATCTCTTTGTGGTTCCAAAAAAGGACGGCTCCTTCCGTCCTGTTCTGGACCTAAAACTGCTCAACAAGCATGTGAACGCCAGGCGGTTCCGGATGGAATCCCTCCGCTCAGTCATTGCCTCAATGTCCCAAGGAGATTTCCTAGCATCAATAGACATCAAAGATGCTTATCTCCACGTGCCGATTGCTACGGAGCACCAACGCTTTCTACGCTTCGTGATAGGAGACGACCATCTTCAGTTCGTGGCTCTGCCATTTGGTCTGGCGACAGCCCCTCGGGTGTTCACCAAGATCATGGCAGCAGTGGTAGCAGTCTTGCACTCTCACGGACACTCTGTGATCCCTTACTTGGACGATCTACTGGTCAAGGCACCCTCTCAGGAGGCATGCCAACTCAGCCTGAATTTTGCACTGGAGACTCTCCAGGCGTTCGGGTGGCTCATCAACTTCCCAAAGTCAAATCTGTCACCGACCCAATCACTAACGTATCTTGGCATGGAGTTTCATACTCTCTCAGCGATAGTGAAGCTTCCGCTGGACAAGCAGCGGTCTCTACAGACTGGGGTGCAGGCTCTCCTTCAAAGTCAGTCGCACTCCTTAAGACGCCTCATGCACTTCCTCGGGAAGATGGTGGCGGCAATAGAGGCGGTTCCGTTTGCGCAGTTTCATCTGCGTCCACTTCAATGGGACATTCTCCGCCAATGGGACGGGAAGTCAACATCCCTGGACAGGAAAGTCTCCCTTTCCCAGACGGCCAAGGACTCTCTGCAGTGGTGGCTCCTTTCCACCTCATTATCACAGGGAAGATCCTTCCTACCACCGTCCTGGGCGGTGGTCACGACAGACGCGAGTCTGTCAGGGTGGGGAGCAGTGTTTCTCCACCACAGGGCTCAGGGTACGTGGACTCAGCAGGAGTCCATCCTTCAGATCAATGTTCTGGAAATCAGAGCAGTGTTTCTTGCCCTACTAGCCTTCCAGCAGTGGCTGGAAGGGAAGCAGATCCGAATTCAATCGGACAACTCCACAGCGGTGGCATACATCAATCACCAAGGGGGGACACGCAGTCGGCAAGCCTTCCAGGAAGTCCGGAGCATTATGATGTGGGTGGAAGCCACGGCCTCCACCATATCCGCAGTTCACATCCCCGGCGTAGAAAACTGGGAAGCAGACTTCTTCAGTCGCCAGGGCATGGACGCAGGGGAATGGTCCCTTCACCCGGACGTGTTTCAGGAAATCTGTCGCCGATGGGGAAGGCCGGACGTCGACCTAATGGCGTCCCGGCACAACAACAAGGTCCCAACCTTCATGGCACGGTCTCGCGATCAAAGAGCTCTAGCAGCAGACGCCCTAGTGCAAGATTGGTCGCAGTTCCGGCTCCCTTATGTGTTTCCACCTCTGGCACTCTTGCCCAGAGTGCTACGCAAGATCAGATCCGACTGCAGCCGCGTCATACTCGTCGCTCCAGACTGGCCGAGGAGGGCGTGGTATCCGGATCTGTGGCATCTCACGGTCGGCCAACCGTGGGCACTACCAGACCGACCAGACTTACTGTCCCAAGGGCCGTTTTTCCATCGGAATTCTGTGGCCCTGAACCTGACTGTGTGGCCATTGAGTCATGGATCCTAGCGTCTTCAGGCTTATCCCAAGGGGTCGTTGCCACCATGAGACAGGCTAGGAAGCCCACGTCTGCTAAGATCTACCACAGAACGTGGAGGATATTCTTATCCTGGTGCTCTGCTCAGGGAGTGTCTCCCTGGCCATTTGCATTACCTACCCTTCTTTCTTTCCTGCAATCTGGGTTAGAAAAAGGTTTGTCGCTCGGCTCCCTTAAAGGACAAGTCTCGGCGCTATCCGTCTTTTTTCAGAGGCGTTTGGCACGCCTTCCTAAGGTGCGCACGTTCCTGCAGGGGGTTTGCCATATCGTACCCCCGTACAAGCGGCCGTTAGATCCATGGGATCTGAACAGGGTACTAGTTGCCCTCCAGAAGCCGCCCTTCGAGCCTCTGAGGGAGGTTTCACTCTCTAGACTATCACAGAAAGTGACTTTTCTAGTAGCGATCACATCTCTTCGGAGAGTGTCTGAGCTGGCAGCACTATCATCCAAGGCTCCCTTCCTGGTCTTCCACCAGGACAAGGTTGTGCTGCGCCCCATTCAGGAGTTTCTCCCGAAGGTGGTGTCCTCGTTTCATCTTAATCAGGATATCTCTTTGCCTTCGTTTTGTCCTCATGCAGTTCATCGGTATGAGAAGGATTTACATTTGTTAGATCTGGTGAGAGCACTCAGAATCTACATTTCCCGCACGGCGCCCTTGCGCCGTTCGGATGCACTCTTTGTCCTTGTCGCTGGTAAGCGCAAAGGGTCGCAGGCTTCTAAGGCCACCCTGGCTCGATGGATCAAAGAACCAATTCTTGAAGCCTACCGTTCTGCTGGGCTTCCGGTTCCATCAGGGCTGAAGGCCCATTCTACCAGAGCCGTGGGTGCATCCTGGGCATTACGACACCAGGCTACGGCTCAACAGGTGTGCCAGGCAGCTACCTGGTCGAGTCTGCACACTTTCACCAAACATTATCAGGTGCATACCTATGCTTCGGCGGACGCCAGCCTAGGTAGAAGAGTCCTGCAGGCGGCAGTTGCCTCCCCGTAGGGGAGGGCTGTCTTGCAGCTCTAACATGAGGTATTTCTTTACCCACCCAGGGACAGCTTTTGGACGTCCCAATCGTCTGGGTCTCCCAATAGAGCGCCGAAGAAGAAGGGAATTTTGTTACTTACCGTAAATTCCTTTTCTTCTAGCTCTTATTGGGAGACCCAGCACCCGCCCTGTTGTCCTTCGGGATTTTTGGTTTGTTTGCGGGTACACATGTTGTTCATGTTGAACGGTTTTCAGTTCTCCGATGTTACTCGGAGAGAATTTGTTTAAACCAGTTATTGGCTTTCCTCCTTCTTGCTTTTGCACTAAAACTGGTGAGCCAGTGATCCCACTGGGGGTGTATAGCCAGAAGGGGAGGGGCCTTACACTTTTTAGTGTAATTGCTTTGTGTGGCCTCCGGAGGCAGTGCTATACACCCAATCGTCTGGGTCTCCCAATAAGAGCTAGAAGAAAAGGAATTTACGGTAAGTAACAAAATTCCCTTCTTTTCACTTGTTCCTAAAGGAAATCTGTCAGCAGGGTTTGGGTATGTAATGTGAGCGCACTATGATGTAGGAGCAGATACAGTATATCACTTACTGGGCTGTGTTTTGCTCTTTCAATACAATCAGTGTTTTTTATAAACAGGAGACTACAAACATTAAAGTACAGGAGTTATACAAAGATCAACAACTGAGCTCTGCTCAATCTGCAACAGAGAAGGCTGTAACCACTGCAGTATACTAAATGATACATTGCTGGAATCAGGGTCTTTGTCGTTTCCTCACAGTGCTATCAGATTCCATCCCAAATCCTGCTGGCAGATTCCCTTTAATGAGTTTATTGTGTGCCTTCAGTAGGTAATGTACATACCGGTGTTTTATTTTCAGTTCCTCATCAGGCACACATCCGGCAAAAGTTGATTTCTCTCAACTCTGATGTCCGACTCAAAGTGGAGAAACTAGAAATGGTAACAGAGTTATTTATGTTTTGTTTTTTTTTGTTTTTTGTTTTGTAATTCCACCTCTCCATTGTGAAGATATTAGCAATCAAAGTATTTGGCACCTAATAACTTAAGTCCAAGTGGGTGTTAACTTATCAGGCAGTTCCCACAGGGTACAAGTTGCAGGTAGCAACACAATCAGAAAAAGATCCTGTCCCCACAATAGCCTAAGATAAGGATACATCTGTGATCTGTTTTTCACATTTATGTCTGTTGTGCTCAAAATTCGCTTTAAAGGGAACCTGTCATCAGAAATTTTGCTTTAAACCTAAATGTTTCCCCCTCTGCAGCTCCTGGGCTGCATTCTAGCAATGTTCCTGTTGTTTTTTTGCTCCCTTTTAGACCAAATATAATACTTTATAAAGGTGTACCTTTTGGGATGCTAATTTTCTAAATCGTCCATGGGGGCGGGCTCTCTGGTGTCCGTTATGTCCATCCTGCCGATTTACGCCGTCCCCCAACGCAGCATTTCATACTTCCAGGATGCCGCCCAGTGAGCCCGTGGTCCGGCGCATGCGCAGTGCCACTGTAGCGGGACTGTGCACTGCACACACAGTGTGACCGCTGGTGACGTTTGCGCAGGCACGAGAATGGGCGGCGCTGTGTTGTCATCGCAAGTGCCCGCGCTTTCCCCTCTGCCTCCAGCGTTCTGCGCAAGCGCTGGCCAGATGACCGCACGTCCCCTCTTTCCCATCTTTCCCTGTAACAGGAAATAGATGGGAGGATCGGAGCAGGACACCAGCGGTTACAGCCAGCGCTTGCACAGAACGCTGGAGGCAGAGAGGAAAGCGTGTGCACTAGATTATGGGTGGGCACTTGCAATGATAATCACAGCGCCGCCCATAATCTCGTTGGGGGACGTCGTAAATTGGCAGAATGGACATAACGGACACCAGAGAGCCCGCCCCCATGGACGATTTAGAAAATTTGCATCCCAAAAGGTACACCTTTATAAAGTATTATATTTGGTCTAAAAGGGAGCAAAAAACCAACAGGAACCTTGCTAGAATGCAGCCCAGGAGCTGCAGAGGGGGAAACTTTTAGGTTTAAAGCAAAATTTCTGATGACAGGTTCCCTTTAAGCATAACAGACATAAATGTGATTCATCTCCTAAGAGGCAGTTTTGTAAAGTGACATAACTAAACTCAGCTGTGCTACTATTTCCCCCACAGGGACCTTATCTGAAAGGTGTGAGTCATCTGTGCCCTAATCTCCCTGCACTTCCTAATCATCCAGGAG
The DNA here is from genome assembly GCF_048569485.1 of Anomaloglossus baeobatrachus. NCBI lineage: Eukaryota > Metazoa > Chordata > Amphibia > Anura > Aromobatidae > Anomaloglossus > Anomaloglossus baeobatrachus. The sequence continues at coordinate 277,915,007 of NC_134357.1, read as the reverse complement.
GTTAGGAGTACTTCTCACATAGCGATCTTGCTATGTGTGACACTGAGCAGCGACCTGGCCCCTGCTGTGAGATCGCTGCTCGTTACACACAGTGCTGGTTCATTTTTTGGACGTTGCTCTCCCACTGTGAAGCACACATTGCTGTGTGTGACAGCGAGAGAGCAACGATCTGAATGTGCAGGGAGTCGACGTCTGGCAGCCTGCGGTAAGCTGTAACCAAGGTAAATATCGGGTAACCAAGCGAAGCCCTTTGCTTGGTTACCCGATATTTACCTTGGTTACTAGCGTCCGCCGCTCTCACGCTTTCAGTGCCAGCTCCCTGCTCCCTGCCCAAGTAGCCAGAGTACACAACGGGTAAATAAGCAAAGCGGTTTGCTTATTAACCCGTTGTGTACTCTGGCTAGGAGTGCAGGGAGCCAGCGCTAAGCGGTGTGCGCTGGTAACCAAGGTAAATATAAGGTAACCAAGCGCTTGGTTGCCCGATATTTACCTTAGTTACCAAGCGCAGCATCGCTTCCACGCGTCGCTGGGGGCTGGTCACTAGTCGCTGGTGAGATCTGCCTGATTGACAGCTCACCAGCGACCAGGTAGCGATGCACCAGCGATCCTGACCAGGTCAGATCACTGGTGGGATCGCTGGAGCGTCGCTAAAGTGTGATAGTACCTTAAGACCAGGAGATCACAGCTGTATCCTTACATCTCACAAAAAGAATAACGTAAGCTATAGTGGGGGGGAGTTTTTTTCTGCTGTGTGGCTGTCTGCTTATGATCAGGCAACTCATAAAGGGAGAAGAAATGCAAGCCCTCAGTGAAAAATATATGATAACGTTTGTTAAAATCAAGAAGGTGTTATCATATATGAGTTGCTCATTCATAAACAGGCAACAGCACAGCAGAAAAAGGAAACATCCCACAATAGCTTAGAGCAGGGTTCTCATTGTGTGAAATGTAATGATCTGGCGCTGGGACCTGCACCAATTGGCAGCACTAGGCACTTTCATTCCTGTTACTTTGGACAGCAGTGCACATGCTCAACCACTGCACCATTCATTCCCTATGCGGCTGCCGAGCTCTATGCTTTGATCTCTCCCTGCAGCCCCATAGAGAATAAATGGCACAGTGGTCTAGCATCCAATCTTCCTCACCATTTTGTAACAGGGATGAAAATTCCCCACTGGGGATAAGATTTTCACCTTCAGCCAATCATTTCAGTTACCAGATATAGGACCTATGCCTCTCCGTAAGTTATCACTCACCTTGTGTGGGTCGCTAATAACATGTTTTCACTACACATCAGCTTATTCTAAAATATCGACTCATGTTATTTCCTACTGCTGACCTTCCTCAGCGTTTTAAAGAAATGGCCATCATTCACATCATTGTCTCCAATCTCAGATTTGTACACAAGGATGCATTTCATATATTGTTAGAATTTTTAGCCTATCATGCATTTCTTTCTCCATAGGCTCTCCGGTACCTAGGTATTAATCTGACAGAGGAACAGCACCAGTTGATGAGAAGCCACATGGACTTTGATGATGATGACACAGTGTGTTTTGGAGGTAGTTAATTTCTATTTTCTGACAATTGAGAGACTGCAGTGAGCTGTAAATAAAGTCAGGGTTATTACACCATTCCGATGTCACACTGCACCATCATATAGAACTGGGAGTGGAAGCATTCTCAGCACAAAATACTAATTCATCCTGACAAGCTGATATCAATTCTGTAATGCAGAAGCAAGCAAACAGGGAAGGTGCAGCTGGCACTATGGGGTACTTTGCACACTACGACATCGCAAGCCGATGCTGCGATGCCAAGTCCCCGTCGCAGCTGCGATATCATGGTGATAGCTGCCATAGTGAACATTATCGCTACGGCAGCTTCACATGCAGTCACCTGCCCTGCGACGTCGCTCTGGCCGGCGAACCGCCTCCTTATTAAGGGGGCGGGTCGTGCGGCGTCATAGCGACGTCACACGGCAGGCGGCCAATAGAAGCGGAGCGGCGGAAATGAGCGGGACGGAAACATCCCGCCCACCTCCTTCTTTCCGCATAGCCGGCGGGATGCAGGTAAGGAGAGGTTCCTCGCTCCTGCGGCTTCACACACAGCGATGTGTGCTGCCGCAGGAACGAGGAACAACATCGTAACATCGGTATTTCCCAATTAATGGAAATGACCGACGCTACACCGGTGATATGATTACGACGCTTTTGCGCTCGTTAATCGTATCATAAAGGCTTTACACACTACGATGTTGAGAGCGACGCCGGATGTGCGTCACTTTCGATTTGACCCCACCGACATCGCAGCTGCGATGTCGTGGTGTGCAACGTACCCCTAAGGCTAGGTGCACAATGTGTCTGTGCAGTTAGCCTACATTATACTTCAGGAGCTTTACCCGATGTATACGATAACTTCATCAAAGGTGATGATTCACCAGATGGGAGCCAAAGTGTGTTCTTTTACTTTCTGTCTGTCTGGTATATGTCTGCATACCATTTGTTTAAAGGAAATCTGTTAGTTGGATCACCCTTCCTAAGCATCCAGGACTATTTTTAATGAAAGCGGTGTTAGCAGTGTGAGACATAGATCAGCAGACTGTCAGTCATTACATGTCTCACACTGGTAATGCCATCTTTCATTTAAAATAACCTCTGGAGCCAGCCTGTCCAGGAGATCTGTGCCAGGCCTCTAGATCTTAGCAGGTTATTTACATATAAGAAAATGTTTGTTTCTCTAGAATAAAGCATTAGATTGCAGATAACAAGGTATTTTACTTAGCTTCATATGACCTACATGCAAAATTAGATGGCTAAGGAGGGTTGATCCTACTGACAGATTCCCTTTTACTGTGTAGGAAAGTGCAACAGATTACTCTTTCTTTATCGTTCCTTTGGGAGACCCAGACCTTGGGGTGTATAGCTTCTGCCTCCGGAGGACACACAAAGTACTACACCTAAAAGGTGTAGCTCCTCCCTCTGAGCCTATACACCCCCTGGTGAACCAGTCACAACCAGTTTTTCGCTTTGTGTTCAGGAGGCATACATCCACACATGCGTTCTCATATGATTTTTTCCTTTTTTTTTCCCTTTTTTTGAAGAAGATTGAAGAAATGCGGGTCCACGTCTGGACTCCCGGCATGTCCCTTCTCACCCCACTGTGTTGGTGGTGTTGTAAGGTTGATTTCCAAGGCTGGAGCCTTACATGCCGTGCTCCTTCACCATCCCTCCTGGGCTCTGGATTGAAGTGGGAGCCAGCACGGTCTCCATGCCTGGCAGGAGACCGGTCTCCGGCCACAGCCCCTTGAGGACCCTGCTGGACCGGAGCACTCACCCCCAGGGACCTGGCCCTGCGTCTCAGCAGCTAAGTACCTTGAGACGTTCATATGTTGGGGGTCCCTGTCATTTATTGTGGGGGGAGAGTGTGTTTACTGTGTTTTTTAGCATTTCCGGCCGGTCCTCTGGCTTTTCGCTCGAGAACCGCGCCGATGGTGCCTGCGCGTCGGCCTCGCTGCTTAAATTTAGGCCCCGGCTTCGCCGGAGGCCTAGTTTCTGTTACCTGCCCTCGCATGTCACTCATGCTGAGGGACAGGCATGGCCCCTCCCGGTGGCCGTCCTGCACAGGGGAGGGACCCTCCTCACTGCTTGTGTGCGACTCCCCCCCTGCAGGCCTCTATGGCCCTCCAGATTCCGCCTTTCCTACAGGAACGCCCAAGGTTCCGCCCCCTCTCTTCGCTCCGGCGGCCATTTTCTTGGGCAGGTTTCACTCTGTTCTGGCCCGTCCTGCACTCTGCATCCCTGCTGAGGTGCTGTGCATTGGGGGTCCGGGCTTCGGGATCTGGAGGGCACACAACACTGCTTCCAGCGGTCTGGTAAGCCACAGCCGGTCTCCGGTTGTGCACCTCTGCTATATTCTCCCTGGGATTCATTCCCTTTATAGAAGCTGTTTCCCCCCAGTCAGGCAGCATGTCTCACACAAGGAGCAAGGCTCCAAAGCTTTAAGCTGTATGTGCTGCATGTAAGCGTCCGCTGCCTGAAGCGAGCACCTATCCACATTGTGAGGTCTGCTCTAACTTGGAGGTGCCACGGCCTGGGGTCTTGGCCCCAGTGGTCTCTCAGGCTGCTCCTGCACATGTGGCTGAACCGCCGGCCTGGGTAGAGTCCTTTTCTAGGTCTATCTCCCAGTCGTTTGCTGAGTCCATGGGACTTCTGTACAGGACTTTGATGAATATGCATCAGCCCCCTTCACAGGGTGCCTCTAATGCTCTTGCTAAGGGGCCTTTAGGACTGGAGCTCACAGAGGATTCATCATCAGGGCATGGACCCCGTCCGTCTAAGAGGCTCTGATTCAAGGGCTGAGGACTCGCAGGATGAGGAGGATGCCTATACAGGGGGCTCGGAGGCTAACTCCATGTGTCCCATTGCTCCTTCCGAGGGTGACTCAGAATTTAGGGACTTGATTGCTTCCATTAATTCTGTACTGCATCTCAATCCGCCAGTATCAGAGGAGCAACCCTCTCTGGCAGAAAAGCACCAGTTTACCATCGCCTAAGAGAGTAAAGAGTGTGTTCTTTAACCACTCCAGTTTTCATGCCGCTGTGACCAAACCCAGGGCCTGTCCTGACAAACGCTTCCCAATGCGTGGTTCTGATGACCGTTTTCCCTTTCCACCTGAGGTGGTCAAGGAGTGGGCTCACTCCCCAAAGGTAGACCCTCCGGTGTCTAGGCTCTCAGCCCGGACCGTTGTGTCGGTGGCTGATGGCACTTCCCTTAACCTCATAACGACGGCCGTACGACTTAAAGCGGCGGCAAAACAGGGTACTTATTCTGTTCCGCCGCTTTAAAGCGGCGGCCCGAAAAAACCCTGTAGCGCCCCCCAGCGACCAAAACTCTCGGGGGTTTCAGCTACCGGGGGTAGCTGAGACCCCCCAGATTATGAATCGGGGTGTTTTTTCTGGACCCCGTTAATGCGATCGCCGGTATACACCGTATACCGGCGACAACATTAAAAAAAAATAAATGGCCGGTAAAATTGATTTATTTCTCATCTGACGTGATCAAATATGTCAGATGAGAAATAAATATGAGCCCTTAGTGCCCCCAAAGCCCCCGGTACCGGAGAAATCTATCCAACACCCCCCCCCCCTCCGGAAAATCCAAGATGGCGCCGACGCGCGCTGAAAACTCCCGCCGCCGCCGGCTCTGCATTCATTTCCCTCCGATCTGAAATGATCAAACATTTCAGATTGGAGGGAAATGTCCTCCCCCTGACCCCTCCTCCGGTACACCGGAGATCTCTGGTCCCCGGAGCCCCCTCCGGTTCTCCAGAACCGCCCCCCCCTCCCCCCTCCGGAGCGTGGAAGATGGCGGCGCGCAGCGCATAGTAGCGCGCGGCCGCATTCATCCTGCTCTTTCTGCCGCATGTGACACGTCACATGCGGCAGAAAGTTGTCCCCAGGTCCCGCCGTCACCCCCCCAGCCCCCGGTTTTACGTTACCTGGCTGCTGGTGCTCCGTCCCCGCGATCACGCCGCCTCCTTCTTGAAAGCTGGCGGCGCATGCGCAGACAGCGGCTGTCAGCTGGATCCCTGCAAGCAGGGACGCTGACGTCGCTGCTGCACAGGCTGCTGCACTGTGGACCGGGGGAGGGTGAGTGCGGTAATCTGCAGCCACACTCCTCACATGGAGAGACTGCTGTTCTAGAAAATGGGGGGTACGTTCTGTGAGCGTGCCCCTCATATTCTAGAATGAGGTTACTGCAGGTCACTCTGCCCTAGGTTGGACCGGGGCAGTGTGAGTGCAGTATTCTCAGATTACTGCACCCACACTGCTCATGGAGAGCTTGCTCTTCCAGAAAATGGGGGATACGTTCCCTGAACGTGCCCCCCATATTCTAGAAGGTCCAGAGTCGCCGAGGGACCTCCAACATGGATTACAGCGACCGAAATGTATTTATTTTCAATAAATTGTTGAAAGAGGAATGTTTCGGGGAGTTTCTTTTTCAAATAAATTTTTTTTTTGTCTTTATTTTTTTCTATTACTGACTGGGTTAGTGATGTCGGGTATCTGTTTAGATGCCGTGACATCACTAACCCCAGGGCTTGATGCCAGGTGACATTGCAGCTGGTATCAACCCCGTATATTACCCCGTTTGCCACCGCACCAGGGCGCGGGATGAGCTGGAGTGAAGCACCAGGATTGGCGCATCTAATGGATGCGCCACTTCTGGGGCGGCTGCGGCCTGCTATTTTTAGGCTGGGAAGAGTCCAATAACCATGGCTCTTCCCACCCTGAGAATACCAGACCCCAGCTGTCCGCTTCACCTTGGCTGGTGATCTAATTTGGGGGGGACCCCACGTTTTTGTTTTTTTTTAAAAAAAACGCCTGGGGAGCCCTCCAAATTGATCACCAGCCAAGGTGAAGCTGTCAGCTGTGGTTTGCAGGCTACAGCTGTCTGCTTTACCCTAGCTGGCTATCAAAAATAGGGGGGACCCCACGTCGTTTATTTTAATTATTCATTTTTTGGGGGGAAAAATACAAGGCTAGGCACCCTTTAGTGCCACATGAAAGGCACTAAAGGGCGCCAGCTTAGAATATGCAGGGGAATGGGACGTTATATTTGTTTGACATCTATCCATTCATCCATTGTAGCATTTTAGGCTGTGTGCCCACAATCGGGGTTTGCAGCGTTTTGGGTGCAGAGTGTTTTCCCTGCGTCCATAGCGCTGCGTTGTGCAGTAGAAGCACAGTGGCAGGATTTTTAGAAATCCCGTGCCCACTGTGCTTCTTTTCTCCGCAGCATACACTGACGTGTGGCGCAGCTTCCCGAGCCTCAGCATGTCAATTTATGCTGCGGAGACAAGAGTGTTCTCTACAGGTAGCATAGAGCTCCACAGCGGCCTGAACCCAAATACTGGGCATGGGCAGCTGCGTTCTCCCGTGGACAACACTCACATCTCTGCAGGAAGGCTGACACTGTATACTAGACGCCGTGTCGCTGGATCATGGCCACATAGCCTAAAAGTGAGAAATTTTTTGCTACAGCAACATTTTTGTGAAGTACCTGTGGATTCAAAATGCTTACTATACTCCTGAATAAAATCCAGTTTCCAAAATGGGGTCACTTGTGGGGGGGTTTCTGCTGTATAGGTACCCAAGGGGCCCTGCTAATGTGACATGGTGCCCGCAATTTATTTCAACTTTACCAGAATTCAAATTGTGCTCCTTCCATTCCAAGCCCTCCCATTTATCCAAACAGAGGTTTTTGGCCACATGTGGGGTATCCCTGTGCTCATAAGACATTGGATAACAACCTGTGGGGTCCACGGTTTGTTGTTGTCTCTTGAAAAAGTAAGAAATTTGATGCTGAAGCAACATTTTTGTGAAAAAAATGAAAATTTTCAATATGGCAACCTAAGCTTAGCAAATTCTGTGAAGTACTCTTGGATTCAAACTGCTCAATATACACCTAGATAAAAGCCTTGAGGTGTCTTGTTTCCAGAATGGGGTCATTTGTGGGGGACCTCCACTGTTTAGGCACCTCAGGGGCTCTCCAAATGCAACATGGCGTCCGCTATTGATTCCAGCCAATTTTGCAGTCAAATAGCACTCCTTCCCTTCCGAGCCCTGCCATGCACCCAAACAGTTGATTTCCACCACATATAAGGTATCGCCAAACTCAGGAGAAATTGCACAATAAATTTTATGCTGAATTTTTTCCTTTTACACTTGTAAAAAAAAAGCTACCTGGTTGAAATGACAATTTTGTGGTAAAAATGTATTTTTTTATTTTCACAGCTCAACATTCTAAACTTCTGTGAAGCACCTGAGGGTTCAGGGTACTCACCATACATCTAGATAAATTCCTTCTGGGGTCTATTTTCCAAAATGGGGCCACATGTTGGGGAGCTTCACTGTATAGACACCTCAGGGGCTCTCCAAATGCAACATGGCGTCCGCTATTGATTCCAGCCAATTTTGCAGTCAAATGGCACTCCTTCCCTTCCGAGCCCTGCCATGCGCCCAAACAGTTGATTTCCACCACATATAAGGTATCGCCAAACTCAGGAGAAATTGCATAATAAATGTTATGCTGAATTTTTTCCTTTTACTCTTGTATAAAAAAAGCTACCTGGTTGAAATAACAATTTTGTGGTAAATTTTTTTTTTTTTTTTCATGGCTCAACGTTATAAAATTCTGTGAAGCACCTGGGGGTTCAGGGTACTCACCAAAGTTCTAGATAAATTCCTTGAGGGGCCTAGTTTCCAAAATGGGGTCACTTGTGCAGGGTTTCTGCTGTTTAGGTACCTTAGGGGACCTCCAAATGCGACATGGTGCCCGCAATCTTTTTCAGCCAAATTTCCTTTCCAAAATTCAAATATTGTTCCTTCCGTTCCAAGCCCTCCCATTTGTCCAATCAAAGGTTTCAGACCACATGTGAGGTATCACCGCGCTCATAAAAAAGTGGGTAACAAACCTTGAGGTCAAATTTTTGGTATTACCTCTTAAAAAGGTGAAAAAATTAATGCCAAAGCAACATTTTTGAGAAAATTATTAAAATTTTCAATATGACAACGTAACAATAACAAAATCTGTGAAGTACCTGTGGATCCAAAATGCTCACTATACCCCTAGATAGAAGCCTTGAGGGGTCTAGTTTCCAAAATGGCATCACTTGTGAGGGGTTTCTTCTGTTTAGGTACCTTAGCGGACCTGTAAATGCAACATGGTGCCCGCAATCTATTTCAGCCAAATTTGCTTTCCAAAATTCAAATATTGCTCCTTCTGTTCCGAGCCCTCCCATTTGTCCAAACAGAGGTTTCTGACCACATGTGGGGTATTGGCGCGTTCATAAGAAAGTGGGTAACAAGTTTTGGGGTCCATTTTGTTGTGTTATTTCTTCTAAAAGTGAATAAATTTGGGTTAGAGCAACATTTTTAGGTAAAATTTAATTTTTGCTTTTTTTCATTCCACATTGCTTTTGTTCATGTGAAGCACCTGAAGGGTTAATAAACTTCTTGAATGTGGTTTTGAGTACTTTGGGGGTGCAGTTTTTAGAATTGTGTCACTTTTGGGTAATTTCTGTCACCTAGGCCCCTCAAAGTCACTTCAAATGTGATGTGGTCCCTAAAAAAATGGTTTTGTAAATTTTGATGTAAAAATGAGAAATCGCTGATAAACTTTGAACTCTTCTAACTATTGCCAAAATTCAATTTTTTTCATAAATAAACGCAAAAAATATTGTCCTAAACTTGGTACTAACATGAAGTCCAATATGTGACGAAAAAACAGTCTCAGAATCACCGGGATCCGTTGAAGCGTTCCAGAGTTATAACCTCATGAAGTGACACTGGTCAGAATTGCAAAATTTGGTCTGGTCATTAAGGTGAAAATTAGCTCCGTCACTAAGGGGTTAAGGATGCCACTGACCGTCAGATTGACCTTCTGGCCAAATCCGTGTATGAAGCGGTGGGGGCCGCGTTTTCTCCAACTTTTGCAGCAGTGTGGGCCCTCAAAGCCATCTCTGCTAGTCTGGAGGAGATGCATTCCCTCACCAGGGAATCTATGCCCGAGATGGTTGCCTTAACTTCTCAAGCTTCAGCTTTTTCTTCTTATGCCATGTCTGCCATGCTGGAGGCTTCTCACCGCGCTGCGGTGGCTTCGGCTAATTCCCTCGTTATCCGCAGGACCTTGTGGCTTCGAGAGTGGAAGGCAGATGCTTCTTCAAAGAAGTACCTTGCTGGGCTCCCTTTTGCTGGTTCCCGGCTGTTCGGTGAACAGCTGGATGAAATTATTAAAGAGGCTACTGGCGGGAAGAGTACTTCCATGCCACAAACCAAGACCAGGAAACCTGCCCAGGGTAGGATTCAGTCGAGGTTTCGTTCCTTTCGTTCCTCCAACTGGTCGTCCTCTAAGCCCTCCGCCTCGTCCGCTAACTCAGCCAAGGACCAGAAATCCAGCTGGCGCTCCAGAGTGCGTCCGCAGAAGACCGCAGGAGGTCCTGCCACTAAGGCAGTCTCCTCGTGACTCTCTGTCCGATCCAGCCACGTCCTTAGTCGGTGGCAGGCTCTCCCACTTTGGCGGCGCTTGGTTTCAACAAGTCTCCGATCAGTGAGTGAGAGATATCATCTCTCACGGCTACAGGATAGAATTTTCTTCCAGCCCGCCAAACAGATTTTTTCTCTCAACTACCCCCTGCTCCAGGGCCGCCGCCTTTTCACAGGCCGTGGCAGCCTTGCAGGCCAACGGAGTAATTGTACCAGTTCCCGCCCGGGAACGGTTCAGAGGTTTCTACTCAAACCTCTTCCTAGTTCCCAAAAAGAACGGTACCTTCAGGCCCATCCTGGATCTCAAGCTTCTCAACAAGCATGTTCGGGTGCGGCACTTTCGCACGGAGTCCCTGCGATCAGTCATTGCCTCAATGACCCAAGGGGATTTCCTGGCGTCTATCGACATCAGAGATGCCTATCTGCATGTGCCCATTGCGGTTTCACACCAGCGTTGGCTACGCTTTGCAATAGGAGACGATCATTTCCAATTCGTGGCTCTCCCCTTCGGGTTAGCCACGGCCCCTCGGGTTTTCACCAAGGTCATGGCAGCCGTGATTGCGGTTCTGCACCTTCAGGGGTTGGCAGTGCTCCCCTACCTGGACGACCTTCTAGTCAAAGCGCTATCCAGCGCAGACTGTCAGCGGAGTGTCTCGCTCACTCTCAGCACTCCAGCCCAATTCGGGTGGCTTGTCAATCTTCCCATATCCACTCTGACTCCGACCCAGAGTCTCACGTACCTAGGGATGCAGTTCGAGACTCTGCCGGCACTTGTGAAGTTGCCCTTAGACAAACAGCTGTCACTCCAGTTGGCGGTGCGCTCTCTCCTGAGGCCCCGCCGTTATACCCTCAGGCGTCTGATGCAGGTGCTGGGTCAAATGGTGGCGTCCATGGAGGCTGTTCCCTTTGCCCAGTTCCATCTGCGTCCCCTGCAGCTGGACATTCTCCACTGTTGGGACAAGCGGCCTTCCTCCTTACACAAGTTAGTGGCTCTGTCGCCACGGACCAGGAGCTCTCTTCAGTGGTGACTTCGGCCCCTTTCCCTGTCCCAAGGGCGCTCCTTCCTGGCCCCGTCCTGGGTGATTCTCACCACGGATGCCAGTCTATCCGGCTGGGGAGCGGTATGTCTCCACCACAGAGCACAGGGCACTTGGACTCCGTCCGAGTCAGCCCTTTCAATCAGAGCCGTACTTCTAGCCCTCCTAGCATTTCACCATCTGCTGGCGGGCAGGCACATTCGAGTCCAGTCAGACAACGCGACAGCGGTTGCCTACATCAACCATCAAGGCGGGACACGCATTCGCCTGGCAATGATGGAGGTACAACGCATTCTTCAATGGGCGGAGGACTCCAGGTCCACCATATCCGCAGTCCACATCCCAGGCGTGGACAACTGGGAGGCAGATTATCTAAGCCGTCAAAGCGTGGACAGTGGCGAGTGCTCCCTGCACCCGGCAGTATTTCAGTCGATCTGCCGCAAATGGGGCACTCCGGACGTGGACCTAATGGCATCCCGTCACAACAACAAAGTTCCTGTCTACGTGGCTCGCTCCCACGATCCTCAGGCCTTCGCCGCGGACGCTCTGGTTCAGGACTGGTCCCAGTTTCGTCTGTCCTACGTGTTTCCCCCTCTAGCCCTCTTGCCCAGAGTCCTGCGCAAGATCAGAATGGAGGGTCGTCGAGTCATCCTCATTGCACCGGACTGGCCCAGGCGAGCTTGGTATCCGGACCTGCTCCAACTGTCCGTAGAGATGCCGTGGCCTCTCCCGGACCGTCCAGACCTACTCTCGCAAGGTCCGTTCTTCCGCCCGAATTCTGCGGCCCTCAAATTGACGGCGTGGCTCTTGAGTCCTGGATTTTGACGGCTTCTGGTATTCCCCCTGAAGTCATCTCCACTATGACTCGGGCCCGTAAGTCTTCGTCCGCTAAGATCCATCACAGGACTTGGAAAATTTTCCTGTCCTGGTGTCGCTCTACCGGCCATTCTCCTTGGCCATTCTCCTTGCCGACCCTTCTGTCTTTTCTACAGTCCGTTCTGCAGCTAGGTCTGTCCCTCAACTCTCTCAAGGGACAGGTTTCGGCCCTGTCAGCCCTGTTCCAGCGGCGTCTCGCTCGGCTGGCTCAGGTCCGCACCTTCATGCAGGGCGCGTCTCACATCATCCCGCCTTACCGGCAGCCCTTGGACCCCTGGGACCTTAACTTGGTTCTCACGGTCTTGCAGAAACCCCCCTTTGAGCCCCTTAGGGAGGTTTCTTTGTATCGTCTCTCACAGAAAGTGGCCTTTCTGGTTGCTATAACTTCTCTCAGGAGAGTCTCTGATTTGGCTGCGCTCTCCTCGGAGTCACCCTTTTTAGTCTTTCATCAAGACAAGGTGGTTCTCCGTCCGACTCCGGACTTCCTTCCTAAGGTGGTCTCTCCTTTCCACCTTAACCAGGACATTACCTTACCTTCCTTCTGTCCGGCCCCTGTTCATCGCTTTGAAAAAGCTCTACATACTCTAGATCTGGTGCGTGCTCTCCGGATCTATGTGTCTCGCACCGCTGCGCTTAGGCAGTGTACCTCTCTTTTTGTGCTAACCACAGGTCGGCGCAAGGGCCTCCCTGCTTCTAAGCCAACCTTAGCCCGTTGGATTAGGTCGACCATTTCGGACGCCTACCAAAGTTCGCAGGCTCCTCCCCCGCCGGGGATCAAAGCGCACTCGGCCAGGGCTGTTGGTGCCTCTTGGGCTTTTCGGCACCAGGCTACGGCTCAGCAAGTCTGTCAGGCTGCCACTTGGGCTAGCCTGCATACCTTCTCGAAGCACTACCAAGTGCATGCTCATACTTCGGCAGATGCGAGCTTGGGCAGACGCATCCTTCAGGCGGCGGTCGCCCATTTGTGAAGTTAGGTTTCTGCCTACTTCTTAGTTTTTCTGTTTATTTCCCACCCAGGGACTGCTTTGGAACGTCCCAAGGTCTGGGTCTCCCAAAGGAACGATAAAGAAAAAGAGAATTTTGTTTACTTACCGTAAATTCTTTTTCTTATAGTTCCGTCTTGGGAGACCCAGCACCCTCCCTGTTGCCTGTTGGCAATTTCCTTGTTCTGTGTGTTTTCACATGCTGTTGTCGTGAACAGAGTCTCCGGTTGTTCCGGCTCTTGCTCTGTTCTACTTGTGGGTGGCTATTCTCCTTCAGCTTTTGCACTAAACTGGTTGTGACTGGTTCACCAGGGGGTGTATAGGCTCAGAGGGAGGAGCTACACCTTTTAGGTGTAGTACTTTGTGTGTCCTCCGGAGGCAGAAGCTATACACCCCAAGGTCTGGGTCTCCCAAGACGGAACTATAAGAAAAAGAATTTACGGTAAGTAAACAAAATTCTCTTTTTCCTATACAGAGAACTGTTGTGAAGAAATGTGTACCTTGTGTATATATATATCCATCCTGACTGTGGCCACTGTCTGACACATGCCTATGAGCCCGACATTGGCCACATATGTAGTTTGGACCAGACCGAGGCTAAAATGTATGCAATCCTGTAATATTTTCTACTGAATTATGGCTAGATTCACCATACATGTATATGTGGGGTTCATAGTGCTCAAAGTATAATAGCAAAACTGCCAAGCAGAGAAGTGATGCCCAATAGTCCAAAAACAAGAACAATAATAGCAGGGACTAAAACTTAACTTTTAATCTAATAATAGGTAAAATTGGTAATAAAGTGCTTGTGCATAAATAGTGCAAAGAACAAAATGCCAAATGGCAACATATTAGTCAGATCTCACCCAGACTTCATCCATGGGCGGTACTGCACATCGGTCCGGAAAAGAGAGGTCACAGGCTGGAACGACAGGGTGGACAAGTATGATAAATAAACCCCTGTCGTGCCCCGTGAATGGACTTCCGCCCTGACAAGGGCAGCACCCAAATGAGATGTCTGCCCCGCAACCACAAATACAAAAGAAAAAGTCCTCCCGACAAGGGCAGCACCCAAATGAGATGTCTGCCCCGCAATCACAAATACAAAAGAAAAAGTCCTCCCGACAAGGGCAGCACCCAAATGAGATGTCTGCCCCGCAACCACAAATACAAAAGAAAAAGTCCTCCCGACAAGGGCAGCACACAAATGAGATGTCTGCCCCGCAACTACAAATACAAAAGAAAAAGTCCTCCCGACAAGGGCAGCACCCAAATGAGATGTCTGCACCACAACCACAAATACAAAAGAAAAAGTCCTCCCGACAAGGGCAGCACCCAAATGAGATGTCTGCCCTGCAACCACAAATACAAAAGAAAAAGTCCTCCCGACAAGGGCAGCACCCAAATGAGATGTCTGCCCCGCAACCATGTCCTCCCGACGCGTTTCCCTCTCAGTATCAAGAGTTCCTCAGGGAAGACGGAGGAAAAAAGGGGGGATCAACCTGCAGTGGCAGGGACCAACACAGGTTCAGAGGATGAAAAACCTATGTGTACCAGGTAAACGGTGGCGCGGGCACGACAGGGGTTTATTTATCATACTTGTCCACCCTGTCCTTCCAGCCTGTGACCTCTTTTCCGGACCGGTGTGCAGTCCCGCCCATGGATGAAGTCTGGGTGAGATCTGACTAATATGTTGCCATTTGGCATTTTGTTCTTTGCACTATTTATGCACAAACACTTTATTACCAATTTTACCTATTATTAGATTAAAAGTTTTAGTCCCTGCTATTATTTTTCATAGTGCTCACTCCTATTAAGGTCATGTGAGCCCACCTACCACAACATTGCCACCTGGCTGAGATGAGTCCCTACACTTACCAGGATACCTGTATGACAGGAGGAATCATTACAGGTTGCACAATGCTGCACATCTTCTTCTCACCGGCCAACCTGTGCTTCCTGCAATAAGCTCAGGAGTATCGCTGTAAATTAATGGAAGTAAAACTTTGCAGGTGAAACAAAGCTTCCCTACCCCTCACAGGCTGTGCAGATAAGGTGTTCCCCAGACACAACTAGACTGGAAGGGGGTCTCCAGACAACCCTTTATGGGTCACTCCAAGACCACCCTGTACTTATCTGCGCTCCTGCTAGCATGCCAATGCAACATTGAAGCATCACACCGCATGGCTGCCTTCTCCTTCACATCAGAGGAGCGGCTCTCTGTGACGAGCATCCTGGTCACGGTGAGAGGGGCTTATCAACACCACTACTATGGTACTCAGAGGTGCGATCTACTCAGGAGCTACTATGTGCCACCGGGTGCAGCATGTGGCACCCAAAGGCGGAAGGTAGTCAGCCCATCACACAGACACACACAGGTGCAGAGTCATACAAGGACAATGGAAGACAGTCATTGTGAGTCACATGGGGTCATGACACAAACAATAAGCGCTCTGTGATTTTTAAAGGAGCAGTGTGACTACTTTACAAACTGCTTTATGTAGGATGGATCACATCTGGCAGAACTTTTACACAAAGGAAAGATCAACCTTACATTTACATGTCTTACACACAGACGTTTCCTCAGGATTGCTGCTGATCAAGTCCTTTATATCTCAAAGTGTGTAATCTGATGGAAGTTGATGACAAATTCACATGACCGCTGCTTTTTTATTTGGATAGGCCCTGTGCACACTAGAAAATGGAATTTTCTTAAGAAAATTCCGAGGCTCTTAAAGATTTCCGCACCTGCGGGAAAAAAACGCAAAAAATCTGCACCGAAATCCGCATGTGGTATGTTGCGTATTGTTGCGGATTTGGTGCAAAATTGCCGCAGGTTGTTCCCTGTGGGATTTCACAGTTCTCCCCGCTCCTGCTGTCCACGGGGCTGAAGTCTCTAGGCCGTGCTTTTGTCCCGCGCGGCTGCCTCTGGCGCTCTGCTGTTTGCGGATCAGCTGTGCACTGCATAACTGCATATGCATGAGCCGGCCTGGAAGCAGGAGAGCAGTGTCCGGAGGCAGCCTCACAGGAGAAGGTGAGTATAACATCAGCGGTGACTTCAGTCAGCTGATGTGCAATGACCGCTGGAGTCCTCCACCTGTCACTGCAAAGCACATCAGTGAAGTCACCGCTGATACCGGCGGCTCACGTCACTTACGTCCTGACCCTCACAGTGAGCAGTCATGGTCTATGGCGCTCACTATGAGTGCCAGGTAAAGCAGAGCTGGAAGCGTCGTGGAACATCTTGTGGATTACGTCGGACCTGGAGGGCTGTTATTAGGGGTAAAGAAAGTGGTGAAAGAGGGGTCTTTTTTGTCTTTTATTTCAAATAAAGGATTTTTGGGGTGTTTGTGCTTATTTACTTTCACTTACAGTTTAGTGATGAGGGGGTGTCATATAGACGCCTGCCATCACTAAACTAGGACTTATTGGCAGCTATGGGCTGCTACATTAACTCCTTCATTATCCCGATTGTCACCGCATCACGGCAACTGGAAGAGTCGAGAAAAGTCTGGGACTGTCGCATCTAATGGATGTGGCAATTCCAGGCGGCTGCTGGTGTGGCGGCCTGGACAAGCCAGGTCGTCACAGAACAACACCAACACACCCCACACTCCCGGTCAGGCACACCGAAGTCAGACACAAACCCTTGTTGCCTTCCTCCAGGGGCTGATGTCCACACCAGGGGGTGGGCCAGGCGGTTGGCCCCGCCCACCGAGGAGTTCACAGTCCTGGAGGCGGGAAAAGTAAGGCAGATTAGTGTTGGAGGTGAAAGTGGAAGGAGGAAAGTGGCAGTTAAGCAGCCTAAAGTTGGTCCGGGTGTGCGGCCCGGACGGATCAGCAAGGTTGGCAGACGGTGGTGACCGTCTGCAGGAGAGGCCTATTGGAGCCAGCCGTAAGGACCGTGGACGGGCGGTGGCCCGGCGGTACCGGACCGGTACGCAAAGAGAAGCCAGCACCATCCGGCAGGGGCTTACGGACCCCGGTAAGGCTAGGAGTCGCCGTGAATTTGCCAAATCCTTTAGCGAAGGGAACCTCCTGGGTTTCCCAGCAGCCAAGTCCCGTCAGAAGGCAACAGTCCAACCGAGAGAGGAAAACACAGTCACTGCCAAGGCTAACGTTCCCAGGGCCAGAGCCTGCGGGCAAAAGGGGCTCCTTCAGCACCCATCCAAGCTGGGGAGCGGGTTACCGGTGGGAACCCATCGGAACCTTACGCGTTACACAGGTGCAGGGAAAGGCAGTCACCATCAACCTGCCGGGAGGAGAAACACCGCAGCCGTCTGTGGGACCCGTCCATCCAGCCGTGTGTTTTACCGAGAACTGTGTCCTCATCATTGGCTGAGTGAGTACCACCGTGCCGTGCGGCACAGCGCTGCCCCCGCGACCCTGCACCTCGCCAGGCCCCGTAACCCGCCTGCCATCCATCCCTACCCCATCACCGGGCAACGGGACAACCAACCCCCTACCCATGGAGGGGAGAACTAACATCCAGGCTGCTCCCAGTCATCGCTCCCGGGATCCCCCGTCCAGAGCAGCGGTGGTGTCACCAATCTCACCACAACCGTGGGTGGCGTCACGGACAATACCAAACCCCCACAATCAATCTCCCCCTTTTCACTCACGGGCGAGGAACGCCGCTCGAGTCCCAGGGATCCGGCCCACCGCTCGAGCCACCACCGAGCAGCAGCAGCAGCAACCGGACAAGAGCAGTGGGAGAGCGCAGCGTCCCCTCCTCCGCCCGCGACACTGGCTGATATTTTTAGGCTGGGGGGCTCCCTATAACGTGGGGCTCCCCATCCTGAGAATACCAGCCCCCAGCTGTGAGGCTTTATCCTGGCTGGTTATCAAAATTGGGGGGGACCGCACACTGTTTTTTTTTTTTTTTTAATTATTTATTTATTTTACTGTACGCTATAGACCCGCCCACCGGCGGCTGTGATTGGTTGCACTGAGACAGCTGTCACTCAGCGTTAGGGGGTGTCTGCCTGCAACCAATCACAGCCACCGGTGAGCAGGGAAGGAGTGAATACGAGAAGGAATAATGAGCGGCCGGCTCTGGAAGATGAAAGAGCCGCCGCGGGAGCAGTGTGACAGCCGCCTGGTCATCGGTGAGTATGAAGCGCTTGCTCCTACCCCTTTGGGCCAGATTCGGTTCCCCATAAACTTTATATGGGTAGCAGCATCTGGCCAGATCAATCCTCCGCTGATCCAGAGTCAGCGTGTGATTGATCTGCCAGCCCTCGAAACCGCAGGGACCTACGGAAAAGAAGTGACATGCAATTGTTTTTGCTGCAGGAATCCCGCAGCAAAACATGCAGCTGTCAAAATCCGCATAGTGCGCACAGCATTTTTTTTTCCTATAGGATTTTGCATGTTATGAACATTTTCTGCAGTGAAACATGCAGCAAAACCGCAGGAAAACGCAGGAAATTCCGTCTAGTGCGCACAGGGCCTTAGACAGAAGGAAAAGCAGCTGTAGATGGAGCCACCTTCCCCAACTCACTTACACATCACTGATTATGGTGAACTGCTTTCTTAATGTTCTGCCCAAATAAGAAAGCTGGGGATAGTCTGGCAGTGGAGCTCAAAGCGGAATATACGGTAGTTTTTTTCTTCATTTTTATCTACCTACAATATGCAGAATGTTCAATATAAGCATTTGAGGGTGTTTCCAGGATTTAAGGGGTGTCCACTGCGCAGACAACATCTTCTCAGTCCATATGTTCCCTCTTTTAAAATAACATTTATACTCCCCTCTGGTGCCTGCTACATTCCAGCGGTTTCGGCACAGTCTGTCCTAGGACCGCCTGACTCTGTTATGTCAAGAAATCCCTGCAGCCAATCAGCAGCCGCTTCAGTGTCCCCACATTCAGACAAATAGCTTACATCTGGGGGAAGTGAGCGCTGCTCTAGATATATGCAATAAGTACGGACTGAGAAGGAGTTGTCCAAGTAGTGCACAACCTGTTTAAAAAGGCAAAGTCTACTTTGTTTTCTCTTAGTAGGAGTTAAGGCCCCGTCACACACAGAGATAAATCTTTGGCAGATCTGTGGTTGCAGTGAAATCATGGACATATTGTTCCATTTGTACACAGCCACAAACCTGTCACTGATTGTCCACAATTTCACTGCAACCACAGATCTGCCGCAGATTTATCACTGTGTGTGACAGGGCCTTTAGTGTTATGTATTAGGGTCATCTGCAGATATTAGATGAGCACATGGCACCCACAAAGTTTAGATTTAATTTCCATTTTATTAGCGTCTTAGTATTATTTTTATGTATTTGTAGTATTACATCTTCAATTTGATTAGTTTTAGGCTCTGTTTACATGTTTGGAGACTGCATTTAGTATACACCAGTGTATACAGTGTGTCCACCCATATCCTGTCCACCGCCATTAACTTGAGAACGGTGGCAGCTATAGGCATAGAAGTGGTGTCTAGGTATAATAAAGTATCCATGCGTTACGCAATGAAACCACCTATTACGCCACCTGGTGGAAAACAACGGAGTTAGCATTTTTATCTCGAAAACGGAACGAGATAGAGGAAAAAAAAGTGAATTACAAAGTTGTAGGGCATCATCAATTCAATATGAATCGACACCTTGCATAAAGAAATGCTATGATATGAAACCCATGACGACCCAAAACATTGAATGCTGGTCACGCATATGGCGCTCATTTAACTTTGATGCTCAAAGTGGCCCCCGTCAGCTGCAATGCACATCTGGCCTCTGCACAGCATACTGTATCTTGCTGCACATTGTACAATATGGTCGGTGACACGTTTGCACAAGCATCTGTGATACGTCGTCGTAGGTCCTGCAATGTTGGTGGAGGGGTTGCATGCACCTGCTGTTTGATGTGATCTCACAGAAAGAAGTCCAATGGTGTCAGGTCAGGTGAGCGTGGAGGCCACTCCACACAGCCATCATACCCAATGACTTGTATGAAGGTCTCCATGAGGTATCGCTTCACGTCCGCAGCCTTGTGAGTGTTACACGTTCTAATCATAGCATTTCTGTATGCAAGGTGTCGATTCATATTGAATTGGTGAGGCCCTGCAACTTTGTAATTCACTTTTCTTTCTCGCTCCATTGGGAGACCCAGACAATTGGGTGTATAGCTTCTGCCTCTGGAGGCCACACAAAGTAATTACACTTTAAAAAGTGTAACCCCTCCCCTCTGCTATACACCCTCCCGTGCATCACGGGCCCCTCAGTTTTTTGCTTTGTGTTGAAGGAGGCACACATTCACGCAAGCTCCACGTTTTAGTCAGCAGCAGCTGCTGACTTTATCGGATGGAAGAAAAGAGGGCCCCTATGGGGCCCCCGGCATGCTCCCTTCTCACCCCACTCAGGTCGGCGGTGTTGTTAAGGTTGAGGTACCCATTGCGGGTACACAGGCTGGAGCCACATGCCGCTTTCCTTCCCCATCCGTTAGGGGCTCTGGGGAAGTGGGATCCTATCCGGTCATCCAGACACTGGGACCGGTCTCCCTCCGCAGCCCCTGGGGGAATCTGCCGGACAGGAGACGGAGTATCGTCAGGGACATGGCCCTGCATCCACAGGTACTCTGTGTCCCCGTTGGAACGGCGCATAAAGCACCTTGGGCCCAGACGCTGCAGCGACTGCGGCGTGGGTATGGGTCCGGGACTACCGCGCCGACCGTGCACTGCCGGCCGGCCGCGGTTTTAACTTTAGTCCCCGGCTTTTGCGGCCTAGTATAGTATTCTCCCGCCCCCAGGCCTGCCAGTCAGGGAAAAGGGCGGGACGGTCGGTATGACGCCGACAGTGGGGGCTGGAGTACACTGAGCTGTCCTCCGCCCCCCTCACTACTCACGCTGGGGCACCAGATTCCCGCACTTTTGTGACTACGCCCACGCCTCCCTCCTCCTCTGAGAACGCCGTCAGCCATTTTTTCAGCACATTCTGCGGTGGAGAACTTCTGGCTGCAGCTGAGGGAGACCCGGGGCAGGGAATCTGGTGGCCACACAGAGCGGTTGGTAAGCCACACCGGTCTGCCGGTGCTGGACCCCCCAGAGTGCCGAACTGTATATATATATATCTTTTGTGTATACATTTGCTGGTTCGGCTGTACTGTTAACTTGAGGCTATATATCCCTCAGTGATCACGGTGATCCCTTACTTATCTCTTGGAGGACAACAACATGTCGTCCGCAAAGAGCAAGGGTACCAAGGCACAGGCTTATTTTGCAACCTGTACCTCATGTGCGGCTATGCTACCTGCAGGTTCCACCTACCCTCATTGTGTGCAATGCTCGGCCCCTGTGACACTCACTCAGCCGGAGCCTCAGGCACTGGTGGGACCCCCGGCTCAGGTAGAGACACCGGTTCCCACTGTCCAGGTGACAGGGACAGAGTTTGCAGTTTTGGCTGATAAACTGTCTGAGTCGCTTTCACAGTCCATGGCTCAGTCTATGGACAAATGGTCTGCTAGGATACTAGAAGCCTTGCAGTCCAGACCAACAACACAGATGCAGGGCACTGTGCGTTCTTCGTCCCCAGGTCCCCCTCAGTTGGCGCAGCAATCTGCTCCTGAGGTGACACATAGGTCCCACGGTGAGGACTCCGACTCGGACCGCAGTCCCAGACCGGTGAAGCGGGCTCGCTGGGGACCTTCCTCCACTTCATCACGCTGCTCAGGGTCTCAGCATGAGGACTCTCCAGAGGATGAAGAGGAAGGCGCAGCTCAGGGCTCAGACCCTGATGGTGCTCTCAATCTAGATACACCTGAAGGGGATGCCATAGTAAATGACCTTATAGCGTCCATCAACCAGGTGCTAGAAATTTCTCCTCCAACTCCAACTGTAGAGGAGGCGGCTTCACAGCAGGAGAAACACCAGTTTCGGTTTCCCAAACATACACGGAGTGCCTTTGTCGATCACTCTAATTTCAGGGATGCTGTCCAGAAGCACAGAGCATACCCGGACAAGCGTTTTACTAAGCGCCTTAATGACACACGTTATCCCTTCCCCCCGGAAGTAGTGAAGGGTTGGGCTCAGTGTCCAAAAGTGGATCCTCCAGTCTCTAGGCTGGCGGCCAGATCTGTGGTTTCAGTGGCAGATGGCTCATCGCTCAAGGATGCCACTGACAGGCAGATAGAGCTCATGATGAAATCCATCTATGAAGCCATAGGAGCATCTTTTGCTCCGGCATTCGCGGCAGTGTGGGCGCTCCAAGCTATCTCAGCTTGTCTGTCTGAGATTACTGCGGTCACACGCACCGCTACTCCGCAGGTTGTGTCTCTGACTTCTCAGGCGTCGGCTTTTTCGTCCTACGCCATGAACGCCGTCCTGGACTCTGCGAGCCGTTCAGCGGTAGCATCCGCCAATTCGGTGGCAGTCCGCAGAGCCATGTGGCTACGTGAATGGAAGGCAGACTCTGCCTCCAAGAAATTCTTAACCGGTTTGCCATTTTCTGGCGACCGTTTGTTTGGCGAGCAATTGGACGAAATTATTAAACAATCCAAGGGAAAGGACTCGTCCTTACCCCAGTCTAAACAAAACAAGCCTCAACAGCGAAAGTTTCAATCGAGGTTTCAGTCCTTTCGGCCTTCGGCCAAGTCACATTCCTCCACGTCAAACAGGTCGGAGAAGGGCCAGAGGAACCCTTCTGCATGGCGTTCTAAGTCACGGCCTAAAAAGACCGCCGGAGGCACCGCCACCAAGGCGGCCTCTTCATGACTCTCGGCCTCCCCAAACCGCATCCTCGGTCGGTGGCAGGCTCTCCCGCTTTTGCGACGCCTGGTGGCCACATGTCCAAGACCGATGGGTGAGAGACATTCTGTCTCACGGTTACAGGATAGAGTTCAGCTCTCGTCCTCCAACTCGTTTCTTCACAACATCTCCGCCCCCAGAGCGAGCCGCTGCACTTTTTCAGGCGGTGAATGCTCTGAAGGCAGAAGGAGTGGTGATTCCCGTTCACCCTCAGGAACATGGTCACGGCTTCTACTCCAACTTGTTCGTGGTGCCAAAAAAGGACGGATCTTTCCGTCCCGTTCTAGACCTCAAACTGCTCAACAAGCATGTCTGCACCAGGAGGTTTCGGATGGAATCTCTCCGCTCGGTCATCGCCTCAATGTCACAAGGAGACTTCCTAGCATCAATAGACATCAAGGATGCTTATCTCCATGTGCCGATCGCACCCGAACATCAACGCTTCTTGCGTTTCGCCATTGGGGACGAACACCTTCAGTTCGTGGCACTGCCTTTCGGCTTGGCGACAGCCCCACGGGTCTTCACCAAGATCATGGCAACAGTGGTGGCGGTCCTACACTCTCAGGGCCACTCGGTGATCCCTTACTTAGACGATCTCCTAGTCAAGGCACCCTCCTGGGTGGCTTGCCAGCACAGCCTGACCATTGCCCTGGAGACTCTCCAGAGGTTCGGGTGGATCATCAATTTCCCAAAGTCAAAATTGACACCGACCCAATCCCTGACTTACCTCGGGATGGAGTTTCATACTCTGTCAGCGATAGTGAAGCTTCCGCTGGACAAACAGCGTTCACTACAGACAGGGGTCCAATCTCTTCTTCGGGGTCAGTCACACTCTTTGAGACGCCTTATGCACTTCCTAGGGAAGATGGTGGCAGCAATGGAAGCAATTCCCTTTGCGCAGTTCCATCTGCGTCCACTTCAGTGGGACATTCTCCGCAAATGGGACAAGAGGTCGACGTCCCTAGACAGGAACGTTTCCCTGTCAAGAGCAACCAAAACCTCCCTTCAGTGGTGGCTTCTTCCCACTTCTTTGTCGAAGGGAAAATCCTTCCTGCCCCCATCCTGGGCTGTGGTCACGACAGACGCGAGCCTGTCAGGGTGGGGAGCGGTCTTCCTCCACCACAGGGCTCAGGGAACCTGGACTCCGACGGAGTCCTCCCTGCAGATCAATGTTCTGGAGATAAGGGCAGTGTATCTAGCCCTACAGGCGTTCCAGCGGTGGCTGGAGGGCAGACAGATCCGAATACAATCAGACAACGCCACGGCGGTCGCATACATCAACCACCAGGGCGGCACACGCAGTCGTCAAGCATTCCAAGAAGTTCGGCGGATTCTGCTGTGGGCGGAAGCCACAGCCTCCACCATCTCCGCAGTTCACATCCCGGGCGTAGAAAACTGGGAAGCAGACTTTCTCAGTCGCCAGGGCATGGACGCAGGGGAATGGTCCCTTCACCCGGACGTGTTTCAAGAGATCTGTTGCCGCTGGGGAACGCCGGACGTCGATCTAATGGCGTCTCGGCACAACAACAAAGTCCCGGCATTCATGGCTCGGTCTCAGGATCACAGGGCGCTGGCGGCAGATGCGTTAGTTCAGGACTGGTCGCAGTTTCGACTACCCTATGTATTTCCCCCTCTGGCACTACTGCCCAGAGTGTTACGCAAGATCAGGTCCGACTGCAGCCGCGCCATCCTCGTCGCTCCAGACTGGCCGAGGAGGTCGTGGTACCCGGATCTGTGGCACCTCACGGTGGGGCAACCGTGGGCACTCCCAGACCGACCAGACTTGCTGTCTCAAGGGCCATTTTTCCATCTGAATTCTGCGGCCCTCAACCTGACTGTGTGGCCATTGAGTCTTGGCTCCTAGCGTCATCAGGGTTATCTCAAGATGTCATTGCCACCATGAGACAGGCCAGAAAATCAACGTCCGCCAAGATCTACCACAGGACTTGGAAGATCTTCTTAGCCTGGTGCTCGGATAGGGGTTTTGCTCCCTGGCCGTTTGCATTGCCCACTTTCCTTTCCTTTCTTCAATCAGGATTGGACAATGGTTTGTCTCTTGCCTCTCTCAAGGGACAAGTGTCGGCGCTTTCAGTGTTTTTTCAAAAGCGTCTAGCCAGACTCTCGCAGGTCCGCACGTTCCTGCAGGGAGTTTGCCACATAGTCCCACCTTACAAGCGTCCGCTAGAACCCTGGGATCTTAACAAGGTGCTGACGGCTCTCCAGAAGCCACCTTTCGAGCCGATGCGGGAGATCTCTCTATCTCGCCTTTCACAGAAAGTGGCCTTCCTAGTGGCAGTCACTTCACTTAGGAGAGTGTCTGAGCTAGCAGCGCTGTCATGCAAAGTCCCCTTCCTGGTCTTTCACCAGGATAAGGTGGTCCTGCGTCCGGTCCCGGAATTTCTCCCCAAGGTGGTATCCCCTTTTCATCTCAATCAGGATATCTCCTTGCCTTCTTTTTGCCCTCATCCAGTTCACCAATGTGAAAAGGATTTGCACTTGTTAGACCTCGTGAGAGCACTCAGAATCTACATTTCTCGCACGGCGCCCCTGCGCCGTTCGGATGCGCTCTTTGTCCTTGTCGCTGGCCAGCGTAAGGGGTCTCAGGCTTCCAAGTCAACCTTGGCTAGGTGGATCAAGGAACCGATTCTTGAAGCCTACCGTTCATCGGGGCTTCAGATTCCTTCAGGGCTTAAAGCCCATTCTACCAGGGCCGTAGGCGCGTCCTGGGCTTTGCGGCACCAGGCTACGGCTCAGCAGGTGTGTCAGGCGGCTACCTGGTCGAGTCTGCACACCTTCACAAAACACTATCAGGTGCATGCCTATGCTTCGGCAGAGGCTAGCCTAGGTAGGCGAGTCCTTCAGGCGGCAATTGCCCACCTGTAAGAGGGGGCCGGTTTCCGGCTCTTTTTATCGAGGTATTCTGTTACCCACCCAGGGATTGCTTTTGGACATCCCAATTGTCTGGGTCTCCCAATGGAGCGACAAAGAAGAAGGGAATTTTGTTTACTTACCGTAAATTCCTTTTCTTCTAGCTCCTATTGGGAGACCCAGCACCCGCCCCTGTTCCCTTCGGGCTGTTGTTCTTTTGTGTACACATGTTGTTCATGTTCAATTGTTCTTTTGGTTAATGGTTCAGTTCTCCGAACATCCTTCGGATTGAATTTACCTTAGACCAATTTATAAGTTTCCTCCTTCCTGCTTTGGCACCAAAACTGAGGGGCCCGTGATGCACAGGAGGGTGTATAGCAGAGGGGAGGGGTTACACTTTTTAAAGTGTAATTACTTTGTGTGGCCTCCAGAGGCAGAAGCTATACACCCAATTGTCTGGGTCTCCCAATAGGAGCTAGAAGAAAAGGAATTTACGGTAAGTAAACAAAATTCCCTTCTTTTTCTCTATCTCGTTCTGTTTTTGAGATAAAAATGCTAACTCCGTTGTTTTCCACCAAGTAGCGCTATAGGTGGTTTCATTGCGTAGCGCATGGCTACTTTACTATACCTAGACACCACTTCTATGCCTATAGCTGCCGCCGTTCTCAAGTTAATGGCGGTGGACAGGATATGGGTGGACACACTGTATATCACACGTATCTATAGATATTGGGGGAGGTGTATTAATGATGATTCCAAGGAAAAGTGGAGACATTGCTTGATGGATCAGCTTTAGCTGCAGGAAGTCTGGATTTTGTAGTACTAATAGGCTGTCTAATAGTAGCCATAGTTTAGTTTTTGGCACACTTATTATAACTTCTATACTTTTATCTCCTATTCTATTAAACAAGAGAGAGTCCAGAACTGCAGCAGATCCAAGTACTAGGATGTTGTTCTGTACACGATACTTGAAAAACCAATTACTACTATTTCTTCCTGTGTTTGGATACTGAAGCCATTTTCTTCTTGTGGTAGACTTCATTCAGGTGGCTAAAGAAATGTTAAAGCTGCAGTTAGAAGAACGAGATTTGGGGCAGTACCTACTAACGGAAGACTGTGAAGACACACATTCTGTGGACAGCCTCACGGATCAGGTAAGATGTCCTCATTCTTCTGTGTTCCTATGAAATAATGTCAATTGTATCGCAGCTATAACTCGTCAACAGGAAAAAATCTGCTGCGAGAATCTGGCAGCAATTGTTCAAAATCCCTCTAGCACCCCCACAGGGTAAATTAAGAGTTTCTGTGTAATATCACATTATTATATTCTAGGTACAGTCGTGTGATCTCTCCGACATAAATAGATTGAAGAGAGACAATGATGACGCGTACGACCAGATCAAATCTCTGAAGGTGAGTGGTAAATGGACAAAATGTCCCAGTGCTCACAACCAGTTTGGACGACCTGTTTTTCTTTGTTAATTTACCTAAAGCCCCCTTCACACGTCCGTGTCTCCGGTACGTGTTTAGTGCGTTTCCTCACATGCCGGAGACACGGGCACACGTAGACCCATTAAAATCAACGGGTACGTACGAGTTTTGCCATGGAACGTGTCCGTGTGGATTATACGTGTGCCCATGTGCTCCACACGTAGACATATCCGTTTTTCTCCGGCATCACGGGTGTCACAGATCGCATGGATGTGATCTGTGTGACACGCACCGGAGAAAACACATGTGCCTGTGAATTAAAAGAAATTTCTATACTCGCCTTCTCCAGCGCTGCTGTCTTTGCTGCTGCTGGCACTTGCTTCCGACTTCCGCTCATTATGCTCATACATATTCACTCCACTGTGGGCAGCAACGACCAGTGAGCAGAAAGTTCCCGTTCTCCGTGTGTTATCACGGATACCACACGGAGAACACACGTGTGCCATAAGCACGGCACATGAAGGGCAAAACACACCTTTGACACATCCGTGACAAACGTGCGTGATTTTCACGGACGTGTGAAAGAGGCCTAAATTTGTGTGGGGTGTCAGTGAAAAAAGGCTATCACCTATCCGGAGGATATATGCTGCTCACCATTTACATACCGCATGGCTGCCTGGTGCACAGGACATGAGACCCCCAGTGCTTGGCACATGAAGTTATGAACGTCCGGCTCGTAGGCTGTGTCTATGCTGCTGTCATACTGTGTTTTACTCTATTTATAATCTACACATAAATGTATTCACTCTACAGGAGCAACTTACTCAATCCGAAAAGAGAAACGCCCGGCTTTCTACAGAGCTGTGTAATGTACAGAAGGTAGGTATGGATTATATGGTGGTGGGAGTGGGATTGTTTCCCCTACATTTCAACAAATCACTGGCAAATATAAGTCATTAAAGGGAACTTATAACCTTATACATGCAGTGTGATATGTGCACAATATGGTATAGTGCAGGGGAAGCTGAACATCATTATGTATGGTTTGTGGGAAAATAGTAATTATTACATGTGTTTTATCCAGTGACATCCCTGGTGTTTGTATAGGTGAGTCCAGTGGGCGGTCCTACTAGTGATTGACTAGTGACTAGTGATTGACAGCTAGCTCTGCATGTGTAGTCATACCGGGAAGACACTCAATCACTGAATAGCACCGCCCACTAGACTTATATGAATACAAGCACCAGGGAGTTTAATTAGTGAAAATTCTGTATACCATTCTGATCTGATATAATTTTGAACATGACAGGTTGCCTTTAACTCCTGACATCCCAGTTACTTCTTTGCCCATTAGTTTCTATACATAGCTGGTCACTTCCCCCTCCCTGTCTGACTCTGGACCTGGAGCTGATGTTACGGTATCAGTTCTACAAAAATCACGAGTTCACAGCCCCCACCTGTCACTGCTTCCAGAGCAGTTCTCCTAATCACTGCTCTCAGGTTGACTGAATAGGATAACTGAAGTGAGCACTAATATATATATATGAGTGCAAGCCAAAAATACATACTATATATAAGAATAAGGCTGCACATCAAACTTAGATAATGGTATAATGCCTCAAGCATATGGAAAAATATTGGAATATACAATGAAAAATGCTACTTGCTAATTTGAACATGTGAATAATGAATTGCATACCTGCTATGAATATTAGGAAAAAGGAGATATTTAGCAATCGCATTGATCAATGTAACTGAGCCCCAAAACCTCGTCAAGGTATATCTCTATATTGGGGTCCCTAGCTCTGTGACCCTAACTGTGTGTCATCTCATTGCAATTAAAAACTGCTATGGGTGGAGAGGGGTAACTAAGGACTTTCTTATATAGGAGATGGAAAAAACATGGCCGAAAGGGGCGGAGCTGTGTTCACATTCAGAAAAAAAAAAAAAAAAAAAAAAACTACATATAACTGAATAGGATAACTGAAGTGAGCACTAATATATATATATGAGTGCAAGCCAAAAATACATACTATATATAAGAATAAGGCTGCACATCAAACTTAGATAATGGTATAATGCCTCAAGCATATGGAAAAATATTGGAATATACAATGAAAAATGCTACTTGCTAATTTGAACATGTGAATAATGAATTGCATACCTGCTATGAATATTAGGAAAAAGGAGATATTTAGCAATCGCATTGATCAATGTAACTGAGCCCCAAAACCTCGTCAAGGTATATCTCTATATTGGGGTCCCTAGCTCTGTGACCCTAACTGTGTGTCATCTCATTGCAATTAAAAACTGCTATGGGTGGAGAGGGGTAACTAAGGACTTTCTTATATAGGAGATGGAAAAAACATGGCCGAAAGGGGCGGAGCTGTGTTCACATTCAGAAAAAAAAAAAAAACTACATATAACTGAATAGGATAACTGAAGTGAGCACTAATATATATATATGAGTGCAAGCCAAAAATACATACTATATATAAGAATAAGGCTGCACATCAAACTTAGATAATGGTATAATGCCTCAAGCATATGGAAAAATATTGGAATATACAATGAAAAATGCTACTTGCTAATTTGAACATGTGAATAATGAATTGCATACCTGCTATGAATATTAGGAAAAAGGAGATATTTAGCAATCGCATTGATCAATGTAACTGAGCCCCAAAACCTCGTCAAGGTATATCTCTATATTGGGGTCCCTAGCTCTGTGACCCTAACTGTGTGTCATCTCATTGCAATTAAAAACTGCTATGGGTGGAGAGGGGTAACTAAGGACTTTCTTATATAGGAGATGGAAAAAACATGGCCGAAAGGGGCGGAGCTGTGTTCACATTCAGAAAAAAAAAAAAAAAAAAAAAACTACATATAACTGAATAGGATAACTGAAGTGAGCACTAATATATATATAGAGATATACCTTGACGAGGTTTTGGGGCTCAGTTACATTGATCAATGCGATTGCTAAATATCTCCTTTTTCCTAATATTCATAGCAGGTATGCAATTCATTATTCACATGTTCAAATTAGCAAGTAGCATTTTTCATTGTATATTCCAATATTTTTCCATATGCTTGAGGCATTATACCATTATCTAAGTTTGATGTGCAGCCTTATTCTTATATATGCTCTCAGGTTGAGACATGCTTGTTTAACCCCTTAATGACCACGGGCAGTAAAATTACGTCCTAGCGGTCGTAGGGTTAATCTCACGCTGCTGCCGGTGGCAGCAGCGGGAGATCGGCATACATCTCAGCTGATTTATACAGCGGTGATGTGTGCCTGCCAGGCACGAGCGGAATCGTTATCCGCCCATGCTTTTTAGCCCCTTAAATGGCGCTGTCAATAAGTGACAGCGCCATTATAAACGCAAGCGCTGCAAATGTATACATACCGGAAACAGAAGTCACGTGACGTGATCACGTGACTTCCGGTGGTAGTCATGGTAGCACATGGTCATGTGATGACTCCTGTAGCTCACATGACTCACGGTTTCACCCGGCCGAGAGCTGGGTGAGACAGGAAATGAGTATATCTGCTGTTCACAGCTGTGTAGCTGTGATCAGCAGATATGTCAAGGCGATCAGATTGCTGATCCATATAGGCCCCTAGGGGACTTAGTAAAATAAAAAATAAAGTTTAAAAGAAAAGTTAAAAGATAAAAACACCTAAAAGTTCAAATTACCCCCATGTCGCCCCATTAAAAATTAAAGGGGGTTAAAAAAAAATAAAAAATATACACATATTTGATATCGCCACGTTCAGAAATGCCCGATCTATCAAAATATAAAATCAATTAATCTGATCAGTAAACGGCGTAGCGGCAAAAAAATTCCAAATGCCAAAATTACGTTTCTTGGTCACCACAAATTTTGCACTAAATGCTAAATGATCAAAACGCAGCAAATGCGCAAAAATGGTACCAATAAAAATGCCAGCTTGAGACACAAAAAATAAGCAGTCACTGAGCCATAGATCCTGAAACTTGAGAACACTACGGGTCACGGAAAATGGCATAAGACATACAACACTTTTTTCGGAAAAAGGTCTGATTTTTTTTTTAACCCTTAGATAAAAGTAAACCTATACATGTTTAGTGTCTACAAACTCGCACTGACCTGAGGCATCACACTGGCACATCCGTTTTATCATATAGTGAACACAGTGAAAAACAATAGTGCTATTGCACTTTTTTTGCAATTTTCCAGTACACTATATGGTAAAACTCATGGTTTCATTTAACAGTATAGCTCGTTCCGCAAAAAACAAGCCCTTACATGACCATATTGACCGAAAATTAAAAAAAGTTACGTCTCTCGGAAGAATGGCAAAAAAAAAAAAAAACAGAAAGCGAAAGCGAAAAATCGGCCGGTTGTGAAGGGGTTAAAGGCCCTATTATCACTGTATCAAAATATAGTGATAGCAGTGTAGACTTCTGAACAAGCACACTGAAAGACCTACATGTGAGTTCACGGGGTGGTCCCACTAGTGATCAACAGCTATCTGTGCATGCACAGTCGTACAGAGAAGACTAGCAATCACTGAATAGGACCATTTTTAGCGGTCTGTATACACCGGCCTTCTCCTTGTTCTTTTCCACAACACCAGAGTTTCCAGTCTCACTGCTTCTTAACTTGTTTATTTTTTTTAATAACCAGCACTACTGGTTTCTGAAGGTTATTTCTTAGCCTTATGCACTAACCACAGTAATATTATCATAGTGGAAATGGATCCAAACTATTTTTAACCTTTTTACTGCCAGGGGTTTCTTGACCTTTTGCGCCTCCGGTAGTCAGGGCAATTTTCACACCTTTGACTTGTGCAAATTAAACATAACTTGATATTAACCTCTAATACCGATTATATGTTCTCAAAATCGGCATCTGGCATGTAGTCAAAATACCACTCCGCTCCGCACGTTATACACACAGGATACTTTCATGCAATTCTGCATCAGAGTGAAGTTTTTTGTAAAAAAAAAAAAGACAAAACAACATAAAATTGATATTAGTGGCTTAAAGTGTCACCCTAACAAATAATTAGATACACCAGATCACCATACACTTTACATTAAAAGAGCTATCTGACCCCAATTTTTTTTTAAGCATGGATGCTTGTGAAATAAACCTTACGGATCACTCCATCTCCCCCTGTGAATCCGGTGCAGGTCACTCAGGTCCAGAAGCGATGTCTTCTCCACTGTGATTGGCAGCAGCGGTCAGGTGACTACAAGATCATGTCATCAAACAGACATCTGATGATGCGCTTTTCTAATCTCCTAATCACTGCTGCGCTCCTTTGACTTCTGAAACAAGGCAGATATCGGCGTTACCTATTCAGTTCCTTGGGCTAAATCTGTGGAGGCGCAGGAAGTTTAATATGCCTTCATTTATTATTTTAAAACCATCCATGTTTTGGACAACAACTTTAAAGGGAACCAATCATCAGGATTTTCGTATATAACCTGAAGCCAGTGCTATACTGGGACTATCAAGCTGCTTATCTACATATCATTAGTGGTCAGCTCGGATGTTTAGGCTTTCAAATTTAAGAAAGTAAAGTTTATAAATTCAGCAGCTTTTTGAGTGACAGTTGCAACTGAGCAGAAAACTTTGGTGGGTATTCATATGGATTCCTTCCCCCCTGCCTGTTGGTCCTCCCTCTCTCTGTTCTTTATGCTAATGTTGCAATTCATCTTTTTCTTCACTAAGATGGTGTCTTAATTGGCGCCTGCGCATAGCGCTTATCTCCGGCGCCATCTTTGTCAAGACCCTGTTATTCTAGTCTTGTGGCTGAGAGGGCGCCCTCGCTTCTTCAGCTCTCGTTGTGACCGCAGGAGCGCACGCGGTCACAAGAGGAGTGGAGAACAGCTGATCGTGCGATTAGCTGCAGAAGAATCGGGCGGCTCGGTGTCCTCTTCTGCAGCTAATCACTACAATCAGCTGTTCTCCACTCCTGTGGTGACCGCACACGCTCCTGAGGTCACAATGAGAGCTAAAGAACAAATAAAAACTGTCAAAAGATTTGAAAAAAAAATGTAAAAAACAGAAGCTGCAAGAAAGATTGTATCTTGCTAGTTTCCTCAAAGGGGGAGGGGTTACAGAAACATTTCTTCATTTTACCACCCTTCATGTTATCAGCCGTATGTCTTACTTTTTAAGCTTTTGAGTGCACATAAAAACTACTACTTGTCTAAAAGAACAAGTCATCATTTGACGACTTCACTGGGAGGATAAATAAGTTAAGGCCATTAGAGTGTGGTAATAAAATGTCAATAAATTAGCCAGTGCTCAAAGGGGTTTTCCCACCAACAGTTTATTTTAATCAATATTTCTCGGAATAATAATAATTTCCACTATTGGATGTGTTTAAAAAAAATTTCTTCATCGTTCCTATGGGAGACCCAGACCATGGGTGTATAGCTTCTGCCTCCGGAGGACACACAAAGTACTACACTAAAAAGTGTAGCTCCTCCCTCCGGGCTATATACACCCCCTGGATGACAATCTAACCAGTTCAATGCTTTGTGTTCAGGAGGTCACACACACACATGCATTCTCTGATTTTTTTAATTTTTAAGATTTTTTTCAAAGATTTGGAAGAAAAGCGTGTCCAGTCTGGACTCCCGGCATGTCCCTTCTCACCCCACTGTGTCGGCGGTGCTGTTAAGGTTGACTCACAAGGCTGGAGCCTTCACATGCCACGCTCCTTCACCATCCCTCGGGCTCTGGCTTGAAGTGGGAGCCATCACGGTTCTCTCTGCTTTGCAGGAGACCGGTCTCCATCCGCAGCCCTGTCAGGATCCTGCCGGACGGAGCGTTTAATCCCCCCCAGGGACTTGGCCCTGCGTCTCAAAGCTAAGTATTGAGACATTTTTCAGGGGTCCCGGGTACACTTATTAAGGGGAGAGTGTGTCTTTTGACTGTACTGTAAATTCCGGCCGGTTCTCTGGATTTATCCTGAGAACCGCGC
Source organism: Anomaloglossus baeobatrachus (assembly GCF_048569485.1). Lineage (NCBI taxonomy): Eukaryota > Metazoa > Chordata > Amphibia > Anura > Aromobatidae > Anomaloglossus > Anomaloglossus baeobatrachus. The sequence continues at coordinate 277,881,029 of NC_134357.1, read as the reverse complement.
CGACGGTGCCTGCTCGTCGGCCGCATGTAGAAATCTAGGCCCCGGCTTCAGTTGCGGTCTAGTTTCGGTTTCAGCTTCCCCTGCATGTCATTCATGCAGGGGAGCAGTGCGGCGCCGCCCACCGGCCGTTCAGCATAGGGGAGGACACTCCTTTCTAAGGAGATGTTCCCTCCCCTGTATCTCTCCCTGGCCCTCCGGTTCCCGCTCTTGGGCTAATCCCCGCCCCCCCTCTTCACTCCAGCGCCATTTTCTCAGTGTCCTGACACTGATCGGCGCTGGCTGCTGCAGCTGCTGCATCGCTTCTCTGGGGGTCCGAGCTGAGGAATCCGGAGGGCACACAGGGGTCTGGTAAGCCACAACCTCTGGTTGTGGGCTTTTATTATACACTCTCAGGGGGTCATTCTACAAGAGTGTATTCTTTACTGCAGAGTCTCCACCTCAGCAGCATGTCTGCCACTAGGAGCAAGCAGGCTGCTAAGCTGTACGCTATATGCACTGAATGTAAGCTCATTCTGCCAGAACCGAGCACATATCCACATTGTGATGCCTGCTCTAACATGGTGGTGCCTCAGCCTGGAGCCTCCTCAGGGGTCCCTCCGGCTGCTCCGGCCCCGGTCGCTGAACCCCCGGCTTGGGTAGCATCTTTTTCCAGAGCTATTTCCCAGTCTTTTGCAGACTCTATGGGACAGCTGTCCCAGACTCTGCTGAGCATGCATCAGCCCCCTTCTCAGGGCGCCTCTGCTGCTCCGAGCTCTGCAGAGCTCCCAGAGCATGTTTTAGGACCCCGTCCTCCTAAACGGAGACGCAGGGACCCTTCTCCTTCCTCGTCCCACGGCTCTGATTCACGAGCTGAGGTGCAAGGCGAGGAAGATACTTTTACTGTGGGCTCAGACGCTACCTCTATGTACCCCATTGACTTATCTGAGGGTGATGCGGATGTTGGTGACTTGATTACATCCATTAACTCCGTACTGAACCTCACTCCACCAGTGTCAGAGGAACAAGCCTCTCTGGTAGAAATGCACCAGTTTACCTCTCCTAAGAGAGCAAGGAGTACGTTTTTTAACCACTCCAGTTTTCAGACCACTGTTAACAAGCCCAGGGCCTGTCCTGACAAACGCTTTCCAAAGTGTGGCTCTGATGACCGTTTTCCCTTTCCACCTGAGGTGGTTAAGGAGTGGGCTCAGTCCCCGAAGGTTGACCCTCCGGTGTCTAGAATCTCAGCCCGGACAGTCGTATCTGTGGCCGATGGCACCTCTCTTAAGGATCCCACTGACCGCCAGGTTGACCTTCTGGCCAAATCTGTATATGAGGCGGCAGGAGCCTCGTTCTCCCCGTCTTTTGCAGCAGTGTGGGCTCTTAAGGCAGTCTCTGCCTCTCTGGCGGAAATACATTCCCTCGCCAGAGACTCTATACCCGAGGTGGTTGCTTTAACTTCCCAGGCTTCGGCTTTTTCATCCTATGCCATGTCTGCCATTCTGGAGGCTTCTCACCGCACGGCGGTGGCTTCCGCTAATTCTCTCGCAATCCGCATGATCTTGTGGCTTCGAGAGTGGAAAGCAGACGCTTCTTCTAAGAAGTACCTTGCTGGGCTCCCCTTTGCTGGGTCCCGGCTGTTCGGTGAACAACTGGATGAAATTATTAAGGAAGCTACTGGCGGGAAGAGTACTTCCTTGCCACAGACTAAAACCAGAAAACCTGTCCAGGGCAGGAACCAGTCGAGGTTTCGTTCCTTTCGTTCCTCTAACTGGTCTTCCTCTAAGCCCTCAGCCTCGTCCACTGCCTCAGCCAAGGATCGTAAACCCAACTGGCGCGCAAAACCGCGTCCTCAGAAGAACGGAGGAGCCGCTGCCACTAAGGCAGCCTCCTCTTGACTATCTGGCTGCGCCAGCAACGTCCTTGGTCGGTGGCAGGCTCTCCCACTTTGGCGACGTGTGGTTTCAACACGTCTCCGATCAGTGGGTGCGGGATATCATCTCCCACGGCTACAGGATAGAATTTTCTTCCAGCCCGCCAAACAGATTTTTTCTGTCCATTCCCCCCTGCTCAAGGGCCGCCGCCTTCTCACAGGCCGTGGCATCCTTGCAGGCCAACGGGGTAATTGTTCCGGTTCCCGCCCGGGAACGGTTCAGAGGTTTCTATTCAAACCTCTTCCTAGTTCCCAAGAAGGACGGTTCCTTCCGGCCCATCCTGGATCTCAAGCTTCTCAACAAGCATGTTCAGGTGCGGCGCTTTCGCATGGAATCTCTGAGATCGGTCATTGCCTCAATGACCCAAGGAGATTTTCTAGCATCCATCGACATCAGAGATGCCTATTTGCATGTGCCTATTGCGGTTTCACACCAGCGTTGGCTACGCTTTGCAATCGGAGAGGAACATTTCCAATTCGTGGCTCTCCCTTTCGGGTTAGCCACGGCCCCACGGGTATTCACCAAGGTCATGGCAGCAGTGGTTGCGGTCCTGCATCTCCAGGGGTTGGCAGTCATCCCCTACCTGGACGACCTTCTAGTCAAGGCCTCATCCAGTGCAGACTGCCAGCGGAGTGTCTCGCTCACTCTCGCCACGCTTGTTCAATTCGGGTGGCTTGTCAATCTGCCCAAGTCCACTCTGACCCCGACCCAGGAACTTACGTACCTAGGGATGCAATTCGAGACTCTGCCGGCACTTGTGAAGCTGCCCTTAGTCAAACAGCAGTCCCTTCATCTGGCGGTGCGCTCTCTGTTGAAGCCCCGCCGTCATTCCATCAGGCACCTCATGCAGGTGCTGGGTCAGATGGTGGCGTCAATGGAAGCGGTTCCCTTTGCCCAGTTCCATCTGCGTCCTCTGCAGCTGGACATTCTCCGTTGTTGGGACAAGCGGACCTCTTCCTTGCACAGGCTGGTGGCTCTGTCACCGCAGACAAGGGGCTCTCTTCAGTGGTGGCTTCGGCCTCTCTCTCTGTCACAGGGACGCTCCTTCCTGACTCCGTCCTGGGTGATCCTCACCACGGATGCCAGCCTCTCCGGCTGGGGAGCAGTTTTTCTCCACCACCGAGCACAGGGCACTTGGACTCCGTCCGAATCAGCCCTCTCGATCAATGTGCTGGAAATCAGGGCTGTTCTTCTAGCCCTCATAGCCTTCCACCACCTGTTGGCGGGCAAGCACATTCGAGTCCAGTCTGACAACGCGACAGCGGTTGCCTACATCAATCACCAGGGCGGGACTCGCAGCCGCCTGGCAATGTTGGAAGATCAACGAATCCTTCAGGGGACGGAGGACTCCAAGTCCACCATATCCGCAGTCCACATCCCAGGCGTAGAAAACTGGGAGGCAGATTATCTCAGCCGTCAAACCGTGGACAGCGGCGAGTGGGCCCTGCATCCGGCAGTGTTCAGGTCAATCTGCCGCAAGTGGGGCACTCCGGAAGTGGATCTAATGGCATCCCGGCACAACAACAAGGTTCCGGTTTACGTGGCTCGCTCCCACGATCCTCAGGCCTTCGCAGTGGACGCGCTGGTTCAGGATTGGTCTCAGTTCCGCCTGGCCAATGTGTTTCCCCCCCTAGTGCTCTTGCCCAGGGTTCTGCGCAAGAGCAGAATGGAGGGCCGTCGAGTCATAATCATTGCTCCGGACTGGCCCAGGCGAGCTTGGTACCCAGACCTGCTCCGTCTGTCCGTAGAGGTGCCGTGGCATCTCCCGGACCGCCCAGACCTTCTCTCTCAAGGTCCGTTTTTCCGCCAGAATTCTGCGGCTCTCAGATTGACGGCGTGGCTCTTGAGTCCTGGATCCTGACGGCTTCAGGCATTCCTTCTGAGGTCATCTCCACTATGACTCAGGCTCGGAAGTCTTCCTCGGCCAGGAATTACCACAGGACTTGGAAGATTTTCCTGTCCTGGTGTCGTTCTTCCGGCCATGCTCCTTGGCCGTTCTCCTTGCCGACCATCCTGTCCTTTCTACAGTCCGGACTGCATCTAGGACTGTCCCTCAATTCCCTCAAGGGACAAGTGTCGGCTCTGTCGGTATTATTCCAGCGGCGTATCGCCCGACTGGCTCAGGTGCGCACCTTCATGCAGGGCGCATCTCACATCATTCCTCCTTACCGGCGGCCTTTGGATCCCTGGGATCTTAATCTGGTCCTCACGGCCTTACAGAAACCCCCCTTTGAGCCTCTTAGGGAGGTTCCCTTGTTTAGACTTTCACAGAAAGTGGTTTTTCTAGTAGCCATAACGTCTCTCAGGAGAGTCTCTGATTTGGCTGCGCTCTCTACGGAGTCACCTTTTTTAGTTTTTCACCAAGACAAGGTGGTTCTCCGCCCGACTCCGGATTTTCTCCCTAAGGTGGTATCTTCTTCCCACCTTAACCAGGACATTTCATTGCCTTCCCTTTGTCCGGCCCCTGTGCATCGCTTTGAGAAGGCGTTGCATACCTTGGATTTGGTGCGGGCGCTCCGAATCTATGTGTCACGCACCGCCGTTTTTAGGCGGTGCACCTCACTTTTTGTGCTAACCACAGGTCAGCGCAAGGGTCTCTCGGCTTCTAAACCGACCCTAGCTCGTTGGATTAGGTCGGCCATCTCCGATGCCTACCAGTGTTCTCAGGTGCCCCCTCCGCCAGGAATTAAGGCGCACTCGACCAGAGCTGTCGGTGCCTCCTGGGCTTTCAGGCACCAGGCTACGGCTCAGCAGGTTTGTCAGGCTGCCACTTGGTCTAGTCTGCACACCTTCTCGAAGCACTACCAAGTGCATGCTCATGCTTCGGCAGACGCGATCTTAGGCAGACGCATCCTTCAGGCAGCTGTCGCCCACTTGTGAAGTTAGGTTTTGCCTACTTCTCAGTTTTGTTTATTTCCCACCCATGGACTGCTTTGAGACGTCCCATGGTCTGGGTCTCCCATAGGAACGATGAAGAAAAAGAGAATTTTGTTTACTTACCGTAAATTCTTTTTCTTATAGTTCCGACATGGGAGACCCAGCACCCTCCCTGTTGCCTGTTGGCAGTTTCTTGTTCCGTGTGTTTCACCGGCTGTTGTTGTAGATAGAGGTTCCGGTTGTTCCGAGTTTTACTCTATTTCTACTTATGGGTGGATGTCCTCCTTCAGCTTTTGCACTGAACTGGTTAGATTGTCATCCAGGGGGTGTATATAGCCCGGAGGGAGGAGCTACACTTTTTAGTGTAGTACTTTGTGTGTCCTCCGGAGGCAGAAGCGATACACCCATGGTCTGGGTCTCCCATGTCGGAACTATAAGAAAAAGAATTTACGGTAAGTAAACAAAATTCTCTTTGTTCCTGTGCTGAGATATTCTTATATATGTTTCCCTGCTATTTACTGTGTAATGGCCGTGTCTGACCGTACAGGAACATGATCTGATCATACCACAGTTCCTGAGCAAGGAAGGATGCAAAAGAGTATACAGACATTATGGCATGGGATCGCAAATAATTCTTCCTTTGAGGTAAAACAGTTTTTGTAAATAGGCAAGGAAATGTTGTATGTTGTGAATTTGTTTTCCAGTTTGGAGCTCCCTCTTGTGGTCAGTGCTGGCGGTGCAGTTGATTTGTGGAATGAAAGCCACACACCTGTAGAGGACTGGCAATCAGAGTCAGATTGGGACTATATAACTGAGTGGTTTTCTCCTGTTACTTGCCAGTGCTCAATGGTCTCCTGTGTGTTAAGGACATTCTCTAACCAGCTTTGCTGACTACCAGAACTCCTGTCAGATAAGTGATCTTTGTACCTCTTCTGTTTGTTTTCCACTTTCTTGTTGTTTTTTGTGCTTTGATACCTATTTTGTCTCTGTGGAGTTCTTGGCGGAATGGGATCATTTCCTGCTGGGAGTGTCTGTATACTTAGCTCCATGATTCTGCAAGGTATTGTATTTGTCATGCTAGGTATTAATTCAGTCCCTCATCTGTATTAGTCTTTTTGTATCCCAGTAACATCAGAGTGCTGATACAGTGGGGGAGAGGTTGTGTGACCTCAGGATTTTTCCATATCAGAAGTGCTGGTATATATTAGGTTTTTTTACGGCTGCAGACAGTTCCTCCTTCCTATCCTTTCCTATAAAGATAGTTTGAGCCTCACCTTGCTGAATCTGTCTTTTCTAGCTTTGTATTGTGTTTTTCTATATCACCGTAGTCTTTACATGTGGGGGGCTATCTATCCATCTTTGGGGACTGCTCCGAGGCAGATTAGCTTTCTTATATCTCTATCTGTGAGAATATTTAGTTCTCTCCAGCTGTGACGAGACGACTAGGTCATCGTAGGCTCGTCCCTGAATCATAACAGTTGTACCTCACAAAAAGAATCATCTATGATCCCATGCAGTGCTATCTGTATACTTTTTTACTTCCTCCCATGCCCAGGAGATGTGGTATGATCAGACCATGTTCCCGTACGATCAGACATGACTATTACACAGTACACAGCAGGGGCACATATATAAGATTATCTCAGCATAGGAACATATTTTTCTCTGACGCCTCATTGGGGGACACAGGACCATGGGTGTTATGCTGCCTATCCATAGGAGGACACTAATATATAAACATAAAAGGGCCACATAAATAAAATATGTTAAGGCAACAACTCAAACAACAATAACCCAAGGCAGAAGAGTCTTTATATTTGCCTAGTAACAGAGACACCCATACACATCACAGTTATAAATGTATAAAACATTTTATTTTTAATGCTGTAGGGTATATCAAACATATAGCAAAGACATACATGAAAAAGAACCGGAGAGAAAAGGTGCTAGAGGGGAGACACCCCACGTATCCCGGAGAAAAATAAAGGAGAACAAGTCTCCAAGGAAAATGATAGACTTTCCCAGGTCAGCATAATCACCATGTGGACAATGGCCCCGGGGAGTAAGATATAAACTAATGAAACCAAAGTGGCTTAAGGTATGGCCCAGGGGGGAGATATCCACTTACCAGGGAAGGTTGTCAACCAGAAGACCGGGGTAGTACTTGGGGACACTAAGTAGATGCAAAAGCATAGCTCCTCCTCTGCAGTATACACCCCCTGGCCGGGCCAGGCAAGCTCAGTTTTAGCTCAGTGTCTGTAGGAGGCACTTCCTTTCAAGGTTTGTTATTTTTTGAGGGCGACGGTTTCCTTTTGGGACCGATCTCCCACTACCATCAACGGGCGGGAACGTGAAGCGTTGCCTACACATACCCCTTCCTGCGACGCTGGATCCCGGGCTGGACGACGGGTTCCACAGACACCGATTTTCCAAAGCCCAGGGTAGAGGCCTGTGCCCTATAGCCCAATTCCTCAGCCCCTCTCTGCAGGCTCTGAGATGAAGATGGCACTGATTCCTCAGCCCCTCTCCACAGGCTCTGACATGAAGATGGCACTGATTCCTCAGCCCCTCTCCACAGGCTCTGAGATGAAGATGGCACTGATTCCTCAGCCCCTCTCTGCAGGCTCTGAGTTGAATATGACAACGACACAGCAAGCTGGCTCTGCTATTTTCACTGCCTGGATGGAAGCAGTGTTTTAAGGTGAGATCCCCCCTGACTGGTTTCCCAGACAAAGGGAGAAAGGACGCTGCAGGGAAGTTTCCCAGGCCATTTACAGTATTTATATGCAAGGAGCAAGGATCCTGCACACACAGTGTTAACTTTCTCTAGCTTGCTGGCTGGGGGAAAGTTCTGCTGTTTGCAGAAAGTCTTGCAGATAACTTCCCAGTGGCAGGGGGAGGACCCAGGGCTCAGGGACTCCCGCTGTGTATTATCTGCTCTGTTTATTTGCTCCAGCAAAAGCCGGCTGATAACCACCGGTGACAAGCTGTGTGCTGACTGTAGAGAGAGGGAGGAAAACTCAGAAGCTCCTTTCCCGCCGTTTTTTACTACCCACAGCAGGGGGGGCACACTGACTCATCTTCCCGCTCTTTTAGCGATAAGCCCCACCCCCCCGCGACCGCGATAAGCCCCGCCCCCCCAGGGAAGCGTGCGAGATCTTCTTAGAGCTTAAGCCTTCCTGAGGACAGGGTCATCGGCTGATTCTGGTGAGGTGCTTGCTATCAATTGTAGCTCTGCTGAGCATTGCTCCCCCTCCTGGCATACTCCTATTAGGAACATGCAGAATTCAAAAGGCACTAAGAGGGCTAAGGCTCACATAGTCTATTATTCAGCCTGCACTGCCTGCCACGTTGAGCTACCACGTAAACACACCTCTTCTCTGTGAGTCCTGTGCCCCTATAGCCCCCCAAGAACCCCCTGCCACCACCGCCGCAACCGTCAGCCCAGAGCCTAGGGCCCCCAGCCCACCGGAATGGGCACAGTTTCTGTCCCAATCCATGGAAAAACTGTCACAGAACCTGGTTCTGGCTATGCAATGTCGTCCTCCACACCCTTCTGGGTCCCTGGACGGAACGCAGCCTGAGGATACCCCTATGGAGGATCCTTCTGAGGTAATCCGGGCACATGCTTCACCGGTTGCAGGGATCAGGAAAAGGGCACACGGCCGGGTGTCTCCAGCGGGCTCTCCCTCGGGAGCACACAGGGCACGCTCTCCCACACGCTCCACGGCTTCTGAAGAGCTGGAGGAGGGAGAATGCTGTTTGTACCAGGAGGATTCCTTGGTTTCATCACCCCCAGATGATCAAACTGCAATAGACTCCCTTATAGCAGCAATCAACCAAACTCTGCATGTGGAGGATCCCCCATCCACTACCACTGACCATGCGGTCTCCTTTAAGAGGGCAAGGAAACCCCAAAAGGTTTTCGCTGATCACCCAGAGTTTCAGGATATCCTCACAAAGTAAAGGGAGAAGCCTGACAGGCGCTTCGGTAACCGAAAACTCATGGAGTCCCGGTACCCTTTTGCCTCACCTGCCCCTAAGGGCTGGGCCGATCCGCCCTCGGTCGACCCTCCGGTCTCCCGCCTTACCACAAAGACACTCCTGTCTTTACCCAATGGTTCTTCCATTAAGGACCCGACAGACAGACAGGTGGAGCACCTCGCCCGCTCTGCTTTTGAGGCTGCGGGTTCCTCCCTCTCGCCCTCCTTTGCCTCTGTGTGGGTCGCAAAGGCGATCTCGGTTTGGGCAGAATCCCTTAACACTTCGCTTGAGGAATCCCAGTTCACTCACAACTTCACAGAGGTAACAGCTCAAATTGCCGCTGCGGTGGAGTACCTCATCCAGGCCTCCAAGGACGCTGCTACCTGCGCAGCGTTTGCCGCCTCAAATACCATAGCCATACGTAGAGCTCTCTGGCTCCGACAATGGCGAGCGGACTCTGCCTCCAAGAAGTCTCTCACGGGCCTTCGTTTTTTTCCAGACCGATTGTTTGGCGAACGTTTGTACAAGCTCATTTCTGACGCCACGGGAGGAAAGAGTACCTCCCTCCCCCAGCTGAAGTCCAGGACGTCCTTCACCAGACATCCACAGTCCTCGTTCCGCTCCTTTCGAAACTCATTTGGTTGGTCGACATCCCGTGCTGTCCCTGCCACCAGCCGCGGACTTCGCAGGGACCGACCTTCTCAGCTCTCCCCGAAACCCACTTCGTCACGGCAGCCTAGACCGAAACAGTCCAGGACTAGGGAGTCTCGGCCACAACGTTTTCCCCCCTCATGACTCCTTCGGCGCCCCGGAAGACACACTCATTGTAGGAGGTCGACTGCGGCTCTTTCAACACACCTGGGCTGCTGCCTCAGATGACAAATGGGTGCGAGACCTTGATAATACCTGTCCCAGTCGACGAGAAGCTCGGGGGTTTTTATTCCAACCTCTTTGTGGTCCCCAAAAAGGATGGGTCAGTTCGACCCATCCTGGACCTCAAACACCTAAACAAACATGTGCACGTACGGAGATTCAGAATGGAGTCCCTAAGGCCCATTATTGCATCCATGGTCAAAGGGGAATTCCTCGCCTCCATAGACATCAAGGACGCGTACCTGCACATACCCATCGCCCCAGATCACCAAAAGTTCCTTCGCTTCGCAATTCAGGACTCCCACTTTCAATTCGTAGCTCTTCCCTTCGGCCTTGCCACCGCACCAAGCGTCTTCACCAAAGTCATGGCGGCCGCCATGAGCGTCCTTCACGCCAGGGGAGTAGTCGTTCTCCCTTACTTGGACAACCTCCTCATCAAGGCTCCCTCCTTCCGCGACTGCTCAACCAGCGTACAAATCACTGTGGACACCCTTTCCCGCTTAGGGTGGCTAGTGAATCTGGACAAATCATCCCCGATCCCATCACGATCCATCACCTTCCTGGGCATGGTCCTGGACACCCGTCGGGGCTTGATCCTTCTCCCTCAGGACAAGGCGTTCGCTCTTCAACGAGCGGTACGCTGCCTTCTACGTCCTCCGTCTCGCTCCATTTGATTCAGCATGAAAGTGCTCGGCAGGATGGTGGCGGCTATGGAAGCAGTACCCTTTGCTCAACTGCACCTCCGCCCACTGCAGCTAGCCCTTCTAGCGGCCTGGGACAAGAGCCCCTTCTCCCTGGACAGACATCTTCACCTGACGCCTTCAGTCGGGTACGCACTCCGCTGGTGGCTTCGGTCCTCGTCCCTATCGAAGGGGAGATCTTTTCTCCCAGTGAACTGGCTGGTCCTGAGCACGGACGCCAGCCTCCTAGGCTGGGGAGCAGTGTACCTGCACCACACTGCTCAAGGACGTTGGACGCCCCAGGAGTCCTTCCTCCCCATCAACATCCTGGAACTCCGCGCGATCTTCCTCGCGCTCAGAGCGTTCAGCCCTCTGCTAGCGGGTCGTCAGATTCGAGTCCAATCGGACAATGCGACAGCTGTAGCCTATATCAATCGGCAGGGGGGCACCCGCAGCAAAGCGGCTTATCTCGAGGCCCACAAGATCCTCAGCTGGGCCGAATCGACGGGATCAGTGATATCAGCGGTACACATACCGGGGGTAGAGAACTGGGCAGCAGACTTTCTGAGTCGCCAAGGCCTGGCTGCCAGAGAATGGTCCCTCCACCCAGATGTGTTTCTACACATCTGCACTCGCTGGGGCACACCAGACGTGGACCTAATGGCCTCAAGGTTGAATGCAAAGGTACCCGCGTTCATAGCCAGGTCACGCGACCCACAGTCCATCGTCGTGGATGCTCTAGTCTGCTCCTGGCACCACTTCCACCTGCCTTACATATTTCCACCTCTACCCCTGCTGCCGCGGGTAATCAGGAAGGTCAAGGCAGAGGGAGTCCCGGTGATACTGATAGCACCGGACTGGCCAGGCGCGCCTGGTACGCCGAATTAGTACAAATGCTCACAGACGCACCGTGGCACCTTCCAGACATCCCAGACTTGCTGACCCAAGGGCCCATTTCCCATCAGAACTCCAGAGCCCTGAAGCTGATGGCATGGCCATTGAGACCTGGATATTAACAAGAGCGGGATTCTCCCCCGCGGTTATTTCCACCATGATCAGCGCCCGAAAGCCTGCTTCATCCCGCATTTACCACCGTACGTGGAAAATCTTCCTTTCATGGTGCAGGGAAACTAACGTCCAGCCTATGCCTCTGGCCATCCCCAGAATTCTCGATTTTTTTACAGTCTGGTTTGCAAGCGGGATTGGCTCTCAGTTCCCTTAAAGGGCAGGTCTCAGCGCTCTCAATCTTCTACCAATGCCGCCTGGCTCAAAAACCGCAAGTCAGGACCTTCCTCCAGGGCGTTTCCCATCTAGTTCCCCCGTACAAACGGCCGCTGGAACCATGGGACCTCAACCTCGTTCTGGACGGTCTCCAGAGGTCTCCCATTGAACCTCTCAAGGAATCCTCCCTTGCTCTGTGTCCTGGAAGGTAACATTCTTAGTGGCAATTACGTCCATCAGACGGGTTTCGGAGCTGGCAGCACTCTCTTGCCGCGAGCCTTTTCTGATCTTTCACCAGGACAAGGTGGTTCTGCGCCCCCTTCCGGATTTCCTTCCAAAGGTTCTTACCCAGTTTCATTTGAACGAGGACATTGTTCTGCCTTCCTTTTATCCACACCCAGTTCATAGGGTGGAAAGGTCTCTGCATTCGTTAGACCTCATCAGAGCTCTCAGATATTACATATCCAGGACAGCCCCCTTTAGGAAAACGGACTCTTTGTTCGTCATTCCTGAGGGGTCTAAGAAGGGACAGGCAGCTTCAAAAGCGACGCTGGCTCGCTGGATTCGCTCTGCGATCCAGGAAGTCTACCGCTTGCAACTTAAGCCCATTCCTAGTGGGCTGCGGGCTCATTTCCCGCGAGGAGTTGGCGCTTCGTGGGCCATTCGGCATCAGGCTTCAGTGGAACAGGTGTGTAAGGCTGCGACCTGGTCTAGCCTACATACGTTTTCAAAGCATTACAGAGTCCATACCCAGGTTTCAGCTGAGGCAAATCTGGGTAGGAAAATTCTGCAAACGGCAGTAGAGCACCTCTGTAATACTATTGTATGTACTGAGGATTTCGATTGCGTTAGGGCAATGACAACCAGAGACGAGTTCTTGTTGCAAAAGATGTTTATAATATGCAACCAGCAATATGTACATAAACGGAACAAAAAACACAGTAGAACATAAAACACAGGAAATACCTTCCAGGATCGGAGCGAAGGGGAATTCCCAGGGCCACGCACCGGACTCCCCCAGGGAGACCACCAAGAGCGAACCCCTATACAGGGACTGTCTGGCAATCACCCCAGAAGGCCTAAATGCGCAGCAGCCGGGACACAAAGGGCAATAGGTATAGTCCAAAAATGTCCGTACAAGATGAGAGTCCAGAGTGGTTACGAACCGGAAGGAACCGGGCAGAAGTGCTGACCAAAGACGGCAGACTGAGTCCGGGCACAGCTTAATGAGACCAGGTGAAGTCCAAAGTCGGTGTTGGTTGTTTTTCCAAGAGGATCCAAATATCAATCAGGAACCAAGAGCAGCAAAGCAGGAGTACACAGCAAGCAGTATACTCAGGCACTGGACTAAGCTTAGGGGCGGCCTTTTAAACAGATGGACAGGAAGTAGGGCAACAGAACAGAAAACTCCATGTTAACAAAGGGCAAGCTCTTTCAAAAGAAACCTGGAAATCCCGGAACTCTGACAGTACTCCCCCCCCCCCCCAGAAACGGCCTCAGGACGGATCAGGGCCTGGCTTGTCCGGGTACCGTCGATGAAACTGAGCAACCTTCCGGGGTGCTCGAATGTTACCCACAGGTTCCCAGGAATCGTCCTCGGGGGAGTACCCCTGCCAACGTACCAGATACTGAAGCCGATGCCGATGGAGCCGGGAGTCAATAATGTCCTCAACCACGAACTGCTCCTGGCCGTCAACCATCACAGGCGGAGGAGGAGGCACGATACGACCATGAAACGTGTTAGGGGAGACAGGTTTGAGTAGAGAAACATGAAAGACCGGGTGTACCTTCAAATGGTGCGGCAACCTCAGCCGACAGGCCACAGGGCTCACGATCCCGGTGATCTTAAACGGACCGATGAATTTCTGCCCCAGCTTCTGCGAAGGAACACCCAATTTCAGATTTTTGGTGGATAACCACACCGAGTCCCCTACCTTATACATGGGTGCCTGTTTCCGGTGAGTGTCTGCCGACTTCTTGTAACGCTCCTGAGCCGAAGCCAAAGAATCCTTCAAAACCTCCAGATTCTGTCGTAGCTCCGTCACTCTGTCCTCCACCGCTGGCACCGAGACCGCCACCGGTGACCTAGGCAAAACATTCGGATGGTAACCCAAGTTAGCGAAAAAGGGCGTTACCTTAGTGGAGCTGCTCTGAGTGTTGTTATATGAGAACTCCGCCAAAGGAAGCAGCTTCAACCAATCATCCTGCAGATGGCTGACATAACAGCGTAGGTACTGCTCCAGGGTTTGATTAGTCTGTTCGGTTTGCCCATTTGTCTGAGGATGGTATGCAGAAGACAAACAGACATCAATACGGAGTGCCGAACAAAACCCCTTCCAGAATTTAGACATGAACTGCACGCCCCGGTCAGAGATGATCTCATCTGGTACCCCATGCAATCGAAATACATTCTGGATAACCAAATCCACTGTCTCTGCGGCTGAGGGAAGACCGGTACATGGAATAAAGTGAGCAGCTTTGGTCAACCGATCCACCACCACTAAAATGGTATTGTTACCGCCTGAGACTGGCAATTCCACAATAAAATCCATTGAGATGGATCCCCAAGGGCGAGATGGAACGGGTAACGGTTGAAGGAGTCCCATAGGAGCCACACGAGGGACCTTGCACCGGGCAAAAACCACACATGAGTGGACATAGTCTTTCACATCCTTTAAACAGGTTGGCCACCAGAAAAAACGACTCAGAAATTCCTGCGTCTTCTGTACTCCCCTATGACCTGCCAACACTGAGTCATGGACCAATTTGAGAACCCGAAGTCTTACAGCCTCCGGGACATAAATACGTCGCTCTCTCAACCACACACCATTCCGAAGGACAAGAGTCACATCATTCGGGGGGGCAGCAAGAAATACGTCACCATCATAGGCCTGCTTGATGTCCTTCCACAAGTCCTGGTCCTGGATTACTCCAACGAAATTGGCATCAGATAACACGGTCTGAGACGGGGTTCCAGGCACGGAGTCCATGGCGTGGATTCGGGACAAGGCATCGGCTTTCCCATTACGTGAACCTGGACGGTATGTAACGATAAAATTGAACTGGTTAAGGAACAAGCTCCAACGGGCTTGCCGTGGAGACAGGCACCTGGCAGATTTAAGGAATTCCAGGTTACGATGGTCTGTGAGAACTATCACTTGCTGCGCTGCTCCCTGTAAGTGGTGTCTCCATTCCTTAAAAGCTGCAATAATCGCCAACAATTCCTTGTCCGCAATGTCATAGTTCCTTTCTGCAGGGGACAACCGGCGAGAAAAGAAAGCACACGGATGCAAGAGACTCTTGTCCCCGGTTCTTTGGGAAAGGATAGCCCCTAATGCATAATCGGAAGCGTCGACTTCCACAATAAAGGGGAGTGCGGGATTCGGGTGTATTAGTATTGGTGCTGAGGTAAAACAAACCTTGAGACGATTGAAAGCTTCCTGGGCCTGGGCGGACCACACAAACTTCTGTCCTTTCTTGGTTAACAGAGTGATAGGACGGACGATCTCTGAAAAGTTACGGATAAAGCGTCTGTAAAAGTTGGCAAAACCGACAAAGCGTTGTACCTCCTTGATGTTTCCCGGTTCCGGCCAGTCTAGAATTGCTTGTATCTTGCCAGACTCCATGTTCAGTCCCTGAGGAGAGATGACATATCCTAAAAATTGTATTTTTGAGCAATGGAATTCGCACTTCTCCAGTTTAATATACAGGTGGTTATCCCTCAGTCGGGCAAGTACTGTCTTTACGTGCTCCTGGTGTTCCTGTAGGGAATCAGAAAAGATCAAGATATCATCCAGGTAAATCACCATGAACTGGTCCATTATATCCCTAAAAATATCGTTGACTAGGTGTTGGAAAGCCGCAGGAGCGTTACAAAGTCCAAAAGGCATCACTAAATACTCATAATGTCCATACCGACATCTGAACGCTGTCTTCCACTCGTCTCCGGGACGTATGCGGAGTAGATTATATGCCCCACGGAGATCCAATTTAGTGAATATCTTTGCCTGTTGGACTCTCTCCAATAGCTCAGGAATCAACGGTAACGGATACCGGTTCCGGATGGTTATCTTATTTAGTTCCCGGTAGTCGATACAAGGTCTCAGAGTCCCCTCTTTCTTTTTCACAAAAAAGATGGGTGCCCCTGCTGGTGAGGTAGAAGGTCGAATAAATCCCTTGGCTAGACTTTCATCGATGTAATCTTTTAGTGCTTCTAACTCAGGTGCCGCCAACGGGTAGACATGACCAAACGGGATCTCTGCCCCTGGGAGTAAGTCTATGGGACAATCATACGGTCTATGCGGGGGAAGCCGATCTGCTTTTCTTTTGTCGCATATATCAGCGAAGTCATGATATACCGGGGGTAGAACAGGTACCTGTACAGTGCCCTCCGCATTCGGTGTTACTGGAACCGGTACAGTTGGACTAATGGTCGGACCACTCTGCGGTGGGAAGGATATTTCTTTAGTCTCCCAATCGATGACTGGATTAGTAGACCGCAGCCACGGAATTCCTAAAATTATCGGAAAATGGGGAGAAGAAATTATCTTGAAAACAAGGGTCTCCTGCTGACCTGGCTTCATCACACATTCTAGGGGTACTGTTTCCCGATCAACTGGTCCAGAAACTAATGGAGATCCGTCTACCGTCTCCATGGTAACCGGTGAGGATCTTTGTTGAGTCTGGATACCGTGTTTCCTGGCAAAAGAAGAGTCCATGAAATTTCCCCCTGCCCCAGAGTCTATCATAGCAGATGTAGGAATTAACTGTCCCTCCCACCGTATCTGAATGGGAAGCGAGCAATGGGTGTATTTCCCTTCTGAGTCCTTAGGTGAAGTTGACATTACAGTCAAGGGAAATACCGCATCCAGGTGTCCACTTGCCTCAGAGATATCGGACTCTGCGTCCGTGTTGTCACACTCTGCCATGGCTGCCAATACCTTATTTGGGCGATTTGGACGTTTCGGGCAGTCAATCAGAAAATGGTCTGATTGACCGCAATAGAAACACAAACGCTCACGGAGCCGGTGTTCACGACGTTCATTGGTCTCTCGCTTTTGTAGAGAGTCCACTTGCATAGGAACATCCTCGGCCTCCCGTGGCGTCCTGAGAGCGGGTTCTCTGGAAGGAAACGCAAAGTTGGTTACCCGGTTTACAGCTGCCCATTTTTCCTGTCTACGTTCCGTCAAGCGGGTATCGATACGCACACAGTGTTGGAGGAACAGTTCAAAATCCCCTGGAGATTCGGAACGAGCTAACTCGTCCTTGATGGTACCGGACAAACCTTTTCTGAAAACTGACAATAACGCATTGTTTCCCCAGTCGGTGTCTACCACTAACCTTTTGAACTCAGTGGCGTATTCTACGACAGACCGCTTTCCCTGACGTAAGGAAAGGAGAGCCGATTCAGCGGTAGCACGGCGATTCGGATCATCAAACATTTGCGCCATTGCTGTTAGAAAGTCATCCAGGTGATTTAAACGGATATCACGATTCTCTATCATAGGATTAGCCCAAGCCAGTGCTCGGGAGGTTAACAACATGATTATACATAACACTTTTGACCGGTCAGAACGGTAATAATCAGCATGTACATCAAAAAACAGTATATACTGGTTAACAAATCCACGAAACTGACTACGATCACCACTGAAACGAAATGGGGGTAACCTAGGCATACCGGCAGCTGATACGGACGTAGTGGGGGCGGCTTCCTGAGCCTCCACTCTGGTTTGCAAATCCTGAATAGCCGGACCCAGTACCTGGTGATCATGGCCCAGCTGTACCTCCACATCTCTAAGCTTAGTTTGCACTGCTTCCATCTCCTGCTGCAAGGAGTTAATCATGGAAAACAGCTGATCTACTCGTGTCTCAGTCATTGCCCCAGCGAAATCCTTTTATGGCCTGAGTATAATGTAATACTATTGTATGTACTGAGGATTTCGATTGCGTTAGGGCAATGACAACCAGAGACGAGTTCTTGGTGCAAAAGATGTTTATAATATGCAACCAGCAATATGTACATAAATGGAACAAAAAACACAGTAGAACATAAAACACAGGAAATACCTTCCAGGATCGGAGCGAAGGGGAATTCCCAGGGCCACGCACCGGACTCCCCCAGGGAGACCACCAAGAGCGAACCCCTATACAGGGACTGTCTGGCAATCACCCCAGAAGGCCTAAATGCGCAGCAGCCGGGACACAAAGGGCAATAGGTATAGTCCAAAAATGTCCGTACAAGATGAGAGTCCAGAGTGGTTACGAACCGGAAGGAACCGGGCAGAAGTGCTGACCAAAGACGGCAGACGAAGTCCGGGCACAGCTTAATGAGACCAGGTGAAGTCCAAAGTCGGTGTTGGTTGTTTTTCCAAGAGGATCCAAATATCAATCAGGAACCAAGAGCAGCAAAGCAGGAGTACACAGCAAGCAGTATACTCGGGCACTGGACTAAGCTTAGGGGCGGCCTTTTAAACAGATGGACAGGAAGTAGGGCAACAGAACAGAAAACTCCATGTTAACAAAGGGCAAGCTCTTTCAAAAGAAACCTGGAAATCCCGGAACTCTTGACAACCTCTCTCAGTAGGCGCTCCAGGCTGTCCGGGACTGGTTCCTAGTCCTTGGGTTATGTTGTCTTCTTTTATGTTTCCCACCCATGGACTGCTTTAGGACGTCCCGTGGTCCTGTGTCCCCCAATGAGGCATCAGAGAAAAACGGATTTTTGTGTACTCACCGTAAAATCGTTTTCTCTTAGCCATCATTGGGGGACACAGCACCCACCCTTTTGCCCTGTTGGGCCTTGGTTCTCTCAGTACCTTATTTGGATATGACTCTTTTTTTTTTTTCTCATGTTCCTCTGTTGAGATGTTTTTACTGTTTTTTTTCTCCTACTGCTTGTGTACTAATACTGAGCTTGCCTGGCCCGGCCAGGGGGTGTATACTGCAGAGGAGGAGCTATGCTTTTGCATCTACTTAGTGTCCTCCTATGGATAGGCAGCATAACACCCATGGTCCTGTGTCCCCCAATGATGGCTAAGAGAAAACGATTTTACGGTGAGTACACAAAAATTCGTTTTTTAAGCACGTCCAGGTATGGATTTTATTATTATTCCAAAGTCTATTGATCTATTGATTGAAAGCAACTTTACAATTAACTTTGTTTGTGGGAAAACCCCTAATACCTAGTTCACATGAATACATATAATTTAATAGGGTGATTCTGTATCTCCAGTTTAGGGGTAATAGCAACTGCTCCCTACTTTTCTTTGATATATTCTGTATATATATAATGATAATTTCTGTTTAGGAAGCCAAGGCTGCCATTGACGAGACAAGGGCGCTCCGTAATAGAATTCACCTAGCAGAAGTGGCACAGAAACAAGCACGTGGCATGGAGGTGGACTATGAAGAAGTTATCCGGCTTCTAGAAGCTGAAATTGTGGAGCTCAAAGCCCGCCTGTCTGATCACTCTGGTCACACCAGTGTAAGCCCATCAGCATGGCTTCATGATTCCTTTACAAGATCTCTGAGACTGTATCCATAAAAGTGACAGCCGCATAGCTATAGCGATGACCATGTATATTTTTAACCCCTTAAAAACTGCAATCAGGAAATTAGGTTCCTTTAAATCTTAGCATTGTGATCTTTGGGATACTCATTTATATAAAGAGCTATTACCTAGAAATGTAAAATATGAGTGTAAGTGCAATTAAAATCGATATCTTTATTGGTTATTTCTAAAATACATAGACATTAAGATATGTAAACAGAAAACTCCATTGTCACACATGTATTTCGGGGGTTTTGCCTCTCATCAGTGCAAAGCAGTCAAACTAATTTGTTGAAGTGAGGGGCCTCTGACGGGATCTTTAGGGGAGTGTGAGGAGTGACAAGTCGGCATAAGACTTGTAATCCATGCGATGCGCCTCTTCAAAATTAAATATCTGTTAAATATTCAGAGAGGAAGGGAACAGGAAGACTAGTGCCACCTACTGGATGTAACAATCCTAAATGTCAATGTTGACCCTTTAAAGCAGTGGTTCCCAACCTTTCTGAGCTTGAGAGCCACATTCAGTTCTGAGAGAGTGTAGCAAGCCGCATCAGAGCCCTCCACTCCCCCACAGTCATGAGATCCAGTCCCTGCCTCCCCACAGTAGTAACACCAAAAGTCCCCATTATCGGTATGGTGACAGCTAAAGCTTGCCAACAGAAATAATGCTGATGAGCTATACTTCCATCCAAGGGTTTCTACCATATCCCCATTGGGACTTCTTGCATCAAGCAATCCCACCACACTATCACAATCACCTCCTCTATCGGCAATATCCTCCTATCTCCAGCTTAGCATTTAATTTATCCTTTTTGGTTATGGCATCTTCAAAGTAACAGGTTACAG
The DNA here is from genome assembly GCF_048569485.1 of Anomaloglossus baeobatrachus. Taxonomy (NCBI): domain Eukaryota; kingdom Metazoa; phylum Chordata; class Amphibia; order Anura; family Aromobatidae; genus Anomaloglossus; species Anomaloglossus baeobatrachus. The sequence goes on along the minus strand of NC_134357.1, from coordinate 277,861,089 downwards.
CAAAATTGTAATGCGTTATGTCAGATGACAAGCTCCAGTTTCTTCCCTTGCATAGGACTGCATACAGGACTTGAAACGCAGGATCACGGTCCTTGATTGTCAACTCCGAAAATCTGAGACGGCACGAAAGGCATATGAAATGTCGACGTTAAAACTAATGCAGTTTGTTGAGGTAAGTGACTGCCTTAAAGATAAGGTATTTAGGAACTTTATTCTGAAGGGGTTAAAACAAGTTATCACCTACCCATAGTATAGGTGATAAGTTCCTGTTTGGTGGGCTGACCTGTGTTTAGGTTACAAAATATGAGCACATGAACATTTTGCTATTGGTACCTCTGTGAATGGGAACTGATTGCACAGGGTAGCAGGGAACTGTTATATATAGGGACTGCAAAAATGAGCACAGAATAGTAGAGATGTATTAACACTAGTACAAGGATGAGGGGGCGTACAGTGATACCAGTTTTACACTTTAGCTTAGGATCTGGTAAATAAGAGTTGGATTGTTCAGTCTTTATAACCTACATCCATATTACTATTGTTTAATCCCTCAATGTCCATCCAAAGTAACTGCATATTCCTCAGTCCACTGAATGGTTCCATAGGGTTGTTTTTGTCAAGATTCCCGTTTTTTGGAGACTTTACAGTCCATTCTTCTAAAATTATGTGAAGCACCTGTAGATTAAAAAATACTCATTACACGCCTAGATTAATTCCTTGAGGGTGTAGTTTCCAAAATGGGGTCACTTGTGGGGAGTTTCTGCTTTTTTGGCACTTCAAATATATTATGGCTAAAGCAATCTATTCCTGCCTAAACTACTCTTCCATAAAATTCCCAAAACCCTCCGTGTACCTACAGTGCTCCCACCTCTTATGGGGTATTGCCGCATTTGGTTGAAATTTCGCAGTAAGTTGTGGAGTCCATTTTTTTTCTTACCCCTTGTGTAAATGAAAAATTTGGGGCTAAAGCAACATTTTAGTTTAATTCCACTTTGCATTACTCCCTTTAAAGTATTAATACATTTCTTGAAAGTAGTTTTGAATAATTTGAGCGGTGCAATTTGTAAAATGGGATTTCCATCTTGGGGTTTACTGACCTATTAGCCCTCAAAGTCACGTCAATTTTTTATTTTTGTCAAATTTCAGATATTTTCATTAAACACAAAACATATCGTCTTAAATTTACCACAAACAAAGTACAATGTGTCACGATAAAAAAAAAAAAAAACACTTTTGGAATCCCTGAGATATGAAGACATATTAAGTTATAAAGTGACACAGGTCAGATTTGAAATATGGGGGTTCCTCACTAAAGTCAAAATTGGCTCTGTCTCTAAAGGGTTGAAGAAGATTTCAACCCTAAGCATAAAATTGCTCATGAATTCACAGCCAAGAAATTTGGCTTTGTTTACTTAAGGCCGCTTTACACGCTACGATTTATCTGACGATATGTCGTTGGGGTCACGATTTTCGTGACACACTTCCGTCATCGTTAGCGACGTCGCGGCGTGTGACACCTACATGCAATCCCGAACGATCGCAAATAGGGTGAAAATCGTTGATCATTGACACGTCGTTCAGTTTCAAAATATTGTTCGTCATTTGGAGCACAGAAGACATATTGGTACGTTTGACACCCTGCAAACGACGAACAACATCCACACGACCGCCTTGGTCAAACAATATATCGCTGAATGATGTAGCATCGTTTGTGAGATGTGTACGTGTGACCGCTACAAAACCGACTTATGAGCGATCTCGGCAAATCGTAACAACGATCTGGGCGTGTCACATCGCTAACAAGATCGCTAGCGATATCGTGGTGTGTAAAGCAGCCTTTAGAGGGATATTGGAATCAATTTCTTGGGTCTGACATCCCTGTACAATAAAGAAACCCCATGTGTCCGACCTGGACATATGTTAATACCTAGATAACCCAAATAATTATTCATTTTCCTTTTCCTTGCAGAATATCCATGAGGCGCTGGCAGACAATTCAGGCTCTACACTAAGTCTTTGGTAAGGATTTACGGCAGAAGTAAAACACAGTTATTGCGTCGCCCCCTCTAACTAGTCACCTCAACAATTGACCCAGGCCCCAATAGCGCCTTTGACACCGATATGAAAAGATCATGGAGGCACCGCAGCGGAAAGGGCATTTTGGAGATACAACACTATTAGGAATTCAATAGTGCAGCCTGCTATACACTATGGTTATAACAGGAGGGGAGGCAGCATAATCTAATGGAATTACAGTTGGGAAGAAATGGTATTAATGCTAAATTGTTTCTGTGACTGCACTTTGGGCTTGCTATTGCCAGTACAATCGTGCCTTCTCTGCTCACGGTCCTCAAGTCACACAATTATCTGCAGTGTATTGGTGAAAGCCGGTGGGTGCAGAGGGAAGGAAGTGCTGATGACACATATGAATGCACACCTTCAAGAACAGAATCTTTATGGGAACATTCATAGTAACGTTGGTTAACCGATAAGTTTAACAGTAATATGAGTGGGGGTTCATATACAAAATATAACGAGAGGTGACCCTTGGTGATAATCAAATCTGCAGGACCTTAGCGCAGCAAGGCATTAGTGGACACATTGAGACATCATGCTGCGCTAATTTAGGTGTTTGTCTGAATCATAAACTTTTCAACACAGAATAACAATGAAGGTTTTGTCGTCGTCCCCCCCATAGATGTAGTGTGAATACACCTTAACATATTGTGATCCATTTATGACAATAAATTTACTACAGAAATGTTATACATTGCTTTCTTTTCTCTACCAATTTTGCAGTGATCATGCCCCAATGTTGTCTTCTCAAATGAAAATCCTGGGCAAAAATAGACAGGGTGTCATGTCGGCTTTAGCAGCAGAAGCGAAGGACCTGTCGGTATTTGTACGTTCACTAATAGAAGCTGACTGTGAGTCTGGTATTAACTCTTTTCTGTAACATCCCTAGATTACATTTGTGTCATTTTCCCAGAATCCTGGGTCTCTCCAGCTGCATGGTTCCTTTTTCTTAAGGTTTCTTTTGCTCGTTTCTAGCATGCTCTGATATTCTATCCAGTACAGAGAATCCAATCCAACTCTTTATAACTGACCCATACTGGATGCTATAAAAACTGAATGACACCTAAAACATAGGTAAATGTGAGATTTACTGGTACTAGCCAGGGGAGGGTTGATCCTACTGACCAATTCCCTTTAGGCCTCATTTATACGCCAGTATTTTTGCATTAATATTTGTATGTCAAAGCCAGGCACTTATAGAAAAAATCTATAATTGAAAGATTGACACCTGTTCTGTGTTTTAGAGACACTCCTGGTTTTGGCATACAAATAGTGATCAAATACTGTTAAAATACTGATATGTGAATGAGACCTTAAAGCAGTGGTCCACTAGAGTTTATAGTGGCCACATCAATTTAAAGCTGGTACAGAATGTTTTTTCCAAATACCTTCTGTTACCATTTCTGCCTGTGAGCGGTGCTATAGCTATCCGCTCATCCCCAATCTCATGGCTCGGGCTACAGTGACCTTTGATGCCCGATTATGTTACATCAACTTCTGGAATTGGAAGGTGACCCAGTCTCCCTGAGTGACTGGGCTGTGGACGGAGTTTCACCGCATGTCACAGCCCACCATTATGTGCATTCTCTCATTCACTGTTTTCCTTAACAGAGTGCCGAAAGCACGTGCAATGCTGGACTGTGATGTGCGGTGAAACTCCGCCTACACCCCAGTCACGTATGGAAACTGGGTCCCGCCTCGGTGATATCAGGTCAACTTCCAATTCTGGAACTTGACGTGACGTCACCGGACATCAGAGGGAGCTGCAGCCTGGGTCACGTGATGGGGACTGAGCAGACAGCAATAGAGCCAGTCACAGGCAGAATTGGCAACAGAAGGTATTTGGAAAAAGCCTTCTTTCTCAGCTTTAAATCGTTGTGGCTACTATACATTGTAGTTGACCACCTCTTTAAATGAAGGGGTTGCTGGTGTTGGAGCGCAGAGGCTCACATCGCAACTTGCAATCTGATCACTGGGCACCTATCGGATACCATATCAGCCAAGGGCCAGCTAAAGGCCCCTGTAACAGCCATCTTGGACCTCTTATGAAGCTCACCCACAGACTATGATGTTTACTATACACTAAATACTGTGATTATATTATTTACTGTCATACTGTGGTATTGCAGTATATAGGATAAGCTATCAAACGATCACAGGTCAAAGCCTCTAAGTGACCTTAGCAAAAAAAAAATTGAATCCCCACACTCCTCCGGTAAAAATAAAGAAGTAACAAAGTAAACATATTTTACATCAACAAGTCCATAAAAGTCTGTTTTATCAAATAATAAAATTAATTAACCCTTACATTACATGCCATAAAGAGAATAAAAATGCTAGAATTGTAGATTTTTTGGTCCCCACACATCTCTAAAAAAATACAGTAAAAAGTGATCAAAAATGTTATCTATGAAACCGTTAGCTTACCACACAAAAACAAGCCCCGTCCCAGCTCTGTTGATGGGAATATAAAAAGCGGATTTTTGTGTGCTCACCATAAAATTGTTTTCTCTTAGCCATCATTGGGGGACACAGGACCATGGGTGTTATGCTGCTTATCCATAGGAGGACACGAAGTAGATGCAAAGATGTTAGCTCCTCCCCTGCAGTATACACCCCCTGGCCCAGCCAAGCTACTTCAGTTTTAGTACACAAGCAGTAGGAGAACAAGTAAAAAAAAACATGAGTGAATACTCAGAAAAAAAAAGTACTGAGACAGAAAAAAGCTAAGGCCCAACAGGGCAAAAGGGAGGGTGCTGTGTCCCCCAATGATGGCTAAGAGAAAACGAGTACCTCCTGCCCCTGGGCCCGTCTGACCTTTTCAGGAAAAGAGTCGGAGGCAGCCCCACTGCCGGATCCAGATCTACGGCCGGCATCAGACGTATGGGGCATAATCTGGTTGAAGCGGTAAATCAAAAGTTGATCCTCCAGACGGACTCCATGGCTACCCAGAGCTCGCTTGTCCCCTTCAAACGGGTTTAGCGGCCCACAGGCAACTCTGTGACCTCTCAGAAATTGCTGAAATTCTACGCAGGCACAGGCAACAACCGGATAAGTTATTCAACAATGGTAAGTCCAGTGATTTACTTTATCCCTTCCCTTAGGTACTAAGGAAGGAATGGGCAGGCCCGCCTGGGGTCGCCCTCCCTTTTTCCCGCCTGTCATCACACAAGGGGGCCTCGCTCCTAGAGAATTCGAAAACAGAGAGATTCGGCCCTGAGGTGGTGGGCGCGGTCCCTTCACCTGCTTTCGCTGCCGTCTGGGTCGCGGAGGCCAGGGTGGCTGGGACCGATACTCCCCGCAGGGGTCTTCGCTCTGGGTCAAGCAACCCTGAGTTCCTCAACATTGCAGCACGGATTGCTCTAGCGGGTGAGTACATGATCAATGTATCTCTGTCAGCAGCCGACTGCGTAGTGCAAGCAGCTAGCACCACGGGGGCCATCCATCGGGCGTCCTGGCTCAGATCCGGGAGCGCGGACACGGCTTCTAAGAAATCCCTTACCGCCCTTCCCTTTGCAGGAGGTCGTCTGTTTGAGGTCAGGCTGGATCAGATTATCGCCGAGGCCACAGGAGGTAAGAGCACCTCTCTTCCACAGCTGAGTCCAAAACGTATCCCTAAGAGAACCAGATCCCCGCAGAGGAGCAGGAAGAATCCGTCCTTCGATACAAAACCTTCCTGGCATTCTAGGCCTCGCCAGCCATCCAGATCGACGTCCGGATCACAGCGATACCCCGCTAAATGACTCGTGGTCTTCGCGCACCTGCGCAGATCAGGTAGGGAGGGGCGCCTGTTTCTCTCCCACACGTCTGACTGCCTTTGATCACGGACGCCTGGGTCAGAGAATTTCTAGACTCTGGGTACAAGATAGAGTTCTCATCAATTTCACCAAGTCGTTTTTTTACCAGCTCCAACTTCGGACCGATTCGGGGAATCTACTCAAATCCTTTCTTCGTCCCCAAGAAAGAGGGCACTGTGCGCCCTGTTTTTGTCAAGTTTTTCAACAGATACGTCAGACCCCGGAAGATTCGCATGGACTTGTCCCAATCTGTGATTGCCTCCTTGGAGTTCGGAGAATTCCTCTCTTCGCTGGTCATGAAGGGCGCATACCCGCACTTTCCGATTGCCCAACAGCGCCGGAAATTCCTGCGCTTCACAGTAGCAGAAGTTCATCAGCAGTTTGCTACCTTGCGGCCTTACATCTGTATCATATGTGTTCACAAGGGTTATGGCGGCGGCCATGTTTTATCCCGCACCCCAGAGGTATTTTTAGTGACTCCGTACCCAGTCCACTTGCTGAGCTGATCAAGAGGTTTTCTTTCGACGACTGTCTCCTAAGTGTTCAGGTCACCATCGGCTCTGTCCCAACTCGGCTAGCTCACCATTTGGATGACATCCTCTCTGACCCCGGCCCGCATGATTACCTTCCTAGGCATAGAGTTCGGTACTTCCCAAGGATGTGTGTCCCTCCCGCAGGAAAGGATTGTGTCCCTCCAAGGAGACCTCAGGATCCTCCGCCATTCCAAGACGGTGTCCATACGTTTTGACACGAGAGGCCTCGGTTGGATGGTGGTGACAATAGAGGCCGTTCCGCTTACCCGCTTCTGCCTGCGTCCCCTGCAGTTCACCCTGCTGAACAGAGGGGGACAATTCTATATTTTCCTTGGCTCGCGGGATCCATTTGCCTCCGGGAACCCACTACTCGCTTCTATGGGGGACCAGAGGTCTAGATCCTTCCAGAAGAAGGTCTTGCTGACCGGTGCACTGGCACAGTCACCACAGATGCCAGTCTTCGAAGCTGGGGAGCCGTGTTTCCACCATCACACGACTCATGGTCGGTTGTCTCCCCAAGAGAGCCGGCTCCCTATCAACGTTTTTTAGACAACAGAGCTGTTCTTCGAGCACTACAGAAGTTTTCTGCGCTTCATACAGGGATGGCCGATCAGGATCTCGTCGGTCAACGCCACTGCAGTGGCATACATCAATCACCTGGTCGGCACAAGGAACGCCATGGCGACGAGAGAGGTGGAAAAGATCATACAGTGGGCAGGGTCTCACCACTCCAGGTTTTCCGCAGTACATCTCCCCGACGTGGAGAATTGTGTAGCCGACTACCTCAGCGCTAGGAGTCGACGCCCTCATCGTTCTGTGGAATCAGTTCAGACTTCCATTCATCTTCCCACCGCTGCCACTGATCCCATGAGCTCTCAAGAAAATCAAGGCAGAGGGCATTACAGTGATTTTCATTGCCCAGAATGACCCAGTCGAGCATGGTTCGCAGATCTCGCGCAGCTCATTGCAGACGCCACATGCCGGCTCCCAGATCGCCCGGACCTGCTGTCTCAGGGTCCTCTCTTCCATCAAATTTCAGGGCTTCTCAATTTGACGGTATGGCTCTTGAATCCTGGTTGCTAGCCCAGGCAGTCTTTGCTCCAGGGGTGGTGCAGTCTTTGGTCGGGACTCGGAAGCCTTCGTCTTCAAAGATTTACTACCGCACTTGGAAGACCTTCCTTCAGTGGTGCGAGGTCAATGTCAATTTATCTCCGCTGACTCTGTTGCTCCCGGTGTTTCTGGCCTGCCTACAGTAAGGTTTACAGGCGAGTCTCTCGCGGGCACCTTTCAAGCGGCAGGTGTGGGCTCCGTCGGTCTTTTTCCGACCATCTCGGCCATAAGTCAAGATGTTTCGTCCAGCCAGTTCGTTCCCCGCTAGAACCAGGGGGCCACAATCCAGCGTCTGGAGAAAAGCGCTTTTCCGTGATTCAGACAGCATGTTCCTCCTGGCTACTGGTCACAAGATGGGCATGCCGGCATCCATGACTACCATTGCAAGATGGATCAAATCGGCCATATCAGAGGCCTATAGGATTTGAGTCAAGTCTCATTGAACGGAGTAAAAGCCCATTCCACCCACGCAGTTGGGGCGTCTTGGGCAATCAGACGCCAGGCGCCAGCCGAACAGTCTGAAAAGCCGCCACGTGGTCCAACCTTTATACCTTCGCCAGGTGTACACCCAGACGTCACCTGAGGCCTGTCTTGGGAGAAGGATGTGGCAGGCGGCTGTCGCGCACTTATGAAAAGGGCGGTGCACATTTGAACAGAGCATTCTCACAGATTGTTTTTTCTGGATCTGTGTTATTGATTCTTTACCCACCCAGGGACTGCTTTTGGACGTCCCATGGTCCTGTGTCCCCCAATGAAACGATAGTGAAAGAAGGATTTTTGTGTACTCACCGTAAAATCTCTTTCTCTGAGTCTTCATTGGGGGACACAGCACCCACCCTGTTTGGATATTGGGTTGTCCTAGTTTGCCGGTCTATCCCGGTTCTTTACGGGACAGTGTTTTTTCGCACCCGGCTTGTATAGGTTTTTATATCTATGTGTGTGTGTATATATCTATATAATATAATATTTATCTAGAGGTCTATATAAGTCACTGTGTTTCCTCACACGTATTTTCTTGGTATTACCTTGATTACTTGTTGGTTGTTCAGGTTTCTCCTACTACTGCTTGTACACTAAACTGGCATAGATCCGCCTCCGGCTCAGGGTGTACACTGCTAGGGGAGGAGCTAACTCTTTTTTGTGTTTACTTAGTGTCAGCCTCCTAGTCACAGCAGCATACACCATGGTCCTGTGTCCCCCAATGAAGACTCAGAGAAAGAGATTTTACGGTGAGTACACAAAAATCCTTCTTTCTCTGACGCCTCATTGGGGGACACAAGACCATGGGACGTCCTAAAGCAGTCCATGGGTGGGTAAACAATAAACAACGCAACCCAAGGACTAGGAACCAGTCCCAGATAGCCAGGAGTGCCTACTGAGATAGGTACTCCACTATCGTTTGCAGAATGTTCCTACCTAGGTTCACCTCAGCCGAAGCCTGGGTATGGACTCAGTAATTTTTTTAAACAGTATGTAGGCAAGACCAGGTCGCAGCCTTACACCTCTGTTCCACTGAAGCCTGATGCCTAATGGCCCAAGAGGCGCCAACTGCTCGCGTGGAATGAGTCCGCAGCCCACTAGGAATGGGCTTGAGTTGCAAGCGGTAGACCTCCTGGATCACAGAGCGAATCCAGCGAGCCAGCGTTGCCTATGAAGCTGCCTCTCCTTTCTTAGGCCTTTCAAGAATGACGAACAAGGAGTCTATGTTCCTAAAGGGGCTGTCCTAGGTACGTAATATCTGAGAGCCCTCACAAGGTCTAGCGAATATAGAACCCTTTCCACCCCATGGACTGGGTGTGGACAAAAGGAAGGCAGAACAATGTCCTCGTTCATATGAAACTGGGAAGTAACCTTCGGAACAAAATCTGGAAGGGGGCGTAGAACCACCTTGTCCTGATGAAAGATCAGAAAGGGTTCGTGGCAAGAGAGTGCTGCCAGTTCCGAAAACTTGTCTGATGGACGTAATTGCCACTAAGAATGTTACCTTCCAGGAGAGAAGAGCAAGAGAAGATTCCTTAAGAGGTTCAAAAGGGGACCTCTGGATACCGTCCAAAACGAGATTGAGGTCCCATGGGTCCAGCGACCGTTTATACAGGGAAACTAGATGGGAAACACCCTTGAGGACAGTCTTGACTTGCGGATTGCAAGCTAGGCGGTATTGATAGAATATCGAGAGAGATGACCTTTTGCAACCTGACTGCAAAAAAAAAATCAAGCATTCTGGGGATCGCCAGAGGCATAGGTTGGACATTAGATTCCCTGCACTGGGAAAGGAAAGTTTTTCACGTACGGTAGTAAAAACGGGATGAAGGCCGGCTTTCGGGCACTGTACATGGTGGAGATAACCGCAGGAGAGAATCTCTCTCTTGTTAAAGTCCAGGTCTCAATGGCCAGGCCGTCAGCTTCAGGGCTCTGGAGTTCTGATGGGAAATGGGCCCTTGGGTCAGCAGGTCTGGGATGCTTACGAGGCGCCATGAGCAATTGTACTAATTCAGTATACCAGGCGCACCTGGGCTAGTCCGGTGCTGTTAGTATCACCGGGACTCCTTCTGCCTTGATCTTCCTGATGACTCGCGGCAGCAGGGGCAGAGGCGAAAAACATGTAAGGCAGACTGAAACGACTTCAGGAGACTAGAGCATCCGCGCCAATGGACTGTGGATCACGTGACCTGGCTAAGAACGCGGGTACCTTTGCGTTCAACCTTGAGGCCATTAGATCCACGTCTGGTGTACTCCAGTGAGTGCTGATGTGTGGGAACACTTCTGGGTGGAGAAACCACTCTCCTGCAGCCAGTCCTTGGTGACTTAGAAGGTCCGCCGCCCAGTTCTCTACTCCCGGAATGTGTAACGCTGAAAACACAGACTCCCGTCGATTCGGCCCAGGTGAGGATCCTGAGGGCCTCGAGATAAGCTGTCTTGCTGCTGGTACCTCCCTGCCGATTGACCTACGCCAGAGCTGTTGCATTGTCCAATTGGACCCGAATCAAACGACCTGCTAGCAGAAGGGGGGAATGACCTGAGCGCGAGGAGATCGCGCTGATTTTCAGGATGATTTCTGGGAAGGGAAGACTCCTGGGGTGTCCAACGTCCCGAAGCAGTGTGGAGCCAGTACGCTGCTCCCCAGACTAAGAGGCTGACGTCCGTGGTCAGGAGTAGCCAGTCCACTTGGGGGAGAAAAACTCCTTCTCGATATGGAAGAGGACTGAAGCCACCAGCAAAGGTCTTCACCCTTTTAAAGGAGACCGCATTGTCAGTAATAGTGGATGGGAGATCTTCCACACGCAGAGTTTTGGTTGATTGCTGCAATAAGTCCATCGCAGCTTGATCGCTCGGGGAGGTTGAAACCAAGGAATCATGCCGGTACAAACATCATTCCCCTTCCTCCGTCTCCTCAGAGACCGCGGAACATGTGGGAGAACCCCATCTGTGTACCCCAGAGGGAGAACCTTGGGGGTCATGCCCTTTTTCTGATCTGTAACCGGTGAAGCAGAGAGCTGATTCTTATCAAAAGGACCCTCTATAGAGGTGTCATCAGGCAGCGTTCTGTCCAGGGGCCCCGAGGGGTGTGAGGACAATGTTGCATAGCCAGCACCAGGTTCTGGGAACTGTGCCCATTCCGGGGGACTGGGAGCCGTAGGCTCTGGGCTGGCAGCGGTTGCTGCGGTGGTGGCGGGGGGGTAAGCTACAGGGGCACCGGACTCACAGAAGGAAGAGGTGCTATCATCCCCTAGTAGCTCAGCGTCTTATAGTTGTTGCTGTAGTTGTGCAGGGCATAAAACATGTGACTTCAGCCCCTGGCTGATGAGCCACAAACTGATTGTAATGAGGGAGCAATGCTATGCAGAGCTAATATGCAAGTGAGGCTATAACTCACCCAGAACACTGATGGCCCTTTCCCCCCTCCTCCTGTGTCACAGTTCCTGTGGGAAGGAGGAAGACAGCTCTGAGACACGCCCACAGGCTCTGATCATAACAAGAGGGAGCAATGCTCTACAGATCCTGTGTGAGGGTGGGCGTGGCTTATCGAGTGTCGGAGGGGACGGGGCTTTGCTCTGACAAGAAGGCATGAGAAAATATAATAAACAAAAAATGGTGGGAAGGGACTCCCCTTCCCTCCTCCAGCACTGCACAACAATGGTGGACAGAAAAACCTCTATAAGTGTACCACAGCTGCGGCTACACTGAGTCCTGGGAGCTCTCCCCTCCCCCGCCACAGGTGGAATGCTATGCAGGAGTCTGCAATCACAGCCCATGTGCATCCAGTCAGTGTGACCTTTGCTCCAATTTCCTGTCAGGGAGCCAGTGTGCAGATTCTGACGCCTGCTGTGCCTGGTCACAGAACGTGTATCAACTCAGACCCTGCCAGAGGGAGTGAGGAAGTTTTCATCTGCTCTGTGCTCTGGAAAAATCGGGATGATCTCACCTCAGCTCCTGTGGAGATGGCAGTCTGATGCCTGGTCACACTTGGTGCAGTGTATCAACTCAGACCCTGCCAGAGGGAGTAAGGAAGTTTTCATCTGCTCTGGGCTCTGGAAAATCAGTGCCATGAGACCTGTCGTCCAGTGAGGAACAGCCTAGGATCCAGCGTCGCAGGAGGGGGTACGGGGAGGCGATACTCCGCGTTCCCGCCTGTTGATGGTTTTGGGAAATCGGTCCCCAAAGGAACCGTCGCCCTCTAAAAACAAAAAATTCTTGCTGCAGTAGTTTGCAGAGATGTGCCTCCTATAGACACTAAGCTAAAACTGAAGTAGCCTGGCTGGGCCAGGGGGTGTATACTGCAGGGGAGGAGCTAACATTTTTGCATCTACTTAGTGTCCTCCTATGGATAAGCAGCATAACACCCATGGTCCTGTGTCCCCCAATGAGGCGTCAGAGAAAATGTTACGAATCTTGGAAAATGGCGACAAAAACCCCCCTTTTTTTTTTTTTGTTTACAAACTTATGAATTTTTATTTTACTGCCCAAAATTAAAAAAAATCTTTGCACATTTGGTATCTCTCTAATCATACTGACTTGTAGAATAATGTTGGCAAGTAATTTTTATCATAAACAAAACCCCACATCTATGGCAGAATTTGGATTTTTTTCCCCTTTTTCACTTCATTTTATGATAAAATTATTATTTTCATCCAAAACTGCAGCTATTCTCACAATAAACCACCCCTCACACAGCTACGGCAAAGGGAAAACAAAAAAGTTGAGGCTCTTGGGAGGGAAAATGTAAACCCAAAAACAGCAGAGGCAAGTGGACCGTTATTTCTCGGTAACTTTGGTAGTCATGTTAGGAACGGGCTGCAGCTTGTGACTCCTGTTTTCTGGGAGCATTCCTGATCAATGTGTATATGTCTCCCTCTCCTCAGGCCTTCCTTATGGATGGGAAGAAGCTTACACAGCAGATGGTATCAAATACTTTATCAAGTAAGTCAGCAGTCGGAGTCACATCTTGTTATGTACATACGGAGTACTGTGGTCACATATCCAGTTGTCGTTTATTAACAAATCCAGTATTAAAGAAAACTGGATCCATTACAGGCAGAGCACAAATAAGTACACAATTTGCTTTCCATTATTAATCTGTTGGGTTTTTTTCTGTTTGTAATGGATCCATTCTTGCAAATGTGTCTCTGAACACCACTATTGCTTTGGGCATGTGCAGTGCTTATAGAGGACCCTTTACCAAAAGGTTTTATGAAAAAATAGAATATAAAATATTTTCCCTACCTTTCTGGAACTTCACTATCTTCCATTGTGACACTGGTCTGTGCTCTGATCAGAGTGAAAATTCTCCAACCACAGCAAAGACCAGTGTGATAGTGATAGCGAAGAATATTTTAGTAGCCTGTTCATATACATTCAGCAACAAAAATTGACACTGAACACATGGGTTATATTAAATGAGGTATATAATAAATGTGTATATACAGTATAGATCTACTCTACTAGATATTGCCAATAATTGATTGGTAATGTTTCTCGTTGGTTTTCTCATTTCCTACTTTGAGTTACTACTTGACAACCACTTAAGGTACCTTCACACTTAGCGATGCAGCAGCGATCCGACCAGCGATCTGACCTGGTCAGGATCGCTGCTGCATCGCTACATGGTCGCTGGTGAGCTGTCAAACAGGCAGATCTCACCAGCGACCAGTGAACAGCCCCCAGCCAGCAGCGACGTGCAAGCGACGCTGCGCTTGCACGGAGCCGCCGTCTGGAAGCTGCGGAGACTGGTAACTAAGGTAAACATCGGGTATGGTTACCCGATGTTTACATTAGTTACCGGCGCACACCGCTTAGCTGTGTGTGCAGGGAGCCGCGCACACTGAGCGCTGGCTCCTTGCTCTCCTAGCTACAGTACACATCGGGTTAATTAACCCGATGTGTAATGCAGCTACATGTGCAGAGAGCAGGGAGCCGCGCACACTGCTTAGCGCTGGCTCCTTGCTCTCCTAGCTGCTGTACACATCGGGTTAATTAACCCGATGTGTACAGCAGTTACATGTGCAGAGAGCCGGAGCCGGCAGCACAGGCAGCGTGAGAGCTGCGGAGGCTGGTAACTAAGGTAAATATCGGGTAACCACCTTGGTTACCCGATGTTTATCTTGGTTACAAGCTTACCTCAGCTGTCAGACGCCGGCTCCTGCTCCCTGCTCGCTTCATTTGTCACTCTCTCGCTGTCACACACAGCGATCTGTGTGTCACAGTGGGAGAGCGCCTTTGAAGAAAATGGCCTGGACCATTCTGCAACGACCGGCGACCTCACAGCAGGGGCCTGATCGCTGGTAGGTGTCACACATAACGAGATCGCTAACGGGATCGCTACTGCGTCACCAAACGGTGATTCAGCTGCGATCTCGCTAGCGATCTCGTTATGTGTGACGGTACCTTTATTAACTGCAGTATTGCAGTATATGAGTACATGGGTCTTTCTGGCACTTTAGCAGTTAGGAAGGGGTTTTCCAGTAATACAAATTCCCTTTAAAAAGTTCCTATCACCAGCAGCTTCAGATTGGTGATTTTACAAACTAGAATGCAGTCCTGCTGTGCAGTGTGTAATCCCCCAAATCTCTGCCACCTCCTTCACTCTCAAAATCTTGTTTAGTATGAGATCTTGTTATTTTTACTAAAACAGCATTGCCGTGTTATTTCAGCAGTTCCCAATAGGCAGCATCAGTATATCAAATATGATAGCTAATAATATCAGTAATTGCTGGGTACATAATATGGCAGCGCTGTTTCAGTTAAAAGCTTAAGATCTCATGATAATAAGCAAAATCTCGTGCTTTCCCATTAAGGGGTTCCATAAAGATTTGGGAGATCTGGGATGTCACAACCTGGAAGTTCAGGCCCAACATTTGTTAGAACGTCAGGTCTTGTAGGGTGACATTATGGAGTCCTTTCCATAATAAATGATATTTAGAAAAATCTCCAGCTTGAGGCTGCCCACTGTTTTCTTGAGTAAAAAAGACTGGTGATGTGTATTCTTTCACCTCTTAGCAAAACGTGCTGTACATCTTGGGAGTGGGCTCAGAAGCTGAGCCTGTACTATTCCTGGTAGATGATGACTGTGTCATTCAGCCACCATCTGCCTCATAGCAGTGGGAGGAGCTGAGCTCTGCCTGCTGCTGTTAGCAACCTGTTAAACTTCCCTTTCAATTTATGATGTAGGGCGCTTGGCCCGGGGGCACACCCTTCTGAATGCCATCATCTTTCCCTGTGACTTGGGTGACTTGGTCATGGACTGTCAATTGGTTGCAGTGGCAGCCAGAGGTCTGCTGAAGACTACCGTGCCTGCCATGATAATACTGCCAGGGAGTTTAGCCTGTGGCTGGCATACACAGGAGACCGGGATCTTTTATATATTGCTAATGAAGAGGAACAAATCTGGCCCTACGAATTGGTTCTTCTATATTCAAATAACATGGACTATGTAACACTATTTTTCTATATATACTGCAATACTGTGTTGTTGTAGATGATAGCATAAGCAATTGGCCGATCGCAGGTTCAACTTCCCAAAAGAGACTAAAAACTAAAATGAAAGGTAAAAAAAAACCATAGAAATTTGAATCCCTGCCTCCTCCATTAAAAATAAAGAGAATAAATATATACAGTACAGACCAAAAGTTTGGACATACCTCATTCAAACAGTTTTCTTTATTTTCATGACTCTGAAAATTGTAGGTTCACATTGAAGGCATCAAAACTATGAATTAATATATGTGTAATGAAATACTTAACAAAAAAGTCTGAAACAACTGAAAATATGACTTATATTCTAGGTTCTTCAAAGTAGCCACCTTTTGCTTTGATTACTGCTTTGCACACTCTTGGCATTCTCTTGATGAGCTTCAAGAGGCAGTCACCGGAAATAGTCTTCCAACAGTCTTGAAGGAGTTCCCAGAGATGCTTAGCACTTGTTGGCACTTTTGCCTTCACTCTGCGGTCCATCTCACCCCAAACCATCTGGATTGGGTTCAGGTCTGGTGACTGTGGAGGCCAGGTCATCTGGCGTAGCACCCCATTACTCTCCTTCTTAGTCAAATAGCCCATACACAGCCTGGAGGTGTGTTTGGGGTCATTGTCCTGTTGAAAAATAAATGATGGTCCAACTAAACGCAAATCGGATGGAATAGCACCCCCACACCATCACACCTCCTCCTCCATGCTTCACGGTGGGAACCAGGCATGTAGAGTCCATCCGTTTACCTTTTCTACAAAGACACGGTGGTTGGATCCAAAGATCTCAAATTTGGACTCATCAGACAAAGCACAGATTTCCACTGGTCTAATGTCAATTCCTTGTGTTCTTTAGCCCAAACAAGTCTCTTCTACTTATTGTCTGTCCTTAGCAGTGGTTTCCTAGCAACTATTTTACCATGAAGGCCTGCTGCACAAAGTCTCCTCTTAACAGTTGTTCTAGAGATGTGTCTGCTGCTAGAACTCTGTGTGGCATTGACCTGGTCTCTAATCTGAGCTGCTGTTAACCTGCGATTTTTGAGGCTGGTGACTTGGATAAACTTATCCTCCGCAGCAGAGGTGACTCTTGGTCTTCCTTCCCTGGGGCAGTCCTCATGTGAGCCAGTTTCTTTGTACCGTTTGATGATTTTTGCCACTGCACTTGGGGACACTTTCAAAGTTTTCCCAATTTTTCGGACTGACTGACCTTCATTTCTTAAAGTAATCATGGCCTCTCATTTTTCTTTACTTAGTTGCTTTTTTCTTGCCATAATACAAATTCTAACAGTCTATTCAGTAGGACTATCAGCTGTGTATCCACCAGACTTCTGCACAACACAACTGATGGTCCCAACCCCATTTATAAGGCAAGAAATCCCACTTATTAAACCTGACAGGGCACACCTGTGAAGTGGAAACCATTTCCGGTGACTACCTCTTGAAGCTGATCGAGAGAATGCCAAAAGTGTGCAAAGCAGTAATCAAAGCAAAAGGTGGCTACTTTGGAGAACCTGGAACATAAGACATATTTATAAATTTTTGGCATTGCTGCGTCCATAAATGGCCAATCTATCAAAATATAAAATCAATTAACCCAAATAGTAAAAACTGTAAAGAGAAAAAAAAACAAATTGCCACAATTACAGGTTTTTTGTTGCCACAACTCAGCTAAAAAAATATTACAAGAATGATCAAGTTGTTGTTTCTACCCAAAAATAGGATCAATAAAAACGTCAGCTCACAATAAACAGCTCCACCAACCAAAAAAATGGAAAAGATACAGGTCTCAGAAAGACAAGCCCTCATATAACTTTGTCAGCAGAAAAAATAAAGTTGTGGCTCTTGGAAAAATAGGAGATAAAAATGAAAAATGACGTGGTCCTGATTTTCTCCCATATAAACTGTTTAATAAAATGATCTCTGAAAAGTTTTGAACTCCGTGTTATTTTCGGTGACACAACTGTTTGGTTTTCTTTTCCATAATGAAATCACTGTCTTCTTCTCTTGTAGTCATGTTACAGAAGCCACATCTTGGACTCATCCCATAATTAGTGCACTGAGCCGGAGCAGTCCAGAGGATGATCCTGACGATAGCCCTCAAGATTTATTGGAGTTGACAAATTGTTGAATTGTCCCTTCTGATTTTTACTGTGGCTAATCGCCTACTTGCATTCCTGACACCAGGGACCAAGCTGTCCGGCATCTGTCTTGTAGTATAGGGTTACTTTAGCTAATGTTGCTCGAATTTGTAACAATTGTATATATTATTGACCTCGTAAAGAGATATTCTTGAGTTTGGAAATGAACCAATGTGTATACTGGATAGCCTTTTGATCGCTGGAGCTCATGTGAATAGAGCTGTGGTTGATCATCTGCACTGCCTCTCCATTCATTCTCAGTGAGACCATCTGAGATATCACTTGGCTGGTCTTCAGCACTGCCATAATAATTAATGGAGTGAGTGGGTTAACCACTACTTCATTCATAAGGGGCTCTTCAGTGTGTCCCAACTGTCAAACCCCCTCCAATACGGAAGTTATCCGCAATAAAATGGATAAGGAACACCTTCCAAACTTGAAAATGCCCCTTAGAATTTTGCTACTATTTTAAAGAAATAACTTCTAACCTCGTGACAATTTGCCCATGGTGTAGTATTTGAGGACTATACAGTGGTGGCATAGCCATATATTTATCCCTTCTGATTTCTACTTCTGCCTGATTTTTTTAGTGTTTTTTTGTATCATTTGTCTTTTAATAAACAGATTATATTTAGAAATAAAACTGTTAATATATGTTAGAGTTTTATAAGGACTCTCCTCCCTTCATATAGGCTGAAGTAGACATACCTCCTGACGTTTTGTCATACATTTCTATTAACTGAAATCGGAGCATCCGGTAAATGCTTGTAGCTGGACTTTGGTGGTCGTCACAGCTCACAGACACCAATGTTATCTTTCCACATGTTACCCCCAGCATTGTCCTATCATGTGTGTAATGAAGCTGCTTGGGCAGGCACAACTTCATGGTTAACTTTGCTCTGTACTGCGCGCACTGATTCACTAGTTTCTAGCAGCTGAGTATTATCTCTTATGCTTATATAGCACCATCATATTTTGCAGAGCTTTACATACATTATCATCATTGTCCCCATTGGGGACAATCTAATTTCCATATCACTATGTTTTTAGAGTGTGGGGAAACCTGAAAACACGGAGGAAATCCAGGCAGACACGGGGAGAACATACAAACTCTCTGGTGGGATTTGAACCCAGGACCCCAGCGCTGCAAAGCAACAGTGTTAACCACTGAGCCACTGTGCTGTTCAAGTGATTAGGATAAGCTACAATGCCAGCAGCCACTATGTGTTAATGGCACTTTACACGCAGCGATATCGGTATCGATATCGCTAGCGAGCGTACCCGCCCCTATTGGTTGTGCGTTACGGGCAAATCGCTGCCCGTGGCGCACAACATCGCTTACACTCGTCACACATACTTACCTGCCGTGTGACGTCGCTGTGGGCGGCAAACCGCCTCCTATCTCAGGGGGCGGTGCGTGTGGCGTCACAGCGACGTCACACGACAGCCGTCCAATAAAAGCGGAGGGGCGAAGATGAGTGGGCGAAATATCCCGCCCACCTCCTTCCTTCCTCATTGCCGACGGCCGCAGGTACGCTGTAGTTCCTCGTTCCTGCAGTGTCACACATAGCGATGTGTGCTGCCGCAGGCACGATGAACAATCTGCGTCCTGCAACAGCAACGATAATTGGGATTAGAACGACGCGTCAACGATTATTTGAGTAATTTTGATCGTTAATGGTCGTTCCTGCGTTTCACACGCAACGACGTCGCTAACGAGGCCAGATGTGCGTCACAAAATCTCGTTAGCGATGTCGTTGCGTGTAAAGCGGCCTTTACTCTCCCTCTTTCTCAGTCCTTTTCAGCAGCCACCACATCTTCTTGCCATTTCCACAGCACAAAATGTGAGGTAGGTCCACGCTCTCAGTGATGGGCCCTCAAGTCTACATGAAGTTTTTTATCACACATCCATTTCAGAAATATCTCCTCTTCTATATCAGGACCAACAGCATCTCTAATGGTTATGAGCGAATAGTAACTATTCATGTTCGGATTATTCGTAATGCATCCCAAAGTGCTATTCCGGTATTTGTCACGAATAACAAACCTAAAGCAAGGCAATGGGAAACCCGAGCATTTTTCTGGGAAATCTTCATGAAAAATCCTCGAGTTCTCCTTTGATTTGCATTAGGTTCGTGACGAGTACCAGAATAGTACTTTGGGATTCGTTACAAATGATCTGCACACGAATAGTTACTATTCGTCCATCATTAATCTAACATTAAATAGAACCAACTCTTTGCAAACACCCTTTTTTTTGCTCTACTGCCCTTACATACAGTAGGTAGCACATAGTGTTCAACATCATGTGAAAATGCCGAGATGAGGCCCTAAAGTGGGGAGTGGTTGAAGTTACGCATTTTGTATGCCCCATTGTAGTAGTCTTTGGGTATCAGGTATCCTGTTTATGAATCCTCTCATGCAGTCCGCCACCACTGACCCCGTACTGTGTCCTGAACCAGAGTGGAAAAAATGGAAACCTGTGGAAAAAGAAGCGCAATAGGGTCTTACCAGGTAATGGGTTTTGGAGAGAGACAGTGCTAGGATTGCACTCACCTGATGGAGTTGTGCCAGTCACAACTCCTATTTGCGCACATATACTGGATGTGGTCAGCTGCAGCCCCAAACAGGAACGCAGAGAAAACATTTTTGAAAGGAATACGGATTATATGCTGCGCTAGAAACCACACGGATCCAGGGTGTAAAATAAAATTCCTTCTTCTTTATTTAACACAGGTCTACGCGTTTCAGAGACAAAACCATCTCCTTCATCAGGACAAGAAAGAATCATACAACAGTGGATGCAATACAGTTTATATAGAAGTGACTGAGAGTGCCACGTCCGCAAGCATGACTCAGAGCCTTGCAGAAAAAAAGAGCAAAAAATATATAATTTTTATACAAGGGAGATTCAAAAGTGAAATTTCACCATATGCTACAAAATGACCCAACATATAAGAACAAATGATAATGAAAATTGTTGAATAAACTGCATAAAAATGAAACTCAAATTCTGTCTGCCCCGTTTCTGAAAAATTGGCAAGTGAAATGGAATTACACCATATACTACAAGAAATCGAACATATATAAATACAAACATATAAATGCTAATAAAATTTGTTAAATAAAGTGCATAAAAAAGAAACTCTAATCTCGTTTGTGTCATTCCATGAAACATTATCAGAATGGAAACAAGGAAGATTGGTCTACAAACCCAGGTAACATCGGTTTAGAAAGGTAGTGCAAATTTTACCCCTGACCTCTACTCCATGAGAACAGGTCACGTACAAAAAGAGAAAGAGGGGGAACATAGAGTGGAAAAAAGTCTATAAATATATATAATGACTTTTAAATGCAATTAACAGGCAGAAATTAAATTATATAAAGATGATTACCATGATAGTCATCAATGTACAAGTACATGTGCAAAAAAAAAAATGTTAGGAACATGCAGGATCCCGTGGACATAATATATATTAAGGGGGGGTGTGGAATTTCTCACACATTTAGAACATAACATTCTCTTCATGGAGGGAAACACCATCCCCCCCTTAATATATATTATTTCCATAGAATCCTGCATGTTCCCAACATATTTTTTTTCTGCAAGGCTCTGAGTCATGCTTGCGGACGTGGCAGTCTCAGTCACTTCTATATAAACTGTATTGCATCCACTGTTGTATGATTCTTTCTTGTCCTGGTGAAGGAGATGGTTTTGTCTCTGAAACGCGTAGACCTATGATAAATAAGAAGGAATTTTATTTCTTTGTCGCTCCATTGGGAGACCCAGACAATTGGGTGTATAGCTTCTGCCTCCGGAGGCCACACAAAGTATTACACTTAAAAAAGTGTAACCCCTCCCCTCTGCCTATACACCCTCCCGTGGATCACGGGCTCCTCAGTTTTATGCTTTGTGTGGAAGGAGGCACACATCCACTCATGCATTCTCATATTAGTTGGAAGAAAAGAGGGCCCCCACGGGGCCCCCGGCATGTTCCCTTCTCACCCCACTACGTCGGCGGTGTTGTTAAGGTTGAGGTACCCATTGTGGGTACAAAGGCCGGAGCCTCATGCCGTCTCCTTCACCATCCCTTAGAGGCTCTGGGAGAAGTGGGATCCTGAGCGGTCATCCATTACTGGGACTGTGCTCCCTCCGCAGCCCCTGTGGGAATCTGCCGGACCGGAGTCTATTCAACCTCAGGGACCGGGCCCTGCAACTCTAAGGTACTCTGTGTCCCCATAGGGGACTGTGGGAGCGCACCCTCTTCCCGGACGCTGCGGCAGCTGCTGAATTCAGAAGGCCGGCGGACTTCCGCGCCGACCGTGCCTGCTTGTCGGGCGCGGTCTCAAATTTAGTCCCCGGCTTCATCGCGGCCTAGTCGCAAAAATCCCGCCCCCGGGCCTGCCTGTCAGGGGTAAGGGCGGGACTGCCGACCTGACGTCGGATGTGAGGGCCGGACCATCCTGCATGTTTCCTCCCCCCTCAACGATCACTGTGGGGACCCCAGATTCCCGCACTTTCCTGGCGCCGCCCACGGCTCCACTCCTCCCCTGAGAGCTCCGGCAGCCATTTTTTGGCATTCTGCCGGTGGAGGATTCTCAGTGAAGAGCTCTGCAGCTCCGGGGGACCTAAGGCAGGGAATCTGGAGGACACACACTCCGCTTTTTAGCGGTCGGTAAGCCACACCGGTCACCCGGTGCTGGTCCCCCTAGGGTGCCGGAATAGATACGTATTTATATATATATTTCTGTTCGGTCGGGCTGTATACCCTTTTTTTTGCCCATATACCCTCAGTGATCATTCTCCTAGGAGACAACAGCATGTCGTCCACAAGGAGCAAAGCTGTTAAGGCACAGGGTTTTTTTGCGGCCTGTACCTCTTGTGGGGCTATGTTACCTGCGGGTTCCACCTACCCTCACTGTGAGCAATGCTCGACCCCTGCTTCGCTTGCTCAGCCGGAGCCTCGGTCACTAGTGGGACCCTCGGCTCATGTAGACCCCCCTGCTCCCCCTGTCCAGGCGGCAGGGACAGAGTTCGCCTCTTTTGCTGAGAAACTCTCTGAGTCACTTTCACAATCCATGGCTCAGTCTATGGACAAATGGTCTGCCAAGCTGCTAGAAGCTTTGCAATCCAGACCGGTCCTTACACAGGCCCCGGCCCCTGTTGGATCGTCGCCTCCAGGCCCCTCTCGGTCCGCGCCGCACCGCGCTCCCAGGTTGGGCCCTAGGTCTCACGTGGAGGACTCCTGCCCGGACCACAGTCCTAGACAGGCTAAGCGGGCTCGCTGGGAATCTTCCCCGACTTCCTCACGCTGCTCGGGTTCCCAGCTTGAGGACTCTCTGGAGGACGAGGCGGACGTCGCAGCTCAGGACTCTGACCCTGACGTCGCCCTTAACCTTGATACACCTGAAGGGGACGCCTTAGTGAATGATCTTATCTCGTCCATCAACCAGGTGTTGGATCTCTCTCCCCCGCCTCCTACTGTAGAGGAGTCGGCGTCTCAGGCTAGATCTGTGGTATCGGTTGCAGATGGCTCATCGCTAAAGGATGCCACTGACAGGCAGATAGAGCTTCTGGTGAAGTCCATCTATGAGGCTACGGGCGCGTCTTTTGCCCCGGCTTTTGCAGCCGTGTGGGCACTCCAAGCTATCTCGGCTTGTCTGGCTGAGATTAATGCTGTCACACGTAATTCTGCTCCGCAAGTTGCGTCTTTGACTTCTCAAGCGTCAGCTTTTTCTTCCTACGCCATGAACGCAGTCCTAGACTCTGCTAGCCGTACAGCTGTGGCATCCGCTAACTCTGTGGCAGTCCGCAGGGTCATGTGGCTGCGCGAATGGAAGGCAGACTCGGCCTCCAAGAGGTTCTTAACCGGTTTGCCGTGTTCTGGCGACCGCTTGTTTGGCGAACGATTGGATGAGATTATTAAGGAATCCAAAGGAAAGGATTCCTCCTTACCCCAGGCCAAACCTAAGAGACCTCAACAGAGAAAAATCCAATCGAGGTTTCGGTCCTTTCGTCCCTCCGCCAAGCCCCAATCCTCTTCGTCCAGCAGGCCGGAGAAAGGCCAGAGGAACTCCTATGCGTGGCGGTCCAAGTCACGCCCCCAAAAGGCCGCAGGAGGCACTGCCTCCAAGGCGGCCTCCTCATGACTCTCGGCATCCCCTAGCCGCATCCTCGGTCGGTGGCAGGCTCTCCCGCTTTGGCGACGCCTGGTGGCCACATGTTCAAGACCGATGGGTGAGAGACATTCTGTCTCACGGTTACAGGATAGAGTTCAGCTCTCGTCCTGCGGCTCGTTTCTTCAGAACCTCTCCGCCCCCCGCTCAGGCCGACGCACTTTTGCAGGCAGTGGACGCTCTGAAGACAGAAGGAGTTGTGATCCCCGTTCCCCTTCAGGAACGTGGTCGCGGCTTTTACTTCAACTTGTTCGTGGTGCCAAAAAGGACGGATCATTCCGTCCCGTTCTGGACCTCAAATTACTCAACAGACATGTGAGAACCAGACGGTTTCGGATGGAATCTCTCCGCTCGGTCATCGCCTCGATGTCACAAGGAGACTTCCTAGCATCGATCGACATCAAGGATGCTTATCTCCACGTGCCGATCGCACCCGAGCATCAACGCTTCTTGCGTTTCGCCATCGGGGACGAACACCTTCAGTTCGTGGCATTGCCTTTCGGCCTGGCGACAGCCCCGCGGGTTTTCACCAAAGTCATGGCATCCGTTGTGGCGGTCCTACACTCTCAGGGCCACTCGGTGATTCCCTACTTAGACGATCTCCTAGTCAGGGCCCCTTCTCGGGTGGCGTGTCAACACAGCCTTACCGTCGCTCTGGCGACTCTCCAGCAGTTCGGGTGGATCATCAACTTCCCGAAATCCAAGTTGACACCGACCCAATCACTGATTTACCTCGGGATGGAGTTTCATACACTGTCAGCGGTAGTCAAGCTACCGCGGGACAAACAGCTTTCTCTGCAGGCAGGGGTGCAATCTCTTCTTCGGGGTCAGTCACACTCCTTAAGGCGCCTCATGCACTTCCTGGGGAAGATGGTAGCAGCGATGGAGGCAGTGCCGTTCGCGCAATTCCATCTGCGGCCACTCCAATGGGACATTCTCCGCAAATGGGACAGGAGGTTGGCTTCCCTCGACAGGAAAGTCTCTCTTTCCCTTGCAACCAAGACGTCTCTTCAGTGGTGGCTCCTTCCCAATTCTCTATCGCAGGGAAAATCCTTCCTACCCCCAACCTGGGCTGTGGTCACCACGGACGCGAGCCTGTCAGGGTGGGGAGCGGTTTTTCTCCACCACAGGGCTCAGGGAACCTGGACTCCGATAGAGTCTTCCCTTCAGATCAATGTTCTGGAGATAAGGGCAGTGTATCTAGCCCTATTGGCTTTCCATCGGTGGCTGGAGGGCAGGCAGATCCGTATCCAGTCGGACAACGCCACTGCCGTCGCATACATCAACCACCAAGGCGGCACTCGCAGTCGTCAAGCCTTCCAGGAAGTCCGGCAGATTCTGCAGTGGGTGGAAGCCACAGCCTCCACCATCTCCGCAGTTCACATCCCGGGCGTAGAAAACTGGGAAGCAGATTTTCTCAGTCGTCAGGGCATGGATGCGGGGGAATGGTCTCTACACCCAGAAGTGTTTCGAGAGATCTGTCGCCGCTGGGGAACGCCGGACGTCGATCTCATGGCGTCACGGCACAACAACAAAGTCCCGGCATTCATGGCTCGGTCTCTAGATCACAGAGCTCTGGCGGCGGATGCGTTAGTTCAGGATTGGTCGCAGTTTCGACTGCCTTACGTGTTTCCTCCTCTGGCGATGCTGCCCAGAGTGTTGCGCAAGATCAGATCCGACTGCTCGTCGCTCCAGATTGGCCGAGGCGGTCGTGGTACCCGGATCTGTGGCATCTCACGGTGGGGCAACCGTGGGCGCTTCCAGACCGCCCAGACTTGCTGTCACAAGGCCCGTTTTTCCATCTGAATTCTGTGGCCCTCAACCTGACTGTGTGGCCATTGAGTCCTGGCTCCTAGCGTCTTCAGGGTTATCTCATGATGTCATTGCCACCATGAGACAGGCCAGGAAGCCAACGTCCGCCAAGATCTATTACAGGTCTTGGCAAATCTTCTTATCCTGGTGCTCTGATAACGGTTTCCCTCCATGGCCGTTTGCCTTACCCACTTTTCTTTCATTCCTTCAATCCGGAATGGACAAGGGTTTGTCACTCGGCTCTCTCAAGGGCCAAGTATCGGCGCTCTCCGTATTTTTTCAAAAGCGCCTAGCCAGGCTTCCGCAGGTCCGCACGTTCCTGCAGGGAGTTTGCCACATAGTCCCACCTTACAAACGTCCGCTGGAACCCTGGGATCTTAACAGGGTGCTAACGGCTCTTCAGAAACCACCTTTCGAGCCGCTGCGGGATGTCTCTTTATCACGTCTTTCGCAGAAGGTGGCCTTTCTAGTGGCAGTTACGTCACTCCGGAGAGTGTCTGAGCTTGCAGCGCTGTCATGCAAAGCCCCCTTCCTGGTGTTTCACCAGGATAAGGTGGTTCTGCGTCCGGTCCCGGATTTTCTCCCTAAGGTGGTATCTCCTTTTCATCTCAATCAAGATATCTCCTTGCCTTCATTTTGCCCTAATCCAATTCACCAATGTGAAAAGGATTTGCACTCTTTGGATCTAGTGAGAGCACTCCGGTTCTACGTGTCTCGCACGGCGCCCCTGCGTCGTTCAGATGCGCTCTTTGTCCTTGTCGCTGGCCAGCGTAAGGGTTCGCAGGCTTCCAAGTCAACCTTGGCTCGGTGGATCAAGGAACCGATTCTCGAAGCCTACCGTTCTTCTGGGCTTCCGCTTCCTTCAGGGCTGAAAGCCCATTCTACCAGAGCCGTGGGTGCGTCCTGGGCATTGCGGCACCGGGCGACGGCTCAGCAGTTGTGTCAGGCAGCTACGTGGTCTAGTCTGTACACTTTCACGAAACACTATCAAGTGCATACCTATGCTTCGGCAGACGCCAGTTTAGGTAGGCGAGTCTTTCAGGCGGCGGTTGCCCACCTGTAAGAGGGGGCCGTTGCGGCTCTTTTTATTGAGGTATTCTTTTACCCACCCAGGGACTGCTTTTGGACGTCCCAATTGTCTGGGTCTCCCAATGGAGCGACAAAGAAGAAGGGAATTTTGTTTACTTACCGTAAATTCCTTTTCTTCTAGCTCCTATTGGGAGACCCAGCACCCGCCCCTGTTCCCTTCGGGCTGGTTGTTCTTTTGTGTACACATGTTGTTCATGTTGAATTGTTCTTTTGGTTCATGGTCTTCAGTTCTCCGAACATCCTTTGGATTGAATTTACCCTAGACCAATTTATAGGTTTTCTCCTTCCTGCTTTTGCACCAAAACTGAGGAGCCCGTGATCCACGGGAGGGTGTATAGGCAGAGGGGAGGGGTTACACTTTTTTAAGTGTAATACTTTGTGTGGCCTCCGGAGGCAGAAGCTATACACCCAATTGTCTGGGTCTCCCAATAGGAGCTAGAAGAAAAGGAATTTACGGTAAGTAAACAAAATTCCCTTCTTTACAGCCTGGATCCGTGTGGTTTCTAACGCAGCATATAACCCGTATACCTTTCAAAAAAACTTTTTCTCTACTGAACCAGAGTGAGCACACTCTCTATTATTAACTGTATCAACCCTCTCTATATCCATTATGAATATACTGGGTCTCTGAAAGGGTTAATCGTGCTCTAGATATGGCCAAAACCACACCGGACCAGACACTACAGCAATCATACACATTACATAGG
This sequence comes from Anomaloglossus baeobatrachus, assembly GCF_048569485.1. Taxonomy (NCBI): domain Eukaryota; kingdom Metazoa; phylum Chordata; class Amphibia; order Anura; family Aromobatidae; genus Anomaloglossus; species Anomaloglossus baeobatrachus. Next base: position 277,833,694 of record NC_134357.1, on the reverse strand, counting down.
TGATGGCTGAACGATGGCTCGGACAAGCATTCTAGCACAATCTCCCAATCTTCTGTTATCCGTAAAGTCTTATAGATGACTTTTTCTGCTTGTGATTGCAGATTATCCTCCTCTCATTCATTTGATAGGACTCATTCAGGCATCAGTGCTTTTTCACAAAAAAACGGCCAAGTGTCATAAGTGTTTTGGTTCTGGGATTCTTTAGTGTTTGGTCAATCTCAGTTTTTACCATCTCAATTTCTTCAGTGATTTTCATGTATGAAAAAAATGTATACATTGCAAAGCTTCTCCTGCACATTACAATGTTAATTATTGACAGCACACGGGTGACAATCAGTGCTATCCCACAGACTCATAGAACTTGTGTGGGTAATCCTAATCTATGATTTAGATAATAAAAAACAGAAATGTGTTCAATTTATATTTTGTGGATAAATAATCTTCATAAAACAGAGACATGTGAACAGCTGTAGAGTTAAGGCATTTGATCTCTAGTGCTGCATTATTGGGAATAATTATTTCTGTCCACACACTTTTTAATTAACGTTGTGCCTGCTAAATTATGAAATGCAGTTAGAAGAAGACACAACATTAAATTGTCAACTTTAAAAAAAATATATATACCGTATTTTTCGGACTATAAGACGCACCGGACCATAAGACACACCCTTGTTTTAGAGAAGGAAAATAGGAAAATAAAATTTTAAGCAAAAAATGTGGTCATGACACACTGTTATGGGGCGAGGATCTGCTGCTGACACTGTTATGGGGGTAATGTCCCCAAATTCTCTACTAAGGTACCCCATCATGGTAATGATACTCCTGCCTTGTATATGATCCCAATCCTTGTATGTATGTCTCTCATCCTGATAAATACCCCCATCCTGATAAATACCCCCATCCTGAAAAATACCCGCCATCCTGATAATTACCCTCATCCTGTTATATACCCCCATCCTGATAAATACCCCTATCCTGCTATATACCCCCATTCTGCTATATACCCCCATCCTGCTCATTATATACCCCATCCTGCTCATTATATACACCCATCCTGCTATATACCCCCATCCTGCTCATAATATACCCCCATCCTGGTATATGCCCTCATCCTGCTATATACCCCATACTGCTATATGGCCTGTATCCTATGGCGCAGAAAAAAAAATTATACTCACTTTTCCTCACTCCAGCAGCATTGCTTGTCTTCCTCTCTGTGTCAGCAGCAGCGCCGCTGACCTGTGTGGAGCCGTTTCCCTGCAGCATCGCGTTGTCCTCCTGTCTGCCGGCTCGCTGATGTGTGTGGAGACTAGCAGTGCGCACAGGGATGACGTCATCCCTGTGCTCACCGTTCTCTACACACACATCAGTGGGCGGCAGACAGGAGGACATCGCGATGCTGCAGGGGAACGGTGACGGGTGAGTATACCATACTTATTCACTGCCCCGCCGCGCAGATGATGCGATGATGCGTGGGGAGGGCAGTGAATATAGCCGCACATGATCACTCCAGGCTATAGGGGGTGATCACGCGGGCCGGCTCTTTATTATGTACGCACCCCCCACCCATCATTCGCCCACCTGTCAACACCGGCTTCAGCGCTGAGAGATGATGGGCGTGCATATGAAATGAGCGGGCCCACGTGGTCACGGCAGGCTGCTACAGCCTGCGCATGCCGCCGATGACCCGCTCCACAGCAGCAGCCTCATTCCCCGCAGCCATATGCCTTACATTCAGACTACAAGACGCACCCCCCACTTTCCCCCAACAGTTGGGGGGAAAAAAGTGCATCTATATATGTACAGTATATATATATATATGTATATATATATATATATATACACAGTGCCTTGCGAACGTATTCAAGACCCTTGAATTTTTCAACCTTTTCCCAAAATTCAGGCTTCAAACATAAAGATAAAAATTGTAATGTTACGGTGAACAATCAATAAGTGGGACACAATTGTGAAATTTATTGCTTATTTAAAACTTTTTAAAAAAATAAAAAACTGAAAATTGGGGCGTACAATATTATTCATCCCCTTTAAGTTAATACTTTGTAGCGCCACCTTTTGCTGCGATTACAGCTGCAAGTCGCTTGGGGTATGTGTCTATCAGTTTTGCACATCAAGATACTGAAATTCTTGCCCATTCTTCCTTTGCAAATAGCTTGAGCTGAGTGAGGGTGGATGGAGAGCGTTTGTGAACAGCAGCTTTCAGCTCTATCCACAGATTCTCGATTGGATTCAGGTCTGGACTTTGACTTGGCCATTCTAAAACCTGGATACGTTTATTTGTGAACCATTCCATTGTAGATTTTGCTTTATGTTTGGGATCATTGTCTTGTTGGAAGACAAATCTCCGTCAGTCTCAGGTCTTTTGCAGTCTCCAATAGATTCGATTTTGGTTTCATCTGACAAGATCACCTTATTCCACTTGTTTGGTGTGTCTCCTAGGTGGCTTGTGGCAAACTTTAAACAACACTTTTTATGGATATCTTTGAGAAATGGCTTTCTTCTTGCCACTCTTCCATAAAGGCCAGATTTGTGTAGTGTACGACTGATTGTTGTCCTATGGACAGACTCTCCCACCTCAGCTGTAGATCTCTGCAGTTCATCCAGAGTGATCATGGGCCTCTTGGCTGCATCTCTGATCAGTCTTCTTCTTGTTTGAGAAGAAATTTTGAGGGACCGCCGGGTCTTGGTAGATTTGCAGTGGTATGATACTCCTTTCATTTCAATATGATCGCTTGCACAGTGCTTCTTGGGATGTTTAAAGTTTTGAAAAAATTTTTGTAACCAAATCCGGCTTTAAACTTCTCCACAACAGTATCACAGACCTGCCTGTTGTGTTCCTTGGTCTTAATGACGCTATCTGCGCCTTAAACAGAACACTCAGACTATCACAGATCAGGTGCATTTATACGGAGACTTGATTACACTCAGGTGGCTTATATTTATCATCATCAGTCATTTAGGACAACATTGGATCATTCAGAGATCCTCAATGAATTTCTGGAGAGAGTTTGCTGCACTGAAAGTAAAGGGGCCGAATAATATTGCACGTCCCAATTTTCAGTTATATATTTTTTAAAAAAGTTTAAAATAATAAATTTCGTTCAACTTCACAGTTGCGTCCCACTTGTTGATTCTTCACCATAACAGTAACATTTTTATCTTTATGTTTGAAGCCTAAAATGTGGGAAGAGGTTGAAAAATTCAGGGGGCTGAATACTTTTGCAAGGCACTGTGTATATATATATATATATATATATATATATATATTATTTTCACACACGCATACATATACAACGGGTGAAATAAGTATTGAACACATCATCAATTTTCTAAGTAACTATATTTCTAAAGGTTGACATGAATTTCTCAGCAGATGTCAATAACAACCATCCAATATACACAGGTGGAGTAATCAAATCATAGATGTCCGGAAATTAAATTGTGTATAATACTGAGAAATGATGCGGGGGGGGGGGGGGGGAAGGATTGAGCACATGGAGAAAAAAGTGCAAAAAGCCAGACAAAGTCATGACACTAGCTGAAATTAGTACTTGGAAAGCAATCTTGTCACTTAGTGAACAATAATAGGTGGTTCAATTGATGGCCAATAGCATAGTCTCTCATTACCAAGGTGCCACACAAGAAACATCTCACGATGGGTAAAACCCGTGAGCTGTCTCAAGATTCTTCGCAATCTTATTATTGCAAAACATACTGATGGCAGTGGTTACAGAAGAATTTCTTAAGTAATGAAGGTTCCAGTAAGCACTGTTAAGGCCATAATGCGAAACTGTGAAGAACATAATTTTACCATAAACCAGCCATGACCAGGTGTTCCCCACAAGATTTCAGACAGAGGAGTGAAAATAATTATCAGAAGAGTTGTCGAAGAGCCAAAGATCACCTGTTGAGAGCTAGAAAAAGACCTCGAATAGGCAGGTACAATTGTTTCAAAGAAGCAATAAGTAATGCTCTCAACCTCCATGACCTGTATTTATGCCCACCATGCAATACTCCATTGTTGAATAAAAACCATGTTCAAGCGTGTTTAAGGTTTGCTGAACATTTAGACAAGCCTGTAAAATACTGGGAGAATACAGTCTGGTCGGAAAACACCAAAATTGATCTCTTTGGATGCCATAATACACACCATGTTTGGAGACAAAAAGGCACTGCAAATCACCCCACAAACACCATACCAATAGTGAAGTTTGGAGGCGGGAACATCATAGTGTGGTGCTGTTGCCAGCTTAAGACTCTGGCAAGCTTCATATAATTGAACGAAGGACGAATGGACAAATGTACTGAGACATTCTTGATAAAATATGCCATCTACCAGGTTGATGGAGATGAAACAAGAGTAGACATTTCAGCAAGACAATGATCCCAAAGACACAGCCAAGGAAACTCTCAATTGGTTTTAGAAAAAGAAAATAAACTGCTAGAATAGCCGGCCAGTAACCAGACTTGAATCCAATGGAAAATTTATGGGTGGAACTAAAGCTTAGAGTTCTTGGAAGGAGCCCATTCAGGATTTGAAGAGTATTTTTGTGGAAGAATGGCAGAAAATAACACCTGAGCAATGCATGTGACTAGTTTCTCAATACCAATGGTGTCTTGAAGCTGTCATCACCACCAAAGGCTTTTGTATGAAGCATTACATAAAATACATTTCATGTAACATGTGCAATACTTTTTTCCTGTGTCATTTTTCATTATCACGCATGACTAAATTTATTTATGGAAGTTTATGAACATCTATGGTTTGATTGCTTTGCCTGTGTGGAGGATCGATGGACTGTGTGTGGCCAACATCTTGTAAGAAATTCATGTTAATAGCACCTGTATATTTATTTCACCATATATATATATATATATATATATATATATATAGGCATTATTAGAAAATTCACAATAGTCTTAATTTTATATTTTGTGCATTAGCGGTTTATGACGATTATACGCTATGAAAGATATAAATCCAATACAATATAGTTTACATTCACTTTTAAATGTATACATAGATATAGAAAACAACTAATATCTGACACAGTTTTACAGCTTAAGGGACACCTGTCACCAGGTTTTTCCCATAAAAAGTGCAGCCACCACCACCCATTAAGATCTTATATACAGCATTCTGTTTTGCATAACGTAAAATATAGCTTTCATTATACTCACCTATGGGGTGGTCCAGTGGGCTTCACTGGTCTTGATCTGGCGCTTCCTCTTTTCTTGTTTCGTGTAGATGATGCATCCTACATCACCTACACAATGTCCTCCTTGGCAGGCGCTCTTCTGCCTGCCCTGCCGGTAAAAGAGCAAAGTGTTGTAGCGCCCAGGTGCTCTTTCGCCTTTCTCCGCACATGTGCACTACAATACTTTACTCTGCTGTTTCGAGGGCAGAGCAAAGTATTGTGGTATGCGGGCACACTTTGATTTTTCCTGCGCATGTGCATTACAGCACTTTGCTCTCAGCAAGGGAGACAGAAGTACACTTGAGCAGCTGTGTGATGGGAAAAACTGTGGATAACATAGGACGCATCATCCACATGAAGCAAGAAGAGAGAGCTGGTGTTGCTGGATCAAGACCAGCAACACCATCGGACTGGACTGCCTTGTAGGTGAGTACAATAAAAGCTGTTTTTTACATTATGCAGAGCGGATTGGGTACATATATACACTATTCTAGAATGCTGCATATGAAGGTTTACTGGTGGTGGCTGCACTTTATATGGAAAAATCATGGTGATAAGTTCTGTCATGTAAAATAAGAATACTAATCTGAAGATATGCTGTTAATCGGCAGGTTAATAGCATTCTGATGTTGCATAGCCACTTCACTGAGAGCCCTGCTGATGGGACCAAATTAACTTTATTTCTCCCAACAGCCTCGAGCTGTCAGTCAAAGGTGCGTGACCAGTGCAGATACACTTACCAGCTGTGTATAGTGACTGTCAGCTGTATCCACGCCCTTGGCACTGACTGACAGCCAGCTAAGTATTGCATCAGTACAGAGATGGCTGTCAGTCAGTGCTGGTGGTGCAGTTACAGCTGTCACTCACTATGCATAGTGGTGACTGAAACCGTTCCAGCTGTGCCTCTATGACTGAGAGCCCAAGGCTGCCAGGAGGTATAAGGTTAATTTCCTCCTGGCAGCGGGCTTCTCAGTGCAGCGGCCATGTGGGGCAGAATGCTATTAACCATATATCTGCAGGTTAATAGCGTTTTTTTTACATGACAGCTTCCCTTTAAAGGCTGCATAAACATTTAAAAACTTTTTTTCCTCCAATGCATAAAAAAATTAAGCCGCTTAAGAAATAATCTTGACTTTATATTTGCAGGATCAGACTTCTCCATTTGTATTCTGTAAGTATGGAGAGTTGTAGAGAAAGAACAGTAGGAGATTTTTTTTAAGCTTCCTTCCATCAGACTACATCATTTTGTTTGTAGTCTGTGACCAAGATAATTACATGTTTTTTATGACAATAATATTAAAACTTATAGTCTTGTTCCATAGCTGTTAGGAGGATAAGGCTGTACGGCCAGGAGGAGGTTTTATATGTATATATTCTCATTTATTAGTATAGCCCCATCAGATAGCCAGAATATTAAACATTAGGTCAGACTTTGTTTCTGCTACTTTTCTATGCTAAAAGTGGTAGAAATACTTGTCTTGTGGAGCATGACTGCGGCCCGAGAAATGTTGCTGTGTAGCCCCAGTTTGATCTTCGTTGTAAGGCTTTTTATGTTAAGTATAAAATATGTTGCTATATATGTATAAATTGCTAAAAACATTTTGCCCCAGTTTGTAAATTTCAGATGCAGGAATTCGATTTGGCGCAAGAGAGAAGGTATTCATGGTACATGCGTTTCCGCAAGCCCCAACCAACTACCGTAGTTCCACAGTATGGTGGCCTTTCTTTTACCATACACTTCTTTCTTTATTCTCATTGTGCCACCATCTTGGCAGAAATAATGACACATTCAGAATAGTAGATGTAGGCACTTTTTACGTGTCTTATCTGAAAAGTATGTTAGAGACCCGATGTAACCACAAGATCTTATGAAGATTGTTCACAGCTGTTGAAATATCTCAAAATGTTAACAGAACAGTGAGAGTAGTATTTAAAGGGGATAGGCTAATTTCACACATCAGTTTTTGGCATCAGGCACAATCCGGCATGTGCCTGATGCAACGGATCCGGTGCAGAATATGCAAAAACTGATGTGCCTGATCCTTTTTTTTGATGGTTCCAATATACCTGATCCGTCAAAAAACGGATCCGGCACATCCATTTTTGCATCCTTTTTGTCCGTTTTTTTTTTTTGCTGGATCTGTTTTTTTCAATACATTAGCGCACGCTCAGTTTACAAAAACGGATCCGGCGGCTGCATCCGTTTTTTACTGCTTTACGCCGGATCCAGCGTCCATAGGCTTCCATTGTAAAACACGCCGTATTGTGCCGGATCCGGCACGATGCGGTTTTTTTGCCGGACAAAAAAAAGTTACAAGATACACTCCCTCCGGCCGCCGCTTTAGGCAATTATGACGGATCCGGCAAAGCTGGATGCAACGCAAGGCCATCAGGCACAATCCAGCGCTAAAACAAATCAATGGGGATAAAACGGATCCGGGGCCAGATTCGTTTTACCCGTTTTTTCCGGATTGTGCCTGATGGAAAAAAACTGATGTGTGAAATTAGCCTTAGCCTGGACTTTGCTTATTTTTCCTTATGGGGCTAAGAACTTGCAGGCAAGTATTTGCTAACCACCTGGCCAATCTCTCCTGGCTCGGAGCAGTCAGTGACCCTTCTGCGTCTCTATTGATGTTATGCTGATTGACAGCTCACTGCCGCCAAACTGCGGGGAGCCAGTTGTTAATCAGTATAACATTGCCAGTGATGCCAACGGAAGAGGAAGAGCTGCTATGTTGGCATGAGGTTGCATGAAGCAACTCAATTGCTGGCAGGGGTGATAGTTGGCACATAGTGGCCCGGTGCAGAACTGATAGATCGTTAGCACCTGTCTTACTGCTATTTCTTAGCCTCATAGTAAAAAAGAAAAAGCAAATTTATGGATAATTGTTTTAAGAAAAAAGTTTCATTGTTGGTGTCTTTCACTTGAAGTCTACAATCCATGGATGAATTGCAGGCTCTCGAAATAATGCTGTAGGGCTGAGTGGTTTTAGGATGATCTTGGTGTTTTATAGCTTACTGAGAGATAGTTGTCGTATGGGTGTAGTCTATAAATGTAGGGTAGCAACAAGCAAATCATCCTTTTGAGTGTAAGATGCCCATCCTTGTCGTCCTTAGTGGATTCATTCAACTAGCATGTCCAATTAAGAAATATCAATAGAAAAAGTGATGTCTGTTGACATTTGTACTCCATTGTTTCAGCCATGGCTTTTGTGGTTATTCGAGATCTCTACATAGTCCAAGTGGATCAGTAGATTCTTGATGTGTATGCTTCTTCTGTCCCAAGAGAATCGAAAATTTGAGGCTTTCAAAAGGTTCTAGTAGAAAAAGGGAAATATTGAAGTTCAAAGGCATGAATTCACAGAACTGATCAAGTGATAAAAAAACATACTCCAATCTGCTTTTAGGCCCCCATACACATTGAATAAAAATTGTCCAAAATCAGCAATTTCATCTTGATCTGCTGACCATCTAATCTCTATAGAAGCATCCTGACAGCAAACAGATTAAGGCAGGGGCACATAAAGATTGAGAAGTTGGAATTCAATCACCCAATCCTTTTCTTCTGCAGGCAGATAAGCCAATAAGAGAGGATTCTGACAGGGACTTAAGGGGGTGTTACACGCAGCGATATTGCTGGTGAAAGCACCCACCCCCGTCGTTTGTGCATCACGGGCAAATCGCTGCCCGTGGCGCACAAAGTCATTTGGAGCCGTCACACGGACTTATCTGCCTAGCGACGTCGCTGTTGCCGGCGAACCATCTCTTTTCTAAGGGGGCGGTGCGTGCAGCGTCACAGCGGCGTCACTAAGCAGCCGCCCAATAGAAGCGGAGGGGCGGAGATGAGCGGCCGTAACATCTCGCCCACCTCCTTCCTTCCGCATTGCCGCAGGTAAGCTGTAGTTCGTCATTCCCGAGGTGTCACACATAGCGATGTGTGCTGCCTCGGGAACAATGAACAACCTGTGACCTCAACAATCAACGATATTTTAAAAAGGAATGACGTGTCAACGATGGACGATAAGGTGAGTATTTTCCATCGCTAACGGTCGTTCCTTGCTGTCACACGCAACAACGTCGCTAATGATGCCGGATGTGCGTCATGGAATCCGTGACCCTGGTGATATATCGTTAGATCCGTCGTTGCGTGTAACACCGCCTTTACTCCACTCTCCCCATAGAGAACACAGAAGCCAATGGGTTAATTGGCGTGTATGGCTAGCTATTGTTTTCTCAGATCATAGAATAACACCTTTTCTGGCCTGAGAGACCAACTGTGATCTTTAAAGACAATTTCCAGGATATTTTAATTTACTCCCCAGTCTTCTCGACTACAATAATAAATTTAGTTATAGGCCATGTTCACACAGTGCGTTTGTATCGCCTTTTTATGCATTTTTTGAGCCTAGATTTGTCACAAAACTGCATGCAAATCCTTATGCCTGCAAAGTCAATGAGAATTCTGACGTTTTTGGCACATTGCTTTCTTCCCACTTGCAGATTTGCAGCAGAAAATAAACTGCAGCATGTCAATTCTTTCAGTGTTTTTCCAACCCAAATGCAAGAAAAAGCATTGGAAAAACGTATAGAAAATGCACTGACAACGCAGCAAAACGTAGCGTTTATCGTGCCAAGAGCTGCTGATTTGAAGCCTTGCTCCCCGCCACATGTCATGCTGTGATATCACAATGACAGCTCATGACTGCTCTCTTGGGTCAGTAAAGTAAAAAAAAACTCATAGAAAACCCATTTAGTAGCAAACATTTTTTACAGAAAATCATTTCCATTACAGCATTAAACGATGTACATGATGTAGAAGCCACTGACCTGCTGCATCAATCTGGACTCAGACATCCATGTGTTGTTCCTTCTGGCTACCTGGTTTAAAGGTGAGAAAGAAAATGATCTCAGAGGTGGGACATTTTATAGAACGACATCTTCTCAAGATAAAAATAGGAATATCTCAGCTTCACTGAGGTGGTTGTAAAAGAAATTATAGCTGAAACATATTTCCTTAGTCAAAGCGTTACCAAATTTCGTCAGAATTTGGGGCACAATGCACAGATACTTGTAAAAGTGTATAAGTCATGATATTATAGAAAAATTTATAACATCACAACATAGAAAAAGCTGAGTACAGTAGAACATCGGTTTACGAGTAACTTGGTGCGCGAGTATTTCGCTATACGAGCAAAGCTTGCTGTAAATTTGTAACTCAGTTTACGAGCAATGCTTTGCTGTACGAGCAAATATTCACCGCACACACTTTTGGTTCCCGCTCTTGCAGCCCGCACAAACATGCGCAAACACACACACAAAGACAAACGCAGACACACATATGATGCTCACCTTACCTTCCGTTCACTCAACGGCCTCCCGGTTCTTGTAGTTCACCGGTACAGGATGTGTATCGGGTAACCATTGCGATGATAGAGGAATTTCCGCTGTCAGTGCTTCTTAAAGGCAGCGTGCTGACCAATCAGAGGCAAGCGGCTCATGCCTTTGACGTCAGCGCACTGGCCAATCAGAGGCAAGCGACTCCTGCGTATGACGTGGACGCTGACAGCGGAAGCTCCTGCATGGTCAAAATGGTTACCCGATACACTTACTGTGCCTGTGGACTACAAGAACCAGGAGGCTGGCTAGGGAACTGAGGGTAAGGTGAGCATAGTGTGTGTGTGTGTGTGTGTGTGTTTGTGTGTATGTGGAATGGCACTATAGGGGCCATTGCATAAGCTGTGGAACGAATTGTCTGAGCTTCCATTATTTCCTATGGGAAATCTTGCTCTGCTGAACGAGTAACTTGGTTAACAAGCACACTCCCAGAACGGATTGTTCTCGTAAACCAAGGTTCCACTGTAGTTTTATTCAGTGTAAATGGAACTGTCAGTGTTGGGAGAGACCTATCATACAGGATACATGCAGTTTTTATTTGATACATTTTTTGTGGGCAAAACAGGTCAATGAAATTAGTTAACCTTTTATTTAGACATTCACTCAAGATGATAACACTTTCAATAGATATAAAGGCTGCTTTACATGCAGCGACATCACTAGCGATGTCACTGGGGAAAGCACCCGCCCCCGTCGGTTGTGCGTCACAGGCAAATCGCTGCCCGTGGTGCACAACATCGCTTGGACCCGTCACACAGACTTACCTGCCTAGCGATGTCGCTGTGGCCGGCAAACCGCCTTCTTTCTAAGGGGGCGGTTCGTGTGGCGTCACAGCAACGTCACACGGCAGCCGTCCAATAGAAGCGGAGGGGCGGAGAGCAGCCGAAAGAAAGTGACGCCCACCTCATTGCCAGAGGATGCAGGTAAGGTGTTGTTCCTCGTTCCTGGGGTGTCACACGTAGTGATGTGTGCTGCCTCAGGAACGACAAATAATCTGCGTCCTGCAACAGGAACGATATTTGGGATTAGAACGACATGTCAACGATCAACGATTAGGTGAGTATTTTTGATCGTTAACGGTCGTTGGTACGTTTCACACGCAACGACGTCACTAACGAAGCCGGATGTGCATCACGACTTCCGTGACCCCAACGACATCTCGTTAGCGATGTCGTTGCGTGTAAAGCCCCCTTTTGGCATTGTTCCTATTATTATTTGTGTCATTATTATTAGTGATGAATGAGCACTACCAAGTTTGGGTGCTCAGTATTCGGATGCTCAAATGGGTGCAACTGGGGTCAATGGGAAACTCCGGCATTTTTCCAGAAGATCTCTATTGACTTCCAATATACTCAGGCAATCAAGTTGCAACCCTTCCGAGCATCCAATTTCTCGTTACGACTACTGAGCGCCCGAGCATGGTAGTGCTCGCAAATCACTAATTATTATGTTATTATTATTATAAATAATTATTATTATATTTGTATTTTTACCTCCTGGTAACACTAATGTCTCTATGGAGACAACTACTCCATTCCAGATAGAAAGCATCTATGTCATTAATTGCTCAATTTTTAAACTAAAATGTAAAATTTGATGTTTTATAGAGGACTTTCCTTTGTCCTACTAAAATATACATAAATAAAATAAAACAGAAGCCTGTAGGCACACAGGGCCCTTCTAGAGGCATTGGGGAGCGCAGGGATCATACACAGGTGAATGTGAAGTGGTGACCCTCTCCCTATTGCCAAAGCCTTCCTTTACATCTGGTGTACCTCTCCTGTTGTGCCTCATACCCGGTCTACCCTCGTCTCGGTGTGATAGTGAGACACTACAGTAGATATTATTGTTATGTAATAATAGCTAGTAATAATATACTGCCACAAAAGTACTGGAACAGAACACAACTATCTTCTAATAGTATTTACACACAGCAAAGTAGCACATGACAGTGTTGTCTATATAGTTCTGAAAGCCTCTTAGTGCTATAGTCTACAGCATAAAACGAGGACTCACGTAGATATGAAATGGTGATGACAATGACCAAGATTATAAGGACAACAGGGCCACAGATCATTAGCAACAAGTTGTTCCAATCTAGAACTTCTGGGGTCACCGATGTCAGGATATGTTGTAGGGGGATGAGATACTCAGGTCCTGTATCCTTATCTTTTTGATCTATCTCAGTCTCTTCTGCTACACCTGTGGAATCCTCTGTTTAGAAGGAAACAAATACACAATAAGCAGCTGTAAAAGCACTTTTCAATCACTTTGTTTTCTGTAGAGTGGTAACCTCAGATTTGTTTTCCCCTAGAAAAGCTTGCTTTTACTTGCTTGAAGAGGTATCAGACAAATATCCACAGCATGCTCTGTACACTTCCACATTGAGGGCTCGGTTACAGAGTCTGCCATGATTTCCAAAGAAAATGGTGCAACATAGAGCACTAATTTGTCCAGTGTCACAACAGACCCCGTGACTGGAATCAATGGATCCCATTTGGCTACATTCTCACGATGAGTAATTGGTGAGTTTTTGATGTTGCAGAATACTAGGCTATTAGGTTACTTGTGTTTTTTTCATTGTGTTTTTCAGTATATTTTTTTCCACGCATCTTTAATCCGTTTTTGGAGTTGCAGTGTTTGTCTCTTTTTGGTTTGTTATGGTTTAAATAAAGCTTCTTTGTTTTTGATACTCAGGTATTTGGCTTTGACAAAACTTTATTGATACAGTAATGGGTGGACTGCATATAATTTTAGCGCGTCTATATTGGAAATACCCTAGCAATGAAGGTCAGGGGGCTTTTGTAGCTGTGGTCTTTCCTCATCGAATATAATTCTGTGCAGAAAATCTGCACATGAAACTCAGTGTACCCACAAAAGTAACTGACATGTTGTGGATTTCAAATGAGCTGCAGGTCAGTCTACACAGAGTCCAAAAAAAGCCATAGATATGAGATTTCTATAATCCCTTATTCACTTTTCTGGAACTGTAAGACATTTTTTAATGCAGCATCAGAAACTCACCAAAACCTCATTGTGGGAACTTATGGTTGATGGGGCTGTTGGCATCTTCTATTTGACAGATATGGCATTGTTGTCATTTTGTTGCTATGCTCCTATGACGGAAGAGAACAATTGAAAGGATCAACCCAGATGTGAACATCATTGAACTCAATATCTACTCTCATTCATACACAAATTTGTTGATGCCCTTCTGGTAAAGTAAGTAAATGCCACTGAAATAACTTGAAACTGACAAAAGTGATTATAAATGTAAGTTTACTGAATACCAACTAATGAAAGACATTGATTTTGAATTTTGTTTTAACTGAAAAACATGTAAAAACAAACTAATGAAAATGGCCTGAACAAATAATGATGACAAATGATGGTACCCCTTGAAAATACTAAAAATATGCTGTTAAATTAAGGTGTGTCCTTTAATTAGGATCACAAGTTTTTTAAAACTTCCAATCAGACAGTCTTCATATTTATAGGGTGTAAAGTAGTCACTCTGCTGTTTGATATCACTGTGCGAAGAGAGTTGTCTCAGGAGATTAGAATGGAAACAAATATAGAAAACATGTTAAAGGTAAAGGCTATAAGATCAACTCCAAACCACTTGATTTTCCTGTAACTACATTAGAACATATTATTCAGAAGTTGAAAGTCTATGCAGCTGTAGACAACCTCCCTACACGTAGAAGCAAGAGCAAAATTGATGATGAATTGAAGAGATTGATAATACCAATGATAATCATAAAGTATAACTTTCAAAGAAAGTAGAGGTAAACTCAAAACGTAAAAAGGACATCAGTGTCATTGCAAATCTGTCACTGAATTGGCCAAAGTGGACATCATGTAAGATGGCCGAGGAGGAAACCACTGTCGATAGCGAATTATAATAAAGAAAGACTAGAATTTGCCAATATGCACACTGACAAGCCACAAAAAATCTGGGAGAATGTCATTTGGACAGATGAGACAAAACTGTAGCTTTTTTTGGCAAGTCACATCAGCTCTATGTTCACAGACCCAAAATTGAAGCTTAAAAAGAAAATAACATTGTACTTACTGTTAAACATGGGGGGAGGCTTGGTTATGTTTTGGGGCTGTTTTCCTGCTTCTGGTAAAATAAAATCTCAAGATCATAAAGGCATTCAGGAGCAAAATGTGATGTGCACTGTCAGAGAGCTTGGTCTCAGTTGTAGGTCATGGGTCCTTCAACACATAACTAAAAATATCCAAGAATGCCAAGAGCAAAGCATTGGACCTATTCTGAAGTGGCTTCTGTGAGACCTGATCCAAATCATATTTAAAATCTGTGGAAGGAGCTAATACAGTCCAGAGAAGGCACCCTTTAAACCTGAGACAGCTAAAACAGTTTGTTCACAAGGAATGGACCAAAATACCTGTAAACAGGTACAGAAGTCTCACTGAGAGTTACAGACATTTTTTTAATTGCCTCAAAAGGTTGTATAACAAAATATTAAAGGGCTTGTCTCACACAGCAAAGTACATTTTAATCAATAGATCTTGGAATAAAAATAATTTCCGCAATTGGATGTGTCAAAAAAATGTTTCTGTGCTGAAATAATCTTATATATATGCCCCTACTAGTAAAAATGTAATGATCCTGTCTGACCATGCAAGAACATAGTCTGATTATACCACATCTCTCTGTCAGGGGAGGAAGCAAAAGTGTATACAGACATTACTGCACAGGATCACCGATGCTGCTTTCTGTGAGGTTAAAATATTTCCCTGTTTGTAATGTTTGTATACTCTCTTTTGTTTCCTCCCCTGGCCAGGTTATGTGGTATGTTCAGATCGTGTTTCCTGCATAGACACAACCACTACACAGGAGCACATTTATTACATTTATCAAAGCACTGGAACAGGAGCATAGCAATAGTGGTCGCAACCGCAATTGGCCCGTGTTGAAGGGGGCCCAGTGATCCCAGCACCTACTTCAGCTGGATGTGCCTCCGAGGATGCACCTTCTGCTGAACTGTGTTGCAGCACACAGGCCCATCAGGTCTCTTAACAGCAATACAATCTGAAAGGCCAATCAGAGGCTGGCCACTGATATTGACATTGCCATACGATGTTGGCATCACTTGCCACCATAGAAGGAAAGCCAATGTCAGTTGCCTATCTCTGTGCTGGCTACAGAAGAGTACACTGTGCATCATGAGAAAGGAGCAAGGTAAGTAGAATTGTTTTGTTTGGGGTTTTTTTTTAATGCATTACAGATCAGTGGCAGAGGGTGGATATGTAAACCAGGAAGGAACCCAGATGGGAGACATATATACCAGAAAGAAAACCAGGATGGAAGACATATATAGCAGGATGAGGACATATATACGAAGGGTAATAGGATGGTGACATAAATACCAAGAAGGGGCCCAGGATGGGGGACATATATGCCAGGTTAGGGGGCATGTATATCAGGAAGGAGACCAGGATGGGGGACATGTATACCAGGAAGGGGCCTAGAATGAGTGACATATATAATAGGATGGGAGACAAATATACCTTGCAGGATCCCCGAATAGGGGATATTTATACCAGGATGGGGGACATACAGTATATACAAGAATAAAGGACAAAAATACCAGGATGGGGACATATACCAGGAAGAAACCCAGGATGGGGATATACAATCTAGAATGAGAACATATATACCAGGAAGGGGCCAAGGATGTGGGAGAAGTGTACTAGAAAGGGACCCAGGATGGGAAACATATATACCAGGAAGGGGCCAAAAAATGGGGGACATATATATCAGGATGATTGACATGTATACCAAGAAGGGGCCTAGGATAGGGGACATATATACCATTAAGGGCCCATATATACCAGGATGGGGGATAAATATACCTGGAAGGAGCCCTGGACGGAGAATATATATACCAGGAGAGGGGACATATATACCAGGATGGGCGACAAAAATACCAGGATGGAGGACATAAATAGCAGGGTGGGGGACATAAATACCGATATGAGATACATACTGTATATATTAGGAAGGGGCCCAGGATGGGGGACATTAATATATAATGAAGGGTGAGGGGGTAACCTGTATTCTTTCTATGATTTATAATGCTAAAAGGGCCCAGATAGCTATCCAATATGCAGGCGGTGGCCCAGGTCCAAATCTTGCATCGGGGCCCATTGGACTCTAGTTACGCCACTGCACAAGAATTATTTTTTTTAAAACATATCCAATTGTGGAAAGTATTATTACTTCAAGAACTTTTAATTTAAATGTACTTTGTTCATGAGACAGCCCGTTCAATTTAAGGGTACCACCATTTTTATCAGGACATTTATTTATTTAATTTATTTTTTCTGTTGAACCCCAATTCAAAAGCTATGTCTGATTTTCATTACTTTATATTTACTCAATTTAAATTGAAAATTACTTTTGTCAGTTTCAAGTTATTTCAGCGACCATTGTGGGTTTTTCTTATTTTTACAGAAAGCCATCAACATTCTTTGTCCATGTGCGTAGATTACTGTCGCATCATATACTACATCCATGTTTTCGCATTTAGGTTTGGAAAATTTTAAGAATTTCAGTTTTTCAATGTATGTCAACTTGAAATATATATTCATTGGTATAACATCTACTTAGGAGGGAGCAAGACTGAGTCTTGTGAAGAGGTTACTGCTAATCTACAACTACGGGCCATCTAGAAGACTTGTATGTAGGATGTGACATCAGCTTCTTTAAGCACAAATTAAAAAATATATTGCATTATGTACCCGTTTTTAGCGTCAAATTGCTACTTGACGTTTCACCAGTTGAACTTATTGCTGTGCAGTTGAAATAGATTTGTGTTCCAGGAACCGGAGTCATTGTAATGATGAATTTTGCCGGCTCTGGTTTATTGATAACTTTCTCCTGTAGCTGTAGCATGCTTTCATGTAAAAAGAGTCGATACCGGATAGGCAAAGGTCCAGATTCAGAGAAACAAGTTATGTGCATTGTATTGTTGTCAAGATGGCTGCACTGTATTATTGGTTTAGAGAGAGAGCCTGTAACAAAACACATAATAAAGGAAATAAATACAAGGACATAAGACAAAGAAGAAACATTCCAAATCCATCAAATCCTTCTTGGCATAAAAAGACTTTCAACCAATACAATAGGATCTTGCTCTAACCCCTTACTGACAGAGCCAATTTTGACCTTAGGCCCCTTTCACATTGCGTTTCAGTGGCTCCGTCGGGGCATACGTCCGAAATACGTTTTGTGGGGGGAGGGGCGGGATTTCGGACGTATGCCCCGACAGAGCCACTGAAACGCAATGTGAAAGGGGCCTTAATGACAAGGCCAAATTTTCTGACCAGTGTCTCTTTATGATGTAATAACTCTGAAACGCTGCACCAGATTGCAGTGATTCAGAAATATTTTTTGTGTGACAGATTGTACTTTATGTTAGTGGTAAATTTAGGTCAATATATTTTGGATTTATTTGGGAAAATGTCAAAATTGTGGCAAAAAGTTTAACATTTTGAAATTTTCAAACTTTCAGTTTATATATTCTTTAACCAGGTAGTCAACTGTAGAAAATAATTAATATGTATAATCTTTGTTTATTAAGAAATATGCAATACAAATGACAAGAATGAAAGCATGGATTCAAATATCACGTACAGATTTGACCAACAAATCAATTCCTTAGTTATACAGAAAAGAGTCATGTAGACATATATTCTTCTCAAAAGTAGCAAAAGGCAAAAACAGAGGGAAGGGAAGAAAGTAAAAGAACAAGCATATCTCGTGCTCTTTAAATTGCAAATGTTATCTACCCCCCTCCCCCCAACAATATTTGTTTGACTCTGCTCCCTCTGTTTACCTGGTATAGGGTAATATTGCAAAACCAAATAAAATGGGAGGGAGTCTACGAAACCACTTAACTCGTAAGCCAGAACATTAGGCACTAACAATGCCACTTAAAGCCAGAGAACAGGGTGGTAGAAGAAGAAGAGAGGAACTAGTAGTGAAAATAGTAACGACATAGAGAGGAGAAGAAGATGGAGGGGAGGGGTGGGAAAGTCCGAGGGGAAGGGACGTCCATGTTCCCCTATGTGCGGCTGTTGGAGCAATCAGGCCCGGCCAGTATTCCCCATCTATTCATGGGCCAAACAATTGTCTATACGCATTTGTCCCTTTGAAAAGGATCCATGGTTGCCAAATCTTTAAGGATCTCTCGCTGTCCTCTGCTGCCTCCGCGGAAAGCTCCTCCATATAGCATATGGAGGAGAGTTCCTGCTGCCATTCTTGCATAGAAGGAGACGTTGTCTTCCGCCAGTGTCTAGGTATCACCGAACGGGCTGCCGAGAGGCAGAATCTAAATAAGTCTCCTTTTTGTGTCTTAATTGAGCCGGGCAGCATGGACAGCAAAGAGATCTGTGGGGAGGGCACCACCCTCTCTCCAGAAATGTTGGTGTATGTCCGATATATCTCTAGCCAGAAGGGTTTGATCAGCGGGCAGTCCCACCAAATATGTAGCATTGTCCCCGGGGAACCTCCACAGCGCCAACACGACTCAGACACAGAGGGGAAAATCCTATGCAGCTTCACTGGGTATAGGTACCATCTTGATAAAATTTTGTAATTCTTTTCTTTCGCATAGCCCGCTGTGGCCAGCTTATGGGTAAACAGATATGCTTTCTGTTTTTCTTCTTCAGTAAAGGTGGTGCCCATGTCTATCTCCCATTGTGACATGAAGTTTGGATCCGTATCTGCCTCAGGGGCTGCCTGACTCAACAATTTGTAAATCAAGGATATTAAGTGAGATGGTGGGGGTTTTTGAATGAACAACCCTTCAAACGGGGTCAAAGAAGGGTTGGGTAGATGTTTCCATTTTCTCAATCTATTGCTTATGAATGAGTACAACTGTCTGTACTCTATCCACGATAATGAACGGGGGGGATCCAGACCCTGCAGATCCCCAAAGGACATGATGTCATGTCCGTTTAATACATGGTGAATCCTGACATCATCTTCTTTTTCCCAGCGCAGAAAAGTGGAACGGTCATATCCCGGAACAAATTCCGGATTGGAAAAAATCGGGGTGAGCAGAAGTGGAGGACCAGACAACGAGCTTTTTTGTCGGGTCCGATCCCATTCTTTTAGTGTGGCCTTTGCCAAGAAGTCAGCCGTAGGTAGCTTCACTCCCTCTCGTGACTCCAACCAAGGTAGATACCTCAAGGGTACATGCGCTCCCCCCTGTTCTAATGCTACCCATTTCTTATGGTTGGCAAAAAAGTGCCAGTCAAACATGCGCATTAATAGAGTAGCCTGGTGGTATCTACGGAGGTCTGGAAGTCCAGCCCCTCCCTCGTCCGTAGGTCTGGTTAAAGTATGATATTTTATTCTCGCCCTCGAGTGTCCCCATACAAACTTAATCAAAGCCGATTTGAGTGTGCGGAAAAAGCTCGCGGGTGGTGATAAGGGGACTGCTTGAAAAACGTATAGAAACCGTGGGAGTACGTCCATCTTGAAAGAATTGATACGTCCAAACCACGAGATAGGTTTTTGGTGATATGATAGGAGATCTTTGAGTGTGCGTGTCAATAGGGTTTGATAATTTAACGAGTAGAGGAGAGAAAGATCGGCCGGGATCTCTATGCCCAAATATTTAATTGCTTTAGTTTGCCACCTAAATGGGAAATTCTGTTTAGCCAATGCCACCTCAGCGGGCCTTAGGGTGACACTCAGTGCTTCCATTTTTGAGTAATTTACTTTGAAATTGCTCACCTCTCCGAATCTCTCAAACTCCTTCATCAAAGAGGGTAGTGTAATGTGGGGTTGAGAAACATAAATCAATAGGTCATCAGCATACAGGGAAGTCTTATAAGTCTCCTCATCCACCCGCAGACCATGCACACTGGGGTTCCTCCTTATAGCGTTGGCGAGGTGCTCCATCACCACCACATACAACAATGGCGAGAGAGGGCACCCCTGCCTCGTGCCATTCCTTATCGCAATGGGTCGAGACAATGCTCCATTGACCTTGATCCGTGCCGAGGGGCACGTATACAACGCCAATATTTTTTGTAGGAAGAGAGGGCCCAAGCCAATCTTTTGTAACGCAGTTCGGAGGAAATTCCAGTGCACACGGTCGAATGCCTTCTCCGCGTCCACAGACAAAAGGCCAACAGGTGAAGAAGAAGAGATCGCATTAGCCATGAGTAGTAATGTCTTATTCACATTGTCGCGGGCCTCCCTACCCTGAACAAACCCGACCTGATCTGAGTTAACAATAGAGGGGAGGAGAGGGGCCAGTCTATTGGCCAATGTTTTAGAAAATAGTTTCACATCCACATTTAATAATTATATCGGCCTATAATTGGTAACCAGAGATGGGTCCTTCCCGGGCTTCGGCAAGACTGTTATGAACGCCTCCAGGGACTGCGCCGCAAATGGAGTCGTGTCTGAAACCGAATTGAAAACCCTTGTAAGGAATGGGGTTAACAATTCTCTAAATGTCTTGTAAAATGCCGGGGAGAACCCGTCTGGGCCCGGGCTCTTTCCTGCAGGAGAGCTTTTGATCACCGACCCCACCTCCTCCTCTGTAAACTGTTCTTCTAATTGTGAGACCTCCTCCCTCCTCAACGGTGTGGACGCCGTGTCTGTGATGTACTCATTGATCCGTTCCATCCGTTTACTCTGCTCCATATCCGCCATACGTCCCTTAATGTTATATAGGTCAGAGTAAAATGTCTGCATTTCCTCCATGATCTCTACCGGGTTACTCGTGTCAGAGCCGCCACGTCACTGTATTCTGTTGATATAGGAAACGTTGGTAATGAGAGCGGTATTTAAGGTATTTTTCGTTGAGAAGTGTCTTCAGGTCTTCTCTATTTTTAACGAGGTCTGCCAAGACCCCTGCTGATCTGTTTCTTTTGTGTGTGGTTTCCAGCCTGTGTATCACATCAAGTAGTGTGCTAATTTGTAATGTCTTCAACTTCTTAGTGCGTGCCCCATGTTTTATTAAAACTCCCCGAATTACGCACTTAAATGTTTCCCACTGAAAAGGTAGGGAGGTGGAGTCTCCGGCGTGTGTTGCCAAAAAGACCTCTATTGATTCCTTGATATCATTTGCGCACAGTGTATCCTTCAATAGATTGTCGTTAAGTTTCCATGTCCACTCACGCGTCTGACCCCCGGGGGTGAGATTGTTAAGAAGATAGGCGCAAGGTCGGACCAAACCACACTTCCGATCTCCGCAACTGGGTGCCATGTGAGGACATGCTGACTTACTAAAAAAAAGTCGATACGGCTATATGAATTGCGTGGGTTCGAGTAGAAGGTATAATCCCTTCCCGAGGGGTTTAAGACCCGCCATACGTCCGTCAATTGTACGTGATGCACCTCCCGTTTAAAGGACCTTAAGTGGGATAAGGGGATCGTGCTTCGGCCAGATGAAGTATCCACCTGTGGGTCTAGGGGCATGTTAAAGTCCCCCCCCCCAAGATGACCACCCCCTCTGAGAATTCTGTAAGGGTTCTGAGGAATCCCCGTCCCGCTCTTGACTGATCTACATTGGGTGAATACCAACCCGCTACCGTGAACACTTTGCCTGAGATTCTCAATTTGACCATAACGTATCTGCCTTCTGGGTCTATCTTTATGTCAATCAGTGAATGACTCAATGATTTATGTAATGCCACAGACACCCCCCTGGATCTAGAGTCTGCGTTAGTACCGTGGTACCAGGTCGGGTAGTAACGATTTTTCATGGTGGGGACGCAACCAGTTTTATAATGAGTTTCTTGGAAAAGAAGAATGTGCACCCTCTGCTTGTGCATATCATAAAGAATTTGGGTCCTTTTTTGGGGAGTATTAAATCCCTTCACGTTCAAAGAGCCGAATTTAAGTTCCGCCATAGCTCCGCACCTAGGGTCCAATCAATCACCTGTAGTAGGAGAAAAGATGAGAGGGAAGTTGGGGAAGGTTGTAGGAAAAACAAAGAGAAAAGAGAGAAAACAAAAAGGGGGGGGGGAGGAAGAAGAGGAGGAGAAAAAAAAAAAAAAAAAGGTAGGAAGGAAAAGAGTTAAAAAAATAAGAATTAATAGTAGAGGGAGAAGAAGAGGAAGTAGAATAAAAAGAGTTTGAAGGAGAACAAGAAAATTAGAACAGAAAATACTTCAGCACCAAGGAAGGGCTAAAGTGAACCGTCAAACCTGACGGAGTTAATGGGGTGAGACTATATATAGCTGCGCCTTGGCCAGCCAAGTGCAACAACCCCAATAGAGAAGCGGACTGCACACGGAAGGCAGCTCCGCCTGACCCAGTGTATATTCTTTTAACAACTTATATCATCAACCTTAATTTTAAAGTTACACCGCCATTCTACCTTTAACTTTAGCACCGGGTGTGTTCCCTGCGGGGGCCTGGCGGCTAATCAAGATGAGCCTACCATCCCCACAACGACGCAGACCCGGGCCGCAGCCTTTAGGCAAAAGGAGGCCCCTCCAACACATCCTTGGTAATGCAATACATCAATAACTGTCAGTAGCGTGTTAACCTGTAATGAGAAAAATCAAACCACATCTCTGCAGTAATATGACTTAGAAGCCTTATAAACCTTCATAAACCTTCGCCTCTTTGTAAATGTCCAACCTCAGCCACGATCTTCAGGCGCTTCTTCCTGGTTTCTCCTCCTCTCCCGGGCCGCCGCAGGATGGATGCCCCCCGGTCCCCCGGGAGGCAAGCGCGGCCAGTCCGTGGTGGTCACCTCTGGAATCCGTAAGGCCGCTGCAAACGCTGGGACTCCCACGGGGTGGCTCAATACGTGCACCCTGCCCGCCTGCCGTACCCGCAAGCGAAAAGGGAACCCCCATGTGTATGGGATATTCCGTTGGCGCAGCGAGTCCAGGAGCGGGCACAATGCCCTCCTTTTCTGGAGTGTCCATCTGGAGAGATCAGGCAAAAGTTGTATCCTCCGCCCCTGGTGTCTTAGATTCTCTGCCGAGCGAGTCCGTCCCATTATGGCGTCCTTGAGTTGGTATCTGTGTACTTTGCAAATGACATCCCTAGGACGATCTGGGTCCTGGGAACGGGGGCCCAAGGCCCTGTGTGAACGGTCCAGTTCCAGGGGAGAATCCAGAGGTACTTGTAGCAGAGCATTAAAAATATGGCGTAGGGTTTTGTCCAAGTCCACAGATTCAATCGACTCCGGCAGGCCGCGGACCCTTATATTGTTGCGTCGATTACGGTTTTCAATATCGTCAATGAGGTCAGTCACGTACTGAAAGTGAGCATTGTGGGAAGAAAGGTGGGATTCCTGCTCTGTTGTTTTAAGTGATAGGGATTGTGCTGCCGCTTCAACAGCCCCCACCCTTTCCCCCATCTGCTGTACTTCGTCTCTCAGGCCTGAGAGCTCTGCGCGATAGGAGCTTTCCAATCTAGTTACATATGAGTCCATGTCAGCTTTTGTGGGAATATTTTTGATGTGACAACTGAGGCCCTCTAACACCTTCCACATCTGAAGCAATGACTGATGATGTTCTGTGTGGCCTATTCCCCCGCTGGAGCCAGGGGGCCCGGCCTCCTGAGCAGCACTATTAAGTGTAGCAGCCGAGAAACACAGGCTTGCAGGGGGGCTCCCTCCAAAGAGCACAGTCCCAGCGGTTCCCATCTGCACAGGGAAGACGCACAGCTCCGTGCCAGCAACAGCACAGTGGACGGGCGAAGCGGCCCCCCCTCCCCCTCCCCACCGAGTCTCCAGGCCCAGAGTAACTGGCGATCCTCCGGTGGGAGTGGGGCCAGATGGAACCTCCACCGTCCGGGACCCCCCCGCGTCACTGCCCTCCTCCCCCGCTCCAGCCAAGGTGAGTGCCGCCTGGGTACAGACTGAGTTTGCCATCACTGACCCACCGGCGTTCTGGGCCTCAGCGCCATTTTGCTTTCCCGCCAGAGGTGCCGCTCCGGCTTGCTCCTCACTGACCTGTGCCCGCTCTCTATTACTGCCTGTTTCAGCAGTCAGAGCCCGGACGTCGCCCACATCTCCCGGATCCTCAGCTGCCACTGCCGCTGCCGCGGCTGCGCCCAGTGAGCGGCCGCTTCTCGTATGCCTCGCTGCGTCCGCCATCTTATGTTCCAAGGCTGCCCGCTCCGGATCCCTCAGGTAGCTCCTGATATCCCGCGTTGATGTGTCCGGTGTTTTAAAAGTATGTCGAGGGCCTCCTCTCCTTTTCCTATTGCCCATTCGCTGCTCAAATCTCCGGTTGTTGTTGCTCTGGTGCTATAAACGCCCGTGTCAGGGCAGGAGCAAAGACACTTCACGTCTCTATCCGTCCATGTCCAGGCCACGCCCCAGAAAATAATTAATAAATAACATTTCCCATATGTCATCTTTCCATCTGAATCATTTTTCAGATGTTATTTTATTTTGTTAGGATTTTAGAAGGGTTAAAAGTTTAACAGCAATTTGTCAATTTTTCAAGAAATTTGCAAAACCTGTTTCTTAATGTAGCTATTCAAATATAAATGGAGTTTTAGTGACATTTGCATTGGAAACTCCCCAAAAGGGATACCATTTTATACACCGCACCCCGGAATTACTTCAAAACTGATGTCAGGAAAAATTTTCAACGCAAAGTGGAATGGAAAAAAAAAAATTCTCCTCTAAAATGTTTAGCCACAATTTTTTGATGAGTAGAGAGCTGTGGAAAAGAAGCGCAATAGGGTTTTACCCCAATAACACAGGGGGTAAAGACAGGGAGCAGTAATACTCACCAAATGAAGTTGTGACAGTCACAACTACTATATAGGCATGGAAAACTGGGATCACGGCAGCAGCAACCCAGACTGCAGATAACAGAGAACAATAGAAGAAAATCGGGTTTTTATCAGCCGCGCCAATGATCACTTCTCAGGTATTCAGATTAATGGATCTTTTATTTTGCACAGGTCTACGCGTTTCTGGAGTCTCAGCTCCCTTCCTCAGGACCGTCAGGCATAAGAACACATCAAATCTACCATAATGGAGACGAACACAGTTTAAATACATTTGATGACATCACAGGACCGCCCCTGATAGAAAAAGGAAAAGGGTGCATTGCAGTGAAGCATGACACAATGCAATTAGTTTCAAGAAGGATGTGAAAAATAAAGTCAATTATAGTAGACATGACCCACATCTCAAATCGTGATGTAATAAATTAATCGAAAATGAAAAACAATAGAACATATATATGTGTAATCATGATTATCTCTCAAAAAAAAATATACATCTGTGCAAGAAGGACATATGAAATGAGCCTAGAACTCACTTAAACATGTCAGCGCTGGGAACCACGAAAATATAAGATAGGTCACTGAGAGCATGAAACCACACATCCAGCCAGGTATATAGTGTTTCAGGGTGAAGAAAAAAACTCAAATTCCCCTGAATCAGTGAAAAAATGAACCACAACCAATGTTCCAGAAAAAAAGAAAAAATATCTTGAGACTGATGATCGGCTACCTACACTACAAAAAGACTTCATTCTTGAGGGTATGGGGTTCATTTTAAACAACATTTTTTTCACTTTCCAGGAAGTTTTATATCGTCAATGCTGTGGTGTTGCCATGGGCTCGAAGGTAGCACCAACTTTTGGATAAGTAGCAATATACAATAAGAAGATCCACAATAATATCAAACAAATTAGCTGGACCAATCACTGAGCTAGGAATAAGTGAAAAGACATAAAACGTAGCTTTTACTTCATAAATATAAAAAATATAAACAATGGTTCATAAGTGAGTTAAAACCAGGGTAACAGTAGTCCAATTATGTGGACAACAGATGGGCCAATAGGTGAAAAGTATAGAGACCCAAACAATACGGACTGCCTCTGCTGGCTTAAAATCAATTGGACGATCGTGCCATCATAAATACTATATCCAGCTGGAGAAGAATAATCATATACACACAATACAGTTTATCACATTAAGAACCCCAGTCATGGGAGAATATTCCTGTGTGTATTATAGGCAGATACTCAGATACTGAGGACTTGTGGATAGAAAATATTCCTCTCTGATAGGGAATGGTCTTACCACATCCCGAAGTCATAGGCGGGCATTAAGCAGGTTACCGGCTCAAATAGGGGGGCTGTCACTCAGCACATCAGATCCCATACGGCCAAAAAACCCATATCAGGCAAAATCAAAGGTTCCCACTCCCAACGTTTCAAACTGGATCATCAGGGGAGTCCAAGTGGGATATCAGCAGTGGACGTCACTAGGCATCGCTTTCACATGACCCTCCACAGGTGCCCGAATCACGCATCCAGGTGTGTATCAAACCTAATTCAAGCTTGCCACGCTTGACATCTGGAGTGACGCTCCAAATATAGCTATATGGCCTAGTGACGTCCACTGCTGATATCCCACTTGGACTCCCCTGATGATCTTTATTATGATTCTCTATCTGGAACATTGGTTGTGGTTCATTTTTTCACTGATTCAGGGGAATTTGAGTTTCTTTCTTCACCCTGAAACACTATATACCTGGCTGGATGTGTGGTTTCATGCTCTCACTGACCTATCTTATATTTTCGTGGTTCCCAGCGCTGACATGTTTAAGTGAGTTCTAGGCTCATTTCATATGTCCTTCTTGCACAAATGTATATATTTTTTTTTTTTGAGAGATAATCATGATTACACATATATATGTTCTATTGTTTTTCATTTTCGATTAATTTATTACATCACGATTTGAGATGTGGGTCATGTCTACTATAATTGACTTTATTTTTCACATCATTCATGAAACTAATTGTATTGTGTCATGCTTCACTGCAATGCACCCTTTTCCCGCCGTTTTATTCTATCAGGGGCGGGTCTGTGATGTCATCAAATGTATTTAAACTGTGTTCGTCTCCATTATGGTAGATTTGATGTGTTCTTATGCCTGATGGTCCTGAGGAAGGGAGCTGAGACTCCAGAAACGCGTAGACCTGTGCAAAATAAAAGATCCATTAATCTGAATACCTGGGAAGTGATCATTGGCGCGGCTGATAAAAACCCAATTTTCTTCTATTGTTCTCTGTTATCAGCCACAATTTTTGTCACTTTTACAAGAGATAGAACAAACAAAATGGACCCCACAATTTGTTACCCAGTTTTTTCTGAGAGGGCTGATACCTCACATGTTCTCAAAAACCTCTGGTTCAAATCACCGGGCTCGAAAGCTAATGAAGGAGCACAATTTGAATTTTGGAACACAAAATTTGCTGAAATAGGTTGTGGCACCCATGACACATTTGCAGAGCCCCTAAGGTACCTAAACAGCAGAAACCCTCCACAAGTGACCCCATTTTGGAAACTACCCCCTTTAAGGATTTTATCCAGTGGTATAGTGAACATTTTGAGCCCACAAGTACTACACAGAATTGGATAACTTTAGGTCGTGATATGGAACATTTCATTTTTTATCGCAAACATGTTTCTTTAGCCCCAACTTTTTCACTTTTGCAAAAGGTAACATGAAAAAAAATGGACCCCACAGCTTGTCACCCACCTCCTTCTGAGCGTGTTGATACCCCATATGTAGTCAAAAATTTCTGTTTGGACAGGGTCAGAAGGGAAGAGGCGACATTTTTTATTTGAAGTATAAATGTGGTTGGAACAAATTGTAGACACCATATCAAACGGGCAAAGCCCTTGAAGCACCAAAACATCTGAAACCACCACAAGTGAACCCATTTTAGAAACTACACAAATCAAGCAATTCATCATAAGTGCTTCACAGAATTTTTTAAAATGTGGATGTGAAAGCAAAAATTTCTTTTTTTTCAGTTAAAATGTTGTTTTAGCCCCAAATTTGTAATTTTCATAATGAGTAATAGGAAAAGCAAACTTCATAATTTGTTATGCAATTTCTCCCAAATGCACTGATGCCCCATATATGGTCAAAAGCTGCTGTTCGAGCACATGGCAGGGCTTAGAAAGGAAAGCACACAATTTGATTTTTGAAATGCAAATTTGTCTGGAATAGATTGTGACAACATGTCACATTTGCAGAGCCCCTGACATGCCAAAACAGCTGAAACACCACAAGTGACCTTAGCTTAGAAACTAGGTTCCTCAAGGAATTCATCTAGGGGTGTAATGAGCATTTACAATCTACCGGTGATTCACAAAACTTTATAACATTTATATGTGAAAATAAAATTATTTTTTTTTCCACTAAAATACTGTTTTAGGACCAAATTTATAATTTACAGAAGGGATAATTGGAGAAAAAGTCACCCTATAATTTTCTCCTTAATATAGTAATATTCCATGTGTGGTCAAAAACTAATCTTTGGGCACATGGTAAAAATCAGAAAGAAAATTGCGCTATTTATTTTTAGGAACTCAAATTTGGACAGCATGTTGCATTTGCTGAGCCCCTGAAGTGCCAAAAAAGCAGAAAACCCCAAAAGTGACCACAGTGTACAAAAAAAATTTGTTTAAAAAAACAGAGAGTCCTCAGTGGTTGATACCTTTTAATGGCTAACTGAAAAGATGGTAATAATTGCAAGCTTTCGAGACTACTCAGGTCTCTTCATCAGGCTCAATATAGCACAAAATCTGAAGAGTCACATATTTATACACAACAGGACATAGAATGGGGCAGTAAAAAAAAACAAACAAAAAAAACCAAGTTATAATGGTTTTTTTTTGTTTTTTTTTTTGTTTTTTTTACTGCCTCATTCTATGTCCTGTTGTGTATAAATATGTGACTCTTCAGATTTTGTGTTATACCATGCCTGATGAAGAGACCTGAGTAGTCTCGAAAGCTTGCAATTATTACCATCTTTTCAGTTAGCGCGGTTCACCATGCGGTAAAAGAGATAAGACCGATTTATTGTTCAGGTCAGTATGGATACAGCAATACCAGTTTTAAATCACTTTTTTATGCTTTGCTAGTTTGACACACTAAACAAATATTTTACAAAAATGCATTTATTTTTGCATCACCATATTCTGAGAGCTGTAACTTTTTTTCATTTTTTTTGCCAAATGAGCTACCGTATATTAGGGCTTGATATTTGTGGGACAGTTGTCGTTTTCATTTCTACAATTCTTTTTTACATTACGTGAATTTTTGATAGTTTTTTATTTATTTTTTTTGTGTGTCAGGATGATGAAAAAGCAACATTTTTGATGTTTTTTTTAATTATTTTTTGTGGTGATTAGAACACCCTGTGGTCTAAATAACATGACAGTTTTACATACTAGGTTGGAAAACTACTTTTGAGGTACAGTACAAAGCTCAGAAGGGGGGAAAAATACCAAATTACAGTGCAGCAGATTGTGCTGTAATGGTTTGGGTGGTGCCATGTCACTCTGCCTGAGGTGCTAGAAAAGCAGACTCCCATAAGTCACCCCATATTACAAGCTATACACCCCAATGAATTCATCTAGGGGTGCAGTGAGCATGAGGGACACCACATGCACCTCAGAGAATTTTATACCAAGGGGTGGTGAAAAAGAATAATTACATTTTTACCACTAAAATGTTTTTAGCCCCAAGTTTTTCATATTAAAATGTCTAATAGGCCTACAGTTTCTTGTGCAATTTCTTCTGAGTACACCAATACCCTACATATAATTGGGAACTACGGTACTTTTCGGGCACAGTGGAAAGCTCAGTAGGGAAGCCTTGCCATATTATAGTGGAGATTTTGCTGTTATGGTTTGTGTATGCCATGTCCCATTGGAAAAGCCCCTGAGGTGCCAGAACAGCAGAAACCCCCACAAGTGACTTCATTTTACTAAATAAACCTCTCAATAAATTCAACTAGTGATGTAATGAGCATATTGACACAATACGTGGGCAGTGAAGAAAAAATAATTACAGTTTTACCACAAAAATGTTGTTTTAGCTATGACAATTTTTCACATGGGAAAATTAGTAGCAATGGCACTAAAATGCTGTAAGTGGCAATACCCTATATGTGACTGTATAATGCTGCTTAGACAAGGAAGGAAAAGAGCGCTATTTGACCCTAGGAGCACAGATTTTCCTAGAATAGTTTGAAGACTTCATATATAGAGCCCCTACGTGGCAGAAGAGCAGAATCCTCCCTCAACTGTCCCCATTTTGGAAATTACACCCATCTGTGAATTTATTTGCAAGTGTAGTGACTATTTTGATTTTGATTCCTTTGATGTTTTCCAGAAACAAGCAGCAATGGATGTTGCTGAGTGAAAATTGCAAATTTGCCATTGTAGTGCATGGACTTTTTAGTACCAAGTACATTGTAGTGCCTGGACTTTCTAATGCCCAGTATATTGTAGTCCCTGGACTTTACAGTACCCAGTATATTGTAGTGCCCAGACCATGTGTCCAGTTCATGCTTCCGCAGACACGCACCTGGTAAATTAAGTGGGCTGTGCGCACTACAATAATGCTGAATATATGGGTACTAGATGTGGTTCAGGCGTATTGTGGGGCTCGGAAGGGAGGAGGATTTCGGAGCACAGATTTTGCTGGATTTCTTTTTTGGGGAAACCACAGCGCTTTCCCAGAGTCTTTGTATTACCAGATGGCAGATGGCACACCTAAGTGAAAGCTGTTTTTTTGGGGGGGTTTTATGGAATGAGTTGAAGCTTTTTATTTTACATGACATTTTGGTTTACATTTGCCTTGTGTTCTACTCTGAGCAATTACATTAGGAATTACTTCTAAATCTCTCACTGATGAGATTCAGATAGGCCAGATACAGACCATACTGTTTCAATTTGCCTTATTATAGTCAATACTTCATCAGGAGTTCCATCTGAATCACCTGTTTCAGAGATTTACACAGAACCCCAATGTAAGCATTCAGCGTATAGCGCAGGATAAATGTGAGCTGAGCATTACTGTGATCTTTGGAAGGCAGAACAGTTTAACAGCATAATAAAGGGGTTGTCCACTACTAGGACAACCCCTTCTGATTCCACTGGTTCTCCCAGTTAAAATAAAAGACCCTGTACTCACTTCCCGTTGTGATGCAATTCCACCGCTGTCGGTAACTGCAATTCGGAGGTCATGTGACATTATTGCATCATGGGAACATCCCTGTCCAATCACTGCCGGCTTCTCTCTCCATGCCTTTGGACCAAATGATTAATCAACAGGAAGTGAGAGGCAGCTGTAGCATCACTTACTGTTGATTAACTCACTTGATCCGAAGGCGGGGAGAGAGAAGCAGGCGCTGATTGGATGTGATGCGCCCACGGTGTCAGGGGCTACTCGTTACCAGGCCGCACTCCCTGCAAACCCTGAGATTCCCCTTCTTTCCTAAGAACCCGGGTCGAGCCTCCAGCTCTAGACCACGGATCTCGAACGATCCGTGTCTTTGCTTGCTTGTCTGTCCCAAGTCTCTCCTGACGCCTGCTGTGTCCAGAGCTAATTTCTAACTCAATTGAATGTGTGATGGCTTCAAACCTTCCCTGTTGGTGCCCCGCCTCCCGGGTTCCTGAACTAGTGGGCAAGAGGTCCCATACCTCATGATGGCCACCCCAGCACCTACCCTAGCCCAGTCCTAGTGGAAGAGCTCTCGTGTTTATGTGTTGGATGGGTTTGTTGGTGGTGGTTACCAGTGACGACCTCCTCCGTATCGGAGATGAATACTGCACCTCGGATGAGGTGTAGTACCCTGTGGCACCTGAAGCCGCAGGGGCGCCATAGATGTAGTGCCCAAGTGACACCACAATGTCACCTGAACCCTGAATCGCAGTTACCGACAGCGCTGGAATGGCATCAGAACAGGAGGCGAGTATAGAGTATTTAATTTTAACTGAGGGAAACAAGTGGAATCAGAAGAGGTTGTCTTAGTAGTGGACAACCCCTTTAAAGTATACTCTCCACCTGATGATAGAATATATAAATTTTCATCTGGGATTCCTTTTATTACTTTGTTTTCTAATACACCCCCTGAGGAAAAATACATTGAAACGTACGTCGGGGTAGAGGGACGATACAGCACTGCACTTTAGGTACTTACCATTGCTCTGTAGCACGTTAGCACTTTTAATTTCATTTGTCTGCTGCTTGTTTGCCTTTTTAAACTGGATATGTTGCCGTCTTTTTCTTTGCACAGCACATGCACCTTGGTCTGATCCACTGTTATTTGCACACTGCACCTTATTACGTGGAAGACCTCGCAACATTTACTGTGTTAATTTCACCTGTGCCCTTTCACTATTTATGCGCCTTTTTGCTAAATTATTTAGGCGGTTATTTATCTGTTTCTATATGATCCATGATTAGTTGAATTTTTTCTACTCAGTATATACCTCTTTTATCTAGACAGCTAGGAGGTTTTTCAGTGCTATATTTAATGATATCCGGGAGATTTTTTTGCAAGTTAGCACTATGCACTTTTTTCACACTTTTTTCATATAAAATACATTAGTACTGTGTAGCACTTTGCACTTTATTTTTCAGTTTTGTGCCATTGTAGCCATTGTAGCTCACCAATTTATTATTGTGAATTCAGAGTTATTAATATTTTATACCAGTTACTCTGTGCCTCTTTTTTACAAACTTTTTTACACTGATTTTGCTTGATACAGCGTTTTTTTTGACTATTGTGTCTTTGTATATTTATCTTTATTTATAGTTTTTTCACTGTTTCACCTTTTTTGTTATATCGCACATACACCTTGTAAGAATTGGCTGGCAGGCCTTCTATTGGATTGATACATATTCTCAATATTAATATTATTCTTTATTCATACAGTCACAATATTCTTTTCTTATTACACACCCTATTCCCTGGATACATTAGTTTCACTGTAAAAATGTTTTAAAGATTCTTTAGTATGTTTTTTTTTTTTCTCAAAATGATATAGAAGGAAACTAATATTTTATTTTTTTTTTTTAATTTTTTATTTTTAATACAACAAACAAGTCGGCCCCATATGTAATTTTGTGCACTAATTATTGTCATTATATTGCTTATAGATCGTCCCTCGTGTTTTGAAGTACCATTACTATTTTATGAATTTTGACATGCATCTTTTTATAATAATTATTCAATAAACTAATTTTGTATATTGAAATCACTGTTTTTCTTGTTGAGTATTTTTTTACTCCACAAATGTTGTCTTGATCTTTGTTTTCTAATAGTAATTAATATTGAACCCTCATATGTGTAATTTTTGATCATTCTATTAATTGTAGCAAGTGATGTAAATTGAACCCTCATATGTGTAATTTTTGATCATTCTATTAATTGTAGCAAGTGATGTAAATATATGATTTGTTTAGTGTAACACATTGCAAACAATGTTTTGTTTATTTTTTTTGCATTATTCAGACAGTATATTGACAAAGACCAAAGAGCCGAAACGTTCATTGGATGCTGTCTTTTCTATTGATTCCCACTGGACTAATAAAATCAAATTTATTACATCTAAAAATTGCAATTTTATTTTTTCAAATAAAGTGCGGAAGTATTCTCTTTTTTTACTCTCCACCTGGAACATGGCGGTCACATGACTGTTGGAGCCACTCAGTGGATGCCGATACAGAATTTCAGTATTCCGTTCTGACGGATTAGTGAAGGCTGCAGTGATCATAACAATGTCCCGGGGCCACCAAGACAGACAGCTCTGATACAGTCCTGGCCAAGGAGGTTATCTGAGGGGAGTGGGGTGGTCCAGTAGTGGACAACTCTTTAACTTTCTGTCTTATCAGAATTTTATATAGAGAAGGAGGAGGGAGAAATTGTGTGAAAGTCTCAGTGGAAATATATTTATCTACAAATAATTTTTCAAAAAGCACATAACAATAATGGAGTCATTTATTTTATTAGATACATACTAGAGCAAAAAGTCTTCAATTTGCAATAGTTTATATCCTTACCTATTACTGGATCAAGAAAAATAATTGAAGAAACCAATCTATATGATATATTATCCAATCAATGTGGATTAGGTGTGCAATATAGAATATAATTGCTTTATCACGTGTGAGGAAACACACTGCAAAATCATTGTGTGCTTCTGTTCCTTCTGAGTTAGGAAAGATAAAGATCATTCATAGGTCTTAATGAGACATCAGCTAAAAGCTATATACGCGTGAAGCAGAAAATGACAAGGCATGTTTATGCATGGTGGCAGCATGACTTAGCATGAATTTGCATGTGTGATACAGTATTGTTATACCAGATAACATTATTTCAGGATGCAGCACGTTGTATAATAGTATTATTTGTGTAAACAATGTATTGGGGGTTTTCAGATGTTTTGTATATTTTATATTCAAATTAACATCCTAATACTACACTACTTCCCTTTGTGTAGCTAAATAGCCTCCCCACTTCTGATCCCTTGCAGACATTATTGATAAATATTGCACTGAATCGGCACAATACACACAAAAAAAATGAATCTTCCACTCAAATGAAGTTATCATTTGAGTTCTTGGCATTACGAGTTGTTGCCCCTCATCAGTGCAAAGCACATGATCTGATTTGGCTGTATGAGAGGCTTTTGACTGGGATCTAATTGGATTTGTTTCCCCTTTTAGACAATAACCTGCCTGGCATGCTAGTGTGAGGAGGCTTATAAGCCATGCAATGCTCCTCAGGTAAATTAAACATGCAAATTACCACCTCAGAGAAGAAGAGGACTTGAACTCTACTGCAATCTACTGGAAGTAGCAATTCTAAAAGTTACTATTAACCCTTTAATAAGTCTTGACATATGACTAAGGATCAAGGCCAAACCAGAATCTGGTTTTGAAGACATACTGTTTCAGGGTTTTGCCCCTCATAAGTGCAAAGCATGACATTTGATTTAGCTTTGAAAGGATGAAAAATGCTAAAAATATGCAGAAAGAATTGATATGCTGCAAATCTGAAACTGCTTTAATTCTGCAAGAAAAAAATAAGCAACTTGTGCATGAGATTTCTGATTTATATTTTTTTTTCATAGCAAAACACAACCTGTGATCAAGCTCTTAGTAAGTTAAAGCATACAGCTAGGATATGCCATCATGTACATGAATATAATTAGAATAGAATATTTGTACACCGTGTGCAGAATTATTAGGCAAGTTGTATTTTAGAGGATTTTTTTATTATTGATCAACAACTATGTTCTCAATCAACCCAAAAGACACATAAATATCAAAGCTTAATATTTTTGGAAGTTGGAGTGGTTTTTTTTTTAGACTTGGCTATCAGGAGGATATCTGTTTGTGCAGGTAACTATTACTGTGCAGAATCATTAGGCAACTTAATAAAAACCAAATATATTCCCATCTCGCTTTTTTATTTTCCCCAGGCAAACCAATATAACTGCACAAAATTTAGAAATAAACATTTCTGACAGGCAAAAACAAAACCCCCAAAAATTAGTGACCAATATAGCCACCTTTCTTTATAATGACACTCAACAGCCTACCATCCATAGATTCCGTCAGTTGCTTGATCTGATTATGATCAACATTGCATGCAACAGCCACCACAGCCTCCAGACACTGTTCCAAGAGGTGTACTGTTTTCCCTCACATTTTATGAGGGACCACAGGTTCTCTATGGGGTTAAGATCAAGTGAACAAGGGGGCCATGTCATTATTTCTTCATCTTTTAAACCTTTACTGGCCAGCCACGCTGTGGAGTAGTTGGATGCATGTGATGGAGCATTGTCCTGCATGAAAATCATGTTTTTCTTGAACGATACCGACTTCTTCCTGTACCACTGCTTGAAGAAGTTGACTTCCAGAAACTGGCAGTAGGTCTGGGAGTTGAGCTTCACTCCATCCTCAGCCCGAAAAGGTCACACAAGTTCTTCTTTGATGATACCAGCCCATACCAGTACCCCACCTCCACCTTGCTGGCGTCTGAGTCGGAGTGGAGCTCTCTGCACTTTAATGATCCAGCCTCTGGCCCATCCATCTGGCCCATCAAGAGTCACTCTCAATTCATGGATCCATAAAACCTTTGAAAAATCAGTCTTAAGATATTTCTTGGCCCAGTCTTGACGTTTTATCTTATGTTTCTTGTTCAAAGGTGGTCGTTTTTAAGCTTTCCTTACCTTGGACATGTCCCTGAGTATGGCACACCTTGTGCTTTTTGATACTCCAGTAACGTTGCAGCTCTGAAATATGGCCAAACTGGTGGCAAATGGCAGCTTCATGTTTGATTTTCCTCAATTCATGGGCAGTTATTTTGCACCTTTTTTGCCCAACACGCTTCTTGTGATCCGGTTGGCTATTTGCCATGAAACGCTTGATTGTTTAGTGATCACGCTTCAAAAGTTTGGCAATTTCAAGACTGCTGCATCCCTCTGCAAGACATCTCACAATTTTGGACTTTTCAGAGCCCATCAAATCTCTCTTCCATTTTGCCAGAGGAAAGGAAGTTGCCTAATAATTAAGCACACCTTATATAAGGTGTTGATGTCATTACACCGCACCCCTCCTCATTACAGAGATGCACATCACCTGATTTCCTTAATTGGTAGTTGGCTCTCAAGCCTACACAGCTTGGAGTAGGACAACATGTATAAAAATTATCATGTGATCAAAATACTCATTTCCCTATTAATTCTGCACACGGTGTATATTGATACAGTGCATATGTAGTTGGGTTACTGCAAAATTGTACTGTCATCATTAGTATGATCAGCTGAGCTCTACGATCATCAGCAGTCTCAGTGTAGATCACATGTGCTACTCGTATTTATATCCTACACTATATAGAAGATGGAAATTCCAACAAGATTATAAAAGTACAATTTACATGGGATGTAGAGTAAACCAAAAAAAGTAAGAGCAGTATCCTGAATATACATAAATTCTTAAGAAAAAAATAAATATGAGGATAAAAAATATTTCAATAGCTTCAAACTGAATGCAATTCAATCAGTCTAGAACATGCATAAAATTCAAAGACAAAGGAACAGCATGAAAGACAGTGTGTGTATAAGGGTTTACTTATGTCTATGATTTCTAAATAGTAAATCAAAGTTAGGAAGTACTGCCCAGGAAAATGATAACATAATTGACACTCCCACCAGGGCCGTGCGGCTATTCATTACCGGGCCAGTTATGTTCTTAGTGAGAATCACGGCGGCTAGGCCCAGCTCCGTGACCCTGGCGGTGTCGTTTAAATGAAGGGGGTTATTTACAAGGGGAAAGAGTTTGTGACACTACCTATGGTATGCGGCAACATGGATGCCGCGGCTGCTATTCAGTTTCCCCTGGGGTCGATGGTGATGCAGCTGAGTTGGTATAGCTCTCCACATGTAGAGCTGACCCCAGGGCTGAATATGGTAGTGTGGAGTAATGGCGGAGTGCAGAGCCGGAGGCGTAGGCAATAATTGGGCAACACAGGAATGCAGTCACAAGGTCTTTACTCACAGTTAAGAGTTCCAAGTTATCATGGCCGGTCAAGTACTGCCCTCGAAATGCTGAGTCCTGCTGTGATGAGCCCCAGCCAATCCCCGGATAGTTCGGGGGCACAACCTGATGAACCCTTCTGTGTTCCTTCCCTGGTCGTCTTTCTGTGCTGGCGTTTCCCGCCTGCCCTGCGCCTCACACACAGTGCCCTGAGCCAGTGTCTGTGGATCCTTTTGATGGGTGTCTTTTCTGCCTTGTTACTTGGTCCTATGTGGTCTCCTTT
This sequence comes from Anomaloglossus baeobatrachus, assembly GCF_048569485.1. Classification (NCBI taxonomy): domain Eukaryota; kingdom Metazoa; phylum Chordata; class Amphibia; order Anura; family Aromobatidae; genus Anomaloglossus; species Anomaloglossus baeobatrachus. Next base: position 277,795,460 of record NC_134357.1, on the reverse strand, counting down.
TCCGTGGGTTATGTGCGGATTTGGCTTTGGTACTTGCAATAACCTCTGCCTCCGGCTTGCTAGCTGAGCCTTGTAGTTCTCCACTAATTGAGGGGCCAGTCCCCTATGTGGCCAAGTCCCTCCACACCGGTATATCGGCGGTGGATAAGAGTCCATGGATGTATGGCGCACTTCCCGTGGAACTGGGACCCCTTGTATCCTGATCCTGGGATGAGCTCTGCAGCTCCAGACCCCAGGATCGCTCTCCTCCGCGTCCACTTCCTGACTGACTCACGTTCTACAGTCTGCTCCCACTAACTAAACTCCACCTCCAGACTAGCTTCAGGCTGTGCTTACCTAAGGCAACAGCTTAGGTGCAACTTGCCCTCACCATGGCCTAATGCAGTGTTGCTAAATAAAGAGTGTGTCTCTGTATGTGTGCAACGACCTGTGCCCTTCTCCTTACCCGGGAATGGGATACCACACCTCTGACTGATGTGCAGTACCTCTGTGGCGACTGGAGCCTCAGGGGCGCCACATAATGACCTCATTATTTGTAATTGTGCTGTGAAATGATAACAAAAATTGCAAGACTGCAATGTGAAGAAAAAGAATACAGATCTGAGAATGTTGTAAGAATGATGCCATCCCTCTACCCTACACTCCGACGCATATTTCTTCCACCCACTGAAGAAGTTATATAAAACAAGTGATGGCTTTTAGGGCTGAGAATTCTGCGGTTTGAATTCTTCCTTTTTCTTCACTTTGACAATTTGCAATTATCATTATTATATTCACAGCATACTTACAAATAATCGTGCCATTACTTGATAATTTCCCTGGGCAGTAATTGCTAATTATAATTTACTAATTACAAATCATACACATGAGCGAACCATTATCCCACCATTGGCTGACATACCATGCAGCTGCACAGGGGCCAAAGAGGTAAGGTGGAATTTGTGTGTCATGATGAGCTGTTGGGCTGGAAAGGGCCTATATACTGTTCTTGCACAAGAGCCCTCTTCTGTCTGTGTCTGCCTTTGATACCCACCCTATAATAACAGTCTCGTACTTTTCCTCAAACCTTCTGCATTTCAATACTATTTTAAACCATTATCTTTGCGTTTTATAGGATTTTTTAACTGATTGAATTGTGAATTTGAAGCTAATAAAATATTTGGTTCTAATACACACATTTTGATATGTATATAAATTAATTCAGGATACTGGCCTTCCTTTATATTCATCAAATGTGAAATTAATGATGACAAAAGTATGAAATGGGCATGAAAGCAAAGAGTCGGAAAGAGCTAGGCAATTGCTCGGCAGTGTAAGAGTGGAGCTTGGAAGAGGATACCAACTGGGTAATGATGGATTTCTTGTCTAAGACACTGAAGTGCCCATATCTATACACACTTTTTACCCATGTTGTATGTCGTGAAATCAGGATATGAGAGATACTCCGGACCTGGCAGGACCTTTGCATAGAAAAGGTGACAACCATAATAACTGCGGTTAATAATAATAAGAATATGGAAGCACATGTTGGTAGGAAATAGATTTGAAGAGTAGGAAACACTACGGCTTAACCTGTCGCCTTTCATTGTCCATAAGACACTACCAATTCATTTTTGACTCTTTATTCCATTTTAATGTGATAAATATAGAAATGATACTTACCTGTATCTGATATTTGGCTTTTAACATGTTCAGTGTTGTTGGGGGTTGCAGATGATATAACTGTAAGCAAAAAGAAACAGATTTAGGTTTTAGTTTCCACACCAGGCATAAGGTGGTGAGATGCCATGGGCCACTGAACCAGGCAGGGGTCCCATGGCATCTGGGTAAACATGTTCTAAACTTATCAAGATGCGTTAATAAGCCACATTGACCTGGAGCCAGACCGCAATACAGGAGCAGGGCATCACACAAAATATCAGCTACCAATCCACTATTCACCTCTTCTGGTAGGCTCCTGAGACTCATGGAAGAAGATGCCATAGATTTCAATCCAAATATTCTGAGCAGAGCTGACCACGTCATAACCCTTGGAACATTATCATGTCTCATCATCCCCAATGTACACTGTTAGCCATTTTAGAACTATCAGGCCACTATTAAAAGGATTGTCTACAAGTGCTTAATCAATACAACACTCCAATTAAAATAAAAACAATATATAGTATATTCACCTCCCACAATGGTACTTTTCTCGCCATGTCAGTGTCGCGGGCGGGGAGGAGGGTGTCAGCACACTACGCTCACCCCCTTCTGCTCGGGTCCGGCGGCTGCTGCTCAGTGGTGGCTCGAGCGGTGGGCCGGATCCTGGGGGTTTCTCGAGCGGCACTCCTCGCCCGTGAGTGAAAGGGGGTTGTTGGGTGTGGGGATGATTATTGTCCGTGACGCCACCCACGGTTGTGGTGATTTCACCACCGCTGCTCTATACGGGGCTCCCGGGGATAGTGATGCGGAGCAGCCAGGTGTTGTGTTGCCCCTCCATGGGTAGGGGTTGGTGATCCCGGGGCCCGGTGATGGAGATTGAGGTGCAGGGCCTGGTGGGCGCAGGGACGCGGGGGCAGCGCTGTGCCTTGCGGCACTGTGGTACTCACTCAGCCTGAGACGTGACACAGTTTTTACGGTAAACCAACGGCTGGATAGACGGTCCCACGGACGGCTGCACTTGCTCTCCCAGTAGGTGACGGTGATGTCCCTTTTCCTTGCACCTTGGTGTACTTGTTGGTTGCGATGGGTCCCCACCGGTAACCCGCTCCCCGGCTTCAAGCTGGACCGGGGGAGCTCTACTCTTTGCCCGCAGGCGCTGGCCCTGGGGAAACTGGTGCCCTGGCGGTGGCGGTGTCTCCCCTGTAATGGTTGAGCTGTTGCCTTCAATCGGGACTTGGTTGTTGGGGGATCTACGTCCCCTTCACTGACGGATTCGGCAAATTGTGGCGACTCCAAGCCTTGCCGGGGTCTGAGAGGCCCCTGCCCTGGTGCTGACTGTCCTTCGGAACACTGCTCCAGACCGCCAGGCACACAGCCAACGGGGTCCTTCCAGGAACTTCCAAACGGTCCCCCTCCAGACAGTCACCGCCGTTGCTGACCTTGCTGACCTGGTCCTACACAAAGCTGGACCCTTCAGGCTTTCCTTCCTTCTTGTCACCTCACTTGCTTTCCTCCTTTTCCACTTTTCTACTTTCACTACTTCCACTTAGCTCCTCACTCCTGCTCCTCCCTGAGCTAACTGCCTGGTTTCTCCCGCCTCCAGAGCTGTGTCCTCCTCGGTGGGTGGAGCCAACCACCTGGCCCACCCCCTGGTGTGAATCATCAGCCTCTGGAGGAAGGCAACAAGGATTTTCGGTTAGCTGTGGTGTTCCTAGCTGGGATGTAGGGTGTGGTGGTGTGTAACCTGTGTCCCCTGGCTTGCCCAGGGCGACACATCAGCACCCTTATTCCCAGAGGGGGACGTGACATTGTTGTGTTGCATGCTAGCTGCAGCCATTACTACCGTGTTTCCCCGAAAGTAAGGCCCTGTCTTACATTAATTTTACCCCCAAAAGTCCCACCCTGCCTTACTTTCGGGGGAGGCCTTACATTGGAAAAAAAATGACAATCCTCCCCCCTGCAGCCTCCCCATTGTTTGAGAGTCTGGCATCCACCCCATCCTCCCCCCTGCAGCCTCCCCATTGTTTGAGAGTCTGACATCCACCCCATCCTCCCCCCTGCAGCCTCCCCATTGTTTGAGAGTCTGGCATCCACCCCATCCTCCCCCCTGCAGCCTCCCCATTGTTTGAGAGTCTGGCATCCACCCCATCCTCCCCCCTGCAGCCTCCCCATTGTTTGAGAGTCTGGCATCCACCCCATCCTCCCCCCTGCAGCCTCCCCATACAGTGGTTCTGCCCCCCACTCTGCCACCACACACACTGACACATACGGTACCGGTACAGCCCCACATGGCACCCACACACATATCGTACCGGTACCGTACACACACACACACTGACCCATACAGCCCCATACGGCACCCATACACATACCATACACATACCATACACATACCGTACACATACCGTACACATACCGTACACACACACACAGACACACACAGAGAGAGTTTCGGAACTTACCGTTACTTTCCTTCTGTTTCGATCTCCTCTGCGGTGCCGGGCTGACGATTCAGATGCCAGGGACGCTGGACCAATCGGAGCGAGCCTGCAGGCGGTGACGTCGCGGCTGATTTCGGCCAATCAGCTGCGAGCCGGCTGACTGGCCAATCGCAGCTCGAGCTGAGGGCCAATCAGCTGCGAGCCGGCTGACTGGCCAATCGCAGCTCGAGCTGAGGGCCAATCAGCTGCGAGCCGGCTGACTGGCCAATCGCAGCTCGAGCTGAGGGCCAATCAGCTGCGAGCCGGCTGACTGGCCAATCGCAGCTCGAGCTGATGGCCAGCAGGGAGCCTTGCGGGGGCCATCCACCGGAGGCGGACCACGGGTGGCACGAGACTGGAGAAGGCCTGGATGGAGCGAGGGAACAGCGGCAAGTTCCTGTACTGTCCCCAGTGACCCCACCCATATGCGGCCTTACATTCCCCGGGCCCCCCGCTACCCTGCCTTACAATCGGGGGGTGCCCTACATTGGCGGACCCCCCTGAAACCCCCACCCTGCCTTACTTTCGGGGGGTCCTACTTTCGGGGAAACACGGTATATGCGTACAGCCACCCTGATGTGATATTGATGAGATGCAATGGTCACGTGACAGAACATTGTCGCCTCATCCTTCAGAAATAATGGCACCAACATAGTTGGAGTAACATCGCTGTGGAAGGTGAATATCCATTATTTTTATTTTAAGTGGGGATCTGAATCAACTTAGCTGGGGTTGTCTGGAAGTGGACAAGTCCTTTAAGCCATCACATGATTAGCAGGATAGGATTCACATTATGCAAAACACTATTGCTGGACAGCACAGAAAATTTAAAAAGTCAACTGAAAATTACCTTTGAAAGCACCCATAATTTATAACTTGTCCGCAATTACCCCTAAAGTCAATTGCATACTGAATATGATCTGTACATGGCCATTTCTAAGAATAAAGAAAATGCATAAATATAAAGGAAGGTAAGAAGTGTACCAAAACCTTCTCCACAGATAATCTTTAGACTAGAGCTACGCTCAGACCTTTTGCACTAGGATTTTCCACTTTAAGGATGCAAATTGGTCCGATCTCATACCACAATGCACGGACAATGCTCCCGATCCAAGTGTCACAGACTCATACAAATATACGAAGCTGTCATGCTGTGGTATGGAGACCCGTGGCCAGTCCGTGCATTACGTCCGGAGATCGGACTGATTTGCTCAGAGGTCTGCATGAGCTCTTAACTATGATAATTGTAGTCCACAGGCATTCACAAAGTTTCATGCAACTAATTGGGGTTGAGTTAGCGTTCTTGTGCGATATTTAGACAGTGCAAACAATCTAAAAAGTCTATAAATGTCTGAAATTTATCACTGGCTCATGCTGGAAGATAAATTTGGCACATCTTTACATGCATTTCTCTTACTTTTTTTTGCTAATTTTGTGCCACATATCTGCATCTAAAAGTAGCATATGTTGCATTTTGCACCATGCCATAATGACAAAGAACAGCAAAAATCACACTGTATATAGTACTAAAACTCAATAGGACATTTAGGCACAAATCTTCCCAATTAATCTAAATGAGACACCTCCACCAATTCTTGACTCAATGAATAATGAACGTCATCTTTCCTTTCTCCATAGCAAAATAAACCTTGACCTTTATCAGTTATTTCCCAGTAAGTAAGAAAATCTCCTTTTGCAATACTTCCCAACTCTAGAAGGACCATGTGCCTATGGCCAGATGTCTACAAAACCATCATATTGGCTGTATTTACAAGAATGGAAAACAGACAAGATATAACATTATAGAAACAGGGAAAATAAAAGGTATGGCAGTAAATAAAATAAATAGAAGATAGCTTACTGATGGCATATGCTGTCAGCAATAAGAAATGTGCCCTCATGGCTCCGGCCTGTGGACGATGTGGAGACCTCTGCGTTCTGTGTGAGATCTGCCACTCTGATAGAAGCACCACCATTCATGACCTCACTGAAATGCAGTCCTGTTCTGTACAGATAAGATGCAATATCACTATCATCTGTAGTTTGCACTGCTTTCCCTGTGTAACCCCCACCTTCCAAGAATCAATTGGCCCCTAGTAGGTTGAGGAATGAATTTATAACCCAGACCACAGATAAAACGATGGGGTCTTATAAATGTCAAACAAAAAATTGCTTATGTCGCAATTCCATTCAACATAAGAGGGTTAATTTTGGTTCATCCCTAGGGGGTGATGTTTTTTCGATCAAGAACCATTTACCTTACCAGTCGGACTTTGTCATCTATTTAATTGAATGTGAATGTGATAAACAATATATTGGTAGGACGATCCAAGCATTACACAACAGGATCAATTCACATAGACACAACATAAAAGTAGGGTTTATGTTACAGTGCCTACAAGTAGTATTCAACCCCCTGCAGATTTAGCAGTTTTGATAAGATGCAAATAAGTTAGAGCCTGCAAACTTCAAACAAGAGCAGGATTTATTAACAGATGCATAAATCTTACAAACCAACAAGTTATGTTGCTCAGTTAAATTTTAATACATTTTCAACATAAAAGTGTGGATCAATTATTATTCAACCCCTAGGTTTAATATTTTGTGGAATAACCCTTGTTTGCAATTACAGCTAATAATCGTCTTTTATAAGACCTGATCAGGCCGGCACAGGTCTCTGGAGTTATCTTGGCCCACTCCTCCATGCAGATCTTCTCCAAGTTATCTAGGTTCTTTGGGTGTCTCATGTGGACTTTAATCTTGAGCTCCTTCCACAAGTTTTCAATTGGGTTAAGGAGGTCAGGAGACTGACTAGGCCACTGCAACACCTTGATTTTTTCCCTCTTGAACCAGGCCTTGGTTTTCTTGGCTGTGCGCTTTGGGTCGTTGTCTTGTTGGAAGATGAAATGACGACCCATCTTAAGATCCTTGATGGAGGAGCAGAGGTTCTTGGCCAAAATCTCCAGGTAGGCCGTGCTAGTAGGGATGGTATTCTTGGGGTCGTATGCAGTGCCATCCAGTCTCCAAACGTCACGTGTGTGGTTGGCACGAAAGATCTCGATCTTGGTCTCATCAGACCAGAGAACCTTGAACCAGTCTGTCTCAGAGTCCTCCAAGTGATCATGAGCAAACTGTAGACGAGCCTTGACATGACGCTTTGAAAGAAAAGGTACCTTACGGGCTCGTCTGGAACGGAGACCATTGCGGTGGAGTACGTTACTTATGGTACTGACTGAAACCAATGTCCCCACTGCCATGATATCTTCCCGGAGCTCCTTCCTTGTTGTCCTTGGGTTAGCCTTGACTCTTCGGACAAGCCTGGCCTCGGCACGGGTGGAAACTTTCAAAGGCTGTCCAGGCCGTGGAAGGCTAACAGTAGTTCCATAAGCCTTCCACTTCCGGATGATGCTCCCAACAGTGGAGACAGGTAGGCCCAACTTCTTGTAAAGGGTTTTGTACCCCTTGCCAGCCTTGTGACCCTCCACGATCTTGTCTCTGATGGCCTTGGAATGCTCCTTTGTCTTTCCCATGTTGACCAAGTATGAGTTTTATAAAACTAGTATAAGTTTTATAAAAAAAATTTATAATTACAGTTTGGAATGTTTAGTGCTGTAGTGCACATTTGGTGCTGGCTATTTGTTTTTTCTTCATTGAATTGGTCAGTGGTTGACCTCCACCTTGCTATGCACCCCAATTTGGGATGTATTCCATCTGTCTGGATTTTGGCGGTTGGTGACTGTTCACATTAAGTCATCAGGCTTTGTCCACAGGCTATTTACTTCATGCAGCATTTGCTTGGACCTGTCCCGCCCACAGCCATGACTCAGTCATGGGTATGGGATTGAAATAGACCAGGTGAGTGCTGCTAAGAGCAGTTCTACTATTCATATGTGAGGCCGTATGGCACATTTTATAAAAATATTTTAGTGTAGGACTGCTTCAAATGAGATTTGCCGTGACGTGGCGAAGCAGCTCAAGAAATTGCAATTTTTTGCCAAAAATCTCAAAAAATTTTTTATAATTACAGTTTGGAATGTTTAGTGCTGTAGTGCACATTTGGTGCTGGCTATTTGTTTTTTCTTCATTGAATTGGTCGGTGGTTGACCTCCACCTTGCTATGCACCCCAATTTGGGATGTATTCCATCTGTCTGGATTTTGGCGGTTGGTGACTGTTCACATTGTCATCAGGCTTTGTCCACAGGCTATTTACTTCATGCAGCATTTGCTTGGACCTGTCCCGCCCACAGCCATGACTCAGTCATGGGTACGGGATTGAAATAGACCAGGTGAGTGCTGCTAAGAGCAGTTCTACTATTCATATGTGAGGCCGTATGGCACATTTTATAAAAATATTTTAGTGTAGGACTGCTTCAAATGAGATTTGCCGTGACGTGGCGAAGCAGCTCAAGAAATTGCAATTTTTTGCCAAAAATCTCAAAAAATTTTTTATAATTACAGTTTGGAATGTTTAGTGCTGTAGTGCACATTTGGTGCTGGCTATTTGTTTTTTCTTCATTGAATTGGTCGGTGGTTGACCTCCACCTTGCTATGCACCCCAATTTGGGATGTATTCCATCTGTCTGGATTTTGGCGGTTGGTGACTGTTCACATTAAGTCATCAGGCTTTGTCCACAGGCTATTTACTTCATGCAGCATTTGCTTGGACCTGTCCCGCCCACAGCCATGACTCAGTCATGGGTACGGGATTGAAATAGACCAGGTGAGTGCTGCTAAGAGCAGTTCTACTATTCATATGTGAGGCCGTATGGCACATTTTATAAAAATATTTTAGTGTAGGACTGCTTCAAATGAGATTTGCCGTGACGTGGCGAAGCAGCTCAAGAAATTGCAATTTTTTGCCAAAAATCTCAAAAAAATTTTTATAATTACAGTTTGGAATGTTTAGTGCTGTAGTGCACATTTGGTGCTGGCTATTTGTTTTTTCTTCATTGAATTGGTCGGTGGTTGACCTCCACCTTGCTATGCACCCCAATTTGGGATGTATTCCATCTGTCTGGATTTTGGCGGTTGGTGACTGTTCACATTAAGTCATCAGGCTTTGTCCACAGGCTATTTACTTCATGCAGCATTTGCTTGGACCTGTCCCGCCCACAGCCATGACTCAGTCATGGGTACGGGATTGAAATAGACCAGGTGAGTGCTGCTAAGAGCAGTTCTACTATTCATATGTGAGGCCGTATGGCACATTTTATAAAAATATTTTAGTGTAGGACTGCTTCAAATGAGATTTGCCGTGACGTGGCGAAGCAGCTCAAGAAATTGCAATTTTTTGCCAAAAATCTCAAAAAATTTTTTATAATTACAGTTTGGAATGTTTAGTGCTGTAGTGCACATTTGGTGCTGGCTATTTGTTTTTTCTTCAAGTATGAGTGCTGTTCACAAGTTTGGGGAGGGTCTTAATTAGTCAGAAAAGGCTGGAAAAAGAGATAATTAATCCAAACATGTGAAGCTCTTTGTTCTTTGTGCCTGAAATACTTCTTAATACTTTAGGGGAACCAAACAGAATTCTGGTGGTTTAAGGGGTTGAATAATAAATGACCCTCTGAATAAACTTTTCACAATTTAAAAAAAAGAAATAACATTCTTTTTTGCTGCAGTGCATTTCACACATCCAGGCTGATCTACAGTCCAAATGTCAGAATGCCAAGTTAATTCTGAATGTGTAAACCTGCTAAATCTGCAGGGGGTTGAATACTACTTGTAGGCACTGTACATGGTCTATCTAGACATGTCACCTTGTGTCATAATAAGAAATCAAAGTTGAGGATCACCCCTATTGAACAAATACCGTCCCATGTCCCTAATGGTATTGAGCTATTAAGCAAAAAAGAGACATACCGGATTTATAAATTAAATACCCTAAAGCAATTTGGTCTTAAAGAGATGACGGATTTATTTTACTGAGTAATTTATTGAAACATGATATATTATCTGTGGTGTTTTAATAGGTTTAGGACATTCCAGTATGTTTACATAGATTTTTATTCTAGTATTTTTATGGTTTTATGTATATTTATCCTTTGCCACTATTTTATAATGATTGTCATAATGTTTGTAATTTTTTATTTTTTTTCTTTTTAATCGTCAGGTCATAATTGTTGATTTTAATATATGTATATATATATATATATTTTTTATAATATTTTATATATGTGAGGATACACACATTTTATGGATCATATTGCACATTCATATTTAATTTATTCATTTCTATAGTCATATTTATACGAATAGCATTTCTATTCATAATGGTATAGTTCAGGTGTTGGTCTTTCGAACCCGCATGGAGAATTCTCCATATGTGAGTTTGCACGAAGGTTTTTTTTCCCTCCGTTTATCTATGGTTATGTCTCACAACTTTGTGGTCTATGGAGCACTGAATCTAGACCTTTCACTTGAGCATGCATGTTAAACATTTTCCCACTCTAAAGCCCACTTTACACGTTGCAATTAGTTGTACAATCGCATTTGCGATGTGACACGCCCAGGTTGCATACGGGATCTATGAGATTTCACGTTGGTCGTTCATTTGCTGTCACACGAGCGTTAGTAGTCTATGTTAAATTGATCAATTTTGTGTGCGATCCTTTAGATCATGTGTTCTGTGACGTATGCATTGAGCACCTTTTTTTTTTTTTTATTTATTGACTTGCCAAGCGTGTGTAATGTGTAGGGATGCGTTTTTACTATGTCATCTGCCATTCAGCTCTGCTACATGGCCGCTGACAGCAGCCACAGACAGCCATGTAGCAGAGCTGAATGGCAGATGACAGCAGACACAGACAGAGCCGCACTGTCAGAATGAACTCGGGTGAACTTCACCCGACTTCATTGTCATGCTGCGGCTCTGTCTGTGTCGCGCCCTGATTAGCGGTCACCAGTGAAGACTCACCGGTGACCGCTAATCTCCTGAGTAACTGAAGTTAGCAGCCCTCTCTCATACTCACCGATCCCCGATCCCCTGCGCTGCACGGGTTTCTCACTGCTCCGGCGGCTTTTACTGTTTTGAAAAAGCCGGCCGCCTATTAAACAATTTCGTATTCCCTGCTTTCCCCGCCCACCAGCGCCTATGATTGGTTACAGTGAGACACGCCCCCACTCTGAGTGACAGGTGTCACACTGCACCCAATCACAGCAGCCGGTGGGCGTGTCTATACTGTGTAGTGAAATAAATAATTAAATAATTAAAAAAAACGGCGTGCGGTTCCCCCCATTTTTAAAACCAGCCAGATAAAGCCATACGGCTGAAGGCTGGTATTCTCAGGATGGGGAGCTCCACGTTATGGGGAGCCCCCCACCCTAACAATATCAGCCAACAGCCGCCCAGAATTGCCGCATACATTATATGCGACAGTTCTGGGACTGTACCCGGCTCTTCCCGATTTGCCCTGGTGCGTTGGCAAATCGGGGTAATAAGGAGTTATTGGCAGCCCATAGCTGCCAATAAGTCCTAGATTAATCATGTCAGGCGTCTATGAGACACCTTCCATGATTAATCTGTAAATTACAGTAAATAAACACACACACCCGAAAAAATCCTTTATTAGAAATAAAAACACACACATATACCCTGGTTCACCACTTTAATCAGCCCCAAAAAGCCCTCCTTGTCCGGCGTAATCCAGGATGATCCAGCGTCGCTTCCACCGCAGCTGCATGGAGGTGACCGGAGCCGCAGCAGACACAGCCGCTCCGGTCACCTCCACGCAGCAAATGAACACAGCCGCGCGATCAGCTGAGCTGTCACTGAGGTTACCCGCGGCCACCGCTGCATCCACCGGTGGCCGCGGGTAACCTCAGTGACAGCAGCTGATCGCGCGGCTGTGTTCATTTGCTGTGTGGAGGTGACCGGAGCGGCTGTGTCTGCTGCGGCTCCGGTCACCTCCATGCAGCAGCGCTGGATGCGACGCTGGATCATCCTGGATTACGCCGGACAAGGAGGGCTTTTTGGGGCTGATTAAAGTGGTGAACCAGGGTATATGTGTGTGTTTTTATTTCTAATAAAGGATTTTTTCTGGTGTGTGTGTGTTTATTTACTGTAATTTACAGATTAATCATGGAGGGTGTCTCATAGACGCCTGACATGATTAATCTAGGACTTATTGGCAGCTATGGGCTGCCAATAACTCCTTATTACCCCGATTTGCCAACGCACCAGGGCAAATCGGGAAGAGCCGGGTACAGTCCCAGAACTGTCGCATATAATGTATGCGGCAATTCTGGGCGGCTGTTGGCTGATATTGTTAGGGTGGGGGGCTCCCCATAACGTGGAGCTCCCCATCCTGAGAATACCAGCCTTCAGCCGTATGGCTTTATCTGGCTGGTTTTAAAAATGGGGGGAACCGCACGCCGTTTTTTTTAATTATTTAATTATTTATTTCACTACACAGTATAGACACGCCCACCGGCTGCTGTGATTGGGTGCAGTGTGACACCTGTCACTCAGAGTGGGGGCGTGTCTCACTGTAACCAATCATAGGCGCTGGTGGGCGGGGAAAGCAGGGAATACGAAATTGTTTAATGGGCGGCCGGCTTTTTCAAAACAGTAAAAGCCGCCGGAGCAGTGTGAATGCCGTGCAGCGCCGGGGATCGGGGATTGGTGAGTATATGAGAGAGGGGGATAGACTGACATGGACAGAGAGTGAGGGACAGAGATAGTGACGGACTGACAGAGATTAGTGCATGAGAGACATTGTGAGGCGCTTCAGAACGCAGCTTTTCAGCTGCGCTCTGAAGCAGACCTTTTTTAAGCTGCGGTGCAGAGCGCACACCTGCGCACATAGCATCAGACAACAAAATCGTATGAGGGATGTCACACGTTACAATTGACTAGGTTCGTGCAACAAAACGCTCAATTCTAGAGAATGATACGATGTGTTTGCGATCAACGGTTTTGCGTTCAATCCTGATCGCATGTAGCTGTCACACGCAGATACCTCACAAACGATGCCGGATGTGCGTCACTTACAACTTGACCCCAACGACGGATTGTGAGATATATTGAAGCGTGTGTAGCGGGCTTTATGAACTTGGTTCACCCCATTACTCGCCGGCTCGCTATGAACTCCTGTGAACTTGAATCTGGCACTCGCTTCCTTTTTACTTTGGTTTATACACGAATATTTTCCCCTTCTTTTTCCTTTTTCTTTTTTTCTTGTTGATATATGGGAATATTCTTAATCCTTTCATCTACACACCGTTTTTTGATATACAGATCCACACATGTGAGTGGTGCAGCGGTCTGCACGTCTCTCCGCACATTTCTCCTAGTGTGATTTCTCCTAGACCTTTGTGATAATAGTCTCTAACACTAGTATGGAGTTCTAGGTTGACTCGACACATTAATTTTATTTTTTAGTTTCAGACACATGTATTCAAACATATATTCTTTTTTTCATAGCAAATTTTATTACGTGGTATTATATATTTAGGACTTAAGGAAAGAAATCCAATGGAGCCATTTTTTGAAATTCAGCAATTTGAATGCTATACGTCATGTTTATTTTTAAATGTATGGACTCCCGCCGAGTTTTTTTCAAAGGGGGTGGTATCATGACATCAATACAATGGTATATAATGCCAATGTGGTCTCGGTTACAGCAGATTTGATGTTCTTTGCCTGTTTGTCCTGATGAAGGGAGCTGAGTCTCCTGAAACGCGTTGACCTGAGCATGAAATAAAGCAACATTAATCTTATACTTCCATCGTCCTTTGGTCATTGGCGCGGCTTTTGAAAACCCATCTCTACTACTTTCTGCTAGGGCTCCGACCCTGACACCTGTCAGCTTCTCCTCCTCACTCCAAACTCAAAACTTATCTGCTGTTTTTCCCTCCCCGGGCTCTCCAGACCCCTAGGTGGGCATTTTCCTTCTGCCTGGTCCCGCCCACTGGTGTGCCTGTCCTTCCCTGGGGGAGTGACTAGGGTTTTAGGTCGGCTGGTTTAACCCTGTGTGGGAGCGGTGTTGTGCGGGGGCCTAATCTGTGTGACTACCTGGTTTTGCCAAGGCGTCACATTCCCCCTTGGTTTAATACAGACCGTCCGCTGGCTGTCCGACCACCACCGTTTATTTTTAACTGGAACTGTAAAAACAGGTTACAACCTTAATAACAGTGTACAATTTCTTCCCTTACGGGAGGCACATATCTTAAACGTTGCACATTTAAACATAACGGGACGGACCGGACCACCTTCTTGTTGCGCCCACCCAAACAAACCTGACCCTGGTGCCACCTCTAAGAACAGGTTGGCACCCCTTTTCCCAAGTCCAGGAATGAGTCCGGGTGATGCCCATATGGGCCGGGTAAAAAGTTCCTTACCCGGCAGTCTATCTCAAGGGCCCCAAGTCCGGGGACCCCTGGCCTGGAGGGTAGTCACTGGTTTTGGTGGTGACTGGGCCTCGGACGACTCTACCGCAGGCCCTTCCTCCAACCAGCCTCTCCAGAGACAGCTGCGGACCAAAAGGGTGGTTGGGAGGTATTTACAAGGCCCAAAAGTTTTTGGGTTGGCTTTCCAGTCCAAAGCCATGGTCCATGAAACTGTAAACTTTTCAACGGGGGGTTAACTCAACTGTGGGTAGCCGGGAACCGCTACCTTAACAATCTTGGCTTTTAATCAGTTGAAATATTCAGTGGATTGGTATTCATTTACATACATATTTACACAACAAGCAGACACCACTCACTAGATTGCAGTTTTCCTGTACCTGAGTGGTGGCTGACCTAAGTTAGGGCGTGTAGACCTTCTGAGCCCTCTATCTTCACTTAGGACTGGTGGGGGAGAGTGAACTACGGGTTCCGCTTCCCTAATGTCAAGTATAGCTGGTAAGGACCTACGGGGCCGTGGTGTAGGTGCATCCCTGGGCACTGGGGTTGGCATGCTGCTGCTAGACCTTTCTGGCTCTGCATCTTCCACGAGTTGTGGGAACATTATAACGGGAACAATCACCGCTCCATTCTGCATAGGCCAATCAGCTGGAAAATCCCCCATAATAGTGTGGACCACCTCTTTGTTCTTTTCCATGCCCGGCGTGGGAGCGGGGACCTTCTCCACCATCTTCAGGGGCTCTGGACACTTCTTCAGGTGGTCCCTGGAAACAGTGGTTGTAGTCTTCCCTCGGTCCTGACTGACCAGGTACGTCTTCTGATCTTCCCGACCAGTGGGTTGGATAACGTACGGTATCCTCTCCCACTGGTCATCCAATTTGTGCAGTCTTCTCTTCCTCTTCAATACTACATCTCCAGGTCCAAAGGGGCAGCCTGGGCTCGTCTATTGAAACGCTGCTCTTGCCTCTCTCTGATCTGGCGCAAGTTCCCCAACACATATTCCTGGATCTGTCGGTACTGCCTCCGATGCTTGGCGTCCCAGCCCGTAGTTGACGGGATGGCCTCAGGCGCTTCTACGTCCAACTCCAGATCCACTGGCAGTCTTCAGGGCCTCGCCCTCATTAGATATGCGGGTGTGCATTTAGTGGAGCTGCTGGGTATGTTATTGTACATGTCTACCAGATCAGGTAGTTTCTCAGGCCACTGGTTCCGATCTTCGAGAGGTAATGTCTTGAAGAGGTTGAGGACCAGGTAATGAATGACAAAGGACTAAGACCGTGTATTACGGTCGAAACGCGTTGCTTGTCATTCTTTCCTCTGTCCAGGGGCTGTCTGTACCTACCTTCCATATGTGTGCACATGGAATAAATCATATGGAAATTTATACTGAAGAGTGCCTTCCTTTCTGTGCTGGATCTCATCTTACACGGTTGAGGACCAGGTTGTTCATCTTCTCACACATCCCGTTGGTCTGGGCATGATATGGGGTGGTACGGATCTTCTTGCACCCGTACAAACTGCAGAACTCCTGAAAGATTTCCGCTTCAAAGGCAGGGCATTGGTCAGTGAGCACCCTCTCCGGGTACCCATGCGGCCGGCAGAAGTATGCTTGAAAGACCTTGGTTGCAGTGCGAGCCGTTAGATCCTTGACGGGTACCACCACCATGAACCTGGAGTAGTGATCTACGATGGTGACGGCGTAGGTGTAGCCACTCCGACTTGGCGTAAGCTTCACATGGTCCAAAGCTACAAGTTCTAGTGGCTGGTGGGTGATAATTGGCTGCAACGGGGCTTTCTGGTTGGTTCCATCCCTTCTTCTTAGCACACAGGGACCACAATCCCTACACCATGCCTTGATGGACTCTCTCATTCCAATCCAGTACAAGCGTTCCCTCAGCAGCAGCTCTAACTTCTTCCAGTCGAAGTGTCCTGCTCCATCATGGCAAGCTTTCAAAACCACGGGCACATACGCTTGCGGCACCATAATCTGACAAACCTTCTCATGCGTCTTAGGATTAATCAGCCCTCTGTACAATTTGCCCTGGCGCAGGTACAAACGGTCCGTTTCTCTCCACAGCCGCTGTGCTTCTGTGGGCGCATTGGGCTCCATCCTGGAATGGGCCTGGGAGATTAGTGTCTTGACTAGCCGAACTGCAGGGTCTTCATCTTGGGCCCCCTGCCACCCATGGTGGGGCAAGGAGTTGAAGGCTGCCTCTTGCTGGCCACTGTATGGCCTGGCGTTTTTCGCACTGTCAGGTTGATGGAATGCAGGCAGCTCGAGTTCTTCTAAAGGCTACTTTACACACTGCGATATCGGTCCCGATATCGCTAGTGTGAGTACCCGCCCCCATCTGTTGTGCGACACGGGCAAATCGCTGCCTGTGCCGCACAACATCGCCCAGAGCCGTCACACATACTTACCTGTCCGGCGACGTCGCTGTGACCGGCGAACCGCCTCCTTTCTAAGGGGGCGGTCCGTGCGGCGTCACAGTGACGTCACTGAAGCGTCACTGAACCGCCGCCCAATAGCAGCGGAGGGGCGGAGATGAGCGGGACGTAACATCCCGCCCACCTCCTTCCTTCCGCATAGCAGCCGGGAGGCAGGTAAGGAGAGCTTCCTCGTTCCTGCGGTGTCACACGGAGCGATGTGTGCTGCCGCAGGAACGAGGAACAACTTCGTTACTGCTGCAGTAACGATTTTTAAGAATGGACCCCCATGTCGCCGATTAGCGATTTTGCACGTTTTTGCAACGATGCAAAATCGCTTATCGGTGTCACACGCAACGGCATCGCTAATGCGGCCGGATGTGCGTCACAAATTCTGTGACCCCAACGACTCCGCATTAGCGATGTCGCAGCGTGTAAAGCCCCCTTAACTCATCTTCATCCAGCCCTTCATCAGGCAAGTGCGACATCCGAGACAACGCATCTGCATTGGTGTTCTTACGGCCGGCCCTGTACTTGATGGTAAAGTCATAATTCGCCAACTAAGCCACCCACCGCTGTTCCAGAGCCCCAAGCTTTGCCGTATCCAGGTGAGTTAGAGGGTTATTATCTGTGTAGGCAGTAAACGTCACTGGAGCCAGGTAATGCTTAAACCGTTCGGTTATCGCCCAGACGAGGGCTAGGAATTCCAATTTGAAGGAGCTATAATTCTCGGGATTCCTCTCCGTCGGCTGAAGTTTTCTTCTTGCATAAACAATCACCTTCTCTTTGCCATTCTATTTCTGGGACAGGACAGCTCCCAGGCCTTCATTACTGGCGTCTGTGTATAGAATGAACGGGAGGCCATAGTCGGGGTAGGCTAGGATTTCTTCTCCAGTTAAAACCGACTTCAGCTGCTGAAAGGACTTCTCCTGTTCTTCACCACAGGTGAACGGGGGGCCGGGAGTCTTGCCATTTTTGGTTTGTCCCACCATGAGGTCCTGCATAGGGAGAGAGCTTCGAACACCTCGGCAAGGTGCTCCAAATGTGCCTCGTACGTCTTGCAATAGACAATGACGTCATCCAAATATAGCAGGACGGTTTCGAAACTGCGGTATCCCAAACAGCACTCCATTAGCCGTTGGAAGGTTCCTGGGGCATTACACAGCCCAAAAGGCATGCTGTTGAACTCGCAGAGACCCATTGGGGTGGTGAAAGCAGTTTTCTCCCTGTCCTCTTCTGCGACCGACACCTGCCAATAGCCAGTGGTAAGGTCAAGCGTAGAGAAATAGTTTGCTTTTTTTAGTGCAGCCAACGATTCTTCAATACGAGGGAGGGGATAAGCGTCCTTGTGCGTTATCTGGTTAATCTTCCGGTAATCCACACACATCCCCATGGTGCCGTCCTTCTTCTTCACCAGAACCAACGGATCTGCCCAGGGACTACAGCTATCACAGAAGACCCCTGCCTCCTTCATGTTCCTCAACATGTCTTTGGCACACTGGTAATGTGCAGGTGGAATCGGCTTATACCTTTCTTTGATGGGTGGATGTGTACCGGTAGGGATGTGGTGTTGGACCCCCTTACTTCTTCCAAAATCTAGCGGGTGTTTGCTGAATACCTGCTCGTACTCCTGCACTACCCTGTACACCCCTCCCTTGTGATGTGCGGGTGTGGAGTCCGTGCCTATGTGTAAAGGCAGCATCACACGCGACAATATATGGTGCGATCGCATTAGCGATCGCACCCGCCCCCGTCGTTTATGCGTCACGGGCAATTAGTTGCCCGTGGCGCACAAAGTCGTTAACCCCCGTCACACATACTTACCTCCCTAACGACGTTGCTGTGGGCGGCGAACATCCTCTTGCTGAAGGGGGAGGGACGTTCGGTGTCACAGCGACGTCGTACAGAGGCCGCCCAATAGAAGCGGAGGGGCGGAGATGAGTGGGACGTAACATCCCGCCAACCTCATTTCTTCCGCATTGCCGGTGGCCGCAGGTAAGCTGCAGGTCGTCGTTCCCGAGGTGTTACACATAGTGATGTGTGCTGCCTCAGGAACAATGAACAACCGGTGTCCTCTACAATCAACGATATTTTAAAGATCAAGGACGTGTCAACGATGGACAATAAGGTGAGTATTTTCCATCGTTAACGGTCGTTCCTTGCTGTCACATGCAACAACGTCGCTAACGATGCCGGATGTGCGTCACGGAATCCGTGACCCCGGCGATATATCGTTACATCCGTCGTTGCGTGTGATGCCGCTTTAACTCTTGACACCACTCCTCTAACTGCTTCGGTGGACTGTCACTGTCTGACTTTGATGCGGTGACCGTGGAGATTGCTACCTGGATGGCATCAGTGTCTACTGTAAAGAGTTTTTAGCAATGGTAGCATAGCGGGGTAGCCTAACCTCTTCCTCTCCGCAATTCATCACTCTCACGGGCACTCTCCCCTTCCGGACATCAATCACCCCTCTGGCTGACATTACTGTGGGCCAGCGCTCCGAAGGCAGAGGCTCCACCACTGCTGGGTAATCCTGTCCTCTAGGACCTACTGCTGCCCTGCACCAGATCGTCATTTTACTCCGCGGAGGCACCACTAGAGGCGCTAGATCCATCACCCGCACACTGCCAATCTCTCCACCTGACACGTTCACCTGTTGCCGCTGCAGGAGGGCCCGAATTTCCCGTTGCAGAGCCCTCTGCCGGCCCGCTCCTGCCATGGCAGACAGTTGCTGTAGCAAATTCAGTACTTCTCCCATGCAGTTCTCAATTACATTTGTCCCTAGGACCATTTTGGGTTGCGATCACTAGGGTCATTCTGCACCACAATGAGTCCTTGCTGCTTCAGCTCCACTCGCCCCACCTTTAAAGATACTTCCTTAAACCCGACTTGGGTCAGAGGGAGTCCGTTAGTCACTATGATGGTCAAGCTGGCATCAGGTGGGGTGAGTTCAGTGTCAGACCAGTAACGTTTGTATAGTACATAAGGCATAGTCGTTACCTGCGAGCCGGTGTCTAGAAGGGCAGACATCGGGATACCGTCTACAGCAAGGGAGATGATAGGGCGGCCTCCAACATACCGATCACGCCAGTCAGCTGGGTCTTGAGAATCTATTCCTGAGGATTGGCCCTTGGCCCCAGGGGTTGCTCGTTTAAAGGACACCGGCGGGAATAGTGACCAGTCTTGTTGCACTTATAGCAAACGGGCTGTCCATACCGGTTGTTGTTGTTGTTGCTGTTCCTTCTCCTTTGCATCCAAGGGACATCCTCGGGGCTGTCGGCGGGCTGAATCTTCTCGGCTGGCTTGGCCTTTGGCGGTAGCTGTAGGGTTGCAAGGATCCTGGCTACGTCCTGGCTCAGGCGCTGTACTTGTGATGATAGTTCCTCAGGAGCCCCAGACATGACTGGAGGTGGCGGAAGGGCTAATAAGGGGGGCACCACTGTGACAGGAGCAGTGTCAGCCGGCCATGGCGGCGGTTCGGGGGCACCAGTTTCAGATATTTGTAAGGCCTTAATGGCCCGGTCCTTTAGGACCGCAAAGTCCAAGTCCGGATGCTCCAGGGCCCACAGCCGCTGCTGTTTGCGGTCTTCAGCGGACCCCAGCCCCTGCAAGAACTGCTCCACTAGCATCTTATTGCTCTCAATTTCGGTGATAGAGTCCGTCTGTCTGAGGCGGGCTTTGCACACTACGACATCGCAGGTGCGATGGCGGTGGGGTCAAATTGAAAATGACGCACTTCCGGCATCGCATGCGACATCGTAGTGTGTAAAGGCTCGATGATACGATTAACGAGCGCAAAAGCGTCGTAATCGTATCATCGGTGCAGCGTCGGCGTAATCCATAATTACGCTGACGCGACGGTCCGATGTTGTTCCTTGCTCCTGCGGCAGCACACATCGCTGTGTATGAAGCCGCAGGAGCTAGGAACATCTCCTACCGGCGTCACTGCGGCTTCCGTAGGATATGCGGAAGGAAGGAGGTGGGCGGGATGTTTACATCCTGCTCATCTCCTCCCCTCCGCTCCTATTGGCCGCCTGCCGTGTGACGTCGCAGTGACGCCGCACGACCCGCCCCCTTAACAAGGAGGCGGGTCGCCGGCCAGAGCGATGGTCGCAGGACAGGTGAGTCCATGTGAAGCTGCCGTAGCGATAATGTTCACTACGGCAGCTATCACAAGGATATCGCTGCTGCGTCGGGGGCGGGGACTATCGCGCTCGGCATCGCAGCATCGGCCTGCGATGTCGCAGCGTGCAAAGTACCCCTTAGTGTACGTAAAGCAGTCTGCAGCCTCAAGGCGTAGTCCTGGATGCTATCCTGAGGATGCTGTCGGCAATGGTAAAACTTCATCCGCAACTCCGCTTCCGTGCGGGTTTCGAAGGCGACTTGTAATTTGTAAAAAATGGCGGTTACTGAGGCCCATTCGGGGTCGACCCAAGTCTCTACCTCCTGCACAGTGGTGCCGGTCAGCTGCCCCAACACCACCGATGTGCGCTGCTTGCCGGTCATGGCGTACATATCAAGAACAGTGCATATTTTCTTCTTGAATACCTGAAGGGCATCGGGTTGCCCATCATACTGCGGCAACCAGGCAGCGCAGGGCACGTAAGGTAAGGTGATTGGCATAACTTGGGTGACTGCCGGAACCACAGGCCTCGCCGCTGCTGCGACCGGAGCAGGCGCTGCCCCACCATCATTATTGGCCGCGGACATCTTCCTGCTGCTCCCCCTTGGTTTTTCAGGAGCAGTCTCTAGACGTGGCTTGTTAGTTTCATTTTCGGCCTCAGGGTTTACCTTCCGGCCTTGTTCCCAGGGGCAGGGGCTTCAACTTCGCGCTCTTTCTCGGGGAAGAAGACGCTTGGTTGTCCTTTTTCGCACCTAAAAATGGCAGCTAAAATGGCGATTTTCAAAAACTTTACAGCGGAGCACCGCTGACTGTCCAAAACAAGGCGCACTTTCACCAAACAGGTGAATGGGTAGGAATCCTGTTTGTGACGCCAAGTTTCGAGGTGTGGCGCCCCTGTGCCAGCAGCAATGCTGCTCGGATCCGGATCTGCAGTATGGCTCGAGGGACTCTACCGGACCCGGGGGTCACGCGGACACTCCGAATAAAAGGGGGACGTATTTATACGAAGGTTGTTGAAAACTGTCTGTGACGCCCCCCACGGTGTGTGGTGAGATGTAGCACCACCGTTGCTGTTGTGGGGCTCCCAGGGGCGATGGCAGCTGGATGTTAACCCCTCCGTGGGCAGGGATGGATGCCCCGGGGCCCAATGTCTCTGTGTAGGGGATGATAACGGCAGGGGCCGGCACACCCGATCAGGCCAGGAAAGATACTCACTGTTGAATCAATCACACGGGTCTTTTGGTAAACCAAGGTCATGCTGGCCGGCTGCCACAGACGGGTGTATCTGGTCCCACACCCGAGTTGATGGTGACTGCCCCTTTCCTTTGCAGGAGTCCGCTCCCGGTCCTCTAGTTGGGAGCCGTGCCCGTCAGACGCTGACCCGTGGGATCTACCGGGCCCCGGCGGGTGGTTGTCTACTTTTCGGGACTTAGGTTGGGACAGGACCTGGAATCCTGCCCTCAATCGGTTAATTAGCTAGGCCGTCAGTGCCGGTCCTGGCTTGAGGGTCCAGTACCCCCTGGTGTGCACGGTTTCCAGGTCGGTTCTCCAGTGTCGGTACCAGCGGGCTACAACCCTGCCCCGATCCACGTCGGATCTGCCGAGCCGTGTTCCCGCCTCCTGCTGGCGGTGACCACCGTCTGCCACCAGGCCTTTGTGTCAGGGCTCTGACCCTGACACCTGTCAGCTTCTCCTCCTCACTCCAAACTCAAAACCTATCTGCTGTTTTTCCCACCCCGGACTCTCCAGACCCCTAGGTGGGCGTTTTCCTTCTACGTGGTCCCGCCCACTGTTGTGCCTGTCCTTCCCTGGGGGGGGTGACTAGGGTTTTAGGTCGACTGGTTTAACCCTGTGTGGGAGCGGTGTTGTGCGGGGACCTAATCTGTGTGATTACCTGGTTTTGCCAGGGCGTCACACACTATACCTGTTGCTCCTGCACCAGGCAAATCTTTAGTTATTTTGTTAAGTCTGGAACTAGTCAGACTATCTTTGTATATTTGTATATTTACAGCCTGGTTATCCTCCTTTGGACACCACATCTAATCTAATTTGGGCATTACATATTTGGACACCCCGATCATGCAGCCCCCATATGCCTGGTATTAGCATCACTGTACTATCCTATCTTGTAACAGTATTACCTAATCTTAACCTACTCCATTCACTTATTTTATTCCCGTAGGCAACATTCAGTCAGCCATACACCCTTGTTGCCCTTTCAGAGTCACTATCTAGAGAACTACAAACCCTATCTCCATCCACGAACCCGAAAAGGCAAGTTTATATCTATGACCCCACGGTAATCCATTACCCCCTCCCCCTCTCCCCCCCCCCCACTTTTTTGCTTCGTACTCATTTTAAACCTTTTTATTTTTGGCATACTACTTTGGATCTACATTACCTCCTTAAAGGTCACTCAATCAACGTCCAAAACTGCAGGTATCCAAAATATTTTTAATATTTACATATTCATACATATTTTATCCAATTCCCTTCTCGCTGTGTTTCATTTATTAGTGCAGCAGTCATACACATAATTCCATATTTGAACTTTGGAGTGCAAAATTAGCTGGAATAGATAGAGGGTGCCATGTTGCGTTTCCATAGCCCCTGAGGTGCATAAACAATGGAAACCTCCCAAAAGTGACCCCATTTGGGAAACTAGACCTCTCATGGAATTTATCTAGAGGTATGATGAGCACATTAAACCCACAGGTGGCATACAGACTTTTATAACCTAACAATCCCGCAAAAATGTTGCTCTAGCACAGGGATGACAAACTCAAATACACAGAAGGTCAAAAGATAAAAACTTGGGCAAATTCGTAGACAAACTTAGTGGTGGGCCCCACATAGTCCTCCATACACAATAATGTGCCTTACATAGACCTCCATACAGAATAATCACCCCACATAGTTCTCCATAAAGAATAATTTGCCCCACATATTCCTCCATACAGAATAGTGGGCCACACATAGCCCTGCATAAATAATGTGCCCCAAATAGTCCTCCATACAAAATAATGTGCCCCACACAGCCTTCCATACAGAATAATGTGTCCCACATATTCCTCCATACAAAATAATGGGCCCCACATATTCCTCCAACAGAATAATGGGCACCACATAGGCCTCTATAGAGAATAATGGGCCCCACATAGCCCTCCATACAGAATAATGGGCCTTACATAGCCCCCCATACAGAATAATGGGCCCCATGGTGCAGAATAATTTATCCCACATACACTGTGTACAGAATTATTAGGCAAATGAGAATTTTGATCAGGTGATACTTTTTATACATGTTGTCCTACTTCAAGCTGTATACAGTTAGGTCCAGAAATATTTGGACAGTGACACAATTTTCGCGAGTTGGGCTCTGCATGCCACCACATTGGATTTGAAATGAAACCTCTACAACAGAATTCAAGTGCAGATTGTAACGTTTAATTTGAAGGTTTGAACAAAAATATCTGATAGAAATTGTAGGAATTGTACACATTTCTTTACAAACACTCCACATTTTAGGAGGTCAAAAGTAATTTGACAAATAAACCAAACCCAAACAAAATATTTTTATTTTCAATATTTTGTTGCGAATCCTTTGGAGGCAATCACTACCTTAAGTCTGGAACCCATGGACATCACCAAACGCTGGGTTTCCTCCTTCTTAATGCTTTGCCAGGCCTTCACAGCCGCAGCCTTCAGGTCTTGCTTGTTTGTGGGTCTTTCCGTCTTAAGTCTGGATTTGAGCAAGTGAAATGCATGCTCAATTGGGTTAAGATCTGGTGATTGACTTGCCCATTGCAGAATGTTCCACTTTTTTGCACTCATGAACTCCTGGGTAGCTTTGGCTGTAGGCTTGGGGTCATTGTCCATCTGTACTATGAAGCGTCGTCCGATCAACTTTGCGGCATTTGGCTGAATCTGGGCTGAAAGTATATCCCGGTACACTTCAGAATTCATCCGGCTACTCTTGTCTGTGGTTATGTCATCAATAAACACAAGTGACCCAGTGCCATTGAAAGCCATGCATGCCCATGCCATCACGTTGCCTCCACCATGTTTTACAGAGGATGTGGTGTGCCTTGGATCATGTGCCGTTCCCTTTCTTCTCCAAACTTTTTTCTTCCCATCATTCTGGTACAGGTTGATCTTTGTCTCATCTGTCCATAGAATACTTTTCCAGAACTGAGCTGGCTTCATGAAGTGTTTTTCAGCAAATTTAACTCTGGCCTGTCTATTTTTGGAATTGATGAATGGTTTGCATCTAGATGTGAACCCTTTGTATTTACTTTCATGGAGTATTCTCTTTACTGTTGACTTAGAGACAGATACACCTACTTCACTGAGAGTGTTCTGGACTTCAGTTGATGTTGTGAACGGGTTCTTCTTCACCAAAGAAAGTATGCGGCAATCATCCACCACTGTTGTCATCCGTGGACGCCCAGGCCTTTTTGAGTTCCCAACCTCACCAGTCAATTCCTTTTTTCTCAGAATGTACCCGACTGTTGATTTTGCTACTCCAAGCATGTCTGCTATCTCTCTGATGGATTTTTTCTTTTTTTTCAGCCTCAGGATGTTCTGCTTCACCTCAATTGAGAGTTCCTTAGACCGCATGTTGTCTGGTCACAGCAACAACTTCCAAATGCAAAACCACACACCTGTAATCAACCCCAGACCTTTTAACTACTTCATTGATTACAGGTTAACGAGGGAGACGCCTTCAGAGTTAATTGCAGCCTTTAGAGTCCCTTGTCCAATTACTTTTGGTCCCTTGAAAAAGAGGAGGCTATGCATTACAGAGCTATGATTCCTAAACCCTTTCTCCGATTTGGATGTGAAAACTCTCATATTGCAGCTGGGAGTGTGCACTTTCAGCCCATATTATATATATAATTGTATTTCTGAACATGTTTTTGTAAACAGCTAAAATAACAAAACTTGTGTCACTGTCCAAATATTTCTGGCCCTGACTGTAGGCTTGAGAGCAAACTACCAATTAAGTAAATCAGGTGATGTGCATCTCTGTAATGAGGAGAGGGGGTGTAATGACATCAACACCCTATATAAGGTGTGCTTAATTATTAGGCAACTTCCTTTCCTTTGGCAAAATGGGTCAGAAGAGAGATTGGACGGGCTCTGAAAATTCCAAAATTGTGAGATGTCTTGCAGAGGGATGCAGCAGTCTTGAAATTGCCAAACTTTTGAAGCATGATCACCGAACAATCAAGCGTTTCATGGCAAATAGCCAATAGGGTCGCAAGAAGCGTGTTGGGCAAAAAAGGTGCAAAATAACTGCCCATGAATTGAGGAAAATCAAGTGTGAAGCTGCCAAGATGCCATTTGCCACCAGTTTGGCCATATTTCAGAGCTGCAACATTACTGGAGTATCAAAAAGCACAAGGGGTGCCATTTTCAGGGACATGGCCAAGGTAAGGAAAGCTGAAAAACAACCACCTTTGAACAAGAAACATAAGATAAAATGTAAAGACTGGGCCAAGAAATATCTTAAGACTGATTTTTCAAAGGTTTTATGGACTGATGAAATGAGAGTGACTCTTGATGGGCCAGATGGATGGTTTTTATTAAGTTGTCTAATAATTCTGCACAGTAATAGTTACCTGCACAAACAGATATCCTCCTAAGATAGCCAAATCTAAAAAAAACCCACTCCAACTTCCAAAAATATTAAGCTTTGATATTTGAGTCTTTTGGGTTGATTGAGAACATAGTTGTTCATCAATAATAAAAAAAAATCCTCTAAAATACAACTTGCCTAATAATTCTGCACACTGTGTATTCCTCCATGCAGAATAATGGGCCACACATAGCCCTCCATACAGAATAATGTGTACCACATATTCCTCCAACAGAATAATGGGCCTTACATAGCACTCTATACAGTATAATGGACCCCACATAGTCCGCCATACACAATAATGTGCCTTACATAGTCCTCCATACAGAATAATGGACCCCATAGTAAAGAATAATTTGCCTCACATATTCCTCTATACAGAATAATGGGCCACACATAGCCCTCCATACAGAATAATGGGCCACACATAGCCCTCCATACAGAATAATGTGCCCCAACAGTCCTCCATACAAAATAATGTGCCCCACACAGCCTTCCATACAGAATAATGTGTCCCACATATTCCTCCAACAAAATAATGGGCACCACATAGTCCTCCATTTGACTTGCGGGTGCAAAGTCACACTGATAGACCTCCTAAGGTACCAGAGCAGCAGAACTCTCCAAGAAGTGACTCGCATTTCACAAAATGGCACCAAATGTTGTCACATAATTTCTCCTGAATATGGCAATACCCCATATACAGTATGTCAGTACAGTACTGCTTAGCCACACAGCAGGTCTCTGTAGGGAAGGAGCACTATTTGACTCTTAAAGCACTGATTTTCCTAGAATAGTTTGCAGCACACATATACAGAGACTCTGAGTGCCAGAATAGCAGAATCCCCCTCGTGTCCCCATTTTGGAAATGACACCTGTGACGCCCTGGCAAAACCAGGTAGTCACAGTTAGGCACCTGCATAACACCTTCCCTCACTAGGAAACACACAGCCAACCTAGAAGCCCTAGTCACCCTCCCTTAGGGAAAGATAGACACACCAGTGAGCGTGACCAGGCAGTTGGGACATGCCCACCCAGGGGTCTAGACAGCCCAGGGCGGGAAAAGTTCAGTGAAGTCATTTCTGTAGTGAAGTTCAGTTTGGAGAGGAGTGTGGGCTGGAGCTAGGGGTAGCTCCAGCAGTAAAGTCCAAGTTGAACGGTACCAGGGTAGGAGCCCTAGTGCCACTGGCTAGGAGGCAGACGGTGGTCTCCGTCAGCAGGACACTGGAAGACGGCTCGGCAGAACCGAGGTGGACAGGGTTGTAGCCCTCCAGTACCGACACGGGGAACCGACCCTGAAACCGTAGCACAAAGGGGGGTACTCGGACCCTGAAGCCGGCACCAGAATCAACTGGAACTGGTTTATTAACCGATTGAGGCCAGGACTAGAGGTCCTGTCCCACCCAAAGTCCCTCATAGAAGACAACAGCCCACTGATTAGGGATAAGAGGTCACCGCCAGGGCCCATAGATCCCACGGGCCAGCGTCTGCGGGCACGGCTCCTTGGGCCACATCCAGCCGGAAGCGGACTCCTGAGTTTCATACTAGGAACGTCCATCTTTTACACAGCAGTGCAGGACAAGGATAGAGACCACCAGCCGGGTGGGGGACCAGAACGCAACCGGCTGCGGCACCGGCCACCATCACCTTGGTTTACCAGAGACTCGTGTGATTTACTAACAGTGAGTACACCAGCACCCCCTGCAGTCACCATCCCCTGCACCACGCCAACCGGGTCCCGGGGCCACCATCCCTGCCCACGGAGGGGTTAACAACTTGCTGCACCACATCTCCCCCGGGTGCCCGTCACAGCAGCGGTGGTGTCCCATCTCACCACACACCGTGGGTGGCGTCACGAACTTAATACGGCCTAGCCCGTACATCTACGTCCCCCTTTTTATTCGGCATGTCCGCGAGACCCCGGGTCCGGAGACCCTCGAGCCACCACCCCTTAAGGCCCGGATCCGAGCAACGTCGGCTGCTGGCACGGGCGCGGCACACACCCCTCTGGAAAATCTATGTACTGGTGTAGTGACGATTTTGACTCCATGTGTGCTTTCCATAAACGAGCAGCATTGGATGTTGCTTAGCGAAAATTGCAAATCTGCCATTAAAGTACCCAGTACATTGTAGTGCTCAGTATATTGTAGTGCCCAGTACCTTGTAGTGTTCAGCTAATGCTTTTGTAGACATTGTGAGGTAGCAGCGTTGTTTGGGCAAAACGTGAGGCAGTGAGGCAGCAGCGTGTTCACACCAACAGTCTATTTATTGTTGCAGCATAAATAGATCCAATTTCCCACTGTCAAAGTCTCTTCCGGATCACAGCCGGTGCATATAGACAAATTCTTTACATCAAAAAGTCTTGTTACCTTAGGACCCCGTTAACCGCAGGGATCTGTGTAAGGTTCTCCTAGGCTCACACTCTTGGCCTGTGTTCACTCCACACAGAGTCAGCCCAGCTCACACAGCATGTGTTAGCTTCACCAAGCCTGGCTCTCAACTGTGACACACCCTGCTGTGCTCTGCATGATTTAAACAAAAATGCCGGACATGAGGATTGCTACAAAACCTGGACTGGGAGGAGGGATCTGTCTCCCTGTTACCCTTTGTGCTATACTCCCAGTAATAGCTATAGCAAACTCAGAGGGTTTCCAGACACATTCTGGGGGACACATAGCGGTCTTCAAATATTACCCCTGTCACTGCCTCACAACATGCACCCTGTAAATTAAGCGGGCTCTCCGCACTACTGAAATGCTAAATGTGCTTTAGACATACTACAGGGCTCAGAAGGAGGGGGGCATTTGGAATGGCAGAACAGAATTCATTGGATTTTTGGGGGCAGCTATTTTTCTATTCCAAAGCTTTTGTATTACCAGTAATGTGTAAACCCCATATATTTCCATTTACAGATGATGGATATAAGTGGGGACTTGTGGCACCGCTGGTGGGGGCGGCGAGCAGGAGTGGACCCACTGGACCACTGAGGAGGATGTGAAGAAAGTGTAAGGGCGGCTTTGCACGTTGCAACATCGCAGGTACGCCAGCTATCACAAGATATCGTACCTGCGACGGGGGCGGGGACTATCGCGTGCGACATCGCAGCATCGGCTTGCGATGTCGCAACGTGCAAAGCCCGCCTAAAAGGAGGTCGATAAGAATAGCTTATTGTTGGAACCATACATAACACCCAAACGTAAAGACTTCACCACATGTACTATGGTTGGCCATAATTCCTTTTATACTTGTCAATGATGCAGTGTACTTTTTGAGCTCAATGACTATTTTAATGGAAAGGTGCCACATTTTTTTCTATTAATAATTATTGATTATGTAATCAATTTTTAATAAAAAAAATGAATTGACTGGTTCAATAGTTTTTTTATTTTATTTTTATTCAAACACTGGGGGCTGCCATTTTGCGTTTGCAGGTGTGTAACGACACTTCAAACACTGGAAATACGGCAGCTCCTGCACACAGGAGACAATAGTCAGTGTCCAATTCTATCTACTACACTGCAGCTACTTCCTGCCGAGACTTGAGTATGCCACCTCAGCTCTCCATGTACTGCCCCGCGCTCAGCTGCAGCCGAGCCGCTCGGATCCAGGCTCGTTGGTGGGTGCTCGAGCGCCTCCAGACCCGGGGTCACTTCGCTCTGAAAGGATGCTGGCGCTACGTAGGGGGGTTGTAGGTAGGTGTGCGGCCAGAGCCGTGTTTGAGTTCGTGACGCCACCCACGGGATGTGGTGAAGGTGTAGACACCACCGCTGCGGTTACGGGGAGATGGTTATGCAGCAAGATATTAACCCCTCCGTGGGCAGGGACGAAGGCCCTGGGAGTCGGGACCCATTGGGGAGAGTTGGGGTGGGCGGTGCAGGGCGGTGCGCGGCCGGATGGCACTGTTGTACTCACTGTTATTGACACACACAAGTCTCTGATAAACAAAGTTGATGGTGGTCGGTGCCCGCAGCCGGAGCCGTCTGGTCCCCCACCGGTTTGGTGGTCTTTGCCTTTCTCCTGCACCGTGTAGTGTATGTGTAGACTGCCTGCGCTTCAGCGACGAGAGTCCGCTCCCCGGCTGTGTATATGTCGGAGGAGCCCTTTTGCCCGCAGACGCTGGCCCGTGGGATCTCTCTGCCTGTGCGGTGGCTTTCTATCCCCCTCGGTGGGCTGTTGTCTTCAGTCGGGACTCGGGTGGGAAAGGCCCTATAGTCCAGACCGCAATCAGTGAATTAACTCAGTCCAGTGGATTCTGGACCTCGTTTCAGGGTCTGAGTACCCCCCTGTGTGCTCCGGTTTCCGAGTCGGTTCCCCGGGTCGGTACCGGCGGGCCATTACCCTGTCCCGGTCCACCATGGTTCCACCGAGCCGTCTTCCCGGCTCCTGTAGGCTAGGCCACCGTATGCCGCCTAGCCAACATGTGCGGGCTACAACCCTCACACCTGTCAGTCCGTTACAGGCCTGTCACACAGGCCTGTCTTCCTCCACTGCACTCTCAAACTGCACTCTCTCAACTAATCTGACTGTGTGTTTCCTGCCTCAGGCCCTCTGAACTGCTCAGTGAGCGTGGCCAACCGCCTGGCTCCATCCCCTGGTGTGTTCATCAATCACTGAGGGAGGTGACTAGGGTTTATGTGGTTTGGCTGGTGTTACCTTGTGTGGGACTGGTGTTGTGCGGGGCGCTATCTGTGACTACCTGGCTAGTCCAGGGCGTCACATCCACATCACAGTTGTGAAAAGAGATTGGCGTCATCTTTGTCAAGCCCATAGCGTATGCTTTTCCTTTCCTGTAACCGCTCTGTGCTAAAAGTGAGCCAAGCAGTGAAAGGAGGAGCTGCAGGGACACCAGGGTGACAGGAAGAGCTGCCGGGAGCAGAGGTCCGGCAGGGAGCGGTTGTAGCACCTGCCTGGATCCACAGACTCAGACGGGCTGTAATGGACAGCCTAGAGGGAAGCCACTCACCAAGCAGGACCCCTAGAACCCTGAAACCCTTTAACCCCTATACAGGGATTTCTGTAAAAGTTCTGAAGTTTACAAAATAAAGATTTGCGCTTTTGTCGCCATTTTCCAAGAGCCGTAGCATTCTCATTTTTCAGGATCTGGGACTCAGTGACAGCTACAATGTTTTGATCGCCTATAATCAGTGCTTGGGGGGGGGGGGGGTACTGTCAGGCGCCACAGGGGCCGACAAGCAGGGGGGGGAGGCCGGTGCCAGTGTAGAGAATGGACAATCATGTGAGCACAAGCATTGTGATTTCACATGTCCGGCCTCAGTCAATTCATTTTCATTGAGCGTGTCTGTTCAGCACGTGACCATATCTATGTAAATCGCATACTTGCAGCTTCGTAATCTCCCACTCTCACCGCCGGCACCAGAGAATACTGACAGCGTGCAGTGTGCACACTGTGAGAATTCAGAAGTCTGCAGTCACATAGAGTGACACACAGAGTGACTGCAGACTCATCACAATGGACAACCCCTTTAATGCTCCTAACAACATAAATAAAAACATAGTAACCCTTAACTTGTCAGACGGCACAAGACTTTATTAAAAAGATTGTCCACTACTTTAACATTAATGACCTTTCCTTAGGATAGGTCAACAATGTCTGACTGGTCAGGGCAACCCTGCCAATTCCCTACACTAGGTGCCGGTGGTGGCAGGCGGCCGGACGTGCTCAGTTCTGGATCTGCTCTATCTTCTGATAGTGGCAGCAATCTCCTATTAAAATCAATGAGGCTGATGTGCAGTACCCGGCCGCGGACACCATCAGAGGACGGAGCAGATCCAGAAATAAGCATTTCCAGCCACCTGCACCGTAATCAGCTGATCAGTGGGGGTCCCATTGCGCTCACATCAGAAGCAATGCGCAAGTGGGACCAAGGCCTAATGATAAGACATTGTCAGTATCACAAATAAACATTTATATTCAGGTAGCTTATAGATGACGTTGTCTCTGAGTCATTTCTTTCTATTCTTCATCTTGTCCTGACGCAATGATGACTTTTCACATTCACATCTCGTCTCTGCAGATTTCCATCTTCTCCGATCTTCTGTAACACATCCCGACACGATGCCCCTAAAAGTAGTAGAATGATTATAAAACTTCTACTTAAAAATATCTGCCCTACACTGTGCCCCAGAATAAATAATGGCCCCTCACAGTATTCTCTGCACAAAATATGACCCACACTGTCCCTCTTATGGTACATGCCCTCCATATTCCCTCTTTCCAAACTGAGCCTACTGTTTACAGTGTCCTTTACACTGTGTCCCCTTATACTGCCCAGTCTTTATACTATGCCTTCATCACACTCCCCCTCCTTACTATAACCTCACACTGTCCTCCCATTCTGCCCCCTCTCCATACCACCCCCCTCCCCTACCCAGTCTCTATTCTGTGCCCCTCACATTCTTCTCATCCCTTACTGTGTCCTCACTACCTCCTGTGTGTCCATATACTTTCCCCCTCACTCCCCATCCTGCCCACTTGCTCCTCATACCATGTCATTCTTTATTCTGTGTCGTCAAAATTTCTCTCCAGTTCGCTCCACATCCTCTCTGTCCCCATGCATGACCCCTCATCCTCTCTGTCCCCATGCATCACCCCTCATCCTCTCTGTCCCCATGCATGAAAGCTCATCCACTGTCCCCATGCATCACCCCTCATCCTCTGTCCCCATGCATCACTCCTCATCCTCTCTGTCCCCATGCATCATCCCTCATCCTCTCCATCCCCATGCATCACCCCTCATCCTCTCTGTCCCCATGCATGAAACCTCATCCTCTCTGTCCCCATGCATCACGCTTCATCCTCTGTCCCCATGCATCACCCCTCATTCTCTCTGTCCCCATGCATCACCCCTCATCCTCTCTCTCCCCATGCATCACCCTCATCCTCTGTCCCCATGCATCACCCCTCATCCTCTGTCCACATGCATGAAACCTCATCCTCTCTGTCCCCATGCATCACTCCTCATCCTCTCTGTCCCCATGCATCATCCCTCATCCTCTCCATCCCCATGCATCACCCCTCATCCTCTCTGTCCCCATGCATGAAACCTCATCCTCTCTGTCCCCATGCATCACCCCTCATCCTCTGTCCCCCATGCATGAAACCTCATCCTCTCTGTCCCCATGCATCACGCTTCATCCTCTGTCCCCATGCATCACCCCTCATTCTCTCTGTCCCCATGCATCACCCCTCATCCTCTCTCTCTCCATGCATCACCCTCATCCTCTGTTCCCATGCATCACCCCTCAATCTCTGTCCCCATGCATGAAACTTCATCCTCTCTGACCCCATGCATCACCCCTCATCCTCTCTGTCCCCATGCATAACCCCTCATCCTCTCTGTCCCCATGCATCACCCCTCATCCTCTCTCTCCCCATGCATCACACCTCATCCTGTCCCCATGCATCACCCCTCATCCTCTCTGTCCCCATGCATCACCCCCTCATCCTCTCTGTCCCCATGCATCACCCCCTCATCCTCTCTCCCCATGCATCACCCCCTCATCCTCTCTCTCCCCATGCATGAAACCTCATCCTCTCTATCCCCATGCATGAAACCTCATCCCCTCTCTCCCCATACTGTGTCCAATGATACTTCCCCCTCCCTATCCTCTCTTCCCACCATACTCTGTCCACAGATAGTTCCCTCCCCCACCCATACTGTATATATACATATTGCCCCCTTCCCACCCTCTGTCCCCCCCAAAGTGTGTCCACAGATGGTTCCCATTCCCCACCCTCTGTCCCCCCATAGTGTATCAACAGATGGTTCCCATTCCCCGACCTCTGTGCCCCCCATAGTGTGTCCACAGATAGTTCCCTCCCCCACCCTCTCTCCCCCATACTGTTTCATAAATACTCCACTCTTACCCCATAATGTTCCTCCTCCTCCATGACTTCTTCAGCTCCACAGTGGAGGACATATCAGCGTTTGTCTGCCGCCTCTGCGCTGCGGCGCTGGCTTCCGGGTCAGCAGTCTGATCAGCTGACCTGATCACATGACATCCGTCGCTCTGACCCGGAAGTCAGAGCCGGCGTCACCGCTCCAATTGTCCTTGCGTCTGACAAATGCAAGGACAATTGAGCAGTGGGAGCTGCGCGCTGCACTTTCTATGAGTGCGGCTGTCAGCGTGACAGCCACGTTCAGAGAATAGCGGCTCCCAACCAGCAGACTTCCACACCGCAGCATCAGGCAGCACCACAGCGCCCCTCCAGCTCCTTCCTAGAGACGCCTCTGGCTTGTGCCTCCGCTCCACATGGCTAATTTGTATAGTTTACAAATTAGCCATGTGGACAGAGCCAGAGGCGCTCTTAAGATTTTCAGGTACGCCGTACCGGCGCGTACCGCCACAAAAAAAAGCACTGCCTATAATTTCTATTATTATTATTATTATTTTAATGCAATATTTCAGCAATGAAAAAAAGTAATTCTGGCATTTTTATTTTTTTCTCACTATGCCGTGTACTAGTCAGATTAATTGATTTTATACTTTGATACATCATGCATTTTTTAACTCGGCGATACCAAATATGTGTTGTTTTTGTTTTGTTTTTTTTTATTATTATTATTGTTATTTTATTTTCAATTAAAAAAAAATATGTGCAGCACATGGATGGCAGCAGTGTTCAGTCTGTCTGCCGTATGTGTTTAACATTGAGAAGCTTTGTCATTTCAATTTCTATCTGCAACCAAAATACATGGATGATACCAGCTTTTACAAACATAAACACAGATGGGTGATAAAAATAAAAACAGATGGTGAAAACTGAATCTGCCACATTTACGTGTTTTCATACGGTCGTGTGAAGGGTTCCTAAGGGTGCACTTGTGTGTAGCGGGTTCAGTAGCTGAGTCTGCTCTGTACCGCGAAAATGTTTGCTGTCATACATAGTCGGCATTTATCTTTAACTGCAGCGATCCTACCTTACCTCAGTATGC
The DNA here is from genome assembly GCF_048569485.1 of Anomaloglossus baeobatrachus. Lineage (NCBI taxonomy): Eukaryota > Metazoa > Chordata > Amphibia > Anura > Aromobatidae > Anomaloglossus > Anomaloglossus baeobatrachus. Next base: position 277,759,840 of record NC_134357.1, on the reverse strand, counting down.
TGTTTTAAAGCAGATATCCAGGAATTTGTTAAAAAAGGAAAAAAATGTGCCTAAGTACTAACAGGCAGGTAGGTTACTTACCTGATATGACTGGGCCATTTTTTTCTATTTTCCAGTGCAGACTTGTCAGTGACCATTCTTGCCGGCGATTCTACTGTTTCCGTTGACGTCACACCAACAGAGCAGCAGTTTCTTTTCCTCTTTTCTTTGTAGACCGTGAGGAACATCATGCTGAATGACTGCCAGCTCTCCAGTGCCTAATTCGGGGAGCCAGCTGTCAATCAGCATGATGTCGGCAGTGAAGCCGCCACTCTCTTGACATGGTGTCAGCCGAAGCATCTGAATCGTTGGCAGAAGCAGTCTTTGACCAGTATGAGCCGTTGAAGAAAAGTGCCGGGAACAACAGGCAGGTAGGTAGCAACTACCTATCGGCTAGTGCTTAGGCAGAATTTAAAAAAAGTCCCAGGCATCCGCTTTAAGTTTTTAAAAGTCCTTAAAAGCCCTTATCAGTCACTGACATCGACAATTAGTGTGATGGCCGTTGCATGCACTATTCAGCTCCCATCAGACCCCCCATGACACAGTTTTGGGTTGCCACGTGTTGCTGCCATGATGGCAATATCTTGAAAGCCAGCCGAAGGCTGGAGCTCCTAGGAAGACACCACAATCAAATTGCTTTGAAGTTATCACAGCACCCTCACTTTGTAGTGAGCACTTACTGGAATAACTCCTAAACTGTCACTATGGCTGGAATTGAGTTGCAGCAGGGAGAGTTAAACAGAATTTTCTCCCTGTAGCCCACACTTTTCCAGTAAGCTGATTAACCAGACTTCAAACGCTATTTACCTGCAGATTGCATATAAATAGGTGTCTAGAACATTTTTAGAATTTTTTTGGAATTTCACTGACTCTTAACATTGCTTAATGTAGCATTAGGATTAGAGTTGAGCGCGGTTCGTGGTTCGAGGTTCTCCAGTTCTAGGCTCGAGTGATTTTGGGGCCTGTTCTAGATCGAACTAGAACTCGAGCTTTTTGCAAAAGCTCGATAGTTCTAGATACGTTCGAGAACGGTTCTAGCAGCAAAAAGATCAGCTAATTCCTAGCTTGGTTTCCGCTGTAATAGTGTAAGTCACTCTGTGAATCACACTATTATGACATTTCAGTGTATAGTGTGCGGGAACAGCGCCTTCAGATCACTGCTGTCTCTATAATGGCGATCGCCATTTTTTTTTTTTTTTCCTTGTCTTCCTTCCCTAAGCGCGCGCGTGTAGTGGGGCGGGCCAGCATGTCAGCCAATCCCAGACACACACACAGCTAAGTGGACTTTTAGCCAGAGAAGCAACGGCATGTGTGATAGGATGTCCATGTCACATGTCCCTGCATTATAAAACCGGACATTTTCCACCAGGACGCCATTATCTCTTCTGCGTTTTTGGTGTCAGACATCACTGTCGCAGCTCCGTCCTCCTGAATCCTATCGCCGATACAGCTGTATGCGCTCCATACACAGCGTTAGACAGCATAAGGGGAAAACACTTTCTATCAGTCCTTTTAAGGGCTGAAACCGGTAGGGTCAGAGCCATAGGTGACAGGTCCTGAAAACACAGACAGCGTCTGTGTAGCCAAGGTCAGGGATTTCGTCGCTGCATTTCCCCATTAGGAGGGAATAGAAAGGCAGGCTTCCATTCCTCTACCCAGAGCCCCACAAACCTGGCACTGTACCCTCCTGTCCTCTGCACACTCCAACTCTTTTTAACTAAGCCATTATGCTAGCAAACAGTCAGTGTACCTAGTGGCATCCTAAACGTGGCTATTGGACTTTTGTGTAGTCACAGTAGTGCAAAGATATTTGCAGCACGTCTGCCTGCATTGCACACTCCAACTCTTTTTAACTAAGCCATTATGCTAGCAAACAGTCAGTGTACCTAGTGGCATCCTAAACGTGGCTATTGTACTTTTGTGTAGTCACAGTAGTGCAAAGATATTTGCAGCACGTCTGCCTGCATTGCACACTCCAACTCTTTTTAACTAAGCCATTATACTAGCAAACAGTCAGTGTACCTAGTGGCATCCTAAACGTGGCTATTGTACTTTTGTGTAGTCACACTAGTGGAAAGATATTTGCAGCACGTCTGCCTGCATTGCACACTCCAACTTTTTTTAACTAAGCCATTATACTAGCAAACAGTCAGTGTACCTAGTGGCATCCTAAACGTGGCTATTGGACTTTTGTGTAGTCACAGTAGTGCAAAGATATCTGCATTGCACACTCCAACTTTTATTAACTAAGCCATTATACTAGCAAACAGTCAGTGTACCTAGTGGCATCCTAAACGTGGCTATTGTACTTTTGTCTATTCACACTATTGTAAAGATATTTGAAGCACGTCTGCCTGCATTGCACACTCCAACTCTTTTTAACTAAGCCATTATACTAGCAAACAGTCAGTGTACCTAGTGGCATCCTAAACGTGGCTATTGTACTTTTGTCTATTCACACTATTGTAAAGATATTTGCAGCATGTCTGCCTGCATTGCACACTCAAACTTTTTTTAACTAAGCCATTATACTAGCAAACAGTCAGTGTACCTAGTGGCATCCTAAACGTGGCTATAGTACTTTTGTCTATTCACACTATTGTAAAGATATTTGCAGCATGTCTGCCTGCATTGCACACTCCAACTCTTTTTAACTAAGCCATTATACTAGCAAACAGTCAGTGTACCTAGTGGCATCCTAAACGTGGCTATTGGACTTTTGTCTATTCACACTATTGTAAAGATATTTGCAGCACGTCTGCCTGCATTGCACACTCAAACTTTTTTTAACTAAGCCATTATACTAGCAAACAGTCAGTGTACCTAGTGGCATCCTAAACGTGGCTATTGTACTTTTGTCTATTCACACTATTGTAAAGATATCTGCAGCACGTCTGCCTGCATTGCACACTCCAACTCTTTTTAACTAAGCCATTATACTAGCAAACAGTCAGTGTACCTAGTGGCATCCTAAACGTGTCTATTGTACTTTTGTCTATTCACACTATTGTAAAGATATTTGCAGCACGTCTGCCTGCATTGCACACTCAAACTTTTTTTAACTAAGCCATTATACTAGCAAACAGTCAGTGTACCTAGTGGCATCCTAAACGTGGCTATAGTACTTTTGTCTATTCACACTATTGTAAAGATATTTGCAGCATGTCTGCCTGCATTGCACACTCCAACTCTTTTTAACTAAGCCATTATACTAGCAAACAGTCAGTGTACCTAGTGGCATCCTAAACGTGGCTATTGTACTTTTGTCTATTCACACTATTGTAAAGATATTTGCAGCACGTCTGCCTGCATTGCACACTCCAACTCTTTTTAACTAAGCCATTATGCTAGCAAACAGTCAGTGTACCTAGTGGCATCCTAAACGTGGCTATTGAACTTTTGTGTAATCACAGTAGTGCAAAGATATTTGCAGCACGTCTGCCTGCATTGCACACTCCAACTTTTTTTAACTAAGCCATTATACTAGCAAACAGTCAGTGTACCTAGTGGCATCCTAAACGTGGCTATAGTACTTTTGTCTATTCACACTATTGTAAAGATATTTGCAGCATGTCTGCCTGCATTGCACACTCAGACTCTTTTTAACTAAGCCATTATACTAGCAAACAGTCAGTGTACCTAGTGGCATCCTAAACGTGGCTATTGTACTTTTGTCTAGTCACAGTAGTGCAAAGATATTTGCATCACGTCTGCCTGCATTGCACACTCCAACTCTTTTTAACTAAGCCATTATACTAGCAAACAGTCAGTGTACCTAGTGGCATCCTAAACGTGGCTATTGTACTTTTGTCTATTCACACTATTGTAAAGATATTTGCAGCACGTCTGCCTGCATTGCACACTCAAACTTTTTTTAACTAAGCCATTATACTAGCAAACAGTCAGTGTACCTAGTGGCATCCTAAACGTGGCTATAGTACTTTTGTCTATTCACACTATTGTAAAGATATTTGCAGCATGTCTGCCTGCATTGCACACTCAGACTCTTTTTAACTAAGCCATTATACTAGCAAACAGTCAGTGTACCTAGTGGCATCCTAAACGTGGCTATTGTACTTTTGTCTAGTAACAGTAGTGCAAAGATATTTGCATCACGTCTGCCTGCATTGCACACTCCAACTCTTTTTAACTAAGCCATTATACTAGCAAACAGTCAGTGTACCTAGTGGCATCCTAAACGTGGCTATTGTACTTTTGTCTATTCACACTATTGTAAAGATATTTGCAGCACGTCTGCCTGCATTGCACACTCCAACTCTTTTTAACTAAGCCATTATACTAGCAGTCAGTGTACCTAGTGGCATCCTAAACGTGGCTATTGTACTTTTGTCTATTCACACTATTGTAAAGATATTTGCAGCACGTCTGCCTGCATTGCACACTCCAACTCTTTTTAACTAAGCCATTATACTAGCAAACAGTCAGTGTACCTAGTGGCATCCTAAACGTGGCTATTGTACTTTTGTCTATTCACACTATTGTAAAGATATTTGCAGCACGTCTGCCTGCATTGCACACTCAAACTTTTTTTAACTAAGCCATTATACTAGCAAACAGTCAGTGTACCTAGTGGCATCCTAAACGTGGCTATAGTACTTTTGTCTATTCACACTATTGTAAAGATATTTGCAGCATGTCTGCCTGCATTGCACACTCCAACTCTTTTTAACTAAGCCATTATACTAGCAAACAGTCAGTGTACCTAGTGGCATCCTAAACGTGGCTATTGGACTTTTGTCTATTCACACTATTGTAAAGATATTTGCAGCACGTCTGCCTGCATTGCACACTCCAACTCTTTTTAACTAAGCCATTATACTAGCAAACAGTCAGTGTACCTAGTGGCATCCTAAACGTGTCTATTGTACTTTTGTCTATTCACACTATTGTAAAGATATTTGCAGCACGTCTGCCTGCATTGCACACTCAAACTTTTTTTAACTAAGCAATTATACTAGCAAACAGTCAGTGTACCTAGTGGCATCCTAAACGTGGCTATAGTACTTTTGTCTATTCACACTATTGTAAAGATATTTGCAGCATGTCTGCCTGCATTGCACACTCCAACTCTTTTTAACTAAGCCATTATACTAGCAAACAGTCAGTGTACCTAGTGGCATCCTAAACGTGGCTATTGGACTTTTGTCTATTCACACTATTGTAAAGATATTTGCAGCACGTCTGCCTGCATTGCACACTCAAACTTTTTTTAACTAAGCCATTATACTAGCAAACAGTCAGTGTACCTAGTGGCATCCTAAACGTGGCTATTGAACTTTTGTGTAATCACAGTAGTGCAAAGATATTTGCAGCACGTCTGCCTGCATTGCACACTCCAACTCTTTTTAACTAAGCCATTATACTAGCAAACTGTCAGTGTACCTAGTGGCATCCTAAACGTGGCTATTGTACTTTTGTCTATTCACACTATTGTAAAGATATTTGCAGCACGTCTGCCTGCATTGCACACTCAAACTTTTTTTAACTAAGCCATTATACTAGCAAACAGTCAGTGTACCTAGTGGCATCCTAAACGTGGCTATAGTACTTTTGTCTATTCACACTATTGTAAAGATATTTGCAGCATGTCTGCCTGCATTGCACACTCCAACTCTTTTTAACTAAGCCATTATACTAGCAAACAGTCAGTGTACCTAGTGGCATCCTAAACGTGGCTATTGTACTTTTGTGTAGTCACACTATTGTAAAGATATTTGCAGCACGTCTGCCTGCATTGCACACTCAAACTTTTTTTAACTAAGCCATTATACTAGCAAACAGTCAGTGTACCTAGTGGCATCCTAAACGTGGCTATTGAACTTTTGTGTAATCACAGTAGTGCAAAGATATTTGCAGCACGTCTGCCTGCATTGCACACTCCAACTCTTTTTAACTAAGCCATTATACTAGCAAACTGTCAGTGTACCTAGTGGCATCCTAAACGTGGCTATTGTACTTTTGTCTATTCACACTATTGTAAAGATATTTGCAGCACGTCTGCCTGCATTGCACACTCAAACTTTTTTTAACTAAGCCATTATACTAGCAAACAGTCAGTGTACCTAGTGGCATCCTAAACGTGGCTATAGTACTTTTGTCTATTCACACTATTGTAAAGATATTTGCAGCATGTCTGCCTGCATTGCACACTCAGACTCTTTTTAACTAAGCCATTATACTAGCAAACAGTCAGTGTACCTAGTGGCATCCTAAACGTGGCTATTGTACTTTTGTCTAGTAACAGTAGTGCAAAGATATTTGCATCACGTCTGCCTGCATTGCACACTCCAACTCTTTTTAACTAAGCCATTATACTAGCAAACAGTCAGTGTACCTAGTGGCATCCTAAACGTGGCTATTGTACTTTTGTCTATTCACACTATTGTAAAGATATTTGCAGCACGTCTGCCTGCATTGCACACTCCAACTCTTTTTAACTAAGCCATTATACTAGCAGTCAGTGTACCTAGTGGCATCCTAAACGTGGCTATTGTACTTTTGTCTATTCACACTATTGTAAAGATATTTGCAGCACGTCTGCCTGCATTGCACACTCCAACTCTTTTTAACTAAGCCATTATACTAGCAAACAGTCAGTGTACCTAGTGGCATCCTAAACGTGGCTATTGTACTTTTGTCTATTCACACTATTGTAAAGATATTTGCAGCACGTCTGCCTGCATTGCACACTCAAACTTTTTTTAACTAAGCCATTATACTAGCAAACAGTCAGTGTACCTAGTGGCATCCTAAACGTGGCTATAGTACTTTTGTCTATTCACACTATTGTAAAGATATTTGCAGCATGTCTGCCTGCATTGCACACTCCAACTCTTTTTAACTAAGCCATTATACTAGCAAACAGTCAGTGTACCTAGTGGCATCCTAAACGTGGCTATTGGACTTTTGTCTATTCACACTATTGTAAAGATATTTGCAGCACGTCTGCCTGCATTGCACACTCCAACTCTTTTTAACTAAGCCATTATACTAGCAAACAGTCAGTGTACCTAGTGGCATCCTAAACGTGTCTATTGTACTTTTGTCTATTCACACTATTGTAAAGATATTTGCAGCACGTCTGCCTGCATTGCACACTCAAACTTTTTTTAACTAAGCAATTATACTAGCAAACAGTCAGTGTACCTAGTGGCATCCTAAACGTGGCTATAGTACTTTTGTCTATTCACACTATTGTAAAGATATTTGCAGCATGTCTGCCTGCATTGCACACTCCAACTCTTTTTAACTAAGCCATTATACTAGCAAACAGTCAGTGTACCTAGTGGCATCCTAAACGTGGCTATTGGACTTTTGTCTATTCACACTATTGTAAAGATATTTGCAGCACGTCTGCCTGCATTGCACACTCAAACTTTTTTTAACTAAGCCATTATACTAGCAAACAGTCAGTGTACCTAGTGGCATCCTAAACGTGGCTATTGAACTTTTGTGTAATCACAGTAGTGCAAAGATATTTGCAGCACGTCTGCCTGCATTGCACACTCCAACTCTTTTTAACTAAGCCATTATACTAGCAAACTGTCAGTGTACCTAGTGGCATCCTAAACGTGGCTATTGTACTTTTGTCTATTCACACTATTGTAAAGATATTTGCAGCACGTCTGCCTGCATTGCACACTCAAACTTTTTTTAACTAAGCCATTATACTAGCAAACAGTCAGTGTACCTAGTGGCATCCTAAACGTGGCTATAGTACTTTTGTCTATTCACACTATTGTAAAGATATTTGCAGCATGTCTGCCTGCATTGCACACTCCAACTCTTTTTAACTAAGCCATTATACTAGCAAACAGTCAGTGTACCTAGTGGCATCCTAAACGTGGCTATTGTACTTTTGTGTAGTCACACTATTGTAAAGATATTTGCAGCACGTCTGCCTGCATTGCACACTCAAACTTTTTTTAACTAAGCCATTATACTAGCAAACAGTCAGTGTACCTAGTGGCATCCTAAACGTGGCTATTGAACTTTTGTGTAATCACAGTAGTGCAAAGATATTTGCAGCACGTCTGCCTGCATTGCACACTCCAACTCTTTTTAACTAAGCCATTATACTAGCAAACTGTCAGTGTACCTAGTGGCATCCTAAACGTGGCTATTGTACTTTTGTCTATTCACACTATTGTAAAGATATTTGCAGCACGTCTGCCTGCATTGCACACTCAAACTTTTTTTAACTAAGCCATTATACTAGCAAACAGTCAGTGTACCTAGTGGCATCCTAAACGTGGCTATAGTACTTTTGTCTATTCACACTATTGTAAAGATATTTGCAGCATGTCTGCCTGCATTGCACACTCCAACTCTTTTTAACTAAGCCATTATACTAGCAAACAGTCAGTGTACCTAGTGGCATCCTAAACGTGGCTATTGTACTTTTGTCTAGTCACAGTAGTGCAAAGATATTTGCATCACGTCTGCCTGCATTGCACACTCCAACTCTTTTTAACTAAGCCATTATACTAGCAAACAGTCAGTGTACCTAGTGGCATCCTAAACGTGGCTATTGTACTTTTGTCTATTCACACTATTGTAAAGATATTTGCAGCACGTCTGCCTGCATTGCACACTCCAACTCGTTTTAACTAAGCCATTATACTAGCAAACAGTCAGTGTACCTAGTGGCATCCTAAACGTGGCTATTGTACTTTTGTCTATTCACACTATTGTAAAGATATTTGCAGCACGTCTGCCTGCATTGCACACTCAAACTTTTTTTAACTAAGCCATTATACTAGCAAACAGTCAGTGTACCTAGTGGCATCCTAAACGTGGCTATTGTACTTTTGTCTATTCACACTATTGTAAAGATATTTGCAGCATGTCTGCCTGCATTGCACACTCCAACTCTTTTTAACTAAGCCATTATACTAGCAAACAGTCAGTGTACCTAGTGGCATCCTAAACGTGGCTATTGGGCTTTTGTCTATTCACACTATTGTAAAGATATTTGCAGCATGTCTGCCTGCATTGCACACTCCAACTCTTTTTAACTAAGCCATTATACTAGCAAACAGTCAGTGTACCTAGTGGCATCCTAAACGTGGCTATTGTACTTTTGTCTAGTCACAGTAGTGCAAAGATATTTGCATCACGTCTGCCTGCATTGCACACTCCAACTCTTTTTAACTAAGCCATTATACTAGCAAACAGTCAGTGTACCTAGTGGCATCCTAAACGTGGCTATTGTACTTTTGTCTATTCACACTATTGTAAAGATATTTGCAGCACGTCTGCCTGCATTGCACACTCAAACTTTTTTTAACTAAGCCATTATACTAGCAAACAGTCAGTGTACCTAGTGGCATCGTAAACGTGGCTATAGTACTTTTGTCTATTCACACTATTGTAAAGATATTTGCAGCATGTCTGCCTGCATTGCACACTCCAACTCTTTTTAACTAAGCCATTATACTAGCAAACAGTCAGTGTACCTAGTGGCATCCTAAACGTGGCTATTGTACTTTTGTCTAGTCACACTATTGCAAAGATATTTGCATCACGTCTGCCTGCATTGCACACTCCAACTCTTTTTAACTAAGCCATTATGCTAGCAAACAGTCAATGTGCCTAGTGGCATCCTAAACGTGGCTATTGTACTTTTGTCTATTCACACTATTGTAAAGATATTTGCAGCACGTCTGCCTGCATTGCACACTCAAACTGTTTTTTAACTAAGCCATTATACTAGCAAACAGTCAGTGTACCTAGTGGCATCCTAAACGTGGCTATTGTACTTTTGTCTATTCACACTATTGTAAAGATATTTGCAGCATGTCTGCCTGCATTGCACACTCCAACTCTTTTTAACTAAGCCATTATGCTAGCAAACAGTCAATGTGCCTAGTGGCATCCTTAACGTGGCTATTGTACTTTTGTGTAGTCACAGTAGTGCAAAGATATTTGCAGCACGTCTGCCTGCATTGCACACTCAAACTTTTTTTAACTAAGCCATTATACTAGCAAACAGTCAGTGTACCTAGTGGCATCCTAAACGTGGCTATAGTACTTTTGTCTATTCACACTATTGTAAAGATATTTGCAGCATGTCTGCCTGCATTGCACACTCCAACTCTTTTTAACTAAGCCATTATACTAGCAAACAGTCAGTGTACCTAGTGGCATCCTAAACGTGGCTATTGTACTTTTGTCTATTCACACTATTGTAAAGATATTTGCAGCACGTCTGCCTGCATTGCACACTCAAACTTTTTTTTAACTAAGCCATTATACTAGCAAACAGTCAGTGTACCTAGTGGCATCCTAAACGTGGCTATTGTACTTTTGTCTATTCACACTATTGTAAAGATATTTGCAGCACGTCTGCCTGCATTGCACACTCCAACTCGTTTTAACTAAGCCATTATACTAGCAAACAGTCAGTGTACCTAGTGGCATCCTAAACGTGGCTATTGTACTTTTGTCTATTCACACTATTGTAAAGATATTTGCAGCACGTCTGCCTGCATTGCACACTCAAACTTTTTTTAACTAAGCCATTATACTAGCAAACAGTCAGTGTACCTAGTGGCATCCTAAACGTGGCTATTGTACTTTTGTCTATTCACACTATTGTAAAGATATTTGCAGCATGTCTGCCTGCATTGCACACTCCAACTCTTTTTAACTAAGCCATTATACTAGCAAACAGTCAGTGTACCTAGTGGCATCCTAAACGTGGCTATTGGGCTTTTGTCTATTCACACTATTGTAAAGATATTTGCAGCATGTCTGCCTGCATTGCACACTCCAACTCTTTTTAACTAAGCCATTATACTAGCAAACAGTCAGTGTACCTAGTGGCATCCTAAACGTGGCTATTGTACTTTTGTCTAGTCACAGTAGTGCAAAGATATTTGCATCACGTCTGCCTGCATTGCACACTCCAACTCTTTTTAACTAAGCCATTATACTAGCAAACAGTCAGTGTACCTAGTGGCATCCTAAACGTGGCTATTGTACTTTTGTCTATTCACACTATTGTAAAGATATTTGCAGCACGTCTGCCTGCATTGCACACTCAAACTTTTTTTAACTAAGCCATTATACTAGCAAACAGTCAGTGTACCTAGTGGCATCCTAAACGTGGCTATAGTACTTTTGTCTATTCACACTATTGTAAAGATATTTGCAGCATGTCTGCCTGCATTGCACACTCCAACTCTTTTTAACTAAGCCATTATACTAGCAAACAGTCAGTGTACCTAGTGGCATCCTAAACGTGGCTATTGTACTTTTGTCTAGTCACACTATTGCAAAGATATTTGCATCACGTCTGCCTGCATTGCACACTCCAACTCTTTTTAACTAAGCCATTATGCTAGCAAACAGTCAATGTGCCTAGTGGCATCCTAAACGTGGCTATTGTACTTTTGTCTATTCACACTATTGTAAAGATATTTGCAGCACGTCTGCCTGCATTGCACACTCAAACTGTTTTTTAACTAAGCCATTATACTAGCAAACAGTCAGTGTACCTAGTGGCATCCTAAACGTGGCTATTGTACTTTTGTCTATTCACACTATTGTAAAGATATTTGCAGCATGTCTGCCTGCATTGCACACTCCAACTCTTTTTAACTAAGCCATTATGCTAGCAAACAGTCAATGTGCCTAGTGGCATCCTTAACGTGGCTATTGTACTTTTGTGTAGTCACAGTAGTGCAAAGATATTTGCAGCACGTCTGCCTGCATTGCACACTCAAACTTTTTTTAAGTAAGCCATTATACTAGCAAACAGTCAGTGTACCTAGTGGCATCCTAAACGTGGCTATAGTACTTTTGTCTATTCACACTATTGTAAAGATATTTGCAGCATGTCTGCCTGCATTGCACACTCCAACTCTTTTTAACTAAGCCATTATACTAGCAAACAGTCAGTGTACCTAGTGGCATCCTAAACGTGGCTATTGTACTTTTGTCTATTCACACTATTGTAAAGATATTTGCAGCACGTCTGCCTGCATTGCACACTCAAACTTTTTTTTAACTAAGCCATTATACTAGCAAACAGTCAGTGTACCTAGTGGCATCCTAAACGTGGCTATTGTACTTTTGTCTATTCACACTATTGTAAAGATATTTGCAGCATGTCTGCCTGCATTGCACACTCCAACTCTTTTTAACTAAGCCATTATACTAGCAAACAGTCAGTGTACCTAGTGGCATCCTAAACGTGGCTATTGTACTTTTGTCTAGTCACAGTAGTGCAAAGATATTTGCATCATGTCTGCCTGCATTGCACACTCCAACTCTTTTTAACTAAGCCATTATACTAGCAAACAGTCAGTGTACCTAGTGGCATCCTAAACGTGGCTATTGTACTTTTGTCTATTCACACTATTGTAAAGATATTTGCAGCACGTCTGCCTGGATTGCACACTCAAACTTTTTTTAACCAAGCCATTATACTAGCAAACAGTCAGTGTACCTAGTGGCATCCTAAACGTGGCTATTGTACTTTTGTCTATTCACACTATTGTAAAGATATTTGCAGCACGTCTGCCTGCATTGCACACTCCAACTCTTTTTAACTAAGCCATTATACTAGCAAACAGTCAGTGTACCTAGTGGCATCCTAAACGTGGCTATTGTACTTTTGTCTATTCACACTATTGTAAAGATATTTGCAGCACGTCTGCCTGCATTGCACACTCAAACTTTTTTTAACTAAGCCATTATACTAGCAAACAGTCAGTGTACCTAGTGGCATCCTAAACGTGGCTATAGTACTTTTGTCTATTCACACTATTGTAAAGATATTTGCAGCATGTCTGCCTGCATTGCACACTCCAACTCTTTTTAACTAAGCCATTATACTAGCAAACAGTCAGTGTACCTAGTGGCATCCTAAACGTGGCTATTGTACTTTTGTCTATTCACACTATTGTAAAGATATTTGCAGCACGTCTGCCTGCATTGCACACTCAAACTTTTTTTTAACTAAGCCATTATACTAGCAAACAGTCAGTGTACCTAGTGGCATCCTAAACGTGGCTATTGTACTTTTGTCTATTCACACTATTGTAAAGATATTTGCAGCATGTCTGCCTGCATTGCACACTCCAACTCTTTTTAACTAAGCCATTATACTAGCAAACAGTCAGTGTACCTAGTGGCATCCTAAACGTGGCTATTGTACTTTTGTCTAGTCACAGTAGTGCAAAGATATTTGCATCATGTCTGCCTGCATTGCACACTCCAACTCTTTTTAACTAAGCCATTATACTAGCAAACAGTCAGTGTACCTAGTGGCATCCTAAACGTGGCTATTGTACTTTTGTCTATTCACACTATTGTAAAGATATTTGCAGCACGTCTGCCTGGATTGCACACTCAAACTTTTTTTAACTAAGCCATTATACTAGCAAACAGTCAGTGTACCTAGTGGCATCCTAAACGTGGCTATTGTACTTTTGTCTATTCACACTATTGTAAAGATATTTGCAGCACGTCTGCCTGCATTGCACACTCCAACTCTTTTTAACTAAGCCATTATACTAGCAAACAGTCAGTGTACCTAGTGGCATCCTAAACGTGGCTATTGTACTTTTGTCTATTCACACTATTGTAAAGATATTTGCAGCACGTCTGCCTGCATTACACACTCAAACTTTTTTTAACTAAGCCATTATACTAGCAAACAGTCAGTGTACCTAGTGGCATCCTAAACGTGGCTATAGTACTTTTGTCTATTCACACTATTGTAAAGATATTTGCAGCATGTCTGCCTGCATTGCACACTCCAACTCTTTTTAACTAAGCCATTATACTAGCAAACAGTCAGTGTACCTAGTGGCATCCTAAACGTGGCTATTGTACTTTTGTCTATTCACACTATTGTAAAGATATTTGCAGCACGTCTGCCTGCATTGCACACTCAAACTTTTTTTTAACTAAGCCATTATACTAGCAAACAGTCAGTGTACCTAGTGGCATCCTAAACGTGGCTATTGTACTTTTGTCTATTCACACTATTGTAAAGATATTTGCAGCACGTCTGCCTGCATTGCACACTCCAACTCGTTTTAACTAAGCCATTATACTAGCAAACAGTCAGTGTACCTAGTGGCATCCTAAACGTGGCTATTGTACTTTTGTCTATTCACACTATTGTAAAGATATTTGCAGCACGTCTGCCTGCATTGCACACTCAAACTTTTTTTAACTAAGCCATTATACTAGCAAACAGTCAGTGTACCTAGTGGCATCCTAAACGTGGCTATTGTACTTTTGTCTATTCACACTATTGTAAAGATATTTGCAGCATGTCTGCCTGCATTGCACACTCCAACTCTTTTTAACTAAGCCATTATACTAGCAAACAGTCAGTGTACCTAGTGGCATCCTAAACGTGGCTATTGGGCTTTTGTCTATTCACACTATTGTAAAGATATTTGCAGCATGTCTGCCTGCATTGCACACTCCAACTCTTTTTAACTAAGCCATTATACTAGCAAACAGTCAGTGTACCTAGTGGCATCCTAAACGTGGCTATTGTACTTTTGTCTAGTCACAGTAGTGCAAAGATATTTGCATCACGTCTGCCTGCATTGCACACTCCAACTCTTTTTAACTAAGCCATTATACTAGCAAACAGTCAGTGTACCTAGTGGCATCCTAAACGTGGCTATTGTACTTTTGTCTATTCACACTATTGTAAAGATATTTGCAGCACGTCTGCCTGCATTGCACACTCAAACTTTTTTTAACTAAGCCATTATACTAGCAAACAGTCAGTGTACCTAGTGGCATCCTAAACGTGGCTATAGTACTTTTGTCTATTCACACTATTGTAAAGATATTTGCAGCATGTCTGCCTGCATTGCACACTCCAACTCTTTTTAACTAAGCCATTATACTAGCAAACAGTCAGTGTACCTAGTGGCATCCTAAACGTGGCTATTGTACTTTTGTCTAGTCACACTATTGCAAAGATATTTGCATCACGTCTGCCTGCATTGCACACTCCAACTCTTTTTAACTAAGCCATTATGCTAGCAAACAGTCAATGTGCCTAGTGGCATCCTAAACGTGGCTATTGTACTTTTGTCTATTCACACTATTGTAAAGATATTTGCAGCACGTCTGCCTGCATTGCACACTCAAACTGTTTTTTAACTAAGCCATTATACTAGCAAACAGTCAGTGTACCTAGTGGCATCCTAAACGTGGCTATTGTACTTTTGTCTATTCACACTATTGTAAAGATATTTGCAGCATGTCTGCCTGCATTGCACACTCCAACTCTTTTTAACTAAGCCATTATGCTAGCAAACAGTCAATGTGCCTAGTGGCATCCTTAACGTGGCTATTGTACTTTTGTGTAGTCACAGTAGTGCAAAGATATTTGCAGCACGTCTGCCTGCATTGCACACTCAAACTTTTTTTAACTAAGCCATTATACTAGCAAACAGTCAGTGTACCTAGTGGCATCCTAAACGTGGCTATAGTACTTTTGTCTATTCACACTATTGTAAAGATATTTGCAGCATGTCTGCCTGCATTGCACACTCCAACTCTTTTTAACTAAGCCATTATACTAGCAAACAGTCAGTGTACCTAGTGGCATCCTAAACGTGGCTATTGTACTTTTGTCTATTCACACTATTGTAAAGATATTTGCAGCACGTCTGCCTGCATTGCACACTCAAACTTTTTTTTAACTAAGCCATTATACTAGCAAACAGTCAGTGTACCTAGTGGCATCCTAAACGTGGCTATTGTACTTTTGTCTATTCACACTATTGTAAAGATATTTGCAGCATGTCTGCCTGCATTGCACACTCCAACTCTTTTTAACTAAGCCATTATACTAGCAAACAGTCAGTGTACCTAGTGGCATCCTAAACGTGGCTATTGTACTTTTGTCTAGTCACAGTAGTGCAAAGATATTTGCATCATGTCTGCCTGCATTGCACACTCCAACTCTTTTTAACTAAGCCATTATACTAGCAAACAGTCAGTGTACCTAGTGGCATCCTAAACGTGGCTATTGTACTTTTGTCTATTCACACTATTGTAAAGATATTTGCAGCACGTCTGCCTGGATTGCACACTCAAACTTTTTTTAACTAAGCCATTATACTAGCAAACAGTCAGTGTACCTAGTGGCATCCTAAACGTGGCTATTGTACTTTTGTCTATTCACACTATTGTAAAGATATTTGCAGCACGTCTGCCTGCATTGCACACTCCAACTCTTTTTAACTAAGCCATTATACTAGCAAACAGTCAGTGTACCTAGTGGCATCCTAAACGTGGCTATTGTACTTTTGTCTATTCACACTATTGTAAAGATATTTGCAGCACGTCTGCCTGCATTGCACACTCAAACTTTTTTTAACTAAGCCATTATACTAGCAAACAGTCAGTGTACCTAGTGGCATCCTAAACGTGGCTATAGTACTTTTGTCTATTCACACTATTGTAAAGATATTTGCAGCATGTCTGCCTGCATTGCACACTCCAACTCTTTTTAACTAAGCCATTATACTAGCAAACAGTCAGTGTACCTAGTGGCATCCTAAACGTGGCTATTGTACTTTTGTCTATTCACACTATTGTAAAGATATTTGCAGCACGTCTGCCTGCATTGCACACTCAAACTTTTTTTTAACTAAGCCATTATACTAGCAAACAGTCAGTGTACCTAGTGGCATCCTAAACGTGGCTATTGTACTTTTGTCTATTCACACTATTGTAAAGATATTTGCAGCATGTCTGCCTGCATTGCACACTCCAACTCTTTTTAACTAAGCCATTATACTAGCAAACAGTCAGTGTACCTAGTGGCATCCTAAACGTGGCTATTGTACTTTTGTCTAGTCACAGTAGTGCAAAGATATTTGCATCATGTCTGCCTGCATTGCACACTCCAACTCTTTTTAACTAAGCCATTATACTAGCAAACAGTCAGTGTACCTAGTGGCATCCTAAACGTGGCTATTGTACTTTTGTCTATTCACACTATTGTAAAGATATTTGCAGCACGTCTGCCTGGATTGCACACTCAAACTTTTTTTAACTAAGCCATTATACTAGCAAACAGTCAGTGTACCTAGTGGCATCCTAAACGTGGCTATTGTACTTTTGTCTATTCACACTATTGTAAAGATATTTGCAGCACGTCTGCCTGCATTGCACACTCCAACTCTTTTTAACTAAGCCATTATACTAGCAAACAGTCAGTGTACCTAGTGGCATCCTAAACGTGGCTATTGTACTTTTGTCTATTCACACTATTGTAAAGATATTTGCAGCACGTCTGCCTGCATTACACACTCAAACTTTTTTTAACTAAGCCATTATACTAGCAAACAGTCAGTGTACCTAGTGGCATCCTAAACGTGGCTATAGTACTTTTGTCTATTCACACTATTGTAAAGATATTTGCAGCATGTCTGCCTGCATTGCACACTCCAACTCTTTTTAACTAAGCCATTATACTAGCAAACAGTCAGTGTACCTAGTGGCATCCTAAACGTGGCTATTGTACTTTTGTCTATTCACACAATTGTAAAGATATTTGCAGCACGTCTGCCTGCATTGCACACTCCAACTCTTTTTAACTAAGCCATTATACTAGCAAACAGTCAGTGTACCTAGTGGCATCCTAAACGTGTCTATTGTACTTTTGTCTATTCACACTATTGTAAAGATATTTGCAGCACGTCTGCCTGCATTGCACACTCAAACTTTTTTTAACTAAGCCATTATACTAGCAAACAGTCAGTGTACCTAGTGGCATCCTAAACGTGGCTATAGTACTTTTGTCTATTCACACTATTGTAAAGATATTTGCAGCATGTCTGCCTGCATTGCACACTCCAACTCTTTTTAACTAAGCCATTATACTAGCAAACAGTCAGTGTACCTAGTGGCATCCTAAACGTGTCTATTGTACTTTTGTCTATTCACACTATTGTAAAGATATTTGCAGCACGTCTGCCTGCATTGCACACTCAACCTTTTTTTAACTAAGCCATTATACTAGCAAACAGTCAGTGTACCTAGTGGCATCCTAAACGTGGCTATTGTACTTTTGTCTATTCACACTATTGTAAAGATATTTGCAGCACGTCTGCCTGCATTGCACACTCAAACTTTTTTTTAACTAAGCCATTATACTAGCAAACAGTCAGTGTACCTAGTGGCATCCTAAACGTGGCTATTGGACTTTTGTCTATTCACACTATTGTAAAGATATTTGCAGCATGTCTGCCTGCATTGCACACTCCAACTCTTTTTAACTAAGCCATTATACTAGCAAACAGTCAGTGTACCTAGTGGCATCCTAAACGTGGCTATTGGGCTTTTGTCTATTCACACTATTGTAAAGATATTTGCAGCATGTCTGCCTGCATTGCACACTCCAACTCTTTTTAACTAAGCCATTATACTAGCAAACAGTCAGTGTACCTAGTGGCATCCTAAACGTGGCTATTGTACTTTTGTCTAGTCACAGTAGTGCAAAGATATTTGCATCACGTCTGCCTGCATTGCACACTCCAACTCTTTTTAACTAAGCCATTATACTAGCAAACAGTCAGTGTACCTAGTGGCATCCTAAACGTGGCTATTGTACTTTTGTCTATTCACACTATTGTAAAGATATTTGCAGCACGTCTGCCTGCATTGCACACTCAAACTTTTTTTAACTAAGCCATTATACTAGCAAACAGTCAGTGTACCTAGTGGCATCCTAAACGTGGCTATAGTACTTTTGTCTATTCACACTATTGTAAAGATATTTGCAGCATGTCTGCCTGCATTGCACACTCCAACTCTTTTTAACTAAGCCATTATACTAGCAAACAGTCAGTGTACCTAGTGGCATCCTAAACGTGGCTATTGTACTTTTGTCTAGTCACACTATTGCAAAGATATTTGCATCACGTCTGCCTGCATTGCACACTCCAACTCTTTTTAACTAAGCCATTATGCTAGCAAACAGTCAATGTGCCTAGTGGCATCCTAAACGTGGCTATTGTACTTTTGTCTATTCACACTATTGTAAAGATATTTGCAGCACGTCTGCCTGCATTGCACACTCAAACTGTTTTTTAACTAAGCCATTATACTAGCAAACAGTCAGTGTACCTAGTGGCATCCTAAACGTGGCTATTGTACTTTTGTCTATTCACACTATTGTAAAGATATTTGCAGCATGTCTGCCTGCATTGCACACTCCAACTCTTTTTAACTAAGCCATTATGCTAGCAAACAGTCAATGTGCCTAGTGGCATCCTTAACGTGGCTATTGTACTTTTGTGTAGTCACAGTAGTGCAAAGATATTTGCAGCACGTCTGCCTGCATTGCACACTCAAACTTTTTTTAACTAAGCCATTATACTAGCAAACAGTCAGTGTACCTAGTGGCATCCTAAACGTGGCTATAGTACTTTTGTCTATTCACACTATTGTAAAGATATTTGCAGCATGTCTGCCTGCATTGCACACTCCAACTCTTTTTAACTAAGCCATTATACTAGCAAACAGTCAGTGTACCTAGTGGCATCCTAAACGTGGCTATTGTACTTTTGTCTATTCACACTATTGTAAAGATATTTGCAGCACGTCTGCCTGCATTGCACACTCAAACTTTTTTTTAACTAAGCCATTATACTAGCAAACAGTCAGTGTACCTAGTGGCATCCTAAACGTGGCTATTGTACTTTTGTCTATTCACACTATTGTAAAGATATTTGCAGCATGTCTGCCTGCATTGCACACTCCAACTCTTTTTAACTAAGCCATTATACTAGCAAACAGTCAGTGTACCTAGTGGCATCCTAAACGTGGCTATTGTACTTTTGTCTAGTCACAGTAGTGCAAAGATATTTGCATCATGTCTGCCTGCATTGCACACTCCAACTCTTTTTAACTAAGCCATTATACTAGCAAACAGTCAGTGTACCTAGTGGCATCCTAAACGTGGCTATTGTACTTTTGTCTATTCACACTATTGTAAAGATATTTGCAGCACGTCTGCCTGGATTGCACACTCAAACTTTTTTTAACTAAGCCATTATACTAGCAAACAGTCAGTGTACCTAGTGGCATCCTAAACGTGGCTATTGTACTTTTGTCTATTCACACTATTGTAAAGATATTTGCAGCACGTCTGCCTGCATTGCACACTCCAACTCTTTTTAACTAAGCCATTATACTAGCAAACAGTCAGTGTACCTAGTGGCATCCTAAACGTGGCTATTGTACTTTTGTCTATTCACACTATTGTAAAGATATTTGCAGCACGTCTGCCTGCATTGCACACTCAAACTTTTTTTAACTAAGCCATTATACTAGCAAACAGTCAGTGTACCTAGTGGCATCCTAAACGTGGCTATTGTACTTTTGTCTATTCACACTATTGTAAAGATATTTGCAGCATGTCTGCCTGCATTGCACACTCCAACTCTTTTTAACTAAGCCATTATACTAGCAAACAGTCAGTGTACCTAGTGGCATCCTAAACGTGGCTATTGTACTTTTGTCTATTCACACTATTGTAAAGATATTTGCAGCACGTCTGCCTGCATTGCACACTCAAACTTTTTTTTAACTAAGCCATTATACTAGCAAACAGTCAGTGTACCTAGTGGCATCCTAAACGTGGCTATTGTACTTTTGTCTATTCACACTATTGTAAAGATATTTGCAGCATGTCTGCCTGCATTGCACACTCCAACTCTTTTTAACTAAGCCATTATACTAGCAAACAGTCAGTGTACCTAGTGGCATCCTAAACGTGGCTATTGTACTTTTGTCTAGTCACAGTAGTGCAAAGATATTTGCATCATGTCTGCCTGCATTGCACACTCCAACTCTTTTTAACTAAGCCATTATACTAGCAAACAGTCAGTGTACCTAGTGGCATCCTAAACGTGGCTATTGTACTTTTGTCTATTCACACTATTGTAAAGATATTTGCAGCACGTCTGCCTGGATTGCACACTCAAACTTTTTTTAACTAAGCCATTATACTAGCAAACAGTCAGTGTACCTAGTGGCATCCTAAACGTGGCTATTGTACTTTTGTCTATTCACACTATTGTAAAGATATTTGCAGCACGTCTGCCTGCATTGCACACTCCAACTCTTTTTAACTAAGCCATTATACTAGCAAACAGTCAGTGTACCTAGTGGCATCCTAAACGTGGCTATTGTACTTTTGTCTATTCACACTATTGTAAAGATATTTGCAGCACGTCTGCCTGCATTACACACTCAAACTTTTTTTAACTAAGCCATTATACTAGCAAACAGTCAGTGTACCTAGTGGCATCCTAAACGTGGCTATAGTACTTTTGTCTATTCACACTATTGTAAAGATATTTGCAGCATGTCTGCCTGCATTGCACACTCCAACTCTTTTTAACTAAGCCATTATACTAGCAAACAGTCAGTGTACCTAGTGGCATCCTAAACGTGGCTATTGTACTTTTGTCTATTCACACAATTGTAAAGATATTTGCAGCACGTCTGCCTGCATTGCACACTCCAACTCTTTTTAACTAAGCCATTATACTAGCAAACAGTCAGTGTACCTAGTGGCATCCTAAACGTGTCTATTGTACTTTTGTCTATTCACACTATTGTAAAGATATTTGCAGCACGTCTGCCTGCATTGCACACTCAAACTTTTTTTAACTAAGCCATTATACTAGCAAACAGTCAGTGTACCTAGTGGCATCCTAAACGTGGCTATAGTACTTTTGTCTATTCACACTATTGTAAAGATATTTGCAGCATGTCTGCCTGCATTGCACACTCCAACTCTTTTTAACTAAGCCATTATACTAGCAAACAGTCAGTGTACCTAGTGGCATCCTAAACGTGGCTATTGGACTTTTGTCTATTCACACTATTGTAAAGATATTTGCAGCACGTCTGCCTGCATTGCACACTCAACCTTTTTTTAACTAAGCCATTATACTAGCAAACAGTCAGTGTACCTAGTGGCATCCTAAACGTGGCTATTGTACTTTTGTCTATTCACACTATTGTAAAGATATTTGCAGCACGTCTGCCTGCATTGCACACTCAAACTTTTTTTTAACTAAGCCATTATACTAGCAAACAGTCAGTGTACCTAGTGGCATCCTAAACGTGGCTATTGGACTTTTGTCTATTCACACTATTGTAAAGATATTTGCAGCATGTCTGCCTGCATTGCACACTCCAACTCTTTTTAACTAAGCCATTATACTAGCAAACAGTCAGTGTACCTAGTGGCATCCTAAACGTGGCTATTGTACTTTTGTCTAGTCACAGTAGTGCAAAGATATTTGCATCATGTCTGCCTGCATTGCACACTCCAACTCTTTTTAACTAAGCCATTATACTAGCAAACAGTCAGTGTACCTAGTGGCATCCTAAACGTGGCTATTGTACTTTTGTCTAGTCACACTATTGCAAAGATATTTGCATCACGTCTGCCTGCATTGCACACTCCAACTCTTTTTAACTAAGCCATTATGCTAGCAAACAGTCAGTGTACCTAGTGGCATCCTAAACGTGGCTATTGTACTTTTGTGTAATCACAGTAGTGCAAAGATATTTGCAGCACGTCTGCCTGCATTGCACACTCCAACTCTTTTTAACTAAGCCATTATACTAGCAAACTGTCAGTGTACCTAGTGGCATCCTAAACGTGGCTATTATACTTTTGTCTATTCACACTATTGTAAAGATATTTGCAGCACGTCTGCCTGCATTGCACACTCAAACTTTTTTTAACTAAGCCATTATACTAGCAAACAGTCAGTGTACCTAGTGGCATCCTAAACGTGGCTATAGTACTTTTGTCT
Source organism: Anomaloglossus baeobatrachus (assembly GCF_048569485.1). Taxonomy (NCBI): domain Eukaryota; kingdom Metazoa; phylum Chordata; class Amphibia; order Anura; family Aromobatidae; genus Anomaloglossus; species Anomaloglossus baeobatrachus. Next base: position 277,736,942 of record NC_134357.1, on the reverse strand, counting down.
ATTCACACTATTGTAAAGATATTTGCAGCATGTCTGCCTGCATTGCACACTCCAACTCTTTTTAACTAAGCCATTATACTAGCAAACAGTCAGTGTACCTAGTGGCATCCTAAACGTGGCTATTGTACTTTTGTCTAGTCACAGTAGTGCAAAGATATTTGCATCACGTCTGCCTGCATTGCACACTCCAACTCTTTTTAACTAAGCCATTATACTAGCAAACAGTCAGTGTACCTAGTGGCATCCTAAACGTGGCTATTGTACTTTTGTCTAGTCACACTATTGCAAAGATATTTGCATCACGTCTGCCTGCATTGCACACTCCAACTCTTTTTAACTAAGCCATTATGCTAGCAAACAGTCAATGTGCCTAGTGGCATCCTAAACGTGGCTATTGTACTTTTGTGTAGTCACAGTAGTGCAAAGATATTTGCAGCACGTCTGCCTGCATTGCACACTCAAACTTTTTTTAACTAAGCCATTATACTAGCAAACAGTCAGTGTACCTAGTGGCATCCTAAACGTGGCTATAGTACTTTTGTCTATTCACACTATTGTAAAGATATTTGCAGCATGTCTGCCTGCATTGCACACTCCAACTCTTTTTAACTAAGCCATTATACTAGCAAACAGTCAGTGTACCTAGTGGCATCCTAAACGTGGCTATTGTACTTTTGTCTATTCACACTATTGTAAAGATATTTGCAGCACGTCTGCCTGCATTGCACACTCCAACTCGTTTTAACTAAGCCATTATACTAGCAAACAGTCAGTGTACCTAGTGGCATCCTAAACGTGGCTATTGTACTTTTGTCTATTCACACTATTGTAAAGATATTTGCAGCACGTCTGCCTGCATTGCACACTCAAACTTTTTTTAACTAAGCCATTATACTAGCAAACAATCAGTGTACCTAGTGGCATCCTAAACGTGGCTATTGGACTTTTGTCTATTCACACTATTGTAAAGATATTTGCAGCATGTCTGCCTGCATTGCACACTCCAACTCTTTTTAACTAAGCCATTATACTAGCAAACAGTCAGTGTACCTAGTGGCATCCTAAACGTGGCTATTGGACTTTTGTCTATTCACACTATTGTAAAGATATTTGCAGCATGTCTGCCTGCATTGCACACTCCAACTCTTTTTAACTAAGCTATTATACTAGCAAACAGTCAGTGTACCTAGTGGCATCCTAAACGTGGCTATTGTACTTTTGTCTAGTCACAGTAGTGCAAAGATATTTGCATCACGTCTGCCTGCATTGCACACTCCAACTCTTTTTAACTAAGCCATTATACTAGCAAACAGTCAGTGTACCTAGTGGCATCCTAAATGTGGCTATTGTACTTTTGTCTATTCACACTATTGTAAAGATATTTGCATCATGTCTGCCTGCATTGCACACTCCAACTCTTTTTAACTAAGCCATTATACTAGCAAACAGTCAGTGTACCTAGTGGCATCCTAAACGTGGCTATTGTACTTTTGTCTATTCACATTATTGTAAAGATATTTGCAGCACTTCTGCCTGCATTGCACACTCCAACTCGTTTTAACTAAGCCATTATACTAGCAAACAGTCAGTGTACCTAGTGGCATCCTAAACGTGGCTATTGTACTTTTGTCTATTCACACTATTGTAAAGATATTTGCAGCACGTCTGCCTGCATTGCACACTCAAACTTTTTTTAACTAAGCCATTATACTAGCAAACAGTCAGTGTACCTAGTGGCATCCTAAACGTGGCTATTGTACTTTTGTCTATTCACACTATTGTAAATATATTTGCAGCACGTCTGCCTGCATTGCACACTTAAACTTTTTTTAACTAAGCCATTATACTAGCAAACAGTCAGTGTACCTAGTGGCATCCTAAACGTGGCTATTGTACTTTTGTCTATTCACACTATTGTAAAAATATTTGCAGCACGTCTGCCTGCATTGCACACTCAAACTTTTTTTAACTAAGCCATTATACTAGCAAACAGTCAGTGTACCTAGTGGCATCCTAAACGTGGCTATTGTACTTTTGTCTATTCACACTATTGTAAAGATATTTGCAGCACGTCTGCCTGCATTGCACACTCAAACTTTTTTTAACTAAGCCATTATACTAGCAAACAGTCAGTGTACCTAGTGGCATCCTAAACGTGGCTATAGTACTTTTGTCTATTCACACTATTGTAAAGATATTTGCAGCACGTCTGCCTGCATTGCACACTCCAACTCTTTTTAACTAAGCCATTATACTAACAAACAGTCAGTGTACCTAGTGGCATCCTAAACGTGGCTATTGTACTTTTGTCTATTCACACTATTGTAAAGATATTTGCAGCACGTCTGCCTGCATTGCACACTCAAACTTTTTTTTAACTAAGCCATTATACTAGCAAACAGTCAGTGTACCTAGTGGCATCCTAAACGTGGCTATTGTACTTTTGTCTATTTACACTATTGTAAAGATATTTGCAGCATGTCTGCCTGCATTGCACACTCCAACTCTTTTTAACTAAGCCATTATACTAGCAAACAGTCAGTATACCTAGTGGCATCCTAAACGTGGCTATTGTACTTTTGTCTAGTCACAGTAGTGCAAAGATATTTGCATCACGTCTGCCTGCATTGCACACTCCAACTCTTTTTAACTAAGCCATTATACTAGCAAACAGTCAGTGTACCTAGTGGCATCCTAAACGTGGCTATTGTACTTTTGTCTAGTCACACTATTGCAAAGATATTTGCATCACGTCTGCCTGCATTGCACACTCCAACTCTTTTTAACTAAGCCATTATGCTAGCAAACAGTCAGTGTACCTAGTGGCATCCTAAACGTGGCTATTGTACTTTTGTGTAGTCACAGTAGTGCAAAGATATTTGCAGCACGTCTGCCTGCATTGCACACTCCAACTCTTTTTAACTAAGCCATTATACTAGCAAACAGTCAGTGTACCTAGTGGCATCCTAAACGTGGCTATTGTACTTTTGTCTATTCACACTATTGTAAAGATATTTGCAGCACGTCTGCCTGCATTGCACACTCAAACTTTTTTTAACTAAGCCATTATACTAGCAAACAGTCAGTGTACCTAGTGGCATCCTAAACGTGGCTATAGTACTTTTGTCTATTCACACTATTGTAAAGATATTTGCAGCATGTCTGCCTGCATTGCACACTCCAACTCTTTTTAACTAAGCCATTATACTAGCAAACAGTCAGTGTACCTAGTGGCATCCTAAACGTGGCTATTGTACTTTTGTCTAGTCACAGTAGTGCAAAGATATTTGCATCACGTCTGCCTGCATTGCACACTCCAACTCTTTTTAACTAAGCCATTATACTAGCAAAGAGTCAGTGTACCTAGTGGCATCCTAAACGTGGCTATTGTACTTTTGTCTATTCACACTATTGTAAAGATATTTGCAGCACGTCTGCCTGCATTGCACACTCAAACTTTTTTTAACTAAGCCATTATACTAGCAAACAGTCAGTGTACCTAGTGGCATCCTAAACGTGGCTATTGTACTTTTGTCTATTCACACTATTGTAAAGATATTTGCAGCATGTCTGCCTGCATTGCACACTCAAACTTTTTTTAACTAAGCCATTATACTAGCAAACAGTCAGTGTACCTAGTGGCATCCTAAACGTGGCTATTGTACTTTTGTCTAGTCACAGTAGTGCAAAGATATTTGCATCACGTCTACCTGCATTGCACACTCCAACTCTTTTTAACTAAGCCATTATGCTAGCAAACAGTCAGTGTACCTAGTGGCATCCTAAACGTGGCTATTGTACTTTTGTCTATTCACACTATTGTAAAGATATGTGCAGCACCTCTGCATGACACCCTCCTGCTCTGTTTTTAATAAGCTATAATGATAGCAAAAAATACTGCCATTTAGTGGCATCATAGAACTGGCTGTTGTATTCCATTAGTGCCCCACTGGTGCCAAGCTATTTCTAGCACCTCTGCATGACACCCTCCTGCTCTGTTTTTAATAAGCTATAATGATAGCAAAAAATACTGCCATTTAGTGGCATCATAGAACTGGCTGTTGTATTCCATTAGTGCCCCACTGGTGCCAAGCTATTTCTAGCACCTCTACATGACACCCTCATGCACATTTTGCTACGCTAATGTTATAGCAAACTCATGGAATTCATTGCTGCATTTGATAATTCGGAGGGATAGAAAGTCAGGCTTCCTTTAGCTTTTCCTTCTGTTCATAGACAGCATCTCCAAGAGCAATTTCTCCTCCACGTCTAAGTGTGGAGAGGCAGCTAGTGCGCATGCGTGTGCCGATTTACCCCAGCTGCAGCCTAATTACAGTGTTTCGCCTAGTGAGTATGCTCAGCCTGACTGTGCTATTCCTGACACTAAGTCTTCATTTCGGGATACAGCGCATGCTCCCACACTAAGTGTGAAAAGCCTCTTTGCACAGGTGCTTGCATTACGTGCCGTGTCTAAGTCCTGTTTTGTGCCTAGACACCATGCTAAAGCTGATAGTCTTTTTTCAGATACTGTATTTCATGCTACTGAGAATGCTCAGGCACTTACTGCATCAGAGACTAGGTCCGGTAATGAAGTCTTTGGCCCTGCCCCTGATGTGGGGGGGCACATATAGACCACAGGGCATCAGGTGTCCTCCCAAATGGCTTGCAGAGGGCTACCCCTATGACTTGTCACCGCATTATTGATGGTCAGACGATGACTGGTGAGGTGTTTGGGTCATGGCAGCCATGAGGTCATCATTGAAGTTGCGTTTCCAAATATGACACTAGTTATGCCACTCATGACGTGTCACTCTACTTTTGTCTCCAGGAGGTGCATTGTGGTTCACCCTGGTTTGGGGCGGACCCAGGTTATAAAAGGGGCTGGAGCCAACAAGGAGGTGCGCAGTCTTCTATTATGCTCCGAAAGAGCACACCTCCATGTGTTGAACCCATTGCGGCTTTAGGCCAGAGGTAGGCAAGGATAGGGTGTCGATGCAGGCCACCACCACAGTTGGTAACGCAGAACGGTTAAGACCAGCTCCTGTCCTACCAGTCCTGCTTGTGCAGCCCAGTGGCATTAACAGGCCTGCTGCTGCTGATGCGCCTGCTGTCCATAGGTGTGCCCCTACGCACACGGTCAGCGTACTCAATGGCCCCTGTGTTGTTAACAGGGAGTTCCTGGGCTGGGTGGGCATGTGGACCCTGTGACGCTAACAGGGCTCACAGTCTCCAGATCCAAATGGCGTCTAACTCGGTTCAGGCTACTATTAGTTTCATAGCCACACAGCTCTGTATCCTCCACCAAACCTTCCAGTTGCCAACCTCTCCTTTTCCAACTGGGAGCACGGTGGACACTGACTGCTGATGGGGATATATACCTTTCTCTTTCTTTTCTTATTAATTTTTGTTATATAGCGGTAACATAGTATATACCACTTTATCCAAATCTGCCAGTCCCACTGTAACAGATGGTGTTTCTTCAGCAAATGTTACTGTTGCTTAACCACCAAATCCACGGACCAAAACTTTTTTCCCCTTTCCAACACACCTGTTCCCCTTTCCACCAGCATCTGTCCTTTTTCAACTCATTTTGGTATATGACCAAAAGTGCAACTGTGCAGGGACACCGTACTCAACGACATCTCAGCACAGCAGCCAGCCCTCGATCCCTCAGATGTGGACAAGTAAAAGACCATTTCCTCCTAGCCATGACAAAGCGTTGAGATTCACTCTGTGCAGCACTGGTGTTTAGTGGAAAAGTAGATCTAAGATTGCGTACCACATTCTGCAGATACTCCTGTATACGTGCGTCCATTTCTATGGCAGGAATTATTTTGCCAAATTTTGTCTTGTACCGGGGATGTAACAGTGTGGCAACCCAGTATTCTGGATTACTTTGAATTCGTACAATCCGAGGGTCATGTTGTAGGTAGTGCAGCAAGAAGCCGCTCATGTGTCTTGTGCATCCCGGAGGACCAAGTCCTTGGTGTGTTGGTGGCAGAGAGGTGAGAATCGTGCATCCTTCCTCTGCCCTCTCCCCACAACCTCGCACAACCGAAATGTGAGCAAGCTCTCACTCATCTGCTGAGTCTTCCATGCCCATCGCCAGTTCGTCCTCCATTTCTTCATGGGCTCCTGCACCTTCCTCAACACTTTTTGCTGATACTATGCACCCTTGTTAATCCCTCTCCCTCACCATGACTGCCGCATAGGTGCCGCTGACCATCTGGACCTCGTAGATCTTGTTATCCCTTCCGCATATGACTCCTCCTGTACTTCCTCCCCTTCCTCTTGTCCCAACACCTGACTCCGAATAATAATTACAGTGTGCTCCATCATGTAGATGACCAGAATTGTCACGCTGAGAATGACATTGCCAGTGCTAAACATCTTCGTCGACATTTCAAAACTGTGTAGCAGGGTGCATAGGTCCTTGATCTGACACCACTCCAGCAGCGTGATCTGCACCACCTCTGGATCAAGTTATCCCAGGCTATATGTCATAACGTATTGCAGCAGGGTTCGGCGGTGCTGCCACAAACGCTGCAACATGTGCAGATTCAAATTCCTGCGTGTGGGCACATCGCATTTCAGGCGTTTAACCACCAGACCTAAAGACTTCTGTAGCGACAAAAGTTGTTGAGCTGCTGTGTGCGCACGTTGGAAGTGAGCATATAGCGAGCGTGCACGCTGCACAAGGCCATGTAGGCCGTGATGGTGTTTTAAAAATTGCTGGAGAATTAGGTTCAACACGTGAGCCATACAAGGCACGTGTGTCACATTGCCCTGAGGATGGCCCGCAGCCAGGTTTGCATCATTGCCGCACACGGCTATTAAGTCACCAACGGAGTCCGCTCCGTCAATTTGTACTCCGGTCGCCAGGTGACAACGTGTTCCTTTCATGAATAGTGCTGATGATGGGAGAGGAGTCGATGCCAGCGGCGCAGGTGGACGCAGGTTATGCTCACCCACTGGGCTGCATTACCTTGACAGATGCAGAATCTCTGGCTGAATGTAGCTGGTGGGTATCTCACAGATGAAATACCATCATTCAGCTACAACCAATGGGAAGACACCACACCCTTTTTTATGCACATCCTGTCTGCAGACCACTGCCAGACATAGCTATGAACCTCTGGTTAATTTTACCCCCAGTTCAGTTTTATGATTTTGTGTGCTTGTTACCTGACTACTTTTCCTGCTTGCTGTTTATGTACCTTGTTGGCCGATCCGCATTTCACCTCTGCTTGTTTTCTGATTAAGTCCTGGCCGTCCCATTCTGTTCCTGTTCCTCAATTAATGTTTTGACCCTGCCTGACTACTATTCTCTGGAACTGCAGCCTTCCACAGGTATTAATCACCTTGGGCCCTGTGCAATTCCTAATCCCTGTATAGGGGTTAAAGGGTTTCAGGGTTCTAGGGGTCCTGCTTGGTGAGTGGCTTCCCTCTAGCCTATCATTAACAGCCCATCTGAGTGTGTGGATCAAGGAAGGCGTTACACCGTGCTCTCTGCAGAAGGCCATGTGGGCCAGGATAGTGCTTTAAAAATTGCTGGACAACCAGGTTCAACACGTGAACCACACAAGGCATGTGTGTCACATTGTCACAGCGAAGGGCCGCACCCATGTTTGCATCATTGTCGCACCCGGCCTTCCCTGGCTGCTGGTTGAGTGGAGACAACCATTGATGAAACTCGGTATCCAGAGCTAACCGTCCACAACTTCTCAGCGGTGTGACTCACATTTCCCATACATTTCAAAGTAAAACTTTGACCGCCTGATGGCATTGAGCTCTGCTGCCAGCATAGTAAGGAGGTGTGTGGTAGTCCTTGTGCGCAGTTACAAGGAAGGGTGGCCTGACCACACAGGGTTTGCGCCAAGGTGGAGGACCCACACGAGGTTGAAGAGGCAGAAGCAGTGTATTAACTTCTACATACAGAAGAAGGATTGAAACAACTCCTGGGGACGGCAAGACTTGTACAGCAGACCCTTCTCCATCTCTCACCATAGTTTGCCAGTGCCCAGTCAGTGACATGTAATGACCCTGTCTATGCTTACTGGTCCAAGTATCTGTGTTGAAATGCACCCTGTCGCACACAGAGTTTCTCAAGGAAGTGGTGATGTTGTGTGCGACATGCTGGTGTAGCGCGGGCATGCTTTTCTTGGAGAAGCAGTGGTGATTGGGCATCTGGTACTGGGGCACAGCGACAGACATAAGGTCTCTAAAATCCTGTGTGTCCACTAGGCGGAAAGGCAGCATTTCGGTAGCCAACAGCTTACAGAGGGATAGAGTCAACCTCTTAGCTTTGTCATGGGTCGCAGGAAGTGGCCTTTTATTTGACCACATCTGAGGGACAGAGATCTGGCTGCTGTGTGTAGACGGTGTTGAGTAGGGTGTCCCTGGAAAAATGCAGGTTTGTGAGGAAAGTGCAGGCGGAGACATGATGTTGCCTTCATCCAACGTTGGTGCTATCGATGTTTGAGAGAGCTGTACACACTCACTTGTTTCCCCTTCCAAACCAACTGACGACCTACCAAGCAAACTGCCTGTTGCGGTTACAGTGGTGGAAGTTGTGGGTGGAAAAACAGGTGTGACAGCTGTCCCCACAGTCCTAGAAGATGACGAGCGCGCGGATGCACTGGAAGGGGCAGGCGGTGGATGGTTCGCTCCGCTAGGCCGCATTGCAGCACGGTGAGCTTCCCACCAGGCCATATGATATTTATTCATGTGACGATTCATGGAAGAAGTTGTCAAACTGCTGAGGTTTTGACCTCTACTAAGAGAACCATGACAAATTTTACAGATCACATAATTTGGGCGATCTTTTTCTATGTCAAAAAAGGACCAGGCTAGGCAAGGCTTAGAGGCCATGCGACCTGTTGATCCACCCCGAAAAATGCTCAGAGGCAGAGTGGTGGCTGAGGATGCAGTTGTAGACGTGCTACCAGTGCTCCGACTGTGTCCAGGAAGGCGCAAGGTAACTTCGTCGTCGGTTGCATCCTCCTCCACCGCCTCTGTTGACCTCCTCGAGTGTCTGACTGTGGGTTGACAGTAGGTGGGATCTAGAACTTCATCATCAATTGTTGTGTTTGCACTCCCCTCCCCCTCAGAACGAGCCTCTTCTTGCCCTGACCGAATATTTAAGTTGTCATCCCAATCGGGTATCTGCGTCTCATCTTCATCAGTATGTTCCTCATTGTCTATAACCACAGGTGTTGGAAAGGCAGCATTTTGGTAGCCAACAGTTTGCAGATGCTGAAAGTCAACCTCCAAGCCATGTCATGCCCTTCTAAAAGCATGTAAAACACAGCGAGGGGACTCCAACCACAGTCTCCCTCGTTGCCACTAATTGGGCCACACACACCCCACTTGACTGACATCAGTTGATGCCCCTTTTCAAAATGAAAAAGATGCTTTGCATGAAGCACTCTCAAAAATACGCGTGCCTTTCCCGTCCCCTGGCTGACCCAGGGGAAGAAAAGTCCTCTGAGAGCCATGACTTGTTCATCTTGGTTCTTTTAGAAACACAGCGAGGGGACTCCAACCACAGTCTCCCTCGTTGCCACTAACTGGGCCACACACACCCCACTTGACTGACATCAGTTGATGCCCCTTTTCAAAATGAAAAAGATGCTTTGCATGAAGCACTCTCAAAAATACGCGTGCCTTTCCCGTCCCCTGGCTGACCCAGGGGAAGAAAAGTCCTCTGAGAGCCATGACTTGTTCATCTTGGTTCTTTTAGAAACACAGCGAGGGGACTCCAACCACAGTCTCCCTCGTTGCCACTAACTGGGCCACACACACCCCACTTGACTGGCATCGGTTGAGCCCCCTTTTGAAAAAGAAAAAGATGCTTTGCATGAAGCACTCTCAAAAATACGCGTGCCTTTCCCGTCCCCTGGCTGACCCAGGGGAAGAAAAGTCCTCTGAGAGCCATGACTTGTTCATCTTGGTTCTTTTAGAAACACAGCGAGGGGACTCCAACCACAGTCTCCCTCGTTGCCACTAATTGGGCCACACACACCCCACTTGACTGACATCAGTTGATGCCCCTTTTCAAAATGAAAAAGATGCTTTGCATGAAGCACTCTCAAAAATACGTGTGCCTTTCCCGTCCCCTGGCTGACCCAGGGGAAGAAAAGTCCTCTGAGAGCCATGACTTGTTCATCTTGGTTCTTTTAGAAACACAGCGAGGGGACTCCAACCACAGTCTCCCTCGTTGCCACTAATTGGGCCACACACACCCCACTTGACTGGCATCGGTTGACCCCCCTTTTGAAAAAGAAAAAGATGCTTTGCATGAAGCACTCTCAAAAATACGCGTGCCTTTCCCGTCCCCTGGCTGACCCAGGGGAAGAAAAGTCCTCTGAGAGCCATGTCCACATTGTCAGTGGACAGACATGTTGTTAGGGCCAGGTGGACGGGCAGACCCAGGAGGTGGATCCACTGGGCCGAACTCCTTGATGATGGTAAGGGGTCCGGTAGCTGGAGCACTACAGGTAACAGGACAGTCCGAGCACACGAGTATAATGGTGAAGTCCCTGGGACCACGGAGTCACTGATGGTAGTCCGGGTGACGGAGCTCAGGTTCGGAAGCCGAGATGATGTCAGGCGGAGTCCGGAACCGTTGGAGCGAGATGACGGGTCACCGCAGGGATCAGAGATGGTACGAACGGTCAGGATGGCAGATAGACAGCGTTCGGTGTTCGGGATTCGGCAGGACCGGATGGCAAGACAGGATCGGCTCTAGAAGAGAGAGAGGTGAGTATCTCACAGGAACACAAGGAGACCTGACTCCTAGCTTGGGAAACACAAAGAAGAGGCCCCGCCCACTTGGACACTAAACCCCTTTATACCCTGTACCTGTGTGCTTCATTTCCTGTCAGTGGACGCTGGACCTTTAAGAAAGGGTCAATGACCGCGCGCCCTAATGCGCATGCGCGCGGCCCGGGTGCCAGAAGCCAGAGCAGGAAGCTGAGAGGAGGAAGCAGCAGAGCCGGGCTGGGGCTGGGAAACCGACGTGCGCCGGGAGCGGGGACCAGGAGGCCTGGGGAGTGCAGGACATGGCGGCTGGAGAGCGGGGAGCGTGGCAGGTGAGCCGGGGATCAGAGCAGGGGACCCGGGGAGCGTGACAGTACCCCCCCCCCCCACGCCCCCCTCCCCGCATTCGGGACAGGAAGGCACGGATCAGAGGAGTGCCCACATTCTCCCGGGGCTCCCAGGACCTATCCTCAGGACCATACCCTGCCCAGTCCACCAGGAAGAACTGTCGACCCCGTACGGTCTTCATGGCCACGATATCCCTTACCGCATAGATGTCGTCATCGGCAATAGGAGGAGGAGCCGAACTGGTAGCAGCGGAGAAGGGACCAAGGACAACCGGCTTGAGCAGGGAGACGTGGAAGGAATTGGGTATCCTCATCGTGACTGGGAGCTGTAGCTTGTAGGAGACCTCATTGATCTTGCTGAGGACTTTAAACGGCCCGATGTAGCGAGGTCCCAGCTTGTAGGATGGTATCTTCAATCGGACATACTTGGAAGCAAGCCAGACGAGATCTCCAGGAGAGAAACACGGAGGGTCCAGACGTCTCTTGTCTGCGTGTCTCTTCATCCGCCGGGAGGCACGTGCAAGGGACGCCTTAACAGAGTCCCAAATGGTTGTAAAGTCACGGTCTACAGCATCAGCAGCAGGGACATCCGAGGAAGAGGATACAGGCAATGGGACGGAAGGCTGAAGTCCGTAAACGACATGGAAGGGAGAGCTGGAAGAGGACTCACTGACGTGGTGGTTATGGGAGAATTCAGCCCAAGGAAGAAGCGTGGACCAGTCGTCATGATGGGCGTTGACGTAGTGACGTAAGAAGGAGGTCAATATCTGATTGACCCGTTTCACTTGGCCGTTCGACTGAGGATGGTAGGCTGAAGAAAAGTCCAGAGTCACTCCCAGATGTTTGCAGAGAGCCCTCCAGAAGCGGGAGGTGAACTGAGTTCCTCTGTCGGACACAATGTGTGATGGAAAGCCATGCAAGCGGAAGATGTGATGTATATAGGCGTCCGCGAGTTCCTGGGCAGAGGGCAGTCCAGCCATAGGGACGAAATGAGCCATTTTAGAGAACCGATCCACCACGACCCATATGACTGTGTGTCCGGAGGACAATGGCAAGTCTGTAATAAAGTCCATCGCAATGTGTTGCCACGGAACTGAGGGTATAGGCAGAGGCAGAAGACAGCCATATGGCAGGTGTTTGGGCGTCTTGTTCCTGGCACAAGAGGAGCAGGTAGAGACAAAAGAGGCGACGTCCGTGCAAAGGGATGGCCACCAATAATGACGTACAATCGCACTCCAAGTTCTCTTCTGACCAGCATGACCGGCTGTTTTCGAGGCATGGCCCCAGTGCAACACTCTTTGCCTGTCAGTCTCAGAGACATAGGTCTTCCCGGGCGGTATCTGGGCCAGGGTGACAGGGGCCACCGGAATGATTTTACTAGGACAGATGATGGGTTGGGATGTCTCCTCCTCCTGCTCCATGGGCATGAAAGACCTGGACAAGGCATCAGCGCGTACATTCTTGTCCGCGGGTCGGAAATGGAGCTGGAAATCGAATCTGGCAAAGAACAAGGACCACCTGGCTTGCCGTGGGTTCAGTCGCTGAGCAGACCGCAGGTATTCCAGGTTCTTGTGGTCCGTGTAAATAATAACGGGGTACACTGCTCCTTCCAGAAGGTAGCGCCATTCTTCCAGAGCCAGTTTGACTGCCAATAGCTCTCGGTCACCGATGGTGTAGTTGCGTTCGGGCGCTGAGAAGCTCTTGGAGAAGAAACCGCAAGTCACCATCTTCCCGGAGGAGGACTTCTGCATGAGCACTGCTCCGGCTCCCGAGGAGGAGGCATCCACCTCCAAGGTGAACTGGCGGTTTAACTCCGGACGGTGGAGTACAGGAGAGGAGGCAAATGCCCGCTTCAGAGAGCCAAACACGGCGTCGGCCGCAGGTGACCAGTCCTTTGGATTAGCCCCCTTCTTGGTCAAGGCGGAGAGAGGAGCAGTCAGAGCAGAGAAATGAGGGATGAACTGGCGGTAATAGTTGGCGAATCCCAGAAAGCGTTGGATTGCCTTCAGTCCAGAAGGAGGAGGCCAGTTGAGAATGGAGGAGACCTTCTTCGGATCCATCTGCAGTCCGGTATCGGAGATGAGGTAACCCAGGAAGGGAAGAGAAGACTGCTCAAAGACACACTTCTCGTACTTGGCGTACAGACGATTCTCTCTCAGTCTTTGTAGAACCAGCTGCACGTTCTCTCTGTGGGTTTGGAGGTCCGGAGAGAAGACAAGGATATCATCCAGATACACCACCACACAGACGTAGAGAAGGTCCCGGAAAACATCGTTCACCAATTCTTGAAAGACCGCTGGTGCGTTACACAGGCCGAAGGGCATCACGCAGTATTCATAGTGCCCATCGCGAGTATTGAACGCGGTCTTCCATTCGTCCCCAGAGCGGATGCGGACCAGGTTGTAGGCACCCCGAAGATCCAACTTGGTGAACACACGAGCTCCTCTAAGCCGATCAAACAATTCGGGGATGAGCGGCAGGGGGTACTTGTTTTTCACAGTGATTTGGGTCAATCCCCAGTAGTCTATGCATGGGCGTAAGTCGCCTTCTTTCTTCTTCACGAAGAAGAAACCTGCTCCAGCAGGAGAGGAGGATCTCCGAATGAATCCCCTTGCCAGGCTCTCTGTGATGTAAGTAGACATGGCTCTTGTTTCGGCTGGAGACAGTGGATATATCCGTCCTCGAGGTGGTGTAGTTCCCGGGAGCAGGTCGATGGCACAATCGTAAGGACGATGTGGCGGAAGTACCTCTGACTCCTTTTTATCAAAGACGTCCGCGAAGGACCAGTAGGCCGAGGGCAGTCCCGGTAGGGACTCTGGAACCGGAGGTCGCCGGATGGGTTGTATGGTCTTCAGACAGTTCTCATGGCAAGAAGAGCCCCATCGGGTGATTTCACCAGTGCCCCAGCTGACGGATGGTTCGTGCGTCCGTAACCAGGGAAGTCCCAGCAGGATTTGATGGGACATGTGTGGGAGGACGTAGAGAGCGATGTTCTCGGTGTGCAGGGCACCGATACGCAGTTCGACCGGCTTGGTGATCCAGGAGATGGTGTCAGAGAGGGGTCTCCCATCCACAGAGGCTATCACGAGGGGTTTGTCGAGTGGAGTAACAGGCACCTGGTACTTGTCCACCGTGGCCTGCTGGATGAAATTGCCTGCTGCCCCAGAATCGAGGTACGCCTCAGCCGTGAACCGCGTCTCTCCCGTTGTCACTTGCACAGTCCATGTAACCGGGTCTGAGAGAGTCCCAGCACCTAGGGTGGCCTCTCCTACCAACCCTAGGCTTTGGAGTTTCCCGGCCTCTCTGGACAGGAACGTAGCAGGTGTGTGCCCTCTCCGCAGTAGAAGCAGAGGCCCTTGGCGAGCCGCTCTGCTCGACGTTGTTCAGACTGCCGCACGCGGTCGATCTGCATGGGCTCGTGGACGGAGACACCAGATGCCGTTGACTGGAGTACGGCGGGCTTCTGCAGAGGAGAGGAATGCCGTACCGGACGTCTCTCACGGGACACCTCTTTGGATCGCTCCTGAAAGCGAATGTCCACTCGAGTCGCTAGGGTAATCAGGGCATCCAGAGTGGACGGTACGTCACGACCAGCCAGCTCGTCTTTAATTCGACCCGAGAGTCCTTCCCAGAAGGCGGCGGTTAGGGCCTCGTTGTTCCACCCGAGTTCCGAAGCCAAGGTGCGAAAACGGATGGCGTATTGACCCACCGTCAGAGTCCCCTGACGTAACCGGAGAAGAGATGAGGCAGACGCGGAGGCGCGTCCGGGCTCGTCAAAGGTGCCACGAAAAGCCTGCAGGAACTCTTGGATGTTCTTGGTCACCGGATCCTCCTTTTCCCACAAGGGGTTCATCCACGCCAGTGCCTCACCCTCTAGATGGGACATGATGAAGGCGACCTTGGCTTGGTCGGAGGCAAACAAATGCGGCAGCTGCGTGAAATGGAGGGAGCATTGGTTTAGGAATCCCCTGCAGGTCTTGGGATCTCCGGCGTACCGGGGTGGTGAGGCCAAACGAAGTCTGGAAGCATCCGAAGAGGCTGCCACGGGAGCTGGAGCCGTGGATTGACTAGTGGAAGCCCGAGATGCTGAAGATGTCACTGACGCTTGTAGCGTGTTCAGGCGGGCGTCCACAGAAGACATGAATTGCAGCATACGGGTCTGAGTCTCACGCTGGCGTGAGAGTTCCTCCTGTAAGGCTGCTAGTGCTGCAGCGGGATCCATGGCCTGTTCTTACTGTTAGGGCCAGGTGGACGGGCAGACCCAGGAGGTGGATCCACTGGGCCGAACTCCTTGATGATGGTAAGGGGTCCGGTAGCTGGAGCACTACAGGTAACAGGACAGTCCGAGCACACGAGTATAATGGTGAAGTCCCTGGGACCACGGAGTCACTGATGGTAGTCCGGGTGACGGAGCTCAGGTTCGGAAGCCGAGATGATGTCAGGCGGAGTCCGGAACCGTTGGAGCGAGATGACGGGTCACCGCAGGGATCAGAGATGGTACGAACGGTCAGGATGGCAGATAGACAGCGTTCGGTGTTCGGGATTCGGCAGGACCGGATGGCAAGACAGGATCGGCTCTAGAAGAGAGAGAGGTGAGTATCTCACAGGAACACAAGGAGACCTGACTCCTGGCTTGGGAAACACGAAGAACAGGCCCCGCCCACTTGGACACTAAACCCCTTTATACCCTGTACCTGTGTGCTTCATTTCCTGTCAGTGGACGCTGGCCCTTTAAGAAAGGGTCAATGACCGCGCGCGCGCCCTAATGCGCATGCGCGCGGCCCGGGTGCCAGAAGCCAGAGCAGGAAGCTGAGAGGAGGAAGCAGCAGAGCCGGGCTGGGGCTGGGAAACCGACGTGCGCCGGGAGCGGGGACAAGGAGGCCTTGGGAGTGCAGGACATGGCGGCTGGAGAGCGGGGAGCGTGGCAGGTGAGCCGGGGATCAGAGCAGGGGACCCGGGGAGCGTGACACACGTGTGCTTATCTGCCAGCAGACCCCCAGCAGCACTGAAGACAGGTTCCGAGAGAACGCTGGCTGCAGGACACGACAAGATCCCCAAGGCGTACGTGGCGAGCTCAGGCGATTTATCCAGATTGGAAGCCTAAAATGAGCATGGCTCAAGTTGCACAATAATGGAATCGATGTTTCCTTGCATATACTCATATATCTGTGTGTCCTCCTCTTTTTCCTTGTCCAGCTCTTTTGTTTTCGCATGAGAATATGTCCTTGTCACTTTCCCATGTGTTGTGAGTTGTTTGTCACCTTTTGGACACCTTTGAGGGTGTTTTCTAGGTGTTTTTCTGTGTTTGTGATTGCCTGCCATTGTTTCCTATGCAGTTCGAGTTCGGTTCGTCGAACGTTCGACGAGCCGAACTCGAACGGGACCTCCGTTCGGCGAACCGACCTCGAACCGAACCGGGACCGGTTCGCTCATCTCTAATTAGGATATGTCTGTTTTTACACTCTCAGCGCTCGCCACATCACCACTCCATATATAATATTTATAGAGAGAAGCACTTGCCAAGTACTTTCTCTTCTGCTTCTTTCATTGTTTCAGTTGGGTTTATCAGAAAAGAAAGAGGTTGGCATGTGATTGTCTCTATGCAAACTGCATATGGAGCAATGATGTGATGAGCACAGAGAGTATGCAATCAGCTGTATCCTAACACAGGATCTACAAATATTTTTTTGAAAGTTAAAAATGAAGTTTCCAAAAGTTTGCTGTTTTGTCTTTTGTTTTTTGTTTTTTTTTGCAAAGTTGCTGTTCAAAAGAGTTTCACTAGATAATTTTTGTTGTTTCTAGTGAGCTGGGTTATAGTACTGTGTGTAGTAAGCATCGTTTTGCTATCATATCTGTACAGTAAGCTCTGTTATGGTACGATATTTAACCAGTAAGCTTAGTTCTGGTACCATATGTATGCAATAAGCTTGGTTCCATTCCCGTATCTATGTAGAAGGCTTGGTTCTGTCTCTGTAACTATGTAGTATACTTAGCATTATTCTTCTCCTGTATTGATTTAGAAAGCTCAGTTCTGTTCTCATCTCTCTGTAGTAAGCTCAGTTATGCTCCCCTACCTTTGTAGAAAGGTCAGTTCTGATACCGTATCCCTGTAGAAAGCTCAGTTCTGCTCCATTATCTCTATATTATATTCGGTTATGCTCCCATATCTTTGTAGTATACTTGGTTATGCTCCCATGTCTCCGTAGTAAGGTCAGTTCTGCTCCCATACCTCTGTAGTAAGCTCAGTTCTGCTCCCATACCTCTGTAGTAAGCTCAGTTCTGCTCCCATACCTCTGTAGTAAGCTCAGTTCTGCTCCCATACCTCTCTAGTAAACTTGGTTTTGCTCCCTTATCTCTGTAGTAAGCTCGGTCCTGGTCTCGTATCCCTGTAGTAAGCTCGGTTCTGCTTCCATATCTCTGTAGTAAGCTTGGTTGTTTGTCAGGTTTCTTGGTCAAGTTATAGTAGAAGGAACATAAATGCTTAAAAATTGGATGTTTATTGAATTTTTCTTAAAAGTTGGAGAAGTTACAGGAAAATTCATAATTACAGAATTTCAGTAGGTGCATATTGTATGACAGCAAGGGCCAGGAGAGGACACAGACAGAAGAGTTCCCATGTTCAGAACAGAATATGGGCCGTTTGCAGTCAAACAGCTCAGCATAATGCACAACTCCACTTACTTTGGAGGTGGAATTGGTGCCCTTACCTCCTGTATCTCTATGCAGCTGCACAGGTTGCACCAATGGTATGTCCACCTCTGGCCATGGCTACTTCTACTATGGGACGAGAAGAGCATCTTACCTCCGGCAGTAGTATGAGATATCTCTCAAGGGGGTGAAAAAAATGATCCACCTAAGAGCCTGTTCTTGGAATCAGAATCAAATGATACAATGATTTGAATCAAATGATACAATAATTTGTCCTTTATACAGTAATACAGATATTGCAATATACAGCGTAACATAGGTTATGGACATCTATGGTTTGATTTCTTTGCCTGTGTGAATTGTGAATTGGATGGGTTGTTACCGACATCTGGTGAGAAATTCATGTCAATAGCACCTTTACAAATATATTTACTTAGAAAATTGGTGACGTGTTCAATACTTATTTCACCAGCTGTATATAACAAGTGATCAGACAATTCCAGATTAAAGTCCCCTAGGGGGATTGAAACAAAAAGTACATGTAAATGTAAAAAAATTTATAAAAACTTCTAACAAATATAAACATTTGACTGATTCTTTTTTTCTCTTGTTAAAAATAAAGACATTTCAAAAATAAAAAAAACAAACATATTTGGCGTTGTCACATTGTCAGAAGTATGAAAATTAGGGGAAATTCTATAAACAATAAAAAAAATAAAAACAACAAAAATATATTTTTTGGTTACAACTCTAACAAATGCGCTTAAAATCAAATAAGACCATATACAACTTCATCAACAGAAAAATAGAAACTTTACGCCTCTTAAAAAATGGCAACATAAACTAATATTCTTCTGATTTTTTTTACCACTGCAATAAAAATAAATCTATACAAGTCTGGTATTGTCATAATTGTACAGACCTAGAGAATCATGTTGAAAAGGCATTTTTGAAATACAGAGAATGCTGTAAAAACGATCAGCTCATCTAAAATTGCCACCAAAAGTACCTCCAAATAGAAAAGGATTATTCACACACTATGGTAATATCTCATTGTCCGTGAATTTCCGTGAATTTCCAGAATGGTGGTCAAACCCCAACCTGACTGCAGCATGTGAATAGTCCCTAATGAATACCAATGGATGAGACTCCCTATTATTCCAGCACCAGGGCCTCGCTGCTACACATATCTAATCTGAACCAGCGTTTAAACCTCTTTGTGGATATAGCGAAGCTTTATTCCGGTAAAAAGTGCATCTTGGACAAAACCACCAGAGGTGGAGTCCAGGTTTTTGCTATGGATTATTAATGTTACTTTTGAGTACAATTACAAAAAAGCCAGGAAAAAAAGCTTCTTCCATTACTGTGGCTCCATGACAAGGTCTTTTTTTCACCACAAATAGCTTCCTATTTACTATTCAGTGGGTTTAATCACTTGGTATGGAACTAATGGTCGGTTGTATTACTCTGAATATCTTGTTCTTTCAGTCTTCGTACCAGGAATTCTTTATCTTCGATTTGCTAAAATGAGAAACAAGTTGTCTACATGATCAATGTTGCCAATAGCCCTAATACAGTATGTTCTTAACACATCAATAGTTGACTGTAGCTGACAACCATTTGTATTCTTCTTAAATATTGTTCTTTAAGGGTTTTCAATTTTTTTTTTAAGTTACCGAGGGAGCAACCTGGATAAAAGAGCAAGAGAAGCTATACTCACCGAAGGAATCTGCCCCCAACTCCAGGACTGCAGCCATGAATGGCCAGAAGTGATAAATCCCAACCACCAATTTCCTGAGCCTGCAACCAATCAGTGACCACAGTGGTCTGGTCACTAGTGGCTGTGACGTCATTAATTGTGGGTCAGTGGAGTAGCAGCGCTGAAGCAGGACGTGGATACCTTAAGTATACCTTCTTTTCAGCTTTCATCAATATAGTTCCCTACAGTCTATTTTCTTTGTCGCTCCATTGGGAGACCCAGACAATTGGGTGTATAGCTTCTGCCTCCGGAGGCCACACAAAGTATTACACTTTAAAAAGTGTAACCCCCTCCCCTCTGCCTATACACCCTCCCGTGGATCACGGGCTCCTCAGTTTTATGCTTTGTGTGGAAGGAGGCACACATCCACTCATGCATTCTCATATTAGTTATGTCGGTTGGAAGAAAAGAGGGCCCCCACGGGGCCCCCGGCATGTTCCCTTCTCACCCCACTATGTCTGCGGTGTTGTTAAGGTTGAGGTACTCATTGCGGGTACAAAGGCCGGAGCCTCATGCCGTCTCCTTCACCATCCCTTAGCGGCTCTGGGAGAAGTGGGATCCTGAACGGTCATCCAGTTGCTGGGACCGTGCTCCCTCCGCAGCCCCAGTGGGAATCTGCCGGACCGGAGTCTATTCAACCTCAGGGACCGGGCCCTGCAACTAAGGTACTCTGTGTCCCCATTGGGGAATGTGCAGGAGCGCACCTTCTTCCCGGACGCTGCGGCAGCTGCTGGATTGTGAAGACCGGCGGACTTCCGCGCCGACCGTGCCTGCTTGTCGGGCGCGGTCTCAAATTTAGTCCCCGGCTTCATCGCGGCCTAGTCGCAAAAATCCCGCCCCCGGGCCTGCTTGTCAGGGGTAAGGGCGGGACTGCCGACCTGACGTCGGATGTGAGGGCTGGAGCATCCTGCATGTTTCCTCCCCCCTCACTGATCACTGTGGGGACCCCAGATTCCCGCACTTTCCTGGTGCCGCCCACGGCTCCACTCCTCCCCTGAGATCTCCGCCAGCCATTTTTTGGGCATTCTGCCGGTGGAGGATTCTCAGGACAGCTCTGCAGCTCCAGGGGACCTAAAGCTGGGAATCTGGAGGCACACACTCCGCTTGTTAGCGGTTGGTAAGCCACACCGTTCACCCGGTGCTGGTCCCCCCTAGGGTGCCGGAATAGATACGTATTTATATACATATTTCTGTTCGGTCGGGCTGTATACCCTGTTTTTGCCCATATACCCTTAGTGATCATTCTCCTAGGAGACAACAGCATGTCGTCCACAAGGAGCAAAGCTGTTAAGGCACAGGGGTTTTTTGCGGCCTGTACCTCTTGTGGGGCTATGTTACCTGCGGGTTCCACCTACCCTCACTGTGAGCAATGCTCGACCCCTGTTTCACTTGCTCAGCCGGAGCCTCGGTCACTAGTGGACCCCTCGGCTCATGTAGACCCCCCTGCTCCCCCTGTCCAGGTGCCAGGGACAGAGTTCTCCTCTTTTGCTGAGAAACTCTCTGAGTCACTTTCACAATCCATGGCTCAGTCTATGGACAAATGGTCTGCCAAGCTGCTAGAAGCTTTGCAGTCCAGACCGGTCCTTACACAGGCCCCGGCCCCTGTTGGATCGTCACCTCCAGGCCCCTCTCGGTCCGAGCCGCAGCGCGCTCCCAGGTTGGGCCCTAGGTCCCACGCGGAGGACTCCTGCCAGGACCACAGTCCTAGACGGGCTAAGCGGGCTCGCTGGGAATCTTCCCCGACTTCCTCACGCTGCTTGGGTTCCCAGCTTGAGGACTCTCTGGAGGACGAGGCAGACGTCGGAGCTCAGGGTTCTGACCCTGACGTCGCCCTTAACCTTGATACACCTGAGGGGGACGCATTAGTGAATGATCTATTACAGGTCTTGGCAAATCTTCTTATCCTGGT
The DNA here is from genome assembly GCF_048569485.1 of Anomaloglossus baeobatrachus. Taxonomy (NCBI): domain Eukaryota; kingdom Metazoa; phylum Chordata; class Amphibia; order Anura; family Aromobatidae; genus Anomaloglossus; species Anomaloglossus baeobatrachus. Next base: position 277,715,518 of record NC_134357.1, on the reverse strand, counting down.
GCTCTGATAACGGTTTCTCTCCATGGCCGTTTGCCTTACCCACTTTTCTTTCATTCCTCCAATCCGGATGGACAAGGGTTTGTCACTCGGCTCTCTCAAGGGCCAAGTATCGGCGCTCTCCGTATTTTTTCAAAAGCGTCTAGCCAGGCTTCCGCAGGTCCGCACGTTCCTGCAGGGAGTTTGCCACATAGTCTCCCCTTACAAGCGTCCGCTGGAGCCCTGGGATCTTAACAGGGTGCTAACGGCTCTTCAGAAACCACCTTTCGAGCCGCTGCGGGATGTCTCCTTATCACGTCTTTCGCAAAAGGTGGCCTTTCTAGTGGCAATTACATCACTCCGGAGAGTGTCTGAGCTTGCAGCGCTATCATGCAAAGCCCCCTTCCTGGTGTTTCACCAGGATAAGGTGGTTCTGCGTCCGGTTCCGGAATTTCTCCCTAAGGTGGTATCTACTTTTCATCTCAATCAGGATATCTCCTTACCTTCATTTTGCCCTAATCCAATTCACCAATGTGAAAAGGATTTGCACTCTTTGGATCTGGTGAGAGCACTCTGGCTCTACGTGTCTCGCACGGGGCCCCTGCGTCGTTCAGATGCGCTCTTTGTCCTTGTCGCTGGCCAGCGTAAGGGTTCGCAGGCTTCAAAGTCAACCTTGGCTCGGTGGATCAAGGAACCGATTCTCGAAGCCTACCGTTCTTCTGGGCTTCCGCTTCCTTCAGGGCTGAAAGCCCATTCTACCAGAGCCGTGGGTGCGTCCTGGGCATTGCGGCACCGGGCTACGGCTCAGCAGGTGTGTCAGGCAGCGACGTGGTCTAGTCTGCACACTTTCACGAAACACTATCAAGTGCATACCTATGCTTCGGCAGACGCCAGTCTAGGTAGGCGAGTCCTTCAGGCGGCGGTTGCCCACCTGTAAGAGGAGGGCCGTTTCGGCTCTTGTTATTGAGGTATTCTTTTACCCACCCAGGGACTGCTTTTGGACGTCCCAATTGTCTGGGTCTCCCAATGGAGCGACAAAGAAGAAGGGAATTTTGTTTACTTACCGTAAATTCCTTTTCTTCTAGCTCCTATTGGGAGACCCAGCACCCGCCCCTGTTCCCTTCGGGCTGGTTGTTCTTTTGTGTACACATGTTGTTCATGTTGAATTGTTCTTTTGGTTCATGGTTCAGTTCTCCGAACATCCTTCGGATTGAATTTACCCTAGACCAATTTATAAGTTTTCTCCTTCCTGCTTTTGCACCAAAACTGAGGAGCCCGTGATCCACGGGAGGGTGTATAGGCAGAGGGGAGGGCAGAAGCTATACACCCAATTGTCTGGGTCTCCCAATAGGAGCTAGAAGAAAAGGAATTTACGGTAAGTAAACAAAATTCCCTTCTTTTTTTACAGTGCAGGAGAACCCCTTTAAAGATGTTGATTTGAAAAAAATATATATTTTAAAGAGGTTATTCGCTTTCTTAAAATATTCTGCCTCAGCTGCAGTTTATTAAAAAAAAAAAAACACACACTGGACTCACCTTTCCTGGGTCCACCAGCAAGTCTCCATTGCAACCCTCTAGAGCAGGGATTCCCAAACTCCAATCCTCACTGCCCCCGACAGGTCATGGTTGAAGGATTTCCTTAGCTTTGCACAGGTGATGCCATTATACTGCTTCCATCACCTGTGCAATGCTAAGGAAATCCTGAAAACATGACCTGTTGGGGGCCGTGAGGACTGGAGTTGGGAACACTGCTCTAGAGTCTACCAGTGGCTGCGGCACTAATGTCATGTTGAAAGCATGGCAGCCAAACAGTGAGATAAGAGGTTCTGCCTGTGTAGATGGAACGCCCTCTTGAAAGCCTCTGAACTCACTGATTGGCTGCTACGCTCTCAATTTTACATTAGCTTTGAAGCCAATGCCAGACACTGAAAGCACTGGAAGAGACTTGTCAGTGGACCCAGGAGAGGTGAGTAAGGCATGGTTTGCTGTCCTTTAACAAACTGCAGCCAGGGCAGTACTTTTTCTGAAAACAGTAAGCCTGTTTAAATAATCTTTTTTGCTTTGTTATTTTGCTATGTGTGTTCCATACACACACACACATACAGTGTGTCCACCCATATCCTGACCACCTATAGCGCCACCTGATGGAAAACAACGGAGTTAGCATTTTTATCTTGAAAACGGAACGAGATAGAGAAAAAAGTGAATTAAAAAATTGTAGGGCATCATCAATTCAATATGAATCGACACCTTGCATACAGAAATGCTATGATATGAAACCCATGACCCCCCCTAAACATTGAATGCTGGTCACGCATATGGCGTTCATTTAACTTTGATGCTCAAAGTGGTCACCGTCACCTGCAATGCACATCTGGACTCTGCACAGCATACTGTATCTTGCTGCACATTGTGCAATATGGTAGGTGACACGTTTTCACAAGCATCTGTAATACGTCGTCGTAGGTCCTGCAATGTTGGTGGAGGGGTCGCATACATCTGCTGTTTGATGTGACCTCATGGAAAGAAGTCCAATGGGGTCAGGTCAGGTGAGCGTAGAGGCCACTCCACACAGCCACCATACCCAATGACTTGTAGGAAGGTCTCCATGAGGCATCGCTTCACGTCAGCTGCCTTGTGAGTTTTACACGTTCTAATCATAGCATTTCTGTATGCAAGGTGTCGATTCATATTGAATTAATGATGCCCTACAACTTTGTAGTTCACTTTTTTTCTCTATCGCGTTTAGTTTTCGAGATAAAAATGCTAACTCCGTTGTTTTCCACCAGGTGGCGCAATAGGTGGTTTCATTGCGTAGCGCATGGCTACTTTACTATACCTAGACACCACTTCTATTCCTACAGCTGCCGCCATTCTCAAGTTAATGGTGGTGGACAGGATATGGGTGGACACACTGTATATATATACACCTCTGGCAAAAATTAAGAGACCACTGCAAAATTGTCTGTTTTTCTGATTTTTCTCTGTATAGGTATATTTTTGAGTAAAATGTAAATTGTTCTTTTATTCTATAAACTACTGACAACGTCTCCGAATTTCCAAGCAATACATTTTGTATTTATTTTCTGAAAATGATAAATGGCCAAAATAACAAAAAAATGCATTGCTTTCAGATCTCAAATAATACAAAGAAAACAAGTTCATAACTATTTAGAAACAACAATACTAATGTTAACTCAGGAAGAGCTCAGAATAGGTTAATCAATGTGTGGATGAAGGACTACCACATCAAAACCCTGTCATGGCCAGCCCAATCTCCAGACCTGAACCACCATTGAGAACCTCTGGAATGTAATCAAGAGGAAGATGGATAGTCACAAGCCATCAAACAAAGAAGAACTGCTTACGTTTTTGCACCAGGAGTGGCATAAGGTCACCCAAAAGCAGTGTGACAGACTGGTGGAAAGCATGCCAAGACGCATGAAAGCTGGGATTAGAAATCATGGTTATTCCACAATATATTGATTTCTGAACTCTTCCTGAGTTAAAACATTAGTATTGTTGTTTATAAATGATTATGAACTTGTTTTCTTTGCATTATTTGAGGTCTGAAACTGTGCATTGTTTTGTTATTTTGACCATTTCTCATTTTCAGAAAATAAATACAAAATTTATTGCTTGGAAATTCGGAGACGTGTTGTCAGTAGTTTATAGAATAAAAGAAAAATTACATTTTACTCAAAAATCTAATATGTAAAGCTGAATGTGTGTATGTATGTATATATATATGTATGTATGTATGTATGTATATGTGTATGTCCGGGATTTGCATCTGCACCGTCGCAGCTACAGCCACAAAATTTTGCACACTAACACTTCTGGACCCCGGGGGCGTCATAGGCTATGTTTCGAGAAGAAATATTAACCCCGCGCTTTACAGTTATTCGCCAAAAAACCTGCCTCCATTAAAGCGAATGGAGCTGGGAGTCACAGTGCAGCCAGAACTTCAGAAGAATGCGCAGCCACACCCTTATATGGAATGTTGGCGTGTCACAATGCAGCCAGGTAAAGAGACAGACACAGACAGGGAAAGAGACAGACACAGACAGGGTAAGAAACAGACACAAAGAGACAGACGCAGACAAAGAGACAGACTGACAGGCAAAGACAGGGAAAGAGAAGGAAAGAGAAAGACAGGTAAAGAGACAGACAAAGAGACAGACACAGGGAAAGAGACAGAGGGAAAGAGACAGACAGGGAAAGAGAGGGAAAGAGACAGATAGGGAAAAAGAGGAAAAGAGACAGACAGACAAAGAGATAGAGAGAGAGACAGAGACAGAGAGATATATACAGAGGGGGAGACAGACAGAGAATGGGAGAGAAACAGAGACAGTTACTATCCCGGTGAGCGCCGGGTGCTATGTTGTGAGGCGAAATTCTAACCCCGCGCGTTCCAATTTACCAATCAATTTTGCCCCTATCTACATAATGGGGAAAAAGTGAAACAAAAAGTGTTGGGGGCAAATTGACAGTTGCCAGATGTGAACAAGGGGGACTTAAAAAATGAGGCGATGGCGCCAACGAGTATATACCGTACAGTTGCTAAGGTGGGGCCCCGACATGGGATACTCACCACACTCAGGGATATGAACGCACACACAAAATGCGCCACACACTACCACGTGCTTGAACACATATACCACCCTCAGCACACATTTCACCACACATACACCAACCTCGCCACATAATCGCCCTAAAACACACACACAAGTCTGGTATTAGCCTTCAAAAATAAAAATCTGATTACTAAGCAGCCAAACTACAAGAACAACAAATGTACCACATAGGAAATACGGCAGCTGTCAGTCACATGACCTGTCTATTATGTGTATGTGAGAGCTAATATATACTGTCAGGGGGAGGGCTTTCTGTTGCCTGGAGATTTATCAGGCTGCCAATAGCAACCAATCACAGCTTAGCTTCTATTTTGCTACAGTCAATTAATCTGAGCTCTGATTGGTTAATATAGGCAACAAATTAATAATTACATTTCTATCAATTTCTTTTGTGGTTTTTGAGTGCAGAATACATTTTTGTTGATATATTCTATTTTGTTAACAGCAGTTATTAACCTGGGCGAAGCCGGGTAGTACAGCTATATTAGATAAAGCTGAATGTGTGTGTGTGTGTGTGTGTGTGTGTGTGTGTGTGTGTGTGTGTGTGTGTGTGTGTATGTCCGGGATTGGCATCTGCACCGTCGCAGCTACAGCCACAACATTTTGCACACTCACACTTCTGGACCCCGAGAGCATAGGGAAAGAGAGGGAAAGAGACAGACAGGGAAAGAGACAGACAGGGAAAGTGACAGAGATAGATAGACAGACAGGGAAAGAGATTGAGACAGACGGAGAAAGAGACAGAGACAGTCAGAGACAGACAGGGAAAGAGACAGACAGACAAAGAGATAGAGAGAGACAGAGAGATATATACAGAGGGGAGGACAGACATTATAATTACATTTCTATCTGTTTGTGTGCAGAATACATTTTTGTTAATACATTCTATTTTGTTAACAGCAGTTATTAACCCGGGTAGTACAGCTAGTGTCTTATAAAGAGAAAAATCAGAAAAACTGAAAATTTTGCAGTGGTCTCTAAATTCTTGCCAGAGCTGTGTATATAATATATATGTGCCATTTGGGCCTTTATACCAAATCCACATGAAATGTCATAAATGTCCATTACAGGCCTGTATGAAATGTTTTCTCTGAAGATAATAGTGCATATTTCTGAACAAAATTGTACCTGTTTGTGATCCCATTTTAAACTAAAGAGAACCTGTCAACATGTCTTTTTATTGTAAAGTAAAGATATGGCTGTAATACTGATTACAATTATAACTTTAATGAGGGAATCCAGTTTATTGTTCTTTTTTAATCACCATTTGAAGTTTTCTGCTTTTTAGATTTTGGTGCACAGGGGCTGGACTATACAGTGAGTCTTCTCCTCCCTGTCTATGATTCCCCGACCCTCCTCCTGCATGTGGATGATAGGTCACTGCTGACTGCTGAGATTTCAAATAAAACTATAAATACTGAATGAAAAAAAAGCGCAATAGGGTCTTACCCAGGAAGGACAGGTGTATGCAAGTAATTAAGATACTCACCTTGTGTGGTTGTGAGAGTCACAACCACTGTAATAGCATACAACGGCTGCAGCAGTCCCATGGTTATGGAAGTCTAAAGGAACTAGGAAAAAGGGGGTTAATCCACACTGCTGTGGAAGAAATGACAAAGTAGCATAAGTCCTGTATCGTGATTTATTAAATCAACGCATTTCAGAGAATGCATATCTCCGTCATCAAGACAAAATCACGTTACCAATGTGATTTTGTATTGATGAAGGAGATATCTATTTTCAGAAATGCGTTGACTTAACTCACAATCCACGACTTCTGCCACTTTGTAATTTCTTCCACGGCAGCATGGATTAACCCTTTTTTCCTTGTTTCTTGAGATTTCAAACAAAGGAGGCAGGTCATGCAAAGCCCGGAGGCAGAGAAAGAGACTTGGGAGAAGTGCACTGTGCACAAAAATCAAAATAAGCAAAAAAATATCAAATGGTGGTTAAAGAAGAACCACAAAGTGTGCACTAAATGTATCCATGTAATCAGTATTACAATTATGTATTTACCTTACTTTACAAAATCGGGCTGAGAGGTTCTCTTTAAACATATGTTAAACTATTTGTAACATACTTGACACTTTGCAACTGAAAACGTTAACGTGGCTGAGGCTTAGGAATGTCTAAATTTGGCACATAATTGTGACTATCTTTCATCAAAATGTGAAAGAAAAACGTGGCGCAAATTATACCACTTGGTGTAGTAGGACATAAGTAGAAATCGGGTATATACCGCGCTGATACTCAATGGTATATTAATATAATCTCTTAATCGTTCGTACAGGTCTACGCGTTTCAGAGACATCTGTCTCCTTCCACAGCACATCAAAGGAACACTGGTGATATTTGGCATCATTTACCATTTAGGCCACGCTCATATCAGCGGTATTTTGCCGCAGGGCCAGATCCGGTACAAATGCTTTTCCGCTCCATTCATTTCCTATGGAATCAAATCCCGCCATGACTCCATTGGAGATGAACTGAGCTGAAACGCATTTGTACCGCATCTGGCCCTGTGGCAAAATACCGCTGATATGAGCGGCGCCTTACCCTGCACAAGCATCCAAGTAAAAGTTATTTAAAGGGAACCGGTCAGGTCCAATATGCACCCAGCACCACGAGCAGTTCTGGGTGTATATTGCTAATCCCTGCCTGTCAGTCCCTGTATACACTAGCATAGATAAAGAGATCTTTAGAAAAACTATTTGTAAAGATCTTTTATCTTATTCTAATGAGCACTGGGACTAGTCCCAAGGGTGTTATATCCCCCAACTAGTCCGTCCTCCTAGCTTGTTAGCATGCCCACAGGGGCGTACTAACATGCTATTCAATACAGCGTCACCAGGGGTGCCGCGCGTACCTGTGTCTGCTGTGACCAAATGCCGGGCACTTCCAGTCATACACACAAGACCTCTATGAAGCCGGGACACGTACCCCCGACTTCATACTGCGCATGACTGCAAGTGCCGGGCATTCAGGAGCGCGGTCACAGCACCCACTGGTGACGCTGCATTGAATACACCCCTGTGGGCGTGTTAGCAGAGGGCAGCTAGTCGGGGGATATAACGCCCTTGGGACTAGTCCCCACGCTCATTAGCATACGATATAAGATCTTTAGAAATACTTTTTCTAAAGATCCCTTTATCTATACTGGTGTATACAGGGATGATTAGGCAGAGACTAGCAATATGCACTCAGAACTGCTTGTGGCTCTGGGTGCATATTGCACCTGACAAGTTCACTTTAAGTTATTATTATGCACTGCTTATATAGCGCCATTATATTCCGCAGAACTTTATAGAGATTATAATCACTGTCCCCATTGGGGCTCACAATCTTGATTCCCTTTCAGTATGTCTATGGAATGTGGGAGAAAACTGGAGTAACTGGAGGAAACCCATGCAAATTCGGGGAGAAAATACAAGGTTCAATAAAGACTTTCATTTTTTTAGTCACACTCATGACTTTGAAACACAAATATGTAATACTCCAGCTTGTGCCTCAGTGGTAAAGCTTCTACCTTCAGTATCAGAAGCTCCTGGTTTCAATCTTGGCATTGACTTTAATTTATAGTTTTATAGAAAAAAAAATTAGAATATATAAATATATATATAGTTCGGTGCAACAGTTTTAGGCAGGTGTGAAAACAAATACTGAAAAGTAAAATGTTTTAAAAAAATTGTTAATAGTATATTTTTATCACTTAATGCAAAGTGAATTAATAGATCAATCTAAATAAAATCAATATTTGACCACTCCTTGTCATAATCAATTTTTATTAGTACACATTCATACAGTTTATGAAGAAACTTGTCAGGGATGTGGTTCCAAACATCTTGGGAAAATAACCACAGATCTTCTGTGAAGGTAGGCTTGTGCGGTTGCTTTTCTTGATGTACTGTAATTCCATAAAGACTAAATGATGGCAAGATCAGGGCCTGTGAGGACCACATCATCACTTCCAGGATTCCATGTCCTTATTTACCCGGAACTTAGTTCTTAATGACATTGGCTGTATGTTGGAGGACATTATCATGCTGCAGATTAAATTAGGAGCCAAAGAGATGCTTTCCAGATGGTATTGCATAATAAATAAGTATCATTGAAGACACCATTAATCTTGACCAAATCCACAACTCCATTTGCTAAAATCCAGCCCCAAAGTTACAAGTAACTTCCACCATGCATCATTGTTGCCTACATATTCTCATTATTGATCTGCTCTCCAGCCCTTAAGAAAATTGCTTTCTGTTACAGCCAAGTATTTCACACTGTGATTCACCAGTCCAGAGCACCTGCTGCCATTTTTCTTCAACCAAGTTCGTGAGTTTTTGTGTATGGTTGAGTCAGTCATTTGCCTCTGTATCCATGTTGAGTTTGGGTTTCGTCCACAATTCTTCCATGAAGATCACTACTGTCCTGACTTTTCAAGACAGTATATAGGTGTTGCGGGTCTCAAGGCTGCTTTACACCAGACAATCTATCATGCGATAGATCGTCGGGGTCACGGTTTTTGTGACGCACATCCGGCATCGCTGGCGATGCCGGCCTGTGTGACACCTCCTAGCGACGCAGTATCGCTCACAAATCGTGAGTCGTGTACTGCTCGCTAGGTTCCATAATATCGTTTAATTTAGTTGATCATCGTTTCCGTGGTAGCACACGTCGCTCCGTGTGACACCACGGGAACGATGAGCAGCTCACCTGCCTCCCGCGGCCGCCGCCGGCTCTATGTGGAAGGAAGGAGGTGGGCGGGATGTTTACGTCCCGCTCATCTCCGCTCCTCCGCTTCTATTGGCCGGCGGCCGTGTGACGTCGTTGTGACGCCGAACGTCCCTCCCACTCCAGGAAGTGGACGTTCGCCGCCCACAGCGAGGTCGCACGAGAGGTAAGTATGTGTGACGGGGGTTACCGACTTTGTGCGACACGGGCAGCGATTTGCCCGTGACGCAAAAAGGACGGGGGCGGGTACGATCGATTGTGAAATTGCACAATCGGTCGCACCGTGTAAAGCCCCCTTCACTGGTTGCTGCCAGGCCTGAACTGAAGGCACTGCTGGTTGTCTTCTCATTTTGAAGAGAAGTAAATATGGTGTGTCTTTCATTTGCTAAACTAAATTTCCTTGGTTGACCTACTGTCCTCGTTTTTTCTTGGTGCTTTTTATACTAAGAAATACATGCAGACACTTTTCCATCATTCAATACCACCACCACAACCAACTGATTGGCTCCAAATGTATTCTTCAGCAAAACAACTACCTCAAACATACAGCCAATGTCATTAACAACGATCTTCAGTGTAAAGAAGACCAAGTCCTGGAAGTGAAAAAGTCCTGAACTCAATCAACATCATTGCATGTGTGTGGAATTACATGAAGAGACAGAATAGTTTGTACAAGCCTAGATCCACATAAGATCTGTGGTTAGTTCTCCAAGAGGCTTGGAACAAACTTTCTGAAGTTCCTTCCATAAGTGTTTGCAAGTGTACCTAGAAGAATCAATGCTTTGATGATGTTTTGCAGGCAAAGAGTGATCAGGCATCACACTGAATATTGATTTGTTTAAGATTTAAGTTTTGTTCATTCACCTTGCATTTTGTTTATTGATAAAAAAAATTACTAAGTCTTCTATTCCATTCTCACTTTCTACTTGCGTGTACAGTCCCTGACAGAAGTTCTGTCGCTTATCCATGTTATGTAAATAAAAGCTTATAACCTGACTTTAAATTCATCCATTGGTTTTATAAATTACTCTTTTGAAAGCTGAAACCCTCCCAAATTTGGTTTAGATTATGAAAATAAAGTTGCTGCAAAGCTGAAATATTGATCATTTAATGAACACAGAAAGGTCAGATTTTGGCAAGACAAAAGTTTTGTCGCCCACAGAAAGTAATGTGAAATTCAAACAAATAATTAACTTCTAATACAAAAATATGTTGCATAACATTGGTGAATGAAATTGTGGTGCTATTAGAGCCATATTTAATATTTTGTGTGACTTCCATGAGCTGGAAGGACTGCATCCATGTGGTTCAACAATGATTCATACAATTTATTGATGAAGTCATCAGGAATAGCAAAGAATTCAGTCTTACATGCCTCCCAGAGTTCACCTAGATTCTTTCATTTTGTCTTAAAAGCTTCCTCTTTCATCCTTCCCCAAACATGCTCAATGATGTTCATGTCTGGTGACTGGGCTGGCCAGTCCTTGAGCACCTTGATCTTCTTTGCCAGGAGGAACTTTGTTGTAGAGATGGATGTATGAGATGCAGCACCATCCTGCTGCAGAATTTGACCTCTTTTATGATTGGGAATGTAAGAGTTAGATAATACTACTTGATATTTTATGCTATTGATATTGCCTTCCACCTTGCAAATGTTTTGCACACAACCATACTGAATGTAACCCCAGACCATGATCTTTCCACCACCAAACTTAACTGTTTTCTGGATCCATACGGAGTCCAGTAGGTCTCCTACAGTATTTGCGGCAGCTGTGGTGTAATTCAACTGAAGATTCATCAGAGAAATCCACCTTCTGCCACTTTTCCAGCATCCACCTGTTTAGCAAGCTGTGGAACTTGGCAAATGCCACACGTTTTTTTAATTGCCTTTTGTTTAGTGCTGGCTTCTGGGCTCTGATTCAACCATTAAGGCCATTTCGAGACAGAATCCTAAAAACTGTTCTAGTTGACACAGGGACTTGAGGTGACCAGGCCTTTTGGAGCTCTGCTGCAGTAGAAGAGGGTCTGGTTTTGAATTTTCAAACCAACAAACGTTCCTCCTGAGCAGTTGTCTTGCGGGGTCTGCCGGACCTTGGCTTGTCAAAAACATCTCCAGTCTCTTCAAATCTTTTTTTAATTCTTTGTACTTGACGCTGAGACACATTAAAGGTTCAAGTGAAGGTCTAGGGTGTTGGGTTTCTTTTTATACACAGCCACTAATTAACCAATCATTTAGAGAGTACAGGTGAGGATGTAAACTAGGATTGGGTGGATTATATAACAAGGCGACAAAACTTTTGTCTTGCCAAAATCTGACCTTTCTGTGTTCATTAAATGATTAATATTTCAGCTTTGCAGCAACTTTATTTTCATAACTCAAACCAAATTTGGGAGGGTTTCAGCTTTCAAAAGAGTCATTTATGAAACCAATGGATGAATTTAAAGTCAGGTTATAAGCTTTTATTTACATAACATGGATAATCAATAGAACTTCTGTCAGGGACTGTATAAAGGCTTTTAGACAAAATGTATGAATATGCAAAAGAATCATAAACATGTCTACAACGAAAAATGCGAGTCCGTTTTATATTGTGCAGACTTAGACACTTTTCACAAATATGTACCAATATATTTTTTCTATTCCTGTTTATAGATTTTTAGAAATCTGCAACTTACATCCACTGAAGGAAAACATCCCATACTGTATAACTAGTTCATTTTTTATTCATTTTTGCTTACATTAGACAGGTGGTCCCTGAGCTGTTCCACATCTAGTTCATTCTGACGGACACGGGAGACATAGCAAGTGAGAACAAGACTATAACAAAGGACAAAAAAATTTTGATTAATAGACTGTGACTGGAGTAACATTTCTGCCAGAAATGCATCTCACTCTAGAGACCCCACTCATTAGGACTGCCATGCAAAACACTGGTGTCAATGAATCGGGCTTAAGCAGGCTCGGACTGGCCCACAGGAGAACAGGAGAATTCTCCGGTGGGCCCCTTTGCAGTAGTATGTCACTTACCCCCCAAACATGATCAGTAGTTAGCACAATACACTTGATTCACTATATACAGAGAAATGAAGCATCTCGACAGTTATTTTACAAACTTCCCAGTATGTTATGATATAGGAACATAGGTAAATTTTTGACTATAATATTTGCATATAGTTGATCAGTGGGCCCCCAGAGTCAATGCTTTTGGTGGCCCTCTACCGTCCCAGTCTAAGGCGGGCTTTGCACACTGCGACATCGCAGCCCGATGCTGCGATGCCGAGTGCGATAGTGCCCGCCCCCGTCGCAGCAGCGATATGTGGTGATAGCTGGCGTAGCGAAAATTATCGCTACGCCAGCTTCACACACACACTCACCTGCCGTGCGACTTCCCTGTGGCCGGCGGCCCGCCTCCTTGTTAAGGGGGCAGGTCGTGCGGCGTCACTGTGACGTCACACGGCAGGCGGCCAATCGGAGCGGAGGGGCGGAGATGAGCAGGATGTAAACATCCTGCCCATCTCTTTCCTTCCGCATATCCTACGGAAGCCGCAGTGAGGCCGGTAGGAGATGTTCCTCGCTCCTGCGGCTTCACACACAGCGATGTGTGCTGCCGCAGGAGCGAGGAACAACATCGGACCGTCGCGTCAGCGTAATCATGGATTACGCCGACGCTGCACCGATGATACGATAACGACGCTTTTGCGCTCGTTAATCGTATCATCTAGGCTTTACACACTGCGATGTCGCATGCGATGCCGGAAGTGCGTCATTTTCAATTTGACCCCACCGACATCGCACCTGCGATGTCGCAGTGTGCAAAGCCCGCCTAACACTGGGCTCAAGTATCACTTAAAGTGATCATTGCTTGAATTGGTTCTAAAAGATTTTGCTAAGCATTTCACCGAAGATGAGTGCATATGCTTAGGACACTGGTACGGCGGTTGCACTGGAAGTCTGTGGCGGCTGGACAGGAGCCCTGCAAATCTCCTTTAATTTGTTCCTGGCACCACTTCTAATTAGTAAGCATGGTGCAACATCATAGTTGTGTCACCCCACTTGGTGACATTGTGCTGGGCCTATGAAGCAGAAGAAGCGCTGGGAATTGCGGCAGGTAGAAGGAAATTTGCAGGGCTCCTATCTGACTGCTACAGACTTCGAATGTGGCCACTGCACTGGACCAAAGTCTTTCAAATCATTTTGCTCATCCCTACACGCCACATATTGCTGCTAGACGTGGCACCGAATCTCCAGCCAATTGTTGCCATTCAACTGTGAAACAAAATCCTTGGGCCTCTGGCACTCGCACATGGATAGAGTTTCAACTATGCAGCCAACATCAGTGTGAGCACATACCGTAATATCAGGGCAGAAAGATAAAATATTAGCGATTACTAGCAGTGACACAATATCATTATAATTCATACATAACATTCTACTGGATATGACTTTGTGGGACGTACCTCAGGATTAACAGCAGTCCATAAGCACCAATGTCAGATGTTAAATACGTCAGTACAGTCAGGGCTATAGTGGGCAGTGTTGAGCGAGTACTATTTTGCACAGCTTCCCATGGAGTATTGTAGTCAGTAAACAGACCACAGGAGTGAGATGGGCGAGCACTGCCAGGAGAAATGCATGAAAAAAGAATTATTTACAATGTGAAAGGTTTAATAAGCCTGCTGTTGGACAAGCCTAGAACGGTTTCCGAAATGGCTGCCAGTGGCTATTCTCCCCATTTAGCTGAGTAGAGGTGAAGTTCACCAGTTTAAGAGTTGTCACTTGTTTTTGAAAATAACGATTTTCCATGTAAAAAAAATATACATACATTAAATTTAAATAGGTAAAATAACTTGATTATACAGTTCTAATAGACCAGTTTCCCTTAAGACAGATGTTCCCCATTCTGAGTTCTGGCAGTTTGGCTATGGTTCAGTGCACAGCCTAAGGCCTGCGACACACATCCGTGCCGCCGACACGTGTTTGTCATTTTTTTACACGTACCGGCGGCACGGAGACACGTTAAGCAATGCTACCCTATTGTAGCAGGCACACACACGTAAAACCACATGGAACGTGTGTCCGTGTGCGTTTGTACGTGTGTGCGTTTTTTAAAGCGCTGACATGTCAGTGTTTTCTCCCTCAGCACGAGTGTCACACGGCCCGCACCCGTACCACACGGGTGTAGTGTGGATGCGGTCCCGTGTGACACGCACCGGAGAAAACACACGTGTCGGTGAAAAAAAACCCAAACATTAACTCACCTTCTCCAGCCCTCCTGTCTCTGCCGCTGCTGCCTCTTGCTGCCGACCGCCGCTCATTATTCTCATTGAATATTCATTTTACTGCCTGGCAGCAGCAGCAGCGGGGAGACGGGAGGGCTGGAGACCGAGGATCAGCACCACGGACAGCAGGAAGGACCACGTGAGTATGTAAATTACCGGTTCTACGTGTGCTATCGCGGATAGCACACGTAGAACACACGTGTCCCGCACGTACCAGAGACACGTACTTACCTGCACGCAACACGCAGGGGAAATACGTGTCTCTCGGCACGTGCGTGAATTTCACGTGAGTGTGGCAGAGGCCTAGGACAGCATTTTCTGTGTCAGCACATAAATGGAGAGTGAGGAGGTGTGGTTGACTGCTTATTTCATTAGCTAAGCCAGCTGCTCTTCTCTGTCTATAAATCTGCAGTCTAGACAAAAAGACTGACGGCACTTCCAAAATGCAGTCTGAACAGGTGCAAAACTGAACATGATATACAGTAACAAAATAAGACAGTTGCACTCTGAATTGCTAGAGCATGCAAACAATGAATGCAAGATATAGATATGCTTGACGCATCTATAAGGGATAAGCAGGTTAACAGGTTCTACCCCCCATACCATATTTACTTAAATAAAGACGATAACTACGACTTTATTGCAGGAATGGCCACAGCTTTTATTTAACTGTATATATGTATACCAAACTCGTGGCTCAACATGCCACCCATTGTTAAACATAACCTTTATACATATATACCCTTATAACCAAAACCACCGATAGATCCATCCGAGAGGGAAACAACCATCATTCTTAACCCCCCGGCCGTAACCTCAAACCGGCCCAGAGGACCACCTCGGCCGTGACCAACCGGCCCAAGGTGAGGGGTAATAACGTTCCATCGTTAATGGGCCTCCGCCTGCAAGTTCCCATCCACTCCGAAGCCACTCCCCTTGAGCGACTTCGTACCAACCAACCGACTGTCGGTACTCCCAACCTCTGAGACGGACCTATCCCCCCGCTGTGACAACAAAACAAACATTTTTCTTCTATTTTTTTTTGACAAAAACCATCACCCCCTTTGTCGTTCTTTTTTTTTTTTTTTTTTTTTTTTTTCTTTATGCATATATTACTCTCCCTTTTTTTTTTTTTTTTTTTATCTTTTTCTCCTTTTTTTTTTTTTTATATAATAAGGGCGGGCGGGTGGGCACAAAGTTCAAGCGACGAAAGGGGAGGTAACACACTTTACATTCTCTTTATACCTCAAACTACGCCCCCACCCCTTCCTTGCTCTCCACCAATCCCCCCTCCAGTACCAACCACCAATCCCATGCCCCCATCTACCTCCCTCATCCCCAACCAAAACCTTTAATTCCTTACTACCCTGCACCCTCCCGATCGTCATGGGCCTGCTCACCCCTATGGGGCTCACTGCCCTTCTTGACGCATCTATAAGGGATAAGCAGGTTAACAGGTTCTACCCCCCATACCATATTTACTTAAATAAAGACGATAACTACGACTTTATTGCAAGGAATGGCCACAGCTTTTATTTAACTGTATATATGTATACCAAACTCGTGGCTCAACATGCCACCCATTGTTAAACATAACCTTTATACATATATACCCTTATAACCAAAACCACCGATAGATCCATCCGAGAGGGAAACAACCATCATTCTTAACCCCCCGGCCGTAACCTCCAAACCGGCCCAGAGGACCACCTCGGCCGTGACCAACCGGCCCAAGGTGAGGGGTAATAACGTTCCATCGTTAATTACCCCCACCCAGGACCTGCAGGACCTCCGCCTGCAAGTTCCCATCCACTCCGAAGCCACTCCCCTTGAGCGACTTCGTACCAACCAACCGACTGTCGGTACTCCCAACCTCTCAGACGGACCTATCCCCCCGCCACAGACCGGCCAAGTGACCACCTTACTTGGCCCGGGCCCCCCACACCCCAAGTGCTTGCTCCAGGCCATCCCTCAAACCCAACATCCATAAATCCAGACCCACATCGGTCAGGTGAACCCCATCTCCCCTTAGGTACTGTTCCGTGGACTCCTCCAATTCTCTATGCCGCACCACCAAACCACCATTCCGTGCCACAAACCTGCCAATTGCCCGGTTCAGCTTACTCCGAGCCCTATTAATACGGTCCACCGACCTACCAAAACGCCACTGCGTCCGAGCTATGATGTCCGACCAAACGATCACAATGCCCGGAAACGCCCTCCACAAATGTAACAGGTCCAACTTTATGTCCCTTTTCAATTCCCTTGCCGACCTTACTCCCAAATCATTCCCACCCACGTGTAAAATTAACACATCCGGGTCACGATCCATACGGCTATAATAAGCCACCTCTGGGCGCACCCTACCCCAGGTCATGCCCCGAATTCCCAGCCACTTTACTCGGGCCTCCGTCACCGACACTCCAAGCTGCCGACCATCGTGACGCACATCCGCCCGCAACGCTCCCCAATACACGTAGGAGTGCCCGAGGATCCACACAAGGCATGGCCCTACAAAATATAAACACCACGAATAAAACAGCAACAGCCAAGAAAATTGTCACATACCAGCATCAAAACACAAAACAGGAATTCCCCACCCCCGAATCATCATCTGACCAAATGAGGCCTAATATACAAGCGAAACCTGGAAGACTCCCACCTCCCAATCCGCCGGATACAATCCTCACTCAAGCCCCACCTGGCGGCTTCCGTTGCCGCCCCAATCCGGAAGGAGTGAGACCCATATTCACTTGGCTCCTCCCCCACCCGAGCTAAGGCTATCTTCAGCACCGCAATGAATTGGTAACGCGACAAGGCCAATCCGTCCGCATGCCGCAGGAAAACACCAGGGTAACCTCCGCGTACCTTTAAAAACTCCGAAACCTGTACCACCGGGCACAGTTGGTGTCCCGGTAACGCAAACAACACCACTAAGCGCCCCCGCCCCCTCTGATCTGTCTTCGAAAAACGAAGCCGACATTCCACTCTATCCTCCCCCAGCATTACATCCTCCATCATCAAACCACCCATTGCTTGCTTAGTCGGGCTGACCAATTCACCAATGCGAAAGGCCCCAAAAAACGCCAATACAAAAGCTACCGAAAACAACCCCCTCTCAAAAGGAGACGAACACAATTCCCCCAAACATCCCACTAAACGCCCCAACAAAGGCAATGACACCGGCCGCCTCATGTCACGCGACTGGGCCCCTTTCCGAAAACCCTTCATTGCCTGCCGCACCAGAAAATCCTTAGTCGCATCCCGGACCCCTTGCATCTGAAACAGGAAGGCCAATGCCGCCAGCTTGCCACCCATCACCGAAACGGACCGACCTGCCGAAAAATCCCCACTAATTAACATCAGGACCCCCAACACTCGGTCTTTGTAACCCGACTCCATGAAGTCCCTTCTTTCCAACTCTGCCCATTCCTTCCACACCGCCTGATATCGGCACCAAGTAGACTCAGACACCGATCTCCTAATCCCCTCAAAAGCTACACCGATGCCAGGTCCCACAGCCCGTCCGGGCAAGGTTCTCCATCCGCGTCCGCTCCCGGCACCAGCTTCCTGAACCTGCAAAACTGAAACCGTGATAGCGCGTCAGCCACCTCGTTTCGAATCCCTGGCACGTGCCGAGCCACCACGCAAATGTTCAACTCCAAACAACGCAACACCAAGTGCCTTAAATACCCCACAACCGGCGGGGATTTTGCCGACAGCGCATTAATGGAATGCACCACCGCCATGTTGTCACAATGCATGCAAACCCTTCTCCCGGAAAAAACGGGGCCCCATAACTCCACTGCTACAATTATGGGAAACAATTCCAGCAGCGCCAAATTCCTCACCAGACCTGCTTCCACCCAAAGCTTTGGCCATTTTCCAACACACCAGTGCGTCTGAAAAATTGCCCCAAAACCTGTCGCTCCAGCCGCATCAGTATACAACTCCAACTGGCTATTGGACACAGCCTTGCTCATCCAAAGAGTCCGACCGTTGTACCGGTCCAAGAACTTCTCCCAAACCAACAAATCCCCCTTCATCACTTTTGTCACTCTGACAAAGTGATTCGGAGCTCTTACCCCCGCGGTTGCACTTGCCAGCCTCCTATTAAATATCCGCCCCATCGGCATGATGCGACAAGCGAAATTCAATTTCCCGAGCACTGACTGCAAGTCCCGCAACCGCACCTTCTTGGCCTGATACAAAAACCGCACCGACGCCTTCAAATCCAGAAGCTTCCCCTCAGGCAATCGGCATTCCATTGCCAGTGTATCAATTTCAATACCTAAAAAACATAGAGCAGTCACCGGCCCTTCTGTTTTTTCTTTTGCCAACGGAATACCCAGGCTCCGCGCAATCCGCTCTAACGTAAACAACAACAAGGAGCAAACACGAAGAGCCCGCCGGACCCACGCAAAAGAAGTCATCCAAATAGTGAATCACTGAATGGACCCCTGCCACGTCCTTGACTACCCATTCCACAAAGGTACTAAATGCCTCAAAATGTGCACACGAAATGGAACAGCCCATCGGCAGGCAGCGATCCACATAGTATTCCCCATCCCACATACACCCTAAGAGATGAAGACTCTCTGGATGCACCGGAAGTAAACGAAAAGCTGCTTCCACATCCGCCTTTGCCATTAGGGCCCCCCGCCCGGCAGCCCTTACCAGCTCCAATGCCTTATCAAAGGATACATAAGAAACTGCCGACAACTCTGGTGATATCCCATCATTCACCGACAATCCCGCCGGATAAGATAAATGATGGATGAGCCGAAATTTGTTCGGCTCCTTCTTAGGCACCACCCCAAGGGGGGAAATCCTTAAATTGGAGAATGGCGGGTCCTGGAATGGACCCGCCATCCTCCCCAACTCCACCTCCTTTTGCAGCTTTTCCTTCACCACCGCCGGATGTTCTTTTGCGGACCTCAGATTCCCCGGGCGAAACACCGGCACCTCAGATTCAAACGGAATCCGAAAACCTTCCGTAAAACCACGTGCCAACAATTCCGCCGCTCTAACATCCGGGTACTTATTTAGATAGGGAAGCATCGCCTCTACCCTCACTGGCGTCCTCCCTTTTTCCAGACCCCTCCCCCGCCTTTCCTTTTCCTTTCTTAAAGCACCTTGCCAGGGAGTGAGAACCTCCACATCCGGAACACTCATGTTTGAAACGACATGAGGCCCCGAACTTACACTGGCCCTCGTTATATTGCCAACAAGCCCCCTTTTTCTGTCCAGCCGGGGACCCGCCGCTCGCACCCGGGCTCCCGGCACCACCTCGAAAGGGCTGAGCCGGAGCCGTCATTAGCCGCATCCACAAAGAAATATCTTTGTGTCCCCACTGAACACCAGGCCGCAGAGCCTTCCGTTGCCGGAATTGCTCGTCATATCTTAACCACCCTAATCCGCCGTATACTCTATACGCCTCCCCTATTGCGTCCATATAACCAAATAGAGCGGAACAATGCTCCGGCTCCTTTTCCCCAATCACGCTAGCCAAGATCGCAAAGGCCTGCAGCCAATTGGTAAACGTCCTCGGGATCAACCTATATCTCCGTTTTTCCTCGTCCTCCTTCTCCTTTTTTGTATCACTGGGCTTCACCTTATCCAAATTAAACTTCTCCAGGGGAAGCAGAGAAAAAATTTCCACATACTCCCCTTTCCAAATCTTGTCCCTCACTTCCTTTTTTAAATGAACCCCCAACTGACCTTCAAAACACACATAAATTTCACTCCGCGCCCTATCATCCAACCGCACAACCTCATCCTCTTTCTCTTTTTCCTTTTCCGCCTCTTTACTCGCACCCACGGCAGCCACCCCACCGGCCGCCTGTCCCGCATCTACCGCCGCGGTAGTGTCCCGCGCCGCAACCTCACGCCCCGGCGCCTCTGTCTGCACCACCTCCGAGGGGGCCACCCACGCCCCCACCGGAGCCCCAGGCCCAATCCGACTACCCCGTTCCGCCGACAACCCCTGCAACACCCCCAAAAGCTGCCCCCAAAACTCCGGGCCCGGTAGACCAGATTGACCGACCGCACTCGCCCCTTGCGCAACACTTCCCGCGGAGGAACCCCCTCCCCCGCCCGCACTACCCACAGCATTAAACATTTCTGTCGCTCGCTCACCAGGCTGCCGTTGCACCGACGTTGGCACAGCCGTGCCCCGATCATCCTGCTGTCGCTCCGTCCGACCTGTCGCCGCCATCGACTCTTCA
Organism: Anomaloglossus baeobatrachus; assembly: GCF_048569485.1. Lineage (NCBI taxonomy): Eukaryota > Metazoa > Chordata > Amphibia > Anura > Aromobatidae > Anomaloglossus > Anomaloglossus baeobatrachus. The sequence goes on along the minus strand of NC_134357.1, from coordinate 277,694,670 downwards.
TCCCCTCCGGAGTCCGAACTGCCGCTGCCGGCCACAGGGGGGACCAGCGAGGGGACAGCCCGCACCTGGCGGCCGTCGACCCCCACGGTCACCGCACCCCGCTCCTCCGGACGCCTCCTGCTGGACCTCAGTCTCTTGGCACGACGTGGCGCCGTACCGCCGTCCATCCCTGCTGGCCTCCGGTATCCTTGCTGCGCCGCTGCTGCGTCCTCCCTGCTCATTGGGCTCCCTCCCTGCCGACTGCGGGATTGCCGTCCCGCCTCTGACAAACGCCGGGAACCCCCCCCAGCACGATCCTCGCCGGAGGGGACCGTAATCCGGGACCGCACCATGCCCGCCGGGCCACCGCACTCTTCTCCCGCTCGTCTCTGCCCGCCGCCGCACTCCACCTCCACTATCCGTCCTGAGTCGCTCCCCTGCCGTCTGCAGGGAGTCTCCACCGCCAATCCGATACGCTGGGCTCCACCCCCGGCCCGCACATCACCGGGGGTTGCCGCTACTCCGCTCCGGGACCTTGCAGGCCGCGGACCGGAAGTAGGCCTCGCCGAAGCTCCGCCCACCTCCGACCCGCGGGATTTCCGGCGAGGATTCCTCCTGGCAGCCGGCAGCTCCACTACAGCAGACGCGGGGCTCCCTCGTGCCGGAGGGTCCCCGATGGGGCTCCTTGATCTCCTTCTCCCCCCTCCACTGGGGGAGTAGCGCACCGGCGGCCGTGACCGCCGAGCACGTAGAACAGGCCCGGGCGCAGGAGCAGCAGGAATCACCACTCCAGCACCGCAAACCGCCGCCAGCTGATCCCGTAGTACGTCAGCACCCAGGACCCCCGCAGCCCCACGCACTAAGTCCATTAACGCGGCCAGGTCAGCCATCGCAGTGGGCTGCAGCACAAACGTCCTGGGGCACAAAGTTCAAGCGACGAAAGGGGAGGTAACACACTTTACATTCTCTTTATACCTCAAACTACGCCCCCACCCCTTCCTTGCTCTCCACCAATCCCCCCTCCAGTACCAACCACCAATCCCATGCCCCCATCTACCTCCCTCATCCCCAACCAAAACCTTTAACTCCTTACTACCCTGCACCCTCCCGATCGTCATGGGCCTGCTCACCCCTATGGGGCTCACTGCCCTTCTTTACTGCTAAAGGAAATGTGGGACAAATTGAGATGTTTAGCATACAAAAATCCAGTAGCCACATCAAGATATATCTCGTTTGCTGGGAACCTGCTCTGAACTGAAGCCTCTCTCTGGGTTACAAACCTCGATGTGTATGAGCAAGCAGGAACCTGCTCTAGAGAATTTGACTTGTGGCTAATGGGGGAGGGGTGCATGGTCAGAGGGCATGACTCCATAATCTAGACAAAAAGACTGACAGCACTCCCAAAATGCAGTCTGAACAGGTGCAAAACTGAACATGACATATAATAAAAAAAAGACAGTTTCACTCTGCTAAGGAATGCAAACAATGAATGCAAGAATATAGACATGCATTACTGCTTAAGGAAATCTAGGACTCTGACTCTGCACCCCTCGCCCATTAGCCACAGGTGATTTTATTCTCTAGTAACAGGTTACTACATGCCCATACATGGAGGTTTGTAACCTAGAGATAGGCTTCAGATCATTGTAGATTCCCAGTAAACGAAATATGCCTAAACGTGGTAACAGGGCAGATATATAAATAGCCATTTTTGTATGCTAAATATCTAAATTTTGGCCATTTTGGAGTAAAACTTAATTATAAGCCCTACCCTGAATATAGGCCCTAGTTGCAGTTCAATAATGAAGTGTCCATGCAGCTAAAAAGTTAAACAACACTGCAAGACACTTAAAGAAAGCAAACACCCCCAAAAGAGAGAGAAGACAAACCCCACAATCATAATTACCAGACCCTGAATGGGAGGTTATGGAACGCGAGGATATGTGGTGGAACATGTATACACACCTTGATACTGTACTACTCTCGGGACCTGGGACTCATCAATGTGTTCCACTGCAGGTCCTCCATGTGTTCCACCGCAGTCCTCGCGTTCCACAGCACTACCAGCCGGAAGCAGTATGGTACCACCGGATGTTTCTCTGTGTGTATGATGTTCCTGCGATCTGATATTTGTGTGTGTGTTTGTTTGTGTGTGTGTGAGGGTGAGTGCCAGATAGAAGCAGGGGAGGACTGCCGTGGAGCATACAAGGACCTGCTGAGATCACCTGCTGTGGATTGCAGGTGGATCAGGGAGCGATGTAGATGTCTGAGGTCTAGTAAGTATGATTCTCCTGGGGGTTGTCTGCCTTTTTTGGGAGGGTAAACTTACCCCCAGCCCTTGTTTCCTTGTTTCCCCAGAAATAAGCCCTACCCTGAAAATAAGTCCTAGGAGATTTTTTAGGGCAAAAAGCAATGTAAGACAGTGTCTTATTTTGGGGAAATTTGCAATTTAGAGAATCACCCTTTTACTACCGAAACAAGCAGTCAGCTGACCCATTCAAAAACTGCTGTGGTGACAAATGGACATATGGTAGTAAATGCTGTCCTCAAGCAGGACTTGAAGCCAAGCTTCCAGGACCTGGAGTGGAGCAGTTTCCACCGGTTTGGGGCACAAGACTAAAAGTATACTGTATATCAATAAGTTACATACCTTATTATTAAAAGATAATAAATAAGATTTTTTTTGCCTGGAAAAAACTTGAACATCTAATATATAAAGCTGAATGTGTGTGTGTGTATATGTGTGTGTGTGTGTGTGTGTGTGTGTATGTCCGGGATTGGCATCGGCACCGTCGCAGCTACAGCCACAAAATTTTGCACACTCACACATCTGGACCCCAAGAGCATCATAGGCTATGTTGTGAGGCGAAATTTTAACCACGCAAGTTCCAATTTACCATTAAATTTTGCCCCTATCTACATAATGGGGAAAAAGTGAAACGAAAAGTGTATCCGCACCATCGCATTTACAATCACAAAATTTTGCACAGACACCTCATGTGGCCCAGGGAACGTCGTAGACTATGTTTTGACAGGAAAATTTAACCCCGCGCTTTATAGTTACTCTCTAAAAAACATGCCTCCATTACAGTAAATGGAGCCTGGAACTACAGGTTATTAGTAGGAGCTGTGATTGGTTACTATAGGAACAAAAGACATTCATAGTATAAGAAGCTTATATGTGAGGTAATAAGATGTCGGTGGGGAGACGGATAGACAGAGACAGACAGAGAGACAGACAGAGACAGAGAGACAGACAGAGACAGAGACAGAGAGACAGACAGTGAAAGAGACAGAGCGATAGAGACAGACAGGGAAAGAGACAGACAGAGACAAACGGTGAAAGAGACAGACAGAGACAGACCTGGAAATAGACAGACAGAGACAGACCTGGAAAGAGACAGACCTAGAAAGAGACTGACCTGGAAAGAGACAGACCTTGAAAGAGACAGACTTGGAAAGAGACAGACGGGGAAAGAGACAGATGGGGAAAGAGACAGATGGGGAAAGAGACAGACAGACATGCAGACAGGGACAGAGACAGGCAGACAGGGAAGGAGGAGACAGCCAGAGAGACAGACAAAGATAGATGGGGAAAGACACAGACCTTGATAGAGATAGAAAGAGACAGAGAAATAGAGACAGACAGGGAAAGAGACAGACAGGAAAAGACACAGACAAAGAGACGGGGAGACAGACGGGGAAAGAGACAGATGGGAAAAGAAACAGAGAGATAGAGACAGACAAAAAAAGAGACAGAGACAGGCAGATGGGGAAAGAGACAAACGGAAAGACAGACGGGGAAAGAGACAGACGGGGAAAGAGACAGACGGGGAAAGAGATAGACCTGGAAAGAGACAGACGGAGCACATTACTTGGCCAATTTAGTTAAATCTGTGTGGAATATCTGTGGTGTTGAAATATATGTTGTGAAATGCTTCTATTAGCTTAGTTTTTGCCTCTTAATAATTACATTTCTATCTATTTGTTTTGTGGTTTTTGTGTGCAGAATAAATTTTTGTTAATACATTCTATTTTGTTAACAACAGTTATTAACCCGGGCGAAGCCGGGTAGTACAGCTAGTATCAAATAGATGAGAATCTGCTTCTGTTCATATAGTATGTAGAGTCAATGTCATCAGCCAAATCACTGTTTAGCCAACATTTCTCCCACTATACTTGGTTAAATGTTATTTCCAAAGTAGAAAATATGTGATGTGTATCTTGGGGTAAAGTGATAGGATTGGACAGGCAAAAACACAATCTATTTAGTCTGTGTTGCCACCAATGTAATATATACAGTTAGGTCCAGAAATATTTGGACAGTGACACAATTTCCGCGAGTTGGGCTCTGCATGCCACCACATTGGATTTGAAATGAAACCTCTACAACAGAATTCAAGTGCAGATTGTAACGTTTAATTTGAAGGTTTGAACAAAAATATCTGATAGAAATTGTAGGAATTGTACACATTTCTTTACAAACACTCCACATTTTAGGAGGTCAAAAGTAATTGGACAAATAAACCAAACCCAAACAAAATATTTTTATTTTCAATATTTTGTTGCGAATCCTTTGGAGGCAATCACTGCCTTAAGTCTGGAACCCATGGACATCACCAAACGCTGGGTTTCCTCCTTCCTAATGCTTTGCCAGGCCTTTACAGCCGCAGCCTTCAGGTCTTGCTTGTTTGTGGGTCTTTCCGTCTTAAGTCTGGATTTGAGCAAGTGAAATGCATGCTCAATTGGGTTAAGATCTGGTGATTGACTTGGCCATTGCAGAATGTTCCACTTTTTTGCACTCATGAACTCCTGGGTAGCTTTGGCTGTATGCTTGGGGTCATTGTCCATCTGTACTATGAAGCGCCGTCCGATCAACTTTGCGGCATTTGGCTGAATCTGGGCTGAAAGTATATCCCGGTACACTTCAGAATTCATCCGGCTACTCTTGTCTGCTGTTATGTCATCAATAAACACAAGTGACCCAGTGCCATTGAAAGCCATGCATGCCCATGCCATCACGTTGCCTCCACCATGTTTTACATAGGATGTGGTGTGCCTTGGATCATGTGCCATTCCCTTTCTTCTCCAAACTTTTTTCTTCCCATCATTCCTGGTACAGGTTGATCTTTGTCTCATCTGTCCATAGAATACTTTTCCAGAACTGAGCTGGCTTCATGAGGTGTTTTTCAGCAAATTTAACTGTGGCCTGTCTATTTTTGGAATTGATGAATGGTTTGCATCTAGATGTGAACCCTTTGTATTTACTTTCATGGAGTCTTCTCTTTACTGTTGACTTAGAGACAGATACACCTACTTCACTGAGAGTGTTCTGGACTTCAGTTGATGTTGTGAACGGGTTCTTCTTCACCAAAGAAAGTATGCGGCGATCATCCACCACTGTTGTCATCCGTGGACGCCCAGGCCTTTTTGAGTTCCCAAGCTCACCAGTCAATTCCTTTTTTCTCAGAATGTACCCGACTGTTGATTTTGCTACTCCAAGCATGTCTGCTATCTCTCTGATGGATTTTTTCTTTTTTTTCAGCCTCAGGATGTTCTGCTTCACCTCAATTGAGAGTTCCTTAGACCGCATGTTGTCAGTCCACAGCAACAGCTTCCAAATGCAAAACCACACACCTGTAATCAACCCCAGACCTTTTAACTACTTCATTGATTACAGGTTAACGAGGGAGACGCCTTCAGAGTTAATTGCAGCCCTTAGAGTCCCTTGTCCAATTACTTTTGGTCCCTTGAAAAAGAGGAGGCTATGCATTACAGAGCTATGATTCCTAAACCCTTTCTCCGATTTGGATGTGAAAACTCTCATATTGCAGTTGGGAGTGTGCACTTTCAGCCCATATTATATATATAATTGTATTTCTGAACATGTTTTTGTAAACAGCTAAAATAACAAAACTTGTGTCACTGTCCAAATATTTCTGGCCCTGACTGTACGAGAACTGTCAACCAGGCCAATAAAGATAATATAGATAATAGACCACCAAGCTTACACAATACCCATTTCCCAAATAAATTATTACTCCAATAAAAAGTCCATTACTGCATTTCTGGCATTTCTAGCACTCCAGGGGTGCAACTTACGGCCTCATTCACACAGTAGTATTTTTGCATCAGTGGTTGTATGCCAAAACCAGGAGTGGAACTTACAGAAAAAAACTACAATTGAAATATTGTCCCCTGTTTGTTGTACTAGAGACACTCCTAGTTTTGGCATATAAAAACTGATCAAAAATACTGACGTGTGAATTAGGCCTAAATTTCCCAATTTTGCATTTTGAAATGTTGGTAAGTATGGAGACTATAAGTGTGCAGCATGTGAACACAGAGAAGATCTGTGCTGCCGTCATATTTCATTCTGAATATTGTTATTTAAGTAACAATGTAACATAGATTTTGTGTATTATAGAGCTGCAGAAGGAGACTAGAGCAGCAGCAACAGATGTAAACGCTGTCACAGCCTTCTCCGCAGTATGGTGTGGTTACTGCTCACTCTGTCTGTATGTAGTAACAAGCTCACGTTGGCTCTTAACCCTAGTCTGGTACCATGGGGTCAATGTGACTAGAGATGAGCGAACCAGAGGTTTGTTTTTCGAATCAAACACCAACTAAAAAACACAGGGCTCAGGTTCGGAGTTTGGATGCTTTATGTGCAACTTAACTCGCGTGATCAACGCTGTGCTCAGGTACGCTCGGTGCTCAGCCCTGTGCGAGCCTCTTGCTGTGATTGAACAGTGCACACTGGGGCAACGGCGTGCTTGGATGTAGTGTGCCACAAAACAAGTATGAAAAAGCCCACCGCCCTCCCCCGGAAATGATCTGCTTACGGCTGGTTGTAGGTGGGCGGAGACTCAATCTATCAATCAGTGTTTCCAAACCTCATTGTGCAAGGTTCGGTCACAAAGAGGTTCGGTTTGTTTGCGGTCTGCGAACCGAACCTCCATAGGTTCGCTCATGTCTAAATGTGACCCAATACAGATTGGTACAAATAGTAATTTTTTTCATGGTACCAGACAAGGGTTTAAAAACAGCCATAATCATCTCTAGAAAATAACTCCTGCACTAGAAAATGTACTCTTTAGAGGTAGCTGTTTTCTCCCGTTTAGGTGGGCTGCATAAGACACAAAGCTCTCTAATCACCACATTCAAAAATGCAATTCACACATTTCGTTCAGTCCTCACCTCCGCTAAACACGATTACTTCAGAAACCTCATATCCTCTCTAACACACAACCCCAAACAGTTATTCAACACTTTCAACTCCCTCCTTCGCCCACCACTGCCCCCTCCAACCTCCCTCATTTCTGCAGAAGACTTTGCCACCTATTTCCAAGAAAAAATCGACCTAATAAGGCAAGTCTTCTCTGCTCAGCCACCACAACCCCTTCATGTAGCTGACCACTGCCCCTCCCCCATAAACTTCCTCCCCAACATCACCGAAGGAGAGCTTGCACGTCTGCTCTCAAAAGCGCACCTCACCACCTGCGCACTTGACCCCATGCCATCCCACCTCCTTCCCAACCTCACCACCATCCTTATTCCAGCCTTAACCCATCTCTTCAACCTATCTTTAACGACTGGAACCTTCCCCTCTGCCTTTAAACATGCAACAGTCACACCTATCCTAAAGAAACCTTCCCTCGATCCAACCTCTACTACCAGCTACCGCCCCATATCACTACTCCCACTTGCCTCAAAACTCCTGGAACAGCATGTCCATGCTGAACTTTCCTCCCACCTCTCCTCTAACGCTCTCTTTGACAACCTACAGTCCGGCTTCCGTCCACATCACTCCACCGAAACTGCCCTGACTAAAATCACAAATGACTTGCTTACTGCCAAAGCGAACAAGCACTTCTCTATACTCCTACTCCTAGACCTGTCCTCAGCCTTCGATACCGTTGACCACTCCCTCCTATTACAGACCCTCTCTTCCCTTGGTGTCAGAGATCTTGCCCTCTCTTGGATCTCTTCATACCTCTCAAATCGCACTTTTAGTGTCTCCCACTCCCACACAACCTCTTCATCCCACCATCTCTCTGTTGGCGTCCCTCAAGGCTCTGTCCTAGGACCCCTACTTTTCTCTATCTACACATTTGGCCTGGGACAACTCATAAAGTCCCATGGCTTCCAATACCACCTATATGCCGACGACACCCAGATCTACCTCTCTGGCCCAGATGCCACATCTCTGCTGTCCAAAATCCCGAAATGTCTATCTGCTATATCCTCCTTCTTCTCCTCTCGCTTCCTAAAGCTCAATGTGGCCAAAACTGAACTAATCATCTTTCCTCCGTCTCACCTACACTCTCCACCTGATCTATCTATTACAATAAATAACACGCTCTCGCCAGTACCCAAAGTTCGCTGCCTCGGAGTGACCTTTGACTCTGCCTTATCCTTCATACCACACATCCAATCCCTCACCACCTCCTGCCGTCTTCAACTCAAAAATATTTCCAGAATCCGCCCTTTCCTCAATTTGCAATCTACTAAAATGCTAGTGCATGCCCTCATAATCTCCCGCCTCGACTACTGTAACATCCTCCTCTGTGGCCTCCCTGCCAACACGCTTGCCCCTCTCCAGTCCATCCTTAACTCTGCTGCCCGACTTATCCACCTCTCTCCTCAATACCACCCCGCTTCTCCTCTCTGCATGTCCCTCCACTGGCTTCCAATCTTCCACCGTATCCAATTCAAACTTCTAACACTGACCTACAAAGCTGTGCATAATCTTTCCCCTCCGTACATCTCCGAACTACTCTCCCACTACACTCCAACACGTCACCTCCGGTCCTCCCAAGATCTCCTCCTCTCCTCCTCTCTCATTCGCTCCTCACACAACCGACTCCAAGACTTCTCCCGAGCATCCCCAGTCTCCTGGAACTCGCTGCCTCAACACGTCAGACTATCCCCTACCCTTGCAAACTTCAAACGGAACCTGAAAACGCACCTGTTCAGAAATGCCTACAATCTACAATGAACTCGCTGCCGCCCGACCACCGTGCGGAGCTGCCGCCCGACCACCGTGCGGAGCTGCCGCCCGACCACCGTGCGCAGCTGCCGCCCGACCACCGTGCGGAGCTGCCGCCCGACCACCGTGCGGAGCTGCCGCCCGACCACCGTGCGGAGCTGCCGCCTGACCTACACCCCACCTATTGTCTCCTCCCCATAATCCTATAGAATGTAAGCCCGCAAGGGTAGGGCCCTCTTCCCTCTGTACTAGTCTGTCTACTGTAACTTGTATACGTATTTTGTATGTAACCCCCTTCTCATGTACAGCACCATGGAATTAATGGTGCTCTATAAATAAATAATAATAATAATAATAATCACATCACAGTTAAATATTACATTTAGGCTCCTAGTTTAAGTGAGAACACTTTGAACTAAATTGTGTTTTGCATATTAAATTCATTAAAATAAAAAAATGGTTAATTATTTAATAAAAAAGCAAAGCAAAACTTGCATCCTCATAGTATCGAGCGATATCATCTCATTTGCTAATTCTCTGTCTAATTAAAATCGTGTTTAAGTCTCATAAAAAGCCTTACATCATTTCCTCTACCGTCTCAGTTTTTTTCTCAGAATCTTCAGGTCCCCTTTAATTTGCACTGAATGATCACTCGTGCCCAGGTAAGGGTACTTTCACACGTGCATTCAGCGGAGTCCGTCACTATGGAGAATAGCGCAGTCCGTTAACGCACTGCGCTATTCTCCATAGACTTGTATGGATGACGCATTGTAACGCAAGTGTCAGCGTTGCATCCGCCGGACGACGCAGCGTCGTTATTTTGACGCTGCGTCGGGCGGAAGGAACGCAGCATGTAACGTTTTTTTGAGCAGCGGAATCCTTTGGATTTCACTGCGCATGCTCTCTCTGGCTCCCTCCACCCGTAACCAGGGTACACATCGGGTAACCAAGTAACCCTGGTTACGTGTGCCGGGAGCCCGACACTTCCCCGCTCGGCTCCGTCCCCTCCCGCACTCCGTATGTATACACATACACACAATCGCACACACACACATAATTGCACACACACACACACACTCTCACTCACCTGTCCCTTAGCGATGCAGTCCCCGTGGCACTGACGTCCTCAGCCATGCCCCCGCTCGGCTCCACCCACTTAGCACTCCGCCCCACGCTCCCGCCCCCCCCACACACATTGTCGGCGACCGAACGATCAGCTGATCACCTGGCAGCCGGATACTGTGAGTGATCAGCTGATCACCCGGCGGCCGGCTACTATGAGTGATTAGCTGATCACCCGGCGGCCGGCTACTGTGAGTGCTCAGCTGATCACCCGGCGGCCGGCTACTGTGAGTGATTGGCTGATCACCCTGGCGACCGGCTAATGTGAGTGATCAGCTGATCACCCGGCGGCCGGCTACTGTGAGTGATCAGCTGATCACCCGGCGGCCGACTACTGTGAGTGATCGGCTGATCACCTGGCGGCCGACTACTGTTAGCGATCAGCTGATCGTTCACAATAGTCTGCCGACGTTAAAACTGTAAAAAACCCAAAACGGATTGCGTTGTTTTGCACCATTTGTTGCATCCGTTGTTGCACTATATGCAACACATCTGTTGCATCCGTCACACAACGCAATGCAACGGATACCGTTCAATGCAAGTGTGAAAGTAGCCTAATGAAGAGGACTCTTCCCCATATACAGCCTCTATCTAGGTATTCTCCACCCACTTACTTTGTCAACAGGTAAGATAAAGGAAGGAACACTGTCAAAAGGCCAAGGAGCAGGACAAAATAAAACTGGATTCTTAGAGTTGATTCTTGAAATAATTTTTTGGAGACATCACACAGGTGGTACAGGGAAAACTACGAAAATAAGATGAACAGAGATATACGTGAGATGCATTAATATTCTCAAATAACCTGACCATACATTTGTCAACATTTTACACAACCCTCCAACTGATTAACTCCTAATATACTGAAATGTTTAGGGTAAATTCACATTTGGAGGATCTACTAAAGATTCTCCAGCTAGGTTTGCAGGCACAAAATAGAGTATAAGGTCATTTTCACATATCAGGTTTTTTGGTACATGTCCTCGTGCTATCCCTTATTACAGCCCGATCACTGACTCATTACAACCTGCCTTTACACATGTTATTTTTTATGCAAACCAAATTGACATGTCCTACTGTGTCGCCCTGGGCAAGCCAGGGGACACAGATCACACACCACCACACCCTACATCCCAGGTAGGCACATCCAAGCTGAACCAAAAATCCTTGTTGCCTTCCTCCAGAGACTGATGATTCACACCAGGGGGTGGGCCAGGCGGTTGGCTCCGCCCACCGAGGAGATCACAGTTCTGGAGGCGGGAGAAACCAGGCAGTTCAGTCAGGGAGGAGGAAGTGGAAGGAGTGGAGGAGTAGCCAGACAGGGCTAAAGTAAACAGCTAGTGAAAGTGAAGGAAGTAAAGTGGTAAAGGAGGAAAGCAAGAGTGGTGACAGAGAGAGAAAAGCCTGAAGAGTCCAGCTAAGTGCAGGACAGGTCAGCAAGGTCAGCAACGGCGGTGACTGTCTGGAGGGGGACCGTTTGGAAGTTCCTGGAAGGACCCCGTAGGCTGTGTGCCCGGTGGTCTGGAGCAGTGTTCCGAAGGACAGTCAGCACCAGGGCAGGGGCCTCTCGGACCCCGGCAAGGCTTGGAGTCGCCGTAAATTGCCGAATTCGTCAGTGAAGGGGACGTAGATCCCCCAACAACCAAGTCCCGAGTGAAGGCAACAGCCCAACCTGTACAACAGAGACACCGCCACCGCCAGGGCACCAGTTTCTAAGGGCCAGCGCCTGCGGGCAAAGAGTAGAGCTCCCCCGGTCCAGCTTGAAGCCGGGGAGCGGGTTACCGGTGGGGACCCATCGCAACCAACAAGTACACAAGGTGCAAGGAAGAGGGACATCACCGTCACCTACTGGGAAAGCAATTGCAGCCGTCCGTGGGACCGTCTTACCAGCCGTTTGGTTTACCGTACAAACTGTGTCATCGTCTCAGGCTGAGTGAGTACCACAGTGCCGCAAGGCACAGCGCTGCCCCCGCGTCCCTGCGCCCACCAGGCCCTGCACCTCCCAAGCCATCACCGGGCCCCGGGATCACCAACCCCTACCCACGGAGGGGCAACACAACACCTGGCTGCTCCGCATCACCATCCCCGGGATCCCCGTATAGAGCAGCGGTGGTGGAATCACCACAACCGTGGGTGGCGTCACGGACTATAAACAATCCCCACACCCAACAAACTCCCTTTCACTCACGGGCGAGGAGTGCCGCTCCAGAAACCCCCGGGATCCGGTCTACAGCTCGAGCCACCACTGAGCAGCGGCCGCCGGACCCGAGCAGAAGGGGTGAGCGTAGTGTGCTGACACCCTCTTCCCCGCCCGCGACAACTTGGCGTCACGAACAGGATCTTACCGCTCTGCCGTCTGGTAGAGGTGCGCCTTGTTACCGCCGGAGGTATCCGGCAGAAAAATTTCAGAAGCCGCCATCTTTGGCGCGAAAAGTTCCCGCTCGAGCGTCTTCTCGAGCAGTAGAGGCGTGAAGGCCAGAACCCCGCCCCGAGAGAGGAGGGGCCGGAAAGAGCTAAGGGGGACGCGATGGCGGCTGGACACATGTAGCTGCGGCTATAAAAGCAGGGACGCCAGGACTCTGCAAACATACCGTTCCTGGAAGCAAAAGAAGAAGCCATCATGTGGATGCCGTCCCGCGACACCGTAGCCCCCGCGCCTGGAACCGCGGCGTGGGTGGAGATCCGAACCGCGCAGCTCTACCAAAGGCTGCAGGTCAGGATGCAGCTCCTCATGGAGGAGTGGGAGGCCGACATGGCGGATGTTGTAGCCACCGTGCGGAGACGCGAGGAGGAGGCGGAGAAAGGGAGGGTGAGTGACCCACGTCCCGATGCCCTTGAAGGGCCGGTCATCGCGGCTGTGGGGCCCGGTCCAAGCCCTCTCCCCCCGTTGCCTCCCTCGCCACCCGTCCCGGAGGCCGTGACCCCGCCACTAGGCCTGCTACCACCGCAACCGGTAGCAGTACCCAGCGTCCCCGCCCAGGCGGGCCGACCTGTAGCCGGAGCCCGCGGCACACCGGAGGTGTTACCGTGGAAGACGCCGAAAGTGGAACCGGAGGCATCCCCTGAAAAACCCCCCGAGCCGGAGCCGATGACCCGCTCCGAGCCGAAGGCCCAGCAGCGGAAAGCCCCTATGCCCATCCCCCACACCTCGGCTGAGGTAGCGCCGGGTTGTTGTTGCAAGGCAGCGCCCAAGGCCAAGACACCGCGGGACATGCCGCCCCTACTCCTGACAGTGGGCAATGTCCAGGATGCCCCGCGGGGCCCGACCCGTGCGCCGGCGCTGGCGGCAGCGCCGTATTGGGATAGGGAGCCGGTACCGCTGGGCCTGGAGATCACCGAGAGGGAGCGAAAGAAGGCCGAACTGGTGGCCAGGGCGATCCGGGAGAAAGAAAACCTCCGGCAAGCAACCTCCCGTGTCCGGGGACCGTTGTACGTGGGGCAGGTGAGGCGGTTTGATGTCCGCCGGGGCTACGGGTTCATCTACGAGCCGGGCCTGGAGGCCGAAGTTTTTGTAGCCCGGCGGGATGTGAATGCCCACCTGCCTGAGGAGCATCCCGGCCGCAATCTGATGCCGGGTGACATCGTCCAGTACACTCGGTTCTTTGGGGAGCGAGGGTGGATTGCGCTGGACGCTAAATTGAGGGGCAGTCCAGAGGCCCGAGCAAGCGCCGCGCCCCCTCCCTTGGAAGGAGCACTGGAGCCCGCAAGTCTGGAGTAGGGCAGCGGATGCCCGTAGCACCGTCCCCCGTTGGGACCACAAGAGTGTTGTTTGTTTGTTAAAAGAAAATGATAAGTGAAATTACCGAAGAAGTTACCTGATTTGTTTGTTGATTTGCAACCGGCTGGAGCCGACACCGTTGTCCCCGTGGGGACCGTTTAAAAATGCATGGGAACTATCCATGGACAAGCCCGTGAACTTGCAGGGCACCCACAAACGTTAAGTGGCTTGTAAATATGTTGTTTACCGTTACCGTTTTCCGCAATGCCGCCTCCGGAGAGGCAGGTTGGAGGGAGGGCCCTCAGCAGAGCAGGCTGGGGCCCAGCCACCAAAGGAACCGGTGGCTACCCTCTGGAGGGAAGGACAGATCCCGCTCGGGTACCGTGTGCTGGACTGTGGGTCAAGGGGTGCTGCCTGGGTTTTAGGGGCAGCATCAGGGCCAGGTTGCTTGGGTGGGAGAGCGCGGAAACCGTAACCGTAAACCGTTGCAACGTTTAAGAAATGTGCCTCCCGTTTTGGGAAGAGTTATTAAAAATGTAAATATGTTGATTATTATGTTATCTTTTTCAGAAAAATAAATCCGGTGTAGGACGGCAGCCCGCGGACGGTCTGCATTTTGCTAAGGGGGAATGTGTCGCCCTGGGCAAGCCAGGGGACACAGATCACACACCACCACACCCTACATCCCAGGTAGGCACATCCAAGCTGAACCAAAAATCCTTGTTGCCTTCCTCCAGAGACTGATGATTCACACCAGGGGGTGGGCCAGGCGGTTGGCTCCGCCCACCGAGGAGATCACAGTTCTGGAGGCGGGAGAAACCAGGCAGTTCAGTCAGGGAGGAGGAAGTGGAAGGAGTGGAGGAGTAGTCAGACAGGGCTAAAGTAAACAGCTAGTGAAAGTGAAGGAAGTAAAGTGGTAAAGGAGGAAAGCAAGAGTGGTGACAGAGAGAGAAAAGCCTGAAGAGTCCAGCTAAGTGCAGGACAGGTCAGCAAGGTCAGCAACGGCGGTGACTGTCTGGAGGGGGACCGTTTGGAAGTTCCTGGAAGGACCCCGTAGGCTGTGTGCCCGGTGGTCTGGAGCAGTGTTCCGAAGGACAGTCAGCACCAGGGCAGGGGCCTCTCGGACCCCGGCAAGGCTTGGAGTCGCCGTAAATTGCCGAATCCGTCAGTGAAGGGGACGTAGATCCCCCAACAACCAAGTCCCGAGTGAAGGCAACAGCCCAACCTGTACAACAGAGACACCGCCACCGCCAGGGCACCAGTTTCTGAGGGCCAGCGCCTGCGGGCAAAGAGTAGAGCTCCCCCGGTCCAGCTTGAAGCCGGGGAGCGGGTTACCGGTGGGGACCCATCGCAACCAACAAGTACACAAGGTGCAAGGAAGAGGGACATCACCGTCACCTACTGGGAAAGCAATTGCAGCCGTCCGTGGGACCGTCTTACCAGCCGTTTGGTTTACCGTACAAACTGTGTCATCGTCTCAGGCTGAGTGAGCACCACAGTGCCGCAAGGCACAGCGCTGCCCCCGCGTCCCTGCGCCCACCAGGCCCTGCACCTCCCAAGCCATCACCGGGCCCCGGGATCACCAACCCCTACCCACGGAGGGGCAACACAACACCTGGCTGCTCCGCATCACCATCCCCGGGATCCCCGTATAGAGCAGCGGTGGTGGAATCACCACAACCGTGGGTGGCGTCACGGACTATAAACAATCCCCACACCCAACAAACTCCCTTTCACTCACGGGCGAGGAGTGCCGCTCGAGAAACCCCCCGGATCCGGTCTACAGCTCGAGCCACCACTGAGCAGAAGGGGTGAGCGTAGTGTGCTGACACCCTCCTCCCCACCCGCGACACTACTTTCATCCGTATTGGGGATCAAACTTGTGAAAGCAAGTAAACAGTTAGCACATAGATGTCACCTTATACTGTTTGTATTGCACTGTTCAATGGGTAGGAGTAGCCAAGAATGTTCTTTCTTCATACAGAAAACTGATGCAATAAGGATTATAAAAACTGACACATGGACCAAATATCTCTGAAAACAATACAGGCCATTTTTAATTTTTTATGATACACTAAAGCCTGCTTTACACCTTACGATCCAACATACGATATCGTATGCGATTGTACTCGCCCCCATCGTATGTGCGGCACGTTCAATTTGTTGAACGTGTCGCACAATCTAATACCCCCCCGTCACACGTACTTACCTGTCCATACGACCTCAATGTGGACGGCGAACATCCCCTTCCTGGAGTGGGAGGGACGTTCGGCATCACATCGACGTCACGCGGCAGCCGGCCAATAGAAGCGGAGGGGCGGAGATGAGCGGGACGTAAACATACTGCCCACCTCCTTCCTTCCGCATTGCCGGCGGGAGCCGCAGGACGGAGGTAAGATCTGTTCATCGTTCCCGGGGTGTCACACACTGCGATGTGTGCTGCCTCGGGAACAATGAACAACCTGACGTTCAATTTTTAGGAATTGAACGACAAGCATGCGATGAACGTTTTACCGTTCAATCGCAATCCCACGTAGCTGTTAAATGCTACAATGTAACTTACGATGCCGGATGTGCGTCACTTACGACATGACCCCTCCGACACATCGTAAGATATATTGTAGCGTGTAAAGCGCCCT
Source organism: Anomaloglossus baeobatrachus (assembly GCF_048569485.1). NCBI lineage: Eukaryota > Metazoa > Chordata > Amphibia > Anura > Aromobatidae > Anomaloglossus > Anomaloglossus baeobatrachus. Next base: position 277,678,223 of record NC_134357.1, on the reverse strand, counting down.
TAAGATGCAATCTGTAGCATCACGTTTGCGGGGGATATGTTGTGGATTACCACAGCCTTTGTGTTGCGGATTTTCGAAGAATGGCACTCTTCATAATGCAAAGAGTGCAATATAACGTAAAAACATTTGTACATAAGCCAGGTTTTGCCTTCTGACCTTTTTTATATAGAAGGTGATGAAAATGAAGATGAGGTTCAGCAGCGGTAGTAATGGGGCATAGAACATCCCTCCCCACACCAAGGTCTGACCATACACTGTATCCAGCACATTTTGGGATAGATGAAATTTTGCCTTTCCAAGCCAGCGAATCACACAACACTGGTATCGGGAAAACAGGAAACTGGTAAATAAGAAGAAAAGTAGTAAGAGATGGTTGGAACTAGTAACCAGCATTTGGCACTAAATACATATCTGACCATGTCATAAACCCACCAGCCTTATGCACACAGTAATACAAGGTCCTAAGATTAAAGGGGACCTGTGAGCTTATTCATGTGAAGGAGTGACTGTGCACTGGGTGAATAGTCCAAGAGTGGTGTCCACGATGGCTTCTCCTCACAGCCTCAGTGAAATTGACCGGTCTCTCTCAGTGTGTGTACAGGTAGCTGAGCAGGTGGAGAGAAGCCTCTGGGACAAACCTCTAGGACCAGTCAACTTGTCCTTAGCGCCTCTTTCAACTGTCTTACTCTGACTCCGCAGTGTTTCACAGTAATACATACAGTATATGTATGGAATGCAGGAGCCGCTACATGATTCATGCTCCCTGTGGTTCGGGCAGCATTATTCATCTCACAGGTTCACTATAAATGTTCCTAAAGCAGAACCCAACAAAAAAAAAATCAAGATGGTCTTTACTTACCTGCGAGGCAATTGTAGGAACAAAAACTCTACTGGTAGTTCAAGAAAGTTAAACATGGACAACTTGTAGAATTCTTGCCCCACTGACGTCTCCCAGCACTGAACAGACAAAGCAGATATAGTTAATATCACTTTAAGTGACTGTATGAGAACAGAAAAAGAGGAAATTCGATTTTTCTCCGGTACAGTTTTACTTTTATGCAAGGCTCTGTCTTCAGGAAGGCCCCATGAGTTTATTCACACAAATGTTTACTATTTGAGACCAAAGAAACCACCCTTTTTTCACTTTAATAGCTTGTAGGGCTGCCGACATTTGAGTCTTCATTAGCTGTATCTACTATTTTAGCTCACCCATTTAATTAAGACATAACTTGTGAAATAAACTGACGTGTAAAATGCAACTGTGCCGCCCCTGCAGCGGTCGAACAACTCAGATCCAGGGGAATTACTTGTTAGCCCGAGGGTCTCTGGCCCCGGGGGCTAGGGGCCACTCTTAAATGTAAAAAGGGGAATTATTTACAGGGGGAGTTAGATAGTTCGTGACGCCACCCGTGGTGTGCGGTAATAGGGAGTACCGCCGCTGCCATTGGAAGTACCCGGGGTGATGGAGTGGGGCAGCTAGATGACGTTACACTCCACGGGTAGGGAAAGGCCCCCGGATCCTGGATGGTGGTATGGGGTGCAGGGGGAGTGCAGGCTCGCTGGTTGCAGGGGTTAATCAGGTACTCACTCAGCACGAAAGCAGACGCTGACAACGTGGTAAACCAAGTCTCTGGGTGCCGCTGCCCTCTTGGGGGAGCTCGTCTTGGTCAGGTCCCCTGCAGCACTGCCTGGTGGTCTCTGGCCTGCCTCCTGGCACCGTATTTTAGAGTGTTCAGGTGGCCCGTCAGCTTGGAGCTTTCCGGGCCCCGCTCCCTGCCTTGGGTAGCAGAGGAGCTTGCTCTCAGGAGCTCACGCTTGGGATTTCAGTGGGCTGCTTTGCTTGGAAAGCCCTATCCCCCCCATTGCACTAGTGCCCCCAATCTCTGAGCTTTGTGGGAACAGTCCATATAGGCCCTGTCCTCCGCAGGTTAATTGCCGGGTTGCTTGAAGCTTCTCCCCGACCTAGGGTCCATGTATCCCGATGTGCCTTCGGTCACAGCCCGGCTATTGAACTGCGGCTGCTGGCTATCCTCCAAGACTAGACAAGCACCCAGTCCCAATCTCCCGCGACCGGGTCTACGACTCCTCCGGGTCCAGACCACCGTCTGCAACCTAGCCTGTTTCTCCCCTGGGAGCTCCAACTCCCAGCTTCCTCTGAGCTCCTCACAGCTCGAGGGCTAACACTCCACTGACTGGTCACCTCCCACCTCCCTGCCTGACCCCTAGGTGGGTGGCCCTATTCCAGCTTAGCAGCCCACTGGTGTGCCTGACAGGGTGTGGTGCAAAGTGTCACTAGGATTTGTAGATGCTGGTAGAGGCAGTACTGCAAGATGGGGACCCAGAGCCATGGGGGGTTGAGTCCTGCACTGGAAGATAAAGAGTGTGCAGAACCCTGTGATGACCTGACTAGTCCAGGGGCGTCACACAACCAGCAGAATCTGTTTATTCACCGTGCATTAGCAAGCTAAGGGCCCAATTCATCTAGACCAGTGTTGTTCACGTCAAAAGCAAAAAAAAATTAGGTGTAATTCCAAGTTGCACTGAAATTTTGAAACGTTTCAAAGCTTTCATGACAGAATTCTAGTGTGAAAGCTGTGAGGAACTAGGCCCTGAATCTGTCCATATACACATTAAATAGTGAATGACATACGCGTATACAAGATGTGTGAAGCATGGAGCACCTTACAGCCTTATTAAATAATACAGTTGATTGTTTTGATAAATATACAGCTGAGGGTGCATGTATATTTATTTGGGAAATGTCACAATGAGGGCTAATTAACACATCAGTTTTCTAATATGAGTGTTATCCATGTTTTTCACAGATAGCACTCATACATGTGATAGTTTACGGGGTAGTTTGCATGTCTGACTTTTTTTCTTCGGACTGAGCAGTCCACAGAAAACCATTGACGCTTGATCGATATTGATTTTAGAATCAGATCATACTCTCCAATACAAGTCTTAGGATCCGTGAAAATAATTAGAAAGCTTTTGGATGTCATAGACTGTTTGATATGAGAAGCTTGAGAAACTTCCATCAGTTTTTTTTCCATTTGAGAGAAAACTGATAAAATTGTCACCAAACACTGATGGTAAAACTGATATATTGACCAAACTCTGTTGACACTGTGATCAAAAACACTGATGAAATTCAGACCTTTTTTTGCGTACAAGAAAAAAAATTCTGACGTGTGAAGGAACACCTAGGGTACGTCTTCAAAATTATTTCTTAGGCAAAGACTCTTCAGGAAAAATCTGGTGGTCTTTTTCTTGAAATGGCTTCGCAAGCAGTTATGCTGCCACTTGAACTTGCTGCTTCTTTAGGCTAGCGCCACACATCCGTGCTGCCGGCACGTGTTTGTCATTTTTTACACGTACCGGCGGCACGGAGACACTTTAACCAATGCTACCCTATTGTAGCAGGCACACACACGTAAAACCACACGGAACGTGTGTCCGTGTGCGTTTGTACGTGTGTGCTTTTTTGAAAGCGCTGACATGTCAGTGTTTTCTCCCGCAGCACGGGTGTCACACGGCCCGCACCCGCACCACACGGGTGTAGTGTGGATGCGGTCCCGTGTGACACGCACCGGAGAAACCACACATGTCAGTGAAAAATAAAAAAACATTAACTCACCTTCTCCAGCCCTCCTGTCTCTGCCGCTGCTGCCTCTTGCTGCCGACCGCCGCTCATTATTCTCATTGAATATTCACTTCACTGCCTGGCAGCAGCAGCAGCGGGGAGACGGGAGGGCTGGAGACCGAGGATCAGCACCACAGACAGCAGCGCGGACATCAGGAAGGACCAGGTGAGTATAATAATTACCTGTTCTACGTGTGCTATCGCGGATAGCACACGTAGAACACACGTGGCCCGCACGTACCAGAGACACGTACTTACCTGCACGCAACACGCAGGGAAAATACGTGTCTCTCGGCACGTGCGTGAATTTCACGTGAGTGTGGCAGAAGCCTTAGGGAGAATGAATGTTACTTCTTTTAACTGCTTCATGGGGTCTCAACCCAAACTCTAAAGGAATTAAAAGAGGTGACATAAGAAGGAAAATGTACACAGCAATGTCGTTTTGACATTACTGTGCATTCTGTTCATTTTTTGTAGTGGTTTTTCAGGCGGATGTATGTATATACCCTAAAATACATCTGGAAGTAGCTTTTCTCCTGTGAGACATCTGCCTGTAGACTACATCCATGAGGTAGTCTTCTTATCCTCTAATGAATATTGTGATTGAAGAATGTAATTTCCAATATTTGAATGGCAGCAAAAGCAAGTTATAATGCACATGGGTCTACAGTAGAAAAAAACCCAAAACAATATATGGGTGCTTAGATAAGTGTGGTGACATTGCCAGATGAAATTCTGGGTGTAGAATTGCAGAATATGAATAGTGTGCTCTGATAACCACTCTACAGACTTTGTCTCTCACCTGAAATTTTCTATTGTAGCCACAAATCTGACATGGTGCCTTGGAATCTCCTAAGCATAGAATCTTTTGTCCTAGAGAAAATAAGAAAATTGCCAAGGTTCCGAGTCTGAGGAATACACACCTGTGCAAGGAAGGTTTATGTTTGAGACATTTTTATTGCGTTTTTAATATAGCAAGATAACAAAACATAGGTTACGTATACGTAGAACAAAGCACTGAGGAGCCCAAGATAGTCAAGAAGAAAGGCAAACCCACCAGTAGACCATAGTTGTGGGAGGCATACCCATCACTAAAGGGCTAGCCTTTCCTACAGAAAAGCAGAATCCTACTACAAGTATATTCAGAGTACATGGGGAAAAAAATATAAAATAACTTCCTTGGAAAGTAGCAGGTGAAAATAAGAAATAAGAAAAGAAGAGCTTTTCTGAAAAGTAATCTTTGCAAAAAGAGAAAATACAAAGGCAAATCTACAATCTACATGGAACGGTTATCTTGTGGGACAATTTGAAAACTTCATACAACTCACAAGAGACAGCCATTAATAGCAAGGGCAGAGCCATTATGATGTGGTGCAACTGGGTATATCATCAGATCGCTTCCAGCATTGAAAGCTGTGCATAATCATCCTACCGGGAAAGCGGAACAGTATCACAGTACCGATTTTGAGTTGCCAACCTCGATAAGGAGCGTTGACATAGACACACCAACCCTATCTTTGATCCCCACACTGTTTTGGGGATCTATGAAAGTAAGCTTAAACTCCTTATTTAAAGACAAGAAATACTGCAGTTGTATGGTAAATAGGCTTGGTATACCAGTGCCATCAAAGAGCTAAGGAGAGGGAAGGATAACTGATCATTTGAGGGATACTTTTAAAAATATTTTATTCTAATTATGAAAGAAATAAAGCTCAATAGGGTCTTATCTGTGAGATGGTGATAAGTATAAAACACGCATAGCATATTTTCACCTGATGGGGTTGTGTGAGCCACAGCCAACTGGACAAAATATAAAAAATCGCTGCTGCAGATCCAGATATTAGGGTGAAGATGGAGAAAGTGGGTGAACCACCCACACTAATGTGTAAAGAATGAAACAGGAATTGTGATATACTGATGAAGGCGCCTGACTCCGAAACGCATTGAATGAATCACATTCTGAGACCTTCCTCTTTCATCCTTTACACGGCAGCATGGGCGGTTCACCCACATTCTCCATCTTCAAAACTACTAAGTGCATAATTATTCCATCAACCCAAGGTACACTGCAGTAATAAACACTATCTTCCCTCTAGAGAAGAGATATTTAGTCCAGAAGGGGGAATTATTGTCATTTCATTGGAAATGTAACAGAGTAAAATAAATTCTACCTCCTGTTTGTGACAATTAAGATATCTATTAAGTGGGTGATCCCCTGTACATATGTATCATAATGTCCACAGTTGGCAGATACTCAAAGACGTTTTCAATTCCTTCCATGTATTAGAGAGTTCATGTTATAATAATACTTTTTATTTCTATAGCATCAACATATTCCGAAGCACTTTGCAATTCAGAGGATATTTATACAGACAATAAAGACATTACAGATTAAACATACATATAATTCAACAGATAAAAAGAGCAGGGATGAGTGAACACGAATGGTAAAGATCGAGGTTCGTACCAGAAACCTAGTGTTCGGTGCTCGAACTTGAACACAGATGTCTCATCGAAGTCTGTGGTCTAGTTGTTCTGTTCAGATGGTGAATAAAGTTTGTTGAAAGACTGCAGCGCAGCCAATCAACAAGCGTTTTGGCATGGGGAAGATGCCTGGACGCTGCAGGGAACACAATAAATAAATAAAAAATGATGTGGAGTCCACCCTATTTTTGATAATCAGCCAAGTTAAAGCAGACAGCTGGGAGCTGGTATTATCAGGCTAGGAAGGTCCATGGTATTTGGCTCTTGGGCCTTCCCAGCCTGATAATACCAGCCCTGAGCTGTGGGGTTTTTCCTTGGCTGGTTATAAAAAAATAGGGGGACCCCACGCCGTTTTTTAAAATTATTTATTTATTCCCTATTCACATTTGTTTGCAGGGCAATAGTCTTGCGCCTTTTGATTTCTTCTGCAGCCCCCTAGCCCTTATTATGACCATTTTACAGCCCAAAAGTTTGAGTCCCCATTGCCTGGTGTACGGGATGAAGTTCGGGTCAAGTCTGGGTAACAAACCCAATATTTAACTAAAATTCGGCCAAACCCGGTGAACCCGAATATCCACGGGTCCGCTCATCCCTAAGAGGAATGAGAGCCCTGCCTGCAAGTTTATAAACTATGTTCATATTAATCTACCAGAATTCTGATAATCTCTTGCAATTTCGAGACCATCAGTGTAACTACTGGAATCAGGGTATCACTGCTGAGATCGGTCAAGCTTCACAGTTTGTAATATTTTTGAATTCAGTGTTATTGAGCGGCATATTAATAATGAATTAAGCTGCATACAAGCAGCAACTAAATCTGACAAAATAATTCCTATCCGTAGTCTTATTCTTGTCCTAATTACATTAATAGTGTAATGCAAAGATTTATAAACTATTTTTCATCACTACTATACGTTAAAGAAGTGGTTCACCCATATTTATTATTTGCTAGATCGATATTATGTTGAGAAACTATGTTTCTCTCAAATACCTTATGTTGGCAATAATGCCTGTGACCGGTCGTCTTGCAGTCCGCTCTTCCCCATCGCTTGACCCCCGGGCTTCATGACCTTGGGGATCCGGTGAGGTCACGTCAATTTCCTAATCACGTGATATCACCGCGGCCGGCCTCAGTCTTTCTGAGTCACTAGGCAGCGTTTCTCTGCTCATCACAGCTTAGCATGTTTCCTGCTTGCAGTGCTCTGCTGTAAGGAAGGACTGTGCTAAGCACTGTCTCTACTGTCTCACACATGTACCTTTGGGAGGACTCTTGAGAGCTTCCAGGAGGGGGCGTGCCTCCATGTCCACTCAAGGGTTGTGGTAGAGAGCCTGGTTGCTAGGTGGCGTAGGCAGGCATGAGTGGGGAAAGGAAGTAAAGAGGAGGAGGAGTTAGGCAGTTAGTGAGAAGACAGCGGAGAGAGCTGACGTGCAGGTCCCACAAGTGAGCCGGTTTAGTGTGCAGCTCAGGGAGAGCAGAAGCAGACCCTGGAGCTGTTGCAGTCTAACAGCGTTCGTGCAGTGACTACTGACGGGGGAGAACGGTCACCTAGTAGTGCCACCCGAAATCCACCCAAGGCTAAAGAGAGAGCAACGGAGTGGAGAGTAAGAGGACTGGCAGGGAGGAACCAGGCCCAAACGAGTAACAGGTCCCAGTGCAGAGATAGATCCACCTTTCTTCTGCCAAACCTGCCTGAGGGGGCACTTCAAACCCCCAAGATAACACCACAGAGTCCGCAGCCACGTAGCAAAGTGAGGGCCCATAGCTCACAGGAGGCAAGCAACTGGAGTGACCTGGTCCAGGTTACAAGCAAGCGGGCCAAAACGAGGGGAGCAGCAACTTCCCTGGGTGACCCCCGTAGGGACTGCAAGTTGGGGTCATCACAAACAACAGAAGGGCTAAGGAAGGCGAGTCAGTAGCCACCCTCACAAGTCAGCCTGAAGGACACCTGGTTCCAGCCTGGTTCATCCCAGCTACGCCCGGGTTATTCACCCTGCCATCAATAGTGAGTAAAACCCCTGAAAGACATCCTGCTTGTGTTGAGTTATTCTGCGACTTGTGCTTCCGCACACCTACACAGGGTCCTGGGGCTTGCCTCACTCTCAGGAGGCTATTACAACTGACTGCACCCACCATCAGCCCCAGGCATCCCTTAATCTGCAGTGGCGGTCCCCATTGACCGCAATTCTGAGAGTGGCGTCACGACAATCCCAAGAAGGTTCCCTACCTGTGACCAGAACCATCCCATCACGTGGAGTCCCTAAAGGTGATGCACCGCTACACCGCACCTGTGGGGCTTCACACTAGCAAATAATGAATATGGGTGAACAACCCCTTTAAATATTTTCCAACATTCGCGTTCCATCAGGGATAATATTGCTTATGTAAGTGGTCAGCATCATGTCTCACTACATCTCATGTGGGCAACGGCTATTAATAATTCAATAATAGTGAATCAGAAAACAATTTTGGTCATTTTTTATAAATATATAAATGGAGCAAGGAAGTATTAGAAGGGCTAGGCGAGTAAGTAACTAACGAGGCCTGGTTTTAATATGCTGATACAAACTGTGCTCTGATTGCAGCAGCTCACCCAACCAGCAGGCCAGCAGACCTAACAGTCTGGTCGGGTATACTGATTGTAGCTCGAACCTTACATTACAAAACCCACACAGCTTTAGTCACAAGGAAAAAATAAATAAATTAAAGCATAGAGAAAATAAAGATGGTCAGTGTCAATTTATGATGTTATAACTCTGAATGCTTCAACGGATCCCAGTAATTTTCACATTGATTTTTTGTGACATATTGTACTTCATGATAGTGGTAAAATTAAGACAATATCTTTTGCGTTTATTTGTGAAAATATCAAAAATTTTGCAATTTTCAAACTTTGAATTTTTATGCCCTTAAACCAGATAGATATGTCACACAAAATAGTTACTAAATAACATTTCCCACTTGTCTACTTTATATTAGTGCAATTCTTGAAACATTTGTTTTTATTAGGAAGTTAGAAGGGGTCAAAGTTTATCAGCAATTTCTCATTTTTCCAACAAAATTTACAAAACCATTTTTTTTAATGACCACATCACATTTGGAGTGACTTTGAGAGACCTAGGTGATGGAAAATACCCAAAAGTGACACTATTCTAAAAACTGAACCCCTCATACTGCTCAAAACCACATCCAAGAAGTTTATTAACACTTCAGGTGCTTCACAGGAATTAAAGCAATGTGGAAGGAAAAATTATCATTTTTGTTTTTCCCACAAAAATGTTATTTTAGCCTCAAATTTTGTATTTTCACAAGGGTAACAGAAGAAAATGCACCACAGAATTTGTTGCGCAATTTCTCCTGACTACGCCGATACCTCATATGTGATCTAAATCTAGTGTTTGGGTGCACGGCAGGGCTCAGAAGGGAAGGAGCGCCATTTGAATTTTAGAGTGCACAATTGTCTGGATTACATAGCAGACACCATGTCACATTTGGAGAGACATCTGTGTGAGGTCTTGTTTTCTGCGGGACGAGTTGATGTTTCTATTGGTACCATTTTCGGGCACATAACATTTTTGTATAATTTTTTATTCTCATTTTTGGTAAGTAGAGTTAACATGAAACAGCAATTCAGGAACCAGTTTTGCGATTATTATTTTTTTTCGGTTCACTGTTTAGTAAAAGTAACAACACAGATTTATTCTTTTGGTCACTACAGTTACAGCGAAATCCCATTTATATCTTTTTTTATGTTTTACCGCTTTTACACAATAAAAACAATTTTACTAGACAAAAGAAATTTTTTTTGCATTGCTGTATTCTCAGAGCTATGACTTTTTTATTTTCCGCTGATGGAGCCGTGTGGCAGCTTATTTTTTTTTGCGGGACAAGAAGTAGTTTTCAGTAATACTATTTATATTTATGTTCAACTTATTGATTACGTTTTATTCCACTTTTTTTCTGCAGTATGATGAAAAAACATATTTTGCGACATTTTTTTAAACTGTTCACTGAAGGGGTTAAATAGTGTGACAGTTTTATAGAAGAGGTCGGGCTGGATGTAGTGATAAGAAATACGTGTACTTTTTCTTTGTTTATTTTTGTTTTTATAAAAGTAAATGTATTTTTTAGTTTTTTGTGTTTTTTTTTGTTTTACATTTTGCAGGGCTTTTTAACTTTTTTTTACTTAGTCCCTATATAATGATAATAATATTTATTCATTTATATAGCGCTATTAATTCCATAGCACTTTACATACATTGACAACACTGTCCCCATTGGGGCTCACAATCTACATTCCCTATCACTATGTCATTGGAGTGTGGGAGGAAACCGGAGAACCCGGAGGAAACCCACGCAAACACGGGGAGAACATACAAACTCCTTGCAGATGGTGTCCTTGGTGAGAATTGAACCCAGGACCCCAGCACTGCAAGACTGCAGTGCTAACCACTGAGCCACCGTGCCGCCCTATATGGGACTTTAATCAATTCTACGAGTTTGAGAGGTCAGAGTCTCCATCATCAAGACAAAGGAAAAATCAACAATTGATACATACATTGTTGATTTTTCCTTTGTCCTGATGAAGGAGGCCTTTGACCTCTGAAACGCGTAGACCTGTAAAATAAGAAAGAATTGATTAAATCAAAAGTCTATTACTTTGGCATCAGCACGGCATTAACCCCGTTTCTCCTCTCCACCATTGAAGCTTAACCCATCTGCCACAGCCGCCATTATCTCAGGCTTCCATAGGGGTTGTGACTCACACAATCTCTTTAGGTGAGTGTCTCTTTATGTATATCTCCCTATAATATTTGGTAAGACCCTACTGGTGCTCTTTTTCCTTCAGCTTTCTATATGGGACTTTAACTTTTCTTATTCTGATCACTGGTGTAATGCAGCAGCATAGCAAAGCATTATACTGTCAGCGTCAGACTGCAGATCGCCTGAAAATTAATGTATGTAAAAATAACAAAGTGATAAAACCAGACTAAGACAGACAAAAAACATGCTTTGGGCAAGGTCTAGTTATTAAAAGCATGAAAAAGATTGCAATAAATGTGATTCACCTGATCAAAGTTAAGGTTATCTCTGCACTTGGGGACAAGCCTTCAAATTTTACTAGGAGCCTGAAGAAATATGGCAGGATCAGAAGAACCAAGGAGATGACAATAGGCACAAGATACTGAGTCACCAGGCTGAGGATTGGATCATCTGGCCTCTGAGGAGCAAACAGAATTACAAAATAGGGTTACCTCCATTCAAAGATGATGGACATTAGGGAAATAACATTGTACTTACCTCTTCAAAGTCTTGAGAAACACCTGTAGCCAGATATATAAGATAAAATCCTCCAGCCATCAGAGTCAAGATGACACAGTTGAGAAAAACACGCAAAGTAAGAATGCGCACTCTTTTACTCAAAGATTGTTGAGCCGTTAACCAGAACCAATGCTCCTCAGCCAAATGAGACTGCGCGAAGGGAAGACATTAGAGGAATACTAATTAGATGTTTGCCTATTTCTGGTTTAGGAATCAGAATTCATGTAACAACTGATCAGTTCTGCATAAAAGCAGAAGGGTCCTATAGATTATAAGGTTTGTCTAGGTTATGTGTCATTTCTAAGGATGGATAAAAGAAACCCCATTATTTTGCAGTACTTTTTTCCATTTTAAAAACTGAAGCATAACAGAACCAAGACGGACCATGAGCAAGTCATTAGCGCCCTTCTTAATTAATGATACAACTGATCTGTTTTTGTCTGTTCCTAAAACAGAATAGAAAATCTGAATTCACAAATGTGAACACAGCCTAAAACCTACTATGATATATAGACAGCCTGACAAACCTTGATATGATTGCTGAAACTCTTCTGCTTAAGAATAGATGTCGCCGTTCCTCTCACACAGAAATCCCAACCCGAAAAGACTTTGCTGCTGATCGAGGTCCTGTACTGTCTGCTCCGCACTCGCCTTTGTGTTATTCCTTTCACTGTACTGTGCGATAAAAAGATCAAGATATGACTTATGAGAAGCAAGCACACTGTCTCTGACGGAGGTTTTCACCCTAAAATGGCTGCTGCATTCCCTGCTTTGGCTTTTATACAGGCTTTGATAGTGAATCCTAAATGGCTATGCTATGCCATGTGATGCGGTAGCTGTAAGGCTTTATAGGAAAGCCCGCATGGTTTTGCCTGAGTTCATGTAAGCCTTCCATGGCTGATGCACTCTTCTGCAATGTGTAAAATAGTGGTGGGCATTTCTTTGGGCAATGTGAATTGAATATGTGAATTTCATATCATTCAACAAAAATTCAATTTACATCATATCGATCACCTGTTGTATGCAATCATTTATAATCTTTTACTCATAGTCATAGCCTTGTTTAATCTATTAGTTCTCTGTATGTGCTATATATACTGTAAAAATAGATATCATTTATTGCTTGCACGCTGCAAACTAAATGCCTAAATTCTGGGCATCTCACTGACTTTCCGATCTCATTGATGATCAGTAAATCTTATTGCATATTTAATGATCATCATATACAATGTATTTTTTCTATCGATCTACAAAGGTTCATCAGAATCTGCGTACTATCACTGTCTATACACATAGTTACTCAGTTTTATATTAATTGTTGTTTTGCCGTTGTATTTACACCGTGTGCAGAATTATTAGGCAAGTTGTATTTTAGAGGATTTTTTTTATTATTGATCAACAACTATGTTCTCAATCAACCCAAAAGACTCAGAAATATCAAAGCTTAATATTTTTGGAAGTTGGAGTGGGTGTTTCTAGATTTGGCTATCTTAGGAGGCTATCTGTTTGTGCAGGTAACTATTACTGTGCAGAATTATTAGGCAACGTAATAAAAACCGAATATATTCCCATCTCACTTGTTTATTTTCACCAGGTAAACCAATATAACTGCACAAAATTTAGAAATAAACATTTCTGACATGCAAAATCAATACAATACCAATACATATAATAGACCAATATAGCCACCTTTCTTTATGATGACACTCAACAGCCTACCATCCATAGATTCTGGCAGTTGCTTGATCTGTTTACGATCAGCATTGCGTGTAGCAGCCACCACAGCCTCCTAGACACTGTTCCAAGAGGTGTACTGTATTCCCTCCCTGTAGATCTTAAATTTTATGAGGGACCACAGGTTCTCTATGGGGTTCAGATCAGTTAAACAATAGGGCCATGTCATTATTTTTTCATCCTTCAGACCTTTACTGGCCAGCCACGCTGTGGAGTAGTTGGATGCATGTGATGGAGCATTGTCCTGCATGAAAATCATGTTTTTCTTGAACGATACTGACTTCTTCCTGTACCACTGCTTGAAGAAGTTGTCTTCCAGAAACTGGCAGTAGGTCTGGGAGTTGACCTTCACTCCATCCTCAACCCGAAAAGGTCCCTCAACTTCATTTTTGATGATACCAGCCCATACCAGTACCCCACCTCCACCTTGCTGGCGTCTGAGTCGGAGTGGAGCTCTCTGCCCTTTACTGATCCAGCCTCTGGCCCATCCATCTGGCCCATCAAGAGTCACTCTCATTTCATCAGTCCGTAAAAGCTTGAAAAATCAGTCTTAAGATATTTCTTGGCCCAGTCTTGATGTTTTATCCTATGTTTCTTGTTCAAAGGTGGTCTTTTTCCAGCCTTCCTTACCTTGGCCATGTCCATGAGTATGGCACACCTTGTGCTTTTTGATACTTCAGTAACGTTGCAGCTCTGAAATATGGCCAAACTGGTGCAAATGGCATCTTGGCAGCTTCACGCTTATTTTGCGCCTTTTTTACCCAACACGCTTCTTGTGGCCCTTGGCTATTTGCCATGAAACACTTGATTGTTCGGTGATCACGCTTCAAAAGTTTGGCAATTTCAAGACTGCTGCATCCCTCTGCAAGACATCTCACAATTTTGGACTTTTCAGAGCCCGTCAAATCTCTCTTCTGACCCATTTTGCCAAAGGAAAGGAAGTTGCCTAATAATTAAGCACACCTTATATAGGGTGTTGATGTCATTACACCACAACCCTCCTCATTACAGAGATGCACATCACCTGATTTACTTAATTGGTAGTTGGCTCTCAAGCCTATACAGCTTGGAGTAGGAAAACATGTATAAAAAGTGTCATGTGATCAAAATACTCATTTGCCTAATAATTTTGCACACAGTGTTGTCATTACTAAAAGTTGAAAAATGCAGCCTATGGATGTTTAGATGAGATTTATATATGTGGCGGTACCCAAAACTGGACTGCTTCTTCAATAGATGAATGCAGCAGTGCCTTATGTATAAATATACACATGTAGTGGCGCCCACTTAAAGGCTATCGTGCTAGTTAATAGTGAAGCACACCTCAGTGCTCTACACTATTTGCATGGCAAGGCTGATTTCATTTGCTTAGAATGAGCAGTGTACTACGCTACTGCCTTAGCCCACCACTCCCGACAAGTTATTTACTGATATATTTGTCAAATTCAGGTTAATTAAATCTACACCAGTAACCCGTTTCATGTTACTATCAGTTAAATGCTAATTTTTCCAGCATTATATGCCAGGATGGACTTCGTTGACTATTTGATCATCATTAATAGGTGATATGCATTAAATCTGAAAGCATTTAAAGTAATCTGTCAGCAGGTTTTTGCTGTGTAATGTAAGGGCAGCATGTTGTATGGGCTGATTTCAGTGATGTGTCACTTACTACACTGTGTGCTGTTGTTTCAATAAAATCAGTATTTTATCAGCAGGAGATTGACATTACTCGACTAGGTATCTTGTGCCTCCTAGTTAACTGCTCTGTGTAACCACCATTGATTAGCATCTTTCGGTCAATGTACAGTGTACTCATAAAGCTGCCAATCAGTGTTGTGGGTGGAATTATACAGAGCTCAGCATTCAGAGAACTGCTACATCTGCAGCAGAGAAAACAGTGATTATATAAAAACTGCTGCAAACAATCCAGTAAGTGCAACACCACTGGAATCAATGTCTCATCCCCTACATCATGCAGCTCTCAGAATACATCTCAAAAGCCTTAAAGTGTATTGTGAAAGGGATTCTCTTTCATCCATACATTCTAACACTGTTATCTTCTATTATGACAATGCCAATCATTTTAAAGCTTTAATGTAACAATAAGAAAGTAAAGGGAATCTATCGTCAGGCTTTTGTTACCTTGTCTGATAGCAGCATAATGTAAAAAAAGAGACCTTGATTCCTTTGATGTATCACTTAGTTTACTAGGTGCAGTAGTTGTGACAAAATCAGAGTTATTACATGTACCATGTAGCAAAGCTCAGAAAGCTAACTCCACCCACACCACAGCTCTCTGTGTATATTGTCTATTGACAGTGAGCTGCTTACCACAGGTGGGGGCATGGTCGGTCTAGCAAGCATATGAGCTGTAGTACAGGCAGTGATAATCTCCTAGTGATAAAACATTAATTGCAAGTAAACAACAACTCACAGGTAAGTGGCACATAGCTGAAATATGTGTCTCTACCCCTTATTGCCTCTGTTTTCAGATTACACAGCAAAAACATGCTGAGAGATTCCCTTTAACCTCATTAAACTGAATTTTGTCTGTTAAAAATATTGAAGCTGCCCAGTTTTTCCCGCATTTAGACACATCACTCATACAATTAAAGTAACATTGGTGGATGCCCAGAACTGGGAACTCTGTATAAAATAACAATAATAATAATAATAATAATAATAATAAAATCAGTACCAGTTCTGAGCAAAGAGCATCACTGACAGGTCAATGTTAGGAGTCAGGCTTAAATATAGTAAGTCTAAGCAGGGAAGGGTTCATACCATTGTAAAAGAAAAAGGCTACAGATCAATAAGAAAAAGAAAGGAGTCAGCAGGTAGGCCAACCGGACACTATAGGTATTTTTATGTTCCATCACATCAATGTAATGTCCATAGAAAAAGAAGGTGCCCTGCATAAAGCCCTGAAATGTGAAAAACATAGCGTAAGCATAAATAACACATAAAAGACAATTTACAGATCTATATAAAGTGTTCACAGCAGACGTTTGTGCCAAACCCATAATACAGTAGAATGAAAAGCCCCTGCTGCATCTTCCAAATCAACTTCTATTTGGGTCCTGTGAATTTTGGGAAACCAATGGCAATACAAACAAGCAGTCTACAATGACCCACTACAGGTATATTCCAAACCCAGTCAGAATGTCAACGAACACTAGGAATGGAAAAATGGAAATGTGGAAATGTCGGTGTATACAAATCTGAAAAATTGTACTGCTCATGGTCATCACTGGTATGTTATAGTGTAAAATAATGATCTCAATTTCTCACTTCTCCTGTGAACACATCCAAAAGAGGACTCTGCGACGACTGGCTCTGAAGGTTGACTGACGAGTTTCCACATGGTTCTGAAGAAAACATAGCGGGAATGGAATCAAAGACCAAATGGATTATCCACAATTCTCTATTAGTGCATGTAGATACATACCTATATAATTGTGGTGGTGTCCTGTCCTATTAAGAAACGTTGTGGGAAAGATGATCAAACTAGTGGTCAGAACGAGGGAGGCAAAGTTCAAGATCAACAGGAAACGAAGGCACAAGAAATAGGAGCTGATACTCGCGCCAAACTTAGCTGCAAGGGGATAGGAAAATACATTGTGATAGATTGGTACAAAAAGGCCTGTACTGCAGTTAGTCCCATTTATATAGACAAGGCATGGGACAGTATTAATTGTGTCCGTAATAACATACAGACTGAGATATTAATCAGGCACTTCTCATCAGTGTTCACCAAGGAACAGACTGGTCCAGGGATCATTCAACAAGTGAAAAATCAAAGTTCACCACCCGATATAATTAATTTAAGGAGATGCTCTGCGGCACTGTCCTTGTTAATTAACTAGCAGCTTGGTCACTATACTGGAGTCCTGGGTGGTTCTGGGAGGTGCTGGTTACTCAGCTGTTCCATCTTCCAGGTAATTTACTGAACATGCTCCCCCAGAACCCTGCCAGTTGTATTCTCTGGCTCTGCTCATAGTTTGTGTGTCTGCTAGTATTCTAATCTTGGTATTCTGACCCCGAACTGTTATTGGACTTCCCTCTGCCCGCTCTGCATTCCTGTCTTGGACCCCGGACTGTTATCTGACTATACATAGTGTTAGGCTAGTTTCACACTTGCGTTGGACGGGATCCGTAGCATTGCATTGTGTGACGCATGCAACGGATGCGTTGCATATAGTGGCACAACGCATGCTACGGATCGTACAAAATAACGCAGTCCGTTGTAGTTTTTTTTCCTTGTCTTTACACATCTGAGCATGAGCAGTTGTGTAAAGACAGCTGCTTTAACGGAATCCGTCAAATGACGCATTCTAACGGAATCCGCCACCATAGGCATCCATTATAAAAACAACGGACGCCTAACGGATTCCTGCAGGTTGCGTTTTTTTGACACTCCGCCAAGCGCAGAAAAACGTTACATGCTGCGTTCCATCCGCCCGACGCAGCGTCAAAATAACGACGCTGCGTCGTCCAGCGGATGCAACGCAGACACTTGCGTTACAGTGCGTCGTCCATACAAGTCTATGGAGAATAGCGCAGTGCGTTAACGGACTGCGCTATTCTCCATAGTGACGGAATGCGCTGAACGCAAGTGTGAAACTAGCCTTATCTGACTATGTCTTTGCTTGCTGCCTTTTACTACTGTGGCGCCCCTGACCTGGCGAGTCACCACTGAGTACTGCACCCATGCTGGGTGAGTACAAACAGGTAATCTCAAAGGCTGAGTAGGGTGTGTACGCACAGACACATAGTGACCAGGTCTCACACACATCTTAGAGGGGACCCCTGGGCAGACCCAGGAGGGGGCGTGGCCTCCATATCCCAGCTAGTGGTGCGATGGAGAGGCTGGAAACTAGTTGTGCATTGGTAGTGAGTCAGAGAGAAGCAGTGGAGGAGGACACGTCAGTCTGAAGCGGAGCGCAGGCACGCAGACATGCTAGTCAGACCCTGCAAGTGTAGTGGCTGTTTACGGGGCAGTTCGGTTGCCACACAGTCAGCCTGAAAGACACCTCAGGAAGAAGCGGGGTGATTGAGTATGGGGACTCCTGGTAGACCAGGCACGCAGGGGAAGCAGGTTCCTGAAGTAGGCTCAAGTTTAACTACCTACTAAACCTGCCGGTGAGGGAACTCCAAGTGTCTCACCAAACAACACAGAGTCCGCAGCATCAGCAGCAATGAGGGGGCCCAAAAGTGAGATAGGGCAAGAAGCCATCTTTACTTGGTCTATGCTGCCAGCAAATGGGCCAGAAAGGGGAGAAAAGGCAGATGCGACTTCCCTGAATGAATCCCATATACTTCAAGTTGGGGGTTATCCGAAACAAGAAGTGCAAGGAAGGCGAGCTTACAGTCACCCCTAAACCAGCCTGAAGGATACCTGGTTCCCTCTGGTTCATCTCAGCATCGCCCGGGTTGCCTCACTCTACCACCAGCAAGTGAGTAAACAGTTAAAAGACATTTCTGGACTGAGACTGAGTTATTCTGCGACCTGTGGTTCCACACACATACACCCGAGCCCCTGGGAGCCCTCATTCTCGGGAGGCCCCACCATCTAACTGCAAGTGTCATCAGCCCCAGACGCTCGTTAAACTGCAGTGGTGGACCCCTATCACCTTGACCACAAAACCGAGAGTGGCGTCACGACTCCTATGAAAGTGAACCTGACATACCTGTTGCCAGAAGGGTCCCTACAGAGAAGTCCCCGCAGTGTCCCGCAGGTGATTGCTGCAGCGCTGTGGTGGGCGACTCACTACTATGTTCTCTTCTGGTATTGTGACCCTCGGATTGTGCCCTGACTACGTCTCGGTTTACCCCTTATGATTATACATGACTACTGTTACCAGACCTCGGCATTCCTTACTACCCTTCCGATCATGCGACTCCGTAAGGTTCTGACAAGCGTTACAGACTTATTTGTAGGAGGGGGCGAACTACGCCAAGTCCTGCATAAGAAGTACTAGTATATTGTAAACCTAATGTATATAAGTATAATGTACAGTATATATATATGTACAATAATGCAGGATGTAGCAGAGCTGATTGGGTGCAGTGCTCGGCGCCCTTAGCAATTGTAGGTATATGATTGTTATAAACTGTAAAACATGTATAAGGTGTAATGTAGAGGACTGGACCCTCGTGCTGTTAGGTGGGAGAAATTAGTGCAGGGCCAGGAGTACTGTAAATATAGGACAGTTAAGTACTATAGTTAGGAAGTTGTACAGTGGGGAAAAAAGTGTTTAGTCAGCCACCAATTGTGCAAGTTCTCCCACTTAAAAAATGAGAGAGGCCTGTAATTGACATCATAGGTAGACCTCAACTATGAGAGACTCCTTTGCAGCCCTGGCGGTGTGCTTGGGATTATTATCATGCTGAAAGACTCAGCCACGTTTCATCTTCAATGCCCTTGCTGATGGAAAGAGGTTTGCACTCAAAATCTAACGATACATGACCCCTTTCATTATTTCATGTACACAGATCAGTCATCCTGGTCCCTTTGCAGGGAAACACCCCCAAGTCTTGATGTTGCCACCCCCATGCTTCACAGTAGATATGGTGCTCTTTGGATGCAACTCAGCATTCTGTCTCCTTCAAACATGATGAGTTGTGTTTCTACCAAACAGTTCTACTTTGGTTTCATCAGACTATATGACATTCTCCTAATACTCTTCTGAATAATCCAAATGCTCTCTAGCAAACTTCAGATGAGCCCGGACATTTACTGTCTTTAGCAGGGGAACACGTCTGGCACTGCAGGATCTGAGTCCCTGGCGGCGTAGTGTGTTACTGATGGTAGACTTTGTTATCGTGGTCCCAGCTCTATGTAGGTCATACACTAGGTTCCCCCATGTGGTCCTGGAACTTTTGCTCACCGTTCTTCTGATCATTTTAACCCCGTGGGGTGAGATCTTGTGTGGAGCCCCTGATCGAGGGAGATTATCAGTGGTCTTCTGATCATTTTAACCCCATGGGGTGAGATCTTGTGTGGAGCCCCTGATCGAGGGAGATTATCAGTGGTCTTGTATGTTTTCCATTTTCTTATTATTGCTCCCACAGTTGATTTCATCACACCAAGCTGCTTGCCTATTGCAGATTCATTCTTCCCAGCCTGGTGCAGGGCTACAATTTTGTTTCTGGTGTCCTTCGACAGCTCTTTGGTCTTCACCATAGTGGAGTTTGGGGTGTGACTGTTTGAGGTTATGGAAAGTTGTCTTTTATACTGATAAGTTCAAATGTATCGCCACGGGGCTCGGCCGGCTGCCGAGCCGCTCGGATCCGTGCTCGTCGGTGGGTGGCTCGAGCTCTCCACGGACCCGAGGGTCACGTCGCTCTGAAAGGGGGTTGGCGCTACCCGTTGGGACTTTGGTGGGGAGGTCCACGGCCGGAGCCGCAGTGGTTTGCAGGGGATTTAAGTTTGTGACGCCACCCACGGGTTGTGGTGAATGGATGGACACCACCGCTGCCGTTGACTAGGCTCCTGGGGACGGTGTTGCGCAGCTTGGTGTTGACCCC
The DNA here is from genome assembly GCF_048569485.1 of Anomaloglossus baeobatrachus. Taxonomy (NCBI): domain Eukaryota; kingdom Metazoa; phylum Chordata; class Amphibia; order Anura; family Aromobatidae; genus Anomaloglossus; species Anomaloglossus baeobatrachus. Next base: position 277,657,506 of record NC_134357.1, on the reverse strand, counting down.
CTCCGTGGGTAGGGGGATGATGGTCCCAGGGGCCCGAGGGAGGTGCTGAGGCAAGGGAATGAATGCGTGCTGGGGTGTTGGTGCGGTGCGTCACAGTACGCGGCCCGAAGGCACTGGTGTACTCACTATGATAAACACGCTGGAGTCTCTGGCAAACCAAACAAGATGGTGAACGGTTCCCGCAGCCGGCTGCAGCTTTTCCCCTTTACAGGTTGGTGGTTTCCGCCTTTCTCCTGCACCTCTCTTGTGTAAAAATCATGACTCCTATGCCTGAGCAATGGTAGTCCGCTCCACGGCTTGCTATGTGTCGGGAGAGCACTTTTTGCCCGCAGACGCTGGCCCCTCAGGTCTCTATGCCTGGGCGGTGGCTTTACCCCTATGGTTGGGCTGTTATCTTCAGTCGGGTCTTATGTGGGAAAGGTCCTAAAGTCCAGTCCTCAATCAGTTGATTTGACTCGGCCCAGTTGTTTCTGGGCTTCGTACTGGGTCTGAGTACCCCTCCTGGTGCTCCGGTTTCTAATCGGTTCCCCGGTTCGGTACCGGCGGGCCACCGCCCGTCCCCGGTCCTTACGGTTCCTCCGGCTGTAATCCCAGCTCTTGCAGACGGCCACCACCATCTGCCTCCTTGCCAGAGGTGACTGGGCTCCAACCCAGACACCTGGTGTAGACTTTGGCAGGCCTGAGCACAAGTCTGCCCTTGAACTTGACTTCACTTCACTCCACTGTCAAAGCTCAACTCTTAACTAACTAACTGTTTTCCCGCCTCTGGGCCTGTGATCTCCTCGGTGGGTGGAGGCAACCGCCTGGCTCCGCCCCCCTGGTGTGTGTGTGTGTGTGTGTGTGTGTGTGTGTGCTAGTCCAGGGCGTCACACAAACACGTGCCATTACTACAAGTAATGAGTGGAGGACAGAGGAGCCTCTTAAAGAAGAAGTTACAGATCTGTGAGAGCCAGAAATCTTGCATGTTTTTAGATGACTAAATGCTTATTTTCCATCATAATTTGCAAGAAAAATCTTACCAAATCAGACAAGGTGATTTTCTGGATTTGTTTTCTAATCTTGTCTCTCATAGTTGTGGTCTACCTATGATATCAATTACAGGCATAATCTCATCTTTTTAAGAGGGAAAACTTGCACAATTGGTGGCTGACTAAATACTGTTTTTCCCGACTGTAGATATAACTAGGGATCAAGCTGCAGGAGTGGAGATGATGGAAATAGTTAGATAGCTAATAGGATAGAATAGGAACACAGGAAGAGCAGCAAGGAGGGAGGAGTGAGCAAAAGGTTCAGAAGCAGAGAGGAGTTTGTTAGGCCCTGTGCGCACTAGAAAATGAAATTTTCTTAAGAAAATTCCACAGCCTCTGAAAGATTACCGCACCTGCGTTAAAAAAAAACGCAGCAAACAGCACCCAAAAACTGCATGCGGATTTACCACTTTTTGCCGTGGTTTTGCAGCGGTATTGCCGCAGTTTTTCCACAGTTTGTTAACTGCGTTTTTTTACCACTTTCTATGGCAAAAACCGCAGATACCTGTTGAAAAGAAGTGATATGCTCATTACTTCCACGGCAAAACCCGCAGGGACAAAAAAACACAGTGTGAACACAGCATTTTTTAATCCCCATAGGTTTTGCTGGGGAATGACTGCAGAAATGTTATAAACATTTTCTGCAGCATTTCTTCAGCGAAATCCGTGGCAATTTCACAGTAAAATCTGCAGCGTTTGCACAGGGCCTTAATTAGTAAAGCAGCAGGAGCTGAAGTATACAGACAGAGGCCCTGAGCCAGGGTCTGTCTAGGAAGGGAGGAATCCTCCCGTATATCAAGACCTCACATTGCTGACGGTTTGTAGAGCATCCTGAGATAGGTGATACGTTGGGGTACAGCAACACCGCTGACGGGTACTTGAACTGGTCAGGAGCTGCTATGCACCCGAGGGTCCTTGTGAGACACTGCAGCCACACGGAAAGGATACAGGGGAGAAAGCTTACATAGGACACAGCTTCTGGAGGATAGTGCCTAGGGCGAGTGCCTGGAAGATAGAAGTTTCTCCCTAGGAGAGCAGACACAGCATGAGTGGTCCTAAGGGCCTGAAGCACGGAAGAAGACTGATCTGCAATAAAGGTTCCTGTTTGTTTTACCAGAGACTGACGTGTGTTCTATGTCACCCTCCCCGTCTATGACAAGCAACCAGCAAGTAAAGGTGAAGGTGACCCTGAACATAATGACAATTGCCTTATTCCTCAATGGGAGCATCCCACGCACATACAGTGCCTTGCAAAAGTATTTGGCCCCCTTGAATGTTTCAACCTTTTCCCACATTTCAGGCTTCAAACATAAAGATAAAACAATTTAATTGTTTAATTGTTGTTAAGTGTGGCGTCTCAGGTCTTTTGCAGACTCCAACAGGTTTTCTTCAAGAATGGTCCTGTATTTGGCTCCATCCATCTTCCCATCAATTTTAACCATCTTCCCTGTCGCTGCTGAAGAAAAGCAAGCCCAAACCATGATGATGCCACCACCATGTTTGACAGTGGGGATGGTGTGTTCAGGGTGATGAGCTGTGTTGCTTTTACATCAAACATATCGTTTAGCATTATGCCCAAAAAGTTCAATTTTGGTTTCATCTGACCAGAGCACCTTCTTCCACATGTTTGGTGTGTCTCCCAGGTGGCTTGTGGCAAACTTTAAACGACACTTTTTATGGATATCTTTGAGAAATGGCTTTCTCCTTGCCGCTCTTCCATAAAGGCCAGATTTGTGCAGTGTACGACTGATTGTTGTCCTATGGACAGACTCTCCCACCTCAGATGTAGATCTCTGCAGTTCATCCAGAGGGATTATGGACCTCTTGGCTATATCATCTCTGATCAATCTTCTCCTTGTTTAAGATAAAAGTTTAGAGGGACGGCCGGGTCTTAGTAGATTTGCAGTGGTATGATACTTCTTCCATTTCAATATGATCGCTTTCACAGTGCTCCTTGGGATGTTTAAAGTTTTGGAAATCTTTTTTTATACAAATCCAGCAAACTTCACTACAGTATCATGGTCCTGGCTGTCGTGTTCCTTGGTCTTCATGAAGCTCTCTGTGCTTTAAACAGAACTCTGAGACTATCATAGACCAGGTGCATTTATACGGAGACTTCATTATACACAGGTGGATTATATTTATCATCATCAGTGATTTAGGACAACATTGGATCATTCGGAGATCCTCAGCGAACTTCTAGAGTGAGTTTGCTGCACATAAAGTAAAGGGGACGAATAATATTGCACGCCCCACTTTTCAGTTTTTTATTCTTTACAAAAGTTTAACATAAGCAATACATTTCGTTCTACTTCACAATTGTGCTCCACTTGTTCAAATGTTTTATCTTTATGTTTGAAGCCTGAAATGTGGGAAAAGGTTGAAAAGTTCAAGGGGGCCAAAAACATTTGCAAGGCAGTGTATATATTTCATGAAGCTAGGGGAAGCAGTGTCGGCAATCACCCGACTCCCCTCTTCAACTTCACCAACAGCCACTTGCTTAACCTTACCGTATGCACCCCAGACCACTGGGTATTGCTCTATGAATAATGCATGTCTGACAGAGACTTTTGCTGAATTGCTCACCTCTGATAGCAGTGAGTGTTTTTTCCCATAATATGAAGGATGAAAGTACTTGTTTCCCTTTGTTCCAAGCTGGTACACATTGTTGTTTCTGAGTCCATGGAATCCAAAAACTGGTATTATTGTCCTCAGACTGCCTTAGTTCCCTGTAAAAGAAAAACTAGCAATCATTACCCAATATCATAGTAAGATATTTGATACAGTATATGATATATTAAATGTAAAAAAAAAAATCCAGCGTATCAGTCCAGGGAAATTTCAATAAAAATTAACTTTTATTTTGCAAAAATTAAAAAAAACATTCCATGTAAAGTACAGACCAAAAGTTTGGACACATCTTCTCATTCAAAGAGTTTTCTTGATTTTCATGACTCTGAAAATTGTAGATTCACATTGAAGGCATCAAAACTATGAATTAACACATGTGGAATGAAATACTTAACAAAAAAGTGTGAAACAACTGAAAATATGTCTTATATTCTAGGTTCTTCAAAGTAGCCACCTTTTGTCAATAGTAAATATAACTATTCTTTTCTTTTAATCTAGCATCAAATTCTCCAGAAAATCTATTTAATCTGGCTCAAGATCGGTACTGGATTCACATCTCAGGAGCTTGTAAGCACAGAATGTCTGGCACTCATACAAGTTATGGCAAAGGTGGTGGGATTGGCTCACAGTCCAATATTAAGTGGCCTAATATGTAGCCACAATATGTTTAATATGGGAGCCTCCCAATTTTGCTGACAAATGAGGAGAGAAGGATCCAGACTTCTGGCACCGCAACTAGAGTCTGGCAGAGGCTCCTAAAATAACGAACATGTAAAAATAATTGGCTAAGTGGAATGTTCCTGTGTATGTGGGAGTCAATAGAGAGACTTCTAGGCTTAGGCCAGTGTCACACTTGCGTTGTTTTGACGCAAATGGAATCCGTCACTAATGTAGTACAGTTCATTTATTTACAGTGGAAGAGCGACACCATGTTTCCTGCACTACCCACATGTGTCCACATGGGGTCGCGCTTACACTGTAAATAAATGAACTGTACTACATTAGTGATGGAGTCCGTTTGCGTCAAAACAACGCAAATGTGAAACCGGCCTTAGCCAAGTATTCCTGTGTAGGGGGAGCCAGAAGATAGCTGTTGGCTGAACAATCATTCAGTCAATAGTAATCTAAAGTTTATAGAGGCCTTTAGACTCTAGTCTTTAAAGTAATCCATGCCTTAAAGGGAACCTGACTACAGATACATGCTGCCCGAACCACAAGCAGCACGGATCAGACACTGCCTGTTTGATTACAGCCATGTATGTTAGACTGAAATGCTGTGGCGTTTCAGAGGAGAACATACTTTTAAAGCTGCCAGATGAGAAGTCGAGAAAGCAGGTCCCCGGCCACTGCAGTAATTGTCTGTGGGACTGGAGTCCAGCGCATGCTGACTCCGCTCACAAACTATATCCAGACGCTGGCACTGGCCAGTGTCAAAACGTAATTCTCCCTTTTATGAGCCACAGCTTTCAGGGAACAAAAGCTTAAAAGAAAAAAAAAATTGGATTGTGTTGCCATTTACTGAGAGTAATAGTATGACATAGGCCGGGAAGGCATTAAATGGTATCCTCAACTTGGCTCCTGAGCAATCCAAAGCTCTTCAGTTTCCTTACAATCTCCTTACTTCCTGGTCTCCTTCCACCTGGAAAGGCAGGTTCTCCTACTTGATTGACAGTTCTGGTGATAGCACAGCTGTAGCTTTAGTAGAATTCTAAGCTCAGCACAAGATCTGCTGTAACACATTCAGGTATCAATGGTTTGTTCTCAGTCTACACCAATATCACCAAAACACACAAATCATGACAGCAAGAGCCGAGAATTGTCATAAGGAGAATTGTTCTGAAAACTGTGGACTGGTTATTTTGCAAGGTGTATAACAGCATTTTGTCAGCAGCTGAGCAGGAGGGGGAGGGAAGTGAACAGATAACTGCTGTACAGAAATTAATGGTGGGATGTTAGGAGTTAAACTGTTTCCTGGAACGTAACTATTGTGCACACTCTGCCAGGCTCTGGGCAGACACTAGTGATAGAGCTCCATGGAACCAGCTGTACACTATGAAAAATAAAAGCTCTCTGCAGAAGAATAGTGGCAGATAGAAAAAGCAAGTCACTTGCAAACTTGCTTATTTTCAAGTTGTCTAATGAAAGAAATTTAATAACTTGAGAATACCTCTCCAATTATATAAAGTGTTAAAACAAAGGGACACAACCTTTGCACATCTAAGAGATACATTTCAGAATATACCACCTGAGCAATGCAATAAAATTTGTCTGGCACCTTAGACTATGTCCTTTAATTAAAACTCACATTAATTTATATGAAGCTTTACAACAAGGATGCACAACTTTTTATGGTTTAATAGTCACATTTATAGCTTATATCACAAAGACCATAATAAAACTTATAGTGGTATTGCCATCTGAGACATTTATTCTCAACATTAGATACTATAAATGTCTTGTAAGTGGGGGGGTTTAGGCCCTGAAAAAGGAAAGGTCCAAAAAGTTGTCTGAAGAAAGAGTAGTGCAGCTAACCATATACTTCGGACAAATATAGGTGTGTAGCACCCCTCAGCCCATCAGGGTGCTACAAGGTTCTGCATCCCCACCAGCATGCAGGGCCTACCCCCTTAGGGACCAAGCACCCCAGTGCCAGTTACACCAAAAACCCAGGTAATCCCAGTTTTCCACAACAAATCCCACATACAATGGTAGCTGGCTAGGGTGGGACCAATGATGGCCGCCTAAAGGGTGGAGCCACTCCAGTCCACTAGTTGACCAGGTGGGAGGGGAAGACTGTGGAGAGTAGTCAAGAGCACAGGTTGTCAGAACTGCGGTGACTGTGAGGAGATGCCCTGACTCGGGTTGACAGTGACCTGGTACCCAGGAGAGGTAGTTGCTGGTGGAGTACGGTGGAGTACGGTGGAGTACTCCCGAAACTATGCACCGACAGGGTACAGGACCCTAGGACAGGAAAGAGCTTCAAGTCGACCTGTTAACACCTGCACAGCAAAGGGGACCATCAAGGACCTTGCTGACCCTAAAGAATCCGAAGACTCAGTAGCAAAGGGAGAGCTGGGGACAGGACCAGAGACTCCATCCCCACAGGGTTCACACTACTGTCAGGCGGACAGTAAACACAGACCGGGGGACCCCCAGTGTTCCATACTACGGGGACCCACTTACCAGAGACAGGTGCAGAGGAAGAAGGTACCAGAGAACCAGACTGGCACTGGGACGACGGGGACCTGGAGGCGAAACCAGCCGGCCTCAGGCAACCAGTTAACATTCAAGTGAGTAAACCAGTTGCACTGAATACCTGTCTGGACTGCTTCTTCCGACGCCCACCGCACCATACACCCGCTGGGGCAATTCCCTACTTGCGGAGGGACTACCATATTAGCTGCCAATATCATCAGCCCCAGTACAGACATTTTGCAATGGTGGCTCCCTACATATAGCCGCAACACCGCAAGTCATGAATAAACTCTATTCACCAATCCCCTGTAAATATCCCCATTACAAAAAAGGCCCAGGGCACAGAACCGGGTAACGGCAACCATTGAGACATTCCCAACAGAGACTCTGCTTGGAACAGAGTACTCCATATCCCTGGGTGCTACAACCCTTTTCCCTAGCGTCACAAACAGGATTGAACTGGACCCGGTCAAACCGGGTGACGTGTGCCTTAAAAACTGTATTTTACGGACTGAACTTTATTGCTTAAAAAAAAAACTGACGCCATTTTGCTGTGAAAATTAACTGCACCACAGCAGCCCAAAGGCACGAAAAAGAAAGCCCTGCCCCCTGGGAGTATTTGGAATGTAAAAGAAAACCGGAAGCAGGGAACCTGGAGGCCCTGCACCAGAAGGGCTCCAGGACTGCGACAAGCAACATGTCTGCACCACGGCGCGGAAAGGCTATAGGTGGAAGTCCAGCGGTTGTGCTGGACTCTGCGAGTGCAACACCTACAGCAAGTTGAGGAGTGGAAGGCAGAGATGATGGTGGTGGTGGCAGCCATGCGGGCTCAAGAAATTGGAGCGTTGCTTGACCAGGCTGCACCGATCCAGCTACCAGGATCCGTCCTCAACCAGGCCGTATTACCGCCAGAGTCAGAGAGACCAGAAGCGGTCACATCGCCTTCTCCGCTAGAGAAAGGCACAGTGGTACCAGCTTCCCCTGACATACCAGAAGCTGTCGCATCACCTTCTCCACTGGAGAAGGAGCAAGCTTCACCCTCTGACCCAGTGACAGCAGCCCAGGCGATGACGTCATCGAGAGCCGCGGAGGAGGCCGCCACCAGTGCTGATGATTTTCCCCAGGTACTGTGCCCAGTCGCTGTCGGTGCTCCAGTAGTGATCTACCATGATCCAGGTAGCAGGAAAGAAGCGGTCGTCACCTGGGAGCGGACTGTGAGTTCTGATCACAGGAGGCTGAATGAACCTGATGGCCCCCACCCAGCACCATGGTAGCTATGACCTGCTATGCTACCTGTTTACTGTTTTGTTTTTTTAACTGTTCTTGATTTAAAAATTGAAAAAGTCACCAGTTAATGCTTTGATATAAAAATGGACCCAGGCTGCAGGACTGGCAGCAGCCAGCACAAACTTGTGTTCCTGCAAATAGGTGCACGAGTTGTGCCCCACCAGGTTACACCCATAAAGCGGACATTGCTGTGTGCACCGCCACCAGGAGAGGCCCGCGGCAGAGGCGGCCGAGACCTGGTCACCAGTGAAACCGGTGACCTGCCTCCTTAGAAGAGTTCTGGGACCAGGATCTTTGGGTTGTCTGTCCAGGGAGGGATACCCAGGTTCAAACCTTTAAAGTAATGCACCTGCCCTGCGTGGGATATACTGTGTGCAGAATTATTAGGCAAGTTGTATTTTAGAGGATTTTTTTATTATTGATCAACAACTATGTTCTCAATCAACCCAAAAGACTCATAAATATCAAAGCTTAATATTTTTGGAAGTTGGAGTGGGGTTTTTTTTAGACTTGGCTATCTTAGGAGGATATCTGTTTGTGCAGGTATCTATTACTGTGCAGAATTATTAGGCACTTAATAAAAACCAAATATATTCCCATCTCACTTGTTTATTTTCACAAAGTAAACCAATATAACTGCATAAAATTTAGAAATAAACATTTCTGACATGCAAAAATGAAACCCCAAAAAATAGTGACCAATATAGCCACTTTTATTTATGAAGACACTCAACAGCCTACCATCCATAGATTCTGTCAGTTGCTTGATCTGTTTACGATCAACATTGCGTGCAGCAGCCACCACAGCTTCCCAGACACTGTTCCGAGAGGTGTACTGTTTTTCCTCCCTATAGATCTTATATTTTATGAGGGACCACAGGTTCTCTTATGAGGTTCAGATCAGGTGAACAAGGGGGCCATGTCATTATTTTTTTCATCTTTTAGATCTTTACTGTTCAGCCACGGTGTGGAGTAATTGGATGCATGTGATGGAGCATCGTCCTGCATCAAAATCATGTTTTTCTTGAACGATACTGACTTCTTCCTGTACCACTGCTTGAAGACGTTGTCTTCCAGAAACTGGCAGTAAGTCTGGGAGTTGAGCTTCACTCCATCCTCAACCCGAAAAGGTCCCACAAGTTAATCTTTGATGATACCAGCCCATACCAGTACCCCACCTCCCCCTTGCTGGCGTCTGAGTCGAAATGGAGCTCTCTGCCTTTTACTGATCCAGCCTCTGGCCCATCCATCTGGCCCATCAAGAGTCACTCTCATTTCATCAGTCCATAAAACCTTTGAAAAATCAGTCTTAAGATATTTCTTAGCCCAGTCTTGACGTTTCATCTTATCTTTCTTGTTCAAAGGTGGTCGTTTTTCAGCCTTTCTTACCTTGGCCATGTCCCTGAGTATGGCACACTTTGTGCTTGTTGATACTCCAGTAACGTTGCAGCTCTGAAATATGGCCAAGCTGGTGGCAAATAGCATCTTGGCAGCTTCACGCTTGATTTTCCTCAATTCATGGACAGTTATTTTGCGCCTTTTTTGCCCAAAACACTTCTTGCAACCCTGTTGGTCATTTGCCATGAAACGCTTGATTATTTGGTGATCACGCTTCAAAAGCTTGGCAATTTCAAGACTGCTGCATCCCTCTGCAAGACATCTCACAATTTTGGACTTTTCAGAGCCCATCAAATCTCTCTCTGACCCATTTTGCCAAAGGAAAGGAAGTTGCCTAATAATTAAGCACACCTTATATAGGGTGTTGATGTCATTACACCACACCCCTCCTCATTACAGAGATGCACATCACCTGATTTACTTAATTGATAGTTGGCTCTCAAGCCTATAAAGCTTGGAGTAGGACAACATGTATATGTGATACATGTGTACATGTGATCAAAATACTCATTTGCCTAATAATTCTACACACAGTGTATTCTGAGAGTGCTTGACAGACGAGGGCATATCCTCCCCTTGTAAAGTGTGCTAAATGCGGGGTTTGATGTCTAGGTGCCACTTCTCAGTAGATATCGGTCTATAAATGGGAGACTGCTTATGTCTTGGCTCCCTAGCTTGTTCAGCTGGCGACCGGATACAAAACGCCATGTCGTTGTAAAAAATTGGAGTTTGTGCTGTATTTATTTGGGGCACCTCTCCAGGGTCCCCGCTTAAGGTATGATCCCCCTTCGGCTTGTCTAGCACGTATCCTGAACCGCCACACCACACTGTTATATAGAGCTGCGTGCTATGTAATCCTTGATTGGAGCCCTTTTCTAGAGTCTCTGCTTCAAAGAGGGCCGCCGCCCCCACCCCCCGCTTATCTAACCTGTGTCTTGGCCCGCAGCACCGAGTTGTGGGGAGCTATGCCTTGTGTCATCGTTATCTGGGGTACTTCTTCTGGATCACCCCTGCAGAGATAGCAGTCCTTCGTCCCCCGTGCGGGTGGTCCAGGATCCTGGCGTGCAGCCTGTCAGCAACATGCTGTCAGCAAAGATGATGAGCTCAGCAGAGCTATGCCTCCGGCGCCATTTTTACTTCGCTGCCTGAGCGCTGAGCACTGCGGGCTTCTTTACCTCCGTTCCACTGAGCAAGCTCCCCTGATCAAAGGACCGCTGCTGCACCTACAGGGTCGCCTGGTGAATAGGTCGGGAAGCTTGCTGGGCAAGTTAGTGCTGTCATATGATGGTTTTTGGCGAGGGATGATGGAGCTCTGGGAAAGCCCGTCTTACATGGTCGGCGCTGGAACCAGAAGTCTTCACATGTTTTTAATGTTTGTGATTTTTTTAACAAAGGAAATTAAAGTCATGTTTTAAATCTATAATTTATATCTACAGATGCTGGATTTCTCCTTTTTCCTACTACTAGGTTGTCTGTCAGTAGAACACTGAAAGGGATGCCTAGTAATACACTGCACTACTTACATAGTACAGCGTATTATGAAAGTGATCAAGGGAATGCATTTCTAAGTTCTATCATGGGACTAACAAATACTGTAAAAAAAAAATCAGAAAAGATAATTAACACAACTATACAAAATAAGCATCGACTTGCCTGTAACAGCCTGAACTATAAAACGACTGCACTATTTTATCCAGTACAGTAAACCCCATAAAAAAAAAGAACAATAACAGGACTGTTATTTTTGTTGATACTGTCTCAAAACAAAAAAAAAGCAGAACAAAAAATGATGGAATGTCATATGTAAATCAGCAATCCCAAATAGTTAGTGTGCAAAAAGCATTAAAATATACACCTTTATTGATATAGACCTAAAAAGAGCAATGTTAATTACTCTAATACAAACAAGTCAAACTCATAAAGCCATAACTACCTACGGTGAATACACCATGGCCACTTAAGGGGTGCTTCACACACAGCGAGCTCGCTGCCGAGATCGCTGCTGAGTCACGCTTTTTGTGACGCAGCAGTGACCTCATTAGCGATCTCGCTGTGTGTGACAATGAGCAGCGATCTGGCCCCTGCTGCGAGATCGCTGCTCGTTACACACAGCCCTGGTTCGTTTTCTTCAAAGCCGCTCTCCTGCTGTGACACACAGATCGCTGTGTGTGACAGCAAGAGAGCGACAAATGAAGCGAGCAGGGAGCAGGAGCCGGCGTCTGACAGCTGAGGTAAGCTGTATCCAAGATAAACATCGGGTAACCAAGGTGGTTACCCGATATTTACCTTAGTTACCAGCCTCTGCAGCTCTCACGCTGCCTGTGCTGCCGGCTCCGGCTCTCTGCACATGTAGCTGCTGTACACATCGGGTTAATTAACCCGATGTGTACAGCAGCTAGGAGAGCAAGGAGCCAGCGCTCAGTGTGCGTGGCTCCCTGCTCTCTGCACATGTAGCTGCATTACACATCGGGTTAATTAACCCGATGTGTACTGTAGCTAGGAGAGCAAGGAGCCAGCGCTCAGTGTGCGCGGCTCCCTGCTCCCTGCTCACACTGGTAACTAATGTAAACATCGGGTAACCATACCCGATGTTTACCTTAGTTACCAGTCTCCGCAGCTTCCAGACGGCGGCTCCGTGCAAGCGCAGCGTCGCTTGCACGTCGCTGCTGGCTGGGGGCTGTTCACTGGTCGCTGGTGAGATCTGCCTGTTTGACAGCTCACCAGCGACCATGTAGCGATGCAGCAGCGATCCTGACCAGGTCAGATCGCTGGTCGGATCGCTGCTGCATCGCTAAGTGTGAAGGTACCCTAAGTCAGCCTATTAAAGGACATACCCAACAGGGGTCCTATCTAGTGATGGCCACAAGAGATAATGAACACAGGAAAAAAAACTAAACAAACAAACCAAAAAGTGATATTGCTGTGAGCAAAGGACAGTGGTCCAATTGACAAAAAAAACACAACAAAAGAAATAATACCTAAAAAAACAAATCAATGTGCACTCATCTTCCTGACAGTGGTCAGTCATACAAATACATTAATACACAATAGATTTTCCAGGTATTAAAAAAGGAATGGTCTCACCCAGTCCCTTTTCGTGTGAGGTCATGCAGTCTCTTGATCCCAGTCAGTAGAGTCGTCCACCATATACTGACCCTACCACTCTTTGGGTTAAAAAAATAAGAAATAACTGCTGCCCCGGACTTCCGTCCTCACAAGGACGGACCACATCTAAGGTCTCAAGCTGGACCCCTATGCTGACCCTGATGACATCCCGACATCCCGACGCGTTTCGTCATTCAGACTCCTCAGGGGACATAATAATTGTTAGTCAGGTCCTTGTTGCCAGCCCTCACCAAACCATAGTGTCAGAGATTCTGGCGTGGCCAAAACTGGGGTCATTTAAACAAATGAGTCATATCATTGCTCCAATCAGGAGGTACAGCTCACCTGATGTTTATTTAGTAAAGATTATGTGGATCCTGCCATGTGGGTTTGGTTCAGCATGTGTGGTTATACTTCCTGGATGATATCGCATGCGTTCCACAGAGGTAACGCCCATGATATCCGGAAGTGCTGATCAAATCAACCCCTCAGTAAATGTGCCACTCAGTCCCACTCCTTCCGGCGTGCGTTTCACCTATAAAGGTATAGACCATGATCGGAGGTGCACATCCGGAGATCCCCCCCGCGTCACCTCCGGCCGGTCACATTAATCACCCCAAAAGGGGAAACACATCCTGTACGTACCGGCACTGGAGAGAAGGGACTTCCCGTCACCTAGAACCATGTGACCGGAGGTGCGCGTCAGAGCTACAGCGCGCATCACTTCCTACCATGCGTGTCAATCATGAGTATAGAGGTAGCTGTCACACTCACACCGGAAATAGGGGGGAACCTTTATTTCAACGGAGCACATATTTTTTCGTCCCCCATGGCTCAGATTACACAGCCCAAGTAAGGGAAAATATATCAAAGACCGGAGACGCACGCTCTAGATGGAGCGAGCATATCCTCCAATCTTCTGGGTCCTGGTTTATATAGCCCAAATAAAGGAAAATGTAACGGTGACCAAGGACACACGCTGCTGTCACTCAATATATTGTCATCAATCCATCAAACCACATGTATGGATGAAAATAGAGAGCGACAGAGGTGTGCCAGAGGTGGGAAGAGGAAAATCACTCCCCTCCTGGCATATTAAACGTGGGGAAGGTTTGCATTTAATATAGATAATATGACTCAGTAACTGAGTCCTATACATAACGGAATGTACTCCCGACTAGCAAAACCCCTCCCACAGCTTGAGCTCCAAAAGGAATAACACCACCAACATGTGTCTGGTATAGCACCATTTATCCGGTCCCAACACATAACATCGGACTGATAAGATGGACCCCTTTAGGAGACTCAATCAGATGAACAAGCACATCAACCACACAAGTTTAAAGAACAAGTCAAACCCCTCGGGACTACTTAGGTCCACACAATGTTATTCTATACCACAATAGTACGTGGCCGCACAATATGACGGTACACACGTGTAATTAGAGATACGTGACTCTAGGACATAACATTAAGCCATGACCAAAATGGTAATTTATAGTGGGCAGAAATGTCATATGTAACCAAAAATGAAAAATACAGCTCATCCTGCAAAAACAACCAAAAACCTTTATGTAGCTCTGTCAATAGAAAATGTAAAAAGTTCTTGGATGGTGGCAGCAAATTTTTATTTTAATTTACAGTTGAAACCAGAAGTTTACAATCACTATCTAAAAAGACTCTGTATGTTTTTATCAGTCTGACATGAAATCAGAATAATCCTTTCCTGTTTTAGGACAATTAGGAACCAAAATTATTTATATTTGCCAAATGCCAGAATAGTGAGAGAGAGAGAGGATGTTTTAAGGCATTTCTATTACTTTCTGCAAAGTCAAAAATTTACATACATTTCATTAGTATTTGGTGCCATTGCCCTTAAACTGTATGACTTGGGTGAAACGTTTTGGATCTCCTTCCACAAGCTTCTCACCATAGTTGGTAGGAATTTGGGCCCATTCCTCCTGACAGAACTGGTGTAACTGAGCATGTTTATAGATCGTCTTGCTCACACTGGCCTTTTCAGCTTTGCCCATATATTTTCAATAGGATTGAGATCAGGGTTTTGTGATGGCCACTCCAAAACATTGACTTTGTTATCCTTGAGCCACTTTGTAACCAGTTTGGCAGTATGCTTTGGGTCGTTATCCTTTTGGAAGACCCCCTGTCCGCCCAAGTCTTAAGTTCCTGGTTGATGTCTTGAAATGTTACTTCAGTATTGCCACATACAGTGGAACATCGGTTTAAAAGTAATTGGTGTACGAGCAAAGCTTGCTGTAAATTTGTAATTCAGTTTACGAGCAAGCTTTGCTGTACAAGCAAAATACCACACACACTTCTGGTTACGTACGCACAAACACACACAAACACACAAATATTATGCTCACATATCCTCCGTTCCCTCACCGGCCTCATACCTGGTTCTTGTAGTCCGCCGGTATGTGGATCCAGTAACCAGCGCGACCGATACAGGAGCTGCCGCTGTGCTTCCCAATGGCAGCGAGCTGACCAATCAGACCCACTGACGACAGCGCCCTGGTCAATCAGAGGCAAGCGGCTCATGCTTCTGACGTCACAGAGGCATGCAGCTAATGCCAATGACGACAGCTGCTGAAGGCCTGACAGCGGCAGCTCTTCCATCGGCCGCCATGGTTATCGGCGGACTGCAAGGAGCAGGACGACAAGCGAACGGAGGTTAAGTGAGCAAAATGTGTGTTTGTGTGTGCGCACGTGTTTTTGTGCATGTGTGTGCGCGTGTGGAATGGCACAATAAGGGACCAGGATGGGATATTACTACAAGTTGTGGAATGAATTGTCTGCATTCCAATGATTTCCTTTGTGAAATCTTGCTTTGCTAGATGAGTAAATTGGTTTACGAGTACACTCCCAGAACGGACTGTTCTCGTAAACCAAGGTTCCACTGTACTCCTCTTTCTTCATGATGCCATCTATTTTATGAAGTGCACCAGTCCCTCCAACAGCAAAACAACCCTACAACATGATGCTGCCACCCCCAAGTTTCACAGTCGGGATGGTGTTTTTAGGCTTCAAAGCTTTTCCCTATTTACTCCAAACGTAACGATGGTCATTTTGGCCAAACAGTTCAATTTTAGTTTTGTCAGACCACAGGACATGTCTCCAAAAATTAAGGTCTTTTTTTCCTGTGTGCATTTGCAAACATTAATCTGGCTTTTTTATGTTTCTTTAGGAGTAATGGCTTCTTTCTGGCAGAGTGGCCTTTCAGCCCATGTTCATGCAGCACTCATTTCACTCTGGATAATGACACAATCCTACTAGCTTCCACCAGCATCTTCACAAGGTCTTTTGCTTTTATTCTCAGGTTGATATGCACATGTCTGACCAAAGCACGTTCATCTTTGGTACACAGAACCTGTCTCCTTTCGGAGGGGTATGATGGCTGTACATTCCCATCTTGTTTGTATTTGCGTATAATTGTTTGTGTAGATGAACAAGGCACCTTCAGGTATCTGGATATTGGACCCAAGGATGAATCAGACTTGGGCAAGTCCACAATTCTCTTCCTGCGATCTTGGCTGATTTCTTTTGACTTTCTCATTATTCAACACAAATAAGCAATGTGTTTCAAGTGTGCATTAAAATACATCCACAAGTGTGTCTCTGATTAACTCAGATGTTGCCAACGAACCTATCAGAAGCGTCCAAAGACATGACATCATCATATGGGCTGTCCCATATTGTTTAAAGGCATAGTACTCTTAGTATGTAAACGTCTGACTTTGCAAAAAGTAATAAAAATACCTTCAAACATTCTCTCTCTCATTATTCTGGTATTTGGAAAATATAAATAATTTTGGCAATCCTAATTGACCTAAAATGGGAAAGGTTTATTCTGATTTCATGGCAGATAGTGAGAAAAACGTGCAGATGTGTATTTTTAGATAGTGTATGTAAACTTCTGGTTTCAACTGTATATATACACATTAGGTATTGTTATAATTGGATAAATTTACCTAGGCTCGGACTGATCCACAAGAAGCCTGGAGTATCCTCCAGTGGACTCCTTGAGAAGTGGCGTAATGATTGGGCTTAGAGCAAGGGTGGGCCCGCTGGTATTACAGCTATTTTTATAGCGTCTGCAATACTTACACAACCCCGTGACCTGCAGCTGATGTTGGACTCAAGTTGCATACAGCAAAAATGATGTAACTGCATTGTGGTGCCCATGCCAGTTATGTTGGTGAAAGAAGGAGCTGCTGGTCATCGGAGTTAGAACAGGTGAGCAGAATCGGTTTCTTTTTTTTTAATTGCTACAAAACTAAAAGTTAAAAATAAACCCTAAAAGTAAAATGTGATCAAAAAGTCAAAGTGATCACAATGTAAGCTACAGCATGTCCTACAACAGATAAGCTTAATCAAGGTAAAAATAAAAAGTTGTGGCTGTCAGATTATGGCAATAGCAAAAAATATTTTTTAGGATGGATATTTTTCTTTTTCTTTACAAAAGTGTTATTATTGTACAAAATTAGTAAAACTTGTGAAATGTACTAAATTATGAATTCAATTACAGTGCCTTGCAAAAGTATTAGGCCCCTTTGAATTTTTAAACCTTTTCCCACATTTCAGACTTCAAACATAAAGATAAAAATTTTAATGTTATGGTGAAGAATCAACAACAAGTGGGACATAATTGTGAAGGTGAACGATATTTATTGCTTATTTTAAACTTAGAAAAAATAATAAACTGAAAATTGGGACGTGCAATATTATTTCTCCCCTTTAAGTTAATACTTTGTAGCGCCACCTTTTGCTGCGATTACAGCTGCAAGTCGCTTGGGGTATGTCTCTATCAGTTTTGCACATCGAGAGACTGAAATTCTTGCCCATTCTTCATTTGCAAACAGCTCGTGCTGAGTGAGGTTGGATGGAGAGCGTTTGTGAACAGCAGTTTTCAGCTCTTTCCACAGATTCTCGATTGGATTCAGGTCGGGACTTGTCCATTCTAACACCTGGATACATTTATTTGTGAACCATTCCATTGTAGATTTTGCTTTATTTTTGGGATCATTGTCTTGTTGAAAGACACATCTCCGTCCCAGTCTCAGGTCTTTTGCAGACTCCAACAGGTTTTCAAGAATGGTCCTGTATTTGGCTCCATCCATCTTCCCATCACTTTTAACCATCTTCCCTGTCCCTGCTGAAAAAAAGCAAGTCCAAACCATGATGCTTCCACCACCATATTTGACAGTGGGTATGGTGTGTTTAAGGTGATGAGCTGTGTTGCTTTTACGCCAAACATATTGTTTGGCATTGTGCCCAAAAAGTTCGATTTTGGTTTCATCTGACCAGAGCACCTTCTTCCTCATATTTGGTGTGTCTCCCAGGTGGCTTGTGGCAAGCTTTAAACGACACTTTTTATGGATATCTCTGAGAAATGGCTTTCTCCTTGCCACTCTTCCATAAAGTCCAGATTTGTGCAGTGTACAACTGATTGTTGTCCTATGGACAGACTCTCCCACCTCAGCTGTACATCTCTGCAGTTCATCCAGAGTGATCATGGGCCTCTTGGCTGCATCTCTGATCAGTCTTCTCCTTGTTTGAGATGAAAGTTTGGATGGAAGGCCGGGTCTTGGTAGATTTGCAGTTGTATGATACTCCTTCCATTTCAATATGATCACTTGCACAGTGTTTCTTGGGATGTTTAAAATTTTGGAAATCTTTTTGTAACCAAATACGGCTTTAAACTTCTCCACAACAGTATCACGGACCTGCCTGTTGTGTTCCTTGGTCTTCATGATGCTATCTGCGCTTTAAACAGAACACTGAGACTATCACAGAGCAGGTGCATTTATACGGAGACTTTGTGGCGCCCCTGACCTGGTCAGGCATCACTGAGTACTGCACCCATGCTGGGGACAGTACAACACAGGTAATCCAGAAGGCTGACTGGGGTGTGGTACACAGGCGCATAGTGATCAGGTCTCACACATGTACCTTTGAGAGGACCCCTGGGGATCCCAGGAGGGGGAAAAGCCTTCACCTTCACTGGAATAGTGGAGGGGGCCAAAAGCCTCCATCTCCTCTCAAGGGGTGTGGTAAGAGAGTCTGGTTGCTAGGTGGCGTAGGCAGGCACAAAAGGGAAAAGAGAAGGAGGAGTAAACAGTCTAGAGTCTGCAGCAGAGTGTGGAGGAGTGAGGAGCAGGAAAGTGAAGCTCAGACAGGAGCAGCAGTGAAGGTCCCAGATGTGAGCCGGTTCAGAGCAGAGTCCAGGGAGCTCCGAGGAGAGCTGACCCCTTCCCCTGGGCTGCTGTAGTCTGACAGCGTCCGCGCAGTGGCTACCGACGGGGGAGAATGGTCAACTAGGAGTGCTACCCGAAATCCATCTTCAGCTAGAGAGAGAGCAACGGAGTGGGAAGTAAGGAGACTGCTAGAGAGTACCAGGCCCAAACGGGCGGCAGATCCCGAAGCGGAGATAGATCCAGCTTTCTTTTGCTAAACCTGCCGGTGTGGGGCTCTCAAAGCCCACGCCACAACACCACAAAAGCCGCAGCCACGTAGCCACAGTTAGGGCCCATAGGTCACAGGAGGCAAGCAGCTGGAGTGGCCTGGTCCAGGCGACAAGCAAACGGCAACTGAAGGGGAGTGAGGCTTCAGCAACTTCCCTGGGTGACCCCCATAGGGACTAAAAGTCGGGGTTACCCCAAACCACCAAGGGCTAAGGAAGGCGAGTTAGTAGTCACCCTCACAAGTCAGCCTGAAGGACACCTGATTCCCACTTGGTTCATCCCAGCTACGCTCGGGTCACTCACCCTGCCATCAACTGTGAGTAAAAACCCTGAAAGACATCCTGCTTGTGTTGAGTCATTCTGCGCCTTGTAGTTCTACACATCTACACAGGGCCCTGGGGCTTGCCTCACTCTCAGGAGGCTATTATAACCTACTGCACCCACCATCAGCCCCAGGCATCCCTTAACCTGCAGTGGCGGTCCCCACTGACCGCAAATCTGAGAGTGGCGTCACGACAAACTACAAAGAAGGTTTCCTACCTGTGACCAGACAGATCCATCTACGTGGAGTCCCTGAAGGTAATGCACCGACACAGCGTTTGCGGGGCTCCACATCTGGCGTCACGAACAGGATAAGGACTAGACCTGTTGAGACAGGTGACCATGTGCCTGGGCGGTCCGCTTGAAAAATTGGAAGCGCCGCCATATTGCCACCATGAAAAGCGCGCTGAAAAACAAAAGCAGCCCGCGCTGGAAGAAGTTACCGCCCACGAAGAGGTGTGGCTACCCAGAGATCCCCTGCAGAGTTCTGACCTCGCTTGTGAAGAGAGCGGAAGCGTCCAGAGACGGCGGGAAGGACAGAGAGCCACAAGCCTGCTGCTGCAGAGAGAAGAGATGGAGTCCGGACGTGGATACCCAGAACCAGGCTCTGCTGCCTGGTGGTGCCGGGAGCTTGCTATCTTCTGCGATCAGCTGGAGGCCAGGATTATGCGACAGCTCAGTGAGGGACGCACGGAGCTTCTGGAGATGGCTGCGGCGGTTCGGACCTACGAGGAGGGAGCCGCGCGACGCATGCCAGATCGAGCGGCGACGACTCAGATCCCGATGGTGCCACCGATGGGTGAGTCCAGAGTTGCCCCGGCCAGCGCAAGTGCTCCGACCCCTGCTGCTACGACCGCGGTCCCAGAAGAGGCGCCTGGCGCGGCGACGCTGAGCGAGGCCGCAGCCACGCTAGGTGCGGCCCGCCAAATCCAGGCTGCCGCAGCGACACCCCGCCTGGCCCGCAAAGGTTCGACTGCCACGGCGATACTCATCCGTGCCGCAGGTGTGACGCTGACCCAGGCTGCCACCCTGCTGAGCCCAGTCCGCCAAGACCCCACCGCAGCAGCGACGCTCGTCCGAGCCGCAAGTGAGATGCTGAACCAGGCCGCAGCCCCGCCAGGTGCGGCCCGTCAAGCCCCGATCACTGCAGCGACGCCCAGCTCCACCTGCACGGACCCCATTGGGGATGCGACGCCAATTCAGACCGCGGCTGCAATGCCCAGTCCGGCCCGCCAAGAACTGGCCGCAACAGCGACGCAGATCCAGGCCGCCGCCACGCCAGGCTCGGCCCGCACAGACCAGGCCGCCGCCACGCCAGGCTCGGCCCGCACAGACCAGGCCGCCGCCATGCCAGGCTCGGCCCGCACAGACCAGGCCGCCGCCATGCCAGGCGCGGCCCGCCAAGATAAGATTGCATCACCATTTACCCCGGCCTGCAAGGCCAGAGCAGACACCGCTCCCCAGTCTAAGGAGGTCCCTGCAGGGAAATCCCTGATAGGTGAAGACTCCACATACTGGCAGCTGAAGGCTGACCTGGAGGCCAAGTTCCCACAGGAGATGGTGGATCAGTACATGCTCCCTCCGCACACCCCTAAGGCAACCCCTGCGGCAACCACGCCGAAGAGTCCACCGCCTGGGCCAGCTGAGGAACACTCATCCCCAGCGCTGCCACGACCAGAGTGCAGCGAAGAACTAAGGAGGAGAGGAGGGCAAGAAGCTGAGGAGTTGCCCCCGGAGCCAGCAGCAGTGCTAGTCCCAGAGCCGGAGATGCTGCCATATTCCCGCTGGGACGAGGAAGACCTGACACCTCCTGCTGAAGAAGACCTGCCCAACCGCCCCACCTGGGAGCTTGTAAGCTGCACTTCGCAGAATCCAGCCCGCAAGACACAGCGCCGCAGTAGAACCCAGTCTTTCCCTGCACCGCCATCCCCAGAGCAGAGAGAAGTCACGGCCAGAGACCTACAAGAGAAACGGTTCCTGAGAAGGTTCAAACCCCAGATCAGAGGACCCCTGCGTCGAGGAATTGTCGAAGATTTCAGCCTCAAATCAGGATACGGCTTTATAGTATCACCTGGTGTGAAGGAAGGGATTTTTGTCAATCGAAGGGATGTGAGAGCCCATTTGCCCAGAGGACACCCTGGAAGAAATTTGAAGATAGGAGACTCAGTGGAGTTCACTATGCATCAGGGAGAAAGAGGCTGGTATGCCCTAGATGTTGCACCATGTCCTAGAAGTCCTTGCAGAAGCCCTGCAGTCACAACAGAAGATGAAGACAGAGACACTGAAGAAGAAAGAAAATACAACGAACCCACAGACGAAGAAAGAGATCAAGAAACTAACAGATGCCCCAGCCCTACAGGCCCAAGCCCTGGAAAGGAGGAAAAAGGAGCAAAGTTCACATAAAGCAAGAAGAAAGAATACAGCAAGTTAAAGTTTTGAAAAGTTGGAAGTTTTGCAACGTTTACGTTTAAGTATGTGCCCACATAAACTTGTGTGAGAAAACCATAAACCTTAAGGCTATGAACTGGCTATAGCCACAAACTCTCGCAGTGTAAATAGTTACACCAGAGGGCACCACCACCACCAGAGTCAGCCTGTTTAGGGGCTTGGCTCGTCTGCAACCAGGAGGAGCCCGTCCGTATATAGGGCCTTGGCTCGCCTGCGACCAGAGAGCATGCCTGTTTATGGGGCCTGGCTCTCCACCACAAAGAGGGTACCTGGTCAGCACCAACTGTGGAGGCCGCCTCTGCATCCTGCCAGAAGAGGCTGAAGGCGCGGATCCACCAAGCCAGGTATACCCTGAAACCACCAGCCCCATGAAAGCCGCCTCTACATCCTGCCAGAAGTGGCTGAAGGCGCGGCCAACGGGAGAGGCAGATTGGAGGAAAGGTCTGGGGAAGTAGATGGCCCAGATCTGGTTACCAAAAGGACCGGTGACCTGCCTCCTGAAAGGGTTTGGGTGGGTTAACGGACTTGTGGGTGGAGGGTGGTGATGTATGGTACCTGGTGCTTTTAAATGTTTTACATGTTTTAATGTTTTATGCATTTTTAAAATGTTGTCTTGCAGCCCGAGGACGTGCTGGTGATAACTAAGGGGGAATGTGGCGCCCCTGACCTGGTCAGGCACCACTGAGTACTGCACCCATGCTGGGGACAGTACAACACAGGTAATCCAGAAGGCTGACTGGGGTGTGGTACACAGGCGCATAGTGATCAGGTCTCACACATGTACCTTTGAGAGGACCCCTGGGGATCCCAGGAGGGGGAAAAGCCTTCACCTTCACTGGAATAGTGGAGGGGGCCAAAAGCCTCCATCTCCTCTCAAGGGGTGTGGTAAGAGAGTCTGGTTGCTAGGTGGCGTAGGCAGGCACAAAAGGGAAAAGAGAAGGAGGAGTAAACAGTCTAGAGTCTGCAGCAGAGTGTGGAGGAGTGAGGAGCAGGAAAGTGAAGCTCAGACAGGAGCAGCAGTGAAGGTCCCAGATGTGAGCCGGTTCAGAGCAGAGTCCAGGGAGCTCCGAGGAGAGCTGACCCCTTCCCCTGGGCTGCTGTAGTCTGACAGCGTCCGCGCAGTGGCTACCGACGGGGGAGAACGGTCAACTAGGAGTGCTACCCGAAATCCATCTTCAGCTAGAGAGAGAGCAACGGAGTGGGAAGTAAGGAGACTGCTAGAGAGTACCAGGCCCAAACGGGCGGCAGATCCCGAAGCGGAGATAGATCCAGCTTTCTTTTGCTAAACCTGCCGGTGTGGGGCTCTCAAAGCCCACGCCACAACACCACAAAAGCCGCAGCCACGTAGCCACAGTTAGGGCCCATAGGTCACAGGAGGCAAGCAGCTGGAGTGGCCTGGTCCAGGCGACAAGCAAACGGCAACTGAAGGGGAGTGAGGCTTCAGCAACTTCCCTGGGTGACCCCCATAGGGACTAAAAGTCGGGGTTACCCCAAACCACCAAGGGCTAAGGAAGGCGAGTTAGTAGTCACCCTCACAAGTCAGCCTGAAGGACACCTGATTCCCACTTGGTTCATCCCAGCTACGCTCGGGTCACTCACCCTGCCATCAACTGTGAGTAAAAACCCTGAAAGACATCCTGCTTGTGTTGAGTCATTCTGCGCCTTGTAGTTCTACACATCTACACAGGGCCCTGGGGCTTGCCTCACTCTCAGGAGGCTATTATAACCTACTGCACCCACCATCAGCCCCAGGCATCCCTTAACCTGCAGTGGCGGTCCCCACTGACCGCAAATCTGAGAGTGGCGTCACGACAAACTACAAAGAAGGTTTCCTACCTGTGACCAGACAGATCCATCTACGTGGAGTCCCTGAAGGTAATGCACCGACACAGCGTTTGCGGGGCTCCACAACTTGATTACACACAGGTGGATTATATAATATTTATCATCATCAGTCATTTAGGACAACATTGGATCATTCAGAGATCCTTAATGAACTACTGGAGGGAGTTTCCTGCACTGAAAGTAAAGGGGATGAATAATATTGCACGCCCCAATTTTCATTTTATTCTTTTTTACAAAAGTATACAATAAGCAATAACTTTCGTTCAACTTCACAATTGTGTCCCACTTGTTGTTGATTCTTCACCATAACATTAACATTTTTATCTTTATGTTTGAAGCCTGAAATATGGTGAAAGGTTGAAAAATTCAAGGGGGCCGAATACTTTCGCAAGGCACTGTATATAAAGGGAATCTGTCAGCAGTTTTTTGCTATGTAATATGGAGCCAGCATGCTGCAAGGATTTAAACAATCAGAAATCAGGGATGCCTGTCTTGTCAACGTCTGATCTCATGTTTATTTGCTAGGTTTGTTTAGGCAGCAGGACTTCTCATTACGTCAACTATATTGTCAAGCGCAAGGCAGTCCGGCATGCCCCTTCTCTGATTGACACCTCACTGTCAATGTACAATCTCTATAGAGAGCTGGCGTTGGCGGCGGCAGCTTTATCAGCCCTGCTAAATGCTAAATCTAAATATTCAGATTGTGTCAGAATGGCTAAGTGATACATTGTTGGATTCAGGATCTCTTTGCCTACATCATGCTGCTCTCAGAAGAGTTAGCAAAAACCTGCTGACAGATTCCTTTTCTTATACCAAGTTAAATTATACAATATTAATATAGGATTCCTTTGTATGATTCACCAACCTTAATCTACGTTTCTCCTTCAAGGCCACAGGGTTATTCCGGAGATCATTATTTTTAACTTTTGTCCCCCAACCTTTGTCTCCAACATTCCATTTTTTAGGATTCTTTTTGTTCATTTTTCAGCAACCCTCTGTAAAACAAACAGAAGATTTTAATACAGATAGCTTCAGTATAAAACAGATTTGGGCAAACAAAATGTTCTAAAGCTGCGAAACTTATACTACTGTCAAAATACTGTATTGAAATATAAAAGTAAGGGTTGTAAATTGTCTGTAAGACATTTGGTCTTCAATAAAGGACAATATGAAAATGATGGCGATACAAAGCAACCGTATGACAGTGATTCTGCCTGAGGTTAGCAGCACCAATACAGATGTTCCCCTTTGGGATCTAGCAGAATAGCAGAAAGTGAGGGTGTGATGCAGCTGCAGTTGGCTTTGGTACCATTTCTGATATCACACTATGAAGATATTGAGACACGAGTAATGAGATTTATAAACACTTAGGTTCAGAGCCTCCACTGACGGTTCTGTCTGGGGTTCTGTCATATATAAGATGTGCCCACCGGGGCCTGGGGTGACTCGTTACCGGGCGGCGGTTCTGGCTCTGGGGCGCCGCGGTGGTGTGATCCGGTTCCGTGACCCCGACGGTGTTGTTTAAGATATAGGGGATGATGGTTGTTTCGTGATGCCACCTGTGATATGCGGCAAGTGGTGGTGCCGCCGCTGCGGGATAGGGGCTTCTGGGGCAGATGGTGACCAAGCTAACATGGTATAGCTCTCCACAGGTAGACCTGGGCCCCAGGGCAGATGGGGGTGGTAGTAGTAGTCTATGATGGTGGGTGAAGGCGAATAACGGAGAGGCTCAGGGGTGCAGTTAGTAGGTGTTTACTCACTGTAGCCGGTAACACACATGCCATGGACCACCTTTGAAATGCCGGTATTCACTGTGATGGGCTTCAGCCGATCCCGGGTAGTTCGGAGGTCGAGTCCGCTGCACCTTTCTAATTTGTACCCTTTCCTGGCTGACACCTGCGCTTTCTTCTCTTTCCTGCATTGCGCCTTCGCTCATTGAACCCTGTATCAGTGCCCATGAACCCTGTGGGGTAGCATGAAGCTCTATCCCGTTGATCCAGAAGGGTCACCTTCCAGCGAATTCGTGGGTGGTGGTAGCTACGGTGCGTGCAGTCACCTCAGCCGCTGGTTTTGCTAGTTGAGCCGGTAGGTTATACTCCCCTAGCCTAGGGAGCAGTCCCAGTGTTGCAGCCAAGTCCATCCAACCGAACCGAAAATTATATGTGGGACAAGGCCACCGGATTATGTTGCACTTCCCGCGGTCTCTAGGACCCCTTCCAGGTACTTGCTCCAGGCTGCGGGCCTTAACTCCTCCACTGCTCCTCTGACTGAACTCAAACACTTTACACTGTGTTCCCACTCCTAAGACTCCACCCCCCCAGCCTCGCTTCAGGTATAATCAAGACCTAGGCATGTCTGATGAGGTGTTTCTGAGCCTGGGTGTTGTGCTCTTGTGTGAACCGGTGTTGACCACCTCCTTACCCAAGATGGAATACTACACCTCTGGCTGAGGTGCAGTACCTCTGTGGCAACTGAAGCCCCAGGGGCGCCACATATACACTTAGGCTTTGTTCACATTCAGTGCCCCCCATTAACAAGTTTGTCTGGGGTCCTGTCATATATATGTGGCGCCCTGGACTAGCCAGGTCGTCACAGGTACTACAACATGCACCTCCAGCCTGAGACAGGCACATCAGCCAGACACAAAATCCTTGTTGCCTCCCTCCAGGGGCTGATGTCCACACCAGGTGGGGTGGAGCCAGGCAGTTGGCCCCACCCACTGAGGAGTTCACAGTCCTGGAGGTGGAAAAAGGAAGTCAGTTCAGAAGAGAGTTCAGTGAAGAGTGAAGAAGGAGTGAGGAGCAGACTGACCGTGTCCGGGTGTGTGGCCTGGGCACCAAGAGCAAGGTTGGCAGACGGTGGTGGCCATCTGCAGGAGAGGCAGATCAACGCAGAACCGTAGGACCGGGGACGGGCGGTGGCCCGCCGGTACCGAACCGGGGAGCGAAGTGAAGCCAGCACACACAGGCAGGGCCTACGGACCCCGACCTGGCTTGGAGTCGCCATTAGAGGTCAAATCCGTCAGTGACCGGAATTCCAGGGGTTTCCTAACAGCCAAGACCCGATTGAAGGCAACCGTCCAACCAACAGAAGGAAATACAGCTACCGCCACAGCTAGAGTTCCAAGGGCCAGAGCCTGCGGGCAAAAGGGCTCCTCCGGCACATATATACACTGGGGAGCGGGTTACCGGTGGGAATCCATCGGGACCGAACATACACGAAGGTGCAGGGAAAGGCAGCCACCACTAACCGTCCAGGAGAAGCCACAGCAGCCGGCTGCGGGACCCGTCCATCCAGCCATTTAGTTTACCAGAGACTTTGTGTACCTTTGTGGCTGAGTGAGTACTACCGTGCCGTCTGGCACCGCGCTGCGCAGTCCAAGCGACCCTGCGACCCTGCAACCATCCAACCCTGCCTCCCTGTCACCTCACCGGGCCCCGGGACCACCAGCCCCTACCCACGGAGGGGGAAAACAACATCCCAGCTGCTCCCTGCCATCGCTCCCGTGATCCCCGTCACCAGCAGCGGTGGTGACCAACCTCCCCACGACCCGTGGGTGGCGTCACGGACCAAATCCCCAAACCAAACTACCCCCTTTCACTCACGGGTGAGGAGCGCCGCTCGAGTCCCCGGATCCGGCCCACCGCTCGAGCCACCGCGCAGCCATCGCATCAGCGCCGGACCCGAGCGTTAGCGAGCGCAGCGCAGCGGCGTCCTTCCCCGCCCGCGACATATACACATGGTCTGTTCACATACACATTCAGAGCCTCCATTGACGGCTCTATCTGGGGTTCTGTCATAAATACACTTACACATTCAGAGCCTCCATTGACGGTTGTGTCTAGGGTTCTGTCATTTTTACACTTAAGGCCCCGTCACACACACAGATAAATCTTTGGCAGATCTGTGGTTGCAGTGAAATCATGGACATATTGTTCCATTTGTACACAGCCACAAACCTGGCACTGATTGTCCACAATTTCACTGCAACCACAGTTCTGCCGCAGATTTATCTGTGTGTGTGTGTGTGTGTGTGTGTGACAGGGCCTTCAGGCTCTGTTCACATACACATTCAGAGCCTCAATTGATGGTTCTGTCTGGGGTCTGTCATATATACACTTGGGCTCTGTTCACATACGTGTGGCGCCCTGGACAAGCCAGGTCGTCACAGGTACTACACCAACACACCCTACACCCCGGTTAGGCACACCGAAGCCAAACACAAATCCTTGTTGCCTTCCTCCAGGGGCTGATGTCCACACCAGGGGGTGGGCCAGGCGGTTGGTCCCGCCCACCGAGGAGTTCACAGTCCTGGAGGCGGGAAAAGGAGTCATTGTAGTTTCAGAAGAGTTTTGGAGAGAAGTGGTAGAGGAGCAGACTGACCATGTCCGGGTGTGTGGCCCGGGCACTCAGCAAGGTTGGCAGACGGTGGTGACCGTCTGCAGGAGAGGCTAATTGGAGCAAACCGTATGGACCGTGGACAGGCGGTGGCCCGGCGGTACTGGATCGGGGAGTAAAGAGAAGCCAGCACCATCCAGCAGGGCTTACGGACCCCGACCAGGCTTGGAGTCGCCGTAAAGTTGGTCAAATCCGTTAGCGAAGGGAACCTCCGGGGTTTCCCAGCAGCCAAGACCCAATTGAAGGCAACAGCTCACACCGTAGAGGGAAACACTGTCACCACCAAGGCTACCGTTCCCAGGGCCAGAGCCTGCGGGCAAAAGGGGCTCCCTCAGCAACCATCCAAGCTGGGAAGCGGGTTACCGGTGGGAAGCCATTGGAACCGTAAACACAACACAGGTGCAGGGAAAGGGAGTCACCATCAACCTGCCGGGAGGAGAACAACCACAGCCGGACCCGTCCATCCAGCCGTTTGTTTGACCAGAGACTCTGTGTGGATTACTGGCTGAGTGAGTACCACCGTGCCGTGCGGCACAGCGCTGCCCCCGCGACCCTGCACCTCACCGGGCCCCGGGACAACCAAACCCCCTACCCACGAAAGGGAGAACCAACATCCAAGCTGCTCCCTGTCATCGCTCCCGGGAATCCTGTCCAGAGCAGCGGTGGTGTCACCAATCTCACCACAACCGTGGGTGGCGTCATGGACAATATCCCCAAAATCATTCCCCTTTTCACTCACGGGCGAGGAACGCCGCTCGAGTCCCCAGGATCCGGCCCACCGCTCGAGCCACCTCCGAGCAGCAGCAGCCGGACCCGAGCAGTGGATGAGCGCAACGTCCCCTCCTCCGCCCGCGACATACGCATTCAGAGTCTCCATTGACAGTTCTGTCTGGGGTTATGTCATTGTTGAATTGTTGATGGCAGAAATGTGTCGTCTTTCACACTTTTTGCTGTTAAATTGATTAACCCTCAAATGGAGCCCTAATATAAGTCAGAGAAGTCTATCAATGGCTGTTTGGCTATGTCGCTATAAACATCGTCTTACAGAAACCAACAGAGGGAAGGGAAAGACCCATAATATACAGGTTAGATACAGGTGCCAAATCGCTCATCGGTGACATGGGGGTCCATTCTCAAAAATCGTTACTGCAGAAGTAACGAAGTTGTTCCTCGTTCCTGCGGCAGCACACATCGCTCCGTGTGACGCCGCAGGAACGAGGAAGCTCTCCTTACCTGCCTCCCGGCTGCAATGCGGAGGAAGGAGGTGGGCGGGATGTTACGTCCCGCTCATCTCCGCCCCTCCGCTTCTATTGAGCGGTGATTCAGTGACGCTGCTGTGACGTCACTGTGACGCTAAACGAGAAAGGAGGCAGTTCGCCGGTCACAGTGACGTTGCCGGGCAGGTAAGTACGTGTGACGGGTCTGGGTGATGTTGTGCGGCACGGGCAGCGATTTGCCCGTGTCGCAAAACAGATGGGGGCAGGTACGCACGCTGGCGATATCGGTACCGATATCGCAGCGTGCAAAGCGGCCTTTAGGCTCTGTTCACATACACATTTAGAGCCTCAATTGATGGTTCTGTCTGGGGTTCTGTCATATATAAACTTGGGCTCTGTTCACATACACATTCAGAGCCTCCTTTGATGGTTCTGTCTGGGGTTCTGTCATATATAAACTTGGGCTCTGTTCACATACACATTCAGAGCCTCCATTGATGGTTCTGTCTGGGGTTCTGTCATATATACACTTGGGCTCTGTTCACATACACATTCAGAGCCTCCATTGATGGTTCTGTCTGGGGTTCTGTCATATATACACTTGGGCTCTGTTCACATACATATTCAGAGCCTCCACTGACGGTTCTGTATGCGGTTCTGTCATATATACACTTGTGCTCTGTTCACATATGCATTCAGAGCCTCCACTGACGGTTCTGTATGCGGTTCTGTCATATATACACTTGGGCTCTGTTCACATATGCATTCAGAGCCTCCATTGACAGTTCTGTCTGGGGTTATGTCATTGTTGAATTGTTGATGGCTGAAATGAAACACTTTTTGCTGTTAAATTGATTAACCCTCAAATGGAGCCCTAATATAAGTCAGAGAAGTCTATCAATGGCTGTTTGGGTATGTCGCTATAAACATCGCCTTACAGACACCAACAGAGGGAAGGGAAAGACCCATAATATACAGGTTAGATACAATATACAACTTCCAAGCAGACGGGACTGTAATGAAAGCCCCAATCTTCTCGACTTCCGTCCTTCTCTATACTCTGGTATTGTTCAGTATAATTTATGAGCCATTTTGTAACGTTACGAGTCAAATACAAACATAAATTGCCCTTACCTTGCTTTTTTCTTATCAGGACCTGACTCTCGTTTCATGTGTTGCGTACGTTGAGCAGAAGATATGACAGGAAGTTATGAGGCACAGCTATGTACAGGAAACCACAAGAAGTGCGACACATCTGTGTATATATTTATGTGAGGTGGCGAATACATTGGTGGCCCAGATAAGTGGATATTAGGAGGAGGGTGAGCCAACAGTCTCCCCCTATGTCAGATCACTGTCACAACTGACGGCACAAAAGGTAAGAGGGTGCACGCTAAATTTTGGGGTATACATTGAAAGCTCTGGATTTGAAAACAATGTATATTGTATCTGCCAGACTCGAGGGTTTGATGATTTGCCAGTCCATAATGCACAAGGGATGAGTTGATTTGCCATTTGTTTCCTTAAATTTGCTAAAATCCTAACTTACATGAAATGCAATAAGTATATAGTAAAATTAACTTCTTATCTGTACTTGTACAAAGTAGATCCATAAATTTTCTGTAAAGTAACAGTCAATTATTGAATGTGATGAAGGTCTCCTTAAAGGAACCCACGAGCTGCCCTAACCCCCTAAACCACCACCATACATTAATTGTATCCTTTCCGTGCACACTAAAGCCCCCTTTACACGCAACGACATCGCTAACGAGATGTCGTCGGGGTCATGGATTCCGTGACGCACATCCGGCCTAGTTAGCGACGTTGTTGCGTGTAACAGCTCCGAGCGAGTGTTAACAATCAAAAATACTCACCTAATCGTTGATCGTTGACACGTCGTTCATTTTCAAAATCTCGTTGGTCGTTGTGGACGCAGGTTGTTCGTCGTTCCTAAGGCAGCACACATCGCTACGTGTGACACCCGGGGAACGACGAACAACACCATAACTGCGTCCTCCGGCAACGAGGTAGGTGTATCGATAATGTGGCTGGTCACCGCCCCTCCGCTTCTATTGGTCGGCCGCTGTGTGACGTCGCTGTGACGGCGCACGAACCTCTCCCTTAACGAAGAGGTTGTTCGCTGGCCACAGCGACGTCGCTAGGAAGGTAAGTACATGTAATTGGTGTTAGCAATATTGTGCGCCACGGGCAGCGATTTACCCGTGACGCACAAACGATGGGGGCGGGTGTTTTCACGAGCGACATAAGCAGCTTTAACAAGCCCATTGATGTTGCTTAGCGACTGTTCAAATAATATAAAAATAACGTTGAAGGTGCGCTTGTGCTATGCAAATTCATGGTTAATTAGTCGGGTGGGTGTTGAATACCGCAGACTACTCCACCCTCTAGTCATGCTCTTTGTAAATCCAGCGAGATCCATGTCACAGCAGTCTCACTGAGCATGAACGGTGCGCCAAGGCCGGAGATGTACACCCATCTTCACTGCGCATTCACAAGGAGGAAGAATATTGCGAGCATGCAGGATACTTGCAGAGGGCCGGCAGTGACTTTGCTCATGAAAATCATGTCAATCATACCCACAGGGTCATAGTTAGAGAGAGGTTTAGTAATCATTATCGTCCCTTGATTAAGCAAACATTCATTTGCATAGCAGTTTCAAAATTATTTTTTTTAATAATTCAGCAATTGCTAAGTAATAAAAGGATACTTGTTAGAATGCCGGGAAAAGTTGCTATACATGCATGCCGACGAATTTAGTGGCCTAAGGCAGCTGTCAGGTTTCCTTTATGATGATTTTATTAAGATAATCATTACATTAAACTGGCACATAATTCTTTCTTTCCAACTTAAGACCATGGTCATTCCTTTCACCTTGGAACGGTCTATACAAACATCAATACAGGGAAGGCTTCTTTACAGTTAGAGTAGTCAGGTTATGGAATGAGCCCTCTCAAGAGGTAGTGATGTCAGATACTAGAATTCATATCAGAGAGTTAAATCTGGCAGACCTGATAAACTATTAGTATTTTGTTTTGCTTTTTTTGTTGGGAACTCTACTCCGTGATACAGTAATCAATTCACACTTATTGTAGTTATGGTTTTTAGTGTGAATTCTGAATTAAATAACTACAATTATTTGTTGAGCTAAATCATAGGGTGTATCCTGACTGCACTAAGGGGCCCTTTGCACACTACGACACCGCAAGCCGATGCTGCGATGTCGAGTGCGATAGTCCCCGCCCCCGTCGCAGCTGCGATATCATGGTGATAGCTGGCGTAGCGAACATTATCGCTACGCCAGCTTCACATGCACTCACCTGCCCTGCGACGTCGCTCTGGCCGGCGACCCGTCTCCTTATTAAGGGGGCGGGTCGTGCGGCATCATAGCGACGTCACACGGCAGGCGGCCAATAGAAACAGAGGGGCGGAGATGAGCGGGACGTAAACATCCCGCCCAACTCTTTCCTTCCGCATTGGCGGCCGGGACGCAGGTAGGAGATGATCCTCGCTCCTGCGGCTTCATACACAGCGATGTGTGCGGCCGCAGGAACGAGGAACAACATCGTAACATCGGTCCTTCCGAAATTATGGAAATGACCGACGCTACACTGCTGATACGATTACAACGCTTTTGCGCTCGTTAATCAGATCAAAAATGCTTTACACACTACGATATCGACAGCAACGCCGGATGTGCGTCACTTTCAATTTGACCCCACCGACATCGCACCTGCGATGCCGTAGTGTGCAAAGTGCCCCTTAGGCGGGCTTTACACGTTGCGACATCACGGCCGATATATCGTCGGGGTCACGTCATTAGTGATGCACATCCGGCGCCGGTAGTGACATCGTAACGTCTAAATCCTACCTGCGACGATGAACGAGCGCAAAAGTGACAAAAATCGCTGATCTGTGTCATGTCGTTCATTTCCATAATGTTGCTCCTGCTGCTGATACGATGTTGTTTCTCGTTCCTGCGGCAGCACACATCGCTGTGTGTGAAGCCGCAGGAACGACAAACATCTCCTTACCTGCGTCCAGCGCCAATGCGGAAGGAAGGAGGTGGGCGGGATGTTATATCCCGCTTATCTCCGCCCCTCTGCTTCTATTGGCTGGCCGCTTAGTGACGTCGCGGTGACGCCGAACGCACCTTCCCCTTGAAGGAGGGATTGTTCGGCGGTCACATCGACATCACCGGCCAGGTATGTGCGTGTGAAGCTGCCATAGCGATAATGTTCGCTACGGCAGCGATCACCAGATATTGCATGTATGACGGGGGCGGGGACTATCGCGCTTGACATCGCTAGCAATGTTGCAGCGTGTAAAGTACCCCTAAGGGTTGTCACAGGGATAACTCAAGGAAAGGAGGCCACACACTATTGGCTGGAAGAGGTTCAACGGATCCATAAAGGCAGAAAAGAGAGGACATCCTCCAGTTGGCCTTCCACTTACTGTATTTGTATGCTATGGAGATAGATTTACTCCCTTCTCTTGTAAATTTGTGTACTTAAAAGGGAATCTGTCAGTAGGTTTTTGCTACCAAATCTGAGAGCAGCATGATGTAGACAATGAGATCCTGAATCCAACAATGTATCACTTCGATTACTAGCTGCAACCATTATGACACAATCAGAATTTTAAGGCTACATGTGCACACTGGGGGGTTTTTGTGGTGCAGTTTTGTTGTCAGACCTTTCTGACATTTGACTTCCCAGAAAAGGCTATGAGATGTCAGATTTGCTGTCCGCACGTTGCAATTTATTTGTCAGCAGTTTTTTTGACAAAGGTTTGTGACAAAAAAGAAGCAGCATGTTCATTCTTTCTTGCGTTTTTGTCAACATTTGTCACCAGTGGCGTAACTATAGTTCAATGGGCCCAGGTGCAAAATTTGGACCTGGGCCCCAGGTGCAAAATTTGGACCTGGGCCCCAGGTGCAAAATTTGGACCTGGGCCCGCCCCATCTCCTCTCACCTCCCCCCAGCTCGGAGTACAGGATAATTATACTGACATTCGGATCTTTCCCTCAGCACCCTGCCCTCCCATGGTATTCTATACATATTTTCCTCAGCACCCAGTTTTCCCATGCTATGATATCCCTCTTTCCTTCAGCACCCAGCTTTCCCATGTTCTGCTATACATCGTTCCGTCAGCACCCAGCTTTCCCATGTTCTGCTATACATCATTCCGTCAGCACCCAGCTTTCCGATGTTCTACTATGCATCTTTACCTCAGCATCCAGCTTTTTGATGCTCTGCTGTACATCTTTACCTCAGCACCCAGCTTGCCCTTGATATCAGAGTATGGGAAAGCTGGGTACTGAACGAAAAATGTATAGCAGAGCATGGGAAACCTGCATGCTGAGGGAAAGATGTGTTATAGAACATAGGAAAGCTGGGTGTTGAGGATAAGATGTTTAGTAGAGCATGCGAAAGTGGGGTTCAGGGACCATTGTATAGCAAAGCATGCAGAAGCTGGGTCCTGAGGGAAAGAGCCTTATTCCCTCAGCATCCAGTTTTCCCATCCCATGCTTGTACCTTTGTCCCACATCCTCGTGTATGTTCCCGTCCTTGTATATGGCCCCATTCACCTTTTTTTCTGTACATATTTGTGCTAAAAATAATATTATAGATTTATTCATTTCACATATAAAAATGCCTGTCCCCCGAAGAAGCGTAGGAGACGTGAAACACGTGTCGGGACGCTGCTCCCCACGTGCAACCCTGGTCTGTTATTACATTGATATGGGCGAGTGTTCATTTTGAGGTCTGATTATGACTGGACTATTTTACTAGGGCAACTTTGCACCTGTCTTTCTACCTCTTTTATGAATAGATTCACCCTATTTTATATATTTTGAACATCTATCCAGGGGCATGTGGGGTCTTTTCTATCCCCTTTTGCACTTTACCCATCTGTTTGATTTGTTGTTTAAAATTTACTGTCTTGAAGCAACATTTCAATAAATGTCTATATAGCATGATTTTGGCTTCATGGGATGGTTTGTTCACATAATTGCAAAAATTAAAGACTTTTCTTTTCTGTGCCCTCATATAAAAATGGTAGTTGTTTTTTAATGGTACACGAGTTTTGCCATTTTTAGGCTATGTGTGCACTAGAAAATGGAATTTTTGTTAAGAAAATTCCGCACTCTGTAAAAGAATTCCGCACCTGCGGCAAAAAAATGCACCTGAAATTTTACCGCGGTTTTACCGCGGTATTGCCGTGGGTGGGTACCTGCGGTTTTTTACCATAACCTATGGCAAAAACCGCAGGTACCTGCGGAAATGAAGTGACATGCACATTCTTTTTGCTGCAGAAATTCTGCAGCAAAACCTGTAGGTGAAAAAAATGCAGTGTGCGTCATCTTTTTTTTTTTTTTTACCATAGGTTTTGCTGGGGAAGGACTGCAGAAAGGTTATGAACATTTTCTGCAGCAAAACATTCAGCAAAACCGCGGCAAATACAGCAGTATGCGAACAGGGCCTTAAGTGGGGGGGTTTTGGTGTTTTTAGTATTATTTATGCTTTTTAATGTCTGAATTTTATCACTAAAATGTCGCATGCACACAGTCACTTATTCACACAAATGCAGACATACACACTACATTTGTTACATATTTATGTTATATACTGTATATGTGAGCATATTTAAACACACTGTATGCACAAAGAAATAAGAAACTTGGATGTCTGGCAGCAAACCATGAAGATGAGGAGGCTGGGACATCATCACAGGACAGCAATGAGGCATCATCAGCTACAGGACAGTGGGGGAAGGGGGCAGGAGAGTGCAGCTGTGGGGGCAAATAGGAGGATAAGTGAAGGAGAGAAGAGGGGAGTGGGGAGGGGGAAAGAGAGTGCAGCTGTGAGGGGAAAATAGGAGGATAGGTGAACCAAGGAAGAGAAGAGTGGGGATTGGGGCAAGAGAGTGCAGCTGTGGGGGAGGGGGCAAGATAGTGCAGCTGTGGGGGAGGGGTCAAAAGAGTGCAGCTGTGGAGGAGGGGGCAAGAGAGTGCAGCTGTTAAGAAATAGCAATAAAACTTATTATAGAATTATGTTACGTCCGGTTGGTGGAAGCACTGGACCGTACACCGATTTCCCCTGAGGAGGCAGCCAGGCCGGTCAGCCCGCCAGGGGGTCCTGATGCACGGCAGCCGAAGCACTATTGGTAGCCAGACAGTCCATAGAGGAGCAGGAAAGGTGGATGTTGCTGAACCCACGGAGTTCTGGACGGTAGTCCGGGTGACGAGGCTCAGGGTCCGAGGCCGGGTTGTAGGGTCAGGCGGAATCCGGAACCTGCTGAGCGATGGGGCGGGTCGCCGAACGGAGCCAGGGACTGGAGACTGGCGGAGCTGCAGAGGTGGTGGAACATCCGCTGAAGTCACCGTCAGGGTCCAGGGATGGACTTGGTTCGGAGCGGCTGGCGTGGCAGGACAGGCTCTGCGAGACAGACAGGGTTAATACAGGGCAAGGCACAGGGTAAAGCAATACGGGGACCTGAACACTAGCTTGCTAAACACGTAGAACAGGCCCCACCCACCAGGAAAGAGAAACCTAATATACCCTGTACCTGTCTATGCAATATCCTGTTTCTGGGTGCTGGCCCTTTAAGAGAGGGTCAATGACCGCGCGCGCGCCCTAATGCGCATGCGCGAGGCTCGTGTGCCAGAAGCCAGTCCAGGAAGCAGTGAGGAGGAAGCAGGAGCGCCCGGCTGTGTGTCCCATGTCGCAGAGGAGCGCCGGGAGCGGGGAGCAGGACACAAGGAGGGTGCAGGCGAGGAGGACGGGACCGGGACCGGGGTGGTGAGCAGGGGACGCCGGCGGGAACCGGGGAGCGGGCCACGGGGACCAGAGTGCGGGGCACGGGGACCGGAGTGCGGGGCACGGGACCGGAGAGCGGGGCCCGGGGACCGGGAAGCGTGACAAAATAAAACGTATTATTAAGTAGGGGGCAGGAGAGTGCAGCTGTGAGGGCAAATAGGAGGATAGAAGAGGGTAGTGATGCTAGAGACATCATTCAGGGAACTTCAGTACTCAATTCAGGTCGCATTGTGTCCTCTGAAGCCTAACCCTCCTGCTAACTACAGAGCAATGGCAGTGCAGGACAGAGGGATACAATCTCCTCAGAAATCTTACATATTTGTGCAGCACACACTGCACAGGACTGTGTTGTGAATGTCGGTTATGCTTTGGCTGCTGTAAAGCTCCCTCTTGTGGCCAGGAATGGTTTGGACAGAGACCAGATGTGTTGAGCAATGGGCGTTTCCATTGCTAACTCTCTGCTTATTTAAACCCTGGTCTGATAGCAGGCTATGTCGGATGTCAGTTGTTCTTTGTTCACCAACCTGCTTCATCCTGCTCCAGACCACATCTACCCCAGATAAGTGATTGGCTCTGTATTTTTGTTTGGTTCTTTTTGCTCTTATCTGAGTTTGTCATTTGCTGTGGTTGTTTTCAGTTTATTTGCATGCAGGGATCTTCCCTCTCAGTTGCTTATCTGGAAAGCTCCCAGCAGCTATGTTTGGAGTATTGCTCCTATAAGTCCATGTGTTTGTTGCTTCTTGAATTTGTAATGGTTCCTGCTTTCTGTTCATTGGTATGACAAGAGCGCCTGGTATAGGACGTGGTTCAGATCTAGCGATCTGAGGGCTTTTTGTACTATCAGGTATTTGGATTTTTGTAGGGTTTTTCTCTGGCCACCATCAGTCCCTTTCCTATCCTGTCCTATTTAGTCAGTAGGGCCTCACCTTTTGCTAATCCTATCATCTATCTGTGTATTGTGTTTTCCTATATCACTGCAGTCTTTGAATGTGGGGGGCTTGCTATTCTTTATCTATTTTCTGAGGCAGAGAGTTATTCATCTTTTCTTCCTTAAGGATAACTAGTTCTCCGGCTGGGTTCGCGGTGCACAGGATGTTAGTTCACCCTTTGGCTACTTCTAGTTGTGATGGTTAGTAAGGGGATGGCGGACAGATTAGTTGCCAATGCTCTTCTCACCTTTTACCAATGATTTATGGTTGTCTTCCATGGTTCCAGATCATAACAGGAGTGATACTCCACAGCAGCTCTGTGCCTATGGGTGGGACATACTCCCAGTAGGCGGGGCTTACTGCCTGTGGGCAGAGCTGGCTGTGCTGAGGAGGAGGCAATGACCAGCTTTGTCCCCTCTTCTGATGGACGGGAGGGGTGGAACCTAAATAGAACATACAGCGTCTGCGCTGTATACTGGAGCAGAGATTGTCAGACTCAGGGCCCAGCGGGGGATCCACTGACTTCCGGGTGGGCTGGAGAACAGTGAAATCTCTTTAACAGCAGCAGAAAATCACCCAGCAGATACACAAAGCCGGGGGCGGGTGATCACTGTGCTGCTATTACTGCTCTCTCTCTGTTTTGTCAACAAAAACGCAGCTCACCAACTTAGTTCCAGAATGACAAAATCAATACTGGAGTGATTTTGGCATGTCGGTGTCTCTCTTTTTCCCTCTCTCCAAGCGCTTCATATCACCCACTGATCACCGGTGCGACGTGGCTGTCACACTTCTCCTGCAGCCTCTTCTTCTTCCCGATCCGCTCATTAGCCTCATCACATATTCACCACCCGCTCATTAGGCTCATACATATTCACTCCTCCCCTCATCTGTGATTGGTTGCAGTCAGATGCACCCTCATGCTGAGTGACAGCTGTCTGACTGCAACCAATAACAGCCGCGGGTGGGCGGATCTATATCGTACAGTACAATAAATAAATAATTTAAAAAAACGGTGTGCGGTCCCCCCAATTTTGATACCCAGCCAAGATAAAGCCTTACAGCTGAGGGCTGGTATTTTCAGGCTGGGGTGACCCACATTATTGGAAGCCCCCCAGCCTGAAAATATCAGCCAGCAGCCGCCCGGAATTGCCGCATCCGTTAGCTTCGACAGTCCGGGGACTTTATCCGGCTCATCCTGGTTGCTCTGGTGCGGTGCCAATCGGGGTAATAAGGAGTTAATGTCAGCCCATAGCTGCCACTAAGCCCTAGATTAGTCATGGCAGGCGTCTATAAAACACCCCTCCATTACTGATCTGTAAGTTAAAGTAAATGAGCAGAAATACCCAAAAAATCCTTTCTTTGAAATAAAAGACAAAAAAGCCTCCTCTTTCACCACTTTACTAACCCCCCAAAAACCCCTCCAGGTCCGAAGTAATCCAAACGAGGTCCCACGACGCTTACAGCTCTGCTACATCTGAAGCTCACAGCGAGCACCATAGAACAAGACTGCCTGCTGTGAGCTCCAGACAGCAACTGAAGTGAGATGCATGATAAGTGGTGATGTCACTCAGGTGATTTCCGGTCACAGCTTGAGTCTTCCAGCTGTAACAGCAAATCACCTGAGTGAGGTCCCACTAATCGCACAGCTCACTTCAGTCACAGCTTGATTTGAGGTTACAGGTGGAGGACTGCAGCTGTGACAGCAAGTCACCAGAGTGACAGAAGTGAGCGGCGTGATCAGCGGGACATCACTCAGGTGATTTGCTGCTCTCAGATTAGGTGCCAAAAACCTGGTGACAGATTTCCTTTAACAGGCGCGGATGGATCGCTGTTACACCCAGGGTCAGACTGGGCCACCGGGGTGATGGGGAATCCCCTAGTAGGCCCTGGGTCCTTAGCGGTCCCTCATGCCTCACATAGGGCCCGAGGCTGGTAACCGCGGGCTGGGCTAGGGCAGTGGGGCCCCAGGCCGCTCCACCAGCGGCAGTGCCAGGGCCCTTGGCAGCTCCACCAGCAGCAGTGCTGGGGGCCCAGGTGGCTCCACCAGCGGCAGGGGCCCAGGCAGCTCCACCAGTGACAGTGCCGGGGTCCCCAGGCAGCTCCACCAGTGACAGTGCCGGGGTCCCAGGCGGCTATACCAGTGGCAGGGGCCTGGGCAGCTCCACCAGCAGCTCTGCCAGGGCCCTGGGCAGCTCCACCAGGGGTAGTGCCGGGGCCGCTTGTTTCTATATCGGCCAGGGCTGCACTACGCCCTCAGTTGTTCATGTGCAGCCCCGGCCGTGTCACAGTTAATAGACGCAGCCGCGTCTGCTAACTTTGACGTCAGGCCGTGCACTGCTGCTTCCTGCCAGAGAGGATCTTTAACACTAGAACTACTGAGGTAGTCATTGTGACTACTTTGCAAGACAAGAGACAAGCCAGGGGAAGGTAAGAACTCCGTGTGTGTGTGTGTGTGTGTGTGTGTGTGTGTGTGTGTGTGTGTGTGTGTGTGTGTGTGTGTGTGTGTGTGTGTGTGTGTGTGTGTGTGTGTGTGTGTGTGTGTGTGTGTGTGTGTGTGTGTGTATACACAGCACGGTGGCTCAGTGGTTAGCACTGCAGTCTGGGGTCCTGGGTTCAAATCCCACCATGGACACCATCTGCAAAGAGTTTGTATGTTCTCCCCGTGTTTGCGTGGGTTTCCTCCGGGTACTCGGGTTTCCTCCCACACTCCAAAGACATACAGATAGGGACTCTAGATTGTGAGCCCCAATGGGGACAGTGATGCCAATGTATGTAAAGCGCTGTGGAATTAATAGCGCTATATAAATGAATAAAATTATTATTATTATTATATATATATATGTCTGTTTATTTGACTTTTTTGTATAAACGAGTATAATCTGTGTACATGTGTGGATGTATATATGTCTGTACATTAGAGCATATGCCTGTCTGGGGTCTTCTGCTTGTCTGTGCATGCATGTTCCTGTGTGTCTATGTATTTATGATTTTCTGTGCATGGGTTTGACTGCATTCTGTGTGCATGTATGTTCCTACATGTCTATGCATGCTTGTGCCTGTGTGTCTATGTATTTGTGCTTGTCTGTGCGTGGGCCTGACTGCATTCTGTGTGCATGTACTGTATGTGCCTACGTGTGTGTGCGCATGCTTGTGCCTGTGTGTCTGTGCTTGTGTTCAATCTTGTGCATGTGTTAGCCTGTCTGCATGTCTACATACAGTATGTGTATGTGTGCGTGCATGTGCCTGGCTGCATTTTTCAATATACAAATAAGGCTCAGTGTCACCGATGTACACTGTGTGCAGAATTATTAGGCAAGTTGTATTTTAGAGGATTTTTTTTATTATTGATCAACAACTATGTTCTCAATCAACCCAAAAGACTCATAAACATCAAAGCTTAATATTTTTGGAAGCTGGAGTGTTTTTTTTAGATTTGGCTATTTTAGGAGGATATCTGTTTGTGCAGGTAACTATTACTGTGCAAAATTATTAGGCAACTTAATAAAAAACAAATATATTCCCATCTTACAAAATTTAGAAATAAACATTTCTGACATGCAAAAATCAAACCCCCCAAAAATTAGTGACCAATATAGCCACCTTTCTTTATGATGACACTCAACAGCCTACCATCCATAGATTCTGTCAGTTGCTTGATCTGTTTATAATCAACATTGCGTGCAGCAGCCACCACAGCCTCCAGACACTGTTCCGAGAGGTGTACTGTTTTCCCTCCCTGTAGATCTTACATTTTACGAGGGACCACAGGTTCTCTATGAGGTTCAGATCAGGTGAACAAGGGGGTCATGTCATTATTTTATCATCTTTTAGACCTTTACTGGCCCACATTTATCTGCATTTGTCTGCATATGTCTGTGTGCCTGTCTGCATGCATTTGTCTGAGAGTTTGCGTTTGTCTATGTGTCTACGTATGTAAGTGTGTGTTTGCATGTGTTTGCATGTCAGTGCATCTGCGTATATGTGCATGTGTCAGTGTGTATGCATGTCTGTGTGCCCATGTCACGTCTTTTAACATGACTGCTATGCGCCGCGCTCTGATGTCTGTGAATGTGGGTGGAGTGGACATTTGACCACATCAAATATGAAGCCACAAGAGGATACCAGGGGAAAGCAGGAAGGTGAGAAGAGTCTTTTTGTTCCTCTGAAATGGACAGGGTAGTGGATAAAGGAGCCCAGTATGGGGCAGTTTAGGGGCCTGGGACAGAGGAACATAGGGGCCCAAGATGGGAGACATTATTAAATAAAGGCGGCAAGGAATGGAGACATTATTAAATAAAAGGGGCCATGAAGGGAGACATTTTTAAATAAAGGGGGCCAGGATTGGGGACATTATTAAATAAAGGCGGCCAGGATAGGGGACATAATACTACATGGGGCCAGAATGTGGAACATATGTGTCGCCCTGGACCAGCCAGGGGCCACAGAGAAGAACACCAACACACCCCACACTCCCTGCAGGCACATTAAGGTCAGACACAAAACCCTTGTTGCCTTCCTCCAGGGGCTGATGTCTACACCAGGGGGTGGAGCCAGGCGGTTGGTCTCCACCCACCGAGGAGTTCACAGTCCTGATGGAGGCAAAAGAGTCAGATTAGTTCAGGAGTTGGAGGAGTGAGGAAGTGAAGTGGTACTAGAGCAAACAAACAGTATGAAGAGCGTCCGGGTGTGTGGCCCGGGCGAGACAGCAAGGTTGGCAGACGGTGGTGACCGTCTGCAGGAGTGGCCGATTGGAGTCTACCGTAAGGACCGTGGACGGGTGGTGGCCCGGCGGTACCGGACCGGTATACAAAGAGAAGCCAGCACCAGTGGCAGGGGACTTTTGGACCCCGGCAAGGCTAGGAGTCGCCGTGAAGTTGCCGAATCCGTTAGTGAAGGGGACCTCCGGGTTTCCAAACAGTCAAGTCCCGACAGAAGGCAACAGTCCAACCTAGTGGGAGAGACACCGCCACCGCCAAGGCAACCATTTCTCAGGGCCAGCGCCTGCGTGCAAAAGGGGCTCCTCCGGCCCATATCCAAGTCGGGGAGCGGGTTACCGGTGGGAACCCATCGAAACTGTACAGACTGAGTAGGTGCAGGGAAAAGACAGTCACCGCTAACCTGCAGGGAACAACAACACCGCAGCCGTCCGAGGGACCCGTCCATCCAGCCGCTTGTTTTACCGTGAACTGTGTCATCATCATTGGGCTGAGTGAGTACCTCCGTGCCGTGCGGCACAGCGCTGCCCCTGCGACCCTGCACCTCATCAGGCCCCGCAACCCGCCTGTCATCAATCCTTACCCCATCACCGGGCCCCGGGACAACCAACCCCCTACCCACAGAGGGGAGGATTAACAACCAAAGCTGCTCCCTGTCACCGCTCCCGGCATCCCCGTCCAGAGCAGCGGTGGTGTCCACACAATCACCACAACCGTGGGTGGCGTCACGGACAATATCCCCAAAAACCCAAACCACCCCTTTTCACTCACGGGTGAGGAGCGCCGCTCCAGTCCCCGGGATCCGGCCCACCGCTCGAGCCACCGAGCAGCAGCAGCCGGACCCGAGCAGTGGGAGAGCGCGGCGTCCCCTCCTCCGCCCGCGACAACTTGGCGTCACGAACAGGATCTTACCGCTCTGCCGTTGGGTAGAGGTGCACCTTGTTACCGCCGGAGGTGTCCGGCCAGAAAATTTGAAAAGCCGCCATCTTGGGCGCGAAGAGTTCCCGCTCGAGTGTCTCCTCGAGTAGTGGAGGCGCGAAGGCCAAAACCCCGCCCCGATAGAGGAGGGGCCGGAAAGAAACTAAGGGGGACGAAATGGCGACTGGTCGCATGTAGCCGCAGCTATAAAAGCAGGGACGCCAGGACTCTACGGCCATCTTGTTCCTGGGAGAGGCCGCCAGCAAGATGTACATGCCGTCCCGAAGAACCATAGCCCCCGCGCCTGGAACCGCGGCGTGGGTGGAGATCCGGACCGCGCAGCTCCAACAACGGCTGCAGGTCAAGATGCAGCTCCTCCTGGAGGAGTGGGAGACCGACATGGCGGAGGTCATAGCGGCCGTGCGGAGACGCGGGGAGGAAGTGGTGGAAGAGAGGGTGAGTGACCCACGCCCCGGTACCCGTAGTGGGTCGGTCATCGTTGCTGCGGAACCCGGTCTGAACCCCCTCGCCCTACTGCCTCCCTCGCCACCCGTCCCGGCTGCCGTGGCCCCGCCACTAGGCCGGTACCCCCGCAACCGGTAGCGATACCCAGCATGTCCGCCCAGGCGGACCGACCTGTAGCCGGAGCCCGTAGCCGACCGGAGGTGCTCCCGTGGAAAGCCCCGAAGCCTGAACCGGAGGCACCCCATGAGAGATTCCCCGAGCCAGAGCCGATAGCCCGCTCCGTGCCGAAGGCCCAGCAGAGGAAAGCCCCTGTGCCCATCCCCCACACCTCGGCTGAGGTTGCGCCGCGTTGCCGCTGCAAGGCGGCGTCCAAGGCCAAGTCACCGCGGGACCTTCCGCCCAGATCACCAGCAGTGGGCAGTGTCCAAAAGGTCTCGCGGGGC
Source organism: Anomaloglossus baeobatrachus (assembly GCF_048569485.1). Lineage (NCBI taxonomy): Eukaryota > Metazoa > Chordata > Amphibia > Anura > Aromobatidae > Anomaloglossus > Anomaloglossus baeobatrachus. The sequence goes on along the minus strand of NC_134357.1, from coordinate 277,612,840 downwards.
CCGACCCGTGCGCCGGAGCTCGCAGCAGCGCCATATTGGGATAGGGAGCCAGTACCGTTGGGCCCGGAAATCAAAGAGAGGGAAAGGAAGAAGGCAGAGATGGTGGCCCGTGCAATCCGGGAGAAGGAGAGCCTGAGACAAGCGACCTTCCGTGTCCGCGGCCCGCTGTATGAGGGGCAGGTGAGGCGGTTTGATGTCCGCCGGGGCTATGGATTCATTTATGAACCAGGCCTGGAGGCTGAAGTATTCATAGCCCGGCGGGATGTTAATGCTCACCTGCCAGAGGAGCACCCAGGCCGCAACCAGATGCTGGGCGACCTGGTGCAGTGTACCCGGCACTGTGGGGAGAGGGGGTGGTTTGCGCTGGATGCCAAGCTGAGGGGCAGCCAGGAGGCACGGGTGTCCGCCACACCTTCTCCCCCAGCAGACACCGAAGAGTCGGAGTAAGGGCAGCGGAGTACCGTTGCACCGTCCCCGTTGGGACCACCACTGTTTAAAAGTTTTAAAGTTTTGAAAGTTTTAAAGGAATGAATGATAAGTCAATGATAACCGTGAAAAGTCACCTGATTGCACCCTGATTTGGAACCGGTCGTAGCCGGCAACTGGTCCCCGTTGGGACCCCCCCTTCACCACTTTACATAGAAACTACTATGAACATGCCTGAGAACTTGCAAGGCAACCACAAACTTGTGGCCTGTAAATAAAAATGTTGTTACAGCTCCCACCGTTGCCGCCTCCGGAGAGGCAGGTTGGAGGGAGGGCCCGAAGTGGAGCAGGCTGGGGCCCAGCCACCACCGGAACCGGTGGCTACCCTCTGGGGGTTCCAGGGGCTCCCCATGGACGTGGGTCCCCTGGAAAGGACAGAACCCGCTCGGGCAATTTGTGCAGGACTGGGGTCAAGGGGTGCTGCCTATTTGCTTAGGGGCAGCATCAGGGCCAGGTTGCTTGGTTGGGTGAGAGCGGAAGCCGTAACCGTTACCGTAACGTTTAAGTAAGAGTACCTCCCGATGTGGGAAGATGTTATTTTAATTGTAAGTGTGTTACCGTTTTTACCTTTTCATATTTTTCCAGTTGGTGAAAATAAAACCGGTGTTGGACGGGCAGCCCGAGGACGGTCTGCATTAAACTAAGGGGGAATGTGTCGCCCTGGACCAGCCAGGGGCCACAGAGAACAACACCAACACACCCCACACTCCCTGCAGGCACATCAAGGTCAGACACAAAACCCTTGTTGCCTTCCTCCAGGGGCTGATGTCCACACCAGGGGGTGGAGCCAGGCGGTTGGTCTCCACCCACCAAGGAGTTCACAGTCCTGGAGGAGGGAAAAGAGTCAGATTAGTTCAGGAGTTGGAGGAGTGAGGAAGTGAAGTGGTACTAGAGCAAACAAACAGTCTGAAGAGCGTCCGGGTGTGTGGCCCGGGCGAGACAGCAAGGTTGGCAGACGGTGGTGACCGTCTGCAGGAGTGGCCGATTGGAGTCTACTGTAAGGACCGTGGACGGGTGGTGGCCCGGCGGTACCGGACCGGTATACAAAGAGAAGCCAGCACCAGTGGCAGGGGCCTTTCGGACCCCGGCAAGGCTAGGAGTCGCCGTGAAGTTGCCGAATCCGTTAGTGAAGGGGACCTCCGGGTTTCCAAACAGTCAAGTCCCGACAGAAGGCAACAGTCCAACCTAGTGGGAGAGACACCGCCACCGCCAAAGCAACCGTTTCTCAGGGCCAGCGCCTGCGGGCAAAAGGGGCTCCTCCGGCCCATATCCAAGTCGGGGAGCGGGTTACCGGTGGGAACCCATCGAAACCGTACAGACTGAGTAGGTGCAGGGAAAAGACAGTCACCGCTAACCTGCAGGGAACAACAACACCGCAGCCGTCTGAGGGACCCGTCCATCCAGCCGCTTGTTTTACCGTGAACTGTGTTATCATCATTGGGCTGAGTGAGTACCTCCGTGCCGTGCGGCACAGCGCTGCCCCTGCGACCCTGCACCTCATCAGGCCCCGCAACCCGCCTTGTCATCAATCCTTACCCCATCACCGGGCCCCGGGACAACCAACTCCCTACCCACGGAGGGGAGGATTAACAACCAAAGCTGCTCCCTGTCACCGCTCCCGGGATCCCCGTCCAGAGCAGCGGTGGTGTCCACACAATCACCACAACCCTGGGTGGCGTCATGGACAATGTCCCCAAAAACCCAAACCACCCCTTTTCACTCACGGGCGAGGAGCGCCGCTCCAGTCCCCGGGATCCGGCCCACTGCTCGAGCCACCGAGCAGCAGCAGCTGGACCCGAGCAGTGGGAGAGCGCAGCGTCCCCTCCTCCGCCCGCGACACATACATTATTGGTTTATGGTGGCAAATGATAGACATAATTACTGTAGGGGCAAATTAGGGGACTTTTCTACTGCTGTAATATAATTTAATTTTGAGGATACTATCTTCCATGGGGGAACAAAAGTCTGACATAAGACCCGTTTTACATGCTACGACATCGCTAACGAGATGTCGTTGGGGTCACGGAATTCGTGACACACCTCCGGCCTCGTTAGCGACGTCGTTGCATGTGAAACACATGAACAACTGTTAACGGTCAAAATTACTTACGTAATCGTTGATCGTTGACGCGTCGTTCCTTTCCCGATTATCGTTGCTGTTGCAAGACGCAGGTTGTTCGTCGTATCTGCGGCAGCACACATCACTACGTGTGACACCGCAGGAACGAGGAACATCACCTTACCTGTGGCCACCCACAATGAGGAAGGAAGGAGGTGGGTGGGATGTTCGGCCCGCTCATCTCCACCCCTCCGCCTCTATTGGGCGGCTGCTTAGTGACGCCGCTGTGACGCCGCACGAACCGCCCCCTTAGAAAGGAGGCGGTTCGCCGGCCACAGCGACGTCGCTAGGCAGGTAAGTATGTGTGACTGGTGTTAGCGATGTTGTGCGCCACGGGCAGCAATTTGCCCGTGATGCCCAACCGATGGGGGCGGGTACGCTCGCTAGCAATATCGATAGTGATATCGCTGCATGTAAAGTGCCCTATAGTGTAGAAATTGGGGGAAAAGTGTGGAATGTGCTCTGGGAGTGATCAGCAATAGGGGACTGTGTGTTATTTTCTGCAGAGTCGAGTCATGGCAGGAAGAAGTGATGGCGGTCAGCACCAGATGAAGAGGAAAAGCGAAGATGAATAACTTCAGCTAGAGTCATCACTGGTAAGTCAGTGTATTATATGTACACACATATACTATACACTTTATACAGAGCACCTGTGTATAATGTTACTGGTGATCACTGTATTACATGTACACTGACACTATATACAGAGCTAGTGTGTATAATGGCACTGATGGTAATATTAGTGTTATTAGTATTGTGGTTTATTCATGATCATTATTGTAGTATTCGGTTACTATGTGGTCTGGTCATGGGATGTTGGTATTTGACTCTTATATGTGGTTGTATTCAGTCACCATGTGGTGGTAATATGTGACCTGGTCACGGTATGGTGGTATTTCTCTCTTTTATGTGGTATTATTTGGTCACTGTGGTCTAGTTATGGTGTGGCGGTATTTCTCCCTTGTATGTGGTTGCATTTGGTCACTGTGCAGTGGTAATATGTGCTCTGTTCATAATGTTGCAGTATTTCTCTCTTGTATGTGGTATTATTCGGTCACTATGTGGTCTAGTCACGGTGTGGCGGTATTTCTCCCTTGTACATGGTATTATTGGTCTTGGTATAGTGGATTGTGTTGTGTATGGAAGTCACTTTTTCTTTTCTGATATCAATATGGGGAAGATTATTTCCAATAGAGATTAAATACTTGAACGTTTAACCCCTCCATGTCCTGTGATTATTACACTTTAGCAAATATGCACTTAGGCTATGTGCGCACGTAGCGTTCTGTCCCTGCAGAAATTTCTGTAGCGATTTGAACAGCACACATGCGCTTCAAATCGCTGCAGAAACAGTCCGTAATAAAAAAAAAAAGCCGAATCCATGCGCTCTGACTGCAGCTCCTCCCATAGACAGAGCAGGGGCTGCATGCAGAGCGCACGAAAGAAGTGGCAGCAGCCGAAGCGATGCGCTCTAATACGCCACATGCGCACGTCTCCTGCACAATCTCCATAGATTATGCTGGGGACGCAGGACGCATGCAGTTACGCTGCGGTGCAGATCGCAGCGTAACTGCATGCAATTACGCAACGTGTGCACATAGCCTTACAGAGGTTCTCCGCTGAAAACAATTAATCACCTTTTCTAGGGCCACATGCACAAGTTAAGTATTTGGTATTTTACCTCAGTATTTGTAGCTAAAACCAGGAGTGGTAAAATCAGAGGAAAAGTATGATAGAAATATGGGCACCACTTCTGCATTTTTCATCCACTCCTGATTTTGGCTACAAATACTGATGTAACATACTAACCAAATACTGAACGTGTGAACGTGGCCTAAGGAGAAGTGATAACTTATTCATCAGTGGGGATCCGACTGTTGGGACCTGCACTGATTGGCAAAATGTGCAACTTTTATCCTCATTACACTGGAGCTCATGTCCGACCGACCCCTGATCCATTCATTCCTTCAGTGGCTGTGAGTGCTGTTCTTGGATTTTTCTGACCACCCCAAAAAGGATGAATGGAGCTGCAGTCACATATCCCACCTGTCGCATTTTAATAATGGGGATACAAGTGCCCTGTCAGGGATAAAAGTTCCCCATTCTTCTGATCGGTGCGGTTTCCACTGGTCTGGTACCACCGATCAATGAGTTGCAACCTACCTAACCTGTGGATCGATAATAACTTGTTTTCACCAAACAAACCCTTTAATGCAAACTTCTGTAACAGTACATAAGTTCTGGTGATCACAGTAGATATGGAGGAGACGCCTGTGTTTTACAGTCAACGCTCCACTATAACGGGGTTGGGGCTAACAGCTAACAGGTATTTGCATATCACTGTAGGGTGGGCGCTTGGAGTCAATTCACTTGGTGGGCCCCAGACACCACAGTTTGACCCTGTTTACACCCATACCTGTTAGCTGCACATGTATGTGTGGCGCCCTTGCGGCTTCAGGCGCCACAGGGTACTGCACCTCACTTAAGGTGCAGTACTCATCTCGGATATAGAAGAGGTCGTCGCTGGTAACAACCACAATCACAACCAACACATAAAATGGGGTTCTCTGTCACTGGGACCGGGCTAGGGTAGGTGCTGGGGTGGTCATCATGAGGTATGGGACCTCATGCCCACTAGTCAGGAACCCGGAAGGCAGGGTGTGTCGCCCGGGGACCAGGGGTTACTCAGATCCGGGCCACAGAGTCACTTCTGTGGGTATCACGGTGGCGTGACCCGGTCTGTGATCCCAGGCTCCACAGTAAAAGGGGATTTGGGTAAGGGAGATTGTCCGTGACGCCACCCACGGTTGTGGTGAAGTTGGAACACCACCGCTGCTTTGGACGGGGATCCCGGGAGCGATGGTATGGAGCAGCTAGATGTTATTTCTCCCCTCCGTGGGTAGGGGGTTGGTAGTCCCGGGGCCCGGTGATGGGGTAAGCAGGGAGCAGGGCGCAGTGCTGCAGTGCGGTGCCCGAGGGCATGGGTGTACTCACAAGAAAGTCACACGGAGTCACTGGTAAACTAGGAATTGCCGGTGTCCGCAGCCTTTGGTAGGGGGGTGTTAGTGTCCCACACACGGTGCAGCAGCCCTTGTTGTTCTTTCCCTGCAGCCAAGTGTCTTTCTCTCCACTCTCTTCCTCTTTCTCCTCAGCCGGGAACGGGGAATCCACTCCCCTGTAGTGATCCGGGTACCCAGGTACCGAGGGGCCACCGCCCTGCTCCGGCTACGTGTTCTGGCCCCTTCCTCTCTACGGCCTGTCCCGGCCCTTTCAGAGCACGCTTCACTCCCAGCCTGGGAGCTACAACTCCAGACTTCTGTCCTGTCTGCTCTCCACACACTCTCTGCTTTTCTCTTACACTGGGGCTGTGGCTTGTCTGGCTGCACCGGTGTGAGATCAGATTACCAAGGAGGATTAACTCTTTCTGTGACAACCTGGCTGTGCCAGGGCGTCACAGGGGCACCCACAGGAGAAGTGAGGAATCATCCGACACACAATAGGCAGTCTGCACCGGACAGGGTCAATGTGAGGTCGCACTGAGGAGGAGTAGGCAGACAATGAACAGTTCAGAGCCTGTGGTCTGGAGCCGGAGGCTCGACCTGGGTTCTTAGGAAAAGAAGAGGGATCCCAGGGTTCGCAGGGAGTGCAGCAGGCGCCCGTGACCCATTCCACGGCTCAGGAGCTGGGGTGGAGGGAGACCATCGAAAGGAAACCAACTGAGAACTGAGGGGACCGCCGGTCACAACCTCCGAAGTATTCGGATCGGCTGGAGCCCATCGCAGCGGGGATCGGCACGTCCAGCGGCAGTTTGTGACCTGTGAGTAAAGGGGTCCTTGAACTGCATTGCTTGTGTCGTCTCGTTACTGCCGGCGCCCTCGCCATCACGCCCCCAGCGCTAACAGCGTCTGAGAGACTACCACCACCATCATCCTCCCTGGGGCCTAGCTCTACCTGTGGAGAGCTACAACATCCGTGCTGCATAGTCATCCGCCCCAGAAGAGAGAAAGCACCCGCAGCGGCGGCTCATATTGGCGGCACACCACAGGTGGCGTCACAAACTATTACCCCCCATCATCCCCATCTCCAGCCTTTTTATTGACACCCGGGGTCACGGAACTGGGCGAGGCCACCGCAGCGTCCCAGGAGAAGCACCGCGGCCTGGCAACGAGTAACCCCCGACCCCGTGGGCGCGTCATATACTGATCAGAGCCTGCATTAAAGGGACACATACTGCCAGGTCGTAAAGGGGTTAAAGAGAATTTGTCATCTAATCATGATGTGCCACTTACTGGGCTGCTTAGTGTAGTTTTGATTAAATCACTGATTCATCAGCTGGAGATAATCATTGGAGGACTAGTAGACCTGCTGCCAGGTAGTCAGGCATATTCTCAAGGTTTATATAACCCCACCCCTCCACTGATTTGCAGTCTTCTGTGTACACGGCACATAGGCAGAAAGTTGTCAATCAACGGTGTGGGCGACATTCTGCAGAGCTCAAATTTTAGATAACTGGTACATTATCCTGCTCTCAGATGGGGTAGCAAAAACTTAGTGACAGATTCCCTTTATTTGTTCCTTTCTGTACATCTATCCATACATGTGTATACTTTGCATATAATTTTAAAGAGTTGACACACATTCCTGACAAATGATCTACACCGTATTATTTATCATATGTTATTTGTCTCAGGACCACAAGGTGTCTCTTCATTCAGAAAGTAACAAAATACCGTAATAAAGCCTGCATCACTCTCTAAGGCACCCTTCACACGTCCGTGAAAAAAACGTGCGTGTCTTACGTGCCATTTTTCGGGTCCGTGTTCCGTTTTTTTGTCTGTTTTTCTGGTATGTGTGACATCCGTGTGATTGTGTATGCTAGCCGTGTGCGTGTGGAATGTCCGTGTGTGCGTCAGATACGTAAGTGTAATGTCCGTGTGTTGTCCGTGTGTTGTCCGTGTGAAATGTTCCCTGTGTGATGCACAATGACGTTGCTATATGCCCGTTGACAGCAGACAGACAGCGTCGCGCGATGAGAATGAACTCGCGTGAACTTCACCCGAGTTCATTGTCATCCCGCGGCTCTGTCTGTGTCGCGTACTGATTAGCGGTCACCCGTGAAGGACTCACTGGTGACCGCTAATCCCCTGAGTGACTGAAGTAAGCAGCGCGATTAGCGCTGCTGTCACTCAGGTTACCCGCGGCTAGATGGATCCTCCACCCGAGACCGCAACTCACCTGTGACTTCATCGCTGATCGTGCAGTGCACTTCAGTCACTCGGGAGACTTGCTGTCACAGTTGGAGGATCCTACGGTGGCTGCGAGTGACCCGAGTGACATCATCGCTGATCACGCTACTCACCTCAGTTGCTGCGTGGAGCTGACAGGATCGGCGGTGCTCTACTGCAGATCCTGTCACCTTCATGTAGCAGAGCTGAGAGCGTTGCGGGACCTCCGTGGATTACGCCGGAGCTGGAGCGGTTTTTGGGGCTTAATAAAGTGGTGAACGAGGGTGGGGTTTTTTTGTTTATTATTTCAAATAAAGGATTTTTCGTTGTGTGTGCTTATTTTCTTTAACTTACAGGTTAATCATGGAAGGTATCTCGGGGAGACGCCTGTCATGATTAATCTTGGACTTAGTGGCAGCTATGGTCTGCTGCCATTAACTCCTTATTACCCCGATGCCAACGCACCAGGGCAAATCGGGAGGAGCCGGGTACAGTCCCGGGACTGTCGCATCTAATGGATGCAGCAATTCCGGGCGGCTGCTGGCTGATATTGTTAGGCTGCAGGGCTCCCCATAACGTGGAGCTCCCCATCCTGAGGATACAAGCCTTCAGCCGTGTGGCTTTACCCTGGCTGGTATCAAAATTGGGGGGAAAGGCACGTTGTTTTTTTTTAATCATCTATTTATTTTTTTTACTGCTTGATATTGACACACCCACCGGCAGCTGTGATTGGTTGCAGTGAGACAGCTGTCACTCAGCGTGGTGGCGTGTCTCACTGCAACCAATCATAGGCGCCGGTGGGCAGGGAAAGCAGGGAATACGAGATTGAATAATCAGCGGCCGTTTTTTTCAAAATAGTAAAAGCCGCCGGAGTTTTTTTAACAACTGTGCAGCGCCGCGCCGGTGATCGGGAAACGGTGAGTATGAGAGAGGGGGGAGACTGACCGACGGACTGAGAGAGGGACAGACAAGAGAGAGACCGACCGACAGACAGAGAGAGACCAACCGACGGACTGAGGGAGATTGACTGACATACACAGAAAAAAAAGATTGACCGACATCGCTTCAAAAAAGCACAAAACGTACACGGACCATACGGAGATGCATCCGTGTCATGTACGTGTGCTCATGGACCCATAGACTTTCATTGGGTGCATGTGTGCGTGTTCCGTGCAGAAAACGGACATGCATCCGTGTTTTACGGACAAACAAACGTATCACGCACACGGACACACGCACCTTATGGAAAAACGCACGTGTAACTCCATACATTGAATAACATTGGAGTACGTGTGTCCGTGTCTCCGGTACATACGGAAACGGCCTAACACGTACCGGAGACACAGACGTATGAAGGGGGCCTAAAGCACACAACTCAGCTTTGGTGCTGCGAGTTTTGTTATAAAGTAAAAAACAGGAGTAAAGTAAAACTTTAGACTTAAATGGGTCTTTTGGGTCTACAGTATTAAGGTTCTATTGTTAGGCCTAAGCCACACGGCATGAAAATCGGACCGAGTGGAATGCGATAAAACTTCGCATTGCACTCGGACCAATATTAATCTATGTGCCCGCTCCCATGAGCGATTATTTTCTCGGCCCCAATCGGACCAAGAAAACAAGGGCAGCATGCTGCGACTGTAATGCGTTCCTGGTTTCTCTCGCAGCCATTCAAGTCTATGGGGCGATAGAAAAATCGGACTGCACTCGCATTACACCGGTGTACCGTGAGTGCAGGGCTAGCATAGCAATAGCCGGCAATGGAGGAGAGACGGAGATAAATCTCTCCCTCTCCTCCTCAGTGCTGGCCCTCCCACTGCAGCTGTGGTCCGATTGCATGATCAGATCTCAGTCGCAGTGACACTCGCATGACACTAGGCTCCCGCTGTGCTGCCAGCGTGAGCCGAGTGTCATGTGAGGATCGCATTAGTGCCCGTGTGGCCCCGGCCTTAGGAATAGAGTTGTGAAATACAATTTGCGGGACCTTGGTCCAATGGCCATGTCAGTATTCCCTTGGCAGCTAGACCAGAGCAGACTTCCTAATACCACCCGACAATCTACACACCATATAATATAATCACCATATTCTTACTGAATAAGAACAAAAGTGTCTATATAGGAGATCAGAAACCAGTTCTACTGTATATAGGTAATCTGAAGGGTAGTTTCATAGACTTTTTTTCTCTATCTCGCCCAGACTCTCTTGATGACTTCTCCCAACCACAAATTGATTTGACAGACTTTGCTACCCAGACATGATTAGTTCTTCCCTTTTGAGTCCCTTTCACACCATATGTATAAACACAAAGTCCTCTTATCAAAGCAATTTCACTACAATTCTGGCGTAAATTGCTGTGAAAAGTCACAAACTTTTGGCGCAACTTGGAGTTGCACAAATGTACCACCCTGAGAGGGGCCCGGCCGCTTCCTCCGCTTGCTTGGGCCGAGCCGCTCGAGGTCTAGGCTCGGGTTGTCGGTGGCGCGAGCGCCTCCGGACCGGGGGCCACGTCACTCTTGTTAAGGGGAGTAGGTGGTGGGAGGATGGTGGTCGTGTAATGGGTCGTGACGCCACCCACGGGTCGTGGTGACGGGAGAAGCACCACCGCTGCGGCTGAAGTAATGGCTGGCTTGTCCGGGATCGGTGTTGCGGCTGCAGCCGAGATGTTAGCCCCTCCGTGGGTAGGGGCGGTGTGTCCCGGGGCCCGGTGGGGGACTGTGAGGGTTGGTGGTTGTTGTAGTCGGGGTGCAGGGCGCCGTGCCGCAGTGTAGTGTGTCGTGCCCGGATGCCACTGGTGTACTCACGAGTAATTCACACTGAGTCACTGGTAAACCAAAATTCGGTAGTGGTCGGTCCCCACGGCCGGCTACTGATGTCCCCTGTGGGGTTGATGGTGGTCCTTTATCCTGTGCACCTCTGGATGTTTGTGTTTCGGCCCCCCTGCCTAAGCAGTGGTAGCCGGCTCCCCGGAGTTGAGCTGCCGGAGGAGCCCTCGGTTGCCCGCAGGCGCTGGCCCGTCGGGTGCTTGGCCCTTGGCGGTGGCGCTCACCTGGACTTGGTGGGCTTTTGCCTTCTTTCGGGACTTTGGTTGTGGATGAACCCCTGAGGTCCGGCCAGCAATCAGTCAATTCGCCTATACTCAGTGGCTTCTAAGCTAGGACGGGGTCTGAGTACCCTTCTGTTTGGTGCTCCAGTACACGTTTGACTCCCCGGTTCGGGACCGGCGGGCCAAAACCCAGGCCCGGACCGTACGGTTCCGCCGGTTGCTGTACCGGTACTCCTGCAGACGGCCACCACCGTCTGCCTGCCTGACGTTTTCCAAGGGGCCCAGGCTCCTACTCGGGTCCCTGACAGTCTCTCTCCTTTTTCACCTCCTGTCACTGTCAGCTCTAAACTTTCTCTCCTTGAACTTCCTGCCACAGGACAGTAGTCTCCTCGGTGGGCATGTCTTTCCACCTGACTCCGCCCACCTGGTGTGCTCTACTTGCCCTGGGGGAGGCATCAGGTCTCCCAATCGGGTGACATGTGTGTGACCTCACAGGGGGTGTGTGTGTGTGTGTGTGTGTGTGTGTATGTGGCTGATGTAATTACCTGTGACCCCTGGGGTCCAGGGCGTCACACAAAAATTTTCTGACTTTTGGCATTTTGACACCGATTTCTTATAGCTCTGCCAAAATGGACAGGGGCATGACAGCAGAGCTTGTCTAATTCATGATTAGCTATGGCAACCTCTACATAAAAAAATCTAGATCCAGTCAGAGACTAGAGTAAGATCTCTGCTGTGGCACATGGAGCACTGGAGTGAGAGATGGGGGAACAAGCTATCAGGACCACAATTGGAACCAGGGATAAGTATTTTTTAAACTAAGCCATCGTTTATATTTTGTACTATTACAATAACCAGATGGCAATCTGCCGGTTGTCAAGTATCAGTTTTGTGTACACGTTATTGTGAGTATGGCTAGTTTCCAATAAAGAATATTGCAACTGATTATTACATAATGGTTAGCTATGTGGTTATTTTACTAATAATGTACATACATAGACACCCAATGTTGATGCTATCAGTGTGATACCGACTATCTACAGAGCTGCTGCCACCCACTCACCCAGAATGGTCTGATTTCGACACTAAAGGATGATTAGCTAGAAAGCTTAGGGGAAGTATGAGAAAAACAGAATTAGCATGAAGAATTCCAGCTCACATATATCATACTAACTGAGAAGGGAAAGACATGTTTGGGCGAGAGGCATAGGATGTTAGTCAGCTCATGTGAGTTTGGGAGCTGCCCATACTTCTCTTTTATTTTTTTAAGAAAAGGTTAAAAAGTCCACAGTGCTACAAAGAGTTCATAGTTCTTGAGGGGCTTTAAAGGCACAGCTAGCTATAGTAATCAGGACTGCACCAAGTTTACGCAACTTTTTTTGATCAAATGCATCTGAATAATATGTTCCTTTAGATATTATAATACACACTTACCTGACAATATCTGGTTTACCTGAACTAAGAAACCCAGTGATTATTCTACTTGGGTTTACTACATAGATGAGTCTTGTCCAATCTGTGCCCATAGGGCTTATGTGTGCATAGTAGTATAACTAGCCCTGATGGGCCCCCATGCAAAATTTGGACCTGGCCCCCACCTGCATGTTGGTCAGATGTATGGGCCCTTGTACAGTTCTAAATTCTACAAAGACATATGTATTGTCCCCCTTACCCATAGTGTAATAATGTCCCCTTTCCCGTACTTGTTTCCCCCATCCTGGGCCCATTACTGGTATAATGTCACCCATCCTTAGCTCCTTCCTGTAATAATGTCCCTATTCTGGCCCCTTCTCAATATAATGTCCCCATCCTGGGCAGCTTCCAGTAAAAATGTACCCCATCCTGGTGTAATATCCCTCTATCTGGCCCCTTCTAGTAATTTATGTCCTCCATCCTGGGCCCCTTCCTGGTAAAATGCCCCCCTTACTGGACCGCAGCCTGAATAATGTTCTTTGTTCTGCAACATTAAAAACAAAAATATACTCCTCACCTACCCCCATTCCCACAATGCACTCTTCTATACTTGGCAAAGAAGCCAACGTGCCTGCTTTGGGCGACGTCACTGCTATGTACCACCTGTGACTGGCATGCCGACGTCACTTGTAGGACTCCGATTGGCTGACGGCTTGTATAGCGGTGTAAGAGGTGGTCAAACCCACCCCCCATCTTCCCCATTAATGTACATATTGATGATTGTCCTGTATTTTATGCATATGTGTTAAAGGATTGTGAATTTATAAATTATTTGTACTAGAGAAATAAGTTATAGAATGAAGATAGATTTGTTTCCATGTAGCCGATCTTTTAGGATTAATACAGGCACACAGGGAGGACAGAGTTTTAGCTATGATTTTAGATAAGATAGGATTAATGGTAGTTGGAGGAGGAAAAAAGGGAGTGGTACGGCCATGTTTGAGGCCCTAGGGCAGTGTGGAGTCAAGCAAGGGAAAGAAAATGTGCGCCTAGGTGCACAGGCTAGTCCTGAATCCTGAGGCCACCTCTGTAGGTTCGGAGCCTAGGGCTCATCCCAGCGGGCTACGAAAACCTGTCAGGGGATTAAGGAGTGGAAAGAGGGAAGAAGAAAGAATGGATGCTGATTGCCATGTCTCCATGAAGGTGTTAAATGCTAGTAAAGAAAGTTTGGTTTAGAAAATCCTGGTGTGGCGTAATTCCTTCACAGCGACTTCAGCACCTGCGGAAGAGGAAACCGTTGGAGCTTCCGAGGGGCAGCCAAGTGTCACACTCTCTTTCCAGGTACATGCACACATTCAGGAATCTCTTAGCAAAGGAGCGCTGTGCCCATACCTTCCTCCTTCATAGGGACCCAGCGAGTCTCTATGCTGCAATAAATGTTACCTGAATGTGCATCCTCAGATAAACATCTAACTGAAATAAGCACTGGCGTCAGTGAGCCCTTCCCGCATGGTCCTGATCTGCGACCGCTACATCCCTTTGTATACAACAAAGCTGCGTGTTGCTGTAAATGTTTCGTCAGGTGCTGTATGTATGGAGCTAGCATGTTGGCTCATTGGGGTCCTAGGGTTGTATCTGATGAGTTGTGAGATCTGCAAGAAGTTTGTATGTTCCCCTGAGTTTCTATGGATTTCTACCTGTTTCTCCAGTCTCTTATCAGCCTCCATATTGACCATATTCTTGGAGAAGTGCCTTAATGTTAACTATTAACTTGCCTGCATCACACTCACCCCATAAGAATTTTGAAGGGTATTGAAAAGATACAGAAAAAAAAATCAGGAGGTAAATCTGCTTCCCAGAGGTTGTACCATTCAAGGTTGTATAAATACTATACACAAAGATGTGTTAACAAGTTCTATAAAGATCCCGATAACGCTGTCTGCAATGTGCAATGTTCTATGGTTCCCTCCTGAACTTTATGGGCCCGAATCATCATTTGTGATTTCTTGAAGTCAATTTTTTTTTTTTTTTGCCTAGTGGAATTTGCTGTTTTTCCCTCCAACTTCTTCAAAATGGTGCATGTGGATCATCAATTTGGCACAAAAAAGTACATTATTTTTTCTTTAACTGTTGTTTTCAGTTGTCTGAAAAAGACGGCAAATTGAAAATACCTCCAGAAACTTCACAACAGGCAATTAACAAGCAGGGGAAGGATACAGCTCAGACTCCAAGGATTTTAATAAAAAGCATTTCTTTATTTCAACTTTGTTAAAAAAGAATATATCCAAAAAGGTATAATGACACCGGCTGATAACACCTACAGATGGTAGATGATGAAAAAAACTATGCGTTTCGGCGGTACGCCTTCATCAGGTCAGAGATCCTGCTTGCTTCTTGTCTATATTCGGCTGGCTGCCGTGAACCTTGCTGGGACCGAGGATACTTATCTGGAGGAACTAATCAGGCTAACTTCCACTGTGGTGAGCGGTTCAAGTGTTCTGTGTCTACAACAGGCAATTCAAATGCAATGTGACATTTAGTAAAAGTTGCATTTTATGAAACTTCTTAAAACATCCAGATAAGCAAAGTTTTGAGGGAAAAATCAAGACAGATTTTAAAAAGAAGAGTAAATGAAAAAATATAAGGAGAATAAGGTTGAAATACAAAAGGCACAAATAACTCCAAAAAACTGGAGATCCCACAATGAGACAGGTGTGCATATAGATTTTTTTTTTTACATAGAGGCAGAGCAGGGGGAAAAATATGTTCTGTAAATGCAACTTCATTCTTGGTGTGGCCAACTTCCTCAGCGGGACACTTAATCACCATTTATCACCCGATGGCTTGGTTTTTTTCACAGCACATAGAAGATGGTGACAGACTCTTTTTAGGCTTCCTTTCCTTTTCCTTGTGTAAAAACCATGCAGCCACTAACAATAATTTGTTCACTTAAAATGGATGTACCAAGTTTGGAAGTTTATCGTCTATCGCATAGATAAGGGTTAAGCCTCAGTCAGACATTAATGATTTTTTTACAAATATATATATATATATATATATATATATATATATATATATATATATATATATATATATACATATATATATATAAAAAAACTACTATGGCATTAGAAATCAATCGTAGATGAACACTGCCCCATAGTTTTGCACTGGTGCGAGTGCAGTCCAATGTTTTATCGGACTGCACTCGTAGATGCAAAACGCAAGTGGAACTGAACCCTAACCCAGATAGTGGCATTTTTAAGTTAGGTTCCCAGTTTACAGAGATTACCTTGCCGTGATGACCGGGCTCACATGCATTGGCCAATACATAAACTAAATATCTCTCTTTTTCATATACAGTGCTGGCCAACAGTATTGGCACCACTGCAATTCTGTCAGATAATACTCAGTTTCTTCTTGAAAATGATTGCAATCACAAATTCTTTGGTATAATTATCTTCATTTAATTTGTCTTCAATGAAAAAAAAAAAATTGTCATAAAGCCAAATTGGATATAATTCCACACCAAACATAAAAAAGGGGGTGGACAAAAGTATTGGCACTGTTTGAAAAATCATGTCATGCTTCTCTAATCTGTGCAATTAACAGCACCTGTAACTTACCTGTGGCACTTAACAGGTGTTGGCAATACCTAAATCACACTTGCAGCCAGTTGACATGGATTAAAGTTGACTCAACCTCTGTCCTGTGTCCTTGTGTGTACCACATTGAGCATGGCGAAAAGAAAGAAGACCAAAGAACTGTCTGAGGACTTGAGAATCCAAATTGTGAGGAAGCATGAGCAATCTCAAGGCTACAAGTCCATCTCCAAAGACCTGAAAGTTCCTGTGTCTACGGTGCGTAGTGTCATCAAGAAGTTTAAAGCCCATGGCACTGTGGCTAACCTCCCTAAATGTAGAAGGAAAAGAAAAATAAATTGACGAGAGATTTCAACGCAAGATTGTGCGGAAGGTGGATAAAGAACCTCGACTAGCATCCAAACAAGTTCAAGCTGCCCTGCAGTCCGAGGGTACAACAGTGTCAACCCGTACTATCCGTCGGCGTCTGAATGAAAAGGGATGGTAGGATACCCAGGAAGACCCCACTTCTTATCCCGAGACATAAAAAAGCCAGGCTGGAGTTTGCCAAAACGTACCTGAGAAAGCCTAAAATGTTTTGGAAGAATGTTCTCTGGTCAGATGAGACAAAAGTAGAGCTTTTTGGGAAAAGCCATCAACATAGAGTTTACAGGGGAAAAAAAAGCCATTCAAAGAAAAGAACACGGTCCCTACAGTCAAACATAGCTGAGGTTCCCTGATGTTTTGGGGTTGCTTTGTTGCCTCTGGCACTGGACTGCTTGACCGTGTGCATGGCATTATGAAGTCTGAAGCCTACCAACAAATTTTGCAGCATAATGTAGGGCCCAGTGTGAGAAAGCTGGATCTTCCTCAGAGGTCATGGGTCTTGCAGCAGGATAATGACCCAAAACACACTTCAAAAAGCACTAGAAAATGGTTTGATAGAAAGCACTGGAGACTACTAAAGTGGCCAGCAATGAGTCCAGACCTGAATCCCATAGAACACCTGTGGAGAGATCTCAAAATGGCAGTTTGGAGAAAGCACCCTTCAAATCTCAGGGATCTGGAGCAGTTTGCCAAAGAAGAATGGTCTAAAATTCCAGCAGAGCATTGTAAGAAACTCATTGATGGTTACCGGAAGCGATTGTTCGCAGTTATTTTGGCTAAAGGTTGTGCAACCAAGTATTAGGCTAAGGGTGCCAATACTTTTTTGTCTGGCCCATTTTTGGAGTTTTGTGTGAAATGATCAATGATTTTCATTCTCTTTTGTGTTTTTTCATTGCAAGCAAATTAAATGAAGATAATAATACCAAAGAATTTGTGATTGCAATCATTTTCAAGAAGAAACTGAGTATTATCTGACAGAATTGCAGGGGTGCCAATACCTTTGGCCAGCACTGTATCCCTATAGCAGTAATGCAATACCAGAGTTCCCATATTCATTGTTGGCTTTTTAGTGTGCAGCTGTATGCATCTTGTAATCAATCATTTTCTTGTTTGCAAAAAATGGTCTGAGTTTCACCAGTGTTTTGTTTTGTTTGTTTTTTTCATCAGATTTTGTTCATCAGTTTCATCAGAGTTTTGGTCAGTGTGTCAGTGTAAATTGAGTAGTGGTCATTTATGCGCACCTCCGCTCTATTCATTGTTAATGAATTCCTATAAGGTCTTGTGCGCACGACCGGTTTTCTCATCCGAGTTTTATTCATGGTTGTCTGATTTTGATTTGAGTGTGTCGGATCTGCAATATAATTCTATGAGTCCTTGAAAAGAAAAAAAATCTGACCACACTTGAATGACATCTGAGTGCAGTCCGATTTTCACGAAAAGATAGAATGAAGAAGGTGGAGAAACTTTTTTCTTCTCTCCACATTCGAGAAAAATTGATGACAATCTAATCAAAATAATCAGTTTTTGTTGGGTTAGGAGAAACAGTTATGTGAGCTTATCCTTAACCTGTAGACTGTAAACTCACGATGACCATGCCTCTCCCCTCTGTACCAGTCTGTCAGTTTCTCACGGTTAGTCTGTTCATTGAAATTTGTATGTAAACTCTTTTCACATATACAGCCCCATGGAATCAATTGTGCACTAAAAATTAGTTATTATTGTTAGTATTTAACGGCCTTCCACTCAATCTCGAGCCACGGCAAATTGATAGACACTCTGTAGAAAGATCAATCTTGTGCAAGCCTAGAAAGATCCACCAGGGTATTCTCTACCAATATTTTAACAGTATCAAGTCATCGGGTTGCTGGTCTTCCTCTTCACCTTGTTCCTTCTATTCTTCTGACCATGATGCCCTTCTCCATTGATTGCTATCTTCGTATGATATGTCCAAAGTAGGCAAGTCTTAAGGCCACTTTACACGCAGAGATAAGTCTATGGCAGATCTGTGGTTGCAGTGAAATCATGGACATATTGTTTCATTTGTACACAGCCACAAACCTGGCACTGTTTGTCCACAATTTCACTGCAACCACAGATCTGCCGCAGATTTATCACTGTGTGTAAAGTGGCCTTCAGTTTGGTGATGTTTTCTTTGACTAATGTCTGGCTTGATTTGTTTCAAATTTGATTTGTTTGTTCTTCTTGCCATCCATAGTATTAATAACAGGCTTCTCTAGCACCACCTTTTGAAGGCGGTGATTCTTCTTCTGTCTTGTTTCTTTATCGTCCAGGTTTCACATCCATTGGTTACTACAGAAAAGACCAGAATATATATGACCCATATCTTCATCGCCAGTAAAATGTTCCTCTATTTGAAGACCTTTTCCAGTGATTTCACTGTTGATTTGCCCATGGCTATTTTTCTATTAACTTTCAGTGTTGTCACTGCATCTTGAATAATCATCGATCCAAGAAGGCTGAAGTCCATTACAACCTCCAGTTCATTGCCGTCCATCTCAAATGTGTCCCAGTCGTACCAGATTGTAGTCAATATCTTTGTCTTCCTTGTATTGAGTAGGAGTTCAATGTTTGAGCTTTTCATCTTGACACTCCACAAGTCCTTCATTCCCTCCACACTTGTTGTTATTAATGTTTTATCATCTGTGTATTTAATATTATTGATGATTCAGGCAGTAATTTTGATTCCTTCTTTTTTGACAAGTGCAGCCTTCCTGAAAATAGCTTCTACATATACAAAATTGAAGAGAAATAGTGAAAGGATGCAGCCTTGTGTGATACCTCATTCTACTTTGAACCATGCCATGTCATCATGTTGCTTTCGGATGGTTGCTTGTTGGTCTATGTAAAGGTTCCTAATGAGGCTGATCAGATGGTTTGCACACCCATATCCTTCAAGGTATTCCACAGTTTCTGGTGATCAACACAGTTGAAGACTTTGCTGTAGTCGATGAAGCAAAAATAGATCTCTTTGTTGTATTCTTTGGCTTTTTCCATTACCCATCTAATGTTATCAATTACATCTCTTGTTGTTCTGCAATTTCCGAACCCTGCTTGTTCCTCTGGCAGTACTTTGTCAAATTAAGGCTGTAGATGTCTTTTAGGATCTTGAGCAGTATTTTTCTGTCATGAGGTATGAGCGCAATAGTTCGATAAATTCCACAGTCAATAACATCTACCTTCTTTGTAATAGGAATAAATACTGATCTTGTCCAGTCCTTGCGCCATTTACCAGTTGTCCATATCGGTCGACACAGGCTTTTGATGACATCAACTGCTGATTCAGAAGGTTTTATTAGATCTATTGGAATATTGTCACATCCAGGTGCTTAGATTTTAGAAATAAACTTTATCGCAGCAATAACTTCATTTTTCAAGATGTTCGGTTCGCTATCATTTCCAGTCTCATTTTTTTCCCGTACCACTAAGTTGCTCTTGTAGAGGTGCTCTGTGTATTCTTTCCATCTTCCCTTGATCTGTTCTGGCTAAGATAATTTGTTCCCATTGGTGTTTTTCAACATTCCCACTCTTGGTTGAAACTTTCATTGTATCTCTTTAATCTCTTGGTATGCCTTCCTTGTCTTGCCTTTCAGATGTTCGTTTTCTATCTCTGTACATATGTTTTGGTAATAAAGTTCTTTGCTTGAATGGTCCTCTTCAGACTTTTACTGATGTTGTCTGTGTCCTGCTTGTTACCTTTTGCCATATGTCTTTCTTCGATGATCTTTAGAGTCTCTTCTGTTAACCATGGCTGCCATGGTCTCTTCTATCTCTTGTTTATTGTCTGTCTGGCTTCTTCAGTAATAATACTCCTTACTTATGTCCATAATTCTTCAAGCTTTCTTTCATCCTTGTTCAGTAATATAAATCAATTGTGCAGATCATTCCAATAAACTTCAGTATGTTGTTCAAATCGAAGTTGGAATCCGTTCACGCAGCTTGACTCTAATCAATGGTGGCAAAAGTTCATGATCAGTTCCACAGTCAGTTCCTGGCCTTGTTTTCGTGGTAATGACTGACAACCTCCATCTTTGGCAAACACACATGTAGACAGTATGATTCTTACATGCCCCATTTGGCCATGTCCATGTGTAAAGTCTCCGTTTGTAATTTTGGAAGGTGTTAATGATGCACAGTTCATTTTTTACAAAAGTAAAAAAACAAAGCAAAAACAACCCCACAATCTTCCTCAAGCCTCATTTCTTTCACCAAGTCCAAAGTTTTCAACAACAAATCCATGTTTGCCATGGCCCACTTTGGCATTCATGTTCCCATAATAATGAGCAAGTCTCATTTTGGTGTCTTGTCAATTTCTTCTTGAACTTGATTGTCGAATAGTTCAACTTCCTCCTTCGCATTGGTTCTTGGTGAGTGACATGGATTGGCGCTCCTTTTAGTCGTATAGACTTTATCACTGACTGCATTGTACATCAAGAAAGTGCCGGACAATCTTTAGTTGACATTAAAAGCGACATTGTTTCTTCTTCATTTATCGTTGCCAGAATAGTAGACACAATGTTTATTTGTCTGGAAATGTCTGGATTGAGTCTATCTTAGTTTGCTAATTCCAAGTAATTTGAGTTCTGTTCTCTCCATTTTGGCTTTGGTTCATGGTTCATATATTTCATATTCCGAACATTATGATTTTTCCGCAGCTTTTGATTTTCCCTATTGACCAAGCGATATCAGCACCAAGAGGTCCTTGTGGCTTTGATAATGTTCCATTAGGAGGATTGGTCGACCATCAGTTCCTCCCCAGTAGCCTGTTGAGTGCTTTCTGACATAGGGCTGCATTTTCCAGCACTAGATCGAATTCCTTTAGTTATACTCTCCATTAAGTTTTCTTGGCATAATAAGGAAGTAGATTGCCAGGACTTTCTTCCACACAGTACTGTGGCTGATGTGAAGGGGCAGCACGCTTAGTTTGGTACATCAGTTGAAACCGGTCCTCCTGGGGTGTCACTGATGACAAAATAAACTGCCGACGGCATGGCTTTTTAACACCACACAAATGCACATTTTAGACATCAAAAAACACAATACCTATATCAAATACACACAAATACACAATACAAACATCAAATACACAACTTAGACATCAAATACACAACACAGTCATGAAATACAGAATGCACACATCAAATACACAGTAACTGTACAGTCACTAAAATATTTCCAATATACAGGGCACAGCTAATGCCAAAATACAGTGCTCAAATAATGAAAAACAAATAATACCAATCTACAGTGAAACAATATCCAACAACATACAGTACGCGAGTATGCTCCAAAAAAAATCCCATCAATTAATACTAGTATACAGCGCACAAACAATACCAATATATCAAAAATACCAATATGTACCAAAAATCCCATCAATTAATCCTGTCATATAAAAGTTTTTCTATTACAGGCACTACATAGTGCTGCTGATCAATGGGCTCCAGGTATTGAGATCCCCACTGATCAGTCAAAATATAACCCTAAAGTCCAAAACTCCTATATAAATTTTTTGCACAGAGTGGTGTATGTGCTCAATAGTAAGTCTATCATCATCGTAGATCATCATTGCAGCAGTCAGCCTTTCAATGCTGCAACCGGCAATGTTTTTATATTGATGCTGTCCACAGTATACTGAGTCAGGGGGCTGAAATAACGCCGGTGCAGATGCACTGGGGGTCGGAGGTGGGCTATTGCAGGGGCAACTAATAACGAGCGCAACGGAGCCTCAGCTTACTACCTAGAGCTTTCTGTGAGATGCAGGTGCGTGCTATGATGACGTCAGCACAACGCTAGGGCACAAGTCATTCAGAATATACCCAAGAAGAAGAAAAAGGTTGTGTAGCGGGAAATATCTGGAGAGGTGAGCCTCATTTTCCTCTTAATACACTGGGGAGAGGACTATGGAAGTCTAGGATGGGAGTAAGGTAGAGGATGTCATCAGCGAGTTATAATGAAGAGTGGGGGGAATGGAACATTTTTTACAGGGATGGACTGGGACTAAAATTCAGCCCTGGCATTTGAAAGCTCACATGTTCAAGCTAACGCCGTCCTATTCCCCAGATTGGGGTCTTTGTTACTTAAATTATCCTGCCTGCAGGAAATCAAGATTTACTGCTACTTATATTGCTAATAATACAACTATACAGTGTGTCCACCCATATCCTGTCCACCGCCATTAAAGGGAACTTTACACGCTGCGATATCGCTAGCGAGCGTACCCACCCCCGTCGGTTGTGCGTCACAGGCAAATCGCTGCCTGTGGCACACAACATCGCTTACAACCGTCACACGGACTTACCTTTCCTGCGACGTCGCTGTGGCCGGTGAACCGCCTCCTTTCTAAGGGAGCGGTTCGTGCGGCATCACAGCAACGTCACACGGCAGCCATCCAATAGAAGCGGAAGGGCGGAGATGAGCGGGATGAACATCCCGCCCAACTCTTTCCTTCCTCATTGCGGGCGGCCGTAAGTACGAGGTTGTTCCTCCTTCCTGTGGTGTCCCACATAGCGATGTGTGCTGCCGCAGGTATGACAAAGAACCTCGCTACTGACCAGGCAACGATTTTTGGTAAGTGAACGACGTGTCACAGACTAACAATTTTTGCCTCTTTTGCGATCGTTTAGGCTAGGTTCACATTTTCGTTGTTTTAAATCCGTCAGGTCCGTCAGCAACGGATCAGTCGTTTTTTAGATGTCATATATAAGAATAAGGCTGCACATCAAACTTAGATAATGGTATAATGCCTCAAGCATATGGAAAAATATTGGAATATACAATGAAAAATGCTACTTGCTAATTTGAACATGTGAATAATGAATTGCATACCTGCTATGAATATTAGGAAAAAGGAGATGTTTAGCAATCGCATTGATCAATGTAACTGAGCCCCAAAACCTCGTCAAGGTACATCTCTATATTGGGGTCCCTAGCTCTGTGACCCTAACTGTGTGTCATCTCATTGCAATTAAAAACTGCTATGGGTGGAGAGGGGTAACTAAGGACTTTCTTATATGGGAGATGGAAAAAACATGGCCGAAAGGGGCGGAGCTGTGTTCACATTCAGAAAAAAAACTACATATAACTGAATAGGATAACTGAAGTGAGCACTAATATATATATGAGTGCAAGCCAAAAATACATACTATATATAAGAATAAGGCTGCACATCAAACTTAGATAATGGTATAATGCCTCAAGCATATGGAAAAATATTGGAATATACAATGAAAAATGCTACTTGCTAATTTGAACATGTGAATAATGAATTGCATACCTGCTATGAATATTAGGAAAAAGGAGATGTTTAGCAATCGCATTGATCAATGTAACTGAGCCCCAAAACCTCGTCAAGGTACATCTCTATATTGGGGTCCCTAGCTCTGTGACCCTAACTGTGTGTCATCTCATTGCAATTAAAAACTGCTATGGGTGGAGAGGGGTAACTAAGGACTTTCTTATATGGGAGATGGAAAAAACATGGCCGAAAGGGGCGGAGCTGTGTTCACATTCAGAAAAAAAACTACATATAACTGAATAGGATAACTGAAGTGAGCACTAATATATATATGAGTGCAAGCCAAAAATACATACTATATATAAGAATAAGGCTGCACATCAAACTTAGATAATGGTATAATGCCTCAAGCATATGGAAAAATATTGGAATATACAATGAAAAATTTTTTCCTAATATTCATAGCAGGTATGCAATTCATTATTCACATGTTAGGGTCACAGAGCTAGGGACCCCAATATAGAGATGTACCTTGACGAGGTTTTGGGGCTCAGTTACATTGATCAATGCGATTGCTAAACATCTCCTTTTTCCTAATATTCATAGCAGGTATGCAATTCATTATTCACATGTTCAAATTAGCAAGTAGCATTTTTCATTGTATATTCCAATATTTTTCCATATGCTTGAGGCATTATACCATTATCTAAGTTTGATGTGCAGCCTTATTCTTATATATAGTATGTATTTTTGGCTTGCACTCATATATATATTAGTGCTCACTTCAGTTATCCTATTCAGTTATATGTAGTTTTTTTTCTGAATGTGAACACAGCTCCGCCCCTTTCGGCCATGTTTTTTCCATCTCCCATATAAGAAAGTCCTTAGTTACCCCTCTCCACCCATAGCAGTTTTTAATTGCAATGAGATGACACACAGTTAGGGTCACAGAGCTAGGGACCCCAATATAGAGATGTACCTTGACGAGGTTTTGGGGCTCAGTTACATTGATCAATGCGATTGCTAAACATCTCCTTTTTCCTAATATTCATAGCAGGTATGCAATTCATTATTCACATGTTCAAATTAGCAAGTAGCATTTTTCATTGTATATTCCAATATTTGTCCATATGCTTGAGGCATTATACCATTATCTAAGTTTGATGTGCAGCCTTATTCTTATATATAGTATGTATTTTTGGCTTGCACTCATATATATATTAGTGCTCACTTCAGTTATCCTATTCAGTTATATGTAGTTTTTTTTTCTGAATGTGAACACAGCTCCGCCCCTTTCGGCCATGTTTTTTCCATCTCCCATATAAGAAAGTCCTTAGTTACCCCTCTCCACCCATAGCAGTTTTTAATTGCAATGAGATGACACACAGTTAGGGTCACAGAGCTAGGGACCCCAATATAGAGATGTACCTTGACGAGGTTTTGGGGCTCAGTTACATTGATCAATGCGATTGCTAAATATCTCCTTTTTCCTAATATTCATAGCAGGTATGCAATTCATTATTCACATGTTCAAATTAGCAAGTAGCATTTTTCATTGTATATTCCAATATTTTTCCATATGCTTGAGGCATTATACCATTATCTAAGTTTGATGTGCAGCCTTATTCTTATATATAGTATGTATTTTTGGCTTGCACTCATATATATATTAGTGCTCACTTCAGTTATCCTATTCAGTTTTTTAGATGTCAACTGACACAACGGATGTGTTTTTCACAGGACTCCTTTCACAGGAATCCTGTGAAAAAATTGATCCGTCGCGTCCGTTACATCCGCTGTGCATCCGTTTTTTGACGGATCAGTCATGATCCGTTTGTGTTTGGGACAGCCCTGTGGGTGTGCCAAACATGCTGGGCATGCTCAGTAGAGCATGATGGAATCCAGCGCTGGATTCCGTCGTAAGACGGATTACGAAGGAATCCAGCACCATAGACATACATTACAAGGTTGACGGATGGCGACGGATTCCTGCGCGGTGCGTTAATTTTGACGGCCCAAAAAAGTTACATTCTGCCTTGTTCCCGCCCGGCGGTCAGTCCAAACATGACTGACAGCGGCGCAGCGGATGCAACGCAAGGTAATCAGTCGCAATCCACCACTAATACAACTCTATGGGACATAACAGAATCCGATAAACGGATTGCGTTGTTTACCATAGCCGCGGATTGTGACTGATACAATTTAACGGAACTGTGAACCTAGACTAAAGGTTGCTCATAGGTGTTACACGCTGCGACGTCGCTAACGACGCCGGATGTGCGTCACAAACACCGTGACCCCGATGATATATCGTTAGCGATGTCGCAGTATGTAAATGGACCTTTACTTGAGAACAGCGTCAGCTATAGGCATAGAAGTGGTGTCTAGGTATAGTAAAGTAGCCATGCGTTACACAATGAAACCACCTATAGCGCCACCTGGTTGAAAACAACGGAGTTAGCATTTTTATTTCGAAAACGGAACGAGATACAGAAAAAAAGTGAATTACAAAGTTGTAGGGCATCATCAATTCAATATGAATCAACACCTTGCATACAGAAATGCTATGATATGAAACCCATGACCTCCCAAAACATTGAATGCTGGTCATGCATATGGCGCTCATTTAACTTTAACAGACAAGTTAAACCAGCATATACAGGAGTGATAATACCACCATACTGATTATTAAGGAAGCCTCTCATCTACATACTTTTCTGAATAAATGTGTGTATATATGTATACATTTACATATTCACCTACCGCCACTCTCTCTAGGATCCAGCGTCAGCCTCCTCCGCCTCTCAGCAACGTTATTGCTATCCAGACTCTCCAGGCCACGATGTGCTACACACGACCCAGAAGTGGCTCCCGCAATCCAAGTCCATGAAGCATCAGAACAAGGCTCCAATAACCTACATTGCAAAAGACCACCGGGTACTCGGAATTATAGCGACATCTCTGAGAAGTGGAGCAAAACGGTGCCCGATCCCAGAGAAAGCAGAGGTGAGCACATCAATACACTTACACCATACACAGTCAATAAAAAATAAAAGTTACAAAAATAAAAAATAATAATAATAATGGGTTTGCCAAATCCACACTCGACTATCTCTGGCGGTGCCATTACGAGTGAATAGAGTGGATAGAGTGGCACATGATCGACAACTGCTCCAGGCACACACGTTCTGAGCCCTAGTTCTCAGGATCAATGGGGATCAAAAAATGGGATAGGGAATAAACTCCAAACTTGGAACAACCCCTTTAACCTGTTAGTGTGAAAAAAACAGACGTGTGCGCAAACTCATTGAATTTAATGGGTCTGCGTGTGTCCGTGTCTCCGGTACATGTGAAAACGGACATCACATATACCGGAGACACAGATGTGTGAAGGAGGGCTCAGGTTAAGAGCTTTCGTGTTGAATACAAGGCAGATTTTTCTTTTAGAGAATGCACGGTTTTACAGTTCCATAAGCTGCTGACAAAATTAATTTCAGAAATTAACTGGTGCTGCGGATTTGAGATCATGTCAATTTATTCTGCAGATTATTACAACGATTTTCACCATTTGCACTGCAATTTGGGGAAGATTTCATATCGGTGTATACTATATCTGATCACTACATCTTATTTTTTTTTCCTTTACTTGAAATTTCTTACCAACCACTTGGTAAGAATATTCAAGCAAGAAGCAGATCAGACACAGCCGGAAACCTGAGGGAAGTAAGAAATAGGTTTTACCACTTCTGTGTTTTTTGTTACTAATAATTCCTCTGGGCACACAACCAGTTGTTGAATCTATTGCCTTAAAAAGCAAATAGTTACAAGAAAGTAAGAGTATGTGCATATGACTTTCAGCCTGGAAAAGTGAGTTTGTTATACGATACCACTCTTTACTCACCATCACTGGATCCAAGCCTGAGTCTCTTGCACTGCCTTTGCAGGGAGCACCTGGTCGTGGCTGGTTTATGATAAAATTATGTTCTTTCCACTTCAGGATTATGGCCCCTACAGTGCTCACTGGAACCTTCAGTAGTTTACAAATTCTTCTGTAACCAAGCCCATCAGTGTTTTACAGCAATAAGGTTGTGAAGGTCAGCTCACTGGTTTTACCTATCATGAGATGTTTCTTGTGTAGCACCTTGGTAATGAGACAGCTTTTTAAGGCCATCAGTTGAACCAACTGATATTATTTTTCCCTAATTGGCAGAATTGCTTCCTAATTACTGATAGATTTCCGCTGGTGTCATCACTTTTTGCACCTCTCTTTCTACAGGTGTTCAATACTATTTCACTGTGTCATTATTACAAATCACTAAATTTATGGTGTATGGTTTGAGTTCTATGTCTGTGTTGATTGGATGGGTTGTTACCAACATCTGGTGAGAAATTCACGTCAATAGCACCTTTTAAAATATATTTATTTAGAAAATTGATAACGTATACAAAACTTATTTCACCCGCTGTCTTTGTGTGTGTGTGTGTGTGTGTGTGTGTGTGTGTGTGTGTGTGTGTATCTAATATATAAAGCTGAATGTGTGTGTGTGTGTATGTCCGGGATTGGCATCTGCACCATCGCAGCTACAGCCACAACATTTTGCACACTCACACATCTGGACCCCGAGAGCGTCATAGGCTATGTTTTGAGGGGAAATTTTAACCTCGCGCTTTACAATTATTCGCCAAAAAACCTGCCTCCATTAAAGCGAATGGAGCTGGGAGCCACAGTGCAGCCAGAACTTCAGAAGAATGCGCAGCCACGCCCTTATATGGAATGTTGGCATGTCACAATGCAGCCAGAGAAAGAGACAGACACAGACAGGGAAAGAGGCAGACACAGACAGGGTAAGAAACAGACATAGACATGGTAAGAGACAGACACAAAGAGACAGACACAGACAAAGAGAGAGACTGACAGGGAAAGAGACAGACAGACAAAGAGACAGAAACAGACACAGGGAAACAGACAGACAGGGAAAGAAAGGGAAAGAGACAGACAGGGTAAGAGACAGACAAAGACAGGTAAAGAGACAGACAAAGAGACAGACACAGGGAAAGAGACAGAGGGAAAGAGACAGACAGGGAAAGAGAGGGAAAGAGACAGACAGGGAAAGAGAGGGAAAGAGACAGACATACAGGGAAAGTGACAGAGATAGATAGACAGACAGGGAAAGAGATTGAGACAGACGAAGACAGAGACAGTCAGAGACAGACAGGGAAAGAGACAGACAGACAAAGAGATAGCGAGAGAGACAGAGAAATATATACAGAGGGAGAGACAGACAGAGAATGGGAGAGAAACAGAGAGACAGTTACTATCCCGGGCGTTAATACATTCTATTTACACATTCTATCCCGGGAATGTTAATACATTCTATTTTGTTAACAGCAGTTATTAACCCAGGCAAAGCCAGGTAGTACAGCTAGTATATATATATATATATTTATTTTTTACTGCTGGATCTGGCGTCTTACTTTTTTTTTTAATTACAAATGTCAGAAAGAAATGAATAGTAGACTCAGCAATAGAGGGCTACGGACAAGTTTGGTGCAGAGGTCTTCCATTGCACATACCAAGCATAGGGCTGAAACGAGGTGTAAGCAGCACTTTTAGTACTCTTCAGAGAGATTGAAGCTTAGGTGTAGGCTATGGTTTTCTGCTACCTGAAACGTTTGCGATACTTTATGCCAGTGGCTAGCATAGAGCAAGTGCTGCATAAAACTTGTTGTGTAAGAAAGGCAAATTCCAAAGTTTGCAACTTTTCTCACCAAACACTACTACAAAAGGTAAAATGATAAACACAATCCAAATGAGCAAAGTCGGATCATGACAACTGCATCAGGCTATAAGCAGACTGAGCTAGTGTTGAAGGAGTTGATCCTTTTTGCTGCTGAGATGTACAGGGTTTTTACAGCATTTTTCCCTACTTCAGATTTTGAAAAAGCCTGGTGGGGAAAAAAAGTGTGTGTCACTTCCTTGAGGCCTCCAACACACATCTGTGTAAAACATGCACGTGTCATACGGTCCGTTTTTCCAGTCTGTGATCCGTTTTTAGGTCCGTTTTTATGGTACGTGTGGCATCTGTGTGAATGGCGTATGCTAGCCATATGTGCGTGTGAAATGTCTGTGTGTGCGTGAGTAACGTAACTGACATGTGTTTGTTTTTCCCGTGTGAAATGATCCGTGTGTGATGCAAAATGTCGTTGAAACATGTCGGCTGACAGCAGACAGAGTTGCGCGATGAGAATCAACTCGTATGAAATTCACCCGACTTTATTGTCACCCTGCGGCTCTGTCTGTGTCGCATACTGATTAGCGGTCACCCGTGCAGGACTCACCGGTGACCGCTAATCCCCTGAGTCACTGAAGTGAGCAGTGTGATTAGCGCTGCCGTCACTCAGGTTACCCGCGGCTAGCTGGATCCTCCATCCGTGACCGCAACTCACCTGTGACTTCATCGCTGTCACTCGGGCGACTTGCAGTCACAGTTGGAGGATCCAGCGGTGGCCGCGAGTAACCTGAGTGACAGCACAGCTGATCGCGTGGCTCACCTCAGTTGCTGTGTGGAGCTGACAGGAGCGGCGGGGCTCTTCTGCAGCTCCTGTCACCTTCATGTAGCAGAGCTGGAAGCGACGCGGGACCTCCGTGGATTACCTCAGACATGGATGGGTTTTTCGGGCTTAATAAAGTGGTGAACGAGGGTATTTGTTAGTGTTTATTATTCAAAATAAAGGATTTCTTCGGGTGTATGTGTTTATTTACTGTAACTTACAGATTAATCATAGAAGATATCTCGGGGAGACGCCTGACATGATTAATCTTGGACTTAGTGGCAGCTATGGGCTGCTGCCATTAACTCCTTATTACCCCGATTGCCAACTCACCAGTGCAAATCGGGAAGAGCCGGGTAGAGTCCCAGAACTGTCGCATCTAATGGATGCGGCTATTCTGGGCGGTTGCTGGCTGATATTGTTAGGCTGGGGGGCTCCCCATCCTGAGAATACCAGCCTTCAGCCATGTGACTTTACCCTGGCTGGTATCTAAATGAGGGGAACCGCACGTGGTTTTTTTAAATTAATTATTTATTTATTTTACTGCTCGATATTGACACGCCCACTGGTGGCTGTGATTGGTTGCAGTGAGACAGCTGTCACTCAGCGTGGGGGCGTGTCTCACTGCAACCAAACATAGGCGCCGGTGGGCGGGGAAAGCAGGGAATATGAGATTGATTAATGAGCGGCCGGCTTTTTCAAAATAGTAAAAGCCGCCGGAGTTTTTTTAACAGCTGAGCAGCGCTGCGCCGGTGATCAGGGAACGGTGAGTATGAGAAAGGGGGGAGACTGACCGACATGGACAGAGCGAGAGAGGGACAGACATGAGAGAGACCGACCGACAGAGAGAGATCGACCGACGGACTGAGGGAGATTAAATGACATACACAGAAAAAAAAGATTGACCAACATCGCTAGAAAAAAGCACAAAACGTACACGAAGCATACGGAGATGCATACGTGTTTACTAACGTGTGCGCACATACCCATAGACTTTCATTGGGTCCGTGTGTGCGTGCTCTGTGCAGAAAACGGACATGCTTCCGTGCAAAACAGAAACACATACGGATCACGGACATTATGGAATAACGCACGCGTGGCCTCAAACATAGATTAACATTGGTGCACGTTTGTCCGTGTCTCCTGTATATACGGAAATGGAACAAACACGCACGTGTTTAACGGATGTATGTTGGAGGCCTGAAACAAATCTTGATGGAATCTGCTCCAAACTAGGCACTAGCCAATATAAAGACTGCAAAAAACACTTAAAGAAAAAAACTCTTCCAAAATGCTTCAAGGACCAAATAAATTAACAGCTCCTCCAAAAACATCCTACAAAACATTGACCTTACATACGGAATTTTCAGATGGAAAACACCTCAAAAACCACCGACTGCAAATAGCCCTACATCACATGCACAAAAAATTATTTTAATCCCTTCTGGACAGGTACGGGTGTATAGTGCAGGCTCAAGTGCTGAGCCCGTTCCATAATGCTGGCTGTTATACCAGCTTTGATCACTAGGGTGTAACCATAGGTCAATCTATGACAGTGGCATTAGGTGACAGGATGGTGTGATGTGACCATTCCAGTGCCCATTACTCCCACTGCAGCCCAAAGTGGGAAGCCGACAGGTTGCCATGGCAGTGCAGGGCTGATTGGAAGACCCCACATAAGGCTAGGTTCACATTTCCGTTGTTTTGCATCAGTCACAATCCACCTCTCTGATAAACAACGCAATCCGTTTGGCGGATTCCGTTGGTTCCCATTGACTTATATGAGCGGCGGATTGTGACTGATGCCCTTGCGTTGCATCCTCCGCCCGACTGATCTGTCGTGAAACGACTAACCGTCGGGCGGCAGGAACGCAGAGTGTAACGTTTTTTGAGCAGCGGAATCTTTTTGATTTCGCTGCGCATGCTCTCTCTCGGCGGCTGAACGATCAGCTGATCGCCTGGTGGCCGCCTTCTGTGAGCGATCGGCTGATCACCCGGTGGCCAGCTAATGAGAGCAATCAGCTGATCTCCCGGCGGCCGGCGGCTGTGAGCAATCGGCTGATCACCCGGTGGCCGGCTAATGAGAGCGATCAGATGATCTCCCGGCAGCCGGCGATCAGCTGATCGTTCTCTCTCTCGTTTTACAAGGGAATCGCTTTCTCATGACAATGAATTCCAATTCTTGTCACCCGTTGTACAACGCATCAGTCACAAGCGTCAAGCAACACATGTGACTGATGCAAAACAATGGAAATGTGAACCTAGCCTAAGGGGTACTTTACACATTGCAAGATCGCTAGCATCGGCTAGCGATGTCCAGCGCGATAGTCCCCGCCCCCGTCACACATGCGATATCTGGTGATTGCTGCTGTAGCGAACATTATCGCTACGGCAGCTTCACACTCACATACCTGCTCGGCGACATCGCTATGACTCCGAACAATCCCTCCTTCAAGGGGGAGGTGCGTTCGGCGTCACAGCGACGTCACCGCAACGTCACTAATCGGCCGGCCAATAGAAGCGGAGGGGCGGAGATGAGCAGGACATAACATCCCGCCTACCTACTTCCTTCTGCATTGCCGTTGGGACACAGGTGAGGAGATGTTTGTCGCTCCTGCGGGTTTACACACAGCGATGTGTGCTGCCGCAGAAGCGACAAACAACATCGTACCTGCGGTCGACCCGACATTATGAAAATGACCAACGCTACTCATATCACCGATTTTCGACGCTTTTGCGATCGTTTATCGGCGCATCTAGGATTTACACGTTGCGATGTCGTTACCGGCGCCGGATGTGCGTCACTAACGACGTGACCCCGACGATATTTCGGAAGCGATGTCGCAACGTGTAAAGCCCCCCTAAGTCATCTATACTACCATGATGACAAGGCTGGCTGTCATTGGAATTTCATTCATTTTTCAATACATTGTATGGTAAAATGAGTGGAGTCATTCAAACCAGCCATAAACAAGCCCTCACTCATCTATGCCGACAGAAGACGAGGAGGAAGACATGAAAGCGCATAAAGGAAAATTAGCCATGTCATAAAGGGATTACAAACTCCTTCACTGGGTCTTGAAGGGGTTAAAACCCCATTCACTGCTGTATAAAGGGTTCTTGTGTGCTCAGCCTAGTCATGTGACCCCCTCCCCTACACTATCTGCACCCGAGTGTCCCTGCTCAGCACCTGCTGTATGCAGTCATATGCAGACAGTGAACCCTGCTCTGCTTTGGCTCGGATACACCCTGTAGAAATACGTCCCGGCAGGTCGGGGGGAGGAGTTTTAGTAGTAACACATATTGCCCTGGGGAGCCTTCCTCCCCCTCCTAGCTGGGATGGTAGGGCTTGGAATCAATGCCTGGAGGGGGTGGATCACACCAAATAGTAACAAGGCAGGGTGTGATCTTGGTTGTATTGTATTCAGTAGCACAGTAATGGAGAGCCGGGGCAGCAGCTGTACCCATGTGGCATTGTGTGCTGGCTCTTCCTGAGCCGTTTCTCCACAACTTTTCCCGTGTCCTGACTTGTTCAGCCATGTTCTGTGCCTCCTCTTAGGTGAATACAGCTCTGCTGGGGATCCCTGTGACTGGGAGTCATCATGTCTGTCACCTTCCTGGACCTTCCTGAGGACTACAGGTGAGTGACTGTCCTGGTGGGCTGTGACTGTCCTGGTGGGCTGTGACAGTGGCTGTCCTGGTGGGCTTTGACAGTGGCTGTCCTGGTGGGCTGTGACAGTGGCTGCCCTGGTGGGCTGTGACAGTGGCTGCCCTGGTGGGCTGTGACAGTGGCTGTCCTGGTGGGCTGTGACAGTGGCTGCCCTGGTGGGCTGTGACAGTGGCTGTCCTGGTGGGCTGTGACAGTGGCTGCCCTGGTGGGCTGTGACAGTGGCTGCCCTGGTGGGCTGTGACAGTGGCTGCCCTGGTGGGCTGTGACAGTGGCTGCCCTGGTGGGCTGTGACAGTGGCTGCCCTGGTGGGCTGTGACAGTGGCTGCCTGATGTGGTGGCTGTGCCTGCAGGTGTAGTTTCTGGAGTTTATTGTAGCATTGCACCATTTATATGCCCTGTGGTCTTTTTACTGTGCACTGCCTCTTTAAGAAAAAAATGATTTGTAGTTTTTGTTTTTTTTCCAGCTGGATAGGATAGTACAAGGGTGTGTTCAGACAATGCAGTTCTTGCACAACCTCTTCATCTGAATAGACTGTAAGGGCTGGATGAGATTGTTTGTTTGTTTGTTTGTTTGTTTTTTTTTTTTTTTGTTTTTTATTTTAAGCTTGTCAGTATAAAAAAAAAAATATTCACACATTTTCACAATATTTTGAGGTTTGTAGATTTCAGAAGACGAGATAAGTGCAAGAGGTTGTGGGGTTTAGTAAACAAACAGAATTGCCAAAAACTGTATAAATTATAGCGCAAATTCCATAACTGATGCGGAAATTCCTACTTGTGGCGCCTATGTGCGCTACTGTGAAAAGGGTTATTCCCAGGAATAACCGCCTCTAGGTCCGGCCTCCAGAGATGGGGGGGGGGGAGGGAAGCTGAGATATGGCATTTGCTTATCTCCCATTGAACTGAATGGGAGTTATGGAATCAGCATTGGAAAGTGTACCCATTTGTACAGTTCTCAGCTTCTTCAGTAACCCGTTAATCTCTGGTGCTCTAGACCCGAATGCAGGTATTCCGGTCTTGGCCATGAATGCAGAAATGTGAGAGACCAGTGTATCGGGCGGCACGGTGGCTCAGTGGTTAGCACTGCAGTCTTGCAGCGCTGGGGTCCTGGGTTCAAATCCCACCAAGGACACTATCTGCAAGGAGTTTGTATGTTCTCCCTGTGTTTGCGTGGGTTTCCTCCGGGTACTCCGGTTTCCTCCCACACTCCAAAGACATACAGATAGGGACTCTAGATTGTGAGCCCCAATGGGGACAGTGTTGCCAATGTATGTAAAGCGCTGTGGAATTAATAGCGCTATATAAATGAATAAAATTATTATTATTATTATTATTATTATGCGCCAGTCTTGATAATTTCCCCTCTTACTGAAATATTAGAGAGGCAACTTGCACCATATTTATCAATTACTTAATATGTTGCTAATCTGTTCCTCCAGAGTAGATAGAAAAATCTGAAATATATGTGTGTGTATGTGTAAAATATATATATAATATATATATATATATATATATATATATATATATATATATTACACAGATACATACACACACAAATATATTATATTTGTGTGTGTGTATATATATATATATGTACTCCTAATGAGCAGTTGGACGCTCGGACGGGCTCGACTTGTGTACGGAGTGTAATGGAAGTCAATGGGGAATATGAGCATTTTTTCGAAAGAGAAATGCTTGAGTTATCCAGTGACTTCCATACTTGGTACTCCAGTTGCACCCATCTGAGTGTCCAGCTACTCATTAGGAGAACTGAACCCCTGAGCATGGTAGTTCTCACTCATCACTAATAGGTAATCCTCTAATTGTCCTGTGCTTGGCATAGCCTGGTGATAACTGTCAGCTCATGCCCAGAAGGGGGCTGGCTGACTGCTTTTTCAGTAGCCCACCTGCCCTCTTTCATCATGGCTCCTGTACAGACAGGGAGGGAGGGCGGCTTAGCTATTGGAATATCCAGGCCCCTTCACACATTGCTGTCACCGGTGCCAGAAATCACACACAAAATTGGGGCATTTAAATCTTCTACTATCAGGGAAATAGATTGTAAGAGCTGAACGGAATTGCATAAAAATGGATAGTTTTTGTGACCGTCATGATTCAGTTGCGCATGGGGAAAAACCTGACCACACAAGTTATGGCGCAAACCACAGTTGGAATATGCAGGTCAGCCAGCCCCCTTCTCCCGAACTCATGAAGCCCACATAAAAGGGGGTCATCACCCAGAATGGCCGTCTACCAACCGCTTTATTAGAAAAGGATGTGTTTAGTTTAGTTTCTAATGTTTATATTGTACTGATTTGTCATTGATTTGCGTCCCCTTACAGTCCTTGTGATGAGCGAGAAGTGCACGACTCCTTCTGCAGCGTTATTGAAGACGTGGAGAATGAAGGCTTGCTTGAACTCCAGCAGCGTTTCCACAATACAGGTATTCCTAAAACTGGAAACTGTTCAACAGCAGCACAGACATGGGGCCTCCTTTATCAAAACTGGCTGCTACATGGCGGATTAGCTTCTCTTGAAATCGAACTGAAAAATGACACCACTGCACTTCCTATTGTCTCTTTTGCAAGAAAACGCACGCAAGCACACACACGTCTCTTAAAGGGCCTCTGTCAGCACACCATGACTGGTGAACCCAAGTACAGGAGCTCCGTGCATCATGGCAGGGTCAAACATATACGTGCAGCTTCCCACCTGCTTATTTTCCTTCCATTTCCACCTTCCCCCTTCTTTGCTTGACAGCTCTGGCTTATTAGAGGCAAAAGTGGCGGAAAACAAGCAGGTAGGAGGGTGCACTGATATGTTTCCCCACGTCATGAGAGAGTCCCTTTAAGGGTATGTGCACATGACCTCTTTTTCAGGTGGGTTTTGCCTAAAAAGGAACTTAAAGAGACTCTGTCAGGAGGTTTTTGCTATGTAATCTGAAGCCAGCATGCTGTATGAGTTAACTTGCAGATTACAGCCAACAGTCTCTTCTCTTGTTTTCGTTTTCCTGCGATGTTAGTTTAACCCCTTCACAACCAAGAATGTATTGGTACATCCTTGGCTGTGTTTGTCCCATTGCCGCTGTGATCCCCGCAGATGTCTGCTGATCTGATCAGCAGACATGTGAGGCTAACAGGCCTCGAGATCCACCTGGGCCTTTTAACCCCTTAGATCGGGCTGTGATACTCTGACAGCGCAATCTAAAATGCTCCGGCAGGGATTGCGACATTCCCCGTCGCCATTGGCAGTGACATGAAGCGATCACAGGGTGCCAATGGGTTGGCATGGCAGTGCAGGGTCAGGCCTCATATGGCTCTTGGAAGAAGGGGAGGAAAAAACGGAAAACTGCCTGGTAGTGAGGTTTTTAAGCCTCTTAGCTTTATCATTAGTCTGAATGAGGAGCATGATCTGCAGTCAGACTCCTCCCCCTCTCTGATTAGCAGCTTCAGTCTATGGCAATGTACACTGAAAGCCTGGTGTGGGGGCGGGCGCAGCTCCCAGAGCTCTGCTACGTGCTAATAATATGTTTCACTGTGTCAGAGCGGCTGCACCCAGTAATCTAAGTGATACATCATTAGATTCAGAATCTCTTTGCCTACATCATGCTGCTCTTAGATGAGGTAGCAAAAATCTGCTGACAGATTCCCTTTTAAATAAATGCCAAAATGAATGAACTTATGCACTGCAATGTCAACGCTTGCTGTGCAAATGTCTAGTCTTATTTTAGCTGCTTCAGTCTTCGAAAGCTGTGAAGCAGCTAACCATTGGCCTGTCCATTCTTCGGCCAGCCACTTATTTTTTTTTTTTTTTTTATATATATATATATATTTTAAAAAAAAAAAAAAAAGCTGCAAAAATGACCAGAAAGATGCTTCAGGATAAACACTGTCTTCTTTTTCCTGTTGTGCTTTCTTCTTCATAACCTCAGCGGGTATGCCGGTGTCTAAAGGAAGTGGTGTGCACATAGGCTGAATTACACAGGCGTGAATAGGGAAATGATGATTCCTAGGAATGATCGTTCCCAACTATTGTCTCATTTAAACAATCCAGTAATCACCCAACGAACAAGAAAAGCCTGTCTTTTTTTTTTTTTTTTTTTTTTTTGGGGTGAAATGATTTTTAAACCAGCTTAAAGAAAAAAACATCATTATCGGCAACAGACCATCCTGCATATACAGAAATGCTACCATAATATGGTCTGTGCACACAGAACAATTGTATTAGCGATAGTTCTGTGCTCATAGAATTCTTGTTGGCCTGTGTAAACAGGGCATTAAACAGCCGCCAGTCCACTTGTATGTAGCCGATCGTGCTTGTGTAATGGTCTGGACCATGATATGTAAACTCAGCAAAAAGTAAATATCATTACTAAGGGCAAAGCCACAGCTGACCACACGAGGGTGAACGTCTACCATCTGCCGCAGCCTGTGACTACAGGACTTTTTTCTCAAAATTGTGCTGCTATTTGCCTATTCAGTTTCACACAAATATGACCAGTTGTATCCTGATAAAGTTGGAATACTTCAAAACGCATTGATTATCCGCATGAAATCCTGGCCCTTTCTATGAATTTTACAGCATAGCGGAGAAACCATGTTTCCTTTTCCTTCCATGTAGTCTTCATCACCTTTTAGGCCTCATTCAGACGTCCGGTCTCATCGGCCTCATCGGTCTCATCGGCCTCATCGGCCTCATCGGCCTCATCGGCCTCATCGGCCTCATCGGCCTCATCGGCTGCATCTTGTATCACAATGCATGGACTGACCGTTCCGAGCCTGCCGCTTCATCTATTTCCGATGATCACGGATGTCTGAAAGGGCATAAGGCCTCATTAAAACATCTAAGCTTTTTTTTCTCCTATTTGGGGGGGGAATTTATTTTTATTTTTTTTTTAAATATTTTTTTTTTATTTACAAATCAGGGTTAGGTCAATATTCAGTTTTTAACATCAGTGATTTTCTCGTCAGCATAAAAAATTCCAAAGCTTTTCTGATATCCGTATGCCAGCCATGATTTTCCGGGCTTGGACAATTCTACTTGTATGGCTGATTTTGATCTGAGATTCCCATGAAAAATGAACATGTCTCTAACGTTTTTGCAGACACAGGCCCTGTTTCATCAATGCAATTACAGCAGAATTCTGGCATATATTGTTTATAAGTTGCAAGAAAAACCAAACCACGGGTCAATGGCGTGATGCCACAGCTCATCTAATTCATGTCAAGCTGTGGTGTTCCTGGAGTAAGATTTGTGGTGAGGCGCACAGCACTTTTCATACACTCCAGCTTCACGTCTCTTAGGCCCTGTGCGCACTGGAAAACGGAATTTTCTTAAGAAAATTCCGCAGTGTCTGAAAGATTACCGCACCCGCGGTAAAAAAAACGCGGCAAACCGCACCTGAAAACCGCATGCGGTTTGCTGTGGTTCTACCGCAGTATTGTTCGTGGTATTGCCGCGTTTTTGCCGAGTGTGGGTTGGTACATGTGCTTTAATGCATTCAATGCAATAAAGCACATTGAGAAAAAAAAAGTCATTTCCTTCTGAGATAGATAGCAGACAGATAAATAGATAGACAGAAGAATAGAAAGATAGATAGATAGAGTCCCTGTGAGCACACGCTGCATTTCTCACGGTCGGTAGTGTGTTGAAATGACCGGTAATTACCTCTGCAGTCTCGTTGCGAGGCTGCATTCAGCAGCGTGTCAGTCGCGGCTGGATGCAAGCATCGCAGGACGTGGATTATGCTGGAGCTGTGTGTTTCGGGGAGGTTAATAAAGGGGTGAACCAGGGGCTTTTTTTTGTGTTTTATTTAAAATAAAGGATTTTTCGGTGTGTGTGTTTTTTCACTTTACTTATGGGTTGATCATGTCAGCTGTCTCATAGATGCTGCCATGATCAAGCCTGGACTTAATGGCGGCGATCCGCTGCCATTAACTCCTTATATTACCCTGATTGCCACTGCTACACGGCAACAGGAAGAGTCGGGGACACTCCGGGACTGCCGCATAATGGATGCGACAGTCCCAGGGCAGCTGCGGGCTGATATTCTCGGCTGCGGGAGGGGGGGGACATTAACCCTGGCCCCCGACCTCCCCAGCCTGAGAATACCAGGCCTCCGCTGTGTGCTTACCTCGGCTGAAGGGTAAAAATACGGCGGAGCCCACGTTTTTTTTTTTTTTTTTTTTCCCTATATGTCCGTTTGCTTAGTATGTGTATTCTATATGTCTGTGTGTGAGTGCGATATGTGTGTATTCTATATGTCTGTGTCTGATATGTGTATATTTACTCTCTGCTCCGCTTCCTCTTCCTGTCATAATGACATCACTTGCCTGCAAACCGCAGGGCAGCGATGAACATTACCGCAGGTAAACCGCGAAATACTGGAGGGAATAACGCAGAAAAACGCAATGAACCGCACAGAATTTGCTGCCTGCATTATTCCCTGCGGGATTTCACGATTATGACTCGCCCACCCCAGGGCTTTGGGTGACTCTGTGTCGGGCCGGACTAGTCCGGGGTGGTCAGCAGTGGCGGGGCCCGACTCCGTGGCCCTGGTGGAGTCGATTACTGTGGCGATATTGGGGGTGATGATTATAATAAAGTTTATGAAAGATTCGTGATGCCACCTGTGGTAATTTGCAGCTATGGAGCCACAGCTGCTGGAAGGGACCTCCGGGGCTGATGTTATGGCAGCTGAAGTATTTCTTGCTCTCCACAGGTGGAGCGGGTACCCCGAGGCAACCTTTGGTGCTTGGTAAAGTCTATGGTGTTGTAGATGCAGTGCAGGATAAAGCAGACGACACAGGGCTTCCAGTTCAGATTTTTACTCACTGTTTCAGTTGCTGCAGCAAACCGGTTGCCCACAGTATGCTGGGATTCACTGTCAGGGGCTGCCGCTGATCCCGGGTAGTTCAGAGGTCAATACCGGTGCACCCCTCCTGTGTCTCTTTCCTGACTGACTTCTTAGCCTTGACTCTATTAGCTGAACTGGTCTTGGCCTCCTCCACAGGGCCTGTACAAAGGGGGCTAACCGTAGTTGTATCCTGCCCCCTTCACCGGGGATCTGTGGCGGGTTGTGGCCCTGGGCGCTTGCAACCACCCTAGGCCTTCGGTGTTACTTTTGAGGAATTGTCTTTCTTCCCTCTGTCTGGGGACCGTCCCCGAATGCAGTCTGTGGGCCGGCATATGACCTCATTCTTACTCAGGATGGGACATCGCACCTCTGGCTGAGGTGCAATATCTCTGTGGCGATGGAAGCCGCAGGGGTGCCACACTCCCCCCACAGCAAATCGCAGCACGTCCGCGGGCTGAAACAAAAATACAGTGGTGTTAACTGCAAAAAGTTTATATGCATTTTAACTGGTAAACAATAACTTTTCACTTGAACGTTGCATAACAGGTGAACAAACGTTAGAGTCTTTGGTGCACTTTTACTGTCCAATGCACAATTGCTGCAGGCTACTTTCCCACCATAATTTTGGTAGAGGGCACAACGGGTGCAACTATTTACATGCTAAAGTCCTGGCCACACATAGTCCAGTGGCCCAGTTGTCCATCAACATTATTATTTATATAAGACCCACAATACACCGGCCACTTCAAGTCCAGTGGCCCGGTGAATAAACAGATGTCCTTGCCCAGTCCAGGCTCTCTGATGAAGCCTCAGCCTTTTTCTAGGTCAAAGTCTATGATTTGGCCCCTCCGGACTGGGCCATGATTGCTCTTTTTGGCTCTACGCATCCGGGCCTTGTCAGCCAGGTTGGCGGCCTCATTTTTAGCCCGATTCGCCTCCTTTCGCTCTCGTTCTATCCGGAACTGCTCAATTTGCCATTGGCACACCATGGTGGTGGCCACCTTGGTCAGTTCCGGCCAGAGGGGTACCGCCAGTCCACTCTCGCGTACGGTGCAGCATCCCAGTGCATGTCGGGCGAGACGGCTCCGGGCTCCCCGGTCGGAGGGCTGGGCAAAGGCCCCAGGAGCAGGTCAGGGCTTAGCCGGTCTGGGGTGGAGCATCCGCTTCCGGGTTCCGCGGCGGCAGCCCACGCCTTCACGCGTTCAGCGGCAGCTTCGGGTTCACCGGCAGGGGGGCTGGGCAAGGGCTGCTCGTCAGACACAGCCGAGTCCGGTTCAGCGGGGGTGACGTGCGGTGCAGCGGGGGCGACGGGTCCCTTACCCGGGTCAGTAGCAGTGGTCTGGGTCTCCCGACTCTCCGCTCCGCTGGCTGCTGCTCGGGCGTCACCCGGGGCCTCGGGTTCAGCGTCCTTCTCCTCCACTTCTCCCATGAGCTGTTGCAACCGGCAGCCCAGCTGCTTCAGTTCCTCCATCCGGAGGGCCATGCCGGGGTCCGAGGCTCGCTCCCATGCGTCTTCAATTGCTCCGGGTTTCCAGTATTCTGCCTTTCTGCAGCCTTCCCGGTTGATAGTTGCACCTGTTCTCGAGCACTCGGCAGCACTGCTCGGCTGCACCCTTCTCCACTCCGGAGGCGGAGCCGGGGTATAGACCACTCCCTGGCGCCAGGCCGACACCCAGCCCACCACGGACGGCATCCCTACTCCGACGATCCAGTACATTCTGGTAAGTGCTTTTCTCTTGTAGCCACCAGTATCAGACGCTTGTCCGTACAGTGCTTTCCTGAAACGCCATCTTTTTCTTCTTCTACCTTCCTCTTTGCGTAGCGGAGGCGGGGCTTAACTTCGCGCTCTTTTCTCAGGCACATCCCCCTTCTTCCCGCACTTAGCAAGTTACAAAGGCGGCGGCAGTTTTCACACAGTAAAACATAGTCTCTTAAGCACAGTTCTGTAAGGCACACGTCACCCGTATCAGCGGGTCTTGTTCATATCCTGTTCGTGACGCCAGATGTGACTCACCCACCCCAGGGCTTTGGGTGACTCGGTGTCGGGCCGGACTAGTCCGGTGTGGTCAGCCGGTGGCGGGGCCCGACTCCGTGGCCCTGGTGGAGTAGATTACTGTGGCGATATTGGGGGTGATTATAATAATAAAGTTTATGAAAGATTTGTGACGCTACCTGTGGTAATTTGCAGCTATGGAGCCGCAGCTGCTGGAAGGGACCTCCGGGGCTGATGTTATGGCAGCTGAAGTATTTCTTGCTCTC
Source organism: Anomaloglossus baeobatrachus (assembly GCF_048569485.1). NCBI lineage: Eukaryota > Metazoa > Chordata > Amphibia > Anura > Aromobatidae > Anomaloglossus > Anomaloglossus baeobatrachus. The sequence continues at coordinate 277,569,996 of NC_134357.1, read as the reverse complement.
CACAGGTAGAGCGGGTACCCCGGGGCAACCTTTGGTGCTTGGTAAAGTCTATGGTGTTGTAGATGCAGTGCAGGATAAAGCAGACGACACAGGGCTTGCAGTTCAGATGTTTACTCATTGTTTCAGTTGCTGCAGCAAACCGGTTGCCCACAGGAGGCTGGGATTCACTGTCAGGGGCTGCCGCCGATCCCAGGTAGTTCAGAGGTCAATACCGGTGCACCCCTCCTGTGTCTCTTTCCTGACTGACTTCTTAGCCTTGACTCTATTAGCTGAACTGGTCTTGGCCTCCACCACAGGGCCTGCACAAAGGGGGCTAACCGTAGGTGTATCCGGGCATCTGTGGCGGGTTTTGGCCCTGGGCGCTTGCAACCACCCCAGGCCTTCAGTGTTACTTTTGAGGAATTGTCTTTCTTCCCTCTGTCTGGGGACCGTCCCGAATGCAGCAGATCCCTCCACCCGATCTTCCAGTGGAACAGGCCACGAGCCAATATGCCCTTCCGTGGCCCTGGAATTCTTTTCTTTCTTTTCTTTCTTTCTTTTCTTTTCTTTTCTTTCTTTTCTTTTCTTTTCTTTCTTTCTTTCTTTCTTTCTTTCTTTCTTTCTTTTCTTTCTTTTCTTTCTTTTCTTTCTTTCTTTCTTTTCTTTCTTTTCTTTCTTTTCTTTCTTTTCTTTCTTTTCTTTCTTTTCTTTCTTTCTTTCTTTTCTTTCTTTTCTTTCTTTCTTTCTTTTCTTTCTTTTCTTTCTTTTCTTCTTTTCTTTCTTTTCTTTCTTTTCTTTCTTTCTTTCTTTCTTTCTTTCTTTCTTTCTTTCTTTCTTTTCTTTCTTTTCTTTCTTTTCTTTCTTTTCTTTCTTTTCTTTCTTTTCTTTCTTTTCTTTCTTTTCTTTCTTTTCTTTCTTTTCTTTCTTTTCTTTCTTTTCTTTCTTTTCTTTCTTTTCTTTCTTTTCTTTCTTTTCTTTCTTTTCTTTCTTTTCTTTCTTTTCTTTCTTTTTCTTTCTTTTCTTTTCTTTTCTTTCTTTTCTTTCTTTTCTTTCTTTTCTTTCTTTTCTTTCTTTTCTTTCTTTTCTTTCTTTTCTTTCTTTTCTTTCTTTTCTTTCTTTTCTTTCTTTTCTTTCTTTTCTTTCTTTCTTTCTTTTCTTTCTTTTCTTTCTTTTCTTCTTTTCTTTCTTTTCTTTCTTTTCTTCTTTTCTTTCTTTCTTTCTTTTCTTTCTTTCTTTCCTGGGCCTAACTAGACCCCAGGATCTCCACGAGGAACTTCTTTCTGTCACTTTCTCTTCTATCTGCTGTCCTCTCCTGACAGCCCACCTCCTCACTCCTTCTCTCTCACTGCCCAACAGGCTGACTGAACTTGAACTTCCTGGTTCCCTTATCTACTCACACTTTCTGACCCCTCCCACACACCCACTGACTAGGCCCCACCCACACTGTTGGGACCAGAAATGGGACTTATGGCCCCACGAATACATCTATGGGGGTTGCTGCCACTATCCCTGACCCAGTGTATGCCTACCAATTGGTGTGTGCAAGTTTAGTCTGTGGGCCGGCATATGACCTCATTCTTACCCAGGATGGGACATCACACCTCTGGCTGAGGTGCAATATCTCTGTGGGCGACGGAAGCCTCAGGGGCGCCACAATTACATGGCAGTCAATGGAGTGAAATGCCGCAGCGACGTGCGGAAAAGAAGTGACATGCAATTGTTTTTGCTGCGGGAATCCCGCAGAAAAACATGCAGCTGTCAAAATCCGCATAGTGCGCACAGCGTTTTTTTCCCCATAGGTTTTGCTGGGTGAATCACTGCAGAGATGTTATGAACATTTTCTGCAGCGAAACATGCAGCAAAATCGCAGGAAATCCGTGGCAAAAAACGGCAAGTGCGCACAGGGCCTTAAAGTGGGTTGTCCACTACTTTTACATTGATGGGCTATTCTTAGGATAGGTCATCAATGTGTGATCGGCCGGGGGTCCGACACTTCGCACATCAGCTGATCTAGGTGACTGCGGCCAGGTACTGTCAGTTGACAGGGCAGTTCCGGAATTGAGTTTTCCTGCTGCCGGCACCGAGAATAGCTGATTGGCGGGGGTGTTGTTTGCCGGACTATGGCCGATCAGACATTGATGATCTATCCTAAGGATAGGCCATCAATGTAAGAGTAATGGGGCAACCCCTTTAATGATTTAGGAGTCTCTGACTCCAATGCTCCATCTGAAATACACTGATCACTGAATGCCTAAAGTAAAAGATACAGGTAAAATATATCTTTGTGCCATGTTAGCCAGTAGAGAGAAAAAAATGTTTAAAAGAACTGAGAGTCCTCAGTGGTTGATACCTTTTAATGGCTAACTCAAAAGATGGTAATAATAGCAAGTTTTCGAGACTACTCGGGTCTTAATCAGGCTCAGTATAACACAAAATCTGAAGAGTTACATATTTATGATGGGCGGGGAATGTATGACGCCCTGGCCTATCAGGGTCGTCACAGGGTATTGTGCAATCTGCCCTTCTGTACGATATCCACCTCCTCCATGGTTACGGGTCCCTAACCTTCGATGTTGCCAAGAACAAGCTAATCAAAATCCTAGGAACACACTACACCACACCCACCAGACACACCACTGGCCGGCCTGAGTGGAATAGGGTAGCCCACTTGGGGGTTTGTTAAGGGGAGGCCAGGAGTGTCAGGAGACATTTAGTTGAGGAGTGACTCTCAAGAGGAGAGGCCACAAGTGAGTTGAGCAGTGACTCTCGACGAGGAGAGGTCAGGAGCTGGGCTCCTTGAGACTACTAGGTGGCAGACGTTGGTCTGGACCTGGTAGGAGCTGGACCCCAGTTTGCAGGTGATCGTGACAAGGGCCACGGACTGTTGAGGAGCACAGCCGTCAGCCTTATGCCATCACCGGGCAGGGGCCAGGGCATGACTGGGTACGTGGACCTTAGGTCAGGAAGAAGCTTCAGGCGTCTTGACAGTTTACCCGACAAGGACGGAGCCTTCAAGATCCGTTCTCCACCTGCTCCAAAATCTGGGTACTAGCGAGGGGGATAGGACTTTCACACTATACGGTCCAGAAAATCCCAAGCGTGAACCCTGAGAGCAAGCTCACTCAGTTAGCCATACTGGTGATTGTGACCCGACTAGTTCTATACTTGAGGGACCAACCAGAAGACTAGGTGCCAAGGTAAAGGTCACAGACTAACAGGCAACACCAAAGTGCACGGGATCCAGGCGTGCTTCCCCCCCCCAAGCGGCAGCGGTGTCCGGAACTTTGGTTTACTACAGTTTTCTGTGGCAGCGTTATTGGACTGAGTGAGTACGCAAGTGACCCTTACTGTCCCAACGACACCTCCCCGTCATCGTCACTGAGTCCCAGGGCATTCCCCCTACCCGTGGAGGGGTTTAAAACACCTAGCTGCCCGCACCATCGCCACCAGGTACTCCTAACCGCAGTGGTGGTACTCCATCTTACCACGCACCACGGGTGGCGTCACGAACGTTAACCAAACAATCCCGTGTAAATACTCTCCCCCTTTTTATTCGAGTGGCTGCACGATCCCCCGGGTTCGGAGATCCCTCGAGCCACCGGGGATCCGAGCAGCCCGGCTGCTGACATGGGGGCAGGCACAGATGCACGCATAATTAGCAGCCGGCCCACGTGATCAGCCCTGGCAACTACAGCCTGGAGTGATAATGTGTGCTTATATTCACTGCCCCGCCGCGCATCCTCATCAGCGCGGGGGGCAGTGAATATGTATGGTATACTCACCGGTCACCGATCCCAGCAGCATCGCGATGTCCTCCTGTCTGCCTGCCCGCTGATGTGTGTGGAGAGTGGTGCGCACAGCGATGACGTCATCCCTGTGTGCACCGCTCTCCACACACATCAGCGGGCAGGCAGACAGGAGGACATCGCGATGCTGCTGGGATCGGTGACCGGCTCCACACAGGTCAGCGGCGCTGCTGCTGGCACAGACAGGAGGACGAGCGATGCCGCTGGAGTGAGGAAAGGTGAGTATAAACGTTTATTTTTTGTGTGCCACAGGATGCAGGCCATATAGCAGGATGGGGGTATATAGCAGGATGGGGGCTATACCAGGATGAGAGACATATATACAAGGATGGGGATTATATACAAGGCAGGAGGATCATTACCAGGATGGGGTATCTTAGTAGAGAATTTGGGGACATTACCCCCATAACAGTGTCAGCAGCAGATCCTCACCCCAGAAGTGTGCCCTGACCACATTTTTTGCTTAAAATTTTATTTTCCTCCTCTAAAACCAGGATGCGTCTTATGGTCTGGTGCGTCTTATAGTCCGAAAAATACGGTAAATATGTGACTCTTCAGATTTTGTGTTATACTGAACCTGAAGAAGAGACCTGAGCAGTCTCGAAAGCTTGCTATTATTACCATCTTTTCAGTTAGCCATAAAAAGGTATCAGCCACTGAGGACTCCCAGTTCTTTTAACCCCTTAACGACCGCGGGCCGTCAAATTACGTCCTAGTGGTAATAACGTTACTGCCCGCGGTCTGCCGGTGGCAGCATGCTGCTATCGGCGCACATCTCAGCTGATTTTCACAGCTGAGATGTGTGCCTGCTAGGCACGAGCAGAATCGTTATCTGCTCGTGCCGTTTAACCCCTTAAATGGCACTGTCAATATGTGACAGCACCATTATAAGCGCGACCGCGGTAAGCCTTTACTTACCGCCCGATACCGGAAGTCACGTGACGCGATCACGTGACTTCAGGTAGTTGTCATGGTAGCACAGGGTCATGTGATGACTCCTGTACTACACATGAATTGCTTTCACTTTCGCTGTGCCCGCGGCACAGTGAAAAAGAAAGTGAGCGTATCTGCTGTTTACAGCTATGTAGCTGTGATCAGCAGATAGTGCAGAGCGATCGGACTGCTGATCGCAATAGCCCCCTAGGGGGACTAGTAAAATTAAAAAAAAAAAAGTTAAAAAAAAGTTTTAAAATTTTTTAAAAAAACCCCTAAAAGTTCAAATCACCCCCCATTCGCCCCATTGAAAATTAAAGGGTTAAAAAAATAAAAAATATACACACATTTGGTATCGCCGCGTTCAGAAACGCCCCGATCTATCAAAATATAAAATCAATTAATCTGATCAGTCTACTGCGTAGCGGCAAAAAAATTCCAAACGCCTAAACGACGTTTTTTTGTCGCCACAACATTTGCGCAAAATGCAATAAGAGGCGATCAAAACGTAGCATCTGCGCAAAAATGGTATCGTTAAAACGTCAGCTCGAGACGCAAAAAATAAGCCTTCACTGAGCTATAGATCCGAAAAATGAGAAAGCTACGGGTCACGGAATATGGCGGAAAACGTGCGCCCCTTTTTTCGGACAAACTTCCGATTTTTTTTTTTTTTTTTTTTTTTTTTTTTTTTTTTTTTTACCCCTTATATAAAAGTAAACCGAGACATGTTTGGTGTCTACGAACTCGTACTGACCTGAGGCATCACACCCACACATCAGTTTTACCATATAGTGAACATAGTGAATAAAATATCTCAAAACAATAGTGCTATCGCACTTTTTTTGCAATTTTTCTGCATTTGGAATTTTTTTGCCGTTTTCCAGTACACTACATGGTAAAACTGATGGTTTCATTTAAAAATACAGCTTGTTCCGCAAAAAATGAGTCCTCACATGACCATATTGACTGAAAAATAAAAAAGTTACGTCTCTCAGAAAAAGAATGGCGGAAAAAAAAAAAAAGCGAAAAATCGGCCGGTCGTGAAGGGGTTAAACAATTTTTTTTAAAGTAAAAGAAGCATTTGGTGGGGCAAACTTGATCTCTTTTTTTTTTTTTGAGCTGTTATTTTAGGTCCTGCATGTGCTATTTTGAATGAAGCTTTTATTTCTAATCTAGTTGTTTGTGTAGTACATTTTTACTTGTACCCTTATCATGCGACCTTTTTTTTTTTTTTTCTTGTTTGTCTTTGTATCAGTCTGTATAGTGACGCACCCTATTGTGTATGTATACTCTAGTAGAATAAACAGAAGAGAGGACTCGTACGGTAGAATAGCCTCTGAATATTGCCAGTCATCAATGCTAAGAATGTAAAATAGATTCACATAAAATATGTATTGCTTTAGAGATCAATGTTTCCTACAAGGAGACGTAAATGCTTTTTTCACATCGTACACAATATATTCCAAGAGGCTCTGGTTAAAGCGGTTTTTCCCATAAACAAAATTCATCTTTATTATTATTCCAAGATATATTGATTATTTCCACAATTGGATGTGTTAAAAAAAAAAAAACTGTTCCTGTGCTGAGATCTTATATGTGCCCCTGCTGTGTACTGTGTAATGGCCATGTCTGACCGTACAGGGACATGGGCTGATCATACCACATCTCCTGAGCAAGGGAAGACACAAGAGAGTATACAGACATTACAGCATGGGATCGCAAATTAGTCCTTTCTTTAAGGTAAAATACTTTTTTAAATGTTTTACATCACAAAAAGAATCAGCTATCCTCCTGTGCTGTAATGTCTGTATATTTTTATACTTCCTCAAGTGCCCAGGAGATGTCTGTGTCTGTGTCTGTGTCTGTGTCTGTGTCTGTGTCTGTGTCTGTGTCTGTGTCTGTGTCTGTGTCTGTGTCTGTGTCTGTGTCTGTGTCTGTGTCTGTGTCTGTGTCTGTGTCTGTGTCTGTGTCTGTGTTCCATCTGTGGTTTTCATTCACACTTGTTATCTATGAACCTGTTTGCAAAAAATATAAATCACGGAGACCTGTTTGATTTTTCAATTCGAGTCACAGATGAAAGTTACAACTACAGTGTATGAATCCATGAAATCGCTGACCACACACATTGACATTAACATATTGTCCATTTTTAGTATTGCAATGGGAAGGAAAAACTTTGCAATTTTTTTTTTTATTTTTATTTTTTTTTAAGATATGAGAAAATAAACTCTGGTAAAAGCTGACCATACATTGGAGGCCTAGGAGTATGGTTTGTATACGCTAGTAACATGAGTATGTCCTAAGCCAGTGATGGCTAACCTATGACATGCGTGCCAGTGGGGACACACGGAGTGATTTTTGCTGACACGCACGGCAGGGACAGGCAGTTGCATCCCGATCTATAAGACAAGCGGCAGCCGCTGGTGATTTAACTAGAAATGGATGTGTGGCCATAAACTGTTCCGAAATGACCAGCCCGGGGTGAGCCGCACATGCAGTTCTAGTTTATTCAACGGCAGCTGCAGCTTGTCTTATAGATTGTGATGTGGCTGCTGGTAATTTGTGTACTGTACCTTAATGGCCCTATGCTGGGGGCTGCAGCCATTTGAGCTTTACTTCAGATTTTTGATTTCTGCTAACGCGCACAGGCACTGTCCGCAGAGCTCCACCAATGGCAGTCACCGGCCAATTAGAGGCCAGCAAGTAACGTCATACAATAATGTCACCTGCTAGCCTCTGATTGGCCGGCAACTGCCATTGATGAAGCTCTGCAGAGAGTTCCTGTGGGTGCAGAAAGAAAAAAAAAATCTGAAGTAAAGCGCAGATGGCTGCTGGCCACGATTGTCAGGGGGCCTGTGGGCTGCAAGAAGCAGGAAAGAGGACACAGAGGGAATGGAGGGTAGGTGAGAAGAAATAAATATATATAGAATTTTTTTTATATAATTATTATTTTTTTTTTTTTTTTTTATGTGTATGTGAAAGTGGCATAAATAGGGGACATTAATACAGGATGAGGCATTGCTAAAAGACAAGGATGGGCACAAGAGTGGGCACATTACTACAAGGGTGAGAAGATGGGCACATTACTACAGAGGACATGACTTCTGGGCGGAGGGGGAGAGGAGATACGGTAATCATTATCTCCTCTCCCCCTCCCCCAGCAGTCATTATCAGATAACTTTATCAGTCAGAGCTACACATATCACAAAATTGTAGATTTTTCGAAAAGTGGCTTCTCCTCTGTCTTCCTTCCTCCGCTGCACTCTCTGCACACTGACGCTGACAGACGCTAGTAGGAGGAGCTACCTCACCACACTTCCGTGACCTCTCTGCAGCGTCAGCGCGTCGCTGCACACCGGGTCAGGGAGCAGACAGGCTCCACTGAACCCGGAAGTGCGGCGCGAAGGTGCGGGGATTCATATGTGTTAGAGTCTTAAAGACACTAACACAGATGAATACAGGGAACCGGATCGCCAGAGCGGTTTCTTGCCGGTTTGAGGAACCGGCTGCTATTTTAACAACCAGTTCTCCCGAACCGGACAGAACCGGCTGAATCCCACCCCTGGTGCCGACCACTGGAACCACACTGTTCAGCACAACTGGGAACTTTTGTTCCCCTTAGAATAAAGTGGCAGTGTGACTTAGCCTCCATTCATTCCGTTCTGCACTTGGCTTTTTTTCTGGCTACCCCATGGAGAATGAATGGAGCCGGCTTCCACCTTGGAATGCCATTTAGTAGTCAAAATAAAAACTACCGGTAATTGATTTGCTGATTGGTGCGATCCCCAGTAGTGGAACCTATGGATAGGTGACAACCTCTTTGATATGGCTTCCAGAGGGCTTTTAAGTGATGCATCTTCTCAATTCGGGTGCATTCACACAACTATATTTTATAGACATAATGTTTTGCTCACTTGTTATAGCATTTTTTTTCTTCTGTGCCTCGACCAAAATAAACCTTTTTAATTTTTGTATTTTTGAATCTTTTCGACTCACAACAACAAACGGAGGAGGGAGGAAGAAGAGAGAGA